>NC_135578.1:114496859-116996859 GCF_965152235.1 Eretmochelys imbricata | reverse complement strand
TCCGAAGGTGTGAGAATCTGTGACATGCTGATTTAGTGTTAAAATTCAGTGGAAAAATCTATGTATTGTAAAGACAATATTTTGCTAGTTTCCACCCTGTAGCTCTCAAAGACATTTTCCCCGCTGTCTATAAAATGGTTTAAATTAATCTTGCAACAGAGGGATTTTTAGGCTTAGACTACATTACAAAAGGCTTGCCAGTATAGCTTATTTCATTTGGGAAACAAGCAGAAGCTATACTGGCAAAAACATTTTTCATGGTAAATTGCATGTACACTAGAATATCTAGTGTAGATGCAATATGGGGCTGGTATGAAGTGTAATTAAAAAAAAAAAATCACCCCCTCCTCCAACTGACATTTCTGTTCAGAAAATAGTTTCAAGTGTAGACCTGGTCTTAAAATCTGAATAACTTTTAAGCTTTATAAGCATTTCACGTTAGAATATGTCCTCACCTGTTTGTGTTGAGTAGCGCATTGTACCTCAAGTGGTCCCATTGGAGCCAGTGGGACTGCTTGCAGTGTGAGATGCTGCTTATTGTGAGTAGGGGTGACAGAATTTGGACCAGAATGTTTTTAAGATTGTGGAAAACTACAGTAGGATTAAGAATGTCCAGGTTAGTAACAGTAAATACTAGCTTTTTAAAGAAGTTGCAAAAAAGTGAATCTGTGCAAAGTTAAAGTCCTTATGTAAAACAAGCTTATGTACATATACAGAATTATTTTATTTTAAACATGCATATATTTTTGAGCCCGCTGTAGTGGATATCTCATGTTAAGTACTTTTTTGGCAGGTAATAAGAGTTATGGAAACAATTAAAATTCTTACGCAACATTGGATCACTTGTTTATTTGGAAGAGTGGGTGGTGTTTGGGAAATAAAGAACAGTTCTTTGCTTTAAAACAAAAATTGTTTGCTTTGGAATGATATGTATCTGGGGAGTTTTCACCAGAAAGCTTTGCCTTTTTTTTGGTCTTGTTTTATGTGTTCTGTTTTTATAAATTCCTATCAGACAATCCTGAAAATAAAGCATAGTTTGATTTATTATGTATATTTTGTCTAATAAATAGAAATACTGTATGTTGCTTTACTGGTAAGTATTAACATATAAAAGGACTACTGTGTTTATTTTAGTTGCTGGTAACATGTTTGTGTTCCTGTTGACTTGAAATCACTACAGAATTTTGCAGACAAGATGAAATTTTCATTGCAGCAAAGAGCATGTGAAACCTGCAAAGGCTCAGCTTAGAAACGGGCCAGTTTCTGTTCAACCTTCTTGTCAGTCCTTTCCCAGACAGTTTTCTTCTAATGCCCTATCTGCCTAACTTAAAGGTCTAAAAGGTGGGAAAATGCACTTCTCCTAAGAATTGATGGAGGTTACGAGCAAAAGCCCACATTTTTAGGTGCGGAATTTTCCAGTCTCCTGGTATGCTTGCAGCTGGATGTTCCTGTAGATCACATCAATACTTGGTAGCATTATTTGCTTGCCAAGCTTGCAAATGAATTTGCATTCTGTGAGTTTTGTAGTCGTGGGTTCATCTTCTGAAAGTGCTCCACCGTTGCTTTTTTTACATATACAGTACTTTGGATAGTTTGAAAAATCATAAAGGTCATCATTAGGGCAGGGTTTCTTCAGAATTGCCACACTACATGTTATCAGTTTAAATGGCAGCTTTTTTTTTTTTTCTAGAGTAGCAGCCGTGTTAGTCTGTATTCGCAAAAAGAAAAGGAATACTTGTGGCACCGTAGAGAGTAACCAATTTATTTGAGCATAAGCTTTCGTGAGCTACAGCTTCACTTCATGAAGTGAGCTGTAGCTCACGAAAGCTTATGCTCAAATAAATTGGTTAGTCTCTAAGGTGCCACAAGTACTCTTTTCTTTTTGTATTTTTTTTAAGCAATGGGATGTCTGTTGCAATATGCTTCTGTGTAAACAAACACAGGTGGTATAGATTTGTTAATTCTATGGCAACTGTAAACCACACAAATGATTAATACTGTACTTGGGAGGAGTCTGTGGCTTTGTATCTCAGTAAACTCCTTAGTTTCTCCATGCAAGAAAGTGGCTCTGAAAGAGAGAACAGTTTTCAGTTAGTAGGGGTGAAGCTCTTGTTGTTTTGGGGGGGGATTAAAAGAACATTGTAAACATTTTACTGGCTGCTAACTATCATAAAATGATGGTATATTTTTAATCAACCACTTGATTACAATTTAATTACTTGATTCAATATAGAAATTTTGTACATACTTCAGATTGCTCTGTTTGTAATTTTACCAGCATTAGCAGACTGACAGCTCCATGATCTCGCAATACTTTTGAAGCTTGAGACATTGTGGCATGAACTTTGTGTAAGAGTGGGTTCATTCAATAAAAAATAAAAGGAGCATTTAAAGAGCCTTTTATTCCTGCCATAAAGATGCTTTTGTGCTGTTGCTGCTGTGTATTTCACAGAGCAGTTGGGGAGGGATGCAGCAGAAAGTTGTTTGAAGCATATTTTGATTCTCTTCTATTTCAGACATTTTTGTTTTCATCCTTGATGTAGTTAGGTGAATGGTGAGTTGAATTTTTGTGTCTGAATTATTGGTTTCCCTATGCAGTCAGTGTTCAGTTAATCTATGTTTACCTCTTCTAAGATTTTTTTCTCTATTGTTACTGTTGGGGGGGGGGGCGTTGGGAACATGGCGCCTGCTTGTGCTTCCATTTCAATCAATGGAAAGCTTTTACTTCAGTAGGAGCTAGATGGGACTCTTGTTTTGCAGTACATTACGATGTGCATTTCCACACTATATGTTCAGAAAAGGATTCAGTAGTGATATGATACAGTGAGTTATTGAAGCTACCTTTTAAGATTTACAGTTGAACGATTATAAATCAAACAAAAAGGATGTGTTTGAAACTGAGTAAAACCAGTATATATCATGAACTAAATCCAAATTACATAATACATGGCACTATAAATAGGGACTTATCAGAGGGGTGTGTTCTGATTTAAAAGTAAAAGAGAAAGTTGTATGCAAGGAGGGTTTTTTAATAGCCTTGAGCGTTGTACGTAATGCCATGCGTTTATATTTCCTTAGCTCTTGTCATGAGCAGATTCTAAAAACAAAACTTTTTTTAACGTCTTTTAAACTAAATTTTCTTGTAAAACTGCATTTAAAATTACATATTTCTCTTCGCAAAAATATATTCTATTTAAAAAGTTTTTCCTACAGGTAAATCTTGTTTCACCATCTGGAAATAGGTTTCACTTTTTATATTGCGTTTTTTAAACTTAATTTATTCCATTAACTTCTATGAAGTCGGGCATATAAAGCTGAGCCCGGGAGCTTGATGCTCTGTTTTGGCATAGTTGTTTAACATTGTTTCCACAGTCTGGCACTCTAATCCATTTCCTTGCCTCATTGAGCACTGAAAGTGACATAAATTGACATAACTAGACTTTGCTGATTGGTGCTGAGGAAGCAGCCTGAGAGGTGAACTTTACCCTACCATCCTGCCAATACATTTACGTGGTTACAGAAGCAGGAATTTACATGTCATGATGTTTGTTGTGGAGTGAATCAATTTTTTTAAAATGTACAGTGTGTGTGTATATTTGTAATTGTTACGTGTAGGATTGCCTGAAAGACCAGAGTTTCACCATTTGGTTTGTTTAGCCATAATTTCATTACAAAACAAAAGCTGCATGGGAGTGTCTTTGCTACCCAAAGGTCTGAGGTTCTAAACTGCAGTGTAGGTAGAGGACATTGACTGGGAATCTTCTATGAAAGAATTTTCTGTTATAGTTTACCTTTACTCCTGGGGAAATTCTGCCACAAAAAATTAAATTCTGCACATGATAATTTAAAATGTTGCATATTTTGTTTTGTCAAAAAACACAATATAATTGTGTGCGGTTGGGGCTCCTGCTGTCTACCCTGACAGAAAAAACAGAAAAATTAAGAATTTTGGTGGAAATAATAAATTCTTGTCGGGGGGGAAGGACTCTGCAGGGAGTATTCATTCTGTGCAAATTCTGTGCTGTGCAGTGGTGCAGAATTCCAGCAAGAGTATTATTTTGCAGAAAGTTTGCTTTCTTTAGAAGTCCATGCTACATCTCAGGCATGGTGCAATTTAGTTATGCAGTCTCCTGGAGTTTATTTTGCCATTGATTGCATTTACTTCTTTCTCATTAAAACTAATGAATCGTGTGCATATGAATGGGAGGACAAACCCTTAAAAATGTTGCTGGTAAATTTGATGGAGACAGAGCACATTTTCATTATTACTGTATTGTGGCAGACAGTCCAATGTCTTGTTAGCAGGATGTTAATTATCTTTGATGGTCTTGTTAATTGGAAGAGAGTGTATGATGAAAATTTGTAACAAGCAACTTTTTTGATCTTATCATAGTTACTATACTGTTGGATTAACTTGTCTGTTTAGGTATTTATTCCATGGCCTGCATCATGTCTGAGCACTTATCTACAACATGTGTTACTTAAGCAATGTTACCTACTAAAAAGGCACACAATGAATGAATAAATAAATGCTATTTAATACCAATAATTTCACTGTAAATTTGATACCATGTATATTGTGACATTCTAGAAAGGATTCTAGACTATCGTATAGAAATAATTTTAGGTTGAGAATGATTGTCACTAAATTCTAGAAATAGTCAGGTCTGATCTTAATCCTGAGATGTAACATACAGAGTATAACTATAATTGGGGATGCACTTTGATATATTAATTAGTGCTGTCAAGCAGTTAAAATGTTATCGTGATTAATCGCACTGTTAATAATAGAATAGCATTTAAGTACGTATTTTTAGATGTTTTCTACATTTTCAAATATATTGATTTCAGTCTCAACACAAAACAAAGAGTACAGTGCTCACTTTATATTCATTACAAATATTTGTGCTGTAAAAAACAAAAGAAATAGTATTTTTCAATTCACCTCATACAGGTACTGTAATGCAGTCTTTCTCATGAAAGTTGAACTTACAAACGTAGAATTATGTACAAAAAATAACTGCATTAAAAAATAAAACAATGTAAACTTTTAGAGCCTAAAAGTCCTCTCAGTCCTATTTCTTGTTCAGCCAGTCACTCAGACTGACAGGTTCGTTCGTTTGCAGGAGATATAATTCTGCTCGCTTCTTGTTTACAATGTCACCTGAAAGTGAG
The DNA here is from genome assembly GCF_965152235.1 of Eretmochelys imbricata. Lineage (NCBI taxonomy): Eukaryota > Metazoa > Chordata > Testudines > Cheloniidae > Eretmochelys > Eretmochelys imbricata. The sequence goes on along the minus strand of NC_135578.1, from coordinate 116,991,684 downwards.
AACAGGCGTTCCCATGGCATTGTTGTAGCCGGCATGGCAAGATATTTATGTGCCCAATGCACTAAAAATTTATATGTCCTTTCACACTTCAGCCACCATTCCAGGGGACATGCGTCCATGCTGTCGTCGGGTTTTGCTCAATAACGATCCAAAGCAGTACAGATTAACATATGTTCAGTTTCATCATCTGAGTCAGTTGCCACCAGCAGGTTGATTTTTTTTTTTTCTTGGTGGTTTGGGTTCTGTAGTTTCCATATTGGAGTATTGCTTTTCTAAGACTTCCGAAATCATGTTCCACACCTCATCCCTCTCAGATTTTGGAAGGCACTTCAGATTCTTAAACCTTGGGTCAAGTGCTGTAGGTATCTTTAGAAATTTCACATTGGTATCTTCTTTGCATTTTATCAGATTTGCAGTGAAAGTGTTCTTAAAATGAACAACATGTGCCCGGTCATTATCTGAGTCTGCTATAGTATGAAATATATGGCGGAATGCGGATAAAACACAGAGCAGGAGACATATAATTCTCCCTCAAGAAGTTCGGTCAAAATTTAATTAACACATTTTTTTAACGAGCGTCATCGGCATGGAAGCATGTCCTCTAGAATGGTGGCTGAAGCGTGAAAGATGCTAAACATTTGTATGCAATCTGACTCGTAAATATTTGGAATGCCCAGTTCAAAAGTGCCATGTGAACGCCCATTTTCACTTTCAGGTGACATTGTAAATAAGAAGCTGGCAGCATTATCGCCTGTAAAATGTAAACAGACTTGATTGTCTTAGTGATTGGCTGAACAAGAAGTAGGACAGAGTGAACTTTGTTTCGTTTTTGAGTGCAATTATGAGTAAAATTTTTTTTAAAATCTACATTTGTAAGTTATGCTTTCATGATAAAGAGATTGCATTATGGTATTTGTATGAGGTGAATTGAAAAATACTATTATCATTTTTACAGTGTAAATATTTGTAATAAAAATATAAAGTGAGCACTGTACACTTTGTATTCTGTGTTGTAATTGAAATCAATATATTTGAAAATGTAGAAAAACATCAAAAATATTTAATACATTTCAAATGGTATTCTATTGTTTAACTCAAAAAAATTAATCGTGATTAAAAAAAAAATAACCGCGATTAATCGCAGTTATAATTGCACTGTTAATGGTGTGGGTTAACTGCAATTAATTGACAGCCCTAATATTAACTTTTTTCAGGATTGGTAACATAACTGTAGTTGAACGGTAAGTCATGCAGAATACAATGCAATTTGCATCTTGAGCTGCAATATCCACAGACTACATAGTTTGTTTAATTAATAAACGAAAACCATGATTCCTTTGTCATTCTGCAATCACAGAAGAGGGCTGCCACTCCTTCTGTGAAGCAGAGATCTTGGCTGGAGTCACACACAGTGGGAATTCACTTCCTGTCAGGAAATGCTTTTTTTTTTCCCCCCCAATGTTTTATCTTGCTGAGGCAACCAAGAGTGAACAATAGGCTATTAAAGTATTAGAACAACAAGTGTCATAACTAACCCAATATGTACTTTGTTCTGAGTATTATCCCAAAAGAAAGCATTGGCTAGTCTTCAGGATTAATTCAGAAATCAGTAGAAATAGTGTGTAAAGGCCTTAACCATTGTTTTTCAAATATTAAATAAAAACTTAGTTTTGTATTGAACTTTGAGAGCTTCCTGTCATAGTTTCCTGTAGTAAAAACGATAAAAATAAACTTAGTAATTCAAGAATATTGGCAAAGAAAAGTTTTTTTTTCCTTTTTGAAAATCTAAATTCATTATTTTTTAAAATAAAACACAACAACTATTTTATGGAATTCTCATTGCATTTTAAAGAATGACTCTGACTACATAAATGGTGTCATGAGATTTCATTTTTAGTGTATGTATCAATGTATAATTGAGCAGATCTGATACAGAAATCAGAATATCTTCTAATTACCAGCCCCTCAAATTCTACCTGGGATCAGAAAGTCAAGCTGAATTATTTCTATCTCATGGCCCATTACCAGTGATGAAGAGTCTACAAGGCTAATTACTCTTTCACCTTTTTTACCCTGCAGTCACATAATGTTTAATGACTTTGCACAGACACAAATGAGTGGAATTTAGTAAACAACGCTGCTGATGCACCAAAAGGAAAATAATTCAGTTTGCTCTGCCCATGCAGCCTCACAAGGAGTGAAATGTAGTGAAAGGACATTTTAGTCAATACAACAGAGTGACAGGGACTCCACATTATACCCATGTGAAGTGGATCTCTTGAATAAAAAGGTGTCATTTTTATATAGATGCTTTCTTCAGGGTAGAACTGCTCTTTAAAGAAAGCCAAAGTTGAAGCTTGTTTCACATTACAATCTCAGTTTGCACATAGACACATACCCTTAACTAACAAACAAAACCAATCCTCCTGAAATTTCATACCACATCTCCTTCCAGGGTAGAATTTTTCTGCCTGCATTGTGGTGGATTGAACAGATCTAATCCATGAGTAATGTCCAGACCAGTGGATGCCTTCCATTATGAGAAATAAAAATTAAGGTAAGGAGACTAGTTTTCTGTCTTGCATTGTATTTGTTTGGCATACACATCATAAAAACAAATTTTCTGTTTAATTTTTTTTGAAAATATTTAATATTGTGGGATTGCTAGAGTATTTTGCTAGAGTATTGCTCTCCACACAGTAATACTAAGTTGCTTATTTAGGCCCTCATCCGAAGTCCATTGAAGTAAGTGGGAGGTGTTTCACTGACTTCTATGGGCACTGGATCAGGCTGTTAGAGATCAGTTCTGAAATGCTGGAACTTTCCCGATTGACTTCATGGGGAGCAAAATCAGGCTCTTGATGCAGGAAAAAGCATTTAAAAGTCACTGTGTACATACTCTCCAATTCCGTATGGGCATATAAAACAAATCTATAGCAGTAGCTGTACCATGAGATATACAGTGTGTCATGCCTCTGCTGTATTGGGCATAGTGAAGGTCATTATAATTTCATTAGGTGATTGACGCTGGTTGTTGGCCTTTTCCACAAAGGAATTTCTGTTCAAAATATAATGTAACAAGAACATTCATATGTTAGTAGCAGGTTCCCATGGAAACTTTGTAAACTGATGTTCACAGGCAGAAGCAAAGGTCTTACTATTTTGGGAGCCCTACTATATTTTCTGTACATATTTCATAGTAATTTTCTGTTGTGCTATTCTGGTTCTACATAATCCTAAAACTTTTTAATGATTTTCTTTAGCGAAAGGGCACTAACATGCTTTTTGGATGCATGGATGATGGATTTATTGTCATTATTGCAAAATAAGGACTAACTTTCAGTACATAAAGTATCATAGAATCTCAAGTTTTGAACTGGTTACCTTCATATTTAGAAGCTATAATTTAGCAAGATATGGCCAGAAACCTTTGAAATATTTTTAGCTCAGCAAGTATCTGACCTTGTTTGAGTACAAGTCCCTATATACATTCCACACATGTATATGTATGTGCTCCATACACCTGAGACTGAAGATTTGTAGCAAGTAGTATCTGTTCGCCCGTGCATAAGTAGTTGCTCTCCTCATGCTTCAAAACAAGAGCATAAAGGGTGGCACGGACTGATTCCTCTCTGATTCCTTCTTACCACCGCATGGCCTGAGTTGGAATTTGCTGCTCCCACTATGATCGTCCTCTACTTGTATACTTGTAAATACATGCTAAAAACTACTTATACTTAATATAACTTAGTCTTCTTGCCTCAGGAAGTTTCTCCCCATGAAGGAGGACTGTGCCAATATTCCAGGGGTTTAAGAACTATCTCCTGCCCCTGTTCTTTCTGTGTCAGTAACTAACCCCAGTGCTGCCTTTATTGCCTTGGGGAGGTTCATATTGCCACCAAGTGTAGCATTTGCTGTTCCTCTGTAACATACCAGGTGTAATGCAGCAGGAGAGTGATAGATGAGAGGTATATAAGCCCTAGAATGATTAGAGCCTTATTCCCTTCAGGGTGATTAGAGCACCTGAAGCCAATTAAGGCCCTGCCCCAGACCTAATAAAAATCCCCTGTTTCAGTCAGACGGGGAGGGGAAGGAGAGTTGACTAGAGTTGGAGGAGTACTGTTAACTAGAGTACCAGGGGAAGGGAAACCTTTCCCAAGCAGGAAGAGGGTAAGCGGTCCACAAAGTTGAAGAGCAGGGGGTGGACCTGGGGCCCTTCCCCACTTCTCTCCCTCCCCCACTGGGCATGAGCAGAGCCCACAATGCCCAAGAATAGGGGCAAGGGGTTTCACCCTGACCCACCACACTAAGGACAAGCGTGGGATCCACCATAGTAGCATTGGCCATTTGCCACACAGTGTACAATCCAGACTAAAGACCAGCTGTGTCACCTCTGCCCTACAACCTTGGGTTCTTTATAATGCCTTGCTGAAGGAGCTCCCTACCTGTGCTGCTCACAAACATCCTTCCAGCATGCAAGCCATATCCTGAGTATTTGAGTGTAACTGCAGCCTGCCAGCCATACTTGGTTACACTCTGGCTCTCACCAGCCTTGGTTGAACCCCTAACACACTCACATTTCTGGGGCGGAAATGTAAGACTGGATGTCCTGTGCCACCCAGCCTTCTCCTGGACAATAGAAGCTATATTAGGTCCATTTATTTCTTTAATAGAAATAATATGCACACAACTTGTCACCCCAAATGGAGTTTCCCAGACACTTCAATTTAAACACACTAGAGTAAATAAAACAAGTTTACTGACTACAAAGAGAGAACATTTAAGTGAATAGAAGTAATGAGACGTAAAAGTCAGAAATGGTTACAAGAAAAATAAGGATAAAACATTATTGGTGCTTAACTTAAACTGTATTAAATTCAAAGCAGTTCTCTTACCAGGTGCTTTCAGCAGCCTTACTGACCAAACTTCTTAGCTCAGAACCCCTCTGCCAGTCCAACAGCTGCTTCCTTTTACCATTCAGGTGTAATGAAATCAATGAGCAGAGAGAGGGGTGTGTTGGGAGTGTTTGTCCCCTTTTTTTTATAGTTTGTTCCCCTCTTGAAAAATGTTTCCAACTAAGTAACAGGAGACACAAGGTCTATGTGGAACAGGGATGGGCAAATTTTTTGGCCCAAGGGCCACATCTGGGTATGGAAATTGTATGGTGAGTCATGAATGCTCATGAAATTGAGATTGGGGTGTGGGAGGGGATGAGGGCTCTGGCTGGGAGTGTGGGTTCTGGGGTGGGGAGAAATGAGGATTTCAGGATACGGGAGGGGGCCCTGGGCTGGGATGGGGAGGATGAAGTGGGTGGGTGGGGGAGTGGGTGTTGAGGGTTCTAGCTGGGGGTGTGGGCTGGGGGTGGGGAGTTTGAGGTGTAGGAGGGTGCTCTGGGCTGGGGCAGGGAGTTGGGGCATGGAGGGGTGGGAGGGCTGCAGCAGGGGTTCAGGCTCTGGGGTGGGGCTGGGGATGAGGTGTTTATCTCACTTCCCTGCCACATGCCCCTTTCCCAGCTCCTTCTCAGGGACGACTCTCACGAGGAGATCCTTCATCAGGAGGTGAACTCTCTCCTCCAAAAGGGGGCCATAGAGCAGGTGCCATCCCAACATCAAGTGAAGTGCTTCTAGTTCTCATGTTTCATAATTTCTAAGAAAAATGTAGGATGGAGACCAGTTCTTAAGCTATGCCAACTAAAAGTTTTTATTTGCAAATCAAAATTTTACATGGTTACACTGGCATCAATAATTGCCTCCTTGGAAGAGAACACATGGTTCATGCCCTCAACACGAAAGATGCTCACTTCTGTGGGACTGGTGAATATCCACATTGAAGACTTCTGAAATTCATGGTAGAACAAGAGCACTACCAATTCAGGGTACTTCAATTCAAGCTGGTGACTACCAATTCAGGGTACTTCCCTGAGTCACCAGCCTGAATTGTCTTCACAAAAAGTAGTGGCCCAGATGAAATGCAGTGGTCATACAATCTTCCCATATCATGACAACTGACTAATCATAAGCAGCTCAAACCAGGAGGTCCAGTTGGCAACCCTATGCTTACTCCACTTCTGACATTGCTGAGAGTCTGTAAACAAAGAAAAGTCCCATGAGGACTATAGATTTCATAGGAGTGACCCTAAACCATCCTCCTGAAAAGCTTACCTCCCTATAGACAGATTTTAGGCTACGAACAGCCTGTTAAACCAAGTCACCCTCAGACCTGAAACCACTATCAGAGTCTGCTTTTCCATAATAGACCACTTGGCTGCGTATACATATGTAACGTCATTTGCCAGACTACACATTTGTTGACTGCGGGACTGGCTTCAATCTGTTTACTTTACCGCATAAGGACAACATGAATACTAAGGTAGCAATCTCAACCAAAAGTCAAAGCTCTCTCATATGGTGGACAAAACCAGACCAGGTGTGAGTGGGAGTCCTCTTTCTTCCATCCACCCCGATGTAACCACAATGATGGATGCATCCCTCCTGGTATGGGGTGGGGGTGTGTCTCGTATGGACAGTCGCACTACACAAGCTCCATGGTTTCCAAGAGAGGCCAGAATGCATATCAGTCTGCTGGAGATGGTGGCAGTTATCCTAGCTTACAACACATTCCTACAAGAACATAAGAACGGCTATACTGGGTCAAACCAAAGGTCCATCTAGCTCAGTATTCTGTCTTCCAACAGTGGCCAATGCCAGGTGCCCCAGAGGGAATGAACAGAACAAGTAATCATCAAGTGATTCATCCCTTGTCGCCCATTCCCGTCTTCTGGCAAACAGAGGCTGGGGGAACATAAGAATTCCTCCTCCTCATACAGTCCTGCCACATCCAAATAATGTCGGACAACTTGATAACTGTCTTTTTTAATATAAAATAAAGAGTGGAGCAAGATCTCTTCCTCTGTGTATAGAGGCAGTGGACTTGTGGAACTGGTGCATGAAGAACCACATCATACTTTCTGTGATGTAGGTACCAGGTGTGCAGAATACTCTGGTGGACAATCTCAGCAGGCACTTTGCTGTAGACTGAGTGGGAAGTACACAATTTTATCTTGACCAAAATCTTCACTGAGTGGGGAACACCATGTTGGTACTTGTTAGTCTCCCAAACAAACAAGAAATTAAATCTTTACTACTCTGGATCAGGATTAAGCCAAGACTGCAAGGGTGATGCTTTTCTTTTCTCCTGGATGGACCATCCAAAGTATGTCTTTCCTCCCATCCCCTGCTACCTTGGGTTCTCCACAAAATTCTCCACAACAGGGCCAGTGGTGTTCTCATTGCACCCAATTAGCCCAGACAGTTTTGGTTTCCAGACCTTCTGCAAATGTCACCCTGTCTTCTCATCTATATTTGACTTTTTCTGGATCTGTTAACTCAGGGCAAGGGCAGGATCAGACATTCCAACCCAGACTATCTTCATTTCATAATTTGGTGTTTGGATGGGAATCAAAACTGGAATGTTCATGTTCAGAGGCTGTCTGAACTATCCTAAATCACAGAAGAAAAATCTCCACTAGAAAATGCTATTTATGTAAATAGAGGTGTTTCTTTACTTGGTCACAATGGAATCCATTATTAGAATCAGCAGGTGTCCCTGTCACTTTAGACTATCTCCTGTCCCTCAAAATGTCAGAGCTTTCTCTTAGCTCATTAAAAGTCCACTTGGCAACATTCAGTGCCTTTCATCCTTTGGTGGAAAGCCACTCTATCTTTACTCACCCTACTACTATTCAGTTCTTGGAAGGCCTCGACCTTCTTGAAAGGACCTTCCTGGCAGTTATGAAACACATCACAATGGGACCTCAACTTGGTACTATCAGCTCTAACCAGACCACCTTTTGAACCAATGGCCACATGTTCCACATCTCCATGAAGGCTGCCTTCTTAGTTACCATCACATCGGCCAGACAGAGGGGTAAACTGGAAGTACTCATAGCAGTCCCACTGTTCTCGTATTTCTCCCTTCGTCTCCACCCAAAATTCACCCCTAAGGTCATTTCAGAATATCACATGAACCAGCCTGTTCACTTACTGGTATTCTTCCCAAAAAGTCATTCTTCTTCGAGTGGTTGCTCACGTCAGTTCCATTCTAGGTGCGTGCGTGCCCACGTGCGCGGTTATCAGAGATTTTTGTCTTGGCAGTATCGATAGGGTCGGCAGTGGCGCCCCCTTGAGTGTCGCAGTCATGCGTCAGTATATCAGGCGCCGCTGGCTCTACGTCCTCTCTGTTCGTTCTTACCGCCCATGGTGATTAGTCGGAGTGCCTTTCCTTGCATAGCAAGGGCTAGTAGTTTTTTGTCTTTACTGACTTCATGCCTTAGGGCCTTGTAAATAGTTTTTTATAGCTGTAGTAATTAGTGCTAAGTAGTTGTTGTTTGTTGTTTTGTTGTTAAGTGTAGTTAGTAGTTTAGAGTCCCAGCGGAGACTTCCCTCCAGGTGGGGCATGCCCTGCTCTCCCGGGTTTAAGCCCTGCGTGGACTGAAACAGGGCTATGCCTGTAAGTGATTCCCCCCTCCCCCCCCCATAGCAGCTGCCTCAAGTGCTTGGGGGAATCACCTGTGAGAGATAAGTGCCATATTTGTAAAAACTTTCGGCCCTGCACGCAGAAAGAGGATATTCATTTACTGGCTCTCTTGGGGTCCGCCCTTGGTCTGGCTTCAGTGCCATCCCCCCAGGACTCACAACTGCTTCTGTGCACAGTGCGCCCCCGGCACTGGGCTCCTTCTGGCACCATTCCCAGTTGCCGGTGCCCCAAAAGAAGGTGAGGAAACACAGCTCCCCGGCACCAGGCAAGAAGGGCCATGGGTCATCAGGCAAGGGTCCCACTTCGGGCCACCCGGCCACTCTGGATCCACGGGTTTGTGCCTTCCTGGTTGGGGCCAATAGCCCCTTAAAAGGTCCACCACCAACTCCCAGGAGTGGCATGGGACCAAAATCCCTGACTGCACCAATGCCTTCACAAGCTCTCCCAGTGCTGAGAGAACAAAGGCCTCCGCCCACACTGCTGGTGCAGCACATGCCACAGGAATCGGCAAAGGCTTCCCACGAGGGCAAGCCAGCCTCTAAGACCCCTTGGGGCAGTAGAGTGCTGCTGATCCCCCAAGACAAAGTAGTGCTCTCCACCTCCATGCCGCAGATCGCCTGAGTCATAGCCTAGATCCTCTGGGGCTTGCCCTCGGTCACCAGCACCGTGATCGTGGTCCCTGCCATCCCAACGCGGATTGCCTAGAGGGAGATGCTGATCTCTGTACTACTGGAACCGTTCACCCTCCCAACGGTAGTCCTCTTGGCGCAGGTCTGGGTTGCCTACCCTGTGGGAGTGCTCTCCGTCATATCTCTGGTCCCCCTGGCACCAGTCCCCTCAATACCAGCACCAATCCCCTAGCTCTGGGCACTGGTCAGCAGACAGGCTCAGGCATCTGCGGCCTCACCATGGTCAATGGGAGGGGATTCCTCCAGTGCAGAAGGGCAGGTCAGCCCTTCGCCGAGACTCCACCAGCGTGAATGAGTACCTGAGTCCGCGTCAACATCAGCACCGCCTTTGCAGCACGGCCAGTGGCCAGTGCAGTGTCCTTATTGGAGCATATGGGGAATGCCAGTTGTCAAGGTTCCCCCCCCCCACTCTGAACACAGACAGAAATAGTTATTCTATTCAGCACAATTCTTTTCTCAGCCATTTAAAGAAATCATAATCTAACGCATGCCTAGCTAGATTACTTACTAAAAGTTCTAAGACTCCATTCCTGGTCTATCCCCGGCCAAGACCCAGCATACAGACAGACACAGACCCTTTGTTTCTCTCCCTCCTCCCAGCTTTTGAAAGTATCTTGTCTCCTCATTGGTCATTTTGATCAGGTGCCAGCGAGGTTACCTTTAGCTTCTTAACCCTTTACAGGTGAGAGGAGCTTTCCCCTGGCCAGGAGGGATTTCAAAGGGGTTTACCCTTCCCTTTATATTTATGACACGCCCCCCAAATCTCAGCTAGGGTGAAACACTGGCTGGGATTTCTTCCTGGAGCTCTAGGAAAAACAGAGTTAATAAGACATATGCATCTCTAAATATACTACCAAGTACATAAAGACTAACAATATTTTCCCCATCTCAAGGACGATTTTAACCAGTTGACTCTGGGAAACTTTCACGGGAGAGTGCATCAGCCACTTTGTTAGAAGCTCCTGAGATGTGTTGGATGTCGAAATCAAAATCTTGGAGAGCTAAACTCCACCGAAGAAGTTTTTTGTTAGTTTCCTTGACGGTGTGAAGCCACTTTAGTGCAGCATGGTCGGTTTGCAGGTGGAAACGCCGTCCCCAAACATATGGGCGTAGCTTTTCCAGAGCGTAGACAATGGCATAACATTCTTTTTCAGTGACTGACCAGTTGCTTTCCCTCTCAGACAGTTTTTTGCTGAGAAACACTACAGGGTGGAATTCTTGATCAGGTCCTTTCTGCATTAAAACTGCTCCCACACCACGCTCAGATGCATCTGTGGTTACTAGGAACGGTTTGTCAAAGTCTGGGGCCCTTAGTACAGGGTCAGACATGAGTGTCGCTTTAAGCTTGTTAAAGGCCTTCTGACACTTTCCGGTCCACTGAACAGCATTTGGCTGTTTCTTTTTGGTTAGGTCTGTCAGTGGGGCAGCGATTTGGCTGTAGTGCGGTACAAATCGTCTGTAATAACCGGCCAAGCCTAAGAAGGATTGAACCTGTTTCTTTGACTTTGGGACAGGCCACTTTTGGATAGCATCCACTTTGGCCTGTAGGGGGCTGATAGTTCCTTGACCCACCTGGTGTCCGAGGTAAGTCACTCTGTTTTGGCCTATTTGACACTTCTTAGCCTTAACAGTTAGTCCTGCCTCCCTTATGCGCTCAAGGACTTTTTGTAGATGTTCCAGGTGGTCTGCCCAGGAATCCGAAAATATGGCCAAGTCGTCAAGGTAGGCGACTGCATATTCTCCTAATCCCGCTAGGAGACCATCTACAAGTCTTTGGAAAGTGGCGGGTGCATTTCGCAGCCCGAAAGGGAGTACATTAAATTCATACAGCCCGAGATGTGTGATGAAGGCTGACCTTTCCTTGGCAGATTCATCTAGCGGTACCTGCCAGTACCCCTTGGTTAAGTCCAAGGTAGAGATGAACTGGGCCCGTCCCAGTTTCTCTAATAGTTCATCTGTGCGTGGCATTGGATAGTTGTCTGGGCGAGTTACAGCATTTAGCTTACGGTAGTCCACGCAAAAACGTATTTCCCCATCTGGTTTGGGAACTAGAACCACTGGAGATGCCCATGCACTTTCAGAGGGGCGGATTACACCCATCTGTAACATATCCTGGATCTCCCGTTCTATAGCAGTTTTAGCTTGAGGAGACACCCGGTAAGGTTGGACCCTAATTGGGTGAGCATTACCTGTGTCAATGGAGTGGTATGCCCGTTCAGTCAGTCCTGGGGTGGCTGAGAACGTTGGCGCGTTGCTAGTGCACAGCTCCTGGATCTGCTGTCGCTGCATACGCCCAAGGGTCATGGAGAGGTTCACCTCTTCCACACCACCAGCACATTTCTCTTCGTAGTAGACACCTTCAGGCCACTCAGCGTCGTCTCCTCCCTGGGCTGTAAACTGACAAACCTTTAATTCTCTGGAATAAAAGGGCTTTAGAGAATTAATATGGTACACCTTAGGCTTTCGGTTGGAGGTGGGGAATGCTATGAGATAATTAACAGCTCCCAGGCGCTCCTGGACCGTGAATGGCCCTTCCCATGATGCTTCCATTTTATGGGCCTGGAGCGCCTTTAAGACCATGACCTGGTCTCCTACTTTGAAGGAACGCTCTCTGGCATGTTTATCATACCAGGCTTTTTGCTCTTTTTGAGCATCCTGTAAGTTTTCTCTAGCAAGGGCTAAAGAGGTTCGGAGGGTGTTTTGTAGGTTGGTTACAAAGTCCAGAATGTTAGTTCCTGGAGAAGGTGTAAATCCCTCCCATTGCTGCTTCACCAACTGCAATGGCCCCTTAACCTCACGGCCATATACAAGTTCAAATGGGGAAAACCCTAAACTGGGATGTGGTACAGCTCTGTAGGCAAAGAGCAACTGCTGCAACACTAGGTCCCAATCATTGGAGTGCTCATTTACGAATTTACGTATCATGGCCCCCAAAGTTCCATTGAACTTCTCCACCATGCCATTTGTTTGATGGTGGTAAGGAGTGGCAACCAAGTGATTTACCCCATGAGCTTCCCAAAGGTTTTTCATAGTTCCTGCCAGGAAATTAGTCCCTGCATCTGTGAGGATGTCGGAGGGCCAACCTACCCTGGCAAAAATGTCTGCTAGTGCCTGGCACACACTTTTAGCCCTGTTGTTGCTTAGAGCTACTGCTTCCGGCCATCGGGTGGCAAAATCCATGAAAGTCAGTATGTACTGCTTTCCTCTGGGTGTCTTTTTCGGAAAAGGACCCAGAATATCCACAGCTACTCGCTGAAATGGAACTTCAATGATGGGGAGTGGTTGTAGAGGGGCTTTGACCTGGTCTTGGGGTTTTCCCACTCTTTGGCACACCTCACAAGACTGGACATAGGTAGAAACATCCTTGCCCATTCCCTCCCAGTGGAATGACCCCCCCAAACGGTCTTTGGTCCTGTTCACCCCAGCATGGCCACTAGGGTGATCGTGGGCTAAGCTCAAGAGCTTGGCCCGGTATTTAGTTGGAACTACCAACTGTCTCTGAGGATGCCAGTCTTCCTGGTGTCCACCAGAAAGAGTTTCCTTGTATAAAAGTCCTCTTTCTACAACAAACCTGGATCGATTAGAAGAGCTGAGAGGCGGTGGGTTGCTCCGTGCCGCCGTCCAAGCTCTCTGGAGGCTTTCATCTGCTTCCTGTTCGGTCTGGAACTGTTCCCTTGATGCTGGAGACATCAGTTCCTCATGGGATTGTGGACCTAGGCTTGGTCCCTCTGGAAGCGATATAGGGGATGGAGCTGTTTCTGTTGACTGTGAACCGCTCTCCGCTGGTGCACTATGTTGGGATTCAGGCTCCGGCTGAGCCTCTTGTGTAGGGTTATCGGCTGCTGCCAGTTCAGGTTCAGTGGGGCCCTCTGGTGTTGAGGTTGCAAGTACTGGATTCAGTGCTGACACGGGGTCTGGTGTTGGTTGTTCGGCTGGTTCCGGTTCTGGGACTGGTTCCGTCTGGGTCTCTGGGACTGGATCCACTACTGCTGTTGCAGACATTGGCCTGGGGTCCCGGTCCATCACCTCTGACTGGGTCCTGAGAGAAGTTTCCGGAACAGAGCTAGGCCTCACGGCTTGTTTAGCCTGGCTGCGGGTGACCGTTCCCACCCTCTTGGCCTGCTTCACATGATTGGCCAAGTCTTCCCCCAACAGCATGGGGATGGGATAATCATCATAGACTGCAAAAGTCCATGTTCCTGACCAGCCCTTGTACTGGACAGGCAACTTGGCTGTAGGCAAATTGAAAGAGTTGGACTTGAAGGGTTGAATCGTCACTTGGATCTCTGGGTTGATTAAATTGGGGTCCACTAAGGAAGCATGGATAGCTGACACTTGTGCTCCGGTGTCCCTCCACGCGGTGACCTTCTTCCCGCCCACACTCACAGTTTCCCTCCACTCCAAGGGTATCTGGGAGGTATCTGGGCCTGTGGACCTCTGGTGTGATTCCGGTGCAATGAACTGTAATCTGTTGGGGTTCTTGGGGCAGTTGGCCTTTACATGCCCCAGCTCGTTACATTTAAAACATCGTCCAGCTGACTGGTCGCTGGGGCGAGGAGGGTTGCTGGAGAACGGGGTGGTGGGACGATAAGGGGTCTGGAGGGTTCTTTGGGAGGTAGGTGGGGCCTTGGGCGGCCCCCGGTAATAGGGTGTGGTCTGGGGTGGTCCCTTCTGGTCTCCGCTCCAACTGCGACCAGTTTTCTTCTTCTCTGCCACCTCCACCCATCTGGCTCCAATCTCTCCTGCCTCGATCACAGTTTTGGGTTTCCCATCTAGGATGTATCTTTCTATTTCCTCAGGAACACCCTCTAAGAATTGTTCCATTTGCATTAGGAAGGGCAAATTTACTGGAGATTCAACACTTGCTCCTGATATCCCGGCATCCCAATGCTTCACAGTGTGGTAGGCATGTCGGGTAAATGACATGTCTGGTTTCCACCTTAGGGCTCTGAACCTCCGACGAGACTGCTCGGGTGTTATCCCCATTCTGACTCTCGCCTTGGATTTAAACAGTTCATACTTGTTCATGTGTTCTTTAGGCATTTCAGCTGCCACCTCAGCTAAGGGTCCACTGAGCTGCTGCCTCAGCTCTACCATGTATTGGTCAGTAGAGATGTTGTACCCAAGGCAGGCCCTTTCGAAGTTTTCTAAGAAGGCCTCAGTATCATCACCTGCCTTGTAGGTGGGGAACTTTCTGGGATGGGAAGTGGTACCTGGAGAAGGATTGCTAGGGTTTGTTGGTATATTCTGCTGGGCCTTTATCCTCTCCACCTCCTCCACATGCTTCCTCTCTTTTTCCTTCTCCTCCTCCACATGCTTCCTTGCCTCCATTTCCCTCTTGTGGGCAGCCTCCTGTACCTCCTTCTCCAGCCGCATGAGTTCTATCTGTCTTTCATGTTCCCTTTGTTTTTCCTCAGCCTGAAATTTGGCTAATTCCAGCTGTAGTCGAGCTGAGGATTTGGTCATTCTAACCTCTCTGTTTTTAACTAACTTTACACCCGAGGTTTAGAAATAAACAAACAAAACTTGGCTGTAAAATTTTGCTGTGCTGGAATAGAATATCTATTCTCTGATAGTGATTGTCAGCCTACAGAAAAAGACAATTCCCTTGTCTCTGCTCTGGGCCCAAATTAAAGCAAAAAACCTCCAACTACTTGGAAACCTGCTTACCCAACCTAAAGAAAAAGCAAATGGGTAGAACACACACCCCCTATTTACTTTTAGGAAGAAAAGAAAAAAAACCTCTGGGTTGGAAGACTGTGAATTTCCCTGCAGGAGTTAAGTACCCTGCCTCCAGGCAAAGAAAACCTGCAATTCACAAAGATAATCCCCTTTTGTCTCTGCTTGGCCACAGTTTCAGCTTTCAGTTTCAGCTGCTTTCCAAAGGAAAAAAAAAATTCCTTTTTAAAATCTGTATTTCTAGTTCAAAAAATCTCAACTGGATCTCAAAATGATTTCAGGTTAATCCCACCACTATGCCACCATGTCAAGGTTCTCCCCCCCCCCCACTCTGAACTCTAGGGTACAGATGTGGGGACCTGCATGAAAAACCTCCTAAGCTTATCTTTACCAGCTTAGGTCAAAAACTTCCCCAAGGTACAAAATATTCCCCCCGTTGTCCTTGGACTGGCCGCTACCACCACCAAACTAATACTGGTTACTGGGGAAGAGCTGTTTGGACGCGTCCTTCCCCCCAAAATACTTCCCAAAACCTTGCACCCCACTTCCTGGACAAGGTTTGGTAAAAAGCCTCACCAATTTGCCTAGGTGACTACAGACCCAGACCCTTGGATCTTAAGAACAATGAACAATCCTCCCAACACTTGCACCCCCCCTTTCCTGGGAAATGTTGGATAAAAAGCCTCACCAATTTGCATAGGTGACCACAGACCCAAACCCTTGGATCTGAGAACAATGAAAAAACATTCAGTTTCTTACAAGAAGACTTTTAATAAAAAATAGAAGTAAATAGAAATAAAGAAATCCCCCCGTAAAATCAGGATGGTAGATACCTTACAGGGTAATTAGATTCAAAAACATAGAGAACCCCTCTAGGCAAAACCTTAAGTTACAAAAAAGATACACAGACAGAAATAGTTATTCTATTCAGCACAATTCTTTTCTCAGCCATTTAAAGAAATCATAATCTAACGCATACCTAGCTAGATTACTTACTAAAAGTTCTAAGACTCCATTCCTGGTCTATCCCCGGCCAAGACCCAGCATACAGACAGACACAGACCCTTTGTTTCTCTCCCTCCTCCCAGCTTTTGAAAGTATCTTGTTTCCTCATTGGTCATTTTGATCAGGTGCCAGCGAGGCTACCTTTAGCTTCTTAACCCTTTACAGGTGAGAGGGGATTTCAAAGGGGTTTACCCTTCCCTTTATATTTATGACACCAGTCATGGCAATGCTCCCTTCACACCACTTATTGGACTCCGCCTCATAGCAACAGCTGGCGACACCGGTGACACTGGGCTTGGTGTATGAAGCAGGCAGAAGAGACTGTACCCACCCCTAAGCCTCCCTCCCCCAGGGTGGAAGATGCCCCAGGGCCTCCCCCAATGGTACAGTCATCATCTTCGTCCCCAGACGAGGTGATTGCAGGACCCTCAAGGGCCAGCCCGCCGGATGATTTTAAAGAACACCAGGCCCTGCTTTGACGGGTGGCCAGGGAAGTTGGAGTTGGAGGAAATGGCTGAACAGATGGACACCGTGTTTAACATCCTGTCAGGCTCTACCCCGGCCCATATCGCACTACCAGTGCATGATGGTGTCCTCAGAATTGCCAAGGCCCTTTGGCAAACTCCTTCATCCATCCATTCCACCTTTAAAAGGGCCAAAAAGAAATACTTTTTCCCAACCAAAGAGTTTGAGTACCTTTACACCCACCTTTCTCTCCCCCCCACCCCCAGGCTCACCAGTGGTCTCTGCGACCAATGAAAAAGATAAACAAGGGCATACCAGCTCGACTCCCAAAAATAGAGGCCAAAAAATTGGAGCTGTTTCTGCTCATCTCCTAGGGAGATACAGTTTCGACTTAGGATACTCCTGCCATAAGTTCAAGAGTCCCTCCACAGGGTTTACCTTAGGAATGGCACACTGGTGAAAGAGGGCACCACGGAGGCTCGGTGCTCCCTCCAGATGGCATGGGACACAGCTGACTCAGCGGCTAGGGTGGTCACGTCAGCAGTGGTTATGAGATTCAGCTCCTGACTTCAGACCACCTGCCTCTCCAAAGATATGCAGACCTCCATCCAAGACCCCCCCCCCCCCATTCGATGGGATTGGTCTTTTTTCAGAGCAGATGGATGCAATGCTGCATGGGTTAAGACATTTGGGCCACTCTTTGCATGTTGAGCATATATACGCCGCCATCTGCAAGAAAGCAGTTCCGGCTGCTGCCTAGGCCTCGGCAGTCTTGTCTAGGGTCTGCAAGTAGAAGGGACAGGGATGTTAGTTTCAGCTGCTGCTGCCCTTGCTCCTCCTGCTCACCTGTGCAGCCCGGCCCAATGATGCACCCTGGGGGCCAGAAGCACTTGTTCTGAGGGTGCGGTCGAGAGTGACGCCCCAGTCACCTCCCAGGATCCACCCTCTTCTTTCCTCCACCATCTTCATCCCTACCATTCGGCCTGGTTGTGGGTCACCTCGGACCACTGGGTGCTGGAGATTTTTAAGAGCAGGTTAGACAAACACCTGTTAGGGGTTGTCTAGATAATACTTAATCCTTCAATGAGTGCAGGGGACTGGATCAGAGGACCTCTCGAGGTCCTTTCCAGTCCTATGATTCTGTTATATGACCAGAACGTATTCATTCCCTGGACAGTACGAGGGCCCACTCCACGATCGCACAAGCAACTTCACCAGTAGCTGTTTGAGAAGTTCCAATACTAGACCTTTGTAAGGTGGCTACCTGGAGTTCCATCCACATCTTTATGAAGAATTACTCTCTGGACCAGGCTTCCTCGTCAGATGCAGCTGTGGGAACAGCAGTGTTAGACATTCATACCAACTGCATTCTCGCACCCTCCTCCTATTTGAATACTACTTATCAGTCACCAACATGTGGAATTACACATAGGGGCCACCACTCAAAGAAGAAATGGAGGTTACTTACCTGCAATTGGAGGTTTTTCAAGATGTGTGTGTGGTCCCTATCTGTGTCTTGCTATACACCTTTCTTCCCCTCTGCTTTGGATCCTATCTGATTTGCTGTAAAAGAAGGACCTGGAGAGGTATTAGTCCATGCCACCCTTTATTTCCTCAGTTTGGAGCATAAGAGAAGCAACTGCACATGTGCAGACCAACAGATACTACTTGCCCCAAATCTCTGATCTCACTCTAGTGCATGGAGAACATGTGTACCCGTATGTGGAATACAGATAGGGACCACACATCTTGAAGAATCTCCAGTTGCAGGTAAGTAACCATTTCTAGTAAATGCCTGTTACACTCCCACTTGTTGTGTACTCCCTATTTTGTTCAACACTACAGTCAGTCCAGGTAAGATTAACTCTTCTAGATCAGCACCCAATGGCAATTGTTGGGAGTTTTGCGTGCTTGTCATCCTTCAGTCTTAAGCCCTTAGAAAATTGAGCAGCTATGCTGTTTACTACAGAAATCAAGTATTCGTTATACAACTACTTTTCATTTGCTAAGATTGTCCCACCAGCCTTAAATTTTTCAGATTTTAATTCCTTCATATATTCTTGTATTAAATTTATGAAACTTCCCCATGCAAGCCCAGATATATTAGATAATCTTTGTCATAACAATGATACAACCTCTTACCAAAATATCTCGTTAAGATGGTTATCTGAGGAATTTTGGCAGCCGTAAGGTGGCTGTACATGTTTGAAAATTTAGCCCAGCATCCTTTGTCGTATGTCAGACTTTATTGCAGTATCTTGAAGAGCCTTGTAAAAATATGTACTACTTTATTTCCCCCTGAAAAACATTTTTTTTTGTTTAGGATCTGTCTCTAAAAAAATGGTTTCACAAATGGTCCTTATTTTAAACAAAAAGTATCCAGTATTTACAAGTACCCTGTGGTACAGATTCTTGAAAAGGCATGGTGTCAGAGTCTTGCATAATGACAGGTTTCAGAGTAGAGCCGTGTTAGTCTGTAAAAAGAAAAGGAGTACTTGTGGCACCTTAGAGGCTAACAAATGTATTCGAGCATAAGCTTTCGTGAGCTACAGCTCACTTCATCGGATGCATACAGTGAAAATATAGTGGGGAGATTTTATATACACAGAGAACATGAAACAATGGATGTTACCATAGAGACTGTAACAAGAGTGAATATTAGAGATTCAGGAATTAAAGAAAAACATTTGTAATGATACCTTGAAAAGAATTAGGAAATGGAGTTTTTCTTTTTTTAAGAGACATTTAGTTCTCCCTTAAATTATTGTGGACCAAATTCTGCCTTCAGATGTGTGCACATCTACCATTTATTTCAGTCAGAATTACAGGCATCAGTTTATTACACTTTTTTCCTAGAGAGCTCTAGGAAACATGCTTGGCTTGTTGGATCATACATTACAATCTAATGTATTGCATAGGGGCTCAATAACAAACTACGGTAGTTATCTTGGAAGCAGGTTTTTTTCTCCTCTGAAGAGAAATTCCATTGCTTTACTCATTAAATTTCTTCATCAGACTTGCAAAATTGCTTTTTTGTTGTAAATTGCCCAGGTATGTATCCAATTTTTAATCAATCTCAAAGAAATGGACCACTTAAACCATTTCTAGTTTTTAAATGGATTTAATTTAACTGGAAGAAATTGCACTTCAATTTGGAAATATTAGTGTTTTGAGGCTATTTTTCCTGGTTATGTCTTAAACCTCTTCTGTATATGAAGAAGGTTCTTTGTGATTTATAGATAAATAACTTCCTTAAAGCTTGCAACATATTTGCAGTTGTGCTATTGTGTTTTACAAAAGGTCCACAAAGATTTTATATAATCAGTTACATAAATAGAAATACCACAGTGACAGAGGCCTTAGAAATACCTGAGATATATTATTATAGGTGATATTTTCTGATATATCTCACCCTTTTATTAAGAACTTCTAACTTAACATAACTGTTAGCTGATATGCTGTTGGGCCATCAGAAGGCCAAAGGACTACCCAATAGCCCTTGGTATTTTCTGTGATGGAATTAGGGAGAAAGGGTGTCTTTGCCCTCATCTCTAGTTATTTTTAATGCATTCCCTTTCCTGCCCCTTCTTCCAGTCATTTGGATGATTGTTTAAGATGAGGTACGCTGCACCTTAGCCTAATAAATTTTCATATGGCTTTAGTATTGGTCAGCCGCTCTACATAGTTGCTTCAGGCATCACACCTGAATGTGTTCTCTGTGACCAATTGTCTGCCTTGTGGAAGGTTATGACAATTTGAAGACAGTGTGTAAGCAGTTTGCACAAACAGTCCAGACCAGACACAACGTTGTGTTATCCCAGAGCAATCCTCCTCTCCTGCCAACAAAATTAAATCTTAACTGCACATAAAACTGTTGTTGCCAGAATGCTATTTTTGTATATATTAATGAGCAAAAAAAGGCGGGAAAAAGAAAAGTTGGAGCTCAAGAATATAACGTATATACCCTGTAATTCTACCTTTTCCTCGTGAAAATAGGCTAGTCTGAAAATTGTTTTGAATGCTCTCTATGTACAAACATTTTGAGGTTATATACATTATCCTTACCAGCGTAACTGATATGGGTCACCTCCTGAACCTGCAAAGCAATAAAAGCCTTTTCCACATTCCAAATACATTATGTTTTGTCAGGCTTTTGGGGGATCAAGATCTATTCTGAATCTATTAATTTGAATTAATACAAAAATGAATATGGCTCAAATACACTGCAAACTTATCAGCAAGTTCCATGTAACTTAGTGGCATGCCGATGCTTGTGAGGCAAGGGTTTTGTGGGCCATGTTTGGAGTGTTTAATATTTGTGATTTCTGGCTTTTGAGGTTAAATTGAAAATACATGGAAAAATATCAGTCGGTCCACATAGAGTGGAATTTAACAAGCTTCTTCTCATCTCTGTGTGGCTTCTTTGTAATCCCAATCCTGACCAGTTTTGAGTAACTTCTAGCTAAGGAGGAGAATAAAACTGATGCAACAAGTAGAAATCTGGATGGTGCAACTACTATAATTTTAAAAACAAACAACCAAAAAAATCCCAACCTGATAACGTTAAATATTTCTTTCCAATCTACATTCATTTGTATCCAAACTCGAAGTATTGCCCAGTGATCAAAACCAACAATTGTAAACTCCCATTCCCATCCCTTCCCAAAAATACAAACACAATGAACTGCCAAGCTAGGGACATACAGTTTCAAATACTAAAACCACCAATAAACCACCAACCGTCTTCCTTCCAACAGTCTTTAGCTTAACCCTTAAACCAGATTCTCTTTACAGGTTGTTCTTTGGAGTAGACAGTACTTTCTAAAAGCATACAATGCACTCTCATTATTATGAAAGAAAAGCCTACGTCTTCCTTGATTTTATGTGACTACGCACAGTCTCCCAAAATGCTTATGGGGCCTGTTATAAATGTGGCTTCTAGTTTGGGGCGTTCTTTTTTTCTAATAAAAAGACAACGGAAATCCTTGACTGGCAGCTGTCACCATCTATTCTACATACTGTAAATGATCTAAATTTTTTTTGCATGTTCTTAGGCTAAGGTGGACATCTCTAATTCTATGAAAAAAGTAAAAGCAATGTTAGATTTTTCCAGAAGTACAAAAAACAGATGCATGAATCAAATAATAAAGTAACATAGAAAAGATCAAGCATGCTTTCTTCTTCTGTAGAGCAGACTGTGGTATGTGCCCTCAAGCTTTGATGACAGAGCAAAGTTTTCCTCCTTTATGCTGTAGCTAGAAATGTCATGTTTATCTGGGATAGGCTAACAAGGAGGCTGAAGTGACTCGTTTCCAGGCTTAGCATGGGCATATGTTGCTTAAATCAAAATAAAAGTAAGAGTAACAGTGACTTTTTCACATAATAGAATAAATATTGAAACATTTCTACATATTTTTCTGTTCTGTTGGAAATTAGAAAACAAAATAACCTGGAATAATTGTTCAGGGAAGAACTCTTCAGCAGCAGTGACTGTGACTCTCTGTAGGTTTGAAAATGAGCAGGGGCCATCTGTTGTATTTGGTTAGAAATAATGAATTTATTCAAAACCAATCCAACATTAGTGGTTTACAGTTTAAGTCAAACTTTTAATGTGCTTGGTTTGCTTTTCCTTGAGGAGAGACTGTGAAAGAGATCCTCTCTCCCCCTCATCTTGGCCCCCAGTAGAATATAAATGCAGTTTATACACTGCATGTATTAAAGGGTACCCATTTGTGCCACCCTGGCTTTTAGGATGATTATATCCCTAACACATGGTACAGGCTTCCCTTCAGCTATGTAGACATGCTTCTGTTTTTTTCTTTAAATTGAATAAGTCCAGGTGAGAGAGAAGACAGTTTAAATCACAGGGAAAAAGGTTTGTAAAGTGAAGCTAGTTTTGCATCCTGAAAAATGTTTGAAATCCCTGCAATGTCCAGAATGTTTTGCTTAGCATGTCAGGCATGTAGCTCATGTGATATGCTATTTGTGTTGCTCATTTGAGAGCATCTTTTGTTTTGCCCAGACGTGAGGGAGAATTACACGAGAAAACGAGATAATTCATGACTCTCACTGGAAAGCAATAGTAACTTTCACCTGGAGTGTTTAAAATGTGTGGGGAGGACAATATTATTACTTTTCCTTCTTATAGCTGATCGACTGTATCAGTCATTGTTTGTGTTCTAGCAAGGCTTCTAACAGTAAGCCTTCAGCAGTTGTTCAGAATTCAGGGATATATGTGCTCGTTGGTTTGGGCTACTGATCATTCTGTATTCTCCATTCACTGCACTGGCTGCCTCTAAACTGATGATTTGACTTTAAATTGGCTTCCTTAAGAACTAGGTTAAATTATCTTCTATTATTGAGGCTTATGAGATTCCAGGACCCCCATTCAACTCTTAGTATTTACATTTGTAATCACTTCAGTGGATGGTGTTGGACAGGGGAAGAAATCAGGTCAAGCCCTCTAGTACAATGAATCAGTAGCTCAAAACTTTGGGATTCTTATGCACATTTATGTAAGTAGAACTTGATCCAGAACAAGAAGGGGTGGGGCTTTCTTAAGGCATCCTGTGTTGCTTCTGAACTTATTAGTTCAAGGGTTTTTTTGTTTTGTTTTTTTGCTTTTAAATGATTCGAGGAAACCTTTGAGGGTGTAAATCGACCACAGAAGAGGTAATGTGTGTCCTATCATCAACCCTCAGGGATTCCACTAAGGAAGACAAATTTAATTTGCAATAAAAGGCTCAGTAGGAGTCTGGTAAAATATGGCTCTTACCTGGCCAACTCCTTCCTGTCCAGCAGTGCAGCCATGCAGAGGAGCACTTGTGAGTACTTTTGAGCAACTACAAAACCCTCTGAGTGGAATCATTGGAGCATATTGCCCTCAGAGAATCAAGCCACCCACTTGCTGAGTCAAGAGAAATACATTGCACACCAGAATTTTGTTACTCCTACTTACCTAACGTTTTTGTTCTGTTTTATTGAGAAGGTAGCACAATGTTGTTCACTGGATTCAACTGGCACAGGCTTAGGAATTTTATATTTTAATGTGTTGTATGTGTGTGACTTTTTGCCTTTTAAACAGGATGCTTCTGTTTACATAGTGAAGCAAGATGTTTCGAACTATGAAGTTATGTCAGTGGTTTTTGAGCAGTTATTAAATGTGTCAGTATGACCACTGTAAATCTTGTCTACTGTGGTTTGCAGGTTACCTATCAAAATCCCATTCTGTGTCTAAACATGCATCCCAAGTTCAACAGTATCTTCTAAAGATCATAGAATCCTAGAAATGTAGGTCTGGAAGGGAACTTGAGAAGTTAAGTTCAGCCTCCTGCTCTGACGTAGGACCAGATAAACCTAGACCATCCCTTACCAGTATTTGTCCAACCATTTTTTAAAAACCTCCAGTGTTTGGTATTTCACAGCCTCCCTTGGAAGCCTATTCCAGATCTTAACTACCCTTCTAGTTAGAAAGATTTTTCCTAATATCCGTTGATGCAGGTTAAGCCCTTTATCATAGAATCATAGAATATCAGGGTTGGAAGGGACCTCAGGAGGTCATCTAGTTCAACCCCCTGCTCAAAGCAGGACCAATCCCCAGCTAAATCAAACTTACTTTCCTGATGTTGTCCTTCCCCACTAAGTACAGGGCCTGTGCTTTCTTTTGGCATGTTGGTCAATATAAAAAGTATAAATGCAAAAAAAAGTGGTTTTTAAGTTTATTTTGTTTTGTTTTCTCCTTTCTGCTGCATAACTCTGTCTCTGGAAGGAACGTTCCTCAGCGCAGCAGAAGGCTAGTGTAAATGCTCTGAGGCTGAGAGTTCCAAATGATCTACCCTGAAGGGGTGTATGGGGGGTGAGCAAAGGTCACTGGATCTGCTTTGTAAAAATCTGCTGTCAGGGAACATATATGTAGGAGCACAAAAGGACTCAACACTGCACCTCTGCATCTTGCACTCAGGTAGGGGCATGGATTCAGAACCACTCAACCCTCATTGAGTTCCTTCCTCCAAAATCTGTTTTTTCTGATTTTGTGCTTGGAGGAATAAACTGCGTCTCTATAGAAGCAATGGATAGCATATTGATTAGAAAGGTTATACAACACATCATCAGATCTCTTTGGGTTCAGTGAGGGTTGTTCATTGCCTTCCTGGAAAATTCTTCACCACCTCGTCTGCTAAATTCTTGAAACACTCCAACTCACACATGAATAGATTTAAGTTCCGTTAGGGCAAATATCCATTTTTACAAAATAATTATGTATTAACATGATTAAA
Source organism: Eretmochelys imbricata (assembly GCF_965152235.1). Lineage (NCBI taxonomy): Eukaryota > Metazoa > Chordata > Testudines > Cheloniidae > Eretmochelys > Eretmochelys imbricata. Next base: position 116,967,035 of record NC_135578.1, on the reverse strand, counting down.
TTCACTATGGTCTTTCAGTTGGTGTTTTAAATTAGTATTTGTGTTAAAATATGTATTTACAAATAGTTGGTATTGTTAAAAAATATGTAGACTAAAATGCTTCACTCCAATATAGAGGACAAGTCCAAGTTCACCTGCCCCACTGCAAACCAACCATTGGCTTGTGTATGACAATGGGTGGTGGTGCCAGCAGTGGAGGTGGAGTTCAATCACCATGAAATAGTTGTGCCCCTAAAGGAAGCTACAGGGTTTGGATCCAGTAGCCCAAAAGTAGTGTTTTAAACTACAATTAGAAACCTTGAGTCATCCTTAACACTCCTGTGGTCACCTTTCCTTTTCTTATTCATATGAGTTTAAGGGCGTATAATTATATGCTTTTTACCTTAAAATGTCTTAGCTTTTGGCTAGTTCTCTCACAAATGTAATGTTGTTTAAATATACAATTACTTTGTATTTAATATGTAATTCAGCTTCACAAGATTCTCAAAAATATGTTTCTGTTTACAGAAACATGTTCCAATACCTGTTTGAAAAAAAGTGTGACATTTTACCAGCTTAAATTTAGATTTCTCATGAATTTTATTCCTCTCATTTAAAATGTATAATGCAGCAGTATTCAGAGGTCCCAGTCAGGACTGAGGACCCATTGTGTGGAGTGCTGTATAAATACACATGAAGACACAATCCCTTTCCTGAAGAATTTATTATCTATCACTTGTTGCAGTTTTATCTTTGCCACAGATTTCCAGTTAGAAATGACCCTTGTAGAATACGCTGCTGGTTGGGTTTCCAAATCCCTTTTTTGGGAACATTTAAACAGTTGAGTTCTACCTCTAAACTATCAATAGGTGGCAGTGTTTAAAAAAGCATTAGTGTTACCTTTAGTTGAGGCATGAGGTTGCTAAACTGGTAACTGTTAAAGGTCAGTATTGCTACTATGTTATGAAGAGGAGATGGTCCAGAAGTTTGGGCTATAAAAAGAATTGGCCACATATTGCAGTGTGCAAGATCAGTTGTTCATGTAAACGTTTGTAAAATGTACCAGTTGCTTCATGTCTGTCATTTGGATTGCCCACCCGTCACAACTTTTGACCCTTCATTAAACCAAAGGAGCAGCTGTTTTTGCCATGATATTTCTAATGATAATCAAGACCACCATAAAATCAAAAAGACTTCTGATGTGATGTGGAATCAAATAGAAACTTCCCTAAAACTGAAAGGAATACATCCAAGTAATGAAATAGAAGAACTTTTATTCTATTGCATAATGACAGGTTTCAGAGTAACAGCCGTGTTAGTCTGTATTCGCAAAAAGAAAAGGAGTACTTGTGGCACCTTAGAGACTAACCAATTTATTTGAGCATGAGCTTTCGTGAGCTACAGCTCACTTCATCGGATGCATCCGATGAAGTGAGCTGTAGCTCACGAAAGCTCATGCTCAAATAAATTGGTTAGTCTCTAAGGTGCCAAAGTATTCCTTTTCTTTTATTCTATTGTATCCTTCCCAGTTCAAAGTGGTGCCTTTTTAGGGGACATATGAAAATCTGTAGGATGTTTGATTAACTACTGTAATAAATGCAATCCTTCCAGCATGCACAATGAGCGTGCCAACTGTGCACATTCACATGAATATTAAAGCCCTCTCTTCTGCTACAGAGTGGACTTTGGAGTGAGCCTGAAAAACTTGATATTGCAAGAGGATGTTCGGAGGCCAGAAGGTACTAAAGAGGATATATTTGTAAAAAACAGAATTCTTGGCTTCTAAGAATGATCTTCATAATTAAAACCAAATGTATGGGAAAACATGTTTCTTGCACTTGTCATAGTTATATCTCAGTGGAATCTTAGATACATTTCACTGCCCATAAGAGTGAGGGAAATTGTTCTGTGACCGTTTACAGATAGAACTGCAAAGACCGATAATGAACTATGTTCTGTTAAAAGTTGAATTAAAGTATATGACTGACTGTTGTCTATCACGGTAATTTTAGCTACATTCAATTATATAATGAAGCATTGTCAGGTTAGAAATACTACTTTTAAAAAGACTTATCTTTTAAATATTTTATAGAAGCTGAATGAAATTGAGTTAACTTATTCTTTCACTGGAGCCGGGTCCAAGACCCTTCTCAAACTAGATCAAGTTCAAAATCCCGGTCTGGATCTTATGTAGGCCTGTCTCTCCCGCTTTCCCTTTTTGCTGATGCTTGCTTTCCTATTTCACTCAGTTTGGACAATGAAAATAAGTTAGATCGTGAGAACCAAAAATTAAAACTTTTGCAATGCTGCAATGTTTGTGTTGCCAAGACTGCATCAGAATCCTTAAATCCAAACAAAGAAAAACAGCTGTGTTTATTAAAATGAGTTATTAAAAACGTTTGAGAAGATATTTCTATTGGTTTGTTTTAAAAAGCTTTTCTAAAATGTACGTTTGGGTCTAGAACTACCTGACACTGTTCTGAGACTTTTCTTCAGCTTTAAATAAAAAAAAAAAAATCATGAAAGTTGCATGATCTATAATAAAGAGAGTACATAAGAAACCTAATTTCTTCCCTCAGATTTGACTATATCTATTAAATCAGTGACAATCCATCAAAATAGCAATAAGCATTTTGGGAAAGGATTGAGGAAACTTGGACGTTGTTAATATTCAGTAAATATTTACGTAGATCATTGACAAATTCTGAATGTGAAATATTGAATCATAGTACTTCTGTTGCAGGGATCTCTGTGCTTTTACAGGGATGGGTAAGCATTATTATCCCCATTTACAGATGAGAAAACTCAAGGCATTGAGAGGCTAAATAGATTGCCCAAGGTCATGCAGAAAATCCACCGCAGCCAGAGTAGATCCTGGCTCTTGTGAATCAGGCCCCTATTCAGGAAGGTACTTTAATCGTGTAATTTTAAGCATGTGAATAATCCTGTTGAAACAAATGGGATTACTCACAAGTTTGAAGTTATTCCCATGCTTAAGTATCTTCCTTGCACAGAGCCTGTCTGCTCTTCCATGCTGCTTTAAAATGGTAATGTACTATAAATGTGCTTATTGTAATAAAATATTTCTTCAATTATATTGGGTTTATTTTTATTCTGTGAAATATAATGCCTAGGACTTAACATAGTGTTAGTAAAATGATCTTTAATGTTTATTGGGCTTTAATGCTAGAAACCATTTATAAATAGTGAAATTTTATTCCATTCTGTACAAAATCAAGAGGTTAGGTTATCTAAATGCCTGCTGGAAATGGTGCGAGAGAATCCTGCATGAAAACAAATGGCACTGCTGACCCATCACATCTTTGCTTAACCTGTCAACAGTTTTATAAAGCAGAGGGAGTAGACTGCAGCACTCCTAAAAATGGTGCTGGAAACTAGTATTGGAAGACTTACCATTTGATTAATGGACATTTTGTAACCATTCATGCCACGCTGTTTGTCAGATTCTTTTGTTTGCTTAGCAGAGCAAACTTGAGAGTTTAGCTGTTCAGTATTTGAGCCTGAGCAGATTTCTCTTCACACTGCCATAGTTTGACCACTTCTTTTCCCAAGCTATCCCAAAGTCATCTCCATGCTTTATTCTGCAATTAAAATAATAATCTTTTGTTGACATCGGTGGTGGTGATGTTGTATAGAAATGAATGATAGAAATCTAATATTAGGATTTCACCGCACAATCACCTACAGTAGGGAAGAAAAGACAGGCTTAGTAAGAGAAAAATGTTCAAAAATCATGTAACAGTCATAGAAAAGAGAAAATGGCACTCAATAAAAGTGTAGTAAAAACTGTTATACTGTGAACTTGAAAGGGGATGAGGGTAGGAAGAACAGAAGAAAACGGTACAAGAGAATAGTAGCAGTGTTGTATGCATTATTGCGAATTACAGTTCTAAATAAAGTTTGTAATTTAGAAAGAAATTAATCTGTTTCTTTTAAGATGCTTTTAAGCTTCTAGAGAGATGCATTTGAAAATTTGCATTCAAAACAACACTGTGATATCTACAGCTATTACATAGCAACAATCATCCTAGCATCTAAGCACGGACATTAATAATCAGACATGCCTCTTAGAGTGCAGTCTTCATACACAAATTATTTTCAAATTATTGTTTGTTTTTTCTTGTAATATCCACTGTGTGCCAGGTGCTTTCCAAAAATAAAAGAAGGCAAGGTCCCTGCTGAAAAGAGAATATTTTTTTTAAAAAAAAGATAAAATATAGTGAAAGGGAAACAACAAATTAGCGAGGTAGCCATGTTGTGACTGGCCACTTCCTGTTAACATACAGCTTTAACAACCCAATTTGTTTTGTGTTTAATAGGTCATCTTGAATTACCATGGTGTAAGGATCATTGTAGTCATTGTGATAGAGGGAGGTGTTCAGTAGCAACAAAGAAGGCATAGAGATGTTTGTGTAGTGGACAGATCTGTGGTGGCTTGAATCTTGGAACTTCCCCTCCCCCCTCCTCTGTTGATATTATCCACGCTCACCCATTTCTCACCACAAGACTATATTGTTCCATTCTCTCTTCACTGCACGAATACCTGTTTTACTTCCGTATGCTTATGCATTTCAGCTTTCCTTCCTCATCTCTGCAGTAATTTTGCCTGTATGACTGTCTGTTCTGATCTCCTAAGTGTTTTATATAAGAACAGCCATGCTGGGTCAGATCAATCAAACATCTAGCTCAGTATCCTGTCTTCTGACAGTGACCAATACCAGGTGTTTCAGAGGGAATGAACAGGGCGATTATCAAGTAATCTATTCCCTGTCATCTGCTCCAGCTTCTGGTAGTTGTAGGCTTAGGATGTCCAGGGCATGGGCCGCCATCCCTGATCATCTTGACTAATACCCTTTGATGGAGCTGTCAGGATTCCTTCCCCTTTCTGAACTCTAGGGTACAAATATGGGGACCTGCATGAAAGAGCCCCTTAGCTTATTCTTACCAGCTTAGGTTAAAAACTTCCCCAAGGTACAAACTTTGCCTTGTCCTTGAACCCTATGCTGCCACCACCAAACGTTTTAAACAAAGAACAGGAAAAGAGCCCACTTGGAGACGTCTTCCCCCAAAATATCCCCCCAAACCCTACACACCCCCTTTCCTGAGGAGTCTTGAGAATAATATCCTAACCAATTGGTTGCAAAATCATCAAAGACCCAAACCCCTGGATCTTGGAACAATGGAAAAACCAGTCAGGTTCTTAAAAGAAAGGTAAAAATTATCTGTAAAAGCAGGATGAAAATACTTTACAGGGTATTCAGATTCAAAACACAGAGGATCCCCCTCTGGGCAAAACCTTAAAGTTACAGAAAACAGGAATAAACCTCCCCCTTAACACAGGGAAAATTCACATAAACAAAAGATAAACTAATCCGCCTTGCCTGGCTTACCTATATTGGTTGCAATACTGGAGACTTGGATTAGGATGGGTTGGAGAAGATGGATTTCTGTCTGGCCTCTCTGTCCCAAGAGAGGACAACCACGTAAACAAAAAGCACAAACAAAAGCCTTCTCCCCCCTCCAAGATTTGAAAGTATCTTGTCCCCTTATTGGTCCTTTGGGTCAGGTGCCAGTCAGGTTAGCTGAGCTTCTTAACCCTTTACAGGTAACAGGATGTTGCCTCTGGCCAGGAGGGATTTTATAGCACTGTATACAGAAAGGTGGTTACCCTTCCCTTTATATTTATGACAGGAGCTATCCTCCATGAACTTACCTAATTCTTTTTTTAACCCAGTTATACTTTTGGCTTTCACAGCATCCTTGAATTCCACAGGTTGACTGTGTATTGTGTGAAGAAGTACTTCCCTTTGTTTTAAACCTGTTGCCTATTTATTTCACTGGGTGACCCAGGGTTCTTGTGTTATGTGAAGGGGTAAATAACATTTTCTCCACACTATTCATGATATTGTAGACCTCTATCGTATCCCCCCTTAGTAGTTTCTTTTCCAAGCTGAACAGTCCCAGTTTATACACCCCTAATCATCTTTGTTGCCCTTCTCTGTACCTTTTCCAATTCTATTCTATATTTTTTGAGATGGGGTGCCAGAAGTGCATGCAGTACTCAACCTTTGGGTGCATCACAAATTTATACAATAGCATTATGATTAGGGCTGTCGATTAATTGCAGTTAACTCACGCAATTAACTCAAATTAATTGCAATTGATTGCAGTTTTAATTGCACTGTTAGACAATAGAATACTAATTGAAATTTATTAAACATTTTTGGATGTTCTACATTTTCAAATATATTTCAATTACAACACAACACAAAATGTACAGTTCTCACTTTATATTTTTATTACAAATATTTTCACTGTAAAAATGATAAACAAATTAAATGGTATTTTTCAGTTCACCTCATACAAGTACCATAGTGCAATCTCTTTATCATGAAAGGGCAACTTACAAATGTAGATTTTTTTAGTGGGAGTTGTGCTGCTAAATCCCCATGTGTTGCTCTGAAAATGTGGCCTAGCAGTAGCTGCACCTGCAATGGATTGTTGCTATTGCTGAGGTAAAGTGACAGGCACTGGATCCACCACAGAGTGTCTCTCTCAAAAGACTAAGAATTTCACACCTTCAGTTAAAGGGGCAGATATCCTTCTCATATCCACTGAAGTCAGTTCAGTGTTATCTGGCTTGAACCACAGCTAGCTAGCCCTGGTCTGTGCCCCAGTTTCAAGCAGACACTGAGTAAGTCATTCAGTCTAGCCTCTAAAGTAAATTTACTTAAGTTACTGTTCTTATTTTCAGGGTAAGTTGTCCTGCTAGTTACAATTAAGACAGATAATTCAATTGCTCTTTACGGTAAAGTAACAATGGTTCAAATACTTAAAAATTGGACCTGGAGAACTGTATTTTTGTGTTATTAATGCTCTCATTACTTAGAAAAAAGTGTAAACTGTCATACAGTGTCTGGTCTGTTTTAAAGTGGAGTTTCAAAGGCGAGGAAAATTATTCTATCAACTCAGTCTAAGTGGAAAAGAACTATAGGAGATGGATCAAAAGTGTAGTACTATATTAAGCTATTCTGTTGGTAACCCTCAGGCATTAGTTTGCCTCGATTTACTTTTATGAAACCAGATTTAGGTATACATTTTCTGCAAAATATTTGTGGAATTATGTTAGTCTGTATTTATTATATATTGGCTAAAGCAGATCTATTTTTGAACAAATGGTAACCTCCCTCTAATATTTCATGGATCTTTCCAATTCCACAAATGATTTGGGAAAGAGATGATGCTTAGACATGTAACTTATTTGTCTTGTTGATGTACAAGAGATTTGGTGGTGGCAGAACAGACCTGCTGTAACCTGAGAGAAATCACATCACCTTACTGTTGGAAAGAGATTTAGTTCTCAGTTAATTTTTTTCTCTTGGTAAGGAAATCAAAGACTTATTGAATTCTGTTCCTTTGCTTAATTAGATTTTGTTATGCTCTGGAACAATGCTAATTATAAGGCATGAATCACCATTATGGTTAATAATCAGTCAGATTGGATGTTTAATCTCAAAGCACTTTCAAATGAAATCCAAAGGCTTCAGTAATAGCAGTGGTTAATTTGGGGTACTGAAAAATTTCAGAGCGGAGTTTGTGCTACATGGTGGAAGTGAAGGTGCCTAATGGTAATGAACAGTTTGATTCAGAAATTTGTTCTACTAGTGTCCTAAAAGGGAGAGTTAAGTCTGAATATTTTCTTGTAGGTCAGTTAATTTGGCATGTCCCCTGTAACTCCTGTCATTTCCAAATGCCACAATTGACTTTCCTGAAGTCCGCGCTTCTTGTGTTCACCCCCAAGGCACTGTCTTTGGTGAGAGAAATTTTCCATGTGTCTTAATCTCTTGATTTCAATCTTCCTCTTCCACGCCTCTGTTTATCTCTTACCTCTTCTCTCTTCTTACCCCCAACCTCTTTGTCCACAAATTGCTTCTAGTATTTAATACAATTATTACTAACAGTTATTCCAGGTAAGACAGTGGACCACGCTATTCTGGGGGATAAAATCTACAAAGTATCAGGCTGGGAATGTGTGACGAAGGCTCAGTCTTGCAGCCTGAAATGAACTTTCTGTTGTATGTAATTAATTGAGAGAGTTTTTATTGTATAAAGCTTCATTTTCAGTGGAAAAGTCTGTATTGTAGTAATAAAGTTAAAACACACTCTTAAGTTTCCAGTCCAAGACAGATAGAAGCAAAACAGGAAATCCAGTGGAAATGGAGTGAGGAGGCCACACAGAGAAGTAATATAGCCACGTAAGAGCATCCTCCCCTTCCCCGCACCCCAAACACACACACAGCCATCTCTCTTCCTTCTCTTTCAACACAGGAATTCAGCTCCATGTGAATGAGGACATAACTAAATGGAAGGGAGGTAGAGCAGTTGTTAGCTGACTCTGACTTTCTCCAACCCCACCCCACCCCTCAAATCCAACCAACTAACAAGAGTTTTATCTTATACCAATAAGAATTCAGGTGTTGGAAAAGCCAGATGCCTTGGGTATCTGAGTGAGTACAACCCACAGAGGGTAGGGATGCACACTTTCAGGTTTGATCCTTGTGTCCATTTGTTGTTACTGTCCTTTCTTGATCCAGTGGCAGGTTGCTATTTTTGTAGGCAATGCTTTCTCTGTCATTTCTCTCCTTTTTTCCCCATGTTGCTCTATACCAGTGGCTCTCAACCTTTCCAGACTACTCTACCCCTTTCAGGAGTCTGATTTGTCTTGTTTACCCCAGGTTTCACCTCACTTAAAAACTACGTGCTTACAAAATCAGATTTAAAAACACAAAAGTGTCACAGCACACTATTACTGAAAAATTGCTTGCTTACTTATTTTTACCATATAATTATAAAATAAATAAATTGGAATATACATATTGTACTTACATTTCAGCGTATAGTGTATATAGAGCAGGATAAACAATTCATTGTATGAAATTTTAGTTTGCACTGACTTTGCTAGCGCTTTTTATGTAGCGTGTTGTAAAACGAGGGAAATATCTAGATGAACTGATGTACCCCATTTACCCAACTTGGGCTGCATAGCATGAACAGGAAACAGATTAGCTAACACTATTCTGAGAGGTACTTAACACCACTTTCCTTTTTTTCCTGACCACCAGTGGAAGGGCCAGAACCAATAGCAGCACAGCAACTGAGCTGACCTTGCTGCTAGTTGGGTTAAGGACCCTTATATAAGCACAGAGAGAGAGAACCCGCTCATGCAGCTTGCCCAGTGATTCATGTAGCTTGGGTCTGGGTTTCCTGCAAGTCCCTAACCTTTATATCCTCACCAGCCCTGTGCTAAAGGGGAGAGGATGAGGCCGTTGTAGAGATCCAAAAACCATGCATGTTTTTCAGTGTGTCTGTCTGCACTTTTTTATTCAAGATGGGAAAAGAGGAATTGCTACTTTATATTTCCAAAGCATCTGTCAAACTGGATAATGTAGGAGCCTTTCCTTTCACCACTGGAAGATAGCCATCTCTATGGGTGGAATGTGGGAGATGTTTAAGAGTGAAAAGCAACCTCACACAAGTTTAGGACAAGGTATGAAGTCTGTTGTATTGTGCAGTTTAAAATGCAAGCAGAATGTAATTTGCCCAAATGTCTATTTGGGTAAATTATGAAATACTGAGATTAACTTGCCTACTCTGTGAAAAATGCCATGGGATATTCAGTAACCACAGGTGTTCAGGCCTTCAATTTTATATCCATGTGAAAAATGGCACCTCCAGTACCATGTGGAGAGTATTCGTCTGTTAGAGACTCGGAAGGAAGAGTGACAACTATTAAGTCAAAAATGACATGTCACGCAGCTGTCTGTTTGAGGTCTCCCATCTAAGTTATGGCCTGAAATGATATGGCTGCAGGCACCGTACACAGATAGTGAATATGTCTAGTTGGAGTTCCAAGGTTTAAATGTTACACCTTTATTGACTAGGCAACATATTAGAGAGAAAGGAAGGGGAGTGAAGAAAAAAGTGAAGTTTCCCGCAATTAGAAAATATCTCTTGGGAAATCTAGGTATTGCCAGTCATGTATTTGATTCTTTTCTTTTTACAGATGACTAGATTTTACTGTCACCACAAGAATGTATTGTAAAGTAACAGACTAGAACTAATTATATCCCATAGACTTTTAAAAAGTTAAAGTATGATGTGTGTGCTCAATTTTTTTCTGAGACCAGCCAAGTGAATTAGCAGCAGAGCAACAATTTGCTACTTGGTTACCAGGGTGCAGGAGCATTTTAGGAAATCTAATTCTTGTGGATGTGCAGCTCATGGGAAGAAAAAATCAAGCACAGAGCAAGATTTATAGTTTGCCACTCTTTCAAGATGGGCTGTTGCGAGCCAATTTACAGAATAGCTTTGGAGGTGGTCTCTGAGGCTAATTGATTGGCCAAAGCATGAGTTCAGCAATTCTGGATCTGTAATAGAAATAAAAAATACAAGGGAGCAGATCCTCAGCCGGGGATCTGCCCCAGAGTGTGAGTCTAGAGAATCTGATGTAAATCTGTTGTAGTTAACTTTGTGTTGTGGAAGGGATTAAACCCATATTTTGAGAGGGAGCCTACTGTTTATTTTTTTTTAATCGTCTATTTATCTAGCACGAATATAATACATAAGGATTTTTTGAAATGTTAGTTTCTTTTCCTGAATAAGAGGACAGAGAAGCTGAAATGTGATGAATACCTAGTTCATTGTAAGCCAGTTTGTACCCTTGCACTTGTCACAAGTCCCCACATCCCTCTATTTCAATAATCTCAATCATGAAAGCTGGAGTTATTTCTTCAGAAATAACGCAAAACTGAAAAAAAATCACTGAGTCCTCTCCAGCTTGAAGAATAAGATTCCTGAGTTTGTGTCTGAACCTGGATCTCCATGAGTGGTGATTCAGATTTTTGCTTAAAACCAGTTCTACAACATTTTCACAGATGCTCTTTTGAAGCTTTTAAAATCATATTTTAAAATCAAGCCTACATGAGGTTTTTTCCCAATATAATTTATCAAATTTCAGCTTGGGCAAGAAAGTATCTTATAACAACACACAAGTGGAAGAAAATTAGCACTGTGTATTTATTTTTAGTGAATATTAAAGCTGCAGTCCTGGGAAACTGATCACATGAACCCCCCCCCACCCCCCCACCCCCCCCAGCTTCTTAACAGTTTTTGATTAGTCTTCTCAGGGTTGAGGCACCATTTTGGGGGCTGTTGAGATCTGCTGAGAATCTTTAATGCGACCAGAGCTTAATCTTCCCTCTGAAGTTACAGGACGGTTTGGAAATGCTGTAATTGAGAAATGCCCTTACTTCCTTAGTTAAAGTTAGGCAGTGAGCTATGAGCATATAATTGTGTTGTATACAAAGGGTCCAGTATTGTAATAGGATTTAGCAGAAGTTCAATGTGTCAGAAAGTGGAATTACACAGGATGGTGGGCTGGGGGCCAGAGAGTGAATGGATTTTTATAAAATGTTGAGGGGGAGATTTGTCATAAAGTACATTATGAATATTCTCAACATTAACACTTGTTTTGTTGAAATGACTGGTGCGTTTTAAAAATTTGAATCAGAATGATTGATGATGATAAAGTCATAACTGAGGACTTTAAAGGGCTTTTAAATAAATAAATGAATAAATGGTTGTGTTATGTAACTTCTGTTTTGTGTGTGAATTTTTTGGTACACAGCTCCTCCCACCCCTGACCCCCCAATTGCTGATTGTGAAGTTGCTGCATTTTAAGCAATTGTCATTTGTCTTCTTGCTGGGGAGGAGAGAAGATTGTATTTGTCCAGTTTTGTAAGGTCTATTTGTTGTCTTGTTTTTAAATGGCATTAATGGCATTAATTATCTCCTGGCCTCTTATTGTTCCAGGTGACGAGCATAATCTGCAGTATTGAAGCATGAGTACTGATGCCAGTCAGGGGGTGATCACCACCCCTCCCCCTCCCAGCATGCCTCACAAAGAGAGGTATTTTGACCGCATCAATGAAAATGACCCAGAGTACATCCGTGAGAGAAACATGTCTCCTGATCTGAGACAAGACTTCAACATGATGGAGCAAAGGAAGAGGGTCACTCAGATACTGCAGAGTCCCGTGAGTAGGATTAAGGAAACAAAAGATTCCCCCTCTCCCCACCCCTCCAGAGATTAACTCAAAAACAAAACAGCACAAAACAGAACTTGAGACTGCATCACAGCTAGAGGGCCATGAAGCTTTTCATAAGAACAATCAATAAACACTTAGGTTATACAACATTTTGTTTGCATAGTTTTAGTGTATGAACAAACTGCCCATTACTGGTTTTCAAATGATGTTTTCATGGTGTAATGCTTCATTAAAGAAGTACAAAAGTAGCTAGCCTGCTACAAGGCACTTGATTAAAACTTAAAAGCAGGGAAGAGAGTGACAGAGTCACTGGCCAAATGTGAACAAACTAAGACATTTATACACAGATCTGCATTCCAGTTTTATTTTGAATATTTGACTTATCAGTTGTATCAGCAACACTCTTACCTTTAAAAAAAATGTTTTTTTAAATTGTGCTTTCGAGGTGTGTTTAAAAGCTAAATTGTTCTTTGGGTACTTGGAAGGAGTAATGGTGCATACTTTACACCACCAGCATTCATGTACACCTCATGTAAATTCAGCACTTGTACAACTGGCATATAGGTCTGTTAATTCCATCAAGAGTCCTGGGGGGAGGGGGGGGAAGGTCTCTATAACCCCTTGATGGAGTTAATCTTAATTTATGTTCTGTTTGGCATTAATCTATTGAGTACTCTTGAAAATCCATGGCATGTCTAAAAATAGTAGAGGTGTCAAAAATATTCTGAAGCAATTTTTCTCTTTTGAATTAGTTTTGTTTTCAAATTGTTTTCTTTTCTCATCTGTTTTTCTATAATTTGGGAGGGGGGGTAGAATTTTAATTTGACATTTTCCATGCATAATAAGATTGCAAACAGTGGTTAGTAATCACCATATTATAAGGAGTACTTGTGGCACCTTAGAGACTAACAAATTTATTAGAGCATAAGCTTTTGTGAGCTACAGCTCACTTCATCAGATGCATTCTTCTTTTTGCGAATACAGACTAACATGGCTGCTACTCTGAAACCCACCATATTATAGACACTCATGAATAATAGGATTGTTCACTAAAATGTTACCTTGGAGTGCTTTTCAGATTCTGCATATAGATTTGAATCTAAATGTTCAAACCCCATGACTCAGGAATTTATTATGTTCAAGTAACTTTGTGCAACTTTAATTTTGCAACCAAACTGTTCAGTGTTCAGGAAATACTCTAATGCATAATCATACTAAGTTGTTAGAAAAATAATTCAGTTCTCAAAGATAATGATTGGACTCTGACCTATACTACTAAACTATTCACAAAGGAGGGGAAGTAGATATCCCAAATTCTTAAAACAATCAGAACAAACTCACCAAATTTTCAGCTGATTGAGAGGGATAAAATGAGATTGCAATAAATTACACTGGGCCAATATGGTTTCTTACAGTGTTCTTTCATTAATTTAAGTGCAGAAAAACTGCTGAATTTCATAGGCACAACTAACCTTAGCCTTATTGGATGAAAGATTGTTTTCCAATTTGCCAAATGTAATCAACTCCTGTTTATTGTGATCATGCTACTTTTGATATGCAAGGTCAGCCTGAGGATTTAGGGAGGGTGGGAGAGATGGTACTCCCAAATTTAGCTGACTTGTTTAATAGAAAATTGGAAGACACAGGAACCTAGAGGTTACTATCTGCCTCCTGCTGTGGGAGAAGCTGAGCCCACTGCTTGTGCCAGGGACCATTTATAGATGCCAGCATTTTAAAAGTTGGCCAAATAAGCTAGGTGCTGGAGGCTGCTAGGCCTTGAGATGCTGAAGAAGAAAACTATAGCTGTGTGTGCTCAGTGTCTGACAATCTAGTAAAAAATGAGAAGCTGTGCTTGACCTACAGACATCTGTCAGACCTGAATCCCCTTTCCTGCTTCTCTGTTTCATTGTTGAAATGGAGAATATTTAGAGATCTCTGCTACAATTCCTTCTCTGATGGAATAAACAATTTTTAATATAGTGTCCAGAGGAGAGAATGTCCTTAAAGCAAATCTCTTCACAGATTTAGGGACAGTGATGGAATTAAGTTTCTCCATGGCTGTATCAAGTGGATTACTTGAGATTTAGCTTCAGTTTCTTTTGGGTCAGAAATGAAAATGACGTGGCCTCTTGTGAACGCTTTGTGTCACAAAAATACCAGAAAACTTCTGTTCTATTGCCAATCTGCTCAGTATAGGTCCGAGGTTGGAATGTCCTGGGTATTGCAGGTGGTGTTTTTGAGATACACTGGAAGAGTTATCTTATGCAAGAAGCTTGCAAGGGCATTCCTGTATTTTGTCTGTCTGGTGTCTCTGGGTTATTCCTTTTTGTAAATACTAAATTCTTTTTAGGAATTTAGAAAAATGAGAAAATATATATATATTTTTTAAAAAAGGCTTCTTTGCTGGTAATGTTTTAAGCCAATTCTAGCATGTGAAGCAATTAAAATATATTCAGGTTAGAGAAATATAGTCTTTAACTATGAAATGCATGTAGGGAGAAATTGTCTTCCTTTCCTTTAAAATATAAAGCTTATGTGCGCAGGATTGGGTTGTCCAGACATCCCTGCTCTTTGTGGGGGAGGAATTTTGGATTGAAACACTAACTAAAGGTGACAAGATGATAATGTAGGCCGTGCTGGTAGAATTTCTTATGCAAAACACTACAAAGTACAAGGGAGCTCAGTTATTCAGATTTTATGTTCAGTACCAAGAAATCTCTTACTGCTTCTAATTGGAGAATCCAAATAATTTAGTAAGAAAGCAAATTAGAAAATGTTTCAGAATCTGCTAAGGATGTAAGTTTTTTGGGAATGATGCAGTCACCGCCGCAATGTTTTGTACAACACCTGATATGTAAGGACTCGAATTTTGATAGGAATCTTTGGATGGCATTGCAGTGGCAGTACTAACAAAAGGGGCCTATCCAGTTGTCATCTTCTCTGAGGCTTCTTTCTTCTTGGCATACCATTAATTCTCAGACGAAGATAATCATTTAATACTGCAGGTTTATGCCAATGTTTGACAGAGGCTAGAAACCTGTAGAAAATAGTGACTCATGACATTCATTGGCGTAGGTGCAATGTGCCCAGCCATATAATGGCGTCATCATCAGCCAGGTGGAGAACCGGTAGCCCACCACTGAAAATAAGTCAGTGCGCGCTCGACAGTGATATGCAACGTAGTCTGATGTTGACCGCAGCTGCATCATGGGTCATTAGAAAAACCCCATTTAAAGAGACTGGCTGCACAGTTGCTCTGTCCTGTTCGAAACTGGTTCAGAGATGACCACAGTTTCTTGGCCGGCCAAAACCTGGCAGACAGATGGTTGGGCCAGTGATGAGAGAGTGATTAATGACTGTCATTGACCATTAATTGCGCGAAGCAGATTCCAACGTCATGTCCTGTGGTGGAATAAATGACCATAAAAGACTTCTAGAAGTCAGGCAAGTTGGTGGGTGGTTGAAGAGGTCTGATATGACATTACTTGCCATGTTAACCAGTGCCATTCCTGCTTGGTGAAAGACACACCAGATATTCAGCATTCCTTTGAAGCGCTCTGCCTGTGTGCTTGAGGCATTATTACACCAACATTGGATGCAGCCAACCTCACAAGCTGTAATCTGATATTCAATTTCCAGTTTCTAAGTAAAACAATTTAGAAGCTACTGAAAAGCCATCCTTATTACACCTGCCTTTTCTCAGTGTCCTGCACCCATCCTGATCCAGTTTTAGATCAGGAGATAGCACAGAAACAGATTGATTATGCTTCTGGATAATCTCTACTTGGCCATAAACAATGAAAAAAACATCCTTCCTTATTCTGCAGGATCTTTGCAGCTGGTGATGCTGTTTTATTTCTGAACTGGGAGGAGTGAACAGCAGTTTGCTGAGAGAGTTCTTCTGCACCTCATCTTCTGTAGCTCTCATCCATTCTCTTCCCCCATTCTAATCAAACCTCTAAGTGAGACTGTCGGACACCAATGGCTTAAATATGCAGTTGACATACAGCAAAGTGTCAGATGTCAACACCGTTCCCCAGATATCATAGTGCCTGAATGATATTCTCTTTGGGATGAAGAACCCCGGCTGAATTTAAATCCAGGCACGATTGAGCTGATGCTAATGAGTAGTCTGAAATGTTTGTCTATATGCCCCACCTTCTTCAAAATGCTACACAGTCTACAAGTCCACCTGTATTCCTCATTATACTGAGTACCCAAACAGTAATAGCAACAAGAATTGTCATCTTACACTTTTGTTTTGCCAAGAGACTATGCCCCATCCTATCAGATCAGACTTGGCCATATATATCCAGGCAAGATTAATGCACTTTACTGGGAATAAAACCACAGACTAAAGAAAGTAAGTGGTGTAGAATATACTGACTCACAAGGGTGCTGTTAGTATATTGCTCCAGCTACTGCCTTGGCTTGCCGTTACATATTGGATTGGGTGTAAAGTCTTGGTATTTGATTTTGAGAACTCTCAAATAGAAAGGACCCAGGATATCTCAGAAACCACTTCCCCCTCCATGGTAGCTGCAATCCTGAGAAACAATAGATTTCTCAATGGCCAGGTTGATACTAGTGAGAGCTGAATTCAGAGTCTTCTAACACACAGCTGTGACCTCCCTACCACAAGAATTAGGAACAACCAGAAAAGTGTTTTCTTCAGAAAAAAATGCAAAACACAGCTCTTTGCCACTGCTTTTCCACTAATGAACAGTTTAAAATTTTCTTCCCATTTTTAAAGTAGAGGAGTTGAGAAAATTGTAGCTTTGTGTAGGTAACCCATTTGGAGTGTTGTAAAATTCTAAGATTCTTATGTGACAATCATGAAATAAACACATACGCAGCTATCTAGGAAGGCTAGCATGCTGCAGTTGGCAGTCTCAGGTCAAAATTATTAATCCATATTTGCTAAAGATTGGAAATTTGGAAGGTTGAAATTTGGAAGGAAGAACTTTAAATTAAGAACCCCCAGAACAATGAAAGCTCCTCCACAAGCTTCCACTAGTTTATACTGCTTTAAAATGGAGAACATCTGCAAAGTTGTAGACCAGGAAATAGGATCATAGTATCCTTAGGAGACATTTCAAACTACTTGGTAACTGTTTGTTTATGGTCTACAACTCAGAGGTTTTGGGGGTACGAGTGGTGACCGTATAAGCCATCTGCACTCCGCAAGATTATTTAAGGCCTTGAACGTTACCCGCTGCTACCTATTTGTAACTTTCTTATGCCTTTCAATCAGCTAGGTCTCAGTACCCTACTAGCACCTCACGGTACTACTGACAAACTCTTAATCTAAAACTGTTTGAACCTATTCCAACAGTACCTACAAATTTAACATTAGAAGGTTCAAATAATCTCAGTGTCATTAATTATAAAACTGCCAGGACTCTGTGCTTGTTTGAAACTGCATCTTTATACCGAAACAGATTTTATTGCTTTGTGTTGTATGTGACAGCAGCTCTCATCTATATTACATTAAAAAAAAAAAAGTTGGGGAAGAAAACTTTTGAAGCTGAAGAGTCAAGTACTCATAAATTAGGGAAATCCAGAATCAAGGCTGCCTGTAGAAGATTAATTTGATCCCCTTGTGCACATACATTATAATTACAGCATTGCGTACTATTTTTCCCATAACACACCTTCTTCATTCAATTTTTTTTTTCATTCAGTCTGTTGCCTCGAGCCTTATTTAATACACACCATCCAGCTTCTGCACTGAATACAAAATATATTCATTTTCTTTTGGGTGTTTCTGCGGCGCTCTCATAATATTTTGACTGCTTCACAAACAATAATGAATTCATCTTCACAGCACACCTGTAAGAGTAGGTGGTATTAATGTTGTCTTCATTTTACTATTGGGAAATTGAGGCACAGAGATTAAAGCTAAATTTTTGAGACCCCAACTTGAAATGCCTAGGATTTTCAGGGTATATAACATCTTTATTGTATAATGGAGTATACTGTGTATTTTACATCACTGTGTTTGAAGAAAAGCTGAAAATTTGAAGAAAGTACTGTCTATGGGAGCTAA
This sequence comes from Eretmochelys imbricata, assembly GCF_965152235.1. Lineage (NCBI taxonomy): Eukaryota > Metazoa > Chordata > Testudines > Cheloniidae > Eretmochelys > Eretmochelys imbricata. Next base: position 116,948,879 of record NC_135578.1, on the reverse strand, counting down.
GATAGGTGGAATGTACATGTAGATGTATTTGGAGAGATTTGGTCTTCCGTTGAGATGATATGAAGTATTTAAAATACTTAAGGCTTATTATAAAATGTTACCCCGATGATTTGGTTGAGGTCATTTCAGAGACCAGAACTAGAGGATATTTTAAAATTAGTATTATACAAAGGTTGTGAGGAATAAATGGAATGAAGGGATTTCCAGGTGACGAGATGAGTCTAGTAGTAGCAGTATTGTATGTAAGCATAACATTGTAGGACTGTATGCAATTTAATAAGTTAGTGGGGTTTTGTGTTTAGGAGTAGCCAAAAACTGTTCTTGTTGTCAGTCAAGATTTTGCTGATCTGTTTGCTTTTCTCTTAGCTATTTTAAATCAGCCCACGAAGTTTGTTTGTGGGATTTTGCTTTAATTTTATATTGGATATAAAGAGCAGTTATCAAAACATTCCAGATCTGAAGGGCTTGCAGCCTGATTCTGGTCCTGTGCTACTATTATATAACTAATCCAATTTTAGTCCATCTGTACTGCCAGGGCCTGCCTTTCTCACATGTGTAAAAGTGAAAAACCTGTTGTGTGCTTGTATCCTCCTCCCCTCCCTGCCAGCATTGTGGCCAAGGAATGGAGGCAGAAATGGCTGTCCCACCCACCAGCCAGTCAGCCCCAAAATGCTGGACAAGCCGTTTTATTTCATAAAGAACAATGTCTCAGTTTTGAAAGTAACTGACCGTGAAAGCCTTGGTAATTGTGTAGCAAGGATTACCCAGTCTGGTTTTGGGCCCTGCCGCTGCCTCAGTTTACTTTGTCTTGAATCAAACCACCACGCCTGGTGTTTTCACAATTCCAATCACCTTACAGATTTGGTTTGTTATCATAAAATAGTGTCAAAGCCTTCCAGCCCTCTTCCCTGGACTCAGTTAGACCTCTCAGTTGATAATGGGCTTCAGCATCCAAACAGCCCTACTTCTAGGCTCAAAGGTCTTTCAAGTCCTTTATCAGGGCTTCCCTTTGCTTAGAGCCCTCCCACCAGGCTCACAGTCCTTTGCAACTCTTCTAGCTAGAGCTTCTCATCCAGGAGGCTCCTGCTTTCTGTAGGTCCCTCAGCTGAAGCTTATCCCTCAACAGGCTCCCATTCTTAGGGGTCTCTCCCAAACCTTTTGCCTGGGAGCTCTGAACAATTGTCTGCTGAAAAGAAGACCGGGCAGATGACCTGGCGTCTAGTCATATGCTCCCACCACATAGCTCTTGGTGTCATTCCTTTCACCTGGGGAGGCAGGCTAAATTTGGCACAGGTACCATAGAGCCCCAATCCCCTTGCAAGAGATGACTTACCATGTGAAAGTACCCTGTTGAGGACTGCAGAAACATTTCTAAGGATGCCTCAGAAGCTTAAAATTTTATCTATGGGAGTAGTCACCTGGACTGGTGCTGCATGAACTCAAGGGTAGTAATCCGCAGACATGTATGTCTTGCAGAAACAAGAACTACAGGTACCCAACTACCTTTTCTAGATGCATTTACACCAAGGTGGTATAGAGGGAAACTCTCATATTCCTGTCCTGCCACATGATGCCTCTGCATGTGCAACCCAAAATTGCACTGGCCTTTTTTGCTGCAATGTCATGTTACAAACGTATCTAATTTGTTGTCCACCATTAGCTCTTATGCCTCTTTCAATAGTGAATTGTAGTTTTACGTTTATTTTTCACCAGCTATACTAGCTTGATGTTTTTTTTTCTGTGCTGAGCCTATCCATATATCCCATCCATATTTCTGACCTCTCTACATACTTCTGTATTTCTCTGTTCTCACAGGTGTCTGCAACTCCTCCTCCAAATGTAGTATAATCTATAAGTTTCATTAACAAATACTCCTCTTATTGTATATTATATGAGCTTTTCCTTGTCTCATGTCTCAATTTTCTATAATTTTGTGGGCTTGTCTTCAGTGCAAAGTAAACTGGAGTTATTACTCGAATGTTGCTCTTCGCTTGAGTCCCAGTCATGTACTAAAACCCTTAATTTGAGTGTTTTATGGTGCTTTTAATTCAAGTTGACGGGCCTGTGAGGAGGAATAGGCTAAAGCTCAGGGTGGCAAAACTCACCAGCTGTTAACATGACCACTGTACAGAGTGGATGCAGGTTAGCTGCACTCAGTGCCACTAGTCCTCCAATTCCTTTCCATAATTCCTTTAGTGTGCCCTGAAAGTACAAATCAAGTTCTCTCATAATTCACTGGGAAAAAATTCATAGAGTAGCTGAGCTTCCTGCAGCACAAAGAGCCATAGGATATGCCCCCGGAGGTCTTAGTGCCACAGACAAGTGAGTGCAGCATCAGTGTGGAAGCGGCGGCTTGAGCGTTACGTCATAGCATGACCACTCTCACTCAAGCTAGGCTAACTTAACAGAAGTAACTTAAGTGTAGATAACTTGAATTAACTCTGCAGTGAAGACGTATAACAAGGAAGTAATAGATTATCTATTTTTAAAGGTAGGAATTTTATATTTCTTTCAAAAAGAACTGTGACTTAAAAAAAGACATTCAGGAACAGTCAGCTCTATAAAATGTGTTAACCTTTTGGTTGTAAGGTTTTATGATATATATTACATTTTGCATTAGTGGTAAAGTTAAGGGATCAAATTCTCATCTGGTGTAAATTAATGTAGCCTCATTTACTTCAGTGGAGTTATGCCGACATACTCCAGCTGATTTGATCCAATAGCTCCAAAGCATTTCATCCTGAGAGATTTCATTTTGCTCCCATGAAAATCAGATTCATTATTGTGACCTTAGATACAATGTACCAACATATTTTTCTGTCTGGAGATTTCCAGGTACGACTCTGGTGAGCATTAATAGAAGTTGGGTTCAGAACTCATCTCATAACAGGTGGATGTTTGTTGCTGAGTGAATGAAAGCTGCAGAGTCGGTCTTCGCCTCAGCTGTAATGGGATGGTTTTGAGAGGATTGTTCATCCTGCTTTTGTGCAAGTGTCTTAAGCTTGTTTTACCTCCTTCTCGAGTAGCTGTTTTGGGCCACATTTTCAAATCATGTTTCCCATTTTATATAGAAATGCTTGCCTGCACGTTTTTAACACTATTCCATGTACAGTGATTAAGTCTATCATTTGACTGCTGGTGATCACAGGTTTTTTTTTAAAGAGGTGTACATACGAGTAGACTTGTTAAAAGATCCTGTGAAATGTTAGTCCAATATATCTGTTTCAGCCTGAAGCACTTATATAAATTTGAAGCCTCTAGGGAATCCTAATAAAGAATTTTCATGTAGGCCAAAACAACTGTTTTAAATCCACACTTAAAACATTTTCTTCATAGGACACAGTGTTGGGTGCACACAATTTGAATAACATCATTTTTCATTCCTCTGACAATTGCTACTGTTTGTTTTCCTGATTAAGTGTTCTGTTGTCAAATCCTAGATCTGAAATGACTCATGCCTTTTCCACTTGAAAAATGTGTGCTTTGTGCTGTATGTGAAGTGTTTATATCTCTTCTAAAACGTAAACTTTGAACATAATATTTCAAAATAGATCTACCTGTGTTTGTAACTAATGTGGAATGGTCTATAATGTACTCATAAATTAAAAAATTATAATAGGTAACTGAAACAGGCAAAAAAAAAAAGCCACTTGGACTCCAGTCCTGCATAGGTGAACATTTGCACCTGCAGGGATCCAATTGCAAGATGCCCCAGTCACTAATATTGGGCTAGGTCTTATGGGAATTTGTCCAATAAAAAGACAAAAATGTTATTAGTGTCTTATAAGAAGTGTGCACTGAAAGAAGAAAAAACAGTTACCTACCTTTTGTAACTGCTATTCTTCGAGCTGTGTTGCTCATGTCCATTCCATCACCTGCCCTCCTGCCCTTCTGTCAGAGTTGTCAGCAAGAAGGAACTGAGAGGGTGTAGAGCCAGCGGCACCTGATCTACCGCGGCATGAGGGCGCCACAGCCAGCCCTACAGATACTGCTACAGCAAAAGTTTCCAACAGCTGTGCGTATGTGCCCATGCACACACAGAATGGAATGGACATGAGCAACACGTTTTGCAGAACAAAAGTTATGAAAGGTAGGTAACCGTTTTTATGTGATTGCTTTTGAGTTCTGAGTTTTTATGCCTTTCATTTTAGACAATGAGTCAAGAATGATCAGAAATAACACAAAAACAGTTTTTTGAATTTGTAGAATCTTAAAATATATGGCACACCACCACCATTAAAAAATACTGTAAATTCACAACAGTGGTGGGATCACATGAGTCATATATGAGTCCCCACTTTTTGTAGGAGTCTGAAGGTAATGAAGATATCCATAAATATGTATGAAAAAACTTAGTTGAATGAATCATTACAAGCTTGAATCTGCATGATACACAGTAACTTCCAGTTTACTAAAAAAGACATATGCTTTGATATTGTGCATTCTGTACTGGATTGTGAAAAATCACATGCACACAGTCACCTCTATTTCACAAGTTGTAATGAAGATGTACTTTCTTCAGCTGCGCACTCTGGCTTTTACCTATTCTGAGATTTCTTGAAATTAACAGTGATACAGTTTTTCAAGGACATGTCCGTTTAATAATAAAACAAGAAATGAATTAAAGGGTTATCACTAAAATCAGTTGCCACGAGGATAAGCAGTAGTAAGTGTGAAATATACTACCTCTAGCACCAGACAGCAAATTTTAGACACACAGCACCAAAGTGAAAATAACTCCCCTGTACTTCAAAACACCAGTGAACTATAAAACAGACTTATGTCAGTATAACTGTGTTGCCCAGGAGCATGGAAACTCCAGAGCAAAGCAGTTGTACTGACCGAACTCCTGGTGTAGACAGCGCTGTGTCAATGGGAGGGCTTCTCCTGTCGACATAGCTGCCACCTCTCAGGGAGGTGGAGTATCTGTGCCAACAGGAGAAGCTCTCCCATCAGCATAGGTAGCGTCTTCACTAAGTACTACAGCAGCTCAGCCTCATCACTGCAGCTGTGCCGTTGCAATGCTTTATGTGTAAACAAGCCCTTAATCTGACCATTCTATAACTGCAGCAGTTTAATGAGGATTAGAATGAAGATACAGTAAATTTAAGCATAGAAGAGGGGTTGTAATATTGCTGATGGTTTTCAAAATGAGTTTCAATATAAGTGCTATGGGTTTGCCAGAATATTACATATTTTGAGAGAGATACTGAATAGTCCCTACTGTACTGCAGTTATTATGATTGCTCTAGTCAAGTTAGTATTGGTAGGTGTTTTCTTCCATTGTCTTAAGTTTCTTTCAAATAAATCAGTTATATAAAATGGCCTCCTCCTGTCCCTAAAGTAACTATATTTTAATTGCCATTCTTGAGTTCATGAACTGCTGAATAGGCTCATAGTTCTGAACTTTTAAGCCATCTCTGGTGAATAGCATGTTCCTGCACAAGGATGGTCTTGTGGAGAAAGCAAAGAACTGGAAAATAGGAGATCTAGGTTCCTTTTTCAGCTGTGCCACAGACTTGCCCTGTGACTGTTAAAGTTTTTCAAAGTGATGAGCAACTAAAATAGGGTCTTATACTGGGAAGTGTTGGTTAACCTTAATAAATAGTGATACCTATACCCTGCCTATAGTAATCATCTCACTACTTTCGAGGAAAGTTTATCATAGTGATTCTCAAATGTTTTTGCAGGCCTTCCGAGAAGACCTGGAATGTCTTATTCAAGAACAGATGAAGAAGGGTCGTAACCCAACTGGACTGCTTGCATTACAACAGATTGCCGATTACATCATGGCAAGCTCTTTTGCAGGTTTCTCTTCATCTCCACTGAGTAAGTGAACAATGTGTATAATGGCCAGTATTTTTCTAAAATTCTGTCTATATTGGGACCTCATCCTTTCAACAGAATTCTTGCCATGTTTTTTTTAATCTGTAAAGCAATACAGATTGTGGTCTTAAATAATTTTACTCTTAAACTTTCTCTGTCTAATATTTGGTATCAGAAAAGTTATAATTTCTAGAAACTGCTTATAGTCAATAAGTTTGCAACTTATTGCACCAAAACTAATACCCAACCTCATTATCATTTTACTATGATTCACATAAATAATAACATGACAACTAACCTAAAAACTTGGCAGCAATTTACTGTAGTACACTTGTCTTTAAAGTTTGATAGGAAGGAGGAACCTGTTCAAATGCATGATTAGATATTACTTTCATGCTCCTGGCAGCTGTGTTTTTAGTAAATAGCAAAGTGTAGTTATTTAAAAAAAAAAAGATTCTTGCCAGGATCATGCGATCAAGTTACAGCCTTCACAGAAAAAGTCCTCTGGCTAATTTCCAAGGTCTTTAATCGTTGAAACCTTATTAAAAAGTCATATTCGTGTTAAACATTCATAAGAGTGTCTGAGTGTAATAGACAAATCTGTCTTTCTAGACTGTTCTCTGCATTGCCTGCAGACTTAAAGGTGCAAATGTGATAGCCATTTCATGAAGTGATTTAAGATGTATGGTTGAGAACATAAGAATGAGGATGCTTGTTAGACGGAAATTAAAAGGAGCTAAATGCCTGCAAGCAGCATGAGGACTATTTAAAAACACCTTAATAGAGACTCAGACTAAATGTGTATCCCAAATCCAAAGAGACACTGTGGGCCAAAAGAATGCCACCGTGGCTAAACAGAATCGAGGCTGTTATTGGCAAAAAGGGATCTTTTAAAACTTCAAGTCAGATCCTAGTAAGTATAATAAGAAGGTCCACAAACTCTGGCATGTTAAGTGTAAAAGAATGTGAGAAGCAACTTGCTAAAGACACAATAAATATTAGTAAGAATATTTTAAGTACCTCAGAAGCAGGAAGGCTGCCAAACAGGCAGTGAGACCACTAGACAACGAAGGTGTTAAAGGTTCATTGAAGGAAGACAAGGCCATTGCAGAGAAACTAAACGAATTTTGTGTCTTCACTGCAGAGGATGTGGGGGGAGATACCTAAATCAGAGCTATCCTTTTTGGGTGACAAATCTGAAGTATTGTCCCACATTGATGTGTCAGTAGAGAAGAGGTTTTAGAACAAATGGATAAATTAGACAGTAATACGTCACCCAGGACCAGATGGTATTCACCGAAGAGTTCTTAAGGAACTCATGTGAAATTGCAGAACTACTAACTGTAGTATCTAACCTATCAATGAAATCAGCCTCTGTACCAGATGACTGGGAGGTAGCTAATGTAATGCTGATTTTTTCAGTACCGGGCAGATTGATAGAAACAAGGATCTGTACTGGGACCAGTGCTGTTCAACTTATTCATTAATGATCCTGAAAAGTCAACAATGAAGTGGCAAAGTTTACAGACTATACAAAATTATTCAAGGTAGTTAAGTTCAAAGCTGACTGTGAAGAGTTCTCTCATAGACTTTAAGATCAGAAGGGACCATCATGATCATCTAGTCTGACCTGCACATTGCAGGTTATAGAACCTCACCCACCCACTGCTGAAATAGACTACTAACCTCTGCCTGAGTTACTGAAGTCCTCAAATCATGGTTTAAAGACTTTGTTACAGTGAATTCACCCATTTACACTGGTTTAAACCTACAAGTGACCCATGCCCCAAGCTGCAGACGAATGCAAAAAACCTCCAGGGTCTCTGCCAATCTGACCCAGGGGGAAATTCCTTTCCAACCTCAAATATGGTGACCATTTAGACCCTGAGTATGTAGGCAAGAGTTATAGGGGGATCTCACAAAACTGGGTGACTGGCGGCAACAAAATAGCAAATTGATAAATGCAAAGTAATGTACATAGGTAAAAATAATTCCAACTACAGGTATATAATGATGGGTTCTACATTAGCTGCCACCACTCAAGAAATATCTTGGAGTCATCATGGATAGTTCTCTGAAAATTTCTGCTCTGTGTGCAGCAGTGGTCAAAAAGCTTAACAGTATTTTAGGAACTATAAGAAAAGAGATAGAAAGTATAATGCCACTTGTGACAGGGTTGGGCCAGATGGCTACAGGAGAGTGATAGAAGGCAGATATATTAGCCCCAGGTTAAGCAGGTCCCTTTTCCTTGGGTATGGTAATGGGCAGTTCCAGAACAATCAGGAACTTACTGGAACCAATTAAGGCAGACAGGCTAATTAGGACACCTGGATCCAATTAAGAAGCTGCTAGAATCAATTAAGGCAGGCTAATCAGGGCACCTGGTTTAAAAAGGACCTCACTTCAGTCAGTGTGGAGCACGCAAGGAGCTGAGAGTGAGATGGCATGCTGCTGGAGGACTGAGGAGTACAAATGCTATCTGGCATCAGGAAGAAAGTCCTGTGGTGAGGATACAGAAGGTGTTGGGAGGAGGCCAGGGAGTTGTAGCTGTCACACAGCTGTTACACAAAACACTAGAGACAGCTGTGATCCACAGGGCCCTAGGCTGGAACCCGGAGTGCAGGGCAGGGCTGGGTTTCCCCCAACTCCCTGTTGGATACAGGAGGAGTTGACCTGGACTGTGGGTCCCACCAGAGGGGAAGCTCCCTGGCCTGTCCCCCGACTCACTAGGTGGACAAGCAGAGACTGTGGGGATTGTTCTCCTTCCTTTTCCCCATGCTGGCCAGTGATGAGGTTAGCTGAGTGAACGGCAGGTTTGAGCCACTAGCAAGAGTGACCAAACTGAGGGCTGCCGTGAATCTCTGAGGCAAGCAATAAGCGCAGGACACACCAAGGCAGTGGAGGAACTTTGTCACACACTATATAAATCCAGGGTGCACCCACACCCTGACTACTGTTTCGTTCCAGTCCCCCATCTCAAAAAAGATATAGTGGAACTGGGAAAGATTCAGATGGTCAACAAAGATGATCACCGGTATGGAACAGCTTCCATATGAGAAGAAACTAAAAAGATTAGGGTTGTTCAACTTAGAAAAGAGATGATGGGGGGGAATATGACAGAGGTCTATAAAACCAGGAATGGTATGGAATAAATAAATACAGAAGTGTTATTTACCCTTTCCCACAATACAAAAAGAAGGGGTTGCCCAATGACATTAATAGGCAGCAGGTTTAATACAAAGAAGAGGAAGTACTTTTTCACACAGTGCACAATTAACCTGTGAAAACTCATTGCCATGAAACTTTGTGATGGCCAAAAATATAGCTGGGTTGAAAAAAGTACTGGATAAGTTCATGGAGGATAGGTCCATCAGTGGCCATTAGCCAAGATGGTCAGAGATGGAACCCCATGTTCAGGTGACCCTAAACATCTGACTGCCAGAAACAGGGAGTAGAAGACGGGGTAGATCACTCCAACTGCCATGTTCTGTACATTTCCCCCTGAAGCTTTGGTGCTGGCTGCTGTCAGAGACAGGATACTGGACTAGACAGACCATCAGCCTGACCCTGTGTGGCCATTCTTATGTGTTGTGTTTTTAGGGGCCTGATTTTCAGCACTGTGAGCAGTCGCATCTCCCACTGAAATCCAGTGGGAGCTGATAATACTCAACACTTCTATTGTGTGGCTTTGGACAAGTCACTTAGGGTCCAATTTAAAAAGTGAGTGGGAGAAAGGAAAATAGAACCCAAATGTCCTGACTACCCGTCCTGTGGACTATCCGCTAAACTAGATGTTCTCAAACTGTTGTCCTTCAAACATTTGTTAGTGGATTCTGAAAAGGTGGCTGGTCATAAGGTACTAACTCTTCTTGTTTCTGTCTGGTAAATCATATTAAAACATAGTATTTAGTATATTTTTAACTTTCCTAGTAGTAACTTTCTGTGTATTCAAATGTTGTAGTTGCCATAGGCATATTATGTATTTGTGAAGGGGAGAAGGAGTGGTCTTACCAGTCATAAACGAGCTAGGAGGTGTCCATGATACAATTTCTCTATTAAAATGTGTTCTGTGCTATTAAACAGTTTGAGAACTTTTGCAGTAGTTCTTATATCCTCCCTCATGACATCCCTAGAACTAACTACAGTGACTCAGGATGAGAAATCTATTCAAATGGCTATTCAAGTTTGCAAAGCCCAGTAGGAGTGTTTTCAAACAGCCTGTAAGCCTGATCTTAGCTCAGGAGGTCTTAAAACATTGGAATCTGTCCAGAGCACATTACCTTGAAGCAAAGGATAGTTCAGATCTGAGTGGTACTTCAAAGTAGTCCTCTGTCACTAATTCACCCTTCCTTCCTTCTCTCAAAATTTGGAGATTTTCATAATATTTTAGGGTATGGTATCTAGGGCCTTATATTACAAAGGTTGCTAAGGCAGTTCGAGAAATCACTAAACCTCTGCTGTAAGCGTAGTCTAATGCTATTAGCGTTTGGCAGAACTGAGGTTCTATACTACTAATTTAAGTATACTGCTTTTGGAGAATCACAGAGAACTTAATTTACCACTTTTTTTTTTTTCTTTCAGGCCTTGGAATGGTTACACCCATCAATGACCTACCTGGAATAGACACCACCTCATTTGTTAAGGGAGAAAAACTTACTCGTTGTAAATTAGCCAGCTTGTATAGGTTGGCTGACTTGTTTGGATGGGCACACTTAGCAAATTCCTACATCACAGTGAGTATTTTTAAGAGTAAAACTGATTAGTTGCTTCTTTGTGTTTTCACCTGTATGTTTAAAATTAAACCATACAAAATTAGAATTAATTTTCCAAATGTTATTTAAGTAAATTAAATAATAAATCAGAAATCATTTTTCCTCCTTTTCAGGTAAGAGTAAGCAAAGAACAGGACCACATTCTAATCATTCCAAGAGGTCTGTCTTTTTCTGAAGCTTCAGCCTCCAATTTGGTATGTGCTTCACTTACATTAATAATAATCATAGAGACTTAGATTGTTTCCTGACAGTTTTGCAGCTACTGAAGTAGGATAGTGGCATCAGGTTTTTATTTACCTGTTCCGAAATTCACGTAAAATCATCTAGTGAACAGCAGATTAATTTTTGGGATTATACAATCGTCTGCTCCTGAACACTTCTGTCCAGTTTTTGGATCCACTTTTCACTGCTTTGGTTCCACTAAAGCTTTAATGTTGTCCAGCAAGCTTTTTGTATTTTAGCTGGGCTCCTACCTGGTCCCCAAAAGGAAGTCAAATAGAATTTGTCAGCTACTTTATTAATATAACAGCAACCTCTTATCAGTAATAAAGTGCTTTGATCTTCAAAGTACTTTGCATGTATTATCCACATGACATCCTTGTCAGGCATGAGACATGTATTATTATCCCCATTTCACAACTGGAAAACAGCAGAGTTAAGTAATTTGTTCGAGGCCAAAAAGGGAATTGGTATAAGGGCTCTTAATTCAGTGTCTAGACTACCAAATTAAGCATCTCATGGTGTGAAAGAACTGAAAAGTTTGTTACCCAAATCGTCATATCTACTGGTGAGTCTTGCTGACAATGTTTAGAAGGGAACCGAAGGTAGGTGGCACAATATGGTCAATTTCCAAAAGCAGAGCCAAAAATATAACCATAAGAACTGGATCTTATATGCTGCTTCTATTGCCTCTGTTACTCTTTCCTACCCACCCCTTAACAGTTTGGAGAGATTTTTTTATTTCCACGACTTTCATTTAAAATGCATTAATGGCAGTTATTTTGAGATCGAATCTTTGTTTTCACATTAAATTGTATTAAATTTTCAAATTCAAATTTGAGAAATTAGGAGGTTTAATTTATAATATAACACAGTACATTAATAGGGTGTAAAAATATGTAGTTCATCTGAAATGTTCAGTTTTAGCATCTATTGCTCTTAACCATTTTAGTCTGAGAATTTATTTATAGGTATCTGTATGCTAAATATATCTATACAGGTTGTGCTTTGAACAGAAGCTTGTTATTTGAGGTTCTCTTGCAGGCTTTCTACTCCAGTTGAGTCTGCTTGGTGTGCTATACTACCAACTCTTCCTTTAGCTAAGGGGCAGCCAGATCAAAGAGGAATTTCTTTATCTGTTTATCATTATCTAGCCTTTACCTTTTTTAATGGCTATTTCCACCATCTGGCAAGATCTTAAACAGCAGGAGGATTTATATACTTACTCCTGGCTGCCCTAATACTTCTAAGCGTTATTTCACTGATGAATGTGATTAAAAAAAAAAAATCTTAGCTTGTTTAGGAGAGGTCAAACTAAGCACAAGTTTAAGATCGTATATGATCACTGCTAAATTGATTCTGTTTCCTCTCCCCTCTCCTCCCATGATGGTACCTACTGAGCTATAGGTTTTTTGGTTTGGGTTTTTTTGGTTTGTTCTTTTCAGTTGGTTCATGGCCAGTTAGTTATGGCCAACTTACAGTAGTTCCATGAGTTTCCTTTGTTTGATTGTTTTCCAGATTAAATTAAATATTTTAGGAGATGTAGTTGACCAGGGGAGTACCAATCTGAGCATCGACAATGCAGGATTCAGTCCACATGCTGCCATCTACTCCATGCGCCCTGATGTCAGATGTGTGATACACATACACACCCCTGCAACTGCAGCTGTAAGTCTGTACAGTTCCTAACGTGGCCTAAAGAGGAAACAGTTTCAAAATATAAAATATATTAAAGATGTATATTATGAATGTAGATCTAGTGTGTATGGATCAAACTTGCCTCTCCACAGTTTTATACTTGTGTAACTCCATTGACTTCTGTTCAGTTACACCTCTTGACTTACACCAGTGTAAGGGGCTTATTCTTCAAGATCCTGAGTGATCTGAAGGTGCTGAGCACTTTGCTGGAATAAGCCATGCATAAAATGAGTATTGGACCACCTCAGTCAGAGTGAAGGAAGAATATGTACAGTTTCGGCCAACACTTATTTAAAATCATCTCGGTACTACAAAATGTGTTCTAAGTCATGATGTAGATTACACTAATTGCATTTTTAAGAGGTTATATTATAAATGTTCTGGGTATCTCTCAAAAAGTTACAGCTAAACTAGAAGTTCAAAAAAGGGCAAAAATGAGTAAGAGGCTGGACTGAACTAACTAATGAGAGAAACAAGGAGATAAATTTATATAGCTGGCTAGAGATGAGAAAAGGAAGACATAACTGTTTACCAATATTTGAAGTGTGTAAACACCAGGAAGGAAGAAAAATTGTTGAGGGTTGATGTAGAGTGATGGGAATGAAATGAGGAAAAGATGCATTAATATCAATTGCCAGGGAAAACTTGCTTATGGTTTCATCTGTTATGTGGCATAGTCCCCCAAGTGAAGTGGTAGCAGTGCTCTCACCATATTTTAAACTAGACTGGATAAAGCAGTAGAACAGTGCCTACTCCATATTGAGACTCCTCTTGTCTAGCTAGCATATAGCCAAGACTTCACTATCATTTAAGAATATAGGTGGGACAGAGTGGTTGTGATCCAGAGGTAGAGAACCCATGTACTGGAAAAATACCATTGGGAATAATCTCCCACTCATATGGTAAACTTCTGTATGACCTAATAGTTCACTTATAACTTTGGAAGACCAACCAGGAAACTTGTGGAACATGGCACTTTTGCACAGAACCCTGGTTTAAATGTTTTTTTTCAGAATCTTAAAAGTGTTCAATTTGTTTGAAACAGGTTTCATCTATGAAGTGTGGTATCCTTCCAATCTCTCAGGAGGCTCTGATTCTGGGAGATGTTGCTTACTACGATTACCAAGGATCTCTTGATGAACAGGAAGAGAGAATTCAGCTTCAGAAGGTTCTTGGGCCAAGTTGCAAGGTAGTCAACCTTTATTCATGTTTTTCTTTAATCATTTGCATGTTCTGTACCAGTTTCTACCATTTAACATTTGTGTTTTCATTCACTAGTTGCTGGTCTTGAGAAATCATGGTGTGGTAGCCTTAGGAGAGACATTAGAGGAGGCCTTTCACTATATTTTCAATGTGCAGCTTGCCTGTGAAATACAGGTAAGAGAGATGATTCGTCGTTATTTAATTTCTGAAGGAAATACTTATGCCATAACGAGTTATTGCAATGGATAGACCTGACTCCATAGGGAGGAAGCTCCATTATTGCAAAGTATTCAACAGAATCTCTGCTATTAGACACAATATTTGTGTAAAACAGGAATAGTCAATAGGCGGATCATGGGCCAAATCTGTACTACCAGACGATTTTGAGTGGACCCCAAAATATTTTTATTTACTTATTATCATTATTATTTTTTTATTTTCTTCTTTGGAATCTTAGCCTTGCAATATCCCAACCAAGAAATTTGGACCTTGACAAAAAATAGACTACCGCAGTGTAGGAGTTCTGTGGAATAAAGAGGAGACTTGTTTCTGTTATAGAATGAAATTAAAAGCATGTTTCTGTTTACTTCCTTGTATGTGCACAATTAGCAATATCAAAACCACTCTGGGTATGAGAGTAAGTTGGTTTAGGCATCATGTGTTGGCTTTGCTGTAGAGCACATTGTGTTCACTTGAATGAGTTTGTCCCATGGGACAGTATCCTTTATTAGAAAGCTGTCTTATTGTAGTGCAACTGTCAAGGTTCCTTCTCCACTCTGAACTCTAGGGTACAGATGTGGGGACCTGCATGAAAAACCCCTAAGCTGCTTCTTACCAATTTAGGTTAAAAACTTCTCCAAGGTACACACTTTGCCTTGTCCTTGAACCTTATGCTGCCACCACCAAGCATGTTAAACAAAGAACAGGGAAAGAGCCCACTTGGCGGCATCTTCCCCCAAAATATCCCCCCAGCCCTGTACTCCCTTTCCTGGGGAAGGCTTGATAAAAATCCTCACCAATTTGTACAGGTGAACACAGACCCAAATCCTTGGATCTTAAGAACAATGAAAAAGCAATCAGGTTCTTAAAAGAAGAATTTTAATTAAAGAAAAGGTAAAAGAATCACCTCTGTAAAATCAGGATGGTAAATACCTTACAGGGTAATCAGATTCAAAACACAGAGAATCCGTCTAGGCAAAACCTTAAGTTACAAAAAGAGACAAAAGCAGGAATATACATTCCATTCAGCACAGTGTATTTTACCAACCATTAAACAAAAGGAAATCTAACGCATTTCTAGCTAGATTACTTACTAACTAACAGAAGTTCTGAGTCTGCATTCCTGATCTGTTCCTGGCAAAAGCATCACACAGACACAGACCCTTTGTTCCCCCCCAGCTTTGAAAGTATCTTGTCTCCTCATTGGTCATTTTGGTCAGGTGCCAGCGAGGTTATCTTAGCTTCTTAACCCTTTACAGGTGAAAGGGTTTTGCCTCTGGTCAGGAGGGATTTTATAGCACTGTATACAAAAAGGTGGTTACCCTTCCCTTTATTTTTATGACAGCAACATTGCAACATGATACCATTTAATGGAAGTTATTTTGGGGGCCATTAATATTTTGCCAACTAACCTGTTGAAAGCCAGGCAATCTGGGGGGAAATGCAGATGGATCTGTAATATTACAGGGCAAATCTGGAGTCCGTCTTCTCTAAATGCAGATCATCCATGTGAAACTAACAGTGCTTTCCATGGTGGACAGAGTAAACTTCAGGAGCTTGTGTCCAGGGGTGCATACTTGTACACCCCACAGAGCATAGCTCCATGAACGTTCCCTGCAGGGCTGAACACAGTGACTAGGGCTAACACAGTTAGAAGAGCAGGAAGGTAACAGATCCATCACTCCTTACTCTGCATAGAAATGGGATGCAAAGTCTGTGGGTACCACTAGATCCTCTGTGGTCTGATTGAAGAATTCCTTCCACCCTCTGTCCTTGTGGAGATTCACAACGCCCAACTCAGTTACTCGAGCTCAATGTTGGGATGAGAAAAAGAGGATTTTCCACTACAAGCACAAAGCAGAGGAGAATGGTGTATTACTAAATAAATTAAGCAGAATCCAGAAATCACTTGTTAGTGTCTTATTAAGTAATTAATCAGACTTACAGTTGCCTTTCTCGCCAATGGTAGGGTACATCTGTGTCAAGATTAAAGATATTTCTCTGTCTTCTACAGTTAAAAGTACATTGTTGAGCACTTAATAAATAATTGAAGTTTATTGCATTTACTCCTTTTAGAGCCATAATTATTAACTGATACTGTCATTCATACAATAGGAATCATTCTCTGCATGTCTTAATGCAGTTGTCATAATTTTAGTGAGAAGAAAAGTAACCTGAAAACATAATTGTAGCCAATTTTATGTTTACAATTTTTCCATTAAATTCAGACAAGCTGAGAATTCCACACCCCATAAAATTATCTATAAACAAGCAGATTACTGTGTGTATATTGTTGCAGGTTCATGCATTAGCTGGTGCAGGTGGAATAGACAATCTTCTTATACTAGACCTGCAGAAGTACAAGCCTTTCACACACGCTGTGGCAGCTGCTGGAGGAGGTGGAGTTAATATGGGCTCCCAACAAAAATGGAAAGTTGGGGAACAAGAGTTTGAAGCTCTCATGAGGATGCTAGACAACCTGGTAGGTACACAATTATAACAATACAAATGCAACCCTTGAGAGTTTTGGGTGCCTTTTACTCCTCAACTCTTTGTGGGATTAGGCCCTAAATCAGGGGTGGGCAAACCTTTTGGCTTGAGGGCTACATCAGGGTTCCAAAACTGTATGGAGGGCCACGTAGGGAAAGCTGTGCCTCCCCAAACCCTAATCCTATCAGCGCCCTCCCAATTCCCGCCCCTTTACTGCCCCCCTCAGAACTCCTCACCCATCCAACCCCCCCTACTCCTTGTCCCCTGACCGGCCCCCTCCTGGGACCTCTTGCCCCTAACTGTCCCCCCAGAACCCCACCCCCTATCGAACCCCCCCTGCTCTCTGACTGCCCCGACCCCACCCCCTATCCAACCCCCCGCAAAGCCCCTTTCAGAATGCAGCCCTGCAAACATGGGCGGAGGACTCAGGAGGAGCAGGGGCAGCTGCACAGCTGGAGAGAAGCAGCGGTTTCCCCTTCCAAGCTCCACTACTCTCCGGCCGGCTGCGCAGCCACCCGGTGCTCCTCCTGAGTCCTCTGCCCGTGTTCGCCATACTTCCGCCACCTACATCGCCTGCCTGCTCCCCTGAGGCTGCAGGTGAGCCTCCCTTCCTGCTCTCCCCTGCAGTGCAGCCCTCTCCTGCTCTGGCGGCGCAGCGTGCTGAGGCTGCGGGGGGAGGAGCCGGGGACTAGCCTCCCTGGCCAGGAGCTCAAGGGCCCAGCAGGATGGCCCCACAGGCTGGATGTGGCCCACGGGCCGTAGTTTGCCCACCTCTGCCCTAAGTAAAGGAATTGTCTGTTTTGATTTTCTTTATAAACTTGAAAATGAAATATGTAAATGAAAAGTAGTTTTTATTGAATATTTAATATCTCCCATATCTGAACATTTGATTTAGGACAGAATATATAAATATAAAATATTTTTTTTAAATCTTTCTATTTCTGAAGCCTAACACAACAGAATAGTAAGAACTGGTTAAGCTAAAATTTCTGTCAGGACACTGTCACAAAGGTTAATAATTTCTCTGTATAAAGCTGTATTGCTACAACATACATTTTCAATCATCACCTTCGTAAATATACTTGGAAGCTTTCATTTTTATTTTGTTATGAATTGTAGTGTTTGTTTCTAACTTCTATCAGTTTTTATCTCTTTAATTTTTATGGACTTGGAAGAAATGAAGTTCAGTACTAATTGTTCAAAATGTAACAAAATATTAATTTCAAATTAAGTTATTTATTGATAAAGTAAAAGCAAAGCAAAAGAGGATACCAGTCGCCTATTAGTGCAATGTATTAGACTCAGACATGAATTACACTATGTGCTCAAGCAGGGAGGTTAGATGCCCCCTTGCTTTTCTGTGTGGACTACCTATATCACAGGTCACAACACAGCAACCAGGGTATCTCTCCCCGGGCAATTGTTCCCCCTTTTGCGTGGGTGGGCAGGGAGTTGGTAGGCAGGAGTGAGATGTGGGTGGAGCCGGGGCTCCACTGAACATGCTGGCCAACACGGCTCAGCTGGCATGGAGGGGCAGGAAAAGGACTGGTAGAACTTACTTCTTCCTGTCCATCCTCTTACACCCCCCACCCCCACCCCCAAATGGAGCAAGGGCTAAGCAGAAATCAGATGATGACTGTAGGTCACCATTTGGTCCCTGCTCTTCTTCTGTGCTGCCCCTTACTCAGGGCAGAATTCTAGAGGTCAATTTAGCTCAAATTATATTGTTACTTTCCATCAGAAGGGAAATGTTATCTTTGTTGGCTCTTGAATGGAGGAAGGAATTGACCATTATAAACTTCTATAGATTATTCTTAATCTTTCCAGATTGCACTGTTCATAAGAGAAGTGGAAAGACTGTCAAATATGTGAAAAACTGCAGTTATATGAATTTTTGACTGTCTGCTATGATGCTGACCGTAAAGGGTTTTTTATAAATCAATAAATGAAAAATATTTTGGAAAAGGATACCCCAAATCTCTTGCTTGGATGAGTGCAGATAGTTCATTTAATACATACACAGTGGTACAAAATTGCCATAGTTTCCTATTCTTTGGGCATTATTGGTTGATCTCTCTCTTTTTTTTTTTTTTTTTTTTTTTTTTTTAAACCTTCTCAGGGATACAGAACTGGCTATGCTTACAGGCAACCTCTAGTCAGAGAAAAACCCAGGCACAAGAGTGATGTTGAGATCCCAGCCACTGTGACTGCCTTTTCTTTCGAAGATGATACAGTTCCACTTTCCCCTCTCAAATTCCTAGCACAAAGACAACAGCGAGAAAAGACAAGATGGCTGAACTCTCCAAATACATACTTAAAAGTGAATGTGCCTGAGGAGTCTTGGAATGGAGAGACTAGTCCCAGAACTAAGATAACGGTAGGAAGCTATTTTTGGTAGTCGGCTTGTTCTTACTCTACCTGAGAGAAAGTGAATTATGCAGAGTTTATATCACTAAATCTGGTCCACTTACAAAATCTTTTTTAGCTGGATCATCTAATTAGTTAAAAGCTAGCAAACAAGAAGATAGGCTTGTCTGAGATTGAATGTGGGAAAAGCTGCTGCACTGAGATGCCCTTTCTGTTTGGGGGAATTCTGGTGATAGAAAAAGGGATAGCTTTGTTCTCCACTCTTTGATTGATTTTCCTCTTCCTTATTGGTTCTTGTAATGGGAGCTTTTTTGTTGTTGCACTGCATCTAGCATGCAAAGAATTACCCATGAATCAATGGCAGTGTCTCTCATTTCCCCCCCTCTATGTTGGGGCCTCTCCATCCCCACAGGAGCGCTATTTTTTTCCAAGCTAAATCAATTCCTCCGTGCTTGTTGGGTCTAGGTCACTGTCACTATCTCTGTTCAAAGACAACTGATCAGGACTTTCTTTAGAGCCCATTAATGCCACCTGTTAACATATGTCTCTGAATGATGTGCAGGACTTCCTTCTCCCAGGACTAAGTGTGTCGCCTCCACCACATTCCCAACGAGCTAGGGGGGAGATCAAGTCTCTTGCAAAGCGGTGCCTAGTAGAGGTATCCCATTTGCTATACACCTGATCCCAGTTGCATAAAAGATTAAAAGCAGCAGCACCACCTGCTGGTAGCTAACCAATTTCACTGTTCCTTTAGTTTGATAGATATACCATCAATGGCAGGCTTATATTAAACTTTGCTTAAAAAGAAAAAATCCCAATACGAAACCTGCAATTAGCAGAGATAGGAGACTATAATACAAATAGAGTAATAGGGAGAGAGAACTAATTCTGGAGCCATTAGATGCTGCATTAATGGAATAAAAAGTTCAGTGGTCTTTATCCCTTTTATACAGGATTTTTGGTAAAAGCAATTCTTTCTAAACATAATCGTATTAATATAATTTTGTAGTTCTGTATCATTTTTCAAGTGAGCTTTTCAATTTTTTACAGTCATTTAGTTAACCTGCCTTGTGTGGATATCGTGAGGTAAGTATCGCATCCATTTACAAGTTTGTAAACTGGGGCACAGAACAGTTTAATAAATTGGCAATGATCTCTTAGTGAGTGACTAGCAAAGCTGCTAATAAAATCCAGGAGTCCTTGTTCCTCCTCCTAACCACTAAACCATGCTCTTTCCAATGGCCACATTCTCCCCCTTTTTTCCAACTAACATCTAGACATTTTTCTTTAAGTGGATGAAAGCTGAAGACTCCTCCAAGATTAGTGGAGGAACTCCAATCAAAATTGAAGATCCTAACCAATTTGTGCCTCTAAATACAAACCCAAGTGACGTGTTAGAAAAGAGGAATAAGGTAAGAAAGGATTAATGAAGAAATCTGTAACAATACCTTGAGTTGTTTACAGGTACCAGATATATTCTAAGTCGGCCGTCAAGTGATCATTAGAAACAGTAATAAAGTGGTTTACAGAAAGCATCCTAGCTTTACCAAAATGTTTTTTTAAGTTCCACATGCTATTGGAATTGAATAATAAAACTTGTATTATAATACCTTGATTATAATACTTTGCTGGATGATCAGCAGTTACGCTAGGAATGACAGATCGGAGATGGCCCCAAACTGTAGCACTTGGCTTAGCACAAAACTTAGTGGAAGTTTGAATCTAGATCTGAACTGAACAGCTCTGACCCATCTCTCTATGTTGTAGGTGCCCTTTCTCAAAAGACTGCAGAAATACTCATTAAAATGTTGCATAGGTAGTTTCTGGGAATTAATATTTATTTTAAATGTACATAACTAATAAATATCATGAATGTGAAAAGCAGCCGTTTTCAGAAAGCTGACCTGAACTCCACCCCAGGCTTGATTATTTTGCTAGACATGTAATGCTGTTTCTGTGAAATTATGGGATTTACTTCCTTGGAGTCTTTTAGGGGTTAAAGGGCCATACTACCATCCCTGAGAACTGAATATGATTGAGAAGGAGCAACTCCCTTCCTCAAAAAGGATAAATAGAACAATGCCCTGTAATCACTCAGACATTAATTTAGACTACTGTTATCAGTCCCAGACACTAAGTTTTCTCTTCCCAGGCAGATTCACAAGCCTTACTGTCTCAGAGAGTTGGGCTAGAGTCCTGGGGTGGTTTTTTGTTTGTTTTTTTCGTTAGTTAAATACTGACAGTGTGCATCATGGCCGTGTAGACAGGGCTGCTGGTTGAGGAAAGGAGCAATTTATTCAAGTGGGGCAAATTCTATCAATACTGCTGTGACCACACGTGGTATTGACCCATTGGCAACTGAGCCTGTGTGATTCTACCTCACAGGGAGGAAGGCAGATTCAAATGGTGTGCAGTCCCTCTGCAGAGCTCACTTCCACCGGGGTCCCATACATGG
This sequence comes from Eretmochelys imbricata, assembly GCF_965152235.1. Lineage (NCBI taxonomy): Eukaryota > Metazoa > Chordata > Testudines > Cheloniidae > Eretmochelys > Eretmochelys imbricata. The sequence goes on along the minus strand of NC_135578.1, from coordinate 116,927,630 downwards.
TGTCTCACAACGGGTGCAGGTGGCTGGGGTTGGGACCAGGGTAAATCTTTAGTGGTGCTGAAGTGGAGTCATAGGATCAGCAGGTACTGTGCAGTCAGAGGCAGGGGGCACCTTATCCCAGAGTAAAGCAATACGAAGTCCAGTGCTCCAGTTGTGCTCCATTGCCCAATACGTTGGCCGTACAAAGTTGATGGTGAGAAAGGGGTTTGCTATATAGGTACAATAGATGCTTCAAATAAAGTTTGTCTTTTTCCGTATAGATTCGTGAGCAAAACCGATATGACTTAAAGACAGCAGGACCACAGTCTCAATTACTTGCTGGGATTGTTGTGGATAAAAAGCCTAGTCCAGTAAGTGTACATCATGACTTGGGTTTAATTCACTGCCTTAAATGGGTTCTTTCAATCTTTCTGTCAGACTTGAAGGCTTGGTCTTCTCTTTTTAAATGTTTTTTGTTAAATGTGACATACTATATCTGGGAGATATTTTAGTCATTCACAATACAAGTTTTTATCTACAATGTTTAAAAAAAAATACATTGGGGAGGCTTCTAGTTATTCAGGCTTTGTCTACACCTAAAACACTACAGCAACACAGCATTGCAGCTATGCTGCTATAGTGCTTCAGTGTAGACTCTCACTACAGCAACAGGAGAGGTTAATCCTCTTCCCCGAGAGGTGGTAGCTAGGTCAATGGAGAACTACTCATAGCTCCTAATAGGACTGTGAAACTCATTGCCATAGGACATCATTCAGGCCAAGAATTTAGCAAGATTCAGATAGGGATTGCACACTTACATAGCTAAAAAGAGTATGCAATGTTCTAGCTAATGCTAACAAGAAAAGTTTTGGAAGAGAGCTAAAAACTCATGTTTCAGGATTTAAGACTGTCCCTAACTACTAGTGATTAGGATGAATCCTTCATGGTGGGACAGTGTGATGGGTTCCCCAGCATACAACTGGGACTGTGGGCCTGTTGAGCCCTCTGTCCCACCAATCTGGGGTATCCCTCTCACCCTGTGATGTTGGTAAGATACAAACCTCTGGCCGGCACTGCTCTCTCACAGACATCCACAGGCAGGGACTCACCCAACTGAGTTACATAAATGCTTCTCCCAGCCACTCATGACCCAACCAATAGAGAGGCTCCAGCCAATTCTTCCCAGCCTCACTCCCCGCGACAACTTACCACCTGGAAACACGTCTGGAGGATAAAGACTTTGAACTGGGGAGGGTGGTGGCAGTTCCAGCCTGTGTATTGAAGATCTGTGACCCATTTGTCAAGGAGCGGCACTGCTTGATTCAAATCCTACTCAGTTTGTAGAACTCAGGCTGTGAATTTATTTTATTTCTTAGATAACTAACTTTGATCTCTGTGCTTGGTACTTATAATCTCTTAAAATCTGTCTTTCTGTAGTTAATAAATCTGTTCTATATTTTACCTAAAGCAGTGTGTTTTGGTTGAAGTGCTTGGGAAATCTCAGCTCAGTTTACAAAGGCTAGGGTGTGCCCTCTCCACACTGAGGGAGGGGCAGACTGCGTAATGAACTTACATTGGCCAGGCTTCTGACCAGTGCAGGGCTGGGGGGCAGGGGGGCAGGAATTGGCTGGAGCCTCTATTGTTGGTTCATGAGTGGTTGGCAAAGTGTTCATGTAACTCAATCAGGTGTGTCACTGCCTGTGGATGTCTGTGTAAATGCAGAACCTGTCAGAGGTTTGTAGCTTGGCAACAGCATCACAGAATGAGAGGGATACCCCAGGTTTGGGGGACACAGAGCTCAGTGGTCCCACAGTTCAAGTTGCACCCTGGGCACCCCATCACAGATATATTGCCCGTCTTTGGCCTACTTTAGGGTTTCTTCAACCTTCCTCTGAAGCATCTGGTGTTGGACCCTGTCAGAGAGAGAATATTGGACTACACGGAATGTTTGGCAATTCCTATGTCCTTATGAACTCAAACTAATTTCACGGGGAAGTTCTGAATGGTAGAAAGCTTCAACATCTTGTTCTTTTTCCTCTCTCAATTCATTTACTTTACAGGGCTAATCAGTTTACTCTTGATGACAAAGAATAACCCCCTTTACTCCTAGGGGAATTCTGCGCCCTGTGGGGAGTGTAGAATTCATACCTTGCGCAGATTTCTTGGCTGCCCTGTAGAAAAATGGGGAAGCAAAGATATCTGTGGGGAACATATGCCCCTTCCGCAGCAGTATCCATTTGGTGTTCAACTTCTTACTGCCTTCTCTTTGGATATGGGACCCCTTCATATCCTTGCTACTCATACGTACCTGTCAGAAGCTCAACACTAGTAACCAGTCTAGCTGGAGGGGCTACCTGTCAGCAGTGTGGCAGCGAAGTGCAGCAGGCCAGGATCCAGACTGGAGGACTCTTTTGCAGAAATAGGTCCAAATCTCCTCCTCAGGGAGTGAATAATTTTACTGATGCGGCTTTTGAGAGCTCACATGATCTACATAAACAGTGAGATGGAAAACTAACATTAGATACACTTGTATTCTAACCAAGTGCATAGATAGTGCGAGCAGCTATTTTTTTTTTTTTGCATGGTCACTTTTCACTTGATCAAAACAGCATAGATGCGTAGCTCTCCATTAGCCTGGGTACAATGACTTTGTTTTATGGGTGGTAGTTTTCTTTTCACTTTTTTATAATTAAATTTATAAACCAGTCAGACCCAGAAATAGAAAGCTGTAGTACATATTAGTAATTTATTATCCTGCTAACCATATTTGTAGCTATTAGCAATGTGATAAATTACAACATTGGCCTAATTCCTGTAAAATTAGCCACACTAGAAGTCATCTCTCAATTTTGTTTTAGTTGTTCCCAATATATATATTTTTAATACAGTTACAATAAAAACTATTTATGGAATCTCCATCATTAGGGATTTTTAAGAGCAGGCTGGACAAACACCTGTCAGGGATGGTCTAGATAATACTTAGTCCTGCCATGAGTGCAGTGGACTGGACTACATGACCTCTCGAGGTCCCTTCCAGTTCTGTAATTCTATTCTATGATTCTATTTGCAACAATGTATATGATTAAGTATTTGTAAATGTGTGATGTCTAGTTTGTTCTTGCTAGTTCTTATTTTCGTATATGTATGTGTGTTGTATATTTATATTTTAATCATTCTTTTCCACCTGTAACTTCTGTGATAGCAAAAAGAGTGTGAGATTAAAATGAGTAAGACTCACATAATCATATTCAACTGTAGTAAAGAAATTTCATGAATCATAGAAGATTAGGGTTGGAAGAGACCTCAGGAGACCGTCTAGTCCAACCCCCTACTCAAAGCAAGACCAACCCCAACTAAATCATACCAGCCAGGGCTTTGTCAAGTCGGGCCTTAAAAACCTCTAAGGAAGGAGATTCCACCACGTCCCTAGGTAACGCATTCCAGTGCTTCACCACCCTCCTAGTGAAAAAGTTTTTCCTAATATCCTACCTAAACCTCCCCCACTGCAACTTGAGACCATTACTGCTTGTTCTGTCATCTGCTACCACTGAGAACAGTCTAGATCCATCCTCTTTGGAACCCCCTTTCAGATAGTTGAAGGCTGCTATCAAATCCCCCCTCACTCTTCTCTTCTGCAGACTAAATAAGCCCAGTTCCCTCAGCCTCTCCTCGTAAGTCATGTGCCCCAGCCCCCTAATCATTTTTGTTGTCCTCTGCTGGACTCTCTCCAATTTGTCCACATCCTTTCAGTAGTTGGGGGCTCAAAACTGGAGGCAGTACTCCAGATGTGGCCTCACCAGTGCCGAATAAAGGGGAATAATCATGTCCATTGGTCTGCTGGCAATGCTCCTACTAATGCAGCCCAGTATGCCATTAGCCTTCTTGACAACGAGGGCACACTGTTGACTCATATATCCAGCTTCTCATCCACTGTAATCCTCAGGTCCTTTTCTGCAGAACTGCCGCTTAGCCAGTCAGTCCCCAGCCTGTAGCAGTGCCTGGGATTCTTCCGTCCTAAGTGCAGAACTCTGCACTTGTCCTTGTTGAACCTCCTCAGATTTCTTTTGGCCCAATCCTCCAATTTGTCTAGGTCACTCTGGACCCTGTCCCTACCCTACAGCAGCGTGTCTACCTCTCCCCCCAGCTTAGTGTCGTCCGCAAAATTTATGAGGGTGCAATCCATCCCATCATCCAGATCATTAATGAAGATGTTGAACAAGACTAACCCCTGGGACACTGCGCTTGATGCCGGCTGCCAACTAGACATCAAGCCGTTGATCACTACCCGTTGAGCCCAACAATCTAGTCAGCTTTCTATCCACCATTCATCCAATCCATACTTTTTTAACTTGCTGGCAAGAATACTGTAGGAGACCATATCAAAAGCTTTGCTAAAGTCAAGTTATTCTTCGAGTGATTGTTCACGTCCATTCCAATTAGGTGCGCGCGTGCCGTGTGCACGGATGTCGGAACTTGTTTCCCTTAGGAGCTCCCGTCAGGGCGGCAGAGGAGCCCCCTGGAGTGGTGCCCTCATGGCGGTGTCTATAGTACCCTGCTGGTCCGACCCCCCTTCAGTTCCTTCTTACCATCCGTGGTGGCACTGGAACGTTCTCTCTCTCTCTCGCTTGCAAGTGATCCCTTAGACTTTCAGTCTTCTAGGTAGAGTTGTTCTTAGATAGTTATCAGTTAGTTAAATACCATTGTATTCAGGTGTCCGGAAGCTAGTTCCAGCACCAGCCTTGGGCTGCGGTGCATGCAACAAGCCCCGGGTTTCAAAGCTTGCACCACGTGCCGCAAGTCTATGCCTAACCGCGACCCTCACGACTCGTGTCTCCAGTATCTGGGAGAGGCTCATCAGGCAGAGCACTGCAAAATCTCCAAGGCCTTCAAGCTGTGCACCAAGGAAGAAATAGACTTCCTCCTTAAGCAGTTGCTTATGGAGGCCGCATTACAACCACCAGCCCCAGACCGTCTAGCACATCCCCCAGCTTCCTCGGTGCGAAGTGCCCTGGCATCTGTGCGTGATCTGGCACCGCCCAGGCACCATAAATCATCGGCACCGACATGGCACAGCCAACCTTGGCACTGGTCGACCTTTCCGGCACCAACTAAGCATCACAAGAAAGGGGAAGGAGGGTGCTCTCCCCAAAGAGCCGCTAAGCAACTCAAAGAAGCTCCCAGCACGCAAAGACAGATTGCGGGCCCGAGCCTGGAACTGGCACTGTTGACTCCGGCACCGCAGGCCCCATTGAGTCCGGTACCCAGCAATTTTAGTGCCGACGAACGTCTGGAGGAGGTCCTGGAACACCCGTCCACCCCTGACACTTTCGAGGCAGCGAAAGACCTCATTGAGCTGTTGGTGCCAAACCCCCTCCCATACAGGGAGAAGCCTCTGGCACCACCAAAGAGGGTGCTATCCAGAGGGAAGCCGGCAATGGTGTGCTGCTTGAGGTCACCATCTTGGCACCACTCACAGCACTGTTCCCGTTCAAGCTCGGCATCCCGCTACTCCCCGGCACCCATGACCCAGAGCGAAGTTATGGCACCGGAGGCGAACCTGCCAGCTTTACCTGCGGCGACTATACGCCGATCCACAATGCTATCGGTCGCCTGGCACCGGAGCACGGCACCAACAACCTCACCAGCTCTGAGTGAGAAGCACCGGTCCTGGACCCAAGACTCCAAGTACCGTTCGCAGTCCCAGTCAGGCAGACACCGCTCCACGGCACCCTACGGCCACTCAACGTTTGGCACTGCCCTGGTCCTCTCCATCAGCATCCTACGGCTCCGAGGCCGACTCCGGTTGCTCCAGCTGTAGCAGACGTCGGTCTGTGGCCAGCAGAGAATCCCACTTGGCACGGCAGCCACAGTGGCCTCCTCCGGGTCAGTGGCCCTTCTGGACCCTATGGGCCTAACTATCAGCAGTAGGGCACCATATCCAGAGCCTCCAGGTCCAGGCACTCCATGCATCGCCATTCCAGGTCGCCACACAGACATGCATCAAGGTCAATGGAGAACACTCTCCCCAGGCCGCCCCGGACGCCCAAGAGCAACCAGCGATGCCAGGCCTGAGCCTGTGCCAAGCAGTACGACACCTAAAGTGGTGTCAGCCCCGTCAGGCCCTGTGGTGACCCAGGCCTATGGGGACACACAGGAGGGTCTACATGAGGACAACCAACAGCACTTCACTTCCTCCTCTTCCCCAGATGAGGCTGTGGTGGGTATGTCAGCCTCAGGACTGCCACCAATCGACCACAGGGCTCACCAGGAGCTGCTCCGCAGAATCGCCCTCAATATGGACCTTCAGGTGGAAGAAACAGTTGAGCAGGAGGATCTGACAGTGGTCATCCTGGCTCCCAAGGGTCCCTCAAGAGTCGCCCTCCCTCGCATAAAGACCATACAGTCGAACTACATCACTATATGGCAGACCCCGGCCTCAATCACGCCGACAGTCAAGGAGGTAGAAAGGAAATACTTGGCCCCTTCCAGGGGCTACGAGTTCCTATTCTGCCATCTGATTCCCTACTCCCTAGTCGTTTCGGCAGTCAACAAGAAGGAATGACATGGCCAACGAGCCTCAGCCCCAAAGGCCAAGGAGGCCAAATGTTTGGACCTATTAGTAGAAAAGTCTACTCCTCCGGGGGCCTTCAGCTACACATAGCCAAGCAGCAGGCGATCCTTAATAGACATAACTTCAACTCTTGGATGGCTGCATCCAAGTTTAAGGATCGCCTGCCCTAGGACTCGCACTCTGAGTTTGCTGCGTTGCTCGAGGAAGGAAAGGTGGTAGCTAAGACTTTGCTACAAGCCTCCCTCGATTCAGCTGACTCTGCGGCCAGAACCATTGCTTCGGGGGTGGTCATGCGACGCTCAGCGTGGCTCCAGGCATCGGGCCTCCCTCCAGAGGTCCAGAACACCCTCTAAGACCTCCCCTTCGAGGGCTCGGGCCTTTTCTCAGAGTTCTACATAGAGCGCACAAAACCTTTTCACAAATCAACCCAGTTGTTCGTTGCCATAGCTGACAGAATGAAGGGCCTTCCTGTCTCGGCGCAACGCATATTGTCCTGGATCACAGACTGCATTCATACGTGCTACGAGCTGGCCAAGGTCCCAGCGCCAGCGATTGCGGCCCATTCAACCGGAGTGCAGGCATCTTCAGCTGCCTTTCTGGCTCAGGTCCCCATCCAGGAGATCTGCAAAGCAGCCACCTGGTCTTCAGTGCACACGTTTACAGCCCACTATGCTGTTAACCAACAGGCCAGAGAGGTTGGTCAGGCATGATTTTCCCTTGATGAATCCATGTTGACTGTTCCTGATCACCTTCCTCTCCTCCAAGTGCTTCAAAATGGATTCCTTGAGGACCTGCTCCATGATTTTTCAAGGGACTGAGGTGAGGCTGACCGGTCTGTAGTTCCCCGGATTCTCCTTCTTCCCTTTTTTAAAGATGGGCACTATATTTGCCTTTTTTCAACCGTCTGGGACCTCCCCCGATCATCATGAGTTTTCAGAGGTAATGGCCAATGGCTCTGCAATCACATCAGCCAACATCCTCAGATGCATTAGATCCGGACCCATGAACTTGGGCATTTCCAGCTTTTCTAAATAGTCCTTAACCAGTTCTTTCACCAATGAGATGAACTTTGTCAATAAAATCAGGTATTACTTCTGTCCACTATCTATAGTAATGCATTTGTAAATTGGATAATTAACTTAGAACCATGTATCAATTGACCATGTTTAGGAGCAAGAAGGACTTCCAGTTCTGTGGTGCTAATTTCTTACCTCCTTGCACACATACCTCTGATTTTTCTTTAGCATAATTGTATTTATTTCTGAATTATACAGATGGCCCTAATTATGCATAATTCTGCATGCCTTGGAAGATAAACATGGAAAATCCTCTTATTCTGACAGTGATCTCCTGTCATTATTTTCTGAGAGTGCAGCTGTCCCACAATGGTTGGGGTTATGCTCATTTCCTCACTTTTGTTCCCTATACTCTTGAAATGGTACTCCATTTTTTTCTTTTGTTATGTAGTGTAAGTGAATGTCATCTTATTGACTTGGACACTGTTTTCAGAACAAAACAACCATTCAATTTCTCCATCTCTTATTTCATAAAATTGAACTTGAGAGTACTTTGCTTGCTGTAGAACAATCAAAAACTGAAAGAATATATTATATTGAAGTGTAGATGGAGGAATTATACACTTCTTATTGTAGGAATTGTAATAAGCGAGGACTGAATAACTGAGACTCCATATTACTGTAAATTACTGATGTAAATCTAGCTTGGGTTGATAGTGAAATCCTGCTATTTTGATCACTGTCAAGTGGCCAGTGTAAAATAAGTTAGAGTATGTCTACACTACGAAATTAGGTCAAATTTATAGAAGTCGGTTTTTTAGAAATCGGTTTTATATATTCGAGTGTGTGTCCCCCCACAGAAAAAGCTCTAAGTGCATTAAGTGCATTAACTCGGCGGAGTGCTTCCGCAGTACTGAGGCTAGAGTCGACTTCCGGAGCGTTGCACTGTGGGTAGCTATCCCACAGTTCCCGCAGTCTCCGCTGCCCATTGGAATTCTGGGTTGAGATCCCTATGCCTGATGGGGCTAAAACATTGTCGCGGGTGGTTCTGGGTACATATCGTCAGGCCCCCGTTCCCTCCCTCCCTCCCTCCGTGAAAGCAAGGGCAGACAATCATTTTGCACCTTTTTTCCTGAGTTACCTGTGCAGACGCCATACCACGGCAAGCATGGAGCCCGCTCAGCTCACTGTCACCATATGTCTCCTGGGTGCTGGCAGATGCGGAACTGCATTGCTACACAGTAGCAGCAACCCATTGCCTTGTGGCAGCAGACGGTGCAATAGGACTGGTAGCCGTCATCGTCATGTCCGAGGTGCTCCTGGGCAGACATGGGTGCAGGGACTAAATTTGGAGTGACTTGACCAGGTCATTCTCTTTAGTCCTGCAGTCAGTCCTATTGAACCATCTTATGGTGAGCAGGCAGGCGATATGGGTTGCTAGCAGTCCTATTGCATCATCTTCTGCCGGGCAGGCAAGAGATGAGGATGGCTAGCAGTCATATTGTACCATCTTCTGCCGAGCAGCCCTGAGATGTGGATGGCATGCAGTCCTTCTGCCAGCCAAAGATGTAAAAGATAGATGGAGTGTATCAAACAAGAAATAGACCAGATTTGTTTTGTACTCATTTGCTTCCCCCTCCTCCCCCATCTAGGGGACTCGTTCCTCTAGGTCACACTGCAGTCACTCACAGAGAAGGTGCAGCAAGGTAAATCTAGCCATGTATCAATCAGAGGCCAGACTTACCTCCTTGTTCCAATAAGAACAATAACTTAGGTGCCCCATTTCTTATTGGAACCCTCCGTGAAGTCCTGCCTGAAATACTCCTTGATGTAAAGCCACCCCCTTTGTTGATTTTAGCTCCCTGAAGCCAACCCTGTAAGCCGTGTCGTCAGTTGCCCCTGCCTGCATCAGAGCAACGGCAAACAATCGTGCATCTGAGTTGAGAGTGCTGTCCAGAGCAGTCACAATGGAGCACTCTGATGGGGCTAAAACATTGTCGCGGGTGGTTCTGGGTACATATCGTCAAGCCCCCGTTCCCTCCCTCCCTCCCTCCGTGAAAGCAAGGGCAGACAATCGTTTCGCGCCTTTTTTCCTGAATTACCTGTGCAGACGCCATACCACAGCAAGCATGGAGCCCGCTCAGGTAACCGTCACCGTATGTCTCCTGGGTGTTGGCAGACGCGGTACTGCATTGCTACACAGTAGCAGCAACCCATTGCCTTGTGGCAGCAGATGGTACAATACGACTGGTAGCCGTCATCGTCATGTCCGAGGTGCTCCTGGCCACGTCGGCCAGGAGCGCCTGGGCAGACATGGGCGCAGGGAGGTGGGCGGTTGGTTACACAGGGGCTGTAGTGGCAGTCTGTGCTCCAGCTGCCTTTGCTGCAGTTCAGCCATACACTGGAGCATACTGGTTTGATCCTCCAGCAGCCTCAGCATTGAATCCTACCTCCTCTCATCACGCTGCCGCCCCATTTGAGCTTCAGCCCTCTCTTCAGCCCGCCACTTACTCTCTTCAGCCCTCCACCTCTCCTCCTGGTCATTTTGTGCTTTCCTGCACTCTGACATTATTTGCCTCCACGTATTCGTCTGTGCTCTGTCAGTGTGGGAGGACAGCATGAGCTCAGAGAACATTTCATCACAAGTGCGTTTTTTTTTCTTTCTAATCTTCACTAGCCTCTGGGAAGGAGAAGATCCTGTGATCATTGAAACGCATGCAGCTGGTGGAGGGAAAAAAAAAGGGACAGCGGTATTTAAAAAGACACATTTTATAAAACAGTGGCTACAGTCTTTCAGGGTAAATCTTGCTGTTAACATTACATACATAGCACATGTGCTTTCGTTACAAGGTCGCATTTTGCCTCCCCCCACCGCGTGGCTACCCCCTCAATCCTCCCCCCTCCCCGTGGCTAACAGCGGGGAACATTTCTGTTCAGCCACAGGCAAACAGCCCAGCAGGAATGGGCTCCTCTGAGTGTCCCCTGAAGAAAAGCACCCTATTTCAACCAGGTGACCATGAATGATATCTCACTGTCCTGAGGATAACACAGAGAGATAAAGAACGGATGTTGTTTGAACGCCAGCAAACATACACTGCAATGCTTTGTTGTACAATGATTCCCCGAGTACGTGTTACTGGCCTGGAGTGGTAAAGTGTCCTACCATGAAGGACGCAATAAGGCTGCCCTCCCCAGAAACCTTTTGCAAAGGCTTTGGGAGTACATCCAGGGAGCCGCAAATGCCGGGGCAAATTAATCCTTTCACATGCTTGCTTTTAAACCATGTATAGTATTTTAAAAGGTACACTCACCGGAGGTCCCTTCTCCGCCTGCCGGGTCCAGGAGGCAGCCTTGGGTGGGTTCGGGGGGTACTGGCTCCAGGTCCAGGGTGAGAAACAGTTCCTGGCTGTCGGGAAAACCGGTTTCTCTGCTTGCTTGCTGTGAGCTATCTACAATCTCATCGTCGTCGTCATCATCTTCGTCCCCAAAACCTGCTTCCGTGTTGCCTCCATCTCCATTGAAGGAGTCAAACAACACGGCTGGGGTAGTGATAGCTGACCCCCCTAAAATGGCATGCAGCTCATCATAGAAGTGGCATGTTTGGGGCTCTGACCCGGAGCGGCCGTTCGCCTCTCTGGTTTTCTGGTAGGCTTGCCTCAGCTCCTTAAGTTTCACGCGGCACTGCTTCGGGTCCCTGTTATGGCCTCTGTCCTTCATGCCCTGGGAGATTTTGACAAAGGTTTTGGCATTTCGAAAACTGGAACGTAGTTCTGATAGCACGGATTCCTCTCCCCATACAGCGATCAGATCCCGTACCTCCCGTTCAGTCCATGCTGGAGCTCTTTTGCGATTCTGGGACTCCAGCATGGTCACCTCTGCTGATGAGCTCTGCATGATCACCTGCAGCTTGCCATGCTGGCCAAACAGGAAATGAGATTCAGTTTGCGGTTCTTTTCCTGTCTACCTGGCCAGTGCATCTGAGTTGAGAGTGCTGTCCAGAGCGGTCACAATGGAGCACTCTGGGATAGCTCCCGGAGGCCAATACCGTCGAATTGTGTCCACAGTACCCCAAATTCGACCCGGCAAGGCCAATTTAAGCGCTAATCCACTTGTCAGGGGTAGAGTAAGGAAATCGATTTTAAGAGCCCTTTAAGTCGAAATAAAGGGCTTCATCGTGTGGACGGGTGCAGGTTTACCTCAATTTAACACTGCTAAATTCGACCTAAAGTCCTAGTGTAGACCAGGGCTTAGTCTTGATTAAGCTCTCTGTGTAGAGAGAGGTCCCCATTTCAGTGGTGCTTTTGTTAGAATTCTCAGCAGAATGAGCAAATATTAACTAGATAAAGAGTTATCACTCTTAGGGCTGGACCCTACAGAAGAGAGCTTGGGCACCGTGGTGAGAAAGGAAGAAGGAAGCTCACAATGGTTCATTGTCTATAGGTATTCTGTAAATTAGAATTTTGCGTGAGATTTTCAAACGTGCATACATGATCGAGGAGTACAAGTTCCTGAAAGTCAGTGCCATTTATAGTCTTGAGTCACTTGGCATTTTTGAAAATCCCACCCTTCGCATCCAGTCACTATCAATCAGGCATTTTTCTCAAGCATTAAAATTCACTTTTATAAAAATGAATTATCATGAGACTTTAGATCAATCCATTGATTGAAATGGACAAAATGGCATTTTCAAAAGAACTTAGATATTTGGACCACAATTCACCAAAGCACTTATGTATATGCTTTAAGTGCTTTAATAAATTGGCACCTTGGTGGCTAATCTGAGATCTTATAAAATAAACAAGCAATAAATGCCTGTTGCCAATCAACAGCAATAGGTCAGTCACAGGAAGTCTCACCTAGTAGTTTCTTGAAGTAAGTCACCACACGTAAATGTTCTGATTATTTGAATTTAATACCCAACCCACAGTATTTAAATAAGCAGATGTTTATAATATGCTTGGAAGCAAATGCTTATTAATTGAGGTAATTCCCATTTGATTATTTTTTTGTATTCCTTCCATCCATAAAGCTCTCTTACTTGTAGGTCTGTTGTCCCCAAACCTTGGGGAAAGGAAGGAACTGATATTGTGAATATTTTCTGTTACTTACTATGTCTGATTTTCTCTTTTTCCAGCCCATGCAGTTTGAGGAAGATGAGCATGCACCACCAGCCCCTCCCAATCCATTCAGCGATCTTACAGAAAAGGAACTGGATGAGTACAAGAAGACAATTGAGCGCAAGCAGCAAGGAGTGGAAGGTCAGTGGTCTAAACTGCCAAACGTTGGGGGTTAAGTTTGTGATGGATGCTTCTTGGAAGCTATTCTGAAATAATTAACTATATATGAAGTGGTTGAGATTTTTAATTGTAATTAGAACATGAGAACATAAGAACAGCTATACTGGGTCAAACCAAAGGTCCATCTTACCCAGTATCCTGTCTTCCGACAGTGGCCAGTGCCAGGTGCCCCAGAGGGAATGAACAGAACAGGTAATCATCAAGTGATCCATGCCCTGTCGCCCATTCCCAGCTTCTGGCAAAATTAAATCTTGGTTGGTTGTTTTAAAAAAAATCTCCTATAATTAGTAGATTAAACATATCATATACAAAATCAGAAATGAGAAGGATATTCATCTTACTGCATATGTACTGAATCCCATTACGCTGTTTCTAATGTTGGGTCTCTTGGATGTGTTTGTCTTGGAGGCATTTTCTTTATTGAACTGAGGAAGCTGGTGATACTAAAATGTGATATTCTTTACTATCCTAAAGAAGAGAGTTGCTAGGGAATTACAGTGTAGTAATAAACATATCCAAAAGAGAAGAAACATTTCAGAGAATAATTCCAAAGCAGCTGAAATATTACACTCTATTGGTGTCATATTTCTTTGACAGATTTATTTGTAATAGTCATTCTGTCCTATTTAATTAGGGCAGCTAACAGTCAGAATATGTTTAAAGATTCCCCAGTCAAACAAACCACAAGTTAAACCAGAATATGTCTGTCATTAACTGAAGTGCTATTACTAACGATAATGAAAGGGCACTACATCGACAGGAATTAATCTAAACAACACTCATACTTAAATATTCTAAGTATTATTATTACTATTGGTTTATTATTTGTATTGTGGTCTCACCAAGGAGCTCTAATCATGGACCAGAACCCCATTGTGCTAGGCGCTGTACAAACACACAACAAAAGACAGTCCTGTTGCAAAGAGCTTACAGTCTAAGACAAAAGACAACCGATGGATACAGACAAACTGATGGGAGTACAAGGAAACGATGAGTCAGTATTGATCAGCATGCTAGGCCGTTGTTTCAGTACACCACCAGCCTAATAATTATCAAGTTTGGGGGTTTTGGGTTTTTGGGGTTTTTTTTAAGACATCACAGCAGAGGAGGGATTTGAGGTAGTTTAGTGGGTATTTATGGAGAGCTGCTCCCAGTTGTAAGGTGAAGCATGGGAGAAAGTACAGAGGTGCTTGTTTGAAATTTTAACCCATGGGCAATGGAGACTGACTGGAGGCAGGAGCTGACCCCTCAATTAGTGAATGAGAGGTGATCAGTCGGGTGGAATAGTGTCTAAAGAGCCTTGAAGGTGAGTACAAGTAGCTTATGTTTGAGTAGAGAAGGGGGACCCAGAGGAGGAATTGAAAGAGAGGCGATGATACGTTTAAAGCCACAAGCTAGGAAAATAATCTCTGCAGCACCAGTCTGAATGGATATGAGTGGTGGTGTTTTTGTTAAGAAGGTTTAAAATAAAACAAATAACCCTGCTGGAAACTGCTTCCCTGGATTTTGTGAGAGCTCAGACGGAAGTCCCCTAGGGAGTGAGCTGGCTCAGCAAGATCAAACCTTTATCTGGTAGGAGGAGGGCACTAGAAAATAGGCCTCAATCCTTTACAGGGACCAAGGACAGAGCCCTGTGAAACCCCCCTGGAAAGTGGGAGTGGGAATGAGAAATTAGGAAGGTAGGAGGAGAACCAAGAGAGGAGAGAGTCACAGAAGCCCCGGGGAGAACAAGATTAGGCTGGTTGACAATGTCAGTGGCAGCTTGAGAGTTCAATGAGGATGGAGTACTGGTTGTGAAGATTTGGCTAGGGAGTGGTCATAAGAGACTTGGTGAGAGCAATTTCAGTGGAGTGCAAGGGATGGCGGACAGATTGGAGAAGGTCTAGGGTGGAATTAGAGGAGAGGAACAAACACACATACATCTTATATCAGGAAAAAATATGAAAAATCTCAGATCTTACAATCTGCATTGAAAGCTTTGTGCATCATAAGGCGTGTCTGTCTGAATGAATTTCCAAGGGGGTTAGCTAAGGCTTTTCAGTAGTATGTTAGACACACAAAATAATAAGAAAAAAAAAATTTACAATATACCTGAAAGATTCATTTCACTCTGGAAACTAATTTATTATTGTTGTTAATTGATATGTCTCAACAATAGAAAATTTAAAATAGTACTTTTATTTAAAAGGCTCAGCAATCAAGTTCATTTGGATTATTGTATGTTTCCAAAAGGTCAGTCCCTGCCATTAGCAAAGCAGCTTTACCATGACCCCCTCAAAGCATCTGTGCTAGACTCAAACTGACAGCTGATGGCAGGAGTGTTGGGGGACAAAGCAGGTGTATTAATTCTTGTAAACACGGACCCAGTTCTCCTTCCACTGAAGTCAGTGTCAAAACTCTCTCAGCTTCAGTGGGAGCAGGAGCAGCCCCTAAAACTGTAATATTGAGACTTGAAATTTGAAGTTAAGTTTAGAAAGGAATAACTTATAATAATTTAATATAGCAGGTTAGTTAATTGCTAATTTTTATCTGAACAATTCTCTTGTATGAATCTGACAATAAAAGGACAATTAAACTAAAACACAATTTAAAAGCAAATATGATATGGTCTGGTATAAGTAAAACATTCTGTGTGTGGAGTTTGGCTATGCCTATTTATTTCATTTGTTACTTGCTATGACATTGGGATTGACTAACTCCTAGTGACTTTTGAAATATAGAGTTGTGGGGTTTTGTCCACTTTAACTGTAGTCATCAAAATAAAAGATGGAAAAGGCCAACTAGATTCTGTCTCCCTGCAAAGGCAAGATCTTTGCATGTGCTTAGACACTCTTTCTATAATGCATAAAAATTAATCTGAAAAATCAAATTCAAATGACCTAAAAGACCAATAATACACTGCTGCATCAAAAATATGATGTACTCCAGTGCCAACCCCACCCCCGAAATCTAGCTGACACAAACACCGATCTTGGGGATGGGATGGGTCTTTCCTTTTAACTGCCAAGTGGGGTCTTGAATAGGAGAGGGCATCCTCAGATCTGGGCCTGTTGGATTGATCATTTACATTATATCTGTGTGGCCACAACACTAAGAGTCAATCCTCTTTAGAGGATGTGAGAGGACACAGAATAATCGTCAGCGCCGATCCTGTCAACCCCCCCCTTTAGGTAGGATCTATTGAAGCCGTTAAGGCGAGATTGTCTCCAGAATAGTCTTCTCTCCTTATCCCCTAGTACTGTGTAGAGTAGGTCTCCGTGGCATAGGAGGCACGGTTCCAGACTAAATCAATGGTATCTTCAGATCTATGTTAGGTACCAGATCTATGTTAGGTACCTATGTTAGGTACCATTCATTCCTAGATGAAGCTGAGTTCTTTGAACAAAAACACACACAAAAAGTGGGATTTTTTTTTCCCTACTTCACTGAAACTCCTCTTCCAGGGAAGCCTAGTTGGGGCATAGGAATATCTTGGACACCTCAGGTGATATCTGGGTCAGGACTAGGGTTTAATTTATACTAGGACTGTCAAGCAATTAAAAAAATTAATTGCGATTAATTGCACGATTAAAAAAAATAGAATACCATTTATTTAAATATTTTTGGATGTTTTCTACATTTTCAAATATATTGATTTCAGTTACAACACAGAATACAAAGTGTACAGTGCTCGCTTTATATTTATTTTTTATTACAAATATTTTCACAGTAAAAAACTAAAGAAATAGTATTTTTCAGTCCTCCTAATACAAGTACTGTAGTGCAATCTCTTTATCATGAGAGTTGAACTTCCAAATGTAGAATTGTGTATCAAAAAACTGTATTCAAAAATAAAACAATGTAAAATTTTAGAACCTGCAAGTCCTACTTATTGTTCAGCCAATCGCTTAGACAAACAAGTTTGTTTACATTTGCAGGAGATAATGCTGCCCACTTCTTGTTTACAATGACATCTGAAAGTGAGAACAGGCATTTGCATGGCACTGTTATAGCCAGCATCACAAGATATTTACATGCCAGATGCGCTAAAGATTCGTATGTCCTTTCATGCTTCAGCCACCATTCCAAGGGACATGCGTCCATGCTGATGATGAGTTCTGCTTGATAACAATCCAAAGCAGTGTGGACCGACACATGTTCATTTTCATTAGCTGAGTCAGGTGCCACCAGCAGAAGATTGATCTTTCTTTTTTGGTGGTTCGGTCTTTAGCTTCTGCATCAGAGTGTTGGTCTTTTAAGACTTCTGAAAGCATGCTCCACACCTCGTCCCTCTCAGATTTTGGAAGGCACTTCAGATTCTTCAACCTTGGGTCGTGTGCTGTAGCTATCTTTAGAAATCTCACATTGTTACCTTCTTTGCCTTTTGTGAAATCTGCAGTGAAAGTGTTCTTAAAATGAACAACATGTGCTGGGTCATCATCTGAGACTGTTATATGGCAGAATGCAGGTAAAACAGAGCAGGGGACATACAATTCTCCCCCAAAGAGTTCAGTCAAAATTTAATTAACACATTTTTTTAACAAGCGTCATCGCCATGGAAGTATGTCCTCTGGAATGGTGGCCGAAGCATGAAGGGGCATAGAAATGTTTAGTATATCTGGTACGTAAATACCTTGCAATGCCAGCTACAAAAGTGCCATGCAAATGCCTGTTCTCACTTTCAGGTGACATTATAAATAAGAAGAGGGCAGCATTATCTCCTGTAAATCTGAACAAACTTGTTAGTCTTAGCGATTGGCTGAACAAGAAGTAGGACTGTGTGGACTTGTAGGCGCTAAAGTTTTCCATTGTTTTGTTTTTGAGTGCAGTTATGTAACCAAAAAAAAAATCTACATTTGTAAGTAACTTTCACCACAGAGATTGCACTACAGTACTTGTATGAGGTGAATTATTTTTTCATGTTCTGTGTGTGTGTGTGTGTGTGTGTGTGTGTGTGTATCTATACATCAGATGCATGCAGTGGAAAATACAATAGGAAAATATATAAATATGTATATATTTTCCTATTGTATTTTCCACTGCATGCATCTGATGAAGTGGGTTTTAGCCCACGAAAGCTTAAGCCCAAATAAATTTGTTAGTCTCTAAGGTGCCACAAGTACTCCTCGTTCTTTTTGCTGATACAGACTAACACGGCTACCACTCTGAAACTTGTTACTATTTCTTTTGTTTATCATTTTTACTTTATCATTACTTTACGTTTATCATTTTATCATTTTAAATATTTGTACTAAAAAATAACATATACTTTGATTTCAGTTACAACACAGAATACAATACATATGAAAATGTAGAAAAACATCCAAAATATTTAATACATTTCAATTGATATTCTATTGTTTAGCGGTGCGATTAAAACAGCGATTAATCCCAATTAATTTTTTTAATCCTGATTAATTTTTTGAGTTAATCACGTGAGTTAACTGCAATTAATTGACAGCCCTAAATTATACTCCGGTTTTCTTTTACATGGGTACTATTCACCATAGGGTTTTTGACCTTATGGTTTTCCACCTCTTGAATTAGTTTATGTCCACACTACGAAATTAGGTCGAATTTATAGAAGTTGTTTTTTTAGAAATCGTTCTTATATATTCGAGTGTGTGTGTCCCCACAGAAAATGCTCTAAGTGCATTAAGTGCATTAACTCGGCAGAGTCCTTCCACAGTACTGAGGCAAGCGTCGACTTCCGGAGTGTTGCACTGTGTGTAGCTATCCCACAGTTCCCGCAGTCTCCGGAAATGAGATTCAAAAGTTCACGGTTCTTTTCCTGTCTACCTGGCCAGTGCATCTGAGTTGAGAGTGCTGTCCAGAGCGGTCACAATGGAGCACTCTGGGATAGCTCCCGGAGGCCAATACCGTCGAATTGTGTCCACAGTACCCCAAATTCGACCCGGCAAGGCCGATTTAAGCGCTAATCCACTTGTCAGGGTGGAGTAAGGAAATTGATTTTAAGAGCCCTTTAACTCGGAAAAAAGGGCTTCATCGTGTGGACGGGTGCAGGTTTACATCGATTTAACGCTGCTAAATTTGACCTAAAGTCCTAGTGTAGACCAGGGCTCAGGCTATATCTATACTACAGTTTATGTCAGCAGAATTTATATTGCTTAGGGGTGTGAATAAAACACCCCCCTGAGCAACATAAGTTACGCCGACACAAGTGCTGGTGTGGTCAGCACTACATCCCTACCTCTGCAGCGGGCATAGCTCCGCGAGTGGCCGAAGTTGGTTTTCTTATGCCGACAGGAGAGCTTCACCAGACACACTGTAGTGGCACAGCTGCATCAATGCAGCCACAGCACCACATGTAGACATGCCCTTGGTCTCTTCAGTGAGTGGTGACAAAAAAACAAGTTATTCTCAATACAGTGCAAAGTTTGGGCATAATTGCTTATTTTACAAGGTCTGCAGCAGCTTCCTCAAGGAAGCCTTGCTAGAGAAAATGAGCAAAGCACAGCTGCCTGTCATTCCTTCCATGCATTCATTTAACCACTGCAACTAATATAACTTTTCAATGCCAGGTGCTGAGAGCAATACTAGCTCAGCAGGAGATTTGCTTCTTCCTATTCTTACCTTTCTACATCTGTATTTTTCTCCCCCTTACCCCCCACCCTGGGTTGTTTATCACTTTCATCCTGGAGACTGCTAGAGAGCACACTATGGTCTGTACTGATGGCAGCCAAATCTCACCGCAACAAACTATGTGCTATTGTTCCTGTTACCTGACTGTAACAGGACAGATGCAATTCATAGGGGAAAGTAGCAGAGTTCCTTTCTCTAGTCAGATTCTTGGTGAATGTTCAGTATTCATGATCATTATTGTTCAACTGTTCTCGTCAAAGTAGTTTAAGAAGAGTAAGTAGTTCTTATTAATTAGCTAAATTGTGGAATTCAGTTTCAGAGATTAAGATCCTGATCAAACACTGAAGTCCTCCTATGGAGAGAGGCCTGTGGGAGGTCGTAAGGGATTACAAAGGAATGGCTGTATGCAGTGTTGTTGTAGCCTTGTGGGTTAATATTAGAGAGGCAAGGTGGGTGAGGTAATATCTTTTACTGGGCCAACTTCTGTTGGTGAGAGAGACACGCTTGTGTATCTCACCAACAGAAGTTGGTCCAGTAAAAGATATTACCTAGATTCATAGATATTTAGGTCAGAAGGGACCATTATGATCATCTAGTCTGACCTCCTGCACAACGCAGGCCACAGAATTTCACCCACCACTCCTGCGAAAAACCTCTCACCTATGTCTGAGCTTTTGAAGTCCTCAAATCATGGTTTAAAGACTTCAAGGAGCAGACACTCCTCCAGCAAGTGACCCGTGCCCCATGCTACAGAGGAAGGCGAAAAACCTCCAGGGCCTCTTCCAATCTGCCCTGGAGGAAAATTCCTTCCCGACCCCAAATATGGTGATCAGCTAAACCCTGAGCATATGGGCAAGATTCACTCACTCACCTTGTGTCTTTTATAGAAATGGCTAATGATTCACTGGCCACCTTTGCCAGCTTGACATAAGAAGAAATTAACCCTTATGTTAATAGCAATGGTACAGCAGTTGCCCAGGACTATTGTGATCTCTCCCCTCCCCTCCCTCTCTCCTCCCCCACCCCCAATACACACACACTTACTTTTGTTTGGTGCTTTGATACCCAAGTTACATAGGCTATATTTATGCTATTTATAGGGTGCCTATACTGGCGTAGAAGGACCATCAACATCTAAATCTATTGACAGTTGAGGAAAGTATATACATTTTGCTAGATTATAATTTATTCTTTTGCAGACAGAGAGGCTGCCTAGTTACTACTTAGTCTTATATTCCATTGTCATTGCAACTCGTTCTACTTACTCTTACAATTTGTGGTACACGCAGAAACCCTGGTTTAATAACTTAATTATCTATCTCCATGTATTTTGCTGTGTACTGCATATAGTTAAGTGTAGTTTTATAAAAGCCCATTGAAATGAATGATAAAGCTGTTATAAATTTACCACAAAACCACAAATTTCAATTTTGAACTGCAGTTCTTTGGTTCAGATATTGTCAGGCCAGTGAATTATTTCAAGAAAATTGTGTGGTTCAGCACTAGATGCTCAAGAGAACCACTAATTGCTTGCATCATTTTTGGTGCCTTTTCTAAATACTTTAAATCTTTTTCATTATAAGGCTTTTGTATTTTTGCACATTTTCCCTTTAATCTAAAATAACAGAAATATTTTTTTAGTGAAAAACAAGTACTTGTAAAGTATGAATCTTTGCTTTTGTTTTAAATATGGGACAGCCTCCCTTAGTTGAAGTAGCTGGTTGATTGTAAAACCATTGTCATCAGTCTGACAATGAGCTCCACTAGTTCAGCCCTACTGAATTTGCCCTTGGGGAGGACCTTTCTATGACAGGAAAAGTCCACTCTGGTAGAACACATTTCAGTACAGCATGTCAGCGATAGAGTGGTGGCAGCGGTTGCTAGATTTAACGTTAAAGGAGAGTTTTAACAGTGAAGAGGAATTAAAACTAAGAACTTCTCCTTTCCTCAAATTTTGCTATTTCCCTAGCTAATCGTTTCTACTTCTCCATCCTGATTGACTCCCATGGCCACAGTCCTAGTCACCTGTTCTCCACCTTTGACTACATCCTCCCCACTTCCCACCCTGCACTTTTTCTCTGCAAAATACCTTGTTAACTTCTTCAAAGAGGCAATTGACAGGTTCCACCATTACCTCCTGCATCCCCGCTTACCACCCTTCCATCCCATCCTATAACGCTCTCTCTTCCACCTCCCCTCTCAATGACACACACGTTTCTCATCTGTTCTCCCCTTCTACCCCTTCCATGGGCCTCATGACCTCATCCCATCTCCAGATCTTACCTCTGCTCCCATTCTCTCCTCAACATCCTTCCCATTGAAATGCAAGCATGCCTTAGTCTCCCTTATCCTTATCTCCACTTGCCTATACTGTACAACTACCGCCCCATCTGGCTTCTCCCCTTTATCTGTAAACTGACTGTGTCATGTACAATCACAATCAGAAGTCCTTTGCCAATCCAGCTTCTACCTTGCACTCCAATTCAGTGGCTCTCACCAAGCCTCTAATGAACTTTTCCTGGCCAAAGCAGACACAATACTCAGTCTTCACTCTCCTCAGTCTACCAGCTGCCTTCAACTAAGTTAACCATTCTTGAAATTGTATCCTCCCTCACCTTTCATGACTGTCCTCTCCTGGTTCTCCTACCTTTAACTGCTTCTTCTGCATTTCATTAGGAGGATCTTCTTCATTCCCCACTAACCTTCTGTCAGAGTTCCACAGGGCTCTATTCTTGGCCCCCTCCTCTGGACCTTGTCCCTGGGCAATCTCATTTGTAAATGATATTAACTATCAACTCTCAGCTGACAACTCGTGTATACATCTCCAGTCCTGTTCAGTCCTTTCTGTATACACTAAAATCACTGTCAGTCTTTCAGATGTCTCCTTGTGGAAGTCCAGATCTCATCTTAAGCTAGAGGTGGCCAACACAGAGCTTTTAATCTTCTTCCCATGTCTCCCCTCCTCTCTGTCACTATGGAAAACCTCCTTATCTCTGTCACACAGTCCTATAACCTAGGTATCCTCTTCAGCTCAACCATCTCTCTGGATCAGCACATGCAGGCAGTGTTAAAATGCTGCCAGTTCTTCCTCCCTAACATTTCTAAGCTACGACCTTTGATGTCTGTCCACACAGCTACATCTCTTGCCCAGGCCCTGCTTATCTCACGTCTTATCTACTGCAACCTGTTCCTCTCTAGCATTGATAGATGCAATCTTTCCCCACTGAGATCTGTTCATAATACTGTTGCAAAGATAGTTTTCCTGGGTTGTTGCTTTGACCATGTCACTACTCTCTTTGCATTTCTTCAATGGTTCCTCCTGCATCCGATGAAGTGAGCTGTAGCTCACGAAAGCTCATGCTCAAATAAATTGTTAGTCTCTAAGGTGCCACAAGTACTCCTTTTCTTCCTGCTCCACTGCATCAGACACAAACTATTCATCTTCACTTTTAAGGCCCTTCATGCCCTATCCCCACTCTACCTCTTGTATGCTTTTGAGATGTCAGACTGCCTCCACTCTGCCAATGATTCAAGCCTTCAGCACCCATTTGTTAAACTTTCAAACAAGCACCTTTGTGCTTTCTCCCTTGGTACCCTCATGCATGGGAGGTCCTTGTAAATATCCTCATTGCCCGCCTTTAAATCCCTCCTTAACTCCTTTGCCATGATCCCTACCAAAAAAAACAACCCAATCCTTACACTATTGGTTAGCTAATGTACTGAGACCTCTGTTTTTCATGCTAACCAATGTTTTCTTGTGCTCTCCCAGTCTCTCTTGTCTCTGTTTATACTGAGGGTTTATCTAGTTGAACAGTAAGTTCAAGGTAAGATGGGGTATAAATCTACCACACATTAGAATTATAGAATCATAGAATATCAGGGTTGGAAGGGACCTCAGGAGGTCATCTAGTCCAACCCCCTGCTCAAAGCAGGACCAATCCCCAATTAACTCATTAGTGTGCCAGTCCCTAACAGTCCATGTGGATGGACCCTGTTACCACACACTAAAATTTCCCTAGTGTGCTTTGATCTACTCTGCTTTGAAACATGAGTAGGTCACTGTGCACTAGAGAACCTTTAGTGCACGGTAGCAGGATCTACATGAACAGTTAGTATGCAGCACACTGCAAACCTTTAATAAGTTCTGTGGGACAGGGACTGTCTTTTGTGATGTGTTTGTATAGCTCCTAGCACAATGGAACCTTCACCCACAATTGGGGACCCTAGGCACTACTGCAATGTTGATAATAATTAATAATAATAATAATAATAAAAAACAGATGTGGAGTTAATTGGGTTGACAAACTGGAAAACCGTAGGCGGATGACCTTATTGAACTTTGATTTATTGCATTATGGTCATACTGCCATTGTTATGTTGGGGCAGGATAGCACATCTTGAAACTTTGTTATGCTATAGTTCTTACTCTCACATGATAACAGCAGCCATCCTGGGAAAACTTAAAAATGATTACTCTTTGAGAACTGTAGAATTTTATCTTAGTTGATTTTACTTTGTGTAGGAACTAAAGCACCAGAAGACTTACACAACAATGGAAGTCGAATAAATACATTAACATGTTCATTTTGTACTGTCTTCTGACGCTGTGTATTGCAGATAGGAATAGTTGATCCTTTGAAAGGAGAGGTATGTCACCATAAATTGGGAAACACATACCAAGAAATAAAATTTTAAACATTTACAGGTCGATTTTTCCCATCAATACCGATGATAGGAATAGAAAGTGAAAGCCTTCGAACCCTCATTTATCAAAAATAATATTCTTAAATGGTATAGTTTTCTGTTCGCTATAAACTTGGCAATATCGTTGGCAATGTCTTAGCTCTGAAATGCCAGTATTTTAAAGCACACCTTTGTAATTTCTTATTTTCAAAAGCTTAAAGATTCAAAGGTAAAAACATTCTTTCAGTAATCTTTCCTATATCCCCAAGACTTTCATCCACTTCAGTTAGAAGCATTTTATAACTTTTTTATATTGCTACTCCTTATCAGAATTACTAATTCAGTATTGCTTAACAATAACATTTTTAATGCATTCTCCTGCACTAATACTGCATGATTGACTTTCATAGATTAGACTTTTTAAAGTTATGAATAGTAGCATGATTTCTTGTATGTCACATAGTTAATGGTGAGATGAAGCCACATATGCATGGGCTGCCTGCTCCCTTGTGTGCAGCCTTGTTTTTAATCATTTATATAGAAGAGCTAACATCTGATAACTGTTAATGACTGTAATAACTTCCTAATAATGTGTTTAAGCTATTGTACGTTAACTTCTTGACAACATTAGCATGAACAGTTCAATGCCAGCAGAGCTGTAAATATTGTATATACTAACACTGATACTCTTGCTCATTTTTATTTTTGCATGGCTACTAATTCAAATCTTGTCCTGCAGATGCTGAACAGGAATTAGTCTCAGATGATGCTTCATCTGTGTCACAAATTCAGTCACAAACACAGTCACCGCAAAATGTCCCTGAAAAATTAGAAGGTATTAAATATAACTTCCTATAAAACACAAAGAGCTTTAGTAACCTGGGTCACTGATTTATTTCATTATAACCTTTAAGTAAGGTGCAGTATAGCCTGCTTTCAGTATTTTAGAAACTGGAATTTAAGTATTTCAATACGAGATTCTTGCTTCTTACAATCAGTGAGTTTATGAATCCTGCATCTTTCCAGACTTTACTCAATTTAAATGGAAAACTGGAATTGATAAGACACATTCTCAAAGTCGGTTGGTCAAAAACTGACCTAGTTAACTACAGTGTCATGTGTGAGTCCATCTTAGTCTATCAGTGAATTATTGTCCCCAATAAACATTTTTCCTGTTGTGAAATCCACACAATAAAATCACACATTAATAAAATGGGAGGCATATACGTTGTCGATTGCTCCCTGTTACGTAGCTATTATATTTTTTGTATAACAATCTTCTAGAAGAGAGCCTCTGTTAATACATAACCAACAGAAGCAATACAGCATATTTTTAAAGGTTTGTATTCTGAAAGTTACCCTGCATAGTGGGTGCATCTTCATACGTTGGCCTAGCGCAGGCACAAATAATTCTAACTGCACTTTAGGCTGTTTAGTCTTCTAAGTACTTGACTTACCATTGGATATGAATGGGCTGAGAAGTTGACCCTGTATCCTTTAATGAAATTTGCACACTATTACTTTTGTATCGTTTGACAAAAACAGAATAAAGAGCAGAGAAGACAGGAAAACCCCACATCTGAGCACCTTAAATTTTGCAGCAGTTCTTATCTGAATCCAAATCCAAACTTCATATTCCAGGCCCATTTCTGATTTTTTTGCATAGACATTGCTCACAAAAATAAGAATAATAATAATAGTGGAACTCTCCATTTTCATAGAAAATCATGAAGATATGTATGCCCAGAATGCTAACCTCATCTCCACAGAGGTACCTGTTGTGGTGGTGAATGGCAAGGAAGATATGCATGACGTGGAAGAAGATCTCACCCAGCGGGTCAGTCAGTTAACCACTAGTACTTTGGAGAGCATAGAGATTACAATTAAAACCTCTGAAAAGATTGAAGAGACCCTGTCCCCTGAGGGCTCCCCTTCCAAATCTCCATCAAAGAAGAAGAAGAAATTTCGCACTCCATCTTTTCTGAAAAAGAACAAAAAGAAGGAAAAGGTGGAAGCATAAGTGCAGCTCTGTTGTTAAGAGAAGGCATTGCACGTTTTAGAACCACGTTTTAAGTTGAACATTAACAAAGTAGTGTTAGGGGTGTGCAGTAAACTGGACCTTAACCTATGAACAGAACTGGAAAAGGTTTTACTAAAAACAATTTTATGTTAAATAAGAAATTAATTCATCTCTCACTTAATGTCCAAAATTACTGAGGGTTTGAAACATTCAGTAGTTTCACATAGAGCTACACTGGCAGGTGCTTTAATACTATCATAGTGAGATCAGATACCATTGTAGTACATTGTTGTGGCAAGTTACACTTGGAGTATTTTGCAGACCTTAAAATCTTCAGCACAGTTGAAGTCTCTAATAGAGCTACTGTTGAGTGATTATATGAATTTTCATTTTTAAACTGCTGCCTCACTTGGTAATCATATAATACTTTTTTGTATTGTGATTCAGACCATATATTTTATTTCTGTACCCTGCTTCAATGGGTCATATTAACAGCACACCTTTAAATCTTTTAAGGTTAGATTATATAGAATATTATACACTGGCACATACTAGAAGAAAAACTGTAAGAGAAATTTTATTTGGAATTATACAAAATGTGTAAGAAGACCATTCATCAATAACTTTTTTGCCAAATATTTCATTTTAGTGAAATATAATTTTTGAATACTTCTTTTTTATTCTATCAGTTGGGAAAAAACCCTTATTTTTCAATAAAGGGGATTTTATACACTTAACATTGATAATTTAGTTAAACTATGGCAAAACAAAATAAGATTTTATATGTTGAAATGTTTGTATACCATTTAGTATAAAAGTATTATACGCATGTAAACCAAGCGTCTAACAGTAGAGTGTATTTAAGGATGCTTGGTTTAGAGTATACTTAAATATAATTCAGGAATCCAGGGACTCCGCTATCAAAGGATTAAAGCATATAAAATTAAACTGGATTCGTGTTTAAATATTACTGTGTTTTTTCCCTTATGGCATTGCTAATGAATGAAGAAAAATAATCTCTTAACATAACCAAATGAAGGAAACAAAACTGTTAAAAGGGAAAGTGAAATAGTAAGAAAATAGAATGATGCAAAGAAAGTAAAAGTTTGGTGATTATTTTTTATTAAATATATGATATGGATTGTGAGGTATTTTTATTAAATCAGCAAAATCACATTTCCATATTAGAAGTTAAAATAACTTGCATGGTTTCACATGGAGATCTACGCTTTTTTCTCACTTTCAGTTTAATTTTAAAAGGGTCTTATTAATCTGTGTCGTGTCCTTCAGACAAACCCAGAACAAATTAGATCTTAGTGCCATGGGTAGTGGCAGTCCTGCCACTTACTCATTTTTGCTGATACTTACATTTTTGCTTTTTACTGTATTGTAAAAACAAACTAAACATAGAAATTAACATAAGGTTTTTTCTTCTCAAATTTGTCATAGTACATCAGTCATTGCAATAGCAAATAAATTTAAAAGATCAGTGTGATTCCCAGATTGCCAGTTGATATATATACAGTATATAGATTAAGTATGGCTGGAGAGTGGTTTGGCATGCAAAAATGTTGACTATAGCATGTTCTGGGGCTGGTTAGCTTTGACCATGTAAGTGTGACAATGCAATGTTGGAATGGATCCTGGAAATGATATTCTAGTTATCACTAAATACTGGAAACAGTGTTTTTAATCTTAGTGGAAACTTCCAGTTGCTTAACTTGGGGGGGGGGGTTGTTTTGTTTTGTTTTTTTATGTTCTACATTATTTGTGTTGTATTACAACATATGTAGAAACAGTAACCTGTGAACTATGCTTTTCATAACTTTTTTTAAAAAATATATCTAAATGAATGCAATGTGCATAAATATTTTTTAAAATGCAACCGTGAACTATTTGCACCTTTTGCTAATGCCTCTATTTACTTGCTTTGGCATAAAGAATGAGCCAGCCAACTCTGTGTCCTGTGGAAAATATATAAATGTTATCTGAAATTGCTCATAGATGTAATGCTAATTAATGTTAAATCACAAATAAACAGTATTTTAAATAGATGGATTTTGCACTGCAGTCTTTCATTGTGTGTTCATTTTCCTGTCAAATGTCATTTTATTTTTGTATATTACTATAAAGATTACATAAGCCAGTGGTTTTCAGACTGCGGGTTGCGACCCAATACTGGGTTGCGGAATGTAAGGCACTGCATCATGGTGGCTCTGATCAGCACTGCCAACCAGGCTGTTAAAAGTCCCGTCGGCGGTGCTGCCCGGCTAAGGCAGGCTAGTTCCTACCTGTTCTGATGCCGCGCTGTGCCCTGGAAGCAGCCAGCAGCAGGTCCAGCTCCTATGCGTGGGAGCTATGCGCCCCAATCCTCTACCCCAGCCCTGAGCCCACCCAAACCTGGAGCCCCTTCCTGTACTCCAAACCCTTCATCCCTGTCCCCACCCTAGAACCTGCATCCCCAGCCCAAAGCCCGGACCCCCTCCCGCATCCCAACCCCCTGCCCAGCCCAGAGCCCCCTCCCACACCCGGAACCCTTCATTCCAAGCCCCAACCTGCAGCCCTCACCCCCGCAACGCAACCCGCTGCCCCAGGCCCCCCTCCCACACCCTAAACCCCTCATCCCCAGCTCCTTTGGGCATCAACAATTTTCTTCAACTGGGTTGCCAGAAAAAAGTTTGAAAACCACCAACATAAGGGGAAAACTGCCTTAATTATTACTTCAACTCTTCTCCCAGCCTAAACCTAAAACCTAAAGCCTAAACCCCTAAAACCTGCAAGGAAATAACCTGGACTTCAGAGATTTGGTTAATGTTTCTGTCATTAATTTGTAGGCCACATTGGGGAAAAAGGACAGTCTTGACACCAAGACACAGGACTGGTCTCCAGAGTTCTGTCTTTCCAGCTGTGCCACAAACTTCCTTTCTTTCTCGGGCAAGTCACTCCATCCCTGTGTCCTTATTTCCTTCTCTACAAAACGAGTTTAACAATACTGACTTCACAAGCGTAGTGTGAAGTCCTTGAATGGAAAGTGATCTATAAGTGTAAAATATTACTGTTTTTTTGGGTTATATAGAAATATCTTAGATAAATTTAGCTTCCCTTGTTTTATGAAAAGTAACAAAGAAGGCCATTGCCTAAAGTTCTTCATACGAAGTGATCTGTGTCATGTTCTAGCAACCTACAGCATACCTCAAAATCTCTGCCAAATTGCCAGAGTTCATGTGTTGCGTTTTTTATGGCCTCAGTCACTGTAGAGAGCTGATAAATGGTGTTGAAACTTCCTGTAGCGCACTCTGTCTTCCACAAATCTGCCTTTGACACTTTCTTTCCATGAAAGCCAAATCCAAGCTCTTCATCGTTCCAGTGATCTTTGCATGAACGACATCAACCTCAGTCTAGCAGATAAATTGCTGCAGAGTCAGAGATCTTAGATTGGGTACCCATACCTGTTGTCTTACTATTTATCTTTTGTGCTCAGTGATGTATAAACACAAAAGAAGGCATGAAATCTGCCCCCAAATAGCTTATTCACTAAATGCTTTTGTTGGTTACTAGGGATCTCCCTTTGTTTCAGGGTGTCCATGAACCATGGGTCCTATCTATCTGGTTATCTAGAGCCAAATTCTTCCACAGAGTTACAAAAGTGTACGATTCTGTGACCCTGAACATGTAAAATAAGGCAAGTGTAAGTCAGGCACAGAGGCTGTGCAGTCCACAACAGTGTTAGGAAGCTAGGAATGCTGGAAAACCCAGGTTGGACAGACTGCTAGGAAAGTTGTTTGTTGGCCCAGCAGACAGCAATTGTGATGGAACCAAGGCAATAAGAGAGAAAAGTAACCTTCCCAGCTGTTCAAATCACCATATGCAGGGACTAGATGACCTCCTGAGGTCCCTTCCAACCCTGATATTCTATGATTCTATGATCACACAGACAATGCAGCATCACCGTAGGGCCTAATATATGCAATGGAACATGTTTTTAACATATCAAGTACTATTAAAAGAATATTATCGATACTGAGAATCTATTTTGTAACCTTCTTACATGTAAAGTGCTCAAACTATATTGAACTGTTTTACGTTCTGTTAAATTTTTTTTGAGACCATGGCAGGATTGCATTAGTAGAATTTTCCCCTTACCTGCTCTCTTTAAGGCTGGCTTTCCACCACCTGTTGCTCCCGCAGAATGTAAGTGCACTTAGATGCCTTTTTGCACTGCTGCAGATTCCCAGGCCTGTGCAATCAAACTCTTTCATTTCCATCCATTTCTTACCCCAGATGTTTGGTTTACACTTTATCTTAAACTAATCTGTGTCTTTCACCTTACATTTGTATTTTTTCTTAAAATGTGGGTGCTCAATTTGAGGAGCTATAAAAAAAAATTTGGAATGATCAGAGAACCAATGCCAATCAACTCGGAAATACCCCTTTCCTCATGATGACTTCAGCGGATTGATTGTGTAAGTATCACTCAGTAGGCATCACCGCAGCTATAAAATTATAAACTATAATCATGTTCCATGTGTGTTCATCAGATGGGATTTTGGCCTGTACAGATAGGAAAAGGCTGGATATCGTTGAATGATCTTCCACGAATTGTATGGAGCCAGAAATCAAAGTCAGAGGACCAGTCATGAGGGATCTGTGGCCTGTGCCCTTTGAACCAGGAAACTTGAATGAATAAAGCCTGTAGTAATTGATCTCTGAAGTGGCTTTGTTTGCCCTTTCACCTTGATAAGGTATGTAACTCAGTTTAAGCTTAATTCCTTAAATCATTTCCATTTAAAATGTCATGGGTCTTACTCAACTTGTCAGATGTGCAAGAGTTTAATGTGTTCTGTCTCATGATGATGATCAAAATATATTAACATATCTGCAATTAAGAATTTAAATAGAGTACTGCATATCCAATGATTTGCAATACCAAAATTTTCCCACTGATTTCAGTGGTAGTGAAATCAAGCCCAGACAGAGAAGTTATTTTAGATGAGTGTGCAGCAGTGCTGCGGCTGTGGCAGTAGATTAGAGCCTTTCGCCACTGGAGACTTTAAATCCTGGCTTAAATTGTAAGTGAAAGGTCTCATCTTTGTCTCCGTATTTCATATCTACCACAGACTTTGGCAGAATTGACAGTCTCTGCCTAAGGGTTGTGCAGAGAAGTCTGCCCTGTGCCAGGCTCCCTAGAAAACTCTTCTAGGCCCCTCAATTTCCTGAGCACTACAAACCAGGTGTGACTGATGTTAGTCATACCACTTAATGTACTACTGGAAAGCGCTCAGACACTATCATAAGAGTTAGTATAAGAACGTATGTAGATTATTACACAAACACACACAAACAGTTATAAGAACACTAATAAGATTGTAAAATCAAGCACTCAAAAGTTAGGAATGCCTTTGCAAGCAAGCTTCATTCTCTCTCTCTCTCTCTCTCACACCCACACACACACCCTTGTTCATGCACATTATGACAGTCTTTAATTACATGATCACGTTAATTTTTTTCACAGGACACCTGCTTCATTCAGTACACAGGAGGGACCTGCTCTGGGATGAATTAGGGTTATGTGGTGAAAAAGACTGTTTTCTGACCCCTGCCTTGTTTGCTGCAGAAGCTGGAAGGTGTGTAGTGATTGAGGCAGGGGACTGCAGGAAGAGAGAAGATGATCTCATAGTTAAGGTAGTTGAATGCTGCCTTGGGAAATTGTGTTCTGTCCCTGCCTTTACCAGCATTCAGACACTGGACACTTGATGCTGGGCAAGTCACTGGATTCCCGACTCAATATGCAGGGGTCACGGTTGCTGTGTGCGCTCTACATTTCTGCTGCAACTGAAGTCAATGGGAGCTGTGCTTTGAATAGACTAAGTGCTATGTAATGCTAAGTACTCTGAAAAATCCGGTCCATAGTGTTGCAAATTGGGCACCCAAAATTAGTGGAAACTTTTGACTTTACTCTCGCTGTGTCTCTTCCCTTCTGTAAAAAGGGGTAACAAGGTCCCCTCATCTCCCAGGGATGTTGGAAAGATAAGTTCATATTTGTGAAGCACCCATACACTGGAAACAGTGAGCATGACAGAAAAGCCCCTAAGGAAACTTAATATAATTCTGTTTTCAGAGCAGGGTTTGAAAAGTGTGTTGTAAACAAGGTCTGGGGCAACCCATTGAACAAAGAGGATAAAAAAAATAATGAATAGTTGCTCATTAAATCAGCACTGTCCATCCTTTGCACTGAATGAGGCATGGATCCTGTGGAAAAAATAGTATGTAATCATGTAATTAAAGACTATCATGATGTATAGGCAACCTTAATAGGTAGTGTCTGTAATTATCCTGTCTAACTTAACTATGGTGGTTGTTCTTATCCATAGGATGTCTAATCCTTCTAAAAAATCCTTCTCTACTCTTGACCTCAATAATATCTTGACAGTGAATTCCACAGGTCAATTATGTTGTGTAAAATGTTTTCTTTTCAGTTTTAAATGTGTTGCCTATAGTTTGACTGTCCCTTTGTTCTTATGTTATGAAAAAAGATTAATGAGAATGTCCAATTTACTTTTTTGTAACTATAATTATTTCATATATTTCTATCATGTCCTTCCTTATTAGTCTCCTCTCTAAACTAAACACTCGTGATCTAAGTCTCTTCATATGGAAAGACTGTCCTTTTTTAAACAAAATTCAGGCTGTGCATCTTTGGAACTTCTATCAAGAGACCAAACTATAGCACAGTGTTCTGTAGCTGAACATGCAAATGGCCATTAGGTGGCATCTGTCGACTTTCACTTCTGATACATTTGTTCTACATTATTTGAAAGCCATTAGCAAACAGCCTTCAAAGAAAGAATTTTGGTGGAGATTTTGTGGGCATGATTCCAGCTGCATGGCAGAGAGATGAAAGCAGACATCTGGCTACAGAACTGATTTCATTATCAGTTCAGTTAAAAACCCTGAAATGGAATGTGGACTCTGGGAAGTGAGCTCCATCCATTTTATTCAAAGTTTTTGAGACTATTTCCTAACTTTTCCAACCAGCAACAGGTGCAAAAATATAGGTCTGAATATTATTAAAACTGTACCCTCTGGAACAGAGGATTATACAAGTCTCATATTCAACTTCCTGCCTTCCAAGAACTTTCCTCCATCAAAAAAACCAAAACATGTCAATATCACCAAAACCAAACCAGTACGTGAAATGCTTTTGTTTTGCAATGACTTGTGAGTTTTTTATGATTCTGATGATCCTGTTGGATTGCAATCCAGTGGGTCAGAGTGTCTTGGCTCACTGGTTCAGCTTCCATGGAAAATCATGAGCGCCAAACCCTAATATGTGCACTGCAGTGCACTACCAATGCTGTCACAGACTCTATCCTTCAGATGTGATGTTAAACCAGCCCGGCAAAATGACCACGAGGTGTGAGCATAGGCACAAAATGTCTTCACATGCTATTACTAAGATTTTTAGCATGACAAGAGCGCTATTGGGTGTGTGTTGGAAGGTGCATGGTGCCTGGAAAGTACCAAGCATGTTGCGGGCATTGTCTCAAGCAAATAATAAATATGATTCCCATGTTTGTGTCACTAGCTGGTGAAAGTCCTTTTGGGAGGAAGATGATGGACAAGGCAATGGCTGCTCCAGATACCCTCAAGGGAAATTGTACATTTTGACAATCTGCCAATAACCTTTCAAAGTAAGTCAAAGTGGATCAGTCAGAGACTGTTTTTATTCGGGATTCAATTATAAATAAAATCAGGTTGGAGGAGAACAATGGCTGGAAGTGTCCGAACAGATGTTTAGCAGAACTTTCTTCTTGGCCAGTCTTGCTCTGAATTTTCTTGTTGTTCTTGTCCCCAGTAGGCTTCAGACCTGTATCAAAACTGGAGAAGGAAAATCAAAACCATGAGAGAGAGAGAGAGAGAATTTTTTTTTCTCTTTTGGATTTTATGCTTCTACATGAACTACATTGCTTTCCATAGTACGAAAGTGCTTTTTTAAATCGAATCACATGATGCCCAAATCTATTGGTGCACACAAGCTTTTGCTTATAGTTTTTCCTTTAAAGCTACTGTACATTTCCTTGGCACAATCCTAGGTTTTATTTAATATAGGCTTTGATAGTACAACATGTTAAGTAAATGAGGTCACTGTAACAGCTTGCAGAGCTATATGACTCAGGAGTGAGTGTACAGTTGCTGAAATCAGCAGAGGCAGGCACCATAGAGATAAGGTGCTGTTTACCCTGGTGCTCAACTGTCAGTCGTAATCGCAAGTAGTCTGTCCCAACAAGATAACACCATGGAAAAATGCATCCATTCTTCCTCACTGCTCCAAATATAGATTTTTTTCTTCCCCTACCTGCCAGATACCGCCTGATCTGTTGTAAAAACCAGCAGTTTCTCCAAACGTTATTTGCTCATGAAGTGAAAGCAAAGGTCAGAGACGACTGACCATATCAGAGACCAATAAACGTCTCTGAGCAAAGCTTTCTGAGTCCTTGTCCTTGTCAAACAATACTCAGGGAGAGAGACTTCCACATGCCAATGGGCAAAAATAACAACAGAGTGGATGGGTTGCTTTTAACAAAGCTGACTAAATATTTACTCTACCAAAAACAAAAATGTATTTAAACCCATCTTAACACCCACACCACTGAGGCTCTCTGCTTTTCCCTTCCAAACCACTTGGTTTCTGTTTGTTAGGGGATGAGATGGACCAAAGGATTGATAACACAGTATGGAGTCTTTCGTTTCCCCGTTTCCAGTTTCGAATCCAGCTCAGGTTAGTAGTGATTGAAATCTGTGACCATGAACTACATTAAATGAGCTGATGGCTTCAGTTCCTAGTGGATAATCTACCCACATCAAAAAACCAGCTCCTTTGTCTTTGATGGATAGTTGGTTGCCAGTTTCAGCAGAAATGCCAAGGAATGAATGTACCAAGGTTTTCCAGGTCAGGAATGTGGCATACATTAGCAATGGGGAAGCTGCCCACTCCATAGATGTACTGTGGATAAATTAAAGTCCCAAAGCTCTAGTGGTGTTGACTTGGCAGCTTCTCAAATGGGGGGAAAAAATGAAACTTCTTAAACTTTTGGTGAGAGAGCTCATACTTTCTGATGTGGCTGTTCCTCAAAGCTTTACCTTAATGCTCCAGCCCCAAGGACAAGGGCATTACACAGTCCCCATTTTAGCCAGTGGTTCATCTCAGTAGAAAGGTGAAATCATTCCTGGGGGAGGTAGCTTATATGAGATTTTGAGCCCATAGATTTCCTCCCTTCAGCCTGCCACAGCTCAGTCATTTCATCCAGTGAGCCATCAGTTGCCCAGTACTGAATCTGCACAGCTGGACACAATACCTGCTGTCAGTGGTAGTGGAAGCATCAGCTGGAGAAGAGCCAATGCCTATTCATGCATCTAATTCATGGTTGCATGCAGACACCATAGTCATTGGCTAATCTGCCCACTTGCTGCTTGAGGAAGAGAACTCGTGAGTTTCAGCTTGATGGAGTAAATACGCCTTTGTGCCTCTGTGGCAGAGTGCACCCCTGTATTCACACCCTACCCACTATTGTATTAATCTTTGTACAAAATATGCCTTGTCAGGTATAATTGGAAAACTCATAACTTGCTAGTAATAATATCATGGTGAAATGTATGCAGCAACACGATAGGTAAAGTGATGAATATAAGCTGAAATCGTGACTGAGGTGTGTTTACCGGACAAGTTTGGGGAATGAGTAAATCAGTTGCTCAAAACAAAAAGTTGGTGCCCAAGCCAGATGTTGCCAAAGCTGATGGGACTTCACCTTACACGTGGCCATGATTTGGCAAGGAAGCGGGACAGAAACAAACAGGTCTGCATCTTAGCAAATGACAGCATAAACCTCTCCCCCACCAGATTCCTTGTGTCCTTGCTCAGCTGGAAAGAACTTTATCTAGGGGTCAGTCTCAGGAAAATGCATTTCAAAGGGTGACTGAACTATAAAAGTGAGGGGCAAAAACATGCCAAGTTATCTTCCCCTACCCTTCTCTCTCTCTCTTTCTTTTCACCTAAGAAGAAAAAAGAAACAGCAGCTGGACTTTGGAAGCAGATCCTGGCCTCAGAGTTTGGTCAGCAGCATGCTGAAAACATGTGGTAAGGGATTTCACCTTGAACCAAGTCTAGGTTAAGTTTAGGAAACGTTTTATCTTTATTTATAGATAATGGCACAGAGAGTACACTTATAAAGTTTGTGGACGATACCAAGCTCAGAGGGGCTGCAAGTGCTTTGGAGGATAGGAGTAAAATTGAAATCAATCTTGACAAACTGGAGAAATGATCTGAAGTAAATAGGATGAAATTCAATAAGGACAAATCTGAAGTACTCCACTTGGGAAAGAACAATTAGTTGCACAAAAACAAAGAAATGACTGCCTAGGAAGGAGTACTGCAGAAAGGGATCTGAGGGTTATAGTGGATCACAAGCTAAATATGAGTCAGCAGTGTCACAATGTTGCAAAAAAGTGAACATCCTTCTGGGCTGTATTAGCAGGAGAGTTGTAAGCAAGACACAAGAAGTAATTCTTCCGCTCTACCCCACACTGATTAGGCCTCAACTAGAGTATTGTGTCCAGTTTTGGGAGTCACAGTTCAGGAAAGATGTGGATACATTGGAGAAAGTCCAGAGAAGAGCAACAAAAATGATTAAAGTTCTAGAAAACATGACCTATGAGGGAAGATTGAAAAAAACTAGTTTGTTTAGTCTGGAGAAAAGAAGACTGAGGGGGGACTGAGGTTACAAGGAGGAGGGAGAAAAATTGTTCTCCTAAACATCTGAGGATCGGACAAGAAGCAATGGGCAAGGGTGGTTTAGGTTGGACATTAGGAAAAACTTCCTGTCGGGGTAGTTAAGCACTGGAATAAATTGCCTAGGGAGGCTGTGGAATCTCCATCATTGGGGACGTTTAAGAGAAGGTTAGACAAATGTGGTCAAGGGTGGTATAGATAGTACTTAGTCCTGCTGTGAGTGCAGGGGACTGGACTAGATCAGTGGTTTTCAAACTTTTTCTGGTGACCCAGTTGAAGAAAATTGTTGATGCCTGTGACCCAACGGAGCTGGGGATGAGAGGTTTAGGGTGTGGTAGGGGCTCAGGCAGAGGGTTGGGGTTCTGGAGGGGTTCAGGGCTCTGGACTGGGGGTGCAGGCTCTGGGGTGGGACCAGGGATGAGGGGTTTGGGGTGCAGGAACGGGCTCTGGATTTGGGAGGGGGGATCAGGGCTGGGGTAGGGATTTGGGGCACAGGCTTACCTCGGGCGACTCCTGATCAGCAGCGCAGTGGTGGTGCAGAGGCAGGCTTCCTGCCTGTCCTAGGACCGTGCTTTGCCCCAGTAGTGGCTCTTGCCTGCAAGTACTGCACCCTCCGTGCGGAGCCGCTGCTTGGGGCAGGGGCAGCACATGGAGCCCTGTGGCCCCCCTCACCTAGGATCCAGACCTGCTGCTGGATGCTTCCAGGGCGCAGTGCAGTGTCGGAACTGGTAGGGACTAACCTGCCTTAGCTGGGCAGCCCTGCCGACGGGACTTCTAATGGCCTGGTCGGCAGTGCTGACCAGAGTTGCTGCAACCCACTCCCTTCCATTCCCATGACCCACGGTTTGAAAACCACTGGACTAGAAGACCTCTTGAGGTCCCTTCTGATCCTAGGATTCTATGATTTCTCTTGTAACTATTTCTGACTTGAATGCCTCATTACTGGTACTCACTTAAAATCTCTCTTTTGAGCTTCATAAACTTGTTTTATTCTTTAATTAAAACTGAGTGTTGTGGATTGGTTGGGTAACTCCATTTAGGGTAGCAGACTGTTGTATGTTGATCCCCTTAGAGGGTCAATGGACCTAATAAATCTGGACTGTCCAGGAGAAAGATGAACAATGCAGAACACATGTTTCTGGGGGGAAATCTGGGACTGGAAATGTGTTGGGGTCACTGTGCAAGTAGTAACCAAGGCTGCCAGAAGCCAGAGTGTGGCTGGTGTTTGCTGACAGGCTGCTGGGGTCAGAGCTGCTGGACCAGGGCTGTGGCTGTACACAGACACTCAGGGTAGAACCTGAACGCTGTTTGGTTACTTGTGAGGAGGCAGGGTTGGGAGCTACCACAGCAAAGCATTGGGAGGCACCCCAGGCTGCAGGGCAAATGGTGACAGCCCCTCACTAGGCTGGATGCACCCTGG
Organism: Eretmochelys imbricata; assembly: GCF_965152235.1. NCBI lineage: Eukaryota > Metazoa > Chordata > Testudines > Cheloniidae > Eretmochelys > Eretmochelys imbricata. Next base: position 116,889,276 of record NC_135578.1, on the reverse strand, counting down.
AATATCATAACCTCGACCATTTGAGCTAATGTTGAATCTTTTTTCTTTTCTTTTCTTTTTTTTTTTTTCCCCCGAGGATTGTCACAAGAGGAGAAGAATAAGCACTTTCAGATCCCATACAGGTGAAGCTGTCTGGATACACCCCCCCCTATATCTCACCCCCACCCTCCCATCTCATTATACCAGGGCAGGCAGACTGCACAGGCCTGCCTACACTCTAGGAAAATGTGTTGTCGGCTCTGATGACATCACTGTAATTCAGTGACATTGTGTGTCAGATATTCCTTCTCTGTGCAAACCATGCACACGCAGTGTCTGCCAAGGCACTTCAGGACGCTGGCTTTGCAAAAGCTGCTGCCTCGGGACTGCTTTTTATTTATTTATTTTTGCTTCTCCTCAGACTGAAAAGGTTAAGAAAAAAATACATTTTTCTTTTTTAATTGTGTGAGAACTATGTGTAACAATATAAAAAAAAAAAAGAGAGAGAGAAAGAAATTAGGGGCTGAATTAGCTGCTGGCATGCAAACAAAAGCTTTTCACTCCAGTTGCTTCTAGGCCCGACAGTTTTCACAGTTAACATGCGAGTGTCTCTTCAAACAGACTCTACATTTTTTTCATCATTAAAATGCTGCCAGAGTTTCTGAACAGTTTTTTGTGATTCTAATGCTGGGTGCAGTCAATGGCTGAACAGTTAAGGCTGGATTCTGACCCTCATTTACACCAGTGTGCTGTAAATCTAGAGTAACCCCATTAAAGCCAGTGGAGTTGCTCTGTCTATACACCAATGGAACTGAGAGCAGCATTTAGCTCCAGGTTCACTGGCTGTTTCTTGATTAGTTCTTTCACTTTGGACTCATGTTTGAAGCCTCAGAGTCTGACCTACATCTCAAACTCCCGCTGTACCAACATTGTGGCATGAAAATGCCCTTGGACTCTGCTGAGCTAGTGTTTTGCTAAACTCCAGCAGGAGTTTTTGTTTGAAAGTCTTAAGGGCCTTAATAAGTGGATTTGTTGGCCTAAACTGTGTGCGTGTGAGGCATGTGATATTCCGCTCTTGAACTATTGGTGTGCATTGGCACACAGCTGGCACTGATTGGGTGTGAGGAGAGATTCACCCCCACTCTCTTCATTGTTTCATTGTCTTCCTAGTTTTTAAGTGCATGTTATTTATCAAAGGGATGTAGGTAGCAAAGGGATGCAAGGGAGATGGGTCAACTGATTTGAAATTCCCAGGTCTGCTATAGGCTACCAGTGTAACTTAATCTCTGTGCCTGATCTGTAAAATGGGGATAATAATTAATATTTGTGTTACACTTACATCTAGAGGCCCTACCAAGATTCCCCTATTTTTCTAGGAGCTGTACGAATGCACTGTAAGAGACCATCTCTGCCACAAAGAGTTTACAATCTAAATAGACAGGCTAGTGGGTGGGATGGGAAATGAAGTAACTTGCTCCAGGTCACGCAGCTACTCAGTAGCCAAGTCAGGAACAGAACCAAGTCTCCTGGGCCCAGCCCAGTGCCCCAGCCATTGGTGAATAATGCTTCCTTTCCCTCACCCTTTCTCTGCCTTGTCAATGTAGAATGTTCACTATTCAGCGCAGGGGCTGCCTCTTACTACATGTCTATAAAGCACCTATCCTGATCTTCATGGAGGCCTCTAGGTCAGGAGTGGGCAAACTTTTTGGCCTGAGGGTCACATCTGGGTATGGAAATTATATGGTGGACCATGAATGCTCACGAAATTGGGGTTGGGGTGTAGGAGGGGGTGAGGGCTCAGGCTGGGGGTGTAGCGTCTGGGATGGGGCCAGAAATGAGGAGTTCAGTGTACTGGAGGGGGCTCTGGGCTGGGGCAGGGGGTTGGGTTGCGGGGGGGGAGAGGACTGGAGATGAGGGATTTGGGGTGTAGGAGGTTGTTCCAGGGTGGGACTGAGGGGTGTGGTTGCGGGGGGGGGAGGTGAGGGCTCTGGCTGGGGGTTCAGGCTTGGGTGGGGCTGGAAATGAGGAGTTATGGTTGCGGGAGGGGGCTCTGGGCTGGGGCAGGGGGTTGGGGTGTGTGGGCTCTGGCTGGGGGGTGCGGGCTCTGGGGTGGGGCTAGGGATGAGGGGTTTGGGGTGTAAGAGGATGCTCTGGGCTGGGATCAAGGGGTTCGGAGGGTGGGAGGGGAATCAGGGCTGGGGCAGGGGTTTGGGGGGAGGCTCAGGAGTGCATGCTCTGGGCAGCGCTTACCTCAAGCAGCTCCCAGAAGCAGCCGCATGTCCGCCCACCAGCTCCTACGTGGAGGCGCGGCCAGGTGACACTGTGCGCTGCCCTGTCCGCAGGCGCTGCCCCTGCAGCTCCCATTGGCCGGGAACTACTGGGGTGGCACTTGGAGTGGGGGCAGTGCACAGAGCCCCCTGGCTGCCCCTAAATGTAGGAGTTGGAGGGGGAACACGCCGCTGCTTGCGGGAGCCACACAGAGCCGTGGCACACACATGCGGAGCAACCCCCAATCCCACTCCCTGGCTGGAACGCGGGAGCGGGGCAAGCCCCAGATCCCCCTCCCCAGCGGGAGCTTGAAGGCCGTGTTAAATTGACTGGCGGGCCAGATGTGGCCTGCAGGCCGTAGATTGCCCACCCCTGCTCTAAGTGCTACTGTAACATAAATAATAGCTTGTGAGCAGTACAAGTTGTGTTTCCTGCAACAAGCCACCTGAAGAGACAGCTTGGGCTACACATACATTATCAGTGACTTGTTAGGCTTCTCAAGGAAATAATAAATATTGATGATCTCTCTAGGGAGACTGCATGGCTCCTGGTATTGGTAATGCAACTAGGAGCCTTTCCCCTCTTGGACACTGAGCCGATGTAAATCAAGTTGGTTGTGACAAAAAGCCTTTCCCATCTCATCCAATGGCTGTTTGTTGGCCTCTTGAGCAAGGCGTTGCTGATCTCAGTGCAGTTCCTAAAGCCCAGAATGTTCAAACTGGATTGCCTAACGTATGGCCTGATTATCAGACATCTGAGCATCACAAAACCCACTGAAGTCAGGGGAGCTATGGATGCTCCACAGCTCTGATGCCTAGAGCTTTAGGCATCCAGGTTTGAAAGCTACATCTAAATAGGTGGCTGGATTTGCAAATGTGTTGAGCATCCGGAACTCTTACTGAAGGGAACGGCAAAGAGTCAGAGCTGCAAAGTCCACCAGAGAGTGGCAAATCCATCTGTGGGCACTCTGCCTTACATCGCTGGCAGTAAATACTCTGCAGTTGGGACTCTGTTCACAGTTCTGTTGATTTTGCATGGGAGGACTGAACCTGTTTCACTCTCCTGTAGCTGCCAGGGCAAGAGGAATAAAAACTAGTTTGTCACCTGACCCAAGGCGAGCCAAGAAAGTGCCTTTTCTACACAGTCACCTTGCTGAATACAACCTCCCTTTAAATGCCCGATTTTTGCAGACCCCTCTGGAGTCTCTCCAAAGTGGAAAATGCAGCATGCACTGAAATGGTTGATGTAATAAGGGCCAAACTAAAGCAGATACTCCTAGCACTCACCAACCCACTGCTGTTGCATCCATGCACTTCGCAATATCCCTCACACTCAGGATAGGCTCCCTCAGCCTCCCAAACAAATGAGATCACTGTAACAGCAGATCACTGCCTTTCACCCAGTCCTTCTAGTATATGAGATCATAACCCCTTTGCTGCATAAGAGGCTCACAATGGGCCCTCTCATAAAATATAGGAAGTCATTGAAAGAGAATAAGCAAAATACAAACAGTTTGGGTTGCATTTACTGTTTGAAGGTCTCATGAGGATCAGGTTTCACAGCTAAAGTTCTGGTGATTGACCCCAATTGGGGATAAGGAAAGGGTGATTGCTGTGGATGACTGATTTTCTATTTCCAATGTATTGAGACCAGCTAATTGACCGTTAGTAAACATGTCCAAAGAACCTTTGGCCCTGTGTGTGGATGGGGGGGAGGGATATTGCTAACGGAACAGGTGGCATTCTGCCGTGTTCTCTAGGAGTGGCTCTGTGGCTTACTCATAGACATTTAGCTCAGAAGGGACCATTATGATCATCTCGTCTGACCTCCTGCACAGTGCAGGCCACAGAAGCTCACCCACCCACTCCTGCGATAAACCTCTCACCTATGTCTGAGCTATTGAAGTCCTCAAATCATGGTTTAAAGACTTCAAGGTGCAGAGAATCCTCCAGCAAGTGACCCGTGCCCCATGCTGCAGAGGAAGGCGAAAAAACCCCAGGGCCTCTTCCAATCTGCCTTGGAGGAAAATTCCTTCCCAACCCCAGATACGGCGATCAGCTGAACCCTGAGCATGTGGGCAAGATTCACCAGCCAGTTACCGAGGAAAGAATTCTCTGCAGTAACTCAGATCCCACCCCATCTAACATCCCATCACTTGTTGTCTAGCTGTCTACATTAACCTTGCAGCAAAGTGCAGCCAGTACGTTCAAACAAAGACTGAGCATATGAAGAGAAGAGGAGTGGGAGGAGAATGCTACTTTGTGGCAGCCAGATGCAGGTGAAGGCACATGTACGTGGTGGTCATTAGCAACAATGAGCAAAAACTCCTTTTTAAAACTCTTTCTGGCCCAAAAGAAAATCCTGCAGGTTGGATGCCGGGTCTGTCTGATGCTTTGGCTCGGATGGTATCTCCTCTCTGCTCTTCTCATGAGCGCTACTGGACTTTTTTTTTCAGGCCTACGTTTATAATGCTCCTCATTTCTCACTGCTGTCCCCCTGAGAAAGGCCTAAAGCACTGACAACAGTGCCATGGCTAGCTCTTGAACGTCATGCATGTTAATGTTTAGCACAGTGGGGTGTAAAAGGCAGCCGGGGGGCTTTTAATTCCCATGCCAACTGCCACTGCCATGGCTGCTGAATCTGTTACTATTATAGGGGAGATTTCCAAAAGTTCTAAGGGATTTAGGACCATAAACCCCATTGACAATGAATAGGACTTGTCCTCCTAATTTCCTTAAGTATTTTTTTAAATCCCACCCCTAAACTATAATAATAATAATTAATAATAAATACCAAGTTTCTTGTATAGTTCTTTAGACAGGGCTGGGACAACAGCTGAGGTCACTCTAATGTGGGGGCCATTGTGACCGGGGAGGTCACTCAACCAATCACCGCCCTTCCTCTCCAGCCAAGTTGCATGTTACTTGTTCTACTGGCTGAAGTGAGTAAGTATCAAGAGGGTGACAGTACTGTATGTGTGTCAAGAGTTTTCACTGGCAGATGACCTGGCCTCTAACTGTCCCTGCTCTTAAACGTTCCACAGCCCCAAGCTACCATTTCAGCTTTTCCTTGTGACAAAGCTCAGAAGGGAGTTCCATTCCAAAAGGCCAGATCAGGTTCATTGGAGCAGGACTCCAACTGAGCAAGGTGAATACCTCCCTCAGGAGCAAGGGGAGAGCATCAGTTGGGGGATGAGAGGACCCACCCCTGCAGATATCTCCCCTTTGTTCCCCTGCTTCCATTTAATAATGTATTCAAAATTAATTAAAATGTCAATGAGGGGGGAAAAATTAAGTCACCTAAGACAACCTTAACTCTGCCCTGTAGAGAGACTATGCAATAGTCATGTTATTATGATCAAGCATTTTATTGTCTGCAAGCCCATATTAGATGAAACCGACTTTTGAAGATAGATCAGAGTTGGGTTTTTTCTTATTTTTCTCCTGGTGTCACTGCAGGGTAGATTTAAAGGTGTTTGGGTGCCTTACATGAGTATTTCCTCCACCTGTAAAATCAGGCATCCTTAGTACCATGAACCCAACCATATGGACCTGAGAGGGAGAGAAATTACAGCTAATACATTTTAGAAAACTCTAGAACCAGCTTTTCTGTCAACCACATTATTGGGATTTTAATGTTCAGTATCTCATGATCTGCCAGGGCTAGGAATACAGACAGATTTCTACTTCCTTGTCCGTGATACCTGTTTGTTCCCCAAATGGATCATGGAGTTTTTAGCATGGCACTTAATCTTCAAGGACTGTTGCCCACCCAGTACCACCAGGTAGTGTAATTTGGATGGAAATAAAGATATGCATTTGTGGCAGGTTGACTTTTTTTCAGTAGTGGTAGCTGTTTGGATTGTCAGAAGCAATCCATGCAGGGACAGGATCATGCACAGAGTACAAGTGATACCCCAGGAAAATAATAAATGTCCCTTATCACATGGCTCTGCACTTTCTCATGTGAGAATCACTTTCACATAACATGGTGTGTGTGTGTGTGTATATATACACACACACACACGTACATATTGGCAGTGTGTGCGATTTATAGCCTTTTGCCCAAGGACCTCAATACTTTTGTAAAAGTTGGTACATGTATTATCTCCATTTTATGGATGCGGGGAACTGGGAGATGGAGAAATGAAGTGACTTGCCCAAATTCAAGCAGCAAGACAGGGAAGTTAGGAATAAAAACCCCAGAAACTTTAAATCCCAATTCCGAGCTCTAACCCCAGTAAATTACGCTGCTTTTCTGTTGTACAATAAAATATTTTGTAAGTTAAATCTTAACTACTCTTCGGTATGTGGGTATACAACAATTTCTCACATAGACAATTATGTCTTACACATTTAGTTGTAAGCCACTGACACTGAAAGTCTTCTTACCCATGACTGCTTTTTATTTTTCAGCTGTAAAATAAAATTAGAGTTGAGGCACAAATCATTTTTTTTTGTTCAAGCAGCGTAGGGCAATATTGTGCAAATACTTACAGATGAAATTCATTGATAAATAGATTCATAGATTCCAAGGCCAGACGGGACCATTGTGATCATCTAGTCTGACCTCCTGCATAACACAGGCCATAGAACTCCCCACAAATAATTCCTAGAGCACATATTTTGAAAAACATCCAGTCTCGATTTAAAAATTGACAGTGATGAAGAATCCACCACAACCCTTGGTAAATTGTTCCAATAGTTAATTACTCTCGCTGCTAAAAATGTAGGTCTTATTTCCAGCCTGATTTTGAATCTTCAGCAGAACTATGAATCACTATCTGAAATTATAAAGTTACTGAATATGTAAGAGTAATAACCATTTCTATCCTTCTACTCTTCTCTCTTCTGGTATATTCTCAAAATAATTTCATTCTCCTTCATCTAGACTAGTTGATCCTTCCTGGATTTGATGAATCTGGTTACATCCTGACTTTACCTGAAAAGAGCAACTTGAGAGACTTTGTTCTTCCTGCGTTGGGGTAATTTGAGAAGCTAACCTATGTTTACTCAAGTGGCTTCTGATAGTCAGATGCTACTTGGGGCTTACTTAAGTTGTACTGAATGTGCATTAATTCCTAGGCTGGCTGACTGTCCAGTATGAGGATGGAAACCATGCAGAACTTTGCATGCTGAAAGAAAAGGAGTACTTTTGGCACCTTAGAGACTAACCAATTTATTTGAGCATAAGCTTTCATGAGCTACAGCTCACTTCATTGGATGCATGTCGACTATTTCTGTGCCATCAGGACAACACAGCACCATGCACATCATTTAGTATTGAAAGAGCAGCTATATGTTTGTGTTCATTGAATCTTCACTGAAAATTTCAACAAGTACCACAATGCAGTTTCTTTTTTAAAAAACAGAGAAAAGAAACAGGGTGTGGGAAGGAGGGAAATGTACTTGTCAATTGTCCTACATCAGCCTTTTTTGGATTTAAATGCAATTCACAGCTAGTAACGAAGTCTGACTGTTTTTGTCTTTTCCTTTCAGTCTTTTTTCCCACCATATAACTTAAACCGGAGAGACAGTGGCTCTTAAATTCTGCCAAAATCCTAGTTATTGTCTCAGAATGGTGAAGTGGAAATGTTAATTTGATTATTTATATTATAAATCGTGTGTAAATTAATACTGTATTATATATAATTTAAAAACCATTTCCCATTCCATAATGATTACATTACATACAATATATTATATGCCCCCCACACACGTATATGGATGGGGCAGAGGGGTTGTGCACGTGTTTGTGTGTATATAGTCATAACTTCTTGCTAAATGGGAAATTGGATGTTAGCAAGAGACAGCATGCAAAGCAGGCTAATAAAAGATATAAAATTTGGCCCGAGAAACCAGTCTGTTTTACAAAGGGGATCAGCACCTTTAATCTGCATGACAATAATCTTGTCTGAGCTCTCCCTTGACCCTGCTGAGTTTGTGTGAGTATCACAAGCACTTGCAGACACAGTGCAGTGCATTTCAGCTGTGGATCCCAATACATCTGCAGCCCCCTACCATCTGCACTCATTGTCTGCTCTGCGACCTCACCGAGCATGCATGGCTAAGCTAACGAGTTCTCACTTTGTGCTAAATCACATGTGTTGGCTTTAAAGGAGACGACAGTACAAATGGCCCTTTCGAATGAGCACCTTTTTAAAATGAAATTTTCTTTACAGCTGGTGAATCGAGCTGACAGCCCAACAGAAATATATCACTTTTAGATGGAACCTGTTTAGGAATGGGCAAGAAACAGTAAGATAAATCACAATCGAGGATCAGAATTTTTTTTGTTTTGCCACTGACAAGGAGATGCTGTTTTGGGGTTAATGGGTGGGGAATTAGTTTTGAAAATTGTTCTATTTCTGTTTGGGAAATGTCTAGAGAGACAAAGTGGGAGAGGTAATATCTTTTATTGGACCAGCTTCTCTTGGAGAAAGACAAGCTTTTGAGCGTACACAGAACTCTTCTTCAGGTCAGAATAAGTGCCAAAGCTTGCGCCTCTCACCAACAGAAGAAGTTGGTCCAATAAAAGATATTACCTCACCCACCTGGTCTCTAATATCCAGGGACTGACCCGGCTACAACAGCACTGCGTACAACATGGAAAAGGTCGGTCACTTATGTACTGTTTTGGGCCGTCTTTCTGTTATGGTAAATCCTCTTGGTCAATTCACTCTCTGCTCAAAGCTGAGTCTTAGAACAGGCTTGTATAATCTTCATAGCTAACCATATTAATGCCACTTTTTCTAACATTGTCTGAAGTCCATCCTGAATGTCAGTGTCCTAAAACAACTAGGATTCATCTTCATAGATTGTAAAGAGCTCTCAGGGTAGCTCTGTGGGAGAGGGACCATCTTTTTGTTGTCTGTATAGTGTACTGGTCCGTGGCTGAGGCCCCTAGGCCTACTGCAGTACAAGTAATAAATAATAATAATAGCATGGTCTAGTGAATTGACCACAGAGCTGGGACTCAGGTTCTAACTCTCCTGTGCCGTTAACTTTATGTGGATTTGGGGAAGTCACTCATGGCATTGCCTCCCCTGGAACCAGGACTGGGCTTTGAATCTGTGCGTGCATTTTGTTACCTGGAGATTGTGAATAATTCTGTAAATCCTGGTCCTGTAGTCACATTCACATGGGGTTAATGGGTGGGGAATTACTTTTGAAAATCATTATAATTCTGCTCAGTGTAGTGGTTCAGTGGTCATCCCTCTCAGTCAGACTCAGAGGGAGGCCGCTCTGCCTCACCATGTCAGATAGCAAGCAGTCAATTAGCAGGCATTGGCTCTGGCCCTCAGGACGGACAGAGCAGCACACAGTCTATTGTCCAGTCTCTGGCTTGGGCAGACAGCAGTTGACAGTCTAGGGGCTCTGACCCTCTGGGTGGGGCAAAGCAACGAGCAATCTTTAGCTGCAGACTTCAGGCTGGATCAGACAGCAAACACACTCTGGGGCTTGGACCCTCTGGGTGGGATAGAGCAACAAGCCACAAAAAAGGCATAAGTCTTCCAGCCTAGGGTGACCAGACAAGACCCAGGGATGGGGTTGGCAGTAGGGGGGCCCAGGCCCACCTTATTCTACCGGGTCCCAGTCCAAGGCCCTAACAGTGGTGGGTGCTCAGGGTGCTCCCGCCACTGAGTCGGGGGGGAAGCCATTGAAACATGTTGACTCGTTTCCCAGCAACATCACCGGACTAATGACTGGTTCCCTGGGCCACTTCCTACCCCACTTCCTTGGCGTGGCTCCATAGTTTTGGGGGCCTCAGACTTCTCAGAGTAAACGGTTGACGGAAGTCCCAGCAACTCCATTCTGCACTAGGTCTCCTCAAGGGCATGGCGCTGCACAGCTCGGTCCCTGGTCTGGAGTTCCACAGAGATGTCTGCCTCCTTCCCTGGCTCCAGCCCAACTGAGCTGGAGGGCCCGCCTCATAAACTTCCTGTCTGGCCCCTTGGCTTCTGTTGCAGTGGGCAGGACTGTCTTGGCTCCACCCACCAGGGCCTGTGGGGTGGTTCCTCCCCATCAAGATTGGAGGGAGGTCACTGTGCCTCTCTACACTTGGAAAATGTCTAGAGCAGGGGTTCTCACAACAATGTTTTTGGTGGCCTCAGAATGCGGCCACCATCTCTAGCTGGTGGCTGCTCTGACAATTTTTCCTAAAATACTTAAGTAACTTTAAGAAAAACAAATAAATATGCACATATCCATGTCCAAATCATTGTAATTTATTTCATCATCATCATCATGATGTTCCTATTAAGCCTCTGGCGTTTAGGGCAGTAACGAAGCTCCTCCACTCCTGTCTGTTTCTGGCAAGTCTTCCAGTGGTTCCCCAGCTGTGTGTCAGATTTTTCAGCTCGGCTTCCATAGCTCTTCGCCATGTTGTTTTCGGGCAGCCTCATTTTCGCTTGCCTTCAGGTGTCCATCTTGTTGCTACTCTGGTGATGGAAGCATCTTCTATCTATTTTCCACCTTTTTAAATGTGCTTCCCCTCTCATCTATTTTGGCAGTCATGCTTAGAAGATCTTTTCTGATGTGTTCGTATCTTTCACAGTGCAATTATCATCATAGTATCTGCACACTGACCATAGGTACTTGCCAGAAAACAGGCAAGCCCTGAGTGGCATGGGGTGGTGGTGGTTGTTTGTTGTTTTTTGGGGGGAGGGTAATGGATTTGGGAGTGGGTTGTATGATCAAGGAGCTTTTAAGCTTACATCACCTGACCCAGGAATAGCTATTATGCTCCGCTTCCATATATGTGCTCTTGGGGGAATCTTCTGTATGGAGAACATGAACAATGAGGGAACTGGGATTGTTTAGTCTGTGGAAGAGAAGAATGAGGGGGGATTTGATAGCTGCTTTCAACTACCTGAAAGGGGATTCCAAAGAGGATGGATCTAGACTGTTCTCAGTGATAGCAGATGACAAAACGAGGAGTAATGGTCTCAAGTTGCAGTGGGGGAGGTTTAGGTTGGATATTAGGAAATACTTTTTCACTAGAAGGGTGGTGAAACACTGGAATGGGTTACCTAGGGAGGTGGTGGAATCTCCTTCCTTAGAAGTTTTTAAGGTCAGGCTTGACAAAGCCCTGGCTGGTGTGATTTAGTTGGGGATTGGTCCTGCTTTGAGCAGGGGGTTGGGCTAGATGACCTCCTGAGGTCTCTTCCAACCCTAATATTCTATGATTCTATGAATGAGCAGTCACTGACCAGACTACAGATACACAGTAAGGATAACTTTGCAGTGTTCATCTGTGCCTGCTTTGGGAGCATGAGCCAAACTATGTCCAGTAGACTTAACTTTCCAAACTAATTTTTTAGCTGGATTTTAAAAGGGCAAATTCATCAGACTCATGGTTTGGGTCTGACCAGCTTTTCATTTGCCAGCCAAGCCCACAAAGGCGATTTTCTCTGACTTAACTCACAAATTTCTGAAGGACACAAATGGCTTAATATCCGGAAAATTTAAATTAAACATGGCAGCATCCCATAAGAAGAGAAAAGAAATTCTAGTATGCATGGAACATTCCTCCATGTTAGTCTGTGTCCAGCATCTGAATTAAAGACCTTTGTTTTGTGTACACTCAGCCATGCTCTCACTGAGGCATTTGTGTGTGTTATTTTTTGACAGTTGCCTCTAATTTGATAGATGTGATTAAAGGATTGATTTTAGGATTAGCCATCATTACTTCTCTGGCCTAAATGGAAATACAATACTCCTTAACTCTCTTTGTTAACCAAAAGGCTGTCAAAGTTGTAGCTAGTTTAGCCCTTTATTTCTGCTATCTGTCTTCAGCAACCTAAAAGGACATTTCTACTGGCCAGCCAGCTGCATAGACTGAGGAGCTTGGATATAACAATCCCACACATTTTCTGGACAGATGGAGATAATGTCAGTTTCTTGACATCTCCTTTTATCCCATTACTCCTCCGTTGTGTTGCATCTATTTTCTGTCTGTATGAATTACCTTGATAGCCTAGTTAATTCTGTGTACTATTTGCATTCACTTGGTTACAATTGTTGGAGCAATTATTTAAAAATAATAGTAAAATTAGGACATTTTTTTCAGCTTCTAGAATTCTTGATTAAGAGCATCTTTGCAGCTCCCACGTCATATTATTTCCATCAGGTTTCTCATCTCCATCAGTTGTTACTATTGTTTAAAAAAAAAGTTTGTTTTTTGCACAAGATTTTTTAAAAAAACCTCTAATATTTTCCATGCTGCATTTAAGAAAATAAAATTAATGCCCTAGGTGATTAGGGCCTAGTATTGCAACCTTTCCTCACTTATGCTCCAATTAGCAACATGTTTAAGCACGTGCTCAACTTTAAGCACGTTGTTGACCTGACTGAAGTCAATGGCACTCCTCACGTGCTTAAAGTTAAATATGTACTTAAGTACTTTGCTAGACTGAGGCCTTGAGTCCTGATTCAAAAAGCATTTAAGCAAATGCATAAGTCCATTGCTTTTCAGCAGAATACTTAAAAACATTCTTAAAGTTAAGCATGTGCTTAAGTCCCTTTGACTTAAAACATATTTATCAATTAAATGGTCTCTGTTATATAAGAAAAGCCCTGCTGTTTTCTTGTATTCACCATCTAATCTAATTTTTATTCTTGTTGATGTGTTATCTCTAAATTAAAGTCATGGGTTGAGTGTGGTCTAGTGGCTAAAATACGGAACTATGAAATCAGGATTCCTTGGTTCTGTTCCCTGCTCCACCACTGATGCTCTGGTTCACCTTGGGTATGTCACTTAACCACTCATCTGCAGTGATAGTACTTACTGTCCTTAGTAAAGCTCTTTGACATCCATGGACGAAACTTGTTGCTGTAGAAGTGCTAAGTATTGTTTTAGCATAAAAATGGATCCCTTCAAAGTTTGTTTGCTACGTGTATATTTGAAAGAATACTGTAGATGTTGTGATACTTATGATTAATTATTACAGAAAATTTAAAATTAAAAGGCTGAGGCAAAGCATCATAGAAGTTAGAGATGGAAAAGACCTATTGGGTGATCCATTCCATCCCGTCCTTAATTTGTAACAGGGCTTGACAGGGCTGAGCCCTGGCACCTTTAGGCTTGGCAGTTCGTAGCTCCGGCACCTCTGGGCTTGCTGCATCAGTTCTGAATGTAAAAAAATTGCTTGAGTCCTGGCACCTCTTTCATTACAAATGAAGCACTGAGTCCATCCATCTTTCAATATAGGTTCAAGATCTCTTAATTTCTGCTGAGGCCAACGACATACACACACTCTGTAGCCTATATGCCTCAATATAGCTGTGTATTAGCAGTTCTTACAATAAGAGCTGCTAGCAGAGATTTCCTTCAGTGTCCGCATCAGGGATCCATGTATAAACCTTTCTCATTATTGTAGCAGTCTGCCAATGAGCGGCTGAATGTTTGAAATTATCTTGTGTGTTCATAGGCCCAAGAAATAGCATGATTTTGGTCAACCTCTAACTTTCAGTAAGCACCATAGGATTCTACAGGCCAACTTCTCAGCCAGCATAAATTGGCAAAATGCCATTCAAGTCAATGGAACTGCAGCCACCTAGAGCAGCCCTAGACACCGGAGATGGAAAGAATCTCCTGCTTTAACCCCTGGTAACAAAAGAACTTTAACCCACTGTAAGATAGCAATGCCTGCCGAAGTATCCCCATGGACTAGGCGGTATCGCTTCCATCTGACCCAAGCCAGTTCACTTTCATACAGACCCCTGACAGCGTCTGGAATTGGGAATTAATGAGACTGCAGAGTGTTTGTGGATGAGACACTGAGCGGAGAATCACCTGTGTGGTGATGACACTGTAGCATGTGTAGATAAAGCCTTAGACTTAAGTATCTTACTAATAGTACAACCAGTTTAATGGCACCTGTGGGTTAGTGGATAGCACACTGGACTGAGACTCAGGAAACCTGGGTTCTATTCCATTGGCTAGCAGGGTTACCCTGGGCGAGTCGCATCTTCACTGTATGCCTCAGTTTCCCCGTATGTAAAGTGGAGATCATGATATGGCCCTTCTTTGTAAAGGGCTTGGAGATCTTCTGATACACGAGATATTGTTGCCTGTTTTCAGCCTGACAAGCTCGTCAGAGTTCAGAGCCCTGGGGATATACCAGTTCGAAGTAGAAATTGATTGTCTCAAAGAAAATACCAGATTCCATCTTGTTTATTTCCAAGGAATGTACAAACTCCTGTGTCTCCAAACGCAGAAGGAACCAAGAACAAAAGGAGCAGTTTCTTGGCTTACCAGCCCACAAGACTCTTTAGCCAATACCAGACCCAAAAACACTCTAGCTTTTTCCAGGGTCACGCTGTGCTCACAAGCTCCTGCTTGGTTTTCTTGCCCTCCCTTCCCCTCCCTGTGTTGTTGTGTGATCTCTCTTCCCACACCTGCCTACCCAAAACACTACCCAGCCAAAAGCTCCTGGGCAGGTTCACATATCCCTTTTGACTTAGACTGGGGTTTATGCTTACAGTTATGTTAACTGACAGGTGAGTGCATACCTATCAATCTCAATGAGATTTTAACTCAACCCATAACAAGGTTTCATCGAGCTCATAACAATATATTTAAGATCTAATTATTCCTGCTCCAGCTCAGCTTGGTTCTGGTCTGGGGCAATCTGTACTTGTCTGTTAACCCCTTTTTATGGGTTCTATCTCAGATATGTTTCAGTAAAGTAACTTTTTCTAACCACTTTTGTTACAACTGGAATATCTCATGTCATTCTGTTGAAGAGGTAATTTTCCTTTCTCTGAGTTACCTGCTGCTTGTTCCTCTAAGACACTTGCCTTTCAGATGCTCAGTTGTGTTGTAAGTCCATTACAACTTTGTTGTTATCAATTGTAACTGAGTCTTTGTTGTTATCAATTGGTAGGGTAGGGAGGATGGTTTTGTGGCTAAGGCACTGGACTGGGACTCAGGAGATCTGAGTTCAGTTTTCTGCTCAGTTACAGACTTCCTGTGTGACCTTGAGCAAGTCACTTAATCTCTCTCTGCCTCAGTTCCCCATGAGTACAGTGGAGATAATGGCCCTGCCCTACCTCCCAAGGAGGTTATGATGACGAAATACACTAATAATTAGAAGAGGCTTCGATACCATAGTAAAGGAGAACATGTGGCTACCTAGACAGATAGGATGAGGCCCTAAGTGCAGGGAACCCAAGTACAAGGCTAGACATTTTTTTAATATAAGCCATGCATTGTAAGAACTCTTTTAAGCAAACCCATGAACGGAAGCCAGAGCCCAGGACAGAGATTCTTATCACATTTTTCATTGTTTATGGCTTTTTAGGATTTTTTTTCCTACTCCCCATTGTTTGCAATGACTCTCAGGGAGCCTTAAAAATAAACCATATTTCCCCACCGGCTTTGTTCTTTTCCATTTTGGCAAGCCTTGATTTCCTGCCCTTCTAGAACAGCCTGAGACAAAAGCGGCCCTTTTTCTTTGTTTATTTACTTCCTCCCTGTTTGTGTTCAAACATCACCTCACCTGTGGGAACAGGGTTTAATAAGGAGCAGTACTAGCAGAGGGCACAAAAGAGCACAACATTATTTTCATAGGGGCCTACATAAATTAACCTTTTGTTTTAGGATGTGTGTGTGTATGTGAGTGAATATATTAGTGAATGAGTGATGGATTTTACCATGCATGGGTGACATTAATACTTAGATTCCTGAAAATGCTAGATAATGGTACAGAATAGCCTAGACGATTCTGGGGCACTGGATTGGAAGAAAAAGGATACCTCCACACAGCAATCAAAGACCCACAGCACCAAGTCTGAGCTCAGGCCAGCTGATTCTGGTTTGTGGGGCTCAGGCTGCAGGGCTAAACATCGCGGTGTAGACCCTGCAGCTCAGCCTACACCTGTATGTCTTCACTGCTATTTTCAGTCTCACAGGCTGAGCCTCGTGAGCCCCAGTCAGCTGACCTGGGTGCTGGGGATAGATCTACACCGCCATTAAACACCCGCAGCTGGCCCAGATCAGCTGACTTGGGCTCGTGGGGTTGTAAAATTACTGTGTAGATGTTCAGACTCGGGCTCTGAGGCCCCGTGAGGCAAGAAGATCCCAGACCCGGGCTCCAGCTTGAGCCTGTATGTCTATACTGCAGGTTTTAGCCCCACAGCCTAAGCCTCAGGAGCCCGAGTCAGCTGATCTGGGCCAGCCACGTCCCTGCCACAGATCTTTTATTCCAGCATAGACATCCCTTTGAGGCTCAGTGCTGTGGGTCTTTTATTGCTGCATAGATGTAGCCTAAGAGATCTGAGTTCTATTCCTGGCTCTGCCACTGACCAGCTGTGTGACCTTGAGCAAGTCAGCTCCCCTCTTTATGCGTCTGTTTCCCTCTCTGTACAATGGGGATAAACTATACTTACGCTTCATTTATAAACCACTGAGATATCTGGGATGGAAAGTGCTATGTAAGAACTAAATATTTGCAATTATTCTGTAGATTTAATTACATCCCTTTCTAAATGAAACTTAAAATATACACAGTTGTTTTTAAACCAGATGACTTGTCAGTGAATTTCAGCAGCAAAACGCCTTGCGTCTGATTTAAGGCTTATTTTGATTTTGATACCTAAAGTTATTTAAAGTGACACTGACTAACAACTTAGAATGTGTAAATATTTAAGGAATATTAAAATCCATCCAGTTATCTGCGCAACCATGTCTACCTCTCTATCCATATTGGATGTGTGGGTTTCTACTTTGTTACGCATGGTGGCATTATATAAAGTTAGGATGTAAAACCATATGCATTGAAAAGGGAAGGGCATAGGCACAGACAGCTTTTTATACTGCCGGGCATTTCACACTGCAAGGAGGGATTAATTTTTAACTACCTGGCCCTTATTTATAACATCTTGGGTGAAACTGAATTCATCTGCCTACAGCCCGGCTAATCGTATGACGGGAGCCAGGTCTGGGAAGGTGAAATTCGCCCTACAGCCTATGACAGGGAGTGGGGCTGCAGCTGCTATTCTATCCTATGGTCACAGCCCCTCCTCACAGACAGAGCCCCACATTCTCCCCAGCCTGCGTGTGATGTTAAAGATTCAATATCCTGGATTCGATATCCACCCACCCCAATGTCACCATCTCAGAACCTGCCCCAAAGATCCCAGAGGGTAAAGAGTCCTCCCCAGAGACACGGGCACAGCTACTCCTCTCTGTCCCCACCTCTGGAGAGGTCAAATGTGGGTTATAAGTGGGAAGAGGACCTCCTGTGATTATCTCTAGCTACTCTGAATCCCAGGAAACTTTCCCAAGGTTCCCCTGAAGTTGTACACCAATTCAACTGTTCACAAGGAATCGCCTGCCTCTCATGTGACCTTATTCAGTTTAACACACTTTTCTCCCTTTCCCATTCTGCCAGGACAGACTCCAACACTTTGGGGACCAGTGACCTTCAGGACCCTTCCCTCTGGAGAACTGACCCACAAAGCAAAGAATCATGAGTGCTGTTTAGCTCAATCTGTGCTTTGCTGCATGTCTGTAATTCAGAAGAAGTGGGAGGATTTGCTGAAGACAGAGAATGCCCCTTATGCATAAGAATCAAAGAGGGAGTGTAAAGACTTAGAACCTGAGGGAGCAGCGGGTGTTTGTGTATGATGGCAAACTTCAGGGCAAGTGATGCAAAGCCAGCCAAACATCCAGCAAGGCCAGTGATTAGCCCAGACTGAGGAACCCAACTTACTTTGACTGTGCTGTAATCTTCGTATATAACAAAAGCCGTCCTTGCCTTCGCTTCCATAAGCCACCTTGTGCTGCTGCTCAGTCCACTAATCAACCACTGGGTTTCTAACAACCTAATTATTCCTGCTACCTTCTTGCAATTTTGCTTTTATGAATTTAGTTTGAGTTTAGCTAGCTGGCCAGCTGAGCCTCTGTCCTGCTTGTTAAGCAGCCGCTCCTTTGCTTGTTAAAGAGCTGAGTATCTCGCAAATGCAATGATTAGTAAAATGATTGATACATATGGAACACCCAGTGAATGTTCTGCATGTGACTAATAGAAGCCAAGGCACGTATCATTTATGGCTCTGTGCAAGTGACATGGCTTTCCTTTTCTCCGGGATATTATCTTAAAGACTAATCTTTATAAAAAGCAAACACATTTTAGTGAGGGTGAAAAATATACTTTACACATTGGAATTTACCAGTCTGGATTAGATGCATGGAATTGGTTGCATTACACAGTCTTGGTCCTGATATGCTTATGGCACTGATATGGCACTTAGTTGCATTTTGACAAGCCAAGTTAATTACTGACACTCAACCTGACTGAAAGGTCATCTGCAAAATCTAACAAAAATTGGGTTGGGTCTCTTTTATGTGCCTCTTTATGGTCCATAAAGAAGGACCAGGGAAGACTTTTGTTTGTATGTTCTTTTTTTAACCTGGATTGATTTGAGTTTTCTTTCCTGCTTAGAACATAAGAATGGCCATTCTGGGTCAGACCAAAGGTCCATGTAGCCCAGTATCCTGTCTTCCGACAGTGGCCAGTGCCCCAGAGGGAATGAATAGAACCGGTAATCATCAAGTGATCCATCCCCTGTTGCCCATTCCCAGCTTCTGGCAAACAGAGAGGCTAGGGACATCATCCCTACCCATCCTGGCTAACAGCCACTGATGGAGCTATCCTCCATGAATTTATCTAGTTCTTTTTTGAACCCTGTTATAGTCTTGGCCTTCACAACATCCTCTGGCAAAGAATTCCAGGTTAACTGTGCGTTGTGTGAAGAAATACTTCTAGGGCTGTCGATTAGTCGCAGTTAACTCACGCAATTAACTTAAAAAAATTAATTGCGATTAAAAAAATGAATCATGATTAATAGCACTGCTAAACAATAAAATACCAATTGAAATTTATTAAATATTTTGGATATTTTTCCACATTTTCAAATATCGATTTCTATTACAACACAGAATACAAAGGGTACAGTGCTCACTTTATATTATTATTTTTATTACAAATATTTGCACTGTAAAAATGAAAATCAAAAGAAATCATATTTTTCAATTCACCGCTTAAAAGTACTGTAGTGCCGTCTCCTTACTGTGACAGTGTAACTTACAAATGTAGATTTTTTTCTTTTTTGGTTACATAACTGCACTCAGAACCAAAACACTGGAAAACTTTCGAGCCTACAAGTCCACTCAGTCCTCCTCCTTGTTCAGCCAATCGCTAAGACAAACAAGTTTGTTTACATTTACGGGAGATGCTACTCCCTGCTTCTTATTTACAGTGTCACTTGAAAATGAGAACAGGCGTTCGCATGGCACTTTTGTAGCCAGTGTTGCAAGGTATCTACATGCCAGATATGCTAAACATTCGTATACCCGTTCATGCTTTGGCCACCATTCCAGAGGACGTGCTTCCATGCTGATGATGCTTATTAAAAAAAATAGTGCGTTAATTAAATTTGTGACTGAGCTCCTTGGGGGAGAACTGTATGTCTCCTGTTCTGTTTTACCCGCATTCTGCATATATTTCATGTTATAGCAGTCTCGGATGATGACTCAGCACATGTTTGTTTTCAGGACACTTTCACAGCAGATTTGACAAAACGCAAAGAAGGTACCAATGTGAGATTTCTAAGGATAGCTACAGCACTGGACTCAAGGTTGAAGAATCTGAAGTGCCTTCCAAAATCTGATTGGGAAGGGGTGTGGAGCATTCTTTAGAAGTCTTAAAAGAGCAGCACTCCAATGCAGAAACTACAGAATCCGAACCACCCAAAAAAAAGAAAATCAACCTTCTGCTGGTGGCGTCTGACTCAGATGATGAAAATGAACATGCGTCGGTCTGCTCTACGTTGGATTGTTATTGAGCAAAACCTGTCATCAGCATGGATGCACATCCTCTGGAATGGTGGTTGAAGCATGAAGGGACATATGAATCTTAGCGCATCTAGCACATAAATATCGTGTGATGCCAGCTCCAACAATGCCATGCGAACGCCTGTTCTCACTTTCAGGTGACGTCGTAAAAAAGAAGCAGGCAGCATTATCTCCTGCAAATTGTAACCAAGCTTGTTTGTCTGAGCAATTGGCTGAAGTAGGACTGAGTGGACTTGTAGGCTCTAAAGTTTTACATTGTTTTATTTTTGAATGCAGTTATTTTTTGTACATAATTCTACATTTGTAAGTTCAACTTGTATTAGACGAATTGAAAAATACTATTTCTTTTGTTTTTACTGTGAAAATATTTGCAGTCAAAATAAAGTGAGCACTGTACACTTTGTATTCTGTGTTGTAACTGAAATCAATATATTTGAAAATGTAGAAAACATCCAAAAATATTTAAATAAATGATATTCTATTATTGTTTAAGAGCACGATTAATCACAATTAATTTTTCTAATCACTTGACAGCCTTAAATATTTCCTTTTGTTTGTTTTAAACCTGCTGCCTATTAATTTCAATTGGTGACCCCCTAGTTCTTGTGTTCTGAAGAGTAAATAACACTTATTTCCTTTCTCCACACCAGTCATGATTTTATAGACCTCTATCATATCTCCCCTTAGTCGTCTCTTTTCCAAGCTGAAAAGTCCCAATCTTATTAATTTCTCCTCATATGGAAGCTGTTCCATGCCCCTGATCATTTTTGTTGCCCTTTTCTGTACCTTTTCCAATTCCAATATATCTTTTTTGAGATGGGGTGACCACATCTGCACACAGTATTCAAGATGTGGATGTACCATGGATTTATATAGAGGTAATATGATATTTTCTGTCTTGTTATCTATCCCTTTCTTAATGATTCCCAACATTCTTGATTCTTTTATTAGAAATTCAGAGCTTGTTTACCCTGAAAGATTCTGTGGACCACCGGAAAACTGTTAGGATTATGACAGCTCAGAACTAAGGTGTGAAATCAGATTAATTGAGAGAGGAGGTAATTTTTAGTCAGGCTCTTTAGAGTTCTTGGGGTTTGATTGCTTCTTGTAAACTCCTGTTTAATGCAGTTGCCCAAACAACTCTTGAAACAAATATCTTTGCTAAAGAATCAACACTTTGCTCCCTTTGGCCAATGGAGCTTTTAATCCACATTCTGAGACCACCCCTACTCCCCTCCCAAGTTCTATGACAAAGGGAAGAATAGGCTTGACAGTCTTTATATTGCTAAGGTGAAAAGTATGGCGGGGGGAACCCTTAAAGATGTGTCTCATTCCTTCATATGTGATAAAGTAACAATACATAAATAATGTAAATAAAATAGGGGGCATAACCCCCTTTTTTCTTCCCTTTTGCAGATCATTGCTAAAGGGGATAAACTGAATCATACAAATGTATGGCCAGATTTTGAGCTGGTGTAAATCAGTATCGCTATGGCAACTGAAATGGAGCTACACCAATTTACAGCAGCTGAGGATCTCTACCATAATTTTTGTTTAAAAGTTTTTCTTCCGGTGTTACAAGATTTTCCTACAACTCTCAGAAACGTCTGAAGATGTGATGTCAAAACAGTGGTGTCCCACCCTTGTCTGGAGCCACTAACTACAAAGGACTCTAGAATTAGACAGAAACTATTCTCTGCTCTGGTAGCTGTTTGTGTAAACCTTGCTTATCTCTACGATCTGGCCAGCAATGTTAACTTACACTCTGTGTAATGTATAGTTAGGCGCAGACAATTAAATACCGATGAAACTGGTATCCCAGCCAACAGGGCAGAGGAGAAGCAGTCATAATCCACTTGGCAGCTGGGGGAGACAAGCAGAAAATATTAACCTTCCTCTTATGCCTTTTCTCTAACTTCCATTTTATCTCTGTCTGTCTGTCTTGTCTTGCCGGCATTGTCTGCACAGCAAAACTTAAACCCCTACCTAGCACGACTGCCAGTAACTGATTTGGCTGAATTGCTACTGAGCATGCTAAAGATGCAAGTAGAGACAAAGAAACTGTGTTCAGCTATTGTGCTGAAGCCCAAATTCTAAGCATGGTCCTTCCTCATCCTCACTCGAAGTCTGACTGCACTCAGGACCAGTTTATGTAAACCAATGGCTGACAACACGTTTAGTGGCCCCTTAATATTACAGTCCAGACAAGTCCTCTAGCTTTCATTGATTGGTTTCTAGCATGAAAAGCCCACTGGGCTCCTCATCCCATCCCACTAAGGAAGTGTCCTGACTGCCAAGGAATGATAAAACTAGGACTAAAGGGCCCGATCCAGTGTCCGCTAAAGTTAGTGGGATTGTTTTCAGTGAGATTGGATCAGAGCAAGAGCACAAGGAGAGTTGCTCTCCTACTGAAGTCAATGGAAAGGTTCTGTAAGGTACTTCCTATCAGTGATCAGAGTTCACACACGAGGTCTGATTGCCAGGAGATCCAATCCAAGGGGACAAGGCAGTGAGGCAGCTGATAGGGTCAGGTGAGGCAGCAACACAGGGTCAGGAGCAGTGACAAGGCAGGGTCAGGTGGGTCTGAGTAGCAACTAGTGGGAAATTGCTCAGATAAGTCCAGAAAGGAAGAAGGAAGTTTATATATAACCACTAGCCAATCAGGGTCAAGACTATGTGGCCAACCAGGAGGCGGGTTGCAGAGCCCTGGACGCTGACCTAGCCAAGGAATTTGCTGGTAATCCGATGTGTCAGGTGTCCCAATGGCCACTGTTGCTTCCCAAAAATCCAGTGGGCCTGGGTTTGAGACCAGGGTCCTGACAGGTTTCCATTGATTTCAACAGATGCTGGCCCTTAAGCCTTAGTTGATTTTCATTGGGAGTGGGGTGCCAAACTCACTTAGGCCCTTTGGAAAATCCTAGACCTAAAGCCATTTCCTGCATGAGAGTTCTGTACATTATTAGTTCTGTTGTTCCAGACCGAGATGCTCTGTGGGCATCAGGAATTTAGTTGCCTTGTAAACTAACCATGAATTGAGACCATCCGTGATCTTTCGCCTCCTGTTGGAGCCAGGGTTTATCATTAGGCTGAACTTTCACGCAAGAAAGGGATGTGAAGGCAGGCGTGTCCAGTATTCCCACAAATATAATTCCATATGCATGCAATGCTGTCTCCTATTCACCAAGCCCCAACCTATGTCACATTCAAGTCCCTCCTTAAGATTCACTTCACTTCTCCCACAATACCCATAAGAAGAGAACTGTGTCAAATATTTTAAGACATCAAAACCCTCCTGTCAGTTGTTTCTTCTTCTCGGCTTCCCAGTAAATCCCATTTTCTCCATATGGTAGGAAGTAACCCAGGGAAGCGAACTTGGACTTGCTGCATGGAGGA
This sequence comes from Eretmochelys imbricata, assembly GCF_965152235.1. Classification (NCBI taxonomy): domain Eukaryota; kingdom Metazoa; phylum Chordata; order Testudines; family Cheloniidae; genus Eretmochelys; species Eretmochelys imbricata. Next base: position 116,865,774 of record NC_135578.1, on the reverse strand, counting down.
CCTAGCCAGTATTGCTTCCCACAAGTCCCTGGGCTGAAACTCGGTGGAGAGGGAGGCCGTGGGTCCCCCACTGCACCTCTTAAGGACTGAGGCCCGGATGCTGGTGGAAAACCGAAGATTATTGGCTTAAGGTCAGGAACAGGCACCACTACCATCCTGAGAGAGGGGCACATGGCCAGAAGTCGGGTGTGCTAACCACTAGGCTACTCGGCCTTCTAAGCCCCCTATCATAATGAGCTTGGCTAGAAAGTGTGCTCTAGTGGCTGAAGCAAGGACAAGGCAACAGAATTCTTAAGTCTTATTCCTGTTTCTGCCACTGATTTTCTGTCTGGTCTTGGCCAAGTCGCTTCTCTGCATCTCAGTTCACCCTGTAAAACAGGGGGAACCATTTGGATCCATCTTTACCATAGGTCTTGGGAGGTTGAATGCATTAGTGTTTATGAAGTACTTTGCAAGTCTTGAATGAAAGTGCTCAAGATATGCATAGGAAGTTACATGTGCTATCAAATAGTGAATAATTCTTAGCAAATAATGTATTCCAATTCTTTCTGTTTACAAATTGTCCATAAACAGCTGCTGATTTTCTCATATTGATGTGTTGTTGCCAGTTAATGTGAGTGACTAGCCTTTGGCCCAGAGAGTGTTTCATGAGCAAATTGTAGTTAGCGTCCAGCGTTTGAATTATAAGCCATGGTGGTTGAGCATGACCTATGAGCTCCTTAGTGCTCAGACTCCAGTTCACATATTCAAAATTAATTTTCTATGGATAGTTACTTAAAATTCACCACCTCCATGTACATTTCATGCCTGCAAACTCACTCACTAGGAGAGTTACAGAAAGTGAATGCAAAAAAAGGGGCACAAATGTATCCAGAGTGAATTCTGCTTTTTATTCCCAATATGCATGGAAAACGGTTTTCAGGTACTTGTCCAGTTCTGCTACCAATTTCTCATACAAACATCCAGCCCACTTCAGAACATCTCTCACAGAACCAACTCTGCATCTTCTGGAGAGGCCCCTACACCCAGGGTATATCCCACGAGCAGACTTCTAGCTCCCAGTCTGTGGTCACTTTATGCCAGCAAAGCGGCCACACCACTGGATGCTGTACCTCCATCTGTCACGTGAGGATAATATATGCCTGATCCACTGGATGCTGTGAGACTCAGTGCACTATAAAGTGTTTTGAGATCCTTGGAAGAAAAGGTGCTATAAGTCACTGAAACGTATTTTATTTATTTTTCAATAATAATGTGAGCTCTTTACTAATAACATAATATGAGCCACCACCATGTTTCAGCCACTATGGTGGCCTCTGTAGAGACATCAACCCTGCTACGAAGGTCCGGATCTATAGAACCATGGTTACACATCAATGCTATCGTACAGCAGTGAAAAGTGGGCATGGAGGAAGGTCAAGAACACCAGACTGTTTTTGTTGTCTTCCTCAGCTGCTTTATATTAAATGGCAGGACAAGATCAGAAATGAGGATTTTTGTAGCTAAACCCACCTACCACCTCCATCAGCACTGTTCCATCAGCACTATAGATGGTTTCAGTGGCTTTCTTTGTACAGGCATATTACTAGGATAAAAGACCAACGAATTCTGAAGCATGTCTGACAAGGAATGCTGCTCCATGGCCAATGAACATGGATTTGTTCACCAAAAGCTTTGATGGCGCAATAAGATTCCCAATGATGGACATTAAATGGTCTGGCTGGATTTTCAGTTTTAAGGACCTACCTAGAGATCGACCTGCATGGCATTTGATCTGCCAGGAGGCTATGTCCCTTTGGGATTTGCCATGATGCCAGATTACTCCATAAGCTGAAGTAACCAGACATGAGCAAAATCGTATCCAAACCCTGCTAAACTTTGAGGGTTCTGATTAAATGTACCTGGGATCCGAACTGTCCCTTGCTTCACCCGTCTCTACAAATAACTTCAGCTTGGGTATCATAGAATCCTAGAATATCAGGGTTGGAAGGGACCTCAGGAGGTCATCTAGTCCAACCCCCTACTCAAAGCAGGACCAATCCCCAACTAAATCATCCAAATTAGATGGTAGATGGGGGCACATTTAAATATCAGAGACCTGATCCTGCTATTACTGAAGCTTTGTTTCTTTGCTGTTCCCCAGCAGGTGCTGCTAAATACTTTATCTCCTTTGGGTTTGAAGATGCCACTTGTGTAATGAGAGGAGATCCAATTACAGGGTTATCCAATTTACCTTCCCAAAAGGTAAGTCCTGTTGAAAATGACACAGCAGGGCTGCCTGCTGCTGTGGCCAGTTCCTTGGATAAAGAAAGATCTTGGGAAGATATTTGTGTGGGGTTTGTTTTCTTCATTGTGTATTCCCACAACTTGGACCCCAGTGCTCTCTGAAACAGCAGGGAGCTAGAAATGGGTTCTGTGGCAGGGGGCAGTGTGTCCTCTCTGATCACTAATGAGCAAGGAGTTAATCTCAGCTCAGCAGCCCCTCACAACCACCACCACCTGCACCCAGTACTCAGGAGAAGAACTATATATTAGCTGCTGGGGAGACAGAAAGGAGAGGAACTGCCTAGGTCTGTGCTGAATCCACAACTAGGCCTATCTTGACATTATCCTTTAAAGTGAGTTCTGGTCCCTGTGTTTTGTTTCTGCCACCGCCGTCTACTAGCTTGCAGGGTCAAACCCAGGCCCTGGCTCAGAACATTGCGGAGAAGTGTAGACTCAGATCTGAACCACACAGCTGGCAAATGAGCAGCACACACAGAACTCTCCGCTTCAGAGCTACCACAAGAAACACTTGTTAAATTGGAGCAGGGTTTTCCGAGGCCAGGTAGGTAAGCACGTATTCCTTTATCTTACCGACACCGTTCTGAGCCTGCAGTTAGGTCAGTTTTGGGGGCAGAGTTCAGTTCCTGTTCCATAAAGAAACAGAAGCTTCCAGACTTATGGCCTGCCAAGCACAGAGCATTTATGTATGACATGAATTAGTCTCTTCCTTGTCCTTCATAACCAGTAACTGTGGAACATCGGGCTGTGAGGTCTATGGCCAGTATATTATCAGGCTTCCCCTAATGTTAACTTCCAGACCTTGATTGTGATGGCTTATTTAGCCATATTATCATTATTATTTGAATTCCCAGAGCATCTAGAGGCCTCCGGTCAGGATCAGGGCCCCACTGTGTTGGATGACATTGAACAAATAACAGTCCCTACCCCAGACAGTTCTCAGTCTCAGAACTCACTGCCGCCGCCTTCATCTTGAAATCTCAAAGGCCTCTGTTGTCTGGAAAGACAGAGGCCATTTTGTGTTTAAAATTGGTGTGTGTTTCACTGCTTTCCCACTTGCACCTGACGTGTAATGTGCCTCACCATTTAGGTCCTTGCTGAGTTAGACCGTCTCCTGTGCTGTCCAGCTGTTGCTTGCGAAATAAGGAGGAGCTACATTTCAAAATTCACTTAAAAGCAATATCAAAAAACCCGGAAAGGCTTTGATCTTTCTAAATATTCCCTTTGTTCTGTCATTCGGCAATTCCTGTGTGCTTCAAAGGTAAGGTAACAATCCAGTCTCTGTACTCTTCCCTGAACTGTGGTCATAAACTCACCCCTGAAATACAGTTTAAATAACCCAGAGCCCTACAACCTTCAAATCAAGTAATGAAGATCTTTCCACTGTTCATTTTGTTAGATTAATAAAAGGCTACAATTTTTCTCAAGACTCTCTCCTTGTGGTTCTTCCTCCCTGTGATGTAGCATTGGCTGTTCAAAGACGTACTGTGACGTTTCCAACAGTAAATAACAAAGTCATGTTGCCGCCTCTAGCCATAGACAGCACTGCCCTGGGCCTTCCTCATGCTGCCCACTTAACGGTAACAGTGCAGCATATGAGAGACAGAGTAACACCTCTGCTTTGGCGTGGAGTCTTCTACCTTTAACAAAATAATGGTGGATCGCTCAGCCTGGAGGCACTCTGGGGAATGCTAGCTAAATCCAATGAGGAAGGAGTGTTGTCTAGTGGCAAATGCAGGGGACTGCAGATTAATGAATCTGCCACATTCCCTGTACGTGAAATTCAGTCATGGGGCAGGGGATCAGCACAAGGCCTGTGTTTAAGCCCTCTTTTGAGGACCGAAGTGATGTATGAGCCTTATGGTGGCTCTCAGCACGGGGTGAACGTCTCCCCGTATGATCTTGGGCAAAACACTTTAACCCCTTTTGTGAAATCAGTGTGGGAAGTTGTTTGTGGGATCGCATACTGGAATGTCAGGTTTCAGAGTAACAGCCGTGTTAGTCTGTATTCGCAAAAAGAAAAGGAGTCCTTGTGGCACCTTAGAGACTAACCAATTTATTTGAGCATGAGCTTTCGTGAGCTACAGCTCACTTCATCAGATGCATACCGTGGAAACTGCAGCAGACTTTATATATACACAGAGAATATGAAACAATACCTCCTCCCACCCCACTGTCCTGCTGGTAATAGCTTATCTAAAGTGAGCATCAGGTTAGGCCATTTCCAGCACAAATCCAGGTTTTCTCACCCTCCACCCCCCCACACAAATTCACTCTCCTGCTGGTGATAGCCCATCCAAAGTGACAACTCTTTACACAATGTGCATGATAATGAAGTTAGGCCATTTCCTGCACAAATCCAGGTTCTCTCACTCCCTCACCCCCCTCCAAAAACCCACCCCCATACACACACAGACTCACTCTCCTGCTGGTAATAGCTCATCCAAACTGACCACTCTCCAAGTTTAAAACCAAGTTAAACCAGAACATCTGGGGGGGGGGGGGTAGGAAAAAACAAGAGGAAATAGGCTACCTTGCATAATGACTTAGCCACTCCCAGTCTCTATTTAAGCCTGGAATGTGAACACTAGTAAAGAGATTGGTGATTTCCTTAATCAGGGAGGCAGTGTGGCTTAGCGGATAGGGCATTGAACTAAGCCTCAGGAGCTCTGGGTTTGGTTCCCAGCTCTGTCACTGGGTGAGCGTGGCCAAGTCCCTTCTCTACACCTCATGGTCCCCGTCTGTTACATGGGGATGTGCCTGATGTCCTTTGTAAAGTGCTTTGAGTTCCAGTGCTATAAGAGAGCATAAGCCGCCTTATCTTTCAAACGAAAGATGCCAGAGAAATGTGTGTTGTTTTATTATTATTTGATTGAAATAGAAACTTTTCATTAAATCTTGTATTTCCCATGGCTGTTCTTTCCTCTCTGAGGAAGAAAACAAGCCAAACAAAGCAACCTCACCAACGTTAGATAAGAGGGGTTTAGCGGGAAATGCTGGTAGGAAATGAAGGAAATAAATACGCAACAATAATTACACTGTAAAGCTTCCAATTTGTATTTCTATATGTCATTTACATAATAACAAAGCTGAACCATTTGGTAGCTAATGACACAGGCTGATCTCAAGGTTTTGTTTTCTTGTAAGTTCCTTTCAATGGAAGCACTTTGATGTCTGTCAGCAACACATGCTCTTTTTGAGACAGTCTCCTATTTAGTTATTGATACTGTGTCCAAGGCCTGTTTTCCCCCTCCTCATGCTTAGATATTGACAATGTGTCTAAGAACTCTCTTTCCCGCCCCTCTTCTCCTCTCTTCTCTATTTCCAAGGCCGAACTTGTGAGCCCAAAATGGTAACTGGGCCAGAAATGTAAAAAACTGAGTCTAGGTCCCTTCTTTGAGCCTGATCCTGTGTGGTGGTGTTTCTGAGAGCAGAGGATTTCCCAGACCCTTGCCCCTCTGTTGGGCCCTGTGCTGCAATATTGTTTCATGGGTGAATCAGAAAACATGAATGCTGTTCCCAGCTCTGCCACTAACTGATCTGCCACGTGACAAGTAAAAATCACATGACCGCTCTGTGCCTCAGTTTCCCCATCTGTGCAATGGGGATAATGTTTGATTTGGTAAAGCACTTCAGGATCTTTACATAAAAAGTGTTCTGAGCATTAGGTGCTGTTATTATGGGCCCAAATCCTGAGGTCCTTTCTTGCTTTGTATTCAGTGCTTACTCAGACATAGCTCCCTTTGATTTGGATGGGAGTTAGTAATAATGACTGCCTTATTCAGACTATTAATTACTCACTGTAAAGTCAACAGGGCAAGCACACATCTTAAAGAACAGTTGCACTTTAAAAGGTTTTTTTAAATGACTAGAGGCTATGGAAGAGTGGGGAGACAGGTTACTTCCTGCATATTTGGTGGGAATACCCACACTTAGTTCCTGCATCTCTGCAGTAACTCTCTCCCATAGGCTCCTGCAATCTTTCTTATGGGATTAGGCATTGAGGGAATTTATGCTGTTGAAGGAGACAACAGAATTCCCAGCTCAGGATGGCTGCAGTATCCCACTGAATACAGAAAGAACAACTGATGTTGAAACTTGGATGACCAAAATATGGGCTACATGAGTCATGGAAAACCTGACCAACTCAGAAGGTCTACATGAGGGAGACAATTTCAAACTATTGTTAAAATTAAGGAAACACAAACCATGCCCCCATCATTTTACTGAAGCCTTTACCCCTTGGAAAGTCTTTTAAGTGTTATTTTTTGGTTGGTTGATTTGACGTTTGTCGTGTGTTTATTGGATTCCTACTGACTTTATAAAATCAGCTTACAAAAAAGGTGCAATGTAGAGAGATGGGTAAGCTCTTGGGGGCAGGAACTCTCTGCATGTGTACAGTGCCTAGCACAAAAGGGACTTTGAGCATGGTAGGGGGTTTCTAAGAATTACAGTACCTAAATATGAAATAATACGAATGGATAAACTAGCAGGTGAAGATGCTGTCACATTAAATGTGCTCCTGCTATAAATGCAACCCACCACCAATAAAATCCTGCCACAATTAGAAGAACAAAACACACAGGAACAGCGAGACCGTCTGGATTACTCAAACTATATGGATACAATTTGAGGGGGAAATTTGAGGGTGGTTTTTCTCTTTTGGGGTTTTATTTGTTTGGTTTGCCAGGAGTTCACATGCCCGATTTCAGATTTCTAATGACAACCAATACAACCTGATGGGCGACCCATTCTGATTTTTGTTTGATCAAGCTGGATACAGAGCAAATACAGCGCTTGCAAAGGTTCCAAATAGCATGGCCAGCATGTGCACTAAGGGATGTTTGTATACCCTGCCCAGTTCCAACACATCAATCCAGTTTTCTCCACGATGTTAACAGCAGAGCATTGCTGGAATCTTCTAAGAATATTTTCTTTTGAGAGAACTGCTGCCTTTTCTTTCTATAGACTGTTTTTCTTCCCATCATCACTAACTACCTCAGAGAGAGACAAGGTCCGGTCAGCGTTGAATTAGGGACTGAAAGGATGAATGAGTCACTTAAGTCTTATATGTGGATCCTCAATTTATGAGAGGTCAATGTGAAAAGAAATAGCTTGGGCCAAATTCATCACTCATTCAGTGGAGTTACACCAAAGATTAATGTGGCCCCTTGATGCTGACTCCCTCTTTGTCCTGCGGTGAGTTATTTCATGTTTTTGCCTCAGTTTCTCCATCTGTAAATTGGGCAGAATAATAATTCCATACCTCACAAGTTATTGTGAGGATTAGTTACTTAAAGGTTGTAAATGCTTTGAAGGTGAAACATACTGAATAAGAGTGAAAGCATAGTCATTAATACAGTAATTACAAATCCTAATAGTATGCTCTACTCCCTTTTCCCCAGGGATCAGGAAGCATTGTACAAACTCTATTGTACTGTATAAAGGTCCAGGCCTCTAGCTCTTACTCATACGAGTTGTCCCTTTAAAACCACTGTGTGTGTGTGTGTGTGTGTAAGGGGTGTGGTTTCAGGCCTAGTACTGTACAAAAAAATAGCTGGGTTAATCATTGTAGCAGCAGTTGACACAATGCTGCAGTCACCAGGGCTCCAAGCTCCTCCTTTACAGTCATAAAGGAATCTTGGTTTAATGGGGTTGGCACAGAGTCTCGGTCGTCATGGAACTCCAACCAGAGTCCCTGTATCAAAACACGGGGAGCAGGAGGTGATTTGATATGAAGTCAGTTGGGGTGGTCAAGTAGTCAAAATCAGAAAAGGCTCAGGAAATGATTATCCACCTCTGGGCAGTAAGCCATTCCTTCCACACTTTCCCCTAAACACACCTAACTGTGTTCCAAATGATTTACTTGTGCATTGTAAAGCCTCCAGGAATGCCTCTTTTAATAACCCCTTTGCTATTGGCTCTTCAGTCCACTTATCTGTTGCTGGTGCTCCCTGAGAATCCACTGAAATTGTTTATTTGGATCCATTGTAGCCCATGGAAGGTTAGAGTGAAGCGTGGACCAGTTACACCTTGTACCACTCAGTATCTATATTATATTATTATATATAGATACTATACTATATGCAAAACCTCAATACATCATGCACAGGATGGTACATAAAGCAGGAAAACGATTCTACATTGCAATAAAAATTCAAAAATCCATTGCAAGAGGTTTCAGGTATTGCTATAGTTTGGAAGAAAGTGTTACTTAAAAATTTATTAATGCCCAACCATATTTTAAGGGGGCAAATTCAGAGCTAACGCTGGCTCATCTTACTCACCCGAGCAGATCCCTTGTCTTCAGTGGGACAGCTCAGATGAGTAAGGCAACTGGACTGGCTCTAAGGTAGTGCTGGGTACAGTGTGTGTTTTTTCTTTCTTCTCTGCCTGCTAAGGAATGAATTCTGCTCCCATTAGAATTAGTGTGAGTAGTAGGTGTAAATCTGATGGCATAATTTGGCCCTTAGATACATGGATGCCACAGTGATTGGGCTTGATATAAGAACTCAAGTACATTGTGTGCAAAATTGCTTGCTGAAAATAGTCCGGGTTCTTTCTGCACTTATAATGCCAAATGACCTTCTCTTTATCTGCCAGCCTAGACTTGTTTTTAGACAGTGGATCAATCAATGTATTCCTAAGAGTGGTGTAAAATTCACATTTCAGTGGCCAGAGAACTAGATCCTCCATTGGCCCATCCCACCAGGGACATGATCTCAGGACTTTTGATGTGTCATTCCATCTACCTAAAAAGATAGCTGATCCCATCAGAGCCACCCAGACCTGTCTGGAATATCTAGCAGCTAATCTATCCACAGAAAAGATGTACCTCTCCCCTGCTGGTGCATTACAGCATGAGGCCTCAGTTGTGCTTTCCCTTTAAGGATGGAAAGAGGCACATTATTGTTTATCTATATTTCAGTAGTGCCTATCAACTCCAATCAAGGATCAGGGCTGAAGGGTGCAAAGCATGGCAGGACTAGTAATAAAGATAAAACTGTACCTGAGTCCAGAGAGAGTACAATCTAGGTGTCAGAACAAAAACAAGACAAATGGGGGTGGAGGGGTTAAGTGAATGAGGTGGTCATAAAAATAATTTATCATAAAAGCAGAGGTCAGTTTGCCACATGCTTTACCTGTGCCAGACAGAAGTGGGTTTTGGGACATCACAACAGAGGTAAGTTTCAAGGAGGGATTTAAAACATACTGAGGTTGCAGCTTTACCAATACTGCAGGGGAGTTTCCCCCATGTGCAGGAGCGTTAGAGGGAGAAGTGGACAGGTGGGCAATTGAAGCTGCCCTCTCTGGCAGAGTGAAGGCAGAGATTGGTATCTCAATAAGCTAGTAGATATAGGTTGGGTGGGGCAAAATGTGGAAGGCTTTGAAAGCAGAACGAATGAGGGAACACAGAGTGTGGGGTGAGGTGGTCAGTACAAAGAGCTGGGAAGCTGAATGTAATAACAACATTTGGAATGGACCTGAGGGGAGCAAAGTGGCTGGTTACAAGGCTAAATAAGGGATTGCAGTAGTTAAGGGGAACAGGACAAAGGCCTGAACAAGAGCCTTGGCAGTCCATACAGGCAAGGCTAAGTCTGAGAAATGTTACGCAGGACGAAGGGGCAAGACTTGGATGTGTGGGTAAAGGGCCATTTCCAAGATGACACCTGAGTAACTGGGAGGATGGTGGTGTTCTCCGTGGTGAGGGAGGGATGGAGAAGGAAAGTCCTGGGGGGATGTGGATCAAAATCTCAGTGTTTGTCTCTGTTGAACTTAAGTTCCCAGCTGGCCATTCACAAAGACGTCAGCTGTATCACGATTTGAGACAACACAGTTTCAGAGTTGACATGACAACCAACATTTGTGGGCTCCACTTCTGTTTTTTGGAGACAACCCCTGGGTCCAAGTAAGTTTTGAACTGTACACAAATCACACAAACCAAGAACAATTTAAGGTTTCATGTACAACTACAACGGGATGAAAACTCCAGTAATGTAGCCCAGCATCAAATTCATCTGTGCCACAAACAGATTTGAATGGCTGAACGTGTCAGTATGAGGAGGGGGGTACTTTGAAACTATTTCTTAGGGGCAATTATTTCTCATACACCTCGCAATTAAATAGAGGAAAGACTAATTACTCTTGCAGGACAACTCAATTCACTGCAGGTGTGCTACTAACTCAGGCTTGTATGAAACATAATGAAAGCAAACCACTCGGAGTTTCATGTCAATCACCTTCCTCGGGCTAGTAGACTCGGCCAGATGCCAGGACTACTCACCCAAGTGAGGACTAATCTCATGAGTAAGGGCTGCAGGAACAGACCCCATCAACATTACAAGCAAAAAATCCAAAAGGCCCATGGGTTTACGTGAAAAAGACCTGTCCATTCACCTCTGGGGCTGCAGTTCAAGTTCACCCAGCATTGAGAGGATAATCATTTGCATTACATTAACACTCTCCACTGTGTTCATTGTAACAATTTGGAGTATGGGGGTGATCTTTCTCTGCTCTTCAAAATGCCCAGGAATGAGTCATGATGGAGAATGAATTACCTGTCACTCACTGAAAAGAAGTTTCCTCCAGACAATGGGCTGAGGTCAGTGTTGTGGCAGAGTAGAGGACAGCTGATGGATCGTGGGGGGGAAGGCAAACTTAATTTTCCAGGGCTTTATGTGCTTGTAAGTTATTTTTGAAAGCACTGACATTCCTACGGTGAGAGAAGAATGTAAATCACATGCGCTAGAGTGAAATGCTTTTGTGGAAGTTACAGATCGTCTCGTGACATAGGACCAGACAGGGTGTAAAGTTGCGCCCACTTCTGCCCAGGCTGCATTTGCACCAGAGAGAAAAGAAAATGAAAATACTCCTATATCATTTTGAATGAGTCATTGGGAACTGTATCTGATCTAAAGCCCACTGAAATCAACAAAGACTTCATTGAGTTTTGGATCAGGCTGTCAAAACCCATTATTGCATGAAGTTCTAAAAATCCCCCAAATTCCCTTTAAATTCTTTAGTAAAACTTTGCTTTTCTTTTTTAGGTGGAATCAGAAAACAGCTTGCAAAAGAAGTTTCCTGATCTCACCAAGTATCCCAGGTGAAGAGACTGATTCACTTTACCCAGAAATGCCCATGAGTGACATTTTGAGCATTAAAGAAAAGAGAAAATAGAATTGATGTGAGCTTGTAGGGTCCTAAAAAAGTAAGGATACAAGAAACCACAAAGGAAAACCATGGTGTGCCAATAAAATAAAGTTTCAGGAGTATCAGGTAACAGAACAGTTGTTCTGTCATCTATAGATGAAATTCACTGCTGTGCAGAGGGCTTATACACCACTTAAGTCATATTTTGAGGGCTTAAGCAGGATTGAATTGGCCTGTGTTGGCCCTCTGTACAGTATTACTCAAGTCTTGCCTACACCGGGAATTTCAGCCACTGATGTAACTGCATGAGGGAAACCCCCAAGTGTCAATAAGGAAACCTGTGATTAGTCCTCGTGAATTTATTCCTGCCTGCTACCAGGATAAATTCCATCAGTGCAAATCCTGCCTTCCCTTGTTGACACTTGTGTGTTGGCACAAGTGGAAATGAGCCACATTAGTGGGTGGCAATCGATTGCTGGATTTGGGGCAAAGTTCCAGTGTAGATAAGGCTTAAGGTGTATGTGTTAATGAGCAACTTTCAATGGCAAATTTCCAAAGGGATCTTTAAAATCCCACAATCTTCTGCCAAATGGCTGCCTGTGCAAAATGTGGGGGTTCAGCTTTAGAGGCCAAGTTGGAAATGTATCTCTAAAGGTTTTGGAAGAAATTGAATACCTTTTAGAAGAAAAGTAAATGATAATAGTGCTGCTCTTTTATGTGTTCCCCTGACTAGAGGTGGAAAACATTTGGATTTTATCTGTGCTTTTTTGAAAAAAGAGAAGACAGCACTGGTGTAAACTTGTACAAACATTACCTCTCTATACCTTTTATTAACTCTAAATAAATCATAGATTTACTGTTTGTTCCTACCTTATGTTCAGCAGCCTTTCCATATTAACAAGGGAAAGAGCTGATTAATAATGTCTTTTTTCCATAAGTAAACCACTACAGCAGGGGTAATGTTAGTAGAACAGACAGTGTCATCAAGATTTAATGTGGGCTGCGTTGCACAGACTTAAAGGGCCAGCTTGGTCCTGAGTATCTTGGAAATTCCCACTCTCTCTATGTACCACTATGACTCTAGACATCAGTTGTGGCACTGCTGATAATAATAGTCTCTAGGTTTGAATGCCTGGGGCCCATGGACAGGATGCCCTCCGTGGAAGCCCCTTGACTCTGGAATACATTTCCTCCACTGGTCTGTCAGAGCCCAAGTCTGTTGTCATTTAAGGCACAGTGTAAGTTTCATCTGCTCCTGGTCCCATTATAATCAATAGGCATTTTGCCATCAACTTCACTAGAGTCATGATTTGGCCCTCAATGTCTTGCGGGAAGGGGGGTGATTATTAAGACCCCAATCCGGCAATCCACTCTGTGCTAGTGGATCCCTGCGTCTGTATGGACCCACACTGAGATCAAATGGGACTTCATGTGTGCACAGGGGTCTCCTAAACATGCAGCAACAGGCACGTTAAGGGCCATAGTCTGGAAGTTCTATGAGCCAGAGCATCACTTGACATCCATGTTCAGTACAGGGGTAAGCACAACTGGATGTCAGCAAAAGATGATGCTAACAACGAAGGACGTGGCATGGAGGTTGAGACCCAGATCCTCAAAGGTACTGAGCGGCCTAGCTGCGATGAAATCAATGGGATTTGAGGATCCAGGCCTGAGTTCATTTAGTGTGACATTGCCAATGAACACTGTGTCTAGACCGTAAGTTTTTGTATACATACTCAGAACCTCTTGTTGGAAACAGAAACATAAAATAAATACATTGATCAATTTGGAAATGGAAAGGCAGCAGCTACAGTGTAAACAAGTCCCAGAAAATAAATTATTATCCTGGCTATTGTTCTTAGCAAACAATAACAATGCTTTCAACCTGCCGTAGAGTCAGCGGAGGTCACTTCCCTCCACTTTCTGTACTGAAGTGGTATGGGCCACATATGCAGGGTCTCCTACATGCACAGATCAGTTCTTTGGGGTAGGGAGCATCAGTGGGGTCCTGGTGTATGACTAGATGCTCTTGCAATACACATAATAATGGGAGCATGATCAGGTCATGCACTTAAAGGTCAAGGGAATTTCTGAGCCCTTTAGCAGTCACCACACGTCTGTCACAAATTGATGTTGGTAAACCATCAGAGTGATGTTTATTCCAAAATAATAGTAGCAGTAATAATATTCTATCACTATATTAATACTAATTCATAGAAAAACATGGAAATAGATGTCACAGCAACCCAAACCAATTCTTTTTTTCATCTTAATATTATCATTATTGCATGGAGTGAAATGTCTGCCATTGACAGATGGTCATTGTAATTATCACTAGAAAAACAGGTTCATCCTTTCAAAAGGGCAGCAACAGACTTTTAAAGGCAGGTGAAATTTTAAAAAAGGATTAGAATGGGATTATTCCTAAGAGAGAGAGAACAGGTGCATCAAAGATCCTCTGCTGAGAGAAAATCCACAGTCATTTTTAATTACATACTTTAAAATATTCCCTTCAAAGTCTGCGATTTGTGTTTCATACCAGCAATTTACACCCAAGATGGCATCAGTGAGGATCAGGAAGTTAGAACAAAGTGAATATTCCTAAATGGAATACTTTGCATGCTTGCTTTCATTCTTTGAATGAAAAATACTACCAAGGTCTGGAAGCTAAGAGTGGGGGGAGCTTTCTACTATTCCAGCTAGAAAACACGCTCATGTCTAGCCCAAGCCTTTCTATTTTTTTACAGAGTTCAGACACCAGTGCTGCTGCCTGGCCCTCCATGAAGAAATGATTTTAAAAAATACAAATGCTTGTTCTGAATGTTAGTACCCAGTGAACAAATACCACCACATCTATCGCTGCCATTGCACTGAATAGAGCTTTATATGCAGGAATGCACGTATTTGTTGAACTGGATTAAAAACATCTGTAGTACAACTACAGATGCTGGGAAAGATCCTCAGGTGGAGTTAGGACAGTTTACCCCAGCCACTGACCTGGTCCAATATTTTTGCTCAAATTGATGGCTTTGTTTTCAGTCGCTATACATGATTATGCACTAGGATATGAAAAAACAAAATCACAGAACAGTAAAGCATGCCATTCAAAATCAATACAGGCACACAATAATCCTTGGGTTTCTGGATCTCATGGTGTTCGCTAGATTTGCACTTAAGAACATATTGTCCTGTACTATTAGACTTTCTAAACTGTCTAGAGTTAGAACAAAGACACTTCATGTTGTTGTTTTATTTATTGTGACTCTCCCCTGGAAACTTAACACTTACCTGATATGTTCTGAAAATATTGAGCTTGGTTCTCTTTCCATTTATGCTGCTGTAAATTGGGCGCAACCAATTTTAATTGATGTCCAGAGGCGTAAAACTGGCCTCGCTGAGAGGAGAGACAGGCCCTCTGATCTCAGTCTGTGATCTTCAGGAGCACGCTCCCCTCTGTTGCACAACATGGAGGGAAACAGATGGCACAAGTTGTTGCTCAAAGGGACCCGGAACTTCCAGCACAGATAAGTAATGCTGAAGCAATATGCTTTCTGAACAGGATATGTTCCAGTTAGGCAGCAGATCAAATGCTCTGTCAACACAGTATTGCCAGCTCTTGTGATCGTATTGTGGGTCTCACAATATTGGGTGTTTTTCTGAACATACCAGCTGCTGGAGTCAAGAGAAGCAAATTTCAGCTTTCATTTTAGAAAGAAAGAAGTTTCTAGCCCTCATGGCTGTGGAGAAAGACTTGAAAACAGGGTCCTTGTGAGAGCTCAGAAACTAAAAGGCAAATAAAAAAAGCCCAACATTTATTATTTTTTAAAATGTCATGATTTTTAAGTCAATCTTGTGATTTTGGGGTCCTGACTTCTGATTTTTAAATACATGGCATTAGCAATGCTGCAACACTTCATGCCTTAACAATTTTTTGCGTCTGTGTTGTGGTTATAGTGTTTATGTCCTCTCACTACAGTATCTTTTCCCTGGGCTTGTCTCTTTCTGCTTTCTTGCACAGTGCCCCCATGCATGTAACACACTCCTGATGTCAGTGTGCTATATGCCTACTCCTTCCTCCTCCAGATCATTCTCCCCACGTGCTCCTTCTGTGAGACTTCCCAGAATTACTCCAATGGTTCAAACATATATGTATTTTTTTTATTCTTCAGTCCTTCTATGTCAGGGTGCCCCAAAATCTTGACCATTCAGCCCCATTTTTATCAAACCAGATGGGCTCAGGCCCCACTTCCCCATGTCCTGAGCACACAGTTTTCCTACAGGTCAGCTGTTAATGAAGCACTAGACAACTAAGGTATATCTGGCTGTAGAAGACTTACCTGCACAGGTCCCACAAGGCTGGATGAGCTTGTCTCTATGCTGAGTTTAGCCAGGTGTGGAGAGACTGAGCCAAACTGGAGCTGGAGGGTGACCAAGAAATCCCTCCCACAGGGGAGCAGGGTTCCATTGGGGTGCACATGCTGGGGAGGGTGGCTGAATGGGATTATAAAGAACAGGCCTTTAAGGGGAGCTGCCTCAACCCCAGCTCATCCCACTATTTGGTCATTCCCCCACACCCCCAGTCTGTTCCCCTTGAAGACCCCATCCCTCACCAGCCCATCCCCACCACTGGGTTTTCTCTGCCTGAGTGGCCATCCCTGCATTCATGGCCCCTGTTGGCAAGGTCCCATGGTTACCCATCGCTACTGCCATTACTCACCCACCACACATGCTGGGTAGTATCAGCACCACAGCGATGCCTCCAATGTCCAGGCAGAGTCCCTGCAGTGGAATCCCTGCTCACTCCCTGCACCCTGGCTGGGTGTCAAGGAGAGACTGCAAGTGGAGCCAGGACAGGTGCACAGGGGGTCCAAAATCCTAAGCAGCCATTAGCACTTTCTTCTTTTCGAGGTAGTAAATACAAAGGACAAAGAAGAGTTCTGGGTCCTTGCAGACACTGCCCACAGTTTGAGAAAAACCTGCTCTGTATAATGAATGTGTCTGATCCCCCATGGAGGTCTGGGCCCCTCCGACGGTGGCCTGGGGCCAGCTCGTCCCCCTGCAGAGGCCTGCCCCTCCCCCACAGGGGGGCTGCGTAGGGCCCCAGAATAGCTAGGGACAGCCCTGCCCGGGTGTCATCTTTGACTCAAACCTCTCTCTAGATCCTCACATGCAGACTGGGTCTAAATCTTACGGTTTCTTCCTGCATAGCATGAATGATAATTGGGAATAATTTAAGAGCATCCTATTAGATACCCAAAAAGGCCAAATCCCACAACTGAGGAAGAAGGCCGTTCTGGTTAAAAGCTGATCAGGTTTAGAGGGGAAGTGAAGGCAGCTACAAAAAATATAACAAAAGGAAGAAGGGAGAAGTTGCTAGTCATGAACATAAATCAGAAATTGCATGAAATTGATAAGGGAAGCAAAAGAACACAAGAAGAAATCTATGGCTAGCAGAGATAAGGACAATAAAAGGGAGGTTTTAAAATACATTAGGAAGAAAAACAATCCTGACAATGGTATTGGTCCACTACTAGATGGAAATGGTAGAATTATTAATAATCCAGAAAATGCAAAAGTGTTCAATAAATATTTCTGTTCTGCACTTGGGGGAAAAACAGATTATTTAGTCTCATCATATAGTGATGGTAATACTCTTTCCATTACATGAGTATCTCTGGAACATGTTAAACAGAAGCTACTAAAGTTAGACATGTTTAAATCAGAGGTCCAGATAACTTGCATCCAAGAGTTTTTAAAGAGTTGGCTTAAGAGCTTTGTAGACCATTAATCTTGATTTTCAATAAGTCTTGGAGCACTGGGGAAGCTCCAGAAGACTGGATGAAAGGTAATGTTATGCCAATTTTTAAAAAGGATAAACAGGATGACTCAGCTAATTAGAGGTCTGTCGGCCTGACACTGATCTCCGGGAAGATAATGGAGCAGCTAATAAGGGACTTAATTAGTAAAGAATTAAAGGAGGGTAATTGATGCATCATTGTTTCCTTGTGGCCCCCTGTCTGTCTGTATCCACATTTTTGTCTTATACTTAGATTGGGAGTTCCTTAGGGCAGAGACTGTCTTTTTGTTCTGTGTTTGTACAGCACCTAGCACAATGGGACCCAGGTCCATGACCCAGGTCCATCCTATTGTAATACAAATAATAAATAATAGTAACAAAGTTGGGTAAATATTATGCATAAATTTATAGAAATAAGAGATGGGCGAGATCTATGAGATCACAGATCTAGTGCCTGCTGCCGTCGCACAACCTTCATTGTATATACTATTCTCTAGTACTTTGTCCACTTGTATATGGCCCTTCAATGACACTGTAGTGTTCTACGTAACCATTACTATGTAGTAATAGCAAATCTTTTAAAAACTAACTCCCTTAGTCTCTCAGCAAGGTACTTAAACATATGTCTAACTTTAAGCACATTACTTCAATGGAACTACTGGCTTGTGTAAAGTTAGGCACGTTCTTAAGTACCTTGCCTAATCAGAGCCTAAATTATCAGGGTACAGATTACAGTTAAACTGGATAGCTCTACAGCTGTCAGTAGTGCCACTGGGTGCATAAGTATTTGAATGATTCTGTCATGGGTTGAGGCTGATCTTGGCTACTGAGCACCTAAAAAGCAGGCCTTAAATTGGACACCCAAAACCAGAGGCACCCAAGATCACTAATCGCTTTGAAAACGTAGGCCAAGCTGTTCTAGTGTGCTTCTGTACAACCCTTTCCCCCACTTAACAAATGTGGTGCTCTCAATTTAGGCTCTAGGTGATGTTTGTCTACACAACCTCACATAAAACAGTGTGAGAGTATCAGAGGTATCAATGGAAGAAAGAAGGGAGGTGCCACACGCACACTGCCTATCTATTCTATACTTTGATCAATTTCACAAACAATTTTTTCAGATTGCCTCAAGATTAAAAATAGTAAAATGGAGAGGGCACACATGGAAACATTGTTCTAAAGCTAAGAATCATTTTGTTTATAAAGCACACCCTAACATGCTTCACACTAGTCTAACATTCTTCTCGCTATAAATTATTATCACAACATGCTTCTCACTGTAAATTATTATTAATCTTTAGTTTTATTGCAATAGCACGAAGAAGCCACTGACGGATTGGGGCCATATTGTGCTAGTCACCATACAAACACCACTAGAGTGCAGGCAACTCTGGGATGGAAAATACACAGTTGGTATGTAGCATAGTAACAGGACGCTGGAGGTGCCAGCTGAGACCAGAGTACCAGTGTGCTGAACACTGTATGAAGACATAGTAAGAGTCAGTCCCTGCCCCAAAAGACAAGACAAAGGTGGTAACCTTTAGTATCCATACAAAGAGCAGAAGCAACTGGGAGGGTCTGTTTTCTGTAGGTTTCATCAGAATGTATAAAGTGCTGTATATAGCTGGCCCAGTAGGGAAAATATTTCCTCTCTTTATTATAATTGTATGAGATGGTAGCTGAAAATCTCAGAGGTTTATATAGTGAAACTTTTTCACTGGGCAGAAAAAACAACTTTGCAGTTGAAAGGTGAACCCAGAATATGTAGGACTGAGAAAAAGCACAAGGCAGTAGTTTTTAATCTTCCATAGTCAAACTACAAGGTATTCTAAATTCACTCCATCCAACATCTTCCCTCCCCTCCCCCCCCCCCCCCCCGCGAAGCGTGATTAACATTGTGTAGTCTAGCCTGAATTTACAGGGCCTGATGATGTACTTACTATCTGCCCAAGCAAAATTGCTATGAACTTAAACGGCGAGTGAAGAGCAGTTCAAATTAAAATAAAATCAAGTCACTCTTTTCATTCCCCTTTATTGTTTAGAACTCAACTAGCACTAGGACCACAGCGGAGTCTCAAAGTCAGGAGGTCCCTTGATTCATTCAATCTCTCTCTCTCACACACACACACACACAAACTGCAACAAGGACAGTGGAACAAGAGAAGTCGGGGAAAGAGCTTTAAATTTTAAAGTTTGAATTTCCAAAAGCAATGGGGAAACGTGGCCGGCCGAGGAAAGAACTGAAATGCGAGGGTGATGTTTTGGATTCTTCTTTAGATCAGCAGCAAGAAATGCCAGCAGCAGCAATGTCCAGGTGCCCATTCAGTGATATTTTCAACAGTAGTGGGGACTCCATGGAAAAGATCAACACTTTCCTGCAGAATGTGCAGATCTTGCTAGAAGCAGCCAGCTACTTGGAGAAAATCGAGAAGGAGAATAAAAGTAAGTTTTGGTTTGGTTCCCTTCCCCCTTCTGTTTTTCCTTAAAGAGGAAAAGAGCAGGAATGTTTGATGACAACAGAAAATGCGTATGAAGATGTAACAAAGAGAGAAAGCTACTTGGGCTCTGACTGCCAGACGAGACTAAACTGTTAGTTTCATGACAACCAGACAGTGATATTCGGAGGGGCCGGGGGCCAACCATTAAAAAAATGCACCAAGTTTCTTAATTTAAAATCATGTGTTTAGGCTAAAGTTAATTTGTTTGTTTGTTTGTTTTTATTTGTTTTTAAGAGACCCAAGAACACTGGCCCTCAATATTTTGTGTATGTGTGTCTATATAGAGGGAGAGAGAGAGACGCATGTTTTCATCCCAACCATAGTCCAGTAAATACAAAGACAAGTGTAAAATGCATCAAAAATGGACTTTGAACGGGGGAGGGGGGAGCAGTTTGAAGCAAACTTTATGATCAAGCAGGGAACCAAATTATAAACAGTTCGAGAGCTTAATTAAATATCTTGTGCATATTTCGACTCTCCCCTAAAGCTAAGCGAACGCTTTTATTTTCCTTTTCCAGATTTTTTTAAAGCAGTCTGAACCGAATAACAAATTACTGGGGGGGGGGGTGGTAATTATATGTAGTAAGGGATTTCCACCGCCACCACCTTGGGTAGTGTACTCGTCAGCAAAAAATAAATAATCCAGAACGATTCATACGTTTGCAACGTCTCTGAGCACAACCAATAGACAATAACAGCAGGAAATAAATAGCCTAGCTGGTGTTTAATCTAGCCTCACAACACTGAAGGTCAGCGAAGGAAGAAAATAAATGATCAGATGCACCGTGTCAGCCTCCGCAATAAAAAAACACACACACCCCCAAAGTCCTAATCCAAACCTAGGTCCCTGCCGAATTAAGTTGTTGATCTGTATTTAAGGGGGGGATTGTTTGGCTCGAGGAAATGTTCCTTAGATAAAGTATCCCCGTCTCCCCAGAAAAAATGATCTTTGTATGTTTCAATTGCAATTATATCAGCCAAGCCTTTGTTGATCGCAGACTCTTTTATAGGGAGTGGGGGAAGTGTGTGTGTAAATAGAGAATTGTTTCCTAAAAGGATGGTGTAATAGGGCTTTTTAAAAAAAGGGGCTAATACCTCGGAATCAATGGAAGCTTGATGCTGGAATCAGTCAATGGAATCAATGTTAGCTAATGCCTTGGCATCAATGGAAGTAGTTCGGGGGGGGGGGGAAGGGGTCCACATACAAAATCAGTTTCGTCTCCCAAAACAAGGGGTCTTATACTGATCCAGGGCCGTTTCCCCAGTTTAGGGGAGTCACCAAAGTGGGGAAGAATAGTGTAGTTAACTGAGTGACACGTCCTTGTTTTTCTTTCTCTCTCCCCTACGCATGGGGACAGTCACGTAGGCAAGAAGCAAAACTAGCCAAGTAGCCAGTAGAAAAATGTGCGAGGTGGATGTCACTATAAAGGACTTGGCTAGAGCGAGGTTAATCACTTTATTGGTCACCTCATTTCATTAGCGCAGGTGGTAGTGCAAGTAACTAGAATAACTGGATCAGACCTGCCTCCCAATCTCTGAATCAGGGCAAATTGCCTGCAGTTCTCTACAACACACACTAAATATCCACCCAGACACTTATTTTTGACCCTGTTTTAGTTATTCCTCTTTCTTCATTTTGTTATGACTGTCAGAGAGTAATGGGAGAGGCACAGACTGAAGAAGGATCAATAGATTTGTGTAACTAGGATTCAGAAATATGGACTTGAGACACAATTGAAGCCACAGAATTCCCCTCTGATGATAGTCTTTCTCTGGTCTCTATCTCTCTCTCTGGCATGAGACCATGCAAAATATTGTTACAGCCGCTGTCTGCTGAGAGATCTGGTGCATCTCCTGAAGGGCTATAGGAATTATCTAGTATTATGCATTTGAAATATTAAATGTTAAACTGCAGCCAGAAGATCCCACCTCCATCCCTAACACCTCTCTGGAGGGGGAGAAGGTATCTCTGCAGATAAAGCCTGCATTAAAGAATTAAATGTATTCTGCATGCTATGGGGAATTGGCTTGCTTAACATCCTAATATGCAGCTAACAGTTTGCAAAAAGTTCTTCTTTTAAAACAGTCAGGAGCCATTCTTTTTAAAGGGAACATTATCAAATTAATATTTTTTAAAAATACACACAAAAATCCTGTCTGTATTTACAACTGCAATCAGTACATATGATTGAAGAAAACCCAAAGCAACTACCCTTTGTGTGTCAATAATGCCTCAGATGATGAAAAGAGAGTGAATTGTTTCCTTTACATTTTTTTCTGCTGCTGTCTCACTCTTTGCGCTGTCTACTTAGTTTGGACAATAAAACGAGGCTGGCCAGTTTCACTGTTTGTTCCTGATGCACTAGTCCAGTGCAGCGAATGTTTGGGGTTGCAGGGCTCCCAGGGAAATGTTTACATCTACACCAAAGTCTATGATCATTGAAACATATGTGTATATTTTTTCTAAGTTGGGTGACAATATTTCTATGCAGGAGGCTTTATTATTTTTTAACAAGACATAAATATTGGACCTCAACTACTTGACTGTGTCCCTTCTTGTCCTACCCCTCTTCCAAAGTTTCTTTTGAGGGCGAGGCCACAATCCATTCTACTGCCGCTGCCCCAGGTGCACTCTGTCTCCCAGCCTGAATTACAGCCTGCTCCCATCATCAGTTGATCCTAGGCTCCTCCTTCCAATCGGAGCCACATGGTTTCCACATGGAGACAAACTCCTCATCTGACTGGACTTGACCGAACTTAACAGGCGTGGTTCTGGCGGGCCCCTCTGCCAATGGGAAGCGCCTGTGTCCTCCTTGACGTCACGCGTTGCTGAGCCTGGAGTTTAGTGGGTGGCACCAGCAGCAGAGCAGGGTACTTGCTGGGAGTTGTAGTCAGATGATGTCATAGTCCCTGCTTAAAGTGGCAGGGACAACGCTGGACATTGTATTGCTCGCTAAGTTAAAGTGGGTTTTGTTATAACAAGGGAACGATAGGTGCCTGCCAAGGTGTATCCCAGTCCCATCCTCTTCTGTGCAGCGGATTAGGACCGTCAAGATCTTTATGGTAGTATAAAACAGGTGACGAAAGGCCTTTTGTGGTACAGCTGGCCTGCGTCCTTTTATGCTGCTTGTGCAACAGATCATGTTTATGCACCGTGTGCGTGCAAATGGTTCTTCCTCAAATGCACGATGCTCTTGTACTTCCGTTAGATGCATTTTATGGAGAGGGGAGAGTGAACTAGTTAAGATTTTTTGCAGAGAGAGAAAAACAGAGCACCCATCTGGTGGGATTCTTTTCCTGTCTTGTCAAACATGATCAGGAGCGCCATTTAGGGAGGGCAGAGGGGGCAGTTGCCCCACCCTCCCCCTAAATTTCATACATTTGCGTGAAGTTTACTGCAGGAGGGAAGATGCCGCCCCCATGAGCTGTCTGCAGCAGCTGCCCCCCTCAGCTGCTGCTGGCCAAGCTGCTCTGACCAGGAGCCTGCCTCCTGATCCCTGTGTAGAGTCCCCGTCCCCCTCCCCTGTACTTAGTCTCCAATGAGCTGGGCTGGGGGGATAGGGAGCCTGTCTGCGTTGGTCGGTGCCTCGGGCCCAGGAGTGGGTGTTCGGGGGGAGGGGGCTGCTGTACTGAACAAGCTTTCTCCCGCCTGAGAACTCAGCTTAAAGAGACAGTGTGCTGACACATACACAATCTCCCTCATGCATTCCCCCCCCTTCACATACACAGTCTCTCTGACACACCCCCAACACATACATATAGGTGGTGGTGTTGTTACTTGGTACTACCTGTCAAAATGCGCAATGTAATTGTAGTCTTTCAAAGTTCGTTAGAGATTACAGTACTGTTATTTTTCTGACTGGTCTGTCCATTTCATAATTTTATTTCCATCTTATGCTTAAATTTAATTCTTTGAATAGTGAGTTCTAAAATGCCTGACCTGTCCTGGATGGAGTAATTATCATTATTACTTTTATTACCATATTGTGCTTTGTTGCTCATTTATTTAAAATGGTACAGTCAAATAATAGTATCCTTCTAGAATGTAAATTTAGCTTGTACTCACCTTAGCAGTGCCAGTTTTAAAAAAATCATCTAGTAAACATAACTTTAGACACCGTGCAGATGGTTGCTTATTTTCAAATTTGTATATGTAGTTATATCTGTAAAATAACTTAAAATAATTCCACAAAAATAAACGTGGTTCCAAGTCTGATACTAATAGTAATGATGGAATTAAATGTCAGTGAGTCACATACATGGTTGTGATTGGTAAACATACATGCCAAAATAATAAATAAATTTCCGTTCTTAATAAAAGAGGAAAAAACATAACTTAATTTTAATATAAGTAAATATGTTTTTAGTGGAATGAAAAACAATTGATTAAAACAGAGTATATAATGGCAGTAACACAGAGTGTGTCTGTTAGAGAAAGTAAGCAGATTTTATTTATCTCTACTAAAGGTAATATACAAAGTATCAAACTTAGGTTTCTGATATCTGCAGCAATGCCCCAAAACTGATACCTCAAGGCTTGGGAATATCTTGCTTTATTATCTCCTGATTGTTCTAAACTTACATATGGATTTAAAATATGGCTTTAATTGGTGTTTGTATATATTTTCCTTTCCTTATATAGGAATTAGATACAATGCTCATGTCAGTTAATTTCTAAGTTATCATCAGCAAAAAACCTAGTTTTTGGGTGTCTAAGTAGCCCTTGGAATCATGGTTAAAGTTGCCTGTCCCCCCGCAACGGTGCACCTGGACACGATCATCACTTTAAGAATCAAAACTAAAGTGTCCCACCTCTTTACGAAATGCTTGCAGCACTTTGCTGTGCTTTCTGTTTGTTTTAATTTTGTGAAGCCCATTACAATGTTTGTGAATGGCACTATACAAATTAATTACCGTATATCTTCGTTGAGAAGGCTGCTCTTATTAGCAGTCACTGTCATTGAGCAGCTGCACATTTGCCATGCAGTTTTTAATATAGGATGCCATTGTTTAGTAGGCAGAGCTTTATCCATACAAGCTGCAAAAGAAAGTGATCATGTTTCAGAGAAGCTGCCTTTCTGTCAAAGCCACAGGGGGCATTAATTGAAAGCTACAGCTTCTAAGTGCTAAAATATGGTTTTGCTAATAATAAATGAAAGAACAAAGTGCATATTCATATTTTAAATAGCTAAAATCACTTATTTCTTTACGTCAATAATTATTTTGCAATATGTCTCTACAAATGACAAGACATCTGAATATATAAACAATCTAGATATCGAGTAGAGAAAACCTACACAGTACCTTGCAAAAAACTATTTCCTTATGTAAAAAACCCTGACCATGACTATTATGGGAATCAAATCTACTACTGCTGTTTTTCAAAAAATAATAACAAAATCTAGGATCTATCTTAAAGGGACACTGTCAAAATTATATATTTTTAAAACAGAGATTTCCTTACCCTTGTGGCTCATAACACCTAGTGGTTGGGGTGTTTATTTTCCTCTCCTCCCTCCCCATTTTTATAATTCTTACCAATTTCCTTGTTTAGTTTCTGCATTTCACTCAGCTGGGAACATGAAAATAGACAGGTCAGTTTCACTCTCTCAAGCACCATCTTGACACAAAACTGGAGGACTTAGGTTTGAGGAACCTGATGGGGAATATTTATATCCAGACAAAAAACAAACACAAACCAACCGAAGGAAAAAACCCTCTGTTTTCACTGAAATTTGCCATAATATTAATAATCATGAAAATATTTCTACTACTAGTGGTAGGTTTTGCAAAAACTTTCAATTTTTTATATTTAGACTATCTAAATTTCAGGCCTAAACTCCCTTTCAACAAATGGTTCATTATTCAAAAAACTGCAACAACCCTGTGCTGTATTCTATTTGCAGTTCAAAATACGACTGTCATAAAACAGATGGATTGTGCAGTTAGTGTGTTGCTCTCAAACAAAGAAAAAGGCTATCTGAATTAGGAGACGATCTCTCAGCATTACAGACCCTAGTGTACTAACGGTGTAGAGGGAAGAGATGTATTTAAAAGTATATTCTCAGTCTTATTGGACAGAGATTTATGGTCTCAGCTCAGATTATTGTACCAAAATGATCCTATGCCCTTTAGCCTGCCAAAGCAGGAACTATTACTCTGTGTACCCTTTGCTGACCAGATGACAAAGGCATTGGTGATGTCTGCTCATGTATCTTCACAGGCTAAATGCACCAACCAGCAATAGGATAGGTGAAAAGAGCAGAAAGTGTGATGCTAATGATGGCTATTGCAGCAAAATTCAAGGTAATAAACATCAACATGTCTCCCCTTCCCTGCATTGTGCTGATGTCACTGGACCTCTCCCACTCTTTTTGATCAGATTGTTATTATTTAATGGTTATATTATGCTAGCCTTTAAAGGACAACCAGGTACAGCCCTGTTGTGTTAGGTGCTGTATAAACATATAGAGTGACAGTCCCTGCCCCAAAGAGGCTACCCACTAAAAGATAAGGCATAGCAGATAGATGAGACAAACAAACAGACTGGAGTGAGTGAAGGAGATGGGATAACAAAAAATAATAGGAATTCTTAGCCAGCCAGGAGCAACAATCACAACTCACCTCCTGCCTAGCTGTTATCAAGTGGCAGTTTTCTCTATGCATTACTGCAGAGGTGCATTTTGAGGAGTGCATGAAGGAGGGTAAGGTGGTGGCTTTATAGATTTTGCTGGGAATTTTCCTCATGTGGATGGGAAGAAAGCGTGATGGTGCTTGTGGGAGAGGTGGAGAGGCAGGTGATGGAGGCTGGCATCATGGGCAGAGTGAAGGGCAGGAGTTAACCTCACAATTAAGATTACAGGGCAGATAAGAGAAGACTAAATTGTGAAGGGCTCTGAAAGTAATAAGACAAGGACAAGAAGTTTGTGTCTGCAGTGGAAGAAGGGAAGCCAATGGAGGGAGTTTAATAGAAGGTAGTATAGTCAGAGCACCGAGTCAGGAAGATGACCTCAGCAGTAGCAAGATCAAGTTTGCCAGCTATTCTTCTCTGTCAACATATGTTCCCTGCCTGACATACCAAGCTAATTGATGCTTAACTAATCATTACACGGATTTAAAACACTGTCACAAACTTTCTTCACAGGGGATTAATAATTCAAGGGTATGGAGCCTTTCACCTGTAGGGCAGGTTGGTAGTGTGCTAGCAGTTCACTGGCCTATGAGAAATGAGTTGATGGTTTCTCTGCAGTTCCCCCTAGACATGTTTATAATCGCGGACACCATCACCATGGTGATTAATAGCAGAGGAGTCAAGGATCGAATGGGCCACATGGAGACTGTACTGCCTGTTTATTCCTATTGATGATCCTTCTAGGTCAGAGATGAGGTGTCCATGGAGCACTATAGAGATGTTGGCATCACCACTACCTGAGCTGCACATGTTCTTGGGCTAACCAGAGAGCTCCACAGTCCAGAACCTGTCACCAGCATTAAAATCCCTTACAGTGGTTAAATTCACTTTACCTTATCAAAGTTCTTAACGCTCCACAAAACAATGTGCACGAGGCAGCCATGTCTGGGTGTGCTATTGCTTCATTAGAAAGATCTGTTTCTCCATTTAATACACTGTATTAGAGCTAGTGAATATAATTGAGCTGTTATTTTTCCAACTGGGCTTCGGGAAATGAGTTGCACTGCTGACTGGCTGTTTGGCATAGTTCTCGCTACACCACCACCAAAACCTCAGGGCCAACACATCTCGGTATGGGTTTCAAGATGACCTGTTCCTATGAAGTGAGCTGTAGCTCACGAAAGCTTATGCTCAAATAAATTGGTTAGTCTCTAAAGTGCCACAAGTGCTCCTTTTCTTTTTGTTCCTATCCCAGAAAATTAACCCTGGTTTGAAAGGGGCAAAAACCTCC
This sequence comes from Eretmochelys imbricata, assembly GCF_965152235.1. Lineage (NCBI taxonomy): Eukaryota > Metazoa > Chordata > Testudines > Cheloniidae > Eretmochelys > Eretmochelys imbricata. Next base: position 116,838,124 of record NC_135578.1, on the reverse strand, counting down.
TGTGAAAAATGCCAATGGCTATTTTTAGAAATCAGAGGTCTCCTGAGGGCAATCCTGTTGGCATACTGTAAACTCTGGAATTCTACGTTAAAGACAGTGACAACTGGAAATAAATTGCAGCACCCAAAAGTGGCTGAAAGACTGAGGCAATAACTCCTCTGGATTGTGGAATAAAAAGACTGTTAGAAGGATGTAGAGTAAATTAAAATGATCTGTGTTAAACAACATGGGCCCTGCTCTGCACTAGCATGTACACATGGGACTCTTCCTGATGTCAATAGGAGCCGCACAAGCATGCAATGACCTCATCTGATGTAATATCCACATATGTAATAGGTACAGAACACAGTATGTACCATGCTTATTACACAAATGGCCACCTGTTGCCCAGCTCCTTTTCAAAGGCTGGAGTGCAAATGAACAATTTCTTGGGACACTAATGTCCTTGTTTGGATGCCTAGCAGAGGTATTCATTCATGAGACAGTTGACTTTATCCTCTGGCAGAAAATAACTACAACTTACTAGAATCCTGGCTTTCAGTTGCTATCTATGTTTAGTGACCTTGCACGCTAGGAGTGGCTAACAAGTGACCTCAGAATTGTCCCTAGCTATTGAACAGTAATTTCTAAGGTAGAAGAATACTGATCCCTGAAGGTGAGTCAACAGCATCCTTTCAATGCAACTTCTTCCATTGGCTGTTACTCTTTTTACCATACAGAGGTAACGATGCAATATGTATTGCCAAGCTGTACTTAGCAAAGATAGAATTTTTAATTTCACTGTGTGCACAACTCCCATTGAATCAATGAGAGCTTTACATATGGATCAACGGCAGTGAATGTGGTCTTAGAGCTTAAAGCAGGAGTGGGCAAACCTTTTGGACTGAGGGCCAAAATTGTATGGAGGGCCCGTTAGGGGAGGCTGTGTCTCTCCAAACAGCCAGGCGTGGCCTGGCTCCCCGCCTCCTATCCGACCCCCCTGCTTCTTGCCCCCTGATGGCTCCCCTGGGACTCCTGCCCCATCTACCACCCCCTGCTCCCTGTTCCCTTACAACCCCCGCATCCCCCTGCTGCCCCATCCAATCCCCCGTTTCATTCCTGACTGCCCCCGCCCCGGAACCCCTGCCCCATCCAACCCTCTTGTTCCCTGCCCTCTGACTGCCCCAACCCCTAAACACACCCCCGAACTCCCCTGCCCTCTATCCAATCCTCCCTGCCCCCTGGCCACGCTGTCTGGAGCACCGGTGGCTGGCGACGCTTCAGCTGCGCCGCCCAGAGCACCAGGTCAGGCTGCGGCTCTGCAGCCCCGCCGCCCAGAGCATTGTGCCGGCGGCATGGCATGCTGAGGCTGCGGGGGAGGGGCCGGGGGCTAGCCTCCCAGGCCAGGAGCTCAGGAGCCAGGCAGGAGGGTCCCACGAACCAGATGTGGCCCGCAGGCTGTAGTTTGCCCACGTCTGACTTAAAGCAATATAGTCAATGGAGTAGTACAGAGCTCTTCTTCCAGCCAGCTAGCAAGGAAGCTCCATCCATTCCTCCCAGATTTTGATCTGGCCACAGTGATTTATGCATTGGTCACCTCCAGGTTGGATTACTGTGCCTCACTCTGTCTGGGCCTCGTAACAAAGCTCACAAGGAGGCTACAGCAGGAGAAATACAATAGGGCACTCAAAGATAAAATCCTAAACCAAGAAGACCACCGCAAATTGATCATACTTCTCAAGGGTAAAGCACTTTGAGAACCTCTGAAGAAATGCCCTATTTACCCATATTCAGAGAGGTTAGCTTTCTTGCATCTTACGTTAGGCTTTCTCTTCTTGGATTTAACATCCTTTTTTAAGCAAGATCCTGCTCTTACCTAGCTTTGCAGTTGGATCAATCAAGGCACAAGACAATCAAGTGACTTGACCGAAGTCATGGACTCATCTTGGATTAGAATAACCTGTGGAGGAGTGCAAGTCTGAAAACAAAGCAAAGTATCATTCTCCAATCTACTCGAAAGTGGCAGCTGAAAAGTCTATCTGGCTTTCGTTTTTTTCTTGCTGACCTGCTGTGAGATGTCCTATTGACGCTTTGGCCTGGATCCTCAAAGGTATTTAGGCTCCTAACTTCCACAGAAATCAACCTTTGAGGAGCTGAGCCTTTCTGCCTTTTCCAGTCAAGCTGTACAGAATTAGATTTCATGTTTAGGTCCAACAGCGTTATTTTTTATCTCTTTACAACTTTAGCCTGTTGGAGGGACAGTGTATCACAAGTAGTGTAACCCAGAGGAGACTCAATCCTCTTTTGAGATGGGGTTCAAAAAGATCTGGTATAGGTGAAGGTGTTTGTGTCATACCTTGCAAGAGAATGTTCAAGAGTGGAAACACAAACCATATTTTAAGGGCACCGTAAGTCTTTTATTGAATGCACTGCAACAACTAGAGGATGCAGGTGGCAGGCTGTGCTTGGAAAGTCCTCCAGTCAGGTGAGAGAAATTCTGCCTCATGCAGTGTTTAAAACTATCAATAAAAGAGTGGTGACTTTGTAGTTCCGGTCCTCAGTGGCATGCAAGAGAATTGGATGTTAGTCCTCCTAGCCTCTTGTTCTGCAGGCCACCAAGAGCTGTAAGTGCTACAGAGCTAAGCCCCTCAAACATTTTGTGTTCAAGCCCTATTGATCACTGGTCACCCCTCTGGATCTTGTCCACTCCTCCTTGGTCACAAGGGTGGTGGTTCTAATATAATGCTTGAAAGGCAGGATTAAAAATTGCAGAGGATTGTTAGGAGCTTCAAATATTGCTCCTTTGCCCCTGCAGAATATGTATTGTTAAAATACAAAGGAATAGTTGTTGTATGTCAGCTGTGGCAAACGAGATATGTACATATATAATATTGCCATTTCTGTGGTCTTTCTGGAGATTGCAATAACTATTGGGAGAGAAGGGGTTAATAAAATAAAAAAATATTCAGGGCAGGGATGGAACACCAATTGATTTTAACCGAAAAATAATAGCCCATGTTTAAGATTTATTTCAGGTTTGCAAAGTACTGTATTTTCTAGGGCCTGGGGTCTGGTGGTTAGAGCCAGGGATCGGGTATCACGGTTCATGAGTGTGGATGAGTGTGTGACCTTGAGTAAATCATGTAATCCTTCCGTGCCTCAGTTTACCCATCTGTAAAATGGGGAGAAGAAAATCTAAAGCCATGGGATCTTGTGAAGCTTAATTAATTATTTATTGTAAAGCCCTAAGAGATTCCCTCATGAAAGGTTCTAGATTAGTTCAAAGTATTAAGTATTATTACTATAAACCACATCTATTCCACTTAGTTAAAATAGTAAGGCAGCATTTCAGATATAAATATTAACTGATTCCTGCACTGCAGATTTCTTCTTGGATTCAAATTGTTGCTAAGGAGGAGGGAAAGGCCATCAGGGAGAAGAACAAATCCATTATTAAGGCTGGAAATGGAGGGCTGCCGAAGTGCCATTTAATAAAATGTAAAAAGCCCCTTTCTAAAGGGTGAAGCTGCAGAACACAATGAAAATGAATCACAGCTGCCAGAGGAGATGCCAAGCAGCAAGCACTTACAACTAGAAAACTGTACTTAGAGATCATCCTGAGCCACTAAATGAAATGTTCTCACTGTCCCCTAAAATAACCCTTTCCTCTTCCGCTCCCCAGCTTTGCAAGTGTATTGCTTGACTACATTTTAATTTGACTTTGGATTTTTAGTTGGCATCAATGTATATGACATCAAGCAGCCCTAACCCTCTCAAGGAAGCTGCCTCATGTCATTCATTTCCCACCCACATTTGTCTCCATCTCGTACAAATCTGGCATTTTGCAGACTGACCCTACCCACAGTAGGCCTTGAGATGACAGCTGAAATACTCTTCAAATGCTGCTGTAACACAGCTTGCATACTTCTCGAATGCTCCTCGTTCTGAAGGATGTCCTGTGTTTTTAGCCCCAAATTTACCTTTACCGTGCACAGACCTTCTGTGGTCTTTCTCTCAGGTTAATTTAAATTATTAGCATTAGAAATACTGACTCATGACACTGAGTCTATAGTCAATGTTCAGGTCCAAGAACTGATCCCACATAGCTCTATGTACAATCTCCCCCGCAATTGTTTGATCACACTACTGCACTCTTTTGTTTCTCTTATTTTGTCTTTGCTCCCACTTTGTGGAATGTGCATTTCAGGTGATTGAGAGAGAAGTTTGTGTCCACACATGCCACAGCACTCTCTTTGCAACCCACTGCTGGCTCCCTCATTTTAATCCAACTGTAAGTCCCACCTTGGGCAAGCTGAAAAGCTGCTCAGAGTGAATAATGATAAAGGCCCAAGTCCTGCAATCAGACCAGTGTAGGACAACTCCTGCATTTGTGTGGAACCCTAATGAATTTTGCATGGATATAGGAATTCAGATTAATCGAACAGATTTCAGGATCAGGGCCACAGAAGGTGAAACTGGGCATTATTTGTTTCTTAAGGGTCCTACCAGCAACGAGCTGAAGTGGTGATCAGAGGAGCTCTGAGGGCACTAAACCAATGCAAAATGGTATGGGGAAAATTCTCCTAGAAATGTTTAGACAACCAAGAATCAAGATGCTGAATTATTTGATACAGTGAGACACTTTTTAAAAAAAGAGTAATATTGTTTAAAAACTCCTTAATTTGTTTTTAAAATCTTATCTAACCACCCCTGCCCCCATTTATATCTTAGCACTATATGCAAATTTGGTCATGCAGTAGAGGGTCATATAATAAATAGTTAGATCATTGAGGTCATCAGCTTGTGAGGTCGACGATGTAATCACCTGATGTAGGGACCCTATAAATATTGAATTAATACTATATTTGACCTGAGGCAAAAGGCTATTTCAAAGTCATTTAACAGTGACACAAAGAGCCTTTTCCCCTTTAGATTTTGCTAGATTTATTTGGAGGTTATAGATTTAGAAAGGAGCAATATAATAAGCAAAAAGTGGCATTCCCTAGCTCAGTAAGGTTGACGGGTGAAAACCATTTTGCTAACTCTCATGATATTCGCTGTTTTTGTTATAGCCCCAGCTCCTGGAGTCAAGCAATGATGTGAGAATCTCAGCTTTCATTTAAAAAATGAAAGGCCTCCCAGTTGTGGAGGAAAGCTTGAAAATCTGACCTCAAAAAGCAGAAGACTAATAAAAAGAATCAAAATTTGTCTTATTTTAAAAATCTGTGAAATGGCAAAAGAGCCAAATGAGGGTAAAGAAACTAAACCCACATTATTTCACATTCTCTCATCTTCATTGTTGACAACTTTTTTTTAATTTTTATTGAGAGTCTTGGGATGTTTTGTTTAAAGAGCCTGCTCCTGGAGATAATTCATTAGGTGACAATCTCAGCTTTCATTTTAAAAAATAAGTTTCTGGCCCCCATGGTTGCGGAGAAATGCTTGAAAATTTAACTTAGATGCATCCTAAATGCTCAGAAATCAGAAAGCAAATAAGCCAAGTTAAAAACAACAACATGATTTTTACGCCATTCTAATGGGGAGGGGGTCAAACTGATGACTTTTGGACATTTGGGGTTGGCAATACTGCATCTGCTCTGTGCCATGTCTTTCATTTTGGGTCTTTGTCCAACTTCTAAGGCTGGCGTTACACATTGTCATTAGCAAGTTTCAAGCTCCCCCACAGTAACCTTAAAAGATGCTGGCAAAGTTTCAAGTCCTGCACACTTACCATGATCGTTTGTCACTGTTTACAAAAAAGGGAACACTAAAATATATATTTTTAAGGGCACTGAGAATAATAGAGAATGGACTGCAGAGCCTGTGCACCAGTGACTCTCTCCACGGTTTAACACTGCTATTACTTAGCATATGTATAGTGCTTCAAATGTACAAAACACTGTAATAGCATTATGTAGTGCTACTTTGCTCTTCTGTGTCACCTTTTACATGTTGATCTCAAAGCACTTTACACATATCAAAGAACTAAGCCTCTCAGAGCTATATGAGGTAGGCAAGGTCCCTTGCCCCTATTTTGCAAATGGGAATGAGGGACGGAGCAACCAGTTTACCAATGTCATGCAGCAAGCCAGTCATATCAGAGCTGTGGCTAGAACCCTGATATATCCTGACACACAGACACGTGTGCTAAACCTGTTCTGTACCTAAGTAGCAGGGAAGCTGAAGAGTATGAAGAAAAGGGCTATTAAAAAACACCACCACCACAAATGAAAAACAACCCTACAGGGGTCCTGCATTTTTGGTTCAACTCTAAGTTCCTCTTATTATAAAATACTAGATCAACCACTCTAGGCCTGATTCTTCACTGTCTTGTACCTTGTAGTATTTCAGAGCTGTCCAAAGCAGATGTAAAATGCTACCATTCTGATTTAGTAGCATTCTGAACCCACTTTTTGTACCCTCTGTTTTAGTGGTGTTATAGCAGTTGGCCTACTAATGTGGAACACTTGGGAGTGTTTTTAAGGGCAGGGACACGGTTGTCTGAAAGTCACCCGTGTCCGGTGTTTGTCATGTGGACTATGTGAAATGAGTTGGTGATTCTTAGTCACATTTCCCAACGCACAAGAAGAACTATGTTCAGTTTCTGGCCCTGACAGAGGCTCCCTGTGTGACATGTCACGTAAACCTCTATCTTGCAAGCTGCTTCGTTTCAGCATAACCCTGTCTGTGTGGATCCCTGTTAGGCTCTGCCCATTCAGAGCAGTTTGCAGGATCAGAGCCTTAACTCTCTGAGCCTGGGTTTCCCATCTGTATGTCCCTTCTCCTACTCTGTGGCCCTTTTGTCTATTTAGAATATAAGCTAAAGTGATAGAAGATCTCTTACTTGGTGAATGAACATCACTCATGTACCAGACCCGCCCCCCGCATCATAAGACTTGCTTAAAAATTACAGGATTCAGAGTAACAGCCGTGTTAGTCTGTATTCGCAAAAAGAAAAGGAGTACTTGTGGCACCCTTAGAGACTAATGGATCCGATGAAGTGAAGCTGTAGCTCACGAAAGCTTATGCTTAAATAAATTGGTTAGTCTCTAAGGTGCCACAAGTACTCCTTTTCTTTTAAAAAATTACAAATGTTTTAAAAAAATAACTTTGGGGGAAATTGTGTTTGCCTTTTAGCTTTGGCACTTTAAGGGGTGGGGCATTTTCAAACTCTTCCTCCTCCTTGAGACGGGCTAGAAGCTTGTGTTTTTTTAAATTAAAAATGCAAGTTGTGATTCTTACATAATCCCAGGACTCCAGGAGCTGATGCTTTAAGAAAACCAGTCAACCCGGCCAGAGTCAGCACCGCCCTTCTGCCTACAGCCGCCTGTAGCGGGCCGGGGCAGCTAAGCAATGCCAGGAAGGTGCAATAAAACCGGTTTAGACCCTGGCTGCTGTCATCCCTGTTGAGGGCCTCAGCAGCGCGCAGGCCCCAGTGGAGGTTACCTTCTCGCCCGCCTCCAAGCGGGACTGCCTGAGGCGCGTCCGCGGGGTGGCCCCGCCGGGGCTGGCCCCTTCCACTGGCACCGGACTAACCTGGGATTAAAGCACGTGACGGCCGGTAAGGGGCAGAGCGCGCCAGCCTCCCCTCAGCAGGCGCGGGAACGCACAGCCCCGCCAACGGCCACCCCAGGCGCCCGCCTGGCTCTGCCCCGAAAGGGAGGAGAGAGGCGGGAAGAGACACGCTTCCCACAATGCATCACGGCGCCCGCTCCTGCGGGAGCGGGAGGCGCCCGGGAACTACATTTCCCAGGCGGCTGTGGGGCAGCGGCGGTCGTGAGTCCCCTCCCCCTCCCGTGGTCGCTCGCCGGAGGTAAACAAAGTGTGAGAGGCCGACGGACGCCGCCGCAGGGCTCTGCTGTGGGGCGTCGAGGCGACGGGTCCGGGCCCGGGCTTGGAGCAGAGATGTAGGGGGCAGGACCGAGGCTAGAAAGGGGGGGCGGAGTGTGGGGCAGGAGCAGGGCTAGGGAGGGCAGAGAGTGGGTGTGAGGCAGGGTTAGGGGCAGGGGGCAGCGTGTGGGGCAGGAGCAGGGGTATCTGGCTGTTTGATTCTCTCTTATCACACGTTATTCCTGCCCCAGTGGCTCTCTGGAGGCAGCAGGAGACGGGACTGCACCCCGATCCTGTGTGGCTCCCCCATCCTTCCCTCCCTGAAGGAGACGTATCCTGGGGACGCTGTCATTGATGTGAAGAGTCCAGATCTCGGGGAGAGAAGGAGCTCTGTCACCGCTCCCCTTGGCCGCTCCTGGCGCCTCAGGTGGGGGATTGGAGTGTGGTGGTTCAGGGCTGCAACCCCCCCGCCCCCCAGCCACCTACCTGGGGGCCATGGAGCGGGTGCAGATGATCAACATCCAGCGGCTGCTGGAGGCGGCAGAGTATCTGGAGCGAAGGGAGAGAGGTAATGGGGGGAGGGATGCTGGGGTGACAGCTCCCCAGGGAAGGAGTGGGGCTTGGGGGAGAAGGGGAAGGGAGGGTTGTGGTGAGAGAATCCCATGTATGGAGGGGAAGCACCCTGGGGGTTGGTGGTGAGAGATTCCCCATAGAGGCAGGGAGATTGAAGAGGTGGGGATAGGGGTGAGGGGCTTCCATGGATGTTGGGGTTGGAGTTGGAGATCCCTGCAGAGGGGGAAGATTGGGGGGAGAGCGCCTGGTATGAACGGTTCTTGGGGATTGGGGTGAGCTCCCCACAGAGAGAGATGGGGAGGTCTGCGGCTACAGAGAGCCTGAAAACACAATGGGAAATGCCTATTTTACACTGTGTCCAGGTCAAACAGCTTGAGCGAGGACCAGGGAACCAAGCTGCCCATGCCATTGTGTCAGCTTTCAGTGTTTTCTGGGATCCTCTCCCCAAGGTTTACAGGGGCTTAAACCTCCTCCCCTGGGACTGGCTTAATAGTCCCTATCTCCCACAATGATATGGCTCTAACCCCTTTCTCACACAGACTTCTGCCTCCCGCCTGGTTATTGCAGGTCACTTGTTCTCTCTCTCCTCCTCTCTTTCCCCCCCATCCCCCCCGGGTTATTTCATGCTTCTGGCCTTCCTTCCTTAGATCACTGGGTTCAAGTGAATGAACCTTTCTTCACCAGTTTCTCTCATCTGTTGATTTTTGTGCAGAGTGTGAGCATGGCTATGCCTCGACCTTCCCCTTGTTACCAAGCCCTGGACTGCAGGATCCAAAGCCAATGCGGAGGCTGAGCCGGGTGAGGAAACACAGCAGCGGGGGCAGCAGTACAAGCACTGCCAACAGGTACCACGCTGGGAGGCAGGGGTGGGAAGTCGTGGGGTGCAATGAAACCCGGGGCTGGGGGAAAAAGAGGAGACGAGATGAAAGCTCCTGGCTGGAGACCCTTGTGCCTGCTGCTGAGAGATACCTTGCTGGAAAAAAGGGGGGAGTCTCAGCACAGGGGGATCCAGAGCTGAGAGCTGCCGTGTTGGAGACTTGACGCTGGGAGCAGAGGAGGCACAGGGGGGCTCTAGGTGGCTTGGCACTGCCACCTGATTCCACACCATGATCTTGAAGCTGGAAAGAGAGGGAGCATAGTGAGATCTTGGGCAGGGACAGCAATATTAGTATGACCAATAGGTGTCCCCTCTCTCTTCACTTATGTTTTATGCTACCTTCCCATCTCAGAAGTTTGCTGCATTTCAGCAGGTAGACAGCAAGTGTAGCACTTTGGGATTGTAATGATAAATGTCAGGCAAAGGAAGGAAATGACCTCTCCAAAATGGTACTGGATATTTACTAAATCAGCATCTCGTAAAACAACAGAGTGGCGTAACTGGCTTCTATACATGACACACTAAACTAGATACTAGAAAATCTCTGGCTGTCTTTCACCCAGATTCCTGGCTTTCAGAAAGTTGGGGTTTCAGTCTCCTTTCCATAAGGAGCTCCCTGCTTTCTGATTGCCAGTCACAGAATTTAGGAATTTACTCTTTTATAGGAGACCATGTTGTGTTGGTTGCTGGCCTGGTAAATCTAGGAGAGACAACCAGCTGCAGCCCTAACATGTTGCCTCTGATTCATTTCTGCCATCTTCTCTTCCTTCCAGCTGAGATTTAACTCTTTTTCTGTTACTTTCTCTCGCCCCTGAGAGAGTGGACCATTCTCACTGGGACCTCTTGGGATGAAGATGCTACAGAAATGTAAAGAATTAGTATTAAAACAGGAAACTTCCAGACTAGCTATATAGTGTTCAAACAGAGCTCAGCCTTACTACAACGAGGCTTACATGATATGTAAAATGAAGGAGGGCTCTTCAAATGATAGAGCTTTCCCAAGGACATGGGGAAGGGGTGGTAGATTGGAGTGCTCGTGTGTATTCTCTTCTGTTTTCCACACTCCACTTCCCACATGCTCGGTAATAATGTGGCTGGGAGTAGTGTTGGAACTACTTGCTACAGAGAAGGTTTCCTCATCAGAATCAGCATCATCCTGGACGGTTTCCTGTGGTTGAGAGAGGAGTGTGTTTTAGTTTGCTTCATTGCATAGCTGCACGATCTTTTCCCTGTTCATTTCCGTGCAGTTCTGTTTATATTCCTGCTGCCTTTTGATCCCAATCCCAAATCTACGGTAACTTCTGCCTGTGCTGGAAAATTATTGTGAGTGCACCATTAAGATCTGTTTTCTACCCTGCATAGAGTGGGTCCATGGAGCCCCAAAGTTTCCCCTCACTTTTTTTCCTCCTGCACCACTTTCCTTCAAAGGCCTTTGTCATGTTGACCTTCCCTCTGACGAGGAGGGCTAGAAGCAGATCCCTTGGGAGCTTCTTAGCACCAGTGCCTGCATCTTCTGTAGAGTTGTGAAAAGTACTCCTCTCCTGGGGTCTGATTGCTCTGAATACCCTGTCAGTAGAGAGCCCTGATATGCAGCCCTCATGTGGGAGCATATGATATTAGACCAGTATGCTTGTGGACAGGACATGGACAATATAAAAACCTCTGAGGCCACAAGAAAATAGAGACAATGTTTTGTAGCTTTATTTAATGCCTCCTTTGTATGCTTGGTACAGAGGGCAGAGGCTTTTTGCGGGCGGGGGTTGTGGTCTTAACATGAAGTATGTTGCCTCTCTCTTTGATTTTTGTAAAGCTGTTGCATGCATGAGAGCTTGTCATGAACTGGCTGGGGTATGTGTCTAGTAGTGCCCTCTACTGGATGGAATTGGACCTGCTCATCTGTATGTCATAGGCCTTATACTGCTGATGGATAGGCTTGGCAGAATTTGACTCTTTTTTTATAATTAAGATGGATTATATCAATGTTTATCTGTAAACATTTTTTCAACGTTTATCTAGTCAGATTTTCACAGTTGCACAAAATTATGGATTTTAAGCATTTTTAAAAATTTTTATCAATTACAGTTTTCATAGTTGCAGGAAATTGTGGAGGTTCAGACAGTGGGGGGAGGGAGGCAGAGGATATTTAATGTCAGCAGATGTACAAATACAAAAAGTTAACGCTTTATAACCATTAAAACACAAATTGTCAACATATGTAAAAATATACAAATAAAATAGCCTTAAATCAAACTCAAGCACCATATTCCTTATTTTGCCTGTAGGTAAATTTCAGTGATCATTGCTGGAAATATTTTTTCATCAGTGTGTCCGTGTATGGGGTAATCCACATTTATTGATTAAAAATCTAATCCTTCCAAGCCTACGTACAGATAATGGGGATTCTCTTTTAGCTCAAGTCATAGCCAGCCAGTGCTTCTGGAATGAGATGATCAGAGTTCCAAATGGCTATGATGTGCAGTATGGTGACAACTGTGCAGTTCTAGGGGATCCCAGATTTTCTGGAATCTGTTTTGCATAGCTTTGTGAATGCAGCATGAGCACTTGTTAAAATAGGGTCCATTTGAGTCCCTTTCTGTTAAAATCAAAAGGTCACTTCGGTAGTCTGTGTCGAGTAACTGTCTAGTCAAGTCGTCTAAGGTTTGGTATTCAAAACCTGGTACTAGTTTATGGGTAAAAACTTAAGTTCTGTGGTGGTGGGTTTTTTTTTTTTTTTTTTTTTGTTTTTTTTAAAGATTATTTTTCTCATGAGATGTGCAATCTATTTATTGTAACAAAAATATGGGAAGTCCTGTAGGTGAATGCCCAGTGTTACATTTTGAAATCTAAAGTACGATTGACAAAAAGTTCTCTCAAGCACATCTAATGAAATACACAGAATTTGTTTTGCTTACTTTGTGTGTCTTTAAATTAGAACGCTTTGGTTCATTTAAAAAAAACCATGCAGGGCTAGATGACGGAAAGTTCTACAGATCCTGGATGTTCTTGTTTTCATTGGAGGAAAAATACATATAGTTAAAATCCAAACATTATCCTGCAGCATCTGCAACCCAGACATTGTAGCTGTTTCTTTCCAGCATGTCCCATCCTGTCATGGCACAGTTACTAGAGAAATACAAAAGAGTGTAGAGCCAGCCTATAGGAGTGGTGATGGAGTCTCTCTTTTTTAAAAAATGTGCAAGTTCTTCTAAAGTGAGAGAGAGTCTTTTAATATTACACCTCAAATGTAAATAAAATAATGAAGAAAAACATTCTCTCTATATAATGAAACGAAAAAGGGAACAAACAAACAAAGGTGAGGTTCTATGGCCTCTTGAGCCATTTCCGTGCCCTAGTGGCAAATGTGTGGTGACAGTGACATCATTTAGAATGTTTGGGGCACTGCATTGGCATTGCAGCTGTATAGCTGTCTGGCTGTGGTGGAAATGGGAGTTGCTGGACCTGAAAGAAGTGAAGTCCTTTTTTAGATGATAATACATAAACAACCCGATTCAAAGCCCACTTCAGTTAGTGGAGTTCTTCCACTAACTGAAGTGCGTTTTGTTTCCACCCCATTGTGTGGAAAGCCCCTCGTATTCGACATGAAGCAGTGATGTTCCTGGAATTCAGTAGTCTATTTCTGTATTGCCCTGGTCTAAGGTTTGTCTCATGTAATACTGTGTGCTCTGCTGAACACCACTTTCAGTGTGTTGCCTCTTTTCCCAACTTTGGCTCTGATCCTGAAGTTGATGGTACACAGCCAGATTACTGTGGCTGTGGGGCAGTCCCTCTACAGTCAATGTTGCTTGCAGGATTGAGGCCTATGTCTATTGTGAATGGGTATTTTAAAGATAATTTTGGATCAGTGACTTGTATTATATAATAACATCCCTCTACTCAAACATGTAGACACATGATTAGTTTTACTTGCATGGTTACTCCTATTAAATTCAGTGAGACTATCTTGTGCTTAAAGTTAAGCACCTGTGTAAGTATCTGCAGATGAGGCTTTCTGTGCTGCACAACCTATAACAAGAGAAGTTTAAAAACAAAGTGCCTTGGTGCTTAACTCTTCCCTTTGCTTTAGTTAAATCCTCAGCATTTTTTAACATGATGGTTTTTTACTCATTCTTAACAAGATTAGGTGATTTCAAGTTCTTTATGTGAAGATGAAAAATAGTAATTTTTCATGTTCACATGCAGTGTCATTTATATAATTTACCATGTGTTAGGAAGCAGACATTTGTGGGACAACAGTTGATTTCTGAGAACTTGCAAGAGGAGAGTGAAATATACCATTGGAGGTTATATTTATATTGATATATCAGGAGGTTATTGTCTTTGGTATTACTGGGAGCTACTTTTGTGGATCCTCCACATATCAGTGGAAGGTGCTTAGACCTGATTATGTGAAAGATACATTATATTTAAGGCCTGATATGTCTGACTGTTGTTTATAAATTTTGAATAATAATATCAAAGGTTTTTTTAATCAATTTAAATTGTTGTATGAACAGGAAATAAAGTAAACATGGATGCCAACTGGGATTTTACCAAAATGTAATCAGTTTAATGAAGTTAAGGCTTATAACAGATCAGAAATGAAATTATCATATTTGATTGTCATCATTTATATTTGTTTTGTGATCTGCACACTGCAAAGCCTATGATATCTTGGAGACATTCAGGGGCTGATACTGTGAGGTGCCTCATATCATATATCATATCATATATTGCCTCTATATAAGTCCGTGGTACGCCCACACCTTGAATACTGCGTGCAGATGCGGTCATCACATCTCAAAAAGGATATATTGAAATTGGAAAAGATTCAGAAAAGGGCAACAAAAATGATTAGGGGTCTGGAACAGCTTCTGTCTGAGGAGAGATTAAAAAGGTTGGGACTTTTCAGCTTGGAAAAAGAGACGAGTAAGGGGGGATATGATAGAGGTGTATAAAATTATGACAGGTGTGGAGAAAGTGAATACTCTGTGATCATGGGAGACTTTAACTTCCCAGATATAGACTGGAGGACAAGTGCAAGTAATAATAATAGGGCTTAGATTTTCCTAGATGTGATAGCTGATGGATTTCTTCACCAAGCAGTTGCTGAACCGACTAGAAGGGATGCCATTTTAGATTTGATTTTGGTGAGTAGTGAGGACCTCTTAGAAGAAATGGTTGTAGGGACAACCTTGGTTCGAGTGATCATGAGCTAATTCAGTTCAAACTGAACGGAAGGATAAACAAAAATAAATCTGCGACTAGGGTTTTTGATTTCAAAAGGGCTGACTTTCAAAAATTAAGGAAATTAGTTAGGGAAGTGGATTGGTCCGAAGAATTTATGGATCTAAAGCAGGGGAGGCCTGGGATTACTTTAAGTAAAAGCTGCAGAAGCTATCGGAAGCCTGCATCCCAAGAAAGGGGAAAAAATTCATAGGCAGGAGTTGTAGACCAAGCTGGATGAGCAAGCGTCTCCGAGAGGTGTTAAAGAAAAAGCAGAAACCAGGGAGTGGAAGATGGGAGGGATCAGCAAGTAAAGCTACCTTACGAGGTCAGAACATGTAGGGATAAAATGAGAGGCTAAAAGTCAAGAAGAGTTGGACCTTGCAAAGGGAATTAAAACCAATAGTAAAAGGTTCTATAGCCATATAAATAAGAAGAAAACAAAGAAAGAAGAGGTGGGACCACTAAACACTGAGGATGGAGTGGAGGTTAAGGATAATCTAGGCATGGCCCAATATCTAAACAAATACTTTGCCTCAGCCTTTAATAAGGCTAAAGAGGATCTTAGGGATAATGGTAGCATGACAAATGGGAATGAGGATAGGGAGGTAGATATTACCATATCCGAGGTAGAAGCAAACTCGAACAGCTTAATGGGACTAAATCGGGGGGCCCAGATAATCTTCATTCAAGAATATTACAGGAATTGGCACATGAAATTGCAAGCCCATTAGCAAGAATTTTTAATGAATCTTAACTCAGGGGTTGTACCGTATGACTGGAGAATTGCTAACATAGTTCCTATTTTTAAGAAAGGAAAAAAAGTGATCCGGGTAACTACAGGCCTGTGAGTTGGACATCTGTAGTATGCAAGGTGTTGGAAAAAATTTTGAAGGAGAAAGTAGTTAAGGACATTGTGGTCAATGGTAAATGGGACAAAATACAACATGGTTTTACAAAAGGTAGATTGGGCCAAACCAACCTGATCTCCTTCTTTGAGAAAGTAACAGATTTTTTTAGACAAAGGAAACGCAGTGGATCTAATTTACCTAGATTTCAGTAAGGCATTTGATACGGTGCCACATAGGGAATTATTAGTTAAATTGGGAAAAAATGGGGATCAATATGAAAATTGAAAGGTGGATAAGGAACTGGTTAAAGGGGAGACTACAGCGGGTCATACTGAAAGGTGAACTGTCAGGCTGGAGGGAGGTTATCAGTGGAGTTCCTCAGGGATTGGTTATGGGACCAATTTTATTTAATCTTTTTATTACTGACCTCGGCACAAAAAGTGGGAGTGTGCTAATAAAGTTTGTGGATGATACAAAGCTGGGAGATATTGCCAATTTAGAGAGAGACTGGGAAATCATACAGGAGGATCTGGATGACCTTGTATACTGGAGTAATAGTAATAGGATGAAATTTAATTGTGAGAAGTGTAAGGTCATGCATTTAGGGATTAATAACAAGAATTTTAGTTGTAAGCCGGGGACTCATCAATTGGAAGTAGCGGAGGAGGAGAAGGACCTTGGAGTATTGGTTGATCACAGGATGACTATGAGCCGCCAATGTGATATGGCTGTGAAAAAAGCTAATGCGGTCTTGGGATGCATCAGGCGAGGTATTTCCAGTAGGGATAAGGAGGTGTTAGTACCGTTATACAAGGCACTGGTGAGACCTCACCTGGAATACTGTGCGCAGTTCTGGTCTCCCATGTTTAAGAAGGATGAATTCAAACTGGAACAGGTACAGAGAAGGGCTACTAGGATGATCCGAGGAATCGAAAACCTGTCTTATGAAAGGAGACTCAAGGAGCTTGGCTTGTTTAGCCTAACCAAAAGAAGGTTGAGGGGAAATATGATTGCTCTCTATAAATATATCAGAGGGATAAATACCAAAGAGGGAGAGGAATTATTTAAGCTCAGTACCAATGTGGACACAAGAACAAATGGATATAAACCGACCATTGGGAAGTTTAGACTTGAAATTAGGCGAAGGTTTCTAACCATCAGAGGAGTGAAGTTCTGGAATAGCCTTCCAAGGGAAGCAGTGGGGGCAAAAGACCTATCTGGCTTCGAGATTAAACTCGATAAGTTTATGGAGGAGATAGTATGATGGGATAACATGATTTTGGCAATTAATTGATCTTTAAATATTCATGGTAAATAGACCCAATGGCCTGTGATGGGATGTTAGATGGGGTGGGATCCGAGTTACCCAGGAAAGAATTCTCTGTAGTATCTGGCTGGTGAATCTTGCCCATATGCCCAGGGTTCAGCTGATCGCTGTATTTGGGGTCAGGAAGGAATTTTCCTCCAGGGCAGATTGGAAGAGGCCCTGGGTTTTTTTTGCCTTCCTCTGTAGTATGGGGCACGGGTCACTGGCTGGAGGATTCTCTGCACCTTGAAGTCTTTAAACCATGATTTGAGGACTTCAATAGCTCAGACATAGGTAAGAGATTTATCGCAGGAGTGGGTGGGTGAGATTCTGTGGCCTGCGTTGTGCAGGAGGTCAGACTAGATGATCATAATGGTCCCTTCTGACTTTAATATCTATGAATCTATGAAAATAAGGAAGTGTTATTTACTACCTCTCATAACACATGAACTAGGTAGGGGTCACCAAATTAAATGAATAGGCAGCAGGTTTAAAACAAACAAAAGGAAGTATTTTTTCACACAACGCACAGTCAACCTGTGGAACTCCTTGCTAGAGGATGTTGTGAAGGCCAAGACTATAACAGGGTTCATCTGTTCTGCTTATGACCTGGAATGAGTTTGTTGTACTACTTGACTCTGACCATGTACAAGGAGAGGATCTGAGACCACTGTCAAGAGAGGTCACTTTTTCTTTTTGTCTCTCAACTTTAAGAAGGTCCCCTTAATTTCCAAGCTCTGTTAGAAACAAAGAAGCTGATCCTGAAAAGGGGAGCCAGGTGGATATTCTGGTTTTCCACTACAAACAGATCCCTTTGCAGGATCAGGGAAGTGAATCACGATTTGCCAATTAGAAAAGGACAAAACTGTTAGAGAAAGTAGCCTTCTATTTAAGGCTTCTAAGACATTATGGTAGGCTCTAAAGAGCACAGCCAAATGTCTACAAGGGCTTTTCTTTGAGCAAACTGTTTTGCATCTTCTATTCCGAGAATGGTTTGTTGATTTTTTTCCCACCCTCCCCTTTCCCTGATGTAGTTCAACTTGGCCAGACTGATGTAGATTTCACCTCTGATTCCGCCATGATCAAGAAGAGAAGATCTAAGTTTTCAGTGTTGGAGGTGAACTCACTCTCTGGTGGAACAACTGCATGGTAGTACAGCAGGGTGGGTGTCCTCCAGAAAGTGTTTTGCCCTATAATACAGTAATATAGCACCACTAGTGTACATAACTCTGTACAGCAGGTGAATGTGCCAAATGCACAATGGGCCAAATGATTCCTTCCTGTAATACCCTTGGCTTTGACAGATTTACACTAGGGATGTTGGTGGCTGATCTCAATGGACTAACAAGTGTGAATGTCTTCAGAATCTGGTCTTTGAGGCCTTGTCTCCCTGGTGATTTCCCCTCATTTCAGGTGTAGACATTTGCATTGCTAGAGTGCTTGAAACCAGGGTAAGTTCCGCTGATGCAAGTTGTTGCTTTGCTTGTCTCCATTTGGGATTTGCACAAGTGGCTGCAGCCTGATAGCTGACATTGGAGATAATTCCCAGTATAGACAGGGTCTCATGCACAATTTGTTTTGAGCAGAGTTTAGTGTTGTCATTCTATTATCTACAGTTGTCATGTAAGTGGGAAAAATACATAAAATGAGGGAGGGTCCAGTAAAAGTCATTCAGGAATGTAAATCACAGTACAGAAAAAGTAAATAGACCTTTATAGGTGAGATTAGGCTGGATTTAGTAGGGTTTCCAATTGCAAGACCTTTGTGATATCCTATATCATCTTATTCATTTTACAACCCACCATGTGGGAGAATCCTGCAGAGTTTCAACGAGTGCTCTCCTGGTTGTGCTTTATTATTAATATAGCACCATAAGTGTACACAGTCTATACAATAGATGAGCTTTTCCAAACATGCAATGTGCCAAATTCTTCCTTGCTGTAATTCCATTGGTTTCAGCAGAGTTACACCAGGAATGAATCTGACTAATTTAGTGCTTTACCCTGCAGTTCTAGGAGCCCTTAGAAGCTGATACACACTGTTAGCAGCACCATAGGAAAAATACTACTGTGCAGTAGCACAGCAGGGATATTGTTGACTTTGGGCCTAATTGTCATTTATATTTATACTAAGGCACTTAAGTGGGTGTAATATCATTTAAGGCCCATGTACACTGTTGATGTGGTATGAAGGGGCCCTAATGTAAATAAGAATCAGGCTCATACGTTTGGTTTATATATATAATCTATACTGCTGTACCTACGTTCTATAAATTATTCTTCTCTATGGCCAAAGGCCCATTAACCCACTAGGAACTTAGGTATGTTAATCATTTTAGCAAAACCTTCTGTGCTTACTCTAGAAGTGGCAGCAAGCAGCAGGTGCCGCAGCAAAATTGTTAGCAGACAAGACTCAGGCATTCTTAGCACCATGTTCTCTAGCCCTGCTCATGGTTAGAGGAGCATGTTAAAACCACTAGTGGCCAATATACATTGCTTACACTGGGGAAGCTGCAATGGTGCTAGAGCAGGGATGGGCAAACTACGACCCAAGGGCTGCATCCAGCCCTCCAGACATTTTAATCTGGCCCTTGAGCTCCCGGTGGGGAGTAGGATCAGGGGCTTGCCCCGCTCCACGCAGTTCCCGGAAGCAGCAGCATGTCCTCCCTCTGGCTTCTATGCACAGGGGCAGCCAGAGGGCTCCGTCTGCTGCCCCCACCCCAAGTGCCGCCCCCGCAGCTCCCAGTGGCTGGGAACCATGGCCAATGGGAGCTGCAGAGGTGGCACCAGCAGACGGGGTAGTGTGCAGAGCCACCTGGCTGTGCCTCCATATAGGAGCTGGAGATGGGACATACGGCTGCTTCTGGGAGCTGCTTGAAGTAAGTGCCCCCCAGAGCCTGCACTCCTGACCCCCCTCCCGTGTCCCAACCCCCTGCCCCAGCCCTGATCCCCCTCCTGCCCTCCGAACCCCTCAGTCCTAGCCCGGAGCATCCTCTTGCACCCTCAACCCCTCATCCCCATCCCCATCCCCACCCCAGAGCCCACACCCCCAGCTGGAGACCTCACCCCCCCTGCACCCCAACCCCCAATTTCGTGAGCATTCATGGCCCGCCATACAATTTCCATACCCAGATGTGGCCCTCGGGCCAAAATGTTTGCCCACCCCTGTGCTAGAGCAATGGCAGATTTCAGTAAATGTTTGTTAGCTTCATGGCTTTTTGATGTCAAGCCCTTGCTGCTGTGAAGAATTAGTGCTCTGGGACAATGGAACTGATATTTTGGCTAGCCTATGTTGTTAGTTTCTGAATTCCTTTTTGTCTGTTTTCTCATGTTTCCACAAATAAGTGTGTACAGCACACAGTTGATTCCCTAGTTTTAATTAGTATTCCTTGTTCATCAGTTTTTTGTCTCGCCCTCGTTTCACTTCTGTTATGTCTACTTCTGTCTGGAGTGCTTTGTCCACAGTTCGAGTTTGTGTTAACTCACGGTCGTGCTGCCTCTAAAGTTTAAACCTTTGCTTTAGTAGAGACTTGGTTGATACCTCTAGAGTTGGCGCCACTAGCTGCCCTGACTCTTGGTGATTTTATCCTTTTCCTCATTATTGAAGGCAGTGGAGAGAAGCAAGTGTACTTGCTTTACCTTTGGCTCCTGGTTGAGCTTAAGATCTGATTCTTTGCTGGCCTGAGCTTCCAGTCCATTTTTTTTTTTCATATCAAGCTGCTGAGTTAATTGTCTTGTTTTTTGGAGTTGCCACTGTTCATTATCTACCAGGCCCTCCTGACAAACTTGTGCCTGAATTCAAAGACTGGCTTCTCTTTTTCTCTTTCTGGGAAACTTGACTCCTCCTTCTCATCACCTTTGAACCAACAATGATATGATTTGTATTTTTGTTGTTGACTATTTTGGACTCTATCGGAAACTGTGAATCTCCAGAGCTGTGCATTTGGCTGGCCTTTGCCCAGATCTTGAGACACGGTCCTGTTGATATTGTAAGGAACAGTCATGCGTTTTCCATCCCTCTGAATATTTTCCCAACTCTTATTTCTGTGTTTTCACCTATACATCCATTCTTTGATCCTAGTTTGATTTTCATAGATATTTTGTTTCAGTACTCTATGTTGTTTTACCAGTCTAGGTTGAATTCATCTGGATGATTTTAAACATGATCTTAATCCATTGTTTGTATCATGCTTTCTTCTTACAAAACTGCAATGGACAGAGCTTTAGAATATTGCTCTTTCTGCTACATTGATTAAAGTTGCTCTGTAAGATTCACCCCCTCCCCCTTTTTTTTAATAACGGTAGGCCAGATTCCTCTGTTATGACATTGTAAATCAGGAGTAAGTGAAAGCAGGATATATCTGTCTGTTTCTTTGCCTTCATTTTCTATAGGTCTCCTAAGGGCATGGCTACACTTGCAGATGTAGAGCGCTTTAAGTGAAATCAGCCTTCGGAGAGCACAGTAGGGAAACACTGCAGTCTGTCCACACTGACCCCTTCAAGCGCACTGGCGTGGCCACATTTGCAGCACTTGCAGTGGCATTGGGAGCAGTGCATTATGGGCAGTTATCCCAGCATGCAAGTGGCTGCAACGTCTTTTTCAAATACGGGGCTGGGTGGAGTGTGACAGGGAGTGTGTTGTGTATATGTGGGAGGAGAGTGGGTTTTGGGGGGCTGAAAGCATGTAAGCTTGTAAGTTCAGACAGCAGCAGACCCCCGTCTCCCTGTTACCCCCTGCCTCTCTCTCTCTCACACACAGCATTCCACACTAATGGTTGCTTTGTCTTGGAGCAGATAAGCAGCTGGCTGTCAGAAACGGAGCTTTCAAAGGGCATTTCCGCATTCCTGCAGCCAATTCCAAACAATGACAAGAGTGGCCACTTGATTTAAGGGGATTATGGGACGTTTCTGGAGGCTGATCAGAGTGCAGTAAAGCAACATCTCGTTCACTCTGGCGCCGCGGTGCTCCAGCGAGGGTGCAGCAAACGTTATTCAACTCGTCGAGGTGGAGTACCAGTGGTGCTGTAGCCGCGGAGTCAGAGCGCTCTACGTGCCTTGCCAGTGTGGACGGGTAATGAGCTAGTGTGCCCGGGGCTCCTTTATTGCGCTGTAACTCGAAAGTGTAGCCAAGCCCAGAGTGCTGAGCTACCACACTCCTGTAGATAGTGCTCAGGTCTAGGAATCAGAAGACCTGGGTTCTATTCCTGACTTTGGCATTGGCTTCTGGTGTGACTTTAAGCACTTCTGTGCTTTTGTTTCCCCAACTGTAAAGGGAGGATGATGATAGGTATCTTTCTTTGTGTTGTGCTCTGAGAGCTAGAGTTGTAGATAACATAACTGCTACATTGTTCCAATGAGACAGGCAGCTCACAGTTCTGAGCAGAAATGGAAAAAATCTTGTCTGATTGGAACTGTGTAAGTACAATCATTTTCTCTTCAAACAAAGTTGTTTTTAACCAAGTGGCATTTTGAATCAAATACCCCATTTCCAACTATCTCTCAAGGGAAACCACCCTCATTTGAGGGAACTTCCTAAGGTAAGAAGCCGTTCTCGCAGTTGATCATGGTGAAATATTTTTTTCTCAACAGAGTTTTTCGTTGCAGTGGATATTTCTGAGACTATTTCTGGATGTGACCCTCTTACTAAAAAGTATGTCACGTGGGAGGAAGCATGGTGTAGGGCACAGGACTGGGATTCAAGAGTCTTGAGTTCCATTCCTGACTCTGCCACTAACTTATTGTGAGAACTTAGGCAAGTCATTTAACATCTACAGATCCTGCCATCTGTAAAATGAGGACTATTGGTAAAATTTTCAGAAGTACCAGTCCCATTTTCAGAAGTGACTTATGCACTTAGGAGCCAGAGGGCTCATCTATATAAACATTTCGTTTGCAGCAAAGTGGGGTGTAAATCTACCCTGCATTAGCCTGTTGCGCACTAAGGGTCTGTGTATACCCAGCTGCTATGTATTAAAGTTCCCTAGTGCATTCTGATCCCTGCTTTGAACCTATTGGTTCAGGCCTTAAGCTGGTTTCCAGCGTGCTTGAATATTCAACAGCCAAAAGAAAAACTTGGTTGCTATTTCATGACTAATTAGGCTTGAATGGTCCGAATTATTTGGATTATTTGACTGAGGCTGGTAACTACTTTATTTCTGAAAAATCTTGTCTCTGATCTGTTTTCATTTTACTTGGTTTATCCAGGAGTCTTTGACACTAGACACTAGAACTGTTGATCATAAAAATCCTTTGACATTATTTAGCTTCTGTGGTTTTGGCTTTAAGGATGTATCGTGCAAATGATTGAGGTCCATCCTTTCTGCTCATTTGTTTCAGTATGTGAGCAAAATCCTCTTCGGTTGTGATTTAGGAGGGTTCCACTTAGTTCTGTTCTTGGATACTTATTGCTTTTGAACTCACACCCTGTCAGGGATTTTAATAAAGCCGTGAAGATGCTGCTGCCCATGTCATAGATAAACGGAACCTCTTAGCTTCTGGGACTGTCAGTCTGATACCTTTCAGTAGCACTAAATTCACTTAAAAATGAAACCAACCACAGCTAAAGACTTACTTTTGCTACCTACTTCTAGACCTGTTTTGGTTTGTCTGTTTTTAATCTTTCTGATTATCATATAGTGAAATTTGGATGTGTGATTAGTGTACTGTACACTTACACAAGCTGATCTCATCCTTCTGTAGGAGGCTCCTAGGAGAGATCCGGAAAGGGAGTGTGTGATGATGTTAGGAACAGTCTGTGCAGGAAAGATGTTTATCTCTAGTATGGACCATTGGAGTGGAGGGCGACAGAGATGTCTTGACCTCTTCTCAATATATTGTAGGTGGGGCTAGAAGCACTGCCTTTTTTAAGGTTGCCTGATACTTTCCATTCTAAGACCTTGTTTTCAATTTCAGATAACTTTGCCAAACTTTAACTGTTTGAAATAAAATTGTCGGTATTGGTTGTCTGTGTCAAGCTAAATTTTTCTTGAAAGTTTCAGCTAAACGGTTCAGCGGTTTCCAAGAATAAGACTAAAGAAAAATGTTGTTCCCCCCCCTCCCCTTTTTTTAGTAGGACCATTTTTTGAGAAGCCCTAATACCCCCATGCTTTGCAGCATGGACTTGAAATTAGTCAGGGTATGGCCTTAATGTTGGAGACATCTTTTCCTGTTCCTGTGAAAATCTGTTCAAATTTGGCAAATTTGTAAGACTTAAAAAAGTTTCAGTTCACACATGCTCAGTTGAGACTTGCTGCTCAAACTCTGAAGATTGTTTTCGTTGAACGTGTTCCAGCCCCTTATTGCTCTTGCGACTCGAGTTCACATGCACAGCCCCCCCGCACAGAACACCAAAGCATTCATCATCCCAGGGGTATGCGATAAATCCAAATTTTTCCTGTAATTGCTGTTATGACTTTAGCCAAGATGGTTAGGGATGCAAACCCCATACGTGGGGTGACCCTAAGCCAGCCAGAAGCTGGGAGGGGAAGGTGGGGTAGATCACTCTAACTGCGCTGTTCTGTATACTCCTCCTGACGTTCTGTACTAGCCACTGTCAGAGACAGGGTAGTGAGCTATATGGACCATTGGACTGACCCCGCATGGCAGTTCTTATGATCTTATGTTCTGGTTCTGCTTCTGTATTGCCAAATCCTGCCCTTTCCCCATAGCCCAGGTGAAATGGAGTGGCTCTTCTGCAGATATTGGGGGCAAGATTCTAGGATCAGCACCCTTTATATGGAACCCTGCATCCCAGTATGAAAGCTTGTAATGGATTGGTTATGTTGCCATACATACCATCCTCTCCTGTTGGAGCTGAGTATAAGATGGTGCCAACATCACTGCAGCTTTGGCCTTTGATCCCTTGGGATACCTTGGCTTCTGTGCTAAAAACGGGGCTTGAAAATATCCTTTCATTCTATAAAGCTGGGATCCAATGTTACTACAGGCCTTTAAAATAATGTCAATGGAGTTCCTAGTAGTGATTTGTGGGACACTTTGTCAGATAGGGACACTGCTTAAAGTGTCTATCTGAAGACTTCGCTATCCTGTTCCTTATTGAGGGTCTCTTCCCCAGTGTCTGTCTTTCCCCTGATTGGTAGCTGAGACCATCTGCATGGCCATCGCTTCTTTTGCAAGTATGAGTAAACAGTAACAGATGCCAGTGACTCTGTGTCCCCTGCTCTGCTTCCCTGTTGGAGACTGAGAATGTGAACTCTGGAAGGGGACTCGTTTGGTCCTGGGAAAAAGGCTTTGATCACAGCCTTGGAAGGAGTCTGATGTCAGTCTAAGAGTGACAAAGGAACCAGCCAGAACTTGGGGCCAGATTAATCTGGTGCAACTCCACTGATGTCAGTTGGGATGTGAACCTTAGCCGATTCTGTCTTCTCGGTTTAGTCCCTTGTAGAAAAACATTTTCTTCAGATACCAAGGCCAGCATGTCTGTGGGGATTGGAAGCTAAAGTTGGACGATAATGATGAATAAGAAAAGAATCTATGGCTGTTGCGCTACCCACCAGCAGATGTTTGGGTTCACTGATAAATGAAGTTGAGCTGGGACTGTAGTATGTGGCATTTGTGTCTTTGGGCTGTGATTTTTTTTTTTTTCCAAAGAACATTTAGGCCCCCAAATCTCATAAAAATTCAGTGGGAATTGGGCAGCTAAGTCCCTGAAGCTCCTTTGAAACTCCCAGTCATGAGTCTCTCCAACTTAACAAAAGATTTGGTTGTTTCATGCACAAGCTGTACTATTACCATGATTTGCATTACTGTAGCACCTAAAGGCCCCAGCCAAGATCAGGGTCCCATTGTGCTAGGCAATGTACAAATCCATGGTAATAGTCCCTGCACCAAGCATTTTATCATCTGATATAAGAGGGCTAACACACTATATTAATGAGCTGCTTCTAATCTAAGACAAACTCACTGAATCTTAGCTGTTGGAAGGAAAGGGGGATGGAAGACAAGGGTAACGTTCATAGGCAGTGCTCAGGGCCTGATCCTGAATCTGCTGAAGTTCATAGGAGCCCTTCTCTTGACTGTAATGGGCTTTGGATCAGGCCCAAGTTTTCATAGACTAGTTATGGGTTTGATCCGCTGCCTTTGGAAGCCAATGGAAAGACTCTCATTGACTTCACTGAGCATAAGTTCAGGTCCTGTGTACACAACTAGGTGACTCTGGATCAATTAATTTTAAAAAAAATAGAGACAATAAAATAACTGTTGAACATTCCAACTTTCCATCTGCCTAGCCACTGTCAGCTGGCATCTTTCCAGCAGAAGAAAGTTTGAGGAGTGATCTGAAGGAGAAGGGGTCAGCATTTGATGTACTAGTTCTGGGAGGATGATACATGCTCAAAGAGTGGCGTGGCAGGGTGTGTGTTCGAGAAATAGATGGACAGGTGATCAAAGGTTACAGTAGTTGGCTGAGCCAAGGGGTGGCGCAGTAGAATACCAGAAGGGATAAGCATTTGGGGGGTAAGTTGTGAAGGGCTGTAAAACTAAGAACAAGAATCTTTTATTTGATGTTCGAGAGAAGGGGCAGCCGGTGGAGGGACGTAAAGGGGTGAGAGTGATGTGGCCAGAAAGACAGGTCACTGGCAAGACAGATAGGGCACACGGGCAGTTCCAATATCTATTGGTATTATATTATGGGATTTCCTAAACTCAGTCAATGTGACTATATTATGGGCTAGAAAAATATCTTTCATTATAAGCCTCTTCATGGTGAAGGGTGGGATGAATAGATTTTTGTTGGGGTTGCTGGGCAGAGACCATCTTCTGTATTTGTACAGCACCTAGCACATCTGATCCTGGACCATGCCTGTGTTCTTAAGTGCTACAGTAATATTAATAATTACTAATAATACACAATAATTATGCTAAATTTGCAAAGCTGAGCTATATACTTTATTTCTGCTAACAGCCCAAAATTGCTCCCTGAGGATGAAATTCTCTCTACTGTGAAGGCCCAGCAGAAAGCTAGTTGCATGACCTAAACCTAATAGCAGAGCTGTGTGTGGGGCTTAGAGTAGAGTGGTGGCACAGTGAGCCTTTACACCCCCAGTAAGCTTTGGAGGGAGTCTCCTTGCCACAGCAGAGTGGTCTAGGTTGAAGGTCTGTGCTTATACAGATTCAGAGCCCTAAATTCCCCCACTGGAGAGTTAGCTATTCCATTTGATAAGCTCTATCACAGCTACATAGCCTGCCTGTGGATTGGGTCAGTGGGTAAATTCTATCTTCTCTACCCTTACCTTGCTTTGTTAACTGCATAAAACCCAATTTTTCAGTTTGTGTATTAGAGGTGGCTTTTTGCCCAGAAAGACTAGAATTTTGCATTCATGTATTTTGTTGAAACTATTATACTCAAAGGATTGCAGCCATTACTGTAATTTCTGCTTCTTTGAGAGGTTGGGATGTGATGCTGTTCAAATGGAGATGCAATATGTATAAAGAGATCCCCATGGTTTATAATGAATTCCCAGGAAAGCAATAAAGCTGCTATTCTGTCAAGCATTTCTTGCTGTACATCCGTGGGTGTCGAAAGCTTATCTCTTTCACCAAAAGAAGTTGGTCCAATAAAAGATATTACCTCATCCACCTTGTCTCTTGGTGTTAACCTTAGGCATTCATGAGACTGCTGATTTGAAGAGAGTTAATTGGAACTGGGCATTGATTATGGGCATTTATTTTTCCAGGCTAATTTCATATGCCATGGGAAAACATATTTTATTGAAATAAAACAACTGGGCTAAGCAGATGTATTATTTATTGTGTCTCTTTCTTAGAGAGAATTTGGTGTAGACAATTTTAGTTAGGGAAAAAAATCCAAGTTGTTTGTTTGTCATGTAGATGGTATCAAAGATGGTAATAACTGTCCTTTTTGGGGAAAAGAGACGTTATAAATCCACTGTCTTATATTTAATTGTGACACTCTTTGTACTTTTCCCATATCCTGGGACCAACATGGCTACAACAACACTGGATACATGAAGAGGTTGGCATATTGGGGAGCCATCCTAGTGTAGTCATGGCTGTTCCCATGGTTTGGACAAAGCGTTTTTGTTGTATGTAAAATTGTTATGGATGAGTTTGGCGATGTGTTTGGGGTGGATGTCTGTCCACTGTCTTGTCCACTGTCATGTAAATATTTGAGGCAGGCAGCTATGCTGTCATTGTGAGTGATGTTGGTATATAGGAAGGTGACATCCATAGTGGCAAAGACGGTGGTCTGAGAGAGGTTGTTAGTGTTGCGGAATTTGTTGAGGAAATCACTTGTATCTTGGAGGAAGCTGTCCCTTTGTGTGTTGAGTGGTTTGAGGGTGGTTTCTATGAGACCCTATATTCCTTATGATGAGGCTGCCTGGGTTCCCTTGTTTGCATATCTTGAGAAACATGTAGAAGGTCCCTGGGGTGGGTCCGTAGAGGATGAGTTTGTTGTGTTTCTCTTGGAGTTGTTTGGGGAAGGATTTGATGATATCCTTAAATTCCTGGGTAAATTGTGGGGTAGGGTGTTCGAGTTCTTTATAGTAGGTGGTGTCAGAGAGTTGTCGGTTGGCCCCATTAACGTAGTCATAGTGGATGAGGTCTGCCGTGGCGCTCCCCTTTTGTCTTCTGGTTTGATCACTATCTGGTAGTTAGATTTCAGGGACTGTATAGCTGTCCACTTGGTGGCGGAGAGATTGTCGCGGATGTGATGTTTAAGGATTTCACACTCAGTTTTCTTTCCTGAAGCACTCGGTGTAATGTTCAATAGTGTAGTATTAAAGATGGTAATAACTGTCATCCCAGGTGGTGGCTGGGATTCAGCTGGAGCCAGTAGGGGACCGGGTGCTGATGTCCGCTGGGTCACTCTCTCACTCTAGCCCATTTGGGCCACGAGATCTCGAATCAGGAAGATGAAGTCCTGGGGTGCCAGGATATGATGGGCGGTGGCAGCCATGAAGGTAAAGCTCGCTCCAGTAGCGTCTGTCCTTTCAATCTTGGTTTTGTTCTTTCATTCTTTCCCCACAAAATCTTTCTTTTAAGTACCCAAAAAGGGAGTCATGGGTGGAATAACCTATTATTTTGTCCACCAATTAGGCCTAATACTTGGCATACCAATTTTGGCTTATTAACTTTCAGCTCCATACCTCCTGTTTTTAACAAGCTTACAACACAGTCCTTGAATCATATCAATGTGGCCTTTTTGTTTAGACTAATTCAGTTATCCTGTCTCCCTTTTGTACCTTTTGCCATTAACATTTGTTGTTACAGGTTATTTTGACATTTTATGAACTTTCACATACTTTTTAGAGTTGAGCTCATAATTAGAGTAAATTTGTAAGTCCAATTATCACAACAGTCCTTCCATTTATGTGACACTTTATTAGATTTAAAGGAACACTGCCAATTTTTTTTTCAATAAATGATTAATGTATAAAACAAATCACCTTTCTGATTGAGCCCACTTTGAATAGGATGTCCTGGATTTTTAAATTTTAATGGGTTTTTCCTCCTCACCTGCTGATGCTTAAAAGGCGTTTTTGAGCAGGGGATATAGGACAGGCTGAGATAAAACAATAGCAAACATGCTCGGGCCCTGCCTCTTCAGTTTCAGCTTTGCTCAGCTACTGGTAAACACCCTCTGGCATAGCCTGGGTGGCAGCATGTATGTGAGCTCCCTCAGATCAGTGCATGAGAGTGATGTCCTAATGCAGAAGGCACAAAGTACAACAGACCATCAACAGTGAAACTGACTGTATACAAACACTGCCAAATATACAAAATAAAACAAAAAATCAAGAGAAATATGTCTAATCTCATTGGTGTAACTTTAGGATTACTTGCAACCAGTAACAAAATGTTCAGATTTTCAAGTGGATGGTATCTCTTGTTGTTGGATCAGAAAGTTGATGGTGTTCTATAATTCTGAATATTTAACCGTCAAAGTAAATAGCAATCGATAGCCTGGTTTATGTCCAGATTCTGGTTGATATTAATCAGAAGAGAAATGAAGATTCTTTGTTTAAGTAAAACTCAAGTGTCCGTTTAGACCCAAAAAGAAATGTAGTACTTGTGGCACCTTAGAGACTAACCAATTTATTTGGTCTCTAAGGTGCCACAAGTACTCCTTTTCTTTTTGTGAATACAGACTAACACGGCTGTTATTCTGAAACCAGTTTAGACCCAATATTTTGTGGTTGGTTTTTGTGGTTAATTTTTTTTAAAGTTGTCATAAAATTTAATATTAACAGACATGGTCATAAATGTTATTTTTTTCCATTTCAATGACAACGGTGTCTTATTTAAATCCAAATGAATCTTTGTAATGTTTGCAACCCAAAGATAGAAAAATCATGCCAGATGCAGAAAGTGAAACTGGCTATAAACAGAAAAGAGGAGAAGAGAAACTGCCTTTTCTATTTTCATTGCCCAGGCTGAGTAAATATAAAAATGCAAGTAAGTCCAAATGATAACGAGGATATCAGACTTTTGACAAATGTTTGTAGTTTCCTTAAACGTAGCTGGTGCTGATAGCACAGGTAACAACTTGGCAGGATCCATTTATGTTTGCTGAGCTTCTTTTGTTCGAATTCAGCTGTGCTGGGAAAGTTTTTGCAGGCAATATGGTTAAAA
Source organism: Eretmochelys imbricata (assembly GCF_965152235.1). Classification (NCBI taxonomy): domain Eukaryota; kingdom Metazoa; phylum Chordata; order Testudines; family Cheloniidae; genus Eretmochelys; species Eretmochelys imbricata. The sequence continues at coordinate 116,807,872 of NC_135578.1, read as the reverse complement.
GTCACAGCATAAATTTCCTGACTTGATGAAAAGACTGTGACCCCCCTCAGAATTGTGGTGTTCATTGGAAAGAAGATAGGTAATAAAGAGTCTCCTGTGTGAGAGGAATAGGAGGAACCTGCTGTTTTAATTTTGTTCACAGCAGTGAGCCAAACTTTGTTCTTTCTGTGCTGGCCTTGATAATTGGCTCAATATAATATAGGAATTCGATTCATTGCATATCTTTGGCTTTATAACTGTTAATGGAATAGCCAGGAAGAGTGCAAAGTCTCCTGCAGAAACATACAGTAAATAAAACTAATAACACATTCCAAAGAATTTGGGGTCAGATTTTAAAGGGGCCTTGACCCAGTCTTTGGGAGGTTCAGTTATTTGCAAATAGTTAATGAGCACTGTCATTTGATGTGTAAACGATAGAATTTATAATCCAGTTGCATGAGCAAATGGGATTTGCTGGTGTAAATTGTCACTTGCATAAAAAAGGGGTGCACGCCACTTCACTCGCACTCACGCAACAAGTAATCAGGCTTTCTGTAGGTAAAGTACAGGGGATTCAAAAGGTGCGAGAGCCCCCTTACCTAGGACCAGGGCACAGGGTTGCAGTGCAGCTGCTCTATTCTATTAAGTAATTGGCAGATTTATGCCCTCCGTGTCAGTTACAGAAGCTGCTAGGGCCACTGTATCCATGTAATTATGAATCTGTCAGCTCCTCGTCTGTCCTAAATAGTGCTACTCTCTAGGCCAGCCTACATTGGGCTGGCACAGAGACCCTCTCCAAGGCAGAAGTTTAAGAAGTATGGGCAGCTGCACTTAGACTTGCACTAATCATACATATGCAGGTGACTTGCGTATCTACAGTCACACATGGCCAAGCGGAGGCCACATTTTGAAACTTGATCCTCAGCGTTTAGGTTTATCAGCTGTCAGAAGATATATGTAAAAACAAAATTAAAAAGGCACACTCAAGATCCAGCAGTAGTTGCTCATGTAACCAGGGGAATAAAAAGTTGCTTCTTTTTTTTTTCACTGTGAGCGTGACCCCTTTTTAGAGATTTGCATGATGGGAAATTAAAACAGTTACTTTGGGAGCTTGTCTAGCTTTAGCATCTGTATAGTATACTGTGCCTTTAAAAGTATGTCTGCACTTTGAGCTGGGGGCACAGGCGCTGGCTTCTAATTTTTCCCCGGAGGTGCTCAGCCCCCACTCTGCCACCCACCCCGTCCTCACTCCACTCCTTCCCCTAAGCACCCACCCCTGCCTCTTCCCACCCCCACTGCACCCCTTCTCCCGAGGCCTCGCCCCGCTCCACCCCCACCCTGCCTCTTCCCCGCCTCTTTTCGCCCCCTCCCCCAAGAGTTCCTGTCCCTGCTCCTCTCCCTCCCTCTCAGTGCCTCCTGCACGCTGCGGAACAGCTGTTCCGAGGCATGCAGGAGGCGCTGGGAGGTAGAGGGAGGGGGGCAATCCGGGGCCGCTGGTGGGGGGCGGGAGGGGAGCTGGCTGCCGGTGGGTGCTAAGCACCTGCTAATTTTTTCTCTATGGGCGGCCAGCCCTGGAGCACCCATGGAGTTGGCGCCTATGGCTGGTGGTGTAATTCCCAGCTTGAGAAGACATACCCATGCTAGCATTGAACAAGCGAGCCCACTAAAAATAGAGTGTAGCTGCACCAGTGTAAGTGGGTATGTGCTCATCAGGTTAGTGCAGGTGTATCTCCTCAAGCTGGAATTTACGCCTCCAGATTGAAATGCAGATACAGCCTGAGAGACCCAGTGCCCAATACCAAATCAGATACATTCCACTGACGTGCCATAAAGATTTTGTCCGTCTATTTATAGGCCCTGAACCGTGGCTAGTTAAGCTTTAATCTTCAGGGCTTGTTTCTGTAAAATTGTTTTATTTCTCAAATGTCTACAGGTTTAGTTGTGGTCGTTATTGAACTCCTAACACCTGTTCAGCACTTTTTCCCCCTCCTTTTTTGGGAAGCACTTAATTACTAGAGGGTTTCCCTTGGAGCTGTGAACCTTCATCCAGTTCCCTAACTGGAGAATTCTCTGCAGGATTCTCCAGATGGGGGATAGAGGATAATCTTCTCAGAGCTCCGGAAGAAATGTGATGCCAAATTACAGAAAATAGATCCTTTTTATTAAGCTCTTGGCTCATTTACTCCTATTTTAAGATGACCTTATATTAAAGGGACATGTTAGATTAAAATTTGTATATTTTAAAATAAAATTACCTGGGCTGTTAATAACACTGATCATAAATGCTGACGAAAAGACACTAATATGTAAGGCCATGAAAAAAACACCCCCATGAGCAACATAAGTTTCACCAGCATAAGTGGTGGTTTGTACAGCGCTATGTCAGCAGGAGAGATTCTCCCACTGACCTAATTATTGCTGCTTGCTGGGGATGGTTTAATTATATCAACAGGAGACCTCTACAGCTACACGAGAGATCTCACAGCAGCGCAGCGGCATCGGTACAGCTGTGCCTCTGTAAGGTCTCTAGTGTAGACATCACCTAAGTTTGTCTATTCACGTTGTCATCGTGCACACAGACAGTGAAAATAGACTAGTCGATTTCTGTTTTTTGTTTCTAGTCACTTTAATTTTCCAGCTGAGAGTTATTGTTTGAATAGCAGTGGTGTGCTTGATGGTATACAGGTATAAAGGCAAGAACACATGTTTTCAGATATTTCTAGTGATGTAAATATGAGGCTAAGTACCTTTTTAGGGTACAGATGCTCTACTGTGAGTGTTGTGAGGGTGCTGGTATCCCCAGTTGTGAGAGGTGCTGGAGGTGAGCTGGGGAACCATATTTGAATTCCGCGGGCACTGCCTTAACCCTGTAATGCTTGCAAGCATGGTGGAGGAAGCATTCCTCTACCCCTGTCCCTGTATGTACATCCCACCTTCACATACCCAAATGCTGGGCAAATTTTGGGCTCTGGCAGCAAGTGGGATAGATCTTGTTAGTGACCCTGTGGATGGCTTGTCTAATGTTTCTTTTCAGAGCAACTTCCATATGAAGATCTCAAAATATTTTAGGCACATGAATTAAGCCTTATAATAGCCCTGTGTGGTAGGTTGTATCAATATTCCCATTTGACAGATGGGCAAACTGAAGTACAGAGAGGTTAAGTGACTCAACTGTGATCACACATGGAGTCAGTGGCAAAGCCAGGAATTGAATCCAGGACTCCTGACTCCCTGTCCTCTGCTCTCACCATTGTCTTGATTCTCGGTTTTGGACGTTTTTAAATATCTGATGTAAATTTACAGTAATGCATCTGCGAACAGCCAGTAAATACAGACCTAGCGTGGGAAATGTCTCTCACAGCAAGAGAGAGTGGAGAGTTATGACTGAATATTTTAATATATACAAATGGTTGAATATATGCTGAGTTGTATTCTTGGAAATGTTTATGGTTTGCAGCAATTGGATTACTGTGCTGTGAGGCTGAAGGTAGCTAATCCAAATTTTTGTTTGTCTTCCAGGTCTACACACAACGAACTAGAGAAGAACCGGTAAGTAGCTGATGAGCTGAGTTCTAAGAAATACAAAGCCCAGTCAATGTAACAGCATGCTTTAACATTACACATGCAGGTGTGATTTCATCAGCTCAGACAGCTGTGGATTCCCACCCTGCACCAGGTGGGTTTAAAGTCCAGGCAAAGACTCTAAAAGATTTGAAAAAGAAGCCTTTCTCTGCCCCTCCACACCTCCCCGCCAAAAAAAAGGGGAAAAAAAAAGGCGAGAAGTGACCCAGTTTTGCAACTAATCTGTATGCAGAGTAAATACTGTTCCTCTTCTCTTGACACTGAAATCTGATTGGGTCATTGTCCCTACATGAGGTTGCTAAGTTATCTGGTTTCTCTGGCACTGGTTAATACATGTTACTGAGAACTGAAGGGCAGTTCCTTTTATTTTATTTTTTTGCCCTCTCTTGGCAGGACTGTAATATTCTCTACAGCATAGAAGAAAATACCATTCTCTAGAGGATCTGAAGTCTGGCTAACAGTGCTCCTGTGGAGTGTCGATCTCGTAACCTGTTTTAGGACAGAGCCTTTTTATCCTTGAGTTGGAGTTTTAGCAAGCCTTGCAGTTTTGTTACTTGGCTAGCTCTGCTATATGACTCAACCCTTTTGTAACAGGAGTTAAAGTAAGATAAATACCATTGAGACAATGGGAGTTAGTTCACACGCATATCAGATTATAGCATTGCAATCAGGATGGTATAGGTAAGGTTGTGTCAGGGTTCCCGTTATAAATGTGTCTTGGATTTTTTGTCAGTTGGAGCAGAAAGAGTCTTCTATGCTAGCTGCTCTTGTCCTGTGGAAAAACCCACATGGTAGGTTACTTTGAGTGTACAGCTGAGTGCTCGTTGCTACATCTTCCACACGTTTTCCCATTAGTTCATGCGGGTGAGGTATGGTTAATCTGGGAAACTCCAGCCCAAATTTGTATCACTGACCAGACCTACAAAGATGACATCTCCTCACCTTCTTGGGTCCCTGTAGGGCCACCTCACAGTGCATATTGCCCTTGTTTCCTTCCCCTCTGTTTGTTTATCTACAGAATTAATTTTCTTTGTTTTGTAAATCACAGGCTGGTTTCCTGTGGTTTTACTCAAACCTCCCTAATTGCCCACTATTCCACCTTTGTAAGGCATAATCTTTATCACCCCTGTTCTGCTATGTCCATAGTTACACTCCGTATTCCCCATTTCCCCTAGGATGAAAGCTACCACCGTAACAAAATCAGTTTTTCTGAAAACATGCTAATAGGGTTTAGCTCTGTTTCCTAGTCAGTACAGATCAGGGCTCAGCATGTTAGAAAACCCTGGGGCTTGCAGTTTCTTCTTTTAGGGAAAGAACCACTGAAGAATGGCCTTGTGGCCTAGTGCACATAAGCAAACGCTGAGCAGGCCCTCCTTCTATATGTAGATACCACCATTCTTTGTACGTCTTCCTTCTGTGGTGCTTTGTATGTCTCCGGTATGTAGTACTTTGTACATCTCCTGTCTGTGGTATTTTCAGTTCCTGTGCGAACCTTCTCAACTTGGGTGCTTCATGAGATAGCGTGTTCCTCTAGAAGTTGACACTGAGCTAGCAATGGACCACTTTTTAATATTATTGTAACCTACGGTGGAAGATGCAATGATGAGCAAGTTAAAGGACATATGGATTGAGAACACCTATTTTAATTATCAATGGCATGTAAATTGGCACAAGAGGAATGAAAATTGATGCATGTTTATTTAGGGGCCCCTGGTTTCTCATTCAGGTAGTGTTTTTATTCAATGACATACACATATAACTGGGTATCCTTTAGGTATCTACAACTATAGAAAAACCAATTAGCAATTGTCATTGCTTCCCAGTCTATATTACTGGGAATTAGGACAATGAGTTTCATGCTGGAAATATATATTTCTGGGCTCCAAAGCAATGTTTTCTGAGAGAAGAGGCTCGCTTCCAGTGTAGATTTTCATCACATTCTATTTGCTGTGTCTGTTTGTCATGTCACTACCTCCAGACTTCGATATGGCAAAGGCAAAAGCCCTGGTACTAATAGCTTTGTTGCTGACAGTTGCTACATTTTTCTGTTATTACAAATTATTCCTTTTGAATCTCAGTGTTCTCTCCATTATTGATACACACTATAATTTTCAAAATTGTCTACTATTAGGTCCCTGACTCAGGTTCTCTCCCCCTCACCCTCCTAACATCAGTCTGTCTTGCGTGTGGTTAAATTTTACTTTAACCCATTCAGCAATTAAACAGAGTTGCTTTCAAGTGCAGGCAGGAATACTGGCTGAAAAAAAGAAAACATTTACTAATCCTTGCATTTAAATACACTGTTTTTCTCTAGCTCAATTTTTGCAGGGCTGAGGAAATTTAGGCTATATCTGGATTATAGTCTTGTTCCTCTTTGATGTCTGAAAGCATTTGAATGTTAAAAGCATAATGAAAATATTTGAGCTAGGAACATACGTTACTTTATTCTGGAAGGGCGAATGGACCAAAAATACCAGAGATTCTGATAAGGAGACTGTGGATTTGGTACCCAAATAAATAACTGTGATACTAAGGTGACCTTTACCTTCCTAATGCTCTGATTTGGTTTCTTACATAAAGTGATTGCCCTGAAGTTTATATCAGGGTGGGGTTTTTTATTTACAAAAGATTAAAGTCAATTTGTAGTTGCCTGTCTTTAATACTCATGCTGGAAATATTTGTGTTTGTGTGTTTTTATTTAATGAGTGGGTATTTTTGTTTCCCTTTGAGATGAGTCATATCTTGCATATGAAGTGGAAACCAGATACTGTTTCTTATGTGCAGCAAGGTTCAGCGAATAGAAGAGTACATCTTACCCTCAGATTATTGAGTGGTAAGGTTTAAAAGCTGTAGAGAGCATGCAGTGGTGGTAATCTAATGGTATAGTCGTTTTGGGCTTCTGTAATATATCTGGGTCTTAGGTGGCTAGGAGACATAAGGAATCCCTACCTTTGATTATATGTAGGACTGTCAAGCGATTAAAAAAATTAACTGCGCGATTAAACGATAATAGAATACCATTTGTTTAAATATTTTTGGATGTTTTCTACATTTTCAAATATGTTGATTTCAGTTACAACACAGAATACAATGTGTACAGTGCTCACTTTATATTTTTTATTACAAATATATACACTGTAAAAAACAAAAGAAATAGTATATTTCAGTTCACCTAATACAAGTACTGTAGTGCAATCTCTTCATCATGAAAGCTGAATTTACAGATGTAGAATTATGTACAAACAATAACTGCATTGTTTTATTTCTGAATGTAAAACTTTAGAACTTACAAGTCCATTCAGTCCTACTTCAGCCAATTGCTTAGACAAACAAATTTGGTTACAATTTGCAGGAGATAATGCTACCCACATATTGTTTACAATGTCACCTGAAAGTGAGAACAGGTGTTCGCATGGCACTGCTGTAGCCGGCATTGCAAGATATTTACATGCCCGATGTGCTAAATATTTATATGTCCCTTCATGCTTCAACCACCATTCCAGAAGACATACATCCATGCTGATGACTGGTTCTGCTCGATAATGATCCAAAGCAGAGCAGACTGATGCATGTTCATTTTCATCATCTGAGTCAGATGTCACAAGCAGAAGGTGGATTTTTCTCTTTTGGTGGTTTGGGTTCTGTAGTTTCAGCATCGGCGTGTTGCTGTTTTAAGACATCTGAAAGCATGCTCCACACCTCATCCCTCTTGGATTTTGGAAGGCATTTCAGATTCTTAAACCTTGAGTTGAGTGCTGAATCTATCCTTAGAAATCTCATATTGGTACCTTCTTTGCGTTTTGTCAAATCTGCTGTGAAAGCGTTCTTAAAACAAATAACATGCTGGGTCATCATCCGAGACTGCTATAACATGAAATATATGGCAGAATGTAGGTAAAACAGAACAGGAGACATACAGTTCTCCCCCAAGGAGTTCAGTCATGAATTTAATTAATGCATTATTTTTTTAATGAGCATCATCAGCATGGAAGCATGTCCTCTGGAATGGTAGCTGAAGCATGAAGGGGCATATGAATGTTTTTAGCACAGGGGTGGGCAAACTTTTTGGCCCAAGGGCCACATCGCCGAAATTGTATGGAAAGCCAGGTAGGGAAGGCCGTGCCTCCCCAAACAGCCTGGCCCTCACCCCATCCCAATTCCCACCCCCTGACTGCCCTCCTTGGAACTCCCGACCCATCCAACCCCCCCTGCTCCTTGTCCCCTGACCACTCCCTCCTGGGACCTCCTCCCCTAACGGTCCCCCATGGACCCCACTCCCTATCCAACCCTTCCTGCTCCCTGACTGCCCTGACCCCTGTCCCCACCCTGCCCCCTGACAGGCCCCCTGGGACTCCCACGCCTATCCAACCACTCCCTGTCCCCTTATCATGCCACTCAGAGCACCAGGACTTGCAGCCAAGCCAGCCACGCCGCTGCGCTGCCCGGCAGGAGCTCGCAGCCCCGCCGCCCGGAGTGCTGGCTGTATGGCGAGCTGAGGCTCCGGGGGAGGGGGGAAAGCAGGGGAGGGGCCAGGGGCTAGCCTCACCGGCCGGGAGCTCAAAGGTCAGGCAGGACGATCCCGTGGGCCAGATGTGGCCCGTGGGCTCTAGTTTGCCCACCTCTGGTTTAGCATATCTGGCACGTAAATACCTTGCAGTGCCAGCTACAAAAGTGCCATGCAAATATGTGTTCTCACTTCCTAGTGACATTGTAAATAAGAAGAGGGCAGCAGTATCTCCTGTAAATGTGAACAAACTTGTTTGTCTTAGCAATTGGCTGAACAAGAAGTAGGACTGAGTGGACTTGTAGGCTCTAAAGTTTTACATTGTTTTGTTTTTGAGTGCAGTTATGTAACTTAAAAATGTAGATTTTTTTGATACTTTCACAATAAAGAGATTGCACTACAGTACTTGTATGAGGTGAATTGAAAAATACTATTTTTTATCATTTTTACAATGCAAATATTTGTAAAATAAATATGAAGTGAGCACTGTACACTTTGTATTCTGTGTTGTAATAAACATCAATATATTTGAAAATGTAGAAAAACATCCAAAAATATTTAATAAATTTTAATTGGTATTATATTGTTTTAACAGTGCGATTAATCGCGATTAATCTTTTTAGTTAATTGCGTGAGTTAACTGCGATTAATCGACAGCCCTAATTATGTTTTTGTTTAGCTTTTACCTTTAGAATATTGCCTTTAACTTGGCATCAGTACATATATTTATTTGAAGTGTGGAGTTCCCTTTAGGAAAATGTGTTCTTAATTGGAGTTCAAGAAATGAATAATACACGATCAAATCCTAAATTCCAAATGCACGAGGCCTTGAGTCAGGAAATACTATAGAATATGCCTGTTCTCACTTTCTGGTGACATTATAAAAAAGAAGAGGGCAGCATTATTTCCTATAAATGAAAACAAACTTGTTAGTCTTAGCGATTGGACTTGTAGGTTCTGAAGTTTTACATTGTTTTGTTTTTGAATGCAGTTATGTAACAAAAACTACATTGGTAAGTTGCACTTTCATGACAAAGAGATTTCACTACAGTATTTGTATGAGGTGATTTGAAAAATACTATTTTATTTTTACAGTACAAATATTTGTAATAAAATAATACACACTTTGATTTCAATTACAACACAGAATACAATATATATGAAAATGTAGAAAAACATCCAAAATATTTAATAAATTTCAATTGGTATTCTGTTGTTTAACAGTGCAATTAAAACTGCAATTAATCCTGATTAATTTTTTAATCACAATTTTTTTTTTTTTAGTTAATGGCATGTGTTAACTGCGATAATCAACAGCCCTAGGTACAACAAATACCTAGAGAGTGAAACTGAGAAACTGAATGGGGAAGGCATTGTTAACCATACTTCGTTTTTGATACCGCTATTTAACTCAAGCATCTGACAAATGGGGAAGAAAATAAATGTTGGTGAAAGATTCAGTAACTCCATCCCTTTAAATTGAGGCCTTCTGAAAGCTTCTGCACAGTTTCTCTGGTCCTCCAAGGAGACTTCTATTAAAAATGGGGAATCATAGAATATCAGGGTTGGAAGGGACCCCAGAAGGTCATCTAATCCAACCCCCTGCTCGAAGCAGGACCAATTCCCAGTTAAATCATCCCAGCCAGGGCTTTGTCAAGCCTGACCTTAAAAACCTCTAAGGAAGGAGATTCTACCACCTCCCTAGGTAACGCATTCCAGTGTTTCACCACCCTCATAGTGAAAAAGTTTTTCCTAATATCCAATCTAAACCTCCCCCCCTGCAACTTGAGACCATTACTCCTCGTTCTGTCATCTGCTACCATTGAGAACAGTCTAGAGCCATCCTCTTTGGAACCCCCTTTCAGGTAGTTGAAAGCAGCTATCAAATCCCCCCTCATTCTTCTCTTCTGCAGACTAAACAATCCCAGCTCCTTCAGCCTCTCCTCATAAGTCATGTGTTCTAGACCCCTAATCATTTTTGTTGCCCTTCGCTGTACTCTCTCCAATTTATCCACATCCTTCTTGTAGTGTGGGACCCAAAACTGGACACAGTACTCCAGATGAGGCCTCACCAATGTCGAATAGAGGGGAACGATCACGTCCCTCGATCTGCTCGCTGTGCCCCTACTTATACATCCCAAAATGCCATTGGCCTTCTTGGCAACAAGGGCACACTGCTGACTCATATCCAGCTTCTCATCCACTTTCACCCCTAGGTCCTTTGCCGCAGAACTGCTGCCTAGCCATTCGGCCCCTAGTCTGTAGCGGTGCATTGGATTCTTCTGTCCTAAGTGCAGGACCCTGCACTTATCCTTATTGAACCTCATCAGATTTCTTTTGGCCCAATCCTCCAATTTGTCTAGGTCCTTCTGTATCCTATCCATCCCCTCCAGCGTATCTACCACTCCTCCCAGTTTAGTATCATCCGCAAATTTGCTGAGAGTGCAATCTATACCATCCTCCAGATCATTTATGAAGATATTGAACAAAACCGGCCCCAGGACCGACCCCTGGGGCACTCCACTTGACACCGGCTGCCAACTAGACATGGAGCCATTGATCACTACCCGTTGAGCCCGACAATCTAGCCAGCTTTCTACCCACCTTATAGTGCATTCATCCAGCCCATACTTCCTTAACTTGCTGACAAGAATACTGTGGGAGACCGTGTCAAAAGCTTTGCTAAAGTCAAGAAACAATACATCCACTGCTTTCCCTTCATCCACAGAACCAGTAATCTCATCATAAAAGGCAATTAGATTAGTCAGGCATGACATTCCCTTGGTGAATCCATGCTGGCTGTTCCTGATCACTTTCCTCTCATGCAAGTGCTTCAGGTGAGATTTGATGTCACTCATGCTTTAAAAGTAAAAAGCAAGCAAAAACATGCTCGCTCTCCCTCTCTCTCTGAGGAATGGTGGTGAGGGGAACCTTTCAGGAATTCATTATACATCATCAGGGAACAAACAAGGCTATTGGCTAGGAGATTCCTGATTTTGGTTTCTCTTTCCTGAGCTCCTGCACAGCTGCTTCCATCTCCTTACTGAATAAGTCACATAACTTGTGAGATAGAGATGTAACCTAGAGCAGCTTCCTATGGTTACAGTTCTCCACAATCCTAGATGAAGTCTTTGTGATTAGTCTTCCCGAACAGTAACTATAACTGTAGAGACCCAGCTTAGATGCTTCAGGTCACCATCCAGAGATACCGAGCCCAGACTATCAAGTTGAGGTAAATATGCAGAAAGAAAAGTTACCACCACTTTAGCACTCCTGTGAGGAATTGGTATAGAAAATTGCATTCATTCCTCTTTTGTGTCCCAAAAGTGAGCCCACACGTTTGGAGGAAACCTGCAGTTCTAAAGTAGGAACCTCCAATGGATTGACTGATTGCATTCAAAGCGCTCTAAATATAATTTCTGCTCCAGTCAATAGAAGCAGTATGAAATGGTGGCTTGCTGTTTGTTCATTGTCTTAAGGGCCCAGGAGAGGCCTGGGAGCTGTATAGGGAAAAGTGGAAGACATAGTTATCTGTACCTAGATAGTATGTAACCTGGAATGCACCACAGCCAGCTCTGGATCAAGAATCTTAAATCTCTGCCGAAACTTGCATCTTCAAGTTTTCATTTCAGCATGTTGCTAAGACTTTATTTTAGGATGACTCCTGTCTTTGTTACATTTATGGATGGGCCTAAAATGAAGACCGGGGCTAAATTTATCAATGGTGAGCCTCCACAGAACCTGGTTGTGTTACACTAGGGAAGTATTTGGCCCTAGGTACACAGATGAGCAATCTACTTTCCAAGTGTAGTTTTGCAAGCACACTAATAATACAGGAAGGCAGGCTTCTCCTCTGGCTCTCCCAAGTCCATCTCCAGAAGCTTCACAGGTTTTGTCTTCTATAGCTTGAAGTGCTGTTTGTTGAAGTGTTGAGAGTCAGAGATTCTGATGCAATGACTTGCCTTGTTCAAGTGACTGACGTTACTCATGGGTTCATAAATGTCACTAGCTAAAACCCACCTGGGGAACTCCTGCCTCAGAGAAGATGAGGTATTGAATATAATTTTTGAAATGGGCTACCAGTTAGGGTGACCGGACAGCAAGTATGAAAAATTGGTACGGGGGTGGAGGGTAACAGGAGCCTATATAAGAGAGACCCAAAAACCAGGACTGTCTCTATAAAATCAGGACATCTGGTCACCCTACTACCTGTTAACTACAATTTTAAGGGCTTTGTACACTCTGACAGGATTTAGGATTGCCTGCTACTGTTTATACTAAGAGCAGAACAGAACAAAAATGCCAAAGGGAATTGTAATATACCTAATGCAGCGACCCCATATGTATGTGATAACAAGGGAACTTAATTTATAATAGAAAAACTTTCTTGCCTGCAGTTTCTCTCCTTTTGTTTTATTCTGTCTGAAGTATTTATATGGCATCCATCACCATGGTGTCTGAGTACCTCACAGTCTTTCTGTTGATCTTCACCGCACCCCTGTGAGATAGGGCAGTGCTATTACCCCCATTGTACAGATGGAGAATGGGAGCACAGAGACACTTAGACTATGTCCATACTTAAAATGCTACAGCTGCAGCGCTGCAACTGTGGATTCTTTGTCGCTGTATTAAATCTACCTCCCCAAGAGGTGGTAGCTAGGTCCATGGAACAATTCTTCTGTTGACCTAGCGCTGCCTACGTGGGGACTTAGATCAGCTTAATTATATCTCTCAAGTGTGGATTTCTCACACCTATGAGTGATGTTGCTGGGTTGATCTAATTTTCCAGTGTAGACCAGCCCTACGTGACTAAATCGAGGTTGCACAGGAAGTCTGTGGTGGAGCAGAGGTTGAGCTCTCACATCCCAGGCTAGCACACTTACCATGACTGACCTTTTCCTTTTCTCTTTGTTACATACTTCTCTCCACCCCCATCTCCCCGTCGTCCTTCTTTAAAACATTTCCTCGTTATTTCCCCGCTCATCCTCCTCCTGTACGAGGAGAGACTAAAAAGATTAGGGTTGTTCAGCTTAGAAAAGAGATGGTAAGGGGGTGGGAGGGGATATGAGGGAGATCTATACATCATAAATGGTTTGGGAAAAGTGATTACAGAAGTGTTGTTTACCCATTCCCACAATACAAACACCAGGGTTCCCCAGTGAAATTAATAGGCAGCAGGTTTAATACAAACAAGAGGAAGTAGTTTTTCCACACATCCGGTTAACCTGTGGAACTCATTGCCATGGGATGTTATGGTCCAAAGGATAACTGGGTTCAGAAAAGAACTAGATAAGTTCATGGAGGATCAGTCCATCGATGGCTATTAGCCAAGATGGTCAGGGATGCTGCCCATTTCTTGGGGCGACCCTAAACCCCAGCTGTGAGGGGAAGACCGGATGGATCACTCCAACTGCCTTGTTCTGCACACTCTGCTTGAAGCTCTGGTACTGCCCACTGTCAGAGACAGGATAGTGTGCTAGATGGCCGACTAATCTGACCCAGTATGACAGTTCTTATATTTCTCCTATGCCTCTGAATGTCCCCTGAGTCCCCTTTCCGCCTTCACTAAAAGGGGCCACAGGGTTACAATTGACCCAAAGACTCCCCCACCCTCGTGTAGAGCAACCACACTCTTTCCTGAGCAGTCCTCCATCCTTTGTGCCCATTTTAGCTGTTCTTGGCCATGAGTGGACACTGCTTCTTTTCCTGGCTGAGAACGAGTGTGAAGCCTCTGGGTCTAGATGCTAGAGCTGAGCTGGTTCTCTTATTAGGGGGCCAAAGAGTTGGGTGGCTTATGCATCCCATGAGCTGTGGTATCTAAGCAAACTCTCCTTGTAATGGAGATTCTTGGAATAGTCCGGGGGAGGGGAGCAACCTCCCCTTAACATTATTTTAGTCTAGTTGAGGTTGTTTGGCTGTGAATAGCTCTGTCCTTTCCTGATCTTTGTCTCTCCGTATCGCCACCTGCAACTCTTTCTTGCACAAAAGCAGTTTGCACAGCTGTGGGCAAACACCCTGCAGGTTGACTCCCAAACAGCACATGTGACTACAGTAAAACAATTAAATGGGCAATGTGCAGCTAGGGGTCAGGAATTCTCCTCCTGTCCCTTAGTGCCAGGGAGACCACCTGCAGCATTAGCAAGGGCGACTATCTGATAACCCAGGCCATACCTATATCAGTGCCACATCCCCACCTGGCGTTCAGCAGAGTGTGATAGGGAAGCCTGTTGGCTCTGTTGTTGCCTGTCTGAGATTTCATTTGTCCAGAAATATGTATTATCTCTTACACAGTGCTCTTTATCTTCAAAGCACTTAATAAAGCCTCATGATGCCCTTGGGAGGTTGGTATTGTCCTCTTGTTATAGAAGGGAAGCTAAGATGCGGATGTTGTGAGAGTTGCCCAAGCCTATGGAGAGTCCTATATAAAACTTGGGAAATCCTGGATCCCAGTGTTGTGTGTGACCCATGTGTCTCTTCCAGTGTGTGTTGAGTTTGAAATATTTGGGGCAGCCTTTCAAGTGTGGCCTTGTGGTTTACGCTGCCTGAAGTGCACTAAGATTGTAAGTAAGATTGTTCTTCCCCTGTTAATTATTTATCTTGGAGAGAAAATATATAAAGCAGCATGATTTATTTAAAAAAAAAAAAAAGCTCTTGCCAGCATCAGATGACTTTGATGTTATTCTGCCCAGAAGTCTAAGTTGAGGACCTAGCTTCTTGAGAGGGGGACTGTGGTGAATGGGGAAAGTTGCGAGACTAGCTTTAGCATACATGCTTTTCCAGAGGCGGGAGGTTTATACCAGCTCATAACTGACTGTGTAACACAACCCTGTGGCAGGACACTTGGACTGATAAATCAACAGAAGTAAATTAGATAGCAAACACAGTAAAATCACCAATGGAAACAGGACATAAGCTTGAAATACAGTGTTGCTTTCCTAGAAACAGCTGCTGTGAATTTGGGTTAACACATGTTCCTCTTCTTCTGATAAATGCATTTTCTTGGAATAAGTTGCTGTGCTACTTACAATTATAGTAACTAATAAACATTTGTCTTGAATCTAGATATTAATGTAAAGTCAAATAGAACCTAATGTCTGTGTATTTAGACCTATTATTGATCTAGGGCGGGCTTTTCAAAGCACGTAAGTCACTAAGGATACATCTACACTGCAAAAAAAAAAACCCCAAAAAACCTCCCCAATTGCCTGTGAATCCCAGCCCGGGTCAACTGACTCAGGCTTACAAGGCTCATGCTAGGGGGCTGAAAACAGCAATGTAGATGTTATCACTTGGGTTGGCGCCTAGACTCTGATACCTTCCGCGGGTTTCAGAGCCCAGGTTCTAGCCCAGGCAAGAAGATCTACATTGCTGCTTTTAACCTTGTAGCATGAGCCCTGTGAGCCTGAGTCAGTTGACTGGGCTCTGAGACTTGCTGCTGTGCCTCTTTTTTTTGCAGTGTAGAAGCACCCTTAGGAATACGCATTCCATTGACTTTCACATTGCCTAAATCACGTAGGCACTTTTAAAATCCTCATGCCTGTTATTTATACAGCATCGTAGGTATGCCTGATCCTTCTCAGACAGCAGACGTGATTCCTGCCTCAAAGAGCTTACAAACTAAAATGGACAAGGAAGGACATGACACGAGACAGAACATTGGTGCGGGGCAGGGGTGTAAAAAGGGAATGGGAGTGTCTTGTATTCTGGTGTGTATTTTAAAATGTGCTTCCATTTAAAGTAGTCACGTCATGTACATTCAGGAATACCTTTTTCTGCTGTTCTTTTTCATTGCACAATTCTTCCTAATGGGAATATGCCTTAATTTAAGCCAGTGATTCTCGACCAGGGGTATGCATACCCCTCAGGGTACACAGATCTTCTAGGGGGTACAGCCACTCATCTAGATCAGAGTTCCTCAACCTGGGGGTCATGGGATGGGTTTGGGGGGTTGCAAGTGCGGGGCCAGAATTAAGGGGTGTCAAGTAGAGCAATTGCCTGGGGCCTGATGCTACAGAGGGTCCTGCAAAGCTAAGTTACACGCTTCAGCCCCAGGCAGCAGCGTTTGGGTTTCAAACTCCTGAAAGGAGTACAGTAGTCTGGATAGGTTGAGAACCACTAATTTAAGCCACTGTCCAGTGAAGTATTGAATTGTTTTCTAGTATAATTTATGTATATAGCACTTTTTTCATCTGTAGATCTCGAAGCATTTTATAGAGGTAGAGATCGTTGTCTCCCAGAAAATGGATACAGATCAGGGGAAAGTGAGGCAGAAAAGGTCCCAACATCACACCGTGACTCAGTGGCAGAAGCTGGGGATTGAACGCGGCTCTACGTGTCTTATCTTACTGCCTTCCCATCCCCAATCGCTGAGCTGGTGGGATGTGGTCATGTTGGGAGAGGACACTGTTGGCAGAAGTAAGGGGGTGTGTTAGTTATAAGGGGGAATGGGACCAGTGTTATGTGGGGGTGAAGAAGAGCAGAAGTGTGTGCCAACCTGACTGGCTGGTTGTGGAGGGGGAGGAGTGCTGATGCCTGTAAGGATTAAGACAGGTCTGATATAAGTTTCTGAAGGTGGGGGAGCGTGTGGGTAGATGTTCAGCCGTGTGCTGAGAGGTAGGAATGGGAGAAGACAACAGGAGGCGGTTTGGAAGCTAGCATGCCTCCACAAGGGGAATTTGTAAGTTACTCAGAGCTTGGAACAGCTGTAACTAAGCAACCACTGTTTTGCAGCTCTACCAAGGCCCTAGAACAGTGCTCTTGGAGGCTCTGTAGGCAGCCTGACCTCTCCTTTGATGCATAATTGTATTTACTTTCCCTTCTCCATGGTCCCAAATACAGATATGTTGTGGTAGGGAGATTGCTTGGCTCTCCCAGCAACATGTCACTTTGGAGACTGATGGATGGTACATTCTGCACTACCTCCTCCCAGGAGAGACATTCCTACGCTGCTTAAATACCCAGTGCATTGAATCCTTTGCTCTGCATAATACACAGGGGTTGGCTCAATAGTGAGTGTGGTTACTAGCCAGTTCCTACATGGGGAGTGCCGAGTCTCTGAATTTCAGGAAGAAGTGAGTTTGAAGAAGGAAAGGTAGGAAATTAATATAGTTCATTGAAAAAAGGTTATCTGGTCTCTTGGGTTATCTAGTGCTTTCTCCTGCTAACTCAGACTTGCTCCCTGCAGAATGTTTACTTGTGCTTTGTCCAGCCTAGTTTTAAATGTCTTTAGTGATGGTGCTGCTTCTGCTTCCCTGCTCTTCCACAATCTAAAAAGATCTCAGAATATATAATTATTTCCCACTGTTTCAGTAGCACCTTGAGGCCGAGGGGCCTCATTACGCTAGGTTTACTGCACATCAGTAAACTACTGGTGGCCTGCAGAACACTTACTGGTGGTTTGTAGAGAGCTGGCTGGTCACATGGTGCTGGCTCTCCTTTGCTTCCAGCTGTTAAATTACATTAAAAGAAGCTAAAAATACACAAAGAACTTTGATGTAACCAATTTCTCCTCTTCCCATGGGAGCATTGTACATTCCAAGATGGGTGGGGGAGTTGGTCTATGTGATCATGAATGGGAGCAACTGGAGAGGAACATTCAGACACTGATGATGTCATCAGCGTCCAACTGCTTTTGCTAGTTTCTACTCTGGATGTTCTCTCCCCTGTGCTGATTAGGTGTTTGCTCCAACTCAGAGTCTCTTCACTTCAGCTTCACTCTGTCTAGCTCCCCACTCCAGTGTCCGTTCTCTCTTGCTTGGTCTCTCTTTAGCTAAATCCATCCCAGCAAAATCCTACCCAGAAAATTTAAAATCCTGGCACTAATGTGATGTTCACAAACCATCCCAGTGTTCAGTTTGCTTTTGTGTCATATCCCTTCCCCACAAAGCTTTGTCTGCCTTGTCTGTTTAGGTTGTGAACTCTAAAGGGCAGGAATTTTCTCTTCATAAAAAAAGCTGCATCTAGCACAAGGCCTTGAAAATCTCTTCTCCCCAACCCTCCTTACTTCAATCTCCCTACTCTCATCCATGCATCATTGCTTCCAAGCTGTGGGAGGGTCAGGTGGAACTCCCTTTCCAAAGTAATCATTTGCCTCTCCCTCAATCAATTGGTGGAGTCACAGCTGAGTGATGCAAAACTGCCCTTTACTTTGGAGAGTCTCAGCAGGCTGCCTCTGTAGCACTTGCAGATCCTAGACAGAGAAAGGGAGGCTCTGGATTGAGCTGGACTGTTAAGGTTTGCACAATGGTTCAGTGAGAGAGTGGCTTTAGCATTGCTGGTTATCAGGTTAAAAATCAACCTTCGGTGAGTCTTTGGTACCTTAAGTGGAAAGGCCTGAATGTTCAGCAAATTTAATTACCTTTGAAGGATGAGTGTGAATGTTCATTTAGACACTGAAGATGTTTCACAAAACACACATCCACCCCTCCCCCTCCCCACACCTCCCTTGATGCCTGAAGAAGTAGGAAACCAGATCAGAAGAACAGTTTGTCCCTGTAGGATATTCTGGGTAATATGACCCTTTTAGGAACCGTTCAGTGACTGTGCTCTCCAGTGTGACCCTTTCTAAACTTTTCTTGGCTTGGAAAAGAAGCTTACAGGCTTGATGTTTGCTGTATAAAGCACATAAGGGGATACATTTCGGCAAAGGGATTTCCGGGAGCTGGGAGGTTGGGCAGCCTCTGTTTGCTGTGATATGATTTCACAAAGCCTTGGTCAGGTCCTCTTGAGTCACACACTCAAGTTGGGGCTTTATTGATGGAAAGTTTTTCCTAGTGATCTGTGGGAAAACTTAACCATGGTCTACGCTCTGGGGGCAGATCGATCTAAGTTACGCAGCTTCAGCTATCAGAGTAGCAGCTATGTTAGTCCATATCGGCAAAAAGAAAAGGAGTACCTGTGGAACCTTAGAGACTAACAAATTTATCTGAGCATAAGCTTTTGTGAGCTACAGCTCACTTCATGGGATGCATGTAGTGGAAAATACAATGGGGAGATTTTATATACACAGAGAACATGAAACAATGGGTGTTACCATACACACTGTCAGGAGAGCGATCAGGTAAGGTGAGCTATTACCAGCAGGAGAGTGGGGCGGGGGAACCTTTTGTAGTGATAAGGTGGGCCATTTCCAGCAGTTGACAAGAACGTGTGGGGAACAGTAGGGGGGGAAATAGCTATGTGAATAGCGTAGTTGAAGTCGACGTACTTAGATTGACTTATCGTGGTGTCTTCACCGCGGTGAGTTGACTGCTGCCCCTCCCCTGTCGACTCTGCCTGCGCCTCTCGTGGCACTGAAGTACAGGAGACAGATGATGGGAGAGCGCTCGGGGGTTGATTTATCATGTCTAGACTAGACGTGATAAATCAATCCCTGCTGGATCGATCGCTGCCCACCGATCAGGTGGGTAGTGAAGACATATCCTTAGTGTTGTGGGCCTAGGAGGGCTTAAGCTGTGGGTTGAGCAGGATTGTGAATAATCAGCACTTGCTAAAGCAGCAAGCTTTCTAAAAATGCACAAAGCAGAAGCAGTGGATTTCCATAAACCCTCCACACCAGAGTCATTGGGTGTTTAGAATGTGCTATCCAGCGAGTGCTGCCTAGCGACTCATCCCTAAGTCATTCTGGGTAGCCAGATTGGATTTGCCAGTTTTTAAAGAATAAAATAAAGGAGCATTTGTTAAAACAATTCAAGGATTTAAAATGAAGATAATGTCAGTGTTGCCAAGTCTCACATATTTATCTTAAGTCTGATATTTGCTGCTTTTCTTAAAGATCCAGTGCCTGGACTCAAGCATTAAGTGAGAAACTCAGCTTTCATATTTAAAAAAAAAAAAGAAATTTCTTGCTCTCATGGCTTCAGAGAAAAGCATAAATACATGATCCAAATGTAACTTAAAAATTCAAAACCCAGAAGGAAAATAAAAAGATCCCCACATTTATTATTTTTAAAAACCATGTGACTCTTTAAGCCAATCTGATGACTTGAGATGGGGATGACTCATAATTTTTTGGACAAGGGGGGTTGGCATTAATGCAGGGAAGACTGGTAGTTTAAAGAAGAAAAGCTCTGTAAATAGTTATGGTTGCTGGGTCAGCAAAATCAGCCTGATTGTGCAGTCCAGGCTGATCCCATGGACTTCAGTATATATTCCACCTAAGTACAGCCTGCAAGAAGAGGTTTTTCAGAGGTTTTATCCATGTGTGAGTTTTATAGTGTTAATTGGATTTGATTTATTAAAACTCATGCACACTCAGTGCTGGTTATTAACCTGATGTGTGAATTCTGAATGAAATAATTAACACTTCAAACCATGTATCTCTCTCAGTGCTTTATACATGGCCACCATCACTGTACTGTCTGAGCATCTGACAAACATTAATGGATTAAGCTTCACAACATGGTGGTGAGGTAGGGAATTCGTATTAGCTGCATTTTACAGATGGGGAACTGAGGCACACAAAGGTTAAGTGACTTGTCCAAGGTCCCATAGGCAGTCTGTGGCATAGCTGGGAATTGAACCCAGTGCCCATTCCACTAGATTATGCTTCCTTCCTATCTATGCAGTCAGCTGAAAATTCTGCTCTTTGGAGTTGTCACTTTACATGGCCTAAAAACACATCAGAATGCAGCAAAACGGGTCAGACTTTTGCTGGGAAAGGCTATGAATCTGCACTTGGAGATTAGTTTTTTGTTTTTCATGATAGTAAGCCTCACATCTAACTGAATGAAAAGCCATTCCTGACTGGATGACTTCCAATCAAAATTCCTTAATGGCTTCTTTTATTAAAAAAAAAAAAAGAGAGAGAGATTTAGTTGAGATACATGCAGGGAGTGGGTGTAGTGTAAGCAGTGCATGGAAATGATAGTGTATTTTTGTGTTCCAAATTAACAACACTACTGGGAGGTTCCCCTGAGCAGTACAGAAGTATGTAATATGCTTTGCCAGTGCTTTACTTTTACAGGGTGTGTGTAATATGTAATGCTTTATTACCGAAGATAGTTCTGTAGTTGTAACTTATGTGGCTTTGTTTGATAAGTTCTACCCCAGAGTTTGATACTGAACAAGTAGAAACAGACTTAAGGACTACATGCTACAGCTCCTTTTTTATTTTTTTTTCCTTCCCAAAATCGTTTCCTGATTTATTCCCAGATTGAATCCTGATCCTTCCATTGCAGGATGGGTACTGAGCACGTGGCAGCTAATCCTCCCACAAATGTTAGTGGTGTGGACTACAGCTGTCCTTGTTCTTTGGAAATTAGAACCGTGGCCTTTCACTGTATCGCTTCCTGAGACAAGGGCCTTGAGTAACCTTATACAGCAGATCTAGGGTTCAACTAGCAAGAATCTGTTCTTAATAAAGTGACTCCTTGAATCATATGGGAAGGATTGTGGAGCTTCCAGTTGAGCTGAAAAAACAAAGTCAACACAGCTGATTTTCACTTCCCATCGGTACATTTTCTTTGCTTGTTGCCCAAGAAAATGATTCCCAGATGGTCAGTTTCACGCATTTCCATTGTTCTGAGGCTGGAGCAATAGTAGGAGGCAGACTTAATGCTATTCCCTTGGCAGGTCAAAGGTGCAAGAGAAGATTGGTGTAAAATAAGAGAGAGCTTTACTTAGATCCACATAGTTCCTGACTCTCTTGGTGGCAAATTTAGCTCTTTGGAGTACTGATCCCATTGCACCAGCACCCAGATCTGAAACTGGCCCCATGGAATAACAAGTAATGTGCATTTTTGGATCCACTGGGCCAGATTATGTTCTCAGTCACAGAGGTTTCTATCAAAGGCTTTACACACTTGTACATGAGATCAGAATCTAGTGCCAAAGTGGTGCGATGTACACTACTTTGCCACTGATATGTCTTTTTGTCTGTTTGGCATCCACTGTTGTGTAATATGCACAGTAACTTACATCAGCACTGAACATGGCACCCAGTGTGAGGAATTTTCAGACTTTTTAAATACAATATCAGTATTATTTTATTGATTTAATTCATCTACAAAAATTTATAGCTAATAGGAGATAATGGTATTAGGGTCTTTTTAAATCCCTTTGCCCAATTACAGTGCTGTTTTTCAACCACACATTTGCTATGTTTATGGTGCTTTTCTCTTAATTGGTAACCTTTTTTTTTTTTCTGGGATGGCTTACAGCTTCAAGATTAGATTACATGCACTGCTTCGTCTGTTCCAGATGCATGCCCTCTGCAGCTGGATGGTACAGTTGATATTTGATGGCTACCTAAATATTTCTGACAGTGTGAAGAGCTGTTAGATTAAGAGCACATGCTTTCCTTGTGGTATAAAACCCTATATGTAAACCAGGGATTCTCAAACGTCATTACACCTCGACCCCCTTCTGACAACAAAATTTACTACATGATCCCAGGAGCGGGGCTGAAGCATGAGCCTGCCCAAGCCCCCGCCATCACAGGAGGGGGGAAACAAAGCCAAAGTCTGAGCCTCATGCCCCAGGCTGGGGAGTATGTGTCAAAGCCGAAGCCCCACGGCTTCAGCCCCAGGCAGGGGGCCTGTAACCTGAGCCCCACCACCCAGGGCTAAAGCCCTCAGGCTTTGGCCTCGGGCCCCAGCAAGTCTAATGCCAGCCCTGGCAACCCCATTAAAACGGAGTTGCGACCCACTTTGTGGTCCCGACCCACAGTTTGAGAACTACTGGTGTAAACAGACATTCCCAATAGAGTTCAAGAGGGCGTGAAACCATTAAGAGGTAAACGGGTGGGGCCCGTGGACGGTTTGAGGCAGGTAGCGACCCCTGGTGCCCCGGGACCAGGTCTCCTTGGAGTCAGGTTTCTTGGGAATGCAGCCCAAAGCTGGTGGTAAACTCCATCTAAGACTAAATACTGGCACGAGATCGATAGTCAACAAGTACCATAAGGGAAAGTTGAAAAGAACTTTGAAGAGGAGATTCCCAGTAGAGTTATTTTGATCAAAGAATTGTGATTTTTTTCACCCCCATTTGAAGATGAACAAATATGGTTTCATAAAAGAAGGGGTAAATCTTGAGTCTCATATTAATGAGCATTAACAACATATTGGCTTTCGAAGTTGTAGATTAGCTTTGTAATTCAGAGAATAGCACAACTTTTTTTGGACATGCTTGTGTATATGACAGACTGTGACTCTTAATATAAGGGCATTATATAACTGTGATACTCTGCATATTCCTTACCTGTAATTTACAAAACAGGAAATATATTGTCCCAAATAATTGGCTGATGGCCTTTATTCTTTCATCAGCAGTCACATATCTGTTAGAGAGCACGTCCTTGCTGCTTAAATTGATTTTAACAATAACATTATTTTAAAAGTCTGAAATAATGTCTGTATTGTGTGTGCTTTGCTTCTGGCATGTGTAGAGTGTGTTTTCTGGATGTCTATGCACAAAATGCCAGGATCAATTTGATGATAATTTTAAGAAAATTAGACTCTAACTACAAATACTGCGTGTGAGAATACAGGACAATAAGTAAGCCGAGAAGTGTTGTGGGTTTTGTAGAAGATTTTACGGTGTTTGGGCTTTTTTAGTATGGCTGAGTAAGCGTGCTCCGGAAAGTGACTAATAGCATTGACTTGAATCAGTTATGATAGACACAGGTGCTGTTCGAGCCTCTCCACAGATCACCAGTAAAAATGTGTTTCAGTTCTGAGAGGCAACATGCTTACTCCTAGCAGTCCTCGGCCCCTTTCAAAGAGACTGCTGGTTGTACCAAACTGGTGGCCTCTTCCTTACCCAAATTGGCACGTCACTCCACAGAGCTCATCACCCAAGATTTTCAGAAGTAACTAGTGATTCTAGGTGCCTCCATTTTTGGGGCCCCAACTTGAGACACCTTAAAGGAGCCTGATTTGCAGAGGGCTGGGGCTCAGCACTATCTAAAAATCAGGTCTCTTTAAAGGCTCTCCGATCAGGCACCCAAAATCACTAGCTGCTTCTGAAAATCTTGGCCACTGTCACTTTTGAGACCTCATTGAGCAGTAAAGTTGCATGCCCAGAGGTGACAGAATGGTTTGTTAATGAATGTCAGTTGTTCATCTTTGCTCAGATTTGGCAGCGTTCTGTGGACTTGCACAGATGCCTTGCTGGACAGCTGGTGGAACAGAGGTGTAAATTCCTGCCATTTGTCAGTGTCATGCTTTGCAACTAGCAGCATTGGGTGCATTCTGAGGAGGGTGATTATAATGGGATTAGCAAGAATGAGGGCATAAAACAGAGTTGGATATTTAAAGAGTACTCCTCTATTTTTAACTTAAAGGCAGAATTTTATTAGTCTAATCTTGGCTTTGTAATTAACGTGGTTAGCCTCCACATTGCCTTTTAATGCTTGCTTTGCAAGGTGGTTTGCTTTTTAAGGATAAAGACCTCTACAGCATGTAAACCAGCCAAATACCTGAATATAACTGTATCATAGTCCCAGTACCTTGCTGGAAAATGTTTGCATTATCAGAGGAGTGCATGACCAAGGATTAGTGCCACATTGTCTTGTCTAGGATTTACCAATATGTAACCATACCAGCAGGAACTAGGCCTTGTTTTCTGGTTAGAAAAAGAATGTGATGTAGTGAGCATTTAGAGCCAATGATTACTATAGGGTTTAGGATACTGTAATGGGTAGTTGAGCCTAAAAGGAATTTGGCATGTAACATCATGTATAGCACAACACCACAGTACACTAAAGTTCAGTTAATCAGAATCAGTGATTAAAACACTTTGCGGCTAAAGACCAAGATCATTATTAGTAGACCCTCAGTATACAATTTTTGGAAAACATTTAGCTATGGTATTAATATACTCCACTCCAGAATGTCCACTATAATGTGCTGTTTCTCTCCAAAGCTTTCCAGGGATGTTCAAATTCCACTGCATCCAAAGAGAAGAGGAAATGCTCTGTGTGGACAGGGGGGAGAGAAACTGAAACCTACAGCTAGGCAAAAATTTTCAGCAAAAAATGTAAGATTTGGTGACCCTGAAACATTTCCAAACTTCATGTCAGTTTCACTGAATTTGGTCAAAAAAAAAATCTAAATGCAAATCAGAAAAAAAAAAATCAGGTTTTGGTGTTTTTTTTTATTTGAAACAATATTTTGCTTTCAAAATGTCCTTTTGTTTTTTAATAAAATTAATTAAGGTTTTTAAATGGTCAAAACAAATTTTGTTTTCAATTTTTTTGAATGGTCAGTGAACCTAAAAATCCGTTATTCATACATCTCTAACACAAAGCATTAACAATTTTATATTAGAACTGAATAGAAAAAAGTGCTTTTTTTAAGTCTCTAACTTCTTTGATTCTTCTCTTTCTAGATGCCCACTTGCACTGAGCTATTCACCTTCTGTTTGTGAAATGTGCAAAAATACCTTGCCTTCTCTACTGAGTTGAAACTAAATTTAAGTTTCACATTGTTGTTTCTAAAGAGAAATCAAGTAGGGTAAAAAAGCATCAGTGGTCATTGCTGCAACTAGAGAGATTTATCCTGGGATAGGGCACCTCACTTTAGGATTGTCCTTTATTATGTCATTTTTGCCACATCTTGTGAGTTTATTATGAGTCTTCCAATTTTTTTGGTGTATTTTCTGCAAGCCTCAGCTGCTGGAATCGTGAGATTGCATGAGAATTTCAGCTTTTATTTAAGTGTCAGATCTTCTTGGTTGTGAAGAAAAGCTTGAAATTATGTAGCCAACTTAAAAGCTCAGAATCTACAAGGCAAATAAAAATATCCCTAAATGTGTTTGAAAACAGTCTCATGTTCTTTAAGGTAATATCTTGGCTTTTGGGTCCTGACTCATAATTTTTGAACAGTTGGGATTGTTAGTGCTGTTGTTCTATACTAGAACTGAGAGGCCTCGACTAAGATCTAGGCACTGCATGCACACATGGTCAGAGTCAAACCCTACCTTGAAGAGTTTCCAGTCAAATGGACAGGACAGACAAAGTGTGGGATGGAAACAGAAATGCCGGGAGGTGAATGGACAGGACAGACAAAGTGTGGGATGGAAACAGAAATGCCGGGAGGTGAATGGACAGGACAGACAAAGTGTGGGATGGAAACAGAAATGCCGGGAGGTGAATGGACAGGACAGACAAAGTGTGGGATGGAAACAGAAATGCCGGGAGGTGAATGGACAGGACAGACAAAGTGTGGGATGGAAACAGAAATGCCGGGAGGTGAAGTGACTTGCCCAAATCACCCAGTGGGTCAGTGGTAGAGCTGCAAATGGAAGCCAGGTCTCCTGACGCCTGTCCACTGAAGCGTGCTGCTCCTTGCCCTGGTGCTGTCTCCTCAGCAGAGCTAGGAGGAATGCAGCACAGGCTCAACCCAGAGAGCAAAGCAGACTTTGATCTCAGACATATGGGTGCCATCTGAGATTGGTGTAGTACTGTGTGGACCATGTTTGCAGAAGGTAGCCTGTACGTGTTCATGACTGCATCCATAGTGGTTTGGCCTTGAATCATGCCACCTGAACAGGGCCCCACATGTGTGTGCCAGCCTGGATCGGGCCTCGGTATATTCACCTGTGCACCCAAACAATAGAACCCCTGTGCAAAATGTATTACTGTGCACAATGGAGGGCAGGCTGAGGAGCCTGTGGGGATATTTTCCCCTGAGTGTCTGATCTCTCCATGTTCGTCCTGGAGCTACCTGTCTGGAGAAAAGGCACATCTGTTTTTCAGTGGCATTCACCATGCAGGGTTGGAGGAATTGTCAGGTCTTCCCCTTCTTCTCTGATTCTGCAGGTGAGGAGTGCATACCCCTAGAAGAACAGGGCATGATAGGAAGTCTCTTCAGGATTGTGATGGGGCATACCAACCCCATGCTGAGCCAGCAAGGGTTAACAGGTTGCTGTGGGCCCACTCGGGTAATGAAGGGGCAGCAGCTGGCTGACCAGGGAAGAGAACAGACTTCCTATCCTTTGCTCCCTGGGAGAAGGACCATTCCAGAACCTTTGCAGAAACTGCCAGAGCCTTCCGGCGGAAGGTAGGCCTGGCACAGGACTACTGAGTTTGGTTTGGGGACTGTTTCTTTGATTTACTCTGTGGAGGACTGCTGGTCTGTCTGGAACAAGCTTAAGGGGGTAACGAGACTGTTGCAGAAAACCCAGGCCCAGGGGCAGTGTAGGGAATTGCCTTGATAAACTTCCTAGACTTTTGTACCCTACTCAAGTCTGCCCTGGGGTTTGTCTTGGACCCTGAAAAGCATGGTCACATGAGTATGAAAAAGTAATACCAACCTAGAGTTGCTAACCCTCCAGGATTGTCCTGGAGTCTCTAGGAATTAAAGAAAAAGGAATGAAACCTCCAGAAATACATCCAACCAAAATTGGCAACTGTATACCAGACAGATCTCCGAGTTGAGGAAAGACCTGCATGAGCTATTTTAAAGATAGAGAGAACAAACCTGGATGTATGGTTTGTGACTGCTATTGGTGTGTTTTATTCTATTTCATCTTTTATTTTGTTGTTAATTGAAAACAAAACACACAGCAAGAATATTTGTGTGGTCTGTTCTTGAATCTATCAACTCCTAAGGACTTGTAGATCTTCCCAGACTCAAGTCAGTGAGATGTTTATCTCTGCAGAAGATTGATTAGAGGGCAATAGAAACTGTTCGATTATACAAATTCTTTGCCTGGCCTGATCATGACCCCTTCCCAGCCACTTTGGGGCTGTGTGGGACTCCTTCTGGTACTGAAGTTGAGGCCGGGGCAGAGTTTCTGCTTCAGGTGCCAAATCCTGAAAGAAGCCCTGCTGGACCAAATACCAAAGGTTTCTGAATCGTCTCTCTGCGGTTTGAATAGTAAGGATTTGTATTAGGTGCTGCTCTCTTCTATAGTAGTTGAATGGACTTTCCTTTTTCCTGGAGGAAACTAATTCTGTTTTTTGAAGCTGTTATGTGTCTGGCATTGTAAAAATTCTGTATCAGCTGTGGAATTAAGGAAACTAAACAGCTATGGAATTGACCCTTGTATTGACAGCTTCTATCTTGCTGATCTCAGTGATCTGTCAAATAGTCCCATATGTTTACAATGGATAGAACGTACATTGTTTCCTAAAATGTACTAAGTATTGTTATTACTGTTGGTATTTCGGTAATATCTAACTGAACTCAGGGCCCTGTACAAATAATAATCTCCCTGGTAGGCTTAACGTTACTTCTAAGAAAGAAGAGGAAAGTCACAAGGCCTGGCTTTCATAGACTGGCCACTTCTTTTGCACTTAGTTTTACCTTGCCCCCTATATGCAGTTACAGTCAGGTACATACTCATCTACATTGATTATTTGTGCATGCAAATGAGGTCTAGTTAAGACCAGGCTGAAAATTTGGCCTATGGAGATGCTTTATTTGTGTCGGGTTTAGTTTTTGTTTTTGTACAACAAAAAGCTTTTATAAAACATTAGACCAGCAGATAAACAGATATCTATATATAGATATAACAATTTGCACACTCCGGTGGAGAGTTTGCAACCCAAACACATAGCACCACTGTACCTAATGCATGGGAACTGGCAAGTGAAACTGACTTGAAACAGAAGTGAAATTGACTAAGTCTGTCTTCCTCATCCCTGTCTGAGTGAAACACAGAAGATAAACAGTCAGTGTGAATAGTGAGAAGTAGATGAGGGTATTTTTAATCTTTTCTTTTTGTTTAAAAGATCTAGTGACACAAGTGAAGAATTTTTTGTTTTGTTTTTAAGTATATGCTTCTGAACCAGAGTGTCTCTTAAAAAAAAAAAAAAAAAATCAAGTGTAGGGTAAGGTGCCAGCGGCCATCATGTGGAATTGTGTGTGTGGAGTTATTGAAAACTGGCTGTATGCCATGGCAGCTTTACTGTGCATGGCTCAAGGGCTTGGAGCAATTACATAACACTCTGCAGCAAAGAAAATACAGGCCCCAGCACTTGACTGCCTTCAATTTCAGATTTAGTTATTTGGCAAAATCTTAGATTTCTTCTTTCCTCTGCTAAAGGATGAAGCATCCAATAAAGAGGAGCTCTGAAACTGCACCAGCCAATAGGTGTTAGGTTGTTGGGGCTATAGGGGGAGGGATAGTTCTCTTTTGGGTTAGAGGCAAGAGTAGAGGAAAAACATTGTCATGTGATGGCTATAAAAGATAAGTAGACATATGACCTATGAATTGTTTACAGAAAGAAACTCTATTTCCCCCCTTCCCCAGTTTATGCATATGCTTCTCGTTACTTCTTCTCAAAATCATTGTCTTCTGATGAATTATTGATACAGGGTCACTTCCATTTTCCTGGAATTGTTTTCTTTAAACAGTGATCTCTCTCTTGAATTTTTTAAACAAGCTGTTAACAGTGAAATCCAAGCAAAGTTGCTGGTTTCAAATTTCATGGTTAAATTAGACCTTGATAAGACCATCTCCTTGATAAGAGAGGGGATAAAATTATTTTTTCACTTCCACATGGAGATCCTTCTCCTTTTTTTTTTTTTTTTTTTTTTTTTTTAAAGGAGCAAGCTCCTGATTCAGCCTCAAAAGGACTTGAGCATGTGCTTAATGTGAAGAATGAACTAAAGTGCTTTGTTGAAGTAGGGTGGTAGGGATCTGCTGGTAACTGAAAATTGGCTTTCACTTATCGCTGTTGTCTAATTCTTATAAAAAGAAAATGCAATCCAACATTTTGGAAATAAATTGCTTTCTAGAAAGTTACTCCTTTGCTGGCTCCTTTCCTTCCATGAGTGAGATGTGGCTTTTCCAAGGAGGTTTGCCTGTAGCCTCTTCCAGGTCTCTCTGTTTATTGAAAGAGTTCAGGCCCTGGTTTAGCAAAGCACAGAAGCATATGCTTAACTTAAAGCATGAGTAGTCCCATTGACTTCCATGATACTGCCTGAGGACTTAGAGTTAAGCATGTCCTTAACTACTTTGCAGGATCAGGGCCTCAATGGAGGGTAATTTTATTTTATCCATTTCTGTCCTGTATAGCCCTCCCTCCCCCACGTAATGAAAAGGAAAAATGTGCACAAGTAAAGGCGGGTGTATCTACAGTAAGGGCCTGACCTGGCTCCCAGAAAATTCAAGGAGAATCTTTTTGTTGACTTCACTGGGAGTTGAATCAGGCCCAACTCCAGGAGCCCATCGCAGGGATGTAGATGCCTGATATAGCAGATTGCCTTGCTTGTCCATATCACATCTGCACCGACACTCTGGTTTTGTTGGAACTGTCCACACGTACCAGTGCATTCTGGGGTTTCTAAAGCACCTACTCTCATAGCGTCCAGTAGCTTTCAGAGTGATTTCCAAATGGGAGGCATGGAGTTAGATATAGCTGACCTGGTGCGTCTGCAGTACTTACAGCTTCCAGGCCACGCCAGGGAGAAGCTATTGCCAGAGGCCTGCTGAAGACCTCACGTAAAAAGTCCAGGCCTGGCTCTTGTGGATGGAGTTGTACAGGGGCTGCAAGTAAAAGATTTTCTTGCAGCCCATTTTTGACTGGCTTAGACCAGGCTGAAAGCTGCCTCTGCAGGTTCCAAGGTGAAATTCAGGAGCAAGCCTGACCTGTCATCCATCTGCCCCATCCCTGCCAAGTGTCTGCCATGACTAGTCCGTTTGAAATATTCCCTTCTGGCTCCCCGGGAGGGAAGCCCTTGCAGTGGATGCTGCCATTGTGCTTACCCCTGTAAGGCCAGGGCCATGGGCCATGTCTCAGCAGACTTGTAGCGCACCTATGGGGAAGGAGGATTGTTTTCTAGTGCCTATGTGCTCTTCTGTGTGCGCGCACAGAGCTGAGGCAGGTGAAGGTGAATAACAGGAGTATTTCCCATCCTGGCTGCCAACTCTCTGGGTATAGGGCGGAATGGGGTGTGCCCTTGTGTTTGGCCCTCAGTCCCCCAGGTGTTTGTGTGGGACAAACTAGTTTCACTGGCCTTCCCTGAGGGGCTTTTCAAGCTGTGGGCAGAGCGCCGTCTGATGAAGTTAGCTGTAGCTCACGAAAGCTCATGCTCAAATAAATTGGTTAGTCTCTAAGGTGCCACAAGGACTCCTTTTCTTTTTGCGAATACAGACTAACACGGCTGTTACTCTGAAGTCTGTCAAACTGTATCCCCCACCCCTCAGGGTATTAGCAAATACCCCCATCCCCTGAAACCTGGAGATTTGTGCCCCTAAATCTCTCTCCCACACTGTGGTTTGGGTCAGGGGAGGAGGGAGGAACGGCAGAGCAGTTCTCGTGGCAGGACTTGGACACCTATTGTACAGCAGGATGACTGACGCTATGAAGCAAACACATAAATATATGCTTCCCACCAGAGCTTTATATAATCAGAGACAGTGATGTCATTGGTAACTGCAAAGAGCAGGCTCTGAAATTACAGCCCTCAGCAGACAGGCGAACGCTCTCTTTGCGTCTGGAGGGGGCCGCTTAGAATGCGGGCTGACTCCTCAGCAAAGCAGGGGGTGGGGACTTACCCTGAGGGTTTGGAGCTTGGAGAAGGAGGGGTGAAATACCAATCCAAATCCAATCAGCCTTGAGGGTGAAACTCTCCCTGCCTTTGTGAAAGCCACTTAACGAGGGGGGAAAGGAATGGGAATACGTGCGCATGCTCACCGCTACCCATTGCAGCCCCTCTGTCGTTAATACTCCCCCCAGTAGGCTCCAGTAACATATATGCAGGGCTTTGGAGCTTTACTGGATTTGTTCCTTGGCCCCTCTTCCTCCTCCTATCCAGAAATCTCTGCACTGGACAGTTCGGGGCTATTGTAGATCTTCCCACTGGCAGTGGGGGGAGAGAATCCTTTCTGTGCCAGTCCCTCTGCAGCCAGGGTGAATTTCACTCTTAATGAGTCTGAGAGAGGCACTATCCTCTGACTCTGGCATTCCCACTCCAGCAGCACATCCCGGCCCAGGGCTGCAGCCTGTCAGGCCAGACTTTTGATACTTGAGCCCCAGCTATTCCATTATTAGCTTTCTTTACACATAACAGTTGCACAAGAGGACCACAACGGGCCAGCTTCGGCCCTGATGTAGTCGGGTGCAGCTCCTCTGAATACATCAACGGTAGAGTTGGTTGAATTTAGTGGAGTTGGCAGGGCTGAATTTGACCCAACATATTGAAAGGGAAAACGTAAGGCAAACAGCCCCCCATTGTGGGCTGTAGCTCTAACGAGGCCAGTGTTTCCAGCCTGCAAAGTAAGCTGCAATGTTGCCCTGTGCTTTTTCTGGGCCAAGCAAAGAAGCATGTGAGGCTCCAAGTTCCTCAGCCCTCCATCCTCCCAGCAGTCAGCTCCTGCTTCCCAGGAGTCATGGTTTGTCCAGCCAGACAAATCCAAACCATCCGCTGGCTGTCCCTGTGTGAGACAAACAATTGCACCCTGTGGGCCTCCCCGTGTCCCCCAGAATAGACCGGAATGCAGGGAAAACAGCCAGCTGGTTAAGGAAGAGTAGAAAGCCCCCGTCCTCACATACTCATGCATTCATCCTGGCACAGGGTCAGGGCTTTGGCATGTCTATTATCACTTTTTATGCTCAGGGAGTAGAAACCTTTGTGGTAGCCCTATTTTCTGAAGCATCTTTCCTTCCTAGGGATGGGAGTGACTATGAAGATTCTGCCCATCCTGCCCCCACTTCTCCACTTTTACTTGTCACTCCTGCAATGAGTGCACATGTGCTCAGATCTACTTTGAAACTGGCAGTCCCTGAAAGCTGATTTATCTCCGTCTTCTAATGCCCTAAGGATTCGAGGGGGCTGGAATGGGGGCCCCTTTCCCTCTGATTGTAAATTAATTCTCCCTTTATAAAACTGTCGTGCTTCTAGACCTTTTTTTTCCCAGTTATTAGCATGATCCAGTGGTCTAAATGTAAAGTCGTGTGGCTTTCTTGTGTGAAGTTTGGACAGTACTGGTATTTTCACTAAGTGCCAGGGAGCCTGAAGCTATGTTAAAGCCACCTTACAGTAAAGCACCAGGTAGATTAAGGAGAAGGAGACGCATAACTTTGTCTAGACTATGGGATTATAACTGCCAAGGTAAAACGCCAGGACTTTTTGTTAAGGGACTGTAGATTGGCCAGTGACACCTGTAAACTCTGTTTGCCAAGGAATTTTAGCTCAGCTGGTCAGTTTCCTGCTTTGATAAAAGTTGGGCTTTGATAGAAGTTGATTTCTGTGTGACATTTAGCCTCCCATCAATGAATCAGAGCTGCTTTCACACTTTGTGGCTTAATTAACATCAGTGATCAGCTTGACTTCAGCCCACAGAAGCCAAAAATACTTAAGAGGTTATGCACCTGCCAACATTTGAAAGCTGAAATGCAAGATATT
Source organism: Eretmochelys imbricata (assembly GCF_965152235.1). Classification (NCBI taxonomy): domain Eukaryota; kingdom Metazoa; phylum Chordata; order Testudines; family Cheloniidae; genus Eretmochelys; species Eretmochelys imbricata. Next base: position 116,774,512 of record NC_135578.1, on the reverse strand, counting down.
TGGGGAGAAAAAACAGACACGTCCTTTAAACCCCATTAAAATGTGCTGGGCTAGAAGAGGTGGGCTGGAGTGGAAATACTTGGTTGAAAAAAGGGGCCCTCTCCCTCCAGAAGTGGGAACAATTGGTCTGTTGAGACTAAGGGCTTGTCTACATGGGGCAGCTGCACAGTGTAACTTAAATCAGTTTTAAATTGATTGAGTTCTTGTTCACATACACAAACTCTAGTGCTTTAACTGTGCTAGTGTACAATGCAACCGACTCATGTGATGCAGCAATATCTGTATTTTGGTGCTTTACACCAAGATTACTGTTCCCATAGGAAAGAGGGGAATAAACTATGCTGGTATTAGCACCTTCTTACCAGTATACATGCATCTATACTAGGAGTTATACTGGTTTAACTTTCAGTTCTACTGGTACAAAACCTGTGTGTCGACCAGGCCTGAGTTAAATATAAATATAGGAGTTCAGTTAAACCTGTTCCTAACTGACTCAAGTTAAACCAGAAGAAGCCAATTTTAAAAAGACCTATGAACCTTTTGCACCAGTTTGACTTAGTTGCTTTACATTGGCACCCTCTTCATTATCCAAGTGTAACTTTTTTCATGTGGACAGGTCCTCAGACTGCTTTCTCCCACATAAGACCTTGTAAAGGTCTCCAAACAGCAGCTGCTTTCATTTGTGTTCCACCGTTCTTGGGCAGAAAGAAATGAAAAAGTTGACATCTCAGTGTCCATGGCTTTGAGATTTTTTTACATTGCTTAATTTTGTGTAATTCTTTTTTCCCCCTACTAACAGCCATGGTATATCATGCCAAGGCCTGTTTGAGAGCTCCTGAAATTCACTGGTTATTAAGAAGCCAAACATTAATATCCTGTTCCCAGCTATTAGGAGTCTCTGGTACTGAGGCAGTTGCCTGGTACATGTTCTAAGTTTGTGTGTCTACGCTCATCACTGGTTCCTAGAACAGTTCTACAGTGTTTTCCTAGGTTCACCCTAGCAATTAAAAAAAAAAAAAGAGAGGAAAAAAAAAAAGTGGGGTTTAGAACACAAACCTCCCCAGGCCTGGTAAGGAACGATACATACCACAGAGTTTGTGTGGCAACCTGGACAGGTCCAGCTGTGCGTGCTAAGCTGTGGTGGGTAAACCATCTAGAACAGGGGTGGGCAAACTTTTTGGCCTGAGGGCTACATCGGGGTTCCAAAACTGTATGGAGGGCTGGGTAGGGAGGGCTGTGCCTCTCCAAACCCTAACCCTATCCGTCCCCTCCCACTTCCTGCCCCCTGACTGCCCCCCTCAGAACCTCTGACCCATCCAACCCCCCCCTACTCCTTGTCCCCTGACTGTACCCTCCTGGGACCCCCTGCCCCGACCACCCCCCCCCCCGGGGCTCCAACCCCTATCCACACCCCTGCCCCTTGACAGGACCCCTGGAACCCCACCCCCTATCCAACCCCCCCCCAAAGCCCCTTTCAGAATGTAGCCCTGCGAACATGGGCAGAGGACTCAGGAGGAGCAGGGGCAGCCAGAGAGAAGCGGCGGTTTCCCCTTCAAAGCTCCACTTCTCTCCGGCCGGCAGCAGGGCCGCCTGGTGCTCCTCCTGAGTCCTCCGCCCGCGTTTGCCACACTTCCGCCACCCACACCGCCCACCTGCTCTCCTGAGGTTGTAGGTGAGCCTCCCTTCCTGCTCTCCCCTGCCCCTGCAGTGCAGCCCCTTCCCGCGCTGGCGGTGCGGCATGCTGAGGCTGTGGGGGAAGGGCCAGGGACTAGCCTCCCCGGCCAGGAGATCAAGGGCCGGGCCAGATGGTCCCACGGGCTATAGTTTTCCCACCTCTGATCGAGAATCATCCTTGTTCTGGGACAGTGACCTCAGGTTTCTGTTAGGAATGGAACCAGAGGTGGTAGCAGTTGGTGTTACCTCAATTTTGATAACTCCACATATAGTCCCAACCAAGATTGGGGCCTATTTTTGCTAGGCTCTGTACAGAGACATGGGGGAGAGAGGCTGGATATAAACTACCAAGGTTTTCCTGCATAGCTATGTCAGCATGCCCTCCCCCTATACTCCACGTAGCTGCAGTGTATGCCAACAAAGGAGCCATTTTGTTGGTATAGCTTATGTTGTTTGCGGAGGTGGTTTACCTATAATGGCAAAATAACTCCTTTTGCTGGTATAATCTGTATCCCCATGAAGAGCCTTTGTTGGTATAGGTGTACTGAGAAAGGTCTTTGATGTGTAGACTAGCCCATAGTCCCTGCCCAGAAGAGTTTACAATCCAAATAGATAAAGATGAGTAAAGGATGGGAGAAAGGAAGTATTATTATCTCCGTGGGAAAGCACAGAGAGACCTGTCTTCACTGCCTTGTTAGCTTGAGGTCTAACTTCAGTGTTGCCCCTAACCTGATTCCCATCCACACACGCACATCTCTCATTGGTGCTTTCACCTCAACTTACCTCACCCGTTGTGGGGGATGGATTGAAGCTCAGATGCTGCTTATGTTGGAGCTAGTACTGCAGTGGGGACATGGCTACTCTGTATTGCTAATGCAAACACTCCCTGCTGCTAATCCAATCACCCTGCAGCTCCAGGGCCATTTTGTGGTGGGTTCGTTCTCAGTCGAACTAGGCTCACTCGAGAGGAGTTAATTCAAGTGTAGATAACTCAACCTAACGCTACAGTGGAGACAAGGAGAAATCAACTCTGTCTCCCCTGAGTCCCAGTCCAGTGCCTTAGTTACAAAGCCACCCTTCCTTTCTGGTGCAGTGGTGAAATGCTATGAGGGAGGCCATTCTGAGCTTTTCCAGCTATAACAGGAAATGGCAGTGATTGATGACTCCTGAGAGGCTGGTATCTTGCAAAATGTCCAGCCCAGTTTTGTGGACTCAAACAACAAGCTAGTTTGCAGGAGCTTCAGGTCAGAATTCAGACTTCCGGATGCCAAACTAAACAGAAGTCTATTTCCCAACCTGTTCGTGTCAGGATCCTGGAGAAAGGTAGGCAGGACTAGTGGTGGGAGTGTAGAAGTCCGTGGTCAGGGTCAGGCTTGTAGTCAAGAGTAAAGCTGAGGGTGAGAGCCAGAGACAAGGTCAGGAATCAGGCTGAGGGTCAGTACCAGGTATCAGGGTCAGTGTTGGCATTCCAGGGGTCAGTCGGGAGTCCAGATCCAATTTGGAGCCAAGGTCAATACCGGGAGCTCAGAGGCAGAGATATGGGGCTGTCATGGTCGCTATCTGGGGATCCACATTGTTGCCTGAACACTTCCTGGTACACCCCATAGACTTATATAGGTGTCAAGGAGCCAATCGGGGATTGCTAAGACAACTGTCAGTCAGATCGCTCGAGGTGGAACTTCCTGTGGTGGTACAACCTCTGTGGGTTGTGGGTCGCTGGAAACAGTCAAGTCAGGTTACAGACTTGTGCCTGCAGTGAGCTGCCTGCAGGCCCAGGTTCAAGTCCCGCTGATCCTTACATTGCAGCTTTGCTCAGCGTTGGGTCGAAACGTCCTTGTAATGTGATTAGCAGAGCACCTGTTGCTGACCATGCCCAGAGCTGTTTACCTACACGAAATGGCTGTCAACTGAAATTGGTTTTCCCAAGTAGTGAAAGCTCTTAGTCAGCAATAAGGATTAAATGCTAGCGGGTTTCATTGTAGAAAAAGCTGAGTGGGAGGGTGCCATTGACATGGTTTGGGTTTTTTTTATGTTTGACACTTTAAAAACCAAATCTCTTAATAAATATTTCATTAAAAACACAAATTTCTCAGCCAAAGCCCAAATTTCAGCCCTGAGGCAGCTACTGCAGCTGAATTATAGCCCTTTTGTAAGAGGTTTTTATAATGGAAACACTGACAAACCCTGAACTGTAGTGGGTGCTGCTCTTGTACTGACAGTTCATCAGCTAAACCCCTGACCCCTTTACCCTTAATCATCCTTGCTTGTCAGTGACATAATTGCATGATTACAGACTCCTCTCCCCATCCCTTTCAAACCGCGAACAATAGTGAATTTCAAATACAAAATGTAAATGAACCGTCCAAACTAATTTGTTTTTCTGCATTCAGATGGACTGAGTTTAGATTCCGTCCCTTTGTGTCTGAACGGGCCTGGTAAAGGCTTTCAAGAACCTTTTGCACTGGGATACCTTGAGTATAGGCTGATCGTCTGATGTCATTGTGCTATTGATTGGGATTACAAATTCAGACATAAATCATTAATGTAGAGTCTGGAAAAAAACTTTACTGTGTTCCATAAATCTAATCTTAATTCCTGAATACATAATACAGAATGGGCGAAAACAGAACTGGTTTTACTGTGGTGTCTGAGTGGGGTTATATTTCTAGATTGCTCTCTGAGCAGTTTCCCATATTTAAAAAAAACAAACCAAACTACAGTGTTCTGTAATAATGGTCCAAAACAAAATAGTCCAGTAGTACTGTGGTGTTTGGGGTTGTTATTGTAGAATATAGTACAAGGGGTGGAAGCACAAATAGGCCATGGTTCTCTGCTCCCAGAGAACCTGTGTTAACACCTCGAGTTCAAACACCGGGCTAGGAAATATGCAGCCCTGCGTTCCTTGCAGTCAGAATGCCCAAAGAGTGCAAATCTGATCCTTTAATGAGTGTGAGGTGTAATTCAGTCACTTTGCGGTAAGGAGTTTGCTGCAGTCAGTTAGGCTTCCTTTTTGCCTCATATGGCTGGAAAAAGAGGAAGATGGGCAGTGAATGTTACATAGCACAATATATAATGTAAGGTTTTTCCCTTAACCAGTAATGTGCTAGTGTGTAAACGCCACTGGACACTTGAAAGTGCCTTGATATAAAACTCTACATAGTGTAGTAGGCTGCAAATAGCTGGCAGCTTGAAGTTATGTGAAACCAAACACACAACCATTGCCTCAGTGCATTTTTCCTCCCCAGCGTTCATCCAGCCGAGACAGGTTATCAGGTGTGAGTGCCAGGAAATAAACTGTCTGTCAGAGGTTAGCAATAGAGCTAATGTTGTTGAGTGACTAGTGTTTACAGTGTAAACATTTAATGGCAGTGCATAAAGTATCTGAAGGAAACAGGGTGATGTGTGGAAAATTGAGCCTGCCTGGGGGGGAAATGAGTTTGATTTTTGTCCTTTATAAGGCTGAAACTCCTAATCAGTGTCTCTCTCCTCCTCCAGACGTGCTCATCTACGCCTGTGCTTAGAACGTTTAAAGGTTCTGATACCACTAGGGCCAGACTGCACCCGGCACACAACGCTTGGGCTTCTTAACAAAGCCAAAGCACACATTAAGGTAAGCACTGCTTTTCCCAGGCTTCCCAGACGCTGTTTCTAACTGCACCAGTCACTCACCCACTGTCCAGAGTTAAATCTGCTCTCCCGGAGACTAACACCTCTCAAATGCATTGCTCCTTCTGTTAAATCATCCATCATTATTACAACATGTGTTATTCGGAGGGTCCATAATAAACTCTGTTAACTCTGGAAATTATTGATTTGGGGAGTGGGGATCCTGTTCTGTATTATGATGGGGGAAGACAGTAGCAGATCTTGCTCTTTTTTTAAAGTAGAAACACATCTAATGTGATTGAGGGGCTGCAATTTGATGGAAAATGTAACTTCTGTCACTCCAGTGCATTCCTCCTGCTGGCAAATCAGTATAGGCCTCTAGAGTGAAACAGGGTTGACATCTTATTGTTTCCATCATCTTTCATCTGTGGTTCTGCCAACTTCCCAAAGCCCTTCATAGATTGCTTCTGGCAAAGTAAAGTATAAAAAGAAAATCCAGTCTTGTAGGGATCAGGAATATACCTAAATCCTTTGTTGCAGCTCTGGGTTGGTAAGGGAGGGAGCCCTGCTTAAAGGAAAGTGTTAGCCTGAAATGACTCCCATCTTATGCAACGGGTTGGCCATCCGGAAACACAGAACATTGGTCTGTAGATTTCCCAGCTGTGATCAGAGGAGTCTGTAGCAGGTTACATAAATAGTTATTTAAATGGAAAACTGCTTCTGAGAAATACCTACTAAACCAAGCAACAAGAAAGCCAGACATCCCAGGATAAATTTTTGTGTAAACCTGTGTTACGAGTGATCATAACAAATGCAGAATCTGTTTGATTAAGGGAATTGGGGCCCCCTGGTGGATTAACTCAGTGATGCATCTTATTGGTTAATTACATGTTTATAAAACACAATAATTAAAAAAAAAAACACACAATCCCGTATAGATATTCATTTATCCCCAAAAATCCTCCTTATACAAATATGAAATGGTGTAGCAAAGGTGTAAACCAAAAAAGACACAAGTAGACTTCATTTCTACTAGTGACTGAAGGGCAGTCTGGTCCGATACTTGTCTGAGCATAAATCCTTTCAGAACATGGGAAAATCTGAAGCAAAGTATATGGCTCTGCTGTAGAAAACAAGAATTAAAGTCATAATCAAGTCGTATTCTATCATGTCAGAAACTTGAGGAGGCCGAGAGGAGAAGCCAACACCAGCTTGAAAACCTGGAACGAGAACAAAGATTCTTAAAGAGAAGGCTGGAACAACTGCAAGGTCCTCAGGAGATAGAGCGAATACGAATGGACAGCATTGGCTCAACCATTTCCTCTGATCGCTCGGATTCAGAGCGAGGTAGGTGTTCTACATGCGTCCAGCTTAATTAAAATACTTTTTGAAAAGATCTGCTCTAGCTCAAACAGGAATTAATTAGGGAAGTCTTATGGCCTGTGTTGTGCAGGAGGTCAGATGAGATGACCACAGTGGGCCCTTCTAACCTTAGAATCTGTGAATCTACAAAAAGGGATGGATCAGGATGAAGACTGACCTCTCTTGAAAATTTGAGAGGGTGGCAAATGATTCCTTCCTTCTATTCGCAAAAAGAAAAGGAGTACTTGTGGCACCTTAGAGACTATCCAACTTATTTGAGCATAAGCTTTCGCAAAACCTTATGCTCAAATAAATTGGTTAGTCTCTAAGGTGCCACAAGTACTCCTTTTCTTTTTGCGAATACAGACTAACACGGCTGCTACTCTGAAACCTTCCTTCCTGTTGTGCTCTTTGTGTTACTTTTCTCTTTGCTTTGCCATTGAATGAGTCTCTGTATTTGTCAAGCAAAGGATGTGGGCTTTGTCATGTCTTTCTGCCTCAGTTGTTGGTCAGTCTTGCTTAAGTTGAGGAAAGGGGTTGTGATTGTGGATTCAGGTGATTCTTGTGGCATTTGAACTTGACTGCTGTATTTGAACAGTTGTCTAAAGTCAGAATGCAAAAGCTTTGTTTTAAAAATAATGATCCATGATCCCAACTCAGTAACCAAACACATGCTTAAAAGTATAAATATGGGTTGTGTTCCTCCTCTTTATAATGTAAAAAGAAGACCTAGAACAGGGATGGGCAAACTTTTTGGCCTAAGGGCCACATCGGGTTTTGGAAATTGTATGGAGGGAAGGTTAGGGGAGGCTGTGCCAAGCTGTCCACCCCCCGTCCACCCCCCCGGGACTCCTGCCCCATCCACTGCTCCTTGTCCCCTTGCCCCCGGAACCCCTGCCCCACACAGCCCCATCCAACCCCCCCTCCTTCCTAACTATCCCCCGGGACCCCCATCCCCATTCACACACACCTCCACCCTCTGACCACCCTGACCCCATCCACACCCATGCCCCCTCACCACGACCCTGAACTCCCCTGCCCTCTATCTACCCCCCCGCTCCCTGCCCCCTTACCACGCAGCACAGAGCACCGGTGGCTGGTGGCGCTAAAGTCGCGCCGCCCAGAGCGTTGCACCGGTGCAGTGTAATAAATTGTTCTCTGTAACTGCTACCAGTAGCACGTTCCTTCGCGGAGCAGTTTAATACACTACACTGGCGGCACGCCATGCCGTGGCTGCGGGGGAGGGGCCGGGGGCTAGTCTCCCAGGCCAGGAGCTCAGGGGCCGAGCAGGAGGGTCCTGCAGGCCATAGTTTGTCCACCTCTGGCCTAAAAGGAAGTTTCAAAAATCAGGGTTCCATTTTCTGCTTGTTCCTGCTATTTCTAAGTTAAAGTCTTGTCTTTCCCATTTTACTGGACAATTCTTCTGGAGGATTTGCATATGAAGCAAGTGCTTTCTCCTCCCTCCACTGAAGAGTGCGGGGAAATGTTGAATCTTTCAGAGAGATTTTTTTTTCTCCCAACTGTGTGTCAAGTGTTAGAGTTAAATCTGTTTTCAACAAAACCATTAAGTTTTACTCAGCCACTTGGTTGGTATCTGTGATGATATAATCCTCCTAGTGCTCTAACTAGCCATAAAAGTCTCTCTCAGCGAAAAAAAGGGCAGAGAAGATTTGGAGGTGTGATGTTAAGATCAAGCAGAATTATTTTAAAAAAAAAATTCTGGTCTCCTTTATATATCATAAATAAAGCTAAGATTTTTGTCACGGTTATTTTTAGTAAGTCGTGGACAGGTCACAGGCAACAAACAAAAATTCACGGAGCCGGTGATCTGTCCGTGACTTTTACTAAAAATAACCGTACAAGCCATGTGGCAGAGATGCACAGCCCTGGCTGCAGCCACTGCCACGGGGCAGGAGCGCACTGTCCCGGCTGTGGCCCCCATTGCAGGCTACGTGGGGAGTACAGCCACGGCTCCGGCTCCGGCCCTGGCTTCAGCTGCAGGCAGCTGAAGCTGAAGAAATCACCGAGGTCCGGTAAAGTCACAGAATCTGTGACCTCCATGACTAAATTGTAGCCTTAATCATAAAGAACCAACAAATTGCACAGAGATTGTCCGTCTATTTATTGGTGATCTGTGTGCTTCGCTGTTTTACCGATATTTTTCATTTATTTTTTAGTGTCTTCATTTTTAAAGTCTTCTGGGTAAAATTTTCAAAAGCATTTCAGTGACTTGGGAGCCTCAGTCTTATTGCCTTTGATAGCCCAAAGTCACCGAAGTGCTGTTCAACATGGTACCCGGTGTCCGTATAGAAACACACTACAGTGCCCTATATATCTCTGTCTCCGCTATCACAACCGTAAAGTGTCCCCCGGCGCTGCTGTTTGTCACTGTAGTCTCCGGAAGACCCAGATCTCTGTTACGCTAGACACTGTGCAAACTCTGAAAGTGACAGCCGCTGACCTGGAAGAGCTTATTATCATCTTGGTATCTGAGTTGCAGAGGATATTGCAAGCAGCCCACTCTCATGGTGATAAATTCAATCCAAGCTGGAGGGAATGCCCAGGCCCACAGAACCAGGGTGCAATGATGGTAAAGTAGCTAGACGCCACATGGGGGGTCTGAACGCTGTGGTGCTGCTTAACACAGATTCTTCCACAGCGTGCAGAGCAGAGCCGTTGACTAATGGTGAATCCAAACTCTGCTGAGTTCTTCATCTTAAGAACATAAGAATGGCCATACTGGATCAGCAATGGTCTATCTCACCCAGTATCCTGTCTTCAGACAGTACCCAGTACCAGATTCTTCAGAGGGACTGAACAGAACAGGGCAATTTATTGAGTGATTCATCCCCTGTCATCCGGTTCCAGCTTCTGGCTGTCAGAGGTTTAGGGACACCCAGAGCATGGGGTTACATCCCTGGCCATCTTTGCTAATAGCCATTCATGGACTTATCCACCATGAACGCGTCTAATTCTCTTTTTGAACCCAGTTCCTAGCTTGGGAGTTTGGGGTTGGCTGACAGCAAAAAAGTTTAGTAATGCCTTTGAAACGCATTGAGACAGCATCCTCCTTGCTGAAACAGGCACTCTGCTCCTCCCCCCTTTCAGAAATCATTGCAAATTGTACCATGTGAGGCTTATTTTATACCTGGAGTGTTGATCATTTGTCAATTGTGGAGTTCAAGGCGTAGCTGCCTGCGATGACACTAACCTGCGTGTGTGTCGTTTTCTTTGCAGAAGAGATTGAAGTGGATGTTGAAAGCACAGAGTTCTCCCATGGAGAAGTGGACGATATCAGCACAACCAGCATCAGTGACATTGATGATCACAGCAGCTTGCAGAGTATTGGGAGTGACGAGGGTTATTCCAGCGCCAGCGTCAAACTCTCGTTCGCTTCCTAGAACAAAGTGAGACAACAATGCAGGGCGGATTATTCCACTGGAGTAATCTGAGTTCAGACTGGGTTCTAGATGCAGTATCCTCTTTTAGAAATGACACGTCAACAATGACAGACCTATATATATGTACCCCCTTGGGCAATAGGAGGCCTCCGTAGGAACCCATGTATGTCCATTGGGTCATGTTGCAAAATCTTGGTTTCCCCTAGCGTAGTGAGACTGAACCCTGGTCCTTCTGAAGTCAGTGACGAAACTCCAGTTGGCTTCAGTGAGACCTGGATTTGGCCCTTGCATGATAAATTACTTTGCTTTGACTTTGTTTATTTGAAAGAGGATACTGGAGATTCAGCCCTCTCTCTCTCTCTCTCTCTCAATTTGTCATGCAATCTGAGAAACGTCCAGTTTTTCTCATACTGCATTCAGATAGAACAACTTGGTTTAGACCCTTCTGGAACTTTCCTGGTCCGGAAATGACTCTGTCCTAATATTTGATCACCATCAGGCATTATAGTAACCTAGCAGGAAGTCACAGCAGCTTGGCCATGAAGACGTGTCCCACAACCTATGAATAATAATAGGTGTTCAGTTCATGCCCAGAGAGAGAGGCAACAGTGAAGATTGTTCAGGAGAAATCATCATTCAGCTCAACGTTCTGTTGGACATCATTTAAAGCAAGTACCTCTACCACATTGCTAGCACTAGGGTACTAAACCGTAATCTACCAGCACGTGGCGGGCTGCGTTGTGGAATGAGGCCGTGAGTCCACACACACACACGCACGCACACACAGAGTTGAGGACAGAAAGAAACCAGCGTGTGGAAAGTCATGCCCAGATACTGAGCCACTATAACCTTTTTATTTAAAGATCTTTTGATAAACGTTTGTAAATGTGTTGGGAGTAAAAACACTCCAAATGTGACACGTCTTTTTAGAGCTTGTCCATATGAAATCTTCAATGTCTTTTATAATGGATTAACGCTACTGAAAAGGTAACTGTTTTGATGCAGCACTTGACCTGATGAAACACAAAAATGCTCTTTGCCGTGCACAACACAAACAAGGTCTGTGCTAGCTTGGAAAGGTCAGGGTTGCTGGGTTTTTTTGGTTTCCTTTTTTGAGAGTCATTCCCTTTGCAAACTTTGAAGGCACCTGATCCCCTACAGTAGTCACAGTTCAATAGTTAAGCTCAGCACTTGTCTCATCTTAATGTAACATTTGGCCTGCGCACATCCCCGTGCGTATCCGCTATCTCACCTATGCAGGTGCTGTTGCTATTGAGAGCTATTGTATTGAATATTTTATAATTTTCTTGGAGGTGAGATTTCTAATGTGCACTTTGAGGGCTTTGCTTTCTTGTGGTTTTTTTTTTTTTAATGGTGAGAATTATTTTTTTGTTTTCCAAGTTAAAAACCTTCTTACAGAGACCTCACCAATGGCATTGTTTGAAATTTTGTGTACCTTGAAGTAATTTAACTACCCCTCATTACTAAGGAAAAAAAATAAAAGGAAAAAATGCTTTATAAAATTTGTAACTTATTGCTGATTTGAATGGGTTGTTAATTTCAGTCCTGTTGATTTTATTGTTTTTAGGTAGGATTGGGCCAAAAACAAAAAAATGAAGACAACCTTATTTAGCAGTGCAGTGGAATTGTGTTTATATGTTAGAATATGGTCCCATATTAAAGTAGCACTTTAACACCATTAAACGTTTATGGATCTGAAATGAATTGTGTTCCTCCGTCTTGGTTGCTCATATGACTTTAGCATACCCATCTTCTTTCTTGTGCCTGCAGGAAAAAAAGTATATTCCTGAATAATTCTAATGTAGATTGTGTCTAATTTCTGTAAATTGCATGTGTTTGAACATTCCTATGTTTCCTATGTTACCAAATCCCCCCTGTGATATGACATCATACATATGAGACACAAAATCCCTGTTCATGGAGTGGAGGAATAATCTTTCCATGCTTTGATGCATTATATCTGGGTTTTTAATTCTTTCCTTTCTTTAAGCCTGAGTCAGGTTGCTACTCTTACTAATCTCCTTGCACATGTGCATAGGTAATACTCTGATTTAGCATGTGTGAGCATGTCTCCCTCTAGTGGCTATCCTCAGCAGATACACAAACCGGCCAGTTAATGGAGTTTTTCCATTAGCTGAATTGGTTGGGGCTTCTTTGTTTTATTTTCAGGCTGCATATCATGGAATTGATCCTTGCTAACAATTCTAGAACCTGTATGTAGGCAGCTGTGGATTGTAACATGTGTTTATCAGCTTAAGTCAATGGGGCTACTCACATTAGTAGGAGGAAATCAAGTGAGTAAAGACTGAAGGATCATACGTGAACTGATAATCATTGACTGAGCCCCCACAACTACCAGTTTTTGCCCATGCTAGAATTATCAACAGCTGGAATTTATATCTGACACTGTTCAAATGAGCTCTGATAGTCCCCATTTTGTGGCATCTTGTGCTGTTCAGCTTCTCTGGAGATGAATCCCACCAGTCACGATCACTAGCGAACTCCAGCCATCCTGGGCATCCCCACCTTCTGGTTGTTCCTCTTTGGCTGTGTATTTTTTTGGATCAAAAAGTACACGACGTGGGCAATGGTAAAAAGGTCGCTTGGCAAAAAAATCATATTTGAGAAATATAAAAGTTAGAGAACTTTAAAAAAATGAAAATGGATAAAGGAAGAAAATCAGTGTTGGGCAATCCTGGCAGAGCAGGGCGATCCCAGAGTGTGTTTTTTGGAACCAATTTTTCTGTAAGGCTTTCCAGTAAAGCCACCCATTTGTATGCCTTTGGGATCACTTTGATATTGGCTGTCATCTTTAGGAGTGCAGTCAAGGGTCTGGAAATTTCAATTCCAAATACTGCAACTGGAAGGGAGGGAAATGTAATCTACTTGGTAGCTTCCATCTACACTGTCTTAAGTGACCCACCCAATGGATTGGCAAGTATCAGCGTCCTAGTACAGAGAGCTTTTAGAGAACAAACACAATTTTCCTACAAACCTTTATAGTAGTAGTTAATGACAAAAGTTGGCTGTTTGATTGGGTCCCTTCTATGGATTTCATTGTATCAGTTCCTTTCACACCTCTGGACATTAGTGGAAGATTTACTATGCGAGAGAAATGTTTCCACAGCTGCTTTGTGGTGTTCGTTCAATCCCTTTTTCATTGCTTTAATACTATATTGTTAACACTAGCTTTTCTTTATAGATTATTCTAAAAACTAAACTAACATTAGTTATTTTGTTTTGTTGTTAATCTAGCCTTTTGCATCGGAATGTCCAAGACAGCAAATTGGCCCAGAGAAGCCACCATAAATGATTGAGCAGATCATCATAGCTAATTGGCCTATACTATGTAAATCAGATTAGATGATGGTCCCTTCTGGTTATAAAACAAAAAATCATCTACTTCTTCCCATTCTTCAGAACTGAGAACTGCCCCCCAAAGCTTCTGATTTTCGTACATTCTCATGTACTATTCTGCTATTACTGAGATAGCAGTAATTACTTCAGCTGGCTTATGTAATGCAGTTCTTCCTCGAAGTCTCCCATTTGTTGTCTTAAGACATTGTTCATCCAAAGCTGAAACCTTTGAGCCTTTAATATACCCATCGTGGTGGCACACTTGGATGGAACTCCATGACTGGTTACTGTCCCCGGAGAATTCACTATGTCAGCATAAGTCTGGGATCAAGGCCTTTATTTGAGTGTTGACATCCTCATCTTTTCCCCCTCTGTCTAGTTTTCTGTACTTTAGAAATCAGATCCAACCCTCAGAAGAGCAGGATTGTTCTTTGTACAAGCAGCTCTTTTTCCCCAAAAAAAAAAAAAAAAAAAAAAAGAGAGAGAGATTGGAGGACATTTCAAATATTGTCTGTACAGTTAGAAGCATAGAGGAAGGTGCAGGAATTTGAAGGGACCATACAGTTTCCATAGGTTTGTTAACCAATATGGTTAAGCCCAAGTTGAGAAGCTGCAGAAAATCCATTCCGGAATGAATTTCTGCAACATAAACCCCCTTAAGGCATTGTCTGAACTCTGTCCCAAAGGTACTTTCCACCCCAGAACACCACGTTTCGTTATACCCACTCTCTCCTTGAGAGTTGGGTGATTGAGGCCCTGAGCCTGGAAAACTCCACAGTTTCAGTGCCCAAGACTGTAACTCTGGTACATGCAGCTCCTTCAAAAGACTTTGTGAATGATGATCCCCAAATGGCAAATTATCAAGGCATTTTGGTCAAGTATAATCTTAGTTTCTAGCAAGAGGTCCTTTCCTCTTTGGAGCATCAGGCGAGGGTGACCTTTGATGTTACTGAGGTATTTGAATTACAGTAAAATCAGCAGGAAAGTCTCATCAGATGAGCTCTTGCCCAACAAAAAGGTTGAGAGTGAAGCTACATTTACTTCCTTCAGACTTACTTCAAAACCTTCTGTACTTTCCGTGCCTTAGAGTTCAAGGATGTGTGTCTCTAGGTGAGGATGCATCTCTGATACGTATGGTTCAGTGTTGCCTTTTGAGCTGGTGGAGTATCCATTTGGGATCAGGAATTCTTACGTTGTAGGTTAGTAACATAGATTGGGAGTTGTGCAATTTGTTCATTCCTGAGAGGTCTGGCACCAAACGGTTTGGTATGTCTGAAGGGGAATCCATACAGTCCTCCCTGCTGCCAAAATGGAGTCAAGTAAAGGTGCAGCTTTGAACAGAATATATCAGTTATCCTACAGGCTCCCCTTCCTATGATGCCAATCACATAGTCCCTTATTGTCCCTATAAACAACTGCATCATTATCTCATTTCTTCTAAAGCCTTATCTTATTCCCTTAGAAGCAGAGAGTGAAACTCTCATTAACTTTAGTGGGAACAGAATTGAGTCCTTTTTCCAAAGCACTTTATTCCCACTTTAATCCATTTAGCCCTAATATCTGCTTTCTGCTTCCCACCACATGGCAGACACATTTCCTCATGTTTCCTTTTCCTCTGTCTAAACTTACCTATTCTCATCACATAGCACTTTGCGTCACAAACGATCTCTTTGGTCCTCATAAAATTGACGCGCCGTTCTCCCTGATGTTTTTCCAGGCTTGTTTCCTATGTAAGGTTATTTTTTGTTGTGGCAGTTACTTGGGCTTGTAGATTCCGTGAGCCACACAATCTCTAGTGCAAGCTCTAAATCCATCCTCTACTAAATTTTACAGAAATAAGGTGGCTTTCCTTTAATCATCCCACCTGTATTACCCTCCACATATGCTGCTTCCCCCAGAAGCTCATCCTGGTAAGTCTTCTCTGCATAAATTAGGTCTCTAAAAGGTCCTTGTGCTACAGAAAAACCTATTCAAAAGGCCATTCAGTATTTTCCTCCTTTTGACACCAGTGTATTACAGCATGTCATTTTGTGTCCAAGAATGAGTTGCGGGGGATGACTGGCTTGCAGCATTTGGTACGGTTACTCTTTGGAGGACTGTCACTCGAAGGTCATTTTAAAGCCCATTCCATTCAAGGTATATTATTGACAGAAGGTAGTCTCAAAGTGATATATCTTGTGAGACCTGTAGATGGGTAAAAATGGGGTTAACTTACATTTTTTTTTTTAACCAAATTTTATCCTAGACACTCGTATGCAGAAGAATTTAGTTCTGGCCTTCTTGTTTGGCAAGGTCTGCTTCTGCGCTGCAAACTCCAGTACCTTGTTGCCTTGTCTTTTCTTAGGTTGCTTGCTGCACTCTATGCATAGACCTCATTTATGCTGCGCATTCTTTGAACTACCTTAGGACCTGGGCTGCTCCTACTGAAATGAATGGGAAATTCAAAATTTAATTCAAAATTAAATTAGTGGGAGCAGGATAGGCTTGTATCAGTTGCTGTCAGTTGAGAATATTTTTTTCAGGATCATAACTTTTGTTATGTTTGAGTTCCAGTATTTCCCTGGCACCAGGCCAGAGTGAGGGAAACCCCCTCTCCTTGAAACCTGGGAGTAGCTGCAGTCACCAGGGGTGATCTCCTGACCCCATAGAAGTCAATGGCAAGGGGACCAGGATTTCACCCCAAGAGTAGAGATGTACATGAAAAGCTCACCATTTAAAAGAAAAGGTAGGTTGCTTCCTTGAAGCTAATACAATAACTTTGATTCAGATTTCTGTGTGCACCTCCTCTTGAAATAGGGGCTTTGCCTTATCTGACTAGTGGGACAGAGAAATTGAGGTTCTGATGTCGCATGGAAGGGTGTCTACACAGCAAAGAAAAACCCACAGTGCCAAGTCTCGGAGCCCAACTCACTTTTCTTGGGCTGTGGAGCTAAAAATAGCAGCGTGAATGTTCTGGCTTAGGCTGGAGCCTGGGCTCCAAGCTCCTCCCCACTCACTGGGTTTCAGAGCCCAGGCTCCAGCCTGAGTGGGAATGTCTACACTGCTGTTTTCAGCCCTGCAGCGCTGAGACAGTGCTGTGGGGTTGGGGTTTTTTTGCTTGTTTTTTTTTTTTTTTTTGCAGTGTAGGGACCGTAGACATAGAGCATATTATGTTTGCTCCCGCAGGTGGAGAGTTCTAGAAATGTTAACCTGGGGATGCACAGTGTGCATCTTGTGTGCTGGAAGGCCGATAACTAGGGCCCTACCAAATTTTCGGCCATGAAAAACGCGTCCTGGACCGTGAAATCTAGTCTTTTATGCACCTTTACCCTATATTGTACAGATTTCACAGGGGAGACCAGCAGTTCTCAAATCGGGAGTCCTGACCCAAAAGGGAGTTGTGGGGGTCGGGTCGCAGCATTGCCACCCTTACTTCTGCGCTGCCTTGAGAGCTGGGTGGCTGGAGAGCGGCGGCTGCTGGCTGGGCACCCAGCTCTGAAGGCAGAACTGCGGCCAGCGGCAGCGCAGAAGTAAGAGCGGCACCAGACCAGGCCACCCTTACTTCTGGGCTGCTGCTGGCGACGGCTCTGCCTTCAGAGCTGGGCTCCCGGCCAGCAGCCGCCGCTCTCCAGCTGCCCGGCGGTGCTGCCAGCAGCAGCCCAGAAGTAAGGATAGCAGTACTACAACATCCCCTCACTCACCCCCCGATAACCTTGCAACCTGCCCCCCCGCCCCAGCTCCTTTTTGGGTCAGGACTCCTACAATTACAACGCCATGAAATTTCAGATTTAAATAGCTGAAATCATGAAATTTACAATTTTAATGACTGTGAAATTGACCAAAATGGACTGTAATGTGATAAAGCCCTACTGATAACTCTCCCAGTGCTCCTTTTTTTTTTTTATGGCAGAGTAGAGAGAGCCCAACACACACGCACACCATCAAAAAAAACTCTGCGACACTCAAACAATTCTGTTGAGCAACTTCTGCTAAACTCTGACAAATAGGTTGCTATGGAAAAGCTCCAGCGATCCCGGTGATCTTTGTTCTTGTACATTGCCATGTCTTGCATGCTCTGTGAAATGTAGCTGGTAGGATGAATTTCATGTTTATGAGCCTGTATGTTGTCCTTCGCTGACCACATCTTTCTCAGCTGGCTCCTAGAATTCTACATCCTTCTTATGGGTGGATGGAGCCAGGTGACTGCTGATTCCCTACTGCTGTAGGAAATAGGACTGATGGGATGCGAGAGGGGCCAGCAAACATTGAGCGTTCTGGTTTTGAAAACATTGTTCAATTGAATGATCATTTTACAAGAACCGGATCTTCCTGTTTTAGGGGAGGAAGTTCCTGCATCAGAAATGAATCCTTTCCACCTAGCCTACCCTTTAGTGCTTCCAGTTAGGAGTCTCTCTTTATACTTCTCTTTTGCTGTCATTTAAGAGCACACCTCTTGACTTTCTTGGGATCACATGATGATGGTGGAAAAATTCCGTAATCTGCAAGTTTGTTCCACTGCACATGAACACCATATTTGCTAAAAGGAGGCTGCATGATCTAGTGGTTTGAGCACGTCACTGACTCTTTTGGTCTTGGGTGAATCGCTTAATCTCTCTGTGCCTCAGTTTCCTGATCTGTAAATATAGATAATATCACCCTGCATCACAGCCATGTGGTGAGGAGTAAGATAATGTTTGTACGGTGCTTCGAACATATAAAGTACTACACAGGGAGGGGGCAGCGCTAAATGTTACTTTGTTAGTCTGTTCAGCTAGTCAAGTGAGTGGTGTCAGCATATTTCTAGGTGATTTAGAATCTATACTAAGAAATATCTGGTAGCTATTACGAGTTTGTGAAGTGTACTCAGAAATGCTGGAACAATACCGTGTAAGTGGATCAAAAATTAAGCAAGCACAGTAGAAGAGAGTAAAAACCTATAAGCCCCATTAATTCAAACTCTATGGGCAGTAGTGGTGTGGAGTTTAAAGCATAAGGTTATATGGAACTTCCCTTCTTCAAGCCCTAGTTTATTGACCTAGAGGACACTTTCACATTTCCCAATACATCTGACCAAGCAAAGGACCCAAGAGGGCAACATAGCTATCTTCAGATCTTGTATTCTTCTCTGTTCTGCCTTTGACTCCAATTGCTGTGAAAACAAATGTTACTGAGACAGAAGATCCATTTTTCTAAATCCGCAAGAAAATAGGCCAAATTCATCCCTTCTATAACACACCCTGGAGATTAACATTACAGCAGGGATGAATTTGGCCCAGTCAGATAATTGTGACCTCCAAGAACATTTGCAAACTATCCCATTCAGCGGTAAAGGAGATGAAAGCCAAAGAATGGACAATAGAACCTGATCTTCATGGTTGTTTTAACGTCACAGTCGTGGTTTCAACTTCCACACAGACTTCAAAGTAATAGATCACGTAGAGTACTTGCTTTGGGATACTAATATTCTAGCAAGCAACTCATAGCATTCACTGTAGTTGTGTTTAGAAAAGTTTCCATTTAACCCTCTCCTCAAAACAGTAAGTTTCTGAAGTCCTCCCCCGCCCCCAATTTTTTGGCTGTGTGGTCAGTTGGCTGTTTTGGGGGTATTTGTTTTTTGGAAGTTTGAGAAAAATCCTTTCAGCTCCTCTGGAGTGATGTGAGGGTGCAAAAATATACACTTATTGCCTTGTAAAAAGAAACATTTGAACCACACTTCAACAGGGTTGCTGCAAAAGCTCCTCGAGTTTGAACTGAGCATGGGCATAGTCTCCCTGAGGAGTAGCACCTTTGCTGAGTCTGGGAAGAGGAAGCAATTTTTAGACCAAAGTGTTTGAAAAATTATTTCCAAGCATGTTCCATCAACAACTGTTTTCGTAGAGCTTTGCACCTCCTACGATAAACATTGTCTCTGCCTAACTTGACCAAGTGATTGTCATAAGGTAGGTTAAACATTGAGCTTCAGCTACGTGCTAGTGTCCCCTTATACAATGACACACCAGCCATAAGATTTTGCTTTTTAAACAACATCTCCAGGGGGTTAATTTTGTATTGATGTTTTTACACTACAAATACATTGCTTAAGCAGATTGCTTGTTAACAACATGATGATAGAAGCATATAATTTAGCATATAACACAAACACTTTGTTTGGAAATGTTGAGTTTAAACTAACCCGTTTAGAGATCAAATAAAAGATTTTGATCAGCAGGTATAAGAACATAAAAATGGCTGTAATGGGTCAGACCAATGGTCTATCTAGCGCAATATCCTGTCTTCCGACAGTGGCCAATGCCAGATGCTTCAGAGGGAGTGAACAGAACAGGGTAATTTATCGAGTGATCCCCTCCTGTCATCCAAAGCAAGTATAAGAACATAAGAATGGCCGTAGTGGGTCAGACCAATGGTCTATCTAGTGCAATGTCCTGTCTTCCGCCAGTGGCCAATGCCAGATGCTTCAGAGGGAGTGAACAGAACAGGGTAATTTATCAAGTGATCCACCCCCTGTCGTCCAGTCCCAGCTTCTAGCAGTCAAAGGTATGAAAGAGCAATATGAGCACCAAGTTATCTATATTCTAGCATGACTTGTTTGAAGGGAGAGAAACCCTACTGTTCTATACTTACTATTTCAGTGATCAAGACACACGTGAGTTAGATGGTTAGAAATATCTTGTGAAACTTAAGTGCTGAATAAAACTGGTTGAGAAATGTCAATGAACAATAAACATTTGCCATCTTTTTCCTTTTTCCAGCCAGCTCTAGTGCTGAAGTTAATTATAAGATGAACAAGGTCCTTCCTTGTATTTACAGACTTCTAAGTCAAGTGACAATCAAACTTCGGCAGTTAGAAAACAAAGGAATGGATGTGTATCCGGACCATGAAATTTACAATAGTCAATATGATTCCCCTAGGCCCTCAGTGCTTTGTTCTCAGTAGTTGAAGCATCTGACAAAAATGCTTATCTGTTTGTTTTATTTTTAAAAACTCAGCTGATGTGAGGATAGTATTGTCCTCCACAGAATTTAAATTTGCTGTTCTTTCTGAAAACCAGTGATGCATTTAGAGCTAATGTGAGTTTTTCCATTAACTTGGGAGGGAAATAAAAGTGGGCTCTTACTAATACAACATAAATATTTCATTTTTCTCCCTATGTACAGAGCCATCTCTCTGATTTGTGAGTCAAGTTTGTGCTGTTATAATTTTCCCAATAGGTTACAATCTGCATGTTAGAATCTGTTTTAGACTGTACTAGATTATGGGTTTCCTGTAGCAATTTGTGCTTTAAGACGGGAAACATACAGTCCCTCATGTGTCAGCATAATGATATCTTACTATTCTGGAGATGCAGTTTGGAAATTTAATGTGTATCCTTTGACGACAAAAATATTTTTCTAAGGTGTATCTAACTTAATGTGACTTTATTTGTGATTGTTGCAGTGTACATGAGGTTTTTTTCTAAGCTCCCGTGAACATTTTATTTTTTGTGCTGTAACTACACAGGTGCTATAGCCACTTGCCACTCTGAGAAAAAGAACACCATACCATTGATCGGTGCTGACTCATAAAAGCCAGTCTTTGAAACAATACACAACTGCTGACCCCATCTCTGTTTATAACATGGGGATGGTGCTGCAAAGATGTTGCATTTTTCATGATTTAAAAATAATTTTGTTTGTGGATATCTGTATTAACTTGTTTAAAACATACAAATAAATTTTATGAAATTTTATGGAGACCATGTAGGTTTTATTACCACTCTGCATATGTCAACCCAAGTTTAAAGTCAAGTCAGCTGACATTTCAGAAATACATTAAAAATTAATGGGTAAGACAGGACTTGCCAAAGTGGTGACTGCTCTGTTATTTACTAGCAGTGCTGTCCTGGTCAGCTCTAGGTCTATTCTGCTTATTTCCATTTCCCCCAGTTTCAGCTTGCTACCATTAATGCCACATCCATCATGCTAGTCCAGAAGTGATTTAGAGCATTCTCCTTGCAGAAGGATCCCATGTAGTTTTTAAAAAAAGGACACTTTTCTGTACTGATACTGACAGCTTGATAACACAACCAAGTGCATTAAGAGCACATTGAAGGGAAAAGGTACATTACCTAAATGCAGAACAAGTAATCAAGTAAATACCACTTTCACATAACTCATGTAGACTTCCACTATGTCAATTAGTTTTACTTTTTTTTTTCTTTTTAAATAAAAAAAGGTCCCATGAGACAAGCTAGCTTTAATTGGGGCAGGGGTGTTTCCTACAGTAATGGTGGATCAGCCTGCACGCTTTCATTTTTGGCAGCCCTCTGCCCCTGACATTCTCTTCAGAGAAAATGGCTAGTGACAAAATGCTTTTATGATGGAGACTTTGCCTATACCAAAAGGGAGTGAGTTTTGCCAAAAGAGATTTGCCATTTAAGTGTCTGATGCATGATTTTTTAAAAAGGCATTTTCATTCACATCAACCACAGTGCTGTTCAGGAGGGTGGCCTATGCACAGACTATCCTTAAGCTCAGGTCCTGCATGTTTTATAGCAGGAGTTCCAGTTTCTGTTCTTCCTTACACAAAGAAGAGCTGCTGCTTTTGTCAGGAACCATTTCACCCTGGACAAGTGCAGTTTTCCAAGGAATGACAGACAGATGCCTCATTACTCAGCCATCTCTCAGTCCAGCAGAACCAATGCCCCCTCTAATGACTGACAGGTGAATGGGTCTTTGGCTAAAGTGCAGGCTGTTCTGGATCTCTTACATGCTGCTTTTTAAAACGGCTGTTTTATGGGGGGGGAGTGGGGCTTTCCTCCTTGCACCAGATTACACTTCATTTTAGATTAAAGTCCTTCTGCAGGCAGCAAAATTTATACCCCTGCCACAAGTAGGATATCTTAAACTAGGCAAAAGTTGCTTAGTTTTGCAATGGAGCATAATGAAATTGAAGCACTTTGTGTGTTTTCCTCTTCACTAATTTGTTTCCTTTTCAGCATTTTGTAGTAGTCCTTAGGCAGGGCCCAAGCATTGTGCATTTTCACTTTTCCAAACATCTCCAAGAGATTTTAACACTTTATTTAATAAAAGTTAAACATACAAAACTGAAATTAACACACTTTGTATTCATAAAAATCACTTTCTCCCATTAATAGGAAGAATCTTTTTCTATGCATGGATTCTACACTATCAGTTGCAGAGTTTAGCTTTAGTTGTGACTCAGGTAACTGATGGACATTTCCACCAATCAGTGCATTATCAATTGCTGACATGACCTGATCTAATTAACAAATTACAAAATGATCTACATTAACATAATATACAAGGGAAACATGGTCAAGATTAATGAACAAGAAATACACTTGAATTATTTAATGGAGGAAATAGCCAAAGTACTCCTGTTCATTAACTCAGCCCTAGATTTTACAAAAATAATATCTACAATGTATACAGGGCTATACATTAACTTTTTTTTTTAAAAAAAAAAACACTTTACGGATTCAGAGGTGGTACCAGTACCGTAAGTGGGAGACACGTAACAGAGGGAAGCAATCATGTACAAAAGGCAAGAACTTTTACATGTGGTTTCCTGAATAAAAGGGCTCACTGACAGCGTAGGGCTGAAATTACAATGAAGACTAGAGCCACAGCCAGGATTATAGCAAGGCAGAAACTTCAGACTAGCCTTTACTCATTTCCAACTAATTAAATAGGATCCAGGCATTCTTATCTAATGTGCTTCAGTTCTGTTCAAATGGATGGGAAAAAAAACCCACACAGGCTGCTCAACAAGTCCCATAACCAGCCCATGGAACCCAGCAGTGCAAGGTGTAGAAGGATTGAGAACATGCTTTTCAGATCATATGATTTAAATTTTCCCAACACTTAAATCTTCACTTTTAAAGTGCAGTTTTACTCTGAAATTTGACTCTCTAAAAATGTCATCTTATGGTTCCCTGGTTGTGTCTCAGCGACTTCCAGTTTAAATGTGCTCAGTATACATGTAAGGAGATTCCTCCCTGTAATTTCCAGCCCTGCAAATTCAGTCTGGAATCTCAAAGTGAAGTTGCATTCTTTCTAGCACATGAATCATCACACTACTCATCTATTCTGTGGGCCACATTCTGCCCTCAGTTACACGCTGACTGTCTTCAGTGAGATTGTAAGGGAGTAACTTAGAATTTTATTAACAATTCCATTTTATATACAAGCTAGGATGGAATCCAGCTAACTTTCCCAGAGCTGTACTGGCTCTGTAGTGCTAGTGTAGTTTGTCACTAAAGCAAGGAGATAGGACTGTGAATACAGAGGGAATGAGAAACTTTTAAAGGGGCCATTTTTACACAGTCATTTTTCTGACCGTACCCTTGCTAAAAATATGAATGGAAGATTCTGGAGACCAGCATTTCAGCATAACTGCTAACAGCAACTCATGAAAACATCTGGCTGCAGAATTTTGCTTTAAGATGACTATATAAAAAGTTTAGTAATGATGAAGGGAGTCAACTGAATAGCTGTAGATTTCTTTAAGGCTCACATCAGCTGAAGCCAAGTGATGGTGACAAAATGAACTATTCACTACATGCCAACAAATAATTTACTTTTAGAAAAATATAATGATAAAAAGATAAGTGTAAAGCCCTGCAGAGATGAAGTTTAGCCTTTCCCCTCTCTTACTGAGGCATCAAATGCCTGACATTATATTTAGAGGTATCTTGATATTGTGTCATGGGTTTGTCTGCAATTCCACATGTTCCAACCCCGACTTTGCCAGTCACGCTCTCAGGGGAAGCAAAAATACTCCTCTTTACCTGAGAAGGAAACAAAAACACCATTCCTGATTAGTCAGTTCAAGACAGTTTGTTAACTGTGAAGACATGAGTACTGATTAGTCAGTTCTCTAATTCTACAATCAATCCTCAACACCCTACTTTACAGACAGGCAAACTGACACATTAATGTACTTACCCAAGGGCACAGGAGGAGTAAGTGGCAGAGACAATGTTAGAACAGAATTTCCTGGCACCCAGCCCTGTGCTCTAATCATGCCTCTTTGTAAGCACTGACAGCCAATGTTCATCAATAAAAGCCACATTCCTTATCATAAGACTGTTTTCTGGTAAGTGCTCAAAAGGACTGACGTTTTAGCAGTCCCACACTGCCCCTGGGAGAGTGGGAGGAAACCGAGTGGGCAGCAATACAGCAACACTTCAGTCTCCCCACCACCTCCTCTGAAATACGGCTACTCTACCAGACATGGGAAATGGCTCCAAGCTGGCCACACACCAGACTTTCAGGATCTCAGCTCCAGTGGACCCCAATCCTCCCAGTCTGTGCTGCCCTCAACAGTGGGCCCAATGCTCCAGCCTGGCTATGTGCAAGCTTGGTTTCAAGAGGGAAAACACCTCACCATGCTAAACCAAGGCCAATCAGAAGGCTTTATTATGCACTTGTATTGTATTTTTTAAAATTTCTTGTTATAAGTCATAATAGTGACTAGTAACAGCTTCCAATTCCTGTATACTATTGATATAAGTCACAGACACAAGTACCTCACCTATAGATAAATCCCAGCACACACCTGTGCATAGGTCTTCTTATAGATCTAGGCTGTGGCAAGAATTCTTTTCCCTGAATAACTTTGACAGAATGTGCATCGCTGTATTTCTATACAATGGCTAACATTACCATTGACAAATCTAATAGTAGTGAGCTCTCTGTACAGTGGCATGAATGTATATTAGTAAAAACCAAAATACACACCATTTGAGGAATAGTGCTGCCACCTTTCACTGGTATTTGTTCTATGCTTTTCCTTATCTCCTGCCCAGTTAGAACAGCCATGAAAAGCTAGGTATGCTGGGTGAATAAGAGATCCAATTACACACTTGCCAGCATTAAGGTCTCACAACAGGTTTCCCAATATATGGCATGATGTGGAGCAGTTTGGCTGCTCCTCCAAATGCAAACTTTTAGTTAATTTATACTAAAAAAATTTTTAAAGGCAACCCCAATTCTTGCATAAAAGTGACCAAGTTTCCCAACCTACACAAGCAAAGACCTAAGACTTACTTTTCATATTTAGGCATGATTACTCAGCCTATCTGCAGCATCAAGCTACCATGATTACTCAGCCTATCTACAGCATCTCACTCGGTTTTGCAGCTGGGCTGCCTCAGATTGTGAAGCTGAGCCATTTGCCCCCAAAGCATAGTCTGGGCATGGTATTTTTCCTGTAACTTGTAGGTCAGACTACCCCTTTTGCTAACTATTCACACACTGGCAGCATATACAAACCTGGCCTTTTTTGTTTTTAGAATAGGCTCTGTTGTTGAACTGTTGCCACTTGACTTTCTGGTCCTCTCGCTCCTGTTCAAGTTCTTTGATTCTCTGGGCTTTTTTCAAAGCTTTCTTCTTTTTATATTCTCGTTGCTGCGCAATCATCTCTTTTCTGTAGGAAGGAAGGGTAGCCCATGATTATGTTTGTGACTACATTTCCTCTCAATAAAGCACTCTGAGGTACACTAAGTACCAAGAAAGAAACTAAATGTAACTATTGTAAGCCATCAGGACTCTCAAATGAATGATTACACAACCAAATCAGGACTATGTACGCTTATGAAGAATACTGTCAAACCTCCCCAAACAAACTGTACTCCATAAATGCAAAAGCAAAGCTATGAAGTTAGTTATGTGTAACACATGGGTACCATGGTGTGATAAGATCATCTTAAGCCTAGTTTCATCTGCTGCCTGTACAGAACAGATTCATTCTCTGATTCTAGAAAGAACATTAAGTCATTTCTTCTGTAAGACAGTCTATCAATTGAGAGGTTTCAGAGTAGCAGCTGTGTTAGTCTGTATTTGCAAAAAGAAAAGGAGTACTTGTGGCACCTTATAGACTAACAAATTTATTAGAGCATAAGCTTTTGCGAGCTAAATTTGTTAGTCTCTAAGATGCCACAAGTACTCTTTTTCTTTTATCAATTGAGAATATCATTACAGCATTACACACCTGTAACATTTATCATGCAGAATCAGGAGCAATAAAAATGCTTCAAGCAGGCCATTTCAAATAGAGCAACCCTCAGAGCTGGCACAGATGACAAATTCCCAGTTTCACAAATTCTCAAATGGCCCTTTCAAATATAATCAAATAACATTTCTGAATGTACATGGCTCTTTTCCAACATGGGCCAAATCTCACCATGGTGATCTGCCTGAT
Organism: Eretmochelys imbricata; assembly: GCF_965152235.1. NCBI lineage: Eukaryota > Metazoa > Chordata > Testudines > Cheloniidae > Eretmochelys > Eretmochelys imbricata. The sequence continues at coordinate 116,747,908 of NC_135578.1, read as the reverse complement.
CTAGGACTCCTGCACTGATCAGGTAATCAGCAGCAACTGTGGTGGGGATTAGGCACAGGGAAAGGGAGAAATGGTCTGAAGCATATCATCCCCTCCACTAGCCTCTTTGGGGAATCTGCAAAGAACTTGATAAAACCCAAATTTGTATTGCCTTTTCTGCAGAAGCTTTATTTAATGCTGTGGAACCCCTTTTGACATGGAAAGGGGGGTTGCAAGAACGGTAGACTGAGGAGAGGAGGGCAAAATGGCTCTAATGAAGCCATAATGCCAGGAACCAAAGGAAGGGACATGAGTGCTGGGGAGCTAGGATAGAGGCACAAGTCCTCCATACCAATGTGGATCAGAGGGAATCTGTATGTGACAGGAACCACATGCCATGCTTCTTCCAAAAGGGGAGGGATTAAGCACGCGCCCACACACCCGCCACTCCCTCCCCTCAAGGATCATATTGGTGTCCCCAGTTCGGTAAGGCAGAGTCAGTACCCATCCTATGAGTTTCTCCTACAACCTACCGTAGGCTGGAGGAAGGACGCAAGAGCTGCTCCAGTACTTGGGTCTCCAAATAGACTGGTTCCCAAGATGTAACCCCTCTACATTTTGGTTTCTTATCAGGAAGCTGTGAATCAGGAACCTCTTGGTGCTAGCTGGCAGAGGGCACAGAGGGTGCCTAGAGTTTTACAGGGATCTCCTGGGTCAGATACATGCACAATAATTCACTATAAGGTGGCATGTAAAGTCTCTACCAAGAGCCAGTAGCCCACTGGCCATCATAAACACTGCGAAACATGTGTACAGATAATATTTGAAGTGTTGTGTGTCTGTGCTGAGAATTATGTTCTTAAAGCAGGTAATCAGAAGGTGACATGTCTTGGACAGGTTCCTTTCAAGCAGGAGGAAACAGACACTTAACTTTCTGTCTGGTCACGTGTGTATTAGGCATTGTATGTCTCACAATGGATGCCTGTTTCAATATTGAGCCAAGTTAATCAAGAGACTGCAAAATCTTGGAGAGGAAATTTACAGGAAGGAACAAACAGCAGGTGTGAGTATATCCTGGGGTATATCTGGGGGTGCAGAGGTACAGCCTGGATCCTTCACTGAGAAAGCAAGCTAGCCGCATGTTTGTCTTATGAACAAAGGGTCAGACCCAAACCTGCTGTAAAGTGCTGGAAGGACTTTGGGTGAGCACTGATCTATAAGACAGGAAAGTATCTAGTTATGCCTAGGTTCTAGAATTTTTGTTATGATTGTATGGTATATTTAACCATTTGTTTCCAATACTTTACTTGCTACCACCTGGATCTCTCTACTTTGTTAAATAAACTGTGACTTGTTTTTACTATAAACATATCTAAGTACTGACAGGTTTCAGAGTAGCAGCCGTGTTAGTCTGTATCTGCAAAAAGAACAGGAGTACTTGTGGCACCTTAGAAACTAACAAATTTATTAGAGCATAAGCTTTCGTGGGCTACAGCCCACTTCATCGGATGCATAGAATGGAACATATAGTAAGAAGAAATATATATACATGCAGATAAGCTGGAAGTTGCCATAGAAACTGTGAGAGGCTAATTAGTTAAGATGAGCTACAGCTCACAGTTTGTATGGCAACTTCCAACTTATCTGTATATATATATTTCTTCTTATTATGTGTTCCATTCTATGCATCGGATGAAGTGAGCTGTAGCCCACGAAAGCTTATGCTCTAATAAATTTGTATATCTAAGTGCTGTGTGTTAAACAGAACGATAATCTGAGGTGTAGTAAATTGGGGTGCACTGCTTCTTTGGCAGTAGCAAATCTGTGAATACTGTCAACACCCACTGGAACAGGGACAGGACACTCCAGGGAGATGCTTGAAGGCAGGAATATGTCTAGTACTAACCTGAAGCAAGAGGACCTGCTGAGGTTAAGAGGGGAGTGCTTGTGTTGCCCGTGGCCAGTGAAGTCAGGGAGCTGACCTATGGCAGGCACAGACCAGGCTTTCTCACGCTAAGGGCAGTGGGTAGTGAGGTGCCTCACAACCCTGGGTACTCCCACAAAGAGTCAAAGAAGCTTCACCTGTTGAAGATATTTTTTCATTCTCCAAACGAAGACTTGTCTATGCAGCACTTACAATTTCAAGCAGGAGCTCTGAAAAGCTTCTGCTAGATTACAGGCATCTACCACTTCTTTAATCAGTAATTTATAATATACTCACTATTTCACCACACACACAAGTCTCTATCTTCTCCTGAAACATAAACTGTAAGCATCATCTCCATCTTGCGTTACTCTTTACCTGATCATGATTTGGAACCTACATTGTTTAGAACTCGCCTCTTTGCTGGCAATGAAAGTATTCTACTTTTCTCTCTCACATTAATATCCTGGATAAATATGACAGCAGAACTGGTCTAAGAGTGAGATGCTAACAGGTTGTTTTACCAGAGCGCGTTTCCTTAAGCAAATTCCATCCATCCATCCACCACACGAACGCAACATGCTTGGCTGGCCTACATTCTTTGTTAGAGTACACATCTAAAGTTATACAAGTCACTTACTTGGACATGGGTTTGTTGCCACTGTCCTCTTTTGCCTTTCTTCCCTCTTCTACAGGTTTGAGGTTGAGCAGAGGCGTGACTTCAGCATTGCCATATCCAGCAAATGTGATTGCAGCAGTACCATTCTCCTCATCTATCTCTTCAATCTCAGCTTCATAACACCTGTAAAGATATCATGGCTGTAAGCATGTGAGTAATGGTTTAATACTCAGCCCTACAACACCTACCCTGTTATTCAGCTACTAACATTAAGTTAAGTACTTGCTACCAATCTGCTTAAATTAAGTACTTGCTACCAATCTGCTTCATTTTTTGGGACAAAATACAAATCAAGCCAAGAAGTTAATGTTCTTTAAGAACCTAAGTACATCAATCCTGCACAAGAGCTTAACCTCACTAGCTGATCAAGGAACCAGTGACAATTTTAAGGCCCAAGAGCTATTTAGACTAGAAACAAATGTCTCGTGCAACTGCAAAGTTAAGAATCTCACTTTTTTCCCTAGTTGGTAGGTCATGCAGTATCAGATTTTAAAACTATGGCATTCTAGATAACACAGATTAGAGCTAGTCAGGAATTTTCTGACTGAATGCTCTTCCACCAGAAAATGCTGAATTGTTGAAACTAAAACTGTTCACAGGAAAGGGCTAGTTTTGAATTTGACAAATCTTCTGATTCAAATTTAAAAAAGAAAAAGTTTCAAAATTGTTTAAACATCCTGTTTTGTCATTTTCTAGTTCAAAACAACTTTTTCTTTCGAACCTGTAGTTAATTTATACTAAAAAATTTTTAAAAGGCCATACTAATTCTTTTTGGATCATCTGTTTACAAAGGTTTTGAGACTGACTTTTTGTTTCAATTTGGGATGGGGAAAAAATTTGAAGTCTCTAAATCTCCCTCCCAGCTCTGCTACAGAGGCATGAGACTACACTTACAGATATAATTCCAATTAACACCTGCCTACGTCGTTTTGATATAGTCACCATCTTGAGAAACACTTGAATTGAGTTAAATACCAATGCTTTATACTGTATGAAAACTGAGGGGAGCCCCAGCTTTTGTGTGGTAGGAAGCATTAATCTCTAGCTAGCATTTCTTGAGACACTGGCTGCTTAAATCATGTTGTAGCTTCAGTGGAAAGAAACAAGATAGTAATCCAAGTGAGTAAGGTCCAATACCACTTGGCGTGCCAGAACTAGAAACATCTAAGTGGACCAGTACAAATACTTTCAGATCCAACAAACTTTTCATTGTGATCACTGGTTTAGGACCAGAGCTTAGGACCCAGTAGTGACCCAAGAATTTAAAAAATGTAACGTTTATGATCTCAGGTGAGAAAATATTTCAGCCATCAATGCCTAGGAACAGAAGAAGTGTTTTCATTTTTGAACAGTTTATTTTCTACATGAAAATATCAATAATTGTGCATCAGTGCATATATTTGGTTTTCACTACATTAGCAGCTCCATTGTACAAGGATTCAACTCTTTTCTAAGAGAAGGAAATGGGATGTTTACTCAATCTGAACAGTTTGATTAGAAAAAATTCAAAAATGCTTCTATGTTACAAAAGAAAGGATAAACTATCATTTTGAAAATAAATATCTTTGTATTTCAAAGACCACAAGATCAGACTAAATTGAAGCAACCCCAGAAACTCTCAATAGCATTAGCTGAGGGAGTCAAAACCAACTATTTTGGTACAGCATCTCCAGAGCATGGTACAGCCAAGTATCAAGCCCCTAAAGACAGAGCAATCTTGATAGAATAGAACTACAGTTCCTTTACAGCAGGGGTTGGCAACCTATGGCACGCATGTCAAAGACGGCAGGGGAGCCGATTTTTAATGGCATGCTGCTGCCTGCTGAGTCCCAGCCACCGGCCCCACTCAGCCCGCTGCCGAACCCACGCTGGGACCCCAGCAGGCAGCAGTGTGCCATTAAAAATCCTACCCGCCCCGGTCCACTTTTCTCTGCGCCCCCCCAGGCTGCTGCTCCAGAGCAAGCAAGCTCCCCCCCTCTCCCGCCTCTTCCCCCAGTGTCCTCTCCCTCCCCGTTGCCGATCAGCTGATGGCCTTTGGAAGGGAGGGGGAGAATCAGAGCAGTGCTCACTGCTCTGGGGAAGAGGTGGAGACGGGGCCTTGGGGAAGGGGGGGTGGAATCAGGGCATATCCCCTCCAGCCCCCTGCCGTGAGCCTCTCTGGGCAGGGGGCTGGGAGCACCTCCCATGACCCCAGCCCACACCCCCAGCCCTCTGCCTTGATCCCTGCACCCCCTACACACCCCAGCCCTCTGCCCCGACCCCTGCACCCCCCATACACACCCAGCCCCCTGCCCTGATCCCTGCACCCCCCACACACACCCCAGCCTCCTGCCCTGATCCCTGCACCCCCCACACACACCCCAGCCTCCTGCCCTGACCCCTGCACCCCCCACACACACCCCAGCCTCCTGCCCTGACCCCTGCACCCCCCACACACACCCCAGCCTCCTGCCCTGACCCCTGCACCCCCCACACACCCAAGCCTCCTGCCCTGACCCCTGCACCCCCCACACACCCAAGCCTCCTGCCCTGACCCCTGCATCCCCCCACGACCCTAGCCCTGATTCCAGTACCCCCACACATACCCAGCCCCCCGACACCCCATGCCCTGACTTCTGCACCCCCCTCACATGCCCCCAGCCCCGACTCCTGCACCCCACACACATACCCAGCCCCCTCACACCCCATGTCCTGACTCTTGCACCCCCCACATTCCCACCCTCAACCTGAGCACCAAACGGGAGCTCCTGTACGGCCCCCACCCCTCATTCCCTTCTGCACCCCTCGCACCAAATGGGAGCTGCCCAGGTAAGCACTCCACACCCAAACCCCAACCCTGAGCCCCCTCCCTCATTCTAGCTCCTAGCCAGACCCTACACCCCAACCCCTAGCCTGCTCCTTCACCCACAGGGAGAGCCCTGTGCTCAGTGCACTCCCACCCTCAGCTCAGTCCAGAGAAAGAGGAAGAGAATGGGCTAGAACCAGGGAGAAGGTAGGTACCCACTATGTCAGCAGGGCCGGGATCCCAGGCCGGTGGACTGAACCCCAGACCGGCAGTGGGCTGAGTGGCAGCGGGCTGAGCCGCTCAGCCCACTGCCAGTCTGGGGTCCCGGCTGTCAGCCCCGCTCAGCCCACTGCCGGTCTGGGGTTCTGGCTGCCTGCCCCTTGCTAGCCAGGGTCCCGGCCGCAGGCCCACTCAGCCCGCTGCCGGCCTAGGTGAACGGAACCCCAGGCCGGCAACAGGCTGAATGGGCCGGAGGCATAAGATCAGCATTTTAATTTAATTTTAAATGAAGCTTCTTAAGCATTTTGAAAATCTTGTTTACCTTACATATGACAATAGTTTAGTTATATAATATACAGACTTATAGAGAGAGACCTTCTAAAAAATGTTAAAATGTGTTACTGGCATGTAAAACCTTAAAGTGAATAAATGAAGACTCGGCACACCACTTCTGAAAGGTTGCCGACCCCTGCTTTACAGTCAAATGATGGTGTTCCAAATTAAATGCACAGACTTAAATCTCTCAGTCATTTTTCATGACAGTGAGTAAATGTAAAATATATTAACAGAATGGCAATTACATACCCTGGGTACATTTGATAGGCACTACACTAAATGATTATAATTAGTTTATGAAAGTGTAAGGTTTTTTAAAAGTTGTATATATTATATTTCTTTTAAGGGTGGTGACAAGAAAAGGTGTTTTCAGAATCACCGAATGTCAAATTCGTTTGGTCTATAATATTGAACTTCACTGAAAGGAAATACAATGGTTACTTAATTTCTCTTAGCTATTTTTTGTTAGAATTACTCAAATGGGGTAGTTCAAGCTGAATGAAAATCTCTTACCATTGTACTGTATTATTTCATGTAACTGTTAGAGAAGTTTGTTTTCTACACTTACTGTCCATCTTCACTCCATATTGCCATACATTTATCCCCAACCTTCCAGGAGTGACTGGGTAGGGCAGAAGCAGAACTATCAGAACTTGCAAGGGCTTCCGAAGGTTGTGTTGAAAGGAGATCTTTGGTTAATTCTATAACTTCCTGGAAAAGGAAGAGGCAAAAAATACACTTTCAAACACCATTACTGTGCTTTATTTTTTCCCCAAGTTGACAGATCTATTTTGTAGTAGTTATTGTATTAAACGTATATCTGATGTAAAGCAGACTGCTGGCTATTTACCACTAATTACAATGTATTAGCCTTCGACATCACAGATGTAGAAGAAAGCGATGTATGACTGTATGCTATATTGAAATGAGGCCACCTCTTCACCCTGGGTCAACTCTGAAAATGCCCCAATGTTTCCTTTTCACAGCAATTCTTTCTAGCTGAACTGCTTTTGCATAGGCTCAGAGACATAGCCAGCTATTCATGTGGAAACAATCCTTGATGCGACTCTCTTTGCACGTGTGCTGCACATGATTCTCAATTTCTGACTGAAGAGCACATCGCAGCAATGGGGAGTAAGCAGCCAGTGTTACATTCACTGCTCATAAGGAAGACAAGGGCTAAATTGATTCAAATAAACTTTAAGATAGATAACTGTGAATGTTTTGCTTTTCCACCTCAACTGCAGTTTATTTTTCATTAGGCGATTATTTTAAAAATGATTGGTTAAGCCCAGAAATTACACATTTCTTAGTTTTAGAATACTGCATATAAAATAAGCGTACTAATGATAAGCACCTCTGAATGAGAGGTGCCATTTTTTCAGTTCCTTTGAAAAAGTGGGGATTGGTTGAGCTGAAGTATCCACAGAGATATTTTGGAGAGAGGAGTGACTCCTTTTTGAGATCCCAGTTTAGGAAAGTATCCCATTTCAGGAAAGCACTTAGGAACATGCTTAATTGCCTTCCTGAACAAAGATGGGCTTAATTATGCACTTAAGCACTTTCCTGAATCAGGGCCTCAAAGTGCGGGGCCAGAACCACCTCATTAACCTGACAGAATGACCTGAACAAGACAAATGGCAGAGGAAAATATATCTTTTTTTCTATTAATTGATTTTTAGTGCCTTTAGACACTACAGAGTGAAGTCCTATTTATTCATAGAGCAGATACAGCACAGTACACAGCAATGCAAGTTTCCAGCCAATGCCCTGCCACTGTGATTGGACTTGGAGGCACCACTTCTATGGGTAGGTGTTTTGTTCAGTCTCAGTGTTACCTATTTTAAAACAAAATAACTTCCTCAATTAGGTAGACACCATCTTTGATGACTCGGGAGCCAAAATAGGTAGGCAAATTTCCAGGTTTTCTATCAACTTTGTAAACCAGTGGAACAAAGAATACTTAGATGGTTTAGAGGGTCAGAATTTGAATGCATATTTTTCACCTTAATTAGGAAGATATTTAGTGTCTACTCCTTTTATTGCAATGTAGCAAATGCCAATTGAATCAGTGCTACACTCTTACTTGCCAGTGTGAAGATTCTTGATCACTACAACTGAAAAAATACGTAGTTCAACAGCCAGCAGATAAAAGCAAAACACAAGCACTTCCCTACGTGAGGAAAGGCAACTCCACAATTCATACACAAGAAATGGTGTCAGCCCTTACAATATCACAATATTTTTATCTGATGCAAGTCACAAAATTAAGGGCAAATTTTTCAATTAAGGAGATTACAGACATTCTGCATTTCCCCCCACTATAACCCTCTCCTCTCCACAGATTTGCCCCACAACACGTTAGGTCTATGCTGCTGCTCCCACAAATAACACTGCCCAGAGGCAAGGCCAGCAGCAGGGTGAACTGGGAGCAATTCTAATCAGGTTTGCCGGGGCAGAAACGGAACATGCTGGTCGGGCACAGGCGTTCTTTGCAACTGCTGGCTGTGGGGTGATTTGAATAAAGAAACTGTACTGGTGATGAGGAACATCCTTTTTCAAAATGGATGTCCGTGGTAGCTCATGAAACAATACAAAGCATGAAGATTCAACGTTCCTGACGCCACCGTTTTCCTTAGTCAAGATCCAAGATGACAAGTACTATTGGTAAGTGGTACACCCTAAAGAAGATTTGAAAGGCCCCAAAAAGAAAACTCTACAGTCTTGACAGACTCCCCCATCCCACTTTTCTTAATAAATGGAATCAACAAGTATCTAGACAGTGGGACAGGAAGGCTGTGGGACCCAGCAGGGTTCCTCTCTCAGCTCAGCAGAGATGAGAGAGAACAGCTGGAGCCTGATTCATTAAACCTCATTGATAAAGTAAGGGCCTATAAAGAGAAGGAAAGCTCAAGGCAGAGGGAAGGCTACTCTTCATTCCTCCAGAAGTTTGAGGATTCTACTCAGGTAATTCCCAGAGACCAACCCCATAAAGCATATGTTTAGTTTTCTTATATGTACTTTTGTTTGAGTACCTAGCACAGAGGCACAAAGGGCCTGACAACTGGATTCTCTTTTGTTTGTTGATATCTGAACCAATCAATCAGACCTCCCTAACAAGGAGGTTTGGGGTTTGTTTTTGCTTTAGAAGACCCTCTGATGATTTTGTGGCAGGGACTGGAACAGAGGATATGGCCACAGTCTACCTTTACTATAATCTTTATTTTGCAGAATATTGCATATGGATCAACACTGATTTTGATATTTAGAATATTTCATTTGAGGGAGCTCCTTAGAGTACATACCATTAATTACTTTTCCTTCCCCAGGTCTGAGTTCTAACACTGCTCCTTCACTCACAGAGCGGGTGGTAGTAGCAGTAATCTGCAAATCCAGGAAGCATCATGGCTTGTGATATGTGTATCAGCAGGTCAAATAGAGTACAGCTGTGCACTGATTACCTGAAGGTAAGCGTTTCAGATATACAGAAACCACTGTAATTTTGAGACAGTTGACTTACTCCTGCCTCCTTCATAAGTCGTTTATCTATTAAAATAGTTTATTGTAGAACTAGAGTGAATATGCACACAGATTACTCAATCAACAATTCCCTGACTTTACCAGTTGTTTAAAGGGTAGGCTATAAACAAACTTGTAGTAAAATCTTATTTTGCCTACGTATCTTAATACTAGACACAGATAGTGGACAGAAACTTGAACCATATACACCATGTCTTGAATTGGTTAGGGATCCAATACATCTGTTTTGTTGTTCTAACATACAGTATACTATAGAGCTAGTGAGAACACAACTGGGGTATTGCACATAGTAGGAGGGCATCACATTACAGTAACAGCTGAGGAACTGGAAGGTGCAGAAAAGCGCCATTAGGTTTATGCAGTTTCACGGATTAGGGAAACTAGATTTGTAGAAATAAGGGAATGGGAGAAAAAGAAAACTATCCCATAAAACTCTTAAAGAAAGTAGTAAGTTGAAAAAACATGAGGGCACCAACTGAAACTAACAGAACAGGCACTGAAGGAGATTGAAAACAAGAAGTTTATTTAAGCAGAAAATAATGTGGTACCCACTACCAAAGCAGGAAGAGAAGCTGCAACTGTCTCATGTATTCAGACATCACACTGCATTTATGGGGGATGAGGGGGTGGCTCTGCACTCTAGATAGACTAGCTCATGAACTACAGTAAAATAACACTACAGAAATCTTTAAAGGCTGAATGGCTCATGTTTAAAGCAAGATTTGTGGGGAAGAGTTAGAATGTGTTCTTAATGCCTACCATAGCAAAACTGCTAATTAAGGTAGCCACATGCAGCCAAATAAGCTATACAGTGTGACTTGCTGCCACCTTCCTATGACATGGAGATGCAACCTGTGGAGACTACAGGTCCCAGCATGTAAAGATCCATCCTTATGAGAGTGGCTTTTCACACAAGTCAAGATGGAGCTCTGTATTGTGGAGTGCATAGTTTCCACAGCTTGTTACACCATGTTAAAGAGGAGGCTGGCTGCAATCCACTCTCGTTCGTGCAAGTTAGATTTGATCCTTGGTTGCATAGGTACCTTGCTAGAAGTCCCTCAGTAAAGTAAAAGATGGGGAGCCCATTTTATATATGAAAATATCTTGGTCAAAGCTGAGCATGCTGTGTATGGTAATGATGGATGCAATACTGAGATAAAGGATTGTTTAAGATAATCTTTAGAATAAACAGGAAACAATTTAATTGAGACACGAAAAAAATAAAGTTGGATTTATTTTCCATTTTTAAAGGTGAAATGTATGAGTAGCAAACTTTTTGGAGCTGGGAATGCAAACATCTTCCCTGTTCTGTGCAGAGAGCTTTTATTTAATTTTTTTTCCAAGTTGTCCTTTCACATCAGTGATTTCCACACATCAAAGCAGACCTTGTATTGGTATTAGAAATATGAGTTTTGCTCTGCATTTTAAAAATATACACATGCTTTTAAGAATGTGCAATTAAGTATATTCTGATTATACTACAACGTTCCCTGTGGACAAAAGACCTTTACATTTAAAAGAAAATCTAAAGCTTATTGATAGAAGACATTGATTTAGCTTGTTTTTGAGTTGTATTTTTATTGTTACCATTTCTTCAAGCAGCAGCAGCTACTGAATGCTGCAGTGGGTAATTTTTATCTACTTAAGTTTTGTGAATAATAACTTGGCTGCTATAGTGCTCACTCGCTTGTGCGCTCTCTCTCTCTCTAGCAATAACATAGTAGTAGTTTGCACCCATACCCTAACATTTAAGAAAACATTAAATACAGGCACAATTATGTGCCAATTTTGTTGCCTGAAGTGATAAAGGCCTTTTTAATCAAGTTGAAGGTGTTCATGTCATTGTCCAAAGTGGGTCTAATGAGGACTTTGAGTAGCTTTTATCTATCAACAAAAAGTAACTTATGAGATTAAGTCTAAACATATTCCAGGTGGTGGCACATTTAACACTGCATAACAAATCTGGCATTCCTTACATACCCAGAACTTCTGTTAAAAAGTCAGTGAGAGGCTAAGGTGTGCCAGGATTTCAGACTTACGCTGGAAAAGTATTTCAGCTATCTTTATGGATGTGAAAACAACAAGGAGTCTGGTGGCACCATAAGACTAACAGATTTATTTGAGCATAAGCTTTCATGGGTAAAAAACCCATTTCTTCAGATGCTTATGCCCAAATAAATCTGTTAATCTTTAAGGTGTCACCGGACTCCTCGTTGTTTTTGTGGATACAGACTAACATTGCTACCCCTCTGATACTTGATTTATAGATGTGATTGAACGTGTACATAATGAGTAAACCAAATCGGCATCAAATTAATTTCTCCACGTACATTTGTATTGACTCAGTGCTCAGGATAGCCCAAATGCTGTGACAAATGGAAATAGCTACATAGTTTAAATGGAGCATGCAATGGCTTTATTTAAAAAATGCAGATGACATGAGTGGAGATTAGATTCAATTACAAGGTGATAAAATTTGATGCCTACAATTTACTGGTATTATTCTAATGCCACAAAAAGGCCAATGAAGAAGATTGGGAAAGGCTGTCTTTGCACAAATTTTATAAAGAGTATAAAAATGTGTATAGTAAAAAAAGACTGTTTGCATATTTTTTTCATAGTTCTCTCTCCAACCCTTTGGAAGTTAAAACGGTTCTTTACACAAATTTTGTTCTTCCTTCAGCCTGCATGTGCAATGCAACAGTGTGGTCACTATCAACTTGAGCTAAGATATGAATTTTTTTTTTTTAGCTTTTTTTTTTTTTTAAATGGAGGCAATATTTAAGTGTTTCAGCCAAAGACTTGCACATCTCAGATAAGAACTCCTTTTTCTTCTTGATGGTGAGGTATTAACATCTTTTTTTAAAAACAAATCAAATAGCAGTGACTTTTTTTAAAAGCATATAAAACAACATGAATGTTTAATAAACTTAAAAAGACAGGCCAAACTTTGGCACTGCCAGCTATACCACTGTCCCTTCAAACAATCTGAGATCATAGAGCAAACCTTTAACTTACATTTTGCAATAACCCTGACAAGTATTTATTATTTTTTGAAGTGCAAATGCCCAGCAACAAGCTATGTTTCTGCTTGAGAGAAAGTGATGGCATTTTTGCTGACATTACTTAGGATAGAAAGATCTCAGTTTCTAATTCCCTCAATCCTCACCTGTAAGTCTTTTTTTAATTTTAGTAAGTCTTCATTTTCTCCATTCCCAGAAAGAGCGGCCTCAACTTGCTGGAGCTGAGCTTTGTAGCTAGCTAGTTGTTTTGCAAGATCTTCTGACATCTGTAAAAGAAGTAAACCTTAGAACAGAAAGTAGCAAAACTGCTTTGATAAACTGTTTTGTAGCGAAAATAAAATAGAACTTGTAACTGGTTAAAAAGATGTTACAGCTATCATAGATGACATCTAACATACTAATTTTTAGTATTATGCTATTTCAGTGGATAACCACTCCTCCACTGTCATACTAATTCTGATCAACTCTGATCAAAACCAACAACAACAAAAAAAGCCTTGAAATAAGTAACTTACAAGTTGTGTGTATACAATAGTGGACACTATACAAATGAATAACACTATCTTTAACACTTAGCACATAAAGATTCATATCTTCAAAATATTCTGAGGTTCCAGACATTATAATTTTGCCTTTCCCCTTATAAACAGCATTATCTTCACATTCTCAGTTAGTCTCTTTAGATGTGTATACACCACTCTCATGTGACAATGAAATCAGCCTCACTTAATGTTCTATCATCTTGTTTTAAGCCACTTTTTAGATAATAAAACACACACTTCTCTTAAAGTTAATGTAATTTTAGCCTTTCCTTCTAATGCCTTCTGCATAGGGCATCACCTGATGGAGACAAAATTAGCCTTTTGTTAGGGATGGATTGGTGAAGCCTGTAAGCTCTTTGGGTCAGGGACAGTCTATTTGTTGTGTGCTTGTACAGCGTTCTATGACTAGAACTCCTAGGTGTCAGAATACAAAAAAATAAAATGGAGAGACGACTTACTAATTCATAAATTCAGAGCAGTGCAACTGTAATAGAATGTGCCTTTCTCTACTTTCACAAGTAATATTCATGCATGACAGTTTACAGCATGCACCCCCTTCCCAACTCAGGGACTGGGGTTAGGGGCTGGAGGAAGAGGAAGTAAAGGGGAACTCCGAGCACAGGCAGTGGAGGGGGTGCGGGGGAAAGTTAAAGCTAGGCTCTGAGGAGAGGGGCGAAAGATGGGGGGAGGGAGGGCTGGTGGGGCACAAGATGGGTGGGCTAGTCTATGGAAGGTGAATGGAGCAGACGGGAGCACGGAGGAGGAGGAGCTAGAGCCTTTGCAGGCGGACAGGAGCACGCGGGGTGGGGCTAAGACCTGTGGGGGGGGGGGGGAGAACAGGACGCGGGGGGACTAGGGCCTGTGGGGGCTGACAGGACCGGGTGGAGGTGGGGCTAGGGCCTGTTGGGGCGGGTGGGGGAGAGAAAAGACAGGACCGGGAGCTAAGGCGGATGGGGGCTGACAAGACCGGGTGGGGCTAGGGCCTGTTGGGGAGGGGGAGAAACGACAGGACCGGGAGCTAAGGCCTATGGGGGCTGACAAGACCGGGGGGGGGGGGGGGTGGAGATGGAGCTAGGACCTGGGGGGGGGGCGGGTCTGAGGGAGAAGGAGGTGGTGGGCCTAGGCCAGAGGAATTCCGCGCCTGAGCGGGGGAGGGGGCCCCCGACCCAGCCTGCCAGGCGGGAGGTGAAACCTGAGGGACGGGAGGAGAAGGGGTCGGGCCGGGGAGCCTCGGAGCAGCCTCCGGTGGGAGACGGGGCGGTGCCGGGTCTCGGCTCGGCCTCCCCCCGCCTGCGCGGGAAGGGTTAATAGCCGCTTCCTCTCACCTTGGTCGCGGGGGGGGATCCGCGCCGCGCTCGGTCCCGTCAGGCCTGGGCCGCTTCCTCCTCCCCGCGACACACGGAGCCAGGAGCCGCGGGCACCAACAATCGCGAGACTTGCGGGGGGGGGGGGGGGAGACGACGAGTCAGTCACGTGCCCGCCGCTGGTCAAAGGGCACGAGGCCGGGAGGGATGCGCTCTGGGTGGCCACGTGACGGTAGCGGGAGGGCAGCGGAGAGCGCGCGAGAGCTGGCTCATCCGGGTACCTTCATGGCGTCGGCGGGTGAGGTGGAACGCCCCGCCCTCCGCTCCAGTGCAGCCCGGTGCGGGGAGGTGCCTCAGGGGCGCGTCCCCTCCGTGCTGTGGGGACTGAGGGAGAGACATGACGCCTGAGGGGCGCGTTGCGGGGCGGGTCTGTGCACGCCCTGGGGAGAGCTAGGGTGTTGCAGCCATTAACTGCTGCCCCGCCCCTCTGCAAGGCAAGGGGAGCTGTTAACGTCTCTGCTTCCCAACTGGGGAAACTGAGGCACGGAGCGGTTACGGCTAAGGCAGCCGCTCCTCTGTTTACCACCCTCATGGACGTGTTGGGTCTTTTGGGAACGGCGTGACCCTGCCTTCGTTGGTGGGACCTGGGACTCACGGGTGCCTGGAAGGTCAGGCTGGGAGGAGGGCGGGGGGAACCCATTTTTAAGCGTGTGCCGCCCCCCCCAGTCCAAGGCTCAGTATGACGTTGCCTGCACGGTCACGCTGCTGGGGGTGGGGCGGGGCGCTCTTCAAAAGGTCAGCCCCCGCCTGAGGCCGCCCAAAACCACGTCTGGTTTTGCCTGAGGAGGGGCAAACCCGAGAAAAGCAGGATTGTCTAGGGGTTTAATAGCGAACAAGTGGTCTGCTTAGTTAAGTCCTAAGCCACACATCCTAAATCTCTCCCTTCCCCACAACTTGAAGGGCTTTAGGTACCCCCGTTTGGAAAAAGAAAATGTTGGCTGAGGCGAGCCTGAAGAACAGCTCTGTGTAAGCTTGTCTCTTTCCCCAGCAGAATTTGGCTCAGTAAAAGATATGACCTAAGCAGCTCTTTTCAAACATTTTAAACTTTCTCCTCAATTGCCCGTGGGGCTGATGTTTATCATACAAGCAGAAACATTTTTTAAAACAAAGTTTCATAATATTCAATTCAGCTGTTACAGAGAGGGCCAAACCTGTGAAATTTTGCTAGATATTTTTTCATAGACAGCTTTGCTCACACAGCTCAGACTTTATTTTGTAAATTACGTTATCAAGTTTGAAGCATGTTACTACAGTGAAATGCATAGAGGAATTCGCTGTGTAAACTGTAACAGACCATTAGCTTTCAGAAGGAGAAAGCTAATCATATGTGGCTGCTTTTAAAAACATCATGGGGATGGTTCTCAGTGATATGTGCCTATATGTTTGCCTGCACACACCTACACAGATGGCCTAATAGCTGCATAACGTGCATGTGTACACATATTCAAAGCGCTATATACCTGATGCCATCACAGTGAAATATAATTATATATGGAAACTGAGGCACAGTTATGATTATTATTCCTGGGGCATCTATATATTTGACAAGCGCCATAATAGATAACTAAAGACAATCACTTTAGCAACAAGTTTACACTCTTAAGCTCCTAACCATGCAATTTGATCTGAGCAGATTGATGTTTACACTGGCATGAAGTTCTGTTAAAGGCATCGGCTCCATATGGGCAGATTAAATTGCTGTTTTAGGGGAACTTTATTGTTGATAACTTGTACAAGACCACACAACAAATCAGTCTTAGAGCCAGGATTAAAATTTTTACAAAACACTGGCTCCTAACCCTCTGCCCACTTCTCTACAGCAGGCTACTTCTCTAAATATTGAATTCCTTGTACTTAACAACTCTCCCCCACTCAGTCCCTAACCAAATGGAAGAAAAAGTCAAACAACTTGCATACTTGAATATTATAAACCCATATTCCTTCCCTCCATCCTTATGCTGGCCTTGTTTTGTTGCAACTGCAGTTCCTTGGCACAGGGAGTGGGATCTTCCTGGCTCAAAGTCTGTTACAGGCTGTAATTGTCATCAAGCATCACCAGTGTGGTGTTCTGCTCTATCCAATGTTGATAGCAGTCGGCTACGTGCGTGTGTTCCCTCTGCATGTTGCCCTGGCTCTATGCAGGTAGCTGGCATAGCAGACCCCGAGAGAAACCCCAAGAACCACAGACTCCAATAAGGTACGAAGGCGCCCAACCAGGTTTATTCGCATGGAACACAGTTTCTAGCTCCTTGGATCAGATATCTACAGTTCTGTTAGTACATATGTGCTCCATGACAATCGAACGGCTCAGTCAGTGGCGGGATTTACCACTGCCTCCTACGCCAGACAAAGAAACCCCTCAGGGGTGCATTCTTATACATAGGTACAAACAAGTTACGCCTCACTCCTGAAGTATTGAGGTACAACCCCTTTACATAGTAAGGTGCCGCTTATCACCTTGTACATTGGAGTGTTCTGGTACCATCCTGGAATATGTTTATATCTCTAGTGCTCAGTACCTTTTAGGTATGTGTGTTTTTGCAACATCAGCCCTCTCCTTGCAAGTCTCTGAGCAGGGCCTGCCTCTTGTTCACAGGTTAACTTTGCTTTATGTTAACAAAGTCTTTACCATTACTTTAGTTCAGGGCTTAGGTCTCATACCAGGCCTCTGATACAAGGGTTTATGTTTCAGGACTTCATCTAACTACCAC
Organism: Eretmochelys imbricata; assembly: GCF_965152235.1. Lineage (NCBI taxonomy): Eukaryota > Metazoa > Chordata > Testudines > Cheloniidae > Eretmochelys > Eretmochelys imbricata. The sequence continues at coordinate 116,730,806 of NC_135578.1, read as the reverse complement.
ACGGGGAATCTTGAAGGATTAACATCAATTGAAAAGTATTAGCTTCAGCAGAATCTGCCTGCTTAGAGTAAGGCTCAGCTGTTCCTTTGTGGAGGAGTGATTTGAAATTCCAGGTGTCTGACTTCCAGTTAATTATAAGAGACAGCAGGGGTACCTGGACATGGTGTGCACATAAACTATAGCTCTACTAATTTTTCTTCATACTCAGACATACATTATTAAAAACATGTAATTTCACAATACTTAATCAATAATTATACAGTCTTTCATACCAGTGTGCTTTGGTGCCTTTTAATCATGCAGGAGTGCAGTCTGATTTAAAAATACTATATAAGAATCAAACCACCCCCACCCACCCACCAAAATTAAGCATCAAACAGCAGTTTACAACAGGAAGTGGGGAGGAGGAGGGATCATATTTGTTTTTGTGACTCTAGCTCTTCATTTCCTTTGGTTTTATTTAAAAAGATTTAAAATGCTCCAAATCAAAACATTTAATTTTGAGTTAAATGAAACATTTTATTCAACCCAAAACAAAATTTTCCAGCTTATTCTGATTCACCAAAAATTCCTGTTCAGTTCAACCTGCACTGATTTTCTTTTCTTTAAATTTATTTTTTGGAACTAAAAAATCACTTATCCATGCAGTTCTACTCCTTAGTCACTAAGATGACTTTCTACCGCTTGCTGATTATCTATACAAACACACATACCTCTCAACTGTCCTACATATCAAGAGGCATTGCTCTCATTTTGGTCCCAAAGTTACATCCATTTCACACAAATTTAGTGTCCCCTCATTTTGATTTTTTAAAATTGTTTCCATAAGAAAGAATCGTAAAGATAGGCTCTTGCAAAGTTATTTTTAATCACACTAATGGAATGAAGCCCACAGCATTTTTAGTTTCCTGCATGAATCACTTTTCTGTGTCTGTATCCCCCATTTAGACCCTGGTAGATTCAAATATATGGAAAACACCTAAATGATTCTCACTAAATCAACTGATTGAACTTGCAAGTTGTAAGGGTACAAAACAGTCTGCCAAACCTGGGCATTTTCTAAAGATCATTCATTTCTTTAGTCTATTTCTGTTGCTGCTGACTTTTTGAGGTCTGTTAGTATAGGATTTGGCCTCATGGATAGTATTTACCCCGACTCTTATTTAAAATGGGAAGGCTGACCATCAGGAGTCGCAAATTACCACCGGGGACAATGAACAGAGAATTTCTTATCCTCTATCACTATCCACAGGACAATGTACAGATACAGCAGACACCTCCCAGTGGAACTCTGCACACAGATGTATTTTAGTGCCCCCAAAACATAACTCATGTCAGAGACCTATGCTCACCGTACTCTGCTTCCAGTGCCAGTAGCAGATTTACATGTAGGCCCAGAGACTTAGTGGAGCTACTTAGAAGTTGCCCCAAAAATAAAAGAGTGATGTGAGAAATGTAATTAGAACAGCCACAGAGGGGGTTTGCAGGAGACAGGAACACCACTCTAGTCTGGTGCACGAAAGATGGGCATGTTCCCCTGAAAGACACACACGCATCTTTGTAGCACTGCAGGTGTTTACTTGTGTTCGGGATTCTGTTGTAGAATATTAAATTCACATCCTCAGTTGGTCTCTACGTGAGGATGATACACATAGGCTTACCTCACTGGGGACTGTCACCCTAGAAAATAACATAAGGACGGCCATACTGAGTTAGACCAAAGATCCATCTAGCCCAGTATCCTGTCTTCTGACAGTAGCCAATGCCAGGTGCCCCAGAGGGAATGAACAGAACAGGTAATCATCAAGTGATCCATCCCTTGTCGCCCATTCTCAGCTTCTGGCAAACAGAGAGGCTAGGGACACCATCCATGGCCATCCTGGCTAACAGCCATTTTGTGGACCTTTCCTCCATGAATTTATCTAGTTCTTTTTTGAACCCTGTTATAGTCTTGGCCTTCTCAAAATCTTCTGGCAAGGAGTTCCACAGGTTGTGCGTTGTGTTGAAAAAAAAACTTCCTTTTGTTTGTTTTAAACCTGCTGCCTATTAATTTCATTTGGTGGCCCCTAGTTCTTGCATTATGAGACGGAATAAATAACACTTCCTTATTTACTTTCATAGAATCATAGAATATCAGGGTTGGAAGGGACCTCAGGAGGTCATCTAGTCCAACCCCTGCTCAAAGCAGGACCAATCCCCAATTAAATCATCCCAGCCAGGGCTTTGTCAAGCCTGACCTTAAAAACTTCAAAGGAAGGTGATTCTACCACCTCCCTAGGTAACGCATTCCAGTGTTTCACCACCCTCCTAGTGAAAAAGTTTTTCCTAATATCCAACCTAAACCTCCCCCACTGCAACTTGAGACCATTACTCCTTGTCCTGTCCTCTTCTACCACTGAGAATAGTCTAGAACCATCCTCTCTGGAACCACCTCTCAGGTAGTTGAAAGCAGCTATCAAATTCCCCCTCATTCTTCTCTTCTGCAGACTAAACAATCCCAGTTCCCTCAGTCTCTCCTCATAAGTCATGTGTTCCAGACCCCTAATAATTTTTGTTGCCCTTCGCTGGACTCTCTCCAATTTATCCACATCCTTCTTGTAGTGTGGGGCCCAAAACTGGACACAGTACTCCAGATGAGGCCTCACCAATGTCGAATAGAGGGGAACGATCACGTCCCTCGATCTGCTCGCTGTGCCCCTACTTATACATCCCAAAATGCCATTGGCCTTCTTGGCAACAAGGGCACACTGCTGACTCATCCAGCTTCTTGTCCACTGTCACCCTAAGGTCCTTTTCCGCAGAACTGCTGCCTAGCCATTCGGTCCGTAGTCTGTAGCTGTGCATTGGGTTCTTCCATCCTAAGTGCAGGACTCTGCACTTATCCTTATTGAACCTCATCAGATTTCTTTTGGCCCAATCCTCCAATTTGTCTAGGTCCTTCTGTATCCTATCCCTCCCCTCCAGCGTATCTACCACTCCTCCCAGTTTAGTATCATCCGCAAATTTGCTGAGAGTGCAATCCACACCATCCTCCAGATCATTTATGAAGATATTGAACAAAATTGGCCCCAGGACCGACCCCTGGGGCACTCCACTTGACACCGGCTGCCAGCTAGACATGGAGCCATTGATCACTACCCATTGAGCCCGACAATCAAGCCAACTTTCTACCCACCTTATAGTGCATTCATCCAGCCCATACTTCTTTAACTTGCTGACAAGAATACTGTGGGAGACCGTGTCAAAAGCTTTGCTAAAGTCAAGAAACAATACATCCACTGCTTTCCCTTCATCCACAGAACCAGTAATCTCATCATAGAAGACGATTAGATTAGTCAGGCATGACCTTCCCTTGGTGAATCCATGCTGACTGTTCCTGATCACTTTCTTCTCATGTAAGTGCTTCAGGATTGATTCCTTGAGGACCTGCTCCATGATTTTTCCGGGGACTGAGGTGAGGCTGACTGGCCTGTAGTTCCCAGGATCATCCTCCTTCCCTTTTTTAAAGATTGGCACTACATTAGCCTTTTTCCAGTCATCTGGGACTTCCCCCGTTCGCCACGAGTTTTCAAAGATAATGGCCAATGGGTCTGCAATCACAGCCGCCAATTCCTTTAGCACTCTCGGATGCAACTCGTCCGGCCCCATGGACTTGTGCACGTCCAGCTTTTCTAAATAGTCCCTAACCACCTCTTTCTCTACAGAGGGCTGGCCATCTACTCCCCATGTTGTGATGCCCAGGGCAGCAGTCTGGGAGCTGTCCTTGTTAGTGAAGACAGAGGCAAAAAAAGCATTGAGCACATTAGCTTTTTCCACATCCTCTGTCAGTATGTTGCCTCCCTCATTCAGTAAGGGGCCCACACTTTCCTTGGCTTTCTTCTTGTTGCCAACATACCTGAAGAAACCCTTCTTGTTACTCTTGACATCTCTTGCTAGCTGCAGCTCTAGGTGCGATTTGGCCTTCCTGATTTCATTCCTACATGCCCGAGCAATATTTTTATACTCTTCCCTGGTCATATGTCCAACCTTCCACTTCTTGTGAGCTTCTTTTTTATGTTTAAGATCCGCTAGGATTTCACCATTAAGCCAAGCTGGTCGCCTGCCATATTTGCTATTCTTTCGACTCATCGGGATGATTTGTCCCTGTAACCTCAACAGGGATTCCTTGAAATACAGCCAGCTCTCCTGGACTCCTTTCCCCTTCATGTTAGTCCCCCAGGGGATCCTACCCATCCGTTCCCTGAGGGAGTCGAAGTCTGCTTTCCTGAAGTCCAGGGTCCATATCTTGCTGCTTACCTTTCTTCCCTGTAAGAAAAGGAGTACTTGTGGCACCTTAGAGACTAACCAATTTATTTGAGCATAAGCTTTCGTGAGCTACAGCTCACTCCATTGGATGCATACTGTGGAAATTGCAGAAGACATTATATACACAGAGACCATGAAACAATACCTCCTCCCACCCCACTCTCCTGCTGGTAATAGCTTATCTAAAGTGATCACTCTCCTTACAATGTGTATAATCAAGTTGGGCCATTTCCAGCACAAATCCAGGTTTTCTCACCCTCCGCCCCCCCCACAAACTCACTCTCCTGCTGGTAATAGCCCATCCAAAGTGTCCACTCTCCTTACAATGTGTATGATAACCAAGGTGGGCCATTTCCAGCATAAATCCAAGTTTAACCAGAACGTCTGGGGGGAGATTTCCGACTGGTTTATGAATGTTATAATTCTTGACATCTGATTTGTGTCCATTTATTCTTTAACCAGTCGGAGAACACTTCAATCTCTCTGGTCACGCAATTACAGACATGAAGGTCGCTATCTTAAAACAAAAAAACTTCAAATCCAGACTCCAGCGAGAAACTGCTGAATTGGAATTCATTTGCAAATTGGATACTATTAATTTAGGCTTAAATAGAGACTGGGAATGGCTAAGTCATTATGCAAGGTAGCCTATTTCCCCTTGTTTTTTCCTAACCGCCCCCCCCCCCCAGACGTTCTGGTTAAACTTGGATTTGTGCTGGAAATGGCCCACCTTGATTATCATACACATTGTAAGGAGAGTGATCACTTTAGATAAGCTATTACCAGCAGGAGAGTGGGGTGGGAGGAGGTATTGTTTCATGGTCTCTGTGTATATAATGTCTTCTGCAGTTTCCACAGTATGCATCCGATGAAGTGAGCTGTAGCTCACGAAAGCTTATGCTCAAATAAATTGGTTAGTCTCTAAGGTGCCACAAGTACTCCTTTTCTTTTTGCGAATACAGACTAACATGGCTGTTACTCTGAAACCTTTCTTCCCTGTGTCAGGATCCTGAACTCAACCAACTCATGGTCACTGCCTCCCAGATTCCCGTCCACTTTTGCTTCCCCCCTAGTTGGCTCGTCTAGCACTTGCACCAGGAAATTGTCCCCTACGCTTTCCAAAAACTTCCTGGATTGTCTATGCAGCGCTGTATTGCTCTCCCAGCAGATATCAGGAAAATTAAAGTCACCCATGAGAATCAGGGCGTGCGATCTAGTAGCTTCTGCGAGTTGCCGGAAGAAAGCCTCATCCACCTCATCCCCCTGGTCCGGTGGTCTATAGCAGACTCCCACCACTACATCACTCTTGTTGCTCAGACTTCTAAACTTAATCCAGAGACACTCAGGTTTTTCTGCAGTTTTGTACCGGAGCTCTGAGCAGTCATTCTGCTCCCTTACATACAGTGCTACTCCCCCACCTTTTCTGCCCTGCCTGTCCTTCCTGAACAGTTTATAACCATCCATGACAGTACTCCAGTCATGTGAGTTATCCCACCAAGTCTCTGTTATTCCAATCACGTCATAATTCCTTGACATCACCAGGACCTCCAGTTCTCCCTGCTTGTTTCCAAGGCTTTGTGCATTCGTATATAAGCACTTGAGATAACCTGCTGATTGCCCCTCATTCTCAGTATGAGGCAGGAGCCCTCCCCTCACAGACGTTCCTGCCTGTGCTTCCACCCGGTATCCCGCTTTCCCACTTACCTCAGGGCTTTGGTCTCCTTCCCCCGGTGAACCTAGTTTAAAGCCCTCCTCACTAGGTTAGCCAGCCTGCTTGCAAAGATGCTCTTCCCTCTCTTCGTAAGATGGAGCCCGTCTCTGCCCAGCACTCCTCCTTCATGGAACACCATCCTTTCTCCATACCAGTCATGATTTTATAAACCTCTATCATATCCGCCGTTAGTTGTCTCTTTCCTAAGCTGAAAAGTCGTTTTATTAATCTCATACGCAGCTGTTCCATAATCCAATCATTTTTATTGCCCTTTTCTGAACTTTTTCCAAGTCCAATATATGTTTTTTGAGATGGGATGACCACATCTGCACGCAGTATTCAAGATGTGGGCATACCATGGATTTATATAGAGGCAATATGATATTTTCAGTTTTATTATCCATCCCTTTCTTAATGATTCCCAACATTCTGTTAGTTTTTTTGACTGTCACTGCACATTGAGTGGATGTTTTCAGAGAACTATCCACAATGACTCCAAGATCTCTTTCTTGAGTGGTAACAGCTAATTTATACCCCATCATTTTATATGTATAGTTGGGATTATGTTTTCCAGTGTGCGTTACTTTGCATTTATCAACATTGAATTTCACCTGATATTGTGTTGCCCAGTCACCCAGTTTTGAGAGATCCTTTTGTAGCTGTTTGCCGTCTGCTTGAGACTTAACTATCTTGAGTAGTTTTTTATCATCTGCAGATTTTGCCACCTCACTGTTTACCCCTTTTTCCAGGTCATTTATGAATGTGTTAAATAGGACTGGGACCAGTACAGACCCCTGGGGGACACCACTATTTACCTTTCTCCATTCTGAAAACTGACCATTTATTTCTACCCTTTGTTTCCTATCTTTTAACCAGTTACCAATCCATGAGAGAAACCAATCCCCCTTATCCCATGACTGCTTACTTTCTTTAAGAGCCTTTGGTGAGGGACCTTGTCAAAGGCTTTCTGAAAATTTAAATACACTATATGCACTGGATCATCTTTGTCCACATGCTTGTTGACCCCCTCAAAGAATTCTAGTAGATTGGTGAGGCATGATTTCCCTTTACAAAAAACATGTTGACTGTTTCCCAACAAATTATGTTCATCTATGTGTCTGACCATTTTGTTTTTTACAATAGTTTCAACCAGTTTGCCCGGTACTGAAGTCAGGCTTACCAGCCTGTAATTGCCAGGGTCACCTCTGGAGCCCTTTTTAAAAATTGGCATCACATTAGCTATCCTCCAGTCATTTGGTACAGAAGCTGATTTAAATTATAGGTTACAGACTACAGTTAGTAGTTCTGCAATTTCACATTTGAGTCCCTTCAGAACTCTTGGGTGCAGGGCTGTCCTTAGGCATACGCAGCCTACATGGTTGCATAAGACACCTGAAAATTTGGGGCACCATTGGGTCTTAGTGTCCACCCTCCCGGCTCTTCCTATCCCTGTTCTGAATCTTCCTGAAGCCTCCCACAGCTAGCTCCAGAGAGGATCTAGTATCAGGGGGTAGCCGTGTTAGTCTGTATCCACAAAAACAACAAGGAGTCTGGTGGCACCTTAAAGACTAGCAGATTTATTTGAGCATAAGCTTTTGTGGGTAAAAACCCCACTTCTTCAGATGCAAGATCTAGTAACTTAAGTGAAAAAGCCTTTAAGACTGCCAGACCTATTGGCACAACATTGAACCTGTTAAAGAGCCATTCAAGTGGTAATGAAGCCATTTAACAGACATTTGCCAACCCCCAGATATATACTGTCAGTTTCTGAATTTTACTGACAAAAACAGTTGTGCATTACTATAATATTTACTCAGAACATGTTAGTCTACAGGACCTCAGTTTAAAATTTGCTTTAAAAATATTTTATTTGTGACGTTGATGAAGATTATAAAATCACGTCTCTAAAAAATTCTTGCATAGATTTTTAGATGTACAATCATCTTTAGCCTTAAATGATTGGATCTTCAGACATACAGTTTTTTAAATAAATCCTTCAAAAGACCACCCTTATCTAAAATACACATTTTAATTTTAATTACTATAGTTAAAAAAATTAGTTTCCAAAGTCTTCCTGTACTTTCTGTCCATCCCTTTCTCCCTTTACCCCCCTCTCCCCTCGTTGAAGAGAGCCTGTAAAGGGACAACACCCCTTTTCTTCCAGTTAGTTGGACAAAGAGTTTCCCTCTCTTTACTTCTGTCTGATGAACTAGTTTTAAGAGAACCAGCAAAATCAGTACCTAGTAAGATATAACATCCTTTGTTATGCCTAAAATCTTTGGAAACATATTTTTTTTAAAGTTGGTGAAATATCATCACACAAAGTAAGTTAGTGTTCCCTTTTTCTAAAAGCAACGAATGTTGTTAGGAACACACTAAACCTCTGTGACTAATTAATTTAAAATAATGTCCTTGCTTCAGTGAGTTAAATACGTAGTAGTGTGGAATGATTATTTTATGAAGGCTTAAGAGTACATTTAAAATATAAAATGAGCTTAGAAATACTGATTAAGAAAATGTAAAACAGAGAAGAGCTGCATCATGTATTCCATAACATTTAATGTTGTATTCAGCAAGACAACTGACTCATCCTTACTACAGAGTTTTTGCAAATAGATCTCTGACAAACTTCAGGGCATATCAAAACCCCATGACTGACATTTTTTATTCCCAAATTTAGTGCTTTTAATTAGGTACCTCCTGCATGTCCAGTCTTAACCATCTGGCATGCAGTGGAAAACATGCTTCATTTTCTTTAGAAAGAAATTGCAGAAGAGTGTTTTTTTTCAAATGTCATTTGCTTCATTAGGGTTCAGGGATTTGGCTGGAAGTGGGTGAGCAGGGTGTGGGAGGGAAGAGAGGAGGGAGTTTGCATAGGTGCACCAGTTTAATAATACTGCGTAGGGCCCCATAAATCCCAAGGACGGCCCTGTGTGGATGAATAATATCTGGTCCTGGTGGCTTGTTAGTGTTTAGTTTATCAATTTGTTCCAAAACCTCCTCTAATCAGTCTGGGACAGTTCCTCAGATTTGTCACCTAAAAAGAATGGCTGAGGTTTGGGAATCTCCCTCACATTCTCAACCATGAAGACCAATGCAAAGAATTCTCAGCAATGGCCTTATCGTTCTTGAGTGCTCCTTTATCATCTCGATCGTCCAATGGCCCAACTGGTTGTTTAGCAGGCTTCCTGCTTCTGATGTACTTAAAAATTTTTTTGCTATTACTTTTTGAGTCTTTGGGTAGCTGTTCTTCAAATTGTTTTTTGGCCTTCCTAATTATATTTTTACCCTTCATTTGCCAAAGTTTATGCTCCTTTCCATTTTCCTCATTAGGATTTAACTTTCACTTTTTAAAGGATACTTTTTTGCCTCTCACTGCTTCTTTTACTTTATTGTTTAGCCAAAGTGACTCTTTTTTAGTTCTCTTACTATGTTTTTTAATTTGGAGTATACATTTAAGTTGAGCCTCTATTATGGTGTCTTTAAAAGGTTCCCATGCAGCTTGCAGCGATTTTACTTTTGGTGCTGTACCTTTTAATTTCTGTTTAATTAACCTCCTCATTTTTGTGTAGTTCCCCTTTCTGAAATTAAATGCTACAGTGTTGGGCCGCTGTGGTGTTTTCCCCGCCACAGGGATGTTAAATTTAATTATATTATGGTCACTATTACCAAGCAGTCCAGCTATACTCACCTCTTGCACCTGATCCTGTGCTCCACTTAGAACTAAATCAAGAATTGCCTCTCCTTTTGTGGGTTCCAGGACTAGCTGCTCCAAGAAGCAGTCATTTAAGGTGTCAAGAAAATTATCTCTGCATCCCTTCCTGAGGTGATATGTACCCAGTCAATATGGGGATAATTGAAATCCCCCATTGTCGAGGTTTTTTTAGTAGCAGGAAATTGTCTGATAAATGGCAGAATAGTTGGTGGGAACCGCTAGAGAAAAGACCAAGGAAAATGGAGAACTTTGATCAATAACTAAAAGCTTTTTTCTTGAAATTCCTGTGTTGTACATTAGGCGGCAGTGCTGCTGCACAAAACTTCCTTATTTTCCGATGCCTTGAGAGCTTTTCCTGCAAGCTTGTTGTAACACAAAGCAGCCTTTTGTAAGATGTTTGATCTTTGTGTCTACAAATTATTGTGAGATATAAAGCTGACGAGTATAAATTTTTGCAGCTGCCCTAGGAAACAGCCGAGACTCGGCAAATCTTTTAAAAGCTGTTATCTCCTTTGCTTAGGTGCAGGCAAACAAGCAGTTTTCTCTGTCCCTCTATGTTAACTACTGAGGCTGGTCAGGAGCTGCTGTGAGAGACAAGATAGGTGAGGTAATATCTCTCTCACATATCCTGTGCCCAACATGGCTACAACACCCCCACAAGCTAGGAGTTGCTGTGTTGTATGACAGGGGACTGAAATCTCTATGACAATACATCGGCTTAATAGCAAATACTGCCCTAGAGATAACTATATCTGAATAGCCTTAAGCCCCAATCCTGCAACATCTTGCACATGGTAGGACTGCTGTGGCAGCACTGAGCCCCTGTCACTGAAGACGGTGGGTCTCTACATGGACACAGTAGTCTGTTCCCATGCAAGAAGTTGCATGAGTGAGGCAAGGATTTTGGGGCTTTATTAGTGGGGCTTACTCCTTGCCTAGGCTGTCCTAGCTCTGTGGCAGCATATCAGGCTTGAAGACTGTTGATAGATTTGGTTGGCTTGGACCTTCAATTAAATCGTTTTAGATTATCACAGACTTCACTTTCAGATCTTGTAGGTTTTCTTGAGGCTAGATTTTCTTTTTCTCCTGTAGGTGGTGCAGTCTCAGACAAAGTCAAACAGTTGTTTTTATCATTTGTTTATTCATATTATAGGTGGAGCTGGCAGTGCTGCCTACAGTTAAGATTGCCAAGTGTTATCTTGTTTTCAAGTTGCTTAAAACTTAGCCAAATTTTAACGGTTTAGACTGATATTTTCCATGCTGAGTCTCTGCCCCAGACTGAATGTTTCTGGAAAGCTTCAGCAAAAATGGTTTGGCCATTATCAAGAACAAGGTTAGAGAAAAATGTATTTTCCCCACGATAAAATAATTCTTACAACTATTTCACTGGGAAGCTGTAACGCCTCCATGTTTTGGAGCAGGGGCGTAACATGTGGTGTGGGGTTGTCCTGCTGTCAAGGATGTGTGTTTTGCTGTTCCTGGGGGGGGGAGGTGGGAGACACCTTAATTTGGCCAAGTTATAAGCCTTTGAAATATCTCTATTTGGACATGCTCAGTAGAGGTTAGTATAGCTTGGCAGCTAAATTTTCCAAAGATTCCAGCCTGGTCTACACTTATGAAAAATTCATACCCTTGAATCCTGTAGCTATGCTGCGCTAACCCCCCAGTGTAGATGCAGCTACTTCCGCCTTGCTCAGGGAGTTGGTGTCGTTATGGCGATGGGAAAAACCCCTTCCATTGCTACAGTTTGCATCTACACTACAGAGTTACGGCGGCATAGCTATGGTGCCGAAATTATGCTGCTCTAGCACTTGTAGTGTAGACATGGCCTCCATCTGCAGTGGGCATACTCCAGCCTAGGGTTGTGGGGGCTGAGCAGGTCAGTCTCGGTAGCCAAGTACCACTGTGATGTTGGGCAAGGAAACCAAGAGTGATCAGAGTCTGTGCTCTACACTCTTCCCCTGCTGGTGCTCAGGCAGTGTGGAGAAGGAGGAACAGCCTGCCTAGAATGACAAAAGCTGGATAAGAAGTCTAGAAATGCAAGAGATTGGGAGGAAGAGCTGGTAGGGGAGGCTTGGGACAGGAACAGGTTGGAGGGGATTGGGACAGGAGGGCTCATGCTTTGGAGGAGATGGGCAGAAGGGGCTGTGTCCACAGAACACACTCTTCTCTAGAGCCTGGAATGAAAACCAAGTTTTGTGAGTTTCACCATTCCTCTGCTGTCAGCAAATATCTGTGAAACCCTCTTGCGAGTTGTCTTCTTCCCTTCTAGTGCTGGTCCACATACAAAATGACAACTTACCACTGCTATTGGCTACTCTGTTAGCTCAAATAACAGAGGTCTGTGTGGTGAACCTAAAGGTTCAAACCCTGTAGATGCTAATATGGTCCACATGATGGAAGTTGTCTCTTTCAGTTTCAGAAGACTATTAAGGTCAGGGGTGAAAGTAAGGGGTACGGGCCGGTATGGCGTACTGGTAAAAGGTAGCTGCCAGTACCGGCCCATACCACTGACTTTAACTCCCTGCCACAGCAGCACTTTAACGTCGCTGCCCCTTTTGCGCCCCCGACTGGCGGCCCTGCCGGGTCCCTGCCAGCAGGGTTGCCAATGGGGGGGCGCAAAAGGGGCAGCGATGACCCAGCAGGGCCGCCGATGGGGGGTGCAAAAAGGGCAGTGCTGTAATATCGCTGCCCCTTTTGCCCCTCCGCTCACAACTGCTGAGAGGGGGCCGGGCGGGAGAAGTAGCTGCCCCAGGACCACGATTTAAAAGGGCCCGGGGCTCCGGCTGCTGCTACTGTGGTTGCGCCTGCCGGAGTCCCTGGCCCTTTAAATGGCTGCTGGAGCCCTGGGCTAGGGAGCAAAGATGGACTGGCTGGGGGATGCTGACTCCCAGCCCAACCCCTTCTGCCCGAGGCCACGCCCCTTCCAGGGGGGCCAGAGCACCCCTTACCGGTAAGATCTGCATTTTCCTTTTACCCCTGATTAAGGTTGCCAAGTCAAGCACTCAAATTAGGAAATGCTAGAATTAAGGTTGCCAGGACAGTGAATGCACATGACAGAGTCTTTAATAACATGATCACTTAACTTTTTTTCCACAGGACTCCTACGTCATTCAGTGCAAAGAATGACTGAGGTTTATCTAGTGAAAGGCTGTGGTCTGTGGGGCTCTTGCCCCATTTATTGCAGAAGTTGAAAGGTTTGGATTGAATGAAGCAGAGAGAAGTCTCGTGGTTAAAACAGTTGAATACTGCCCCAAGGAATTAGATTCTATCTCTGCCTCTGTCACAGTTGCTATGTTATGCTAGGTGAGTCGCTTCCATTACTGGCTGTGTTCTTGATTTTCTGGGTGCCCAATTTGAGATTATGGCATCTGATTTGCAGATGTGCAGAGTACTTACGTCTGCACTTGAAGACAACGGGAGTTGTACTTTAAAAATATGGAGTGCTGTATACTACTAAGTACTCTGGAAAATTGGCCTTAAATGATCTCAAAATGGGCACCCAAAATTAGTGGAAACTTTTTACTTTAATCTCTCTGTGCCCCAATTTCCCATTTGTAAAATGGGGATAATCCCCCACCAGCTTAGAGAGGACTTGTGAAAATAAATGAAAGTTTGTGAAGCACTTGGATACTAAAGTGATGAGTGCTGTAGAAAAGCCCAGAAGGAACTATTAAATTCTGTTTTCATTGAAGGGTTTGAATAGTGCACTGCAACCGAGGTATTGGGTGGGGGGATGTCACACATTGAACAATGAGGATAAAGCAAAATATTGAATAGTTGCTCAATAGTGAGTATCGTCCATACTGTGCACTGAAGGAGGCCTGGATCCTATGGAAAAAATCATATGTGATCATTGTAATTAAAGACTGTAATATAATGCATTGGTGGAAGGGGGCTGAATTAAGGTTGCTCAGGCAACCCTTATTTCTGGCATTTCCAAACTCTTGAGTGATTGACTATGGAACTTTAACATTCTTTTAATATAGTTTTTTATATTTAATATAAAATCACGTTTTTTGGGGTGTCCTGGTGAGTCGTGCTGACACCAAATCTATAGGCTGGGTGTCTAACACCAGAGCAATATCCAAAGGCTAATTAAGTGTGGCTTTGTTTTGCACAGTTTTCCTTTCATCCTGTATAGAAATTACACAACAGAATTACTTTAATGCTGTATTATGAATATTGTGGGTTTTGTTTATTAGTTAACTAATCACAATTAAATTAGCTTTTAAGAGTTGAGTCAATTGTTGACTGCAGAATCTACATATGATAGTAATACTTTCTTTGCAAACATGTATGTAAGAAGTGCATGCACAGCCTACACAAATACCCACAACATGAGTATACCTGTGTCAAACCTTTAGATCCTTTATTTCTCAGAGCAGCTTTGGCACAGAATTCCTCTGAAATGAGAGAATTCCTATAGTGTGTAAGAAGTGGGGAGATACAGCAACCACCCATCCTGTTACATGAATAAACCTGTTAAATCATCTCCCCTGGATCATATTAGTCACCACTGTTTGTGGGGTGAGACTGGCTTCATGTGGTTTAGCATCCTGATGCTGGTAACCAGCATACTATCTCTTATTTTTTTTCAGCTGATGGTCTCTTAAGGAAACAGTTTAAAGAAGAGACTCCAGTATTTTTTGTACAAACAAAATAGATTTCTCATACAGCGATACATTCTTAAATGCCTTTGCAGGTGTTTCCAAATGAAGATGTTTTGGTGGCTTTACAGCTGCTGATGTCAATGGAGATGTTTACATAGAGGGCATTTACAATTTTTTGCCATGTCGCCTTATATTTCAGGTCAGATGGAAGAAAAAAATTACATGCAGCTACAGGAACATGTTGATATGCCTTTAAATGCTCTTTTTTTTTTTTTTCAAAGTGGGAGCTAGAGGTACTGCAGTATCTACCATACTAGGATGGGAGAGAAAAAGATGGATAGCTATGTGGCTACTAAGGGTTTCCTGAGATCTTGAGAAGAATTAAGGTATGTCTACACAGCCAGTGGCAGGGAGCCTCCAAACCTGGGTCAACAGACTTGGGTTTGCTGGACTCATGCTAAAAATAGCATCTTCTTCCCAGACTTGAGAGCCCAAGCCACAACATCGACACAGTTATTTTTAGTATGGTAGCGCAAACGAGAGCCTGTCAACCTGGGCTCCGATGCTTGTTGCCACAGGCTGCAGACCTATACCGTGATGCTTAGCTACAGCGATTCTTGCCTGCACAAGGTGGGATCACCGTGTGCACTATAGAATATTTTTGCTTACGACTAAGAACTCTGAACATCTTTCAGAGCATTCAGTGGTGATCTGCTCTTAGTCTCTAAGTGCACGTCTATGTCCACATCTGGAAGCGAGTCTCCCAGCCCAGATCCACAGATTTGTGCTGGCAAGGCTTGTGCTCTAGATATAGCTGTGTAGATGTTATGGCTCAGGCAGGAGTTCGGGCTCCGAAGCCTGGGGGAAGTTGAGTGGGCTTGAGTGCCAGAGCTCCAGCCTGAGCCGCAGTGTCAAAGCTGCGTCTTCACAACTGTTTTTGGAGCACCGGCACAAGCCCTGCAAGCACCGATCTGTGGACCTGGGCTGGGAGACTTGCTCCCTGATGCAGTGTAGATATGCCCTGAGGCATATTGCAGATGATCAACTTCCTCTGCTTTGAGGGATGATTGATGCTGTGCTACTGTACTCCACCCTGTATTGGAATTTTGAGAACCTGGATGCCAAAATCTCAACCCCATCCTTTGCATTATTGTGAGCGGGTCTCAGTTCTTCATTAGATCTTGGGCCTGAGCTGCAAAGTTTGGCTCCAGTTCCAAACTTGCCCCCAAAGTTTTAGAGATCTGATAGGAATCCGTTTTGCTTTGTCCAATTAGAGGTAGGATAGGGCAGCAGTGATGTGGTCAGAATTAGATCCAGACTTCTCAAGTTTGTATGACTGGATGTGGGACCATTTCTACTACTCGTCTCCTCCTGTGCAAGAGGAGGGAGAGGAAGTTGTTGATAACATTGAACCTTTGGCTGCTATGTACAGGCCAGAGCTCAACATAAAACCCACCCATTTTTGAAAATGAAATTGGGCATTCCACCAATAAATGGCGTAAATGACCTTTAGAATAGCTCATATTAAAGCTAATATGTCACGTTAAGTTCTATTGATTTGATTTACCAAGAAAAATGAAATAGAAATGGCTCAGTTGACAAGGTAGAGCTTACTGTGTTCAGTAGTAAGTTGAGTGCTGGCCCTGACCCTCAGTAGGTTACCAGTGAACAGCCTCAGCCTCTCAACTGTTGTTCCTCCCTCTACCATTGCCTACACGTCAGCGACTGCCCCAAACCCCCCTCCTAAAAGGAGTTAAAATTCTATTTGCGATGACCTATTGAACTAATGCGGTCTTCATATCTTTTTGGATGAGGCAGAAGGGCATACGGTGTAATACTGGTTATACAGACACAGTCTGCTTTTGGGCAGGCTTCTAGTTTTGTACTAGGCCAGTAACATGCTATACCGATAAAGGACAAAGCTGAGCAGCAGTGTTTCTTGGTTACTCTTGCTGCCTGTTGTACACAATATAACGTGATCTATTGCTTTTAATTATATAATGTGCCAGATCATGTTGTGAAGGGCACATAATGAATTGCTGTATAAATAGTGAAGATGGCTAAATAATGAGATATGGCACAGCTGAAAGTTGGGCCTCCCAGATGTTAAGGATTTTTCTTTCGGCGTCATCCCCTGGGGATTTGTGTGTTGTGCAAATCTACAGGCTGCTAGAAACGTTTTGTGGGGTGTTCAGGCTGTGGGATTTGTTTAGAGACTATCATGCAGATGTCTCGTGTATTTGAAACTCTGATACCCATTAAACTACTCTAAAATGTGGGATGGCCACATACCAGAAGCTGGTGTGTTAACTAGCCCACTGTTGCCTCAGGTATTAATTTTGTGTATCTAGATATGACTAATAAGGGAGTTGCTTCCTTTAGTGGTAGCAGATGACCAATTTGTACTGTGAGGAGGAACAAAGCGAGAGGAGGTTGTGTTACCCAGAAAGCAAGTGCAATCCCCAGAGTGAGTCATGAAGCTTATACATTAAGCCACAAGGTGCTAAACTGGAAGCAAAATTCAAACATAGCCATGCCAGCTTTATTTCTTCTGCCCTTTGTTAGAGATGGTTCCAGGCAGCAAAGTTTTGTTGTGGGTTTCCCAACACTCACAAAGGTAAGGGGGTGTTTGGAATTAGCATCTGAAGTATGAAAACCTAAGGGAACTGAGGAAAGTGACTGCCTTGTGCAAATCATAAAGGATATCAGGCAGAAGGGAGTTTGCGTTTTCCCCTGCTCGGTTTTCATAATGTTATTTTTTTATTTCTATAGGTGCCCTGTGGATCACAGTGGTGCTTTGGACTGGGCGATCCACATATTAAAATATCAGCATTCCAGGAGTGGAGAGGGGAGGTCCAGCAGGAGAAGGGCATGAAAAAAATATGAATTATGAATAAAATTAGTGATACCTAATGCTGGTGAAAGGCATCTGATAGACCTCCTTCCCCTGCTAAATGGACTTTAATCTATGCTACCACTGTGGCTTTAAAAAGCCATATGGGTGCTATTTTAATCATTTTCTCAATTTTCAGCCTCTGTTTGTCCCTCCCCTGCTGACAATTCCCTTACAAACAGATGGTGTCTCTTCTCAAATCATTAAACCTTCTTCAAAATGCTTAACCTGGGTAAAATATAAAAAAACAGGGATTGGGACTCCAGTTCCAATAAAATATAAATGAGCCTCCAAATCCAGATGAGATTTAAGATGAGGTTCAGATTCAAGGCCAAATTAAGGTTTGGGATCCTATTAACAGGCATAAACCTAGTGAGCCATTGTTATGAAATGACAGGTTTCAGAGTAGCAGCCATGTTAGTCTGTATTCGCAAAAAGAAAGGGAGTGCTTGTGGCACCTTAGAGACTAACAAATTTATTTGAGCATAAGCTTTCGTGAGCTACAGCTCACTTCATCGGATGCATGAAATGATGGCCTCAAATGGCTAAAATCTCATTAGATCAGCTGTTTTTAAATGAAAATTTTTGACATGTTGGAATTAAATTTCTCAGACTTCAGCAGCATCAGAAAAGGGTAGATCTGAACAGGGAACCAGAACTGTATTGAGTGGGTTTAGATCTGAGTATTGACATGTGACAGCTGTATCTGGCTGTCTGAATATCTGCTGTATGAACATTGGTGATTTTAATAATTAGTGATCTGTAGCTTTTCTTCAGAAGAGATGTATATCTGGTAACACCTTTACACGTCCCTATCTGCATTAACATGGTAATGAGGCGAGTTCAAAAAGCATTGAAGACAATCAGTTTGCTTAATGAGATTATATGCAAACCTCCTAAAACAACTTGCCTAAGTAATCACTGAAAGGGAGGAGGAAAACCTTTTTATTAATTGCAAAGCAGTATCTATCTTAACACTGAAATAGGAACAGAGGAGAGATTTAACATAAGCCAATAAAAGGCAGGAAATTAGCTTTTGTTTCTATGCAGCTCCCCTCCACCCCTAATCCCCAATGTAATCAAGTTGAGTTGCGTGGGAGAAGGAAGAAGTGAATTGTATTATATATTGACTCAAATATGCACCCCACAATGATGTATTGAGCTGAGTAAACACCTTACATCCACTTTATAAGAATCAGAACTGTAGTCTGGGGCTCTCTGCTATGCCCTTAGTAAATAAATATGCCCCAGTGTAACCACATCAGGGCAGTTCAAACGACTGCAAACATCTAGTGAAGATGTGCTACACCAGTGGAGTTCTGGTTTTGACTTTCCACGCCATCTTTGCATAAAGCTCAATCACTTCCGATTTGGGGTGATCTGATGCCTTAATAAGGACTGTAAGTGGGACCTTTGCGACTCCCATACTTTGCTGCTGTGGCCAGTTAGAGGTAGACTACATACTTGCAGGCTACACCCCTGGGCAAGGGCTGCCTGGTTCCCTCATGGACTTGCACAATGCTTCCCTTAGTTATTGAATGGTTAAAATGCTTAATTGACGTGCTTGACTTGATTAGACTCTTAAGACAACACTTAGTGAAGGGAAGGGGATTGTGATGGATGAGGTTGTATAATGAAGCATAATGACCAATTCTCTAAGAATATGGAGCAGCTGAGAGTCACAGGAAAGGCTTACTAAGGTTACATGATTCTTCGAGAATTGGATCGAGCCTGTTATGGGGCTCTTTCTGCAGTACTCTGCTATTCAAGTACAGTTTTGTATTATCAGCCTCTACTTCATACTTTTTTCTTGTTCTATACTTTGCCATTAAGGTAGGCATGTATTTGAGATTACCTTAATTGTGTCCTAGTCCTCTTGGTTGAGGAAGATCACTGGTATACATCTTGGAGAGAAACTGAGCTCTGAACTTAAGGGAAACAGGATTAGAATCCATGGATAACATAAGGGCATGGGCAACAATGGTTGGGATTTCCATCCCTAAACAGTGTCATGGGGCTGAGTTGGTGCAATACAGACCGGGAAAGAGCTAAATGACCTAAGGATTCAAGGTTCTGGTGCAGAATCCAGACAGTTTTGTACCATCTTTAATAAAGTAATATTTGATAGTGCACTTTCATCCAACATCGAGCCTTTGAGACTCAATGACAGTCAGCTAGCTTGTGCATGCCAGTGCCTCAAAGAAGAGTTCTTTGTGTGGCAAAACCAGTCCAGCTGGAACCAGCCAGTGTTGAAAACCTCGCAGGAGAGCCTGATTTTTCAAGATCACAGTCCGGCTTCCACACTGAAGAGTTTTAAGCCACGAATCCAAATTTTGGGAGGCCTATCCCGGGGAAAGCATGGGACTGGGGTTCATGGGGTTCAAAATGATCTGGACAAACTGGAGAAATGGGCTGAAGTAAATAGGATGAAATTCAATAAGGAGAAATGCAAAGTACTCCAGTTAGAAAGGAACAATCAGTTGCACACATACAAAATAGGAAATGACTGCCTAGGAAGGAGTACTGCAGAAAGGGATCTGGGGGTCATAGAGCATCAAAAACTAAATATGAGCCAACACTGTAACACTGTTGCAAAAAAAGCAAACATCATTCTGGGATGTATTAGCAGGGGTATTATAAGCAAGACATGAGAAGTAATTCTTCCGTTCTACTCCAGGCTGATTAGGCCTCAACTGCAGTATTGTGTCCAGTTCTGGGCTCCACATTTCCGGAAAGATTTGGACAAATTGGAGAAAGTCCAGAGAAGAGCAACAAAAATGATTAAAGGTCTAGAACACATGATCTATGAGGGAAGATTGGGTTTGTTTAGTTTGGAGAAAAGAAGACTGAGAAAGGACACATTAACAGTTTTCAAGAACATTAAAGGTTGTTACAAGGAGGAGGGAGAAAAATTGTTGTTCTTAACCTCTGAGGTTAGGACAAGAAGCAATGGGCTTAAATTGCAGCAAGGGCGGTTTAGGTTGGACATTAGGAAAAACTTCCTAACTGTCAGGGTGGTTAAGCACTGGAATAAATTGCCTAGGGAGGTTGTGGAATCTCCATCATTGGGGATTTTTAAGAGCAGGTTGGACAAACACCTGTCAGGGACGGTCTAAATTCTAGATCAGTGGTTCCCAAACTGGGGGCGCCACTTGTTCAGGGAAAGCCCCTGGTGGGTTGGGCTGGTTTGTTTACCATCTGTGTGCGCAGGTTCAGCCGATCGCAGCTCCCAGTGGCTGCGGTTTGCATCTCCAGGCCAATGGGGGCTGCAGGAAGCGGCACGGGCCGAGGGATGTGCTGGCCGCCCTTCCCACAGCCCCCATTGGCCAAGAAAGGCGAACCGCGGCCAGTGGGAGCCGCAGTCAGCCGAACCTGCGGACGCGTCAGGTAAGCAAACTGGCCCAGCCCGCCAGAGGCTTTCCCTGAACAAACAGCGCCCCTAGTTTGGGAACCACTGTTCTAGATAATACTTAGTCCTGGCTTAAGTGCAGGGGACTGGACTAGATGACCTCTCAATGTCCCTTCCAGTTCTATGATTCTGTGAGGTCGAGGTTCTATTCTTGGCTCTGTCAGTGATGTGATGTTGGACAAATCACTTAGCTTCTCTGTACCTCAGTTTCCCTATCTATAAAATGCGGATATTTACCTATTCACAGGGTGCGGGTTAAGGCTTCATTCATGAAAGTTCATAATGTTCATGAACTTGTCAGCCAGAAAATGTTATTGAATGAAAAAGTATGGTTGTTTATCCAATTCTAACTGAAATGTGTGTGGGTATCCCATTGCTGCTTAAAACAGTGTCAAACCAGCACCAGGCACACTGTGCTCTTTTGTGGCATATGTAACATATGACAAGAATCAAGCTGTGATCCGTGTCCTTTTCTGTAATGTGGCCAGCAGATGTTTCTCTTCATGTACACTATCACAGTCTGATCATTGTCTAAATGCTGCAGGTGAAATGTATGTGACTGAAATTCTGAGGTGAGCCATGCGGTGTGACACTTAGCGTATGCACAACATGCCCCAGGTGGCAGGTGACCAGGATTTATCACCGAATTTGGTCCACAGGTTGGATCATTAGCTTCCGGTACGGGCTGGGTACTGATGGGGAGTGCAACGTGAACGCTGATCCATGTCCCCCTGTGCGACACTGAAGAAATAACAAACTCAGAAGGCTTTGATGTACATGATTTCAGATAATTTTAATGACCAAAAAAAATTAGGATAGAGCAGGTAAGCCTGTCAGTGTGAATGAAACTGTGGGATGCGTATCCCACAGCCATGACTAATTTAGTACACTGTGACTCAGCCAGTGATGCATTATCAAGAATCTCTGAGACCTTCTGGACTCCCAGTTAACAAAACAATAAATAAAAACATTCTATTCTATGTGACTAATTGAATCCTTGAATCTAATTTTATTGCCCCCAAACTACCATATGACTAAAGCTGTGCGAAACAGCGGGTCTGATCCACAGAGGCTTCTGTGAATGCTTTCTTGGGTTTAAATTCCCATGGGCTTGTGCCTCTTGAGTATTCATCTGAGTTGTGTTCAAATCCAAAGCAAAACTAATATGTTTCACTTGATTTAATCACAAACCATATGTTCGGCTCAGGTTAGCTAAAAAGGGGAGCAAATCAGGGATCCTTGATGAATCTGGGCTGAACTTCAAGTTTGTACTAAGACGAATAGGGAAATGTTCCATGGTTTGGGAGCTTGAAGCAAAAGTTTTGCAAAATTCTAGACTTAAATCCACATTTGGCTTTGTATTTTTTTTTATTTTTATTTTTTTAAATCATGGGCCTTAGCCATTTGGTTAAGGCCCCTTCTGTATTTTTTTGAACTGCATTTTTTTCAACAAAGTATTTATTCTGTTTGTTTTTTAATCACTTCAACTGCACGACAGAAACGACATGTTGACAAAGTCTAACCAAAACATGGTCATGGAAGGGTGGTCAGCAACCAAGGCACTGGACTGGGTCTCTGGAAATCTGGATTCCTCTGTTGGCCCTGCCTCTGATTTTTAAGTTAAAAGAACTGTCTCTTGCTTTTTGAGCTCTCCCTGCCCATCCCCAAAACGTATGCAACATTTAGCGTTGCCCAGGCTCCCGAATAGATAGAGCAAGGTGACCCTTGCCCCTGCTGCAGGAGCTCTCACTGACTGCCTTACAGTGGGGAGTTTCACCCCAAAGCCAAAAATTCTAATTATGTCCCCCCTCCCCCACAACCCTACATCTGCTTATCCCCTAGTCCAGAAATTATTTATGCACCCCCACGTCTTTCTGGTCCCTCAGCCCAACCTGTCTCCTGTAGCTGCAGGGGTTCTTCACCTCCCTCCTCCAGGTCTGGGGTGGGAGGGTGGGGGTGCTGGGTCTTCCCTCTTCCCAGAACTGGGGAGGGGGAAGCTCCAAGGATTCATCACATCCCCTCCCTTTCCTGTGTCTAGTGTTGCAGGGATGGAGGAGCAGATTGACCCATGGTTCACAGAAAGGATGGAGGAAGTGGCTGGATCCATTCTGCTCCCCTTTCTCCTCTTGTGAGGGTGGTGTGTCAGCTGCTCCTTCTCTACCCTTCCCTCTCCAAAACCTCCTCTCAGCTCCCGAGGGGTGGGGGAGAGTTTTGCGTGCCTTCAGCGTCCTTGACTAGCTGCTCTTCCCCAAAAGAGGGGACTTTCCCCCTGCGCAGGATTAGAAATTTCAACGGCTGGAACTTCTCATCAGTGTGAGATAGGATTTTGTTCCCTGTTGGAGCCAGTTACTGGGCTTGAAATTGCATGCATCAGCAACTCTGTGCCTCTATTTGGTAGGGATAATCCTTCCTCCCACCCTTTGTCTCTCTTGTCTATACAGGTTGTAAAAGCTTCAGGGCAGTGATGGTCTTTTACTTTGTGTTTGTACAGCGCCTAGCACAATGGGGATCTGATAGCAGTTGGGGCTCATTGTCCTTCAGATTGTTCTGTAACATTCTCCTCTGCCACGATGCCTACAATAAACTTGACAAGGGTTAGGCACCTGCTGTGCTGAGACCACTGCCTATCATCAAGCTGACCAGCATGGTCTCATTGCTTTGTTTGCTTCCTCCCGCCTCTCTCTAATCTCTCTCTCTCATCTGTTCTCTTGTAAGTTCTTTGGGGCAGGGACTGTCTTGTTGTGTGTTTTGTACTGTGCCTAGCATCATGAGGTTCTGGTCCATATGCTATGGTAATATAAATAATAAAACATGCCAGATTTTAAACTTTCAGCTGCCTCTGAGAAAACTGATCTTCTGGCCAAATTTGAAGTCTTGAATTTCAAAATTTGACACTATGGACATCTTGAGAATTTTGTTTGGAAACAGAATCACTTCTTGAATTCTGAGTTGTTAAACTTATCAGGTGTTTTTTTGCCAGAAACTGGGAATGGGCAACGGGATAGATCACTTGATTATCTGTTCTGTTCATTCCCTCTGGAGCACCTGCTACTGGCCACTGTCAGAAGACAGGATACTGGGCTAGATGGACCTGTGGTCTGACCAAGTATGGCTGTTCTTCTGTCTTTGCACATGTGTAATAAAATGCAAACTGATATTACTTTTGAGGCTTTTAAGTTGGCTGTAGAGCTCGTCAAAATGTTTTCACTGAAACATTTTTAGGGGGGAAATGGCTTTTCAATCAAAACAATTCTTACAGAGAATGTTCATTTTGCTTGAACTTTGTGTATCTGATGGAAAACTAGAAATTAGGTGGGGGGGAAATAGCTTTTTGGGTTTTTTATTGAATCATTTGAGAAATTTTGGGGGGAAAAAGCAAAAAAAATTGAAAATTTCCCATGAAAAATTATTAGCATTTTTCAACCAGCTGTACTTGGCTGTGATCACTTTGTGCAGGTCCAGCACTTATTAACACATTTCCTTGGTAGACATAACTCTTGAATTTGAAAATACATATATAGGGTTTTCGTACATCAAGGGTTGTCAGTTGACATTGTAGCCTAGTTTTTATCTTCTGAATCCCCTTTATAAAGAGGGATGACATGAATGACTGTTCTCTGCTAGTTTCACCTAAAAGTACCTGTTTCCTTGTTTGTTGACATGAATTAAATGTCCCTTTCACTTACTGTTTTGAGTCCATGACAAGCACTAGTGTTGTCCATAGGTTGAGTTTGCTCATTGATCACTGCTTCATATACAGCATTTTGCAGGTTCTGTATTTATCTCCCCTAGTTCTTTCCTACAAAAGGACATATGGGTGGAAATAGAACTTTTGCATTGGCATGAGTCCTGCTCAGGAGTTGAAGTGCAAGTTTTACTCTGAGCGGTCTTCAGTGGTACATGTGAAAGAAGTAAATGGGTCTCAGTCCGCATCACAAGAAACCCATTGTCGTAAGAGACTTTCTTATTGGCAGTCTCAGTAGAGAGGCCAAGGAATTGTCATGTAGACTGAATAACTCATACTATGTGCCGCGGTATTCCTTATGAACATTCTTGGTGTATCTGATCATGTCTCCTTCTAGTGGCTGGCCCCAGAAATTAATAACCTGCTACTTCAGCAAAACTACTGACATTCTCCTTTCGCTGAAATGGTATAGTTTTGTGCTTTTGATGTGCTGATGATCCCATTCCTGAACAAATTCCATTGCCGAACATTCTGTCTACATGTCTGTGGTTATGGTTTGTGGGATAGGGATGTACTAGAAACCCCAAAATATAGCTGCAAATCCGTTTGTAAGGAAGCTAAAACACCTTGCTGTTAAAGCTGACAAACTTTCATTGAATTCCACACTCATGAAAGTCAATGAAATATGACTGCTGCTATTCAAACATTTCAGACCTCAAAAGGCTCTTGTGATGTTTCATTTGAGATAGGATCCCAACTAGATGGATTACAGAAGAATGGTGCCATTTCAATACCATTTAATATTGCTCAGAGCCTGAGAGAGAGAGAGAGAGACACACACACACACAAACACCCCCCCACCCCCACCCCCACCCCAGCTGTTACTTGAATTGCTTGGATTCACAACTCTTCATTTTTCAGGTATACTTCAGTGCCACCAGACTAACCAGCAAGACTTGGCACATCATGGAATTCTAATGGGTAGTTAAGGTAGGGGCTAGCCACAAATTAACAGCTTTGCTGCCCAGCTGGAAGTGGGGGACAATGCATGTCTTGCTTGTTTGCTGCTCTGTCCCTGAATATTGTTTCATGTGAGAGTGGCATCCACCAAATACTGAGGCAGCATTTTGATTTTACTGGATGTCTGTTTTTCTCTATGGAATAAATGGGAAGTTTTCCCTGCACACTTTCATTTGGAGTCTTTATGCAGTAGCCTGCCACTTTGTAAAGCAGCTGGGAATTTAACGAGTACAAATGAGAAGCTGTGGATAATTAGGCTTCTGGGTGTTTGAGCATTATTAATTTTTTAAAATCAATTAGCTAATCAAGAAAGTGCTATTGCAACACTTTTTTTTTTTTTTTTCCTTCAAGCAAAGTTCCAGATCCTGGTAGGAACCCTGTATCTGACAGGACTCCGAAGACAACCCCACTGGGCAATGAAGGGAAGCAGATTCTGATGGACGAGGCTGTATAACGAAGCATGATATTGATCTGTGGTTCATGCTGACCACAGAGCCTAGCTGAAATCATTCTTTAGCTTTCTGCCCTAAACTCTGCCAGCTGGAACATACAAACTTCCTACCGGCATGGACAACCTTTGAATACAGCAAGAATTTATTTCCAGAGTTAGGGGTGTCAGTCTGTCTGACCCTGGAGATAAGTTAATAGAATGAACTATGTATGTTATCAATAATATCATTTGATAAATACAGCCAAGGATTTACAAGATGACTAGTGATTTTAGGTGCCTTTGTTTTGTGGATAACTAACTGAGGCCTCTTAAAGGAGCCTGATTTATAGAAAGTGTTGAAAATCAGGTCCTTTTAATGTGTCTCAAGGTGGGTACCCCAAAACTGAGCCACTTAAAATCACTAGCACTTCTGAATGTTTGTGGTATTTTCAAGTGCCTATGTGGCTTAGGAACATGAACCCCATTGAGGGCAAGGGCTTGTGCTCCGGAGGCCCCTATGTGTTTTTGAGAATCCCACCCTTGTTCTGTATCTCTTGCTGAATACATAGGAAGCTAAATACATACTAACTACAACTTTCATGATGATATTGCTTTGGACTATGAGATTGTAACATGCAGTGATGGAAGGCGTATTGGAGCCTACTGTTCCCTCGCCGTGTGGGCAATTATTCACCTGCCACAACTCCTCCATGCAGTGAAGAGAAGAATAGACCTCTCCATATGAGTCAAGCTGTATTACATATGGTACAAAGCTGGGGTGAGAACTGTAACCCAAGAAGGAGGATCTGATGTTGACATATGTGACAGTAAAAGAAAATAATCCGTTAAACTTTGCTGTCCTCTTACATTTCACGAATTAATTTATGTATTTTTTGTATTTAAAATGAGTGAATTTAGTGCTCATGAAAACGTGGTTTGAGGCAGTGTGGCATGTACAAACAATTCCTGTGGAGATCTGGTCAATGCCCTTTAATCCTGACTCTCAAGCACTGTGCTGTTCTTCTCCCAGGCCTTGCCTGAACAAAGTTTACCTTGTCATGCAATGTGTTTGATCTGCCCAAATACAGGATAGCCCACCAAACTTCATTCCATGGGTGATCTAAACTGGGATTTGTAGTCAAGTCTCTAGGGTAACAGGCTACTGCACCAAACCACTGTGCCACCAAACTGATTTCCCCCATTAAGCAACCTCTGCTGACATGGTCAGGGGTTAGTGTTCACTCCTCAAAAGTACAACGTTCCAAATAGTGCTTTACCTGTCTGACGCCCGCCACTCAAGAATTGTAACTCTTCACAACACCACCATTTAATTGTGGGTGGGTGGGCGGGGGCTGGAAGTAGTCTTATATTAGACCTGAACATGCTGGATTAGATCATTTCTGACCTGGTGTCTGCATATCCCTTCTGCTCCAAAGTGACAGTCATTCCACCCTGGAGGCCATGAAACACAAAGACAGTGATCAGGTTTCAGAGTAACAGCCGTGTTAGTCTGTATTCGCAAAAAGAAAAGGAGTACTTGTGGCACCTTAGAGACTAACCAATTTATTTGAGCATGAGCTTTCGTGAGCTACAGCTCACTTCATCGGATGCATACCGTGGAAACTGCAGCAGACTTTATATACATACAGAGAATATGAAACAATACCTCCTCCCACCCCACTGTCCTGCTGGTAATAGCTTATCTAAAGTGATCATCAAGTTGGGCCATTTCCAGCACAAATCCAGGTTTTCTCACCCTCCACCCCCCACACACAAATTCACTCTCAGTGAAGTGCATTTACTGCCAATGAGGGGGAAAAGCTAGCATCCTGCTAGACCAGAAGTGAATGCTTCCTAGGGTGACTACGTTTACCGCTTAATAAAATGAGGCCTTTATGGTTTAGAGACTTTTCTGCCCCCTCCTTTTGTGCAGCCCCATAGGCTTCCACTGTGCTTCAAGGGTGATGCCCTCGATACTTGAGGCATTTGTTCCACGGCCTGGAATGTAGCGGTGCCATCTCAACTGCCAACTTGGGAACATTCATTATACAACAATGTCTGACATAAGAAGAACATACAAAAATGGACAGAGCTCCTTTGAGCTTTGCCTTGGCTCTGCTGTGCAGTATAGCGTGGGTACACACATATACCTGTCTGTGGATTTGTCTGTCTCTTTGGCATGTAAGTGTCCAGCTGCGTGACAGCTGTGTATGAAACACTGTCCAGATGGTGGGTGCTTGTCAGGTTTGGCTTTAATCTCTCCTTGGTTTATTGTTCTTAGATCATTTGCATCTGTTTGTTTTATGTGACACACAAGCAGGTGATCGTGCACAGGAGATGGGAGGTCTCCATGCATTGGAAGTGGGAGGCCGTTCCAGACGAGGAGTTGGCATGAAGAGAGACCCTGCGTCATGAATGGATGAAAGGCAGGGCGAAGGACAGAAGTGGGCGGCATGTAGAGTCGGAGGAGTGGAAGGAAATAAAAGTTTGAGAGAGAGGCAGCAATAGAGCTTTGGAGGAGAAGATGAGGCAGTGGGACAGAAGATGGAGGGAAGTACCTCTGTCTGCAGCTGGCCAGGAGACCCATCCTCTAACGCAAACATTACCTCCGTTATGCCATCATCACCTTTTAACTGGGCTGCTGCCCATTATCTGGGTCTGCCAGATATGTGGGGCTACGTTTTGAACACCTGTTGGAAGCTTCTGCAAGTGCATAATGCTAATAGGCAAGGATGATCTCATAACATCAGTGTTCTGTGCCTTCCCCTCCGCTTAGGACCAAGATAGTCACAGGATCATATTCCTTTGTGGTCTAGGACCTGTGAAAACTGCCTCTCTCTCTCTGTCCCATCTTTGTGTGGAGCATCCGAGAACTGGTGGGGAGAGATCGCTGAGCTGTGCCCATAGCGTTTTCTTGTCTTTGATCATCTTAGAGACTAAGTACTCCTTTTCTTTTTGCGAATACAGACTAACACGGCTGTTACTGAAACTTGTCTTTGATGTTCTCCCAGATCCTGAGGTGGGAGAAGAATGGTCGTGTGGCCAAATCACAGCACTGGGAGTCAGGAGCTCTAAGTCCTACAGTATTCACAGCTCTACCACAACTTTTCTGTGTGACTTTAGACCAGTCTTGTCACCTCTTTTGTGCCTCAGTTTCACCCGTTGTACATTGGGCATGACACCATTCTATTGAAATATCAATATTTTCCAACAGTTGTTTGTTAGTACCCAAAGTATAGAAGAAAACTGGTGTGTCTGGTACCATTCAGTGGCAACTTGGCAAATGCTGTCATTTTAATGGCAACAATCATGCCATGTAGAGTTGGTGTGCAGTTTAATTCAGTAGGTATATAAAGAACTTAGTCCCTTTGCTGAAAGTACAAAGTGCTATATTGCTAGTATGTTACTTGCTTGTTTGTCTTTTAAGTAACAATCGCTACATCAGAGAAAGGAAAATGCATGGCAGATGAAAGGCAGTAATTTTACTGAGCCATCCGTGTGGGTGACTCATGTATTTTTGTATTTGCTTGTTTTCAATTACATTTATTGGATGAGACCAGATGCTATGTTTAGATGCCAAAGAGATAAAAACAGTTACACAAAGCAAAGTCTACACTTGAGTTTATTTAAAACAATTTTTAAACAAAGTGCTCCTGTTAAAGTGCTACTTACATAGTTGGCTTCTTCCCTCTGGCCCTATAACTGTATTTCCAGCATCTGAGGTGCAAGACCATAGACTTCTCCATCTCTGTAACTTGTTATGCTCAGCGCGTGTCTCCAATTCAGTGTTTCTGTGGTTAATTAAAGTTTACTGCAGAAGGAGCAGGGAGTGGGTTGAGAGCACTGATGAAGAGATGACTAACAAAGTAATCGGCATGTGATTATAGCGTGGGCTGCCAGGCACCGATTAGCCCTCCTTGGACTCTGCTTTTATCTAAGCTCTACATTTTGAATTAATTCTGTGTTAATGATACCTAGGACTTCTATCCCATCTAGCTCATTGCATTAGAGCAAACTGAACAAAAGGTCCCTGAATTTCAAAAGCCTCTGATTCAACTCAGGTTGCAACTGCTCAGATGAAATATGGAAGTGGGTGGTTGGCTCCTTTCTGACTCTCTGAACTCCTTGCCCGGTGGGAAGGACAGTGTGGGAAATTAAGGTGACATTACAAATTCTTGTCACACTCATTATATGCATCATAGAGGGTTGTCTCAGAACTCCAGTGGCTGATAGCTCATGTGAAGAGGAGTGGAGAATGGGGTTGTGGGATAAGTCACCAAAAAAACTTTCCACAAGTAGAGAGAATGTCAAAGAATATAGGGATAGGAAGGTTGTTGTTTTTCAATTTTTGAAGAACACAGGCTTAAATGAGCTTTTATGGAAGCCCGCTGATGCGTACCTGATACAAACGAAGAGAAAAGCCATCTTTAGACATCCTGTGTTAATGCTATTTGTAGATATTTTTATCTGTCTCTGTCCATCTGGGTAGTACCAATATACCCAGCATCCTCTTGCCTAGGTAATAGCTTGATGGGTTCCCAGAGCTCAGAAACCAACTTAGCTGCTCTGCAATAGCAGTGAGCTGGAAGTACTGGGGACTGGCATGTGAGCATCCCACTCCCCTACAGAACCAGCGTAATGGCCACAGCAGGTCATATTTGGCAATTGGACCAAAGTTCACACCAGCCAAGTATGTAGCTGAGGACATATATGCCCCATTAAGAGTTGAGCTGACGGATATATCTATGACTTGAGGATATGGAGGTAGACATTATCATATTTGAGGTAGAAGCGAAACTCAAACAGCTTAATGGGACTAAATCGGGGGGCCCAGATAATCTTCATCCAAGAATATTAAAGGAATTGGCACATGAAATTGCAAGTCCATTAGCAAGAATTTTTAATGAATCTGTAAACTCAGGGGTTGTACCATATGATTGGAGAATTGCTAACATAGTTCCTATTTTTAAGAAAGGGAAAAAAAGTGATCCGGGTAATTATAGGCCTGTTAGTTTGACATCTATAGTATGCAAGGTCTTGGAAAAACTTTTGAAGGAGAAAGTAGTTCAGGACATTGAGCTCAATGGTAAATGGGACAAAATACAACCTGGTTTTACAAAAGGTAGATCTTGCCAAACCAACGTGATCTCCTTCTTTGAGAAAGTAACAGATTTTTTAGAAAAGGAAACACAGTGGATCTAATTTACCTAGATTTTAGTAAGGCATTTGATACCGTGCCACATGGGGAATTATTAGTTAAATTGGATAAGATGGGGATCAATAGGAAAACTGAAAGGTGGATAAGGAATTGGTTAAAGGGGAGACTACAATGGGTCCTACTGTAAGGTGAACTGTCAGGCTGGAGGGAGGTTACCAGTGGAGTTCCTCAAGGATCGTTTTTGGGACCAATCTTATTTAATCTTTTTATTACTGACCTTGGCACAAAAAGTGGGAGTGTGCTAATAAAGTTTGCGGATGATACAAAGCTGGGAGGTATTGCCAATTTAGAGAAGGACAGGGATATCCTACAGGAGGATCTGGATGACCTTGTAAACTGGAGTAATAGTAATAGGATGAAATTTAATAGTGAGAAGTGTAAGGTCATGCATTTAGGGATTAATAACAAGAATTTTAGTTATAAGCTAGGAATGCATCAATTAGAAGTAACGGAGGAGGAAAAGGACCTTGGAGTATTGGTTGATCATAGGATGACTATGAGCTGCCAATGTGATCTGGCCGTGAAAAAAGCTAATGCGGTCTTGGGATGCATCAGGAGAGGTATTTGCAGTAGGGATAAGGATGTTTTAGTACCGTTATACAAGGCACTGGTGAGACCTCACCTGGAATACTGTGTGCAGTTCTGGTCTCCCATGTTTAAGAAGGATGAATTCAAACTGGAACAGGTACAGAGAAGGGCTACTAGGTTGATCCGAGGAATGGAAAACTTGTCTTATGAAAGGAGACTCAAGGAGCTTGGCTTGTTTAGCCTAACTAAAAGAAGGTTGAGGGGAGATATGATTGCTCTCTATAAATATGTCAGAGAGATAAATACCGGAGAGGGAGAGGAATTATTTAAGCTCAGTACCAATGTGGACACAAGAACAAATGGGTACAAACTGGCCACCAGGAAATTTAGACTAGAAATTAGACAAAGGTTTCTAACCATCAGAGGAGTGAAGTTTTGGAATAGCCTTCCAAGGGAAGCAGTGGGGGCAAAAGATCTATCTGGCTTTAAGATTAAACTCGATAAGTTTATGGAGGAGATGGTATGATGGGATAACATGGTTCTGGTAATTAAATATTCATGGTAAATAGGCCCAATGGTCTGTGATGGGATGTTAGATGGGGTGGGATCCGAGTTACCCAGGAAAGAATTCTCTGTAGTATCTGGCTGGTGAATCTTGCCCATATGCTCAGGGTTTAGCTGATCGCCATATTTGGGGTTGGGAAGGAATTTTCCTCCAGGGCAGATTGGAAGAGGCCCTGGGGGTTTTTCGCCTTCCTCTGTGGCATGGGGCATGGGTCACTGGCTGGAGGATTCTCTGCTCCTTGAAGTCTTTAAACTACGATTTGAGGACTTCAATAGCACAGATATAGGTGAGAGGTTTTTCGCAGGAGTGGGTGGGTGAAATTCTGTGGCCTGCGTTGTGCAGGAGGTCAGAC
Organism: Eretmochelys imbricata; assembly: GCF_965152235.1. NCBI lineage: Eukaryota > Metazoa > Chordata > Testudines > Cheloniidae > Eretmochelys > Eretmochelys imbricata. The sequence continues at coordinate 116,698,362 of NC_135578.1, read as the reverse complement.
TAGATGATCATAATGGTTCCTTCTGAGCTAAATATCTACGAATCTATGACTTAAGGGTTTGCCCAGAGCCATAACATTTAGGGACTGTATATGATGACCGAGCCAGCACCTGGCTTGGTGGTGGTACTGCACAGCAAGACTTGTACCTGAGGCCGGGGAAGAACTTGTGAATTTGGCAAACAGCCTCCGGATTTTGACAGACACAATGAGGGAGGAAGTAATTCTGCATAAGCCCGAACATTCAATAGGTCCTGCTCCTCCAGCACAATCCAGACTGAATTGGCAGGTGGTCATCCTGATTTTAATAGTCCTAGTGGGTTATAAGGCAGTTAGGGTACTTGCAGAACCACTCCAAGGCTATTAAAGGCTGTATATGTAGAACAATACAATTTGATTTCCCACAGCTATCACTGTAAATTGGTACATGCTGTCTTTTCAACCCTGTTCATGTTCCCCTAGAGCAATGGGATTTTACTGACAGAAGTATGCACAGAAAATGAACATCAGTTTCTTGTGCGAGTATTCAGGGAACCAGGCTTTAGATTTGCTCAGGCAAGTATGTGTTCCAGAAGTGCTTATGAGCTCATCCAATCAGAGAACAGAAATAATACTGTCTGAATTGCTTGACCACTTTCAGCTAAGCAACACTGAATTTTGAACATTGGCAATTAAGCCACAGAATAAAAATTAAAAGGATATGAAATTTGAGGAACTCACAATTTGCCTAGGATATAACAGGAGCAGGAAAGGAGTCTGATGTCACTGAATACATTATTTGACGTGTATTATTTACTCAGCTCCTAAAAAATAAAATATGAACTTGATCTTGTTGGGTTAGAACAGTGCAGTTCCTGGAGGCCATGTGCTGTTGATTCCCATGCACAGATATTCATTTGCAACAGCTGTAGTTTTCAGATAGTCTTAAAGAAAGCCCAGGCAGGTGCATATTACAATTATCTTACCTGGTGGTGGGAAAAACCTGAATAGCTGTAGCAGGAAATGGATGGTCTGTCTACCTTCGAGACACCACTGACTTCCTGAGGAAACTTCAATCCATCGGTGATCTTCCTGATAACACCATCCTGGCCACTATGGATGTAGAAGCCCTCTACACCAACATTCCACACAAAGATGGACTACAAGCCGTCAGGAACACTATCCCCGATAATGTCACGGCTAACCTGGTGGCTGAACTTTGTGACTTTGTCCTTACCCATAACTATTTCACATTTGGGGACAATGTATACCTTCAGATCAGCGGCACTGCTATGGGTACCCGCATGGCCCACAGTATGCCAACATTTTTATGGCTGATTTAGAACAACGCTTCCTCAGCTCTCGTCCCCTAAAGCCCCTACTCTACTTGCGCTATATTGATGACATCTTCATCATCTGGACCCATGGAAAAGAAGCCCTTGAGGAATTCCACCGTGATTTCAACAATTTCCATCCCACCACCAACCTCAGCCTGGTCCAGTCCACACAAGAGATCCACTTCCTGGACACTACAGTGCTAATAAACAATGGTCACATAAACACCACCCTATACCGGAAACCTACTGACCGCTATTCCTACCTGCATGCCTCCAGCTTTCACCCTGACCACACCACACGATCCATCGTCTACAGCCAAGCTCTGCAATACAACCGCATTTGCTCCAACCCCTCAGACAGAGACAAACACCTACAAGATCTCTGTCAAGCTTTCTTACAACTACAATACCCACCTGCGGAAGTAAAGAAACAGATTGATAGAGCCAGAAGAGTTCCCAGAAGTTACCTACTACAGGACAGGCCTAACAAAGAAAATAACAGAACGCCACTAGCCGTCACCTTCAGCCCCCAACTAAAACCCCTCCAACGCATTATTAAGGATCTACAGCCTATCCTAAAGGATGACCCAACACTCTCACAAATCTTGGGAGACAGGCCAGTCCTTGCCTACAGACAGCCCCGCAACCTGAAGCAAATACTCACCAACAACCACATACCACACAACAGAACCACTAACCCAGGAACTTATCCTTGCAACAAAGCCCGTTGCCAATTGTGCCCACATATCTATTCAGGGGACACCATCACAGGGCCTAATAACATCAGCCACACTATCAGAGGCTCGTTCACCTGCACATCCACCAATGTGATTTATGCCATCATGTGCCAGCAATGCCCCTCTGCCATGTACATTGGTCAAACTGGACAGTCTCTACGTAAAAGAATAAATGGACACAAATCAGATGTCAAGAATTATAACATTCATAAACCAGTCGGAGAACACTTCAATCTCTCTGGTCACGCAATCACAGACATGAAGGTCGCTATCTTAAAACAAAAAAACTTCAAATCCAGACTCCAGCGAGAAACTGCTGAATTGGAATTCATTTGCAAATTGGATACTATTAATTTAGGCTTAAATAGAGACTGGGAGTGGCTAAGTCATTATGCAAGGTAGCCTATTTCCTCTTGTTTTTTCCTACCCCGCCCCCCCCAGATGTTCTGGTTTAACTTGGTTTTAAACTTGGAGAGTGGTCAGTTTGGATGAGCTATTACCAGCAGGAGAGTGAGTCTGTGTGTGTATGGGGGTGGGTTTTTGGAGGGGGGTGAGGGAGTGAGAGAACCTGGATTTGTGCAGGAAATGGCCTAACTTCATTATCATGCACATTGTGTAAAGAGTTGTCACTTTGGATGGGCTATCACCAGCAGGAGAGTGAATTTGTGTGGGGAGGTGGAGGGTGAGAAAACCTGGATTTGTGCTGGAAATGGCCTAACCTGATGATTACTTTAGATAAGCTATTACCAGCAGGACAGTGGGGTGGGAGGAGGTATTGTTTCATATTCTCTGTGTATATATAAAGTCTGCTGCAGTTTCCACGGTATGCATCTGATGAAGTGAGCTGTAGCTCACGAAAGCTCATGCTCAAATAAATTGGTTAGTCTCTAAGGTGCCACAAGTACTCCTTTTCTTAATAACACAGTGACAGTTAGGGTGATCAGATAACAAGTGTGAAAAATCAGGACCCTTTTGTGGGGGGAGGGGGAAGGAAGAGGTGTAGTTGCTTTGCGTATATAAGACAAAGCCCCTAATATCAGGACATCTGGTCACCCTACTGGCAATAGCTATTCAAGCCCACTATAATAACATGGTCCTCTGTGCTGAGCATAATTTACCTAACTTTATTTCAAATGGATTCTTACTGAATCAATACAATTTCCCACCAATGTGATAGTTCATTCCTGGGCAACCTAATCTCGTCAAGTGAATGCTCATTCTACAAGCACTTGTCAGTTGAAATAGTCTCTTAATCATATTCTTCAGCAAAGCAAATAGTGGTGTTAAAAGAAACAGATTCACTCTTTCCATTTCAAAGCAGAGAAGAGATTAGGTGCTCCATACCTAAATGGTGCGTGGGCAGGCTTGCAGCTGAGCCAAACAATATATAGATCTTGTCAAACATGCTATTGTCTTTCCAGATCAAGGCAACTTTGTACTTTTAAAGAAGAAAATGAAGGAAGCCACAAAAACACAGCCTTAGAAAGAGCCAGTAATGAGATGCAAATGACCTACAATCAGAGACCAGGCGTGACTGTTGATAGTGGGAGGGGGCAAAATTTTTTGAGCTGAGCCTCCCCGTGAGTTACAATTTTTCGTTGTGCACCTCCCACCCCAACCCAGACAAAAAGAGGTGAGTCAGGGTGGAAATGGTGCTCCCTCCCCAAGCCCCCTCCCCTCCGTGCGGGACTGAAGCCTGAGCCCCCCTGAATGTTCCTCTGCTCCCCACTGGGGGGGGACAACGTGCCCCCTGTTTGAAAACCTCTGATTTAAAGGTTCTGATAGTATGCAACATGGTTCAGGGTAGAGCATATAAACCCTGAAAGAAACCTGGAAGGGCACATGACCCTGCATGCCCTTCCCAGGTCACCTCTGCCTACAAACACTCTAGGAAGCAAATAGTGATCTGATGAGCAGGCCATTCACAAATCAATTTCATGGGCTTCACAGTGAGTTAAATGCATCCGATGAAGTGAGCTGTAGCTTACGAAAACTCATGCTCAAATAAATTGGTTAGTCTCTAAGGTGCCACAAGTACTCCTTTTCTTTTAGTGAGTTAAAGGTAGCCCATGTTTTCTCCCTCCTGCCCAACTCTTGTGCTTTTTTACCCAAATAAAGAACTCCAAAGCAATGTCCAATTCAGCTAGATGCTAAACATGCTGACACCGATCTGTGCTTTACTGTGATATATATCATAACCAGGATAGGTTTTCCCTCCCCCATTCCTTCTCCAGATGAAGGAGAGAGCAACTTTGGGTTTTGTCGCTGGAGCTGGGTGTCTCTGGGGATTGCAATGGGCTATCAAGTCTTTCACTTCTATGGTCCTGTTTTATACTGAAGAAATTTTTATAAACGGTTATAAAATTGGTTAAAGACAGCCAGGCCTATTCTTGGTTTCAAGACATCAATCTCCCATCTTGATCTTGACACCAGCTTGGTAAAAACAGGTCAGATCACCTCAGACTGGGTTTGCATTGTAGCTCAAACCATTCTGAAAAACAGTTATTTTTTCCCCCCAGCATAGACAGGCCCAGAGATTCTGGTGTTGCTCAAAGCCAGAGTGACTCAAAGAAGTTGCTGTCTGGTAGCTGGTTGTTTCCTGTAGGCCAAAGCATAGCATGTTGTTTCCAACTCAAGTGGGACACTAGAAAGGGACCGTGGCAAACAGACCCTAAGCGGAACCCTGGAGCTGGGCAGGTAAAATGTTACCTGAATTGAAATGTGCCCCTTTCTTTTCTATTCAGGTTCTTACACTACAACTGCTTAGTATATGAGCACCTAATCATTAATAGGAGCTAAAAGGACAGCCTTTGGCATGCCAGGCCAATCACTTACCCATTAGGCTACATAGTTCGGCAATTTTCTGAAAAGTGCAACGGAATCTAGTGTCCCCAGCTGATTACCACTCTATTTAAACATGGCACCTTCAGCAGAATACCAACTTAACCCTGTGCTACTGTATCCTTTTAGTCCTGATGCTGTAAAGAAAAGATGGCTTTCCTAATTACATGAAATGGTCTGCCTCCTCCATTCGTCCCACCTTTCTATACATTTGTTTTAATTGCAGTTTTGTTTTTTCTAAAGTAGGTTGAATGGGAAATTTTTAACCCGCCTGGCACCTGCATAATATGATTGAAGCTCTATGAATCTGGAAGGTAGATATTTTAAACTAGCTGCTTAGTTTTTTGACAACTGAGTTTGAGATAATGAGAACAGTGGAGAAGGCATACTGCCAAAGCAGAAAGCAGGGCTAATGGTTAGGACAAGAAAGACTCCGAATAAAGGAATTTGAATCTTCAGACTACAGGTTTCAATTTGCCTGGTTTGCAGTAGAGCAGGAACAAAGTAACATTTCTGCAGCTGATAGCATATGAGTCACCAGCTAATAGGATCTTAATGCCTAGCAAAAACCAATGTTATTGCCCATCACGAATCTGTGAGATGAACACGCCTTGTCCAGCATCTAACACATTTCTACACACTGATTCAGCTGATAGCTAAGCTCCTCTCCCATTCTCCATGCACACATCAAACATTGCCTGTGATCAGCTCTGATTTATTGTTATGGGCAACTGACTTATTTGATGGTAAAGTGCTCTTATCCCTTTGTGATGAGTAAGAGCTGTTCTTTGCGTATTAATAGTGACATAAGGGGGAAACTGTTGGTTAATCAGCAGGCATTATATGTAAGGTTTTTTTTAAAAAAATCCCCTTCATGTAGAATACATCCAAGGTAACATGAGAAATCATTACAGTAGTCACTTCACCAGGAATTCTAAGAATCTTGGGTTGAGAATTACATAACACTTAGTGCAGTCAGAGTTACTTAGCCCTTTGCTGCAAACTGATATATTCTTTAGGTGCTTAAGTGTTCCAGGGCTCAGGTAGTGCAGGGGTTCTCAAACTTCTTTGCACCATGACCCCCTTCTGACAACAAAAATTACTACACGACCCCAGGACGAGGGATTGAAACCCGAGCCTGCCTGAGTCCTGCTGACCTGGGTGCAGGGGACCAAAGCCAAAGCCCAAGAGCTTCAGTCCCAGGCAGAGGGTCTGTAACCCTGCTACCCAGGGCTGAAGCCCTCGGGCTTCAGCTTTGGTCCCAGATAGTGGGGCTTTGGCTTTGGCCCCAGCCCTGGACCCCAGCAAGTTTAAATCAGCCTTGACAACCCCATTAAAATGTTTGAGAACCGCTGAGCTAGTGCATACAGAAAGAGGAATATTTCTTAATTCTTCATGCTAAACTTAACACACAATTATATACTATGGAGTTTCCCATTGTTTAATTGGTATCACTCTTGCCTCTGAACAAAAACAGGAGGATCTAGGCCAATGCGCACTGTTGAGGCAGTGGTGCAGTATGAAAGGATGTAGTGAGCTTTTAGAGGGACTAGTCCAATTGTCACCTTATTTACAACCCCAATCAGACCCCATTTAACTCCAAATGAAGTCACACAAGGGGGAGGGGCTGTACATCAAGAATGAATCTGACTGCTTTTCAGGAAAGTTTTATTTAAAGGAAAGGTGTGAAGTTGGTCATTGCCCAGTAATTGTTGTGCCATATTGGTCCAAGGATATAAGAGAGACAAGGTAAGTAAGGTGATCTTTTATTGGACCAACTTCTGTTGACGGAAGGGACAAACTTTTGAGTGTCACATAACTCTTCTTCAGGTCAGGGGAAAGTAACCAGAATGTCTGAGCTAAATACAAGTTGGGACAGATTAAGTTTAAGAAGATCACGCATCCTGTAGGAGACTACTTAAAATGAAGTGGCCAGTGAAGGGTTAGCAGGTAGTAGGGTGTGTTACAAACTGTTGTAATGAGCCATAAAATCTCTGTTTAGTTCCATGGTTTTTGGTGTCTAGCAGAGTTATGAATGTAAGTTCCTATGCTCGTCTTTTGAAGGGGTTGTGCATATGTCCTCTGAGGAATGAGAGGTCAAATATAGGGTGTTTGCTTTGTGAAAAGTGTTCACCCCTGGCTGATGTGATGTTTTTGACTTTTATCATTTTTCTGTGTGAGTTTATTCTAAGGCTAGGCCTACACTTAAAATACTACAGTACACCTCCCTGAGAGGGAGTAGCAAGGTTGAAGGAAGAATTTTTCTGTTGACCTAGTGCAGGCTTGGTGGATGCAGATACACACCTCAGGGATTTTCCACACCCCTAAGAGATGTAGCTATGCCAGGGTCAGTTTTCAGTTAGACCAGGCATTACTCTTACTGAAGAAATACTGGGACTCCTAGAAACCATCTTCAAACCAATCACCACACAAAGGGCCGGCTTCCGACTTCCTCCAGAAACTCCGCAACATCAGTACTCTCCCCCAGTACTCTCCCCCTGTCACCTCCCTGTATACCAACATCCCTCACCATGATGGCATCACTACTAGTCATCAACCTGTTCTCAATGCCAATACCTCTGTGCCTCTCAGACATGTTGGCCAATCATGTGACATTCTGCAGTTACTTCCCCAGGATGGGGAGACAGTGGTGGAAGGCTGTGGGTATTCCGTAAGTGTGAAGGAAGGGGTTAGATTTTGGCACAGTCTGGTAACCTTGTTTTTTTAATGCAATTTTTGCAAACCTGCATTTTGCTAGTAGCTGTGTCCTAACAGTTCTGCCTCAGCCCTGGATGTCGTGCTGTGTGCCAACTTACGTAGCTCACTTTTGACAGTTAATTTTTTGCAAATCTTTGTTTTTACTGTACTTTTCTAACTGTCAGTGGGAGAATGTGGCCAACTGCCCTGAGGTACCATGTGGGGGCTAGGAGCTATAGAAAGCTCAGATCTAGTCTCTCTCGCTCTATCTCTCTGGCAAGTTTCTCTCCCTTGCTAGTGCATAGAATAAAAGAACTCTATGATTAACGGAGGAAAAAATAAAGTAGAACAAGTTGCAATAGGTGTTAAATAACAACAGGTATTGCTTGTAAATTGTGTCTGTGGCATCTCACGGGTTATTATAGCTGCTGTTTGATTTCCATCTGTTTTTATTAGTGATGTGTAATCTGGCAACATTATGTTGTGTATGTCCTACGCTAGATTTGCCAGTAAAGCTACCCTGTGGGAAATTCTGAGGTGTAGATGTGCCTGTTAATTTATTTGCTGTTATAATGTTCAATTGAAATGTACAGCAGGGAACACAGAGCTGGCTGGGAATACATATCCTTTTTTTTTTAAAGACTGATACATTTTGAACTGATACAGTGCTGCAGTATGAGACTGCATATGAGAGTAACTAGGACACCATGGATGTCCAGAGTTACAAGCTGTCTAACACAGATAAGGCTGGAATACTTTGCAGGGCTCCTGTAATGCCAGCATTTGACATTTTGTGATAAATAATTCTTCAATACATCCTCTGGAGGATTTGTACTAATAGGAGAGGAAACTCTGAATTAAAAAATACAACTAATCATCTTCCAGAAATGCAACATCTTGTCAAGCAGACTACTCAACTGATGAGGATAACATGCAGTAATTATTTAGTCAATCAGCACCTATAATGTTTAAGGATCATTGGTACTGTGTCTTTAAAAATAGAAAAGTACTGGTGTGTTTCCTTCTCATTGAATATACCAATTAAGTGATTATAAAAGAAGTCTACTGAGCAAATTGGCTTATCCATAATACTGCTGCTTAGTGCTTTGTCTATAAAGCATTTAACAAACTTTATCTAATTATCCCAACATCCCTGAGAGGTAGGGCATTAACCTCCCCATTTCACACATGGGCTAATAGACAGGTGTTAAGTGACTTGGCCCAGGCAACAGTGTGATTCAGGGGCAGAGCTGGAATTAGAACTGGAAATCATGGCTCCTTCTCCTTCATTCTTTAGACCAAGCTGCCTCTGCCTCTTTGTTTCTGGTATGTATCTGGAACAACTCTAGGAACGTGAGCCTGGGCTGTTCTTCTCACCATTCCAGCAGAGAGCAAGTGAAAGGGGCCAGCAACAAAAAGGCTGGCTCAGAAGGATGGGAGAAGTTACCACATGCCTTGCCATCACCCAGTCCAAGCTAGCCAGGGGAAAGCTACTGCATTGCAGGCACTGAGCCAGAGATGTCGGAAGTGTGTGGGTGGAGGTGATAGAATATCAGGCTGTCACTCTCCTCCCGTTCTGGTTCCAAGAGTGAACTGCTAAATCAGCAGCCTGGTGCTTTTTAAGAGCAAATATTCAGTGCTGGGCAGAAGTACACTTGCAGACAGGGGCACCATCTAGTTTTCTGTCATCCTCAGGCACCTTCCAACTACATGGGAATGGGGAGCAGAAAAGGGGAAAATATCAGGTGTTGGTTGAGTGCAGTATATGCACACAAAGCCTGGAATCTGAGCAAGGCCCCTCCCCTGTTACCCAAAGCTAGTCACCCAACATGCTGAGTATGTGTAATGCACCAGTCATAAAGCAGTGGGTGTATATTAAAAATCAAGGAAGAAACGGAATGGAAGTGCAAGATGTGTGGGGAAAGCCTTGGAAATGAATAACTGTCTCCAACTCAGCAAACCAGCTCCCTTATCTGTATTAGTCTTTAAAAAAAAAAAAAAAGCCCACCCACTGCAAGAAGTGAACTAAATCTCTCCTTATGTACCAGAAAAATCTGAGAATGATTGCTTACATCTGACAGAACCCCAAGTGCATCTCTATAGGGTATGTGAGTAGGTGGTGAAAACTCAGCAGTTGAAGTGATGACCCCTATTTTATTTATTTATTTAATCTGTAACTGTTTTTTAACCTGTTTTTTAAACCCAAATAGCAGCCTGTTATTATCAGTAGCAAATCTGGCTAATTGCATTTGCACTGTGATTGACAGCCGTTGATTAGACACTCTTGCTTCCCTCTCGTGGGAAAGGAGATCCTCTTCAGGTCAAAGACGGTCATTGCTAAATAGATGATTATTTCCTGGTGTGTTATTGCAGCACATAGCTGGACTAAGGATTGCCACTACCTCAATTCCTCCCCCTCCTGTAATCTTGCCAAGAGGGGATGGGCCCAAATCCTGGATCTGAGCATCTCCTAGCTTTGGGAAGGTTTGGAACAGCACTGACAACTAAATTCTCCAGCTCAGGCCCATCTCTGCTGGGAACTGAATACAAACTTCAGTGAGTTTATTCTATGAGCTCAGTGTTAGCGCTGTCATAAGACTTTGACTCACATACCTGTCCCTGCATCAGATTAGAGCTGTGTACGGGTAGGAGCTTCAAGACGTAGGAGTTTTAGAGCTGGGCAAAACTCAAGAGGCTTTGAAACTTGGTTGGGTTCAAATAAGCCTCCAGAAATTGAGCAGACATTATGAAAAATGCCCATGCACACAGTGGCTTCTCCATATAGTAACGAAAAAGGTCCCCGTGAGTTTTCAAAATTCTGCATGGTATCTGGCCACACACATCCATCAGATCCCATTCTATCCTTGGATCCACATGCAGGACTTCCACTGATTTCAATCTGAGGCCCATGCCTGCATTCATTAGCTGTTTGACTCCCTGACTGTCATAAACAAGCCTTCACAATGCTTTGAAGTCACTGAGGACCTGTGACTCTCCTTGCATTTGCAATCACGTGTTCACACAGAATAGCATTGCTTATGTTATGCGGTACTCACTTATGAAGCAGGTTCTAAGCACTGTCTGCAGTGTTCATGAGTGCCCTCTTAGACTGTTTGCACTGGCATCTTTCATAACTCCCACAGTGCACTAGCACCAGTGTGAAACAATAGTGCAGACTGCCCCACCTAGGATGATTTGTTTGACTCCCAAGATGGCTGGGCTGTCCCAGCTAAGGCCTGGTCTACACTGGGGGGCGGAATCAATCTAAGTTACTCAACTTCAGCTGTATGAATAATGTAGCTGAAGTCGATGCACTTAGATCTACTTACTGCAATGGCTTCACTGTGATAAGTCAAGAGGTAATGCTCCCCTGTCGACTCTGCCTGCGTCTCTTGCTCTGGTGGAGTACCGGACTCAACGGGAGAGCGCTAGGCGGTTGATTTATCGCTACTAGATTAGATGTGATAAATTGACCCCCCCACTGGATCGATCGCTGCCCATCAATCCAGACAAGCCCTGAATGTAACACTCAAAATGAAGAAGTCCTTGGAGGAATCCCTGTTGTATTGAACAGCTGCCCTTCTGACCTCAAACTATCACTTCCCTTATCTTGGGGAAAAACTAGCAATGCCTCCGTAATCAAGCAAAGGTCATGTCCCTGCTGTAATAACAGGAAAATCTTCAATTCTTAAGTAAAACTTCCTCAAAATAACTACTTCAAACCACAGCACACTGTGTGTAAGGTTCCAAGTAAATCTCAATGGTACGATGGTAGAAACACCTACTGCTGGTTTTACTCTAGAACTACCATAAGCGGAACTGTGCTGGAATTAGTGCAATGGTAAGGGATTACGAGAAGTGTCAGTGTATAAACAGCAAGCTAGAGATTCCCTTCTTACTATTCCAAGAAAATCATAAAATCATAGGACCGGAATGGACCTCGAGAGGTCATCTAGTCCAGTCCCCTGCACTCAAGCAGGACTAAGTATTATCTAGTCTATCCCTGACAGGTGTTTTTCTAACCTGATCTTAAAAATCTCCACTAGCGGAGATTCCACAGCCTCACTAGGCAATTTATTCCAGTGCTTAACCACCCTGACAGGAAGTTTTTCCTCATATTCAACCTATTCTCAGAGGTTATGGAGAACAATTTTTCTTCCTCCTCCTTGTAACAACCTTTTATGTACTTGAAAATGTTATCATGTCCCCTCTCAATCTTCTCTTCTCCAGACTTAAACCAACCCAATTTTTTCATTCTTCCCTGATAGGTAGTTTTCTAGACCTTTAAAAAAAATTGGTTACTCTTCTTCTCTGGACTTTCTCCAGTTTGTTCACATCTTTCCTGAAATGTAGTGTCCAGAACTGGACCAAATAATCCAGTTGAGGCCTAATTGGCGCAGCGTAGAACAGAAGAATTACTTCTCATGTCTTGCTTACAACACTCTTACTAATACATCCCAGAATGCTATTTGCTTTTTAGCAACAGTATTACACTTTTGTTGGCTCATATTTAGCTTGTGATCCCCAATGACCCCCAGATCCCTTTCCGCAGTACTCTTTCCTAGGTAGTCATTTCCCATTTTTTACATGTGCAGTTGATTGTCCCATTTTGTATGTGTGCATTTGTCCTTATTGAATTTCATCTTATTTACTTCAGACCATTTCTCCAGTTTGTACAGATCATTTTGAATTTTAATTCTATCCTTCAAAGCACTCACAACCCCTCCCAGTTTGGTATCATCTGCAAACTTTATAAGTGTACTCTGTATGCCATTATATAAATCATTGATAAAGATTTTGAACAGAATCGCACCCAGAACTGATCCCTGCAGGACCCCACTCATTATGCTCTTCCAGCTTGACTGTGAACTACTGATAACTTCTTCTCTGGGAACTGTTTTCCAACCAGTTGTGCACCCACCTTACAGTAGCTCCATCTAGGTTGTATGTCCCTAATTGCCTATCAAAATCCTTACTAAAGTCAAGATATACCACATCTACCGCTTCCCCCATCAACAAGGCTTATTACCCTGTTAAAGAAAGCTATTAGGTTGGTTTGACACGATTTGTTCTTGACAAATCCATGCTGCCTGTTACTTATTGCCTTATTATCTTCTAGGTGTTTGCAAATGACCCTGACTTCATTACTCAGGAATTGTGACATTTCCCTTACATAAGGGAAAGTGATACTTTGAGGTCAGTAGCTGCACTGGCTTGTCTCAGTGGATTGTGCCTAACTCTTCCTCTTTTGGGTATCATGTTTAACAGAGACAGCCCAGCTGTTCTATAAAGCCAAGTGAGACATCTCTCACTTTCTGGGGAGGAACCAACTGGACTTTTAATTCCTTTTCGTATTTGTTTGAAATAGAGTTATAGTGCTCACAAAAAGTCCTCTTTTTAGTTTTTGAAACTGAAGTGCTCTAGCAACTGGACAGGCTCTCATGCACTGTGCGCAATGTACATTTTCCTCACACTGAGCTTCATCCCTGTTCTGTGGGGACCATCTTTAAGGATGAGAGGGTAGTTAGGACTCCACCCCCTTCCTCCTTTAGATGGTCTGTCTGCCTGACTCTCACAGTTCTCTAGTGATCATCTAAATGCTGTTTGGCAGCTTTAGTTAAGTTTATAGTAGGAAGGTGTCCAGTTACCAACCCCCCTCCCTCATTAGTTGGTAGTCTCCGGACAGAGAACGAATGACTGTTTCATCAACCCTAAAGGGGATCCACAGAGTTAAGGTATATTGTGTAGGAGGGAAGTTGACTGCCACTGTCCATGGATAAACAGGTTTTGGTTTACCGAGGTGTCACTCAGTTTTGCTACCTTTCACTAGCACAAAACTCACTTCACCTTCCTCATAGGAGTGTGGGAAATATATGTGCTTAAAACAGCAACTGGGAAATCTGCAAAATGCTTTATGAAGCTATGAACTCTGCTTCCCACACACCTGATGCACCATGTAGCGTTTTGCTATTCAACTGTATGATGCATCAGCAAGGAACTCTCTAAAGATGTATTCACAAAAATATGCAACACAGTCAAGAGATTTCTTGGGCAACTCCCACATAGTTCTAGTTTATTTGCAATGATTCATCTGTCTTTACCTGTTGTTGCGGTACCGTCAGATTCCTCCTCCATGACAGGTTCCCTTCTACCTCGTTGATAATGATAATGCTTCCAGATGACTCATATCACCAGGCACCCAGCTTTTGCAGATGCCTAAACAACGTAAGCTAGGTGACTTTGTATGAGACCAATATGCCTACAGGCAATACAGGTAAAAATGGTGGTATATGCTTCAACACTGCCTTCTTTGTGTGCCAATCTACATTCAAGATCGTGGTCTCTAGACAATGATTTTTTTAACAATGCCATGTTAGCCAGGCCCTGATACAATCATTTGGCCCTTTCTAATAATTCTTATATAATTCTATGAGAGAAATAAAACTAGAGATGGGGTTCAAACCAAGACTCTGGATCTAAGCATCCCAGAATTTTGAGGGTGTAGGAAATCAAAATTCAGATCTCAGTTTGCAAATTGCCCATATCTCTGTAATATGCAAATACCAAAACCCCAGATATAACCAACTCTGAACTCTGGTGGTGGTTGACATTTGGGTCCACATTTTGTGACTTGAGCTCATCTTTATATAAAGAAATTAGGTGAACTTCAAAATGTTGAGGTTTGACATATTTATTTATAGAGACCTCTATGATGCACATCACATCATATCTGGATCTGAGCAGCCTCACAAGCACCAGTTAAGTCCAACAATACCCCTGTGTGGTTGGTAAGAATTTTTATTCCCATTTTACAGATGTGGTAATTGAGAAATTTAAGTGCCCATGGTCACAGAGGAGATGGCGGAGCTAGGAATAGAATCTGAGTTTAATTCTTCTGCCTTAAGTACAAATCATCTTTCCTCTCAAACTGAGATCGAGTTCAGAAAAGCACATGAAAGTTTGGAGGCTTATCTAAACTGCCCGATTCAGCAAAACCGGGCTGGAAATCTTACCAGAACAGTGGTATTTTTATCCTTTAATTTCCAGTCCTGGCCAGAGTCCAGAAGTTCAGAGTTGTGAAAAAAAAATTATAACCTCAATTTATCAAACTTCTTTAAAAAAAAGTTGTGCAGGACTTCTTTACCCATCCTGCTGGTTTAAACTTCCGTGGGCCAAATGTATCCCTGGTACAAGTAGGTAAAACTCCACGGATTTCAATGGGAGTTGTGCCCAGGTACACTGGAGTTGAATACAGCCTTACATGATGAGATGAGAGAATTTTGTTTATAGTCAAATTCCATATTGATAGAACTTGGCTTAGACATGGTCAAGCTTTGAGCATCGACAGCTGGCTGCAGCCAGTTCCTTTCGTTTTACAATTGTCCACCAAAGAACGCAATTACAGCAGAAAGATTCTCAGGTTCTTATTTGTGTGTGAAGAGATGAGTGCTGTGCCTTCCTCTGAGTATGGCGCTGGTTGTTGTTGGAGATAAGGGGTGACATTTTGGCCCCATTGAAGTCAGTGACACAACTTCCAGTGACTTGAATAGGGTCAGGATTTCACCCAGATTGCCTACATCTGTTGGACAAGACTGCTCTAAGCCAGCAATTCTTGTGTTCCTACTGGTTTCTCAAGCATACCAGCTGCCAGTGTTCAGCGCAATTTTAGATCAATGTTGTGGATGGATAGTAAAAGCAAAATTGGGTTAAACCCAGAGGTAAGTAATGCCATTGACTTTCAGGTGCCTGGCCTACAGTATATTACACAGAATCAAACATACTAAGGGAGATTCACATCAAGGATGGGGGAGAGCCAGGTCTTGTGAGAGCGCTACTTTTGAAAAATCTTATTAACATTCCATTAAAATTTCCAAAATCGACTGCACACAGGTGCAGGTGTCACATGAGGAATCAGTAGCATTTCTCTAGAGAGAATTTTCCAAAAGAAGTACCCTTGCATGGGGATTGCCAAGTCTTGACAGGGATTTTCATAAAATCACATTGTAGTTGAAGTTTGGCATGAGCACTTTTGTTTGTTCGTTTTGTTTGTGTTAGATAACACTGCTCTTCCAGCAGGTGTAATCTAGCTTGTCGAAAACTTGAATTCCGGGACAGAAGAGAGCAAATGAACAGTAAAGATTTAATTAAATGCCAGTTGCTCATTTTATATCCATATTTCTCACTTGGTACTTTTTTGTGGCACCTTCTCCTAAATTTATTGTAATTGGGAACAGAACAGACTAGAATAAACTAAATTGGGAACTCTCATGCTTCAGTTGCTCTTGTTTTAAATGATTGATTTTTTTTTTCCATTTGAAAATGGCTTACTTGGGCAAATCATAAGCAAAATCCAGTGTTTTTCAGTTTCACGTCAGTGGAAACTTTATTCTCTCTGTACTTAAAAATGTGATGAAAATGAGATGCAACGCTTTAGTGGTAGAGGCCTTGGTTTGCCTTTTCCTTCACTTTGAAACTAATGTGCTTTCTTTCACTTCCTTTTCCCTGTCAAATCTACTTCACAAGACATCAGGAATACATTTCACATCAAATTCAACAGAACTATCGCCATCTCTGAATTTAGAGAAGCAGAAGTCTGTATATAGTATTATTTCTTCTCATTCTCTATTGAATATTTTCTACTTTCTGGGGGTTGATTCTCTTTCCTGTGTATCTGCTTTACCTTTTACAGCACCAGTCCTTTCCCCTACTGTTGAAGCTTCTTTTGGCAAGCAGGGTACTGGCTACAATCTCTTAGGAGTGTAAGAACAGCTGTACTGGGTCAGACTGATGGTCCATCTAGCCCAGGATCCTGTCTTCTGACAGTGGGTGGTGTCAGATACTTCAGAAGCAATGAACAGAACAAGGCAACTTCAAATGATCATTCCCATGTTGTCCAGTCCCAGCTTCTCGCAGTCAGTGGTTTAGGGACACCCAGAGCAAGGGGTTGTCCCTGACCGTCTTGGCTAATAGCCATTGATAGAGTATCCTCCATGAATTTATCTAATTCTTGTTTGAATCCAGTTATATTTTGACCCTCAACATCCCCTGTCAATGAGTTCTACGGATTGATTGTGAATTGTGTGAAAATTTACATCCTTATGTTTGTTTTAAACCTGCGTCCTATTAATTTCATTGGATGAGCCCTGGGTCTTGTGTTATCTGAAGGGGTAAACACTTCCTTATTCACTTTACCTACACCATTCATGATTTTATAGACCTGTATCATGTCCCTTGTTAGTTGTGTCTTTTCTAAGCTGAGCAGTCCCAGTCTTTTAATCTCTCCTCATATGGAGCCCTAATAATTTTTGTTGCCCTTTTCTCTACCTTTTCCAATTGTAATATATCTTTTTTGAGCTGGGGCAACCAGAATTGCATGCAGTATTCCAGGTATGGGGATACCATGGCTTTATACAGTGGCATTATGATAATAGGAAAAGGGTAGATAATAAAACAGAAGATGTTACCTAACATTCTGCTAACATTTTTGACTGCTGCTGTTTTGAGAAATGACTCCAATATCTTTATAGAGTGGTAACTGCTAATTTAGACACATCATTTTGTATGTATACTTTGGATTATGTTTTTCAATGTACATTACTTTGCATTTATCAACACTGAATTTCACCTGCCATTTTGTTGCCCAGATAACCAGTTTATTGAGATCCCTTTGTAACTCTTCACAGTCAGTTTTGGACTTAATTATCTTACGTAATTTTGTATCATCTGCAAATTTTGCCACATTATTATTCACTGCCTTTCGCAGATCACTTATGAATATGCTGAACAGCAAATGTTCGAGCATAGCTCCTTGGGGGAACCTATTATTTACCTCTCTCCATTGTGACAAATGAGCATATATTTCTTTGTTTCCTATCTTTTAACCAGTTACTGATCCATGAGAGGACCTTCCCTCTTATCCCATGACTGCTTACTTTGCTTAAGAGCCTTTGGGGAGGGACCTTGTCAAAAGTTTCTGAGAGACCAACTACATATGCTTGTTGACCCCCTCAAAAATTCTAATAGATTGGTGAGGCATGATTTCCCTTTACAAAAGCCATGCTGACTCTTCCCCAACATATCCTGTTCATGTATGGTATCTGATAATTTTGTTATTCACTATAGTTTCAACCAATTTGCTTGGTACCAAAGTTTGGCTTATCAGCCTGTCTGTGCCAGGTTTGCCTCTGGAGCCTTTTAAAAAAAAATTTAGTGATTTGTTCTAAAACCTCTTCTATTGACACTTCAGTCTGGAACCGTTCCTCAAATTTGTCACCTAAAAAGAATGTCTCAAGTGTGAGTATCTACCCCACATCCTCTGCAGTGAATACTGCTGGAAAAAATTCATTTAGTTTCTCGGCAATGGTCTTGTCTTCCTTAAGTGCTCTTTAGCACCTCGATTGTCCAGCAGCTCCAGTGATTATTTGGCAGATTTCCTGCTTCAGATGTAATTTTAAAAAATTGTTGTTAGTTTTCGTGTCTAGCTAATTGCTCTTCAGATTCTTTCTTGGCCTGCCTTATTATACTTTTACATTTGATTTGCCAGTTTTTCTTTCTATTTTGCTCAGTCAGATTTGATTTCCAAGTATAAACAGATGCCTTTTTTATTGCTAATGGCCACCATTAGTTTCCCATTTAGCCATAGTGGCATATTTTTGTCCCCTTTTTTTATAATTATTATTTTTTTTATTTGGGGTATACATTTAGTTTGAGCCTCTTATGGAGTTTTTAAATAGTCTCCATGCAATTTGTGAGCACTTCACCCTTTTGACTGGTCCTTTTAATTTCTGTTTAACTAACTTCCTCATTTTTGTGTATTTCCTCTTTTGAAGTTAAATGCACTGTGGTGGGTTTCTTTGGCATTTTCCTTCCACAAGGATGTTAAATTTAATTATATTTTAGTTGCTCTTCAGCAGTTCTCAGATACATTCACCTCTTGGGAAAGACCCTGAGCTCGACTTGGGATTAAATCAAGAATTTTTTCTTGTGGGTTCCAAAGCTGCTCCAAGAAGTAGTCTTTTATGGTGTTTAGAGATTTTATCTCTGTGTCCCTTCCTGAGGTGACATACCCATCAATAAGAGGATAACTGAAATCACCGATTATATTTTCTGCCTTTGTAGTCTCTCTCATATCCTTGAGCATTTCACAATTGCTGTCACCATCCTGGTCAGGTAAGCAGTAGTATATTCCTACTGCTATAATCTTACTGAGTAGAATCATAGAATATCAGGGTTGGAAGGGACCTCAGGAGGTCATCTAGTCCAACCCCCTGCTCAAAGCAGGACCGATCCCCAATTAAATCATCCCAACCAGGGCTTGGTCAAGCCTGACCTTAAAAACTTCTAAGGAAGGAGATTCCACCACCTCCCTAGGTAACACATTCCAGTGTTTCACCACCCTCCTAGTGAAAAAGTTTTTCCTAATATCCAACCTAAATCTCCTCCACTCCAACTTGAGACCATTACTCCTTGTCCTGTCATCCGCTACCACTGAGAATAGTCTAGATACACTGGAGGGTAGGGATAGAATACAGAGGGCCCTAGACAAATTAGAGGATTGGGCCAAAAGAAATCTGATGAAGTTCAACAAGGACAAGCGCAGAGTCCTGCACTTAGGACGGAAGAATCCCATGCACTGCTACAGACTAGGGACCGAATGGCTCGGCAGCAGTTCTGCAGAAAAGGACCTAGGGGTTACAGTGGACGAGAAGCTGGATATGACTCAACAGTGTGCCCTTGTTGCCAAGAAGGCCAATGGCATTTTGGGATGTATAAGTAGGGGCATTGCCAGCAGATCGAGGGACGTGATCATTCCCCTCTATTCAACATTGGTGAGGCCTCATCTGGAGTACTGTGTCCAGTTTTGGGCCCCACACTACAAGAAGGATGTGGAAAAATTGGAAAGAGTCCAGCGGAGGGCAACAAAAATGATTAGGGGACTGGAACACATGACTTATGAGGAGAGGCTGAGGGAACTGGGATTGTTTAATCTGCGGAAGAGAAGAATGAGGGGGGATTTGATAGCTGCTTTCAACTACCTGAAAGGGGGTTCCAAAGAGGATGGATCTAGACTGTTCTCAGTGGTAGTTGATGACAGAACAAGGAGTAATGGTATCCCTAGGGTATATTATGCAATACGTTGTCTAGGCTAGTTTTAAATGTGACCTGTAAAAAAAATAAAAATTTGGGCCATGCATTCTTTTACTTGAGCAAGGAAAGCCTGAAAGGTTTGAACTGAAATTGTGTTTTGCCCCATGAGTGTTGTTTATGTTAGGAATAAAGATCTTACCTGCCCCATTTTTCACCTGTTAACCTGTTGTGCCTCCCATCAGTTTTTAACCTATAAGTATTGGTAACCACTGATATCTTCCTCCATTTAAAAAAAAAACAATAGGAAAAGGCTTGTTTCTGTGAGTGCCAGTGGTGTATTTGACACTGTACCATGCACGAAAGTAGAGTTCTGCTTCAAAGAGCCACCATAACTGAAATGTATAGAGAAAGCAACGTTATTTTTAATGTATTTTGTGCTGGGGACTCTAGCAAATACTTCAGTGATTCATGAGGCTTAAAAATGAAATATGATAAACAGTCTCCTTCCTAATTGCTCAGCAAAGAGTCCACACACCATGTGAAGTCCATACTCAACCTCTGCATGGGGCTTGGCTTCATTAACCAAGATAACAACAAGGGAATATAAAGATGGAGAGGAGGAAGGAAAGGCAATGTGGTCCAGTAGATAATGCATTGGACTGGGACTTGGGAAGGTTTTGAGTCCATTCCTGTCGCTACCACAGGCTCATTATGAGACTTAGGCTACAGTCACTTAACCTGCCTCACCTCCCCCAGTTGCACAATGGTGACTGTGCCCAAAATTTTCAGAAATAGATGCACCAAAGCACCTGAATGGATTAGGAGAGGTGGGATTTAGGAGCAAGTCAATGGGACTTTTGCTCTTAAGCCATATGGAAAAATCCCACCTCTAGGCACCTAAATATGAACGTAGGAAATATTACTGGCCACAATTTAAAAAATAGAAGCCTTTCTCCCACTGTTGGTCAGTCTTGTCTATGAAGACTGTAAGAAGTTTGGGAGAGGCGCTGTTTCTTACTATGTCTGTACAGTGCCTTGCTCAATGGAGTCATGATCTCAGTTGGTCTTTTAGATGCTACAGTACTGTTAATAAAAATAAAGATCAGCTGAAATTTTTCTTCTAGTTTGACTGCGCTTACAGTTCCTCCCTCAGGATGGCTCTGCCTATACACTACAACTTCCACTCCCACCTCTGACATCCCAACAGAGTAACCAGATAGGCCTCAATGAGCCAGCAAAGTCCACTGAATCCTTTCCCAGCCATATCAACACCTAACCAGGTGGGGTGTTTCAGGAACACATTGCCAACTGATTACAGCATCTCCGCTTCTATGTCAATGTATTTTGAATAAATTACTCTTAGTATTAGAGGTTTTTATACATTCTCTGCAGGTGGAAAAATTTAAATTGATGCGAACCCTTCGGAATTATCTATTGCCATTCATATATAAAAGAAATTCTTTCAAATCCAGGCTTAGTCACATTTCGTGATAAACTTTAGAAATGTGCTGAGCTCAATATGAGATTCAATTTGGAAAAATGTTAAATGTTCATGAATCAGGAATAATCATTGCACAAATATAATGTATGGGAAACATGAGGCAGTAATACTCCCAGAAAAAGGTCTGGGGATGATGAATTGAATGACTCACTCTGACACTGTGTTGCGAAGACAGCAACTGTCAATGGGAGACTCAAATGTAAAACAAGATAATTATTTCATTGTACTAGGCTGTGGTTAGACATCAGCTGTATACCTACATTTAGTTATAAGTACCAGATTTTTAAAAGCATACACGAAGTAGAGAATGTTCAGAGAACTAGGCATGTGTTGTACATAGCTGGAAACTGTTAAGCCTCTGTCTTGTGCATGTTGCTCCTTCAAGTATTTAAGAACTCTGCCAGCCTGCAGCAGAGATGACAGCCATTTTGTACTAAGAGCTGTGACAGCTTGTTACATAGGAGATGTGTAATCTCAGTGCTCAAATACTTTTTTCTTCTGTTTTTGTTCTACAAGAGTTTCTAGTAGGGTGTGTGTGTCTGTGTGTTCAGTCTAAGAAAACAATGGCAGGGGAGAACAAGTAAATACTTAGAGATGTTAGAGTCCTGTGATCAGTTATTCTCACTAGTTTGCAAAACCAGAGCAAACAGTAATATCCTAAAGTTTCAAAAGCAATTAGAAACTGTGGATCCCTGGGGGACGGTGGGAAGGAAGAGGGGCAACCTGTAGAACTGGTCAGGAGTTTTCCATGAGAATGACTTTTTGCTGGAAAATGCAGTTTTTGATGGACCATTGAAATTTTCTATATGGGGAAGCTCTCAACTGTGCTAAATTTTTATTTTTGTTCCATCAGGAAAATTGAAATGAAATATTTCATTTTGGGTTGGGTTGACCTGAACTGGAAAATTTTTAATTTTAATTGCGCAGAAAGTCCTTGTTTTGAATCGGTTTAATAAAACACTAAATTGCATTGCCTTATGGGAATTGTAGTTTGGCCCCTATTATCTCCTATGGGCTGAGCTTCCTTGAGGACTCGCATTATGGATTTCCCTCTGTCCGAGCTCTGCAAGGTGCACTGTGGGAGTTTGTAAAGGGGTTAGGCCGGGGCGCGACCGGCCCGCTACACAGCGTTGACTTTGGGGAATTTGTCCGGCCACTGGAGTCTCCCTCAGCAGCCCTTGCGGTAACTGGAACAAGCACCATAGGCCCGGGCCCTGAATCAGGGAGGGGCACCAAAATAGTCAGTAGCTCGGGCCCTCAGGCAGGGGCTGAGCAAATAGCCCAATGTTAGCAGGCCAGGGTGGGGTCAGGGCGGGGCAACAAACAGTCAGTAGCTCACAGCATGTGTGAATTAGCCCAGGCCTCCAAGGCCTGGGAGAGGGGGAGACAGCCACCCACGAGTTGGGTGGCAGGGGGGACGCAGGCCCACCCACTCCACTGCGTCCCAGCCCGGGGCCCTAGCAGCGGCAAATGACCCGCTGCTGGGTCAGTGGGGATCTGACCTGGGCTCTGGCAGAGTTACAGCCAGAATAGGGTCGGCTGTCCCCGAGCTACTTCCTAACTCTCCTCCTTCTGGTACCTGGGTCACGGCGGTGTTCTCCGGGGGGTCCAGCACCATGGGTTCCTCGGGGCAGTGGACAACCAGCAGGCCCGGCCACTCCCCTGGAAAGCGGGCATGGGGCAGGTCCGCCCACTTTGGTGTTTGGAGGGGCTCGACCCTCTCTCCGGCGTGGCGGGCAGTCACACCGCCTCGCTACAGAGTTGCATGACTTTTGCCGCATCATGAGAGAGATTTACCCTGGCCGTGGAGCCTGGCCTATGCAAAGGGCAGTGCGTAGATAAATGCTTCTTTTCAACACCAAAGCATCTGTGATCTGAACTAGTATATCCTGTCCCCTCTTCATCCTTACCAGTGAGAAGCAACACATCTAACAAGATATAATTTGGTCCATGGTAATAAACTTCTTCTAAGGAATTCCGGGAAAAAAAATCTGTTATCAACACTGCTTTTTCTTTATCTGTGGCAAACATAAGTACAGTGTTCCTTAGTCATCGTGTAACTTCTGAGAAGCTTTCTGATCCTCTCATCATCTTTCCTGTTTTTAACTGTGTATCAAAAATAGCCGCATGAAGGGAGACAGTCAAACAAAAGCCTTATTGTAATCACTCTAATTTATTACTGTAAACAGATTATCTGTACTTTTCTAGTTAATCTGAAGAAAGGGTGCTCTGAAAATGCACATACACAGGATGTAGGGGCATGGGCATCCATGAGATGGGGGAAGGTATGGCAAAGGGGTTCCTACTATTGCTTGGCTTCGTACTATTGATAGTAATCTAGGAAAATAAATTAGAAGACAAAAGTGCAGTTTGTCATGAGGCTGGATATGGCAAAAGTATCACTTCGAGGGAGTGGATGCAGAAGCTATCCGAAGCCTACATCCCAAGAAAGGGGAAAAAATTCATAGGCAGGAATTGTAGACCAAGCTGGATGAGCAAGTATCTCAGAGAGGTGATTAAGAAAAAGCAGAAAGCATAGAGGGAGGGAAGATGGGAGGGATCAGCAAGGAAAGCTACCTTATTGAGGTCAGAACATATAGGGATAAAGTGAGAAAGGCTAAAAGTCAAGAAGAGTTGGACCTTGCAAAGGGAATTAAAACCAATAGTAAAAGGTTCTATAGCCATATAAATAAGAAGAAAACAAAGAAGAAGTGGGACCGCTAAACACTGAGGATGGAGTGGAGTTTAAGGATAATCTAGGCATGGCCCAATATCTAAACAAATGCTTTGCCTCAGCCTTTAATAAGGCTAAAGAGGATCTTAGGGATAATGGTAGCATATCAAATGGGAATGAGGATATGGAGGTAGATATTACCATATCTGAGGTAGAAGCAAAACTCGAACAGCTTAATGGGACTAAATCGTGGGGCCCAGATAATCTTCATTCAAGAATATTAAAGGAATTGGCACATGAAATTGCAAGTCCATTAGCAAGAATTTTTAATGAATCTGTAAACTCAGGGGTTTTGTACCGTATGATTGGAGAATTGCTAACATAGTTCCTATTTTTAAGAAAGGGAAAAAAAAGTGATCCGGGTAACTACAGGCCTGTTAGTTTGACATCTGTAGTATGCAAGGTCTTGGAAAAACTTTTGAAGGAGAAAGTAGTTCAGGACATTGAGCTCAATGGTAAATGGGACAAAATACAACCTGGTTTTACAAAAGGTAGATCTTGCCAAACCAACGTGATCTCCTTCTTTGAGAAAGTAACAGATTTTTTAGACAAAGGAAACACAGTGGATCTAATTTACCTAGATTTCAGTAAGGCGTTTGATACGGTGCCACATGGGGAATTATTAGTTAAATTGGAAAAGATGGGGATCAATATGAAAATTGAAAGGTGGATAAGGAATTGGTTAAAGGGGAGACTACAGCGGGTCATACTGAAAGGTGAACTGTCAGGCTGGAGGGAGGTTACCGGTGGAGTTCATCAGGGATCGGTTTTGGGACCAGTTTTATTTAATCTTTTTATTACTGACCTCGGCACAAAAAGTGGGAGTGTGCTAATAAAGTCTGAGGATGATACAAAGCTGGGAGGTATTGCCAATTTAGAGAAGGACCGGGATATCATATAGGAGGATCTGGATGACCTTGTAAACTGGAGTAATAATAATAGGATGAAATTTAATAGTGAGAAGTATAAGGTCATGCATTTAGGGATTAATAACAAGACTTTTAGTTATAAGCTGGGGACGCATCAATTGGAAGTAGCGGAGGAGGAGAAGGACCTTGGAGTATTGGTTGATCACATGATGACTATGAGCCACCAATGTGATATGGCTGTGAAAAAAGCTCATGCAGTCTTGGGATGCATCAGGAGAGGTATTTCCAGTAGAGATAAGGAGGTGTTAGTACCGTTATACAAGGTATTGGTGAGACCTCACCTGGAATACTGTGCATAGTTCTGGTCTCCCATGTTTAAGAAGGATGAATTCAGACTGGAACAGGTACAGAGAAAGGCTGCTTGGATGATCCGAGGAATGGAAAACCTGTCTTATGAAAGGAGACTCAAGGAGCTTGGCTTGTTTAGCCTAACTAAAAGAAGGTTGAGGGGAGATATGATTGTTCTCTATAGACATATCAGAGGAATAAATACCGGAGAGGGAGAGGAATTATTTAAACTCAGTACCAATGTGGACACAAGAACAAATGGATATAAACTGGCCATCGGGAAGTTTAGACTTGAAATTAGGCAAAGGTTTCTAACCATCAGAGGAGTGAAGTTCTGGAATAGCCTTCCAAGGGAAGCAGTGGGGGCAAAAGACCTATCTGGCTTCGAGATTAAACTCGATAAGTTTATGGAGGAGATGGTATGATGGGATAACATGATTTTGGCAATTAACTGATCTTTAAATATTCATGGTAAATAGGCCCAATGGCCCATGATGGGATGTTAGATGGGGTGGGATCTGAGTTACTATAGAGAATTCTTTCCTGGGTATCTGGCTGGTGAATCTTGCCCATATGCTCAGGGTTCAGCTGATCTCCATATTTGGGGTCGGGAAGGAATTTTCCTCCAGGGCAGATTGGAAGAGGCCCTCAGGGTTTTTCGTCTTCCTCTGTAGCATGGGGCATGGGTCATTTGCTGGAGGATTCTCTGCACCTTGAAGTCTTTAAACCATGATTTGAGGACTTCAGTAGCTCAGACATAGGTAAGAGGTTTATCGCAGGAGTGGGTGGGTGAGATTCTGTGGCCTGCATTGTGCAGGAGGTCAGACTAGATGATCATAATGGTCCCTTCTGACCTTAATATCTAAAAAGTTATGAATTATGCTCTCCCCTAAATATGATAGTCACAAATCCAGGACCAGCTGCACCTTTGATCCATCCTGTTCTCTGGCTGCACCATCCACTGATGTTTGTCCTCTTGCCTTCCCCAGTTCTGGGGTGGAATCCTGTAATTTTCACACTCAGAGACCATGTGCCCAGGCTACAGCACCCTGTGTACCAGGTAGGATTGCTCAGCAGGTCTGGCTGGGTTTGGCTACTTGTGGTGGTTCCCTTCAGGAGCTGTGACCCCCTCCCCATGACATCAGCACTATGCTTTGTATTTAAATGGGGGGCCACCGGAAGCTATTGTCCTCTTTACTGTCTACATGCAGCTGCCCCGTGCTTGAATTAACGCATTGTAAACACATAGCAAATGACACAATGACAATCAACGAAACAGATGAAACATAGAATAGTCAAAATACTACAAGTAGCCTCATCTCCTTCATTGTGATGATGCCTCTGGTTCAGGGCTGACATTGATAGGTCAGCATGAGAAGACTTGCTCTGTCGCTGCCTGTATTGTATTTAGTTTGTGACTAAAGAGAAGGCTTCTGTGTCCATGGCTATCATTTTAGTACCTTTCCGTTAGGGCCAAGATGTCCCTTTCATTACCTTCGGTTACATTAGATAGGACTAAAAGGGATATAGGTGATCCTTCATGCTTCAGAGTGACAAGCCAACCACTAATTTGCCCCTAAAGGTACATTGTTCCTAGTTGTTGCAAGTTATTCTGCAGTTGGCCTCTGTGGTGTTTCTTGCACCTTCCTCTGAAGACTGTGATGCTGTCCGCTGTCAGAGATAGGATACTGGCCTTGGGGTTCCCAGACTGTTTTTTAAAAAATGGAGATCGCTGCCTGTCTTGTGTTGAAAGAAAAGAACATACAATCCAGAGCAGCTTCAGTAATGAAAATCCATCAATATATAATCCACACAATATTGTAGAGATCCGAATGAGGCCTCTCCATATGGTGTGTTGATACTGACAGCCAAAAACACAAGATGCCATTTCAAAAGCTTGACTAGGTGAACTTTAAAAAATGCGCAAAAATAACTGACGACAGCTTTGTTCACCACAAATGCCTTTCTATTCTCTCAGAGAAATAGCTGTGCTCCTGCAGTTTTTTCACCACCTCCTTCCTTTCTGCTCCCTTCCTCAGTTCTGCTTTCTCCCACTCACATGAATAACCTCCATGCCCGTCTCTAAATTCCTGGGTAAAGGGCAGGAACAGGATGTATTACAGAGGAAAGAGAAAGCTGCAGCAAGCTGTAATGCAGTGTTTCCTGGACTGGGCTCCTTTGTGCTGGAGTCTGGGCCCCAGCTATGTTCAGGAAGGGGCAAATGGCAACAGTGAAGTGGGGGGAAAGCTGAAGGACCACATAGAACCTCTCCCACCACGCATGCTTTGCAAATATGCTGTTATTTCTGGAGGTCAAACAGAAGGTGCTTCCTTGAAAGCCACCCACTGTCCCTCCCCTGCTCTTGTGTGGCCTATAAATGTAGCTGCTTGCAGGAACTATTCATAGGTACAGGACTGCAGGCTCAAGAAGCTGCCCACCAGCCCAGGCTTCTCACTCTTGCTACTGTCATCTCCTCCACCACCACCACATCAAAACACAATAAAATGTTTGCACAAAACCTGGTGAGGCAAAGCCACTGAGGTTCCCACACCCAGATGGGAAGGAGGTGCTACTGAATCACTATATCATCGTCCTCGTGCCTACTAGAGTTTATAACATGGTAAGGAAAGCTGAAACCAATTCCTATGGGTACGCTCTTCTTTCCTTTAAACAAACACTTCTCAAAGCTAAGTGAACCGAGGAGGCCAGCTGACCCCTCAGTCCCATGAGTGTGCCACTCTTGTTTCCATGATAGGCTAGTGGACATGAAGGGTACAGTGAGAGGTTATCCAAGTGGAGCACTCTCCTGGAGTATTCCTGGTCCCCAAGGGTGGAAGAGCCCTCTTCACTGACTCTGTGGCTCACTGGGTGTTCTGAGTTCTCTGTGTACTTTCCCTTTGACAGGGGTTGCATCTACTCCTTCTGTTGCTGGAAGAAGATTCCTTGCAGTCAAATTCCCTTCACCGAAACCTTGTTCGTCCAGGCTCAGTTCACACGTCTGGGCAATCCCAGACAGGGGCAAGCTAGCCCCAGCATGTCAATCAGGCCTCTTGCCATGCTCCCACAGTTCTGTTCGTGTCACAGATTCTTCTCTGAAGCTTCCATAATAGCATGGGGCTACAGAAGTCTAGGGCGAGATGTGAGTATGCAGCCACAACCTTAATCTTGCTACGGCTAAGAGGGAAGACTAAGCTCTATGTAGCACTGATCAGTGCCAAATGACACAGTGGATCAGCAATTTCTATCCAACCAGAGACCTGCCTGCAAAGATCTTCCACTACACTCTAGACTCATCTTGCAGAAAACCTGTAGATTTAACGAACTGTAGGGCTCCAGGGTTTTGCTTGTTTTCTTCCAGAAGATACTTAGCTTTTGGTTCTCTCTCTCATCCACACCTAGCACTAGAGACTCTAACGCTCGTGATTTCATCTGAACAAGAAGTTATGCCTCGATCCCAAATACAAAAGATAGTTGTTAGGAAGCAGGATGCTGTGATAGCAGCAACGTTACTGGTAGACGTACAAATCAGACTGTAATAGAACCACTGGTAATAGCAATATGAGGCCATAAAGACATTGCAGGAATAACAATAGGAACAACACTTTATGCTACCACCTATTGCTATTCCTGCAATGTCTCTATGGCCTCATATTACCGTTGCCAGTGGTTTGATTAGTCTCATGCATCTCGAAACACTACTCCTATTGTAGCATCCTATTCTCCAACTACCCACTTCTCATGCAACAAGTGCTGCATATTATCCACTGATCTCTTTCGGATAAAGGCACTTGAATCAGGATGTATTATTGTTCCTTCAGATAAAACCTCAGAGTTGTGCCTGTTTTCAGGTGGAAACCAAACAAACACAGACATTCACACAATTTCCACCTGAAATCATAAAGCCACCAAGGATGACAACCTAATCATGTGGATATTTTCAAACACCTCTGTGTTGATGGTGCCCAGTTCCTAGAGAGCCAAAATGTGCTTTCCAGCTCAGCACATCCTTTTTATCCTGTACCATTCCTATAAATGGTGGGATTTTAAAAAGTCAGAGAGAGAAATTCATTCTATATTATGTCCCTCTGTTTCCTCTGAGGAATTGGTAAAGGAGCTCTTTAGGAAGTACTCTGATTTCAGGACTGGTTAATATGGCAGAGGACAATGCATGGAAAAAAGTATGCGGGGCAAAATCTGTTGACACTGTGACAGATAAGGCAATTTCATGCAATATTTTTGGGAGAACTTACTATTATTAAGTATATGTATTATTGTGGGCCAGGGATTGTATGCCATTCCATGGGAGAGGGTGACCACAGCCCACCAGGAGCTAAGAACAATGGGGGGTGACTAGGCAAATTCCCTCAGATTGTAGCACCTCCAGAGAGGTACCACAACTTGGAGAGGCTCTCATATACTGCTTCAGCTGGATTCTCCAGGGACCAACAGACAAAGAAATGACTTTTGGATAAATAGCCTGAGTTTAAACTGATTCAGGGCCTACCTCCAGCAGATGGACACAACCATCTCCCACCAATGTAACTTCTGCCACTTGTGGAGGTGGGTTTTTTTATGCCAGCGGAAGAGCTCTCTCCCATCGACATAGCGCGTCTTCATCAGGTGCGCTGCGGCGCTCTACGGATAGACTACCCTTAGTTGAAGCAGCGCCACCTATGTAGTATGGATGCAGTCAGACGGGTATGAAGTTTCTTATATCCGTATACCTTATTCCTGTAATATAAGCACCTTTATAGCTGTATAGCGGCAGCCCTGGTAGCGGGTTGTACTGGTTTATATTCGTTTTTAGACATCTATAGTTATATTGGTGGCAAAACTACGTTGAGGACAGCTGAGAATGATAGTGAGTGAGGTTAATTGTTGATGTGAAAATGTGGTAATTATAGAACCATGGGATGCCCACACGAAAGAAGGTGGATCCCATTCAGGATCAAAGGCCCCTGCGGTTCCAATGGGTGTGGTATTAGATGTCAGAAAGCAGGAGCCCACCTGACATAAGGGCAAAGAGAAAATCTTTCCATGCTCCCAGCCTCTTTCTTAAACCACCCCCCCCCAACCTGGGTGGGGAAATCCAGTGCAACACCATAAGGGGTAATGTAACAATTACTGGACAGACATTGCCAATGGATTCCATACTGATTCAATACTGGAGAGGATGGGCAAACAATACGAACAGCAGATAGCACCCAGGCTATTAGTGTCAAAAAGAATAATTTATATGTGAAGGAGAATGAGGAACCAGGGGCAGAAAAGTGGATTAGAACATGATTGTACTGGGTGAAAACTAGATGTAAAATGCAATTCAGGAAACTATGAGAGTGCATGGACATCTTTTCTTGATCAAGCAAAAATTCAAGAAGAAGAGAGTTCTTGTTCAAACAGGTTTCAGAGTAACAGCCGTGTTAGTCTGTATTCGCAAAAAGAAAAGGAGGACTTGTGGCACCTTAGAGACTAACGAATTTATTTGAGCATGAGCTTTCGTGAGCTACAGCTCACTTCATCAGATGCATACCGTGGAAACTGCAGCAGACTTTATATATACACAGAGAATATGAAACAATACCTCCTCCCACCCCACTGTCCTGCTGGTATTAGCTTATCTAAAAGCCATTTCCAGCACAAATCCAGGTTTTCTCACCCTCCACCCCCCCACACAAATTCACTCTCCTGCTGGTGATAGCCCATCCAAAGTGACAACTCTTTACACAATGTGCATGATAATGAAGTTAGGCCATTTCCTGCACAAATCCAGGTTCTCTCACTCCCTCACCCCCCTCCAAAAACCCACCCCCATACACACAAAAACTCACTCTCCTGCAGGAAATGGCCTAACTTCATTATCATGCACATTGTGTAAAGAGTTGTCACTTTGGATGGGCTATCACCAGCAGGAGAGTGAATTTGTGTGGGGGGGTGGAGGGTGAGAAAACCTGGATTTGTGCTGGAAATGGCTTTTAGATAAGCTAATACCAGCAGGACAGTGGGGTGGGAGGAGGTATTGTTTCATATTCTCTGTGTATATATAAAGTCTGCTGCAGTTTCCACGGTATGCATCTGATGAAGTGAGCTGTAGCTCACGAAAGCTCATGCTCAAATAAATTCGTTAGTCTCTAAGGTGCCACAAGTCCTCCTTTTCTTCTTGTTCAAACAGCTTGAGTTGATCAGAAAGTGTAAGTTAGATTAATAGATGCTTGTAGTATTGCTTTGGCATTCATAACTGGGGCCAAATCCTGTTCCCACTGAAGTCAATGGGATTTTTGCTACTGACTTAAGTAGGAGATGGGTTAGGTGGTCATAGCCTAGTCCAGGGGTCGGCAACCTTTTAGAAGTGGTGTACCGAGTCTTCATTTATTCACTTTAATTTAAGGTTTCGCGTGCCAATAAAACATTTTAACGGTTTTTAGAAGGTCTCTCTCTATAAGTCTATATATTATGTAACTAAACTATTGTTGTATGTAAACAAGGTTTTCAAAATGTTTAAGAAGCTTCATTTAAAATTAAATTAAAATGCTGGTCTTACACCGCCGGCCCACTCAGCCCGTTGCCGGCCTGAGGTTCCGTTCACCGAGGCCGGCAGCAGGCTGAGTGGGGCCTGCAGCCGGGACCCTGGCTGGCAAGTGGGCTGCGTGGGGCTGGCGGCTGAGACCCCAGACTGGCAGTGGGCTGAGTGGCTCAGCCCGCTGCTGTTCAGCCCGCTGCCGATCTGGGGTTCAGTCCGCCGGCTCCTGCCAGGCAGGGTCCCGACTGCTGGCCCCACTCAGCCTGCTGCCAGTCTGGGGTCCCAGCCCTGTCCACATAGAGTAGTTACCTACCTTCTCCCTGGTTCTAGCCATTCTCTTCCTCTCTCTGCACTGAGATGAGGGTGGGAGTGTGCTGAGCACAGGGCTGGGGGTGAAGGAGCAGGCTGGGGTTGGGATGCAGGGTCTGGCCAGGAGCTAGAAAGAGGGAGGGGGCTCAGGGTTGGGGCAGGAGGTTTGGGTGTGGAGCGCTTACCAGGGCAGCTCCCATTTGGTGCAAGGGGTGCAGGTGGGAATGTGTGTGTGTGTGGGGAGGGGGGGTGCAGGAGCTCCTTTTTGGTGCTCAGGGTGGGACTGGGGATGTGGGGGGTGCAAGAGTAGGGCATGGGGTGTGGGGGGCTGGGTATTTTTGGGGGGTGCAGGAGTCAGAGCAGGGGGCTCGGGGTGTGTGAGGAGGGTGCAGGGGTCAGGGCAGAGGGCTGGAGTGTGGGGGGGTGCAGTGGTCAGGGGCAGAGGGCTGGAGGGTGTGTGTGGAGGTGCAGGGGTTGGGGCAGAGGGCTGGGGGGGTGCAGGGGTCAGGGCAGAGGGCTGGGTGTGTGTGAGGGGGTTGCAGGGGTGAGGGCAGAGGGTTGGGTGTGTGTGAGGGGGGTGCAGGGGTCGGGGCAGAGGGCTGGGGGGGTGCAGAGGTCAGGGCAGAGGGCTGGGTGTGTGTGAGGGGGGTGCAGGGGTCGGGGCAGAGGGCTGGGGGGGTGCAGGGGTCAGGGCAGAGGGCTGGGGGTGTAGGCTGGGGTCGTGGGGGTGCTCCCAGCCCCCTGCCCTGAGCGGCTCACGGCAGGGGGCTGGAGGGGATATGCCCTGATTCCACCCCCCGTTCCCCAAGGTCCCCGGAGCAGAGAGCGCGCTGCGGCTCCGCTTTTCCCTCTCCGCCTCCATAGCAAGGGCTGTCAGCTGATCGGCCCCAGGGAGGGAGCGGAGGACGGGCAGAAACCCAGCACGCTGAAGGAAGAGGCGGGGGGAGAGGGAAGCTTGCCTGCCCTGCAAGGAGAGAGCGGGGGGCGGAAAAGAGCGGGCTGGGCCGGGCAGGATTTTTAATGGCACGCTGCTGTCTGCCCGGGTCCCGCAGGCAGCAACGTGCCATTAAAAATTGGCTCACGTGCCGTGTTTGGCATGCGTGCCATAGGTTGCCGACCCCTGGCCTAGTCTGTATGTCTTATAGGCAAGACATAAGAATGTCTATGTTCTAGGTGGGGTTTTATTTCCTTCGTTTATCAATTGGTTACATAAAGAATACATATATGTTAAAAGGAGCTGTTGCGTTTCTTACCCGTGATATTTGCAGCGTATCAGATTTATGGTACTGTGTAGGTGCTGGAAACTTGGCTGTGATGTACAGCTTTCAGTATCATTCAATGGTGCTGTCAATCACTTCAGTTTCACTAAAATTTAGCCTTAGTTAATAGTTTGTGAATGTTCTATTAGTTATAGAATACTTGTGTGTGGTTGTGATAGCCAAGAATTATTGGCCTTTTTTCTCTGTGTTAAAACTTTTTTAGGTATTAATGGTTTAGAAAACATTTCATGGCAGTTTGAGTTTGAAAGAAACAAAGGAGAAAGTCAATGAGAGGACTAGAAAGATAACTAGAGGAGAATTACTTAAGAGCAAATCTACATCACCAACCCAGAGTCCCTTCATTTGCATCAGAGGGTATAAAGCATCCAGGGTTTTGGGCTCAGAGAGAAGTGGAGAATTTCGCAACTATATAATCTTAAAAAACCACATCCAAATTTCCGTGCAGTTTTGGAAAGCTCAGATTCAAACCTGAACTCTGCAGCTCCAGCTTATTGCTCACAGCACTAAATAGAGAGTGCTGGGATATGGAAGGTGAGAAGTATTGAAATGAAGGGGAGGGGCCAAATGTATCTATGGGATGGGATGAGAAAAATCTTGGACCGATCTGATTCTGATGGGAGAGAAGTACATGCTAGCAGTTTCTTTCCCAGTCTGAGCACTGCTGGCAACACCAGTGGGAAGAGAAGGGAGGGCTTGTCTCTATAGGTCAGAGACAGCCTGAGTCATCAGTCAGGACTCCCCACTGAATTGTGGGCAGATATTTATACAGTAAATCCACTTCCATGGAAGGTACTGGGGATGGGAACTGTGTGCTCTGCCCAACCCTGCCCCCAGCTCTGTTAATCAAGTCATGCCAGAAACTGTCCCGAATAGACGATTAGTGAAAGATTCAGTGTACTGGACTCTCCAAATACTGCACTGTATCATTCAAATTATTTGCTTTCAAAGCCTTCTCCGGTTTCTGAAAATCATGTGTTTAAGAAAAGAAAAGAAATCAGATCAAGTGGCAGGATTTCCAACCCAATTTTATTTGATTAGCTATTTCTCAAGCAGCTCTTCAATCATGTTTACTTTGCTTCATGCCATATTAGACTGTGTCAGCGATGACACAAAAATGTAATGCTGTATGAAAGGATGTAACATAAATTGACAAGATAGGAATTCTAACGGCATTGTTGCATACCCATTACCCTTGGTCTCCTTAGGCAGAGAGGGAGTATCCAATCCACAGTGGTTCACTGAAGTCCTTTTGGATGGTATTAGTAAAGATATACCACTGCTTGGTGGCGTCTAGCTAGAGTCCAATCCTGCACCCTGTTCCTTGGCTATGAAATTGCCAAATTGCAGAAGAAGCCAAAGATACAAGGTGGTAGTGTTGGAATTTCTGGAGTTTGCCTTAAGGGGTCTGCACTCCTGCTGCATGCCACAGAGCCCAACTTCATGAGGGCTCACCCAGCATCCCTGTCTAGTAGGGTCTGTGAGGGGCAGGCTATGGAGCAGCATGGGCAGAGTTTATTGGATCCATTGTTATTGCCCCCCCTCCCCCCGCACCGGGGCAGAGAAGTGGGAGGGATGGCTCCTGTACAACAGAGCCTTCATTACTAAAGGTATGTCTAACACTGCCGTATGAGGCGTGACTGCTGCATGTGTCACCGTATGCCAGCTTTGATCTAGCTAGCACAGCTAAAAATAGCAGGGAAGACAAGATGGTGTGGACACACCCTAAGCATAGCTGTTCAGATTTGGTGCATGGGGGGGTAGATTTAGGCCACCGAGTTTCAGGCATTCTAACATCTACCGACTATTTAGAAAGCATGTTACTGCAAGCAAACTGCTATAGTGAAGCCCAAATAAAGCCAAGTATCCTGGTGTATTTCTGTGCTTATGTTCTGTGCTATCAATTTTAATATCTCATTGTGATGCTCTCATCTCTCCCATTCTTGGCTTTTGTAGAGCACGTTTAATTTTCAGTCTCCTTCTAGTTCCCAGAGTTCTCTACTGCAGAAGCCACCATCATGGTTGGCATTAACTGGTGCCTTGCTGGCAGTGCCAGTAGAGAGGCCAAGGATGAAATGAGTCAAGGAAACGGAAACAGCCTGTTGCCCTTAGAAATGTTGTCTCCAGATCAGATTTGTAAGCACATTAGCAAGGGAAGCTGGCAGCGCATGCTGTTCCTTTCTTGTGGCTTTGGGCAAGGAAATCTCTTCCCATTGATCTGTCCAGGATTTAGGCAAGTAATTCCTGTTACATTTGATGACTGCTGTGTACCCAAATCCTTTGTGAATCAGTGTGCAAATAGAGAGTCATATGTAACGTGCAGTCTTCCACTATGGCTTTTCTGCCTACCACTGGTTATCATTAATCGGAGTAAAGAAATACATCTTCTTGCGTGTATGTGGATTTCCTGTAGAACTCTCCCACGTTCCACGGTGCTGAGTTCTTACATTTTGCTTGGCTAAGTGTGTATATAAAAAAACATACCTAATCAGTCTTGATCAAAAAGATGAATAACCTTGCAGCTGGTGATTGCAAGATAGGAAGGTTTGTGAACACTAGTATGGGCAAAAGTAATACAAAGTGACTTAAGGAGATTAAAAACATGGGCAGAAAATCACAAAATGAGATTCAGCTTGGAAAAGTCTCTGAAACTGTGGGAGAAATAATCCAAATCTCACACTAAGTGGGAGGGAGAAATCTGGAAAGTAGTGATTTTAAAAAGAAATCTAGAGGTTATACTGGAGAGCAAATTAGACATGAGATTGCAAAGATTGCAATGGAATCTGACAGAAAAAACAGTGCTATCTTTCTGTATAAGAAAAGACATCCCATCACAAAGTAGACCCACTCTAAATAACTCTGGGGTGAACTGCAATAGTGTGTTCATTTCTGGACACAGATTCATAGATTCCAGGGCCAGGAGGGACCACTGTGATCATCTCGTTTAACCCCTGTATAACACAGGCCATAGAACTCCCCAAATAATTCCTAGAGCAGATATTGTAGAAAAACATCCAGTCTTGATTTAAAAATGGTCAGTGATGGAGAATCCACCACAACCCTTGGTAAGTTTCAGAGTAACAGCCGTGTTAGTCTGTATTTGCAAAAAGAAAAGGAGTACTTGTGGCACCTTAGAGACTAACTAATTTATTTGAGCATGAGCTTTCTTGAGCTACAGCTCACTTCATCGGATGCATACTGTGGAAACTGCAGAAGACATTATATACACAGAAAGAAAAGGAGTACTTGTGGCACCTTAGAGACTAACGAATTTATTTGAGCATGAGCTTTCGTGAGCTACAGCTCACTTCATCAGATGCATACCGTGGAAACTGCAGCAGACTCTATATATACACAGAGAATATGAAACAATACCTCCTCCCACCCCACTGTCCTGCTGGTAATAGCTTATCTAAAAGCCATTTCCAGCACAAATCCAGGTTTTCTCACCCTCCACCCCCCCACACAAATTCACTCTCCTGCTGGTGATAGCCCATCCAAAGTGACAACTCTTTACACAATGTGCATGATAATGAAGTTAGGCCATTTCCTGCACAAATCCAGGTTCTCTCACTCCCTCACCCCCCTCCAAAAACCCACCCCCATACACACACAAACTCACTCTCCTGCTGGTAATAATCTTGGGAGACAGGCCAGTCCTTGCCTACAGACAGCCCCGCAACCTGAAGCAAATACTCACCAACAACCACATACACACACAAACTCACTCTCCTGCTGGTAATAATCTTGGGAGACAGGCCAGTCCTTGCCTACAGACAGCCCCGCAACCTGAAGCAAATACTCACCAACAACCACATACCACACAACAGAACCACTAACCCAGGAACTTATCCTTGCAACAAAGCCCGTTGCCAATTGTGCCCACATATCTATTCAGGGGACACCATCACAGGGCCTAATAACATCAGCCACACTATCAGAGGCTCGTTCACCTGCACATCCACCAATGTGATTTATGCCATCATGTGCCAGCAATGCCCCTCTGCCATGTACATTGGTCAAACTGGACAGTCTCTACGTAAAAGAATAAATGGACACAAATCAGATGTCAAGAATTATAACATTCATAAACCAGTCGGAGAACACTTCAATCTCTCTGGTCACGCAATCACAGACATGAAGGTCGCTATCTTAAAACAAAAAAACTTCAAATCCAGACTCCAGCGAGAAACTGCTGAATTGGAATTCATTTGCAAATTGGATACTATTAATTTAGGCTTAAATAGAGACTGGGAGTGGCTAAGTCATTATGCAAGGTAGCCTATTTCCTCTTGTTTTTTCCTACCCCCCCCCCCCGATGTTCTGGTTTAACTTGGATTTAAACTTGGAGAGTGGCCAGTTTGGATGAGCTATTACCAGCAGGAGAGTGAGTTTGTGTGTGTATGGGGGTGGGTTTTTGGAGGGGGGTGAGGGAGTGAGAGAACCTGGATTTGTGCAGGAAATGGCCTAACTTCATTATCATGCACATTGTGTAAAGAGTTGTCACTTTGGATGGGCTATCACCAGCAGGAGAGTGAATTTGTGTGGGGGGGTGGAGGGTGAGAAAACCTGGATTTGTGCTGGAAATGGCTTTTAGATAAGCTATTACCAGCAGGACAGTGGGGTGGGAGGAGGTATTGTTTCATATTCTCTGTGTATATATAGAGTCTGCTGCAGTTTCCACGGTATGCATCTGATGAAGTGAGCTGTAGCTCACGAAAGCTCATGCTCAAATAAATTCGTTAGTCTCTAAGGTGCCACAAGTACTCCTTTTCTTTCTGCGAATACAGACTAACACGGCTGTTACTCTGAAACCTGTCATTATATACACAGAGACCGTGAAACAGAGAGTGGGGTGGGAGGAGGTATGGTTTCACGGTCTCTGTGTATATAACCCTTGGTAAGTTGCTCCAATGGTTAATTAATTTCACTGTTAAAAATCTGTGCCTTATTTTGGTCTGAATTTGTGTAGATTCACCTTCCAGCCATTAAATCAGGTTATACCTTTCTATGGTAGACTGAAGTGCCCATTATTAAATATTTGTTCCCAATATAGGTACTTATAGACTGTAATCAAGTCACCCCTTAACCTTCTCTTTCTTAAGCTAAATAGATCGATGGGCTCCTTGAGTCTATCACTATAAGGCAGGGGTGGCTAAACTCACTGGCCCTCCGAGCTGCATACAACAATCTTCAGAAGTTCACGAGCCGG
This sequence comes from Eretmochelys imbricata, assembly GCF_965152235.1. Lineage (NCBI taxonomy): Eukaryota > Metazoa > Chordata > Testudines > Cheloniidae > Eretmochelys > Eretmochelys imbricata. The sequence continues at coordinate 116,659,920 of NC_135578.1, read as the reverse complement.
AGCACACCTGCCGGGAGCCGGGGCTCCAGGCTTCAGCCCCACTCCTGCTGAAGCCCCAACCCCCAGCAGGTGTACCCCGCAGGTCTGAAGCCCCGAGACCTTCCTCCCCACTGGACAGAAGCTCCTACCCCACCACCCCACTGCAAGGCAGAAATCCCGAGCTCCCTCCCCCGTCCCCAGTCTGGTAGGCAGAGAAGGGGGGCAGAGGGGGCTTGCGACCTGCACTTTAATGGTAAAATAGCCACACGAGCTACAGTTTGGCCACCCCTGCGATAAGGCATGTTTTCTAATCCTTTAATTCTTCTTTGAACCCTTGGCAATTTATCAACATTGCTCTTGAATAGTGGGCGCCAGAACTGGACACAGGATTCCAGCAGCGGTTGCACCAGTGCCAAATATAGAGGAAAAATAACCTCTGTACTCCCACTCGAGATTCCCCTGTCTATGCATCTGAGGATTGTTTTAGCCCTTTTGGCCACAGCATTGCACTAGGAGCTCAGGTTCTGAAAGATCATGACAAATTGGAAGCGGGGTGCTGGAATGTGGGGGCCAGGGAGCCATGGCCCTCCCACTTTTTCCCCTAATGCCCCATCTCTGCCCCTTCTATTCTCCCTTCCTCCCAGCCAGGCCAGCAGCTGGAGCCTGGGGAGCTGCGGACCCTCCACCTGCCCAGGGTGGGGGGCCTGAAAGCAGCCCCCAGCCCATGTTGCTGCCCCCCAGGCCTGCTGTCCCAGGGCAGGAGGAGGTGCTGCTGCTCCCCACAGGTGCTTGGACAGCTCTTACTATGGCCTGGCTGCGGCTCCGAGGCAGGTCGAGGAGCCCAGACTTCCCGGCCTGGCTCCAGTGGCTGCAGGGCTGTCCCTACCCATACGCAAAGTACACAGCTGCGTAGGGCACCGGGAAATTTGGGGCACCACATTTCCTGGTGCCCTGTGCAGCTGCATGCTGCTCCAGCCCTTGCCCTGCCTCTTCCCCAGGGCCCCAGCCCCTGCTCTGCCCCAGCCCCGCCTCTTCCCACCCCTGCACTCTAAGCCCCCCCCTCCCCACGGAGGCCTGGCCCCCTCACCCCCCCTGCGGGGGGCTGCGTAGGCCCCAGAATAGCTAGGGACGGCCCTGAGTGGCTGGGTTGGCTGGCGGCAGGGCCTTGAGAGGGAAGAGGTGAGTAGGCCTCCTCACCCCCCCCCCCACTTTTGGGAAGGCTCTGCCCCCCATTTGGAAGGGGCTCTAAAGAGCAATAAAGGTTTTGTCTTGACTGGGAAGTGGTCAAGTTTAGGTCAGGCTTGGCTAACACACGTTAGCTAAGCCCAACCTAAATTCAACCCCTTTCCCTAGTCATGACCTAGCCAAAATGACTGGGAGAATACAGGGACTCGCTCATGGGCAAAGATTAAAGGCTCATCTATGCACAAAACTCTTACTGGTTTAATGAGAGGTGGGGCTTTTAAATGGATTTCAGTTAAATCTGTGCAAATCTGTATGTGGACAAACAAATCACTTTATACCTGATTTATATTCATTTATCTTAAACTGATTCCTTACTGGTTTATGCTAAATTGGTGTAAGCCAGTTGTAAACCAATGTAAGTGTGTTCAGACAGGGATTTGCAATGGTTTAACTAAATCTATTTTTATACACAGCTAGAAAAACTGGTAATAGAGACAAGGTCTAATATAAGTAAGAATATAAGGAATTAATCCTTCATTGGCAGGACTAGATGACCTAATCTGTAGGTTTTTTCCATCTCTATCATCAGTGATTGATTCTTTCACTTTATGGACCCATTTCTATGAAGCAGGTTCCAATTTTGTACTTGAAATCAACTGTGGTCACAACAATTGCTATCTGGAGACTTTAGCCACCCAATGCTGTCCACAGAATAGGTAGATAACTAAGAGCCATTGTTTGTCACTGCAGTTACTTACACATGCAAGGGATTGCAGGTGCAATTACAGAGGAGACTCTGAGGCCCTTTAAAAATGTGACCTGTCGAGTGTGAGCATTTATATTGCTCATTCTTATGGTGCACCTGAAACAAACTTAAATTGAAAATCTAAAATTAGCTCACTGGGTCAATTAAGCTGATTGGTCCATCATAGATTGATTAAAATGTACTCTCCAGGAAGAGAGAGGAAATTGCATCGCATTGAACAACAGAAAGAAATGTCCCTGAGGTTTCTCGGATAGACACAATCAAGAAGGCAGGCTCAATAAAAGGTAATGAATAAAAAGCACTTCCCACAACTGCCATTCACCTTGCCCTGTGCTGGGGGAGATTGTGGTGACCACAGGCTTCTTGAAAGGTCAGGTACAGCCCTAGTCACCTTGTGATTCCTTTGATTCCAGCTGAGTGGGTTTTTTAGCTTTGAAACTCCCACACAGGTGAGTGTGTGTAGTCATGAAAAACCAAATGGAGTGGGAAAAGAGCCTCTTTTTGTCAGTGTCTCTCTCTCACACACACACACACAATTTAAACTTATCTCCTGAGAACACCAAGGAAATCTTTTTCTCTTTCAAAGTCATGCTCCTGCTTTTTGCTCACTCTATATTTGGCAAGTTGTTTTCTATTTCTATTTCTATCCATTTCTGAATGCATTCCCCCCCCCTTGGTAGAATGGACTCCTATTTTCCCCCTTCTAACAATGCGGCCATGTGGTTCTATTATTCAGAGCTCCCTAAACATGTCATAGTGTGAGCCTGAAAAAATAAATAATTAGGTGCCACTGTGGGGTATGGACTCATGCAATGAAAGGCTTTTGCTGGAGGCTGTGGGATGAAAGTGTCATGAATAATTTGCCCCTCCCCACCCACAAAAAAGTGGTATCACAGCACTGAACAAAAGTCTGCCGCAACAGACATTTGCACTTGCTTTGAGAAAGAAATGCACAGCATGGTTAGTGTTCTGAGAGGTGGTTAGAGAAAAATCTCTCTGGAGAAATAAAGTCTATATTTAGACCCTGCACATGTAGAATAGACCTTAATTCTATGTTGATAACCAATGATTTACACCCTGTAATCCAAAAACCCTTCTGTGCCCTGTGGGGAATACAACATATGTCCAGCAAATTGGTAACCATATGCTTCTGTGGACACACAGTCCCTCAGACTTTCTTCCATTCTATTCCAATTAATGGCTCCTTGTTAAAGCCACTTGGCCTCGGAATGCACTCTGTATTTGCTTCTTCCACACCTGAAGGTGGTGTCAGGACAAAAACAAACTCATGTGGTACTGAATAGCTGAAGAGAAGTCAGGGGGTATTTCAGATTCTTTTATCATTAGAACTTCTAAGTCTTGATGTCTTGTTTTTTGCCTGGAGGTTTCCTTGGAGGGCAGATGATATAAAGGGGTGGCTTTTTCAGCCCCTGAAGGAAAGAGGCAGAGGTGTTTTCCACAGAGAGCTTTTCTCCCAAATGTAAATTGGTTAGTTGAATTAAATAGGTGTTAGCAAAACCAAAAGAAGTGCTGCATGGTGGTGGTTGGTTTCTGTTTTTTGTTTTTTTTGTTTTTTTTTAACAATTTAGGTAAAAATTCCTTCTCATTGATTGATTGGGCTTCAGTCTCTCGTAATGTCATAATCTCCTGGTTCTTTAGCAGAAATTGGGACTATGCGATATTTCTAATGAAATAAACAAGCTTTCTTTTAAATATTTTATGTATGCAAACAGGCTTCTCTTTTACGTTATAAAGTAGTGGTAAAAAGAGCACACATGCTTTTTTCCCCCTCTTCACAGATGCTGTGGTGATGAGCGTGTTATGAATCTATTTAGAAAAGAACAGAATAACAGAAAGGGAAGTGCCTTATTACGACAAAGCACTTGCTAGAGGATAACAGTTATCCTTCCTAAGAGGGACCAATTGATGTAGCCTACAGTTACCCTCCTCAGTAGGAAAGGTTATCCCAGATAAGCAAGACAAGGGTAATGTTAGACAAATTACCTTGACTAGTGAGCCCTGAACTCTTGTCAACCTCCGTGCTCGCTGAGTGAAGCAGACCCAAGCATTTTTCCAAGGATTTATCCCCAAAGGGCACATGTAGCGCAGTGTATTTTGATTCTGTTCGATAGACCTCAGCCTGGAGGAGATGCTGGCCTTTTCCCTGGCTCACAGCCAGGTGTCTTTGATGCTTCAAAGACCAGCTTGTCCCAAGAGATGACTACGTGGGGACTCATTTTTAACCTGAATAAGTTGGTGTAGTTTCATGAGTGCAACCCCCTAAGGTAGCCATGTTGCACTGTAACTTACCAAGGTAAGTGGCATCAGCAGAGTGTGCCTGTAAGTGGGTTGCACAAGTGTGAATTTTGCTGAGCTGTTTCGGACAGAGCGCGTGTGTACAGCTCCTAGCACATTGAAGTCCTGGTCCAGAATTTTCTGTACAGATCGTATTCTCTGTGTATGATTTGAGTCCCCTGATCACTTTTGTTTCAGACACAAGGACACTGAGCACCTTTAAAATAAGTCGTATACAAGAATCCGTGCTGTCTTCTTCTAACAAAGAGAAAAGGAGTACTAGTGGCACCTTAGAAACTAACCAATTTATTTAGAGACTAACCAATTTATTTGAGCATAAGCTTTCGTGAGCTACAGCTCACTTCATCGGATAATCTCTTCCCCAGTTATAGCACTGAATTTTGGGGGGACACTGTGGCTACATGGAGTCCATTTATTTTCAGTGGTAATAGCAACTCACTGAGCATCTTAGATAGAAGTTGAGTCAGGTGGACATGTAAAGTCTGTTGTAAAGGTACTGTGAGGCTTCCATGAACCATTTGATTTAAAAGACAGGAAGTCCCTTTTCTGCCCAAAGGGTGTCTGTTGTAAAGAGAGTCTTCATCATTAGAATTGGTTTGTATCTCAGCGAGTTATGCTGGCTGCTGTGTGAACAAAATTGGAACAAAAAGAAGTGAGTGTGAGAAGCATGCCTCAGCCTCCTAGATAAAATGGTATAGGATCTTTGGGCTGTCTGTGCCAGCATTGTAACTGACAGATGTGAAGCTCTCAGTGGACACTGCCCTATAGTTAAAGCCTGGAATCTAGTTTTACTTCAACCAGTTCTAATGTGTGTAGAAATGTTTCCCAATTAAAATTATGCAAAGATTTTATACCCCCTTCTGGCTTTCCCTGGTGGATTTCCTTTCTCTTCCAATTAGTTAATAGGCATTTCTTCAAACACTAGAGAAAAGCAGTTTTTAAAAAGGAAACATGCACCGTAAGTATCTGCAGATACATATTTGAAAACCACCCACAGTGAGTAATTAATTTTGGATGTGAACCTTCCAGGGACCATAGCAAAGGGGGGTGGGAAATGCAGGTGTCTTGGTCTCGCTTCCAGTCTGTGCATGTTTTGCACTTCTGACATAAAAGAACAAAGGCAAAACTTGCCCTTAAACTCCAGCAGGCTGCTGGAAGGCGCTCCAGAGACACAGCTCCCTCTGTGAGTTTTTTGCAGGATTTAAGTATCTACATCACCATGATACCTCAGTGGATGTAAACTAGTATGTTCAGCTGGTTAAAGGACAGGCCTGAGAGTCAAAAGACCATGATTCTACCCTTGCCTCTCCCAAGGACTTCCTATGTAACTTTGGCCAAGTCACTTCACATGAGTCTTCTGTACAATGAGGATAGCCCTTTCCTATTGCACTGCAGTGTTCAGGTCTGATTTATTAAGAGATGGAGCTGAGCTGCAAGGTTCAGGTCTGATCTGAGCTTGCCCAGAGTTTTATGGGTATTTGGACATGAGGTTTGAGTGTGAGCCAATTAATATTTTTAGGTGCTTTTGAGATCCTTGGATGGAAGGTGCTGTACAAGTGCAGAGGGAATCAGTGTTGGTGTGGAGCCAGAATAGGATTTCTGCTCCACTACACCACTGTGCCCCTGCCCCTCGTAGCATCGGGGCAGGGTTAGAAAGCAGCGTGAGGGCATGATTAGAAGGCCAGGCTGGTGAGGGGATGCTGCAGTTTAGGACTACACTGGATATCCAGTTAAAAATATATATCCAGGCAAGACTATTCCATCCTCTGAGTCCAGCTCCTATTAGAGCTGGAGGAACAATGTAAATAAAATGTTCTACAGAAATTCCTGGGATTTAGCATTAGTAACTTTTAACAAAAAAGATGATTTTCAGTATAAAAATAACCCTAGGAAGAGTTCTGTTGTGTTCATCCATTGTATATTACTACGTGTCTTTGCTTTTCATCTGCTAGCTGTAGAGAGGCACCAAACAAAAGATTCTTTGTTATGAAAATCACCCACCAACCTCTGCCAACTCTCAGTCAGACAAACAATGAGATGGAGAGCCAGATGTGCCACCCACCAAAAGTGTGTGTGTATGAGGGGTAGGATTAAAGGAAGGAGAGAGAAATCTGCTCTCAATAAGACCCTCTTTCTGCTGCAAAAACAACCCTGCCAGAGAACTGGATTACAACAGGGTTCCATTTTATAGTGCTGGTTGGACTGTCAGCCTTCAATTGGGCTAAAGTTTTGGGCTGTCCTTTGTTTTAACCTGATTATAGGGACTTTCTTTCCAACAACATGGAAATCGTTTGTCCTCTGACTTGGTTGCAACACACAACTGAGTCCTTGCCTGTCAGAATAGTAGTGTAGATGAGGCCTAAGAGCTAATTCAGGATGAATTGGGAACCTGGAGGCGAACAAAACAAGATTGGAGTGGGAATGAACTTTGCTACAAGTTTTGAATCCAGAATCGAAGTGGTGGGAGGCTCAGAGGCATTTCCAGAGGCAATTTCTGTTTGGTTAAAACAATCTGGGAGCACTTTCCTTCCTAATGTCACCCTGTAGCTCTGGGGCTTGATAAGCCCTCATTGACACTGCATGCTACAGAGCACAAAACATTTGTGGTGAGCAACTTCCATCAAGTAAGTGGGAAGTTGAAAGGTGGCTGGCTCTAGGGATTCAGTTGGGAGCAGGAGTGCAAGTAGGGTGGTACCCGCCAGTACGCAGTACCGGCAAGAGATTTTTAGCAGGTAAGGGGTACTGGAAAGACCTGGGCGGGGACTGCTCTCTGCTCCTTAAAGGAGCAGAATGTGGCTAGGGAGGGCATTCGTTCTTTAAATGGCTTTAACAGCACAATACATGTGCTAACAATCTTAAACAAAGGCTTTGTTTAAGTTTGTTAGCATACATATTGTGCTGTTAGGTTGGTCAGGAGTCCTCAAGAGGGCAGGGGTGGAGAGGACGGAAGGTGTTTAAACAGTGTTTTTTGATTCTGTTTCTCCCCATTGGTCTGAATTATCCATTACATCCATACTGCATCACATCAAGTCCAAATCATTAGAGGAATGCCTCTGCTTGCACTGACCAGAGGATGTTTGGATTCTGATGTCAGCCCAGTTCTGCAGCCTTACAAGAATCAGGTCTTGTCCCCAGTGTACCTAGAATTCTTCTTTGCAGCCAAACCAGTCTAACATGCATTTTGTTAACTGGAACTGGAGCAGTAAAACAAAGAAAACAAATGTCTCATTTTCCAGCTTTGTGGGTGAGAGAACTATAAGTGAAGATTATAATGCCAGTCACTGACAGCCTTAAACCAGCTGCCTCAGGAATCTGCCAAGAACTTTGCTGAAAATATATTCCTCATCTTAACAATGGAGCTAAGACTTATCACACATCTGCCCACCTTTATTCGGATGAATCTCCTTCTGATCTGTCAGCTCAGGCATTGTCAGTTTCATCCAGAACAATTTGCAAACTTGGAATCTAATCCTGTAAACCCTTAATCATTTGATCAATCCCATTGAAGACAATGGGACTATTTGCACGACTATGGACCACTTTTGTGGACTGGTAAGAGTTTCAGGAGTGTGTTCCTATAAAGGAAGTTGAATCCCCTATTGAAATGACTGGATGCTTGTCTCAGGCTGGACTCCCCCTGGCCTTCCATTCAGGTGGCTTTAGCAGTCTTTCTTCCTGGGCAGACAGGCTGTGGAGAAGAGGAGTCCTGTTTGCCTTCCTCCCCACCCTTAATAAGATTTACATAAGGTGGGAATCCTTTGTTTCCCAAACTTGACCCCCCCTTCCCTTTCAGTGGAAAGTTACAAGAAGTCCCAGATAATGTTTAGTATCAGGTGACAAGACCACCTGACCGAGTAGCGTCACAGTGACGTCCCAGAGGCCTCCTAGCGGGGAGAGAGATTAGTTTCTTCCTGGTTTTGTTGTTCCTTCCTGAGGGCTCATCAAATCTGATGGCCTGTTGTCTGTTGGGTGTCTTCCCAATACACACCCAGTTGTAATTGTTACATAGTCCATATGCCTAACTTTAGATACAGAAATGATACATGCATACAAATTTTATAATCACATTCAGTAAAAAGTGAAGTGTCGAGCAGGCTAAAGATTCACAAGTTAAGCCACGCAACACCCTGTGAAGTGGCTGGTTATCTGACCAAGCCTATCTACACATTTCTTTCTTTTTTTTTTTTATGTCAGTGAGGGATGTGGTTTTTTTAACTGATGGTGTGCATGCTTATAGTGTAGCTTATTCTCCTTCCCACATGGGAATAGTATCCCACAGAGCTACTAGTACAGGTATAGCTATGTCCATACTGGGAGGTTATATCACTTTGTCCTGGTATGGTTGAAGTGGTACAACTTCTGTGTGTAGACAAGGGCTAGGGCATTTTATAGGATGCTTATCAGCCTAGTGTCTCAGTTGTCATATTATCATCACCATTCACAGTGAGGAAAACTAAAGCACAGTGACTTTCCTGAGGGCTGTGGCATGGCCAAGAGTTAGAACCCACCTCTCTAACTGGAAGTTCATCTTTCCTCCCCTATTGGTAGATGCAAGGCCAGTGCTTAATTTGTGCCAGGGCTTGGCAGTTCATAGCCCCGGCATCTCTGGGCTTGGCAGTTTATCGCCCTGGCACCTCTGGGCTTGCTGCATCAGTTTTGAAAATAAAAATAAATTCTTGAGCCCCAGCACCTAACTGCTTGAGCCCTGGCACCTCTTTCATTAGAAATTAAGCGCTGTGAAAGGCACATTCAAATCCTCTCTTTGTTGCCTGATTTAGGGTGTTAATAATATTAATTTTGGATAATATGGGTTTTGGGCTCACCAATTTGTTTGATTAGAAGATAAAAGTTCTTGTCCCAAATCAGGATACACAGAATTTACAAAGGACCCTTGGGGGCATGACCGGAAGCTCACACTGAGACAGATCTAGCTGTAAGGACTTTTTATTAAAATAAATGAAGTAGTAATTACATGGTAAAATAATTAAAATTACAAAGTTACAATTGCATTACTGCTATTCAAAAGATACATATGGTATTATGGTATTATATTCTATAAAGCATTGGTTAATATACTTACACCCTTTTTTGATAACCTGCTGGTGAGACACACAGGGCCAGCCTTGCCTCTGGCGGTGCAGGTTTCTCAATTTTTGAGTCAGAGGTGTAGTGCTTAGCTTTGATAGTTCTTAGCATTAGCTTCTTCTAACTTAGAGTTTACTTAACTAACTTAAACTTAAAATCAAACCTAATAAAACTAAGAATAAAAGCTTAGGGAAACCAAGCTTAGCCTAGTTACCTTGGAACTCAGCCCTGGTCTACACTACAAGTTTAGGTCAAATTTAGCAGAATTAGATCAATTTAACCCTGCACCCGTCCACACAACGAAGCCATTTTTGTCGACTTAATGGGCTCTTAAAATCGATTTCTGTACTCCTCCCCAACGAGGGGATTAGCGCTGAAATTGACATCGCCGGGTCGTATTTGGGGTAGTGTGGACGCAATTCAACAGTATTGGCCTCTGGGAGCTATCCCAAAGTGCTCCATTGTGGCCACTTTGGACAGCACTCTCAACTCAGATGCACTGGCCAGGTAGACAGGAAAAGCCCCACAAACTTTTGAATTTCATTTCCTGTTTGGCCACCTTGGCAAGCTGATCAGCACAGGTGACCATGCAGAGCTCATCAGCAGAGGTGACCATGGAGTCCCAGAATCGCAAAAGAGCTCCAGCATGGACCGAACGGGAGGTACTGGATCTGATCGCTGTATGGGGAGATGAATCTGTGCTATCAGAACTCCGTTCCAAAAGACAAAATGCCAAAATATTTGAAAAAATCTCCGAGGGCATGAAGGACAGAGGCTATAACAGGGACCGGCAGCAGTGCCACATGAAACTGAAGGAGCTCAGGCAAGCTTACCAAAAAAACACCGAGGCAAACGCCCGCTCGGGGTCAGAGCCCCAGACATGCCGCTTCTATGATGAGCTGCATGTAATTCTAGGGGGTGCCCTTACAGCTACCCCACACCTGTACATGGACTCCTGCAAGGGAGTCTCACGCAACAGGGATGAGGATTTTGGGGACGAGGAAGATAGCGCACACCAGGCAAGTGGAGAAACCGTTCTCCCCAACAGCCAGGAACTGTTTATCACCCTGGAGCCAGGAACTGTTTATCACCCTCCCAACCTAGGCTCCCGGACCTAGAAGGCGGAGAAGGCACCTCTGGTGAGTGTACCTTTGTAAATATAATACACGGTTTAAAAGCAAGTGTGTTTAATGATTAATTTGCCCTGAAGACTTGGGATGCATTCGTGGCCAGTATGGCTACTGGAAAAGTCTGTTAACGTGTCTGGGGAAGGAGCGGAAATCCTCTAGGGACATCTCAATGCAGCTCTCCTGGAGGTACTCCCAAAGCCTTTACAAAAAGTTTCTGGGGAGGGCAGCCTTATTGTGTCCTCCATGGTAGGACACTTTAGCACGTAGTCTGGAATCATTGCATAAGAAAGCATGGCAGCATGTGGTCCCAGTGTTTGCTGGCATTCAAGCAACATCTGTTCTTTATCTCTCTGTGTTATCCTCAGGAGAGTGATATCATTCACCTGGTTGAAATAGGGGGATTTTATTAAGGGGACATTCAGAGGTGGCCGTTCCTGCTGGGCTGTTTGCCTGTGGCTGAAAAGAAATCATCCCTGCTGTTAGCTATGCGGTGGGGGGAGGGGTAAAGTGATCATCCCAGAGAATTGAGTGTGTGTGTGGGGGGGGATTAGTTGGGTTTGTGCTGCACATTAACCCGAAAACATCAGCCCCTCCGTTTAAATGGCCAATGTGTCTTTTTCAATTTCACTCTCCCTTTTTTTCCTCCCGCAGCTGCAAATGTTTCAATGCTGCTACTAGCATCTCCGTCCCAGAGGCTAGTGCAGATAAGAAGGTGGAAAAAAACGCACTCACGATGAAATATTCTCTCAGCTCATGCAGCCCTCCCACACTGAAAGAGCCTAGCAGAATGCGTGGAGGCAGACAATGGCAGAGTCCAGGAAAGCACAAAATGAATGCGAGGACAGATGGCTGGAGCAACAGGAGAGGTGGCAGCAGCGTGATGAGAGGAGGCAGGATGCAATGCTGAGGCTTCTGGAAGATCAAACTGATATGTTCCGGCGTATGGTTGAGGTGCAGAAAAGGCACAGACCGCCACTGCAGCCCCTGTGTAATCAACCGCCCTCATCCCCAAGTTCCATAGCCTCCTTACCCAGATGCCCAAGAACGCGGGGAGCCCCTCCGGGCACCCAACCACTCCACCCCAGAGGACTGCCCAAGCAACAGAAGTCTAGCATTCAATAAGTTTAGAAGTGCAGTGTGGCCTTGTCCTTCCCTCCTCCCCACCTTCCCCACTCCACCCGGTGCTTCCCTCCTTCCCCACCCCTCCTAGGCTACCTTGGCAGTTATCCCCTATTTGTGTAACAAATTAAAGAATGCATGAATCTGAAACAACAATGACTTTATTGCCTCTGCAAGCAGTGATCGAAGAGGGGAGGGAGGTTGGTTGGCTTACAGGGAAGTAGAGTGAACTGAGGGGGTGGGTTTTCATCAAGGAGAAACAAACAGGACTGTCACACCATAGCCTGGTCAGCCATGAAACTGGTTTTCAAAGCTTCTCTGATGCGCAGCACACCCTGCTGTCCTCTTCTAATCACCCAGGTGTCCAACTGTGCATAATCAGTGGCCAGGCGATTTGTCTCAACTTCCCACCCCGCCATAAATGTTTTCCCCTAACTCTCACAGATATTGTAGAGAACACAGCAAGCAGTAATAACAATGGGAATATTGGTTTCACTGAGGTCTAAACGAGTCAGTAAACTGCGCCAGCGTGCTTTTAAACATCCAAATGCACATTCTACCACCATTCTGCACTTGCTCAGTATATAGTTGAACAGCTCCTGACTACTGTCCAGGGTGTCTGTTTATGTACTGTCTTGTGTCCCAAGATAGGGATATGCGCTCCGTCTATCGCCCCACCACAGTTAGGGAATCCCATTGCAGCAAAGCCATCCACTATAACCTGCACATTTCCCAGAGTCACTACCCTTGATAGCAGCAGCTCAGTGACTGCGTTGGCTACTTGGATCACAGCAGCCCCCACAGTAGATTTGCCCACTCCAAATTGATTCCCGAGTGACCGGTAGCTGTCTGGGGTTGCAAGCTTCCAGAGGGCTAGCACCACTCGCTTGTGAACTGTGAGGGCTGCTCTCATCTTGGTATTCTTGAGCTTCAGAGCAGGGGAAAGCAAGTCACAAAGTTCCATGAAAGTGCCCTTATGCTTGTGAAATTTCGCAGCCCTGGGAATCGTCCCAGACCTGCAACACTATGTGGTCCCTCCAGTCTGTGCTTGTTTTCTGGGCCCAGAATCAGCATTCCATGGCATGAGCCTGCCCCATTGCCACCAGGATGGCCAAATTGCCAGGGCTCGTGCTTTGAAAGAAGTCCGTGTCCATGTCCTCATCACTCTTGTCACCATGCTGCGTCACCTCCTCGCCTGCTTTTGAAGGTTCTGGTTCTGCATATACTGCATGATAATGTGCGAGGTGTTTACAATGCTCATAACTGCCGTGGTGCCATGCTTGCCATGGTATGGCGTCTGCAGGACAGCAGAGGTGCAGGGGAAGCAGTGGTGGGATGAACAGTTTTGCAGACCTACTGCACCGTCTGCTGCCAGGACACAACAGCTGAGCGGACTGCATGCTTGCCATGATATGGCAAGACAAGAGCAGCCGAGCAGAGTTGCAGTGGGTGCGGCGGATGATGACGGTCATATAGAGGACCTGCGAGACCACCAGGAGAGCAGCGTGGCAGCGGAAGCGGTCATTCGATGGCGATGGTTTGCAGACCTACTGCACCATCTGCTGAAAGCAGTATGGCGCCCGCACAGAAAAAAGGTGCGAAAAGATTGTCTGCCGTTGCTTTCACAGAGGGAGGGGCGACTGACGACGTACCCAAAACCACCCACAACAATGTTTTTGCCCCATCAGGCATTGGGAGCTCAACCCAGAATTCCAGTGGGTGGCAGAGACTGCAGGAACTGTGGGATAGCTACCCACAGTGCAACGCTCAGAAAGTCGATGCTAGCCTCGGTACTGTGGACGCACTCCATTGACTTAGTGCGCTTAGTGGGGACAGACACAATTGACTCTATAAAATCGCTTTCTAAAAAATCGACTTCTATAAATTCGACCTAATTTTGTAGTGTAGACATACCCTTAGAAAGTTAAGGAAAACAAGTACAGCCTACTCATAGTAGTAGTTGTCGTAGATAGAACGTCCCTCTAGCAAGGTGGGTCACCTCTTTTATAGGGCACAAGTGCCTGAAATCCTTCCTCCGATGCCCAAAGTTCGTTTCCTCACCCACAAAAATGTTAGGGTACACTTATTCCAAAGGCTAGTATGTTTGTATGTATTGGTGACATGTACATACAAACATATGTTATTTTTGTTCTCTGGTTCTTTCCTTGTGGTGTACCTGTTAAGTTTGTGGGTACAAGCTTGGAAATCCCCTATGCCATTTTACCATTATCTATCTATCTATCTGAGTGAACGGTCTCAGACATATGCATGGGTGTTGACTTGCTATCTAGGTGAAAGGTCTCAGACATATGTAGGCCAACTTTGCTATCTGGGTAAAAGGTCCCAGATATAGATATGCTAACTTTGCCTTAGCTTAACACACCGTATATGGCCTGTAGGTCCCTTGCATTACAGCCAAACTTATTTTAATATAAATCTATAAACCTATTACAATAAACCAAATACTTAAACTACAAAAAAAAATATATGCAAGCAAGCAGGTTAATCCTATAGGCTACATCTTATTGTCTTAAAACATGGTCTAAAGCAATTACATGCAGAGGAACTGGCTGTTGGCCAGCAATATTATGTAAGGGCTGTACAACTACTGACAGAATCATCAGACCATCTCTCTCTCTCTCTCTCAAGCCCGTTACAAACCACAGACTTGTGCTTCCTCCCTCTGCTGCATTCCCTCCCCTCCCCCCCCCCCCCCCGCAATGAAATATCTCCATTTTCCTTGATGCCTCTGCGGAATGAGCACAGTAATTGGTGGATGGTGATGACAGAGCAATAATGTGCCATTGCTTAAAGAGCCAGGGAACATACTCCTGTTCCACTGTAGCACAAAAAGCTGCAAGCTAGCCTTTCTAAACCTAATAATGCTTTAGTCGTAGCTACATACCAGCCCAAAATTTTCTGAGATGAGCGAGATGCCAGAATTAGAAATTCAGTGCAGAAAGCAGGCTGCATTTAAGGCCACTGTGATATTACAATATGGAAAATGGTGCTGCCAAGCTAACTATCCCTCTGCAAAATAAAGAATATATCTGAACGCCAGCCCTTCTGCCTATCCAGGCATAGCTTCATTCCGCTACCTTCTTCTGAAATTCCAACTAACTATTCCCAGGTCTCTTGCTGTACGATCAGTTACTTGCCAATAGCTACCTTATTCGATTCGTACCTGCATGTGCAATACAGATTTCACTGATATGTGCACCAGTGTTCAGTCACGTGTAGCTTTTTCACTCATGTTGCTAGCATGGGACGATAAGTGGTGTCCATTTGAGACCTGTAAGAGTGAGACAAATTAGTGGCTGTCAAAGATTTCCTGGCTGTTCTGTTGAAGATTGTGGCCACTCAAAACTTCATGGCAACTCAGACCTCCTGCTCCTAGAGCACAGGCTTTTATCACTTGAGCCACCAGAAAATCTCCTTTTAGGTGTTTACAGTATCAGGGTGAAATATACAATTGATCAGTTTGGATTCTCTGCACGAGTGGGCAACGATGCACTTTGAGCTAGCCTGTTTATTATATTATCATACAATAGATTTTCTTGCTGCTACAGTCAACTTGAAACATGCTCTTAAATTCATAGATTGATAGATTATTATTTTTTAAGGCCAAAAGGGACCATTAGTTCATTTCTGGCCTCCTGTGTAATGCAGACCATAGAATTTCACCCAGTTGCCTCTGCATTGAGCCCAATAACTTCTGTTTGGCTTAAGCATACTTTCCGTAAAGACCAGTCTTAATGGGAAGACTTCAAGAAGTGGAGACTACATCATTTTCCTTCGTATTTGTTCCAATGATTAATCACCCTCACTGTTTAAATATGTGTTGTTCCATTATTATCTTTAATCATGCAGGGATAACCCCTCAAATAGAATAAATTAGACTGAGGATAGAGGTAACACAGAAAGCCTTTCCTATTATATATAGACCTGCATTTTAAATCTCAGCTTAATTATACCCCATTCAGCCACTTTGCCTTCCCAGTTGAAGAAGTCAGAAGACCTGAATCAGCAAAAGTCCATGTAACAAGTGCACAGCCCCAAAAATGTTCCATTTGGCAAAGTTCACTCCATTGTCAAAGTTATAAGCCTGAGGAATTGGACCTACTGGACCTTGTCAACTGTCCCTTGTAAGAGTGGGTCAGAGCTAGACGTGGACCTGGACCAAAACTCTGGATCCAAACACCCTTCAACTTGTGGGAAAGCTTCAATCCAGATCCCAAATTTTTGACTTGGGTCAATCACCAGTGTAAAAAAAAATTGCTGATAACCTACCAAAATATAAAAATCTCAGGTGTGCAACTGATGGTGACCCAAAGTGAACAATCTAAAGCTATTGCTTCCTGTCAGTCCAGTGATTTTTCTGGATAGACACAATGTGTACAATGGGTGAGAGTTTAAGTTTTACTTTGTTTCTTGGGGGTGAGAGAGATTTAGTAGCAGCAAAATCTTGCCTGCATGCCATAGTTAAGAAATAGTTTTTTTGGTGGCAGGCCGGGATTGGAATTCATTACCATCTGATGGCTTAATAATGCCCTATGGTATGTGGAATAAGCTAATGTCCTCAGCTCTGTTCCTGGGGGACAAGTGTCAACATCACAATAAACAGCCATCACTCTTAGCACTGGTGGGCATCCTTGTTGGCAGTTGTAGCTGGGAGATTGAATGAACCATAGCCTGACCTATGCTCCTTGCTGATGGTTGTCTCTCAGTCAGGTTTGAGGTATGTTGGTAGCACAGCAGTGAGTGAAGATTGCTTGGGCCTTGTCCATGACCTGTACTGTAGGTAGAGGATGTCAGCATTATACCTTCACAGCTGGGCACTTTTCATACGTAATTCCCTTTTTTTTGCATTTTTTGATCCTCTGTTTTCAGAGGATAGAGGACATAAGCAGACTTTCCTCTCAGCTGTCCCTCCTTAAGAAGGACCACCCTTCCTTTCAGAGGCAAACTTACCCCTCTCTCCCATGCAGGATTAGGCCAAGATTTTCAAAAGTAGTCTCTGATTTTGAGTGCCGAACTTGAGCCACCTACAGTTTGGTTTTTTATTAGTGCGGAGCACTCACAGCTCCAGGGGAAGTCACTGGGAGTTCAGCAGATCTGAAAATCATTAGACCCAAGATGTCCAAAGCTGAGTGTCCAAAAACTGGTACCCCCAAAATCAGGTCACTTTTGAAAGCTTTGAGCTTAGTGTCAGCTCAGCTTTACTGCAGTCAGAGCCATCCCTTGGTTAGGGCGACTGCTCTAGGCCTTGCGCTTTGGGGGGCCCCGCGAGCTGGTGTGATTGGCCAGCACAGTCGGTCCCAGAACAGACAAATCCATCACTTCTGCCCCAGGCTCCGCACCCGCCTAGAGATGGCCCTGACTGTAATGCTTGTACAGAAGTGACTAACGGTAATACTAAGAATGCAGACTGCATCGTTTATGCTAAATAACTTGGTCTCTCACCACTTCCTCCACTAAACTTTGTGTAGCCTTCATTCAGGGTCACTGTCCCACGTGAAGGACATGGCTGGCTGTGAAATTTTTTGGTTTGATTTTTTTCCAGTGTATATTTTGTGCTATAAAGAGAAATTGGCTAAGTCAGGTCCTTCACAAGAAAGTAAACCACCCTGCCTTAGATTTTTAGTTGCATCCCCATGCCTGAGTATTCCCCCACTGTCAGGCACTATCAGCTACATTCATGCTGGGCTGTCTTAGTATAAGTGAATGCTGGTATGTCTTAGTATAAGCAGTACTGATTGGCTATGTGCAGAGATGGCAAAATGCCCATTGTTAGTTTCTTGTGTGGTGTGAGCAGCACGACTTTTAGCACAGAATGTACAGAGTACCAGTGCTCAGGACTGTTTCCACATGTCTTTTAGAGATGCAGCCAAGCTGCATCCATAACTTTATTAATATATATAATACACAAATATGTTTGGCCCATTATAGCGCTTCTAGCAGATTTCAGATCCTGATCAGAATTTTCTGAAAATGTGAGGGCAAGCCATTCCATAGTGGTTATTATTAAAATGTGTTTTCCTGGAAAGCTTGCTCAATGTGGGAGGACAGTCAGAATCAGTATAAGCATAACGTATTCCTCACTAAGAAAAGGAGTACTTGTGGCACCTTAGAGACTAACCAATTTATTTGAGCATGAGCTTTCGTGAGCTACAGCTCACTTCATCAGATGTATACCGTGGAAACTGCAGCAGACTTTATATATACACAGAGAATATGAAACAATACCTCCTCCCACCCCACTGTCCTGCTGGTAATAGCTTATCTAAAGTAATCGTCAGGTTAGGCCATTTCCAGCACAAATCCAGGTTTTCTCACCCTCCACCCCCCCACACAAATTCACTCTCCTGCTGGTGATAGCCCATCCAAAGTGACAACTCTTTACACAATGTGCATGATAATGAAGTTAGGCCATTTCCTGCACAAATCCAGGTTCTCTCACTCCCTCACCCCCCTCCAAAAACCACCCCCATACACACACAGACTCACTCTCCTGCTGGTAATAGCTCGTCCAAACTGACCACTCTCCAAGTTTAAATCCAAGTTAAACCAGAACATCTGGGGGGGGGGGGTAGGAAAAAACAAGAGGAAATAGGCTACCTTGCATAATGACTTAGCCACTCCCAGTCTCTATTTAAGCCTAAATTAATAGTATCCAATTTGCAAATGAATTCCAATTCAGCAGTTTCTCGCTGGAGTCTGGATTTGAAGTTTTTTTGTTTTAAGATAGCGACCTTCATGTCTGTGATTGCGTGACCAGAGAGATTGAAGTGTTCTCCGACTGGTTTATGAATGTTATAATTCTTGACACCTGATTTGTGTCCATTTATTCTTTTACGTAGAGACTGTCCAGTTTGACCAATGTACATGGCAGAGGGGCATTGCTGGCACATGATGGCATAAATCACATTGGTGGATGTGCAGGTGAACGAGCCTCTGATAGTGTGGCTGATGTTATTAGGCCCTGTGATGGTGTCCCCTGAATAGATATGTGGGCACAATTGGCAACGGGCTTTGTTGCAAGGATAAGTTCCTGGGTTAGTGGTTCTGTTGTGTGGTATGTGGTTGTTGGTGAGTATTTGCTTCAGGTTGCGGGGCTGTCTGTAGGCAAGGACTGGCCTGTCTCCCAAGATTTGTGAGAGTGTTGGGTCATCCGTTAGGATAGGTTGTAGATCCTTAATAATGCGTTGGAGGGGTTTTAGTTGGGGGCTGAAGGTGACGGCTAGTGGCGTTCTGTTATTTTCTTTGTTAGGCCTGTCCTGTAGTAGGTAACTTCTGGGAACTCTTCTGGCCCTATCAATCTGTTTCTTTACTTCCGCAGGTGGGTACTGTAGTTGTAAGAAAGCTTGACAGAGATCTTGTAGGTGTTTGTCTCTGTCTGAGGGGTTGGAGCAAATGCGGTTGTATCGCAGAGCTTGGCTGTAGACGATGGATCGTGTGGTGTGGTCAGGGTGAAAGCTGGAGGCATGCAGGTAGGAATAGCGGTCAGTAGGTTTCCGGTATAGGGTGGTGTTTATGTGACCATTGTTTATTAGCACTGTAGTGTCCAGGAAGTGGATCTCTTGTGTGGACTGGACCAGGCTGAGGTTGATGGTGGGATGGAAATTGTTGAAATCATGGTGGAATTCCTCAAGGGCTTCTTTTCCATGGGTCCAGATGATGAAGATGTCATCAATATAGCGCAAGTAGAGTAGGGGCTTTAGGGGATGAGAGCTGAGGAAGCGTTGTTCTAAATCAGCCATAAAAATGTTGGCATATTGTGGGGCCATGCGGGTACCCATAGCAGTGCCGCTGATCTGAAGGTATACATTGTCCCCAAATGTGAAATAGTTATGGGTAAGGACAAAGTCACAAAGTTCAGCCACCAGGTTAGCCGTGACATTATCGGGGATAGTGTTCCTGACGGCTTGTAGTCCATCTTTGTGTGGAATGTTGGTGTAGAGGGCTTCTACATCCATAGTGGCCAGGATGGTGTTATCAGGAAGATCACCGATGGATTGAAGTTTCCTCAGGAAGTCAGTGGTGTCTCGAAGGTAGCTGGGAGCGCTGGTAGCGTAGGGCCTGAGGAGGGAGTCTACATAGCCAGACAATCCTGCTGTCAGGGTGCCAATGCCTGAAATGATGGGGCGCCCAGGAGTTCCAGGTTTATGGATCTTGGGTAGTAGATAGAATATCCCAGGTCGGGGTTCCAGGGGTGTGTCTGTGTGGATTTGATCTTGTGCTTTTTCAGGAAGTTTCTTGAGCAAATGCTGTAGTTGCTTTTGGTAACTCTCAGTGGGATCATAGGGTAATGGCTTGTAGAAACTCGTGTTGGAGAGCTGCCGAGCAGCCTCTTGTTCATATTCCGACCTATTCATGATAACAACAGCACCTCCTTTGTCAGCCTTTTTGATTATGATGTCAGAGTTGTTTCTGAGGCTGTGGATGGCATTGCGTTCCGCATGGCTGAGGTTATGGGGCAAGTGATGCTGCTTTTCCACAATTTCAGCCCGTGCACGTCGGCGGAAGCACTCTATGTAGAAGTCCAGTCTGCTGTTTCGACCTTCAGGAGGAGTCCACCTAGAATCCTTCTTTCTGTAGTGTTGGTAGGGAGATCTCTGTGGATTAGTATGTTGTTCAGAGGTATTTTGGAAATATTCCTTGAGTTGGAGACGTCGAAAATAGGATTCTAGGTCACCACAGAACTGTATCATGTTCATGGGGGCCTCACTACTCAGCTATTATGAATCAGATAATGCTTGCAAAGCACTTTGATATAAGGTGCAATTACTATATAAGTACCAAATATTACATTAATTTCAAGGTCATCCTAGTACCAAGCCCACAGATAGATTGGCCTGTTTGGAGTGATTTGCGATGTCTGGCTTCCATTGCACCCAGCCTCGAATGTTCTGACTGTGGAGTATGCCAAAGGGAAGGGGCCATCTCTGATTCTGATGAACAGACGTAACCATAACCCTGGTGTCACTTTGCAGGAATTTTCCTGTTGACTTTGATCTTTTCAGGGTTTTTATATATACACACACACACTTTTTATTGCTAGTTTCAAATGAAAAGAAACTCAAAAACTTGAAGTGAAAGCCAGTTCAAACCACTGGGTTTCATGTATTTTTGTAGCATAAGAAACTGCACCCTTCACTACGTCTGACACCCAAACCATTATTGTATGCAATGTAGTTGTACCCATGTCAGCCTCAGGATACCTTTCCCAGACCTTAAGAAGAACTGTGTTTGGCTTTGAAAGCTTGTCTCTCTCACCCACAGAAGTTTGTCCAATAAAAGATATTCCCTCACCCACTTTGTCTCACCAAAACCATTAGGCAGCCCAGCTTGGCTCAAGAGGCCCTTCCCCTTTAACAAAGCTCTCAACACACTAGGGGCCTGTTTCAAGTCTGTAGCAAAGCCAGGTGAGTTTCCTGTTTTGGGACAGGCATTGCTAGTTTTGTGCAGCTTTAGTGGAGAGCTTTTCTGAGCATGATTTTCTATTTCAGGTGTGCTGATGTGCATTACCTTGGGAGTTAGCTAGATGGTGCTGGAGCATACTTGGGTTGCTATATAAATGTGACTGGACTGAGGGAAGAGACATGGTTTCAGGGTGATCTAGAAAAAGGCATATTTCCTAACAAGGCCCCATGCAGAGCCAGAGAGGCCATCGCAGGGTATGTCTACACTAGAAACGGTACAGTGGCACAGATACAGCGCTGCAGCTGCATTGCTGTAGTATAGACACTTGCTGCAGAGACGAAAGGGATTTTCCGTCCCCGTAGTAAATCCACCTCTCCAAGAGGCAGTAGTTAGGTCAACAGAAGAATTCTTTCATCACCGAGAGGTGTCTGCACCAGGGCTTAAGTCATCTTAACTACACTGAAATTTTTCACAGCCCGGAGCAATCTAGTTAAACTAACCTAACTTTGTAGTGTAGACCAGCCCACAGTTATTTTCTGTATTGGACCAAGCCCCAGCTGCCGAGATGATGGAATGAACTCAACCACAATATTGCTTACTCAAGCTACTGTCCCTGCCATTGAGAAGGGATCCATTTCTGTCTCCTTAGAGGAAAACTCCAGTGACACTCTCAAATTTCACCATATGGAATTGGCTTTGCTTTTATTGTTACTTCTGTATTAGGCAGCAACAAAAACAGATAGAACTTACTCCCACTCAGGCTGCTGTCTTCCCTGAACAGACAGGAAGTGCAGTTTAGGGTATTTATTATTAAATTGCCATTGGTGTGAGAGGTATATTTATGAGCAAGGTGACTGTCCCTGCCCCACAATACTTACACACTCCATTTAACTGATGGGAAGAGCACTGTGGGAACTAGTTAATTAGTTAAGATGAGCTATTATCAGCAGGAGGAAAAAAAAAAACTTTTGTAGTGATAATCAAGATGGCCCGTTTCAGACAGTTGACAAGAAGGTGTGAGGATACTTAACTTAAGGAAATAGATTCAATATGTGTAATGACCCAGCCACTCCCAGTCTCTATTCAAACCCAAGTTAATGGTATCTAGTTTGCATATTAATTCAAGCTCAGCAGTTTCTCGTTGGAGTCTGTTTTTGAAGCTTTTCTGTTGCAAAATTGCCACCCTTAAATCTTTTACTGAGTGGCCAGAGAGGTTGAAGTGTTCTCCTACCGGTTTTTGAATGTTAGGATTCCTGATATCAGATTTGTGTCCATTTATTCTTTTGCATAGAGACTGTCCGGTTTGGCCAATGTACATGGCAGAGGGGCATTGCTGGCACATGATGGCATATGTCACATTGGTAGATGTGCAGGTGAATGAGCCCCTGATGGTGTGGCTAATATGATTCGGTCCTATGATGGTGTCCCCTGAATAGATATGTGGACAGAGTTTGCAACGGGCCTTGTTGCAAGGATAGGTTCCTGGGTTAGTGTTTTTGTTGTGTGGTGTGTGGTTGCTGGTGAGTATTTGCTTCAGGTTGGGGGGCTGTCTGTAAGCAAGGACTGGTCTGTCTCCCAAGACCTGTGAGAGTGAGGGATCTTTTTTCAGGATAGGTTGTAGATCCTTGATGATGCACTGAAGAGGTTTTAGTTGGGGGCTGAAGGTGACAGCTAGTGGCATTCTGTTATTTTCTTTGTTGGGCCTGTCCTGTAGTAGGTAACTTCTGGGTACTCTTCTGGCTCTGTCAATCTGTTTTTTCACTTCAGCAGGTGGGTACTGTAGTTTTAAAAATGCTTGATAGAGATCTTGTAGGTGTTTGTCTCTGTCTGAGGGATTGGAGCAAATGCGTTTTTTGCAACAGAAAAGCTGCAAAAACAGACTCCAGTGAGAAACTGCTGAGCTTGAATTAATATGTAAACGAGAGGCCATTAACTTGGGTTTGAATAGAGACTGGGAGTGGCTGGGTCATTACACATATTGAATCTATTTCCTTAAGTTAAGTATCCTCACACCTTCTTGTCAACTGTCTGAAATGGGCCATCTTGATTATCACTGCAAAAGTTGTTTTTTTCCTGTTGATAATAGCTCATCTTAACTAATTAGCCTCTCACAGTTTGTTAAATAAATTTGTTAGTCTCTAAGGTGCCACAAGTACTCCTTTTCTTTTTGCAAATACAGACTAACACAGCTGCTACTTTGAAACAGTTTGTATGGTAACTTCCAACTTATCTGTATATCTATATCTATATCTATATATATCTTACTATATGTTCCATGCTATGCATCTGATGAAGTGGGCTGTAGCCCATGAAAGCTTATGCGCTAATAAATTTGTTAGTCTCTAAGGTGCCACAAGTACTCCTTTTGTTTTTGCGAATACAGACTAACACGGCTGCTACTCTGAAACGTGGATAGCAAGGCTTCCGTGCTATTGGTCACTAACCTCCACAGTCTGAAGGTCAAAGAGCGAGTTACAGAACATTTTGTATTAAAACTTCCATTGCTCTCAGAGGGAAACACTTTGCACAAGTGTTGATGGCGGGGAGAGGGTTGGGGGGAGTCCTCTTCTCTGGCCCCTGGCCCTAGCCCCAGGACAGCCTGCTTGCTTCACCCCAAACTCCTCATCCCTGGCTCAGCCCCATGCCCCGCAGCCCCTCCTGCACCCCAAACCTCTGTCCCAGCCCAGAGCCTGCACCCAGCACCCAAACCCCCTCTCAGAGCCCGCACCCAGCATCCAACCCCCTCCCACAACCCCTCCAGCACCCAAGCTCGCTCTCAGAGCCTGCACCCCAAACCCCTCCTGCACCCCAACTTCCTCCCAGAGCCTGCACCCCCTCCTCCATCCCAACCGCCATCCCAGCCCAGAGCCTGCACCCAGCACCCAAACTCCATCCCAGAGCCCACACCCCTTCCGTACCCAAATATCCTCCCAGAGCCTGTACCCCAAACCCCATCCTGCACCTAAACTCCCTCCCAGAGTCTTAGGCAGGTGTGTGTGTGTGTGTGTGTGTGGGCGGGGGGAAGACTTGGACCCATTCTGGGCACCACCAAAAATTATACAAACCTGACACCCCTGTCTATGCCAACTAGGGTGACCAGAGGTCCCGATTTTATAGGGACAGTCCCAATATTTTGGGCTCCTATTACCCCCAGTCCCGATTTTTCACACTTGCTGTGTGGTCACCCTAATGCCAATGGTGGGAGAGCTCTCCCGTCAACATAATAAAACCACCTCCATGAGCAGCAGTATCTATGGTCGGTAGGAGAGCTTCTCCTACTGACATAGCACTGGGCACACTGCCACTTATGCCAGCGACACTTATGTCGCCCGGGGGGGGTGCTTTTTCCCACTCCTGAGCGAAGTAAGGTTTGCTGACATAAGTGGTAGCATAGACATGGCTTTAGTCACCTTGCCCACAATACCGTTTCTTCCAAAGCTCCATGGCAATATGGCCTTTTTGTAACCCTCTGCCCTATGATTATAAACTGACTCCGGTAGAAAGGTCACCCAGCCTGTGTGCTGGCTTCTTTTGGTCTGTGGGCCTGCGATTGCACCTAAACTTGGTGTCTACAATGAACTAGGCAGGCTTTTCCTTAGGGCTTGTCAACATGGGGAAAGGTACTGGTACAATTAAACCGCTGTAGTTATATTGCTTTAAGTCCTGTCTTGACACTCTGTTCTAGAATCTGAGTGTCCACATGGGGAGTTATACCTGTATAACTATAGAACTGTCATTATACTGGTAAATTTCTCCATGCAGACACATGCTTAGACACCAGTGTTTGTTTTAAGGTGAATAAGCATCATCAGCTGTAAACTATTATTTTCCCCACTGTGCCACAGACAAGCCAGTGTTGATAGGTCCCAAGCCAGTGTGATCTCTTTTTAGAACATACCAGCCTTTCACAATCACTCCAAGGATTTAAACATCTGCAACGGTTTGCTGACTCTGAGGCCTGGCTGGGTTCTTTTAAAGTGAATTTGGTGACCCTCACAAATATGAAGTCTGAAATTTCTGCCTTCTGAGAAGCAAACGTGGAAGTTTGTCATATATGTTGAGCCTCAGCTGCTGGCCTTTAAAACGTGCAGCCCAGCAGTAGCACTTAAACATTTAGTATTGTCAATATTTCATGCAGACGGTAACAGCTTGTTCCACGTATGGGGAGGAAATTTCCTAGTAGGCTGTCTGCGTGTGCAGGCTTCATTGAGACACGTTCAGCAGGACTCTGTCATTAATTACTGTTCCAGTTCCCTCTGGATGCTGATGTGGCTGTTGTGGTTTTTTTTTTCATGTGTGCAAAAACATTACTCTCAGAAATGTCTGTTTGGCAGGGCAAACAAGAGGCACGAGGCACTATGAAATTCTCCACCTGAGGGGAAAATTAATGTTGCTCTTCTGAAGGGTTTATAAATCTCAGCACTCATTGCCTAGGAGAGGGTTACTGAAGAAAACAGCCATGATTAAATAGATTACTATTATTTGTATTAATTAGTACCTAGGGGCTCAACTGTGGTCAGCAATGTACCTATGTACCTTACCATGGTAAGAGATGACCCCTGCTCCACAGAGCTTGCAGTCAAAGTAGACAAGATGAAAGGGTGGAATGGTATTTCCATTTTAAAGAAAGATTATGTAACTTGCCCAAGGTCACATGGAAGTCTGTGACAGAACTGGGATTTGGACCTAGATCTCCTGAGTCTTCATCTAATGCCTTGACTGCCAAACTAGTCTTCCCCTCTGTAGAAAGCACTAGCCAAATAAAATATAGTAACTCAAGGTCCTAGCAATATGTAAGAAATCTTTACTAAAGAGATGGGCCAAAGGTACAACATTTAGATCCAGATTTGGATCTTCACTCCTAGTTCGCAAGTATTCATATCCCAGGCTTTTGTTACGTTGGCAGCTGCAAAATTCAGACCCAAATCCAGGTTCACATTCAAAATTCCCTCAAAGTTCCAGAGACTTAGATCTGTGGTTTTGGTTTGATTCCCTCTCTGTGCTCTCGACTACAAAACGAAAGGCAAGGATAGATGGGGGTGGGAGGGGAACCACCACTTCAGGCATAGTAATAATAATAAACAATAGCTATTTCTTCCCTGGTGCAGGTTTTGCAGGATTTCCTGATTACCTTGACATTATTCCTACGGAAGCCATGCTCCATCCACCCACTAAGTACAGGAAATATGCTGAGTGTGTAATCCTGTCCTTCACCTTGTGTGCCTCTTATAGGATGGGGTCTAAAAGGAAACGGAATAGCTGCTGAAAGGTTCACCAGAGAGAGAAATTAACCCTGTAATTTTCATTTCCTTCCTGTTATTTTTGGAAGGTGGAGTTGGATAGACTAAGGTTGTGCAATGTGGAAGAGACAAAAGTAGCTTCCAAACCTAGAGGTCTTTTCTGAGTATTAAACCACTGGGATTGGCATAGCCATGAATGATACCACAGTACAGTTTCTTACAGTAGTATATAGTCTTCAAGTGTGTGGTACGTGACAAATATACGGAAATGTGGTGTGGTATGGTTTATTATTAGTACTATACCTTTTGTATTCCAGAATCACATACAGACCCCAGTTAGGAGTGTTGGAGCATCTGTTTGCTGGGTGCTGCACAAACCCAGAGGTAGAGACAGTCCATGTAGCTAGGTGGGGTGACCAGATGTCCTGATTTTATAGGGCCAGTCCCGATATTTGGGGCTTTTTCCTATATAGGGGCCTATTACCACCCACCTCCTGTCCCGATTTTTGACACTTGCTATCTGGTCAGCCTATAGTTAAGAGGGTCCAGTCTGAAGTACAAGATGCAACATGCTAGTGTAAAAAGTGAATGAAGGGAGAGGGTGGATGAAAGAAACAGGGACAGGAACACACAATTGCAGGCTTGAATCGTCCTTTCTTTTTTTAAAGATATGAATAAGCAGTAAGTAGAGATCAGAGATCCCCTACTGGCTTCTGGCCTAGCCAAGGCTGTTTTCCTTGTGCAGCATGGTTGACGTGGGTCTCTCAAGAAGAAATTTAGAGAAGCACGGTGGCATTATAATTTGAATGGTGGTTTGGGAGTTTTGCCATTGGTTTCACTGGGAGTAGGATCAGACATTACATCAGGGAGGGTGTTCTATGCAGGAGGTGTTGCATGGGAGAAACTGCAAAGGTGCTTCTTGGGAGAAGCGAACGATACGGTGATGGCGATTGGTGTACTTGGCGGAGGAAGAGGAACACGTAAGATACAAGAGCCGATAAGTAATGATGGGCTATCTTGTGAAGGGCCATAGAGGGGCCAACGAGAAGCTTGACCTTGATACGGGGCTGTAGGGGGAGCTAATGGAGAGACACAAAGGGGAAGTGGTGACACAGAGAAGGGAAGTTGACCTTAGCAACAATGGTTTGAATGGACGTGAATGTTAAATTCTGTTCTAGTTTGTGTTTATAGGACAATAAGGATTAATTAGAAATCCCCTTAATAATGGTTTAATTAGTACATATGCAATTGAGATCCTATTGAATCACAAGTGAGGAAATAATTGTTTACTAAGGATGTCCTGACTGGAGGCACCATAGCTAAAGGACAGGAAGAAACATTGAGAAGGGCAAGGTTCAGAGGTGTACTAAGACCTCAGCCCTGGAATTCCCTGTTAAGAACTGCAGATAGAAATGTTCTTCATCCAACATTTCTTTACCTGAGTGCTAGGAATGCCTGTTAGAGCAGTTCAGTAAAAGATGAAATGTCGATCAGTGACTATGTCCCACTACATTATATTGACACCAATAATCTATGTGTAGTTACACGAGACAGCAGGGAAATGAAAAAATCAAACAATTTTATACTAGAGTGCAATATATTGCACATACAGTTTCCACATTATACAGTATGTCATTTCTATAGTAGGTATATGAAGGAATAGGTTGTGCTTTATATTTGTGGTGTATTTACCTATGTGACATGTTTTCTGCGTATTGAACCTCTAAATCTCTAAAGATTTAGGAATCCATTTTGTGTTTAGTTCAATGAAGACTGTGTGGGGAGACATACATACTACAGGAGATTTTCCTTTTGCTCCTAATTGTCAGTGTTTCTCAGTCTAAAATAAAGGTCATTCTCACTGAAAGGATCTGTCTGGGTTTGCGAAAACCCAGTGGTTCTTAGTACATTTTCACCATTTAATATTGTAAACTTTAAAATTATTGTAGCATGTTTGTAATGTAGTGCAACTTCAACACCTCCAACATTATGGAAATAAAATGCATTGCAAAATATACTTTGCAGATCTGGCCAGATGATTGTTTTACTCCTGGTAACTGATTCATGTATTTGTATTTTTGTAATAAAATGCAGTGTCATTCCAAAAGGAACTCAAGATATAAAAATAACTTCTGTCCTTGTGACTATTTGTTCAGTTGTTGTAAAGTTAGTGGCGGAGGTGACGTTTTCTCAAGTTAAACTTTGTAAATAATGTGTCATTTTTATTCAGCCCTGTTACGTTTTTGTTTTCGTTCTGGGAGGTGCTTTTGCCATTGTTGCAAAAGCAAAAACATCCACAATTCAACCACAGCCTTGCTCCGCCTAAATGTAACTTGGTACCTACAGTACTAAATTGACCTCTGTAAACGAGGGTCTCTTCACCACATTTACCACTTGATCTTGGGTGTTTTCCTTCAAACTAAAGTTCTGTCACACAGCGTATGTTAAAGACTGTTTTAGTCATGCATATGGACTCCTGTATGTTTACAATACGCTCACCTTTTAAAAATGTTTTATGTTAGTATAAAAATCTAAACAGATCTCTTCTTGCTATTTATTGAAAGGGTCACTGCCTAATATTTTGGGTTCTAGTATTAGGCTTTCTGTTCAAAAACAGTCGTACAAAATCTAATACTAAAAATGTTTTTGTAAGCTTTTAAAATATGACTGAACACATTTTTGTTCGGATTTCAGCACTCCCCTGAAATATGTGCAACCCAGACATTAAACCCTTTTCCCATGAAAATGGGGAAATGAATCTGATTAATCTATTTTCACTGTCCACATTGGAGGAAAATACAAAATGTCAACAAATAACATATATGGGGAGGAACTTTTATTTTAAAAGTTTGGTCTAATCATAGAGTTAATAATTTTTCTTGTTTTGGGCAATTTTGTAAACTGGAAATAGTTTTCATGAAAGTTTCACATTGGAAACTATGCACATTGTATGTATTTTCAGTGCAAACTGTTTTGTTTGGAAAGAAATGTAAAATTTAGAAACATGCTTTCTTTTTGACCAGTTGAAAAAGGAATCATTTTGGAAAATTTGCAACCAAATTAAAACAAACAAACAATTTTTTTCTGAGCATTTTGAATTTCACCTGTTTTGCACACCTCTGTTGGTAATACGGGTAAGAAAATTGGAGCGGGAGGAGCATGGGGAGAAAAGGGCTTTGTACGTATTATTTTAAACTTGATAGTAACCCTCTAATCCTTCAGCCCTGAGTAGTGTATTCTGGGAAATATGCAAGCTAAGCATCTAAGTATAATGCAGCTCATGGGCTTATGTTTGTTTCAGAATTTGTTACTAAGAAAAAAGGGTTTTCAGCCAAAAAGCTGGATTTTTTTCATTTCTAAGACAACTATTTCAGTTTGTAATGTGGTGTTTGGGTTTTGTTTGCATTTGTGATCACTTGGTTTCTCTCTTTTTTTCCATTGAAGAACTTGCAGAACTGGGAGAACAGGCTCCGTCCTGCCAGTTCCTTTTTCTGACTCAACAGAATGTGCCGGCCGCAAATGTGTGCCGGGTGAGCATGACCCAGATTATTTTTCTCATTCTCCTACTCCAGTGAAACAGGAAAAGACAAATTTAGTAGAATCTCTAAAAGAAGTTTCGTGAGGAAGTGACGCTGCATGTCACACAATGTCAACTTGATGGAAGCATTTAAATTAACTAAGGGTGATTCTCAAATTGACCTTGGTGGGCTATTGGAGGCTACTGGACAGGTACAGGTACAGACATATGTTTAAATGCAGAATCTACTCTAGAAGGATCTGAAGGCTGTTGTTTTTCCATGGAGAATGTGGTGAGCAAAAGAAATAGGCTTCCAATTGATAGTCAGGTTGTAACGTTTTAAAGCAAAAATGGGATGGCTGTGTGTCGAGTTTGGCAAATTAAAGGGCTTATGAGCAGAGCCAAGTGACCTATGAATCTGCTCTGAGATTAAATGAAGCTGAGGTTTTCTGACTCTTTGACTAGAGAGTGGTTCAAATCAAAACACCAGATACCAACTCCGCTCCCCAGAATTTTTGTAGTGAGCTTTTGGGGTTCCTCATAGTGGGCTGAATTTGAAACCCCAGAGTTGGGCACACACGTTAGTCAGGATGTTCAGATCTAGATCTGGACTTCATCTCTTAGGTCTGTCTTGACTATGGCTGGAACCTTGGCAAATCTCTTTATTCCCCACGAGCTCCAACGTGGAATTTAGGGTTTTGATGGAAAACGTGTAGTTTGCGCTGAGTTTCCCTTTGATTTTTCTGGAAACTCAGCAAGGGGAGAGAGGGAAGTGAAAATCACTTTACATGGTAATGAATCATTGTGACTTTCTTGTAAAGCTACAGTTTCTGTCAGACCCACCATTCTTGTTGTCATTAGTCACCCTGAGGCTTGGGAGAGGCTGGTGGCCATTATGGGGAATCAGGAGGGAACTTTTGCAAGTCATGCTTTGTCCAATGGTGTTTAGTTCAGCCCTTTCTAATGCCCCCAGCTATTCCACTGGACCCTCAACGCTGCTTCAGCTTGTCTCTGGGACTCTCCATAGAGCAAAACTTTAATTAACCCCCTCCCACAAGCCTCTAGAACTTTCGCTAAATCCCAAACAAGACTGGATCCTCCCATCCCACCCTACTCACAGCTATGAAGAACTCTGAAAGATGTCAAAGACAAGCCTTGACCTCATGTGTGATTTAGTTAATTTACCACCTATTGCTCCCAGGACAAACATTGTCTGTATGCAGGAAGGCTCTGTCTTGTCTTCTAATTGAAGAGAATTCTCCAAAGTTCAGTTGTCTGGTTTTATATACTGTTTCAGTGGTGCTCTGTATGTGCATCCTGCCTCACCAAACAGTCTATGTAAAGGCCTGATCCTGCAAAGGGATCCGGTCATGCTGGTGTGGAGTCCTGTTGACTTGGCAGTGGTGCTCTAGTGGAGAGGAAGGATGGTCCAGTGGTTAGGGCACTAGCCTAGGACTTGGGAGAGCTGGGTTCAATATCCTGCTCCACCACAGACTTCTTGAGTGACTTTGGGCAGGTCACTTAGCTTCTCTCTGTCTCAATTCCCCAGTAAAAAGGGAATCGTAGCACTGCAGTACCTCCCAGGGGTGTTGTTAGGATAAGTGCATTAGACTGTAGGTGCTCAGACAGTTATATGGCCCTCTGTCATCATAGTACCTAAGATGTCTCAATAGATAGATGCCTTTCTGTGATCGGGTCCTTGGTTAGAACAAAGGACAGTAGGTACAACGTGGGCAGTGACTAGGGCTATCTTCTCTCATGCTATCCTGACAGGCTGCCTTGAACCCCTGGCGATTACTGGGGCTGCAAAGGGAGTTGTGTTTCCATAGCCCATTCAGTCCTGGGCACCTCTGCTGAGCTATGGGTCTTTGTTAGCATTAGCATTAAACCGCGGCTGTGCTCTGATACAGGCATACCAGCTCACTGAGCTGGACCTCAGACTGCCAATTCACTCCACATAGGCTACCAAACAGCTGTCAGGTAATAAGTGCTGGGTTAGTACCAACCTGATCTGGATTAGAACTGGCAATTTAGAGATGGAAAAGCTCTAGATCCCATTACTTATACCCTGAGCTCTCCAGTCCCCCATCTGTCACAGCTCATTACGGTGGCAATAAATATGAACTCACCCACTGTACAACTGCCTTGTCTCATTCTCCAGGCTGGGTTCGCATCCTTCAAATACTTGTGGACATGTTATGTTCCCTTGCCTACAGTTATCCGGCCAAGTTGCACGTATTTCTAATCTTTCCACATTAGTCTGTCTCTGTTGTTTTTGTTGCCTGTCCCTCCAGCTTGTCAATTTCTTTCTGGTATTAGGGTGCCCAGCATTGTATACAGTATTCTAGGTGTGGTCTCACTAGGGCTGCAGGGAATATTTTCCCACATTCCCTCTCCTTTATTACTCATTACGTGCGTTGCTGAGAGCTTAATTTACTGCCCTCCGTTCCCTTTAGGCTGTAAACAAACAAATCATCTTTCTATTCTCTGGAGCCAGTCTGGAGCATTCACTGCACGGTGCTGGGGTGGCAGGCAGATAATTTTTCACCATGCTATGGCCATTCTCCTTTTTCTTGGCTTGTAGAAAGGCTTTATTTAGTTTGACAGTGATGGTAATGGTAGCTAACAGCAGATTCTCATATACTGTGCAGGGTCTCTGGAGTGAATCAGACCTCTTAAATCAGCCTCAGCCAGGCAGCCTGGCTACCTAAATTGGTCCTGAAGCAGGAAGCAAGAAATAATTGTATTTGTACTAACATGTCACATTTTATTGGCTGCCTTAAAGACTGTCTAATCCCTCAAAGCTGAGGATGAATGGGGGCATGGGAGGCCTTTGATAAAGTGATCAGTAGTTTTTAAAATTTATTTATTTATTTATGCCCTATTTTAAAGGGTTGCTCTGAAAACAAAAAGCATATGTAGATTCTTTTCTCATGCTACTACTGACACCTGGGACTTATTAAAACAGAAATTGATTTTTAAAACCGAGCGTGTGGTGCCTTTCATCACTGAATGCCATTCCGTTGTGCTTTGTGTTTCGCTCACAGTCAACAGTGAAACTTTCTTTTTCTAGTGAGCTTCGCTTTCTGGTTCTCACGCTATTTAGATTTCCCGCAGTTGCTAGGGAATGTTTAAACGGGTTTAGTTACAAAAACACCTACGTCTTCAGCCTCAGCTATTCAACAGTGTCGCTTCAATCAGTGTGAGTGGCCGGTGGGGTTGGAGAAGGTGCTTAGGGGTTTTTCCTTCCCACCATTGGATGAAATCTCAGGTGCAGCCTACACTTTTGATGGCTCTGCCTTTTCAGCATATTTTCCTGGCTCATTCATCTTCCTCCCCAGGCCGCCACGCCGTGCTTTCATACTCGGGGCTTGTACAGATTAGGGTATTTCATACAACTGGTCAAATATTCTCTGACAGCTGTTCTTTGCTGAAAGATTGCTCTTCAGCTAAATGGAAATTGTGTTGGGAAAATTCCGTTTTTGTTTACAATTTTCTGTTTGTTTTTTTTGTGTGGTGTTTTTTGGTTAAAAACATAAGAACGGCCATACTGGGTCAGGCCAAAGGTCCATCTAGCCCAGCATCCTGTCTTCCAACAGTGGCCAGTGCCAGGTGCCCCAGAGGGAGTGAACAGAACAGGGAATCATCAAGTGATCCATCCCCTGTCACCCATTCCCAGCTTCTGGCAAACAGAGGCTAGGGACACCATCCCTGCCCATCCTGGCTAATAGCCGTTGGTGGACCTATCCTCCAAGAACTTATCTAGTTCTTTTTTAAACCCTCTTATAGTCTTGGCCTTCGCAACATCCTCTAGCAAAGAGTTCCACAGGTTGACTATAAAACCTGAAAACTGAATATTTTGTGGGGAGGCCTCGGTGTCGAAATTTCAAAGAAAAATATTTCAGCTTTCATAGGAGTTTTTCAGTGTGAGGGAGAGGGGATCATTCCCTCAACCTGCTATTGTACCAATGTAATAACTACATTGAAGCAAATGTAGACTCATCGCATCAGCAAAATAGGGATTGCACTGCGGCAGTTGATCAGGGTAATCATATTAGCACAAGCCCCATTTTACACCAGTGCAATGTGTCGATGCTGAGGGTGTGGTTACCCTAGTGCGAACAACCCTCTATATGGAGAGAGCCTCAGTCTCACTTTTGTACTTATGACCTCCCCCCAGGGGTGCAACCTGGAACGGGGGTACTGCTGAGCCCTCTGTCTCATCAGCTTGGGCTTCCTTTCACACTGTGCTGCTGTGGCAAGCTGCGGACTGCTTCTGGTCCTGTGCTCACAAAAAGCTTTACCCAGTCCGGGACACACCCAGCTGCAGTTACATGAAGGCTTCTCCTCAGGCACTCATGAACTAACAATAGAGAGGTTTTAGCCAGGTCCATGCTCCAGCTTCATGGACTAGGACCCCAGAGTTGTACTATCTTGTCCCGGTCAAAAGCCTGACCAATATATGTCCACCCCTCCCTCAATGTGGAGAAGACAATGCACCAGTTTTTGTTCCTGAGCAGATTCCCCAAGGACTTCTAGAAAAACACACTGTTTTAGGTAAAAAATATACAACAAATTTATTAACTACAGAAAGATAGATTTTAAGAGCTTATACGTAACAGCGTACAGATCAAAGTAGATTACCATAAAAATAAACAAAAACACAATCTAAATTCTCTAAACTGGATAGGATTTGAATCAAACAGTGTCTCACCCTGTTAGATAGTACAAACAGTCCACCAAGCTTCCATACACAGGCAGGCTTTCCTCTTTCCCTCCTGGGACTCCCCTTCAGTTCAGTCTTTGTTCCTTAGGTGTTTGCAGGTGCTGTGTTGTAGGGGGAGTGAGGCCAAGTGATGATGTCACTTCCCCCTTTTATATCTTCTTCCAGCTTTCTGGAAAGATCTTTTGCCGTGACATGAGTCAAACAGTCTCCATTAGGTCTGTGCTATCTCAGAGAGGTTTCCATTGTACACAGTTCCTGGGGTAATCCTTGTGAGTGTTTGTATTCACCTCAATGAGCCATCAACGTTATTTGGCCTTTTTACTGTTGCACCTGAAAGGCGGCTTATGGGTGTTCCCAACCTCACAACATGTTTCAGTGGCATACACATAGCAAAACTTCATAAACAATGATAACACATACAACTTAACAGGATATTAATAGTCAACAGATTGACTTTTAAAATACCTCACAAGGCATGCTTTGTACAAAACATATCATAATTATATCACTATGGTGAATGTGGAGTGCAGTGTCACAGTACTCACCTATCATCCATCAAAATTAGACAGATCTCACGTCACAAAATCATAGGACCTGATTCTCCATTCCTTTTACCTTTTATTGCATTTTGCACCAATGCGAACTGTGTGCAACACACAACCATTCTGATCTGGTAGCAATTAGCATTCAGCCCTCACAGGTGTAAATGCCTACCCAAGATGCGAGGCAATGGAGAACCAGACCCACAGAATCTAAGAGAAAATACCCAGTGGGTCATCTAGTCTATCTCCCAGGTGGCAGAGGACTGATCTCTGTTTTACATTTCCTGCTGTTTTGCCAAGTCTAGTTTTAAATGTGGCAAAAGATGGGGCCTCCGTTCCATCCCTTCCTTATGAAAGGACTGCATAGAGCTCGCTATTGGGAAGGTTTTTCTGATATTCAGCCTAAATCTTCATCCCAATGCTCCTAAACATACCCCCTTTTATTATGATAGATCAATCCTCTTCCTGTTTGACACAACCACCCTTCCTGTAGGTCTGTACACTTGCCGTGACCCTGCTCAGAGTCATGGTGCTAAGATACACACATCAGACTCTTTTAGTCTTTCCTCCTACGTCAATCACTTCAGCCCTCTGGCTGTTTTTGTCACTCCTCTCTGAATTCCTTTGGCCTAATTCTCCACTGCAATGTGCCTCGTGGTAATCTACAGCTCTGCAAAGTGGGCCTATGATGCTAGCAAATTAGATTTTTCCACTCACCCCCTGGTATACCTGTGCAGAGTTGGTATAAAACTGCTATAAAAGGTACAAGGCAGTGGACA
The DNA here is from genome assembly GCF_965152235.1 of Eretmochelys imbricata. Taxonomy (NCBI): domain Eukaryota; kingdom Metazoa; phylum Chordata; order Testudines; family Cheloniidae; genus Eretmochelys; species Eretmochelys imbricata. The sequence continues at coordinate 116,624,113 of NC_135578.1, read as the reverse complement.
AACAGGCCTCATGAGTCTGTCACTTGATTCATGGCATGGATGCTCGAGGGGTGTGTGTTATTTATGAAGCTGGCAGGTTGTGCAGCCAAGCGGGGTTAAAAATTAACCAGAGTATATTACGACTTATTGACCTTCTGTTGAGTCTGGCAGTTTTGGTGCACTCTTTAAAATTGAGTTGAAGAGGGGGGTGGAAATTGGAGGTCAGACCTTTATGATGTCCGCTGGTCTTAAAAGGGGTAGTGTGTGTTTCTGTTTAAAAAAAAAAAGGCGGGGGAGGGTTGGCTAGCTCTTCAGCTGGTGGACATTAATACAACTCCACTGACTTCAGAGCAGAGCAGTGTATATTACAACCACTATGCTAAGGATCTGGCCTTTTATTTCTGCCTACTTTTAACCTAGCAGCTCTTTCATCGCTGAACTGAACAGTTGGGACATTTGACTCCTTTGTCTGTTTGTCAGGTGTTTAATGCCCAACAGATGTTAACAAAAACAAATGGAGATGCCAGAGATTTAAATGTAAAATTCACTTCCTGGGTCCAGGGACTCCTTGATGCCAACTGGCAGAGGGCCCAGGGGTCCATAGGATTTTACAGTGATCCCCTGGGTCAGCTATGTGAATAATAGGGTAGCCGGTGAGGTCTCTGAGAACCAGTTGCCAACTGGTTGTCATAATCATTGTGAGATGTATGGAGGGATAATATTTAAGCAGTTATGTATCTATTAAAATTATGTTCTTAAGGTCTTGGAGTTAAGACAGATCACCAGGAGGTGCCATACCTCAAAAATGTCCCTTTCAAGTAGGAGGTAACTGACACCTATCTCTCTGTCTGACCATTTGTGTATTGAACACCTCAAAATGTCTGTCTATTTGTATACTGAGCCTGGTACGAATTGAAAGATTGCAAAATCTCCAAGACAGGTAACCTACAGGAAGAAACCAAGAGTATTGTTTATGGTTAAAGACAAAAGATTGTTCTGGTGTATCTTGGAATGCAAAGGAACACATTGGATCCTTCACCTAGTAGGCAAGCTGCTCACATACATATCTTACGAAAGAAGGGTCATAGCCTGCCTGCCTGTAAAATGCTGCAAGGATTTGCGGTGACTTTGTTAGACATGGGAGTATTTTGTTAATTAAGTCTAGGCTCTGGAATGCGTGTTATGATTTTATATATAACCATTTGTTTCCAATACTCCTACTTGCTACTACTTGAATCTCTGTGCTTTATTAAATAAACCTGGCCTGTATTTCTCTAATCTAAGTGCTGAGAGTTAAGTGAAACAGAGATCACAGATGAAACTGGTAAGATGGAGTGTAGTGTTTCTTTGCAAACAGCAGAGCAGTGAACACTGAGAGCATCCAGTGGATCACTGGGGACTACAAGGCCTAGAGGGAGTGCTTGTGTTGCCCACAGCTGGCGGAGTTGGGGAGCTGACCCCCAGCAGGCACAGACGAGCCTCCCTCACGCTAAGGGCAGATGATGGAGAGTTGCCTCACAACCCTATGTACCCCTGACAAGCGTTGCACTTCCCTTCTCAGGCAGGGCTCACTTGCTAGGTATCTGTGATGTTGTCTTGCTGGTTTTCCAGTTGTCTATAGAGTCTTCCAGGAAATGCAAAGCAAGATGAGATCTGAATTTCTAAAATTAAAAAAAATGGGGTGTGAAAAAAACTGCCGAGCCTCCGACGCCTTTTTTTATCTTCCAGAAAAAGACTGATAAAAAGCCACCTGCTCTCGTTTTCCTTTGCATGTCACCGTTTAACAAGTCCTTGGATGCTCTTGATCTGCAGGTACGTGAAGAAGCACTGTTGGCTTTGAAAACTGTTCTGTGGAAAGGGAACACTTTTCCTCATCAGCAGAGAAATATGTCTGCAGAAACCTATCCAAACACTTGTGCTAAAGGGGCCAATTAAGTCGAGCCAAGCACAATGCATATTAGATGGATAGTTATGGCCCGCATTGTTGGTCTTATCAGATGCCTATGCTTGCTCTTTCCTTCTAGAGCCTAATACTGGCGGTGTTTTCCTCCAATGTTGAATGTGATGCCATAATATGAAGAAAAGGAACATACAAGGAGCCACGCTGACCTGGGTTAAACCAATGTTTTTATGAGCCTTAAATAATAAAAAAAATTGGTCCAGGAAAATCGTGTTGTGCAATTTGCTATCATTCGATTAAAATCATCCTTTCCTGTTGTGCACCAAGCCCAGTTTCTGAATTCAGAAAGTCTTTACTGGGATGGGTGAGTCATGCACCTGATAAGAAAATACACCTATTTTTAGGCAGATATAGTAGCTCTATGGTTACCAAAGTAAACAAATGTTTCATTTCTACTTTTTATGGCTAGTAGCATGGGAAGGTTGCTGGGAACTTGAGCAGCTAGGACCTGATCCAAAGTCCACTGAAGTCAATGGAAAGAGATCCCTTGATTTACAGTGGGCTTTGGCTGAGGCTGTTAGCTAGGGAGGCCAGGGAAGGCTGTGAGGTCAGGGAAGGCTAGTGCCATGGTTAAGGTACTAGCCTGGAACTTGGGAGATCCCAATTCAATTCCCATGTTTGCCACAAACTTCCCCTGAGGCTTTGTGTCTCAGTTCCCCCTCACTACAATGGGAATAATAGTAGTTCCCATATGAGTGTTGAGGTAATACGGTAATGAGGGATCTACAAGGCCCTAAGATAGATAGGTGCTGAGTGCTCTTGATTTCAAATGGAAGTTGAGATGTTGAGTGCCTGGTGAGATTGGACCTAACTGACTGTCCTTTGAAGGATCCTTGGGTCAGCAACTTGGACCTTCCTTAAAAATAACAAATAGGGAAGAAGGATTTGTTCCAACTCCTCAGTGTAGAACATTTTGTTTTATCCAGGGCCAGCCTTAGGAGTGGGTGATGTGGGTGACTGCCCAGAGCACCATGCTCAAGGAGGTGCCATGGTCAGCTCCCCAACTCACATACAGCCAGCCCAAGGCCCCTTTAACTCCTGAGTGCTGGACCTGGAGCCGTGGAGAAACAGCCCCAGCCAGGGGCTCCTAATGTGCATTGAGCTCCAGCTACTAGTACTGGATGACCTGGGAAGGGATGGGACTTCCTCTTCCTCTGCATAGGCTGCTTCTGGGACAGGGTCAGACCCACCTCCAGGAACCTCCCCTGACTGCAGGAAGCTCTTCACACCCTCCCCCCACACTTCCTGCCCCCATTGCTCCTCAGCTGTGGGGGGAAGAGTCACTGTACAGAGAGCTTTCCGCCCCACTCCCCATCTGTCCAACCTCTGTGCATCTGGAGTCAAAGAAATGGCACCAAAATACCAGTCTGTACAGGGCAAATTCACCCAGGGAATTTTCCCTAAGACTGGCCCTGGTTGTGTTTCAACTTAGTGCTGTGGTGTAGAAGCAACACGGGAACCTGGCAGGCCCTTCTGTCACTCTACAGGTTAGCGACTGGCACACTCCAATCCTTGAGTCCTCTAATCATCTCCCTGAAGTGTCCAGCTGCTGGTCCACTGGACATTCAGTGTTCACAGATTCACTGCTTCCAAAGAAACAGTACATCCCATCTGATCAGCTCCACCTCGGCTCACCACTCTGCCAAACATACAACACTTAATTAACAAGGTACTCCCATATCTAACCAAGTGCTGCTCATGCAAAATCGTTACAGTGTTTTACAGTCAGGCTGGCTCTGACCCTGCTTTTGTGAAACAAACACGGTCAGCTTGCCTCCTTGGTGAAGGATCCCATGTGTTTCTTTGCATTCCGATATACATAGAACCTCAGAGTTACGAACTCCAGAGTTACGAACTGACCACTCAACTACACACCTCATTTGGAACCAGAAGTACGCAATCAGGCAGCAGCAGAGACCAAAAAAAAAGCAAGTATAGTACTGTGTTAAATGTAAACTGCTAAATATATAAAGGGGAAGCAACAGTTTTCTTCTGCATATTAAAGTTTCAAAGCTGTATTAAGTCAATGTTGAGTTGTAAACTTTTGAAAGAACCACCATATGGTTTTGTTCAGAGTTACGAACATCCTCCATTCCCAAAGTGTTCATAACGCTGAGGTTTTTTACTGTACACCAGAACAATCCGTTGTTTTTATTCATAAACAGGACACCCCTCTGCTCTTTGTTTCATCCTGTAGTTTTCCTCTTGTGTAGATTTCACAATCTCTTATGTCACCCTGGCTAAGTATGCAAAATAGGCACACATTATGAGGTATACAATCCAAAATGGCCAGACAGAGAGGGAGTTATCTACAGCCTGAAAGGAACATTTACGAGGTATGGCACCTCCTGGTGACTGGCCTTAGCTCCAAGACCGTAAGAACATCATAATCAGTATTGATAACATAACTCCTCCAACATTATCTGTACAGAATTTCACAGTGATTATGAGGACCAGTGGGATATGGCTATAGGTACAGACCTTGCATGCCACCCTTTGCAGAACTAATATGCATTTTTCCAACCTAGGTGATCCCTGTAAAATCCTATGCACCCCCTCTACTTCTTGGCACCAGGGGGTCCCTGGGTCAGAAGTATCTCATCACTTCATTTGCCTTCCAAGTCCTGAGTTCAAGGTTCTGTTTTTCACCTGCCTCTGTTGACAGCACAGTCCATGCCTCAAGTGCATTTAGGAGGTACATCATAAGCACCTGAAAATACATCAGGAAAGTTCAGGGAAATGCTTCCTGCTCTGTTGTAAGCATTGGTTTCACCACTGATGATAGCAGGGGAATCATGAAATCTGAAGCAGAGAGGCTTGGGGGAAAGTGAAATGGGAACTGATGCATCTCACACATTAGAAACGGAAATATGTTTGTGTGGCTCTAAAGGTGAAATCTTGTCCCCCATGGAGTTATGGGGAGTCAGGCCATAGACTTCATTGGAGCCAGGATTTTACTCTGTATTCTGTGAATGAGATGGGATCTTCAATATACACATATTTTGCATTACAAACACACTCATATTTATATAACTATGTTCATTACCGCAGTGCCTTGGGACCAGCTCTGTACAGACAGAGTAGTAGGTGGTGTCTGTGCAAAAGACCTTATGATCTGAATATGCACCTGAGACCCAGGGTGAGGGGAAGGGGTAGAGCACACAAGCAGAGCCATCCATGTAATGTTTCTTTTGTCTTTATTGATTGGATTTACTTAAGCACCATCCCCATTTTTTTCCTTTATCCCCCATTCTCAAAAGCTCTGCATTGCCATGTCTGTGTGCTGTGATACAGAGACTCCCTCTGTAATCCATCCACACCACGCTGTGCAGCCAGGGGCCATTAAGAGACGTGCAAAAGAGAAGCTATCTCTTTCCCAGGAGATAAGCTCTTTGCCTTCACACCAGCACCCACAGCCTCTCCCTTACTGGGAGTGAGTGATAAGATCTGGATTCCAGACCGTAGAAGTTCCAGGCACACAGAATTGCCATGCTCCCGCTGCTGAACACACCCAGGGTGTGTTGTGTAACATGCAAAGGGAAGTCTGCAGGCAGAGTAGCAGGGTCGTGTGGGGTGCTGGTGCCACGCTTTGTTTGTGTCACACGCTCAGACACATGATCTCTCTGGTACAGACAGCCTACAGTGTTATGTGCTGTACTGCAAGTACAATAAGCCATCGAGGACATTAATCAATTAATTGTGTACCTGGAGTGCTAGCAAGCCACAAATCATCAGTGAATGAAATGGCCAGACTAGCTTAGCTGCCTGTCCATGCAGCCCCAGGTTGGGCTTTTTCAGAACACACAGGGAAATCCTTTTAACTTTAAAAACAGAAACTGGTTCTTGGAAACTGACTCATTGGCTATTGGCTTCATTTTCTAAAGGTTGCAAGAAAACCTCAGCTGAGGCTTCTACGGGGTGTGACACCTGCTGATCTAACCAGGTAACAAACAAATCGTTGTCTACAAAGGAACCCAGCAATTACCCTGCCATGCAGCTATGTACAGCAGGCACAGTAGGATAAACCTGTTTGTCTGCTAGTGTAAAAAAAAATGCTGATTTATTATCAGACTTCTGCGGAATTTCAGGGCCAGACCTAATTTTATGTCTTCACCGAATGGTTAATGGATTTTAAAGGGTATTTATAGAACCATCCTGCTAGAGGTCAGAAAACATATTCCCGAATATGTATGCACTGGGTGTATGGCCTCCAAAAAATCTCAGAGTAACAGCCGTGTTAGTCTGTATTCGCAAAAAGAAAAGGAGTCCTTGTGGCACCTTAGAGACTAACCAATTTATTTGAGCATGAGCTTTCGTGAGCTACAGCTCACTTCATCAGATGGATACTGTGGAAAGTGTAGAAGATCTTTTTATACACACAAAGCATGAAAAAATAGCTCCCCCCACCCCACTCTCCTGCTGGTAATAGCTTATTTAAAGTGATCACTCTCCTTACAATGTGTATGATAATCAAGATAGGCCATTTCCAGCACAAATCCAGGTTTTCTCACCCCCCCCACCACCACCACAAACCCACTCTCCTGCTGGTAATAGCTTATCTAAAGTGACCACTCTCCTTACAATGTGTATGATAATCAAGATAGGCCATTTCCAGCACAAATCCAGGTTTTCTCACCCCCCCCACCACCACCACAAACCCACTCTCCTGCTGGTAATAGCTTATCTAAAGTGACCACTCTCCTTACAATGTGTATGATAATCAAGGTGGGCCATTTCCAGCACAAATCCAGGGTTTAACAAGAACGTCTGGTGGTGGGGGGGGGGTTAGGAAAAAACAAGGGGAAATAGGTTACCTTGCATAATGACTTAGCCACTCCCAAATCTTGGGAGACAGGCCAGTCCTTGCCTACAGACAGCCCCCCAACCTGAAGCAAATACTCACCAGCAACCACATACCACACAACAGAACCACTAACCCAGGAACCTATCCTTGCAACAAAGCCCGTTGCCAACTGTGCCCACATATCTATTCAGGGGACACCATCACAGGGCCTAATAACATCAGCCACACTATCAGAGGCTCGTTCACCTGCACATCCACCAATGTGATATATGCCATCATGTGCCAGCAATGCCCCTCTGCCATGTACATTGGTCAAACTGGACAGTCTCTACGTAAAAGAATAAATGGACACAAATCAGATGTCAAGAATTATAACATTCATAAACCAGTCGGAGAACACTTCAATCTCTCTGGTCACACGATTACAGACATGAAAGTTGCGATATTACAACAAAAAAACTTCAAATCCAGACTCCAGTGAGAAACTGTTGAATTGGAATTCATTTGCAAATTGGATACAATTAACTTAGGCTTGAATAGAGACTGGGAGTGGCTAAGTCATTATGCAAGGTAACCTATTTCCCCTTGTTTTTTCCTATCCCCCCCCCCCTCAGACATTCTTGTTAAACCCTGGATTTGTGCTGGAAATGGCCCACCTTGATTATCATACACATTGTAAGGAGAGTGGTCACTTTAGATAAGCTATTACCAGCAGGAGAGTGGGTTTGTGTGGCGGGGGGGGGGGGGGTGAGAAAACCTGGATTTGTGCTGGAAATGGCCCAACTTGATTATCATACACATTGTAAGGAGAGTGATCACTTTAGATAAGCTATTACCAGCAGGAGAGTGGGGTGGGGGGAGCTATTTTTTCATGCTTTGTGTGTATAAAAAGATCTTCTACACTTTCCACAGTGTGCATCCGATGAAGTGGGCTGTAGCTCACGAAAGCTTATGCTCAAATAAATTGGTTAGTCTCTAAGGTGCCACAAGTACTCCTTTTCTTTTTGCAAAAAATCTGTGAAAAGAACATGAAGGTCACCAAGTCAAGCTCTCAAAAATTAGGAGATGCCAGAATTAGGGTTGCCTGGGCCTTAATTCAACCCTCTTGTGCTTTGTGCGTTGTGCATTTTGATGGTTACATGATCACATGCAACTTTTTTCAAAGTTTAGTGCGTCTGTTCTAAAATATTGTGCTATTCAGCCATTATGACCTAAATCAATTTGTAACTAGGGGGGCCAGGTGGTTCAGCAAACTGGTGATGGGCTGTTGAGACTTTCACCTTGAAGGCACCAGTTCAGATCTACTCCAGTTTGGCAGAACTCGAAAGCTGTCCTCACTAGCTGGCTGTTGACATGGCCTGTGTAAAATGAGTGTGGGGTCGCTTCAAATGCAGTTGGACAAGTATGCCCTTTCTTTGCTCCCGCACTCCTCAATTGCACTGACTGGTACCATTTTGTTGGCACTCTCATCAGAGATGTCAAGGAATGAATGCATTACCAAGCCTGAGCTACCCTCCTATGGAGCTGGTCCCTTGACGTCATGGCTGAGGCATGTTGGCAGGGCAGGATGGGGGGGAAATGCCCTGTTGCTGAATATGCGGGTCCTATGATGTGGATAAACATGAATTTAGCTTCCACCACAATCAGCCTGGCACTTTTCACCATCACTAGATATAAATCAGGGGAGAAATGGGCAGTATTTGGGGTGGCTCTTGGCCAATATTGAGAGGTGGATGTTTGTGGCAAATTGGTAGAATCTACTTTGGGAGCAGAAGGGGAGCTATCGCAGCAGAACTTCATGACTGTGTACGAAAGCAGCAGCTATTTGCATGGGCTTTTTGGCACGGCACGAATCCGAGACGAGGGAGAAACTCACTACATAGCCTGTCCTTGCAGAATTTCAAGCTCAGGTTTGGATAGTCTGAGCGAGCATCAGAATTTTTGCTATGCTGGTGCAAACCGAGCTTGAGCTCTGAACCTTTTGGAGAGTCAGACATCACCAGTGGGAGGAAGGAGGACCTTGTGGTTAAGGCATTGACTAGTACTCGGGAGATCTGGGATCAACTGGTGGGCCTCTGATACTGAGTTTCCGAGGAACCTTGGGCCCAGTCACTTAGTATCTCTGAGTTCCCCATTTATAAAGGGGGGATATTGATATTTCCTTTCTCCCACACTTAGTCTTGTCTCCTTAGACTGTAAGTTCTTCCAGGCAAGGCCAGTCTCTTAACATGTGAATGTACAGCATCTAGCACAATAGGTCTCTGCTGTCATTGGGGCCTCTACTGGAAGGGGAATAAATAACTATTCAGTGTTCTTTCCCATTTATTCTTACAAGCTCGTTTTCTCTTCCCTTCCCTTTCTCTAGTAGGGCTTTACAGTGATTGTCAGGTTAGGGGTGAACTGACATCTGAATGCTTTGTGCAAGAGATCCTGTCTGGCGACAATAATTTATCCCCTGAGGTCTGTGCTCTTATCAGAGAGGTGAAACACTCCTCTGCTCGGGGAATAATTCATTAGGCAACACTTTTTTTTTTTTCCATGTCAGAAGTCAGTCCAAAAGGAAAGGTCTTTGCCCCATGGCTATTTCAGCTTATTAAAGATACCTTTCAAGACATGGATGAGTGAGCAGTTTGAATAAAAGATTCAGGATTCTTTGCCCAAAACTTGAACCATCACCTTTTCTTTTTTAGAAATGGGCCCCAACTTAAACTTCAGATCTGAATGATCCTGGACTCTGAACAAGTTTGGGTCCAAACTTTGTGACTTTCCCCTATATCTGCATTGGGCCAAAGCAAGACTTCTGATCCAAAACCTCCTGAACTTTGGAGCAGTTCAGGTCCAGAGACAAACGTTGCCCCTTGGCTCTATCTCTTTCTTTTCATAAAGTTCAGGAAATGTTGTTGAATGTCTTATTTTTGCTGTCCATGCCCATGTCCATGGCGTAAGGGCAGTTGGCTGTGCAAACTGACCAAAGGTAGAAAGTACCAAGAATCTCCCATGAGACCTTGTTCCTTTGGGATTTCCAGCCTAAGTTTGCAGACCCAAGAGCTTGAGGTCATTTGAATCGGCCAGACTTTGTGGAGCTTCTCTGAAACTGAAGCTGAGTTTGGATGGAAGTTTTGGTGTTTGCCTATTGTTTCTCTGGATTTCCACCAGTATCTTCAGCTTCTTTTGATTTCTATTGTTCCACCATTTAATTACATAAAGAATTACCAGGTAGAATGTGTGTCTGCCTCCTTAATAGATGGCTCGTTATACAGGGCGGGAAACAGAAAGGACAAAAGCTTTATGTGCCAACAGCCCTGTCACAATCTTACAGTGCTTAAGAGGTGAAAGATGAGAGTAACCCGTCTGTTCTAATTATAGCCGGATGGGCCATGGTCTAGGTATGCTAAGGCCTGTGCTGGCTGGGGAATTGCAGCGATTGCCCTGTTGATATAATGGTGATGAATTGCCTAATAAAGTCCTTGTATTCAGCTGAACAGAGGGAAAGCTTCCCCTCACCCCCCATTTAAAACCACTTGTATAACTTTCATGTTAAGCTTAGCCTCTCTCTGGGAATTGCTGGCTGAAAGGAGAATTGCTGGCTATGCAGTGACGTATCTGGGTCTACATGCTGCTGGCCTTGGAAGGCAGACGTGACGAACCTAATTTCTCATTTTGAAAGTACTATAACATTGGAGTACTTATGGTATTTTGGCCTATCACTGGATCATCTGAGCACCTTGCCAGACTGGAAATGTCTCAAGAGAAATCACTTTTATCATTGGTTCTGGCTAGAACCAGAAAGTCCAGAAGTGAGTGAAAAATTAAAAGGTAAATAGTAGAGATGGACTCATACAAAAACCTCTGCTCCAAATAGCCTTGAATCTTGGGAAACTTTGGATATCATCTTTTGTGTCTGGCCCCCAGGCACCATCATGGGTTAAAGCAAACCTTTAGATTTGAACACCCCAAATGTTGAGAACGTTTGCATCGGATCTGAACTTTGTGGCTTGGACTCAACCCTAGAAAAGATTTGTTTTTAAAAGGTAAACTGTTTTGAACTCCAAAGAGTTTGATTCAGGATCTACATAAACTTGAACCTCCATACTAGCCGTCAGCCTTCAGGGCAGTGCTAAATCAGGCTGGGCTCATGTTAGGTATGCTCCAGTATACCAACAAGTCATTGGGCAACGTCCCAGAATCACTGGGTGAAATTCTGTGGCCTGTGTGATACAGGAGGGCAGATTAGATGATCACAGTGGACTCTTCTGCCTCTCAAAATCTAAGCATCTGTGCAGCACTAGTTTCTGTTCAGTCCATTATCTGAGTATCCCTATTGCCTCACCACCTTGTTTTTTAATCCTGCACATTTCCCATGTATAACCCAAAAGATCCTGAGTTGCAAAGTTTAAAATTAACTTTGCCATTCCGTGAGATGACCCCGGCTTTTTATAATAAACTGCACTGCACGGGGAGGAGACTTTTCATTAGGGTGCAGCCACTGATGATTTTTAATGAATTCTCCATGTAATGTTCTGTTCTGCTGGCTTGTACCCCCTGTAATTATTTTCGGAAGCCCATAGAGGTACAGTTCAGCTAACATTCTACCAGCTCATTACGTCCCCTGGGTTAGAATACCCAGTTAAAGTGGTGATATCCCTGGAGTCTCAAGAAGATGTACTGGAGATGCCAAAAACATCAGATGTGTTCTCTGAGCATGTTGGTGTTTGTGTTTTCAGCTCTGCTTCAGTTTTCAGATTCCTTGGAGGGATAAGTTGCTGCTGAATTGTCAGAATCGCCTTAAGATGCTGACTTCAGGTTGCTGCCACTGGCCTCATTACGTTAATGAGAGATATTTTAAGGAATACAAATAATCTGGCATTTACGTTTTCAGAGAGTGAATGGGCTTACCCAGCAGTTTTTATTTTATGAGACTCTTTTAATGTTCAGCTTAGAAAGAGCTGACCATCTAGATCACCCACCGCTCCCTGGCTAGAATTAAGCTGGTTATTATTTGTGTTGCATTGCTGCCTGCAATGTTCTTGTCTCTGCCATGTGCACCAGCAGATCGCCTCTGTCCCTGAAGAGCTCACAATCTAAGATTTCCAGTAAACCTCAGCATATCTTTCAAACTGAAATACACAAGCTGAACAAATGAGGGATGGCCAAAGTGAGCCTCAGCCTGAACTATGGGCCTCAGCTTTAATATGTATGGAGAGGATGGAATCCAGCATCCAGTGTTCCATCTTTGAATCTGAATGGCCTGTGAGTATGCTTTCAATAAGTTCCATGGTCTGCAAATCTCACCCTTTGGAAATTGCCAGTGTGGCCCTTAGGTTATGTCTACACTACGAAATTTGGTTGAATTTATAGAAGTCGGTTTTGTAGAAAGCATTTTTATACAGTCAATTGTGTGTGTCCCCACACAAATGCTCTAAGTGCATGTAGTCAGTGGAGTGTGTCCACAGTGCCGAGGCAACCATCGACTTCCGGAGCGTTGCACTGTGGGTAGCTATCCCACAGTTCCTGCAGTCTCTGCCGCCCATTTGAATTCTGGGTAGAAATCCCAGTGCCTGATGGGGCTAAAGCATTGTCGCGAGTCATTCTGGGTACATATCGTCAGGCTCCCCTTTCCTCCCTCCTTCCGTGAAAGCAAGGGCAGACAATCGTTTTGCGCTTTTTTTCTTGAGTTACCTGTGCAGATGCCACACCACGGCAAGCATGGAGCCCGCTCAGCTCACTGTGACCGTATGTCTCCTGGGTGCTGGCAGACGCAGTACTGCATTGCTACACAGCAGCAGTTTCTTGCCTTTTGGCAGCAGACAGTGCAGTATGACTGGTAGCCGTCGTCGACGTAGTCCTGGGTGTTCTTTTAACCGACCTCAATGAGGTCGGGGCGCCTGGGCAAACATGGGAGTGACTCAGCCAGGTCATTACCCTTTTAAGTTTCGTCTCATGGCGATTCAGTCCTACCAGCAGTGCACTGTCTTTTAATCTGAAGCCAGCAGAAGACGATGGCCAGCAGTCATACTGCACCGTCTTCTGCTGAGCACCCAGGAGATGACGATGGCTAGCAGTCGTACTGTACAGTCTGCTGCCAGCAAGATGTATAAAGATACATGAAGTGGATCAAAACAAGAAATAGACCAGATTTGTTTTGTATTCATTTTCTCCTCCCTCCCTCCATGAAATCAACGGCCTGCTATAGCCAGTTTTGAGTTCTATTCTTGAGGGGGCCATTCTGTTTCTCACAAAGCAACCCCCTTTGTTGATTCTAATTCCCTGTAAGCCAACCCCGTAAGCCATGTCGTCAGTCGGCCCTCCCTCCATCAGGGTAACGGCAGACAATCGTTCCGCGCATTTTTTTTGTGCAGATGCCATATCACGGCAAGCATGGAGCCTGCTCAGATCACTTTGGCAATTAGGAGCACATTAAACACCACACCCATTATCCAGCAGTATATGCAGCACCAGAACCTGGCAAAGCGAAACCAGGCGAGTAGGCGACGTCAGCGCGGTGACGAGAGTGATGAGGACATGGACACAGACTTCTCTCAAAGCACGGGCCCTGGCAATGTGGGCATCATGGTGCTAATGGGGCAGGTTCATGAGGTGGAACGCCGATTCTGGACTTGGGAAACAAGCACAGACTGGTGGGACCGCATAGTGTTGCAGGTCTGGGACGATTCCCAGTGGCTGCAAAACTTTCACATGCGTAAGGGCACTTTCATGGAACTTTGTGACTTTGTTTCCCCTGCCCTGAGGCACAAGAATACCAAGATGAGAGCAGCCCTCACAGTTGAGAAGTGAGTGGCAATAGTTCTGTGGAAGCTTGTAACGCCAGATAGCTACCGGTAAGTGGGAAATCAATTTGGAGTGGGCAAATCTACTGTGGGGGCTGCTGTGATGCAAGTAGCCAACGCAATCAAAGATCTGCTGATATCAAGGGTAGTGACCCTGGGAAATGTGCAGGTCATAGTGGATGGTTTTGCTGCATGGGATTCCCTAACTGTGGTGGGGCCATAGACGGAACCCATATCCCTATCTTGGCACCGGAGCACCAAGCCGGTGAGTACATAAACCTCAAGGGGTACTTTTCAATAGTGCTGCAAGCACTGGTGGATCACAAGGGACGTTTCACCAACATCAACGTGGGATGGCCGGGAAAAGTACACGACGCTCGCATCTTCAGGAACTCTGGTCTGTTTCAAAAGCTGCAGGAAGGGACTTTATTCGCAGACCAGAAAATAACCATTGGGGATGTTGAAATGCCTATAGTTATCCTTGGGGACCCATCCTACCCCTTATGCCATGGCTCATGAAGCCATACACAGGCAGCCTGGACAGTAGTCAGGAGCTGTTCAACTACAGGCTGAGGAAGTGCAGAATGGTGGTAGAGTGTGCATTTTGTTGTTTAAAAGCGCGCTGGCGCAGTTTACTCACTCAGTTAGACCTCAGCGAAACCAATATTCCCACTGTTATTACTGCTTGCTGTGCACTTCGCAGTATCTGTGAGAGTAAGGGGGAGACATTTATGGTGGGGTGGGAGGGTTGAGGCAAATTGCCTGGCTGCTGGTTACCCACAGCCAGACACCAGGGCGGTTAGAAGAGCACAGGAGGGCGCAGTGTGCATCAGAGAAGCTTTGAAAACCAGTTTCATGACTGGCCAGGCTACGGTGTGAAAGTTCTGTTTGTTTCTCCTTGATGAAACCCCCCGCCCCTTGGTTCACTCTACTTCCCTGTAAGCTAACCACCCCTCCCCCTCCTTTCGATCACCGCTTGCAGAGGCAATAAAGTCATTGTTGCTTCACATTCATGCATTCTTTATTAATTCATCACACAAATAGGGGATAACTACCAAGGTAGCCCAGGAGGGGTGGTGGAGGAGGGAAGGACAAGGCCAGACAGCACTTTAAAAGTTTAAAACTTTAAAACTTATTGAATGCCAGCCTTCTCTTGCTTGGGCAATCCTCTGGGGTGGAGTGGCTGGGTGGCCGGAGGCCCCCCCACCATGTTCTTGGGTGTCTGGGTGAGGAAGCTATGGAACTTGGGGAGGAGGGCGGTTGGTTACACAGGGGCTGTAGCAGCGGTCTGTGCTCCTGCTGCCTTTCCTGCAGCTCAACCATACGCTGGAGCATATTAGTTTAATCCTCCAGCAGCCTCAGCATTGAATCCTGCCTCCTCTCATCATGCTGCCGCCACCTTTCAGCTTGAGCCCTCTCTTCAGCCCACCACCTCTCCTCCCGGTCATTTTGTGCTATCCTGCACTCTGACATTGTCTGCCTCCATGCATTCGTCTGTACTCTGTCAGTGTGGGAGGACAGCATGAGCTCAGAGAACATTTCATCACAAGTGTGTTTTTTTTTGCCTTCTAATCTTCGCTAGCCTCTGGGAAGGAGAAAATCCTGTGATCCTTGAAACACATGCAGCTGGTGGAGAAATAAAAAAGGGACAGTGGTATTTAAAAAGACACATTTTATAGAACAATGGGTACACTCTCTTTCACGGTAAAGCTTCTGTTAACATTACATACACAGCACATGTGCTTTCGTTCCAAGGTCACATTTCGCCTCCCCCCAGCGCGTGGCTAGCCCCTCCCCTCTCCTCTCTCCCCGCTGGCTAACAGCAGGGAACATTTCTTTTCAGCTACAGGCAAACAGCCCAGCAGGAACGGTCACCTCTGAATGTCCCCTTAAGAAAAGCACCCTATTTTAACCAGGTGACCATGAATGATATCACTCTCCTGAGGATAACACAGAGAGATAAAGAACAGATGTTGTTCGAACGCCAGCAAACATACACTGCAATGCTTTGTTCTACAATGATTCCCAAGTACGTGCTGCTGGCCTGGAGTGGTAAAGTGTCCTACCATGGTGGATGGAATAAGGCTGCCCTCCCCAGAAACCTTTTGCAAAGGCTTTGGGAGTACATCCAGGAGAGCCGCGAATGCCAGGGAAAATTAATCATTAAACATGATTGCTTTTAAACCATGTACAGTATTTTAAAAGGTACACTCACCAGAGGTTCCTTCTCCGCCTGGCAGGTCCGGGAGGCAGCCTTGGGTGGGTTCGGGGGGTACTGGCTCCAGGTCCGGGGTGAGAAACAGTTCCTGGCTGTCGGGAAAACCAGTTTCTCCGCTTGCTTGCTGTGAGCTATCTACAACCTCATCAACATCATCTTCCTTGTCCCCAAAACCTGCTTCTATGTTGCCTCCATCTCCATTGAAGGAGTCAAACAACATGGCTGGGGTAGTGGTGGCTGAACCCCCTAAAATGGCATGCAGCTCATCATAGAAGCAGCATGTTTGGGGCTCTGACCCGGAGCGGCCGTTCGCCTCTCTGGTTTTCTGGTAGGCTTGCCTCAGCTCCTTAAGTTTCAAGCGGCACTGCTTCAGGTCCCTGTTATGGCCTCTGTCCTTCATGCCCTGGGAGATTTTGACAAAGGTTTTGGCATTTCGAAAACTGGAACGTAGTTCTGATAGCACGGATTCCTCTCCCCATACAGCGATTAGATCCCGTACCTCCCATTTGGTCCATGCTGGAGCTCTTTTGAGATTCTGGGACTCCATCATGATCACCTCTGCTGATGAGCTCTGCATGGTCACCTGCAGCTTGCCATGCTGGCCAAACAGGAAATTGAAATTCAAAAGTTCGCGGGCCTTTTCCTGTCTACCTGGCCAGTGCATCTGAGTTGAGAGTGCTGTCCAGAGCAGTCACAATGGAGCACACTGGGATAGCTTCCGGAGGCCAATACCGTCTAATTGTGTCCACAGTACCCCAAATTTGACCCGCCAAGGCCGATTTCAGTGCTAATCCCCTTGTCGGGGGTGGAGTAAGGAAATCGATTTTAAGAGCCCTTTAAGTCGAAAAAAAGGGCTTTGTCGTGTGGATGGGTGCAGGGTTAAATCGATTTAATGCTGCTAAATTCGACCTCAACTCCTAGTGTAAACCAAGGCTTAGTGAAGGAAAGATGGACTGGTCATCTAACGTAACATCTTCATGTTGTTGTATAAAGAGAGTTCAGTAACACCCCCCAAGTCCCATCCTGTTGGCAGAATTCAGCAGTGAAATGAAGAACCAGGAGCAGGCTTTGCATATTATTACTGTGTGCATTTCACAATTAACAGTATTAAAGACTTAGATACAATTAATCACTCTTCATTTAATGAGTTAAACTTGTAGCATAATGGAGGTTTATGAACAGCTCCAAAATCGTCTCTGTTTGCATTGGAGCCTCTAGGTAGCTCCCTAGTTGCAAGATTGCTAAGCAGTTCTATCCTAATTTCTGGAATATCCACAAACCGTCCTCCGCAAAACTGAAAAAGTTTTAAAATAGTACAGTAAAGGCTGAGATTTTCAAACCTGCCTGATGGAACTGGGTGCTTCATTGCTGTTAAAATATGTGGAAAGTGGGTGTCTAAATCCTCTAGACAACTTTGAAAACTTAAGCCTTAATGTGCCACTTTCCAAGCAGTGACAGCACAATTGGACCGTTATTTGATACTGATCCATTCAAAACTGGGGAGAGTTAGGTTTAGGAAACACGGTGAATTCCTTAGCCAAGTCTCTTTTGCAAGCTGATGCTGCAGCCTGTTTTCGTGCAATTCAATAGCTTTGCCTGCATAAAGACTGCAGGTTTGGGCACAGTAGGAGTTCATAAGGCATTGGCAAGCATTGTCTTGGGGCAGGCTTTATTACACAGCGAATTTACCTGACTTCCCATCACATAAGGTGTTTATCTCCTGAGTGAGGATTAGCTAAATACTGTCACACGTGACAAAGTCTGGTATAGCTGAGTAAGTGGTTTAGTCTAATCCTCCTGAGAGGGATTTGCTGTCTTGAAGGGGTTGCTAGGAAGTCTGTCTGCACACACCAGTCTTTTAGATGACTTTCAAATAGTTTTCTTTTCATTTTGAGTTGTGTGGTTGTTTCAGGACAGAATTTCTCATCAAGACACCTGGGTAATAATTGGTTCAATGCAGATCTCCTTGGAACACAGACAGTATGAAAATAGTTTGCTTAATCCTGAGGTCTCCACTGAGGAAAAAAATGCCACAAATGTCCAAACAGGACCCCACTGGACTTGAGTCAATGGAAGTTTGTCTGAGTAAAAGCCCTTGTGAACAGGGCCATGCTGATGCACAACACCAATGTGGTTCTGTTTTGACATTTGTGGGCGTTTTTACATGTGTTGTGCAGATGAGCATTGCCTCTCATCGGACTCTTGTTTTGCGTATATAGACTAATTTTAAATTTCAAGGTATCTCAGGGACAGGTCTGCTAACGGTGTGATAGGTGCAAGGAATGATGTGGATGCAGCATTCAGTCACCAGATAAAAGGGAGTGTTTTATAGTGGTTGGAGCAGAGGACAAGAGGGACTGGGTGTCAGAATGCCTTTAGTTTACAGTGACTTTGGGAGAGTCATTCATCCTCTCTGTGTCTCGCTTTACCCACCTGTATAATGAGGTTAATAGTCTTGGGAGATTTAAATGTGAAGATCATTAGACTGAAAGCATTAGATTGCTCTAGCACAATCAGAAGTTGTGGACTTGAAACAAGAATTACTAGATGAAATTTACTGGTCTGTGTTGTGCAGGACGTCAGATTACCTGACTATAATGGTTCCTCCTGGTCCTGAAATCTACGACTGGAAGTTACCAAGTAATATATTTTTTTAGCCAGTCAAGGAGTAGTATTGAAGTACTAGATAGGGAAGTAAGTCTTGCGAGGTGTCTTAAACTAGAATGATGGCTACAGCACAGAGGGTGAGGGATTTAAAACAGCCCAGATGTAAGGGGTACCCTTGGAGCTCTGACATGGACATGCCAGGCTCTCCCACGCCACTCTAGTCTCCCTTGAGAAACCAAATCCTAGAATTTAAATCACAAAACCATTACAGCAACAGAGAAAATAGACATGAAAATCAGACATTTGACAACGGTGGGTGGGCGACTGGGGTCCTAGGATTTGTGTTTACATTCTCTTATTTCTTTTTTTAATGAATTAAGGATTACGTATGGGGTCAAAATAATTCAACATCCAGTCTTCACATGGAATTTCAGTTTTTATGTTAGAAATGAAATGACAGATACTGAGTTATTGGGAAAATGGATCCCCGTGGTATGGAATAAAGCCACTGAACATGTAAACTAAGTGACAAGATCCTGTGGCTTGATTGGGTTTATGGCCAAACTGCTGATATCAACTTTGTCCAGGTTTCTGCAGAACCCAAATGTCCATCAGCATCTACAGCAAACTGGAATGTTCAGTGGTGCCTATCACAGGATACCTTTCTCACTTAGCCTTGGGTAACCAGCACACCTGCAACTTGCTTCGGATACATGCATAGTACACACGATCTGCTGAGGTGCAGCAATGATGTAATAATAAAGGCACAAGTGGCAGGCACGCCCACGCTTTTGGCTCCCCTGCTTGAAAAGAACACAATGAGACCATTAGGACACACAATGGCCCTGACAGACTGGCTGGGTAGCAGGAGATTTGTAGAAAATGGAATTGCAGCAGGCAAATAGGAACATTAAGAGTTTCCCTTATGTAAATGGAATCGAGCACAGATCCCAGCTGCTTCATGAGCAGAACTCCCACTCACTGCAATGGGCGAGCAGGGCTTTTCATAGGCACCTAGTTAGACTTTTTTACCATACCAATTTAGTGCTGGATTGAGAACACTAGACAGTGACGTTCTCTCCATCCAAAGAAAAGAGACAGAAGTGCCAGCCTCCCTGCCTAGTGTTTCCTGCCAGTATATCTCAGCCCCGGTTGAGAGGGGCATGAGAGAGAGTTGCATTTTTCTGGCCTGTGCCATCATTGGCTGCTGTGTTGAGACTGACAATAAAGAGGACTTTATTGTGATTTATTTATTGGTGATTTTTGTGATGTGGACTCTTGTGTGTTTGGGAGAAGAGGTGAAACCCACTACTAGCCTTTCCCATGTAGCTCACCAAACACCTGTGAGATGGTAATAGGATAGTTACCAACCTGGGCTAAATTGGAAGAAGCCATATATTTTCAAGGCTATTCCAGTTGCTCTTCTACTTTAACTCTAAACTGGGTGCAATATATGTTTCTGGTATCGCAGAAAACAAGAGATCAGTTGGAATTATTATGTTTAAAGCCAGAAACGTCACTTTCAGTCCTCTCATCATCATCACCCATAATACAGAGCTCCTATGTAGCCCATATCCTCCTAACTGTTCATTGACATTACATGGTAAGCAATGCTGGCTAGGAAAAGGAACCAGAAGCAGCACAAGGTCTCCTACCCTTTCCTTTCCTGATAACGTACAAGCTTTCATTTTCAAAGCTTTTCAGATCAAAGAAACTGACTATTCACAATGCGCCAATAAACCAGTCCAGCTGCTTTCAACTGCACTGTCTGGTATTGTATTCAGGGATTTAATAGGGGAAAATTGCTTGGCAGGTCTGCTTCACAGATCTCCATTCTGACACACGTCTTTCCCTTCACCCGCTTTCTCCTTGGGATAAATACAACAGAGCCTTTTCCAGCTCTGATCTGATCTGTGAGTAGTGGGATATGGCTTACGTTCCCATGATCCTCTCTTGAAAGTGGAGGCAATTTCCACCACCTTCTATGACACAGTTATTGACGAGAGAGGCTTGACTCAAACACGCAGTGAGAGTGATTCACTATTGGAACAAACTTCCAAACGTAGGGATAGATTTTCCATCCCTTGATGTCTTCAGTTAAGGCTGGATGCTTTTTTGGAAGATATACTTTGGTCAAACACAGGTTATTGTTGCAATATGGGACTAATTGGATGAAATTCTATGGCCTGAATTGTTCAGTTAGTCAGACTAGATAATCTAATTGTCCCTTCTGGCCTTAAAATCTATAGTTCCTTGGACTTGGTGTGAGTTCAGATGTGAACTTCACTGCTAGTTGCCATAATGGACCGAGCCAAAACCTCTGATTTACCTCTCCCCGATCGCAGGCTTTGAGAAAATATGGAGCTGAATTTCATTGTGGGTCCTTATTTCTATAATGGGCCATACACAAACCACAAATCTTAAGACATCTGTACTTTAAGAAAGTTTGGCTTTGGATTCAAACTTTATAGCTCTGGCCCATCTCTTATGTTGATTTGTTTTAGCTTTTCATAATTCATCTTCCTAACAGCAGATCTTTAACGCCTCTTTGTAAGGTACTGATAGGGCTCTCCATTAGCATAGTACCCAAGAGCCTCAGTCTTTAGTGTACCTATCCTCACAATCCCCCTGTGAAGTAGGTAATTATTCTCTTCATTGAACAGATGGGGAAACTGAGGCACAAAGACTAAGTGACTGGCCCAAAGTCACACAGGAAGTCTGTGCAGAGCAGGGATGGGACCCAGGTTTCCTAACCTGGATCATCCTGCCAAGAATCGATCCGAGAATGTATATCAGGAAGGGAGATCTGGGTGCAGAGTTCTGTACATGTTTGGCAGGGAGATCACATCATGGTTAGTATGCCAAATATCTCTCATGTAGACAAAAATTGAGAAGCAAGATCTGACATGTGGATCGGAAACGAGAATTACCACTAATATGCTAGTTTGGTTATGATTTTTCCCCTAGATGGCCTTATTAATTATATAATAAGGTCAAGCCAAATGACTCTGCTTTATATAATATGTAAATACGTTCACAACCTTTGCGAGCAATCTTCCAGCAAAGGAGGAGCACAGTGTGACCTATTTAGTTCTAATTTTAAGGTGAAACCAACAACCTACTCATTAGCTTGTTATTGTAACAGTCTTACATTAGTCTGTGTCTGTGTTCCCAGTCTCCCAAACAAATGCATCCTGTCCAGTAAGAATTCCTGACCTGCAGAGTAGGGAAATGATGACATAAGTCATCTCCTACCCAGATTGTCTAATCTGTTCCTCCGACGCTCCCCAAGCCTCGGGAGAAGAATGTGGCTGACTGGGAATTGCAACCAAAGTATTCCTGAGAAGTGGCACACTTACAACACAGTGATGCAGGAGGAATGTGTTTCGACTAGGCCAGGCAATGACTGTGATCCATAAAAGTCCCTTTGTAATAGGTTCAATGCATTCGAACCCCATTTGTTCTGAACAGTTTTGGTGCCATCTCTCCTTAGGCGCTGTCCTGAAACGATTGCCAAATTTTTGAGTACAGCATAGCTTCCAGGGCAATGGTTGGGGATCTTTACAGAGAAGGAAGAAAGGATTCCGAGAGAAAGAAGGATGTGGGGGTGTGAATGTGTATGTATCCACATGGCTCTATTACAGGAGGTGCTGGCCCCACAAGAGTCTAAAGCATGTTTGCCAAAGAGGTTGTAATCTAGTCAAATGACATAACAACTTCATGCTCTAGCTCCTGAATTTTTCAGAATTCCCCTTCTGTGCCATTTTTGTGAATCAGTGGTTTAAAACCCTTTAGGAAAATGTAGTTTTCTCATTATTGGGGATGATCTATGCAAGAGGGGGGAGGGATAGCTCAGTGGTTTGAGCATTTGACCTTGTAAACCCAGGGTTGTGAGTTCAATCCTTGAGGGGGCCATTTAGGGATCTGGGGGAAAAAATTGGGGATTGGCCCTGCTTTGAGCAGGGGGTTGGACTAGATGACCTCCTGAGGTCCCTTCCAACCCTGAGATTCTATGATTCTACAAAGAGCTGGACAAATCCCAGGGCTCTTAAGTCTATTTGAGGAGGGGGTCTTTTGGGAAGCAAACAAATATTTGTCAAGCTAGACTGGTGGTCTAATATTCCGCATTGGCAGAAGGAGGGAGGAAGGTTGGGTTTCTGGCTTAGGTCTCTTTTTGAAAGCTCCCCATAACTGGAGAGCATGACAGCGGAAGGAGAGCAGTGTGGCCTAGTGGGTAGAGCACTGGACTGGGATCTGGGAGAATTGGGTTCTATTTCTGGCTTTGCCACTGGCCTGCTGGGTGACCTTGAGCAAGTCACTTCACTTCCTCGTGCCTCAGTTGGGCTTTGACATCTACTGATGAAAAGTACTGATGTATAAGAGTTGGGTAGTATTCTATCTTTTACCACCATAGCCCAAAAACAAATTCTGGGTGATTGACTCATTTGGCAGCTGTTGCCTTATCTTGGTTCCCTATCTGAGTAACATTGACCGTTGAAGGCACTTGATTTCATATAATGCAACACAAAGGTACTGTTTTGTGCATCAAACCATATCCCCCAAAACTTCAGTATTAAATGAGATGATTTGCACAGATAAATGAAATCTACCATATTAGATCACATATGACATATGTCTTTTGTGGCTTCAAAAAGAAAACACGCACAATCAAAAACAACACCAACATCCGTATAATATATGAAAATATCAATCAGAGCTTATTAAAAACTCTCTTCTTCGGCTCAGTGTGAATAGGGCAAAAATTGCCACTGATTTGATTACTACCAGGGACTGATAAAATACTAAAAACATTCTTTTGAGATGGTGATAAAGATTCTTTTTTTTACACAAAAGAGGTTAAAATCCTGCATGCTCTCAGAAGCTGGAAAATTCTACAGTCCAAAAGATGATGAGGTAGATCTTCTGGTGATCCAGATTCACATGGGGAAAAACAATGATGTGAAGAAACTTTTCCATATCTACCTTTAAGGACAGCGGTTTTCATGGTTTGGAATCTTAACTGAACATATGACTTATGTAAATGAAGATTTGATGATTCATTCAAATACGGTTCAAAAACATGGGCCATCTTCAAAGCAGAAAACCAAAAAGCAAACTCAGAATAATGAATCATAGTGAGATTTTCTTGGTGGGTAATATCCGTCTCTCTCTCTGTTTGAGTAGTTGATTACGCTGATGAAAAGGTATGGACAATAAATGAGTAATAGAAAAACCCCAATCTACATATATTGAAGTGGTGGGTCTCATTCTGTGCAAATAAGGAGTACACAGGTTGTTCCTCCATCTCTTGAAGGCAAAGATGGGGCAATCTGTAATCTGAAAGAGTATAGAACTTAGATCAAAATATAAGAAAAGCTCTACTACTTTACAGAAAAACACCCACCTCAATATGTAAAAACAAGGCGGGGTAGACTTGGAGAATTAAATCTGTTCAAAAAATTATTTTGAACTATCTCCAGGGCTGCAGTTTGTTTCCTAAAGCAAACTTCAGAGCATCTGCAATCTTATTTTAGCATTAAAAATTTTTAGCACTGGGGCAACGCTGTTCCCACTATATGAATGGGTAAAACAGAGCAAAGCTGAATAACACTAGGAGGCCAATAGAAAAAGGAGACACACAAAGTCTTTAGCTGAGATGGCTAAGCAGAGAGATGCAGTGAGGCTGTTCCAGAGGGCAGGAGCTGCAGAGCAGAAAGCTCTTGCACCAAACGCAGCATGACTGTGTGAAGGATGATGCTATACAAGAGAAGAGGAGAGCAGAAGAAACACGAGGCCTGTGGAATTCATAGATTCATAGATTCATAGATATTTAGGTCAGAAGGGACCATTATGATCATCTAGTCTGACCTCCTGCACAACGCAGGCCACAGAATTTCACCCACCACTCCTACAAAAAAAAAAACCTCACACCTATATCTGTGCTATTGAAGTCCTCAAATTGTAGTTTAAAGACCTCAAGGAGCAGAGAATCCTCCAGCAAGTGACCCGTGCCCCATGCTACAGAGGAAGGCGAAAAACCTCCAGGGCCTCTTCCAATCTGCCCTGGAGGAAAATTCCTTCCCGACCCCAAATATGGCGATCAGCTAAACCCTGAGCATATGGGCAAGATTCATCAGCCAGATACTACAGAAAATTCTTTCCCAGGTAACTTGGATCTTACCCCATCTAAAACCCATCACAGGCCATTGGGCCTATTTACCATGAATATTTAATTACCAAAACCATGTTATCCCATCATACCATCTCCTCCATAAACTTATCGAGTTTAATCTTAAAGCAAGATAGATCTTTTGCCCCCACTACTTCCCTCGGAAGGCTATTCCAAAACTTCACTCCTCTGATGGTTAGAAACCTTCGTCTAATTTCTAATCTAAATTTCCTAGTGGCCAGTTTATATCCATTTGTTCTTGTGTCCACATTGGTACTGAGTTTAAATAATTCCTCTCCCTCTCTGGTATTTATCCCTCTGATATATTTATAGAGAGCAATCATATCTCCCCTCAGCCTTCTTTTAGTTAGGCTAAACAAGCCAAGCTCCCTGAGTCTCCTTTCATAAGACAAGTTTTCCATTCCTTGGATCATCCTAGTAGCCCTTCTCTGTACCTGTTCCAGTTTGAATTCATCCTTCTTAAACATGGGAGACCAGAACTGCACACAGTACTCCAGGTGAGGTCTCACCAGTGCCTTATATAACGGTACTAAAACCTCCTTATCCCTACTGGAAATACCTCTCCTGATGCATCCCAAGACGACATTAGCTTTTTTCACAGCCATATCACATTGGCAGCTCATAGTCATCCTATGATCAACCAATACTCCAAGGTCCTTTTCCTCCTCCGTTACTTCTAGTTGATGCGTCCCTAGCTTATAACTAAAATTCTTGTTATTAATCCCTAAATGCATGACCTTACACTTCTCACTATTAAATTTCATCCTATTCCTATTACTCCAGTTTACAAGGTCATCCAGATCCTCCTGTAGGGTATCCCTGTCCTTCTCTAAATTAGCAATACCTCCCAGCTTTGTATCATCTGCAAACTTTATTAGCACACTCCCACTTTTTGTGCCCAGGTCAGTAATAAAAAGATTAAATAAGATTGGTCCCAAAACCGATCCCTGAGGAACTCCACTGGTAACCTCCCTCCAACTTGACAGTTCACCTTTCAGTAGGACCCGTTGTAGTCTCCCCTTTAACCAATTCCCTATCCACCTTTCAATATTCCTATTGATGCCCATCTTATCCAATTTAACTAATAATTCCCCATGTGGCACCGTATCAAACGCCTTACTAAAATCTAAGTAAATTAGATCCACTGCGTTTCCTTTATCTAAAAAATCTGTTACTTTATCAAAGAAGGAGATCAGGTTGGTTTGGCACGATCTACCTTTTGTAAAACCATGTTGTATTTTGTCCCATTTACCATTGACTTCAATGTCCTTAACTACCTTCTCCTTCAAAATTTTTTCCAAGACCTTGCATACTACAGATGTCAAACTAACAGGCCTATAATTACTTGGATCACTTTTTTTCCCTTTCTTAAAAATAGGAACTATGTTAGCAATCCTCCAGTCATACGGTACAACCCCTGAGTTTACAGATTCATTAAAAATTCTTGCTAATGGGCTTGCAATTTCTTGTGCCAATTCAAACTTATCCTGCATGTAGTCCTGTGTAAGAACTAGTGCATAGGCCCAAAGTTTTCAAAGGGAGTGAATGAGGGTGGGGAACTGTCTATAGGTAAAAGCAGAAGTGGGTGAAACTTTTCAATCATTTTTTTCATGGCACACTGCATTTTGGGGGCCAAATTTTGTCAAATTCAGGTAAAATTTGATTAATAGTTTTGGTTGTGGGGGGAAAAAATCAAAAGTCTAAAATGCTTTGGTTTGGCCATTTGGAAACATTTCACTTTGACTTTTCTGTTCAAACTGGCATTTCAGTTTCAAATTTGGCCAGTTTTTTTTTTTTTTTTTTAAGTGAAAAACACCAGAAGTGGCCAAATCACAATGAAAAACTTGGGAGGGGGAAGGGAAAAAGGTTTTGTTTCGAGTTGACTGAAATGTTTGGGTTGATTCAGAACTTTTGTTTGTTTTTTGTTTTTTCAGTTTGATGAAAAAATTCAAAAAATGTGTTTAGATTGAAATTGAACCTGATTTTTGTGGGGTGGGGTGTTGCCCTTGAACTGAAAAACTCTGTTATTCACTTAGCTCTAGATAAAAATAACAGGGAAAGACCGTGCAAACTGGGAACTAGGGGAAGAGGGTGGCTGCTCTTGATCCACACTAGATTCCAATCTTTTAACCCTAGAAGTTAGGCAGTTCCATGGTGGTGCTGACCTGATGGTTAGCTACTTTGCTAAGTTACTTTTCAGTAGGAATTGTAGACAGACTCCTCTGATACTCAGGGCTTGTCTATACTACAAGGCTATGGTGGTGGTGCAGCTATGCCACTGCTATCCTCTAGCATAGACTCATCCCACAATAGTGTGACCAGATGTCCAATTTTATAGGTACAGTCCTGATATTTGGGGCTTTGTCTCATTTTGGTGCCTATTACCTCCCACCTGCCTCCCTATTTTTCACCCTTGCTATCTGGTCACCCTATCCCACAACATCAGAAGGTTTTTTCCCATCACAGTAGGAATTCCACCTCCTTGAGCAGCAGTAGCTAGGTCGATGGAAGCATTCTTCCATCAGCTTAGCGGTGACTACACCCGGGGTTAGGTCGGCATAGCTATGGTGCTATGATTTTTTTTCATGGCAATCTAAGTTTTTAGTGGAGACCAGGCAACAGAAGGCAAGACTGAGGTAATACTCTAAAATGAGATCAGACGGGAGATGTCAGTGAAAGCAGCTGAGGCTGACAGACGGTTGCTAAGCACATCCCCTGAATGCTAAGTGCTTTGCGTTGCAAATGACGCGGCATCTCAGCTGCGGCAGATCACTTTGCTGAAAGGAGTAGAGGATGAATCCATATTGTGCTCTGACAGAGAAGAATATCAAGTAATCCCAGGAGCACAGAACACAATGACCTAGCACTGCAGAGGAATATTCCATACTGCCTCCAGCAAGGTAACACAATCCATAAGGATTGCCAGTTAATGACGCATGGTCGCTGAACAAAATCTGTAACTAGTCATTCACTCAGAGTGACAGAATTCAGTACGAGTTTCTTAGCTGGGATTCCTGCCTGAATGAATCTTTTAAGCTTTGAATTGTGCTCAGTTTCCAGCCAGGCTGAAATGGAACTTAGTCTACAGGAAATTGTGCCCTCCTATTAGCTATATGTGGCTATCTTGCCATGACTTCATCACCTGGTCACCACTGATAGGTCACTTAATAGCAGAGCTGGTCAGAAACTGTCATTTCCATTCCCTGGGGAATTCCAACATTTTGAAATTGCCTTGTGGTCCAAATTGTGACAAGAAGCCAAAATTTTGACATTTCCAGCAAAACCAAAGTTCCGAACAATTTCAGTTTGGAACTGTTGAACCATGTTTCCACAATGTTGAAATAGTAGAATAGAATATAAAATATAAAATACATGTTATAATAGAGAACTATACCAATCAATATAGTAACATCAGATAAAAGTTGAAACTAAATTAATTGAGCAAAGAAAATTGAAATGAACTTTTTACGTATTGAAATGAAAAGTTTTTATGTAATCAAAATGAGATGAGAAAATCCAAACTCATTATGACTTTTAAAATTTCATCAGAATCAATTAATTTGTTTCTGTGAAATGTTTTGATTTTGCTGAAACTGCATTTTCTGCTAGAAAACTGTTTTATCAAAACATATTTGACTAGCTCCACTTTGCAGTTAGAGCCACTAAAGAGAGATGGGCCTTGAACCAACATTAAGCTCTTTGTGGTTTTGGGAAGCCAGATCTGGATTCCTGGGTTTCACAGTTGGTTTCCCCAGTTCTGTAATAGGTGGAACTAAAACCCTGGTTCTGGACAGGCCTCCATACTTTAGGGGCTTATTACATTCAAGGCTGGGTCTGAATTTCACATTCTAAATTTACAGAAAGACTTAAGGAGAGCAAGTGACTTGGAGTTCTAGCAAGTGAAGACATTATCCCCAAGTTCCAGGGGAAGGACACAGAAGAAGCCAACAGTAGGCAGAGAACAAAAGTACATGGGCTGAAATTTAGGGGCCCAGATTTTCTGAGTTGCTGACTTTGGAAAGTTTGGGTGCTTTGTGTCTAAATGGGAGCTGAGCTCATCTGAAAATCTGACCGTTTACTTCAGTGCCAAAGTGGAGCTGCTGGGTGTTGAGATTGCTTTGGAAAATCTGTCTTAAAGGACTTAAAGCTCCACACTGAACCCCTAAATAAAAGTGACATAACTTTCAGATGTACTGAATACCCCCCAATTCAATGGGAAGTCAATAGGAGCTGCCAGTCCATTGGTCCACTCTTTCTGGGTGTCTAACTTTGAAAGCTTTGGCCACAATTTCCAGTACTCCTGTACAAATGAATATAACCTGGGCCTTTAGCTTCCTTTTGTCTTACCAGAAGGTCTAAACAAATGGATACAGAGATCATGGGATTTTTCGTTGGCAGAGAGGATCTTGTTTATGAAGATAGCCTTTGATGCTCTTTAGATATGAGGTTTTCCATAGGAAATAAGCTACAACAGGACGCTTGTGCTCCTCTTGACTAGTAGCTGGTTGTTGAGAATGCGTGTGTTCTGTTACAGACACGAGACAGGGCAGCTGGGCGTGCGTTTAACATGAGTGGAGGGAGGGAGGGGACTGAACAGCCAAAGGGCAAGGGCTGGCTAATTTACAAGCAAGCTGATGCCCAAAAAAAGAGGGAGCACGTGTCCTCTGTCCCTGTCTCTGCTCATGCATGAGCCTCTTTCCTGCTGTAACAGCCCTGCACAGCTATGGGGTGAGCCAGAATCACTCAGCCAAAAAAATCCTACCCTTGATTGCTCAGGATGCTTCCAACTCTACACAAAGCAGAAGCTGAGCAGTTTGTGCTGTGAACCAGGGAGAGAGAAAATGCCGTGAGTGAGACAGGATTCACTCTTCAGGCAGAGGGTTCGCTATGTGGTGCCAGAGTTGCAAGATTGGGATTAGCCTTTGTTGGAGATCGGCAGTGTGACTCTATGGGCAGAGTCGCTGGAGCACAACCAGATCAGACAAGTGCATGGCTACCGCCTCGCTTTTGTGTTAGGTAGAGGCAGCAGGAGAGAAGTCAGCTCCAGTCCTGCTTGCTGGATGTTTGTTTCCTTAATCCTTGACACCCTGCACCATCCCCGGCCACTAGTATCATCCTTCGTGTTACCCTCGTCAGTCCCATCTATATCCTCCCTCCTGATGCCTTCTCTCTCTTGCTTCTCAGTACCCCCCACCCTTCCCCATACTGATGCCTGTCCTCCCAGTGCCCCAATAATGGCTTCCCCCTCCCATTGGTGCCTTTTGTCTGGTCTGTGGTTATGTACACGCACACCTGCACCTCCAGGCAAATGTTCCCTGTACGCACTATTCCTGCTGTTAGCATGAACAGGATGCACAAAAGGGCTGTACATTAGGCTGGTGTCAGACACAACAGAGGTGAACATTCACTGTCTGCTGGGCTTTCAGTGGGTGAATGTGTTTCTCTCTGAACACCTGTAGAAATATATATGGCCCTTGACAGGCTTCATGAAATAACCTGTCCATCTGCTGACCTGACATTTGCAAAGATAACAGGTAGAACCTCAGTTGTTAAATAGAAACCACCTTCGCATGGAGGGTGATTTAAAAAAAAATTGTTGCTCATTAATTGCCTAGGTAGTGCCGTAAATTTACAAGCAAGAGGAGCTAGTCAGATCTGCAGATCTGGTATTTATAGAAGCCCTGTTCTTCTGTGTCTAACTGAGTCACTTTCACTCTGCCCCCAAGCCATGCACAGTCTGAAACAGAGGGAGCCAGAAAAATTAACCCTAGGTTTTTGGGGGTGGTGGTAGGGGAACGGGGGGAACTATGCCTAGCCACACAAACATGGCAAAGAAAAAGAATTAAATAAATTCCACCTCCCAAGAAAAGGCTGCTCACAGCCGATCTAACTTGTGCTTTAGCTTTTTTTGTTTGTTCAACATGTGACTTAATGCCACAGTATTCACGAAGCCTGGACATTGCTACGGCAACAGCAGTAGCACATGACATGTTGGCTGCCTTTTGAAATGCAAAGTCTCGTCTAACAGACGCTCACACATGCCCTGGCTGATGGGAACGGCATCCATTTGCACACTGGCTTAAAAATTAATGCAGGCAGGACTCAACAGTGGGACGCGCTTCACTCTGTTTTTAGTGAGGGCATGGCAGAGTACTTTTTTAGCCTGCATGAAGAATTGCTTCATTGTCCACTGAAAGAAGAAAGGGAGATGGATTATTTTGGGGATGGGAGAATTGGGGGTGCTAGCCTTGATGTGCAGGCTTGGAGGGGGTGGAGGGAGAGATGACAGCTGACTGAATCCATCCAAACTCTTGCAATTGTAGGTGGCAGTCCCAATATTGACTAATATCCATGATTCCACTGTATCTTTGGCAGCAGTTTTCTATAGACCCATTTCGGTGCTGAGCAGTTACACCCCCACTAAATAAAAACAGAGGGGCAGGGCCTCTTTTGATTTTTAGTTCTGACCCAGTGATTTTAAAGCATGGACTAGGCTGCCTCTGGCCTCAGTGGAAACAAAACACAGTTGCCTACATCTGGACTAAGTATTGCCTTAACGCTAGCTTGCGTTGAGCGTCGTTCTTTTATCGCTGTCACTCAGGCCGTTGGGATGAGGATGAAATAGTGGATGACTTGATAGGTCTCCTCCAGTACTAATCACAGAAAATTAGTTCTAAAAAAAAAATCTGAGGTCACCTAATCCATCCTCCGCTTGGCGAGTGGAGGGTTGTTCCCCACAGCATGTTCTCCATTGCTTTTGTGTAGCTGGTTTGAAATGTTACAAGCCAAAGGACTTCTATCGCTTCCCTTGGGTGACTGTTCCACAGTCTAACAGATCTCAGATCCCAGAAAGAAATCGGCACTTTCTCAGCACAAAGTCGTCATAGCTCCCAGCTTCCAGTATGTCAAAGGGGCTCAGAAACCATCCTGCAAAGTCTGGGATTAGAATCTGAATGGAACAGAATTAAAGGATCTTCCCTGACACACACACAACTTTCCTCCTGAAAACACATGACGCTCTCCCACCGAAGTATGGGCAGCAGAATTTGTCTGATGACCCTTCCCCACTTTGGCTGAGAAGAAGATTCAAGTTACCAGTGCTCACTTTTGCTCAGCACTGCCCCCGGAGGTCTCTTGCTCATTGGTGATCATTGTGCCGTTGGAGCTGTGATTCATTCTCATGAATGGTTGCAGGGTAGCAGCCATGTTAGTCTGTATCCGCAAAAAGAACAGGAGGACTTGTGGCACCTTAGAGACTAACCAATTTATTTGAGCATAATTCTTCTCATGAATGCTTTTTGAGAGATCTGATTGGACCATAGCTTGACCCTTTCTATGTGATCTGGGCCTGAACAGAGTAATATAGCTTCCAGTCTTCTCCCTGAGGTGCAAATCTAGCAATGTTTGCTAACCATGTCCCTCTTCATATGTTAGAGCAGCTTTGGAGTCATCTGAATACAAGGCATCCAGGCTTTATTAGACCTGCACATCATGTTCAGAGCAGCAGGAGTATCTCCATTGTAGGGTTTTAAGTCAGTTGGCAGCTTTTCAAGCAGAATTGTGGCTAAGTCCAAAAAGCAGCAGCTTGTTAGCTGCATAATCGCGGCTGACTTCTAGAAGTTCCATTTCAAATCTATTCCTGGAAACCAAACTGGCAAGAAAATTCCAAGAAGATTGAGATCAAGGTTGTCCCAACTGTCCTCTTGTGGTTTGGGGGTTTGTTTGCTTTCTTTTAATAGCAGAAAGCCCAACATATGAGAGGATGTAATAAAAAATCCTCTGCCCTACTGTGGTGAGTCTATATGTCAAATCATATTTCCGATCGTCAGTGTCCAGTCTGGACAGTGTGTTGCTTCCTGAAATGGAAACTCCATCAACTGCTGGTTTGTGTTTCTGGCTCACTACCAGTGCTGTCAGAACAACTGTCACTTCCTCCCAACAGCCTCCTTTCAATGCTTGTGACTGCTTTTCAAAAGCTTTAGCGAAAGCCTTTTTTGATGAGCAAGGAGTGAGCCATTTACGATGACTTCCATTTTGACAAAAGGAAGAAGAAGAAGAAATGATATCAGTTTTGGTGATTTCCTACAGGAATTATGGGAGTTTCCCAGGAAATGGGTATTTCCACAGGCTATTCTGGGAATTTGACCTCTTTTTCCAGAAGGCCTTTTGAAATTTCCCACAACTCTCTTCTTCAGGGAACTGTGGGATAAATATCTTGAGGGCAACATGACTGCGGTGGTGTAATGCTGAACATGTATGGATGTAGGACAAAACTGCAAGTGAAACAGCATGGCTAGTGAAGACACACCGCACAGCTGTTATTTGCACTGGTGGAGTCGTACTGGTTCAATGGCCAGTGGTTCAGTTCTCCAGCGTAGGTATGATCTGTGTGTGGTTTGGACACAATTTGTCCCAAAGTTTGCCCCAAAGTTTGCAAAGTGCTTTGGGATCCTTTGGAATGAAACCCATACTAGAAATGTAAAATATTATTTTCAGTCACTTCCTTAAGGAGCTCGCCAGAGGGTGGACCCCAACACATTATCTGACCTTTACTCCATCACGCAGATGTATGTAATATAATGTTCACTTTTGTTGGATGTTGCTTTGCTGGACAATGAAATTACTTCCTGTGCTCCTGAAAAACAAGAATGCTGCTTGATGACTGTTTTGGTGTAAATTTCTGATGTCTGTGCAACTGCTGGTCTCCTCCAAGCTGTTGCTTACAGGAGCAATGCCTTAATCCATAATAATGCATTTCTGAAGCACAGATAGGCTGAAGACGAATTCTTTTAGTTCTGATAACTGCAATCCAGAAATAATTTTCATTTGGCAAGAAGTCAGCATTGCAAGGAGGAAGGTCTTTAAAAACTTGGGTTTTAGCCAAGTACAAGCTTTTTCCCTGGAACAGGGACTTCCCTGGTTTAGAGTTCAAATAAGCACAGTTTGGATGACGTATGTGAACACACATTCACCTCTGGCATAAGCACTGCACCATCATCCCACTGATACCCCTTCCAGCGTGACTCTTCCCGCCCTGTAGCAGAGCGGCTCCTGTAGGGCCTCCTGCACTTATGTGACCCACCACCAACCTCTCCAAGGGCTGTTGGGGCTGGATTTACATCCATGATCCCTAAACATTTGGGACCCTCTCACAGAGGCTTTTAAAAATGGAAAATGCCTATGGCCTTATTCTTAATGCCTCTCACCATTCCACTAGGACTGACAATGGTGGGAATGCCTGCACAGACCGACCATTGGTGACTTTACCGCCATGTCACTGGGACATGCCCTGTCTACACTAGCGGTGTCACTAGTGGAGTTACAATGAGGCTAGTGCAACAATGGGAAATTCCAAGGAAACTGACATGGTAGGGAAGGACTAAGGGACAAACCTGCTCTCATTGTAGCCAATGACATAGCCCTGAGGATAAACTGAACTGATAGCAAGATCAGGCTCCCAAGGATTTGTTTCTGATTTATCCTAGTGTGGTGGATGAAATACTTTTATTTCTGTAGAGCGGAGGTGAATTTGATGGAGGTCTATGAAATCATGACAGATGTGGAGAAAGTAAATAAGGTTACTCCTTCTCATCACACAAGAGTTAGGGCTCACCAAATGAAATTAATAGGCAGCAGGTTTAAAGCAAACAAAAGGAAGTATTTTTTCACACAACGCACAATCACCCTGTGGAACTCCTTGCCAGAGGATGTTGTGAAGGCCAAGCCTATAACAGGGTCCAAAAAAGAACTAGATAACTTCTTGGAGGATAGGTCCAGCAACAGCTATTAGCCAGGATGGGCAGGGATGGTGTCCCTAGCCTCTGTTTGCCAGAAGCTGGGAATGGGCGACAGGGGATGGATCACTTGATGATGACCTGTTCTGTTCATTCCCTCTGGGGCACCTGGCATTGGTCCCTGTTGGAAGACAGGATACTGGGCTAGATGGACCTTTGGTCGGACCAAGTCTGGCTGTTCTTATGTTCTTAATTTTTTTAAATGAATAATTTAAAAGGGAGGAAAAAAACATATGATGAATTGAAAACTTGTTTTAAATGTCAAAGCATGTTAAAACCAGAAAAAGGAAGGAAGACACCTAAAAGCCAAAGTATGATGCTGATGCTCTTTTTCCAGTACACTTGCCCTATCATCAGTCCACTATCAATCCCTTGACATTATGCCTCCGGATGTCTCAGAGCTGTTTAGATGCCATTTGATTGACTGATGAATGGCAGCCAAGTTAGGATCATTTGATACTTACAGAGCTATTCTATCTTCTGCTCAGAGCTCCTCCTAATAGAATTACACTTACAATCCCATTTTAAAAAGAGAAGTTGTGTTAGGTGTTTGCCTTCCCCCCCCAAATTACCAAGAAAAAAGAGGTTTTGATAATTTTATTAGTTATACTTAATTTTAATTCGCACTTTCATTGATCAAACTGATGTGTGAAGTGGATTTATGAATTAGCTGAGCCTGTATGAGCTGACGGATTATTAGGGACAAGTGCCCTGTGCAACTATAGTGAGTGACCATCATCGGAACATTTATACGGGAGCAGAGAAAAGGTTGGTCTGGCAGCCCAGTGCTGCTCTCTCCAGCTCCTTTGAACAAGATGGGTGGGAGTACAGAGGAAGAGAGCAGAGTTAAGGTTAATGTGGCCATAGTTGGGTTGCACGTGTGGCAGGAAGGAGTGGGCCAATGGTACATGTGGGCTGATGTGTGCATCCTTAACTCCAAATACCCTGGCTCATTTAAATTCTGCACCTCCATAGTGCATTAGCGTAGGAGCTTGCTTTGGGTTATATAAACAGTGGAGACAGCGTAACCCGCGGGTCAGTGAGTGCTACATGTACCCTGACGTACATGGCATGCAAAGCTGCTACCACCATCAGCTACAGAGCCTGGCTCTTTAGCTCAAGCTGTAGGGACTTGTGCTTTCAGTTCTCAGTCTCCAGAGTTGTCCAAGATGGCAGACATCACAATAGCACAGGTTTTCAATAGTGCATAGGGAACAGGTCTCCCAGACCAGCTCCTGACTCGCTGCATGACTTTGGCAGTCACGTAGCCTCTCTGGCTATTCTCTGACTGGTGAGACAGAGAATGTCTTGCCGCCTTTTGAAAAGTGGGTTGATATTAATGGATGACAAGCCCCCTCTAAATTAGTGGGAGCGCTCAGGGGTGTTCGGCTGACCCATTCAGGGAAAGACGGGGAGATATGGACCTATTCTAGGTTATCCTGGTGGGGCGGTTTTCATTGTGGAGTGAAGGTGGCTGGATAGCAACGTGAGGGAGCCTGTATAATCAATGGGGCCTCATGTCTCAGTTTTCAGAGCTGGTTCCAGTATCCCTGCTGGTTCGTCTCTGTTCATGTAACCCCTTGCACTGCCCATGAAATAGACAGCAGGCTTGCTGAGTCTCCTCACCCACATGTAATCAGATGGCACAGAAAGCTAGGAATCTCCAGGTGTGTGAGTGCCATCCTAGCTTCCTGGATGGGTTAACAAAAAAACAATGTTCCCAATTTACAAACCGGCTGCAAAGGTGCTTCTAGCCCTGCTGTGGAGGTTGGGGGTGGTGGCAAGAGTTGATGTCCTTTCACCCTCTTTTCTGTCGGTCAAAACCCTCCCCATTCACCTTCGTGATCTCCCGCCAACCTGCAACAGCGTGTCCTGGATTTGTCTTTGAAAACGTCATCTTCTGAACACCCCCTCTGAGCTCATCTGCCTCCCTAGGTGCCCTGGAACAGAAATATAGCAGGAAGATTTAGGGCTGCAGACGTTTTAATTCTCGGCCAAAGCTGCCCAGTGAGAATTGAGCAAGCTCTCCTCTGTTGTTTAAAGGGAAAACAAAGGCCTCCTTAAACCTCTGTGCCTAAGAGCTTAGTTAAAGTCATTGACTATACGTCTGCCACTGCGTTTAATGCTGATTGAAGAAGCTCCCACTTCACTGTGGAAATGGAAGCAGGAATTTGCCTGCACTGTAACTGTGTGCTGGGGAAAGGTGCTGTCTTAACAACACTGGAGACTGTAGCCCTCTGCTTATCCCCATGGTACAGGACCACTTGGCTGGCAGATGTACAACCTGCCTCCTGCTCCTGTCCTAGCACCCCAGGGGCAGGCCATTCTCGCTCTGTTGAGCGAGTGCTGGATTAATCATAAGACTGGAAGGGACCTCGAGAGGATCAGTTGTGGCTGCCATTGGACTAGGTGCTGTACGTAGACACAGTGAGCAATGAGAAAAGATGGTCTGAATGTTGAAATTGTTTCTAGACTGTATCTCAGAATGGGCAGAGTGGAAGGAAGAATGAGGATCAGTTTGGCTTATGTCCCCCAGCCCTCTTTCCTACCCAGTTGAAGCAGGAGGTGGGCATATTTGAAAGCAACAGCAAGTCACTTTAATGAAATCCTCCTCCGGCTTCACTAAGCCTAGAGAGCTTTGATGTATTTAATTTATTAATGGTAGAAATAGGCTTGTTCAGGTCTCTGGCTGAGCTTGTCCTAGTGTAAGAAGCTCTATTTAGGACTCCAAAAATCTGTGCTCAAAACACAGTTGGAGCCCAACTCTAACTCTTGGGAGAATATAGCAAAATATTTTTACTTTCCACTCATTCCCTCCCTCTCTGTTCCAAACAAGAGGTAAATTTGTTGTCCATTGAAGACAGCAATTGAGACTTCTAGCCCGAAATATATTATCCGGAAGAGTTTTATGCACCTGTGTTGTATAGAACTCCTGGGAATATATTTGATTGAGATACGTCAGGATGTTGAGGAATAAATAGGCAAAGCTAAACTAGATGTAATTAAAACACTGCACCTTGTGTCAGACAGTGTTTTTGCACAAGGGTAGAATCAGTTAGCCCCTTCTAGGGAGTATGTTAATTATCGGCTAAGTCCCTTCTTTTCCAGTAAGGAACAAGCCTTTGCTACAACAAATGTCTTTGAAACTGACAAGAAGAATTTGAATCTTCAGCTCTTAATCACTGTCTTTATTCAGTAGTTGTATGAGGATTAGGCACTATTTACATTGATCAAACATCTCTCCTTCTCTGGCCTGGTCTGTGGCCAGGTCTACACTCCGGGGACTACAGAGGCATTACTCTGGTGCTGTAGCTAAGCGAGTGTAACCCTGTAGTGTAGACACAGTCTACGTAGAAAGCTAGTTAGGTTGACTGAAGTCAATCTAGCTGCATCTACACTGGAAGGTAGGTAGGCATAGCTACATTGCTCAGGGGTGTGAATATTTCATACCCCCAAGCAATGTAGCTACATTGATCTAAATTTTAAGTGTAGCCCAGGCCTATATACTATGAAAATAACCACAGGTGACTGATATGGTTGTGACCAGGCTATACCCAAGTAAACAGGGGAAAAATGCTGCGACCATATTAGAGACTTTGGGTGAAATCCTGACCCAAGTGATGTCAAAGCAAAACTCCCTTCGACTTCAGTGGTTTTAGGACTTACCGTTGTTTTCAGCCTAGGTGTTTAAAACCAGGTTCTCTAGTGTGGCTTTTACTGCCTGCACAGGCAAGAATAAGCCACACTATAACGTGGTGCAGCCACAGTCGTGTTTAAACACGGTTTCTTTTGTAGCATTGGCTTGTGTATACTACTCAGATTTCCCACTGCTGCCACCACTAGCGCAGCTCCACTGACAGAAGGAGCCGCGGGAACCCTAATGTAGACAGGATGCTGGCAGCTGCTGACACGCATCTTTGTATCTTGAGCAGCGAGTAGAAAACATGTCCCCTCTTCCACGCTGCAAACACTTAGGCACATTATTAGTCCTGAGGAAATCAATGGGGACTGCACATATGCTTAAAATGAAGCACACACCCATGTATTTATGGGGGGAGCATGGTGCTTTGCCCTATCCCCATTGCTATGGCTATGAGAGTGTGTGGAGGATAGCAATGGTAAGAAATCTGAGGGAGAAAAACGTTAGTGTAGACCTAGCTATAGATAGGACCCTGCAGTTAAAACCATGCGACTGTAGCAACCACTATCTTTAAAGACAGCTGTTGCAAGCAGAATGCTAGTATGGTTTCTGTGGCCTGGTGGTATTAATTTGTATAGGTTTAATACCTAATCTATTGGTATTGCAATAATGCCAAGGAGCCCCAGTCACGGACCTGTACCCTGTACAAACCACAGGGCAAAAAGATGGTCCCTGCTTCATGAAGTTCACAATCCCAGTGACAGGGCTACTTCGATAGGGATTATGCTACCCCACTGAGTTCTAGACTAGGCTATCTATGGGCCTCTTTTCACGGGCAAATTAATGGTGTTGGGTATCCTACTGTAACACAGTAGCCCCCCAACCCTTTTCGAATCGACTTGGTCTGACTGTTTTTGCCCAGGTGACTGAATCCTGTGGGTCTTAGTCTTTATTGGACTGTAACGTGATTCAGGAACTTGGTTAAAATCTGGGTTGAACAGTCCATACAGAGGTAAGAGCAAACTGTTATAACACAGTCAATGTCATGCAGATCCCTATGGCTCACCATGATCACCATGGCTGTCTGGACTGGCCCAAAGTCACAGCTGTCCAACAGCTTCCCGGACAAAAACAATCTGTCCTCACTAGCCAGGACAATGTTGGGGATGCTCAAGTGGCCAAAGCACAGGACCAGGATCCAGGTGAGCTGGCTTCTGTACCCATCTCTGCCACTGTCATGTCACTTCACCGCCTTGTGACTTGGTTTCGCTATCTGAATTTTTAAGGCCATAACACTTACCTGTCACAGATGGATATTGGGAAGCTTGCTTTGTTAATGACTGCAAAGGATTCTGACATCCCCAGATGGAAGGTTGTATGTAGGGGCTCACAGTCCTGTTTATTAGGTGGCTATTATGTGACTGCTGGCAATCCGATCATTTTCTTCTTCTAAAGATTTCTGCCTAGTCCAGATGATCACTGCTGAGCACTGAACGTATCTGCCTGTCTGCAAGCAGATACAGCGTGCGTAGCAACAGCAGCTGTACAAGCTTTCTCCACGCTGCCCTGCTATTAGATCCTGACCTGGAGAGAGCGCCACTGGAACGGAGAGAGTAGCTCACTCTTCATGGCCCATTTGACTCTTGGCCTATCTGCTGAAGCTGTCAGCAGAAGGGCCAATTACATCTGCCCCTTTCCCTTCTTTTAAAAATAACATTGCAAATGACGACGGATCACATCTAGATGTGTGCAGCAATTGTGTGTGGGATTCCAGACCTTGGACCTGTAACATCATACCTAACAGGAGCCAGTTAACTCCCTCCTCTGCAGCACGTGCAAATTTACATTATACAGGATGAGCCCATAACTAATTTCCGGTCAAGCCACTATGCTTGCAAAGCCTTTATTTCTCTAGCTCTTGTTGCTACAAGACTCCCCTCTTCTTCTTGGAATCTTTCCTGTTATTTTTCCACCTTCCTGTGGCAGGATGCAACATTCGTTATAATAATAGATCAAACTTTGAGTGGAAAACTGTGCTTTAGAGTTGTCCCAAGGATTCCCAGTTTCATTCTGGTTAGCTGATTTGCAGTCCTGACCCACACACTCCTCCTCTCCTTACCCCACCAGGTACTACAGTGTAATAATGTGGCTAACAAACCTAGCAGTTCTGTGTACATACTAGTAATTAGCTGGTAGGATTTTTCCGCAAGATCCATTGATGTGCAGAAGATGGAGCATGTAGTTTTTAATTTGCCCTGACTGTCTCCGGCTATCATGTATTCAAACCTTAACATAATTAGCTTTTTAAATAAAGGGATATGAAATAGTCTTACATGATGAGTTGCTGTCTGCTAAGAATAACCTGTACATGCATTCTGTCTCTCATTGCAACCTTCTTTTACAGAGACACATAGAATACCCTCCTGCGTCTGCAGCTCATATTGATAGAAATGGGAGTCTTCTGCATAAACCCTTTGGAACAGGAAAATTAGCTAGGTCATGTTCTTATATTTATTGTCATGTGATGTAGAGAGAAGCTGAATTGTAAGTGCTAAGAAAGAGAGAGATCATCAATATGTAAAAAGATCACCTTTCTCTTTTTATAGTCCCTTTTGTCTGAGGAGCTCAATGCACTTGGCAAATAGTAAAAAATTCATCTTCATGATATACCTGTGAAGTAGGGAAATATATTCCCCTATGAGGTTAATATTAAGGCATAGAGGGGTTATGTGACTTACTGAAGTTCGCACAAAAATTCTGCAGAAGAGCTGAGACTAGAACCCATATCTCCTTCTTGCCATTTCTCTTCTTCAGCCACAAGATCTTCCACCCAAGAAACATACGGGATAACACTTTCAAAAGCACCCAAGTGACTTAGGAACCAAAGGCCCATTGACGTTGAATTAGAATTAAGCTCCTAAATTCCCAAGTTTAATCTGAAAATGGAACATTGATTACAAAGACACTTTGGTGCTTTTGAAATTTCTGAAAATTTTGCCCAAGCTAATGAGTTATTTTACTTCTGTGCCTCAGTTTCCTCATCTGTAAAAGGCACTATAAAATGTTAGGTTTCTAGGTGCTTTCTGCATCCTATGGTGCCTAAATAACTCTAAAAATCTGGCCCTAAGTGTTGTCAGCAAGTGCTATTATCCAAAGAGATATTTCTTTTTAGTTTTCAGGGCAGAAATGCAATATCTGACTTTGTTTAGAGATGGGGTTTGTTTGTTTTTTACTTCCTGTTGCTCTTATATTGTCAACATGAAAGTATTAAGTTATGTGACCAATGTAGCCAGTAAGACTAGCCACAGCTATTATACACTGTCTGGTTGCAGTAAACATCCCCAAGATTCTCTCTTTCATGGCAGTGTCACTATATCCTGTGTACAATATGTGGGCTACTGGGCAGGGTTATGTCATGACTCAGGAAGAGCCAATATCATAAATTTATGTTAATGATGGGTGGGATTTTCAAAGGTGTTCGGCATTGACCTAATTCAGCCCCCTTTGAAGAGTTAGGCCAGTACTGAGAGCCTCCTGAAAATGCCACCCTAAATATTTTCCTGACTGTGTTGATCCCTTCACTGTGGTGGTGTGGGAGGCATTGTTAACCTACCAGTCATGTGCATGCACTGAATAAAACCTTAAAGACTTCTCCTGCAAATCCTTATTCAGATGAGCAGACCTTACTCAAGGCAGTAGTCCCGTTGGAGTCCTTGGGGCTGTTCGCCCCAGCAAGTGTTTCCAGGATCGGGTCCTTATTCAGGCCATGTCTAAACTAGCACTTATGTTGGAAAAACTTTTGTTGCTCAGGGGTGGGGTGGGGGGGAAGAGCAACATAAGTTTTGCCGGCATAAGTGCTCGTGTGCACAGCGCTATGGCTGGGAGATGCTCTCCCGCTGGCATAGCTATTGCGGCTCGTTGAGCTGGTTTTATTACGGTGACGGGAGAGCTCGCTCCTGTCGGCATAACGCAGCTACACAAGCGCTCTTACAGCGGCACAGCTGTATTGGTGCAGATGTGCCGCTGGCAGCTTGTAAGCGTAGACGTGGCCTTAGCCAGTGCAGCATCTTGCAGGCAATCTTTATTCTAAGAGACCTTATAGAACTAAATAGGTGACGGTCTCTTCTGTGTAGTAAGAGGGAGGATTCTTATGCATCCCCAGCCTGTTCTCAATGCTATAAATACCTCGCTATTACCCTAAGCCCTGGCTGAGATGATTTAGTTGGGGTTGGACTTGCTTTGATCAGGGGGTTGGACTAGATGACCTCCTGAGGTCTCTTCCAACCCTAATCTTCTATGATTCTAAGCCTGCTATATCCTGAGTCCCACCCCTGAAGCTTGCCTATTTTACATTTGCTCCAGGGTGTCTGTAACAAACCAGTAGCCCACCTCAGGTGCCTCCCTATAATAAATGGCTCGTGGTCCCCACCCTGCATAAAAATGTTCTAGCTCGGATACTTCCTTATATAAAAACAGCTTCTATTTCTGCCTCAGGCACTTCCTTATGTTATATCGTTGGGGCACTGGATCCCCACCCTCACCCCTGGAGAAAAGCAAAGGGCTCAAGTTGATATCAATGAGCAGGACTTTCTCTGAAAAATGTTCCACGCATCCACTCTTAAAATATATATTCAGGCACGAATTAATCCTCTCAGTAGAGGAAATGGTGTTACACACTCTTGCAATAAGCCAGTTCTAAAATTATTATGAAACCCCATCATCCTGATTTTAATAACAACTTACCTACCTATGCAGTTGTGTATATGTGCCTTTTTCATGATATTGCTCATCACATAAATCACACAGCTTTTAAACAAGTAGTAGTAAAATGACGCATGAAATGTCAAAGGGGTTGGGCTGATTTTTTTGCTCTAAATTGGAGATTTTATTTTAAAGGTTGGCTGCGAGAAAGGACTCTTACAAAACCAAATTTTATGTTTGTTTAGATAGATGGATATATGATAGAATCTAGAGGCCCCATCCAAAATTGCAGACTCCCTGTGCTAGGTGCTGTACAAGTACATAGTGTGAAAAAGTCCCTGGCCAGAAGAACTTAGTCTTAACAAACAATACAGACAAAGGGTGAGAGGGGACGCTGAGGCTCAGAAAGGTAGAATGACTTACTCGAGATAGCACTGCAGGTCAGTAGCAGAGCTATGAACATAACCCTGTACACCTAGCTGTTAGTCCTGAGCACTATCTGCTAGACCATGCAAACATTATTAACAGAATCACAAAATCTCATGAATCACTGCTTTTCTTAAAAGAAGCCAATGAAATTACATATTTATTTATTTCAGCGTGTCCCTGCAGTGCTGGAAACACCCCATGCCACGGCACTCTGTTCATGCATGAGAACCAGCAAGTGAAACTGACCAGTCTTGTGCCCCTGTCCAAGCTGAGTGATGCCAAGAAAATAAACAAACAGCATGAAAGGCAAACAGCAAATCAGATTTTTTTTAAAAAGAATCTAGGAGGAGATTTTCAAAGGTGCCCAAGGGATTTAGAAGCACAATGCCCACAGACATGCCTAAATCCCTTGGGCACCTTTGCAAATCTCCCTCCTTAAGCCATATGTACAGTATGTGTGCTACTCTACACTCTACTACATTAGCTATGCTGCTGTATCACTATATTGTAAACGCTTCCTACAGCAATGGAAGGGGTTTTTCCATAGCTGTAGCTAAGCCACTTCCCCAAGCAGTGGTAGCTAGCGCCACAGAAGAATTCTTCCATTCACCTAACCCCATCTACTCCAGGGGTTAGGGCTGGCTTAACTACGGTGCTCAAGGGTGTGAATTTTTCACTCCCATGAGAGCCGTAGCTGTGTCCACCTAATTTTTAAGAGAAGGACAGGCCTTAGATTTTAATCATTTTTCATGTGACGAAAAGACACGGAATCTCTTTCAAAAATGAGCAATGCCGTCTCTAGTATTTCTTTATTTGTAGTTTGCAGTTAGACGATAGCGAGTGACAACTCCGGCTAGCATTACGGATGACATAAAAGCTCTTAGAGTCTATCTTACTGCTGCATCTGTTTTATTTTTAGTAGCAGTCACGTAGCAGCCTAGGCCATTTACACAAAGGCTAAAATACTGGTTGCCCGAAGGTTATCGTTAGTTACAGAACAATCCTGTGCTCTCCTAGCACAGTTGAGAATACGTCAGAAAGGCCTGAAATGAGTAGTACAAATCTTTGTATCTGGGTGCGCACAGTCCTACATCTGTCACTGCTTATGTGCTGTAGGCAGAACACCTTCCTCAGCTCTGCCGCAGAGAAGCCTGCCTGCATCAACAGCCCTCGTCAATTAGACGGAGATGGGCTCACCCAGCTATTCTGCTCGGCCCATGGCTTCCTGTGCACAGGAGCGGAAACAACCTTATGGGAGGCTGCATTGTTGTAGTTATCCTCCCCAGCTGAGACACTACTTGAGGTCTCTCCGAGGGCAGAGGTGACGTGAATGGTTTGGATACCCTGGGGAAATGAACGCTATTCCCAAAATGGCATCAGCAGCCATGAATTCCTTCATCCTTGAAAAGTGCACCCTCGAACAATATTAGATTGTTACTAAGATTGTAATTTCTTTAGGGTGAGGGCAGTCTTTTTGGTCTGTGTTTGCACAGTGCCTAGCGCTATGGCATCTTTGTCCGAGACTAGATGCTACAACAATATAGGTTTCAGAGTAGCAGCCGTGTTAGTCTGTATTCGCAAAAAGAAAAGGAGGACTTGTGGCACCTTAGAGACTAACCAATTTATTTGAGCATAAGCTTTTGTGAGCTACAGCTCACTCACGAAAGCTT
Organism: Eretmochelys imbricata; assembly: GCF_965152235.1. Taxonomy (NCBI): domain Eukaryota; kingdom Metazoa; phylum Chordata; order Testudines; family Cheloniidae; genus Eretmochelys; species Eretmochelys imbricata. Next base: position 116,579,333 of record NC_135578.1, on the reverse strand, counting down.
AAGCTCAAATAAATGGGTTAGTCTCTAAGGTGCCACAAGTCCTCCTTTTCTTTTTACAACAATACAGATATTATTATTATTTATTACTATTATTAATAGTAGTCATTGGGTTCACTAATGACTCTTCACAACACCCTTGTGATGGGTTTTGCATGCCCTGTTTTGAGTCAGGAACAATATAATCTTTACTGCTGCTGTAAATTAGCTCTGCACTGGTACCTTTAGATATCAGTATTGTCCTCCTTTCAGTTCCACTGCTGACAAGCTGCCCGGTCAATCAGAATGACAGCAAGGGCTTTGTGGGAGGGTTACCAGACTATGGGGGGGCGGGAGAGTGCTTTTTAAAGGGCCTCACATATGGACTGACTTCCTTTGAGAAAGTCTTTGATGTGGATGTTTTGGGGGAGTCTCGTGGGTCTGGTGTTTGTGTGATGAGTGATCAGTGTCTGCAGACCTGCCGTTCTGCTTCATTTACTGCTGCAAAAGTGGGTGGGAGGGGAAAACCACTCTTGGTTCTCATCTTACATTCTGCCTCTGTAACCCAGGCCCCTGCCTCCTCTCCACTGCTCTTCCCAGCCTCAGCAGAGCAGCGTCCAGTGGGAAGCCACTGGCAGCAGCATCTCAGCAAAAATTCCTCCTCCGCGAGCCCAGACATAGTGTAACTGGGGAGTCGGCAGTACATTAATTTTATCCACCCGAGACCGTCACACAGTATCCACCGTGGCGTGGGGGGTAAGTGAGTCACAAATGCTTTATCCCTGAGGAAGCCCCGTCTGGGAATTCTTTCCACAAAGCTGCCTAGCATAATAGAGGCGGTGTAATCGCAGCGTTAACGCTTGGTTTTGACCTTCCCACTCACCATTGCTACCATCCCCTTGTCTATCACAGGCAATGGCTGCCGATAGAAGAACCTAGGTGGATAGATATGGGACACTGGCTGCATGAAATAGTCTTGCTTGTCCTAGGGCTTTGTGCCTCCGTGGGGCACTATTCTTGACAGAGCTGTTTCAGGGCATCCACATGCATAATGCCTTGCACCTGTGGTTGTATCTTTGCATCCTGGGATTCCTGGGGGGCTGTTCCATAGCACCCGCTGAGGGCGCTGGAGCTGCGTGGGGCAGCTTTCACGTACAAGGCATTCCTTTGTCGAATTAAGTTAGGAGGCCTGGCTGAACCAGTGCAGCCTCAGGGCGTGGCGCTTCCTATCCACAGTGTGTGCAACAGCTGCCATTGTTACGTAAGGACTGGGGTGTAGCTGCAGAGATCAAAGGTCATCCTCAATCGTGCAAGGTGGGGCACCAGCCTGAAGGGAGCGGCAGGCAGCAGTCAACACCCAGCTCTGGTGGCGGTTTGTTCTGTAAGGTTGGAGTGAAATAATTTCAGTATTGCCAGCCCAAAGTTTTTAAAGGTAAATGAGTTAAAAATAAATAAACTTTGAGGTTTTTTTTGTTTTCTTCCAACATTAGAGCCTTTTGGGGTGGGAGGGGGGGGGGCGGGGTGTCACATTTTCAAGCTTCCCTCTACAACCATGAGGGTTTGTAGGTGAAAACGGATATTTTCACATAATCAGATGACTCCAGGAGTGGGGGCTTGAAGGAAAACCAAATATTGCAAGACTTGAAATAAAATCACAAGAGCCAGCAACACTGAAGTAGCTTATATACAAGATCTCCAAACCTTACTGAGAAGAAGACAACACAGGGGACAAATGGTCAGACCTGGAATGACCACCAGGGTGACTGTATGTGCACATGTAACACTGATAGACGCCGGTCGTCAGCGAGCAGGTTTGAACCTGGGATCTCTGGACCTAAATGCACGAGCCTCAAGCCATACGGCTGTTAGCTAAGACTGTAGAGCAGACTCATTAATCGTTCTGTAAGTGGTCTCGGTGCCACTAACTGGGACAGAACACCACACTCAGGAGGTGTGTGGGTTACACACACAAGGTTTTGTACAGGAGCTGCACAACAGTTGGCTGCATTATTTTAACCTAGTAACTTTTTATCTTTCTCCTTGCATCCATAAGACCTGAGAAGCCATGTGTCATGAAGAGCCGGGCTTCAAATAAACACAATCCTAATTTTTTTCTCATTACCTATTGGTCATTAAGCAGAATGCGCAAGGCAGGAACGGAGGATAATGACCCTGGTCAGAGTTGTGTGAAGAGGAATGAGATTAGATTACATTTTCCAGGGTGAATACTTCAAGTGTCCTGGGGAGGATTTAGGAGTGGCTTAACTGTTATCTTGGCCAGTGAATTCACAGAATCATAGAAAGGTAGGTCTGGAAGGGACTCAAGAGGTCATTTAGTCTGTCTGCCCATGCTGATGCAGGATTAAATATACCTATACCATCCCAGACAGATGTTTGTCCCAAATGATCTGAGAACTTCTATGATGAATGGCTGAGAGGACCTTGTACTATGTACAGACAGTCTTCACAGAGAACATCTCCATGGTTTAAAGCAAATATACCGTGCATGACAGAGGCTCCACAATAATTTGTAAAAGTTAAAACTTACTTTGTGTGTAATGCTGTACAGCCCTGGGAGAGTGCGGTCATTCATGACTTAAATGCGTGCTTACTTATAGAAAGATGCTAAAGGATTCCATATTTTCCAGTGCTATGGATACTTTATTTTTGCTTTTTCTTGCTTTGAAAGTATGAGTGAAGTTCCATTTTCATTTACATCTGTAAGATCCGGAATGAGTCCACTCAGAGAAATCCCCCACCTCCTTCTTTTAAAAATAACAATGCTGTGTTAAGATTTTCCTCCCTTTAAGTAATTTATCTGTATTTACAGCCTAACCTCCAGTTTAATGATGTGTTTTGCCCGTGAATTGCAATTTGATCAGAGTTTTGCAACCAAAACTCAGCAGAATGCTGGTAGTGCTGGTGTATTTAGAAAGGGTCATGAACTCCAGAGGATGCATTTGTTGGGATATGGTCTTTGTGTTCAGTTCTGTTAGGACTCTACGCTGTGTTAACGCGTCGGTACTTGGGCAGAAAGTCCTTTTACTTCCTGTACCATATTATTATGGAACTGTTTGTACCAGTCACAGATCATTACCACTTTAAGTATCTCTTTCCTTCTCCCTTTCCTTGCCCCTTGTGTTCCCCCTTTTAATGCCAGATAAAATATTTTTAAACAAAACAGGGAATCAGCACTTTGTACTGATTGGTGAGGTGTTATGAATTAGTTGGCAGGCTTTAGTCCAGCAAAGCCTAGTTAACACTGTCCTTGTGCAATAAGCTGATTATGATAAATAGGCATGCTGCGTCTTAGCAGACGGCTGAAATCAGATCAGCCAACTGCTGTTAGACTGGCCATGCGACATAGGGGCTTTTTTGTTTTTAAGCCCCAGAAGTGGTGACGCTGCACTGGCTTTGCTGAAAGATCTTGCTAGGATTTGGTAATGGCAATTGGCTGCTGGCCACCAGCTGAGGTGGGCTGAGATTAGAAGAGCTTCTGGCAGAATGGTTTGGGCTCATGTGGACGCTTGGCAGCTGCTCTCTCTTTGAAGGAAGATGTGCATCCCCTTCCATGGAAGAGACTAGTCTGATCCTGGACGAGTGAGAAGCCTGAAACACACCTAGGGAGCAGCTGGGCGATGGGGGAGAAGTGGGAAGACAGAGTGAGAGACTGACTGGCTCTTACTTCCATAGGACCTTCCATCTGAGGATCTTTAGGGAGTGCGGATTAAGGGCATTTGCCCTTGTCCATATAATAGGCTAAACCAAAATGCTGGATCATCAGGTTCTGGTAGCCATCATAGAATTGTAGGACTCAAGGCAGGACTAGGTATTATTATCACTCTATATTCTCTATAGCTTACATGTAAGAGAATAGTTTTTCTGTTTGCTGGACGGTAGATCAGAAGATCCCAGAGCTGTGTGGCTGGGGGTTGTAACCTAGACAGGCACTTAGTAGTTAGATATATCACTGCGTTTGCCCTCTAAGGGTATGTCTACACTGCAGGTGAAGGTGTGTTGTAACATGGGTAGGCATACACCCATGCTAGCTTTAATAATAATAAACAATAGCAGTGTAGACATGGTGGCACGGGCTAGCAACCAGAATCTCCGGGGACCTTGGGTATGTACTCTGGTCGCTAGCTTGTGCTGAAGGCTATGCCACCACATCTTCAACGCTATTGTTACCCATGCTAGGTAGATTTACAGCTAACACTGTGCCTATTACCTGTGCTGCAATCACTCTTTCGCTTGCTGTGTAGACATACCATAAATGCAGACTCTGTAGGCCATGGTGGAGAATAAAGCTCCCCTTCTGAATATTGTTGCTGATTAAGAAGCTTTAAAGATTTTTAAAAGCCTTGGTTTATCAGGAACTAGTCTATCTATATCCATTGCCAATGATAGCCATAGGGCAACATTCAGACCTGGTGTAAGTGCTTGCAATTTGTTGATGTCAGTGGAGGTTCGCCCACTTACACCAGGTAGACAGAGTATTAACAGACATTCAGGAGACCTGGGTTCCATTTCCAGCTCTGCCACTGGCCTGCTGGGTGGCCTTGGGTATGTCACCTCTCTGTGCGTCAGTTTTCCCATCTGTAAAAGGGGAATGATAGTGACCTCCTTGGTACACAGAATTTTGAGATCTACTGATGAAAAATGCTAGACAAGAGGCAAATACTATTAAAGGGGACCCACCCTGCTGTGCTAGTTCAGTGAGGGGAAATCAATCAAAGCAAGAGAGAATAGAGAGACAACTGTCACCCACTGTGACCTGCCAAGTCTGCCCCTAGCAACAAAAAGCCCTGGAGTGAGTGAGTGGCGACTTGGGGAAAGGAGAGGTAAGCGCGATTAGTGTTAATGCAACAATCATTGTCCTGAATTGGGATGTGTTTTGTACCCTCTAACATTAGTAGTACCTGCTAACATTCCTAGTTCTGTCTCTTCAGCTCACACTCCTGGCTTTATATCCTACAACACGCAATATAGCACATGGCAGGTGTGGTTCATTTGGGGCTGTCAAGGTTCCTTCCCCACTCTGAACTCTAGGGTACAGATGTGGGGACCTGCATGAAAAACCCCCTAAGCTTATTTTTACCAGCTTAGGTTAAAACTTCCCCAGGGTACAAACTATTTTATCTTTTGCCCCTGGACTTTATTGCTGCCACCACCAAGAGCCTAACAAATATATAACAGGAAAAGAGTCCGCTTGCAATCGTCTTTCCCCACAAAATCCTCCCAAACCCTACACCGCCTTTCCTGGAGAAGGCTTGATAAAAATCCTCACTAATTTGCATAGGTGAACACAGACCCAAACCCTTGGATCTTAAGAACAATGAAAAAGCAATCAGGTTCTTAAAAGAAGAATTTTAATTGAAGAAAAAGTAAAAGAATCACCTCTGTAAAATCAGGAAGGTAAATACCTTACAGGGTAATCAGATTCAAAACATAGAGAATACCTCTAGGCAAAACGTTAAGTTACAAAAAGACAGAAAAACAGGAATATACATTCCATTCAGCACAACTTATTTTATCAGCCATTTAAACAAAACAGAATCTAGCGCATATCTAACTAGATTGCTTAGTAACCCTTTACAGGAGTTCTGACCTGCATTCCTGCTCTGGTCCCAGCAAAAGCAACACACAGACAGAGAGGACCCTTTGCTTCCCCCTGCCTCCAGCTTTGAAAGTATCTTGTCTCCTCATTGGTCATTTTGGTCAGGTGCCAGCGAGGTTATCTTTAGCTTCTTAACCCTTTACAGGTGAAAGGGTTTTTTCCTCTGGCCAGGAGGGATTTAAAGGTGGTTAGCCTTCCCTTTATATTTATGACAGGGGCCTTCCCCCTAAATTTTGAGCTGAAGTCTCAGAACTTTCTATAGTTCCAGTTCGATGGTATAAATCCCTCCCGGGCTTGAATGAATGAAACCATCAGCTACTGATTTGGAAAGGCCGCCTAGCTCTAGTACCTTGCCTGTTTTCTTTTCTCACCCACAATTCTGAGAAAGTACAGAAAACCCAGGAAACTGGCAGGCAGAAATGAAAGGAAAAGAGTCAAGAAAATCTGTAAGGTCATTTTTCTCAAGTATTGCATTGCGGGGGCCTGTAGCTGACAGCAGCACATTTTTCTGCCAAAAGGAGGGAACCAGGGCCTTGAAGTTTCTTATCCTGTGGTCAGCGGGCATTCTGGCAGTGAGGTGATTCATACTCCTCCCGGCTGCAACCTGAGGGAAACTGAGCTGCGTGGGTGGTGGATATAATAGGCCAGGGGAGGCTAAGCCTCCCCTAACCGAGGCCGAGGCACCACTCATGCTCTGCCCCGAGGCCCTGCCCTCACTCCCTCTCTTCCCCAAAGCCAGCGGGGACTCAGCTCTGGCCAGTGGCCTGGAGCTCGGGGATTGGGCTGGCTGGTGGCCTGGGGGTCAGGGTGGTTTGGTTGGGGCTCCTCCTACCGTGGTGCGGGGAGGCATCAGGGCTCCAGTGGGCAAAAGGGGCTAGCCTCACGGAATTGGGGGGAGCATTCACCCGTTGCCCATACTGGGCTGAGCCATGATTTGTGGAGACCCCCAAAAGAGCAAAGCCTCCAGTGACAACCTGTGTTTAAAGTCTGGTTTGGATGTCATGCTTTATAGAGAGTGTAGCAGAGACTACAGTGTACATGTAACTCCCCAGCCCTGTAGAGGACATAAAGAGTGCCCAAGCAGGAAATACATAAGAGTACAGTATGTACATCAGGGATAGACAATTATCTTTTGTCAAGGTCCACATTTCTTGGTCAAGGCAAGGTCAAGGTCCAGACTTCAGAGAAAATAATGATCATAGAATATCAGGGTTGGAAGGGACCTCAGAGGGTCATCTACTCCAACCCCCTGCTCAAAGCAGGGCCAATCCCCAATTTTTGCCCCAGATCTCAAATGGTCCCCTCAAGGATTGAACTCGCAACCCTGGATTTAGCATAAATTAATAACAATGATAATAAGTAAATAAAAATATTTCACGGTCTGTTCAAAAGTGTCTGGTGGACTAGATTTGGCCTGCAGTCCGCCTATTGGCTACCCCCAATGTACATCTTCTCTGGTTCTCTAGAGCAGTGTTTCTTAATGACCGGTCTGTGGACCCGTGCCAGTCCCTGAGATGTCCCTGACACAGTTTAGGAAGGCAGCAAGCAGGTACCTGGTATCAGAAAGGTTGAGAAACACTGCACAAGAGGATTCTGTAATTGTGCTCCTGGTTACTACCCAGTCTTCTGCATGCAGTCCTGGCGGAGACTTCCCCAAAGTGAGGGGGACTGGGGCCCCACTCCCTCCATGGCCCCGCCTCACCCCTTATGCCCGAGGCCCTGCCTCCAGTCAAGCCAGAAGCCAGAGCAGGCCAGGAGCCACGGACCCTCCACCTGCCTGGGGTGCGGGGGCCAAAAGCAGCCTCCGGCCCATGTCCCTGCCCTGCGGGCCCCCTGCCCAGGGCAGGTGGAGGATTCATGGCTCCCCACAGCTGCCTGCGCAGCTCTTACTCCAACCTGACTCCAGCCAGGGGAAGGGGCGTCGAAGCCGCAGCCCAGTCACGGTAACAGCTGGGCGGCCAGGCAGCTGTGAGTATCCTCGGACCCTCCACCTGCCCTGGGTGGGGGGGGTCCGAGGTGAGCGACATGGATCGGGAAGCTGCTCTCAAACCCCCATCCCAGGCAGGTGGAGGGTCTGTGAGACAGTGCCCCCGCTGCCTGGACTCCTTGGCCAAGGTCCAGCTGCCAGCCTGGCTGGGGGGGCCGGAACAGAGATGGGGGGGCCCACGGCAAAAAGTGGGAAGGCCATGGCCTCTTGGCCCCCCACCATTCCAGTGCTGATGCCTGTATGTCATAAGATGGAAACAGTAAATGTATTTTCTGCCTGCACCAGTGTAGCGGGGAAGGCTGGGGAGCTTGGCAGGAATCCCGTGGCAAGCAGAGCACGTCCTGAGCTATGAAAATGGAATAGCTATGGGAAGCAAAATCAGAGCCTTATAAAATATAGTATCACATTGAACCTCAGGCCCCCCCAGTAACCCATCGAATTGCAGGCTCTCCCAGACTTCGCCTTTCAGGTTTACACTGTGAGGCGTTTGTCAATCTCAGCCCATGTGAACATGGGCAAAGTTTGTTGGTGACCTTGACTCCCCCATCGGGCCTTGGGGACACACCTTCTCGGCTTAGCTGTCTTTGGAACAGGGTCTGTTGGGAAGAAGGAGGCCATACCTGTATAGACACATCCCTTACTGAGGAAGGGTACTCCATGTGGGGTGTCCCCTAGGCAGTTCTCATTTGTCAAACTGAAATCAGCAAGTGGTAATTCACGTCCACTTGCTGCAAAGCAAACTGTAGGGTTCAAACCTCAAAGCTTTTCATTAACTGAACCCTGCGGAGCTTGCACAGCCCTGACCTAAATTAGCATCAAACTCTTCTGGAGTGGCTCTCAATACTCTATTAGTTTGTACACACAACTGCCTAGAAACCAGGTATTCACAGTAGCTTGTTGGCTTTGTTTTGTTATTCACTTTAGAGGCAGAGTTTGAAAGGCAGCCAGTAGTTTCACTCCTATTTCAAACTTTTGTTTACACACCGAGTTCCTCAAGTTCCAAAGATCTGTTTTTCCATTGCTCCTAACCCCATATCTGGCCAACTGTCCTTCAGGCCAAGGACATAGATTCTGGAGGGGGCAGTCAAGAATGCTTCTTGCTCTGCCAAAGCAAATATTGCAGAGAGCAGTGTGAAGGCCTGAGATCTCTCCCTCCCACCCCTCTTTTGCCTGGGAATGAGAGCTCAAGATCAAGATCTGGACTTGGTTCCTCTGCATTCTGCTCAGTGCTAGGTGCTAGGTCAGACCTTAATCACACCTCCTAATGAACTGAATACTTGTTCTTTGTTCCGTGTTAGGGTAGGAAGCTTTAAAACACATACACAGAGGGACCCAGTCCAGCAGAATGTAGCTGATTCTGTAGATGGCAGACAGACCTGTTCTGGAGAAATGTTGTCTAGATGAGATGGGGTAAAAAAAAAACCCAGCTCTGTATATAACTGTGGGGAGGAGAGCAACATCTGCCGTGCTCTACAACTCCCTTCTCTGATCCATGCCATGTTCCATCCCTGATGGACCAGTACTGAGTCTGGGAGTTCCTACTGCTCTATGGCCTTAAGACATAGCTTGGAGCCTGTCCCCCTCCAACAAAAATACTACAGTGGGGCCAGAGCATGCTTTAAATTACCTGGCTGGTAGACTGCTGGTCAGCTAAGGGAAGCACCAGCCCCACCACATGCCAGGGAAAACAATAAGCACTCACTACTGCGTTGTCCCGAAGTCATTCCTTTGAACCCAAATGCCATCTGATAATCTGCCTGGGCAGTCAGTCTGACTCAGCCCCTCATTGGAGGGCTCTCTGCGCCTGCCATGGAATGCTAGACTACGGGGACACCCGCCCCCGCAAAGAACATCCTCAGACTGCGGAGCTCAGAAAGTCCATAATGGGCCTGCAAAGGCTTTCCACATAACCAGCCTTACAAACAATCTGTCACTTCTTATAATTGTCCGTCTAAATTTATCAAAGATAAGTGGGGGATGGGTGGGAAATTGACATTAATGGAAACACAGATATGGGAGAAAGACCAAAGTGAAGGATTACCCATGACTTGACACTCCATGCAGAAATGAGGGCTGAAAAGGGAAATGAGGCTCCTTTGTATTTTTAGGTTTCAGAGTCATGTTAGTACTCCTGTTCTTTTTGTATTTTTAGTTCCTTGGGTCTATGGATAATTAACTACTGCAGCAAATGGTGTGGTTTTTATCAGATCCAGGAGGCTGCAGGGCCACCTGGATAGAAAATGCGGGCTGGATTAACATATAAAGGGAGGCAGCTGAGAGGTAAAGGTTCCTGTTGACTGTAGGGAAATCCAATCAAGTTATTTTCTTCCTTCATGTCTTTGATGTTGAGAGGCAAATGTTTAAAACACTGGTTTGCTCTAGAGCAGTTTGGAGTATTACTGAGAACCAAGTAGGTAAACAATATGCAGAGCTTCCTCCTACTACACCTTCATGATGTCATATGGTTTAGACTGAGCACCCGAGAATGTCTTGCCTGGCTCAGCACTGACTAAGCCAGTGAAAGCAGTCCCGCAATTCCTGTTGAAGAATAAAGATGAAGGGGAGTTAAAAGGTCTACTCACTGAAAACTAAGCTAATGATGTATGGTATATTACTGTGTGTGTAGGAATGTGGGCATTATAAATATACCCAGACATGGAGCCAAATACTGCTTGTCTAACTCACACAAGCAGTCCCACTGATTTCAGTGTGACTACAAATATGATTAAGGGAGCAGGATTTGTTTCTTGCTCTGTCCCTGTGTGTCTTCTATCAGTGTATTTGTGTATATAAAACACCACTGTCATTAACCACTCAATTTAAAGGATCTATTTGTAACAAAAAAAAGAATCTTGGGGTGAGAAAGTGACCTAATGACTATAGCACTGCCGACATATAGATCTGTATGATAAGAACAGGCATGGTTTAAGTGCTGATCACTCTCACTTCCAGCTGAAGTCAGCTCTGCTACAGACACTCAGCACCTCTGCGAATCAGGGCCAAGATATCTATGTGGTATACACGTGTGTGTGTATATAATGAAATCACTGCACCATCAGCTTGACGTGTGGGTGCATCACGCAATTAAAAATGACAAAAATGCTGCCGGTGGCTGGCACCGAGCCTGATTAATCCTACGTGCTGGCTAGTTTCCCTTTCCCACACCCCCAGCTTACTGCCCAAATAATGGGGATTTAGTATAGGTGAGCCTTGCAGCTTGGTTTGAAAGTCACAAAACATGGTTCCTGCAGGATGGCAAAAGGAAATCCAAAGCCAGTGACCCTTCACCAAGAATTTGCTGGCAGGATTTCAGCCCTCCTTGGGACTAACAGTGAAGTGTAACCATCTAAACTATAGGAGTACTTGTGGCATCTTAGAGACTAACAAATTTATTTGAGCATAAGCTCTCGTGGGCTAGAGCCCACTTCATCGGATGCATAGAATGGAACATATAGTAAGAAGATATATATACATACAGAGAACATGAAAAGGTGGAAGTTGCCATACCAACTCTAAGAGGCTAATTAATTAAGATGAGCTATTATCAGCAGGAGAAAAAAACCTTTTGTAGTGATAATCAAGATGGCCCATTTCAGACAGTTGACAAGAAGGTGTGAGGATACTTAACATGGAGAAATAGATTCAATTTGTGTAATGACCCAGCCACTCCCAATCTCTATTCAAGCCCAAGTTCATGGTATCTAGTTTGCAAATTAATTCTAGTTCAGCAGTTTCTCTTTGGAGTCTGTTCTTGAAGCTTTTCTGTTGCAAAATTGCCACCTTTAAGTCTGTTACTGAGTGACCAGAGAGGCTGAGGTGTTCTCCTACTGGTTATTGAGTGGTTTCAGAGTAACAGCCGTGTTAGTCTGTATTCGCAAAAAGAAAAGGAGTCCTTGTGGCACCTTAGAGACTAACCAATTTATTTGAGCATGAGCTTTCGTGAGCTACAGCTCACTTCATCAGATGCATACCGTGGAAACTGCAGCAGACTTTATATATACACAGAGAATATGAAACAATACCTCCTCCCACCCCACTGTCCTGCTGGTAATAGCTTATCTAAAGTGAGCAACAGGTTAGGCCATTTCCAGCACAAATCCAGGTTTTCTCACCCTCCACCCCCCCACACACAAATTCACTCTCCTGCTGGTGATAGCCCATCCAAAGTGACAACTCTTTACACAATGTGCATGCACTTTGGATGGGCTATCACCAGCAGGAGAGTGAATTTGTGTGGGGGGGTGGAGGGTGAGAAAACCTGGATTTGTGCTGGAAATGGCCTAACCTGTTGCTCACTTTAGATAAGCTATTACCAGCAGGACAGTGGGGTGGGAGGAGGTATTGTTTCATATTCTCTGTGTATATATAAAGTCTGCTGCAGTTTCCACGGTATGCATCTGATGAAGTGAGCTGTAGCTCACGAAAGCTCATGCTCAAATAAATTGGTTAGTCTCTAAGGTGCCACAAGAACTCCTTTTCTTTTTGGTTATTGAGTGTTATGATTCCTGATGTCAGATTGGTGTCCATTTATTCTTTTGCGTAGAGATTGTCCGGTTTGGCCAATGTACATGGCAGAGGGGCATTGCTGGCACATGATGGCATATATCAGATTGGTAGATGTGCAGGTGAATGAGCCCCTGATGGCATGACTGATGTGATTAGGTCCTATGATGGTGTCACTTGAATAGATATGTGGACAGAGATATGTCGACATCTGAACTATGTGGTGTTATGGAATACAGTCGGGGGGAGGGACAACACTCATTTGCCTCAATTATGCCCTGCTTCCCAAGCCCATGGCCATGAGAAATTGATACCATTGCATGCTGTGGGCCTGATTTTGCCTGTCCAAACCTTCCACGGAAGGCAATGGGAATTTTTAGTGGACACGATCCGGCCCATGATCGTGCTACATTTTTTTTATTTTGTTGGGGCATTACTCTCTTGCCGTTTGAAATATCGGTTCTGTGGTTCTCAAAGCCTCGTGCATGGACCCCACATGGTGCATGGTGGGATCCATGGGAAGTTGACTGGGCTCATGGGGATGACTCTTCCTTGTTTCCAGTAGTTAAATTGCATTAAAAGGTGCTAAAATACATGGAGTACTTTCCTAATACTAATTTTTACATGCTAAGCAGTTGCTGTAGCTGTTACAGGGATGTGATGTGATTGCAAACGGGTTGGGAGCTGGTCTGTGCAAATGGGAATGGGGGTGGAGGAAGGTCATGAGACACTCTCGGTGTTAAGATGTGGCTGGCCAGTATGGCTGCAATCCCATTGTTCAAATTCTTCTTGTATTTGTCTAAGTGAATTCAAAGCATCAGTCATAGTTTTACTAAATAAGGAAATCTGATCAAAGCTGCTGGCATGGAGAGGCCACACGTTGTGTCTCAGGACCGGGTTTCCGTCACATTGGAGCATGGCTGGGAGAAGCCAATTAGCTTCTGTGTTTGTACGCTCTGCACATAGCGCAATGGGCCTCTATGCTGGTGTTGTGTACTTTCGTTGATAATCAGTTCAATGTGGGTAGTGCTTTTCGCATCAACCTAGATCACAAGGTGACTTGCAGTACAACCCAGCCAAGCTCTTCACCTGATTTTGAAGTCTATAAACAGGAGCAATCGTTTTTTCATCCCAAATGATCTCTGTGATTTACCCACATAGTGTGCTGACGTCTGCCTTATTTTACCCTAGTAACTTTGAGTCTTTTGCAGAGGGTGTTAATCAAGGCAAATTAGTCCAGTATGTCAGTGTATCCCTGATCACTGAAATGCAGTCATTTAAAGGTGGAAAGTATGCATTTGAAATGTAAGAGTAAGATTCTTTTTCCCACGTATGATTGACTTCACACACTGATTGGTTTTGCTTTTGATATAAAAATGGTCTAATTGTTTCTCTCCCATAAGGAGAGGATTGCTGAATAATGTTAACTTGGACCCTGACACAGACACCAATATAACCTAGCAAAGGGAGCTGCACTGGACATGGAAGATGGATCCAGCTCAGGTTGACAGTGATTGAAACTCACTACCTAGTGGCTTCTTGGTGGCCCGTGTGAAATGAGTTTGGTGGGTCTTAGTACAGGTCCTAATGGGTTGATCTTCATGTTACAAAAAATGTTACTATAATGAACAGCCTTATTGGCAGTCTCGACAGACAGGCGAAGGGCAGAATAAGCATGAAGACAGAACTAACTTCTTAGCCCTAGAAGTGTTCTCTCTTGTTTAGAGTGGAAACTGTAAGCTACTGCGGCTTGTGCTGTACGTGTTCCATGTGGAGAGGATTTCACTGTCAACCCAGTGCCTTTCACAAGAACTAGATCCCCTAAAACATTTAGAATGGAGCCAGGTGCGAAATAGTTTTCCCATCCCATGAAAACTTTCAAAACTTTCAAAAATTCTCCCGTTCTTCATCAGATAAACTAGAGACCTTTTGAAATGTTTTGTGGAAAACAAGAGAGAGAACAAGACACCCAGAATAACCAAGGCTCTCAAATCCCTGTTCTGCCTGCCTCTGGACTTGAGCCCGGCTCTCCCACATCATAGGGAGGGCCTGAACCATATAGTTATTCTGGGGTGTGCACACTCTTTGACCCAAAATTCCACCCCTGGACGTGAGAAATCTTCCCCTGATGCGTTCCCGTGAAAAGTTTCAGTTTCAATGGATTGACTTTTTTGATTAAAAACAGTTTAATTGAAGAATCCCTGAGTGTCTCTACAGAACAAAACAGCAATCTTCCTCCTTGGCCCAGGTTTTATCTCTGCCGTTCGACAGAGAGTGGTTTCTTGTGTTTCACGGACTACAAAGTCTTTACATCAGATTCAAGGGACATAAGGTGAGGTTTAAGAAATTGCAAGGCAGTCTGCAAGCCGGAAGAATGGGGATGCTCTCAGCAACCTAGAGTCTCTTGGAACCACAGGTGTTAAACTGTGCTTCTAGGTGTTGTTTTCAAGACTAGCCAGCTGTTAAATGACTACAGCTAGGCATGACGTAAGTAAGTGCCTTGTATGCTTCCCCACGCAGCTCTCTACTGCACCTGGGTCCTTCTGACTATGCAGCACCCGTGGTGTTCTAGTGCTGAGATTCGAAGGGCCTGTGTTCATACAAATACAACTGAATGAAGGGAACACAGTTACAGCCTGCCTGTAGCCTGGCACAGGTAAGTCGTGGTTCTACCCTCAGCCCTTTCACGCAGGGTCTCCTCCCTCTGTACAGCAGCAGCCCCACTGGAGGACAGGGCTGGGGTGCTATAGCTATGCTGGAGGAGCTTCCAGCATGAGGCCTCCCAGCAGCTCTATGTTCTGCTCTTCCTGCCCTGTGTCTTTCCGGTATGCCGTACCAGCTATAAGTATCTTGCTGGTATGGCATACTGGACCGGACCGCCCAACTTGCACTGCTGATAACACGTGTCAATTTTGATACAAAGATAAGAAAGCCCAGCTGTCTGACAGAAAAAGGCTAGTACGTTAAACAGCTGCACAGGGTTAGGGTTAGGATTAGGGCACTGGCCTGGGAGTCAGGAGAGGGGGGATCCCAGCTCAGCCATTGGACATGCTGGGTAACCTTGGCAAGGCACTTCCATTCTCTGGGGCTCAGTTTCCACATCTGAAAAATGGGGATATATGATCCCAGCCTTTATTTGTAAAGAACGTTGAGATCTATGACTGCAACGTAAAAGCCAATTATTACAACACTCTTTATTTCACATCTATCACATGCTCAGTTATTTGAATGGTGTGATTTTTGTCTTAAAAATACAGCATTCTCTTGTGATTGGAACGCTGGGGTGTCAATAGCCCTTGTTCACTGTTAAACAGCTAGAGCTGGTAAAAAGAATGACTTCCTCCTGAGAACACCTCAGCTCGCAGGTCCGAGGATATGCTGCTTACGGCTTGTCTGTACAGTGTGTTAGTGAACATTAGAAGTGTGAAATTCCAGTGTGCACGAGCACACTGCACGAGTAGTGCACATGGACCCTATTGGCATGCACTAAAAGTTCCCCAGTGCACATTAATATAGTCCCATTTCAAACAATACTATATTAACTCACACTAGGGAACTTTTAGTGCACACCAGCAGGATCCATATGGGCCAGTTCGTACGCAACTAGAATGTACATTGCTCTGATGGGGACAAGCCCTGTCTTGTCTGGTTCACAATGGTCAAAAGACCATTTGTTAGTGTTTTAAACACCATTGATTCCCAATTCCAACAGAGCTAGTTCACAACATGGCTTGGCGGACATATGTGGACGTGGCCCAAGCCATGTTGCCTCAGTGTTTTAAAATCCTGTTAATAGACACCTAGAGTATAATTTTGTCCTCTTATTCCTGTATTAAGTCCAAAAGCTGGTACAGATGCCTGGTTATGTATGGGTTCCGGTAAAACAGTTTTGCAATTCATCATCATGGAGTTAGACGATTACTGTAGCTGGAAACAAAACCAGCATCCTTTTACTTTACTGGAACTCTGCTCTACCCTGCGTGGAAGAGAAGAAACCAGGCTGAGGGCATGTCTATGCTGTGGGCGCTGCTGCACCACAGCAGCTGTGTCGTCGTAATGCCATAGTGCAGATACTTCCTACGACGAAGGAAGGGGCTTTTCCCTCGCTGTAGGTAATCCACCTCCCCAAGTGGTGGAAGCGAAGTCGAAGGAAGAATTCTTTTGTCAACCTAGATGCACCTACAGCAGGAGTTAGGTTGGTTTAACTCTGGCACTCAGGGGTGTGAATTTTTCACACCCTGAGCACTGTGGCTATGGTGATGCCTAACCTGAGAAACAGGAGAACGCCCATATGCAGATGTTGCTGTTGCTGCTACTTTGCGTGCTGCTGGAGCCGTTCCATTTAACAGCAAGCCAATATCAACACACAATCTCTGTTTGCTAATGGGCTTTGGTTCCCATTGAACTGTGCTCACGTAAAGAATTAACAGGATAGAATCACGTGCCACGGCAATAAAATGCATCTCATAGTCCCGTGTGTCTGATTCACATCTCCTGATAACCACTTCCCCATGCCCAAATAAATGCTGAATGGATGCACACGCTGCCCATCCATCAGTGAGTGAGTGAATGAATTATTTGCAGTAAGGAACTTGCCTTTAGTAAACTAGTGTCCACTGGAATAAGGATTTATTTCTGGATGTGCACCACTTCTTTCTGCATCGAGCTCGGCATGTCAGACTGCATCCTGCCTCCCTTGATAGGTCTCCACATGGCATTCAGCGTGACAGAGGCTCAGTGTATTTCAGCACAGCTTCTCACAGTGTGTCCAGACTGATTTGATATACACTGAGAGCTAAAGTACAAGGCAATAAGCATGTATTCTAAATATGCTATTGATCGTCACTAGACTGGATAACTGTCTTCTATTCAGGCAGTGGTTTTTCAGCCCAAGACTCAGGCAAAGAACGGAAGCTGAATAAATGGATAAAGTTGCCCGTTGTGGAAAAATTCTGACTGATGCATTCCGGTCTAATTTAAGCTGTTCTTGAGGTCTCTGTGCTCATGCCTTGACATAGTGCATTGTAGTATGGTTGCTAATGGATGGATCAGCCTGATAGGATGAGGCAGTTTTCTAGCCAGTCATAGTTGGAGGAAGGTATTTTTCACAGCTGTAGCTATTTTGAGACTCTATCTAAGATACTTACACGGTCTCCATCACAGTAATATCTTAGCGCCTCACAATCTTTAATGGAAGAGATGATGGTAGTAGCTAACCATTTTCCTGCCTCCCACTAACATCACCTCTGCTTTTGCTCTGGTTTAGCTCCAGCCAGGTGCTGATGTCTGGAGGCGGAAGAACGAATTGCTCAGCAGCACTCTCCAGAGCCATCCATCCGTCCACTGGCACCAGTTCAGTGCTCTTCATTGATCCAGTAACACATCTGAGAGAGGATAGCACCGTGTTCTGATCAGAACTACTGAATGCCGCAGACAGGTCCATGTGTACAGTTATGGGCATCCTTCTCTACAGGGCACTTCTTTGCATAGGTGTTTGGAGTGCCTCTTGGCCGCTTTCTTCATTACCTTGTTCAGGAATGGAGAGGCTGGATACCAGGTGTTAGTTTATGAAGTCTGATGGGCCTGGAGATTTCTTAAGAATAGGCTTGAGAGCAGATATAGTAGATTTCCAGTATCAAAAGCGGGAAGCCACAGAGAGCTTTTAAAGATGTCTGACTTCACCTTCACAGTTGGTTACTATGGGCTCCATTTGAAAAGCATGATGGCTTTCATTAAATGTCAAATTAATATAAAATATGTCTCTCTAGCTCACTTGGTTTGTTTGGCATGGCCAGAGCTGTGATAGTGCTGATTAAAGGGAACAAAGAGGGCCAGAGCAAAGGTTGATAGACCTCCCATTTCACCCTGTCCCAATGCACTTCCATCCTGATGGAGCCAGAAAGACACATTCAGCTGCATTTGCAGCTAATCTACTCCTTTAAAACAACCTGATTGCACCAAACTCCACAGGGCAGCAGAGTGGGGGAGTAGGGTCTACTTGCCTCAGGCCTTTTCTTGATTTTCCAACCCTTTTCAGAGGGTAAAGTTGGTTTCTTTGTCTGACCCTGCAGCATGTGGCTGGGCTTCCTGTTGGGAAGTACCATGCTGTATTGTTAAGAACCAATCCTGCCAGGTGCATGCTGAGGACTCTCATAGTATCAGAGCTGGGCACTGTCTAGATTAGGATAAAAAAATTATTCTTAAAACACATCAGCTAACATGTTTTAACTACCATGGTTTAACACTTCAGTGTAGGCAAGGTAAATTGCATTTCAACACATAAGCTGGTCAAGGTGAACCCTAGTGCGGAGCTTAGGCTACCATATAACCAACGAACATGTTAAAATACGTCTTGCTCTCTCTGTGCACTTTTAAATGCACTTATTGTCCTCGATTAGACAAGCCCTAGGTGTTAGCAATGTTGAGAAAGCGAGTGCAGATGGGCTGCAGGCTACCGAGGCCACTTTAAGCACCAAGTGTCTGCAGAACTCATTAACTAGCTCTTGCTTGGGAACCCCAACTGTTTGCGTAAAGAAGCATTTGCCCTGGGGGATAATTGTATGCTGATTTGTCTAGGTGGGATGTAAGCTAAGTGAGTCTGCATTATCATCAGACAGATGTAGTACTTCCTCAGTCTCTTCCCTTTGCATAATCCATTAGGATAACCTAATGTCAATCAGAGTGAAATCCTGGACTGGAGTTTCTTACCCATCCCAATGATATCGTACCTGTGCCCTGAGCAAAAAATGGTG
The DNA here is from genome assembly GCF_965152235.1 of Eretmochelys imbricata. Lineage (NCBI taxonomy): Eukaryota > Metazoa > Chordata > Testudines > Cheloniidae > Eretmochelys > Eretmochelys imbricata. The sequence goes on along the minus strand of NC_135578.1, from coordinate 116,560,498 downwards.
TATAATCTGTTATGGGCAGGGCTTAAATTCTCAGAGTATTTCCCGGAGTCCCCCATTTCTCCCCCCACCCCCATTCAGGGCTCAGGGCTTCAGCCCCACAGGGCATGCCGGGGCTCTGCTCTGGAAACCTCTGGCTGAATTTAAGCCCTGGTTATGGGGGAAGATTTAGTTCACCTGGCTCCAGTTGTGGTGACTTACAAAACCATGTTTACCAGACCTGTTTTTACCACTTCAGATTTACTCTGCCTAAATACAGTTTGCCCAGCCAGTAAGCATTGAAGCAAATACTGAACCCAAATTTGGAAACTGCTCTGGGACAGGTTTCAGAGTAACAGCCGTGTTAGTCTGTATTCGCAAAAAGAAAAGGAGTACTTGTGGCACCTTAGAGACTAACCAATTTATTTGAGCATGAGCTTTCGTGAGCTACAGCTCACTTCATCAGATGCATACCGTGGAAACTGCAGCAGACTTTATATATACACAGAGAATATGAAACAATACCTCCTCCCACCCCACTGTCCTGCTGGTAATAGCTTATCTAAAGTAATCATCAGGTTAGGCCATTTCCAGCACAAATCCAGGTTTCTGGATTTGTGCTGGAAATGGCCTAACCTGATGATTACTTTAGATAAGCTATTACCAGCAGGACAGTGGGGTGAGTAATCATCAGGTTAGGCCATTTCCAGCACAAATCCAGGTTTCTGGATTTGTGCTGGAAATGGCCTAACCTGATGATTACTTTAGATAAGCTATTACCAGCAGGACAGTGGGGTGAGTAATCATCAGGTTAGGCCATTTCCAGCACAAATCCAGAAACCTGGATTTGTGCTGGAAATGGCCTAACCTGATGATTACTTTAGATAAGCTATTACCAGCAGGACAGTGGGGTGGGAGGAGGTATTGTTTCATATTCTCTGTGTATATATAAAGTCTGCTGCAGTTTCCACGGTATGCATCTGATGAAGTGAGCTGTAGCTCACGAAAGCTCATGCTCAAATAAATTGGTTAGTCTCTAAGGTGCCACAAGTACTCCTTTTCTTTTTGCTCTGGGACATTGTCAGTTTCTTTAGATCCTAAAATATACAGGTATTTCCTATGTAGTATCCCTGCAAGATGTGTGCTGTTTTTCTCTCCTCTTCATATATAGAATCAGTAAATGGTAAAAAATAGGTACAAAGCTTTTGTATTTGTATCTTATGACAAGGAGGAGTGGTCAATAAATCATGTAACATTTATGGTTATTCTGCATGTCCAGGCATAATTCTATGGGTCACTGTCCAGTCTGTTAGTGTATTTTTGCATTGGATCTTTTCATCCCCTTTGTTCACCAAAAGAAGAAAATGGAAAGAGGGAAATGACAGAAAACTCCACTTGCTGTACACTACTCACTGCCTTCAAAGGAAACATGTTTTCAAATGAGTTATGCTAAGTAAAGTTGTTTCATGGTGAGAAATCTGTGATGCTAGGTGGCTATCAGTGCACCACTCTAGCAGCTATAATTATGTATTTATGTTATGATAGCATCTAGAAGCCCCAGACAGTTAAGAGCGGTATTGTGTAAACATATAGAGGAGACAATCCCTGGTCCAAAAATTTACAAGCTAAGTACAATACTAGACACAGCAAGGGAAAGGGAGAATGAACTAGAACAGTATTACAAGTATATTTTTGATAGGCAGGCTTTGTGCAGTGTGTAGGTAGCCAGTCTGATTTTGTTACTAAATAAAACAAATGCGAAAATCAGCCGTCACAAATGTGATTTGTGGGCACAAGCTGTTTTACAGGCGTGGTGGGGTTGTGCAATGCCAAAGTTTTCGCACATAGACCTTCTTCAACTTATGTTTTCAAAAGCCAAAGCCACTTTTTGACATCTACAGTTTCCGAGGTGCCAGTTGCTGTGTCCAGAACAGTTCAAAAGGACATTTTTTTTCTTGCCAGTGATGTACTGTAAGGATTTCAGAAACTTCAGTGTGGGGGACACATCAGTTGGTTGTTTAGTAATCCACACGCAACATTGCGAAAGACCCAAGCCATGTTAAGGTGAAGAAGTGGCGGTCAGGGGAAAACTTTGTGTGATTTTCCCCAAAAGAAGGTAAGGCTGTTCTGAAAGGAGGCAGTTAGGTTGAGCCTATCAAGGTTGCTGACCCTTTAAAATATTCCTGATACTGGTCTCTGTTAGGGCTGTGGTTCTTATGCTGGCTTCTGTGAGAATCCCGTGGGCTGCAGGAAAGGAAATAGGCACATCTGTGACACACACTTCTGAGTGAGTAGAGCCTTGGGAATGGCGGACTATAGAGTATCTCTTCACCCCCACATCCCAGACTGTGTTTCTAGCACCCGCATTGCATCCGGCTCGAAGGCAGGGTGAGATAGAACATATCCTTTGGAAATGCCTGTGGTGCAAAGAGCATAGAAATGCTCCTGTATGAAGTGCAAACTGAAAGCTTGTAAATCACAGCTAATTTCAGACAATGTAGCATGTTAGCTACAATACCAACAAGCTGTGCTTGGAGGATGATATATTCAAGTGAGGCAGCATTAGAGAAGAGGGAATAATGGGGGAAATCTTTCATAAACATTTTGGCAAATGCTGAATCACTCCCCAGTTAAGCTGTGTTCCCACTGCCTTTTTGGTTCCCTTTTCCTTGTGAATAGATTTTTGTTCATACAAATGTCGGGAGAATGGCCATTCATTGCATGAATATTATTTGTATTGGCGTAGCACTTAGAAGTCCCAGTCATGTGCCAGGATCCCATTGTGCTAGATGCTGTAAGAATATAGAAGAAAAAGATAGTCCCTGCCCCAAAGAGATTATGATCAAAATATAAGACAAGAGACAGCAGACGGAGATGGACAGACCCATGAGAGGGGTGTGTGTGTGTGTGTGTGCACGCACACGCAAAGGAAACAATGAGACAATATTTGTCAGCATGACAAATCCCATAAGCCTAGCGCCCATATTCTCAGGCCACTGACAGGCCTGGTGCATTGACACCATCACTTGCTATTTGTGCCAGAAGCTTTCCTCCCCAGACACACTTATAAACCTTCAGACAGCCAATCAGGGAGCAGAAATGATACCATGTGATTTCCCTCCCCGCTTACAAACTATGAATAATAGTGACAGTGGATGTCCATAATTTGTGAACAATCCCTAGGCTGAAATATTTGTGTGAAATATATTTCGGGTTCTACAGGACCCCAAAGCCTGTGATGAAAGCCGTTTAGAATGAGAAGAGGGGGCCAGTCTAGCTGCCTCCTCTAGACACTGCTGCTATATAAGATGCCAGATTTATAGAAATTTCACGTGTTTGCAGATAACCTGGAAACAGAAATCAAAAGTGAAATTAATTGGAAAAATTGTTCATTACGAATATTTGCCCAGAGCTAAACACTTTCCTTTTCTGAAGAACTTGTGGTAGCTCTGCAGCATTCTTACATACGCAGGGGTATTTCCCAGATGGAATTTGAGAAACTCAAGAGGGTTTTTTTTTATGACCGCAAATTTCTTAATAAATCTGGAAATCCCTGCCACGTTTGGGACACCTTATTTCCCTTCCGCTCCCAAACCCTCAGTTATAGGCAGAGAAGTTGCATACGATGTACTTGAAGTTAGGGAAATAGAGAAGTGGGTTTTTAAGGGCTTGTCTACCAGAGAAGAGTTATACCAATACATATTACAGTGTGAACTTAAACCAGCATAGTTATATCAGTCTGACCCCCCTCACGGAGACTCTTATTCTGGTATAGGAGTGCCTATTTTTAAAATTATTTTTAAATTCACTTATGTTGCTTGGGAAAGGTGTGCAACCTAAACTGAAAAAAGCTAGTTTTATGCTGGAGTAAGTGTGTTCACATGGGGATTTATTCTAGTATAACTATATTCATTTAACTACACCAGTATAACTGGTCAAACATTTCTGTATAGACAAGCCCTTAGCTGTGTCCTCTGTTCCCACAGTACATATGTGAACCAAACACATGCCTAAGAAGTTACCCTTCAAATTTTAAATTACCCTTCGTCATCTTTTAAATTGTAAGTTACTTTTATTATCCTTGCACATTCACATTAGTCTAAAGGATCTCTAAGTGCTTTACATCAACTATGATTACTTCACCCATCAATGAAATGTAGCCACTTCTGGAGTGGAATGCAAAACTTCTTAGCACCACACAGCAGTGAGAGCACAAAGTGAAAAATATTACTAGCTGAAACTGCATGGGGGAGACGACTTTTATTTTATAAAGATGTTCTAACAGGCTATACTATCATAGAATCATAGAATATCAGAGTTGGAAGGGACCTCAGGAGGTCATCTAGTCCAACCCCCTGCTCAAAGCAGGACCAATCCCCAACTAAATCATCCCAGCCAGGGCTTTGTCAAGCCTGACCTTAAAAACTTCTAAGGAAGAAGATTCCACCACCTCCCTAGGTAACGCATTCCAGTGTTTCACCACCCTCCGAGTGAAAATGTTTTTCCTAATATCTAACCTAAACCTCCCCCACTGCAACTTGAGACCATTACTCCTCATTCTGTCATCTGCTACCACTGAGAACAGTCTAGAGCCATCCTCTTTGGAACATCCTTTCAGGTAGTTGAAAGCAGCTATCAAATCCCCCCTCATTCTTCTCTTCCGCAGACTAAACAATCCCAGTTCCCTCAGCCTCTCCTCATAAGTCATGTGTTCCAGCCCCCTAATCATTTTTTGTTGCCCTCTGCTGGACGTTTTCCAATTTTTCCACATCCTTCTTGTAGTGTGGGGCCCAAAATTGGACACAGTACTCCAGATGAGGCCTCACCAATGCCAAATAGAGGGGAATGATCACGTCCCTTGATCTGCTGACAATGCTCCTACTTATACAGGCCAAAATGCTGTTAGGCTTCTTAGCAACAAGGGCACACTGTTGACTCATATCCAGCTTCTCGTCCACTATAACCCCTAGGTTCTCTTCTGCAAAACTGCTGCATAGCCACTCGGTCCCTAGTCTGTAGCAGTGCATGGGATTCTTCCGTCCTAAGTGCAGGACTCTGCACTTGTCCTTGTTGAACCTCATCAGATTTCTTTTGGCCCAATCCTCTAATTTGTCTAGGGCCCTCTGTATCCTATCCCTACCCTCCAGCGTATCTACCTCTCCACCCAGTTTAGTGTCATCTGCAAACTTGCGCAGGGTGCAATCCACACCATCCTCCAGATCATTAAAGAAGATATTGAACAAAACTGGCCCGAGAACCGACCCTTGGTTGTATCAAAAAGATACAAAGTACAAGCCTCATCCTGACCACTGGCTAATCCATAAAATAGCTTTCAGTGTTTTCCCTTGGAGCAATGGCTTTAAATTTTAATAAGCTATAGTGTACTTTCACCGGATGTCATAAGCTGCTACAAAGTTTACCTGGGGTTAAGTAGGTGGGAGCCTTGGAGAAATGAGGAAAGCTCAGGAATGTAAATTATTTTCTACTCTTTTATAAGTTTCCTTCCCTTCATGAGAAATGTGTGTTTGAGATTATTTGGAACTAAATGCTTTTAAAATTCAGATGATTTGATTCCTCCTTTTAGACAATTCAAAATGTCACTGGGGGAAAAACCTTAGAAATATTAATAGAGCTACTGCACTAATGGAATTATACTCAGTGTAAGTTATATCCTGGAAATTGATGGGTTCTATTAGTAGAGTTTTTCTATAATTTATTACATTACAAGGATAATCTACCAAGAAAGGGTCATATGTTCTGCAGAAGATCATAAATAGCTGCTGAAATCAAGATTACAGAATGTAGAAAAAGGCCTAGATCGTTTTGCAGATCTAGGGGAAAAAGTGTCTTTCCAAAGATGCACTGTATGGTATAGGGTTCAACTCATGATGGTCTAGAAATGGCAGGTCTCAAATGGTGGTCTATAGCGCACTAACGCTTTGTGGGAAGCTGGCTGGTCATATTGTTCTGTCTGTACAAAGCCTGGGGATCTGTAAAACTCCTAAGAACAAGGAGCGGGAGCCAGCCTCGCTGCCTCTGATACTACAAGAGGAGGATGCAATATTTTGACTCCTGTATTTGTTTGCTCGCCACCAACTTGGTTCTGTCTGAGAATTGAACCAGGGACATACAGAGCTAAAACCATTAGAAAGAAAAGGAGTACTTGTGGCACCTTAGAGACTTTTCTTTTTGCGGATACAGACTAACACGGCTGCTACTCTAAAACCATTAGAGTCTCCATCTTGAGCTAAAGAGCTAGCTCCTTTAGGCAGGGACTGTGATAGATTCATTCTCTGTGGATCAGGCACCGAGAGGGATGCGGAACACATTCTGTACAGTGCGTTAAACTTGCATAATTATATTCTGTGGCCAACAGGTTGGCACTGATGAAGCAATTGAGTCAGAAAGACCAAGGCACAGAGAACAAGCTTTAGTGTCTGCTTAATTTCTGCTTAAAAGCTAGTGCAACAAAAAAACCCAGTCCCCCCACTAACTTGCACTATACTACCATTTCTCCAAGATCTAATTGCCTATGCAGTCAGTCAAACAGAACGTGTAAAACTATAATAATGTCATCTGCCAACTCCCTATGATATTCTACACTATAGAGAGGAAGCAAAGTCTACTCAGAGGGACTATGGCCACCTGCAGCAGACAAGTGTTCAGGGAAGACTAGAAAGAGACAGCCAGGTTGTATGTCCAGGGAAGTATGAATAAAGCAGACCAGGCAGGTGAGTAAGGGAGAAGGGGAGCATGTGCTGGGGGAAGAGGAGGACTAAGGTACTGGGAAATACATCCAGGCGAAAAGGAAGAGTAACATGTGCTGTGGAATAGGGGCAGAGAGAGAGAGAGGAAAAGAATCAATAGGATTTGAAGAGTCAATGAAGAAAGCAAAAGGGCTTTATACCACATTGAAGACAACTAAAATATACAAATACTTCTCCATGTACACAATTGCCGTAGTTGCACGAGGGATTTTATGGGATCAGAAATAGGAAGTCAGGTGAGATTATGCACTCATGAGTGGCAGGAGAGATGTTCAGAAGGTACTCCATTAACACAAACAGCGAGGGTCCATGCTCTGTGAAGTATCAGAGCAGCTGACCCAGGAGTTAGTCTGACTGCTAAATATATTTGGAATGACTGATTATAAAATTTGTTCTCAATTTAAAGCCACAGGTGGAAGTAATTACCAGCAGGTGTAATAGAAAAAAAGCGCCTTCTAAATTAAGACAGGTGGCCTGATTCTCCATTTCTACTGCTGTAAATCAGGAGTTACTACACAGCTATGAATGGAGTTATGTGGGTATAAGCAAGATGAAAATCAGGCCTATGGTGCATAAAACCACTTATGGCGTGATTTTTGCAAAGTTCTGAGCACCCACAACTCCCACTAGACTCAGTGGAAGCTGCAGGTGTTCACCACCTCTGAAAATCCAGCCCTATCTGTGTTATCAGAAACATTTTCAATCCTCAGATCTCAAAGCACTGTGAAAAGTGGTGGTTGTTGTCCCCATTAATGGGTGGGGAAACTGAGGCACGGAATGGTTACGACTTGCTCAAGGTGAACAAGCAAGTTAGTGACAGAGCTGGGAATAGATTCCAAGTCTGGTACACTCATTCCACAATAAAACCCCAATTCCATCAGCTGGTTGTGCCTAATTTTACAATTTACAATTCAGTTTTGCATAATTCCTTGGCAATAGCCATTTACGATGGCAGATTTGCTGGAATCTACATATGTTGCTTTCAGAGATCAACTAACTCAGTTTATCACAAATGCATGTGCAATTACAAGTCCTCAAATTAGTAACACCTTCCTGAAAAGAGGGTCAGATTCAACAATGAATCACATTGGCGGTGCCGTTAAGCGAGGTGGGAGATTGTAATGGAATGCATTTATCTTTGATTGCATATAGCAATAAAAAAAATCAGACCTTGACAATGTTATTATATTCAGACTGAGAAATTATAATGCAGGGATTATTAATTCATTATTTGCTCTGTTTTATTAGGATTATGAACAGTGAGAATTAGAGTTGTCAAATCTCTGTGTTCTTAACTCTCCAATTTTGTTTTTGGTGTCTTCCAGCCATCTCTCAATCCCAGGTATGTATTTACCTTCATTTCTAGACCTCAGTTTACCAGCATCACTGACACAAACCCGCCATCTCGCTGCTTGCTGCTCTGTATTTGACATCAGCAATTTTGAATTTAGAAAGGGAGATTACGGAAAACTTCATATGCCTTTAAAAGAAATGTCAAGCTGTCCGCTCTGCGGTTTTGTCCCTCATTTTGAGTCTCTCTCACATTTGAAATTTAGCTTCACAAATTGGGGTAGAGCAGCTTAAGGACTTTGCTTTGGGAAGGATGATTTTGTGGTTAAATGCACTGGACTGAGAATCGAGATCTAGGTCCAGCTCTCATAGATTTCTATGTGTAACCACAGACAAGTCACTTAAACTCTCTGTGCCTCAGTTCCCCATCTCTCAAATGGGGCTAACAGCACTTCCTTTCTCTCATCCTTTGTCAGTCTTCTCTATTTAGCCTGTAAGCTCTTTGAGGCAAAGATTCTCTTACAATGGGCATGTACCGCACCTAGCACAATAGGGCCTTTATGCAGTATAATTATACTAATAAACACAACAGGTGGTCATGAAAAGCTGGCTGATCACGTATCTCTTCCCTTTAAATATGCAGAGCTCAAAGGAGCAGTGTTTATTTATTTGACTAAGCCTTTTTAAAGCTGTTTTTTAATTATATTCTTAATAAAGGCACACTAGGTCTTTTAAGAGGCAGCATTTTATTCTTGAACAGTGTACCCTGGATATTGCACGTGTGGGAGCTTTTACCTGTATTTACAGTTAAGCTTTGTTCTGACCCTTTTCTCTAGCAGGAGCCAAGTGCCAGCGTTTCTGAAATATAAAGGAAAAGTTTCTCATTGTTTCCCAAGAACAAGGAGAAACAAAGAGTCTCGGATTGTGGGGGAAAGAATGAAATAATGTAAAGGAAATAGTCTGAAATAAAAGGAAAGAGACCAGTTGCTCCCAGAGGGCTGATAAAAAAGCCCAGAACAATGGAAGAAATAGCCAGAGAGATTAACAAGGGGGAGGAGGGGAGAGACAACACAGCAGCAGGAGGTAATGATGGCAGGTGCAGGAGGGAGGCAGAATGGGGGAGGGGAGTTTCCTACCTAAACCAGGGTGGTTTTTGGCTTGCTCAACCACTTCCCTTTACAAGAATCCAACCTGCTTCTCTCTTCTCACTTTGAGCACCTGCTAATAGCAAAATAAAGGAACCACACCAATGCCTCACACCAAACTGAGAACAGTCTGGGTCCAGTCCTGCAGCCCCTACGTGACTAACCCCATGCACTCAATAAATTACAGGATCAGGTCCTGTATTGCTGATGTATTCCTAAATGTGAGAGGGGTGTTATAGGAAAGAGTCCCAGTCATTTAACACAGTAACCATGGGCTTAGTCAGATGGCTGGAGTGGGCTGGGGAATGGGGCAGTCAGGCTCCCTCCTCTATCCCCTCACTTTTCTCTTGTGCTTCCATCCTGAGAGTAAGAGAAGACGAGTGACTGGTTTTCCCCCTCCCCCGCTTCTTGGACAGGGGAACTTTGCATCTTCTTTCCTGCATCCTTCTCTTCCTCTTCCATTGTGTTCTGTGGATGTGAATAAGGAAGGATTAGTTGGAGAGGGTGAGTTCACTTGCCTGGTCTCCAAACTTCCGAGCTTCACACCCACTGACTGTTTCAGTCAGGGGGAGTAAATGTTAAGGGGGGAAGTCTTTCCACAGTCCACTCTCTACAGATGAGATTCCCTGAGTGGGAGGAAGAGTGGTCCATGGCTAAAGCTCAGGGCTGGGAGGTAGGAAATGTGGGTTCTGATCATGCTGAGCCTTAGACTTCCTGTGCCTGAGACTTCACGTCTCTGTTAGATTCCCCACCTGCAAAATGGTGATAATAGTTACCTACCTCAGGGTTGGGGATGAGGCTTTGAGACTGTGGGGTAGAAGGTGCTTTGGGAATGCAAAGCCTGCCTACATTCAAGCTGCTAGATGTAGCAGGGGCATGTAGCCTCGACCCACTCACCAGAGACTTTCATCATCATCGGCACCGCCTGACTGGCTGTTTTTGTCTCATCATAAGGCTGGCTGTTTTGGGGAATGTCAGGGTGGATGGAAAGGAGTACTTTTCCACTGAATGCAGCCGATGAAGTGAGCTGTAGCTCACGAAAGCTTATGCTCAAATAAATTGGTTAGTCTCTAAGGTGCCACTAGTACTCCTTTTCTTTTTGTGACTACAGACTAACACGGCTGCTACTCTGAAACCTGTCAGGGTGGATGGAGGCGTCTGGGGCATGTGGAGAGATTACAAGAGGCAGGGGAAGGGGGTACTATAAAAATAATCATAGCATGTACCTAACACCACCTCAAACATTTTCTTTGCACGTTGTCTGTCTACTTCATAAAATCTATCTTATCTATGTATCAAGAACTTCTGGTATGAGGTAGGTCAAAGGACCAACTTGATATTGGAGGCTCAACTAGAGCCTTCCCCCCTAAGGTTCATTCTGAATATATTCCTGATACCTGGAGGCTACCTGGCAGTGTTGTTCCAATGTGCAGCTTTTGTCACTAAAAAATTAATCCTACACAATGGAAAAGTTGATCCCCACCAACCACTGATACGTGGCTTGGTGATGTGGCTGACCTCACAGCTAACAAACAACTGGCATTCCATAGGAGAATGCCTGAAAAATTGAAAGCAATTTGGGCTGACTTTTCAGAGGTATATGACTAATGCAGTCCCCCTGGAGACAGATATATCGCTTCCCCTCCTATCCCTTTATCATAACCCTCTTTACTTATTTTGTTCGTTAGGATGAATCTTGTACTTTGGTATATTTGTAGTATTTGAAAAAATGAAGGTAGATTATAATTTCTTACCTATTTAAAATTTAAGCAGTTTGGGTTAGGGATGGCATCTTCAGTATGTTCTGTGAGCTGCCTGGAACACTTTTGAGGCATCAGCTAAATAATGACATACATACATAATGTTTTGAATTAGTGTCCGTATCATCTTTAGCGGCTGCTGTAGTTTGGTTCTGAGCGTATGCTTTTGTGTATTGGTTGTTCAGGTATTGCCAGTGCCCATTTGGTCATCTTACAAAAAACATATGTACAATGAAGTAAAATGGCACATCAGATGCCCTAAGTGGTGGTTATTATTTGTACTGGGGTAGTGTCTAGAGGTCCCAGTCAGGATCTGGGGCCCCATTGTACTAGTCAGTGGTCCTCAACCTGTGGCCCAATCAGCACACAGCTGTGGCCCTTCGGGGCCATAGAGGTGGTATTGGACGTGGCCCCCAATGGTAAATAGGTTGAGAACCACTGTGCTAGATACACTCCTCACCCATACTGTCTCAGAGGGTATGATCGAAGTACATAATGATTCTTATAGCCTCCACAAGTGTACTAGGTGATTTGCAGAGTGTAAAATAAGTCCCCTGCCTCAAAGAGTTTACAATCTAGAATCTAGTCGTGATATAAGTAAGAGTAATAAGCAAAAAAGGGGTGAGGTTGACGTATTTCAGGACGGATTTCCACACGTCGTACCCACCCCTCCACCACCTCCTCCCCGTTTAAAACCTATTACCATTGCAAACCTATCCTACCACTAATTCTCCTTGATCGGTACCCTGTGTTTTGCCATTTGTCTCAGACTGTGCTGTATCCTAGGCCTTGTCTACACTGGGGGTCTGCCTTGCTTTTAGCCACCACTGTTGCTGCAACCCCCGGGGTGCAGGCCGACAAATCTGCTCTTCTCACAGGGGTAGCGTACCCCTCCTAGCATTTGCACTTGGCCACAGTTTCTATCAGTTTTGCCTCTGCTTTAGGGCTCGGCACTGATGTCTGTAACCAGGGCCCGGCTGTCGATTTACATCCCTGTTGGTGTCTTTCATGAGAAGACTAGCTACGGTTTTAAAACCAGCCCCCTGAGGTAGCTGCAGCCCTTTGAAGCCTCCCCCTTCTCCCTGGGCCAGATTCTAAGAAAGGTGAGCAACCTCCGCCCGCCCCCCCCTTCCTCCCCCCCCACCCCGCTTCCTCGCTTTCATTACTAAGTCAGCGGGGCCCGCGGTGATGAGTGAGTTGAAGGAGGCTGATGACGGGAGAATTTCTGAGGCGTTCTTCAACTTCCTCTGCTCAGCTCTGACTAACGCTTTACTGAGCAGCGCCTCTGCCTTCCCGCCGGCGCCGCTCACGGGGGAGGGGCTCGCTTCCCTCCCCCCCACCCCGCCTTAGTGGCCGTGGCCCCAGCGTGGAGGGGGCGGGGGTTGCCCATATTTAGAACGTTGGTGGCGTCACTCTCCTTATATGGGCAGTGCCGTCAGGAGCCGGCGTTCCATTCAGATAAATTTCCTCCCCGGCGAACGGAATCCCCTGCTGCTCCGGTGGAAATGCGACGGCGGAGCCGGGCGCGCCGCAGCGGCAGGCAGGGGGGATCAGGGGACCGGCTGTAGCCGCTCGAGCCCAACCCGTTTAAGCCCCCGGCCCTTGTAGCGGAGGGGACCCCCCCTCCCTTCTCTTCCCATCCTCAATTTAAGCCACGCAAAAGCGAGACACCCCCCCCCACCACCACCACCCCCCCCGAGTTCATTGCAGCCTGATCCGCCGCTGGCGACGCTCGAGGAGAGGCTCTGCTCAGCCCAGGGGGGCTGCGGCCGGAGACCGCGATGAAGAAGGTGGCGGCCCTCGACTGCCGCCAGCTCCGGAAGCTCCTGCGGAAGGAGCCCTCCCGCTGCCTGGTGCTGGACTGCAGACCCTACCTGTCCTACTCGGCCTCCCGCCTGCGGGGAGCGCTCAATGTCAACCTCAATTCGGTCGTGATGCGCCGGGCCCGCGGCGGGCCCGTGCCCCTCAACTTCGTGGTGCCGGACGAGGCGGCCCGCACCCGGCTGCTGCTGCCGGGGGAAGGGGCGGCCGCGGCGCGGCTGGCGGCGGTGGTCGTCCTGGATCAAGGCACCGGGCACTGGCAGAAGCTGAAGAAGGAGAGCACGGCGCAGATCGTCCTCAACGCCCTGCTGTCCAGCCTGCCGGAGGCCGGGGCCAGGGTCTGCTTCCTGAAAGGTCAGCGGGGCGATGGGCCGGGGAACTGGGGGAGAATCGGGGCGTAGGAAGGTAGGGGGAGGTGGGTAGAATAGAAAACAAGGGAGGGGAGGGGAGAGATGAGAGCGCAGTGCAGGGGGAGGGAGGGAAAGCGGCCCCGCTCTGGTATTTCTCTAGCGACGAAATCCGACAAAAGCCTCCGGCCAGTGGAGCCAGGTAACAGCGGCGGTCCCCGCAGAGCAACATACGCAGCATCCACCCCTGGGCTGGGGGCACGAGCAATATTTGACACACGGGAGGTCACGCGGAAGTTTCATTTCATTTATTTTCCCCGCCCTGCAAATCACCCCCTGGTAGACCCCGGCCTGTCTGTCCCTAACTAGACGTGAGTTAAGGGGCTGATGTTAGGGTGGCCGAAGCCACCTTTTGAGGAATAAGAACCGTGTGTGGGGGTGGGGGGGTGGGGGGGTCATTGCCATGGAACGAGGTGGCTTCAGCGTGGATATGAATTTGAGCGATCTGCAGGGTTAATGAGTCACACAGGTAAGAGTATGCTGGGCTGTTTCCAACCTGCATGCCCTGCATGCCCTATTTCAGTGATGAATTCCTCTATCAAAAGGGAACAATGGATTACTTCGCTTGGCAGTGTTGCCCAGTGTCTGAAATCCTCTACAATGGTGGAAATTATCTCAGTCAGACATTATTTCAGTCCTGCGTGTAACTGAAAACCCAAACCCCAAGTAGTCTGTTCCCGGGTTCAGCAGAGCAGAGAACACCTAAGTAATCTGTGAAGAACGGTGCTATAAAGACTTCCCTGGGGCCCGCAGTATTGCCCCAGCGTGAGAATCCTGTGGCTGATGTCACCAATACAGTACTCCCAATGACTATTTATAGCATTTTCATTGCTCCTTTTTGTTTGTCTTTTGTGTCATGCATGGGTCATAAAACAATAAAAATGAGCACTCAGCCCTTTCTTCTGTCCGCCCTGCTCACCCTTCTCCTTCATTTCTCCTCCTAACGCTTTTGTCTTTTTTATCCTTGCTTTTTCATTCCCTTTTTCAAAAATCCTGTCTGCCTGTGCTCTTCTCAATGCTGTTAGTAAAAGGGAGGGAGGGATCCCTGTAAAGAAACAGAAGCCCTGTTCCATACTTTTCCAGTAACACTTCATCTTGTGGTTTTGCAGCTCTTAAGCTGCAGTTTTCTATTCCAGAAAACAGCAGAAGATTTTATTCCTGAAAGGATTTTAAAATGTAAAGTAGAAATTTTAAAACAAAGAAAAAGGCTTCCAATCCCTCCCAATAAACAAATAAATGATTGCAGCAAATGCTGGGAAACTAGGGCATTTGTAAGTGAGGAGCGGATAAGTTTTAAATCATAGGTGTCTGTGTGAATTACAAACCCATTGATAAGCATGAAGTGTAATCTTTTAGTGACCACAGGGTAATCTGATCAGCTCTTCTGTTCACATAGTCTCATTGCAATTTGTGCGTCATATAAGGAACAACACAACAGAGAGGAGTGTAGTTGCATGAGATACAGGCATATATTCCGTGGTACGAGGCTGAAGGAAGGCCCTTGTACCGGAGATGGGAATATGTAGTAATATTATATCCTCTTCCCTTGGGTAAGCTCAAAGCATTTTCCGAATGCCATGTTAAGCTTTTCAACACCCCTGTGAGGTAGAGGTTAAGTGACTTGTCCAAGGTCACTCAGGAAAAGCTGGGAAAAGAGCAAGATCTTCTGATTCTCAGTCTTGTGTTTTAACCACGAGACCATCTTTTCCCTCCTAATGCACTGCCCCTCCCTTTGAAGTTGTGTTTGTGGGATATGTAATATATCTGAGGAAGAGTGAAATGTAGGGGTTTTATTGCAAAATGTTTTCTATCCACTCAGTGTAGAAGTACTTTCCCTTAATTAGTAAAACTACAGACTCTCTTCCTCTTTCCCCCTCAACCCTGTTTCATTTCCAGTAAACACACTGGAAGCTTGAGTCCACCACGCAGGAACATAAAATATGTAGCAGCATTTAGGAAATGGTGCGGTTTGAAACAAGCCAGACTGACTCAGTGGGCAGCTAGGCTGACTCAGTAGGGAGACAGACCCTTAGAAGTCATGGTGGTTCTCGAAGATGCCTTCTTCCGAAATGCCAGGGGGAAATAAGAATCACTTTTGAAACTCTCTGATCACTGGTCAGAAAACAGTTTAATTTTGTTTTCAGTAACATTAACATTGCTGCCTAACCCCAGGTATGTGAAATGGATCATCCTGTTGATTGTTGGAGGGGTTTTTTTCCTGGAAGCTGTAGCTGGCTTTGGTAGGCAGGCTGTCCTAAAGCCTGTCTGTATTTTGAACTGTGTTAAAAATCATCTGACTGTAGTGTGAGGACATAAATGCGAAGAGCCATAAGAGAGACCAGAGACCGTTCTTAACCTTTCTCCCTGTCATCCTTGTTTACCATTCAAGTGGGTGGCATGAAGAGAGGGGGCACTGGGGAAAGTGTGGCTAATTGGGGTCTGAACCAGGGAGTTATGATGCGATTGAGGCATGAGTCAGACTCTTGTCAGCTAATCACAGTGCCCTGTACAATTCTATAGGGAATTGCTTTTAGTACTGAGTAGCGTCATGCCTGTTTGGGTGGGTTTTTTGTAAGCCTCCCTTACTTGTTTAGCTCTAGGAGTTCAATGTGTCAGATCTTCCATGTGTGGAGGAGCAGTTCCTGGGGAGGGGGGGGGGGTCATGGAAAGGTAAAACAATAAATCACTTACCACTGGGTAGTGGTACTAGCTTCATATAACAAGAATTATGTTAATGATTGATGAAAATAGAGATGTGTACTGTGCTTCAATGTGATGAGCAATGTAGTATTTGCAGAAATGACCTCAAGGAAGTTAGGTTTGGGGAGGGGGGGAGAGGATGACTCATTTTAAGAATGGTCTGCAAATATCTTGATCCCCAAGGCTTGCAATTAACCATTTGCCGGCTGCACCCACAATCTGCCCAAGAGAAATCTGTGTCTCTGTTGAAAACATATCTAGATTTCTCTTGGGTGGATTTCTATGCTTATTCAAGAGGAAAAACAACAATATGGGTCATAAATAGATATCATGGTTAAATATATAAATAACATAGATTCTTCCTATGCAAGGCCGTCAGGAAGACTGATCAAAACCTTGCCCGGCGTATGGGTTGTTTTGAGAGGCAGGGGGTTTGAGAGGCAATTTCAAGGCATGGTTGTGGGTGAGTTTGAGGGCTTGTAATACTTACCTAAAGAGCCAACACTATTTGCCCTGGATATTGTTTTATTAGCCCCTTTAAAGCCCTGTATTTTATTTATTAATTTGCCTCCTGACCTAGTGACTTTCACTGTGTGCTCACTGGCAAAGGGTTGCACTGTCTTGCAGTAGGTGGAAAGGTATACTTCTGAATTATGAATGGATGGGATTACTATTCTTCTAGGGCCTGATCTAAAGCCCATTGAAGAAAATAGAAAAAATATTGCAACTCCAGCACCCGTGTTATTAAGAGCAACATGAATTTCAGCATATGTCCTTTTTATTAGACATCTGAGACACAGGTTAAAATGTCAGCATGACTGTACCATGCGAATACATCTATATTACTTATGCAGTCATTCAAAACTTTAGCACTTCTGTTTGTTCTTGAGGAATTCCATTAATGTGGTACCCTGCACTGACATCGTGTATAGTAGTAATAAACGGTTGCAAGTCAGCTAAGCATATCTTGCATTTATTTGGTCTGGGGGCCTTATTTACTTAAGGGCCACACTCCTGAGGATTATTAAATTTACTGTTAAGACTTATTCTTCCTTTTTTTCTTTTACTGGAAACTCACTAAAAGGTGCAATTAATAAAGTACAAAAAATTGCTTTTAAATGGTTTCTGTTCCAACTGTTCACATTCACGCGCAGAATATTCACAGTGGTGAAATAGATGTCAGTTTAGCTAATGACAAACTTTGAGTTACAATGTAATAATAGGATTAATTCCTTTTCATTAGCAACGCAGTGAATATAACACTGTACTTAAACGGTGCAGAATAGCTCATGTGAGGCTATCCAGTTGTCAAAGGCTATCACAGGATTTCATTAAGTTTTATGGCTGTTATTTAATGGATCGATTTCATTCAAAACATCTTCATTAACTTTCAATCCCTTGTGATTGTGTAATTAATCATCACAGTGCAAACACCTCCTATATGTTTATACTCGTATAAAAATGCAAATATATGGAATTCATTTATGTTATTTATGTTGGCACACTGCATAGAGTAATAATTGATATTAAGAGGATGAAAACTGTAGCTAGCAATCTCCTTTTCTGTCTCAAGTGCTAGAAATTCTGATAATTTATAAAATACATTAAATGGTTAGTCCTCATGAAGTTAATATTTGCCAGATTCAACAGATTTACATTCACAAACGGTTTTAATCTGTATCCATCAGCTTTTTAGCAAGTTAATAATTGTTAGCTATAGTGCAGTTTTTCTTTGAGAGCACAAAGCCTTTTTAAACAAACACTTTGACTGAATGGAACTTTCTTTGTTATTGAACACCCCATGGGAGTGGTCATTTATTATGCAGTATTCTGATTTATTGGAAGCTTAACTTCTGAGCCAGCTTAATTAACTAAATTTTCAGAAACCTGAAAATTCATATTTCTCTCTCTGTTTTTTCCTAGGGGGATATGAAACCTTTTACTCTCAATATCCTGAGTGCTGTGTAGATGTAAAACCCATTTCCCCAGAGAGAAATGAAATGGAGAGAAACCTCAACAGCCACTGTGAGAAGCAGAGCACCAACCACAAACCGGCTTATGATCAGGTGTGTTTAGGGGAAGCTGTAAATAATTCTCCCTGTCCCCTCCCCCACATAGACATTTTCCAGGGCTTCCTGTTATAATTGACTATTCACTCTGTTATTTTCATCTGGTGCTTCAATTAAGCTGTCAAAGAATGGGTCTGTGGTTTTTCCTGTTTTCCTGGGGTCTTAAGTGCTGAGGGCTTGAGACCAGGACTGGAGCCAGCAAATACCATTTAACAGAGCAAACACATTCAAAATGATCTGACAAATGCTGTAGGGGAAGGGAAACAGGGATAAGGAGAACATAGCATTTGCTGCACTTCTGAGGTTCAGATTAGTTGTAGGTTATTTGTTAAGGGTTTAAAGGGAAAGGCTGTAGGGAATCCTCTGTCCTCTTTTTGCAACGCCTCCAATTTATGCAAAGAAAAAAAAAGTTGGAAAAAATTTACAATTTAGTTACCTTAGAATCTAACTATTTATGATATCAAATATACATATATGTGTGATACGTAATATTTTCACAGAGCCAGCTTCTGCTCCCATTAACTTCCGTGGTACAGGATTAAGCCCACAGAGAGAGCTTTCACTTATCCCAAGAAATAGGAAAAAAAGCAAAATACCATCTGTCTTACTTTTAAAAATTCCATAATTCCAGATGTGCAAGATAGTCTTTGTGGTATCTCGGGACAATAATATTTGTAAATATCTGATTCTTCCTCTTCCCCCCTCGCACTGAGAAATAACCAAATCTTGATCTGAGAAACTTTGGCCATTCCTCTGGAGGTACTGCCAGCCAAAGGAATCATGATGCCTCTTTAATTAAAGCCCCTAAGTAGATCACAAGTGATAGCTGCATCTGTTATCGATCTACCTTGTGAAATATCTGCATACTACTACTGATGCAAACAAACCTGGGTGCTAGTAAAAAAGCCATTGTAGTGTGAATCGGCAATCCACATGTTGAGTAAAGAGCTGTTCCAAATACTGCTCAGTAGTACCTTGTACTAGTGTTTTCAAAACAAGGAAAACCACAAACCAACACAGCTAGCGCAAATATTATATTTTGTTGACTTTCTCATTACACTAGCAAGTACGTCACAGTCGGCAAAAGGAGACTTTCCTTTTCAAAATCCTTAAGCAACAAATGTCACTCTAGGGGACTTAAATCTTAAAGCAGGGACAGGAAAAGAACCGCCACATGTATCATCAGCCATTAAGGACTTATGCATCTATCTACCCTTGATCTCCAATGCTTTTCAGTCCCCTGTATCAGTGGTTCTCAACTAGGGGTACACATACCCCGGCGGGTACACCGGGGTCTTCCAGGGGGTACATCAATTCATCTAGATATTTGCCTAGTTTTAGAACAGGCTACATAAAAAGCACTAGTGAAGTCAGTACAAACTAAAATTTCATACAGACAATGATTTGTTTATACTGCTCTGAAATGTAAGTATGATATTTATATTCCAGTTGATTTAATTTTGTAAATCTATGGTAAAAATGAGAAAGTAAGCAACTTTTCAGTAATAGTGCGCTGTGACACTTTTGTATTTTTATGTGTGATTTTATAAGCAAGTAGTTTTTCAGGTGAAACTTGGGGGTACACAAGACAAATCAGACTCCTGAAAGGGATAGAGTAGCCTGGAAAGGTTGAGAGCTACTGCCCTGTATGACATGCAAGGAACCACTCCTGCAATCAGATGCAGATTCATTTTAACAGGAACAAGACACCAAAGGGACCTGCGGGTGCCCTGCATCTTGTTGGATTGGGACCCCTAGTAGCCCAGTTGAAATTACTGGGGCTATTCATATGCCAGAAGCTGGGAATGGGCGACAGGGGATGGATCACTTGATGATTACCTGTTCTGTTCATTCCCTCTGGGGGCACCTGGCATTGGCCACTGTCGGAAGACAAGATACTGGGCTAGATGGACCTTTGGTCTGATGCACTACGGCCGTTCTTAAGAGTGAGAGTGGGAGGACTAGGTTCTGTGAATAGTATATTGTTTAGAAGATCAATTTCTCTGTGGTACTTCCTCTTTGTGGGATTTCCACTGGGGAAATCCTCACACCAAGAAACACACCCAGGGGAACACTTCTGATTACAGCTCTCAGTCTGGGGTCGAGATGATTTTGTTCAGTAGTGTTCTGTTTCTTGAACCTGGAGGCCGGTTTTGTCCTGAGCAGGCTGAGAATGTTCATTCCTTTTTACCGCTGAACAAAACATTGACTAAAAGGCACTCTTTTGGGGGGTGTCTCGAGGTGACCTGCAAAGGGAAAACACTCACGTTCCAGCCGCTTTCCCAGCATGTGCTGAATAACGGCATTAATAGCCAGACTAAGGCAGGTATTCAGCGTACTGCAAATGAAGGCAGTGCCGCTCAGCCTAGGTGCTGTGCAGTGAGCGCACCATGGGAAAGTTACCTGCCGAGTCTTTGAAATGCTTCTCTGTTAGGCTGTGTTTTGGGTTTTGTTCCCTTTCTTCCCCCCTTCCCCCGCATCTACTATTTACTTCCTTTCGTGGAAGAAGGAACAGAAATTACATCTCTGGTGGCAGAAAGCTGTGGGTGGCCCAGAGCAGCAGCAGTGAGTGTGCGGTGCATATGACGTGGCAGAGCTCTGTGCCTCCATGTTACTGCTGTTAGGCATGCAGGAAATGGAGGCAGCTAAGCTAAGCTTTGTCACTGAGGTCGGGGGAGGCTCTGCAAACAGACACCAGCTGTCACTGTGCAAGTCTCTCTTAGGTGTGGGTGAAAAAGGTGCTTTACTCTTCAATCCATTTATGTTTTCAGGTTTGCTTTCAAAGCAGCCATACAATAAACACACACATCTAGGCATTCGGAAGTCTAGTGTGTGTGTGGGGGGTGGGTGGGTTGGGTTGTTTTTTGGTTTTTTTTCTTGGTTACAAATTGGGTACTGTGAGGTTTCTTGTTAACATACTTGGTGTGCGTGGGTTCCAAGCCCTGCACTGATCGCACAAACTGGTTTTCTGTGTGCACCTTTGTGCACTGCTTTGAAATGGCACCCTTTTTGTCTCTGCAAACTCTCCAGGGAAATTAGCTTCACGTATGAAAGCACTTTGGGTGAGTTCTAAGGGGAAGCATAGCACTTTAAAGAAAGCAGGAAACATCATGTGTGTGAGTGGGCTGGAACTGGTTTCGGACCTCAGCTGTGGATGGACAAGAAAATGAAAGCCTTTTTCTGTGTGGGCTCTGCCATTACAATGATTCACTGGTCAGGATCTAAAACCACCAGACAGGGAGTCAGCACCCACGCTGGCTCTGCTGAATTTCTCTGTTCAATGATTCTGCCATAACGTAAGACAAAGCTCACTTTGGGGGGGTGGGAAAAAGCAAAATAACGTATTTTTATCTTTAACTTCTAGGGTGGTCCAGTTGAAATCCTGCCTTTCCTTTACCTTGGCAGTGCCTACCATGCTTCCAAGTGTGAGTTCCTAGCCAACCTGCACATCACAGCCTTGCTCAATGTCTCCAGGAAAGGTTCAGAGTCCTTTAAAGAGCAATATTGTTATAAATGGATCCCAGTGGAGGACAGTCACATGGCAGACATCAGCTCTCACTTCCAGGAAGCCATAGATTTCATTGGTAGGTATAGCTATTCTACTGTATCTTTAAAAAAGCTTTAAAAGAGTCACTGAATTTTAAAAAATCTCAAATACTCTATACTTCTATAGCATCTTTTAGCCAAGGAACTCAAAGCGCTTTTCAAATCATGAGAGGCCCATGATGCGGTCAAGTATTATACTGATTTCACTTAAGGGCAAATTGACATATGGAGTGGTTAAGGATTTTGTTTAAGGTTTCATGATAAATCAGTGGTAAAGTTAGGAATAAAACCCAGCAATCTGATCACCTTCTCTTGTCCTAACCACTAGACAACACACTTAAAAACTAGATCTATATCTGTGTCTGAATATGAAAATAGCTGTTTAAATACTAAATCTAGATCTATGTGCAAAATCCATATGGAATTGGCATACAAATTAACTTTTGAAAGGGAAAACTGCATTTAACCGTTCTTTCTTGTAAATGAGATTCATTTTAAAAAAAATCTCTTCTAGCTAAATGCAGCAACTAATTTACACACATTCCTAGAAAAGGGAAAGCACAAATTATTTTCATGCATTTCCAGATGTCATTGCAAATGCCCAAGCTTATTTTAATCATGTATAAAATTAGACTGATATTTTTTTCTCATCATCAGATGAATTAAATGCAGGCAAATACGGAAAATGTGGACTGGGAGCATAGTTTCTTTCCAGGTCTTTCTTCCAGATTTGTGTAGAGAGCAGAATTTGAGGATAAATATGATTTACATTTGGCTTTGTAGGGGGAAGACGGGACAAAGCAACTCAGTGGTATCAAGTTGCACAGACCACGGGCATGCGTAGGGCAGGGGCAATGGGATGGTGCTGGAGATAATTATATGAGTTATATATATATATAACTCATATATGAGTTATATTATATAATTCGGTGTCTGTAAGACTGTAGCAAACACACATGTAATTTCCGCCCAATAAAGGAATGTTTCCAAAGACGATGGTCTTCCTTCTAGCTTTCGTATGGGGGTGTCTTCTGCACATCGGGCCTTGTCCAAAGCCTATTGATGTTAATGGAAAGACATTCCCACTGACTTCCTTGGCCTTTGGATAAGGCCCATGATTCCTAGTGAATGCAGGGTTAGCTTATTTATTTATTTGTTTGTATTGCAGCAGTGCCTAGGAGTCCCAGTCATGGACCAGAACCCCATTGTGGACAAACACAGCACGTCCACATTATTGCAGAGCCATTTTGGCCTTGCTTTGTCCTTTAAATCATTTTGATTACTAAAGCCAAGTCTACATGAGAAAATTAGGTCTATCAACTGTCTCAGTCAGGAGGGTGAGAAATCCACACCCCTGAGAGGTGGCATTAAGCCGACCTAAGTCCCGGTGCCGATAACACTAGGTCGACTGAAGAATTCTTCCATTGACCTAGCTACTGCCTTTCGGGGAGGTGGATTGCCTACGCCAATGGGAGAACCCTTTCCATCAGAGTAGGCAGCGTCTACACTGATGTGCTACAGTGGCTCAGCTGCATTGACGCACTGGCGCCGCTAGAGCATTTTACGTGTAGACAGGTGCTTAGTAACTTAGGGTATGTCTGCACAGGGAGAAAAGATCCGTGTCCCACATGCGGTAGGCCTGGCTCAGCTGGCTTGGGCTCACCGGGCATGGACGGCATGGGGGAAAATTACTGTGCTGACTTTTGGGCGTGGGCCGGGGCCTGAGCTCTGGGACCCTGGGCGGGGGGAGCATCTAAACAGCATTTTTTCAGCATTGACTGTGAGCCCAAGTCAGCTGACCAAGGCCAGCTAAGGGTTTTTTTGTCCCTCTGTAGACACACCCTTTAACTTTTGCTTTTAAATAACCCTGTCTTGCATCAAATTGGGAGGCCTTCTGAAAGATCCAGTCCTCCCCTCTCACCCCCAGGATATTGGACAGACCTAGATAGAGTTAATGGCATGGCAATTAACTCTGTGGAGCACTACAGAAGGAAGCCACAATGTAAAACAGAGTCGATGGGCGTAGACTTGTGGGTGGAGACTTGTGCTATCAATAACATTTGAAAGGAAAACAGAGAGGAATCACAAAGTTAATTATGAAGTCTCTCTTTTTTTCTGCCTGTCTGTTGCTGGTGGTTTAGTTGGGTCATTCAGATTCAGCGGACTCTTAAAAAGAGAGGGGTAGCTTGCAGGTTGTAACATATATTTCTAGCCTCTAATTGCTTTCTGGTGCTGATGACTTATGGGGCTTTTTACATTTTTAAGGGGAAACTCCAGTGCACCACAATCAGTAGGGATTTTTTATTATGATTTTCCCCCTCTTCTGGTAGAAGTTTAGTCACTTAGAACTCGCCAAACACTTTGAGGATGGCTTAACTTTTGGTTTTCCTTTTTATTTCTAACGTAGTGGGAACTGTACATTTCTGTAGCGGTTCACACACATAGATTATTTTGTACAACAACTAAATTTAACCAACTGCCGAGGATTTCGTCCTTCATCAGATGACAAAAGGGGAAAGGAAAACGATAACGTGTTCAGCTTTTTATGTTGTTTCAGGGTTATGTATAGAGCACACGCTCATGTTCCATTTCTCAGTAAACTCGGGAACATATTTCTCAAGCCAGCCTGACCAGAGAATTTCTATTTTCAAACTAGATTTTTATGGAAGGAGCTTATTTTAAGCATTTTTCTTTAATCTAATAACAATAATTGTGTTGTGTGAGTAACCTCCATGCCTCCTGATGTGGAAAATGGTAGTTTGCACAAGCCATTTATAGCCTGACTTAAGTCCAAGTATCCTTTAACTGGGCTATAATTAGAGACTTTATACTATTTATTATGCACTTTGTGGTGGAAGCCGCAGGAATCAAGCTTGGCATCCCCATACAACTGTAAGTGTGTGTGTGGGGAGAGGGGGCGGCGTACCAAAAAGATCCGGGTAAGGGAACAGAGATGGTATTTCACATTGGCTAAGAGCCTATCTCAGCAATGCTGAGAGACCTTGCTATAACATAGCAGTGACCCAGCCATATTATACAGCAGTTCTGCCCTGCCAGCAAACAGGTGCATGCTCTGTTATGGTGCTGTATTTCTCCTCTAGTTTTGTGTTATAACAGTCATTTTTGCTGTGTAGATGAACCCTCAGTTCTGTATCTTCACCCACTGCGGTCGACGGCTCCCTGAGAGACTTTCGAAGATGGGCTGAGATACTTGCCCAGTGCAAACCCAATAACTTTCTATTTTCCAGTTTGGGACCATTTAACGTGGGTTTGTAGGTTGGTGTTTTGGGGGTATTTTTGCAACACAGCTGTCAAATGAGGGCAAATACGTGTAATGTTGTGTCTCAGAACCAAAGTGAGGTTCAGGTTCATCGTTTCTGAAAACACTAGTTGCCCAGGTGAACTTACCCAATCAAACTCAATTCTGAAGTCCTATCCCAAGTGAAACTCCTGCTGAGCATGACTGCAGCTTTGTCGGGGTTAGGACAGCAGAACTGGGCCCGTGCATTGATGACTTTGAGCACTAACAAAGAAAATGTTACGCTAGCTGCAAGGGCAGCATCATACAAGTGCCTGTTGGGTACCAAACTCTGTCCCACAAAGCTGAACGAATACAGCATTCTGATTGCTGTGGAATTGCTGATACTTTCCACCTTGTCTTTGTAGGAAAAGATAATTTAATTTTTTTACGGAAGAGAAGGGGAAAAGCCTTCTTAAAATTAGAGCTTGGGCCAAAGGGACAGCTCTTAAGCAGATCCCAATCTGTATTTTGACTCAGACC
This sequence comes from Eretmochelys imbricata, assembly GCF_965152235.1. Taxonomy (NCBI): domain Eukaryota; kingdom Metazoa; phylum Chordata; order Testudines; family Cheloniidae; genus Eretmochelys; species Eretmochelys imbricata. The sequence goes on along the minus strand of NC_135578.1, from coordinate 116,535,236 downwards.
CATCTCTGCTTGTTGTTTTAATCTCTGCTTGATCATGAATTGTTTGTGTATCAAATAAGAGGGGGACTCACCCTCCTCCTGGATGACTGGACATGTGGCTTCTTCTAGATGATGCATTTTGTTTTCAGTGTCCCTTGAAATGAGAACTGCAGCATCCTTCTTGTCCGTAATGAGAACTAATGTCTGTAATGAATTATTTCTTTCCAGACTGCGTGAGGCGAGCTGGAGGCAAAATCCTGGTGCACTGTGAAGCCGGAATTTCACGCTCCCCCACCATCTGCATGGCTTATCTCATGAAAACGAAAAAGTTCCGCCTGGAGGAGGCATTTGATTACATCAAACAACGTAGGAGTCTGATCTCACCAAATTTTGGTTTCATGGGCCAATTACTACAGTATGAGTCAGAAATCCTGTCTTCCACTCCTAGTCCCCCTGTTGCCTCATGCAAAAGAGAAGCTGTGTCTTTTTTTGCAGAAGAACTGACTTTAAGCAAAAACTTTGAAGGCTCATGTTACACATTTCCTACCTCAGTCTTGAGTTCTGTGCCCATTCGTTCTCCTGTCCATCAGCTAAAACTTAGTCCTATTACTGCATCTTCATCATGCTAAGCCCTATTGGAAATTAGAAATAATATGTTCCTTTGTTACCAACTGTGATTCCAATAAGAACATTTCATGAACGTGCAATACAGAAGGCCTCACTGATTTATTCCAAAACAGAATAGTCATAGTGGGTGAAAACTTGTGTATATGGACACTGACTACCAACAAAAGTGATGTACACAGGGCTGGCTTTCTAAAGATTTAATGTCCTCTTTAAAAACAAAACACTGCTTTTCTAAGTTTTTAATAGAATGCAACCACTACTGTACTTCCAGACCCCTAGGGAACAATGGAACCCCTTCCACGTAAACGGGTCAGACCCATACAACTGTCTCTCAGTTCCTGTCTCTTTGAAAAATTGTAACAGCCTTGTTTAAAGGGTAAGCAATAAACAACTGTATCAGGAAAGATCAAGTCAAATGAAAAGCACAATCCTTGAAACGACAGGGAAGGCAAGCACTCTAATATTCGTTTTGCCTTTTTCCTTGTTGTTTGTTTTCATGCGTCAGGGATTAAGCTGATCTGAAGCTGGGGTTAGGAAGAAATTTCCCTTTGTGATTTTATTATTGCAGAATCAGGGGCATTACAGGGGGTTTTCACCTTTCTCAGAAGCATCAGGCATTGGGCCACTCTCTGTGACAAGATATTTAATTACATGGACCATCGATCTATTTAGGTGTGGCGTTTCCTGTGTTTCTGCATTTGCCTTTGTACTGTATGTGCTTTTACCTAACACAGAGAACCAGGGACTTTAAATGAAGTGATCAGGCTATCCTGCTGAGCTACTATATCTCATCTGTTATTTAAGAACTGCCCTATAATACTTGAACATCTATCTAACCCTCCTCAAAGTTACTCTTCCATCCATTGAAACTGTAATTGATGGAATTTAGACTAAAAGTCTCAGCCCCATCCTCTGACCCCTTCAAAGTGTTACTGGTTCGTACTATGTGGAGAAAAGTGGTCTTGTTCAGTGTTAAATGGCTTGCTGTCATATGTAGGGTCATTCCCACCTAATGTTTCTTCTGGTAAAATTGTCTCTCACAAGGGGACTGACTGTCTTTTGTGTTGAGTTTCTGTGTCTGCAGGGAGTTCGGTATGTGCTGCTGCTTTGTCCGTTGACCTTTGTTTTTTTATATGGGAAATAGCAATAATTCCCTGAAGATCTTGTGAATGTGAAAGAAAAACTGAAATGTTTTTATGGAGTGTCAAATAAAAGAAAAACTGTTGAAAAAATTCTGCTTGCTTTACTTGCAACAAGTCCATTAGGCTCACAAACAGCTTGTGCCACAGAGTGTACTGAAAGCAGTCTTGGGCCATGGGAACCCCGAAGCAGATATATTGAAAGAGGAGAGAGTAAAAGCACCTGGGCTACCTGCAGAAGACCCCAAAAGTATGTATTTATTTAAGAAGCCTGAAACACAGTGGCTTATTTCCAGGTGGTTTGTGGGAACACTCCTGGTTGACAGCTGCCATTTTGTTTGTGAGCAGGGACTGAACTGGGGACTCCCAAAGTAAAACCATGAGCCTTTTACATCTTCAACTGAATGACTTACGTCCTCTCCTTGGGAGATGTAAGAGTTCTGTGAATCAAGCACAAAGGGGTGGGGACAGGGACATGTAATACACAGCAAACTGTGGGTTTATGATGTTTGGAACCGGAAATTCATGTGAAATGTCAGAGTCTCTGAGCCATTTCTTGTCCAGGAACCAGCTGCAAGTGGTAATTGCCATGAAGCTGCCCTGGAGATGTTTCTGGCTCAGCACTACACCCTGCTCTCTCCAAGTTATCAGAATCTAACGTTTTGGCTCCTTTACAGACCCTCCAAATGCTGTGTGGCTTATCCATCTGTAGGAGAGGCTAAACTAAAGGGAAAGGGGATGAAGGACAGGGCGCAGGGGAAGAAGAGGGTCGGACAGACAGGGATGGAGTGAATCTAAGGTGAAGAGATGGGGAGGGTTGGAACAAACAGCCAATCAGCTCAGGGCAGAAAAAGTCAAGTCAAAGCTCTGAATGTCCAGAGATCCCTGCCTTGGCTGTTTCTGCTCCTTCCAGCTGAAGTCTCTGGCTGGCTCCACGGAGCAGCAGGGAGCCACCACCTGGGTCCTAGTGGTCTAAGAGTGGGGGAGTTCTCTTCCACACAGTTCTGGGTCCAGTGGGGTACTGGAGAAAGGGGTGACCCCAGCTGGGGCCCATTATACCCTCGCTCCCCTCCTTTGGCTGCTTCTGTCCCAACTGGCTGGAGTCTCTGACTCTGGCCTTAATGTAAGTACTAGTAATAACTCTTTGCCTTTATGGCAACTTTCATCAGAGGCAGTCAGAATGCTTTATGAGAGAGGGCCCAGAACTGTTCCTTCAACCTGAGGAAACCGAGGCCCAGAGTGTTAGATAATTTGTTGGAGGTTGCAGTGTGCGTCAGTGACAAGGCAGGGAATAGAGCCCGTGCCTCCCGCGAAAGCTCTGCAGTATTATTAGTCATTTGTATTTCTCCTAGCTCAAAACTCCATATGGCGCGCATACGTATTCTTTGTGCATTAGGCACTTTGCTAAAGGCCACTTTCTCCTCCCCAACCTCCCCCTCCCCAGTGACTCACATAAAGAAGATGATTTTATGTTCCCCAGTGAAAGCGTGATGTCCAATCTGAGCTACTAATGGCAAATGCATCTACAAGCTGTCAGAAAAAAGCTAAGCCAAGAAATGGTTTGGGACACTATTGTTCTACACCAGAAGCAAGAACTACAGCACAGCTGTTGTCTTCCTCTGTTTGCCACTCCTCTCCCTCCCCATAATCAATCTGTTGGTTTCCATACTGGTACCTGGTTGACGCTTCCACAGCTGCTGTAGACACAGCTTTCTAAACCCCAGAGGTCCCAGACAACTGTCTCACTCTCTGCCTCTACCCCAAACTCCAACACTTACACTGGCTTCCTGTTGCCTCCAAATCCTATTCACACCCTGCTCACCCACGCTCAGCAACCTCAGGCTGAGGCTGATCCTGCTGATTCTCCACAGTCAAAGGCTACTCTTTCACTGGTGCTGTCCCTTCTGTCTGGAGCTTTTCACCCCTTCTGAGTCTCAGCCTCTCTCCAAATGGCACTATCAGACTTCCTTTTCCTCTTTAGCACAGCAGGGGTTGTGTGAGGCATGTTTTGGCCTGGTGGGAGAAGGATCCTTTATAAACATAAGCTGTTATCTTCTAGAGCCATTAATCCTCACTTCCAGTGTGACATGGTACCAGTAGCGCACATTGCAGCTCAGGAGGTATACGTGTTAATCCCTCTGAGCAGGCGAGATTTAGCCCCTGTTAACAGTGAGCCAAATCAAGTCCTGGTGTAAGCAAGTGCAACACTATGCTTATCCCCACCCCCTTTGAGTTTGGTCTTTGAAACTTGCAAGCAACAGCTATGCTGAAAAGCTTTTGGGAACTGTTGTTTGACTTGCCAATAAGGTGGTTTGTTTTTTTTTCAGTCCAGGTCACACTCTAGCAACTCCCCTGGCTTTTAAAAGGGTTAGAAATCTGACTATGGAGAGAGGTTGGTAAAAGTTCTTGCCGCTCTCGCATTGATGTTCATTAACTGGTTTTAAGGAAGGTCTCTATCGTTCTGTGGGGATGGCGATAATAGATTTTTTCCCTATTTATATGATTAAGGGCCTTCTCATTGCAGAAGCTACTCCACTGAGGCTGTTTTCACTGGAAAACAGGTGTATTTTTGCAGTGAGTTAGTTATCTCAGTGTAAAATCCAAGTGGAAATAGATAGGGCATTGTAGTTTTTACCTTGACTAGCTACGTTGAGGTAAACCCCAGGTTAGGGGTCTAGAGTTGAACTGGACTAGCTACATCAAAGTTAAAAATGACCTGCACTTGGTTTCCACTGGGATTTTACATCAAATTAGCTATAATTCCACTCTTTTTGCAGAGAAGCCGTAGCCTGAGAGTGACCTACTTTAGTTTTTTTTATTTTTTAATTCCTTGCTTTCCCTTGGAGACAATTTTCAGGAGACAAAAACTGAATGAACATGGTTCTCTGCCAATATTGTAATTTGTATGTTAAAGATAACACTCACAGCACTGAAAATTCAAAGGACCAAATTCACGCTAGGCATAACTCAGTGAAAGGCAATGGAGTGCCACCCAGGAGGAATGTGACCCAGTGCCTCCCTTTTTCATGGGGCTGTGCTAATTGGAAGGGAGAGACAAAGTTTCTTCTCATTCTTTTTGGGGGAAAAGCAAGAATGAATTTATAGAGCCACATGAATGTGGAAGTAAGATTTTGGCACCGGAGGTGTTACCACCACCACCACCCATTACACTTCCCTGACATTTGCTTTATCACATTGCAGGCTTTCTCTGAGACATGAGTAAGGCCTCTAAATAAGGAATATGAAAAATAGCTCATGAGATAGGTTGAGTCATTGAAGTAAATCAAAGGAAGTGCTGGTGCTTGACTTTCAGTGGTAAAGTCCCACTTTATTTCATATTCATATTATAAATTATGGGGCCATTTTGCTCCGATTCCATCTCAACTTAAAAATTGTAAGTGCTCAGCCATTCATGAGGCATTAAGGATTATGAGATAAATTCAGTTTTCCATTACCAGTTATGATGCATTTCTCTGCCCTGGTACAGGTACATGCAATGAATATAAAGGCTACAGAATGAAACAGCCTCTATGCTCATGTCCTAAATGTTCAGCTGTTGTTTCAACTTTGTTCTCATGAGGGTTTGTGTCAGTAAAATATCCCTTTCAGGTGGGGCTTTCAGAAGCACTCAGGATTGGCCTCACAGCTCATATTGAAATCAGTGGGAGGTTTTTTTATTACTAATTATTTGCATTAAGAGTGCTAATCATGGACCAGGATCTCATTGTGCTAAGTTCTGCATACACAGAAGAAAAAGACGGTCCCTGCCCCAAAGAGCTTTCAATCTACGTATAAGACAAGAAACAGTGGGTGGATACAGACCAGCAAAGGAAGGAGCACATGGAAACAATGAGACAGTATTGTATGATAGGCAGTGGTCTCAGTATACCAGCTGGGCAGCACATTATTAGTTCTTCCAGTGGCTTCAGTGGGAGAAGAGTTAGGCCAATGCTGAGCAAGTGAAAATCCCACCCTTCAAATATACTTCTCTCTCCATTTGCCTCAATTAACTTTTCAGCAAAATATGTTATGTGGTCATCGTTCCCAACCTTGAAGTCCCTGGGCTACTCGTATTAGAAAAGTTACTCACGTGGGTGAGTGTTTACAGATCTGGTCCCCGTGTCCCCAAAGCAAAGCTGGATTGTAGTTTTTTTCATGTACCTATTCTTTTTGTTAAACGAATGACTTGTGGTTTATGTCTGTCATCAAGTGATACTCAGTTTCTGAGCTTTCTGTGCAAGGCTGACAGGATTGGATAACATGACAGCAATAGTCCTTAAACTGTACTGGACTGGATTCCACTGATAGGGCCTAACCCAAAACCCACTGTGGGAAGTGGGAGTCTTTCCATTGATTTAACTGGGTTCTGGGTAAGGCATATGGCAAAAGAATCTCTTCCCATGCCCAGAATAGCTTTACTTTAAAAGTGGGTCACTGTAACTAGAATTCCAATTTGTGCTGTATTTGTCTATTTATTTCTTTTTATAGAACTCAGACTAGAGAGAACCACACCCAAGAGTCAATGTTTTCTGAGTGTCTACATTAGCACTTGCAATCATGTTAGTTAAGTCAAGCTAATTGGAAAGCAATTCACTGCATTTATAATATAATGAAAAGCTGTCATCTAGGCAAGCCTGGAACTGAGCACTCCAAGGAGTGATTTAATAACAAACATGGTTGCTTAAGTGTGTAGGTTTCTAACAACGATGGAGTAAACTTGTGCTCGTTACTTTTAGGGATGTTCTGAATCCTACGAACTGTGGTCTCTTGTGCAATGTTCACAGCGCCCTCAAACAATTGACAAAGAGGGAGGATGTTTATGTGGTTAATGTACAGGGCTAGGAGTCAGGTGAGCTGGGAACGGTTCCGGGTTCTGCCACTGATTCCCTGGGCTAGCTTGGGGAATCTCATTCAAACTCGGTGTCTCATCTCATAATAGTGATACTCACCTATTTCTGAGCAGAGCTTTGAAGCTTTATCCATAGATTATAAAGCCAGAAGGAAACACTGTGATAATCGAGTCTGACCTTCTGTCCAGCACAGGCCATAGGATTTCCCTGAATTAATCCTTGTTTGAACAAGTGCCTATCTTTTAGAAAAATGTCAATGTTTGCAAAGCACTTTGAGACAGAAGGTGCTACAGAAGTGTAAAGTACTGTTATTTAGTAAGTTCTGTCCTCCCTGAACCCATACGTTCAATAAGAGATAAGATTGTTAATGTTCAACTGATTTTTCCAGTATATGTTTTACTTCAAATCAAAACCAGCAGGCAGCACTTTATAAAATAGCTTAATAAACTACAGGGCCTGCCAACCACTCCACCAGTAAGTAGACAGTGCAAAGCCCTGGGTGGGTAGTGAAAAGTCTGTGGGCTACAGAGTGCTAAAGCATGGACATGGTTCAGCTTCCTAAATCCAGCTGTGAACAGCAGCTGGTTTTCTGGCTGTCAGCATGACATACGCAGGCGGATATGCTTCAGAGAATTGATCAGGGGGCCACTTGTAGGGGGGAATTAAAATGGGAGAGTGTATTAGTCTGTGAGCTATGAAGCTTGAAGTGGCTTCTCACGGTTCCGATGACTAAACCCAGCTGTGAAGAGTACTTGCTTTTTTGGCGTTTAGCATGACGGCTGGTGAGGATGTGCTTCAAAAAATGTGTGAAAGAGAAAGTGTGTGTGGGGGCGGGGAACCTGCAAGGAGGAGAGAAACTGAATGCTTTTGAGTAACCTTGCATTGCATCGCCTGAATGTCTGACTTGCTGGTTTGTGGGGAAGGGTCACCAGGACGAGTGAGAGATGCCTACAGACATTAGTAGAAAGGTGCCAAGTCTTCCACTACAGATATTTTTCCCATCTGGCCTCCCTTCCCACTGCCGTCTTCTTCAGCCCTCTCCTGAGAGCGAACAGAGAATCCCCTTTTGTGGCAATTCCTGCTTTGGGAAGGAGGCTGGGAATTTTGATGGAGGCAGAGAGGAAGGAGTGGGAAAAGGGGTTCAGAAAATGAGGCAACAACCAATGAATAAAACCAATAAAGTGAGAAGACAAAGCGAGCAATCCCTGACTCCCTGAAATGCTCTAACTCAGCAGAGAGACAATTCCTATACAAAAAACCAATATTGCAATGCTGGAAGGTATCAATAGCTCCGCGGTAGACTCCAGAGGGGACCCCACGGAAGTCGGTGTAAAAGAGGGCAGAATTTGGAGCGAACACCTTTTGATTTCTGTAATTTATTACCAAAAATTGCCTTGTCCCAGTTAACTCTGTAAAGCATTTTGAGATACAATTTGTGTGAGAGTCTTTCTATAAAATAAAGCTGTATTACCAGTTAGCTATAGAAAAATGTACAAACACATGTGGATTGTGGTAACTCACTTCCTTGCAGAGGTGAAAGAGTGACCAGAAAAAGTAATTTGGATGCCTATGATGAATTGGATTGAATGAAATTTGTCACTTTCAGCAGTACTGGTAAGACAGGGGCAATGTTCACATGATAAGAGAGGAAGCTGCTCTTTCCATTGCCTTCCATGAGAAGGAGTAGTGAGATAAGAGTGCTAAGTAATGTTGCCATCAGGGCCCAGGGAGAGAGAGGACCAAGCGCTCCTGGGTGTAACACTGTGTGGCAGTTAGCTGCAAGGATCAGACTGCAAGTCATCTTTGTTTCCCTTTGATCTTCAAAGGATGAAAATAAATTTCACTCATTTTGAGGGCCACTCAGCTGCCCATAAAGGATGCTGTTGTTTGTGGGAGCCAGTTAGTGCCAATTTTAAAATGGCGCCTCTGCCTTGGCATTAAAACGCCTAAAAAAACTTTATCTACCCTTTCATGATGCTGATTTTGGTTCCATCTGTATGTTTTATTTGGGAAGCTTGTGATTTTACGGATCTGGGTGTAGTGATCATCACTTGATCAAAAGGGGAGTTAGATCCAGGTAGAATAACATGATTCCAGATGTAATGTAGAGGCCAATCTGACATTCTGGTGGATGTAAGCGGGTGACCCAATATTGGGCTTGAAGTTGAAACTCAGAACATAAGAATATCCATACTGGGTCAGACCAATGGTCCATCTAGCCCAGTATCCTGTTTTCCGACAGTGGCCAGTGCCACATGCTTCAGAGGGAAGGAACAGAATAGGGCCATTATGGAGTGATAAATCCCCTGTTGTCCAGTCCAAGCTTCTAGTAGTCAGAGGTTTAGGGACACCCAGAGCATGGGGGTTGCATCCCTGGCCATCTTGGCTAATATCCATTGATGGAGCTATCCTCCATTAATTTATCTAATTCTTTTTTGAATCCAGTTACAGTTTTGGCCTTCACAACATCTCCTGGCAAGGAGTTCCACAGGTTGACTGTGCATTGGGCGAAGAAGTATTTCCTTACATTTGTTTTAAACCTGCTGCCTATTAATTTCATTGGGTGACTGCTGGTTCTTCTGTTATGTGAAGAGAGAAATAACACTTCCTTATTCATTTTCTCCACACCAGTCATGATGTTATAGACGTCTCTTCCTTCGTAGTTGTCTCTTTTCCAAGCTGAACAGTCCTAGTCTTTTTAATCTCTCCTCAGAGGAAAGCTGGTCCATACCCCTAATAAATTTTGTTGCCCTTCTCTGTACTTTTTCCAATTCTCACATATCTTTTCTGAGATGGGGTGCCCAGAACTGTGTGCAGTATTCAAGGTGTGGGCATACTATGGATTTACATAGTGGTATTATAATATTTTCTGTCTTTTTATCTATCCCTTTCCTAATGGTTCCTAACATTCTGTTAGCTTTTTTGGCACTGCTGCACACTGAGCAGGTGTTTTCAGAGGACTATCCATGATGACTCCAGCATTTTCTTCTTGAGTGGCAACAGCTAATTTAGACCCCATCATTTTATATGTATAGTTGAGATGATGTTTTCCAATGCGCATCACTTTGCATTTATCAACATTGAATTTCATCTGCCATTTTGCTGCCCAGTTATCCAGTTTTGTGAGATCCCTTGTAACTCTTCACAGTCTGCTTTGGATTTAACTACCTTGAGTAATTTTGTATCGTCTGCAAATTTTGCAATCTCACTGTTTACCTCTTTTTCCAGATTATTTATGAATATGTGGTCCCACCCAGTGCAGATCCTTGGGAAACCCCACTATTTACCTCTCTCCACTGTGAAAACTGACCAGTTATTTCTACCCTTGGTTTCCTATCTTTTAACCAGTTACTGACCCATGAGAGGACCTTCCCTTTTATCCCTGAGTACTATTTGCTTAAGAGCTTCTGGTGAGGGACCTCAGATTTAACCTTAATACAAAATTCTTCCATTCAAGGGGCCAGTAAGTGGGCACTGGGATGGGAAGAGGGACTTTTCTGTGTTTCTTAGCTTTTTGTGGAAGTCAAATGCCCTGTTAGTGAATCAGTAAGGAATGAGCTGGCATCTGAAGACAAACAAACAATCAAAACTCTGCCCTTTAATTATATGGCACCAGTTGAGCTCATGCACATAAACTTTCCTCCTCCTCCTCCTCCCACAGCTCAGCTTACGACATATGACTCCTAGGGATTTTCAGACACTTCTCTGTGGCAGCATGCTGGTTTCCTTACAGGCTGAGGTGTCACCGCAGCCCATTGTTAGAGAATATCCCTGTGCAGCCGGGAATGGGGGATAGGGGTTTCAAAATATCTCTTAGGTTAAGCTGCCCACTGTCCGGTGGTTTTTCAACTGACATCAGCCCAGAGGAGACACCTACAGTACCTTGAAATGTGCCTGTCCTTCCCTCAAATAGTTACTGGATTTCCCACAGGCCTTCGCCCACCGTTCCCCAGTCTCTGAAAATGAGTCTTTTCCCAGACGTGGTTTCAGTGCAAGCAGTGATCATGCCTCTGTAATGTTTTCATTCATGTTCACTAGTTCTCTCCTTTATACCAGGAAGACTTGTAATTGCTTGTTCAGCTTGCTGAGCACCTTAGTGTGGGGAAATTCTCTGTAAGTGAAGAAGGCTACTGTTAGCATCATTATTATTCTGACAAGGAACAGCTCATCCCCATTCCCAGCCCCGGGGCACTCCCTGAGTACACTCAAGTTAATGGCGGATGTACAAATCCAATCTCCAGAAATATAGGACCTGTCAGTAATGCAGATATTTGCCTGGATGCTGGTACACTGCTGAATGCATAAATATATCAGTCTTTTGTGCATGTTACTCTAGGCGCCTCCTGTCTGCCTTAATAATAGGCCACCGGGCTGAGCTCAATGCACTGCTGCATGCCTCCCATCTGGGGTAGAGGCACAGATGGGTGAGGTGACTTGCCCCAGGACTCACAGCCAAGCTGAGAATACCCAGGTCTTCTGAGTTCCAGTCCTGTTCCCTAGCCACTGGACCACACTGCCTCTCCCATGAGCCATACGTCTCGCAAATGGCAGAAGAGGTGGTTGGCACAGCCCAGGCTCTGTAGTGGGGGAGACAATGAATGGGAGGAGTGAAGGAAATAGCTCATGCAGATGCAGTCTTTGAGCATGTCTTCACAGCAGCGTTCACTTGAATTAGCTCAAGTGGCCATGCGGTGAAATAACACTAGAGCTGCTGGGTTCACACTGACTGTGACACTAAAACACATGGGCACAACCCGTGGTTCTTAGCTCTCCACTCAGCTGAGACGCTTTATGAATTCTTTCCCAGGGAATTGTGGGAGAGCTTGTCTCTCCGGTCTCGCACATAAGAGGAATTGTGGTAAGGTATTAGCGTAGTGTCTCTATACTGAATGGTTGTGCTAGCCACTGATGAGTGGTATCCACTCAGGTTTTAGCCTGTAACCTCCTTGGGCCAGGCAACTTGAGTAAAAAGCACCACCGCACTTGAGCTAAGAGGTTTTAGGTGTGGGTGGGCCTCAAGTTAGGGGCAGCATCTGAGATATACCGCAAGTTAACTTTGCAGGGAAGATAAGTCCTCAGTCCGATCATCTGCTAGAGATGACCAAAAGGGTTGAGAACCACTGTTGTAGGGGCTAATACTATTTGGGTCTGATCCTATGAGGTGCTGAGGATCTTGTGTATACTCAATGCACTATCATGTCAGGGAAAGTGTGTGTGTGTGTTGCGGGGGGGCTTAGTCAGCACTTAGCAGGATCAGGCCTTCATTTGTTTGTTTTTTTTATAGAGCTCTAAGTGGAAAAAAATTTCTCTGGCTCAAAACTTGGAGCAATAGCTTCGCCTTCACCAAAGCTGCAAACTTTTTGTCCATGTTTAATTTACAAGTCTAGAAAAATTATAGAAACACCTTTGGTTTTTGCCGGCTAACATCAGGTCTTCTAATGTCATTTAAACATCAACTTTGTGTAGGGAATATGCTGTGAGATTTCACCTGCGCCACCTGCTGGTAGAAATCCATTACATGTGTTCAGAATTATCTCTGAGCTCTGTATTTAATTTTTTACTGGTGAATGGTTTGCCTCATAAAATTAGGGAAACATGCAATACTTTAATTCATCCACAAGCAATATTTTATTTATAAAGAGGTTGTGTTCAAAGGCAATGCGCAGAAACATTGCTTTCCCCATAATAAACATTCAAAACATTTGGACATTGACAATACCATCAGAGTGGTAGCAGTGTTAGTCTGTATCAGCGAAAAGAACAAGGAGTACTGTGGCACCTTAGAGATTAACAAATTTATTTGGGCATAAGCTTTCGTGGGCTAAAACCTGCTTCATCAGATGCATCTGATGAAGTGGGTTGCATCTGATGAAGTGGGTTTTAGCACATGAAAGCTTATGCCCAAATACATTTGTTAGTCTCTAAGGTGCCACAAGGACTCCACGTTGTTTTGACAATACAATATGTCATTTTTTAAAAGTAACTATTTCCCTAATATGTAATTAATTATTATTTCAACCCCTCCCAAAGTATACTAAATGCTATTGCAAATGTTGTTTAAAAAGCATTAGAAGTAAATACTGGTGTAAGCAGAATTGGAACCCAGGTAATCCCAAACCAGGGGGAATAACTGGGAAGACATTGCTTGCACTTGCCGCAACTCAGAAAACCACATGAGGAAATTCAAATTAATACCAACCCTGTCTGTTGTGTGGCCCATTGCTATCTACTGGATGGTGTTTTTAAGTCTGCATCGCAATAATCTCCATTTTTTCAAAATACACTTAACTTCCTGATGTAGTCGAGGGCACTAACTTAACTACACACGTGAGCTCATACGTATGCACCCAGCAGGGAAGAAGGCAAAATAATAGTGATATCACTAGTTTTCACAGACACATGAGTTTCTGTGCTGGCCGCACTAAACAAATTGCTGTGTGGAGCCCAGTTTCTAAGGTTTTTACTAAGGGAGGCGGCCATAGGAAAGAAGTGGGAAGATTTACCCTGCCATTAAACAGTCAGCTGAAGAAAAATGCCGTGATAGGTTGGGCTAAACCTCATTGAAACTGGGTGGGGTGGTGGGGGCGGGGAGCAACAACCATCTTTCATGTAGGATGAATGTAAGAAACTGTTAAGCTTCTTTATGGAACCTGATAGCTGAAACAAATAGGAGCCTCTACCCAAAACAAAGATACCTTCAAGGCACACACCTGGGTGGAGAGGGTTTTACTGGGTAGTGTTAATAGAGGTGTGTATGAGAGGGAGAAACCCTGAGAAACACCATAGAGACAGAGATAAAAAAGGAGTAGAAAGCCAAAGACACAACCTGACCAAGCAGTGGGAGCATGGCCCTGAGAAAATCGGAGAGAGAACTTTTTGGACTAAGTTCTGGCTAAAAGAGATTTGGAATGGTGAGCAAAGAAACTGTCTCTTGTTGTTTGATTCCTCCTGTGTTAAGGGAAACAGGACTATGAACATTTTTTATTGTAAATAAACAAGAGTGCATCAAAGATATCTGTCTCCATCATCAATTTCTCCTCCAAACCAGAACAACCCCCAGCACCCCAAATTTTGGTGAAGTGCTCTGGACAAAAAGGAATAACGGTATACTATATTCTATGAAAAATTAACCTAAAGTATGACTTCCACTATGGATAGTAAGAAGCAGCTAGAATGAGAATACATCTTTGTACATCAGATTTTTAACATGGTTGGGGAGCATACCACACTATTGCTTAAGAGCAACCTTAAGGGCAATTTTTGTAAGTATGCTTCATCAACGTGTGCTTCAGTGGTCTGCTTGCCATTTAAGAAGCAGCAGCTCCTGGAGGAAACTTTTTGCTCTTTTTTTTTCCATCGGGCATGATAAATGGTCAGCAATGATGCCCCATAACAGTGTAGCATCACTGCCCATGCCCTGTGCTGTCAATCAAGCTTCATTGTGGTAATGTATTCAGGTATTTAACACTCTTCAGCAGGGAGAATTTTCTATAATTATGGAAATTGAATATTTCTGTTTGATCATTTTAATGAGACTAATATTGTGCTCTTAAAATTTTTAATCTAGTTTGCTAAGTTTTCTCTGAATAGTGTTGAACTGCAGATCTTTGCTGGACAGAGTTGGTGGATTGCGCACTGAGGATCTTAACTCTTTCTGTATCAAGTGCCTACATGGGGTAATGAATTTCTAAAACTAATCTGTTGTTAATGAATAAAAAGAAAGCAAGATTGACTAAAGACTCCCTTAAAAATATGATTGGCTTTAACAAAGTTGAATAATCTAGCCTTAACCCTTTATATTGTTCAGTGACACTGTTAAGTTCTGACTTTTAAAATCAATGTTTTAAAATAACTTTTTAATATCTTAGGTGGTTTAAAATGTATGAATAATGAATTTTGATGGCTTTTTATGTAAATACGCACACACACAAAATCCACTGTTTTTATAAGATATTTACTGTGTTTCAAACATTTGACAATAAAAAACAGAACTGAGAAAAAAATAAACACAGGAAAAGAGAAATCCTATTTACATTCTTTTGCACTGAACTTGATTGGTGAAAGGGATAATGAGTGTATGTTTTTCACTTGTGGAATCCGAATGAATTAAATTGTCATGCCTACTTGTTGTCCCCTTTCTAATGCTAATGTTTAGTTCTAGTATATTTATAGAAAACCACCACTTATAAAATAGGACCATGAAAAAAGATGTATGCACCACAGCATGTATTGAAAGAGCTGCATTGATGTGAACTCCACATGTAGTAAGCGCTGATTATATGTTTGCAGGTACTTATTAAAGTGTGCTGTAGTATGAGCTGCCATTTTGCTGTACTCCTACAGCAACAGCAGCGTGACAGAATAAAGAAGTGACACACCATATTTCAATGGGAGTGCGGGGGGACGGGAGGGTGGGTACATTTCCAGCATGCTCTACAAACAAAATTTAGTCACAAACCTCCAGTTCATCTTAATGGGAGGTGTGTAGCTAAAGCTCCATGCACTGAGCAGAAAAACTGTATTCCCCAGGTGTTTGAAACACCCACCACGCCCTTACTCCAGTTATCACTCATCACGCTCTTTTACAAATAGGGTAATTTTATAGCATGGGATTGTATCTCTGACCATCTTGGCTAATAGCCATTCATGGACCTATCCTCCATGAACTTACCTAATTCTTTTTTAACCCAGTTTTTGGCCTTCACAAACAAGTTTCACAGGTTGACAGTGCATTGTGTGACAAAGTATTTCCTTCTGTTTGTTTTAAACCTGCTGCCTATTTCATAGGGTGACCCCGGGTTCTTGTGTTATATAAAGGGGTAAATAACACTCCCCTATTCACTTTCTCCATGTCATTCATGATTTTAAGGACCTCTCAGACTCCCCTTCAGTCATCTCTTTTCCAAGATGAACAGTCCCTGTTTTTTAATCTCTCCACACATGGAAGCTGCTCCATACCTCTAATCAGTTTTGCTGCCCTTCTCTCTACCTTTGCCAATTCTAATGTATATTTTTCGAGATGGGGTGACCAGAAGTGTGGCATACCATGGATTTATATAATAGCACTGATATTTTCTGTCTTATTATCTAACCCATTCCTAATGCTTCCTAACAATTTGTTAGCTTTTTAGATTGCTCATCCACATTGAGCAGATGTTTTCAGAGAACTATCCACCACGACACCACGTTCTCTTTCTTGAGTGGTAACAGCTCATTTAGACCCCATCCTTTTGTATGTATAGTTAGGATTATGGTTTCCAATGTGCGTTACTTTGCACTTATCAACATTGAATTCGTCTGCCATTTTGTTGCCCACTCACCCCGTTTTGTAAGATCCCTTTATAACTCTTCACCAGTCTGCTTTGGACTTAACTATCTTGAGTAATTTTGTATTGTCTGCAACCTTCGCCACCTCCCAACCAGCTCTAGTGTTGTATGATCTGTTGGGTTGATCGGGGGTTGGGATCCAAGACTCTGGCACTGACCTCGGGCAAAATCCCTTAACCTCTTTGTAGTTCAGTTCACACTTCTGTAAAATAAGGATTAAAAACTATAGTAGCACATACCTCAGAGAGGTTCTGTGAGACTCTTTGAATTTAATAATGTACCTAAAGCCCTTTGAAATCCAAATGAAAGGTGCTTCTGCAAGTGCAACTTGTGCAAAGTTAATTTTTGCTTCTTAGTCCCATTGATTTTAGTAGTAATCTGAGTGTGTTAGGAGCATGCAGTGCAGAGGTGCTGAGTGTGTCATTTGCTAACATCTCTTTCTGTAATTGTTCGTTCTTTGTTTATTGGGCAATATGTTCTATTTTCTGCAGAAACTGCAATAGACAATTTCTTTTAAAGGAATAGGTAAAATGTACTTCTGATGGATATTCATTAACAAACACTTAATTAAGGGGAAGTTAAGATGGCTAGGTGCACTGGAGATGTTGACATTGATCAGAGGAAGTAATTTACCAAACTATTATTCTAGGAGCGGCAGGAACCAGCCAATTATGTTTTGAACAAATTTTTATTAATGAGAAAGAGGATAGCAGTAGGGATTCTGTTATACAGATACTTTAATTTTGATAATAGTTATAATTTTTGAAGGGGCACTGTCAAGTTGCAAATGACATTTCCTTCTGAAAATCCGCCCCCCCCCCAATTGTTACAAGTAACGTCTAAAATTACTGTAATTGAAAGAGATTAGAAGAAAACTATTTTTTCTCTTTCTTCGGTTTGTTTACTTTGTGCATTTGACAACACTTTGTTGAGTGGATCATTTGCTCTCTGGGAGATAAATGAGTGGATATAGTCTCAGGCTAGTTTTGCCTGATCTATTTTTCCGAAGAATATGCGTATCATTCCTGTTATTGCCTTGAACAAAGACGGATTAACAGCAAATGCTGCAGCAAAGCCAAGCGTGCTATTCACATGTATAGCTTCAATTTCAGAACACTGGTAAAAGCAAATATGTTTGAACATCTTCAGTCAACCAATCTGGTTATCCACACTATTGAAGGTCACTGCTTCCAGCTCTGAGTGTCTTAACCCCCAACACATAAAAAATCCTTTCCCAAGAATGTGCATTTGGACTGTCTTTCAAAACACCTAGGAGTTACCAGATCATATTCTCAGGATTCAGAGTAGCAGCCGTGTTAGTCTGTATCCGCAAAAAGAAAAGGAGTACTTGTGGCACCTGAGAGACTAACAAATTTATTTGAGCATAAGCTTTCGTGAGCTACAGCTCACTTCATTGGATGCATGCCGTGGAAAATATCATATTCTGCATTGCTTCTCAGTGCACAACTGGAGGACCATGAATGTAGAGCTAGCCTAACCTGCTAATGGAAGATCACCCCTGTGTAGGGGATCCTCTAGTGGATGGAGATGGTGCAGCAGCTCCTCAGCCAGCTCTTCTCTGGGATGCTGGCAATGCTTAGTTGCTGTATTGGTTCCTAGGGTTGTGTTATCAGCGTGTGTAGATTACACTGTTCTAATTTATGTCAAGGGAGCTGACTCAACATGCAGCTGCCCAGGATCAAGGAAATGCAAAGTTAGTTTTACAATATCTTTACACGTACACACCTACTGTTAAATTACTGTTCTGAAACTTGCCAGTATAGCTGCAGCCATTGTGTAACTATGACAGGGTATATGGATTGTTAGTGCTCTGGGGAGGAGGTTCCAGTCCAGTTCGTCCCACACCAGTAATGCTCCTAGCAGGAAATCCCACTGATCCAGACAGCAGTATGTTTTAAGTTTTTGCGGCTGTGTGGGAGGGTAAATCACAGCAGGGGGGTTAAGGGCTTGTCTACACTCGGAGCTGTTCAGGAACAGCTCTTCCTGAATAATTCCACGTGGACACCCTTATTCTGGAATAAAGGTGCCTTGTTCCTGTTTTGCTCAATCTATATGTGTTAAGCGAAACAGGAGCAGGTCACTCTTATTCTGGACTAAGAGTGCCCACACATGGAGTTATTCAGGAAGAGCTGTTCAGTGTCTCAGCTGGGAGTACTTTCTTGAGCTGAATCAATAAGGTGCAGCTGTGACAACTTGGACTCAACCCTTTAAGGCAGTGGAAGAGGAAAGTGGAGCTGGATTGTTTTTGATGTGGGAATTGGGGATTTGTTGGCCTGGAGGGAAAGGGAGCTGTGGAGACCTAACAGGTGTCTGGTATGTGTTGTCTGGTTTTATATTGTTTGTTGGGAATATACAGCCTGTTGAGATGCATGAATATGGTTATAGTCAGACTTTGTTTTGTATTTGGTTTAACAAGAATCCTAGTACTTCAGAAAGTTCTGGGGGAGCTCTGAGCTGCTGATGCTGGGCCTCTTCTGGAGTTTCTCTTTAGCCGTTCAGATCCTAGCCTTGCTGTAGTAAATATTTTTAAACTTATTACATTAAAAAGGGACTTCTGGTTTTAAGAACCCAGAAAAGCCAAAAGGGCTGTTTTAAAGATGATCTTATCCTGCTTCTGTCACCTTGGCATTGGAATAACTTGAGTACCTCACTTAAGACTTGGGGTAAGTAGATGCAATCCCAGAATAGTTAATGCTGTTACAAAGAGAGAATTAGCCCAGGGAGTCTGATTTCTTGGTGTTAATGGTAGTATTCTCAAATCAGAAGTTGCAAAACTTCTAAATTTAATGCACTGTTCTCTGAAAATGTATTATTACTTTATTCCTATTGTAGAAGGGAAGCTGCTTACAACTACAAGCATTGAAGAACATAAGAATGGCCATACTGGGTCAGACCAATGGTCCATCTAGCCCAGTATCCTGTCTTATGGTGGTAGCCACTGCCACATGCTTCAGAGGGAATGAATGGAATAGGGCAATTTACTGAGTGATCCATCCCCTGTTGTCCAGTCCCAGCTTCTAGCAGTCAGAGGTTTAGGGACACTCAGAGCATTGGGCTGCATCCCTGACTAGATTGGCTAATAGCCATTGATGGTCCAATCCTCCATGAATTTATCTAATTCTTTGTTGAATCCAGTTATACTTTTGGCCTTCGCAACATCGTCTGGCAATGAGTTCCACAGGTTGACTGTGCATTGTTTGTTTTAAACGGTTATAAATTTCATTGAGTGACTCCTGGCTCTTGTGTTATAAGAAGTAAATAACTTGTCATTTGCTCCATACCTTTTCATTATTTTAAGGATCTTTATTTTATTCCTCATCAGTCATCTCTTTTCCAAGCTGAAAAGTTCCAATCTTTTTATCCTCTCCACACATGGAAGCTGCTCCATACCACTAATCAGTTTTGCTGCACTTGTCTCAACCTTTTCCAGTTCTAATATATCTGTTTTTGAGCTGGGGTGACCAGAACTGCACACAGTAGTCTAGGTGTGGGTGTACCATGGATTCATAAAGTGGCATTATGATATTTTCTGGCTATCTATCCCTTTCCTAATGGTTCCGAAAAATTTATTAGCTTTTTTTTTTTGATTTGCTGATGCACATTGAACAGATGTTTTCACAGAACTAAGCAAGATGACTCCAAGTTCTTTCTTGAGTGGTAACATTTAGACCCCAACATTTTGTATATATAGTTGGCATTATATTTTTCCAATGCGCATTACTTCGCACTTATTGACACTGAATTTCATCTGCTATTTTGTTGCCCAGTCACCCCATTTTGTAAGATCCCTTTATAACTCTTCACAGTCTGCTTTGGACTTCACTATTTTGAGTAATTTTGTATTGTCTTCAAATCTTGCCATCTTACTGGTTACCCCTTTTTCAGGTCATTTATGAATATGTTGTTGTCCCAGTACAGATCCTTGCGGGACCCTGCCATTTACCTGTCTCCACTGTGAAAACTGACCATTTGTTCCTACCCTTTGTTTCCTACTTTTTAACCATTTACCAATCCATGAGAGGACCTTATCTCTTATCCCATGAGTTTGCTAAAGAGCCTTTGGTGAGGGATCTTGTTAAAGGCTTTCTGAAAATACAACACACTAAATCCATTGGGATCACCCTTGTCCACGTTTGTTGATACTCTCTCAAAAAATTCTAATAGATTTTAGATCTAATAGATTTTTCTCGTTCTTTATAAGTACTGCTGTTAGAAATTCTCAACATAGTATCCAGTTTCAACTGTATTAGGGTCTGAAATTCAGATAAGCAGTATTTACTACTGGCCAGAGCAAGATATATGCCGTTCTCCTGCGTTCTAGTCCTGAGCCTATTAATGATACACTGTACGAATGTGAGTCATTTAACAGGTGTGCCTCTGTTTCTCCAATAGTAATATGGAGATGATGATTATCTTTCAGGGATGTTAGAGGCCTGACGAGTAAATGAGAGAGAGAGAGAATGTGTGTGTGTGTGTGTGTGTTTAATAAATGCTTTGAGATCCTTGGATGAAAGCTTCTGTATAAATTCAAAGTATTTTATGCTATTGGTTTAAAATTGTACGGTATTTTCTAACTAGCTACATGGAGAGCATAGGAACAAAGAAGGATACTTACAGATCTACCACTTTCTTCTGTGTTCAGAATCATTTAGTGAAGAATTCTGAACGCTTTGTAGGAGATGGAAAGGGAGTCGTATTTTCCTCTCATTCTTACCTTTTATAAAATAAATGTGAATACACTACAGGCTACATAGTTTCCTGTGATACTAAGGTGTTGTCTAAACACTATACCCTATTTGTGTGGTTGAAGTGGGACAGCTGCCTTAGTGTGGATTCAGTTATGCTGGAGCGGCTTATTTCTATATGGCAATATGCTATACTGCTATAAGGCACCTATACACTAAGGGTTTTACCCATATAATTATTTTGGTAAAAAACATGCCTCTCATCAACAAAGTTATACTGGTACCAAATATTTTGTGTTTATAGCACATAAGCCAATGACTCAGTAAAGGTAAAAATTTCTATCAGGATCTCAAAATTTCCATTCAGTTCAGAGATATCTGGGTGCACAAATAAAGTATGCAAGCTTAGGCTTGGGTCTTTGAGGCATAAAACTTCGGTGGAATAATGACAGCTCTGTCAATGCGATGTATTATTGTAATGATCCGTGCAGACAGCAGCTCCACCAGTAAGTGGTGCTATATCTTTCTCTTAGTGTTTCGATATCATGATTGTGACCGAGATGGCAACTTCCTGCAATATCCTTGAAAAACCTAATTGAATTACATTTAAATATCTTTGGGGGTACATTGTATTAAAGGCAAAGCTTATGTATTATTGTGGGCCAGGATAGTATGTAACCTCTTCGAGGGGGAGATGTGATCCAAGGCCTGGAAGTTAAAAGGTCTCACATTTTTCAATATAGACAAGGTGGGTGAATCTTTTATTGGACCAACTTCTGCAGAGAGAGAGAGAGAGATGCCTTTGAGCCACACAGCTCTCCTTCAGGTCTGAAAACATGGTTAAAATATTGAAAATGTGATAGTCAATAATAGACTTCTGGAATAATACATGGTAAATGGATTTCCTGGGGAATACCTAGGGGGAGCTTAATGTAAATTCCCCACTTCTGGTTATGCAAAAATCCTGCCTGTTGAAGCTACACCATGAGGAGAAGGTCTTTGCAGATTACTTGTTTCTGGAGACTGGAGATCAATGTAGTTGCTGGTGTCTCAAACCCTCTCGCCGGGGCAGACGTCAAGAACTGTGAAGCAGACCAGTCACTAAAAGAGCTAGGGGGTAACTTGACTGAAGCATCTGTAGAAGGCAACAAAAGGAAGCAATTACAATAGCTGCTCTTATGGTATGCATGCGTGTTCTCTAGGAATGATGAAGAATTTGGGAGATATGATCAGGTGCAACATTGGACTGTACTTAAGCCACAGTGTGTTCCTGTGAGGCAACCCCTCTGTCAGATTCCCCTGGCATATCAGGAAAGAAGGTAAATCACATGCTGCAGGATTGCCTGACTGAATCACCTTAAGCATCCCCAGTTGTAATTGTGAAAAAGCCCAATGGAGACTGGAGGATAGGCATTGAACTGGCTATAAATGAAGTCTCCTGTAGTCAAGATAGGTACCCATCTCCTCACATAGTAGACAGCCTGGATAAAATTTCAGGAGCAAATACTCCAGTATCATTTTGATACCTGGATAACATCAGATGAAAGTAGCAACTGACTATCAAGAAAAAACAGACCCTCTGACACCCTGTGGATTGTTTCAATTCTGAAGCATGCTTTTTAGACGCATGAATGCACTAGGGATGCTTCAGAGGGTAGTAAATGATCTAGCCCAAGTTCAGAGAAATGAAGACATCCTCATGAACTTGGATGACTTCATTTCTTTCCATCAAACACAGGAGGAACATCTAGTAGGAGTGGAAAGGATTCTAAAGCCTATTAAAGTGTTTAAACTTGCAGGAAAGAAAGCCCACACCCCCAGCCAGAGCCCTCGCCTCCCTGCACCTCAACCCTCTGCAACAGCCCTGAGCCCCTTCCTGCACTATGAACCTCTCCTCCCCAGCCCCACCCCAAAGCCCTCACCCCTGCACCCCAACCCTCTGCCCTAGCCTTGAGCCCCTCCCAAACCCCTCATCCCCAGCCACACCTCAGAGCCCTCACCCTCCTGCAGCCCAACCCACTGCCCCAGCCCTGAGCCGCCTCCTCCTCCACTGTGAACCCCTCATCCCTGGCCCCATTCTTTACTTAGGAGTTGGCATTTCTTTCCTTTGTTCTTTATAAGTGGTTCTTAGTCTAGCATCCACAGCAATGCACCCCATCTGACTTGTAGGCCTTGCTTGCACTGGGTTATTTTACACCAACATAGCTGCATTTGTGCAAGCCCCTAGTGTAGACAATCCATGCCCAGTTAACCATGACTTGTGCTGGCACAGTTTCTCAGTGTGAAACCCCATTGTGGACAAGCCCTTAGTAAGGGGACAACTTCGCTTTATCTAAAAAATTAGTTTTATAAAAAGAAACCCTTAAGACAGCCAGAAAAATGTTCCCCCTATTATTCTTTTAAATTCCACTGAAAACACTGGTTTTACAGCAAGGTCAAATTTCCATCAAGTGTTCGCAACCCAAAAATTACAGAACTGAGAACTTGGTAGCACCTTAATTGATTTTCATTGTCCAAGATAAAAGATGCGCAGACTGTGAGAGTCATAAATAGGCAAATAAATACTTGCTTACAATATATGGCTTTCAGCTGGCCATGTCCCCAATAACAGTTTCGCATTTACCTCCCTGTGCACATTAATGAAAATTTTAGATTCCTTTCATCTTGGTTACTAGTCTGAAATATTTGTATAATAGTTAAAACAACAAATCCAGTTAAATCAGTGTCCATCCCCAGTAGTAATGCTCTGCACCGCCATGTCAATAATCCAGTTCTGCCTGCTCTCCAGCCTGGGAGAGAAAAGGAATCTTACCCCTCTGCCCCAGTCTTGAGCCCCCTCCTGCACCGTGAACCCCTCACCCCTGCATCCCAACCCTTTGCCCTACCCGAGCCTCCTCCCTCACGCCAAACCCTGCAGCCTCACCCCATTAATTTTGTGAAATAATAATCAATGGATAAATTCTTAATAAAGTTACCCAGAGAAAAAGAACAAAAGCGACGTTATCAAGTGACGGCCTGAGCTCGACACCCAGCTTGCAAGCTGAAGTTATACAAAAGAAAGATACAGCAAATCTAAAAGATAAGGAGTTTTCATCAGTCTTGGCTATCAAGATCTACGTGGTTGGGGTACAATAGCTACTTAGAGCTTTTTGCTTTTGAGGGTTATTGATCTAAGTGCTTGGTTGTTTCCGTATTCAAGAGTATTAATAAAGTTGATATTTTTAGTTAAATAATTTTTTCTTACGATAGTGATATTGTGCAATATAGGAAACTGTTACATGCTTACTGTTTCCAGTCCATTTTTACATTATATAAAAAAATATATATCAGCTTACAAGGCGGGCGGGGCAGGACTTGGACCCTTTTGGGGCACCACCAAAAATTATACAAACCTGCCATCACTGACTGGAAGGATCCTATAAACCTGGTGGAGTTATAGTGGTTTGTAGATATTCCACTGAACACCTCAGCAGATCTATCTTGCATCTTGTTCCCTAGATAAGTTATAGACACTTTACCACGTGTATTTGGAGCCTTCTGTTCAAACCAAGCACACCTAGTACTTACTCTTCCACTGTATCAAATGTGAGTTGCCTCTGTCCTTCTACAGCCACATGTGACCCTTGGGCTCATTTTGCACCCACTGTAATGAAACAAGTGTAGTTTTCAGCAGTGGGTACTCATTCATCTTTTTTTATACATTTTACTGCAGCTGCGTGCAAAGCTTTCATAGCAAAGGAGAAGTGGCAGGGACTCCCTGAAGTTCACTATGGACTTGGCTATTGCTATTGAATTTGCATGGATAGCGCTCAGATATCAGAGACCAGGGCAGCAGTATACAATCCTTAGATAGCATTTATGCTGAAACTCATTATTTATTTATTTTTTTTCCATTCAGTGAAACTTCATTGAAGTGTCATAGACATGACAAGCTGTTACCAACCCATACCATGGGCTTACAGGAACCAATGTTAACACTCTAGTAGTCACATCCGTCAGTTCACTGCTGGGTTTCGGTAGTAACTGAGGCAGTCAAGTGCCTTTAATGTGCCCCATTTTTGTCAAACATTCAGTTTACTTCTAACTGGTGCCTGCTTATTATTGCCACCCGCACCCCATAGCGCCCCCGTGAGAGTCCTCCCATACAGCCATCCCCCTACCACCCGATCCCATAGAGCCACCCTCTGTGGGAACCTCCCATACAGCCACTCCCCTGCCAACCTCCCACTCCATTGTGCTCCCACATAGGAACCCTCCTATACAACCATCCCCCTGTCACCCCATAGCAGCCCTATGGGAACCCTCCCATACAGCCACCCTGTGATCCCATAGTGCCCCCCTATGGGAACCCTTCTATATAGCCATCCCCATCTCCCCACAGCACTCGGTATGGGAACCCTCCCATACAATCACCCTGTGACTCCATAGTGCATCCTGTGGAAACCCTCCCGTACAGCCATCCCCCTGCCAAGCCCCCACCCATTGTGGCCCCCCAATAGGAACCCTTCTATACAACCATCCCCCTGTCACCCCAAAGTGCCCCCCTATGGGAACCCTCCTATACAATCATCCCCCTGTCACCCCATAGTACCCCCCTATGGGAACCCTCCTATACAGCCACCCTGTCACCCCATAGTACCCCCCTATGGGAACCCTCCTATACAGCTATCCCCCTGCCACCCCATAGGCGATGCCCCCATACAGCCATCCCCTGTCACTCCCACCCCATAGCACCCCCTGGGGGAACCGTCCCCTACAGCCATCTCCTGCCACCTCCCCGCCCACCCCCTATCTCCATCTCCCTTCTCTCAGCCCCCGGCTCCGCCTGCACTTGCCTTTGGCGCCCAACCCTGACCCTAGCGGACGGCACCACCTGTCGCACCCGGGCGGGGGTGTGAGGAGCGGACCTGAATGTGTCCACTCGCTCGCTTCCCAGCGCTGGGCTGGGACGGGAGCGCAGTCTTGGGGTGTAAGTGAGCGGCACCCCCGCAACCTTCGCTGCCGTGCCCGTCTCGGCCCTGCCCCTGCCGCCCCTGCTCCACATCCCGAGTGGTCCGCTCCGAGGGGAGGCGGCCATTTTGTTTGTGTGTGGGCTGACGAGCGGGCTCGGGCTGCCGCGCCGCGAGGAGGCGGGGGAGGCTGCGGGGAGGGAGCCGGGAGGCCGAGCGCGGCGGGGGCAGCCGCCGCCGCCCCCATCCTCCGGAGACATGTACATCAAGCAGGTAAGGCGGCGGGCTCCGCGCGGTCCCCCCTGCCGGGGAGAGGGCCTGGCCTGGGGAGCCGGGGGCGGCGGGGCCCAGGCCCTAGCAGGGGGGAGCGGCTCTGGGGTGAATGCCGGGCCCTGTTGTGGGGGCCTGGAGGGCTGTTGGCAGGGGAGAGCGCCTCCGGGCCCTCCCAGTGTCTTCTGCCGGCTGGGGCCCACCGGGTGCCGAAGCCCGCGTGGGTCGGTTCAGAGCTTGCTGCACGCCTGCTCGGCAGGGAGGTAGGGCTGGCGGGAAGAGGGGGGAATTGTACCCGGGCCCGGAGCTCAGCCCTTCCCCATAGCTCGATGTAACTAACGTCTGCGAAAAGAAGGAGAAGTGGGCGGGGCGGGCAGCCGACAAGATGTGCCTTTGAAGGGATGAGGAGGATGCTAGGCGGCCCAGCTGTGGCCGACTGTGCCCCGTGTAGTGGGGAGACAAGGTGGGTGGGGTAATGGTATTCATTGCAGGGGTTCTCAACCTTGTTCTGAGGCCCACCCGAAATGTTATAAAAACACCATGGCCCACCTGTGCCTATAAAAGCCAGGGCCGGTGTTAGGGGGTAGCAAGCAGGGCACTTGCCCGGGGCCCGCTACCATGGGGGGGGGCTTTCATGAAGCTAAGTTGCTCAGGCTTTGGCTTCTGCCCCAGGTGGTGGGGCCCCAGGTGGTGGGGCTGCGGGGTTAAGCCATGAACAGTGGGGCTTTGACTTTCTTCCCTGGGCCCTAGTGAGTCTAATGCCGGCCTTGCTTAGAGCACCCCCTGAATCCTGCTTGCAGCCCCCCAGGAGCCCCTGGACCACTGGTTGAGAACTGGTGATTTATTGGATCAACTTTTGTGGGTGAGCGAGACAAGCTTTTTAGGGCAGTTTAAAAGAAGAGCACAAAGCAAAGGGTGAAGAGGAGGCAGACATTGAGAAAAGAACATCAGATGTTAGTGGGAGCAAAATCATTCAGGCCCTTGAAAATAGAGATGTGTGAAGCCTCAGTGTGAGGCATACTGGTGACAAGTTCTATTCTGAGCATGACAGTGATTGAAATTTTATGCGACTGGGCAAGAGCTAAAGAATATTTGTGCGTCCCCCATACAGTCCGTGAAGTCTTGACTGGGGAATTATTCCAGATGGCAAGTAACTTGCTTAGTCTGTTTGACGACCGTGAGTGTTTTCAGATTACTTTATAGATAAAGTAGCTGGATGTCGAGATTGGAGTTATTCTTCCAAAATATGATAGACTAAGATAAAAAGGTGGATTTTTACAAAATATACTAGCTAATAATTTTAACCATCTTTTAAAAAAACACAACCCTATTCTAGACATACCTCATTGGGAACAAAGTATTGTTTGGAGGAAACAAACAATGTGTTACGTATTTGAGTGTTCACTAGTGCCATTCATTGAGGGTCTGGTGCTGGTTGGGGGATTTGTGGGCCAAGACTTTTCTAAGGACATTAAGAGGTGCTGGAATCATTGCTGATGTTTGTCAAGCTCTCCATTCAGGACTGCAAAATAAACCCACTTCTTTCAGAAAAAAAGTGTTTAGAGGCCTTCTCTCATTAAAACCATCTATTCAGACTGAGAAATTCTTAAATTGTTGCCGTCTCAGATTTGGGGGGGGGGGGGGATTGTTTATTAGGCAAATCCAGCAAAACCTGGAGTCCTTAGTTCTAAAACCAAACTAACTGGGTTAATAAAATTCAAGAGTAAACATGCCAGTTTTTTAAACTTTTCCTTGTAGGTCTAGTTTTCTAAACCTTTTATCATTTTGGTTGCTTCCCTCTGGACTCTCTCTCCAATTTATCTGCATCTTTTCTAAAGTGTGGTACCCAGAACTGGACACAGTACTCCAGCTGAGGTCTCACCAGTGTCGAGTGGAGCGGGTCTTACATACAACTCTTCTGTTAATACGCTTTAGAATATTAACCTTTTTTGCAGCTGCATCACATTAACTCATGTTCAATTTGTGATCCCCTGGAATCCACAGAGGCTTCACAGTAGTACTGCCACCTAGCCAGCTACTCCCCATTTTGTAATTAAGAAGGAAAAATCAGATGCACAAGTGTAATTCTTTGCACTTTAATTCTAATCCTGTCTTGCAAAGTGCTTGCTAGCAATCCTTCTCGGCTTGGTGTCATTTGCAAATTTTATAAGCATACTCTCCAGTCCATTATTCAAGTCATTAATAAAAATATTGACTTCTGATGGATGCAGGACAGACCACTTTGGGACCCTACTAGATACACTCCCAGTTTGACAGCAAACCATTGATAACTACTCTTTGAGTGTGGTCTTTCAGTTACAGAATCATAGAACTGGAAGGGACCTTGAGAGGTCGTCTAGTCCAGTCCCCTGCACTTGTGGCAGGACTAATTATTGAGATCATTCCTGACAGGTGTTTGTCTAACCTGCTTTTAAAAATATCCAATGATGGAGATTCTACGACCTCCTTAGGCAATTTATTAGAGTGCTTAACCACCCTGACAGTTAGGAAGTTTTTCCTAATGTCCAACCTAAACTGCCCTTGCTGTAATTTAAGCCCATTGCTTCTAGTCCTATCCTCAGAGGCTAAGAAAAACAATTTTTATTCCTCCTCCTTGTAATAACCTTTTACATACTTAAAAACTGTTATCATGTCCCCTCTCAGTCTTCTCTTTTCCAGACTAAACAAACCCAGTTTCTTCAATCTTCCCTCATAGGTCATCTTTTCTAGACCTTTAATCGTTTTTGTTGCTCTTCTCTGGACTCTCTCCAAGTTGGCCACATCCTTCCTGAAATGTGGTGCCCAGAACTAGACACAATACTCCAGTTGAGGCCTAACCAGAGCGGACAAATTACTTCTCATGTCTTGCTTACAACACTCCTGCTAATACATCCCAGAATGATGTTTGTTTTTTTTGTTTTTTTTTTTAAACAGTGGTACACTGTTGACTCATATTTAGCTTGTGGTCCACTATGACCCCCAGACCCCTTTCCGCAGTACTCCTTCCTAGGCAGTCATTTCCCATTTTGTATGTGTGCAACTGATTATTGCTTCCTAAATGGAGTACTTTGCATTTGTCCTTATTGAATTTCATCCTGTTTACTTCAGACCATTTCTCCAGTTTGTCCAGATCATTTTGAATTTTAATCCTGTCCTCCAAAGCACTTGAAATCCCTCCCAGCTTGGTATCATACGCAAAGTTTGTAAGTGTACTCTGTATGCCATTATCTAAATCATTGGTGAAGATATTGAACAGAACTGGACCCAGAACTGATCCCTGCGAGACCCTGCTTGTGCCCTTCCAGCATGACTGTGAACCACTGATAACTACTCTCTGGGAAGGGTTTTCCAACCAGTTTTGCACCCACCTTTTAGTATCTCCATCTAGGTTGCATTTCCCTAGTTTTATGAGAAGGTCATGTGGGACAGTCTCAGAAGCTTTACTAAAATCCACCCCCCTTATAGTAATTTCATCAAGACCAGATTTCCCTAGGTTCCTTATGAGAATGTCCTGTGGGGCTGTGTCAAAAAGCCTGATTGAAATCTAGTCCTTTTCCCCTATCCACTTGGCCAGGAACCCTGTAAAAGAATATTTCAGATCTATCCGTTACCTTTGCAACTGTTGTGGTGTTGATTCACTTGTTACCCTAGCACAGGGACATGTGATGTTTAGTGGCTACATTTCTTTCTTTTTGAGATGGGCCAAAGAGTAGTTAGTACTGAGCTATTTCCCATCTTCCCTGAGGGATGTGTTGTGTGAGGGTTCCATTTTGTTACCTCTCCCCTTCCCATTTTGTATGTGGCTGTTAATAAGAAGGTACTGGCTATGGTGTCTTAGTATGTTGGAGAATATTAGTTTGATATTTAAACTTCATTGACTGGGTCAGATGAGAAAGTGACTTACTCAGTGCTTAACAGTGATTGAAGCCTGAATGTCTGTATCTCTGTATGTTAATCCATAGAAGACTTTATACAGTGGGAGATGTAGCCAGAGGAATGGTCAAGATTGTGTCATTTTTCCTGAATGAAGGGTATACATGCTGTTTCTCAGGTTTTCAATTTAATGGTCTGGTATCACCAATTTTTCTGGATATCCAGATAACTAGCTGTAGTTGCCAGTAGTGATGTGTGGTGTTTGTGCTCTGCAGATGAAGAATAAATTTCTTCTGTGAGAGGGCCAACTATCTGATTTCTTGTGAAGTTTTGGTCTTAACCTCTAAGTCCCTATATGTGTTGTGTCCTGTCTGCCTTAGGGATTGCTTCACTTTGTCTGATATCAGTGGAGTTATAATCGGAAGTATCCAAGCTTACAGCACATGAATTTAAACAAGAGTTGTTTTCCATGAAGAGTCCTTGATTCATAAACTCAGACTTACCCCTGCTGTTTGACAGAGGCTTTTAAAAAAAATAATTAAAGAATGAATTAGGCCATTCTCTTCCCTCCCCCATCTTCCCAATTCTTTGTCTTGTCTATTAAGCCTATAAGCTTTTGGCAGTAGGAGTGTCTTCTATTCTGTTTGTACAGTTCATAGCACAATGGGGTCTTTAGGTGCTACTGGAATACATGAGCTTTGCAGCATTTATTGTATTTTATCAGGATTTTTCAGGGTAGAATTTGAATGGGAGTTTTGTAGTAGAAGGAAAGATTGTTTTGGCATGTCAAGAGGATTTTTCTAGTCTTTTTAATCTCATGAATTTGTATGCGTTTTTGATGATTGTATGTATGGTGCCTAAGTCCCAGAATAGGTGCTTTTTATCAATTTTGAATAAATACGCAGGGATGCTGGGGTCAGAATACTGGAAAGGAAGATGCCAACAAAACTATTCTGCTTAGAAGCAGTTTTGCTTATATAATCTATTTCTTCTTTTCTTCAGTAGTGAGAATATTAGTAGGAAAACAGTATTGGTGTTTAATAGCTCATCTGTTCCTACTAGGGTGACCAACTTTCTCATTTGTGAAAATCGGACACTGAGCACTGGAACCAGTCCCTCCCCCCGCTCCTCTTCCCCCACCTTTAGTGGATGCTCTCTCCACCTCCCTCCCCCTGCCAGCTGAGCAGAGCTCTGGGGGTGGGGTGACTGGGGCAGGGCGGTGGAGGGAGAACCATGCTACAGGGGTGGAGGGGTAACTGCGGCAGGGTGAGGGAGGGAGAGCCACGCTTGGGGCAGGACGTGGGAGCTTCCAGTACCTCTCTTCCAGAGCCGTTCCTGTGTGCTCCTCCAGGCTCCAGCAGCAGCTGCTGCTCTTCCTGCCCTCTGGCAGCAGAAGATGGTTACCGTGCTGACTGGACACTTATCAGGTTCCCTTTTCAACTGGACTTTCCGGTCGAAAATTGGATATCTGGCAGCCCTAGCTCCTACCCATAGTTATAATTACCTATTTGAGACACAATTACAATTTTCAATTGAGGGAATAAGCTAGAGGGAGGAAGATGAAAACAACACCAGCGCTGTTTCTCCTACAAGTATTCTCCCTAAAAACTAGGCTGGAGAAATGTAATTTTTTAAAAGTGGGTTCTATAGTTTTCCCTCATGTCCTCCTTTTTGTCTCTCACTTCACCCAGTCTTGTATTAGGCAGACATGGGGAGAGTTAAAGACATTAGGCTTACTGGGGAGAGTTAAAGGAGTCTCCTGATGGTGTCCCTAGCCTCTGTTTGCCAGAAGCTGAGAATGGGTTACAGGGGATGGATCACTTGATGATTACCTGTTCTGTTCATTCCCTCTGAAGCATTGGCCACTGTTGGAAGACAGGATACTGGGCTAGATGGGCATTTGGTCTGACCCAGTGTGGCCGTTCTTATGTGCTTTTGTGATTGGAGGGGTTTGCTTGAGATAGACATATACTCCAAAAGCTAGCTGAGTTTTTCTGGTATGCAGAGCCAGTTTTAAGATACAAATACTCTATGTACTATATTTTACTTCAGCTTACCAGACTGAAATCTCCACTACATACAAAGAAAAAAAATGTGGAACTGACAGAGTATCTGAATTTTGCAGTGTTGTTGTAGCTGTGTTGGTCCCAGGATATGAGAGAGACAAGGTGAATGAAGTAATGTCCTTCACCTGTAGAAATTGGTCCAAAAAATTTAAGCTTTTTAGCTACACAGAGCTTTTCTTCAGGTTTAGGAAGGGTAGTCAGAGGGCTGGTCTACACTGCCGCTTAAGTTGATGTAAATTAAGTCGCTCAGGGGGGTGACAAAATCACCCCTTGAGCTACGTAGCTTACATCGACCTACACGTGTCTACACTGCGTGTCTACACTGCGTTATGTTGGCAGGAGATGCTCTCCCGCCGACCTAGCTTCCGCCTCTCAGGGAGGCGGAGTACTGAAGTTGATGGGAGAGTGCTTTCCCATTGACTTATTGTGTCTTCACCAGACCCGCTAAATCGATACCACTGCATCGATTGCAGCCGCGCTGTGGCCAGTGTAGACGAGCCCAGAGTGTCACAGCTAAATAGAAGATGGAACAGATTGTTTAGCATAAATAGTTAACACGCAGTCTAAGGGACCATTCATGAAGAAAATCTGCCATCTATAGCCTGGCCCTGAGATACCACAGAATAATCTCCAAGGAGAAAGTCTGCGATACACCCTGTAACACAGGGGCGGGCAAACTTTTTGGCCTGAGGGCCACATTGGGTTTCAGAAATTGTATAGAGGGCTGGTTAGGGGAGGCTGTGCCAAGCTGTGCCTCCGCCCCCTGACGCCCCCTCCTCCCCCCAGGACTCCTGCCCCGTCCAACCCCCCCCCATTCCCTGACTGCCCCCCCGGACCCCTACTCTCATTCAACCCCCCCATTCCCTGCCCTCCAACCGCTCTGACCCCATCCATATCCCTGACCACCACCCCGAACTCCCCTGCCCTCTATCCACCCCCCCCTGCTCCCTGCCCCCTTACCACGCAACACAGAGCACTGGTGGCTGGCGGTGCTACAGCTGTGCCGCCCAGAGCGTTGTGCCGGTGTAGTGTAGTAAATTGCTCTCCGTAACTGCTACCAGTAGCACACTCCTACGCGGAGCAGTTCAATATGATCTTTCAAGATCCATGGGTCCTACATATGCCTATCATTACCTGTGCACTAAATGTCCCAATAAAAAATGTGTGGGTGAAACCAGACAGTCAGTATGCACTTGAATGAACTCACACAGAAATATAAGACAAAAGCACTATGTCACCTGTGGGCAAACACTTTTCACAAAATGATCACTCCGTATCTGACCTCTCAGTCCTCATCCTCAAAGGAAACCTGCACAACATCTTCAAAAGATGAGCTTTGGAACTTAAATTAATAATTCTCTGGTAGATACTAAAAATCATGGGATTAATAACGACACTGGATTTATGGCTTATTACAATAATCTGTAACCTATTAACTCCCCTTTTTGTCCTATGGCTGCCGGGGTGTTAACAGGCAACTTCTCCTTGAATGGTCCTTTAGAGTATATGTTAAATATTTATGTATAACAAGCTGAGTACCTTTCCCAGACCTGGAGAACCATTCTGTGCAGCGAAAGCTTGTCTCTTCACCAACAGGATTTAGTCCAATAAAAGATATTACTGCTCCCACCTTGTGTCTCTAATAGATCTGAGAGATATTTCTGAATTTACCGATTTGTGTCTCACCTTCAGTTAATCCCTTTCCTGTAGTTTTTGTGCGTATGTACTAAGTGAGCTCATTGGGACAAAGACCTTTTTCTTCCTGGCTGGAAAATACTTGGACTACTAGCACTATGTAAATGCACATTTTCACAAAAAGGTTAACATAAATGGTAGAAAAGGAAGACTGATTTTATTCCATTTGAAACTGGCAGCCTTCTTAACGTTGAGAGGTTTTGATCTTGCTCACCAG
Organism: Eretmochelys imbricata; assembly: GCF_965152235.1. Classification (NCBI taxonomy): domain Eukaryota; kingdom Metazoa; phylum Chordata; order Testudines; family Cheloniidae; genus Eretmochelys; species Eretmochelys imbricata. The sequence continues at coordinate 116,501,538 of NC_135578.1, read as the reverse complement.
TTTTAGCACTACACGCCAAAAAAGCTTACTGAGCATGTTTGTCTACTTCCTATATAGAAATAGGTCTGTAGTCTATAATTTTTACATGCAGCCACTGCTCTGCTTAGAGCTTGCAAGTTGAACTCTTATGCTAAATATGCTAATTGGGGTATGAAATTAATTAAAAAAAAACATTCCTGTCCTGCTAGAACTGAGCCCTTTACTTTTTTTACTCTAATCTGTCATTGTAAGTACATCCTTTCATGTTGCTTTATGCTGTGACAGCAAGGTTGAGTTTATTTGAATATTTCCTTATTTATTATTCTTTGACCTAAATGTGTACAAGTGTACCTTCTATGATAGAGAAAAGCTACTCATAAACTTACATTGGTTTTGTTTTGTTTTTTGAAATCTCACCCTTAATTTCTTAAAATGTACTTGGATCTGAACTGCAAGACCGGAAAGAAAAAATGACTAAATGTATTGTGATTTTTAAAAAAAATAGAAACCTATTCATTTGAGTTACAAATTTAAAATCTTGTACCTCTTTAAAAAAAAACAAACAAACCTAACTTAGTTTTCTTGATTTTTAAGATTATTTTATTTGTTTATCCATCAGGTGATCATTCAGGGATTTCGAAGCTACAGAGATCAAACAATTGTAGATCCTTTCAGTTCAAAACACAATGTCATTGGTAAGTTCTTATAAACATATTACAGTATGAACTATCATTACCTCATTTTTTATCAAGGGTCAAGTCAGTGGTCTTTATGATTTTTGAGAACCCTTCAGATTTCAGAGGCAGTTGTGTACATATTAACTAAATTTGAAACTGTTCTCTCCAGTAATGTCAGATACGTATTACAGGAAGAATTATTATAATTTGCAGATAATTTAATTTTAATTTTGCCATAATGATTGTTCATTGGTTCTAATCTTGCAATAAGCTTCAGTATAGGATAGGTGGACCCCTCCACCTGTGCAGAGCTCCATTGAGGTCAGTGAGGCTCCACACAGACACAGAGGTTCACCTGCATGGAGCTTGTTGTAGGATCAGGGTTGTGGAATACTTGAACTGTGTCTCGTGAATTACATTCTGGATGTCTGGTAATACCTTCTAAGATTCAGTTTGATTAAAATACTTCGAGGGGTGTTACGTATTCTGCCACTTAAAAACTGACAGACTTGAAAGAAAAATGTCAAAAAATGAGTAGTAATATTGTGGTCAAATAATATTTGATGCTTCAAGTGTTAATATATACCAAAGTGCAAAATCTATCAGAAATGAGCTGTTGGTAATTTAATTGTATATTTAAAGGGCTGAGTGAATTCATTCGTGCACATTTAAAAAAATTTGTTAAATGACACTGTGCCTGCTTATGTCACATACATCTTGAGTCTCACCTCAATGAGAGTTTAAAAAAAAATCATCCAGACATTTGTTTTTAAAAGAAAAATGTTGTCTTACCATTATTTCTCTCTTAAAATGTCATATCAATGTGATAGGAATATTCACAGGTGTTGATTTGATTATAGGAAACTATTGTATATGTATTGGTGTAGACCTGTTGGCTTATACCAATAGTTTCAATGCTGGTTAAATATAATTAAAGCTGTACTCTTCTTGTCAGGTGCAAAGAAATGAATGCATCAGCAAGTTGAGGACTTAAATATTTGTATGTGTGGATCAGTCTCAAGATCTTGTAAAATATGAGGGATTGAAACTGAAGGATCTAAGAAATGGATCCAGGGTTAAAATTGATGTAACCTGGCCAAAAGTTAGTAGTAAAAATACAGAGAATGATTATTATAATAATCTGGATTGGTTTAATATCATAAATGTTTTGGGTATAAAATGCTCTATCATAGGTTTTGTAGATCATAGTAATGTCTCTGTTTTGGGGCAGGAGGGAACTGGGGCTAGGCGCCATTCTATCTTGTTCTGGTAATGACTCCCTGATCCATCCTGTAAAAGATGCTTTGATTCCTAGAAGGTTGTATTTTGTCTAGATCTACTAAAGTTGGATTCTTAAATTCATTGCTGAATTTTCATGTATTGCCATACCATTTAATTTATTTAAATTCATGAAAACTTCTGAATTTATAACTGTTACCTTTCATGTTTAGTGGGAAGAAATGGATCTGGGAAAAGTAACTTTTTCTATGGTATGTATTACTGTTGCTACATGTAACAACTAAATGATTGAAAAGCTGTAAACTTTTTTTCTTTCAGTTTTACATTATGCACTTATTTACTATTAAGTTTCCTTTGTATTTTTTTCACATTGCAAAAGAGGGGGGAAGGGGTGGGGAAATCTTTAAAAATAAGAAGACAGGAAAATCAGGCAAGTGTAATACCAGCGACTTTTTTAATACTTTTAATTGAGTAAATTCTAAGTTGTCTGTGTCATAAAAACAAACATCAGAGTATTTTAGGTGAGATCAGGTAGTTGTTCTGTGAGTCTTCGGCAGTTGTGATGCTTCCCCATTGTGCTTTATCATTTTTGACTGTAACTTGTGCGACGAGCAATATAGTGTAGATTGCTTACTATCACTTATGCTGTCTCAAGGCTACATCTACATGTGGCTTTTTGGGAAATATTTATCACCTTTTCTAACACCAGTGTTGCTTAACTGATAGCAGCTGCGGTGGTGGTGGTGGAGGTAGTATATACAAAGCTCCAAGTGCCTCCTGCATTTTTAAGTACTGTGTATTCTAAACCTGCTCTGAGCAGGTCTACGTGACATGGTGCAAATCCTGGTGACTGTTTACATTACTATTATTTCAACAGTTCATTGCTCTGGGGTTGGCAACAATGGAAAATTTTTCAGAGCAACATTTAGCATAGACAAGGCCAAATGACCAAGACCCAAGAACAGTTTATTTTAAAAAGTGAGACACTGATTTAATGCTTCTATGTTACTTTTAATATATGAACTAAAGAAGGATACAATTTGGTTATAAAGAAACATACTGAGTACTGCTCTTAAAAGAAAGAACAGACCTTTTGTACTACTACTCTTTTTTTTTTTTTTTTTTTAAATTACAGCAATTCAGTTTGTCCTCAGTGATGAGTTTAGTCATCTTCGCCCAGAGCAGAGACTGGCTTTGTTGCATGTAAGTGAAGATACTTTAAAACAAAACAAAATTATGTAATATGTGTTAAAGTATTTTGTTGTTGTAAAGTAGGCAACTCACTGAAAAGCAAAGACTTAAAAACAGCTCTTGTTGAAAGTGTGTATAGCAGCTTTTCCTCACTGCCTCCTGGCAGAAGTTATTTTGCTATAAATTAACATAATTCTGCCTTTTTGTAACATGGCAAGGGAACCACTGATTTTCTAATTAAGTAGTACAAAATTCTCATATGCATTTCACTGTTTAGTAGGCAATTGCCTTTTCAGCTTATAGACCTAACTATTCCGTAATACAGTCAGTCAAAAAAGTTGCAGTACTACAAATTACTGATATAATCAATATTTGATTTTTAAAAAATATTTGAAATTCCATATCTTCAACCTCATTAAATGTCTACAACGGTGCAGCAGAAAATTGGATATGATACTGTTTTGGCACATGGAAAAGGAGTACTTGTGGCACCTTAGAGACTAACCAATTTATTTGAGCATAAGCTTTTGTGAGCTATAGCTCACTTCATCGGATGCATACTGGGGAAAGTGTAGAAGATCTTTTTATACACACAAAGCATGAAAAAATACCCCCTCCCCACCCCACTCTCCTGCTGGTAATAGCTTATCTAAAGTGACCACTCTCCTTACAATGTGTATGATAATCAAGGTGGTCCATTTCCAGCACAAATCCAGGGTTTAACAAGAACGTCTGGGGGGGGTGGGTAGGAAAAAACAAGGGGAAATAGGCTACCTTGCATAATGACTTAGCCACTCCCAGTCTCTATTCAAGCCTAAGTTAATTGTATCCAATTTGCAAATGAATTCCAATTCAACAGTTTCTCTCTGAAGTCTGGATTTGAAGTTTTTTTGTTGTAATATCGCAACTTTCATGTCTGTAATCGCGTGACCAGAGAGATTGAAGTGTTCTCCGACTGGTTTATGAATGTTATAATTCTTGACATCTGATTTGTGTCCATTTATTCTTTTACATAGAGACTGTCCAGTTTGACCAATGTACATGGCAGAGGGGCATTGCTGGCACATGATGGCATATATCACATTGGTGGATGTGCAGGTGAACGAGCCTCTGATAGTGTGGCTGATGTTATTAGGCCCTGTGATGGTGTCCCCTGAATAGATCTGTGGGCACAGTTGGCAACGGGCTTTGTTGCAAGGATAGGTTCCTGGGTTAGTGGTTCTGTTGTGTGGTATGTGGTTGCTGGTGAGTATTTGCTTCAGGTTGGGGGGCTGTCTGTAGGCAAGGACTGGCCTGTCTCCCAAGATTTGTGAGACTGTTGGGTCATCCTTCAGGATAGGTTGTAGATCCCTGATGATGCGTTGGAGGGGTTTTAGTTGGGGGCTGAAGGTGACGGCTAGTGGCGTTCTGTTGTTTTCTTTGTTAGGCCTGTCCTGTAGTAGGTGACTTCTGGGAACTCTTCTGGCTCTATCAATCTGTTTCTTCGCTTCCGCAGGTGGGTATTGTAGTTGTAAGAATGCTTGATAGAGATCTTGTAGGCGTTTGCTCCAACCCCTCAGACAGAGACAAATGCGGTTGTATCGCAGAGCTTGGCTGTAGACGATGGATCGTGTGGTGTGTTCAGGGTGAAAGCTGGAGGCATGTAGGTAGGAATAGCGGTCAGTAGGTTTCCGGTATAGGGTGGTGTTTATGTGACCATTGTTTATTAGCACTGTAGTGTCCAGGAAGTGGATCTCTTGTGTGGACTGGACCAGGCTGAGGTTGATGGTGGGATGGAAATTGTTGAAATCATGGTGGAATTCCTCAAGGGCTTCTTTTCCATGGGTCCAGATGATGAAGATGTCATCAATATAGCGCAAGTAGAGTAGGGGCGTTAGGGGACGAGAGCTGAGGAAGCGTTGTTCTCAGTCAGCCATAAAAATGTTGGCATACTGTGGGGCCATGTGGGTACCCATATCAGTGCCGCTGATCTGAAGGTATACATTGTCCCCAAATGTAAAATAGTTATGGGTAAGCTAGCCGTCACCTTCAGCCCCCAACTAAAACCCCTCCAATGCATTATTAAGGATCTATCCTATCAACCTATCCTGAAGGATGACCCAACACTCTCACAAATCTTGAGAGATAGGCCAGTCCTTACCTACAGACAGCCGCCCAACCTGAAGCAAATACTCACCAGCAACCACATACCACACAACAGAACCACTAACCCAGGAACCTATCCTTGCAACAAAGCCCGTTGCCAACCGTGCCCACATATCTATTCAGGGGACACCATCACAGGGCCTAATAACATCAGCCACACTATCAGAGGCTCGTTCACCTGCACATCCACCAGTGTGATATATGCCATCATGTGCCAACAATGCCCCTCTGCCATGTACATTGGTCAAACTGGCAGTCTCTACGTAAAAGAATAAATGGACACAAATCAGACGTCAAGAATTATAACATTCATAAACCAGTCGGAGAACACTTCAATCTCTCTGGTCACGCAATTACAGACATGAAAGTTGCGATATTACAACAAAAAAACTTCAAATCCAGACTCCAGCGAGAAACTGTTGAATTGGAATTCATTCGCAAATTGGATACAATTAACTTAGGTTACCTTGCATAATGACTTAGCCACTCCCAGTCTCTATTCAAGCCTATTTCCCCTTGTTTTTTCCTACCCCCCGCCCCTCCGACGTTCTTGTTAAACCCTGGATTTGTGCTGGAAATGGCCCGCCTTGATCATCATACACATTGTAAGGAGAGTGGTCCCTTTAGATAAGCTATTACCAGCAGGAGAGTGGGGTGGGGAGAGGTATTTTTTCATGCTTTGTGTGTATGAAAAGATCTTCTACACTTTCCACAGTATCCATCCGATGAAGTAAGCTGTAGCTCACGAAAGCTTATGCTCAAATAAATTGGTTAGTCTCTAAGGTGCCACAAGTACTCCTTTTCTTTTTGCGAATGCAGACTAACATGGCTGTTACTCTGAAACCTGTCATTTTGGCACATGATTATTATACATCTTACATAATTCCTGCACTATAGACAGAGGGCAAAATGTACATATGACCTTTTGAGCTGTATACATTTCAAGTTTATTTTCAGAAATGTAAGTTTGAAAATTGTCAGATAAGTAACGTGTATATAAATTACTTCGGAGTCTTTGAGAAATCAAGAAAAATATACATTTTAAAATCAATTTAAAGAGGGAGTAATCTAACCAAAATAAATATCTTTTTTTCTTTAGGAAGGCACAGGTCCTCGTGTTATTTCAGCATTTGTGGAAATTATTTTTGACAACTCAGACAACAGGTTACCAGTAAGTTTAAAAACTTTTCTAGAAAACACATCTTCTCATTAGACTGCAGCCTTAGTTATTCAAATCTTCGTTAAAGTAATTACCTTTTGGTTCACTCTTAGTGGAAAATACTGTAAATACTGTGGATTAATCATAAATCACTATCACAGGCAGTTGAGTTTGTGCTTTTTCTTTTTCTTAAGATTGATAAAGAGGAAGTTTCACTTCGCAGAGTTATTGGAGCCAAAAAGGACCAGTATTTCTTAGACAAGAAAATGGTGACGTAGGTACTACTTTTCCTCCCCCAAAATGAACTGAATACATAATATTGTAAAGTGTGGTGGAATCATTCAGCATGTGTATTTATTCCTACCTTTAGATTGAATTAATTTATAACATATGAGTTCCTTTGTCAGCAATATTTAATACTAATAGAGTCTGCTAATAAAACTTTATTTTTAGTCCTTATATAATATCTGAACTGTGTGAGTGGGCTGAATTTGATACCCACTTAATTTCATAAAAGAAAACTTCTGTGTATTTCCAAAAGTCACCATTCTTTTTAAAAAAAACTAAATTGACATTTATTTTAAAATTTAAATATTTACCATTTGTACAGTTTGAACATGAAGATGCCATTTCCTGCATGACAAGTTAGGGGTCTGATTCTATAAATACTTCTTCAAGAGTAATTCTTACCATTAGGCCTGTTCAGTGGGGTTAGGCCTAGTAGGAAGTTCACTATTCCTGCTAGTGCTTGTATGTTGAGGCCGAAGGACAGGAAGAGAAGAACTCCACTAGATTCAATGGAAGGAACAATACTTTTCTATTTTTAAATTGGAATCTGTTTTGAAATAACTTTTTTTATATGCCAAGTTGTTTTTTTCTTTAACTAATTTTTTTATTCCTAGGCACATGGCATTCAGTAGTTTTAAGACTACATATAACTAGCATACCTCAAACTTCCACAAAGTAGTTCCATCTTCTTTCCATTCCCATCTCCTCAAAGGCAAGGTTTTCTGCTTTAGCACCAAACTGCACTTACTTCTGTTCCACACAACTATCTTGTGAAGTTAGTGGAATTGTACAGGTTGTAAATAGCACAGAATTTCATTCCCAGTCCTCTGATCCCAACCACTTATGCACTTGAAGCCTTCTCTTATCCTCCTTTGTCACCAGGAATGTACAGCTGCCGAGAAAGAGGCATATTTGGTATGATTGGTGGCGATGTGGAGCACCTTGTTTGGTGTTTCCGATTGTGCTCTCAAACTCCTGTACATGATCTGTGTATGAAGAAAATAGTTATTGAAAAAACAAACCTTTATACAGTGATAAAAGTATTTCAAAACATACTCCAACTTGCATGCAAACAGCAATGCTCCTCCCCCTCCTCCTATTGAATCCAGTAGAGAGATTTTATGGGAGTGCATGTGTGTATATGCACATTTTTTTTTTTCATGAAACTTTATTTACTCATGGAAGGTTAGATGATAAATCACTTGAGTTTTTTCATTTATCTGAATTCAGCTTCCCCCGCATTGGTGTTAGAGATTGAAGGCTGTCAAGTTTAAGGGCCATTCTTATCACCTGTAAACTTTAAAAGTTTCTCTGAAACTTTTTTTACACTTAAAGATGAATTTGAATGCTCATGAAAGTGAGGATTAATATTACTAGCTTGAGGCAGTCATAGCATGGGCACTGTATTCTTTCTAAACTTGCTTTACCAATAGTCCTCAGTTCTCACCAACTATTCCAGGCATCTCTTTCTCATGACTGGACACTTCGAATCTTGCTACATTAATGGGGCAAGGGATTATGTGAATAAGTACAGTCTAGAAAAGACTTGACTTTACCAATATTTGAATCTTAGCCTCCAGAGTCGAAAGATTAGTGAGTTAAACCACAGTAATGCATTAGCAATACAAATCCTTTTTAAAATTTGGCTCACAGAAAAGAAAATATAGTATCTTGTTTCTCTTGTTTAAGTTTTATTGTTCAGGCACGAAGACAAAGTTGGCCAACAGAGCCAGAGCTAAGTATATTTTTATTCTTAGTACCTCTTCATGTTTAAATTGCCCGGTAAAACTGGTAGATTCCTCTTCACCAAAATTGAACGAAACTAATTGTAAAATTCTAATATGAGCTATCTTGACATATGACACTTTATTTTAAAATACCTATGTTAAACTAAACTATGGCTTTACAATTTTTCTGACAACTCAGCTCTTCTCAGTATGGCTAATACTTGCTGATGTCTCCACTCGTCCAAATGGTCATACTACTTTATCACTTCCCTTCGGTGTTTTAGGAGTCATCAGCTGACCTAACTAATTATTGGATAGTGTTAATGTTGTTGCATTAATTAAATAATCCTCAGCAACTTGCTTTTAATAACTGAAAATGAGAAGAAAAGAAGCAAAATTTTATGCTAAATTCCAAATTATTTGTGGCATCAGTTTCTCAGTTACCTGTACTAGTCTGTTGGTGGTGTGGGGTACCTTTCTTGGTTGTAATCTCTTCCCAGCCCCATATGTCTTGCTTAGTTTCTTTCTGCTTTTATTTTCTCATTTATTGTTTATCAGTTTAGGTTTTAGTACATGATTAGACATGATCATATACAGAAACTTATTTGAAGAGATACCGTAATGGGGAGAGTACACCACGTGCAATTTTCATATATGTAGGTTTAGTACTGTTTTGCTGAATTTGTTGAGTGGTCATATTTGTCATATGTAGTTTTTTAAAAATATACTTACTATTTGAGAAATTATTTACAGGAAAAATGATGTGATGAACCTTCTTGAAAGTGCTGGGTTTTCTCGCAGTAATCCCTACTATATTGTCAAACAAGGAAAGGTAAGATTGGTTATCACAAAGCAAAATTAAATCACTCATTTATAAAGTTCAGACTTTTTGGAGGACTACAATTTAACTTAATTATTGCAAATGAATAATCAGGCTTTCTTTTTACTTTTAAACAATGTAGAAATGACTAATTCTTCCTGTGCATTCTTATTTTGAAAATGATTCCTCAAAGTACGGCTCCTTTATATAGAAATAAAGTAGTTGTAATTATAAAGAAAAGTAATTGTGTTCCTCCATCATTCTGATTAGAAGCCCCTATTTTATAAGTGTTCCCACATATAATGTTGCTGTAATCTACCAGCTTTATTTAAGTACAGAGAAAACTGAATCATAACAGGCGTATCAGTGTAGCTTTCGAAATCCTTGACTTCCAAGAAGAGCCCTGAAAATAATTAGAACCATTTTTTGTTTGTATTTCTATGTTTTATATTTTCCAGTTCAGAACGTTTTACAGAATTGTCAGTATTGAACTTGTTTGACTTTCACTGTGGGGCAAGACCCGTTTAATATCATGTCTAACGGCTGAATCTGCCAATTGTCTATATTCATGAATTTGACTTCACAATCCTAAACATAGTTCTCTTGACCAATTACTGAAAAACTCATTTTATCTCAAGTACTTGACTGACAAGAAAAACTGAAAAAATAAGAGCAATATTAATAATTCCCATTTAGCAACACAGGATATGTTTTTGCTATGCACTGAATTTGCGAAATTGAGGAACAAATAAAAAACTTGAGTTAGAAAGTAACTCTGTGCTAGTGCAGGCGTCAGCCAACGTGGATCCTATCACCGGTTAAAAGTCGAAGTAGATATACTAGTCTTCATGCTCTGCATAAATTGAAAACCTTTATCTACAAGCATACCATAAAGATGGAACAACTAAAATTCTTATGAAGAATGGTAAAGTTCTAGAGAAGAATAGTGAACCTGGCATGGTATTAATTATTTAAAGCCCATACACCATTTCAGTAATGTTAGAGCGCCAGGTGCTGGTGGTGTGAAGGACGACTGCAGTGTGAGCTGGTGGTTGTGTTTTTTTATTTTTGACATATGTTGAAGTACATGGCCTTATGGAGATAGGGAAAGTAAGAGGTAGTCTTGCTGCAGCAGAATATTAATGCGCATAGTTAAGTTTCTATGAAAATCCGTTAAGCTGATGTATTTTCTCCCTTTGAAGTCCAAGAAATACTGACTGACGCTGCTAGCATTTGAAAATTAATAAAAATGAATTACAAGCAGATTCATAAAAGTATACAACTTCCTGTCTCTTAAAAAGTAATTCATGTCTTAAAAGGGGGAAAGTAGGGTAAATGAGAATTTCTAATCTTCCTGAGAAAACCCAGTCCTGAAGAATTGTATCCTTAAGCAAGTATATATCAGAAATTGGGCAGGGTGGGTTTTCAGCTGAATGTTTCATACTAGCTTGATTTTAAGCATATGATACCTGACTGGAAAGAGTTATCAGGTCTGTTGGTAAACTAAATGAGAATTAATGAAGTTCTGCTGTAATTAAACAATTACAAGAGACATGCGCCATATTAGATCTCTTATGGGATGTTGATCATTATTACTATATAAGGAACATGATGTTCAAAATGTAATCTTGTAACTTTGTTTTCTTGAATTCTTAGATCAACCAGATGGCAACAGCTCCTGACTCTCAGAGACTGAAGTTGTTAAGAGAAGTAGCTGGTACTAGAGTGTATGATGAGCGTAAAGAAGAAAGTATTTCCTTAATGAAAGAAACGGGTAAAAATAGTTATCTTTATCCCCTGTGTTTCTTTTATATAAGGAATGTCCTAGTTCATGCCAGCATAGTTCCACTAATTTCAGGGTTTATAACTTGCTTGTTAAAATTAATTCTTTAGTTTTATTTGTAAATGTTTGATAAATTTAATATTTTAATTGTTTTCTTTCACTCCAAAGATTCCAAAGGGCTTTACAAACTCTATAGAACATCTACACATGTAACCTACTGCTAGGTTGCAGGTGGCAGTTAACCAGTACACAGAATGCTGCACCAAAACAGTGGGAGGGGAAATTTTTATCCACTGGCACTGCTAAAATAAACAATGTTTAAAAAAAGCTTGGGTTATAATGCTTACAAACTTAAAAAAGCCAGAAAATTCAGAGTTAGGGCCAGAGTATCATATATTCAGCTATGAAATTTGCTACCGGGTTGTGCTCCAGAGTCAATTTTCACTTCCTAAAAGTTACATTTCTAGCCCTTATTTGTGGACATAACTTGTCCATGCAAACTGGCATTGATGTCTTCCTGAGGAATCCTGAAACAATACCTCTAAATTTTGTGAACTTCCCCGTTCATTTCAGTCAGGCACCTGTGGACTCCACAAATGCAGAATTTGACACTTTTTCCCAAGATGCCACAGAAATAAAAATTTTTTTTTTTACAATAGAATTCACTCTTGCTATAAACAGACTTCCAGTGTTTGGTTCTATCTTCTTTCCATAGCTCAGTGGCTCTCAAACTTTTTTACTGGTGACTGCTTTAACGTAGCAAGCCTCTGAGTGTGACCCCCCCCCTATAAATTAAAAACACTTTTTTATATATTTAACACCATTATAAATGCTGAAGGCAAAGTGGGATTTGGGGTGGAGGTTGACAGCTCAGAACCCCCCCCACGTAATTACCTCGTGACCCCCTGAGGGGTCCCGACCCCCAGTTTGAGAATCCCTGTCCTAGCTGGTCCTGGCTGCAGCTGTCACTTGTTCTCCAACTTTCCCCATGAGTGGGAGGTAATTGGATTACTGTGTGTTCTCCCTGCACTGTTCCATGGAGCCAGAATTGGAGCCTAATTTGCACTTAAGGAGTGGGGGAGCTGGAAGTGCAGGCTGGCATGTTGGACTGTCTGGAAAGCACAACAACAGCAGCTGAGGCCCAGGAGCCAAATCTATGAAAATGGCTTCTAGCTGACCCCTTCACTGGTATACATGCAGCGGGGGGATTCTGAGTTTTTGGCTGCCTGGACCATATCAGAGTATTCAAGGCCTGGGAACTGGAGCTAGGTTGCCTGATGAGCATTATGCAAAAAAAAAAATCCTCGGAAATGATTGACTGCTTTTACAGCAATGGATGACTTCAGCTAAGAGCCATAGTTGTGTGCATTTGTGGTGGGGAGTGGCGAGAGAATAGATCAATGTTGCAGCTGGATTTAGCTGTGGTTGTCATGGAATTTGGTCTCATTATGCAAGGGAGTACATGGCCCCTGGTTTTAAGGCAACAGTTACACTTTCAATTCACGTTCTGATATCTGAATCTCATTCTCCCTCTCATCTCCCTATCTTACCCGTTTTCTTATACAGGTTGAACCTCTGTAATCCGTCACTCCCTGGTCTGGCAACATCTATGCTCCAGCATAGGCGCCGACTCCATGGGTGCTCTGGGCCTGGAGCACCCACGGGGAAAAATTAGTAGGTGTGGAGCATCCAACGGAGCCAAGCTCCCCCTTCCCTCCATGCTTCTTGTGCGCTGGTGACCCTGCACGTACCACCACCACCACCTCCTCCTCCCTCCGAGCACTTCTGCAGCGCTGCGAACAGCTGATTTGCAGCGTTCAGGCTCCGGGAGGGAGGACAAGGACCAGGGGCTGGCAGTAGAGCCCCCAGGCAGGGGGCCAGTGGCTGGGACCCCGGGTGGCGGCGGGGGGCCACGCTGGTTGCAAAGCCTCAGGGTGCTGTAGCACCCCCCCCGCACCTCCACTTCCCGTGCCTATGGAGACCCACTGGCACTCTGCATTGACCTGCTGTGGTTCAGCAAATTCTCTGGTTCGGCACCGATCAGGTTCCGAGGGTGCCGGACTAGAGAGGTTCAACCTTTACATCCAAAACACAATCCCCAACAATTCAGGAATACTCAATGGACAGACAGCTCTATCTCCAAATTGTCTGGCCTTTGTCTTTCATGATCTTCATGTTGACTAAATGTAAATGTTTTTTTTTACTTACAAAAGACTTTGCTATAAGTAGAATTAGCATTTATTTTTCAGATATATCAAAAATTGCCATGCATTGAAAATGACCTATGGTATCGATTTGTATTAGAATTTAACACCAAAGTCAATTTAAACACAACGATCCTTACATCATCCAAAATAGTACCTGCCCAATACTTTCGATGTATATATGTTGCTAATTTGTAGATGACGAGTGCCTTTAGAAAGCATCAGTTTGTGCAGTCATACAGTCCAACACAGACAAAAATACTGATCTAGTTTACTGAAAATTCCTGACTTTTTTTTTTAAAGCTTTTGAAAGTTGGTTGGTTCATTTATGTAATTTAGTTGTATTTATACCAGGCTTCAAAAACAGTGTATTAAGACTCTTCAGTGCAGCTTCATGTTCATTCAGGAAAGCCTGTAAAACATTCTGTTTAATAGCAACATATTGACATGATTATTCAAAGTCCTCATCAACTGCTCAAGGGAACTGTTTGGGAAATTATGGTTATGTATGTAATCAACTTCCCATGAAAATTTTGTTTGCATAGTTAGCATACTCTCTTGCCTCTTTCAGGAGCTGTCACTTTCTGGTAGTGTAAACTAGTTTGCTGAAACCCATTGCCCTCTATATCTCCAGAATGTTCTTTAGTGTAGTAAATTTTATCCGTATTCTAGCTTCTGTAGAAGTGGATAGATCTTTTTCCTTTGGTGCTGGTGTTTAATGGATCGAGCAGCAAGTTGCACACCAGCTGCCTTTTCTAGACCTATGTTATGCATTCTGTGAACTGCTTTAGCTTCATTGGAATGAATCTTGTATCTTGGGCACTTCATTGTGGCATGCATTAATATTCTAGCACCCACTTTTGTTCTTCTTTTAGAGATCTGTTTAAATGAGTGGTTTTATTTGTTTGCTCTTCACAATGGGAAGTGTAAAAGGCACTGAACCTGTTGACTCTTGAGAGTCTGCTGTCTTTGTTACCTAGAAGACATACCCATTTGCCTTGCAGTGACACACTTCTCCGCCCCATTATGGTCCTTCTGCCAGAGTTTGTGAGGAGGTCCCTGGAAGGCAGCCTGTGACTGTATTCTACAGTTTCTGCACTGGTGAAATTGTCCCCCAGCTGGATCCAGGGCTCCTAGAGTCCCTTTACATCCCCTTTACTTTATGGAAGAGGATGTCCATAAAAGGCTGTTGCTGTGGTTTGTGTAGTCTTCTGACTAAACTTTCATTTGCAATTTAATTATCTTTGTTAGATTTCTGGAGTGTGAGCTTGTAGAGCACACATTTGAATTGACTTAAGTTACCTTGTACTTGTGAGGCATGGAATTTATATTAGATTTAGAGCAGAGACTAGAGTGCAATAGCTTTATAAATAGAGCTTTCAATTTTTGATAATTTGATTCCAGAAAATACCCACATATAATATTTTTGGCAAAGTCCAGCGATGGCTTCATTCTGTTACATTTATGCTCAGAACAGTTGCCCATTAACTATCCCCTACTGAGAAACGGAAGTAGAGTTGGAATAGCATGAGCCTTGGAAGATGGGAATTTTTGGAAAGAGGTGTCCAGACCTAGATCTTCATTTCAGTCCATCTGTTTTTTCAAATCAAAAGCTTTACTTATGAATCAAAGATAAGAGAATGATGTAAAAAGAAAAACAAATATTCTGAATATAATAATAATTTAGTTGCTGTCTTTGTCTTGCTTCTCATTTTCTAAAGAGGGTAAACGAGAGAAAATCAATGAGTTGTTGAAGTACATTGAAGAGCGATTACATACCCTGGAAGAGGAGAAAGAAGAGCTAGCTCAGTATCAGAAGTGGGATAAAATGAGGAGAGCATTAGAATACACCATTTATAACCAGGAACTCAATGAAACACGTGCTAAACTTGATGAGGTAAAGCATCTTGTTACCCTTCATTACATATTTCCTTTGTGACGAACACTTAATATTTAAACGTACATAGTCTTGTATGGACATTTGCTTACCGTAAATAGAATAGTTAAATTGTGAAATTTTTGTGCTCGTTAATGTACCAAATTAACATTTTCTTTCTGAATCAATGAGTGATTTCAAAAATGGAACTTATTCATTAAGCAATATTATTTCTGTACAGCTTTCTGCCAAACGAGAGACAAGTGGAGAAAAATCAAGGCAGTTGAGAGATGCACAACAAGATGCTAGAGATAAAATGGAGGTAAAATCTAGAAGCAGTGTACTAACATGAGCAACTCAAGGTTTTTGCATTGACTATACATAGTCTAATTGCCTTGAAAAGTCTTTCGGGTCACTTTTTGTGTGTGTGAACATTTCAGTCAGATATCTCAAATCTGAGTGAATTTAAACACAGAATTTGGAGTTATTTGATTATTTAATGCCGATCAATGGAAAATGAATCCTGTCAAACCAATTTGATACATATAAAATGAGATCACAGGTTTGATTTATAAAGGTAGTAGTGTTGATCTAGGTCTCAAAATGTAGTTGTAAATGCGGGATCATCATTGAGCGGGTGTGTTTCTAGTGGGGACCCTCAGAGATTGGTATTTAGCCTTACATTATTTAACATTTTTATTAATGACCTTGAAGAAAACATAAAATCATAACTTATAACATTTACAGACAACACAAAGATTGGGGAGTGGTAAATAATGAAGGACGGGTCAGTGATACAGACTGATCTGCATTGCTTGGTAAGCTGGGCCCAGACAAATAATATGCCTAAATGCAAATATATACATGTAGGAGTAAAGAATGTAGGCCATACTTACAGGATGAGGGCCTCTATCTTGGGAATCAGGACCCTGGAAAAGATTTGCAGTTCGTGGTCTTTTATCAGCTGAATTTGAGCATCCAGTGTGATGCTGTAGTCAAAAGAGCTAATGTGATCCTTGGATGCATGAACAGGGGACTCTCGAGTAGGAGTAGAAAGGTTATTTTAAGTCTGTATTTGGCGCTGTTGCAACCGCTGCTGGAATATTATACTGAATTGTGGAGTCCACAATTCAAGAGGGATAGTGATAAATTGGAGTGGGTTCAGAGAAGAGCCATGAGAATGATTAAAGAATTAGAAAACATGCCTTATAGTTCATGGTCTTTGTGTGTATATAATGTCTTCTGCAGTTTCCACGGTATGCAGCCGATGAAGTGAGCTGTAGCTCACGAAAGCTCATGCTCAGATAAATTGGTTAGTCTCTAAGGTGCCACAAGTACTCCTTTTCTTTTTGCGAATACAGACTAACACGGCTGTTACTCTGAAACATGCCTTATAGTGATAGACTCAAAGAATTTAGTCTACCTAGAGATGGTTAAGGTGTGACTTGTTCAACCTTACAGGTATCTACATGGGGAACAAATATTTAATAATGGTCTCTTCAGTTTAGGAGAGAAAGGGATAAACCAATTTAATGGGTGGAAGTTGAAGGTATGCAAATTCAGACTGGAAATAAGATGTACATTTTTAAAACAGTCATTAGTCATTGGAACAGTTTACCATGGGTGATAGTGGATTCCCCATCACGGACCATTTATAAATCAAGGCTGTATAGTTAAAAAGATGTACTCTAATTCAAAAGGAATTAGTTTGAGGGAGTTCTATGGCTTGTATTTTACAGGAGGTCAGACTAGATCAGTGGTTCCCAAATTTTTTGGCATCACTCCCCCTTTAATTTTTGAGAAACCCTCACCCCGCACCTCTCCTTTACCATCATCCAACCCCTTGCTCTTTGTCACCTGACAGCCCCTTTCCGGGACCCCACCCCCTATCCAACCCTCCCTGCTCCTTGTTCCCTGACTGCCCCCGACCCCTGTCCACACACCCACCCCCGACAGGACCCCCCCAGACTCCCACGCCTATCCACAGCTCCCCCCCCCACCGTCTCCTGACCTCTCCCCGAGAACCTTCCATCCCATCCAAGCACTCCCTATCCCCTGACTGCCCCACCCCACCCCCCGGGACCACCTGCCCCTTATCCAACCCCCGCTCTCCCTGCCCCCTTAACAGGCCCCTCAGAAGAGCAGGACAGGCTTATTGGAAAGCCTGGGAGGTGGATGGGCGCAAGCTGCTGCCTCTGTGGCAGCATGGCTGCGGGGGAGGTGGATAGGAGGGGAGGGGCCGGGAGCTAGCCTATGCCCCTCTTGGAATTTCTTCACTCACTTCACCCCCCCTCCCCCCCCACCCCCCTCCCGCCGTTTGGGAACCAATGGACTAGTTGATCACAACAGACTCCTCTGGCCTAGGAATCTGAGTTATCCTATGGGTGTTCCTAAATTTTAAAGCAAATTAAAGAAGCAACTTATTTTTAAGGTTAATTTTAAAGATTTTTGGACTTCATATTGTGGTGACTATTCTTTTCTTCTCACATTCTCTTTAATCTTAAGGGTTAAATAATAAAGCTGTCTTGTGCTAATTCCCTTAATGGGTACTGAAATATGGATTAGATCAAGCTGTGTTTGTGTGTGTTTAATTACATAATTCTGTCTGTGTAGGATATTGAACGACAAGTTCGAGAACTAAAAACAAAGATTTCAGCGATGAAAGAGGAGAAGGAACAACTCAGTGCTGAGCGACAGGAGCAGATTAAGCAGAGGACCAAATTAGAACTTAAAGCTAAGGACTTGCAAGATGAACTAGCTGGCAACAGTGAACAAAGGGTGAGAAGCAGCTGCAAGAATAAAATGTACAAATTCAATATTTTGTATGGATCACATTTTTGGCTATAACTTATGCGTGTATTATCAATACTAAGGTATTATGATACCTACTAATAGAATCCTAGAATATCAGGGTAGGAAGGGACCTTAGGAGGTCATCTAGTCCAACCCCCTTCTCAAAGCAGGACCAATCCTCAATTTTTGCCCCAGATCCCTAAATGGCCCCCTCAAGGTTTGAACTCACAACCCTGGGTAGATGTAAGATTTAATTACATTGGAAGAACTTCACAACAATACAAGAGTTCTGTGCCCTGAAGTGTGTAGCGTACTTTTGAGTGCTGTAAAACATGATAATAGATCAGTTATTTCTTTCTGCCCCCATACTGTAAAATCAACTAGCTGTAGCTGTTGTCCTCATCTTTTTCAAGCATATGGTAAATACTAAAGGGACGATGTTGTGAATTGTCTGAAAGAAGATTAGTCAGTGTAGCAGCACTGAGTACAACTGTTCGGCCTGTACTATCTTTGTTACCCTCCTAGTGTAGCTGCACCTTCTCAAATCTTGCTGATTCAGGGTTGCTTCTGAACCTACCTCTGTCATGTAACAAAGCTGTGTAGTGTCAGACAAGCATCTAGCATTTTTACAGATAATAAAATATGTTCCAGAAATGACGTACTAAGTTCACTAATTTAATGATTATACAAAGTTGATCTACTAAGTTACTGGTATTAAATATTACTTTGTTTACTTTTAGAAAAGACTTTTAAAGGAGAGACAGAAGCTTCTTGAGAAAATTGAGGAGAAGCAGAAAGAGCTAGCAGAAACGGAACCCAAATTCAACAGTGTAAAAGAAAAAGAAGAGCGAGGAATTGCTAGGTCTGTGGCTCACAGTACAAGGAATTAAACCATTTTAAAAGGAGCAAGAAAAATAATGCCAAAGCAGTATATAATGAAAATTGTACATACATTACAGCTGTTATAAAGTGAGAGAATGCACTTGTCTAAATGGTTTTTTATTTACAAAGAAATACCCCTTTTGCCAACAAATTAAAAAAATAAAATGAAAAGCACACACATTTGGTGCTTATGTGGCCCTGTGTTATATTTGCTTGTTGCTTGGAGCGGCACTGAGTTTGAAGATAATTGTTGTTTCTCAAGAACCTTATTAAAGCTTTGTTCAAAGAATCAGTGATTTACTAGTGAACAAGGAGGCATCAGAGCCATGTTGCCCTGTTCTTGAAGAAACAAAGTGAGGATCTTTTACTTATTAGAAAAAGGCAAACTTGATAAGTGAAAAGGAACTTGTTTTCAAGTTTTAAAAAACCCATGGAGAGTAAATGAAAATTCAGTACAACAGTAAATTGGTGCCTCTTAATTGCTTTGCTCATTTTAAAGCTTTCTCTGAGATGATTATACAGCTTGCAAAAAATAATTCAAAGTGTCTTTTGACCACTGTTAACAGTTTAAAATTAATTTGATAGCACTTTGTTCTTGAAGATCTTCTGAATAAAATCTTCAAATGAAATATGTTTGACATATTATAAAGAAACTTATTTTTTCTCTCTCTCTCTCTGATCTAGACTAGCACAAGCTACCCAGGAAAGAACAGATCTTTATGCAAAACAAGGCCGAGGAAGCCAGTTTACTTCCAAAGAAGAGAGGGATAAATGGATTAAAAAGGAACTCAAGTCTCTAGATCAGGCAATCAATGACAAAAAACGACAGATTGCAGCAATACACAAAGATTTAGAAGATACAGAGGCTAATAAAGAGAAGAATCTGGAGCAATACAGTGTAAGGAGTTCTGAGTTATTACTGCAGAGATATTTTGAGAGGAAAGGCTAAACCACTGGTGAGCAACCTGCAGCCCCTGGGCCGCATGCGGCCCATCAGGGTAATCTGATTGGGGGCCGTGAGACATTTTGCTGATGTTGACTGTCCTTAGGCACCACCCCCTGCAGCTCCCAGTGGCCGCAGTTCTCTGTTCCTCGGCCAATGGGAGCTGTGGGAAGCGGCGGCCAGTATGTCCCTGCAGCCCCTTTGCCTGCAGGTGCCGCTTTCCACAGCTTCCACTGGCCGGGAACACAGTACCGTGGCCACTGGGAGTTGAGGGGGGCGGTGCCTGCAGACAGTCAATGTCAGCAAAATACCTCACGGCCCACAATCGGATTACCCTGATGGCCACAGGTTGCCCACTACTGGGCAAAACTCTGTGTTCATAATTGGATTTGTTTCAATGAATGAGTTTTATTTCTATTTAAAATCTAGAGGACAAGAGGAGGGTCTTATTGTGTCCTGCACTATTGTAAATGTTTGCATGCTAACACTAATTTTAGAGTCCTGTTCTCAGATATTTTTCTTCAACACCATATATTTCTTTTTTCCTGATTTTGGAGGGAGGAAAAAAATTAGCTAGACAGCATTCAGCAACATCCTCTAAGACAGCATGCCCATGTATTACTGTTTCTGCCAGTTAACAACACTCATGGATAATTTGATCCAAAATTTTTCTTAAGTCTTAGAAATATTTCTGTTAATTTTTTATTTAAAACAAAAACACTGTTCTTTCAACTGCATCTTGCATGGATTTTGCATTTGGCTTGAGAGCGTGTTCCTTTGAACCCTGTTAGATAATTATACAAGCCTTAATATAGGCAAAGCACTTTGTATGCAACAGGAATCAGTTCCCATCTGCACAAAAGAGAAGAGGGACTATCTTGTGTTTTAATGTGTGCCCTTTGTTATTCAGAACATCTGCTTTCAAAATCTTCTGTGTGATGCTTTAGGGAAGGATAAGAATTTGGAGAACACTGAATCGTAATACCTAAGAGAAATACTGGTGCAGAAGAAGTTTCCTTAAATTCTGTCACGTACTCTGTGCTGCTGTAGTATTAAAGGAAAAGTTCTCTAGAAAAAAATAAAGAAATTATCACCATTATGGAGTCTGATCATTCACTTCACTAAATCTCTGATGAAAGACATGTGGAGGAGGATCAAACTTAAATACAGCGTGTGGGGTATCTTTGCAGTGGATACATTAAGTAACTGTTATCATAGAATCATAGGACTGGAAGGGACCTTGAGAAGTCATCTCGTCCTGTCCTCTGAGCTCGTGGCAGGACTAAGTATTGCCTAGACCGTTCCTGATAGGTGTTCATCTAACCTTCTCTTAAATCTCCAATGATGGAGATTCCATAACCTGCCTGAGCAGTTTATTCCAGTGCTTAACCACCCTGACAGTTAGGAAGTTTTTCCTAATGTCCAACCTAAACCGTCCTTGCTGCAATTTAAGCCCATTGCTTCTTGTCTGTTCTCAGAGGTTGAGAACAATTTTTCACCCTCCTCCTTGTAACAACCTTTTATGTACTTGAAACTATTATCATGTCCCGTCTCGGTCTTCTCTTTTCCAGACTAAACAAATCCAATTTTTTCAATCTTCCCTCAGAGGTCATGTTTTCTAGACCTTTAATCATTTTTGTTGCTCTTCTCTGGACTTTCTTCAATTTGTCCACATCCTTCCTGAAATGTGGTGCCCAGAAGTGGACACAATACTACAGCTGAGGCCTAATCAGCGTGGAGTAGAGTGGAACGAATACTTCTCGTGTCTTGCTTACAACACTCCTGTTGGTACATCTGAAAATGATGATTGCTTTTTTTACAACAGTGTTACACTCTTGACTCATATTTAGCTTGTGATCCACTATGCCCCTACGTCACTTTCCATAGTACTTCTTCCTAGGAGGTCATTTTCTATTTTGTATGTGTGCAGCTGATTGATTGTTCCTTCCTAAGTGGAGTACTTTGCATTTGTCTTTATTGAATTTCATCCTGTTTGCTTCAGATCGTTTCTCCCGTTTGTCCAGATCATTTTGAATTTTAATCCTATCCTCCAAAGCGCTTGCAATCATGAGGAAAACCTTTTCTGTGTAATGTTGGCAACGACACGCTGCATACGTTATCACCTAATAATAATAATTATCACCTAATAATAATAACTTTGTGGATATTATTTATGAAAATAAATTCTTATCTTCCACATTGTGACTTTAAAGCTTCTGTGAATATTTTTGTTTACTGTCTGGTGTAACTTTAGTCCTTGAGGCCTGTTTCTTTGCTTTGTTTCTCCTTTCCTATGGCCTTTAGCACTGCATGCTTTCCTGTTTCCAGTTTAAAGCTAAATATCAGTTGTCACTCCGCAATCTTGTGTGCTTTGTTAGATTTTCATTTTTATATGTCTCTCTTGAATTGTAATTGTTTTTGCACAGGTTTAAGCCCTACAGCCTTATAAGGGTGTGCCTATTTAATATGAACCACTTATAAATTACCTTTTACTCTCACATGTGGAGGGAAGCTAGTTTCTACCTACTTCAAAACAAGGATTTATTTTTAGACCTGACTTTTTACACTTACACCTAACTTTTTTGTTCAGTACTAAATCAATCTGCCTGAAGTTTCACATGTGGTAGGTTAAGGTATAATTTTCCTAGAAAACTTTACAAGGCATTTGAAACACAGGCTCAAAAATTAGGTGATTTTTGCTCCCCCCACATCTTTTAAATACTTGGCATAGGAGCAAAATATAGTCATATTCCTTATTCACTATGTTAGTGTCCCACAGGGCTTTAGCTTCCCTAGAAGGGTGTCCAGAGGAATCGTTACTTTGCCTTCCTTTGCACCAGCCACAGGAGCTGGCCAGCCATACAGCGGAGTATATTCTGTACCGTTTTGTGCGGTCTAACTATGGGTGTTTTCCCTTTTTTGTATATGACAACTCCAGAAGGCATTGGTAGCAATGCCTTCTAAATGCTCCACCTGGGGCACTACATAAGAATATAAGAATGGCCCTACTGGGTCAGACCAATGGTCCATCTAGCCCAATATCCTGTCTTCTGACAGTGGCCGGTGCCAGATGCTTCGGAGGGAATGTACAGAAAAGGGTTGTCATCAAGTGATTCATCGACTGTCATCCAGTACCAGCTTCTGGCAGTCAGAGGTTTAGGGGCAGTGAGAGCATGGGGTTCCATCCCTGAGCGCCTTGGCCAATAGCCATTGATGGACCTATCCTCCATGTGCTTATCTAATTATTTTTTGAACCCAGTTATACTTTTGGCCTTCACAACATCCCTGGCAATGAGTTCCACAGGTTGATTATGAATTGTATGAAGTACTTCTTTTTTTTTTTTGTTTTTAAACTTGTCTATTAATTTCATTGTGTGACCCCTGGTTCTTGTTATGTGATGAGGTAAATAATACTTTTTCTCTCTACCATTTGTGATTTTATAGATCTCTATCGTATCCCCACGTTATCTCTCTTCTAAAATGAACAGTACCAATCTTTTTAATCTCTTCTCAGATGGTGGTAGTTCCATTCCTCTACTCTTTTTTGTTGCCCTTCTTTGTACTTTTTCCAATTCTAATATATCTTTTTGAAATAGGGTGACCAGAACTGCACACAGTATTCAAGGTTTGGGCATTTATATTGTCTACCATGCATTTACATAATGACATTGTATTTTGTCTTATCGTATGATCAAAGATCAAATATTTCTTCTTTACCCCAGGCCTATGAGTCCTGTGGCTAAAAGCCACTGCAGAACATACGTTGAGCAGAATATTGGTCTGTCCTGTGTTGCTGTCCAACTGAGATCGTGCATATTTTCTAAAGGTTCAGCAAGACTGCAGAGTATTAATGAAGGGTTAAGGAATGTTGCTGATTCTGGATGGGAGAATTGACAGCAGCTGTGATGGCACTATGCTGGCTGTTTTGTTGGAGCCTTTAATCAAGGTTGAACGGTGGCCTATTCTAATGTTGTTGATTTTTCCAGACTGTTTAACACCCCCAGTATGTCAGGAGAAACCATACAAATGAAGAATCAGTTCTAACCAGTTACATGGCCATGCAGGGAGTATGCCCACTGCTAATGCCATATGCTTGATGTGCTGACAGATGCAGCTTTTACAATCTCTATTGCATAATAAATCTCCTGAACTTGGTGATAAATGTGAAACCTGATAAAGTTTATGAACATAGTCACACTGAGGAAGAAGGTGTTCTGCCAGTGTAAACCATATTTTGGAAGAGAGCCATGCTACTCGAGCAATTCTCTTTAGTTGGTTGAGTGAGGGAAATGGCATACCAGTCTGGCTGTTTTTACTGGCAGAGTTCCTGCAATAAACCACTCTCAAGCCTCTGTTTCTTCTGGAAGTGAAAAGGATCTTGTCAGTGCTGAAACGTACGTGTGTGTAAAATGACATATACACAAGTGCTTCTAACCAAGCTGAAATAATTGGCTGGCTTTTTTGTAACATGGAGGTGTTTTGGAGAAATTGGTCTGGAGACTGGAAAAGTGAGCAATAAAAATAAGAGATTTTAAGACTGCAGAAAATAGTAGTACTAATATTAAGAATCATAAAGTTATTACTTGTAAATTCCTAGTCATTGAGCTGCTGAAATAAATGAAAGCTCTTAATTCCCAGACAATGGGGACAGAGGAATATCCACTGGCAAGTTCTCCAGATATGCTGCATTAGCAGAGTACCTGCAGCTAAGTAATACCAGTACTTGACTTTATTGGGGAACACACTAGAACCTTGATTATAGCAAGAGTAGCATGGAAGGCTAACATGCAATATATTCTTAGCCTCAGAGGCTTATTATTTTTGTGTTGTGAAGGAACAAACTTCCAAGCAGATGGGAGTAATGTGTCTCTTTGATTCCAGTTAATAGTGTAACCTATGGTGGTTTTGAGTATTTCTGCCAATTCTCTAATCCTTTTAGTTCCAAAGGTGGCTGGAACATCCAAATCAACAAAATAAATCTCGTTTTCTTCTTTGTCCTTCTTGCCTGGCTGTTAGCACCCAGTTTCTTCATAGGCTCCATGCTGCTGCTGCTGACCTCTGAAGATCTGTTTTTCTTACCACTTGAGTAATTTTAGTGCAAATCATGGAAAAAGTTACAGGAATTAATTCTGAATTGTAATATAGGGATTTAAAGCTAGAATTGGATAATAGAGGGATTTAAAGCTAGAGTTTTACAGTTGAAAGATGTATTTTTTTTATGTGCATTAGAAATTGGACCAAGATCTTAATGAGGTGAAAGCTCGTGTTGAAGAACTGGACAGAAAGTATTATGAGGTGAAGAACAAAAAAGATGAACTACAGAGTGAAAGAAAGTTAGTAAATTTATTTAAAATTTGTTTTATTATGTGTAAAATGTAAAGAGTGCCAGCTGTGTAGTCGTTAACTTGGCATAACTACTTAAGTATTTTTAAATACAGTCATGTTTTGGAGGTTTAAACATCTACATTTCAATTTGTAAAAAATTACTACTCTAGAAGGAATTTAACCCAGTTTTACTTGCTAAGAATTTTCTGGTAATCAAAGTGCTTAATAATGTTAACCTGGTTTTTGTCTCATTTTGTAGTTATCTATGGAGAGAGGAGAATGCAGAACAACAAGCTCTTGCTGCAAAACGAGAGGATTTGGAGAAGAAACAGCAACTTCTTAGAGCAGCAACAGGAAAGGTGAGATACTGTGCATTTGTGAAAGTTACTAATTGATTATCTGACATGAGGAAAGGTTTCATATCTTTTAAAGATAATTGCCACATCTTTTAGGGGAAAAAACAGTCTACGGCTGCAGATCACAGTATCAGAACTTTTTCATAAGCCTTATTTTTCAAATACTTATCGCTCTCTGAAAAAGAATGATTTTTGGGCTGAAATATCTCCTATTTATTCTCAGCCTAAAGCCAGGTTTTGGAGGGAGAAATTTTTTGTTGAAATTCAGTTTGAGTTTATCAAAGCATTGAAAAACTGGTGGCTCTCAGACTCTCAAATTACCGTGCCTGTTGGTTCCTGTATCCAAAGCAGGAGCTTGCTGTCAGTGGCTGGGAGGGAACTTGTGGTGGCCTTAGAGAAGTCAGTGACAGCTCACATGCACCACCCATATGGGGTAGCCATGTGTTGTCTGCAGTCCTAACAAGAATTGATCAGTGACTGTGGCCTTCATAAGGCCCAATGGCTGACACTGAGCAGCTGAGAGGCAGATCGTGAATGACCCATGATTTCAATTAGAAATCACTAACAAACTTGAAATCCAAGCAATAAGCTTACAAATATTTTGTCAGTTTATGTTTTAAACTGGCAAGACAAAGGACAAAAAATTCTAGATTAGCATTATTTGTAGGTCATGTGATCCTTAAAGTCTAGTAATATGAGTTATTCATTATATTTTTTTTTATGACAGGCCATTCTAAATGGTATAGACAGCATAAACAAAGTCTTGGAGCACTTTCGCCGGAAAGGCATAAACCAACATGTTCTAAATGGGTACCATGGAATTGTGATGAATAATTTTGAGTGTGAGCCTGCTTTCTACACTTGTGTTGAAGTTACTGCAGGGAACAGGTAAATTATACCGTATTGAATTCTTCTTGAGTTTGAAAGGGTAAGAGGAGGACGTTCAACTTCATGCATGTTGAAAGCCAGTTGCTGGGACAAGCTTGCCATAGGAGGGTTTATTTTTTGATGAATACATTGGGCCTGCTGTCAACTTTAGTTGCGTGTATGTACAATAATCAAATCCACACAGTATCAAAAAGACACTGAAAAGAGCTCTTTACCCAAGTAAAACTCACTACCCAAACTACACCCTTCCTTCTCTCAACCTGTCCCTTTAGGAAAATCCTTGCTGTATGCCCAAAAGCTCGGTAGGCTTGGGCTGTACTGAGCAAAACTGGGGAGAAGAGCAAATTCCAGACTCAAGAGCTCTTCACTGAGTCCTTCCCATAGTCCATTATGTAAATATCTAGAGGTTATTTGCCCACATAACCTGGTAAATGTCAGGGTACGACAGAAATGGTACTCTGTAGGATACATAGGTTTCAGAGTAGGAGCCGTGTT
Source organism: Eretmochelys imbricata (assembly GCF_965152235.1). Taxonomy (NCBI): domain Eukaryota; kingdom Metazoa; phylum Chordata; order Testudines; family Cheloniidae; genus Eretmochelys; species Eretmochelys imbricata. The sequence goes on along the minus strand of NC_135578.1, from coordinate 116,474,768 downwards.
AGTCTGTATTCGCAAAAAGAAAAGGAGTACTTGTGGCACCTTAGAGACTAACTAACAAATTTATTTGAGCATAAGCTTTCATGAGCTACAGTTCACTTCATCGGCTGCATTCAGTGGAAAATACAGTGGGGAGATTTTATATACACAGAGAACATGAAACAATGGGTGTTACCAAAGACACTGTAAGGAGAGTGATCACTTAAGGTGAGCTATTATCAGCGGGGGGGGGGAAGGGGGAAATATCTTTTGTAGTGATAATCAAGGTGGACCATTTCCAGCAGTTGACAAGAACGTCTGAGGAACAGTGGGGGAAGGGGGGAATAAACATGGGGAAATAGCTTACTTTGTGTAATGACCCATCCACTCCCAGTCTCTATTCAAGCCTAAGTTAATTGTATCCAGTTTGCAAATTAATTCCAGTTCAGCAGTCTCTCGTTGGAGTCTGTTTTTTTGCAGTTTTTTTGTTGAAGAATTGCAACTGTTAGGTCTGTAATCGAGGGACCATAGAGATTGAAGTGTTCTCCAACTGGTTTTTGAATGTTATAATTCTTGACAGGTCCAACAAAGAAAGTAACAGAACGCCACTAGCCGTCACCTTCAACCCCCAACTAAAACCTCTCCAGCGCTTTATCGAGGATCTACAACCTATCCTGAAGGATGATCCCTCATTCTCACAGATCTTGAGAGATAGGCCAGTCTTTGCTTACAGACAGCCCCCCAACCTGAAGCAAATACTCACCAGCAACCACACACCACACAACAGAACCACTAACCCAGGAACCTATCCTTGCAACAAAGCCCGTTGCCAACTGTGTCCACATATCTATTTAGGGGACACCATCATAGGGCCGAATCACATCAGCCACACTATCAGAGGCTCGTTCACCTGCACATCTACCAATGTGATAGGTGCCAGCAATGCCCCTCTGCCATGTACATTGGTCAAACTGGACAGTCTCTATGTAAAAGAATAAATGGACACAAATCAGACGTCAAGAATTGTAACATTCAAAAACCAGTTGGAGAACACTTCAATCTCTTTCGTCACTCGATTACAGATCTAAAAGTTGCAATTCTTCAACAAAAAAACTTCAAAAACAGACTTCAACGAGAGACTACTGAATTGGAATTAATTTGCAAACTGGATACAATTAACTTAGGCTTGAATAGAGACTGGGAGTGGATGGGTCATTACACAAAGTAAGCTATTTCCCCATGTTTATTCCCCCCCTACCCCACTGTTCCTCAGACATTCTTGTCAACTGCTGGAAATGGCCCACCTTGATTATCACTACAAAAGATATTTCCCCCTTCCCCCCCCCCCGCTGATAATAGCTCACCTTAAGTGATCACTCTCCTCACAGTGTCTATGGTAACACCCATTGTTTCATGTTCTCTACATATATAAATCTCCCCACTGTATTTTCCACTGAATGCCTCCAAAGAAGTGAGCTGTAGCTCATGAAAGCTTATGCTCAAATACATTTGTTAGTCTCTAAGGTGCCACAAGTCCTCCTTTTCTTGTAGGATACATAGGCTCAAAACCATCGGGCTATCGTTTGAATAGTACTTGGAAATTAATTGGAAGCCACTGTTGTCTTTAGAGTAGGAGTTTGAGATATGCTCCCAGAAAGAATACTAAGTAAGCATTTAACCAAGCATTTAACTGCAGTCTGTGGACCAGCTGAAATTTCCAAGTGGTTAATAGCCTCAAGGAGAGTATGTCACAATGATCCAATCTGGAGGTAGCAAAGGCATGAGTATTGGTGGTGAAGTCCACATTTCCTAAGAAGGCTAACAATCTCCTAGCCATGCACAATTTGTTCTAGTATTTATTCTTGTAAACTTCCTGATTATTTTCTTTAAGTCCAAACACACACCTTTTTAATAAAAATTATTGGCAATGGTGGTTTTTATCATTTTTTTTTCTTTTCCTTTTAAAGTGTAGTGGGATGCTGTGTTCGATGTCCTAAACAATAGGAAGAGAGTTAATCTCAGAAGCAGTTAAAATTACACTTTTTGACTCCCTTTGATTAATGATGATAGCACCCACTGCCACTGGGAAAATGCTTTTTATTACCCTTTCAGCACCTGGCTGAAAGTTGATTGCATGGAATAGAGTATTTTAATTTTGTCTACCCATGATCCTATCCTTGGACAAGGTGTTTCTGTGTAAACTCTTACAGGGAAGAAAGGTAGACTGAATAGGCTTGCTATTGCAGGGGTACGTGACAGGTATGCACAGCTGATGAGAAAAAAGACCTGAGGTCAAACGTTTATTGGGCTTTCCCTGTGACCAATGCTAGTAAGTTCTTGGGTGGCTTCATCTGGATGAAACTGAATAAGATGACTATTTAAAAAAAAAAACAAGTACAAAAAAACACCCCTGTCCCAACTACTTAAATGGTGTTTCAGCAGATTTTAGTATTGTATAAATTATCTTCCTATTTTAAAAACTTCTGTGACCATTATTTTTTCCATTTGTATTTTCTGAGGTGTGGTAATGCCAAAACCTGTAGAGAGAATAAAACATGGTTTTGTCTTGTTTAGTGGTTCCTGGAAATTTGAGTTTGGGGTAGAAAATATCAATGATTTTGGCATAATAAAATCTTGGTGTTTTTTTTTTCTTTGGTCTGTTAAATTAGGTTATTTTATCATATTGTGGATTCCGATGAGGTCAGTACAAAGATCTTAATGGAGTTTAATAAAATGAACCTTCCTGGAGAAGTAACTTTTCTGCCTCTCAACAAGCTGGATGTTAGAGATACTGCTTACCCTGAAACCAATGTGAGTCACTGTGTTGATACTGACTTCTGTTTTTTCTCCCAGTAGATTACATATAAGTCGCATGTTTATGTCACACAGATGCTACGTACTCTTGCTGGTGCTACTCTATAATGCCATTTTCTTCAGGCTGGCCATGTCCAACTAAATATTTTTTTCAGTATTGCACTTCTTCAAGAATCTCTAACACCTGGCAGATTCAAAAAAGTAATGTTAAACTTCATGCATTTAAAAAGATACAGAGGTGAGAATGAAACAATTTCATTGTTATCGTAATAGAAATGGTAATTTGTTATAAGAGTTGTCAAATGTACTTTCCTCAAGTTGGAAGGCAGCCTTTTTACAAGACCTGGACAAGAGGATAGTATGATGTAGTATAAGACAGCGAAATTTATTATTTGAAATAAGTTGTGCTCTATTGCCACTATGAAAATTTTGTTAAGACCATTATTTCCACTAGTAAATATATACTATACTTACAGTAAATATCTATTTGAAATTGTAGGCTAGAAAATTACTGATTTCCTATGGTGAGGTAGGTCAGGTAGACTTTTTACACAGTCTATTTAATTTTGCATAAACAATGAAACATAAATGATAGGAATAACCTGATTCTTCACACACGTTTACTTTGGAAATACATTTGTTTCTGGTGGCACCCACAATATCTTATTCCTTGTACAGAAAAGGTTAAATTGACAGTTACAGTAACAAAAATCATTTAAACTCACTCAGTTGCTACTTAGCACCTGATCCTGTTCCTGTTGAAATTACTGGCAGACCTGTCATTGCTCCAGTGAGAGTAAGATCAAACCTTAAATCAGTCCCTTCAGATTTTCAGAATTATTTGTGCCTTACTTGCATGTACAATATTTTGTGGTGTGTCTGGGAAATTGTAATAAGATACCCCCTAATTGATTGTGCAGCAGTTTAAAGAACACCATGGCCATACACAGAGACAGTAATTTGGGTTCACAGTCACAGACATTTATGTAAATTATGATGGCATGCACAGTTCTAAATGGACTTGCTTCATTAATTTTCAATACATAGGAATGACCTGTTCCTAATGTTTACATTACAAAAGATTACAAAAGTTCTTATTGTAAATTTGAGTGTTTATTTTATTTTGTTCTTTTTGTTGGGTTGCCAAGGGTTCTCTGTAAATTATTTTTCTCTGGCAATTGCACAGTGCACTCAGAGGATGCTTCAGGCTGTGTGTGACACATTCGTGCAACTTTTTGTTCTTATTGTTGGTATGTACTGCTTTATTGATGAGACTGCTACATTTTTAGGACGCTATTCCTATGATCAGTAAACTGAGATACAATCCCAGATTTGACAAAGCCTTCAAACATGTTTTTGGAAAGACACTCATTTGTCGTAGCATGGAGGTGTCTACCCAGTTGGCCAGAGCTTTCACTATGGATTGTATTACTTTGGAAGGTATGTATCATAATTATATAATGAATTTAATGGAAAAACAGGGTCTTTGGCAGATTGAGGTTCATTGAAACCAGTCTATTACTTTCCTAGTGTTCTTTGCAAAACCTGATGCTATGGTAATTTACCTGGGTAAGCTCGATGAAACAAACTAAATGGTAAGTTCTCTAGGTTTTTTGTGACTTGAGTGACAAATCAGTAGGAATTTCTCCTCATCCCAGAGACTTACAAAATGGATTAGACTTGTATCCAATTTTATCAGGTATTGATGTCCCTGAGGAATTGAGAAGCTTATTCCACTCAGTTTAAAACAACTTCCATGGCATTCTTATGTACCGCTTAATGACTACAAAGTGCAGTTTGCTACTTTGGTATACTAGACACATGTCTGTCTTGACAAGATATCTGCCTGTTTTTTGGAGAGCAATCTTCTGTTTAGTGGCTCCCCATGGGCTACGCTGCTAGGTTCTCTCTCCTTTGAGATGTTCCTCAGATACCCACTCTGAGAGAAAAAGATTATTTAACAATAACTGGTTCTTGTGGTGAGGTGTCTTCTGCAAATCCACTCTGTCACTTTCCTGTATTTTTCCAGAGTACTTTAATGAATCTTTCAGTGTGTAAGAACAAACTAAGGGCAGTTGAGGCCACAGTCCATTTTATATCCTGGAGTCCAAATGTTGGGATCCACACATGTTACTTGCACGACCCAAACAGTCATTGCATTATAGAAGATTCTGGGTCCAGCAGCATTGTTGCTGTTTTCATCCAGAGTGCATCTTCAGAGGCAGTTCTTTAAGAATCCCAGTTAGTGACAAGTAACGTTTCTTGGGCAAAACAGTTAACCATAAGATCTGTCAGGCCTAAAGCAGACTAAGGTTTTGATCAACCGGGCCGGCAATTACAGATCAAGGTACGGCAGAAGACTTGGTAAAAAGGATGCAGTGTAACAGCAACTGTTAAGAGAAGGTTGGATCTTGCTCCTTTTTGAGTGGAGTGTTTTAATAGAGCGCACACTAGTTGTTTCAGGTTAGCCCAGTTTGCCTTGGTTGTGTCTGCCTGTTTTGGCCACTTTTCTCAAAAGTGCTCTACCATGATGCATTTTAAAAAACTGGTGGTGATATGGTGTTTGGATGTCCCCATTGTTCGTATAAATTGACTTTCATGTAGATTACATGTTTTCAGAAGTTGTTAAAAGAAATTGAACTTCTTGATGATGAGAGAAGGCAGTTCATCATGCTAGGAATCTGCTAGTCTTGAGGCATGAAATACACTTTTTAAAAGCTTTACAAAAATAAATGTGATTTTTTTTTTGCCTTGTTAACATTTGAAAGTGACATTTTGTAAATTAATTGCAAACATTACATGCATGCATGACTCCTCAGAATTGTATAGAATCTCTTTAGGAAATTGACAGTACTTAAAGTACATATTAGCAGAATAATCATTAGCTTCTAGGAATTGCTTTGAACAACATGTCCTATGGGTGTGCAGTACAAAAGTACCATTTTAATTGTGTTCTGTTCATAGGTGATCAAGTCAGCCATCGTGGTGCTCTGACTGGAGGTTATTATGACACAAGAAAGTCTCGGCTTGAACTACAAAAAGATGTTAGAAAGGCAGAAGAAGAACTTGGTGAACTTGAAGCAAAACTCAATGAAAACTTGCGCAGAAACATTGAAAATATCCTTTTTGATGTATTTGTGCATGTTGTGTGGAAAAAGTTGCATGGTAATAAGGCCTCGTGAGCTTTCTATTTTCTCCCACCTTCATTACACAATGAAAAATTGTTTTAATACTTTATTTTTACAGATTGTCTATTTTCTGTGGCATTAGTTGTAATTGCTGCCTATGCAGGCTTTCTTCTATATACTGGTATAGAGGCTCCAATGAGAGTAGAGTCAACATTTTAAAACAAAACAAAACAGGAAAATTACTATATTAAAAATGCAACAGAGCCCACATAAATGAATCTGTTAATAAATTTTATGCCAGATTTATATTGTTGGAGAATTTAATTTCTAATATAACGTGTCTCTCAATTACCCTTGATTAGTTGTACATCTGTAAATAGTGTTTGACATTAGTCAGTGCTCAGGAGATGTTTTAATAAATGATTAAGTGATATAGACACCCACAGGTCAATAGGTTACTTATAACACCTTTACTGATATAGTTATAACCACCTTTAACACATACTGCTCATGTCTGACATGCTTTTGTCCTCTATTATCAATTTATTAACTTTCTATAAACTATACCTGTATTTTTAATATAAAGAGACCAATATCTCTAGGTCTTAAAACATGATTTTATACTATAAAAAAATGTCAGCAAGGTTAATTTTATTAGATACTAGCGACTAGATCTTAAAGACAGCTGCATGATGTCCTTTCAGAAAATATTACTAGGCTCTAGCATCCTTAGATTTAAAAGGGGCAAAAATTAGTAAAGTTGTTTTCTGAACATCTCTACTAGATTATAACAATTGTTAAAAAAATCATCTTGAAACCATAAGCTGTGTGCATAATATTGTAGTCCTAATAAAATATTTTAGTCTAGTTTTGAGAATCCTCAGTATTTTCAGTGCTTGGAGTGAAGTTTTCATAACTCTGCTTCTTATAGCAACATTATAACATTGTAAAGGATATTGCTATAGCAAAGTGCTGTAAAGTAAAAGCAATCCTATGTTGAATTATATAATTTATTTATTTATTTTATATAGAGGCTCATAGATATTAGAGCTGGGAAGGGTCTGTTAACTCTTGAGATGTATCCCATAGTCACTACAAGGTTGTTCCATACGGAGTTATTTTTAGTGTTAGGGCATTTAGGCTTAAACTACACAAAGTAACGGGGATTCTACCACATCCCGCTGTTTCGTTGTCTGCTAGATGTCATGGTCTGGAAGCTTTTTCTGACAGTTAGTCTTTTCTTAATCTCATGCAGTTTCTTCTGTTTCTACCCCGTTGTGCTACCCTTAATTATTTCTCTCCTTCGGTGTCTATTGCATTCTTCTAAATAAGCTTTTGAGATAGCTGTCTTTTCTGATTTTAGTAATTATTTAGCCAAGATATATATTCTGTTCACCCATAAGGTAAATATAGAATTAGGTCAGTTGTTAACATGGTATGTGTAATACGTGTCTAAAATAATAGAAAGGAAACTAATATGTAGGTGGATAGCAGTAAGATGTTTTAAAATACAGAAGAATATCATATGGAAAAGGGGAGAAGTTGAAGTTAGTTTTCTAAATCTCTGTATTTCACTAGCTTTTTGTAAACCTCTTTAGTCATGACAGAACAGCTGTTTCTTTATAAGCAGGTAAATTATAGCTTTCTCAAATTGTTGATATGTAGAATAGAGAGTTATCAAGCTGTCTCAATATATGTCAACTGATGCAGATTACATGACTAACAACATGGATGCTATTGTAGCTATTGCAGGAGGATTTCAGAAGGAATTGGTGAGACTTTTAAGGCCAGAGTGAATAATTGTGACTTAATTTTTTCATTTGTAAATAACATTTGTATGTAAGTAGCACCTCTGGCAACATTGAAGAAGTTTTTAAAAACTTTTAGTTTCATGGGAAACGCCATAAATAAAGACTTGGAGTAGAATCAAAAGCTTTAGCAAGATTAAACTTCTAATGCTCAGTGTTTCCCGCTTCTAATGATGTGTAGACTCCCAGTCTGCCCACACCTGCTTTCAGCATCAGATTCCAGACTAGCACACTACAGTTTATAGAAAAGGTTGTTTTTTTTTTTTTTAAGAGACGAATTAATACTGGCCCTGTTCAAGAGCGCTAAAATTCTCTACTGTATTCCTAATTCCTGACCAAAGTGTTGGACCTCTTTTGGGATCAAAAAGTCTAGTTATGTTTCCAAGGTCTTTTTGTTTTGGGCACCCCCTCCCTCTCTCTCTCTGACTAACAAATGGTAGCATTTGTAATGTGGACACGTAGGTGAAATCTTGGTCCCATTAAAACTGGTAAAGCTCCCACTGACTTCAGTAGGGTCAAGATTTCATCCTTGTGATCTAAGGCAGAGGAAGATAGGAATTGCCATACTGGATCAGCCTGTGGTCCATATATTCCAGTCTGTGACCATTGACAAGCACCGGATGCTTCAGAGGAAGTTGCAAGAAACCTTACAACGGGCAGATGTTGGATAATCTGTCCCCCATCAATGTTTGGCCTAATCCTAATAGCACTTAATAAATCAGGCACACTAATTTTTCTTTGCATTTGTTTCTAGAGCCTACTGATTACAGTGCTATAAAACTGCTACTGATATGTCTGTCTTGGGGTTGCTGCTGAGGCAACATATTTGACATCTGAGAGGAAATGGGATAAAGCACCACAAGAGTCTAAACTGACCTATTTAATCTCTTCCGGTCAATTGAAGGCTTTGTGTTGACCTCTGAGAGCAGCTGAATGTGACTGGTTCTATATCTATGGAAGTTGTGGTATGATGGGAAGTGAGCAAAAATGAGAAACTGCAGTAATAGTGTGGGTTTAAAGTACCTCTTATATTTAAAACTTGGAATTTTCCTTAGCCCACTGTATGGATTAATAATGAAATTGACCAACTGATGAATCAGATGCAGCAGATTGAGACCCAACAGAGAAAATTCAAAGCTTCCCGGGACAGCATCTTGTCAGAGATGAAAATGCTGAAAGAGAAGAGGCAGCAGTCTGAAAAAACCTTTATGCCAAAGGTATATAGCATATGTAAGAACTTGTTAGTGACTTCTTAGTTAATTGTTATTGTATCATTGTCTGAGTAGACATACTTCCTGTCCCAAAGAATTTATAGTCTGAGTAGACCAATAAAAAATTGGTACACACAATGCACTAGTTAACCATATGTTGGAAAGTATCATGCAGGGCTCAGGAGGGGCAATCAAAGGGGATGATTTTCAATTAAAAATGAAGTTTTCTCCTTTCTATAAGCTGTCTTTTAAAAAATTAAAAATTGTTTCTCATTGGAGACTGTAGCATGCATGCTGATAGAAGTGTCATTAGAAAAGAGTTGGTAGTCTGGCATTTCTGACAGGTTACAAGTTGGACTGGTCTGCCTGGACTGTTCATGTTGTCTGTAAAACTACCACATTGGATTTACTCCATACAAGTAGAAAGACAAGTTTAGAGAAGCCTGCAGTTTTATATGAATGATGATCCAATTTAATACAATAATCTGTTCTGTAGCAACGCAGCTTGCAAAGCTTGGAGGCAAGTTTACATGCCATGGAATCAACTCGAGAATCGTTAAAAGCAGAATTGGGAACGGACTTGCTGTCTCAGCTCAGCCTAGATGATCAGAAACGAGTGGATGCACTTAATGATGAGATTCGACAACTGCAACAAGTAAGGAGAACTAAGAGGAAAGATGTCATGACACTAAACGTGGAAAATTTCTTACTGAGAAGACATTCTTTTAATTGAAATTTTTTCTTCTTATGTAGGAAAAGTGAGGTGTCATTGTTAATCCACAGCTATGTAGATCTGTGATCTTTGCGTGGTATGAGGGAGATGTTTTGTTTAATTGCTGTCTGTGCTATATATTTGTACGTTCTATATTTATGCTTTTTTCAGATACTGTCTAGACTTTTTCTTTAACTTAGGTGTATTTTGCTTTTCAATAAGACCTTTTATTATGCAGTCGTCATGTTAAAATTGACTCGTTCCCATGCTTTGGTTTTGAAACGGGCAGCATCTCCTTCAGCAAACCCTGCAGGGTGTGGGGAGACAGAACTATGCTATGAAATAAACAAACCAACTCAGTTTTTGTTTCATCTGGGTCAGTTGAAAGAACATGACGTTTTAAGGACATAAAATATTGGAACTGTTTTGGTCTTGGTAAAGAATTGGACAAGGCTAAAGTTTCACATAGCTTTCCATGTTTAATAGTGTAAAAGTTGGGTTCTGTTTGCTCTGTTTTGATTCTAGATAGCTGTACAAATATTAAATATTAAACGTTCTTACATATTAAAATAATTCCACGCATGTAAGGAATTGTGTAATATTTTCATTTTTTTGGTATTCTACAAAGTTTTCTTCCCTCAAAAAATAAGAACCTTCACTGGGAGCCTTTGTTTGATACAATTAAGATTCTCTCCTACTTTCTTTCAGGAAAATAGACAGCTTTTGAATGAGAGGATTAAACTGGAAGGCATCATCACAAGAGTAGAGACGTACCTCAATGAGAATCTCAGAAAACGCTTGGACCAAGTGGAACAAGTAAGATTATTGATTTTCTTAGATCCATTTTGTAAAATATTCTTGCCTTGCACCTTCAGAGATTTGGCAGACTATTCTTCTCTTAACTATGCACCGGATATACTGCTGATAATTATATATAGCTTTTCTACGTCTGTTTATCCAACATGCAACCTGAGCTATGGTTTTTTGGGTTTTTTTAGGATTGAAGCAGAATTTTTTAAGGACGTATTTGAGGTGTGGCTGACAGTGTATCCAAGCTTGCAGAAGTACAGTGTATATTATTAAACACAAGTTCACATTATAACAGAACTGTACAGCACTGGCTGTGGATTTTTTGGGGGTTTAGATTTAATTTAAAACAAAATCTGTTCCTCTATGAAAAGAATTTTAATGGCTATAGTCAGACATATTGACCAGTGTAGTAGAAACTAACCCATGTCATCTGCAGTGTGGGCTTATACTTTGATTCCCTGCTATGGTTATTCTTACTGTTTTATTTTTTGTCCCATAGGAGTTGAATGAGCTACGAGAGACAGAAGGGGGCACTGTTCTTACTGCCACAACATCAGAACTCGAGGCCATCAACAAACGAGTGAAGGATACCCTGGCACGATCAGATGGTTGGTAATACTGATTCTTGGAACGAAGATACTCTACACTTTACAGTACTTATAAATGTGTTTGTAATGGGTTGGACTCTCCCTCCCTCCCCCCCTTTTGAGATGCCCCTTCTGCTCCACTGGCCTGGATTCCCTCTCCCTGTTTTGCTGAATTAGGCTCTCTGGCCTCTTGCAGCAAAATAATACTGTCTTGCGCTGTATAGAAAAATCTGCACAGCGCAACCTCATACAAATTCTCCCTCTCCCTCAATGTGAAGAGAGGTATGCACAGCTTGTTGCCACCCCCCACCCCCAGAAACCACACAAACTGGGTCTAATAATAAAACAAATTTGAGTATAAAGGCAGATTTTAAGTGAATATAAGGGATAGCAAACAGAACAAAGCAAATTACTAAGCAAATAAAACAAAACAAGCTTGATTCACTAAAGAAACAGGTTACAAAATGCAATTTCTCACCCTAAATGTTGAATTAGGCAGGATGCAGAGTTTCTGTAGATTAGAGTTCCAGTTACCTTTTCTTACAGACTGGACCCCTGTCTCAGTCTGGACTCATCCCTACCTTTCCCCTCAGGTACTTTCAGCAGTTTGTCTTCTTGGGTAGGCAATGAAGGACAGTCCAGATCAACCACCTCTCCAGCCTTTAAAAAGGATTTACATAAGGGGGAATCCTCTGTTTGATCCTCATCCCCCTACAGTGGAAAAGTACCTGCAGTGTCCAAGGGGGGTATTTTTCATCGGGTGACATTATCACCTGACCTTGTTGTGTCAATGCAGCATCCCAGGAAGCACCTCAGGAAAGTGGGAGATTAGGATCTTCAGAGTTCTATTGTCTTTCTTAAATGGGTCATTTAGGATGATTGCTTACTGTCTGGTGGGTGTTTTCCCCCAAGTACACACACACACTTGTAATTGTTACATAGTCAATATTCCTAACAGAATATGATACATGCATACAGATTGGATAATCACATTCATTAAATCATAACCTTTCCAGTGATATCCTACATGAGCCACCTTGCATAAAGTATATCTTAGTTATGATATGAATATGCCATAACTATATTTCTATGAAGAATATGGGGTGTAACATCACAATGGTATTCATTTTGGTTAAAGAATTGAGCATAACATGAGATTAAGAGTCAACAAATAACATTGAAACAAATTTCAAACTGATAAAAGAACATTTTTACACAATATATAATTAACCTGGGGAACTCATTTAACAAAATATTATTGAAGCAAATAATTTTGTAGTAATCAATAAAGGATAAAAATGTGTATGATATTTTAATCCTAGTAAGTAATTGTGAAGGAGATATCAGCTGTCAGACTTAAAGACAAGTCAGCCACTAACTCCTGGGAGTTGGGAAGAAACCTTCCTTATGGGCACATTCTTGCATAATTGTTTATGGAGTCTTGACATGTTCTCCTAAACTATATAATATTAGCCAGTGTTAGACAGGATACTGTACTTAAATGATTCAAGGGTCTAACCTGGGTCCTGACTTACACTGTGTGCCTCTTTAAGGTTTGTGATCATGACCTCAGTTTCAGGCAAACCTGGTCTGTCTTAGGGTTTTGCATGAAGTCATGTGACAGTCACAGATCTCAGTGGTTTTCATGCAGAATTCATCGATTTAATCTGCTTTCACCCCCAAGATTTTGGGTTTGTTAAACCCCAAAGGCTCAAAATTGAAGATTTTTTCCCCCATAAATCCTTGTGAAGCCAAATAGCCAAGTTTAGCACAGCCTTACACTAGAGTTTCTTTAATGTAAGAAATAGTCCCATAGTATGTTCATTTTGACTAAGAATTCTGTATACTTTCTTCAGTGAGATTTTTAATTATATAAAATACCCATGAAACTTTTTTCTTTTTTCAACTTTTTAACCTCATGGGTAATTTTATATTCAAAAAACAAACCAACAACCACAAAAAAACATGTTTACTCTGTGGGCTTTCTGATTATTTTTTTTAATAGGTCAGTGGCTGGATAACTGCTAATTTTACACAGGCATATTCCACTTTGCTTTTTCTCATCTCAGATCTGGATAACTCAATTGACAAAACAGAAGCAGGGATTAAAGATCTCCAAAAAAGTATGGAACGCTGGAAGAACATGGAGAAGGAACACATGGATGCAATTAACCATGACACAAAAGAACTTGAAAAGATGACCAATCGGCAAGGCATGCTTCTCAAGAAGAAGGAGGAATGCATGAAGAAAATCAGGGAATTGGGCTCACTTCCACAGGAGGCCTTTGAAAAATATCAGACATTGAGTTTAAAACAGGTAGCAAGTGTGCTTGGTTTTATTGCAAAAGCATAACATGATCTTGCCTGGGAATGTAGCGCCACACGTGTTGAATGTCAAACTGGAACAGAACCCAAAGTCATCGTGATGTGTTTGTTGTTTTTTCCTCAGTTATTCCGTAAGCTGGAGCAGTGCAACACAGAGCTGAAAAAATACAGCCATGTCAATAAAAAAGCTTTAGACCAGTTTGTTAACTTCTCAGAGCAGAAGGAGAAGCTGATAAAAAGACAGGAGGAGCTGGACAGGGGCTACAAATCTATTATGGAGCTGATGAATGTCCTTGAACTCAGAAAATATGAAGCTATCCAACTTACTTTCAAACAGGTAATACTGGAAACCATTAGATAAAGACTATGAAGTCAGAAGAAAATTAGTTTTGCAATGCTGTAGCTCTGTAGGGTGGAATAGATCAGTGCTTGAGTGTGTTAAGAGCCAGTAAGATTCTCAGAGCACTTTAAAACACCTTTTTCTTTTTGGCTCGTACTCCTCATTATGTACTATGAATAAGAGCCATCTATAGAGAATCCCCTAGTTTAAATCCTCTACCTTCAGAATTCACCTTAGAACTGGGTAAGATTCTTTTTGGAACTCATCAAAGCTGCTCCTAATATTGGCCAAGGATGTGAGGGCATACTTTGCATACAATGCAAGGTGAACTCTCTCTACAGCACTCCCAGACCCTGTTTAATTTGGGCCTGCTCTAAAGCCCATTGACATCCATGAGTTTCCATTGGCTTCACTGGGCTTTGGATCGTGCCCTGGGGAAGCCGCAAGTTTATCCTATGGTATTTACTGTCTTACAATATTATGAGTCTTGTCCCTTTCCATAGACCTTCCAAAAAGGATGAAAAACTTTAAAAAGCCAATTTTTCTGGTTGACTGGATTTCTACAGTAAATGCTATAGATTATAGTATTCAAGCATATCTCTGTTCTTTAAGGATAATCTATTGTCATAATATGTAAAAATAGCTGTTCTAATCTGCTTTTCAGATTAGACTGTATCTATTTGCATATAGATGAACCTGAATTGACACTGACTTTTTTGTTTTCCAAGGTGTCAAAAAACTTCAGTGAGGTGTTCCAGAAGTTAGTACCTGGTGGCAAAGCCACGCTAGTGATGAAGAAAGGAGATGTGGAGGGCAGTCAATCCCAGGATGAGGGTGAAGGCAGTGCTGAAAGTGAGAGGGGATCTGGATCTCAGAGCAGCGTGCCATCTGTAGACCAGTTCACTGGAGTTGGGATTAGGGTAAAGAAAATCTTTGCATTTCAATATTTGTGGTACTCTTTTAGTAGACCAGTAATTATATTTCTAAAAATGAGCTCTAGAAACTGCAGTTATAATGAATAATTAAATTCAAACACCATACAGCAATATTTGATGTCCTAATACGGTAGAGTTAACTCCTTTTATGGCATGTTCTTAGGTGTCATTTACAGGAAAACAGGGTGAAATGAGAGAAATGCAGCAACTTTCAGGTGGACAGAAGTCCTTGGTGGCCCTAGCCCTGATTTTTGCTATCCAGAAATGTGATCCAGCACCTTTTTACCTGTTCGATGAAATTGACCAAGCTCTGGATGCTCAGCACAGAAAGGCTGTTTCAGGTAAAGGTTTGGTTTTGTTTGTTCCTCAATAAAGAATAATCTGGTTAAAATGATGTTTGTTTGTTTGTTTATTTCATATTCAAATAAAATATTTTTTTCATAGTAAAGGGACATATGTTATTGTTTCCATGTACTTGACAGCATGCAGTGAATACAGAATATAAATTGTATTTCTTTGGCTGTGTTATCTTCAAAAAGTCACTGCAAAATTAATTTTAGGAAATGTCTACATATAGCATACAATTTCTAAAAGATCAGCTTAAAAGATTACAATTGGGGAAAAGTTTTACTCTGGTTCTGAAATTGGCAAATTACTTGTAGAAAACAGATTTTTCTGAATCCAACTTTTTGCAGCATGCGTATCTTATG
Organism: Eretmochelys imbricata; assembly: GCF_965152235.1. Lineage (NCBI taxonomy): Eukaryota > Metazoa > Chordata > Testudines > Cheloniidae > Eretmochelys > Eretmochelys imbricata. Next base: position 116,459,412 of record NC_135578.1, on the reverse strand, counting down.
ACTGAAATGGAGTAAATGCTTACTAAATCAAACTCCCGTGACTCCTCATAAAGGGTCAATTCATTGGTACACCAAATGGTGGTATTTCTTGCAACACATAATTGATGTTACTATGTAAAATCTAATAAAAATTGGACACTCTAGTTTATCAAGAAAAGAGCAGCTGTTATTTGCCTCTTAGTAAGAATTGTGGCCTGTTTATTGAAAAGATAGCTGGCTTAAGGATGTCCTTATTTTTCAGATATGATTATGGAACTAGCTGAACACGCCCAGTTTATTACAACAACTTTTAGGCCTGAACTGCTTGAGTCAGCGGATAAGTTCTATGGTGTAAAATTCAGAAACAAGGTAAATATTTTTTAAATATGTCTATATAAATAAACATAACATATAAAATTATGTTGCTGATATTGAACATTAGGTGAGACTAAGTTAACCCAGTGGGGTGGAAAATTAAATTTTCAGTTTTGTTTAGAGTCACAAGTGGTAGACAGAGACCTTAGGCTACTCAGTGTCTAGTGGATCTGTGTCCACATCACATAGCCGCTACTTGATTTGGGACTGTGCAGCATGGTTGGAAGTCTCCACTTCCTGCATGACAGAATTATGATTAAAATAGCAAGGATTCATTTGTTGTATGTCTGTAATACATTCACAACAGAGATGCATTTGAGCTGTTGGTGTCTGCGCTTGAAGAGTACCAGTTCTGACTGTTGTCATCAGTCTCTTTTTAAAAGGAGTTAAAACCTGCAGTTCACAGAATCCCAATCTTCAGTGTTCTAGAGCCATTCATCTCAATTGACACTATTATAGTCCCATCACTGGGTCTCATTTGGCACTTTCTCAAAGTGAGGCCTTCACTATCTAGGAGACATTACTTTTAATATATATATATTTTTCCCCCCATTAGGTTAGTCATATTGATGTGATCACAGCAGAGATGGCCAAAGACTTTGTGGAAGATGATACTACTCATGGTTAAATGGAAATGTATTGCCAGTTTGCTTGGAAGATGTGTATAGTGTGATGCCTACACCGGGGAGCTGTAAATTAAAATCTGAAATATTTAGTCATTGTTAAAATAGTTTTTGAACATACATTTTAACCAAGACCACCGGAAGATTATTAGTTTCAGAGGAGCTTGAGTACCCATTTTGTCTCTGTTGCTGTATTCTTTTATAAGATACCTGTGTTACCTTTATACAATACCTGTAGTTTGAAAACTTTATCCCTACAAATCTTTTTGTAAAGTGTCCTGTTGCTGTTTTAAAGCTTTTTTGAAAAGTGCTAGCTATTCCTTCCTAATTATAATTTTATCATTTATACTGCCTCACTTGTTTTTTTAAATAGCTTCAATTAAACAGTTGGTTTTATGGCTGTAATTCAGATGTGCTGTTTGAAGTTGTCTTCTCTTTACAGGATTCCCTTTCCATCAGTCCAGGTAAAGACTGTAGACATGTAGGATCTGGCTGCACATAGGAAATAGGAGGCAAAATAATGTCTCTCATTCTCTTCTGTATACATCTATCTTCCCATTTATTTTCCTTTGCATGATGCAAGAGTGGATGCCGTGCAAATTGCAGCTTAGACAAAAGTATCAAATTCTGTAGCCAGATGCCATTTGTGACTCAGCAGAAAAACACTAAATTTGTGTGCGTCCGTTTTCACAGGCTGTCAAATGCTGAACCAAAAACTGGATGAAATAGTAGGAGAAAATACTGGCAAGCCTTATTAGAGGACTCTAAAAATTTGTAAATCATCTAAGACAGAGACTTTCCTTTTTACTCTACCGAATTAAGAGATATTGAAGAAAGGATGCCTCGTGCTCCAGTAAGCAGTACTCTTGAACCTTGGAAACACCCATGCCAAAATAATAATAATCCCTACTGCATCTTTTCAGCTCCAAAAGTCTGCATAAGTAGGGCACGTTGTGTCAGCAGCCAAAAAGCCATTAGGGGGCAAAGTCTCTCACAAATACCTGGATCCACTAGACCACAGACGGGGAGGGTACTGGAGAGTTTTCTGATTTGTTTTTCTAAACCCCATCTGTTGTTCATTTCATCTCTGATAGCAAGGGACCTAGACAAACGAAATTATCAAGAAGGAAATTGCACACACGAGCAGTAGAAACCATTTCATTCACAGAAAAATTCTTCGGACTTTAGTCCATATTGTTCATCCTACAGAAAATAAGAGAAGGAGTAAGAACAACAATACCAGACCTACAGCGACTGAACAAATGAATGGTGAAAGTCACGTTCAGGATGTGTTTCAGAGCGGTAGCAGAGTTAGTCTGTATCAGCAAAAACAACAAGGAGTCCTTGTGGCACCTTAGAGACTAACACATTTATTTGGGCATAAGCTTTTGTGGGCTAAAACCCACTTCATCAGATGCATGGAGTGGAAAATACAGTAGAGCGGTATAAATATACAGCATATGAAAAGATGGGAGTTGCCTCACCAAGTGTGGGGTCAGTGCTAATGAGCCAATTCAGTTAAGGTGGAAGTGGGCTATTCTCAAGAGTTGACAAGAAGTGGTGGAAATCACTTTTGTAGTGCTAATGAGGCCAATGTAATCAAGGTGGTCCATTTCAAACAATTAACAAGAAGGTGTGAGTATCAGCAGGGGGAAATTAGTTTTTGTAGTGATCCATCCACTCCCAGTCTTTATTCAGGCCTAATTTGATGGTGTCCAGTTTGCAAATTAATTCCAGTTCTGCGGTTTCTCGTCGGAGTCAGTTTTTGAAGTTTTTTTTTGTTGAAGAATTGCCACTTTTAAGTCTGTTATTGAGTGTCCAGGGAGATTGAAGTGTTTTCCTACTGGTTTTTGAATGTTATAATTCTTGATGTCAGATTTGTGTCCATTTATTCTTTTGCATAGAGACTATCTGGTTTGGCCAGTGTACATGGCAGAGGGGCATTGCTGACACATGATGGCATATATCACATTGGTAAATGTGCAGGTGAACGAGCCCCTGCTGGTGTGGCTGATATGGTTAGGTCCTATGATGGTGTCCCTTGAATAGATACACAGACAGAGCTGACAACAAGGTTTGTTGCAGGGTTTGGTTCCTGGGTTAAGTGTTTTTGTTATGTGTTGTGTGGTTGCTGGTGGGTATTTGCTTCAGGTTGGGGATATTCAGGATGTGATATCTCTAAGACTGTACGTGAATCTAGTGGATGCTAACCTCTACATATCCATAAGGCTATGTCACTGCCTAATATTTGTTCACACAAACTCATTTGCAGTATAAGACGTTCCCATTCAGTTTCTGTCCCCCCCAGCACACAGATTCATAGTCTATCTGATGGAGTGCTCACTCCAGTCAGTTCAGAAACTCTCCCAGCTGTGAGTGAACAGAGATCCCATCACAGAAAAGATTCTTAAGAAGTTGCAGATCCTGAGAGTAGAGATCTTGGCAAGACAACAGTCAATGATACATCTCTGCCTTCAACTTCTGGGACTGCTAGTCTCAAATAGATATTGTACCACAGATAAGGCTCCACATGAAACCAAAAGAACCTACTGAGAATCTGGAATGACTCACCAGACATGATGCAGAGGCATGTCGGCATTCTTCAACACACGTTCCTGTAACTGAAATGGTGAACCAGGAAGGAGAGGGTACCCCGCTAAAAGAAACTTGAGTACAGATAGCTGATGCAAGCCTCTTGGCATGGGGAGCGTACGGTGCAACATCTTACAGATCAGGGGGTTGAGACTCTCAAAAGTAGAGGGTGGGGGAAGGGGAGAATAAATGTTGTTGCTAAGGGCAGTGAAGCTGACAATTAGTTTCAAGCAATGACTTCAGGGTTGACTTCTGCAATCTACTACAATGCTAGTATGCTGCCTGAAAAACCTGAGAGATGGGACCACAAGCTTAAAATTCCACTCTGAAATAATGGGTATACTGTGTATTGGGCAGTCTCATATCTCGTCCATGAAGCCAGTTCCACAAAGGGGATGTTTAAATCAGAAAGAAGACTGCCTGATCAGGCACTTTATTGACTATTCAGAACTATTCCCTAACTAAAGAAGTATTTAATCAGAAAGATACAAGTAACCAAGAAGTTGACAAATTTCCCGCTCAAGCCTGTACTTCTCAAGGGAAATGGATAATCTTTTCCTGAGCACAGATGCCTTCACCCACAAGTGTCCAACCAGGCTACTCTACAACTTTTGAATCCAATGCAGGAGCATTACTTGTTCAGTGCTGAAAGCAGGCATGGCTCTCACCACAATTTTACAACCCTGGTTAAAAGATTTTAACAAAGAACAAAATCTTCACTGCCTCAGCCATTTCCTGGCAGTGATCATCTCTAGCAGGTTATCTCCAGTGGCTAGATACCATCTGTCTGGTTAACCCCTGAATGGGATTTCTCAATGTGTGCCTCCAGAAATTTCTTCTGGGGACATGGAACCATTTCCTAGTAGATATTTGCTTATGAAGGAAGCATGAATGTTTCTTTGTATCGCTTCCAAAATCAGGGAGTAACCAGAGGTCAGAGCTTCTCTGGCAATAAAAATGAATTTTTTTCCCAAAACATAAGGGATCCGGAAAAAGAGGAAATCAGAGAGCTGAAGTCTTCCTCCTAGTCAGCTGCTGGCCCAGAAGGCACTTCAGACTTGATAGACAGCCAAGGAACCTCCACTGCAATTGCAGAAAACATGAGACCTCTTGAGGCAGGGACTTTTGCCTTTAGAACTGGACAGCAGTCTGGGTCTCAGAAGTGTAGATCAGTCTAGTTTCTCCATTAATTTCACTGATACTTTTTGGTACCCAGACAGACCTCAACCAGGACATTTTATTCATTGATCTGGTCAAATTATATTTCTGATGTGAGTGGAAACAGAAAGCTCTCTGGGGCAGGAACTGCCTCTTTATTTGAATAGTGCTTGCACAGTGGGAGCCTGGCCTGTAGATGGCAGCATAATATAAATAAATAATAATCATAAAGTTCTGGTGATCTCAGCTACAGATGTATTTCTGGAGTTCTACAGCCAAGCACCCTAGAAAAGTGAGTATTAGCTTTTCTCACATAGCTCTGATAAAGGTTGCTGGGCACTCACATGGTTGCTGTGGTGGAGTCCATTACCCTTAAACCTTTGTGCTCTTGAGCTTCCCTGCATCTCAGTAGACTTCAGCACTGTCTCTTTCCTTGGCTTTTGGCCTTGCTTGGTCTCTGTCTGTTATCCCTTCACAGATATGGGACCATGTGGATTGGTTGCCTTAGGTGGACCTGTGCTTTCTCTCACATACCTTGCCCAGTCTCTCCTGTAGTTCAAGTACACCCACTCCCTGAAGTTCCACCATGTGAGCACTTTGGCTTCACAGTTCACCTTTTCAGGGGCATGTGATAGGTGAAATGCTCAGACACAGCTGAGCTTTGAAGAGGACACTAAACACCATTACTTTATATAAAGGCAAAAATAATAAATCAAAATAGGGTAAGTCAAAATAGATAAAATCCTACAGGTAAGTCAAAAACATGGGAGAAGGGTTGGAATTTGGGGGGAGCATGAGCTGTTTTAGCAGGGGTAAGGGAGAGACAAGACAGAACTGGTGGGAGGTGGCTGGGAATCAAATCTGTATCTTAATGTCTATACTAATGCAAGAAGTATGGGAAATAAGCAGGAAGAACTTGAAATGCTAGTAAATAAACACAACTATGACATAGTTGGCATCCACCGAGACCTGGTGGGTTAATATGCATGACTGGAATATTGGTATAGAAGGATACAGCTTGCTCAGGAAGGACAGTCAGAGCCCTCTTGGATGTCCTGGATCCTCCTGCAGCTCATAGCTTCTCTGAATCATTGCTCAATTTTTCTCTCTGCTCTCTCTCGCTTCCTTTGACCTCGGCTGGTACTACAGTTAAACAGGACCCCTCTCCTACAAAAGCATAATCCTCTGATCCCGTCTCCTGCTCACTTGCTTTGTGAGTTCTTTGAATTTGTAAGTCCCACTACCAACACCTGGTTCCTTTTGTTCTGTTTCTGGGCACTTTACGCTCTCCACGTTCAGACCCTTGCAGAGAAGTTACTGGGGAAAAATGGATTTTTCCCTAGGATACAGTTACTCTTGTTCGCCACAGGTAAGATCTATTCAGGTGTTTGATAGTCTTTAACAATTAGCCGGTTCACAGATAGGGAGAAGTGCTGCCAGCACGTCTTAGTGCAAGGTGCACAAGTAAGAGTCATAAAATGAGGATACAAAAGCCTATAATTTCAAATTGAAATTCATAAGCTGTACATAGACAGATTCCCCAAATTGTGTCTCAGCGCTAGTGACATTCTTTAGGAAGGCACATCAGAATGTAGGCCATACTTACGGAATGGGGAACTCTGTCCTGGGAAGCAGTGACTCTCTGAAAAAGATTTGGGAGTCATGAGCTCAGGCTGGTGCTATGGCCTACAGAATGTGATCCTGGGATACCCCTGTTTATGTATCTCAAGTAAGAGTACGGAGGTTATTTTATCTCTATATTTGGAACTTGTGCGACTGCTGCTGGAATACTGTGCCCAATTCTTGTGTCTGCAGTTCAAGAATGAAGTTGATAAATTGGAGGGGATTCAATAAAGAGCCATGAGAATGATTAAAGGATCAGAAAAATGCCTTAGAGTGATAAACTCAAGGAGCTCACTCTGTTTAGCTTAATAAAGAGAAGGTAAAGGGGTGACTTTATTACAGTCTTTTAAGTATCAACATGGGGAACAAATATTTATAATGGGCATGTCAGTCCTACCAGAGATAAGTGTAACATGATCCAATGGGTGGAAGTTGAAGCTAGACAAATTCAGATTGGAAATAAGGCTCACATTTTTAACAGTGGGAGTAATTAACCACTGGAACAATTTACCCAGGGTTGTGGTGGATTCTCCATCACTGACAAATGTTAAATCAAGATTGGATGATTTTTCTAAAATTTGCTTTAGGAATGATTTGGGGGATGTTCTATGGTCTGTGTTGTACAGGAGTTCTGACTAGCTGATCACCATAATTTCTTCCGCTTTTGGAATATGTCAGATTAGACTAGACTTGGGCTGGCCTTTCTAGTTGTCATTACCTTCAAAAGATAAGGTTTGGACTAGTTCCTCTATCCATACAAGAACAACACTGCTGCTTTGAGAGGAAAAGGCTGTTCCTCCAGCTTCAGAAACATCTGTTCAAGGTAAGTAATTTCCACAATTCCTGGGAAATAGTTCTCCCATCGTTTTAAACCCGTATTTTAATGAATGTTCCAAAATGCAGTTTGTGGCTTTGACCAGCAGATGGAGTTGAACTGGAGTAAACAGGCAAGAGTTAAACTCTCATGTGTGGGTATGGGGAAAAGCAGAGGTTTTTTTATCTTACGACGTTTGCTAGTGCCAGTGTGGCTTGGTGCAGGTTGGGGGCCCCTAGTAGGTAGAATAATACAAATAGGAAATAGTAGTTATACTGACCAGTGGGGAGTAAAATATCTGGAAACATATCACTTCCTTGATTAAAAGTTATATCCCCTACAAAATTCCAAGATTTGGCCACCTAGCTAAATCTCTCTGCATTCTTGAGGGGTAGGATCACTCTATTTAAAAGGAACCTCTTACCCAAGAGCTGCAAAAGCAAAATGCAGCAGTACAGCTAAAGAAAGCACGCAAGAGACTATGGAGAAAATCAGGAACAGTGTAGAATAAAAGTCTTAGTGCTTTAAATGAGATGAATGAATTATTTTTCAGGTGAACTTCTCGAGTGTGTGTGTGTGTGTGTGTGTGTAAGAGAGAGAGAGAGAAAATTTATGTATCACTGTCACTTACCTATTCCACTCTGGGGCAGGGATGTGCAGGAAGAGGGCACTTTTTATTGTAATTCTGCCACCAAATGGGTGAGAGGGTTCTCTAACTCCCCTGGATACTGCTCTCCTGTCTCCAAGGCAGATTATTATCCTCTGAGCACACACAAACTTTTAAGAGCAACTATTTTGCTTTTGAAATTCTCCAGGTTGTACTAAATATGAGATCCTCACTTGGGATAAATGGTCATAGCTACCCCGGCATTAATGAAGCGATGACCATTTGCAGAAGCTGAGGCTGTGGCCTCCAATATGTTTTCAAAATATTCTTCTAGGGAAGGAAAACCATCGATGCTGTACAAGGTCTTCATGTCTCGCCTCTGCCTCCATGCCAGATTAAACACAATGAACTCCATGCTTTGCTATTACTATAATACTCAGGATTGTCTTTCTGGAAACAAAATCTAACCTGTTCCACATATGCTTTTAGCATAAGTTTGTTCGCCTAGAATGCTGCCTCATTCCTTGTTTAGGTTTATAAGAAAGCATTTTTGTTTAAATAGGAAATCAAATGAAAGTGACTCACCCACCCCCAACCTGCCTTTCTGTGAGTACAAGTACCTGTGGGATGTGGCTCTCATCACACATGGATACATTTTCATGGGAGCTTCTTAAAATATGGGCACCATGTTATTGGCCTGAAGTCTCTCTCCTCCTCATAGCAGTAGGCTCATATACACAGAAAGACTAGTTTGGCTGATATCCTTGGATTTCCGCTCATTCTGCCTTGCCATCTCCTGCACTGTAATCCTGCTGCACACTGGTAATCACAAGGAGGAGAACCCAACACACCGTGTTTTATTCTCTCCTTCTGCCTTGGCCTCCGCCTTGGCCTTGGTCTTTTTCCCCCTGCTTTTTTTTTTTCTCCCAGGCCGTTTTTATTAGTGCAGTAACAGTAAGACTTGGTAAGATCAAAGTGTGATCACCTTCAGATTTCTCTATTGCTGAGGTTTATGAGCTAAGTGTTAACTGCGTGCTTCAAGTGAAATAAACTGCATGCTTTTTGTCTGCCCGTTTATAAGCACGCTGGGCTAGCATCAGTCTGACTGGAAGCCTGCAACAGCTGTTTCATGTTTCATGTTTGCATTAGAATTAGTTACTTTTTCCAGACTCCCAGACTGGTTCCCCAATATTATTTCTTGTCAAAATTCTAAATTAACAGCAATACCAACACTGATCTTGGAATAACAGTGGAAGCGGAAAGGGTCAGATTGAGAAGTGACACACACACACACCTGAGACTGGCATGCTGGACAGCACTTGGCATTCTAGAACTATATTATAACTTTAAACCCCATGGGATCGGCATTTAGGATCCAGTCCTGCAAACATTCATGCATTAGGTGATGTATCTGTAAATTGAGTGTGAACTCCAGGAAGCTCAATGCCATTGTGCTCTCTGATGCATTCTCTATGCTTTAGAGGAATTATTATAATATACATTTTGCAGGCACACAGCACAATATTATATACGTTATGGGAGAGCCTGAATATGTAAATGAAACAGATTCTGATTTCCAGAACAGGGTCTGAACAATTGCTGTGGTGTGCACTAATGCTTGTCTCCGTAGTTTCCGAACGACTAGTGTCTAAACTTTAAACTGTTGCTTTCTTAGCTACCTTGAGAATGCAAGGTGTTTGGGAGGGGGTGTACACACTGCACAAGGCCTGAAGGGGTCAAGGTAGCTAGGTAGGCCAAGTAACTGTAGAGGCTGCACCTGGAGGAGGAGCCAGGGAGCAGGGATTAATTTGTTGAGACTCAGCTGGATGGGAACAGGAAGGGCCTGTATAAAGCCCAGGAGCTGAGGATGTGGGATGCTGTAGGGAAGGATTCTGTTACCACTCCCTGGGAGAAGGGAGCTGTGTTTAGGACTATAGAGAGTAGTCCAAAGTTACTCCCTGGGAGGACTGTATTTGGGCTGACAAACCCTGTAAAGAGAGTCGGAAAGGTGGGAAAGGCTCTGGGGAAAAGCAGCACGGATAGGATAGGGAAGACCTTGGCTGCTGATGAGATGGGCCCTGAGTTGGAACCTGCAGAAGAGGACAGGGCTGGGTTCTCCTACCAGCCAGTGGGGAAGTGGCACAGACCAGGCAGTGGAGAGTGGATTGCATGGGACAATTTGGGCTGGATGGAAGACTTTTTGATACCCTGGAATGGGGGAATCACACATAGTGACCTGGCTGGAGGGCCAAGTCATGAAGAATGAGTCCCTGGACGTGGAGAGGATGATGGGTGGAGAGACCACCAGAAGAGGACGCAACACGTGGAAGGAGCTAATCCTTAGAGCTGCTAGGAGGAGGCACCGTAGTGGTGAGTGCTCCCCATGACAGTGCTATATAAACCAAAATTCTGGTTTGAGTATTACAGAGCTCTGTCCATCTCTCTTGTGATTTAATCTTTTCCTGTGGTGCCTGTCCCAGCAGCCAGAAGAGCAAATGCTTTCCGTGGTGCGAGTTCAATCCCAGTTTTATCTCTTTAGGTGCTGCTGAACTGGATATTTTCTGAGGATCAGGATGCAGCTGCACCTCGGTTGTCCAGCAAAGGAAGGAAAAGCAATGGAGAGTGTGTGAGGTATTTAGATGTTGGCATTTATTGAATCACAGTTGATTTCCAGAAATAAACTGTAGAGCACTAGAGAGGGGCTTGAAACAAAAAACCACACCCAAGCACACCTGGACTTTAGATAAATTCAGAACCTGATCCATAGATTTAGGGTGACCAGATAGCAACTGTGAAAAAATGGGATAGGGGATGGGGGGTAATAGGTGCCTATATAAGAGAGATTCCCAAAAAACAGGACTGTCCCTTTAAAAACAGGACATCTGGTCACCCTACATACACTTCTTGGACCCATCAGAGGTGAATAGATGTTCTCTCAGGGCAGGCTTGTCTTTGTGTCTAATCCTCTATGCTGTTTGTCAAGTAGTTGGTGAAGTGTTCCTTGTTTGGATGGGAATCTGAATGGGGTATTCGGTACAGTACATCCCTGCTCTTTGTCTACTTTCCTTCCTTCCCTTTTTTTTTTCTTTTGAGCTGCTGTATTAAGTGACTGTGGAATGTGCATGGAGATGAGGGGGAAGCATAGCTGGTTCCAGCTGGCATGATAAAACTGGAGAGAAAGTTCCCAGGATATCCAGACTTTCGAGCGCATTGTGTTTAGATAGAGTTTATAAAAAGAACCAGACGGAGAGGAATGGCTTGCACAGGGGTTGGTGATGGCGTTGGAGATACCCTTAGGAAATGCTGTTTTACGTGTCTGAAATATCATCAGCTGCAGCAGAAGGACACAGAATCCTGAACCAGGATTTCTTTCTCGGCAGGCAAAGAAAAAGAAACGGATTCTCAAATATGTTTGCTTTAAAATACATGTATTGGCTCATAAGTGATTCCCTCCCCTTTCCTGCCTTTCCAGACACACCACCTCACCCTGCAAAGTGAATGGTTGCACAGTGAGTAGGGCCTACCAGTGATTTACAATTTCAGCTGAACTGCATGAGGGGTTCACGCTACGTTTTCTATGTAAGGGGGCCTTACGTAATCTCAGAATGAAGCCCCAGAATGCAAGTGTATGGTTTATACACCGAGTGATTGCACAGAGATACCTTACTAGCTCCTTAGAGTCTGATGACTTACAAAAGGATGGCTACAGATTAAAAGCATGAGCTGTGTTCTAACTTTGTCACAGACTTGCCGGGTGACCTTGACCAAGTCACATCATCTCTGTGGCCTCAGTTTTCGGCACTGTCACGCAGTCAGCCAAGGTCAAGGTCCCAAACCTTCAGAACTGAGCCATTATTTTCACAACAGAAAGTGAAGTTCTTATTGTAATTTCTTAGCACATTACACACCCTTAGATCTGACCTGTCACTCAGAAAAGGGAATGTCCTTAATTTCCAATAACAATAATAACGAGGTAGTATATAGATAACCTTGCTTCACACATGCACCTAATATTTAAAGGGGCATATCATTTAGACCTAAAATTTGGGAGTGGGGAAGTCTTTCAAAACAGAACATGAATATAACTTTATTTTATTCTCATGGAAAATGACAGGGGACACAATTTAAATGTTGCTAACGCAGACATGAGAAAAGTGAGCTAATGCATGTGAACATGAAAGCAAGAGGCATGCAGAGAATGGATACAGTGTGAGAACCTAAATGGAATAGAACTGGAAATTAAAGTGAAACTGACCACTCTAGCCTTACTTTCCCTGTTTTCTGAAATGAAAACCATAAACCACCAGCATAAGCGATGGCAGCCAAATTAGATTTGTAAATTTCTCTGTTTATATAAACCAGAGCAATAGTAGTACCTTAGGGCCTGATCCAAAGCTCACTGAAGCTAATGGAGTCTTTCCTTTGATTTCATTGGGCTTTGGATCAGGTTCCCAGGTAAGAAAACTAGAGATGGGGGAGAAAATACATGAAGACCAAATACCTGAAGGTGCTTGAGGAGTCTTTGGGAAAACTCTTACCTAAAGTGCTAGGTAGTGAGGATAATCCACTGACACTGGGAGAATTAGTGAGAGCCATTTCTATGGCACCCATCCCAGTAGTAAATGAGTGCCTATTGAGTCCCACAGAGAAGGTACTTTAGCAGTGCTGCCAACCCTAAGTGTTCAAAAATTATGAGTCAGGCATCAAAAATAAATCAGATGGCCTTAATTTTTTTTAAAGTGTTGGATTCTTTTTGTCTGTCTTCTGCTTTAGATCCTTTAGTGTACATTTGGGTCCCGGTTTCAAGCTTTTCTGTGCAATCGTGAGGGCTAGAAACTTTCTTCTTTAAAATGAAAGCTGAGATTCTTGTGTAATGATGTGATTCCAGGAATTGGGGTTTTAAGGCAGCATCAGCTCCCAATAAAATAATTAGAGTTGGCAACACTGAAAGGTGATAGAAGGACTATGATATATGTTGGAGCTGACAATAAGACAGGAAGAGTATTGAAGGCATTGAGGAAGAAGGGTGGTGCAATCCTTTTTTTTCCCAGATCACAGCACCTTGACATAGAGCAGAAGATAATAAATGGTGCATAGTATTATATTTGGAGAAGCTTATGTATTTTGTGACACTAGATTAGTATCAACTCTGCTGGAAAAAAATGCAAGAAGTTAGTGTTAGATATGTACTTTGGCACTGTGTTATGTAGCCCAGAAACTAATGGGTTAATTTAGTTTTCATTTCTTGGGCTAAGCTGCATATCTGTCTTGTGTATGCATTGGTGGCCTGGGAACACGCAAAGGTTCAACACCATCCAATTATATCTGGAAACAGAGTAGCTTGAGAGCTGACAAAAAGATGGTGGCTTCTCAGCCTCTTGGAAGGTTCTGCTTTGATCTCCATCAACTCCAAAAAACAGAACCACACCTAAACACTGGCAGCCTAATCTGAGCTCCCTACCTGGCTTCTAACCAGCAACTCCATTCTCTTTTCTGAGAGGAGACCAATCTCTTAAAGGTTCTGAGCCTAACTAGAGTCACCTGTACCCAGTTACTTTCCAGAGTGCCTCCCTAAGCTCCCTCTAAAATTCCCTGCTGCGATTTAACTCCAAAAGTTCAAGCCTCTGTTTGCCAGAAGCTGGGAATGGACGACAGGGGATGGATCACTCAATGATCATCTGTTCTGTTCATTCCCTCTGAAGTACCTTGCACTGGCTGCTGTCAGAACACAGGATACTGGTCTAGATGAACCACTGGTCTGACCCAGTATGGCTGTTTTTATGATGGGCCTTCTTCTCAGAGGCACCACAGGGGTGGGTTGTGTTGTAGCTGTGTGGGGCTTCCTGCAGAGGCCACTGAAAGACTGGCACATAGAGATAATCAAACAAGAGAGAAATTGCTAAAGTTTCATTGATTTAAACATTTTATTGGAACTTTGGAATTAGAAAACTTTTGGCTTCCTCTACGTGAGCGCCCTGTCACATGGTGGTCTGAGAAATGTCAATACCATAGACTGATCTGGGAGTTAATCAGAAAAGGAAAGGCCCTCTCATCATCATTATAATGGTCCCTTTTGGCCTTAAAATCCATGAAAGACTGAAACAGTAAATGTACTAGCCATATTACAAAAGAAAAGTTGGGAACCACAAAATTCTCATTACTTTGAGACTTCTGTCCCTCTGCCATAACCCACTGGAGAATGCTTGAAAGGGGGCTTATTTAAATTTTGAAATTCCTTGGGAAATGTTATGTGATAATTGTAGCATCAACAAATGACTGTTCTTATGTCACCTCACTGCAGCTGATGGCTGGACTTTTTGGTATGTGTGGATTAGAGAGTGTCAACTGATCAGTTGCTGGTTAGAAGCCGGGCAGGGAGCTCAATATTGATCACCAATATTCCACATGAGGATGGACTACAAGCTGTCAAGAACAGTATCCCTGATGAGGCCACAGCACACCTGGTGGCTGAGCTTTGTGACTTTGTCCTCACCCACAACCATTTCAGATTTGGGGACAACTTGTACCTTCAAGTCAGTGGCACTGCTATGGGTACCTGCATGGCCCCACAGTATGCCAACATTTTTATGGGTTTCAGAGTAACAGCCGTGTTAGTCTGTATTCGCAAAAAGAAAAGGAGTACTTGTGGCACCTTAGAGACTAACCAATTTATTTGAGCATGAGCTTGATGAAGTGAGCTGTAGCTCACGAAAGCTCATGCTCAAATAAATTGGTTAGTCTCTAAGGTGCCACAAGTACTCCTTTTCTTTTTGCGAACATTTTTATGGCTGACTTAGAACAACACCAATCCAACACCAGCCCAAAGTGACCATTTGGGCAAGCGATCCCATCATGCGGAGCACCTAGGCAGAGTGGGTGTGCCCATGCAAACGAGATCAGCTCCTGAAGTCATCTTCCACGGCTCATCATTAGATGTCAGGGGAGAGCTCATTCAGACTCTGCTTACATTAGGATGGCGTCTAACGCCCTGACCATTCCAGGGCCCCACTGTGCTAGGTGTTGCACAAACATATAATAAAACCATCCCTACCCCAAAACTCTCACAATCCTGCTGTCAGCTCCATGTGAGTGGACTCCTGTGTTCACGGGAAGTGACACTGATCTCCCTGCAGGATGACTGGCGGTGCAACAGGTGGGTGAAACAAACATGAAGGTTTGGGTAGCAGAAATACAAACTCATTATACATAAACCACCTCTGAGATTTTGCATGGCTCCTAGAATCACTCTTATGACAGCATCTATTCTCCCTCCCATTGAGTCATCAGTTGTGGTGGTGGTTTTTCTTTATACCTGCCTGAAAATGTCTTACAGCCAGTCAATCTGTGGTACACTTTTCATTCTTCTCTTTGGCTGGTTTCTTGGAATCCTTAGTTATAGTTTTCTAGTCTGGGTCCAAATTAGTGCAAGGACTTTAATACAATTGTATTCTCTGTATGAATTTTTTTTACCTTTTGTAATTTCAGTTAAGCTATTGCTAATCCCTGAAATATGATCAAATATGAACCATTATGGTTAAAAATAATAATAAAAAAATAATCTCCACACACTCTTTATGAAGCAGGTCAGTAGCACCTGCCCCTGTAGAGATGGAGAAATAGATACAAAGAGGTGAAGTGACCTGGGTAAAATTTTCTGAAGTGCCACTGTGAAATAGAAGCCTACATCTCACTGACATTCAATGGAACTTAGATGCTTTTGCCAACTTTACTCTTTGGTGAAGGCCTGAAAGAAAGTCAGGGCAAGAGGAAGAGATAATTGTAATTATAAAGATGTATAGTAGATGTTTGTGGCCTTTCCTTCTTGTTTCTGCTTCTGTCTTGTTTACCAGCCCGGCACCCACCTGTGTTTTGAGTGGCTCACCACTCAACTGTTGGATGTCTTGAAAGATTTTTGGAAAGCAGACAGACACATAATATGTTTCTAATCAAACAGCAAGACTTGATGGACAGTGTATTTCTGAAGGATTATCAGAGGCCCGAGGCATGTTGTGAGACGCGAGGCTGAAGGCCAAGAGCTTTCAACCCCTGCAATTGCAGTAATCTGTCAGAAATGCTCTGTCTTAAACAGTCTAATTGTGCACTTTGCGCAGAAAATTATTAAGAAAGGAAAAGAACAAACAAGTTTTTCTGGCATGTTTAGTAGGGATTGTCAATATTTGACTTGAAATCCTGTCTTGTTCCTGAAATTCCTTCGACATTTCATAATTTAAATCAACAATTTTTTTGTCAGATGAGACTTTCAGGGCTCGACAGCACTCTGTTATAAAACTTTTACAAGCGACGTGATCCACAAATCATGCAGATGGATGGGACTCTTACAAAGCATTTATTTCAGCTGGCTTGCTTTTTCACCTTCCATTCTCTCCAAAAACCACCTGAACTGATTCTTTTGCAGCAGTACTGGAAGCTGGGCCTTAGGCTATGACAAATAAGTGCGGCTCTTAGTGATGCCCAAAAATATCCCCAAATAGTTTTCAGACTCATCATTTATTGTCTCCTTAGCTCGTTGACGTCAGTGGCCATTTATATCAGCAGAGCATCTGCCCCTAAACTCTTCCCTGTCTTATAACTCTTACTGCTTCTTCCCCACTAGGCAGAGCTGGGATCATCACAGAAGGAAAAACCGCTGGCTTCCTGTGCCTCCTTAGAATGGAGCCAGCTTGGCATGATGGGAAGCGGACTCACTGGAAGGAAACCTGAGGTGGGGAGGAAACAGCTGAGCCATCTCAGGAGAGGTGTCCCAGGGATCAGAGCCATTGGGGATGCTGTCAGAGGGGGGGAAATGTTCCAAAGGGCCTGTTAGAGAAGCTAGAAAGTAGGGTGACCAGATGTCCCAATTTTATACGGACAGTCCCAATATTTGGGGCTTTGTCTTATGTAGATGCCAATTACCCCACCCACCCCGTCCCGATTTTTCACCCTTGCTATCTGGTCACCCTACTAGCACGGTTCCACTGGGACACAGCATTGGCAGTGGGATGGCTTTCATTTGGGGTTCCACTGAGGAGCAGACCCAGCAAGGAAGAGTCCGAGCTGTTAGGGAATCTTTTTACAGGGAGGAGAAGGGTATATTGGAGTTATAGAGGGCAGGGAAAGCAGCAGTCTGACACTAGCTGGACCGCATGGATGCAGTGGACTTGTAGGGAATGCCCATACCAATGAAGACCCAAATTATCCCTGGTTCATGTGTAGAGGAGGGACCTTCAGGACTTTGTCTAATGTAAGGATCTCCACTGAGCCTCTTAGTGGGGTATTCACTGAAGATACTGAAGTAGCGGCATCCTCCGAGTGTATTATTCAATCTGGATATGACGGTAGGCAGGACACAAACCGTCTGCTCAGTTGGAATGATTTTTTGTGTTAACCTTCCAACAGGGATTTATCTGTGTCTGCTGGGAATTATGATATGAAATACTCCAGTGTGGAAATTGTGTGTGGGGATTATCGGACTCATGTTTGGTTAACCCATAGCCGTCCATGAGCAATCCAGAGCTCCCATTGAAAGGTTCTAAAGCATTAGCACTTAGTGACAGACAATCCTAATTCTTTGTGTCAAGGAAAGAAAACAAGGAACATTTCTCCGTCCTATCTCCCTGTGGTGTGCCAGTGTCTGGCTAAGAAATTTTCAGAGTTTTCTTTCTTCCCCCTAGCCTTTTTTTTTAAACATTGCCTGGCTCATCTGAAAGATGCAGGAATTGACTTTCCAGCTTTGGACTATGTGCATGATTTCCTGATGGGTCAAACCAAAACCTGGGATGCAAATGCTTCCAAACATTGGGGAGGTTTGGATCCAGATCTGGACTTGGCACCTTTTCTGGACAGATTAAAATACAGAACAATTGAATTTCATATATAGATTCCCCAGTTATCACAAAGCACTGAACAAAGAAGCACTCATTCTTGAGCTGGTCACGAACGGTTAACTGAATATGCAGCTTTGAGGCTACCATTGCAAAGCTCCTGCAAGGAGAATAAATGCATCAATTAATCTCTTGAAATAGGTGAGCAGTTAAGAGCTTATAACTGTTGTGAGTTGGCATGGACTACCTGTCTGCTTCTGGGTGCAGTTCATCGTATTGAGCCCAGCTATCTGAGATAATGCGTCAGACCCTATGTTGTATCATGACTGTTACAATTCTCTAGGGCCCACTTGTCAGTGGGTGAACTCTCCAGGTCCAGTTATCAGGGCTTTCTCAGTGGAGGGCCCACGTCTGCTCCATCCACTGGTCCACTAGAAACACGTTTGGCTAGTTTCAATGTGCAGTATGATACATCTATTTGGTCAAGAGTTTAAGTGTATTATTTTAGGTGCAGGTTCTACACAGAATAAAGACGGCTATGTTTTGTGAATTCTGTATTTAAACTATCTTAAGTTGCCCAAGTGCTGAAGTGATGGGAGCTGTTTAGGAACCCATCAATGTATTGCTGTCACTTTCTGAAAAGCTCTCTAATGGCCTGATCCTGTGTGGTGCTCATTACCCTCAAAAACTATCCGTAATGATGAGCTACAAAATTGTGGAATAGTCTCCCAGTGGAAGTGGTGGAAGCTCCATTGCTTGAGTCACTTTAAATTCGATGAAGAAATGAAAAATATTTTCGAGCAGTGGCAGGTAGCCTTTTCATACTATAGTTGCCACAGGAGACCATGATAATGCCTTATTTTATCTCCCGCCCTCCCCCCCCCCCCATAACTTTTTTGCTTGAAAAATTTGGCCTGATAATTGCCAGGTATACTCTGAAAGCCAAAGAGAAATGGTTTTTGAAAGTCATTCACCTTTCTGGCTCATTTTCCTCACCTGTAAAATGCTGATAATACTTGAAAGCACTATATAAATGCTAAGAATTATTATGTTATGAACTAATGACATTCCATTACTGGGCAATGTAGACCTAGTAGTTTGTTGAGATTAGTGTAAGCCCTAGTTACGTCCACTCATTCAGTCCTCCTCTCCTGATGTGCCCAGTCACCATGTAATAAAATAATCAGTCACACTTTGTGTTTAAAGGTTACATTTATAAATAGTTAGTTGGTTAGATGTTTAAACAGTTAATCAATTGTTATAGATTCCAACAGGTCAGTAGATCGGTTCTAACTATCTCTAACACCTTCTAGTAATGTGCGTACAAACCAGGCTGGTCTGAGAACATTCGTTTTGTACTCTTCTACTTCTGTACAGTTACAACGCTAGCCTTACTGGGACTTTTTCCTTTCCGCATGCAATCGTAACCTTCTATTTCCGTTGCTAACCCTGCAATTTTGGATCCCTGAACTTTTGACTTTGAAAGTTGCATTTTGATTTGGATGTAAAGCACCTGCTATTTAGAGTGACACTTAAATCCATAATGAAAATTCAGTCCTAATCATCAAAGGAAAGTGAGAGTTAAGTTAGTGCATGTCCTGTGTATCCTGTTTCCCTGCTGCTCATCCACAGAAAATAAATCACAGTAGATGTCATTGCATCTCCTATTTTTTGTTTAAATGGTTAGTGTGGGCAGTGAGTCAGTCAGTGATTTTGGAAATCCCCTGTGAATACTAAAAAACATATATTTTTTTATAGTCAATTAAAATGTTTTGATGAATAAACCTCCCCTCCCCCCACATTTTTAAAAAAGTCATAAGAAATCTATGGGTCTGATTTCACCACTGTGGCATTCCAGTTCTCTGCTCATGTGACTCCATTGAAATCACTGGAATTATATGTATGTAAGAGTGCAGGAACTCAACAGGCCATTGAAATCAATGAAGTGACACAAGACTGAAGTTGGAGTAACACAGTGAGGAGCCAGACTCTATGTGAACAACTGTAAACTTTTCACAGTAAAGGCAATGCAAAGGAGACTGTTAGGATATACATATTCAGGCCTGTCTGTACAGGCCTATACTCTAAGAATGTAGGTATATGTTTATCATTTAGCTAGATACAAGAAAGAATCTGTGTAAGGGCCTTCTCTTGCTGTCACAGTCCATTCTTAGGCCAATACCTTTGGCTAAGCAGCAGAGGCAGCCATAAGCTGTGAAGCGAGCGGTCACATCCTCGCATTCCAAACTAGTCAATATGGGACTGTGAGGAAGGTGATCCGATCTATCACCTCCAGAGAAAGGGAAGGGCCTAGAAGATGTAAAAGGAAATTTAAGTTGATAGTTTTCTGTCTGGTAAGAACTCACTTATCAATAGACACAGTTGGGAAACCCTTATGTCTTTATAGATGTAGTCGTGAAATCCTCACTTCTGTATTGTTTTGTCATTATAGTTCCCACTTTGCTATTGTTTATTGGTATGGTCTTTGTCTGGTTCTGTGATTGTTTCTGTCTGCTGTATAATTAATTTTGCTGGGTGTAAACTAATTAAGGTGGTGGGATATAATTGGTTAGCTAATCATGTTACAATATGTTAGGATTGGTTAATTAAATTTCAGTAGAATGATTGGTTAAGGTATAGCTAAGAATATTACTATATAAATTAGGGGCAAACCAGAAGTAAGTTGGGATTCGAAAATAAGGAAAAAGGAACTTGGATTTAAGCTTGCTGGAAGTTCACCCCAATAAACATCAAATTGTTTGCACCTTCGGACTTCAAGTATTGTTGCTCTCTGTTCTTGTGAGAAGGACCAGGGAAGTGGGAGAGTGAAGGAATAAGCTCTCTAACAGACACAATGCAATACACACTGTATTGCTACTCAAAGTGAAACAACACAATCCAAAACGTCCATGGAGCACTCAAAGGTCCAGAAGCAAGTATGTTGTCCAGAAAGTCATTGGTCTTCGGTTTCTTCAGACAGGAGATCGATAAGTGGATCCCAGATTTTCTGCATACCACCTGAAAGTTGCCCTTGAAATGAGCAATATAAAATGTCCAAAGACATGAGTGGAAGTCCACAGCTCAAGTAAAAACACCCAGTTTTGTCCACTTTAACAAGACAGCTTTTCAAAGGCCACCCCACCTTAGAAGTTCTGAGTGCCTTCAGCCCTCACTGATCCTCAAGTGATGCTCAGCACCCTAGAGTTGTTTTCCCAGTACATCTCCAAAACGACATAACACAGACCTGATCCAGAGAAAAGCGGTAAAAGTGATTTTACAAACATGGGACTGAGGGCTGCTGTGATGCCACAAGGAAAAATTAATGGGAAGATTTTAAAAGGCACAAATAGGAATTAGGTATCCAGGACCACTTGAGTTTGAACCACGATTGGGCACCTAACTGCCCTTTATATCTTTGAAAAATCTCCCCCTAAAAGCCTAAGCTATTTAAAGTGGAAAGGAAAAGAGGGAAGGGAAAGCTCATAAAGGTCTATAAGATAATGACTGGTATAGAGAAGCATGATCTCATGGTTCAGGCACTGCCTGGGAAC
The DNA here is from genome assembly GCF_965152235.1 of Eretmochelys imbricata. Lineage (NCBI taxonomy): Eukaryota > Metazoa > Chordata > Testudines > Cheloniidae > Eretmochelys > Eretmochelys imbricata. The sequence goes on along the minus strand of NC_135578.1, from coordinate 116,438,269 downwards.
TCGGAAACGTAACCCAAAGTCATTTGAAATCAATGGGAAGACTTCCATTGACTTAAATGGGCCATGGATCAGTGCCCAGGAAATCTCTATTCAGTTCCCAGCTCTACCAGACTCGAATCAATCTATAAAATAAAATACGTCCTTTCTTCCACCCTTTGTCAGTCTTGTCTATTGACATTACAAGCTCTTGCAGTCAGAGATTTTTCATGTAGCACAATGTATGGATATTTAGTACCAATTCAGGAAAGAATTTAAGTATGTGCTTGAGTGCTGTCCAGAATATTTGCCTGAATCTTAGATTCATAGAGTTTAAGGTCAGAAGGAACCATTAGATCATCTAGTCCAACCTCCTGCATATCACAGGCCATTGCATTTCACCCAGTTACCCCTGTATTGACCCCATAACTTGTTTAGCTAAAGTATAACTTCCTGTCAGGCATCTGGTGTTGAGTTGAAGGCCTCGAGATACAGAGAATCCACCACTTTGCTTGGTAGCTTGTTCCAATTGTTAATCGCACTCTGTTTTTTTTTTTTTTAAATTTTGCCTAATTTCTAATCTGAATTGGTCTGGCTTCGGTTCCCAGCCCTTGGTTCTTCTTGTGCCTGTGTCCACTACAGTCATTATGCTCTTCTCAGCTGGATTAAAGAGGGCTCGTACCACTATTTTCTGCCCAGGAAAGTACTTATACCAGTGGCTCTCAAACTTTAGCAAACCGAGCACTCCCATTTTGATTTAAATTTTTTGGGGGGACCCCCAAACCCCCCCACTCACCCCTTGCCCGCCCCTTCCCCCGATGCCATGTCCCTACCCTGCCCCTTCTCTGTGGCCCTGCCCCTGTTCACTCCATCCCCCCTCCCTCCATCGCTCGCTCTCCCCCAACCCTCCCTTGCTTTCACCAGGCTGGGGCAGGGGGTTGTGGTGCGGGCTCTGGGAGGGAGTTTGTGTGTGGGGTGCAGGCTCTCGCCTGGGGCAGGGGGTTGCGATGCGGGAGGGGGTAAGGGGTTCAGGCTCTGGCCGGGCAGCACTTACCTCGGGCGGCTCCTGAAAGTGACTGGCACATTCCTCTGGCAGCAGCTCCTAGATATGGGGGGTGGGGGGGGCAGGGGCCAGGGGATCTCTATGTGCTGCCCCTGCCTGCAGGCATCACCCTTGCAGCTCCCATTGGCCGCAGTTCCCAGCCAATGGGAGTTGCGGAGTCGGTGCTTGGGAGGGGGCAGTGCACGGAGCACAGGCGCTGACTTTCCTAAGTGCTGGGGGATGCTCGAGCTCTGCCCCATGTCCCACCTCCACTTGACCCCTTCCCCCAAGGCCCTGTCCCAGCCCCACCTCTTCCCGCCCCTGCTGCACCCCCCCCCTCTTCCCACCCAGTTCCGCCCCCTCCCCTGAGCACTGCATTCTTGCTTCTCCCCCACAAGCCTCCTGTATGCCATGAAACAGCTGATTGCGGCGGGCAGGAGGCACGGGGAGGGAGGGGGAGGTACTGATCCATGGGGCCCGCTGGCGGGTGAGAGGTGCTGGGGTGGGAGGAGGAGGGGAACTGATGGGGGGTTGCTGGGGGGGTGCTCAGCATCCACCATTTTTTCCCTGTGGATGCTCCAGTCCCGGAACACCCACAGAGTCAGTGTCTATGGCGCAGAGAGCCGCTGGCCCAACCCCCCCTAGGGGCCACAGGGACATGCCTGCTTTTGGGAGCAGCACAGAGCCAGGGCAGGTAGCAAGCCTGTTCCACGGCATGTAGGAGGCTCCCAGAGGGAGAGGGAAGGAGGAGGGGTCTGCAGACCCCAGTTTCAGAAATGCTGGCTTAAACACCACTTAATCAAGTGACCTCTCACTCTTCTTTTTGATAAACTAACAGATTGAGTCTCAGTTGGGGCGTCTAAGTGCTACTGTAATGCAAATAAAATAGTAGTATGATTTGTTAGGTGTCTAGTGTGTGCTTAGTGGTACTATATGTAGAAAAAGACAGTCCCTGTCCAAACTGGTTTATAATCTAAACAGAAAATCCTTGTTTGTAAAGTAGTTTGCAATATGTACAGTGCTATGTAAGTGTTTTAAGTTTGATCAGATAGTCAGTTGGGAGCAGACTCTGTTTCCTGTTTCTGATGAATGAGGGAGTATTTGATCAAATAAAAGACAACCCCTATAAACCATCTACAAGATTTTATAGAGGGTAAACTGCACAGGGAATGAATTTTCACAGTGCCTCGCAAATGGGGCTGTGATTGTGTTTGGGGTCACTGGTCGTTAACATACTACCCATCACTTTTATTTAACCTGTGGTGTGCTCTGCCATAGAATGTTAGAGAATTTAATAAGATTTTAAAAGCAAGAATTAGACACATTATTATGAGTACAGTATCTGCTGCAACACTGGCTGTGATAAAATTTCAAGGGCCATCAGTCCTCATGTTTCAAAGCATAAATTTATCATCAGCTGGAGTAATGGAACAGATTCCTCAGTAGAATAACAAGTTACTGCTGAATGCTCTGTCACTCAGCCATACCTTCTCCTGGTGATGACTCTAGAAAGAAATCACCTGTCTTTATCCCAGGGCAGTAGCTCAACCCCTCTTTATAATGCATCCAGTTAGCTCGCAGATGGGACTATGTCCTGAAGCTGGCTGAGACCTGCATTGAGCATTACCCCAAAAAAACTCATGTTGCTTTCTGTCTCAGCCTGGTCTCAGTCTAGGGATACCTCTTTGTGGGGTCCCTTCCAGGGGGCATCAAGTGACTGCCCCAACCTCTCTTCTGGCCCTGTTCCCTAGTAGGGTTGCCAACTGTCTAATCACACAAACCCAAACACCCTTGCCCTGCCCTCTTCCCCTGAGGCCCCGCCACTTCTCCAAGGCCCCGCCCCACTCACTCCATCCCCACTCCCTCTCTCTCTCGCGCTCTCCCCCCCTTCCTCACTCACTCTCACCAGGCTGGGGTAGGGAGTTCGGTTGTGGGAGGGGGTGTGGGCTCTGGGCTGGGGCCGAAGGGTTTGGAGTGTGGGAGGGGGCTCCAGGCTGAGTCTGGGACAGGGGGTTGGGGTTCAGGAGGGGGTGTGAGATGCAAGCTCTGGGAGGGAGTTTGGGTGCAGCAGGGGGCTCCGGGCTGGGGCAGGGAATTGGAGTGTTGGAGGGAGGGAGGGAGGGAGGGGTGCGGGCTCTGGGAGGGAGTTTGGGTGTGGGAGGGGGCTCTGTGCTGAGGCGGGGGGTGCGGGTTCTAGAAGGGGGTTGGGGTGCAGGAGGGAGTGCGGGTTCTGGGAGGGAGTTTGGGCAGGGGGTAGGGGTGCAGGAGGGGGTTTGGGGTGCTGGCTCCAGGAGGGGGGCTCAGGGCTGGGGCATTGAGGCAGGGGGGAGGTGAGGGATGTAGTCTCCAGCCAGGTGGCGCATACCTAGGGTGGCTCCTGGGCCATGGTGCAGCAGGGCTAAGGCAGGCACCTTGCCTGCCCTGGCCTTGTGCTGCTCCTGGAAGTGGCTGGCACGTCCCTGCAACCCCTGGGGAGGTTCTGGGTGCTGCCCCTGCCTGCAAGCACCGCCCTCGCTTCTGGGAGTGGCGTGGGGCCTTTAGCGGCCTAAAATCTCCCGGATTGGCTTCAGTAGCCTCCGGGAGATAGATCCCGATTCTGGGAGACTCCTGGCGAACCCGGGAGGGTTGGCAATCCTACTCCCTTGCTCCACTCCTGACTCCTCCCAGCCGCTGTTCCACAGACCCTTTTTCAGCTGACTTGCTTGGTTCCTCCTCAGTGTGGCTCATTGACCCTGACTCCAAACTGATGTGACACTGGTATGGACTGCTGCTTCTGGCCTTGTCCCTCAGGACTGAACTCAGACCAGATTCTCAAACCCTCTCCATTCCAGGCCCCAACCTCGACCCATGCCACTTTAGCCAGTGTCCTGAGACTCATGGTGAATCCCCCTTGTAGAGTGTTTCATTAGGACAGGGCGCTTTTAAGCCTCATCTCAAGTTCTGCCCCACGGTTGCGTCAGAATTCCTGTAAACCAGTGTATTCATCTCCCAATATTTCTTCTCCAAGCCTCACTCAACCTTGGGTGAAAAAGTCAAACTTCACGCACTTGATGTGGCAAGGGCATTGTCCATTTACCCTGACATAACAAAAAACGTGCAGGGACATACCTAGGTTTTTTGTGTTCTTTGCACAGTGGATTAAGGGTCAGGCAATATCTACTCAGAGGTTATTTAAGTGGGTCTCCAATTGTATAAGAACATGTTTTGAGTTAGGATTAGATCTATCTAGACACATTCTACTAGAGCTCAGACAGTCTCCACTGCCTGTATGAAGAATATCCCTATTTTTGAAATCTGTAGAACGGCTACATGGAGCTCAGTCCATGCCTGTACAAGACACTGAATGCCCATTTTGGTAGGGCTCTTCTGCAATTGGTGCTTAACTAGGACTCTGGCTACCCACGCCAAGCGAACAGATAACTGCGTGTTAGTTACCCAGCGTGGAATCCATGTGGACTCTCATTCCAAGAAGACAGAATGGTTATTTACCTTACATCAACTATGGTTCTTCATGATGTGTTGTCCACATGGATTTTACAACCCACAATCCTTCCCTACCAGTACAGAGTCCAACTCCTCTGTATTGGGGAAAGAATTGAGGGATAGTTGGGCCTTTATGCCCTTGAGTGGGCAGTGGTCTGAGGACATCTAGAGCACTATCCAAAAGAATCTGATCTCTCATGAATGGGGCACATGCACACCATAAATGGAATCCATGTGGACAACGCATTTTGAAGAACCACAGTTACTATATTGTAAGTAACCATTCTTTCCTGAATTGAGAGCAAAGCCTTTTACAGACTCCTTATCAACGTAGCCATTTCTTAAGTTCCATGCAGCAACACTAAACCTTTCCTAAAGTCTCTTGTAAATAAAATGCATTCTCCTCAAAGTGAAGGCGGGAGGAGGGAAGGGGGAATTTGGGCTTGGAGAATGAAATTACCTGAGCTGAAATTTGGCCAGGACATCTTCGATAAAGTGAATGTTTTGTCATCTAAATCTAAATAAGAATGTGGCTGTAGAAGCCCATGAAATCTCTGTGCCCAGCTGTCAGATGTGGTCACTTAAACTGATTACTTTTAAAAAACTGATCCCCTTGTGTAAAGATCTAAGAGGCCTGCTTTACCAGCTGTGTTCTGCTCAACCTGTCCAAGAGTGTCAATAATATTAGCTTCTTTAACAGCTCTTAGCTGTTTCACAAAAATCAGCATTTTCCCATGTGGAAATAAATCAGTGAAGACTGAACAGTGCCCTCCGTTATGCATGCATTAATAACAGTTGTGGAAATCAATCTGAAGGCAGAATTTGGCCCTAAATGAACAATATTGCCATCTATTATGTAAAAATTTACAAACTTACTATTACAACAAAAAACATACATATAAAATTTAATTATAGTTAAATTCACATAAAAAATGAAAGGGACACGGTCAGACCCCAAATTTAGGTTGCATAAATTTGCAACAATACCAAAAACCTAAATCTGACTATAAATAGAAATGCTTATTACATGAACGTAAAAAAATAAGATTTTAAAGATTCTCAAGTTCTGTAGTAGTGTTTGATGAGAACCAGAAGAGAAAATAATTAGAAACAGACTAGCTTAAATAAGCTACTGTCTAAATTGAGTGAAATGTAAACTGAACAATGATAATCAGTTTTGTTTGTATTGTTATTAGTAATACACAAAAGGAAAATTTTTTTAAATGGTTTTTATTTTGTCCCTTTTATAGTCATCCTGAATCTGGTTTTACAATGTCCTGCTCTGCTTTACTTTGTTCTTTTACATTTTTTCTTTAAGCGATAGATTAATATAGCTAAGATGATGAACACTTGGCATTTCTGAAACAGGAAAGGAGGATGACACAAGCCATTAATGACATAACTCAGTATTCTGGGATCAAACAGCATGCATAAATGTGAGGTATGATCAGTGGCACACTCCAATCTTTTTGAAATGTACAGTACAGTATGTGGACAGAGGATTATGCTGCCACTGGTGTGGGGTGGAGGTAGGATATTATAATTTCACAATAAACGCAAAAAATGAAGTTAGTGAACACTGTTCTACAATGGGACAAGATCTTTACAATATTTGCCTTTCATCAGCTGACTCAGTCTCCAGTGTATTGGAAAGTTTCAACTATCACATACTGCTGGTAACCTGGACAGATGAGGAATCTGTGGCTGAGTGCTTGAAAGCGTTGACTTCACACAACTTTTTACATCCTGGTAATTCTTGATCTGCTAGAATTTTGATGGCACTTGTCCACAACATTTGGGTTTCAGTCCAGCTCTGAGTTTTCTCTTTCTCCTTCTGTTAATTTGGAAGAATGTCCTTTTTCTCAAAGCGTCATTTGGGAGTGTCATTCTCTGCCTGTATATGGAGTTAATGTTCTGCTTCTATCTTTAAATTGCTGAGTCTTGCACTTTTAAAGTGATGTGATTTGCCTGTAACACCTACAGCTAGGTAGACCAGTACCTTTTCAAGCAAGGGTTCTGCCCTGTATTTTCCTTTCAGTTTCTTCAGGAAACTTTCTCTTTGTGCTTTGGATTTAAGAGAGACCTCTGTTTAGGTATGTAATCTGAACTCCTGCTCATCCAGTTAGCCACGTGCCTGCTGCTGTATGTTTAGGTATGACCAGGTAGAATGTATCAGGTGTGTCCTAACGTTGCGGAATTCCATTGGAATGTTAAGGGACAACAGGTGCAATGCAGCAAGGGTTCTCAACCTTTCTCTTTCTCAACCCCTCCCTCTCTCCCCCCCCCCCCCCAACACGTTATAAAAACTCCATGGCCCACCTGTGCCACAATAGCTGGTTTTCTACATGTAAAAGCCAGGGCCAGCGTTAGGGGGTAGCAAGCAGGGCAACTGCATGGGGCCCCAAGCCACTGAGGCCCCCCCATGGAGTTGCATTGCTCAGGCTTTGGCTTCAGCCCTGGGTGGCGGGGCTCAGGGCCCTGAGCTTCGGCCCTGTGCAGTGGGGCTTTGGCTTTCTGCCCTGGCCCCCAGCGAGTCTAATGCTGGCCCTGCTAGGCAGCCCCCCCTGAAACCTGCTCATGGAACCCCCTGGTTGAGAACCACTGCAATGGAGGGCCATCAGCAGAAAGGTTTAGTGAGGTCACTCTTGCATCTAGCAGCTGTGGCCACCTGGTTCCACTTACATCCAGTAGAAACATCTATTTAAAAGGATCAGGTAAAAAGCTATGCTGGTTCATCTTATTCTCAGGAAAATCTGAAAATGTATGAAATATGGAGAGTTTTCCAGTGGTAGACTTCCTCTTACCCATGCATCACAGGCTTCTGCTTTAGGCCTTAGCTTCTCCATCCAGATATCACTGGAACAACAGACAGAACCCAGGAACAATGCAACTGTTTAGATACTTGGAGGAAAGGAAGAGAGGGGAAGAAAAGGCTGCAAAAGAGAGGATGTGGCTGTTGTGAGTTTAAAGAAAAACGATGGTGCACATTCATGGAGGGTTTCAAAAATCAGAAGATGAGTCTGAAAACACACTCGCATATATATATTTTGGGGAGAAACGTCAATATGGTATTATACTGAGTACAATTTATTTGCACCGATAAAATCCATGCTCTTTGCCTTATCCACTTTCACAAGTGATGTAAATAGAATTGTGTGTGTGTATTAAATGTAACATGCTCATATTTTTATGCACAAACCTCAATACTATATACTAATCTACAGGCAGACATTTATTTGTGCCAGTAATGCCCCTCTGCCATGTACATTGGTCAAACTGGACAGTCTCTACGTAAAGGAATAAATGGACACAAATCAGATGTCAAGAATTATAACATTCATAAACCAGTCGGAGAACACTTCAATCTCTCTGGTCACGCGATTACAGACATGAAAGTTGCAATATTACAACAGAAAAACTTCAAAACCAGACTCCAGCGAGAGACTGCTGAATTGGAATTCATTTGCAAATTGGATACAATTAACTTAGGCTTGAATAGAGACCGGGAGTGGCTAAGTCATTATGTAAGGTAACCTATTTCCCCTTGTTTTTTCCTACTCCCCCCCCCTTCCTCAGAAGTTCTTGTTAAACCCTGGATTTGTGCTGGAAATGGCCCACCTTGATTATTATACGCATTGTAAGGAGAGTGATCACTTTAGATAAGCTATTACCAGTAGGAGAGTGGGGTGGGGGGAGAGAAAACCTTTTGTAGTGATAAACACCTATTTTTTCATGGTTTGTGTGTATAAAAACATCTTCTGTATTTTCCACAGTATGCATCCAATGAAGTGAGCTGTAGCTCACGAAAGCTTATGCTCAAATAAATTGGTTAGTCTCTAAGGTGCCACAGGTACTCCTTTTCTTTTGCGAATACAGACTAACACGGCTGTTACTCTGAAACCATTTATTTCACAGTTATTCTCTTATTCCTTTCAGAAGGCAATCAATCACCTCGTATTTCTTTCACTTCCCCGATTAACTATAGGCATCAGAGTGTCTCTCTGTATAAAGAATGACAATCACAGGAGCTTTCTCTGCTGTAATAACATCGAAGAATTCCATGCAGAGCCACTTTTTCCAAATGAGAAAGTGGTGGAAGCTCAAGACTTTTAATACTAAACTGAACAAAGCACTAGAGAATGCAGTGCAAGGAACGATTCTTCATTGGCAGGGAAAAGGATGTGATGCACAGGTTGCTTTTCATTCTCGAAAGTCTCTTTAGTGTTATGCTGCTATTAAAGGGATTGTACACACTGAAATATATGCTGCTGGTGTAATTCATTCTCCATGACCTTGCATCTGGTTTAGATATTTACACCTGTGCAAAGTAAGTACAAAATACAAGCAAATCAGAATTTTCCACTCACAGTGGTAATATTATGCAAACTTTTTCAGAAAGCAACCCTTGAAAGAGTCCCTAACTAGCACCTCTTTTCTGTTTCTCTGTAATATATGTGGTATTTATCAGAAAGCATGAAGATGGGGGTATGTTAAAGGTTTTAATAGCACTCATTTGGGATAAGCAGCATAATTCACACATAGCTTTCCCACTCATCAATAATGTGTCTATCCAAACTTTATGCAGATTAAACCTATATCTCATATCACACTAGCATGCTTTAACTCTTTCTCTAACAGTTATTCCTGCAGTAAAGCAGAGGTGGGTAAAGTTATTGCTATATAGGGCCTGATCCTGCAAACACTTACACATGTGCTTAAGTGTTTGCAAGGTTGGGGGCCATAACTTCTTATACAATCACTCAGTAAAAATACACTCTTTGGGTGATCCCTAACGTGAGTTTCTTTTAGGGATGACTCCATAACTCGTGACTGGCATAGGAGAGTGGTGACATTGCTGGCTGGTGCATAATCATCCTCTCCTATTTTATAAACAAATGACATGGGCCACATGCAGCAGATTATTATTTCCAGGTGTACAATGGACACATTATTGGTAAAGGGTAAAATGATATTAACACTTCCCTCCCTCCCAGAGGTGTTATGAAATTTAATGTTTGTAAAGCACTTTTAGATCCTTGGTAGAAAGGATTATGGAAGTGCTGGTATGTTAGATAAAATATTAAGCTGGGTTTCCTTTCTCATGCTCCATCACAAAAAGAAGAGAGGACTAGGAAGCTCACTATACTTTGGGCACAAGGAACAGTGGTATGCCAGCAGCAGAAACCTCTCCCTCCCTCCATACCCAACCACAACTAAGGCACTAGTAATAAAGGTGAGGGGAGAGATAGATGTAATTGTGGTCAATTAGACTTCAAGAACACAGCACCCTTCAAACTTGTAAGGATTAGGAAATGGAATCTCTGCTCAGAGCTCCAATAGTGTCCAAGAAAGGACCCAGAGAGCAACCAATTTGCAATGCAAAACCTTAAAATTTCATTGGAATGCTTTGTATGATTATTGTAGAAATATGGGTCAAATTGCTTCTTTGGGCCAATGATTCCCTTTGTATAGACATATAGGTACAACTTCCAGAACAGTTAGGTGCTACTGTAATAAAGATGAAAAATATATATTTAATTTGCTACAGGTCATCAGGACCCTAAATAGGAGGCAGACAGAGATACCACTGAGGTCCAGAGACACAATCAGTTCCCCTGCAGAAGCCACCATTGGGTGTCCTCCTGCACCTGTGAAGAAGGAGAACAAAGCAGAGAAAAGGTAGTGGGCTGCAGGCTTTCTGGGGCTGTGCAGAGGGAGAGGGAGAGGGAAGATGGTGAGCTGCAAGGAGCTCCAGCTGTTGCTGAGGCAGAGCACAGGGCAGCATCTCCTCTAAGAGATGGGGAGAAAGCTCAGGGCTCCGGACAGCACCTCCCCTGGGGTGCAGCGTTGCTCCCCCTGCCCCTGTACCTGGGGGGATGATGGGGAGGGGAGTGAGAGGACAACTGGAAGAATAGAGGAGGGTTGGACCTGACTCACTGTCCCCAAAGGATTTGAGAGTTGGAGGGCTAGTAGGGAGGAAGACAGGGGTTCTGGACCTGGGGATGTGGGAACACCCCCTGGCTTGAAGGTAGTAATAACAACGAAATATATGCAAAAAGAAAAGGAGGACTAGTGGCACCTTAGCGACTAACCAATTTATTTGCGCATAAGCTGTGGTGAGCTACAGCTCACTTCATCGAAAGCTCATGCTCAAATAAATTGGTTAGTCCCTAAGGTGCCACAAGTCCTCCTTTTCTTTTTGCGAATACAGACTAACACCGCTGCTGCTCTGAAACGAAATATATGGTTTCCATTTCCAGCACCCCCTCTCTAACAATTGTTCCAGCACCCCTGGAGGGAGGAGTGGGTGCGGTGCACCCCCCAGGCCGGGAGGGGGACGGAAAGGGGGGGTGCCCTGGTTCACTGCAGGCCCCCAGGCTGGAAAGGGGGGGTACCGGCTCCCTGCGCCCCCCAGGCCAGGAGAGGGACGGGATGGGGGGGGGGGTCCCAGCTCCCTGCGCCCCCCGGGCCGGGAGGAGGATGGAAGGGGGGGGGGGTCCCGGCTCACTGCGCCCCCCAGCAGTAGGGGACTCCCAGGTGCTGGGGGGGGGGGGGCTCCTCCCATTGGCTCCTTTGCACCAGGCATCGTCATAAATGCTGGTCCCCAGGCGCCACCGGCCGCCCCCTTAGGGCCGCCGCCAGCCTCCTCGCCGGCCGGGGGGTGGGTGGCTCCTGTGGGCCGGGCCGTCCAGCCCCCAGGCTCTGCTCCCTCCCTCCCTCCCCGGGCTGGCTCCGCGGCGCGCTCCGCGGGGCCCCATCGCTGCAGGGGGGGGGAAGCCTCCGGCTGAATGGTCCCCGCTGCCACCATGAACCAGGCCCCGGCCCCCAGCGGCTCCGAACAGCCCGACCGCGATGCCCGCCCCGCGGCCGCCAGCCACCCGGCCTCCGGCAGAGGGATGCCGCCGCCGCCGCCGCCCCGTCTGCCCCGGCTCATCCACAAGTAAGAGGCGCGCCGGGGACTCCCCGGCTGGGCGCCGGAGCGGGGTCAAACTTCGCTCTTCGCTGCCGCTCCCCGTCCCCGTCCCCTTCCCCTTCGCTCTCTGCGCCGCGGACAGCCAAGCGCACTGGGGGGGTCCGTGTGCAGCCTCTCCCTCCCCGACTGACTGCTCTTTCTAGCCCGGCTGCTTTGGCAGGTCTGGCGCCTGCAAATCCTTAAGGGTCCTGTAGCTAAGTGTTTTCAACGGCGATCGCTGTTTTCCACTCTCCTAATTTAGGTACCGGCAGGAAGCAAATGCCACCCTCTGGGCCGTAGGCAAAGCCCCAGGACAAGCCATATTCAATTCTGTTCCTCTGGTTGACATGCCGTCATCCCGCCAAAGATCAGCACCGCTCCAGTTTAACAGCCAGGTTAAGTTTTACTCCTGGTGCTCGGCTGAGCTTCCTTTCAAACAGGGGCTCCAGCGCCCACATATGTTCAGCGTATTGGGTCCGCTATAATCCATTTCACTTCGTGCTAGATTTTCGGATTGTCTTTGGACGCTTCTGAAATGTTTTTGCTTTTGTGGCTGTTGTTATTTGTTGTTGCGTTCAGCACAATTCATAAAGGGAAAAGTTGTTTTCGCATGAGTTGTAAAAGGGATAGTCACCAGGCCTACAATGAGCGGAGTCAGTATAGTGCCGGTACAGACAAGGAATACGAATAGTTAGGAAAATTTACCAATCCCAGGCATAAAAGACTCTCCCTCGCCCTTATGGGTGTAATGATGGTAATAAAAAACCCCTATTGATATTTTATTTTTTTACTCTCCCACCCAAAAGGGGAAGAAATACCCCTGACACATACAGTTGCTTAAGAGTGATACCTATTTTCTGTTGGGTTAAACCAGAGGGTTAAAGACTAACTAAATGCACTGTAATTAGTACATGAAGTATGAATACTGTATAAAAATGGATACTGTATTGATATAAGGTAATTGCATGTTCTGTATCTAATTTTTGGTTTTTTGCTCTGGTCATAGCTTTATGTTAAAAAAAAAAAATCCAGACTCGTATTTTGGCAGTAAAAAAATACACTAGTAAATATCAATTTGGGAAGTGTTAGACTACTACCCTCTTGTTTTAAGATCTGCTGTTTGCTTTGTTGGTTAGAAAAGAGGTTGAGTGTTAAGCAATTTTGACATAATGGTCCAGGCCACAACAAGTATTAAGTTCTTGTGTTCAGTTGTCAAGTAAATCTCTGGTGTGATCAAACATAGCCTGAGTCACTGTAAAGTAATACTAGCCTACTAGTTAAACTTGATAATTGTAGAACTTTATCAGTAAGTGAACATATTTCCTTTAAGTTATCAATTTTCTTTAAATATTACTATATGGCCAAGATTAAGTCTACAGAGCAAACACTCTCAACCTCCTTCCCCAACATATTCAACGGAACAATGTTTATTATAAACAGACATATGGAACATTATTTTAAGATGAACATCTGTGTATTTAATTGAATTTTAAAATGTGTATGAAAGCAGTCTCTCCAAGATGTCTCTTTAGTTTGTGGTACTAAAAGTCAACAGTGTTTTTTGAAGCAGGCTGCATAATTTTATATATGAAACTTTCCCATATTTGGTATATGTGTTCACGCCAATTATTCTTATAGAAACTGAACTTCAGTTTGAAATATTAGTGTGTATAATATACAGAAATATAGTATTTATATAATATTAGTATCATATAGTTCAGCTGGGTAACGGAAGAGCTACTATATATATAAATTGTAATCCTGCCACAAACCACTTTTTTGTTCCTAAACCATCACAAAGTCTGTCTGAACTTTTAAATGACAGTCTCTAAAGATGGTCCTGATATCTTATTGTTTATCAAGATTTTATATGGCACATAACACAAAAGTTAGTGAGGTGAAGACGTCAAGGTGTTTCATGACTATCCTTCTGGTTTTTGTTTAATACTAGGAAGTACGTGATGGTACAATGCCATCACATTTTTGATAATCGCTTCTGACGGCAAATTCTGGGTAAAAATTGAAATGTGAGTCTCCCTTCAAGTCTATCTTTAAGAAGACAATTTAAAGAACGCGGTGTGCGTCAACTGTTCTGTATCAAGGCAACATGGCGTAAAATGGCAAATGTTGAACATCTCTATCTAAGGCACTGCAACTTGATCGCATTATTTTGTAACTGTGCTCCATAATTTAATCTGTGCTTCCATCTTTACATTTTAGTTGGTGCACTCCCACACGAAGTATATTAAGTAGGAAATAATGGCAAATTGTATTTTGTTCCATGAGGAATATTTGGAAATTAATTTTATAACCCGAATATTTGATTCACATGTTGGTTATTTAAGATAACAAATATAATGGTACATCTTAAAAATGCTGTATCAAATTAGCTTTTTAATGTAAATGAAATGAAATGTAAATTAGGACAGATATTATGATCCTCAAAACAAGATGCCTTAAAACAAGAAAATGGTCATTTGTTACTCTTTGCAGGAAAGTGACTTGCTGATTCATAACTAGAAAAGTTCACTGCTTATAGGAATTTTTCTTTTTCTCAAACAAGTTCTGCATTTCTTGGTTGCCTTTTTAAAACACTTGCTTAGCTTTTGTTTTTATTTTCCAAACCACAGTAAAAAAACTAGCAGCTAATCTAGAAAGCCAACTTTCTAGTTAGCCTAATGCAGAATATATTTATTTTTATTACTGTTTTGGGGGGTCTGTTTCCATTTTGTTACTTTTATTTATTAGATTTAATTTTAAGTGCTCTGGCTCCCCTGGTCCCCATAAAAGTGTTAGAAGCTATTGCAGTCTTTAGTGAAATAAAGACGGGATTATTGAAAATATTTTAAGATAACACTTTACAAGATTAACTTAGTAACCATTTATTATAAACAGTCTGTTCGGCAATTTTGAGTAAAATTAATAGAAGTGAAATTTGATACTTTGACACAAAGTATCTTTGTTAAACTCTTGCAATGTGAACATAATAAACTAACTTTCTTATTTCCAAGGATTTTTAAAAATGGTTCTCCATCCTAAATTCATAATATTTTCATAAAATGTAATTAAGTTATTTCAGGTTCCTTGCTGATATTAGACTGACTAATGAAATAAGATACATAGTACTACAGAGTTTGCTGTCTACACTCGGTTATATAATTCTAGGTCCTGAAAACATCATTGGTCTTGACTAATAAAGCACCTGAAAAGAGATTTATAGAAAGCTTAAAATTGCAAACATAAGCGTGATTTAGTTAGTTGCATTGGGAAACGACTTTTTATTCCATGGAAATAAAATACGGCTTTGAGGTCAACGCCATCGGATTATGAGATCAGTGTTGTGGGGGAATGTATGGTTAACTGATATTATTTTGAAGATTAATTTTAAAAATGCAGATATTTTATGATAAATATGTTAGCTAAGGAAAGGAAGCAAGGAACATTCTACTATTACTAGCAATTATTAATGATGATTATTTTATTGTATTCTGTTTCTACTGTGATAGTGCCTCAGGACCACAAACAGAGATTAATGGCCTATTATACTAGGGAGTGTACAAGCAAATAAATATTAGAAGCCTGTAAAATACCTAAAATAGCTATTCTGTAGATAATAATGTTAAGTAGCTGTTTGAACTTTTTTTCTTTTTTGCTAGAAAAGTTCACTTTTACAAAACACGTTTTATATTTTAGATGTTGCACTGCACAATTCAAAAGCAATTTTAGCCCCTGGTTCAGTGTTGTACTGTATCACCTGCTCTTAGGTTGTATGGGAATGCTTAAGAATCAAGAAGAAGCAAAAACTTGTACTGGTAAATCTTTGGCTTCCAAGATGCATGGTTCACTGCTGTGAAATAGAACAACTAGCTAGAAATAACTTTGAGAAAAGACTGATTAGCATTATTAACTTAAATATAAAGAGACTTCATGAAATGCGGGTTGAATTCTGTATTAAAAATCATAGTTAAAAAAAGCTGTAAGTAAATACACAGTTGAGGGCATTAATTGTAACTGAGTGCATTGAAAATTTTAAATGATTAGTTGCACACTTGCAGTTTTAATAATTTGTCATGGATATAATAATATCTAGCAAAAATGGCGCGGTTTTGTAGCCTCCGGTAGATACTGTTGACATAGGCTCATTGCATCTGTTTTGCAATCTAAGACATCTAAAATAATGAGACAAAAACAAAGCAAATATTTTTTTCTAAGGGAAAATGTTACCTCACTGTCATGTTTTGAACTTTTTGGAAGGAAGATGAAATTTCCAACATCTGTGCCTAAGTGCTCATCAATTTAGACCAGTTTTAGGGATACACATGTTGGTGCTGAACATTTTCAGAATTCCTTCCTTTACTCCCTACATCTTAAATAAGGAATCTAGTTGGGAGAAAAACAAGCACTGAAGGAAAACATACTGTGAGACGAATTAGTATGTTCAGAGATCTAAGAGAGGCTTCCTTGCCTTATATCCTAAAATAGCTCTTGTTCCCAAATTAGGAAAAGGATAAATCTAACGAATCTGTTTTTAGTTGTTATTTTAAAAAATTAAACGTTAGCATCAAGTTTTCATATTGCTTACTGGGGTTTGTTTTTTTTGCTGATAAGTGTAACTTTTTTCAACTATAGGACTCTTTGGACTAGCTTGAGAGAGAAAATATTAAACATACGTCATTATATCCATTAGTCATGGCAAATAGCTTTTTACATATAGTGCATGCTTAGCTGCTATTTAACAATGGTACTTTAGGGGAAAAGCTGTTTTTATTGTCTTTGTTCTTATAGATCTAGACTTTCCATATTTATATGCACATTTAAATGACAGTTTCAAAAAAGGAGTTAATTTGATTCTTTACATTTCTCTTTCCCCCTATCCAACAAAACCATCACAATGTAGTTAATGCCACTTATAACTATGTGATCTTCTTTGCTTTTTCCCTCAGTCCCAAATGAAAAAAAATTACCGTAGCCTTCTTCACCAAGAAATATTAACACAAAACTGGAAAGGGAATATAAAAACTAGATCAAGCAAAACTGGCATTGTGGTGTTAAGCAGAGCTTTACTAAGCTACATCATCTTAGTCCTCCCATCTGCTGTTTGTACGTTGTGTTTTTACATTCTGCAGGACCGGTAACTTGTATTTATCTGTGAAGTTTCTAGTGCATTACTGATACTATATAAACGAGTCCCTTCTCAGACAATGCCTAGTATTCAAGCGCAAAATGAAAACTATTTCAAGAGTCACTTCAATTTGAAATCTGATTTTTTAATTTTTTTTTTTTTAACAAAATGAGTTAAAAGTCCTTTCAGGCACTACTGGTGCCCTGGAGTCCACCTGTCAGTGCTTGTGGCTTAGTTATAACTTCCTACTGAAAATATTTTTCTCTCCCCTGTGACTGTGTGGAATACTGTACATGGGAAACAGAGAAACTGACTATGCACGAGGTGCTGCCAAAGGCACAGAGTAAGCAAACTGAAAAATAGATTTCTTTTTCTCTACTCTAGTCAATTTACGTTTACTGCCAATAGTAGGTAACATATTTTCAGGCATAATGTGTGGGTTTTTTTTTAAGTCGATGGCATTATTTTAATAATATAACTGTCTGAAACCAGGATTACAGAATTTTTTTTTTATCCAGGAATTTTCCTGTGGGCTACATAATAAAACTGAACAGAGTTTTGTCCTGAGATGAGCTCAACAGGTTTTAGGACTTGAGGAGGGAGCATTGAGATGGAGACAGAAGTGGAGCACCAAGCAGAACTATGCTTTTTAATAAGCCTGAAAAAATCCCCCTGTGCACAAATATCCCATTGAGCCTAACTTTTATGATTAGTTATGGTCATTATCCAATTTTGGATGACCCTGCAAATATGGAAGTTGTTTGGTAGATTTTAATGCTGCTGAACTGCAGCTGGCCTGGATAGCAGGCAGTGCCCACAGTTATAGTGCTAAAGACTTCAGTGAAAAGTGAAATGAATCCATGTTTTAGGAGCAGGATAAGGAAATAATTAAAATAATTAGTGTTTTATGGAACACAACAAATGGGAGTGGATTCCTTCTTACGGTTACTAAATTGAGTGGATCTAGTTCTTTTTTTATTGGAAATTCAATACTACTGTTCCCATCAGTGAGGAAGATGGGAAATGTTTGCCTTCGTTAAGCAGTCAGCTCTTGCTACAGGCATTGTGAATGCAAATGCTCAAAGCAGTAGATATGTATAAGCTTGCATATTGACGCTACCACTAAACGACTATATGACATTCTTATCTTTGTTCTTTCCTGTATAAAGAGCCAATGTATGTGGACAAATTCAGCCTTGATTCAGTATTGCAAGAATCCTTTCTAAGGAATTGTCAAAACAATAATTAGAAGTAGTTACTTTAAAGAAAATTAATATTACACTTTGTATGTATACAGGACAACACAGATGTGTTTTGGGAGGGTAATGAATGGAGGCATTATTTGCAACAATCACTATACTGGACTGAAACATTTTATGCACTTTGCAGATATTACCTTGATTTTTTTTTTATCCTAACAAATTCTTTTCATCTCTTTTCCAGCTAGACATTTTATCATGCTCTTCTCCCCCACCTCCTGAGTATATGTCCCCTGCTTTCGTCCACCTCATTCTTTGTAACATTTTGTACTTGATTTAAGGACACAGTTGATCTAGCCTCTGCCCCTGCTTTCTTTATATCACACTAATGACCTCTCAATGGGAAGCTGTCACTTTATGCTGTGGTAAAAACTAGCAATCCTGCCCTCTTGTATTGTGGAAACTTTTAATAGTTTGTTTGTTCTGGCATCAAGCACAGTCTATTTCACAAATTCCTCCTGGCTGTGATTAGAACAAATGCGAATTATGCGCATTTTGCATCGTACTGCAGGATACCGCTTAATGCTTTTGTAGTGTATTATTTGATTAGGGGGTCGATGTAATTATAATGCACAGAGGCTATTTTTTCATGGCAGACTTATTGCATAAAGAAGTTTAGACCATATGCAGACCATTAGATTAAAAGTTATTTTATCTTTAAACAACACCTATTAATCAGACCACATCCGTTTATCTCTTATAGTCAAAAGATTTCAAAGGGGCCAACTTTGTCATTTAGTTTTCCTTCATAAGCATATTGTTAGGCCAACTAGGTTGACAAAGACTATGGGTGCAATGTTTAGTGATATTATGTGGACATATAAATTGCAGCATAACTGACAGTCTTTCTGAATTTGCCACAAAACGATGCTCCAAAATCTAAGCTATAATTTACACAAATAAAAACTTCTCGCCCTTATGGGTGGTTGTGAGGATAGCCACTAAAATGTAAAAGCTTGCGGGATGTCTGCCTGAGTCTGCAGACAGCTTGCATCTGTAGCTCTAGGAGGAGTGAAAGGTTGACTTTCATCAGTGTGGTGTTAACTCTGCAGCCTATTGATAATTGAAATGGTAATATGGATAACTCTTTCACTGCTGATCCTTTTTAATAGATATACCCAGATTACATACTCCTTCCACAGTTTAGGATGTCCTGCATATACTGGGAATGAGTGAAGTGGTGTGAGAAGAGGAATTTAACCCTCTTTCCCCTCACTCTGATTGCATTCTAGATGCAAAACCCCAGCTGTTCCCTACCTCTCTGTCAAAACCTCCGGCTTCTCCCCAAGATACCCACATTGTAGCCTTTTGTTTTCAGTCCAAAAAATGTGCAGCATATTGAAACTTGGTAGCAGTGTAAAATACCCTGAATATAACATCACCGAGGATGCCTGGGTTTGATTCTACTGAACAGTGGGGAGGCATGTTGTGATGGGGTGTGGGAGTCAGGGGCAGATCTACTTAATTCAAGACCAATATGTCTTCTAGGACATAGGGCCTTGATAATGAGTATGCATTTTCTCTTAACGTTTGTATCATATTTTGGGGAATACTGAACTACTTGCAAGTCTAAATAGTAACTTGGCAGTTGAGTCTTCCTTTATTGAGCTAATAAATCGCCTCTCCCCCTCCCCCCCTGCCCCAGTGTGGGTTTTTGTATGCCACATGTCAGAGCACCAGTAACCTGAGAAAACAGCAGAATCTATTTTCCACACTAAGAAGCATTATTTACAGGCAACTGTATCGGCTTAAAGGTAGTGTTCTTTAGGGGAAAGTGCATTGACGTTATTTTCTAGTTCAGTAATATGTGTATGATTCGTTATACTGATCATTTGTAAATGGACTGTTCTTCTTTGAGCATAAGCTTTCGTGAGCTACAGCTCACTTCATCGGATGCACGAAAGCTTATGCTCAAATAAATTGGTTAGTCTCTAAGGTGCCACAAGTACTCCTTTTCTTTTTGCGAATACAGACTAACACGGCTGTTACTCTGAAACCTGTTCTTCTTTGTTGTTGTGAGACCATTACATTTTAAAAACATAACTTTTGTTTTTAAATCTGTGAGCACGCATATCAAATAAATACAGTATATTTCTTTAATGCTATGCAGGATACTGCATACTCTTTCTCCCTACTGCCTATTCTCCTTGGAAGTAAACTGAGTGCTGGCAACTTAGAGCATAGAGAAATTGTTTGAGAAATTCCCTCCATTATCCACAAATTAAACATGAGTAGCCTTATTCTCACAACTACATACTCAGCCTGCTCAGCATGGATGATGATGTTGGATGCAATTCAGAGATATTTTCAAAAAATGCATTTTCCCAACATAAGAAGTTTGTTGGTGTTAAAGATTACACACATCTCAGATTGGGGCTGAAGTTATGAGAGGGTTTCTTTTCTTTTCTTTTTTCTTCTTTCAACAGGAGAGAAATATTAGTAAATGAGGCAGCATATGTCTCAGCTCTTGACTTCTTTTACCTACCTAAACTCTTCCATTAACACATCTTAAAATTCACACCGTAGCTATGCAAGTACTGTGAGCCACCCATTTGTGCTCTACTCTTTCGCCACCCAGGCACTTGGTTCATTCTTTTAAGGTCAGCCATGGTTTCCACCCTCCTGCCAGCCAGTAACTGAGCATCATGCTCTCTCCTCTGTTTACAACTTTATTTAAGGTCATTATTTTACGTTGCAGTTTACGTTACTGTCTTTTGGACAGGCCCACCCTCCTGCTGATGTCCATTGCTGGCTGTTCTTGAAATGTGTCATGAGGCTAAACATTTTAGAAAGCCATGTAGTTAACCTCTTCTATTACGTTTGAACTGCTTATTTTGTCAGTGATTTTCCCCCTTGATGTTAATGATCATGTCCTGGCAAGGATTTTTCTACTGAACCATTTATTGGTCAGGAACGGCTGCATGTTTTCCCCTTGGTTACTTGTCTTTGTTTTATGGCCATGAAGGGCATCCTTGGTGTGTGTCTAGAGGCGAACAAATTTGCAAATAGTGCAATAGACCGTGGCCCACTAAGATGGGTTTTAGTAGCATAATGGACAAAGGAGTTTGTAGATAGAACAGATTAAAAAAAAATTCTATGGCTCTTGATTCAAAGTCAATAGTGATTAAAAACTATACACTTTCAGTTGATAGCCTAATCTTTGGACTGGCAGACCATTTGAACATATTAGTGTATTTCATCACCTATGTATACTTAATGTGCCAAATATGTACCTATTTCATGTTTAATAATATAAGTGGAGGTAAAGAGGGGAACTTCTACAAACCATAGAACAATATGTCTTCAATAAACTGAACTTTGTTCCAGAAGACTATTCTTCATTATTGTCCAAGCTAAATTTCTATTTAGAGAATAAAATGGACTGAACTTGTTTGAAAGTAAAATAGAATAATTTTACTCTTTGTATTTCATTTTATGGTTGCATTTTAGATGATCCAAGTATGAGTTTATGCAGAATAAAACACCAGCTTTCTTGTAATTTACATATTCCTGCATTATGTGGCCAGTCCAGCTTTATTTCCTCTTTGGATATAGTATACAGACTATGAGTCTGATCTTGCAAAGCCTTATTCACACACATGAGGGTTACTTATGGGCTCCAATCCTCTCAGCAAACCTCACAAAGCATCCTGAATATTACCATTAAGCTTTGCCTCTGAAGGCACTGGAGCTGCGGTACAAAAACACTTAAAACACAATAATAATTAATAACAAAGACTTTATAAATATACAATAGAGGCCAAAGAAAGAAAGAAACATCTAAACCATGTGCCATCTTATTTTAAAGGAGCATGGTATCTGGGAGGAGATTCTACACAGGATCCAACATTAATTAAAATAGAAATCTATACAATGTTGCCTTTGAAACAGGTGAGGGATGGGCTGAGGCAGGTGTCCAGTCTTAATAAACTTCCACACCCCAAGGTCCTCCACAGTAATGATGATAGCTATCTGATTTCAGACATAAAAATAAGCAATTACAGAATTTAAAACTTCTCACCTGATCCGTTATCTGGCTATTATACCTGTAACTCATCCTATGCATTAGAAAGTAAATACAGTTGGTAACATTGCACAATTTTATCACAAATCTTGCAATGTTTTTGGTGTTTTGCTTAAAACCTCAGCTCCTGAGAATGTCAGGTTTCTTTTTTGAAAAAATAAAAAGTAAGTTTTTGGTCCTCATGCTTGTAGTGCGAACAAAGTGCGAACCCTGCAGATTCAAAAACCAGAAGGCAAAGAAAAACCCAACCTTTATTTTTGAAAACCTCATAATTTTAAGCGTATCTCATGAGTTTTTTGCAGTCTGATTCATGACTTGTGAATACTTGGAGTTAGCAGAAGGTAAAGCTGTGGCAGTTTGAATTGATGAGGTTTCAAATACCGGAGTGGGATGTTGATCATTTAATGAAGATTTCACAGTGTTGCTGTGTGAGATCGTTAAAAAAATTCTTCTCCAATTCATTCTGCATGAAGGAAGTGTCCCTCTGAGTGACACGCATCAGGACCATACATTTCCCTCTACATCTCTCAAGTACCATGGTAGGGGCTACATGGGCAGACTGCATGGGGTCTCCGCTCAGACTCCGTTTTGGCCAGCATGGAGTTGACTGAGGACAGTCCAGGAGGGAGGACATAAGGTCCCTGCTTACACAGATCCAGTGATCCAAAAGCCCCATTTGCGGGGAGGGGAAGGGTGACAGCTATTGTAGGATGGAATAGCTAGAAACAGGGGGTCCACACTGACTATTCACATTTATTTATTAACTGAAAACAAGAACAACCTTTTAACGATTTGAGAACCATCCAGCTGTGCACTCAATTAACCTCTGAAACCAAACACTCCTGTTATTGTTTCACTTCTCCTCCTCCTGTTCCTTTTGATTACTTGCCATCCACTTGTTGCATCTTGTGTTAAAATAGATTGTAAGATCTTTGGGGCAGGTATTGTCTGTTACTGTGCATGTGTGCAGTGCCTAATCGCATGGGGCCGTGACCTTAACTGGGGGCTCTGGCTACTACTCTGGGGTTGGGGGCTGAGTTGCAAAATTCACATTGTTCTCTACTGTGGTCACATGACAAAGAGACAGCTGCTTTCTTCAAACAAGGAACTCCATTCTAATAAGGAAGAACAATTTTCTCCTTTAAAGCTAATGTATACTCTGCTTCGTTGTAGAGCTTTTGACTGGCTCCCTGCTACAGATGTAAAGAAACATTGTACCTGTCCTCATATATGAACAGTTGTTTACTAGGGTTTTTAACAGGTAGGGCGAAGACTTCACCCATATTGCTTGTTGACTTAATAGTGCTCAGTGTAAGAGATTTTTTTCCCCATGTGTTTTAATTTAACACCACTCTTACTTGTGGAGTTGAAAACAAAAATTTTTGCTTTACCGTTTCTTCAAGTTAAAGCACCATTAACTTAGAGTTGGTAACAATGTCCCAAGGCTGAGTACTTGATTGGCAAGTTTTAGCTTTGAGTAAATTTTCACAGCTGATCTACAAATCCCTGATGGACCATTAGATGCTTGACAGTAACCCTGGCAGGCACTACTATAATAATTGTAGTTTAAAGTTTGTTATATTTAGCTTTCTCTGCTCTAGTTGGAAGTCTAATGTGACTAACCACTGTTAGAGTTATCTCATTACAAATATACCATTACGTTATCTGCATATCTTTTGCCAGTCAATTTTAAATTGGAAGTTGCTGTCCATACCAAACTGTAGAATGGCAATTTTGACCCATATTCACTCACAGTGGGCAAGGTATGGGATGTCAGAGGATCTGATTAGTAACAAATGGACCCCAGTTCTCAAGTTTCCATAGAGAATTGCAGCACATCACCTCCCACTTCCCACCTTCTCCCCAACAACACACACACACGATGGCTGAGAGAGCTAGTTAGTCAGGGAAAAGATTCTTAAAGTTAAAAGTGATGAAGATCCACATCTAGTCCAGTTACACTGAGAAACACACAATTTCCTGACGTTATTTTAAATGGCAAATACTGAGATAAACTTATTTATCTGCAGCAAGGTTGCCAAGTATATGGGTGACCACTAAACTCTAAGAGAAGGGCTGGCATCCTAGCACAGGTGCCAGTAGGCGGATCAACAGGCACTTCCAGCAAGACTTCAGTTACTTTTATTGTTTGTGCTTTGTATTACCGTAGCACCTTGGACCCTAGACATGGACCAGGATCTCATTGTGCCAGGCACTGTACAAACATAGAACAAAAGCACTGGTAGACTTGCAAATGCAAGTGGAAGGCTGGTAAATGAAACAAGCCTTTTAGTATGACAGGAATTGAAAACCATTGCTCAGATCGACATCAGGACACCAATGCAGCTGGAAACAGACAAGTTACTACTAGTATCGGATTGGCTATGATGTTGCCTGTATCAAGCTTCTGAGAACACCCAGGTAAATTAGGGACCTGATTCAGGATCTAGTGAAGTCAGTGGAAAGACTCCCTTTGACTATACTGGCCTTTGGATCATGACCTACTGGTTCCAGAAGCCTGGGCAGACTCAGAATGAGCTGAGTGCTCAGGCAGTGAATAAAAAGTGGCTTTGCTTTCTCACCTGACAAATCCTGAGTGAACGTTGTACTTGCCATTTGATGTAATCTGGTGCACTTCCTTGTGGGAACGAGCGGTGATTGCTCAGTAGTGTAGGGGAAGGGGTAGGAAGGCGATCGCTGCCAAAGGTAAGGAATATTTCCTCCCCTCCCTCCCTGGGCTTGGGCAAAGAGAAATTAAATGTAATGCAAAATGATTTTTGACTGACTATATCCAAATTTAGAACATAAGAACGGCCATACTGGGTCAGACCAAGGGTCCATTTAGCCCAGTATCCCGTCTTCCAAATCCCTTCAGCCTTTTCTACAGAAGCTAAATCAGCAGCTCCTACATAAATCAGTAAATCCTTTTCTGTATTTCATTATACATGAAGGCAATTTGAAAGGCAATATCTAAACTTTCTATCAACGGGGAAGGAAGAAGGAAAAATGGTCTCTGGTGCTAACTCAGGCAAATTTGAAATTTTTGATGGGAAAAAATTGTCCAGTGATGAACTCATATTAAAATTTATATATTAAGAGAACCTGAAATTGTGTTCCTAATGGTCTTGCTGCAAGGTCAATAAAAAGCCTGTGTGATGCAGTGAGCCATGATAAAATGTGCATTGAAAGTGTGCTCTTGATGGAGGGACAGAAATAAGTCTGTTTAAAATGTTTCCTTGCTAGGAAGCATCTTTGATTGATAGACATCCATTATAAAAGAAATAGGGTTAGTCGTCATCATCATCAGTCCTTGCTTTCAAGTGGCTTTGCATTCCATTTGTGGCAATGAGCTCTCTAGTAGGACTTCACACTCTTGTGGCAGAAATGTGATGCTAAGGATGTCTGAGCCAGTTATGATATCAGACACTTAAACTAGATAAATCTTTAAGATCAACACAGTTTTAAAGGAAACAAAACTAATTGCTTTCGTATGGACTACACTGACAGATGAAACCATGCTGATGGCAGAAAGAAAGAAAACATCCCTCAACTCATAAATTTTTTATGGGATGATTTGCAAAGCAAAGAAACTTTGTGGTGTTGTATAGAAATGAGGTAGGACTCTAGCAAATATATCAGCCAAAACCAGTATTAGAATAAGAAAATAACGATGTGAAGAAGATGGATATGAGCACATACAGCTGTCAAACTCTGGAAGAAGTATATAGCGACGAGCTCTCTGTTTCTTCCCTTAGGGTTGAAAGAGTGGGAAGCAAGTGATTATGGGCCAGCTTGTGAACCCCTTGGAGAGCATTTATTCACTGAGATAGTGAGACTCCTCATGGAGTGACAGGATTACTCACTGAGTAAGTGCTCACCAGCTTGAGTAAGGGGTTCACAATCTGGCACTGAATGGCAACAGTGGGTCCAAGTGGTCCCATTGATTTGGATGCCAGCACTTACATGAGGATAGAGTTTACAGGATCTGGCTTGATATGAGTCCCTACTTAAGAAAAAAATTATAGTAGGAAAAATGAATCTTAAATCATTTATTTTGATGATTGTCTTGCCCTAAATTAAAGGTGGGGGAAGGCTATCAGAGAGGGCAATGGATGAAGTAATGAGTCCATCAGCTTTTTATGGCTTTGGGAAACCCAAGGTATTGTACAGAAATTAAACCAAGCCTGTGGGTTTTTTTGTGGTTTCTTTTCCCCCCTAATGTCCACAA
This sequence comes from Eretmochelys imbricata, assembly GCF_965152235.1. NCBI lineage: Eukaryota > Metazoa > Chordata > Testudines > Cheloniidae > Eretmochelys > Eretmochelys imbricata. Next base: position 116,412,183 of record NC_135578.1, on the reverse strand, counting down.
GTGCCTTCTTTTGTTTTTGCTGGTCAGTGCTCCTCTCCCCCCCACCTCCCTGTGTGAGCAGCAGGCGGGGCCTCAGGAGGAAGAGGCTGAGGAGGGGCGAGGCTTCACGACAGAGCGTGGGTGGAGCAGGGGACAGGGCCATGGTCCAGGTGCCGGGGCTCACAAAAGATTAATTCAGCCTTCCGGGTGCTGCGCACACCCTTTTTTTTCTTTTTTCTTTTGGTGGGTGCTTGAGCCCCAGAGCACCCACGGAGTCAGCGCCTATGCTCACATCATTAAGTGTTTTCTGGCTTAAAGGTTTTCTTTTCCTCCTATTGTTTAGAATTAGACTAAAACTAATTTTTCCCCCAGATAAAAATGGAGGGAATTGGTTTTATTGTTATGGGAGGGCTAATCAAAATCTCACAATTTTAAATAATGAGTGAGACAGTCTGCAATAAGTAAAATGAGCCCATATCCTATTCAGTCTGGCACAGGTAACTTGGAAGACAAGGCAACATGCTCACAACATTCACAACAATATAACAGTTTCATGCATCATTGGATGTGAATGTAATACCAATGTTTGTTCCTGAAACCTCCGAGTCTATTGATGAGGAAATTTTCTTTTCCTCAAAATAGGTGAAGAGGTCATTTTTTAAAACTTGGTTTTGTTAGAAATTGATATATGGTTCAGTGAAAAACTGAAAAAAAGATTTGCCCTTGTCCCATGCAATGTTAACCTTTCAGCAGCCTATCATTTCTGAAAGTTCTCTGACTGATTTATGTGCCTTTGAGCATGAGTGGCCCAAGGAAGTAAACCAGAACTTTTTCCTGCTTCAAAGGGTGTACGGATTTAACTAGGACTACAGCAGTTTATTAATAGAATCTGCTGCATTTCCTTCGTACAAAAATACAAAGAGCGCTTTGCTGAGAGAAATTTTTGCTGCGCCTCTCTGTCTTTATGGCTCGCTCATCACCCAGCTAAAATTAAAAAGTGAAGTAAGGCTGCTCTTGCACTCTATTTTTAAATTGCTTTAGCATATGAATGTGAGTGTGAAATCTTTCTTTAGGCCTCCGTTAACTCAATTACCCACTTATTCAAAACATTCTCTCCTCAAATTACTGGGTTATAACTGTGTTAACATATTCTGTGTACATGCTAGACAGTATGGCTCTCAAGGTAACATGCTTTTCTTTAGCTACCTATATTTATTTCATTTTTTGTATGGTCAGTTTGTAGTTATATAATCACTAACCAGTGATGATAAGAGATGCCACAGAAGGCCAGCCAGTGTCTTTAAAATCTGCCTTGATCTTCAAGAATCCGAGTGAATAGAAATAAAAAAGATTATCTATACAATTCCTTCCCTCCTAGGAAGCATTACAGCTAAGGCTGGATGAAAACTCCTCTTCTCCCACCCCCAATTCTTTTTCAAGTGGCAAATTTTCATTTGAAATTATTCATGGGAAATTTTCAGATGGGAACGAAATTTTCATTTCATTTAATTAGAATTGAAATTTTTATTTTGATTTGAATTAAAATGTTTGTTCCATTTTGGTTTACAAAAACATTTTACATTTTTGGATCTTTGTTTTTCACCTTTGTACCTTTTTCTTTTTGCCACTCTGTTGAATAGAATGAAAAATGTCTAGGCTTTATTTTTTCATCTTTTTCCTTTATTTCACTCTAACTTTTCAACTTTGGAAAAGTCGCAAGTGACAAAAGGAAAAATGAAACACGGTAACTTTCCCACCCTGTAACTTTACATTTTGTTCTTAACCGTTTGAAAAGTTAGAGAGTAGCAAAATTAGTGTTGTTTTCCTTTTGTCATTCTTCAGAGCTTTTCCAGCTTTAGAAAAGTTGTAAAATTAGAGAGTAGAAAAGAGAAAAAAGAAAAAAAAAAAAGGGGGGGGGGAACCCAACAACCCTCCCTCCCCATCCTGACTCTGGACTTTTTGCGATCAATGGTGAAAAGGAGGAAAACAAATATTCAAAATTTTGAATTATTTTGAAAAATAAAATGAAAATCACAAATAATAACTAAATGAAAATGTGTTTTGTTTAGAAACATTCATAGAAAAACTGAAAGAAAAATGCCAAACAACATTTCCCTGTAATATATATAAATTAGCAAGACATTTCTTCATTCAAGACATTTTGTCATGTTGAGAGACCTGCTATTTCTTGGAACACAGGGATTTCTGATCCCTGAGATATTGTAATCCCATGAGGAGTTTCTAGTGGCCACCATGAAAACGAATAGGAAAGCATTGTGTTCACACAGGGAGAAATCATTGCTCCCAGATTCTTGATGTGTGTCACCTTAGTTTCAGACAATCACATTAACGAGGGAATACAGGGCCTGATCCAACTCCTGCTGAACTCAGTGGGAATCTTTCCAGTGACTTCAGTGGAAGTTGGATCAATCTCATAGTGAGTGGACTTTCCTCCTTCAAAGCTCTTCTCTGCCACGATGCCTGTCAGACATTAGCCAGTTAATGATGGATTAAAGATCAGCCATGGAAATCAGTGGCACTTATATAATATATTTAGCATTATCAGGGGGAAAATTGCATCTCTATATAAAGATTGTATATCTTTCCTCTGCACAGGCCTCCTTAACTTGTAAGATCTTTGGAGTGTGGACCGTGTTATGTGTTTGTGTAGCAGTGTGGAATCTTAATCCTGATTAGGGCCTCTGGACACTACCGTAAAATAAATGGTAAACTTAAAAGGAAACTCTTGAGGGCATATATTATTTCTGTGATTCTGTTCCATTGATTCTTTTGGGATGTGGAAGCAGACCCTTGGTGATGAGCATGGTATAAAATTTAGATGGCCACACATTCTTAAGACTTCCCCAATTTCTTTCCTTTTGAAGTTCAGAGCTGGCTGAGGTTTCGAGAATCTTAGCAAAGAGTCTTAGACCATGGCTCATCCTCGGGACCAAACTACTACACTGAATAAATTATTTAATCAGAAGAGCTTTCAAAAGTAAGGGATCTGAGAGGTTTCATCTTGAACTCATGCATCAGAGAAGAAGCCACCACCTTTCTTGGTTGTTTTCCATGTTCACTCTGTCGAGTTCCTTTGTCTCCAACAGGAAACAGAAGTGCTTCTCCTGATCAAGGTTTGGTCTAGGGGTAAGCGAGGCATAATGTCTTTGGTCCCCTCTTACCTCTCTTTCCTCTGCCACCCCATATTGGAGTCAAGGCTTTAGGGTTTGCATCAGTGCCCTGCTAGGATTCCTTTGTTGATTATTCTTGTTCAAGTGGTGGTCAGGCCTCCCTCTGTCGTTTTGCTGTAGTTAGGTAGTGATACTGACGTTGGAGGAGGAGGAAAGTTTAGAAAGGCGTTTCCTGTAGTGTCCAAAGCCTCCTGGAATGGTGTAGAGTGGGAATGTGTAGCAGGGTCAAATGCCCCCTATGTGCCCATGCCCCCTTGTGGCCTAGGGTCATGTTACAGACAGCCTGCCTCAGTTCCCTCTTGGAGTGTTCAAATAAAACTTCACCCAGGCTTCTTCTTGGTAAAAATAGACCACCTTGGGAACTGGGTGAAAATAAACTGCAAATAAAACTAAAAATCCCAAACAAAGTCCATTCCTAAATCCACACAACACAAGGTTTCTCTTCCTCCTCCTAGGCTGTCCTACCTGGGGCCTTTGCAGTCTTTTCACTGCTTGGACAAGGTCTCTCCAAGGCCTCCTTGCGTGAGCAACTACCTTGGTCTCAGGGTCACCCCTGAAGTACCCTGTCCTCACTCTGTGCAGACTCTGCCACAATTTCTTGAACTGCTGCCCCTTGTTGCTCTTTATAGGGAATTACCTGGTCCAACCCAGGTGTGCCTCATTCTGTAATCAAGATTGGCTAGTGTCAGCCCTTTAGTGGCAAGCCACCCTGTTACAGAATGTTTAAGTCTACCTTGGGCCTAATAAAATAGTAAACGCGTTCTGAGAGTGCCATCTTTTGGGCTGGTAATGCAAGTGATCCTGGGCCCCTGTCTAAGTCCTGCATGCTATCCATCTGCACGGCATCTTTCTGCTTATCTCTGTCTCTCCTGCCCACCAGAAATACCTGAGATTCCATGTACTTGGGTGTTAGCTGATAACACATTTCTGTTGCTGGATAGAGTATCATGTTGCTCTTCATGGTGATAGACAGTAGTATGGCCAGATAGCTAGACAGTGATGCCAAGTAACACAAACCTGGAGCCACAATGTCATATCCTTCCATGCCAACCTTTATGCTTAAAATAGTCTGCCTACTAATATGTGCCCCATCCCCCATTCCTTCTTCGGAAAACCCTTGGAAAACCATCCGTTCTGTTAAATGTTCTAGCTGTATTTATTCAAAGACTCTATAATTCTTAGATTGCTGTTTATTCAGGAAGTGTAACTTGAGTGTGCATGGAATCTACTTTCCTTTACAATATACAGAGTTACAGCTGATGGCACCAAACTGTCTGCATTTTAAAATGTCTATAAGTATTGTTAAACTATTGACTGTGTTAATTTTTGTGAATTAAAATACCCACAGTGCTAATTCAGAGGCCCCAGTAAGGAAACAAAGTTTCAGGAATTCATGAAAATGCTTAAACATTCATTAAAGTCTTAAAGAAAAGCACAAACACAGGTGGCTTGCTGAACTGGGGCCTGGAATATCTGCTTGTCTAGGTGCTTGCACTGTGCTCAACACCATGGTATCTGAGCACCTTACAAGTGTTAAAGGTACTCTCCGGCATGCATGCTTTGCGTGTGTGTGTGTACACTGTAAAACGAATGCAGAACCAAACGCACGAGTCTACACATGGATCCTTATTTTCACTTTGGAAAATAAACCCTTTTACAAATTAACCATTTATTTGTATTTCTTTCCTTAGTTTTACTGCAATCTTCATATTTAGCCACAAATTTCATAGCCACTGAAAAGAACAGGAAATATCTTGATAGATCATCAAAGCACCTCCCTCTTATAAGGCCGATTTTGCAAGAAGTAGAGAGTGCAGTTCTAAAGTGTTGAGTGCCCTCTGCTCATACTCACTTCACTGAGAGTCAAGGGTACTCAGCATCTTTCAGAATTGAACCTTTGGTGCACAGCAATTGTGAGACGAAGTTTTCAAATACATACAAAAGAATGTAGGTTTTCTGAGTTCTCCATCTTACTGTAATTGTGAAAAAAGTGGTCCATTGTGATCACAGCTGTTGTCCATGCTATCTCGGCCTTTCTAAAACAAGATTGTGCCCAGCTCCAATGCAAGTGTGGAAGGAGGAAGATTTGCACTAGGAACAATGGAACACAAGTGTTCTGTGGGCTCACGGAGCTCAAGGACTGGGCATTTATGTCCAGAACTGACGAGACCATATGCTACACGCTTTCCAAGGAGGGTCAGATAGCAGAGCATCAGTGCTTCCACAATTCTACGAAGCCTGGAGCCTGAGTGAGGCACGGTGCCTTTGGGAGCATCCCATTGGTCCATGGACTTCAGCAGCATCACCAGGGCAGGGTGGTAGCTCTGTACTAGGTTCCCATCCATGGAGTTTCCCTTTTACTGACCGTGACTAATTGTGTTTAATATAGAGACACCTCCGCATTCTCACAAGCAGGTATTCTGAAGCCATAAATTGTGTCTTTAAAGCTATAACAGGATTCAAAAAGGAACTCGATCAGTTCATGGCAGACAGGCCCATCAGTGGCTGTTAGCCGGGATGGGCAGGGAATGGGTGACAGGGATAGGAAGCTAAGAATGGGTGACAGGAATGGATGACTTGATGCTTACCTGTTCTGTTCATTCCTTCTGGGGCACCTGTCATTGGCCACTGTCGGAAGACAGGATACTGGGCTAGATGGACCTTTGGTCTGACCCAGTATGGCCGTTCTTATGTATTCTAAACAATCATATGAAACTCAGGCAACTTTACTTTTGCTAATGCAAGGTTTATACTCCTCTATTAAGGATAAATAGATTAGCATAGCAATTGCTATTTAAAATTAATCTGCTGACACTGACATTGCTTATAACCAATGAGCTCTCTCAGAAAGCGGAAAGAAAATTTTATGGGGCTGGAGCGATTATGGTAGAGAGGTTAATGGGCATTTATAAAGAATAAATTAAAGGAGTTTCTTTGGATAGCTGAACTGTTTAGCAGTCACCACCGTCGGTTTAAAAAATCTTACTGGCTTTAGCATGTATGCAGCAGACACTTTAAATGCTGCACTGTGCCTTTCAATAGAATATTGAATTAAGTGAGGAGTGGATTAGAAACTGTAGCTAGTATTTAACAGCTTGAAAATGTTACCCATTTATTTGGTTGCTATACGTTTTTACATGAACAGATTTACTAGCCAAATAAAACATTTTATTTTCAATCTAAGACTATTAAAAATCCTAATGACGTTTTCTTCATATAGGGGCATTGAAAGTAGTTGTTATTATGAGCCCTTAGTGTTTTACGTACCAATCGCTCTGAATTAAAGCTGTATATGTGGCATATTTAATTTGCTGTGGTTGTATCTTGGAATTTTAGCATCATACAGTCAGTTTGGTATTTAACATGGACCTTGAGTCTGAGAACCCTCTCACTTGACAACAGATTTTATGGTGCAATGCTGAGGCAAATCAAGGTTAAGCTTTTATTCTACAGCTGCCTTCAGTGACCGATGGGAAGAGGCAGCACAGGTTAGGGATTAGGATATAGAACTAACACTCCACAAGTCAGGAACCATTGATTCTATTTTGGGCTCTGCTAATGATTTGCTATGTGACCTCTGGCAAGTCACTTTATCACCTCTTTGTCTCAGTTTCCCTAACTGTAAAATGGGGCTAATGCTGCTTACCTGCTTCCGAAAAGCACTTAGAGAGCTACAGATCAATGCTAATGCTAATAATAATAATAATTAACAATTTTCCTCTGGTTTAGCAGAATTTCACATCTCAGCATGTTGTGTAGTTGTTACTTTTCATACTTGCAAATGGTGCTTTTATTTAATCAGCAAGAGCATAACAGAATATTTTTATACTGCACAATGTGTTCACTATTATTATTTTTTAAAAGTGCTTATGCTCTCGCCCCTTGAAGGGAATGGTATCTCTCATTCCCATTCATTTGCACTGGAGTTTTCTTTTTAAGAAATACTTGCTGTGTGCTCCTAGTGGCTAGTTTAATTTAAACATCTTAGTTGTGCAATTTTTGTTTCTTAAGAGTGTCATGAGACCACATGGAACTCATTACAGGACTGGGATCTTAGATTTCACTTCAGAGACCAATTGTAAAATTTAATTTGTTATAATTTAAAGGTAGACAAAAAAAGAAATAACCCATAAAACAATAAAAGGTGCATACTTTCCCGAAGCTGTAAAACTAAACCAGCATGTAGCATCTGCTCCCAATGAAGTCAGTGGGAAAGTTATTAACTTAAATGGTTCAAGCCTTTAGAGACTTGAAGTTTGACTTAACACAGCACAGATGCCCCTCCCCCTAATTCTGAAGTGCAGATTATCCCCTTGCGAAATTTTAAAAATGTGTCAGAAATTATCAAATTACACTCAATTTAAACAGCTCTGACTTTATTTTAGGAAACAATCTATTTTTTCTTTTAGCAAAAATGATGATACTTGTTACCATGAACAGTTCATTACTTTGCAGAATCAAATAAAACTTGCAATTTGTAACAAAACAAAACAGCCATCCACAAGTGCTCTTATTTACTGGGATTTATAAGAATAATACAAAGGTGTTTCTTCCATGAACTAGTATAATAACCAAAGAACCAGCAGCAATTCAGTGAAATATAGCAATGATTAAATGAAGTATATAGGACCCATAAAATAAAAAAGAAAATCCCATTATATTAAGCAAAGGAAGATGTATACCCAGTTTACTTTATTTATTCAACTCAATTTATATATATATGTATTTATTTTACTCAGATTATTTTAGAAAAGATGTTTTACAGTTATTAATATTAATAACTCTTCCAAGGTGTGAAAACTCCCTTGTTATTGCCAAAATAATCCTTCCAAAGTAATCTGCACTGATTTAAACAGAAGTTTGTGTTAGGCTGGAAAATTGAATGTAAAGCAGAATTATTTTGTGTAATATATATTATTATATATTGACAGGAAGGATTTTTAGTTATTCAGTCTGATGCAAAGCCTGGGGTTTATGGTGAGATTAGAATCAACCCTTCTATTCTTTGGTTGCAATCCTAAAAAATAATGTTCTGTCCCAAGTAATGTGCTATGCATTGGCTCACCTATCAGTTTAGTGTTAGGATTATAGCAAGTATTTTGAACAGTTGAATGAGTGTGCAGATGTGTAATTTTTTAGCAATGAGTATGTGAAACATACCAGCTGGTGGCTACAGATAATTTGGATTGTGCTACAAGGTTACCTTAAATTCACTGATTTTCATTCATTGCATTTAAAATAAATTAGTGATCCACTTTTGGGACAAATCCTATGAAAAGCATTTTTAACATTAACAGACCTTAAAAGAGGGCATCACAGAACACATGGTTTTATTTATTTTAATGTTATAATTAGGTCACCCCCCCCGAACCATTTTAATTGCACTTATTATAAAGAGGAAAATCTGTTCAGAATTTTCACTTTCATTCAACATTTTTCTAAATTTGTGCACTTACATGGTTCATGTTCTTTTGATCTTAAGTTCTACCCCACTGTACTTAAGGGTAAATAAGGTCTTCAATGATTGTACCTTCCTGAGGAGTCAATGGGAGTCTTTCCACTGACTTGGGCCTGGTCTACGCTACCACGGTAAGTTGACCTAAATTACGCTACTCCAGCTACGTGAATAAAGTAGCTGGAGTCAATGTAGCTTTGGTTGACTCACTGCGGTGTCTACACCACACTGCATTGATGAGAGATGCTCTCCCATCGAGTTACCTTACTCGTTCCCGTGGAGTTCTGGAGTTGACCAGAGAGTGCTCTGCCAAATCAGAGCCAAATAAGACACATGACTATCCAGACTGGAAAGCAGACAATTCCATCAATGAAAATTACTTTACCAGTCAACACTCTTAGCTGCTATGTTGTACACTAGTGCATTCTTCAGCTGTATCTTCACTGACAAATGGGATGTTCAGTTCACTCCCAGTGTAGCTTCACTAGTGACAGTGGAAACTGTAGTATACGCAGGCCTGTGTTTTCACCACCATATGGTCATTAATTTAGATGATAAACTCTTGGGAGCAGGGACCATGTCTTTTTGTGTTTGCTGTGAAGAGCCTATCATGCTTGTGAATGCCATAAAATATTAAATAAAAGTCACTACCAACCCAGGGAAACTTCAGATCAGCTTCCGGTTAATGAAAAATCCTGCATCTCACTACCATACTCCTGAGCTAGCCAATCCACTTCTAGACCACATCAGTGAATTCAGATATAAAAGAGGATTGCTTGAATATATCTATATCTATATAATCTAATAAGGGTGCAGCCTGGAATTTAAATTCACACCGATATGTTATTTTTGTTCAAAAACAATAGTCTGCTTAGTAAGTCAGTAGCATATTCAAAAAATCTCTCTTCATGTGTTTATGCTGGAGCTCAAATGAGTTATGTTGTAAGTGAGGAGAAGATTTAGATTACTTCACAGTATTTGTGGTTTTCTCGTAACATTTTCCAGATGGCAGAATGTGATATGACCTATACTGTGTCATTTGCTTCATTCAGTGAAAGCTCAGCCATACCTAACAAGTAACTAAGAACCTTGTAGAAGTTCATCATGCTAATACAACCATATCTGATTAATCCAAACAGTCTTTATTACGGGGTCTGCACAGATTAACAAGTCAGTGGTCAGTGAAAGCTGGAAGATTGATTACCATTTAAATCTCTCAGATAACTAGAGATCTAATGTGGGTGAACTAGTTCAAACTGTACTCGAGTTGATGAATTCCATTTTTCTAAGGATCATTAAGTAGTTCACAGCCACTGCATTGTGCGTTTTGTTAACAATCAGATTTTAACAATATTTGTGGTTTTGGTATTTTTCCTTGAAAAGACTACTATTAGGCAAACTGTATTTTGCATTGGCTTGAAATAAAATGCACCAGAAGTAGAGTGGGTATAATGTCTGAGATCAGGCTAACCGAAACGTGCTGTTGCTCATCATTCTGCTGGTGTCATTGCAGGCATGTTGTTTACTAATTGGTGCTTTTATTAGGCTGACAAATAAGACTTACAGGTTTTTCAAAATGGACCACAATTTGAATGTTAAAAACCCCATCAAATTTTAACAGGCTCTTACAGGTAAATCCTGCATCTTCTCAGCAATGATGGTAGACCTCAGATGTACTGCGGTGGGACAGATATGAGTCCCTGTGCAGGGGCAGAATTTGGGAAGCACACGTGGAGTGAAGTTCCCTTGCATAGCGTGGAGCCCAGCTGTTTGGGGCTCCGTATCCGAGTCCCCATAGAGCAGAGCTGTAGGGGCACAGAGTCTGCAGACCCACTGATCATCATCTTCAATGGAGCAGGAGCGCAGAAATTCTGTTCAAAGAGTCCTTCTCTCTCTTCCACTTGGCCCATCTATTTAGGTTAGGTACAGGAGGGATGAAAGGGGAGGGGGGAGTTTGGAAGAGGTACAGACTTTCATAGGACATTAGCCAACCTCTGAGGAGTTAGTAAGAAACTTCCCCTATAGTCATGTTATTTCATAATTGCCCACTTCAGGATTTCTTGCACCTTCCTCTGAAGCAGCAGGTACTGGCCACAACTGCAGATGGGATATTGGGCTAGCTGAACTGGGCTGATCTAACAGGGCAATTCCTCTGTTATTGAAATGTGTTCCCTAACCAAAAAAAAGGAGGTTTGCAATCAGAGTGGATTTTCTGGAGCACTGCTTAAAAAATGAAGCAATTGCTACCATAATTTATATTTTAAAATATCTTTTGTGCTGTATCTAATTGTAACGATTGTACCCTATGGATTTTTCATATGGTTTTTATTATATGTGGCATTACCCGGCTGTAAAATATTATTATCCCTTTTACCACGTTCCTAGGGAATTCTAAAACTCAGTATGGAAATGTCTCTTTGGTGGGAAAAAGATGATTTATATGATATACATGTCTTATGGTATAGCTCTGTGATTATCTTTCCTCATCTTTACTCATTGTAACAAGCTTTTTGTTGTTCTGAGACATTCAATCCAGGCTCGTTTATTGAATCAAGCTGTCTCTGCCCAGTTCAGCACTGCTGCTGCTGAATATTCTTTGGAGTTTGATTTGTATTGCTTGTCCTGTGAAGCAAAACACATGCCAGGAGATTTCAGAAATTAAAGAACAACTTCAGAAATTAATTTAAATTATTAGCTAAGTGTTTACTTGACTCATGACCAAACATTGAGCAGTGTGAGCAAATACTGGACTTACATATATCGTTAGAAGTAGTTACCTACGAGGAAGTAACTAAGGCCATAAGCCAACTGAAGAGTGGCAAAGCATCAGGCTGTGATAAGATAGATGCCATAATATCAAAAGCTGGAAAGATGGTGAATTACGTGTGCTGAATGGTTTGGGAAAAGCAGATCTGCCTTAAAGTCTAGAGAAGAGGTGTCATCTATAAAATCTCTGAAAAGGGAGACCAGCTTACTTGTGACAACTGTAGAGGGCGACACTTCTGTCTGTACCTGGAAAAGTGTTTTGCATTATTATTGTGATTAGGACAAAAACTGCTGCTGACAAAGTATTCAGGGAAGAACAGGTTGGTTTTTGACCCAGTAGGTTGTGTTCAGATCACATTTCCACCTTGAGAAGAATTATTGAGAAAGGCTTTTCATACCAGCAGAAGATGGTTTATAACATCATTGATTTTACAAAAAGGTTTGACAGTTCCTATGGAGAAGCCTTCTGGAAGCTCCTGAGACCCTATGGAATTCCAACAAAAATTGTTAATTTGATAAAAGCTTTGTATGACGAGTCTGCGTGCTATGTCAGGACGGAGAATGGAGATACAGAATGGCTTAAACTCCTTACTGATGTAAGGCAACGTTGAATACTCTCCCTACTTCTCTTCTGCATTGTCACAGACTTTGCAGTGAGAAGACTGATGCTTGCTGCCATGGACACTGGTATGGTCTGGGCAAGAAATAAGCTGTGAAACCTCGATTTTGCAAATGTTATAGTCATATTAGAGACCAGCTTAGACAGAATGAAAAGAGTTTTTATGAGCATAAAAGCAGAAGTGCCAAAATGGGACACGCAGAAGACCAAGATGATTGAGATGGGGAGAAAATGCTGCCAACTCTGGCAGATGTATGAGTGATGGAGAAGAATACGAAAGAGTTGATGACTTCATCTACCTTGGAAGAACAATATTTCCTAATGCCCAGCTAAGAAAGCAAAGGCAAGAATCGGTAATGCCAAGTGGATTGTTCTCCCATCTGTCAAACATCTGGAAGAATAAGAAGACACATCTCTGCACTAAAATGAGATTGTACAATACTGTTAAAAGAAAAGGAATACTTGTGGCACCTTAGAGACTAACCAATTTATTTGAGCATAAGCTTTCGTGAGCTACAGCTCACTTCATCGGATGCATACTGTGGAAAGTGTAGAAGATCTTTTTATACACACAAAGCATGAAAAAATACCTCCCCCCACCCCACTCTCCTGCTGGTAATAGCTTATCTAAAGTGACCACTCTCCTTACAATGTGTATGATAATCAAGGTGGGCCATTTCCAGCACAAATCCAGGGTTTAACAAGAACGTCTGGGGGGAGAGGGGGGTAGGAAAAAACAAGGGGAAATAGGTTACCTTGCATAATGACTTAGCCACTCCCAGTCTCTATTCAAGCCTAAGTTAATTGTATCCAATTTGCAAATGAATTCCAATTCAGCAGTTTCTCGCTGGAGTCTGGATTTCAAGTTTTTTTGTTGTAATATTGCAACTTTCATGTCTGTAATCGCATGACCAGAGAGATTGAAGTGTTCTCCGACTGGTTTATGAATGTTATAATTCTTGACATCTGATTTGTGTCCATTTATTCTTTTACGTAGAGACTGTCCTGTTTGACCAATGTACATGGCAGAGGGGCATTGCTGGCACATGATGGCATATATCACATTGGTGGATGTGCAGGTGAATGAGCCTCTGATAGTGTGGCTGATGTTATTAGGCCCTGTGATGGTGTCCCCTGAATAGATATGTGGGCACAGTTGGCAACGGGCTTTGTTGCAAGGATAGGTTCCTGGGTTAGTGGTTCTGTTGTGTGGTATGTGGTTTCTGGTGAGTATTTGCTTCAGGTTGGGGGGTTGTCTGTAGGCAAGGACTGGCCTGTCTCCCAAGATTTGTGAGACTGTTGGGTCATCCTTCAGGATAGGTTGTAGATCCTTAATAATGCGTTGGAGGGGTTTTAGTTGGGGGCTGAAGGTGACGGCTAGTGGCGTTCTGTTATTTTCTTTGTTAGGCCTGTCCTGTAGTAGGTGACTTCTGGGAACTCTTCTGGCTTTATCAATCTGTTTCTTCACTTCTGCAGGTGGGTATTGTAGTTGTAAGAATGCTTGATAGAGATCTTGTAGGTGTTTGTCTCTGTCTGAGGGGTTGGAGCAAATGCGGTTGTATCGCAGAGCTTGGCTGTAGACAATGGATCGTGTGGTGTGGTCAGGGTGAAAGCTGGAGGCATGTAGGTAGGAATAACGGTCAATAGGTTTACGGTATAGGGTGGTGTTTATGTGACCATCATTTATTAGCACTGTAGTGTCCAGGAAGTGGATCTCTTGTGTGGACTGCACCAGGCTGAGGTTGATGGTGGGATGGAAATTGTTGAAATCATGGTGGAATTCCTCAAGGGCTTCTTTTCCATGGGTCCAGATGATGAAGATTTCATCAATATAGCGCAAGTAGAGTAGGGGCGTTAGGGGACGAGAGCTGAGGAAGCGTTGTTCTAAGTCAGCCATAAAAATGTTGGCATACTGTGGGGCCATGCGGGTACCCATAGCAGTGCCGCTGATTTGAAGGTATACATTGTCCCCAAATGTAAAATAGTTATGGGTAAGGACAAAGTCACAAAGTTCAGCCACCAGGTTAGCCGTGACATTATCGGGGATACTGTTCTTGATGGCTTGTAGTCCATCTTTGTGTGGAATGTTGGTGTAGAGGGCTTCTACATCCATAGTGGCCAGGATGGTGTTATCAGGAAGATCACCAATGGATTGTAGTTTCCTCAGGAAGTCAGTGGTGTCTCGAAGGTAGCTGAGAGTGCTGGTAGCGTAGGGCCTGAGGAGGGAGTCTACATAGCCAGACAATCCTGCTGTCAGGGTGCCAATGCCTGAGATGATGGGGCGCCCAGGATTTCCAGGTTTATGGATCTTGGGTAGTAGATAGAATATCCCAGATCGGGGTTCCAGGGGTGTGTCTGTGCGGATTTGATCTTGTGCTTTTTCAGGGAGTTTCTTGAGCAAATGCTGTAGTTTCTTTTGGTAACTCTCAGTGGGATCAGAGGGTAATGGCTTGTAGAAAGTGGTGTTGGAGAGCTGCCGAGCAGCCTCTTGTTCATATTCCGACCTATTCATGATGACAACAGCACCTCCTTTGTCAGCCTTTTTGATTATGATGTCAGAGTTGTTTCTGAGGCTGTGGTTGGCATTGGGCTGAAATTGTGGAAAAGCAGCATCACTTGCCCCATAACCTCAGCCGTGCGGAACACTTGCCCCCTCCTCAGATGTTCTTGTTAAACCCTGGATTTGTGCTGGAAATGGCCCATCTTGATTATCATACACATTGTAAGGAGAGTGGTCACTTTAGATAAGCTATTACCAACAGGAGAGCGGGTTTGTGTGTGTGGGGGGGGGGCACCTGAATTTGTGCTGGAAGTGGCCCAACTTGATTATCATACACATTGTAAGGAGAGTGATCACTTTAGATAAGCTATTACCAACAGGAGAGTGGGGTGTGGGGAGGTATTTTTTCATGCTTTGTGTGTTTAAAAAGATCTTCTACACTTTCCACAGTATGCATCCGATGAAGTGAGCCGTAACTCACGAAAGCTTATGCTCAAATAAATTGGTTAGTCTCTAAGGTGCCACAAGTACTCCTTTTCTTTTTGTGAATACAGACTAACACCGCTGTTACTTTGAAACCTACAATACTGTTGTCTTCCTAACACTACTGTTCATGTTGGAAACATGGCACATAGTGGGAGCACTCAATGGGAAGCCGAATGCATGTCACCAGCATTGTTTAAAAAGAATCTTGGAAATTCATTGGAGAGATCATGTAACCAATGTGGAACTGTTGTGCCATGAGGGTCAGCCAACTGTGGACTCAATAATTAGACAGAGATAGCTACAGTGGTTCACCCATGTCATCCGGCTACCCTGTGGCAGAAGCACAAGGTACATCTGAGACTGGATTGCACTTGGAGGGAAGAGACGGCATGGAGGACAAAGAATGACCTATCGCAGGATAGTTGAAAAGGGTGCTGCCATCATGGAGACAACTTATAACAGACTCAGACACCTTGCTCTGGACAGAAAGCAATAGGAAGAATGGGTTGCTCAGGTGCTAGTAGGCACAGGTGATTCTATGTCTAAGTCAGTAGACTTCACATTCAAAATGGGCTTGTACCAAAATTCACTGTACCGTGATCTGTGTACTTGTAACTGGGGATGGTGCTGGTGTTTCTCAGTGAGTGGCCATAATTCTGATGTTCAGTCCTGTCAGATGTAACACATCTTGTGTGACACTAGCGCATCAAGCTTCTCTGTCATGCCTGCTGGCTTTCCAGATGAGAGATCTCATGCACTCAGCTGGGCTGTGGACAAGCAGCTGCAGTTATTCCTTCCAGCTGCCGGGGAATGCTGTGGCACTCAGTTTCAGGCAGCCTCTCTTCCTTCCCTCTCTCTGCACCCTCTGCATTCACCTGTGGAATATAGACCCCCCCCCACCCCCGGAAGGCAGGGGCAGGAGCTGGGGAAGAGAAAAATCCCACTTTCAAATTCTTTTCCACAGCAACCCCTTCCAGAAGCCATTCACTCCCTCCAATACCCTGGTCCCCACTAGCTCCTCCCCACGTGCCTCCTTACTTCTCAGGTGTGCATGGAGGAACAGGCTCCTGCCTCCTCAGGAAGTGCTCCCCTTGAGTGGAGGGACATCAACAACTTTTGCTCGCTGGCAAGAAATGTATCGCCTGACGCTGCCAAGGATTTTGCAGCTATGGATGTTTCTGAGCTGGAAACCTAGTCCTTTGGCTTAGTTCGAGACACAGGAAATGCAGCTCAGAATTTGCTTGTGTGTGAGAGGCTGATGTAAATGCGGAACGGTTCTTCTAGAAAAATAACATTCATATGAAAACTTAGTATTCGCCTAGTAACCGTTTATCATCTACTTTTTGGCACTAAGTTGTCTCTGCTTTTAAATAACCAAATTTGTTGACATGGAGGGGGCAGAGGGCATAAAAAATAACATAAACCTTAATTTGGGACTATTGAGTTAATGTCATATAGAGTAACCTTCCCTGCACTGTCCAGATACCATATAGAGGAGGTCAAAATACTGGCTGAAGGGAGCAGACTGGCATGTCAGAGCACTAACGTAAGGAGCAGATGCTGTGCTAGCCAGACATGCATACCACAGCTTTCCAAGCTAGACAGTCCTTGAGCAGAAAAGGTCACAATTAAGGTTACTGTGTGTGATATAATATTATTTTTAGAAATTGGAAATCACAGAAATTGGAGAGATCTGTTAGGACACTCTGTTCCTGCTTCTGCTAATGTAGGATTGTTACATACTTGAGTCCTTTTTAAAAAAAAAAATAAAACAAACAAAAAAACTCCATACCAGTTTTAAAGGTGTATTTGATTTAAAACATGTTTAAAAATAGTTTCAGGTGTATATATGTCTTTCAGCCCCCTGGCCAATTTTATGGTTTTACAGCCTCATTATCTTTTCCTCTTTTTTTTTAAATCGGAAAAATCCACTCCAATAACGGAGAGAACTGTCTATACAGAAAGCACAGTCAAATGCACAATATATTTTCAGCAATCTTTCAGTGATAGCCATTGAGTGTGTTGTTTTTAACAGCAGTAGGTTGAAAAAAAATCAGGCACAAGTATGATTGTTTTTTAATGTTGGCATTGTCCCTTAACAATTTAAATCATTACACTTCCCCTCCCTTCCCCAGTTTCCAGTTCATCCTAATACTGTCAGTGTTTTGTAAACCATGTAATCACATATTTTAATCCAGACATTTATTTAAGCACAGGAATTCTTAAGGACTAGTAAAGCAACGGTCCTGCACTCAGCAGTTGTTTCCTGGGGAAAATTGTATTTATTCCAAACCAGCTGTGTCCAAACAATTCTTACAAAAAACATGTCAGAAAAAGCATGAAAACTGGTTTCTTGTATGAATCGCTTGTTTCAGTCATTCACTGAACTTCTCTCCTCTCCTCCAGATGCCACTTTTTACCCTTTTCCACCATATGGGTCAAGACTGCTTTTTAAAAAGCAGTCAGCCCACAAAGTGCTGTGGTGTATTTTTGTGTGGGTGTCTATAAATCCTCTTCCTTCCTGCAGATAAAAAAAATAAATAACCTTAAATAAATAAATAAATAAAATAAAAAATAAAATAAAATAAAAAAATAAATAAAAAATAAATAACCTTAAAAACATCATGAAAACAGTGTGTGGTAAACTTTAATATTGACTCTCGCTACTTTTTTACATCCTGCCTTCACTTGCATATTGTCTATAATTTGTTTTAAGCTTTTTGGATAGAGACCTTGTCTTCCTACATGTCTGTAAAGTGCCTAGTGCACTCTTGGTACTATATAAACATTTATTAAAAAAAAGTTTTAATAAGTAAAGCTTGCCAAACTATTTTAATCTTCTGTGCTATGTATAGAAAAAATAAAATAATAAATCTCGATAGTAACTAGCATTTCATGTGATATTTACTTATCACGGGAACTACTGTGCAGAATAGAGAAATGCATCACTTGCCAGCAAGTTAAAGAAGTATGGGCTGGATGAATGGACTATAGGGTGGATAGAAAGCTGGCTAGATTGTCGGGCTCAACGGGTAGTGATCAATGGCTCCATGTCTAGTTGGCAGCCGGTATCAAGTGGAGTGCCCCAAGGGCCGGTCCTGGGGCCGGTTTTGTTTAATATCTTCATAAATGATCTGGAGGATGGTGTGGATTGTACCCTCAGCAAGTTTGCAAATGACACTAAACTGGGAGGAGAGGTAGAAACGCTGGAGGGTAGGGATAGGATACAGAGGGACCTAGACAAATTGGAGGATTGGGCCAAAAGAAAGATGAGGGTCAACAAGGACAAGTGCAGAGTCCTGCATGTAGGACGGAAGAATCCCATGCACCGCTACAGACTAGGGACCAAATGGCTCGGCAGCAGTTCTGCAGAAAAGGACCTAGGGGTTACAGTGGACGAGAAGCTGGATCTGAGTCAACAGTATGCCCAAGAAGGCCAATGGCATTTTGGGATGTATAAGTAGGGGCATTGCCAGCAGATCGAGGGACGTGATCGTTCCCCTCTATTCGACATTGGTGAGGCCTCATCTGGAGTATTGTGTCCAGTTTTGAGCCCCACACTACAAGAAGGATGTGGAAAAATTGGAAAGAGTCCAGCGGAGGGCAACAAAAATGATTAAGGGACTGGAACACATGAGTTATGAGGAGAGGCTGAGGGAACTGGCGATGTTTAGTCTACAGAAGAGAAGAATCAGGGGGGATGTGATAGCTGCTTTCAACTACCTAAAAGGGGGTTCCAAAGAGGATGGCTCTAGACTGTTCTCAGTGGTAGCAAATGACAGAACAAGGAGTAATGGTCTCAAGTTGCAGTGGGGGAGATTTAGGTTGGATATTAGGAAAAACTTTTTCACTCGGAGGGTGGTGAAACACTGGAATGAGTTACGTAGGGAGGTGATGGGATCTCCTTCCTTGGAAGTTTTTAAGGTCAGGCTTGACAAAGCCCTGGCTGGGATGATTTAATTGGGGATTGGTCCTGCTTTGAGCAGGGGGTTGAACTATATGACCTCCTGAGGTCCCTTCCAACCCTGATATTCTATGATTCTATGATCACTTTTTTTCCAGAGGCGATAGATAAGATCAGGGATACTGGGGCTATTTACTTAAATCAAATTATGATCTATACAAATACCCACTTCATTGGTTAGTTTAGGGACATCTGCATAGCAAAGACAATAAACAAAACAGTGTATCGTGGTGAAAGCTTAATGGAAAGTCAACCATATAATAAGCATATTTCTCCATTTTAGATAATTTTATTGTAGTTGAGCATTTTCTCGGAGGAGACACCGATACGTGCTAAACAAGGTGATGTATTACAGGTATGCATATAACTTACCCTTTTCCCCTCTTGTATTATTTTAACCTAGGATTTTTCTGTGTAATTGTGCTTTAAAAAGTAACTGCAAAAATGTTCCAGTCTTACTCAGTAGATCTGCTCCATATGTGTGCACTACTATAACACAAATAATTAATAACAATATTTGAAGTTATAGCTGCTTACTTGTTATGAAATTAGCTTACTTCTGTTGCACTAGTTCTGCGTAGATAGTACAGCAAAGAGAGAGAACTCGATTGTGTTCTAGCTTTCTCATCATCAAAAGGTTTGCATATGATCAAAAGAACTATTCAACTGTCTTCAAAATGTAAGCTTTTTGACGTGCGATCCCAAAAGAACCTAAGTTGGCTTTGAAACCCCAGACTGAGGGCTGACAATTTAGATTTTTTTTTACTTGCAAGTTAAACATTTGTAATATGAAAGTCATTTAGACAAGTACGAAACTCCACAATGCCAGTTTGAATAGCTTTTCAGAGTGTATCTGCACTGAGAAAAGTTTAAAGCCTGCTTTACGATTACATTTTAAAGTTGAACTGCTCTGGTTTCTGAGTATGTGTTCACTGCTGACTTTATTATTCACATATTTCCTAACTGCTCTGAAGGCAAGTCTCTGTTCAATGGGAGAGATGCAGATGCAGGACCAGATTCAATGGAACTATGCCAGTTCACACCCTATAAGGAACTGACCCCTCATTTACATCCTCAGATTTATCTCACCTGATTAACTGGTTATCTTGTTCTGAATTATTGCCAAATAATACCTATGCTCAGTGGTGAGCTGCCAAAATCTTAACAACGGGTTCCCTCCTCACCCCACGAGGGGGTTGTTGCCCACCCCTGCCCGCCGGGACTCCTGCCCCATCCTCCCCCCCCGCGTTCCTTGACGACCCCCCCAGAACCTCTGCCCCATCCACCTCCCTCCCCTGTCCCCTGACTGCCCCCCGAACTGGGCAGGAGGGTCTTGTGGGCCACCGTAGTGGGTGCCCACCCAACCCCTAAGAGCCAGAGGCACCTGCCGGGGGGCGAGGTGGGGAGTCCCGGCGGTGCTTACCTAGGGCAGCTCCCAGGAAGCATCCGGCAGGTCCCTCTGGCTCTTAGGGGCGGGGGAGCGTAGCTGGAGGGGAGCAGGGGGAGTGACCGCTCCCCCCACTGATCACATCAAAAGTGGCGCCTTAGGTGCTGACTCCCCAGGTGCTCCGGGGCTGGAGCCCCCACGGGGAAAATTGGTGGGTGCAGAGCACCCACTGGCAGCTCCCCGCGCCCGGCCCCAGCTCACCTCACCTCTGCTCTGCCTCCTCCGCTGAACGCGCTGCCCCGCTCTGCTTCTCCGCCCCCCACCCCCCGCCAGCTTCCTGCGAATCACCTGTTCGGCAGGAATCCTGGGGGGGCTGAGAAGCAGGCGGCGGCTTCACTCTCAGGCCGAGGGTGGCGGAGGTGAGCTGGGGCGGGGAGCGGTTCCCCTGCGCGTGCCCCCCTCCCCTGGGTTACCTGCTGTGACGCGGGCGCCCTCCTCACGCCCCACCCCCACCCCAGCTCACCTCCGCCTCCCTGGGCCTGAGCGGGAAGCCACCACCTGCTTCTCAGCCTGCCCCGGCTTCCCGCGCGAACAGCTGATTCGCGGGAAGCCTGCGGGGGGGTGGGATGGGCGGAGAAGTAGAGCGGGGCGGCGCGTGCAGGGGAGGAGGCGGAGGCTGAGCGGAGGTGAGCTGGGGCCGGGGGTGGGGTGGGGAGCTGCCGGTGGGTGCTCTGCACCCACCAGATTTTCCCCTTGGGTGCTCCTGGTCCGTGGAGTCTGCGCCTGAGATGCCACTTTTTGGCCAGTTAAATTTAGAAGCCCTTTTAGAACCGGTTCTCCCTCGCGGAACAACCGGTTCTAAAAGGGCTTCTAAATTTAACAACCGGTTCTAGCGAACCGGTGCGAATCGGCTCCAGCTCACCACAGCCTATGCTTCAAATGACTGATTCCAGAGTATTGCTTTTTTCTTGATACCATGATTTTCTACTCTCGCTATAAAGTTTCTAGTATCTTCAGACATATAGTGCGCATTACACTGTAGTATCTGAGAGTATCTCTGCGCTGGAGTCAGAGGGGTGATTGCAGCTCATGTAGGCGTCACTGCCTTTAATCTAGTTTGTGCAGCTAAAAATAGTGGTGAAGACACAATAGCATGGACCTGGTGAATTTATACAGACCACACCGAAGCCTGAGTTGCCATGTTCTTCACTGCAATTTTTAAGTTGCACTAACTACATGAAAGCTAGCCAGATATGATTAAATGAGCTGCTGTCACATCTCTGATTGCAGTGTAGACATACCCTGAGAACCAAGCATTTAATTCTCTGTTAAATTTTCTTGTTAAATGTCAAAGTTTTTGGCAGAATTTTACAGATAGCAAAAGCGTTAACTAAAGCTTGACTAAAGCGTTAATCCATTTTTTCCTTTACTTTGGGAAATTTTTTAAAATTATTTCATCCTGATACACTGTACTTGATGGTGGTAACATCTTTATAGAATGGTATATTTCTAGTTGCAGTGAACATAGCATTTCAGTTTCACATTTTCAGAGATTTTTTTCTTTCTCATATACGATATGGGTAAGATTTCCTAAAGCTGCCTCAAATTTAGAGGCTCTTTAAAAAATTGGTCCCTAATCTCTTGTTTCTTTTGAAAAAGTAATTGCATACCTGATGGTTGTGAGTAGTTTTATCTTGCATTTGCTAACCCTGGATATTCCCAGGATTTACAATTTTTAAATAAAAGCAAATATAAAATAGCCTCTTACATAGGGCTCACTCAGCACTCTTAAAGAGGGTGAAATCAGGGTTTGCATGGTTATTGTTTTGCAAAGAACTCTGTCCACATTGAACAGGATAAACAATTCTTATTAATATGTTAAAATTTGAAGAAATCAGATGCCTAAATGTATTAATATGTTTTCAGGAAAAAAATCACTTAAAAGCAGGTACAGTAGAGAATATGAGTTTTCTAAAATCAAGCTTTTAAAAACCAGCACGTCTGCCTCCAGTAAGATTCATCAATGAATCATAGCATCTAGTGGAAACACAACAAACTAGAATTTGTCTAAATATATTAAGTCAACAATTCAAAATGCTCTTCTGTAGCTCATTAAAAATTTAAGATGACTTTAAACTATGCCACCAAAATGATTTACTGTGACCTCAAATTCTGTTTCAGGCCCCTGGTTACATTTCACAAGATAAACCAATAAAGGCCAACACTTGTTATCTGACTTGTTTCCTGACTGCCAAAGACTTAACTTAGCCATATTGACTTCTGAAAAATGCATGCAGTAGAGCCGTGCTAACTTGTGTGAATGTTCAGGAGGATCGTGGAGAATTACTGAATTTTTGTGAGCAAGAGAACAAACTCAATTTAAAAAGCCAAAGATTATGCATCACAAAAGGTATCGTGTTCATTTAGTTTGACAATTTTAGTTTAGTTTTAATTCATTAGAATAATATGTCATAGTTCTATAAATCAGTGAACTCTTAATAATAGGATACTTTACTACTGCATCTGCCTATTAAATCTCTCTTCAGAAGGAGGAAGAAATTATTTTATATGTGTATATCTGGTATATTACAAAGCTTATAGATTAGCAAAATGCAGATAAATTAGGGTCTGTTTTTTTTAGTCTTCGTTGTAAAGTATGTGGTAGTAACTGTAAAGGGTGAGGTTTCTTCATATACTTTTTACTTTGCTATTTTTGAAAGACTCTTGAAAGTGCACTAGTGAAATCACTTTAATTACTGTAGAAATAGGTGGTTTTTTAATTGTTTCTTATTGCCCTTGGCCATCCTGGGTTTTCAAGGGCATGTCTGGGAAAAAGCTATTTTCAAATAGATTGCATCAACTCCAGATGCCATTATATCTAGTGCTTAATGGATTTCACAAAACAACTCACTGTGAGATAACTGTGGAAATGTGCACTGCTGCATTCAGAGTGAGATGGTCTATTTCTGACAGTGAGACCATTAACAAGCCCTGGCTTTTGTCAGGTCAACTGGTGGCAACTGAAGGCCTTATCACTTTTTATTTTGTTGACAGCCTGTCGTTATCGGTGATGGGTCACAGGGTGATGGGTCGATACCTTTGGTATTTAAACACCTAGATAAGAAATGCAGCAGAATTTATTTTTCTATTTTTAATTATACGAGCAAGACCCAAGTAATTTGCAGAGGCAGAGAAATGAGTTGGGGGAGTGTGTGAAAATATCAATAGCAACTTTGGGAGGTCACAGAAAAAAAAATCCTAACTACTTTTCTGAAACTAAAGGTATCGATTGCATAGCTTAATGTTGGATAAACTTGGACACTCTGCACAGATTAAACTTTTATCCTCTTTTCCATGTATTTAATAATCAATTTAGTTTAATAGAGATGCTTGCAGCAGAAGCAAATTTTATGGACTATCATTCTGGGGGTTTCTGATCAGATTTTCTTCTTCATTTTTTAACTGTTGAAGAGGCCCACTGACATTGCATGGTACTCAGGTTAAGAAAAAAGGTTATTTAAATGTATGTTTCATAGTATTTACAACTAAATAAGCCAGTACAAACTTGTTAAACAATCTTACATAACTAAGCCATGGAAAAAAGCTTCTGAGTTTTGCATAAATAAAATGGATCCTGTTCTGTGAGGTCTTACACCCTGTGAAACCCACTAGAACTCACAAAGGAGAATTTGGATAAGCAGAACCGATTTAACGTGTTAGAGAGTGGAAATAGCCAAAATTTGGTGGCAATGCATATCCACATTTTACTGTTAACCGTTAATTGTTTCGAATGATAGGAATTAAAATCCTCAGACTTTACAGAAATGAAATAACCCAGTAATTAAGTGTGACGTTTTAAATAGTGACTAATGGATTTATGGATTAATAACAATTTAACTAGATAACGATCAAAATGTATACATTGAATCAGGTTCACTATAGTTGGAATTTTAAAAACTTCATTTCAGTAAAATGCAACTAATGTTTTAAAATCTTTGCAGTGATAAAATATACAGGCTTGATGATGAAGAATTTAAAGGACACCACCAACTCTAAAATCTTGTCGAAAATGTAGCATAGTTTACTGAAATTACAAATAACATTTAAGATTACTGTAACTGAAAGAAGCTAGGAAAATAACCATTTTTCCGTGCATTCAATTTGTTTACTTTGTGCATTAGACAACATTTGTGTGTGGTCACTGATTCCTCAGTATAGGTAATTAGCTTGTCAATTTCTGCCTTATTGAAAATACCCTTACAAATGAAATATCAGAATAGGAAAACCCTTAATTTTTAAAAGGTAATATGATATGAAACCTTCCCCACAAAATCCAGGGCATGCTATTTAAAGGGTGTGCTGTCAGAAATATGGGTCTTTAATTGGTAGTCTGTTTCAATAACAATTTAAAAATCTTCCACTGGCAATGGTCAATAAAACATGCTGAAAAATGTTATATGAACACTTTTTCCTGATACGGCAATAAGAAATTTCTTTTCAGTTCTGCAATTGCAGATTTTTTTTTCTGACACTCAGTTGTACTTATTATGCTTATCTAAATATAATCATCACCATATTATGACTGTTAACTGGTTGAATCATGCCAGAAAAAAACAGAAAATAAGGTACCAAATTATGCATATTTTTATCTTGCATATATGAAGTCCAGCAGGAGCTAATATTTAATACTATGGGTAAATTTGATCTTACAGTTAATGGATAACTTTTTCTATGAGGAGCAAATACTAGGCTGAGCAAAGAAAAATTATTGAATCTCTTTCTTCTCTTAAGATAATTTGTTAGTGAGATGAAGCATGGTCTCCTAGTTAAAGCATTGGACTAGGAGTTACATCTTCCATAGCTTATGTTACCTACTTGTTGTCTCACCTTGGAAAAGTCACTTAACAGTCATATGGCTGAGTTTTCCTAATTTGTAAATGTATGTTAAGCTCTTTAAGTCTGTCAGATGGCAGGTGCTGAAGTTGCACAATTAATAGATTATGGCTATTTATTAATCATCCAAAATATTTCTGTAACAAATATGAATCAGCTTAGCTGCATTAGGTAAAACTGGATACCCGTGGATGTAGTTCTTCACATTTATCTTAGACTAGATCATACTTAAGTGTTATAAACTGGTTATTGATGAAAAGCCACAGAGCAGCACTAAACCTGATGCTCTGTCAATTGATCCCAGGATGGCAAAAGTCACTACAGCTTAAAAAAATATTTCTTGACATCGTTTCTATTGCAGTAGCACCCGTGGACCTCAGAGCCTGATTAGATACTCATTTATATTAGGTACTGTACAAAAAACCTGAACAACTCAGATGTCACTGCCCTAGAGAGTTCACCATGTTTAAAAAAAAGGAGTACTTGTGGCACCTTAGAGACTAACCAGTTTATCTGAGCATGAGCTTTCGTGAGCTACAGCTCACTTCATCAGATACATACCGTGGAAACTGCAGCAGACTTTATATATACACAGAGAATATGAAACAATACCTCCTCCCACCCCACTGTCCTGCTGGTAATAGCTTATCTAAAGTAATCGTCAGGTTAGGCCATTTCCAGCACAAATCCAGGTTTTCTCACCCTCCACCCCCCCACACAAATTCACTCTCCTGCTGGTGATAGCCCATCCAAAGTGACAACTCTTTACACAATGCGCATGATAATGAAGTTAGGCCATTTCCTGCACAAATCCAGGTTCTCTCACTCCCTCACCCCCCTCCAAAAACCCACCCCCATACACACACAGACTCACTCTCCTGCTGGTAATAGCTCGTCCAAACTGACCACTCTCCAAGTTTAAATCCAAGTTCTTGGAGAGTGGTCAGTTTGGACGAGCTATTACCAGCAGGAGAGTGAGTCTGTGTGTGTATGGGGGTGGGTTTTTGGAGGGGGGTGAGGGAGTGAGAGAACCTGGATTTGTGCAGGAAATGGCCTAACTTCATTATCATGCGCACTGTGTAAAGAGTTGTCACTTTGGATGGGCTATCACCAGCAGGAGAGTGAATTTGTGTGGGGGGGTGGAGGGTGAGAAAACCTGGATTTGTGCTGGAAATGGCCTAACCTGACGATTACTTTAGATAAGCTATTACCAGCAGGACAGTGGGGTGGGAGGAGGTATTGTTTCATATTCTCTGTGTATATATAAAGTCTGCTGCAGTTTCCACGGTATGTATCTGATGAAGTGAGCTGTAGCTCACGAAAGCTCATGCTCAAATAAACTGGTTAGTCTCTAAGGTGCCACAAGTACTCCTTTTCTTTTTGCGAATACAGACTAACACGGCTGTTACTCTGAAACCCACCATGTTTAAGTGATCATGTACAGAGGCATGACATTATAAATCATTGGAGAGAAGGATACAAATTAGGGAAGAATGTCCGAGAGAAGACAGTTGCCCCAAGGCAATCTCTAATTCCCTGGCATGTAAGGACAATTTTATTCCTCATGACTCATAGATAGCTAGATCTATGATAACTAGATAGCTATGAAAATGTTCCCCTGCCAGCAGTGTAATCTACCTGTCATGCAACCGTCCCAAAAAACGTGGGTTTGCCCCATGAGTGCGTGCACTGCTCAAATCCAAATATTTGTACCTCTGTCAACACAGAGCCCTTTGCATTACTACAGTTAATGTGTTGGTATTTCTCCTTTCAGCCACTGATCTTCAGGGTTTAAACAGCTGAAAAAAAATCCCTTTGGGTCATCACACATGGGTTGGCCTCTGGAACACTTTTCTGTTGACTACATTTTTAAGAAGCCTTTTGGCTGACTTTTCAAATTAATGGTTTCCTCCAAATATAGCTTGTAGTTTTATCCTTTGTTGTGGGTGGTGTTCATTAGGGTTCTTTAGCTTAGAAACCACTTTCATTTCTAGTACTTAGTTTTCTAGCTAAAAGTCCATAACCAAGCCCTGTGTAATATGTATTTCGGTATTGTTGGAGGGGGGATGGTGGGGTGTATTGGGGTTTTGGTTTGGGTTTTTCAATGTTGTCTAGTGGCTATGTCAGAAAACTAGGGCTGCTAACTGCAGGGTTCTATCCCAGTTCTGGCCCTGACTTGCTCAGTGATTGTATGGAAGCCACTAAACCTGTTTGTGCTTCAGTCCCCATCTGCCTCCCTCACAGGAGTCTGGTGACGTTTGCTTAATGTTTGCAAAACACGTTAAGATCCTTTAATGAAAGGTCCAATATTTACTGATTGTATCCTTTAGGGAGTGTGACAGGGTTCCCAAGGTGCAACCTGGACTGTGGGACCACTGAGCCATTTCCCACCAACCTGGGGTATCCTTTTCACACTGTGATGCTTTTGTTAAGCCACAAACCTCTGGTAGGTTCTGCACTTACACAGACATTTACAGGCAGGGACTCACCCTTTGCCAGCCACTCATGAATCAACAATAGAGAGGCTCCAGCCAATTCCCCCCAACTCCCCAGCCTTGCATCCCAGAACTGTACTGTCCTGCACTGGTCAGAAGCCTGACCAATGTAAATTCCTTACCCAGTCCGCCCCTCCCTCGATGTGGAGAGGACACACACTAGACTTTGTAAACTGAGCTGAGATTTCCCAAGCACTTCAAGCAAAATACACTCTTTTAGGTAAAATATAAAATAGATTTATTAACTACAGAATGATCTCTCTGCTTGCTATTTATAATAACTTAAAATCAATCTAAGTTGGTTACCTAAGAAACAAATACATTTGCAGAGTTCTACAAACTAAACAGGGTTTGAATCAAGCTGTCTCTCACCCTGACAGATGGTAAAACAGGTTACAGTTCCTCAATACACAGGCTGGGAGTCTTTTCCAGCCTGAGACCACCCGTCCCAGTTCAAAGTCTTTGTCCTCCAGATGCTTATTGCAGGTGTTGAGTGCGGGGCGGGGCAGCAGCTTGCTGGAAAGATCTATGCTTGTGACATGGGGGTCCGTTCCCATTGGTCAAGCAGTGTCCATTGTCTGCATGCTCTTTCTGAGAAGTCTTCTGGGATGGCTGCTGGGAGAGTGGTTCCCTTTAATGGGCCATCAGCACATCTGGCTACTCCATTGTTGTACCTGAAAGGCTGGTTGTGGGTGTTCCCAATCTCACAGCATATTTCAGTAATATCTACAGCAATACTTTAACCTCACATACAATGATAGCACATACAATCCAACAGGATATTAATGTTCAACAGATCAAGACTTTTACAAAGATATATCACAAAGCATACTTTGTACAAAACGTACCATAATTATATGACAGTGGTGAATATGGGGGTTCCAGGGTGCTTCTTTGATGTACATTGTGTCACACCTTCCCCCTTAGTTTACCACAGGAATATTAGTCATTGACTAATGCGGAGGCAGTGTGCCCAAGGTCCTATTTAAGTTTTGACCGTACAACTCCCAAGCGTTCCTAAACATTGTAGTGTTATTCACACGTGCTCTTGCAAAGTTCTGTATACCTTTTAACACTTTGTAGATCAGTCTGGTGATCTCAAAAGTTAGCAAGTGTGCCTTCTCTGGGTTGCTAGAAAACCTCTTTGTATCTGTGCAGCATTGTTAACCTTTCTGCTTTTCCAACTGGTGTTAACTCAATGCAGATATTCATGTTTTCTAGAGTATAGGTATCTTGGCATTTAGCCATGCATGCCATGAGGTGGTGTGCCTCAGTTTCCCCTTCCATACAGCAGAACAGTTTTATTATGGTTTCTCTGCTGTGCCAAGCTTCAAGCCTTTTACAGGTATTAGCTGAGAAACAGCATTACTATAGGACATCTTAACACAGGGTGTGTTCTTATTTACCACCCCTATCATGTTCCAAAGCTTTTTCCCAAAAATCACCTTTTCATAGGATTTGCCGTCAGTACCAAATTCTTCATCATTAGGTTTACCATTAAAGCCAAACTTTTTATCATGAGATTTAACAAGAACAGAACATCTTTCATCATGGGTAGACGTTAACAAGTATTTTAGTCATATGACACCGTCTGTTTAGACGATCTGGTTTGTTCAGTACCCATTGTCTCTTTCAACTCTGTCCTGAACCTTCTCATCTGTTCAATTACTGGTTTTTCTTTCCATTCAATGTTCCCTTCAGTGTTAGTCTGCAATCCTTTTGGGTCTTTTATCTTTGGTACTCCGGGGTCTGGTGAGGTAAGGATGTAAGGGGATTCTGCATGTTGGCTAACCCTCTGTGGAGCTGTTTCACAACTCCAGGGTTACACTCATGCAAAAAAATCTGTGTCCCCTCTTAGGGTTACCCTGTGATCCCTGCTTCCATAGAGGGTTGTGATCTGTGCTCTCTGGACTAAGAGTGTTGACTCTTTGGACACATGCACCTTTTTCCAGCAGCTCTCCGTTACCTGTTTTCTGAGTCTTACCAGCCCGGGGGGAAGACACCTTCCCTCTGCCAGTTGGGTTATCTGCTTTCTCACAGACAACCATTCCTTCAGTAGAATCTTAAAGAGACACTGTTAATTTCCACAAGCATATCAGGAACAGCATCCTGAAAAACTGGGACCTGGATTGGGGTACCCTTCATCACCTCTTTTTCTGTCCCCAAGCGGTCAGTTGTGTGACTGCTCCCCTCTGAAAGGTCAGTTGCACAGTTCTCTGTCCAAACCTGAGTCACAGGCTGAGTGCTTCAGTGCACAGATGTTGAATCAGCCACTCTGTCGTGGGCATCCTCTCCCAAGTGACCAGTGAGGAGATATTCCTGAATTCCCACTATTCTTTCACCAGTTCCTCTCTCTCTGCGGTCCCCTCTAAGACACATCTCTCTATGCTCTCTAGAGTGGGATCTCTCCCCTGTTCAGCTGTAAAGGGCTCACAGTTAACAGCCTGGACAGTTAGTCAAAACTAAGCCACACAGTCAGAATTCCCATTATTAAGCATTGGTGATTGAGCCATAGAACAAATATGTATGTATTTGCCAGAGAGACAATAAACGTGTGGAAACTGTGATTTACTTATGATTGTTCCCTGAGCAGAATAGGCTGAGTTTGTCCAACCAGTTATTAATATGGGTCTATTTGAAATAGTTGTTCTGGTACAATTTCTGTCCCTGTTCATCCTTAATTAACTGTCATTGAGCTGACACATGTGGACCCCAGGTCTTACAACCATTATACCTCAGGGGGTTTACTCAAGTTGTTAGCCTGCCATCAGAGAGAAACTTAAAAAGAAAAAAATCTTCCCAGTATAGACTGGCGTTTGTTACCTTGTTAATTCTGTTAGACAAGTGGCCTCTAAAGAGCTAGAAGAGTTTAGCAATTTTCGCATTATGGTTCACAGGATTAAGACTTAGAAAAAACATCCTCCCTGGCTGAATGTTTGGAATTCCTCCAGTCATGCCTGGACAAAGAGTTGTCTGTCAGTACCCTACAGACCCAAGCACCTGTTCTTAGAGACAGGATGTGGGGAGGATACCCACTATCTACATCTATGTACTAGGGCAGTTTTGAGAATACCTATTAATATCAGACCCAAGGTTGGAAGTTTGTCTCCTTTCTTGGGAGCTTAAATTCGATATTTAAACTGTGAGAGCTACCCTTGTAGGGTCAGAGCCTCAGCTATGTGAATTGTCAGAGCTCAACTGAAGTCAACAGAGCTATGGTAACTTATACCAGCTGAGCTCCTGGCTCCTAGGGTCCAAGCCCAGTCCTGCTCCTGTAGAAATCAGTAATACAATTCCACTTTATTTTTTGGGGAGAGGGACTGTGCACTATCTTTGTTACATCTTTGTAACTTTATTTGGTTTTTTAAAGATCCACTGGAAAGGCACAATTTGTATCGTCTAGATGGTCACTAGAGCAGGATGAATAGCGCAAATAGTCCTTCAAAATTTCATGAACTAATACACATCAGTTCTTTCTACATGCTCTTTGTGTTTGTTTTCTGCTTATTTTAGTTTAATGAGTTTACTAGCAGTAATGTTCACATATATAATGAGTTTACTAGCAGTAATTTTCAAATATCTAGCAAATATTGCAGATTTATGGAAAGTGAATTCTGAATTTTAAAGACAGGTTTCAGAGTAGAAGCCGTGTTAGTCTGTATCCGCAAAAAGAAAAGGAGTACTTGTGGCACCTTAGACACTAAGGAGCCACAAGTACTCGTTGAATTTTAAAGAGTTATCCATACAAAAAATTTGATTCTAAGAATTATGCACATGCAGTAGAACCTGAAACTCATACCATGTGACCCAGTGCATCCAATCACAGCATCAAATTTTGAATATCTAATACTTGCATCAAATTGCTTGTGAACAAATTGCAGATCAAGAATTATCCAGAGAAGTTGATTAGCATGTAATTTTTGAATAACTAATAAATTTTAGAATCAAAATCTTAGCGGTCAGTTTCTGAATGAAAAAATAGGCAATTTTTAATAATTTAGATGATATAGATTATTCACCGAGCTCTGATATAATCACTGTGGTCTAGTGAATTGTATGTTTCAAACACTTGGCATGCTGTAGGTTTTTTAGAATTTCCTCAAATCTCTGTTTACGGTGCCAAACAGTTCATTAGGTTTCTAACATTTATATACCTTTTTAAAAAATCAATATTTATTGAACACATATGAAGTTTTTTGTTCAAGAAGCAAAACATTATTTAATTTTATTGCTTTTGCTATATGTGCTGTATTTTTACTTGTATTTCTTAATTGTCGTTCTATTAGTCTGTAGCTAATCTACTACCTATAAATTCCATGTACGGTAACAAGAGACTGTCTAGGTAATGTGTAAAATATCTGCTTCATATTTTAAAGATGGTTAGTTTAAATCCAGTTAGAAGGCTGCTTCTGTAGATTTTCTGTAATAGTACCATTATATATTACTTCTTTCCACTTATTAAAGCAATGAAAGATCTGGTTCAAAACATTTTACATGTTTAAAAAAAAAAGTGTTTAAAATCTAACCATATTAGAAAAGGGTGAACTCTTAGCACAATAAGGGACTCTGAAATGGGAAGTGTGATAGGGCATAATTACGATTGTGTGTTTGTGACCATTAAATGGCTGTCTTCGACATGGATGTTTAATACAGATACTTCTCATAAATATGTATGTATTTAATATTATTTACACAACTTCATATATATTATTATGTTTATATGGTTCAACTATTTTTTTAACTTGAAATTTAGAAGGTTTTTGACACTTCTGGTATTAGAGTAAAAAACAGAGGGCACTTCTCTCTTATTGTTACTGATTGGCATGCCAAAAAAAGGGGGCATTTTCTGTGCTGGAAATTTGCCATTGGGTTTGGTAGGACTCTCGGATGCTTTCTGTGTTTTGAAATCAAGGCTTGGTTGCTGACTGGGCTAGGTTGCCACGAAGCGAGGTGAGTTAGTTTCTGCTTTCTAGCAGGGCTCTTTGAATTGAAAGCCGTGCAGGGTTTGATTAAATTTGGCCAGTGACAGCTGAGTGAGAGGGGTTGAGTCACCCATTACAGCTGTGTGTGCGGCCCAGACTTTAAAAAGTACACAGGCTCCTACAGATGAAGGCAGCTGGCAGACTAAGGCAGTTAGCCAGTGGAGGAAGGTAGGGAGGTTTTTTTCCTCCTCCTTAACTTGAAGGTTCTCTACAAGGAAGAACCCGCAAAGGGAGGAAAATGGCATGTCGCCAATACCACTGCTAGCTCTTCCTCTGCCTGTACCTGTGGGGCCCCCTCCAGACACGCATCTTCCAGATGTTTGCAGATTGATTGCTTAATTATTTGCTCTATTATCTTTCTGCGTACAGAGGTTAAATAGACTCGTCTGTAATTCCCTGGGCTGTCCTTATTTCCCTTTTTACAGATGGGCACTATATTTGCCCTTTTCCAGTCTTCTGGAATGTCTACCATCTTCCATGACTTCTCAGAGATAATCGCTAATGGCTCAGATATCTCCTCAGTTCGCTCCTTGAGTATTCTAGGATGCATTTCATCAGGCCCTGGTGACTTGAAGACATCTAATTTATCCAAGTAATTTATAACTTGTTCTTTCCTTATTTTAGCCTCTTCTGATCCTACCTCATTTTCAGTGGCATTCACTACATTTGGCATCCAATCGTCACCAACCTTCTTGGTGACAACCGAAACAAAGAAGTCATTAAGCGCCTCTGCCATTTTCATATTTTCTGTTGTTATTCTTCCCCCCACCCCCCCTCACTGAGTAACAAGCCTACCCTGTCCTTGGTCTTCCTCTTGCTTCTAATGTATTTGTAGAATATTTTCTTGTTACCCTTTATGTCTCTAGCTAGTTTTATCTCATTTTGTGCCTTTCTAATTTTGTCCCTACATACTTGTGTTGTTTGTTTATATTCATCCTTTGTAATTTGACCTAGTTTCCACTTTTTGTAGGACTCTTTTTTTTTTTAATTTTTAGATCACTGAAGATCTCCTGGTTAAGCCAGGGTGGTCTCTTGCCGTACTTCCTATCTTTCCTAGATGATGTCCCGAGAGGTGTGCTGCCTGCCTAGAGCCCTCATCCGAAAGGTTACAGAAAGGTTGCCGAGGTGCATCCATCCCTCTGACCATTACTCCATGCTGCTTATACACAGAGGCAGTAATGATACTACTAGGTATGAGCACATCAGCCGTGGCTACAGGGCTTTGGGAGCAAGCATGAAGGAGTTGGGGATGCAGGTTGTTTTCTTGTCTGTCTTTCTGGTTGAGGATAAGGGCCCAGGCACACACATGCATGTCCTAGAGATGAATGCCTGGCTACACAGATGGTGTCAACAGGAGGGCTTCAGCTTCCTCAACCATGGGATACTGTTCCAGGAAAAAGGACTGCTGGGAAGAGGTGGGGACTACCTGACCAAGAAGGGGAAGAGCATTTTTGCTCACCAACTTGCCAGCTTAGTAAGGAGGCTTTAAACTAGGTTTAAAGGGGCAGGTGATGAAAGTCCACAGGTAGGTGTAAAACAAGGTGACCTGAACATAGGGCTAAATGTTGCAGGGGGGCAAGAAAAATTACAAGAAAGTCACAGGAGCAACAAGAGAGGAAATCAGTGGGGGAATCTACTCAACATCTCAACTGTCTGTACAGACATTCAAGGAGCCTGGGGAATAAACAGAAGGAACTGGATGTATTAGTACATAAACTGCATTATGATTTCACTGGCATCACAGAGACTTGGTGGGATAAATCTCATGACTGGAAGGCTGGTGTAGAGGGGTTCAGCTTGTTCAGGAAGGAGATGCGGGGCGGGGAGAGTGGGAAAGAAGGAGGCGGAGTTGCGTTGTACAACAAAGATGCATACGCTTGATCCGAGGTCCAGAAGGAGATTAGAGACAGGCCAGTTGAAAGTCTCTGGGTAAAGATAAAAGGGTGAATAGGGACCATGTCATGGTAGGGGTAGGATTACCACCTTTGAAATGAAAAAAAAAAAAGCCCCCTCTCCCCCCCGCCCAAGGCAAGGCCACTCCACTCCACAATCCCCACCATTAACAGTCACTTGTAGTATCTAGAGAGAGAACACAGATAAGATTGATAACATCACACATCTCCTCACTCTCGCATGACTCAAACCCTCTCTCACACACACGCAGGGTGCTCATGCGTGTGGGCGGGCAGAGAGCTGCTGTATTTCCAACAGTTTTGATCTGTTATAACTTAAACTGTGGAAGTGGGATCACTGCAGCATCTTTAGCTGGACACAGAAACTTTAAATATTTAGCTATCCCCGTGTATTGTGGTAATAATGCAAATCTTTAGACCGGGGTGGGCAAACTTTTTGGGCTGAGGGCCACATCTGGGTGGGGAAATTGCATGCAGGGGCATGAATGTAGGACTGGGGCAGGGGCTTGGGGTGTGGGAGGGAGTGCGGGGTGTGGGAGGGCGTGTGGTGTGCAGGAAGGGGCTCAGGGCAGGGGTGCAGGAGGGGTGCAGAGTGTATGAGGGGGCTTGGCAGGGAGTTAGGGTGCAGGAGGGGTGCAGGGTACGTCAGGGAGTTGGGGTGCAGCAGGGGGCTCAGGGCAGGGGGTTGGGGTGTGCGGTGCAGAAGGGGTTCGGGGTGCGGGCTTCGGCCCAGTGCCACTTACCTGGAGCGGCTCTGGGGTGGCAGCGGTGTGCAGCGGGGCCAAGACAGGCTCCCCGCCTGCCTGCCCTGGCCCCGCATCGCGCAGCTCCCGGAAACGGCTGGCACCACGTCCCTGCGACCCCTGGAGGATGGGCAGGGGGGAGCAGAGGGCTCTTCACGCTGCCCTCCCCCGCTGGTACCTCCCCTGAAGCTCCCATTGGCCACGGTTCCCCGTTCCTGGCTAATGGGAGCTGCGGGGGGCGGAGCCTGGAGGCGAGGGCAGTGGATGGAGCCCTCTGCCCCCCCTTCCCCAGGGGCCACAGGGATGTGGTGCCAGCCACTTCCAGCAGTGGCACCATGGGGGTGCCAATCCCGCGGCCCAGATCCAGGCCGTAGTTTGCCCTTCCCTGCTTTAGACTCACATAAAAAAGCCCAACAACCTGGCAGATTAAATTATTTTTCTGGCAACTGGCAAATCCATAAAAAAACCTGGTCAGGCCAGTCAAATATTGGCCAGGTGGTAATCTAGGTAGGAGACTACTACAGACTATCAAATCAGGAGGCGTGGGTGAGGCATTTCTTGAACAAATAACAGAAATATCCAGAACTCGAGACTGGGTAGTAATGGGGGACATTAACTACCCAGACATCTGTTGGAAAAGTAATATTGCAAAACATAAAATGTCCAATAAGTTCTTGAAATGTACTGGGGACAACTTTTTGTGTTAGCAAACATTGCTGTATGGTTTTTTCAGACAATGGGGGGTTTCTATTGTACTTCAATAAAATTCAGGTGTTAAGTATATTTTCATCACGTTGTTTGATCATTTTGAAAGTTCTCAAACACTGTTAAAAATAAAGGTTCAGATCTATCCCTTGTATAAGTCCCTTCCCTTCAAAGTTGTTTAGAGGATGAATTTCTCCAAGTCATCGACTAAAATGGAAATATTGCCCCAGTCTGATTTGATTGTATCCTTCTAAACACCAAACTGATTGGAATTGTAGCCCTAACTATTGTAATTATTGCAACTTAGTAGATGCAAATTAAAATAAGGACAAGCCTTTGAATGGCCATTCCTTCAAGAAATGTTTTCATATGTGTGTTTTTATCTGAGAAATAAATAAACTGGAAGAGAAAAACCAGGAACAAAAAGACACCCATGTACAATATGAAACGCTTCTAGTTACTTAGGGGATAATGTCAACTTAAAATATTTTTTAAACAAATGTTCTTATTAGCAATATATTATTAAAGTTTACTGGAGCTGAAAAAATGTACAAATCCATTTAATATATGCTGTTTCTTTACTTACATTTTCCTGACTAGAAGAAGAAAAATTACTAAAGTCAGCTTCCCTTTTGCATATAATCAATTTTATTTCCAGATTCTCTGTGCTGGGACATTTGGGTTATAGACATCCCTGGAGAATGTTTATCTGTAGAAAAGTCTGTTATAGATAACAATTGTCACCACTGATATAAAAAAATGAATTAAAACATTTCTCTTGGTCTCGGCTCTGAGGGACAAGGGGCTACTGTTTGAGAGGTGCCTCACACATTGTGCAGGCGAGCGTACCCCAGGAAGTAAAAAATTAAAACAAATAGGCTATGTTAAAAGTTTGCTTTTTTGAAAAAAATTCCTAAATTTTGGGCCAAACTTTAATTGGCAGCTTCCCTTTAATCATTTTCAATTAAATATTTTCAAAGTAAAAATTAAGATTTTTCTATTTGTTGTTTTAATAACTTTTAATATATATTTCTGTCCTTTAAGAGAGGTAGAGTAGAGACAAGCTTTAGTATAGCTGCAGAGGAACCATGGTAGGTAAACCAGGAAGGTCAGGAATGATGGTGAGTTGCTAATGTAAGATATTTTGTCCATTAGTAAATAATGCAAAGATTATATGGTTTCTGTTTTTCTTAAAGTGTATTAAAATTAGTGTTGACAATGAAGTGTATTTCCTTGAAATGTTAATATCCTTGTTTTACTGTAAAATATTGTGTGTCAGACAAGGCTACAAAAACGGTGGGGGGAACCAAGTTACTTGAAAATATGTTATTATGGGATGTGGCCGTTACATTTCAGTATGCTGATACAACTGTAAAATGTGATACTTTTAAATAGTTCACATAATCCTTATCTAATGCGTTTACATCCCACAAGTGGATTTCCTTTTGAGTACATTGAAATAATTGCTTAATATAAACTCTTACGGAGAGTAACAAAAGAACATGAAAATTGACCCTAATAATGATAACTAGCTCTTATAGATAGCACTTGCAATGCTGTGCCTTTGCCTTATCAAGTCAAAACTTTGATTATTGGAATCTTATTTATAATTGTAAAATTCTTTTCACAGAGGGAAGGTTGTTTCATTTCTTTGGACCTATGAAGATATTTTATTTTTAGTGTAAAGCTGAGGCTCTGTTACATTATTGTTCCACAATCCCACTACTTTTAACCTGGGGTAAATAGTTTTTCCTATAAATGAGGAGGAACCTCCTCTTAAAAAAATAGATGATATTATGTTACATATTCTTTAAAATGGAATAGAAAAACACCACTACCACCAATCCCAGAAATCCCCTCCTTCTCTCATTCCCACCCCCCCCCCATACACACACATACATATATAATTATCTCTCTTCCCTATAAAAGGATTTTATAGAATGAGCTTAACAGGGTTGTGCCTGGATGATGAGCTCAAAAATAACGTTGCTTTGGATCAATTCTGATTTTATCCAGACTACTTCACCATCCTTTGTTTTAACTGGCATGTTTTTAAAGAACCATTAAAACAAAATAACTGTATAATTTAGAGCCTCAATTTGTAAAATGTTTAAAACAGTTTAATAATTGGAACACAGAGAGAAACCGAAATGCTGGGTAATTGGATTAATACACTATATGCAGTAAAAAACTAAAAGTTTGTGGCTGTGGATGATATTCTTTCCCCTACTCCCCTAGATTGAGGAGAACAACAGTTGTGTGACTACAACCTGGGCCTGGCAGTCTGAAGACTCATGCTATATTCCCCATTTTGGCATAGACTTTCTGGGTGACCTGCAGCAAGATACATAATCTAACCGTGTCTCAGTTTCTTTACCTGTGAAAGAGATTGGGAGGGTAGCTATGACTTGGGAGCCCATCAGTGCCATCTAGCAGAGGGCCCACCATACTGTTACCCAGATCAATTCATTACTCCCAAAACACTTGTCATAATATGTATCTACAAGGTGTCGTATATGGTATCATGTCTAAACTTGGTGACTCGCTGGTCCCCAGAATCATTGGTGTGATGTATGTACAGGTTGTGTACAAAGAGTTATCGTTTCCAGATGTGTGCTGGAAATATGTTCTTAAAATGTGTTTGGGAGGTGGTGGATAAACCCAGCCTGCCCAAGACAAAGGAATGTGTATTTACCTATCTGGTTGGCTTGGTTACAGGCAGAAGACAGTGAAAGTACATTTACATACACGGTAAACAAAACTACAAGCTAACAAGCAGCAGCTTAGTGAGCATACTTGGGGAAGGATTGTGCACTCTAGAAATCCTTCCTGGCTTGTGAAGCAGAGACAATGGACTTTGGGTAATATAAGTGGTTACTTGTCACATAGGGAACAAAGAAGACCGTACCGTTGGATTCAGTGAACTTTGGGTCCTCCTGCCTGGAGACCTGGAGATGGTGGTAACTTGATGTGAGTAAGAAACTGCTAAGGCAAAGATTGTAACTTGCTAATATTAAATTTAGTCACTAGATAACGTGTTGTGTTTTGGTTGGGTTGTAACCATACTTGTCTCTTTTTCCCTTGCTTAAAATCACTTAAATCTGTGTTCTTCCTTAATAAACTTATCCTTGTTTTAGTAAAAGCCATCCCAGTGTTGTGTGTTACAGCGAAGTGTGAGTCTTTAGCTCACCTAACTGGTTGACCTGGGTTCTGTCTCTTTGGAGACAAGCAAACCCAATAGTTTACATGAATGTCCAATGAGGCGGACTGGACGCGGCAGGGAGACGTCTCTGGGGAACTGGGGCTCCCTGATTGTTATCTGCAAGGCAAGGTCTAGACTGACAGCGTCTGGAAGGGTTTGCTGGCAAGGCAGATGGACTGGAATGTCAGGGAGCTGACCCATTGCTTAACAGCAGTGAAGCTCTCACTTGCTGAGGCAGAAGGGTAACATAGTGGCTCACGGTTCTGGGTGCCTTGGGGAAGTCGCCACAGTGGGTAATAATATTATCTGTGTTGTAGGCATATGGTGAGGCCCAATGCATTATTTTTGTAAGATACTTGAGGTCCTTGTGCAGAAGGGGCTCTAATGTTTAACAATGTTGTTAATTTGGATTGCGGTGGGCGCTATACAAACAACAAAAAGACTGTCCCTGCCTCCACAGACCTTCGCAAGGATTAAAAGACCTCTATAAGGATTGTGTCTCCATTATTCAAAGTGTTGGAAAACGCAGTCCCTGCTTAAACGGGGAAGAGCTTAACATCTAGTTTGAAAGAAAGCGTAGCCACAATGGGTTTCCTCAACTTTTTCAGTTATTTCATCCTGGGAACATAAGGGTGCTGGGACAAATATTAGAGAAGTATGGGATAGGATTCAGAAGGATTAGGGGATCAGTAATCAGAATAGATGATAACATATAGCAGCTATGTGTTCACATTGATGTGTTCACACTGTTGTGCTCTGAGACGGCAAGAAATATTAGTACACAATTATACTCGTTGGCAAATTATTACTAGCTTATTGATAACATGCTACAGTATCGTGCATCCCTGCACATTTGCATATTGAATAGAAATAGAATATATTACTGTCTCTCACGTGGATGAAATGGGATACTCCCTGTGTGCAGTTTAAAAGATCAGTATTATAATTTACACCAAAGAAAGCACAGGTGCAGAGAACATAAATAAGATTGCACATGCCTTAGTCATTCCATATCATGAACTGGTTAACTATACTGCTTCTCAGCTTGTAACTGAATATATCCAAACTGGGCTCTTGTTTATGAAGAGCAGTGGGTGATATTTTGTATGAGATTCCTTGATGAGTTTCACATATCATACACGTGACTCCCTTCACCAGAAGCCACTTCCTTACTTCTGTGCCTGTCGAGAGCCACAGACTTTTTGACGACACACTGACAGGTGAGACCTGTTTACTGTAAACTGGAATCTTTTCCGTGCTGGAGAAGATATTGTAATAAGTAGGTTTTATAGCAGACTCTTTCTGTCATTAAAATGGCCCTGCACTTTTTAAATGAACAAAGAAGGTCCTGAAGCAGTGGTAATGGAAACTTATAAGGAAATGGTAGCTGACTGGATGCCTCAGGTGGCTGGTAACAGGATAAAGAGTCTTTCACGTGCAGGCCAGAGATCTGAGTTTAGGCCAGATTGGTAGTGACTGAAGGTGTGTATCATGGGGCATTTGTTTGGTGGGCTGTACAAAATGATGTGGTAGATCTGAATTTGGTTCCTAGTGAATAGAGGTGTCTCTCACATTGTAATTCACAACCTGGATGGTGGTATCAGCAGAAAGGACAAAGATGGAGTGGAGACTGAATTACCTCCCAACTCAAGAAGCAGTTTCTCAGATGAGTGGTGTGGAAGTTTGGAGGTGCTTTAACAGTTGCTAACTATTCTAAATGTAAGCTGGATTCTAGTCTCCAGGGCTGTCACATGTCTGAGCAGGCTCAAGAACTATTGTCTTCCACCTTCCAGAACAGTCAGAGTTTAGGCACACATTTCAATAGACTTGTGAAGAATTAAAATTGTTCACGTTTTATTCTAACTTTGCCCATCTCAGCCCAAGTCATGCTCTTTTGGAAAGCCAACATAAGAAGCTTGGAAGGCATGTAAAGAGAAAAGAAATTTGGTACAGTTGCAAACCTCAGTGTTTTGATAATGTGCATGCAGGGCCCCTCGTTTTTAGTTTTTATTTTATTTAATTTTCCCCAGCAATTTATCGATGTTTATTACTACAACAACAAAAACAGGTGAAAATTGGTTGAAAAAAATGTTAATTTTTCTGGGTAAATATCGGGGTTTATTTTGGTGGATGGACAGACACTGGGTAGGGTGACCAGACAGCAAATGTGAAAAATTGGGATTGGCGTGGGGGGTAATAGGACCCTATATAAGACAAAGCCCCAAATATCGGGACTGTCCCTATAAAATGGGGACACCTGGTCACCCTAATACAGGGGGGAAGTATTCAGTAGATTAATGGAATTTGATGTGGTTTGCTGCAAAATTAAAACAGAACTAAAAACACAATGCCACCTCTGAGTTTAAGAAAACAATACACCTGTAATCCCCACATAAAACTTTTCCTGCAGTTAGAACTATTAGCCTATAAATATTTACATTTAATAACTGGGCCACACCATTTGTCTTGCATATGCTCAACTTCATCCTTTTCTCCTGATATTCGTGTTTTTAAAACTTTTGAATACTTCCTTGTGTTCTGAAACATATTCTGATACAAAAATAAAAGGAGTATTTGTGGAACATTAGAGACTAATCAATTTATTTGAGCATAAGCTTTCATGAGCTACAGCTTATGCTCAGATAAATTGGTTAGTCTCTAAGGTGCCACAAATACTCCTTTTCTTTTTGCGAATACAGACTAACACGGCTGCTACTCTGAAAAATATTCTGATACAGGGTTTCATTTTCTTTCCATTTTAATGTGTCAGATCTTTAAACAGTTATCTGCTAACAGCTTGGAACATGTCCGTGGTGGGTGTGAGATTCATCAGTACATTCAGATGCGCACGCACTTCAGAGCTTGCATGCGTACCTCTTTGATTATTGTATGTGTCTTCTGCACTAATACATAGCCTTACTTCAACAGGCAACTTTGCATATACACACAGATTGATGTATTATCATAATGCATATATCTCATGCAATGTATTGTATTTTCCTAATAAAATGAGTTTTTTATATATATATATTTGAATGATTCAAAAGTAGGGTAAAATTCAGAAAAAAAGAATAACACTTTTTGTAAAATCCAGGATTTTTTTTAGTAAAAATTCTGTTTTTAAACTGAAAACAAAGGGGCTAATCTATATGTGATATGACGGAAGGGGCTAATGTCCA
The DNA here is from genome assembly GCF_965152235.1 of Eretmochelys imbricata. Taxonomy (NCBI): domain Eukaryota; kingdom Metazoa; phylum Chordata; order Testudines; family Cheloniidae; genus Eretmochelys; species Eretmochelys imbricata. The sequence goes on along the minus strand of NC_135578.1, from coordinate 116,369,724 downwards.
GACCATCAAAACAGCTGGCACATCCTTTGGCATACCAGCAGGTAGTTTTCAGAGTAACAGCCGTGTTAGTCTGTATTCGCAAAAAGAAAAGGAGTACTTGTGGCACCTTAGAGACTAACCAATTTATTTGAGCATGAGCTTTCGTGAGCTACAGCTCACTTCATCAGATGCATACCGTGGAAACTGCAGCAGACTTTATATATACACAGAGAATATGAAACAATACCTCCTCCCACCCCACTGTCCTGCTGGTAATAGCTTATCTAAAGTAATCATCAGGTTAGGCCATTTCCAGCACAAATCCAGGTTTTCTCACCCTCCACCCCCCCACACAAATTCACTCTCCTGCTGGTGATAGCCCATCCAAAGTGACAACTCTTTACACATTGTGCATGATAATCAAGTTAGGCCATTTCCTGCACAAATCCAGGTTCTCTCACTCCCTCACCCCCCTCCAAAAACCCACCCTCATACACACACAAACTCACTCTCCTGCTGGTAATAGGTCATCCAAACTGACCACTCTCCAAGTTTAAATCCAAGTTAAACCAGAACATCTGGGGGGGGGGGGGAAACAAGAGGAAATAGGCTACCTTGCATAATGACTTAGCCACTCCCAGTCTCTATTTAAGCCTAAATTAATAGTATCCAATTTGCAAATGAATTCCAATTCAGCAGTTTCTCGCTGGAGTCTGGATTTGAAGTTCTAACAAGTGGAATCATAAGTTCAGGTACTTAAATATCAATGCATTTGAATGTGTATACAATATAGGAATCACTTGTAATATTAGAGGATTAGGCTGAGCATGCAGTGATGCTCAGTAGCACTCACACTAGGTGAATGACATCAAGCCACGAATCAGGTTGGAGTATTTTATGCTCCCTGTATGGAGTGTAAAATACCAAAACAGAAAAGCACATTAGATTGAAAGTTTGCTTTACCTTGTTTTTGCCCCTTCATTGATTTCCATTGTCAAAGCTTTCTTGAGACCGACAATCCTATCCACCCCAGAGGGAAATCCTGGTTCTACTGAAGGCAATGAAAGTTTTGCCATTTACTTCAATAAGTCTAGAGTTTCGCCCAAGATACTTACTAAAGAAAAGAAGTGCTAGAATGTAAAAAGTAGACCTATCCCAAAAAATTGAAGCCACAAGACACCAGACTTAGTTGTTTGTCTTTTGGGTGGTCCCCCCCACCCCACTGGAGGATCAATATATATGTCACTGTTCTTTCAAAAATAAGATTTTTATTTTGCACTTTTAGTGTGGTACAGTGCTTGATCCATATTTTTGTTAAAAGAAAAGGAGTACTTGTGGCACCTTAGAGACTAACCAATTTATTTGAGCATGAGCTTTCGTGAGCTACAGCTCACTTCATCGGATGCATGCCGTGGAAACTGCAGCAGACTTTATATATACACAGAGAATATGAAAAAATACCTCCTCCCACCCCATTGTCCAGCTGGTAATAGCTTATCTAAAGTGATCATCAGGTGGGCCATTTCCAGCACAAATCCAGGTTTTCTCACCTCCACCCCCCCACACAAATTCACTCTCCTGCTGGTGATAGCCCATCTAAAGTGACAACTCTTTACACAATGTGCATGATAATAAAGTTGGGCCATTTCCTGCCCAAATCCAGGTTCTCTCACCCCCTCACCCCCCTCCCAAAAACCACACACACAAACTCACTATCCTGCTGGTAATAGCTCATCCAAAGTGACCATTCTCCCTACAATGTGCATAATTAAGGTGGGCCATTTCCAGCACAAATCCAGGTTCTCACATCCCCCCCACCCCCATACACACACAAACTCACTCTCCTGCTGGTAATAGCTCATCCAAACTGACCACTCTCCAAGTTTAAATCCAAGTTAAACCAGAACATCTGGAGGGGGGGGGGTAGGAAAAAACAAGAGGAAATAGGCTACCTTGCATAATGACTTAGCCACTCCCAGTCTCTATTTAAGCCTAAATTAATAGTTGTCACTTTGGATGGGCTATCACCAGCAGGAGAGTGAATTTGTGTGGGGGGATGGAGGTGAGAAAACCTGGATTTGTGCTGGAAATGGCCCACCTGATGATCACTTTAGATAAGCTATTACCAGCTGGACAATGGGGTGGGAGGAGGTATTTTTTCATATTCTCTGTGTATATATAAAGTCTGCTGCAGTTTCCACGGCATGCATCCGATGAAGTGAGCTGTAGCTCACGAAAGCTCATGCTCAAATAAATTGGTTAGTCTCTAAGGTGCCACAAGTACTCCTTTTCTTTTTGCGAATACAGACTAACACGGCTGTTACTCTGAAACCTGTCATATTTTTGTTGTTTGTGTTATCTGGTTCAGTAATGTTTGCAGGAAGTTCTTGTAAAACTTCTGCCACCAAACAGACAGGAGGAGGCCTGGGGTGGTATCCTTAGCCTCCCATAGAGTTGCTCCTTCTGGATATTGTTAATTTATCCCTTCCAGAAATCTCTGGACTCACAAGAATGCCTTTAAAGAGCAATTTTTTTTTGGCCTTTGAAATACATCAAATGGCAGGTATTTTAAGGGGGGGGGGGAATCCCAGAGGATGATGTCCCCATACAGCCCCTACCAAGTCTTCACCTTATCCCCAACTTCAAACTATACAAGTTGAGATGCTGAGCTTATCCTATCAATGTATGCTGTATGTTTTTCAGGAACATAATGTAAGGCTTCCAGTATAATGTATTTAATCTAACTTTGTCCAGAGTGATGCCTCGTTCTTTGGTTACTCTTACAAGGAAGTATTTGTACATAAATGGGAAGACAAATGAAAATGTTCCCCAGTCCTTCCCTTCCATTTACATGAGTGCATGCCAACTGGGCATACATGGGGTTTATCACAGGCTAATGGAGTGAATTTTATGGTAGCTCCTTGCTTAAAATATTGACAGCAAACTACTGATCTGGTTTTAGTTTCTGGTTCTTGTAGGATTATGGGCCTACACTGTAACTAAGTAAACAATGGTTTTAAATTGCATTTGAATATTGGCATGGGCATAGGCTTAAAGGGTGTGACCCCCCCCCCCAAAAAAAAAAAAAAAAAGAAAGAAAAGTTGTTTGTGTTAAATTTGTAGTGACCCTGGAAATGCTCATGTTATCTTAAAAAGAAAAGGAGGACTTGTGGCACCTTAGAGACTAACCAATTTATTTGAGCATGAGCTTTCGTGAGCTACAGCTCACTTCATCAGATACATACCGTGGAAACTGCAGCAGACTTTATATATACACAGAGAATATGAAACAATACCTCCTCCCACTCCACTGTCCTGCTGGTAATAGCTTATCTAAAGTGAGCATCAGGTTAGGCCATTTCCAGCACAAATCCAGGTTTTCTCACCCTCCACCCCCCCACACAAATTCACTCTCCTGCTGGTGATAGCCCATCCAAAGTGACAACTCTTTACACAATGTGCATGATAATGAAGTTAGGCCATTTCCTGCACAAATCCAGGTTCTCTCACTCCCTCACCCCCCTCCAAAAACGCACCCCCATACACACACAGACTCACTCTCCTGCTGGTAATAGCTCATCCAAACTGACCACTCTCCAAGTTTAAAACCAAGTTAAACCAGAACATCTGGGGGGGGGGGAGGAAAAAACAAGAGGAAGTAGGCTACCTTGCATAATGACTTAGCCACTCCCAGTCTCTATTTAAGCCTAAATTAATAGTATCCAATTTGCAAATGAATTCCAATTCAGCAGTTTCTCGCTGGAGTCTGGATTTGAAGTTTCTTTGTTTTAAGATAGCGACCTTCATGTCTGTGATTGCGTGACCAGAGAGATTGAAGTGTTCTCCGACTGGTTTATGAATGTTATAATTCTTGACATCTGATTTGTGTCCATTTATTCTTTTACGTAGAGACTGTCCAGTTTGACCAATGTACATGGCAGAGGGGCATTGCTGGCACATGATGGCATAAATCACATTGGTGGATGTGCAGGTGAACGAGCCTCTGATAGTGTGGCTGATGTTATTAGGCCCTGTGATGGTGTCCCCTGAATAGATATGTGGGCACAATTGGCAACGGGCTTTGTTGCAAGGATAAGTTCCTGGGTTAGTGGTTCTGTTGTGTGGTATGTGGTTGTTGGTGAGTATTTGCTTCAGGTTGCGGGGCTGTCTGTAGGCAAGGACTGGCCTGTCTCCCAAGATTTGTGAGAGTGTTGGGTCATCCTTTAGGATAGGTTGTAGATCCTTAATAATGCGTTGGAGGGGTTTTAGTTGGGGGCTGAAGGTGACGGCTAGTGGAGTTCTGTTATTTTCTTTGTTAGGCCTGTCCTGTAGTAGGTAACTTCTGGGAACTCTTCTGGCTCTATCAATCTGTTTCTTTACTTCCGCCGGTGGGTATTGTAGTTGTAAGAAAGCTTGACAGAGATCTTGTAGGTGTTTGTCTCTGTCTGAGGGGTTGGAGCAAATGCGGTTGTATCGCAGAGCTTGGCTGTAGACGATGGATCGTGTGGTGTGTTCAGGGTGAAAGCTGGAGGCATGCAGGTAGGAATAGCGGTCAGTAGGTTTCCGGTATAGGGTGGTGTTTATGTGACCATTGTTTATTAGCACTGTAGTGTCCAGGAAGTGGATCCCTTGTGTGGACTGGACCAGGCTGAGGTTGGTGGTGGGATGGAAATTGTTGAAATCATGGTGGAATTCTTCAAGGGCTTCTTTTCCATGGGTCCAGATGATGAAGATGTCAATAAATGGACACAAATCAGATGTCAAGAATTATAACATTCATAAACCAGTCGGAGAACACTTCAATCTCTCTGGTCACGCAATCACAGACATGAAGGTCGCTATCTTAAAACAAAGAAACTTCAAATCCAGACTCCAGCGAGAAACTGCTGAATTGGAATTCATTTGCAAATTGGATACTATTAATTTAGGCTTAAATAGAGACTGGGAGTGGCTAAGTCATTATGCAAGGTAGCCTATTTCCTCTTGTTTTTTCCTACCCCCCCCCCCAGATGTTCTGGTTTAACTTGGTTTTAAACTTGGAGAGTGGTCAGTTTGGATGAGCTATTACCAGCAGGAGAGTGAGTCTGTGTGTGTATGGGGGTGCGTTTTTGGAGGGGGGTGAGGGAGTGAGAGAACCTGGATTTGTGCAGGAAATGGCCTAACTTCATTATCATGCACATTGTGTAAAGAGTTGTCACTTTGGATGGGCTATCACCAGCAGGAGAGTGAATTTGTGTGGGGGGGTGGAGGGTGAGAAAACCTGGATTTGTGCTGGAAATGGCCTAACCTGATGCTCACTTTAGATAAGCTATTACCAGCAGGACAGTGGGGTGGGAGGAGGTATTGTTTCATATTCTCTGTGTATATATAAAGTCTGCTGCAGTTTCCACGGTATGCATCTGATGAAGTGAGCTGTAGCTCACGAAAGCTCATGCTCAAATAAATTGGTTAGTCTCTAAGGTGCCACAAGTACTCCTTTTCTTTTTGCGAATACAGACTAACACGGCTGTTACTCTGAAACATGTTATCTTATTGACACATCTTATTACTGGGCTGAAGTAAGAGAAATATAGAAAACCTGGTTCGTTGGGCACCAGCTGTATGGTTTAGCACTAAGTCTCCTTTTTCAGTCTTTGGCTAAAGTCCAATAACCAGCAGTGACATCACTTGTTTGTCCTATTGAATAAAGTCAAGGTCTTCTAGCGGTACTTTGTCAGAGCTTTTCTTTACCTCTCTGGAGTCATGCTATGATGGGCAGATGTCTCCAAGGCATGAGCCTTTTGCAAGTATGTTGGCCAATGCTTATGACTGTATTGTTGTGAGGATATAGACCGCTGGTGTATGTGCTTATATTTGTATTTTGGATGGAACTAATGACAAGTGGCCTTTGAGACTAATAAAGGAATGTTTGTGTGGAAACTGAGTCACGGTAGACCTTAATAAACTTATTAATTTTCCAGCAGTCATGTTTGTACATTGTTTCATTAAAGAATCAGCTGTTGGAGGTCTCATGAGAAGAATAAATTATAAGAATAACAGGCTTTTTTTGACAGGTTTCAGAGTAGCAGCTGTGTTAGTCCGTATTCGCAAAAAGAACAGGAGGACTTGTGGCACCTTAGAGACTAACCAATTTATTTGAGCATAAGCTTTCGTGAGCTACAGCTCACTTCATCGGATGCATAAAGTGGAAAATACAGTGAGGAGATTTATATACACACAGACCATGAAAAATACACATTGTAAGGAGAGTGATCATTTAAGATGAGCTATTACCAGCAAGAGAGTGGGGTGGGGGGAGAGAAAACCTTTTGAAGTTATAATCAAGATGGGCCATTTCCAGCACATTTCCAGGAGTTAACAAGAACGTCTGAGGAACAGTGAGGGGGGGGGGGGAGGAATAAACAAGGGGAAATAGTTTTACTTAGTATAATGACTCAACCACTCCCAGTCTCTATTCAAGCCTAAGTTAATTGTATCCAATTTGCAAATTAATTCCAATTCAGCAGTCTCTCGTTGGAGTCTGTTTTCGAAGTTTTTTTGTTGAAGAATAGTCACTTTTAGATCAGAAATCGAGTGATCAGAGAGATTGAAGTGTTCTCCGACTGGTTTATGAATGTTATAATTCTTGACATCATCTTTCGATGGTTGACAAAAACAGAACATAGCTAAATTTGTATCATTCAAATCATATTTACTTACCCAGCAGAGCTGTGGTACTGGGTATAGTCTAACCGCCTCAGGTTCACGCTGCCTCTGGACTTGAATGTGGCAGCACAATGCCAATGGCAGCTGGAAAAATTGCAGTACATATACACAGTTATGGTTGAAGTGAAGACACTGTGGGAAACGAAACATTAATCTACTGTGGCTGTGTTGTTGTTTTTTTAAAGTAAGCCTGTGCAATAAATTGCAAGTTTTTCCTTGACTTCTCTTCTACTTGTGGTTTCCTTTTTTTGACCGGAGGGAGAGAAGAGAATGGAAATTGAGCTGAAGCATAAAAAAGTATTAAAGTCTAGAGGCAATTGAAAAAAAATATAAATCGGGTCATACTCTTCTCCCTTGTGAACTCCTCCCCCTTGTGATCTTTCCCATGAGCAAACTTCAGTGCGTCAGGAAAACCTGTGTGTCATTTGTTTGGATGTTTTTTGGACGTGGTGGTGGGGAAAAAGATGGAGACATGGAACCCTACATCTGGAAAGAACTAGACTTGAGAAGAGGACTGAATTAGAAAGTATTGTTTAAAGAAAGTATTGTTTAAAGGTGACCTACAAACCTACAAAAAACTGGTGTTTTGCCTTTTTGTTGGTATTATATCATATCTAAAAAGTCCTGGAAGGTTTTGTTTGCTTTGTCTTGTACTTTTCTTTTCTGCCTTTTTTTTTTTTTTTTAAACAATGGATGTATCAGGAGTTTCAGGTCTGGTCTTCCCTGCTAGACCTCTGGGAGGTCTGAGGGATGGTCAGTGTGAACTCTCCCTAGCTAAAATGAAGAGGATACTGAATACTTTAAAAAGGCTTTCTTTATCCAAAATGTTAATTTGGCATTGAAATTTAAAAGATATAAACAAAAACAAAAAGTTGGACTAAAAACCCCTTCCCCTTCTCAACTGCTCAGTCATTCTCTTGTGATGTCACCATTTCACTAGTTCTGCAGTCATTATAATCTTCCACCTCAGACAGGACCTCAATATTTAAAGAATAAGTAGAACATTTCCTTCTTTTGAAAGAAAAAAAAACCCAGCAAACTTTCAAGCCACTTTCAGAATTTTAAGGAAGTGAAAAAGGGCATAAGCTCATATTTTCCCCCCATTTCCAGGTCACCATTAATGTTCACAAAGACTGTGTTCCTCAGCTAAGCTTTTCACAGCATAAAGGAATACTTTTTTTTAAAACATGGCAGAGGTGGATGGGGAGGGAAAAGAAGCCTTTAGTTTAACTACATGACGTACTGCAATTTAACACCAAATCTGGATATAGAGGATTTTAGGGGGTTGGGCAGAAGTCCAGCAGTGCTACCATCAGTTCAGTTTTTGGAGCCTTTTCCACTATCTCTTAAACCACAGAGGTTTGAGAATTAATCATACTCCCCAATCTTAGCTTTTAAAAATAATTGTAGTACAGTATTTTAAAAAAAATTCCACAATCATGTAGCAATTTATGTGGTCACATAATCTCTTAATATGCCGGGCACAGTAAGCTTTGGTTTGTGCTTAGGCCTGCTCATGTTCTGTAAGTTTCAGACAGGCAAGGGAGTTCTTACCCAGGTCTGAAATCTGCACTCACGTACATCCTCCATTTAACATGCTTTCACTCCATACTGAGGTCTGGACATTTCCGTGGCACTGCTTGCAGTATACCTCTCTGTCACATGGATTCCTACCAAGAAAAAATACCTATCCTTGTAAATACCACAAAATCAGATTATATAGCATGAAATTGTAGCCATGCTATCGTTGAGTCTTAATTAAAATGAGGGCTGTCAAGCGATTAAAAAAATGTATCGCGATTAATCATTTAAATTAAACAATAATAGAATACCATTCATTTAAATATTTTTGGATGTTTTCTACATTTTCAAATATATTGGTTTCAATTATAACACAGAATACAAAGTGTACAGTGCTCACTTTATTTTTGATATAAAATATTTGCATTGTAAAAAACAAAAGAAATATTTTTCAATTCATCTAATACAAGTACTGTAGTGCAATCTCTTTATCATGAAAGCTGAATTTCCAAATGTAGAATTATGTACAAAAAAACCCTGCATTCAAAAGCAAAACAATGTAAAACTTTACAGCCTACAAGTCCACTCAGTCCTACTTCTTGTTCAGCCAATTGCTCAGACAAAACAAGTTTGGTTACAATTTGCAGGAGATAATGCTGCCCACTTCTTGTTTATGTCCCCTCAAAGTGAGAACAGGCATTTGCATGGCACTGTTGTAGCAGATGTCACAAGATATTTGCATGCCAGATGCGGTAACGATTCATATGTCCTTTCATGCTTCAACACCATTCCAGAGGACAAGTGTCCATGCTGATGATGGGTTCTGTTGGATAATGATCCAAAGCAGAGCAGACCAATGCATGTTCATTTTCATCATCTGAGTCAGATGCCACCAGCAGAAGGTTGATTTTCTTTTTTGGTGGTTCAGGTTCTGTAATTTCTGCATCGGAATGTTGCTCTTTTAAGACTTCTGAAAGCAAGCTCCACACCTCATCCCTCTCAGATTTTGAATAGCACTTCAGATTCTTAAAGCTTGGGTTGAATGCTGTAGCTATTTTTAAGAATTTCACATTGGTACCTTCTTTGTGTTTTGTCAAATCTGCAGTGAAAGTGCTCTTAAAAAGAACATGTGCTGGGTCATCATCTGAGACTGCTATAACATGAAATATATCGGAGAATGCAGACAAAACAGAACAGGAGACATACAATTCTCCCCCAAGGAAATCAGTCACAAATTTAAATAATGCATTATTTTTATAATGAGCATCATCAGCATGGAGGCATGTCCTCTGGAATGGTGGCCAAAGCATGAAGGGGCATACGAATGTTTAGCATATGTGGCACATAAAAACCTTGCACCGCCGGCTACAAAAGTGCCATGCGAATGCCTGTTGTCACTTTCAGCTGACATTGTAAGTAAGAAGCAGGCAGCATTATCTCCTGTAAATGTAAACAAATTTGTTTCTCTTAGCCAGTGTTTCCCAAACTTGGGATGCCACTTGTTCAGGGAAAGCCCCTGGTGGACCAGGCCAGTTTGTTTACCTGCCGCATCCAAGTTTGGGAAACACTGCTCTTAGCTATTGTCTGAACAAGAAGTAGGACTGAGTGGACTTGTAGGCTCTGAAGTTTTACATTGTTTTGTTTTTGAGTGCAGTTATGTAACAAAAAAAATCTATATTTGTAAGTTACACTTTCACGATAAAGAGATTTCACTACGGTACTTGTATGATGTGAATTGAAAAATATTATTTCTTTTGTTTATCATTTTTATGATCAAATATTTGTAATAAAAATAATATAAAGTGAGTGCTGTACACTTCAAATTCTGTGTTGTAATAGAAATCAATATATTTGAAAATGTAGAAAAACATCCAAAATATTTAATAAATTGCAATTGGTATTCTATTGTTTAACAGTGCGATTAATCGCAATTAATTTTTTTAATTACGATTAATTTTTTTGAGTTAATCGTGTGAGTTAACTGCGATTAATCGACAGCCCTAATTAAAATATTTATTTTATGGGGGCCACTTATTCCTCTGGAGCACCTCAGAAGCACCCATCCTTTAGGAAAAGAGCGCTGTCAAAAAGACATAGACTAAATGAAATGCTCCTAAGAACTGCTTGCTCTTTATTCAAGGAGTTTGATACCAAGTCAGGATGAAGGCTGATGTGGAATATGTGTTATACAGCAATGTCACACACAGTGAAGTCAATAAATCAGTGTACACAGTTATCCTACATGGGCCTGGTCCCTGAGCTACATTGATAGAATGTTATTTTTGTCAGATTGATGGTGTTAGATCATATTTAAATATAAATAGTTTTATTCATAGTCTAGTGGTTCTCCTAATTTATTAAACATATCAAAAAGCACAGCTGAAGCCATAATAAATTAAATTCTCTGATAGAAGAATGATAGAAGTGCCGGCAGTTTTTATATCGCTGTAGTGCTTTAAGAGCAGAACAACTTCAAGTCCTGTTCCCCCGGACAATTCTTGCTCTCAGGAGCAGGCATCCTAGAGTTGGACCTAGCTATAGTGCTGAGGGGGAATGAAAATGTTTTTGTTTTTCATACGAAAAAGAGAAATTGGATAAGATATCATCACTGAAAGAACAACAGGCACAGAAGAGAATAAAAGGTCAAGTGGGGAGAAAAAACAAGATTTCCTTGCTAAAATTATCTCCTCAGATATCCCATTATTGGAAGTGCACTATCCACCATGGGCCTGGAACTTGTTAAAAGGGGTTCAGCAGGGATCTAATGCCTCAAAACACCAGTTGCAGAATTCCAAAAATGCATCTACACAAGAAATCAGCCAGACACCTTGTTCCTTCACTTTCCTTTTTGGTGCATGCCCCAGAGGACCCATAATTAGTCAAGTATCTGAGTATTTTATTAATGAGGGTGTAAGTGCGAGTTTCTCTTGCATTGTGTTTTCTAGTCAATATTGCTACTAGTTTATCTTTTTTTTTTTGCTAGATTTGAAATGGAAGTTCCTTCATAGAGGTCTACAGTCTGACATTTTTGAGCCCTTGGGGGACCCTCCCCTGCGAGGGTGGAGGTTACTAGAGCTCGGACGCCAGCATGAGCCCAACTGTCTGCACTTCAATTAAATAGCTCCTTAGCCTGAGTCCCACGAGCCTGAGTCAGCTGACATTTGCCAGCTGCAGGTGTTTAATTGCTGTTGGCCTCAATCTCTCATCTGGTGAAGAATTAAGGTGTATCCTAGCTGGGTTACTGACTTCTCCCGGTGCAGGCTTAGGTGCATCTTCAAGCACAAAATGTGAAGATCTTGGGCTCCACATATACGTAGGAGAACTGAGACCCATCAAATTGACTGCTCTCCTGGTTGTAAAGGTCAGGTGGTCCAGATCTTAAACTCAGCAGTTAAAAGATAGGAAACAAAGGGTAGGAATAAATGGTCAGTTTTCAGAATGGAGTGCGGTAAATAGTGGTGTCCCACAGGGGTCTGTGCTGGGATGAGTCCTATTCAACGTATTTGTAAATGATCTGGAAAAAGGGGTAAACAGTGAGGTGGCAAAATTTACAGAAGATACAAAACTACTCAAGATAATTAAGTCCCAAGCAGACTGAGAAGAGCTACAAAGGGATCTCACAAAACTGGGTGACTGGGCAACAAAATGGCAGATGAAATTCAATGTGGATAAATGCAAAGTAATGCACCTTGGAAAACATAATCCCAACTATACATATAAAATGATGGGATCTAAATTAGCTATTACTACTCAAAAAAGAGATCTTAGAATCATTGTGGATAGTTCTCTGAAAACTTCCACTCAATGGGCAGCAGTCAAAAAAGGGAACAGAATGTTGGGAATCATTAAGAAAGGGATAGATAATAAGACAGAAAATATCATATTGCCTCTATATAAATCCATGGTATGCCCACATCTTGAATACTGTGTGCAGATATCATTGTTCCATCTCAAAAAAGACATATCGGAAAAGGTTCAGGAAAGGGCAACAAAAATGATTAGGGGTATGGAACAGCTTCCGTATGAGGAGAGATTAATAAGACTGGGACTTTTCAGCTTGGAAAAAAGATGACTAAGGGTGGATATGATAGAGGTCAATAAAATTATGACTGGTGTGAAGAAAGTAAATAAGGAAGTGTTCTTCTCATAACAAAAAACTAGGCGTCACCACATGAAGTTAATAGGCAGCAGGTTTAAAACAAACAAAAGGAAGTATTTTTTTCACACAATGCACAGTCAACCTGTGGAACTCCTTGGCAGAGGATGTTGTGAAGGCCAAGACTATAACAGGATTAAAAAAAACCCTAGATAAGTTCTTGGAGGATAGATCCACTAATGGCTATTAGCCGGGATGAGCAGGGATGGTGTCCCTAGCCTCTGTTTGCCAGAAGCTGGGAATGGGCGACAGGGCATGGATCACTTGATGATTACCTGTTCTGTTCATTCCCTCTGGGGCACCTGGCATTGGCCACTGTCAGAAGACAGGATACTGGGTTAGATGGACCTTTGGTCTGACCCAGTATGGCCATTCTTATGTTTCCTCAAGGAGGAGCTCATTCCAATCTGATGTTTCAAAAGGACACTTCACTCTGAACCTGGGCCATTTGTAAAAATATTTTATGACCTGTATACCTGCCAGGAGTGTCTATTCATTGAACTCAGTGGGAGAGTGAGAGGATGGTAACCACATTCCAAAGACTGGTTCAACTGAATGAGCAGAGAATCAATTTTCTGGTCAGGAGGGAGAAAAAAATTCTTTTCTCATTTAGTGTTGAATCTTAGAAAATAAGCTTAAAAGTATGTTAAAATAAATAAGTAAAATAAAGCTCTGTGTTGCTCCAGGAGGAAAAGGAGATGGCAAATTCATTGCAGCTGTCTTTTTGATAAATGTCCCTATGTTGAGTAACAGAGGCTGTGACATTCCTGTTATCCCTTCCCGATAATCTAAAAATCTTCTGTGCTGGATTGCCTTGCTCCATGCCTGCAACACTGGAGTGCCAGATAATTTCTGTGGGTCATTCCCTGGTGGATACATTAGCCAACAAGTTTATACAACGAGCCTCTTTGGGTTGAAAACAATAAGTCAAGAATCTAACGGCAGGCCATCCCAAGAGCTCAGAAAGTTGCTAATTATACTGCAAAAGGATATGGGTGGGTAGGGTAAGTGGAGCTGAATCAGTCATGACCTGATTAATTTAGACGAAGATTTCCTTTTACAGCCAATCTCACATGGCATTTCTTTTATTAGGAAGAGTATCAAAAAATCCACTGTCCACTCTTTCTATATAAATATACATTTTCCCCCTTAGCAAAAGTTAGTGGAGAGTCAAAAGAAAAGTGGTGTCTGGCCACTTGCAGATATCTCTTCTATGTGATTATTATTAATAATAATAATAGCCCATGATGGAGAGAGATTTTCTTTTGAAGATTTTGAACTCAGTCTTTCAACTTCTCATGGCTCAAGTATTTTTTTTTTTATCATTTTTCGCTTAAGCTGCTTTCTTTTGGCTGTGGAGGAAAGGAGAGAGCTGACCATGCAAATATATGCCCTTATATCTATTTCTCCCAGGGGTTGGTTGCACTGCCATGCAGTGGTACAACATGCCATCACTTTTCTGGCAGCTGAATCAGTTTTGGGAGATTTTAAGCTTTTAAATTTTAAAAACCCACAAAACCTAGCGATTGTGAAGAAGGTCGTTCTGGATGTGAACAGATGTTGTGCTGTCATTCGGAATCTGCAGAGAGGCAGTAACTCTTAGGAGTGCCATACTTTTTTTGATTCTGAAGGCTTCTGATGGCAACTTGTATTTTTTAACTCACAAATTGCCCGTCACTATCCTGAGGTGGTGGGCAGAGAGAATCCCACAGCAATGAACCATCTCTTTATTTTCTTGAAAGGGGCTGAGAACAGCAATAGAAATATCTAGGCAGATCAGTAGATAAATGTCAACACTGCTAACTATTTCGTTGCTGATTATTTTAGCAGACTCAGACCTAGCTAAGTTGTGGCAAAGTTAATAAGTGCTGTGCCTTTTCTCCTGATGAACCTGATTCCAGAATGTTTATTAATGCTAAACACCTCTTCCTGCCCCCCCCTCCCGGCCACCGCCCGCCTCTGCATTCTGGGCAGCACTCACAGTTTGTTATGAGACTGTACTACTGTTCTTCACCCAGTCATTGGGGCATATTAGAGTGTTAAATGGCCTTAACTCTTAATTAATCATATGGAGATCAGTAGCGTTGCAGCAGTTTATCTCATCAGCAAATCTGGCATCATGGATTTAATATTTTTTTAAATATTAAAAAAAATTAATGTTTGCACCAGGCTGAAAATCTGCATATCTGGTTTCTGTCTAGTGTGGCTTAAAAGTGCAAGTTAAATCAATGAGGGAAAATTTGAAATTACAAAAAAAAAACCAACAGTGGTCCCCTCCGCCTCTCCCGAGTATCCTACAGTTCAAGCCGCTGTGCCTGCATCATAAGGTTGCTTGGGTGTTTTAACATCACTTGTAACAGGGAGTTGAATGTGATACACAAACCATTTATTCACCTGTGACTTGTTAAAAACTTTTTTTTTTTTAAAGTCACAAGCTTGGGGTCTGAATTTGTTTGAGTCATGGGAAAGTCTTTGCACAGAGGCTTTGCAGTATCAGGCCAGCAGTAAGTGAATACGATGCACGAATGTTTTATTTCTTACAGCTGAAGAGCCTGCAAAGGTATAGAAAGCTGCAATGTACAGAGAAGCATAAAATAATGAGATGCAAGTATTTGTTATTGATCAAAAGATTGCGTAGCCGTTCCAATGAAAGACCAGGTGTGTTGAAGAAATAAGCATCAGGTCACTTTGAGTAGCATGTGTGTGTTAATATATAAATTCTTTAAATTCTCCTATATTCCATCTCAAGACTAGATTATAGTGATGTGCTGAACTTGGGGCTGCACCTTATGTCATTTGGAAGCTAAAGCTCATGCAGAACGTGGCAATCTGTTTTTTAAATAGTGTTCTGTTATGAACATATCCAACCAGTCTGCACTGGCTGCCTTCTGGTTTCCAGGTGGAATTGAAGGTATTGATCTGCTAATTCCTAAATGGTTTAGGAGCTTTCTACCTAATGATTGGGGTCTGGAACACATGAGTTATGAGGAGAGGCTGAGGGAACTGGGATTGTTTAGTCTGCAGAAAAGAAGAATGAGGGGGGATTTGATAGCTGCTTTCAACTACCTGAGAGGTAGTTCCAGAGAGGATGGTTCTAGACTATTCTCAGTGGTGGAAGAGGACAGGACAAGGAGTAATGGTCTCAAGTTGCAGTGGGGGAGGTTTAGGTTGGATATTAGGAAAAACTTTTTCACTAGGAGGGTGGTGAAACACTGGAATGCGTTGCCTAGGGAGGTGGTGGAATCTCCTTCCTTAGACGTTTTTAAGGTCAGGCTTGACAAAGCCCTGGCTGGGATGATTTAATTGGGTATGGGTCCTGCTTTTGAGCAGGGGGTTGGACTAGATGACCTCCTGAGGTCCCTTCCAACCCTGATATTCTATGATTCTATGATTCTGAATGAGAGAGCGCCTGTCTCCATGCCTTACTAACGGCTGCAGTTGAGATCTGCAAAGGTGCTGGAGCTAAACCCTCTTTGGTGTAAATGAGGGAGCTGCTGGCAGAACATACTCAGTAAGGGTCCCTTTCCTTTGGAATCGGTCCCTCCTCTTTGGTCCAAAGGCCCTGGTCTGTGTAGACCTTCCACACATATTGTAGGAGAGCTGTGGAAGATGTGAATATTGCTTGAAGAGTGCTGTGTAGGGAAAAATAATTTGATTTGGGCTGTATGGCTATTCAGTTGGGCTTTGTGTGGGTGCTGTTTGTGTTCTTTTAATATGGATTATTGATTTGTTGTGTTTTTACCTAGAGTGCAAGATAGGTGCCTTTTGTCCTTTTATAAATGCAAATAAATCCATTAATATATGCAATTCGATTTTTAAAGAGTTGAGGACTCAAAGGTGCTGGATGACACTTTTTAAAGTTGTGACATTTTGCACCCCATATTCCCCATAGTGATTTGATTATAATATGGTTATAATATAATTATGATGCATCTTGTACAAAATAAGTCATGTAAGGTGTCAATGAAAAAGTTATGGTTTGCTGAATATGATTATCCTATTTATATGCATGTATCATTTTTATATCTGGAGTTATAAATATTGACTATGCACCTATATTTCAAATGGGTTTGCTCCTGGGTAACACCCACATATTAGTCTACATCCAGTCTAGCCAGCACATTGTGAAGGGGCTGTTCCAGGTAGTGGCCCATCAACAAGAACAATCGGCCATGGGAAAAAACTTAGCCTCACTTGATAAGCTTTCCTGTGGATGCTTCAGCCAAAATATGGGTAATGGTGGCCATGATTCATTGAAGCATGCAAGGGCATTTACTAAATCATGGGATATTGGACTCTATTTTGGTGCCTGTACTTTTCCAGAAACTGTGCTGGGGGCTTTGTTTGGGACAACGAAGTTCCCTCCACATGGAATCATAAAATCAAGGAATATCAGGGTTGGAAGGGATCTCAGGAGGTCATCTAGTCCAACTCCCTGCTCAAAGCAGGACCAATCCCCAACTAAATCATGCCAGCCAGGGCTTTGTCAAGCCTGACCTTATAGGAATAACCTGTAAAAGGGGGAAGTGACATCATCATAGTGCCTCTCTCCCCTACAACACAACACAACATCTGAAATCAGCTGAGGAACAAAGACTGAACTAGGGAAGGGGGGGACCCAGGCGGGACAGAAGAATTCCTGCCTGTGTATGCAAAAGCTGTAACCTGCTTGTACTAGTTAACAGGGTAAGAAGCTGCTTAGATTTTGTTTTTCTTTATTTCTTAGGTAATTTGCTTTGATCTGTACCTCACTACTTACAATCACTTAAAATCTATCTTTCTGTAGTTAATACATTTGTTTTATATTTTTTACCTAAAACAGTGTGTTTTGCTTGAAGTGCTTGAGGAATCTGCTCAGGAACAAAAATTGGTGCACTGTCCTCTCCACATTGAGGGAGGGGTGGACTGGAAAATAAACTTACTGGTCAGGCATTTGAGCAGGGCAAGATGGTACAGCGCTGGGGTCCTAGGCTGTGGACCTGCGGGAATAGCTTTCATATATCTGCAGCTAGATGAGTCCCTGTCTGTGTAAAGGTTTGTGGGAGTGCAAGACTGGGAGCGGTCTGCAGCTTGTCACAGCATCACAGTGATTAATGGAGCCCAGGTTGGTATGCCAGAGGTTTCAGTCGTACCCGAGTTCCAGGTTGCACCCCAGGGAAACCCGTCACAAAAGAAGTTATCTAAGATTAAAGGGTCTGACCCAAATCCCATTGAACTCATTGAAAATCTTTCCACTGACTTTGGATAAGCTGTTTTTAATTGCCACGAGTCTACCATAAGAAATGGATGATCATGGTAGTTATTTAGAAACTAGTGATCATTTAAGCATAACAAATCACACTTACTAAGCCTGGGTACTCTGGACATTGATAACTGATGAAGAATTGTATCTATGCATTCATTATATGGTTGTCCTTTGGGAGACATTTATTACAGCCAACCAAGAATTTTTGGCACTCCTTATCTCCATGTGCAAGCACCATTATATTCTTATATGCTACTCAGCTAATGCTAAACATGCTAAACGTAGAAATTTGTTTAAAACTGTTTGAAAGCTGTACCTTTGTGATTATCTTTGTGCATAGTAACATTGGTTTATGAAACAAAAACTGATCATCTTTGACCATGTGCAGAGATTTGCATTCCCTGGTGTTTACCCGCTGATGGAAGCATTTTTAAAGGCAAACTGAGAAATTTAACACAATGTATTTGCTATGTTCAAGCATCTTTGCCACTCAGATAGTCTTTATAACATTGATGTTTATCATTGATCAAACCTGTGCAACCTGCTTTCCTCTTATTTTTTAGTTACTGAGAATTAATATATATTTTTAAAGACTCCTCTGTGTTACAAACCAAAACTTATAAAGTGTAAATATTTACTGTATGTAAGTCTCTGCATGTTTCCATGTAACAAATGGGTCTCTAGTCTTTATTTTTATCATTTATTTAATATAAAATTAAAACAACTTATCTACAGTTTGCTTGACAAATAAATTTGTATTAGAAAATTGTTGAAATGAGTATTACAAGGCAATTGCAGAACTTCATTAATTTTTTTCTTCTTTCTCCAGTTACTTTAGTAAAATTGTCCATTGTACTTAAAGAAAAGCCACGTTTTACTGCAGATGTGAGTTCTGACAACATAAGGTAGTAGAATGGGCCTCATTGTCCAGGTGTGGAACACCTGTGAGTATCTGCTGTGATTAAGTGTGAATACAGCACCTGATCATCCTGGTACACGCTGAGAAACTGTCATCACCCTTGAATCCCAGGTGCCTGCAGGATTAGGTTAATGAAGAGGAGACTGAGGATCTGATACTGACAAGAATGTGGTCTTTATATCTGAAAATAAAGGATTGGAAAGAGTGGTTTTGAGTCTGTTAACCACAGTATGTTCTGCTGCAGACTTATGACACACCATTTTATATTTAAAATATGCATCAAGATAAAGTTTTAAGTTCATTTTAGTCTTAAACAAGAGCATTTCCCCTAGTAAGACTGTTTGATAAAACACCTCACCAGTGCTTTGTGACCAACCCATTACATTTTATGGATCAAATACTCTCCTTTGCGCATGTGTGAGTACACATGCACACACCTACTGAAGTCAGAATAACCTTGACTTTAGCAAAGCTTTTGACATGGTCTCCCACGGTATTCTTGCCAGCAAGTCAAAGAAGTATGGGCTGGAAGAATGGACTATACGGTGGATAGAAAGCAGGCTAGATCGTCAGGCTCAACGGGTAGTGATCAACGGCTCGATGTCTAGTTGGCAGCTGGTATCGAGCAGCGTGTCCCAGGGGTCAGTCCTGGGGCTGGTTTTGTTCAACATCTTCATTAATGATCTGGAGGATGGGATGGATTGCACCCTCAGCAAGTTCGCGGATGACACTAAGCTGCGGGGAGAGGTAGATATACTGGAGGGTAGGGATAGGGTCCAGTGTAACCTAGACAAATTAGAGGATTGGGCCAAAAGAAATCTGATGAGGTTCAACAAGGAGAAGTGCAGAGTCCTGCACTTAGGACGGAAGAATCCCATGCACTGCTACAGGCTGGGGACTGACTGGCTAAGTGACAGTTCTGCAGAGAAGGACCTGGGGATTACAGTGGATGAGAAGCTGGATATGAGTCAATAGTGTGCTCTTGTTGCAAGGAAGGCTAACGGTATATTGGGCTGCATTAGTAGGAGCATTGCCAGCAGATTGAGGGAGGTGATTATTCCCCTATATTTGGCACTGGTGAGGCCACATCTGGAATATTGTGTCCAGTTTTGGTCCCCCAACTACAGAAGGGACGTGGACAAATCGGAGAGAGTCCAGCAGAGGGCAATAAAAATTATTAGGGGCCTGGGGCACATGACTTACAAGATGACACTGAGGGGACTGGGATTATTTAGTCTGCAGAGGGGAAGAGTGAGGGGGGATTTGATAGCAGCCTTCAACTACCTGAAGGGGGGTTCCAAAGAGGATGGAGCTAGGCTGTTCTCAGTGGTGGTAGATGACATAACAAGGAGCAATAGTCTTGAGTTGCAGTGGGGGAGGTCTAGGTCGGATATTAGGAAACACTATTTCACTAGGAGCGTGGTGAAGCACTGGAATGGGTTACCTAGGGAGGTGGTGGAATCTTCTTCCTCAGATGTTGTCAAGGTTCCTTCCCCACTCTGAACTCTAGGGTACAGATGTGGGGACCTGCATGAAAGACCCCCTAAGCTTATTCTTACCCGCTTAGGTTAAAAGCTGCCACCTCCAAAGTGTTACACAAAGAACAGGGAAAGTGCTCACTTGGAAACATCTCTCCCCCCCCCCAAATACCTGCCAAGCATTACACCCCCTTTCCTGGGAAAGACTTGATAAAAATCCTCACCAATTTGCATAGGTGAACACAGACCCAAACGCTTGGATCTTAAGAACTATGAAAAAAGCAATCGGCTTCTTAAAAGAAGAATTTTAATTAAAGAAAAAGTAAAATCAGGATGGTAGATACCTTACAGGGTAATCAGATTCAAAACATAGAGAATCCCTCTAGGCAAAACCTTAAGTTACAAAAAGACACAAAAACAGGAATATACATTCCATTCAGCACAACTTATTTTATCAGCCATTTAAACAAAACAGAATCTAACGCATATCTAACTAGATTGCTTACTGACTCTTTATAGGAGTTCTCACTTGCATTCCTGCTCTGGTCCTGGCAGAAACATCACACAGACAGAGAGGACCCTTTGTTCCCCCCACTCCAGCTTTGAAAGTATCTCGTTTTCTCGTTGATCATTTTGGTCAAGTGCCAGCGAAGTTATCTTAGCTTCTTAACCCTTTACAGATGAAAGGGTTTTTCCTCTGGCCAGGAGGGATTTAAAGGTGGTTAGCCTTCCCTTTATATTTATGACAGAGGTTTTTAAGGCCTGGCGTGACAAAGCCCTGGCTGGGATGATTTAGTTGGGGTTGGTCCTGCTCTGAGCAGGGGTTTGGACTAGATGACCTCCTGAGGTCTCTTCCAACCCTAATCTTCTATGATTCTATAATAAGCTCTATATGTATATATAATGGTAAATTTGGTCTTCAGATAATAAAATTACAAGCCAGTTACAACAGTGAATCTTACCACTAGAAAGTTATTCAGCATAACTGCCATGAACACTTAAGATGGGTCCTACTCTGCTGCAAGTTTTAAAACAAAACTCTTGTTGACTTGAGTGGGTGGTCTGGATGTGGAATGATGACAAATTACAGCTCTTAAATGTTATGGCAGAATTAATTTAAATAAAACTTAATGGGAAATGGTGTCACTGGTGAACTATAATGGATATATTATGTAAAATATACATAATGGACTCTTGTGGCTAAAAAGAAATAGCTGAAAAAATTGCTTTATATATTTAAAATAATTTCAAATATGGCCCATCTAGCACTTTCCTTTGTGCAGAACATGTTTAACAAATTGCATTTCAGTGAGAAATACTGTTGAAATGGTTGTGATCTTCAGTAAGTGTTTTGGATTAGATCTTGCTAGTAATAATGTTTCCTTTTTCTGGCAGTTCAAGTAGTTAGAGCATTTGTACAAAACTTCCAGGGTTTGTTGTTGTTGTTGTTAAGAGATTGTTTGGGTTGAGTGAATTCCAGGCTAAACTGTGTATCTGATTTGGATTCAGGATGATATCTGATTTCACTATTATGGAGATCAATTATAGAGAGAGAAAGCAGGAAAGGTTCTGGAAATGGAGGCAGGCAATCTAATTATTAACAATTTACAACTGAACAAATTCTGCTAACTGAAGGGAAACCAAATTCACTGTTTCAGCCATGTTAGTCTGTATTCGCAAAAAGAAAAGGAGTATTTGTGGCACCCCAGAGACTAACCAATTTATCTGAGCATAAGCTTTCGTGAGCTACAGCTCACTTCATCGGATGCATACTGTGGAAAATACAGAAGATGTTTTTATACACACAAACCATGAAAAAATGGGTGATAAATTTTTTCATGGTTTGTGTGTATAAAAACATCTTCTGTATTTTCCACAGTATGCATCCGATGAAGTGAGCTGTAGCTCACGAAAGCTTATGCTCAGATAAATTGGTTAGTCTCTGGGGCGCCACAAATACTCCTTTTCTTTTTGCAAATTCACTGTTTTATTTCCTACAGCAGTCTCTCATAACACATAGAAACAGAGTTATGTTGGTATTGCCCTTCCTGCTGCAATTTACTCATTATTTGTATTACTTGGTAAGACTGAAAATTAAAGTTACTTTTGTTTTGATACGTACAATCATGTTCCAGCCTCTAAGCAGTTTGCTAAAGTTTCTTGCTTATTTCCTGTGTCACAGTGATGCTTTGCTAACGCAAGAAAACGAGTCCTCTCTTTGGAATTTCTTTGGTGGCAGGCTCTAAAGTCACACTGCACTGCAGAATTCAAAAGTTTCATCACTTGTAGAGCTTAATAATGATTCCTGTGCCTCAGATCAGTTTTACTGGCCCCCGGGAATTGTTACTCCAGGTAGCACCCACTTTCCTGACCCTAAAGCTGATCCACACTGCTGTATAGTAACCTGTTTATGGAAGGTGTGAGGACATGTGTCCCCCACTCTCCAGATGTGCTCACGTTGTTCTCTAATGACCACATCCAGGCAGAAGTGGGTAGAGCTGTTGGTCTGGGAACATGTGTAATTCAGTGATTTGATTTGTAAAAATCTACAGAATCACAATTTCAGTGGTGTCACCTTCTGCAGCCTGGTGGGAGTGTGAGGGACGGGACACTCAATGCCTCTCCACCCGCCACCAACTCCCAGGTCCTCTGGATAGTGGCAATTTCGATCAAACAGTGTCTTTGGAAATGGGTTGAGTCATGGGTTGAGTCATTATCATTAGAAAGCCCTTTCGCCCACAAACACAGTGATACCAAACATGACAAACTGAGAACAATTATATAGATATATATTCGAGAAAGGGTTTAAAAATCATTGTATTTTTAATTATAGTTTAATACAGGTATTGAATCATGGTCAAACATAGGTCCAACATGCAGCCTTCACAAAGTTAAATCATGACTCTTGACTGACCATCCTGTGGCATTCGTTAATGCTCAGAATATGATACCTGATTGATTTTTTTTAATGTTACAGATGACTATAAATGGAAGGAGTGCTTCAGGCTGATTTGCAATCTTGGGCAAAAAAAAAAGAAGCAGTTCAGTGGTATTATTAGCTTTGTTTATTATTACAAAAGAGTTGCAATGAGGCACTGATTAAGATGTCAGCATCCAGCCAAAAATTACTGGAATCCCTCCGCAAATGGTATGCACATCGTTACATGACATACAGTACATCACCTCTATCAGTTGGTCCTTCAGCCTGCATGTAGATTGCGCCGATCACAACAGGTCTTTCATTCTTCTCTGATCCTGGCCTTCCTTCTGCATGTGCGGCCATGCCTTTTCACAATAAACATAACATAAGTAATTCAAAGCCCAAAGTAATTTATTACAAAATCCTTGTTTGTACTTTGGTCTTGATCATTTTTAGGCATCAGTGGAGAGACATAGAGAACTGACTAATAGCTGAATCTTTGGAGAATGTCACTGCGGAGGACCTGGTTAAATACAATGCCCGGCAGCACCTTACGTGCTATAAGAAGTGCACCCATAAACTGAACTTGGCAAGACTGGTGAAAAAGTTCATCAAGCATCAAGAAAAGATTGAAGATGCTGGGACAAGAGGCAGCTGTGGGTGAGACTCACCTTATGCTAGGTCCCATGGCCTGCGTTTCGAGAATGACACCTGCTTCTTCTGTGGTAAGCCAGAATCCCGAAGGCATCTATAAAGCACAGTTACATGAGTAAAATCACATGAGACAGATGGGAAACTGTATGAAGCAGTCACTGGAAGGTAAAGTTAAGTGGGTGCATTGACCCAAAAGATGCCCATGAATACAATATTGCATATCATATTGTGTGCTGCACCAAGAATGTATGTAATGTGTTGCATCAGAATGCAAAAGCAACAGAAAGAAATACTGATTTTACTGTTACAAGGGTGTGACTCAGCTGGAGTTCATAAGTTGCCTCACAGAGGTTCTAGTGGATGGGAGAATGGTAGTGATGGCCAGTGCAAAGGCTATGTCCAGAGAATTGTGTGCTTTGAACAGGATTGAAGAAGAACAAATGCTTAGAAGAAAGGCCCTTAAAGCACTTATTGAGGACGAGCTGTGGGATATGGCTATAGCGGTGGTTTTTTTAGCAGTCCTATCCACAGAAATGAAAGAGAGCACGTTTCCTTAAAAGCTGCAGAGATGTGGCACTGAAGAAAATGCTGATGTCAACAGTACTATGAAGACTGTTAGCAGCTGCTAAATTTTGATGTAAACGCTTTGTGTCCTTCAGGATGTGGGAGTTTCCAGGGATCCATAGCTGATGCCGGACCTCGAAAAATAATAGCACGTGACCTGTACTGCTCCTTTAAGAGGTGCTTGGTGATCGCAGTGACATCAGCACTTACTGGAAGCAAGTGGTGCACAAAGCTGTGATTTTATCACAAAGCCTTGTGTGCGAGTCCTTGCCTGAGAGACAGATTTCCAACATATACATGAGATCTGTGCGGTGTACGTGTAATCTCTACTAATACTAGTCTATAACTAATACTGGACCTATAATGAAGTCCTCCTCATGTCTGACACACATGCGGAGGAATCAATTAAAACCAGTGCCAGAAATAAAAGACTCCAGGGTATTGCACCTGTTCAATATGAAATCGCTGACTCCATTAACGTTGCCAATGTCACAATGAAGAAGCTGCTGTCTCAAACTCGCACAAAGGATAAGTTAACCTTGCAGGAAAAGCACGTCAGCATGCGGAGAATTGCTTGAAGAATTTCATCGTTGCATGGCATAACAAAGCTGCTGCTTCGTACTGTTCAGTGGGGTTTCTTTGTAGTTCCCATGAGGAGGCTGGCACTAAAATTATCTTGAATGCCATCAAAGCCACAGGGAGAGGTGCTGCTAAACTCCGGGTTTTTGCACAAGACACAGATGTTCTAGTGATCTCCTTGAGATGCTATCTGAGACTGCCACAAGATTTTGCTTTTGTGCCTACTGCTAGGGAAGAGAATCACTGTATATCCCTCAGAGATATATTCCTATCTTTTGGACCATGAAAAGCTGCCAAGCTGCCAAGTTTCCACGCCCATTCAGGATGTGCAACTACTGGAAGGTTGGCTGGAAAGACCAAATTATTTTACATGAAGGTGTTTGATTCAGCCTCCAAAAACTCTCTCCTCACTCTGAACATGCTTGGAACAGCCAAGATGGTCACTAATGAGGTCATAAATATGCTAGAGGCATTCATATACTGAATTTACCATTTGAAGACCAACATTATGACATTTGCAGAGCTACATTGGTGGATGTCTTCTAAAAAGCAGACAAATGGGAGAAGAATTGCCACCGACAAGGGGTACATTTACACCTGCTATCAGGAGGGCAAATTATCAAGCAGTGGAGTGGCTCCAGGATAATCAAGCACATCCAAAACTACACTCCCTTATCAGGCATGGATGGGTCTTGGAGGAAGAACTGATCACACCAGTTATGTATGATATACCATACGCTCCTGAATCAATCCTCCAGCTAATCAAATGCTTGTGTGCAAAGACCAGGTGCTCACTACCCTGCAAATATGCAGCCAGCAACCTGCCTTGTCGCAGAGATGTGTCAGTACAGTATGGATGAGCATCAGTGTGATGGGTCTAGCCGCGGTGCCCTAGATGGAGATGACGCTGATGATGACTTTGATGAATAAATGTTTTCCATCCTACATGTCAAGGCTAACTTCCCTAGCATTACCAATGCTCAATGTCTTTTTTTTTTTGAATGTAAGTGATGCATCCCTGTGTTAAGGCATAATTTAAAAAAGTTGATTTTTAAACATTTTCTTGAATACGTATCTACATAATTGTTCTAGGTTTGTCATGTTTGATACCATTGTGTTTGCAAGTTTTTGAATGATCTCCAACTCAACCCATTTCCAATGACGTATTATCAACATCTCCACCAACCGGAGAACCTGGAACTGGGGGAGGGCAGTGAGTTTCCCTAGCCATGCTGCAGAGGGGGTGATAGTTGAAATTACGATTGTGTAGATTTTTACAAATGAAATGACACCTCCCTGACCGTTCTGTCACTAACTTGCTGACAGAATGAGATTTTACTACATTATGCCCTCAGATGATGGAAGCTGATTTGCAGTGAGTCACGTCAGTAAAAGCTTGAAGTGCAGTGCTCTTCACTAAACGATTTCTTTAAAAGTTGGTAGGAATTAGTGTGTCTGCTCAGATTTTAAAAACAAACCAACCAACAAAGAAATCCCAATCCCCTTTTTATTTACTAAAATGATCCCCACACAGACTTATTTTGTCTTGAAACAGGTACTGCAAACACTGATATTTGGATATTGCCAAGAATTGCTAGGCACAATACAGATTTAAAATCGGATCGGTCACATGTCATATTCTAAATATGTATTACACAAAGGGGTGGAGGAAGGAATTGACCTCAAATAATTAATTATTATTATGGGATTGAAATGTCTAGCTGATAATGAAGTGTGGCTCCCTCTGGGGTGAAAGGCAGCCCCTGTTCAACAGCACACAAAATCAGCACTCAGCAGGTGAAACCCAGCCTTAAACTTGCAAGTGATTCTGCAGATGGGTTTGTTTCATTTTGTGGATAACTTATCCACTGTCATCAGGAAATTTCCCTTGCTGTTTTGGCACAGTTTGCATAACTGGTACTTTCAGCTTGAGGATTTGAGCGGCAATGGAAAGCTTGTAAATCTCTTCAGTCAGCACTTCAGTTGTACATTTCTGTGGGCATAAGGATTAAAATTCATAGCTGAGACACACCCTGGAGGTCATTGGTGTAATATTTGTTAGGAAGCTTTAGAAGTGAGAGGAAAGTGTTAAATGCACGTCTGCTGGGCTGTAATAAACAGTTGTCTCTGGCAATAAATTATCCAGACTGCAGGTGGTCTGTGGTACTGACAAAATACTGGCTGTATGACACTTAATGTGACCTATGTCCAAGCTAGTGAACACTTCAGTGCATCTCTGTGCCATATTGTCTAAAAATAGGCAGCAACCCTGATGAAGTCTACTTTAAAGATTTCTTTTTTGGGATTTCTTTTGTATTTGAGTAAAAATTGTATGTTACTTTCTGCAATGCAACTACTAGAGCACAAGAGAAGTGCAAACAGCAAAACAGACAAAATTAATACGAAGCATGAAGGAGGACTGGTAGTGCACCAATGGCAGAAGTTGATGCCAAAGCTGATAGGTTGCCGTATAAAATTTTGTAGATCACATGCTAAAATTCTGGCTGTGCAATGCACAAAGCAAAGAAACAATTATTTCCCTCCACTGCAGTATCACAGTTCAGGGCAACTGCATCTGTATTCCCCCTCCATGGTCCAATGAGGGCATCCACTCTCAGGCTTCCAGCTCCCCAGTAGTCACCTGTCTTGGGTGAAGACACGTGTGTCACTCCCTTCTGACTGGGGTAGTTCCAAGCTGCATGGTTCCTTGCCCACACTGTGAATTTCCCAGCCAGTCAAACTGCCTAAGCAGGTCTGCTTTGCTTTTCTCCCCAGAGGCTATAAACAATGTAATCGCCCACAGGTATAAGTTAACACGCAGCCCTTTCTGAGCAAGCACATTTATTCGTAAGGTGAAAGCATGACCAAGAAAAACACATTAAAACAATAAAAGAACCTACACACATGCTAATAAGCTTACCAGAGATCACCCCAGCCCCAACAAGGGCTCTTGCCAACACCCCAAGGGGTTTCTGTGGTCACAAGTCCGTAACAGCTGCTAGCTTAGAACAAGCACACCCATGAATTTGTGTCTTTCCTACAGTTTGGGTCTTTGATCCGCAGAGACTGTGAATAATCAGCCCTCTGATTTTCTCAGGGCAAAGCTTCCAAAAGTTGGGTCTTTGCATAATCAGAGATGGTAATTTGCATTCACCTCCCCCAGGTATCTCCTAGGAACCCTACTTAACTTTGTTTGTCTGACACATTGTTTAAAATAGTCCTTTGAAGCTCATGACCCTTCCCAAGATTTACATTGGCCAAGTCTCCTCTCCAGAGATGTTACATACAATCCCCCAATAATAAATAAACTTTGCATTTTTAATTCAGTGGGCTCTACAGATACTTAAACTTAATTCAGTGAAGTTTAAATTAGTTCAGTCGGGTTTGTCAAAGATATTGCAGGAAAACATCATATTGGTTACATATAGCACCTGCAAAATCTCTAATACTGGGTTTCTGCTTGGTTAATTTGTTTCTTGCATATGAATTAGTCTTATGCTGCTGGTTGGGGGGGGTTATTGTTATGTGATCGCGCTATTTAATTAGCTGTTATAATGCCTAAACTATTGCATATGGGTTTTTTCATTGTTTTTTAAATCCAAAGACATAAAATAAAAAGACAAATAATTTTAGTCCTTGGCCAAGTCATAGGTCAGGTTTTCTAAACCTTTTATCATTTTTGTTGCCATTTTATAGCCATCTTTGTTTACTTGAAGAAGGCCTGCTGTAAGATACATAGCAAAATCTGTGGGTAGATAGGCATTAATGTGCTGAACTGATTTATGTAGGGAAAAATCATGGTCTAGTGGCTAGAGTCAAGATCCCTGGGTTTTGTTCCTGTGGTGAGTCAGTTAATTTCTATGTGCATCAATTTTTCTCACCTGTAAAATGTATATTATAATACTGGATTATAATACCTACCAACACAGAGCTGTCCTATAAAACAAAATTAAGGATTATTATCAAAGTATTTTTGCAAATCTTGGAAAGAAAGAAGGCCCTAGAGAAGTCTGAAATAGCACAGGCTCAGTTCTGGGAGGGTAGCACCAGCCATGCAGACTGTGTTATGTGGGAAAGCTAATTTCAAATTGAAAGCTCAGTTCTCATGAACTGGACAGCAAGAGGATGGGAATGCTTCAAAATATCATGTTCCTTAACAAGAGCCCCCAACTTTGCTTTATGAGCCTTTCATGTTATGTGTTAGAGAGGTGCAAAGTATTTTTATTGGTAATTTATTTGTCTCTTTGAAAAGAGTTATGATCATGTTTCCAGGAGGGCGGGAGTAATTTGTGGCAGTCTTCAGAAACACCACTGAGGGTGCAAACAGCCACACTTAGGTGTGTAAGGGCAGCGAAAGAAGAAAAAGTTCCAAAACCCCATCTGGGAAAAAATGTATTTCCCAACAATATTTCTTCTCATGTGGAATTTTTGGTTATGAGTCGATACGCTCAACGTACATGGGGCTCTGTAGCCATGATGTCCTTAGCTTAAAGGTTCAATTGCTGATAGAATTATACCAGCTTCATGTCAGCAGCTGGTGAAAACTTCTCAGCCACACAGTCCCCTTTAATGAATGATCATGTGATACACATGGGCAATAGTTGTTGACAGGTATGTGGGCCAGTGCCCTGTGTCTTGCAGCAATCTACACATGCCTGTGTCTGCAACTCCTGAGCCACTAGATTAGAAAGTCACGAGACACAACAAATGTTTCTTTGTGCAGAGGTTGTTTTGAATGTTTTTCACTTCACGGGCCCTATCCTGAAAGCAGCTACACACAGGTGTAGTCCCATTAAGGTCAGTGGGACTATTTTGCTTGAGGAAAAATTACTCATGTGTGTAGGTGTTTGCAGAACTGGGCCCCAAGTATTGAACTGTAAATGGATGGCTCCTAACTAAAGTAGGAGGGAAAACAAATTATGTTTCTACTGTAGTGCTTGACAGTGGGTGCTTTTTCATCAGGGGGTCACTTGTACTTCATCCTCATCACAAATGTAATGCTACAGATTAACATGCATGTTTTCTATTCCTTTAACTGCTTTAAATAGTGGAATGGTGTGAATGGGAACAAATTACTTGTGTTTGCACAATCTTGGGTATGTGCTTTTATAATGCACCGGCTTAACCTTCCCCAATACGCTCTACAGCTTGTCGCTGCCCTCTGCTATGCTTCTTGTGTGTTCGCTTACATTCCACATCTTGCTCACTCCTCCTTGATTCTTGGGAAACGAACAAGGAGAGATGTGTAACTTTTGCAGCGTGAATTGCACAGGGGCAAGTGAATCCCCTTTTACATCTGTTTCTATGAAAGGTTTGCTATGCCGGGTTATTTATATCCTGCACTTATCGCCAAATATGTGATGTAATTTCCTAACCTGTGGCCTCATGACTAGTTACTAATGTTATTCTGTTTCACAAATAGCATGAATGAAATACAAACTTCACACTCTAAAAGATAACTGTCTGCCTGCCTCTCCCACCTGTCGCCCTTCTGTGCCCATATGCAGTGATTTTTAGTGTACGTGGCTAATTAATTGTTACTACACTTGGCCAATGTGCATCAAGTTTTCAGAAATACAAAGTATCTTTATCTTAGCTGCACACATCTCCCGTGAGCAATAAATACATCCCGCCTCATCCATTTTTTGGCGGGGGTCTAAGGGCCCTGTGTTGTTTGAATTAAGGAGGGCAATTTTAAATCCACTGCCCTTGTAAAAAACATCATGTTATGGTTTACTGCTGTGTGGCGTGTGCGCAGCAGGCCAAGCTGATTGGTAACACCAGGCTTTCCCGTGAAGCCCGTGGGATTGACAGCCACAGCTTGATCACGACAACAGATGGAAATCTGCTGTATCTGCAGGCGCTCACACCCTGCAGGTTTTAAGGCTGCAGCAATGTGAACACCATTTGCAGCGCAAAGTTGTGTCTGTAAGGCAAATGCCCAGTCACTGGCCCTGTTGAGATTCAGAAGAATGAGTACGCGCTTCCCTAAAAGCCTGTTATAGCAGATTATTGCACCAGAGATGGCTGATTTGCTATGATCTGTTACATAAAAATGAGTATGTGGATCAGTAGAATTCCGAGGTGAGGCCTGGGGCTTGATACTCTCTCTTCTTTCTCACTTGCTCTTCCCCTCTTGAATGAAACCCGTACAATGCCCCTTGTTCTCAGTGGGTGGCAGGCCTCCTACTCATCCACTTTACATTCCCTGCTGGCTGCCTCTTCAGCAAAGACCCACTTCTAAGGGGGGGGTCAGTAAATCCCTGTCCCTCCTGCTGTTGCTTTTCCGAGACCCCTGTTATCTCCTCATGGGAGATGATGTGGACCCAGAATCAGGGGCAAATGGACGGGCTAGTTCAGTTGCAGTATGTCCTGGCATGTGAGGGTCATAGGAATTGTGACTTGATTCCACCTCCCAGGATCCACAGATCTACCATCTTCCCCGACACGATATCCCCTACACCATTGGTTTTCAACTCTTGGGGTATGCAGAGGTCTTCCAAGAGGTACATCAGCTCATCTAGATATTTGCCTGGTTTTACAACAGGCTACATAAAAAGCACTAGTGAAGTCAGTACAAACTAAAGTTTCATAGTGGCAATGACTTGTTTATACTGCTCTATATACTATGCACTGAAATGTAAGTATGATATTTATATTCCTATTGATTTATTTTATAATTATATGGTAAAAATGAAAAAGTAAGTAATTTTTCAGTAGTAGTGCACTGTGACACTTGTGTATTTTTATGTCTGATTTTTGTAAGCAAATAGTTTTTAGGTGAGGTGAAACTTGGGGGTACACAAGACAAACAGACTCCTAAAAGGGGTACAGTTGTCTGGAAAGGTTGAGAGCCACTGCCCTACACAGTTCCACTTAGCCCAGGAAGCTGGTTGGTTCTGCAGACCTAAAGTATCTCAAGACCGGCCAGTGTCCTAGTAACTGAGCACAGAATCTGAAATTCTGGTGCAATGGTGTTGATTATTTCGACTGCTTTTCGTTATCTTGAGAATGCCAGTTTCTTGGCACAAACTCATCATTCACAAATATATTATCATTTACCTGAAATAGTGTATGAAGCAAAATCTTCGTCACACGAGTGATTGCTTAAAGCTTGGTAAACACATATGCAACATACATTTCAACAACTCACCATGGCTTGGAGTTGCGAAGTATTTCCTGACTCGGCTGTTTTCTCGTAGGTAAATCAAACTGGATTTCCAGTCATTACAACAAACACTGTGGCCATCTCAAGATTATTTTTTAAAAAAGGTCTTGCAAGACTTTTCACTACTCAAATCTGAGCCATGTGAATGGGTTACAATACAGCTTTATTTAGCACAGGGTCTGGCTACCCTACAAGTGCTACAGCGGCACAGCTGCGGGTACCCTGCTGAGTCTACATGTAACATCAACAGACCCCAGTCGTTGGTGGGCGGAATCGAACCTGGGACCTCTGGAGCTAAATGCATGAGCCTCTACTGCATGAGCTAAGAGCCATCTGACCCTTAGCTAAGGCTGTAGAGCAGACTCATTAATCTCTCTGTAAGTGGTCTTGGTGCCACTAGATGGGACAGAACACCACACCCAGGAGGTGTGTGGGTTACATACTTCCCATAGCTGAGGAAGCACGTCCCGAGCTTCAGAGACTTCCCAGTTGAAATCCCAAATGAGCCCCCACTTGTAACGCCGACAGACGCCGGTCATCGGTGGGCGGAATCAAACCTGGGACCTCTAGGAGCTTAGTGCATGAGCCTATACTGAATGAGCTAAAAGCCATATGACCTTTAGCTAAGGCTGTAGGGCAGATTTATTAATCTCTCTCTAAGTGGTGTCGGTGCCACTCAATGGGACAGAACACCACACCCAGGAGATGCGTGGGTTACAACTTGCTACAACAGCAGAAGGGGTATTTCCATCACTATAGTAAATCCACCCCCTCAAGAAGTGGGAGCTAAATCAACAGAAGAATTCTTCCATCTATCTAGCAATGTGTAAACCAGGGTTTAGCTCAGATTAACTACATTGCTCGGGGGTGTGAATTTTTTACATCCCTGAGCAACGTAGCTAGGTCGACCTAAATTTTAGTATAGGCCAGGTCGTAGTATCCCATACAGACCGTATCCCAGAATGCTTTGGGGAGTTTAAACACAGTTATGGGATTAGCATCTCCATCCCTTTGTTTTTTATTTGAAGATGTATATACATAAATTACTCCCCCCCCCCAGCTCAGATATGAAAAGTGGGATTGAATCAATCAGGCAGAGAGAGAGAGGAATTTGGAAGGCTAGCACTGGAGACTCTCTGACCAACCATGGAGAGATTATGCCTAAAGGAAAGAGGGGAGCCAGATGCTAGTTGGGTGGGATGGGCAGCAGAGAGATGTAGAAAGGGCTTAATGCACTTCTTGGATTCCTTTGGCTGCTGCCAGCAGAAAGCCACACTACTCCTGCAAATTTCTTTCAATGTATTCCCTATATTATTTTTAATTTCAGGCAATAATTAGTCTTTCCCACTTGCTATTCCACCAAAGATTTCTCTATTAATTCCAAATCTTCCTTTACAGATAAGGTTTCTCCTCTCCTTTACATTCTGAATAACTGTTTCCCAAGTTTTTACCACTTTTCCACCAACTTTCAGTTAAAACCAAAATGTTGTATGTCTCTGATAGGAAAATGCCAGTCCAATCCCCTTATTTTTCTATCATAGCCGATGTTACAGAGTTTTCTAAGTGACTTCATTACATTACTCCATTTCTCATTTTTTTCCTCCTTGCTAGCTTTGTTAACCTGCTTTTTGCCACTTAATAGTTCTTCTCTATCCACTCAAATTAGTTTTGCTGATCCTTCCTGTCTCCCTTACTTACTTCTGTATAGAATGACCTGTATGCAGAGCCAGGAATAGAACCCAAAGTTTCTGCATCCCAGTCCTGTGCTTTAAATGTGAAAGCTGTTCTGTTAATCTGTAAAATGGGAATAATGACACATACCACCTGCCTCAAAGGGATGTTGTGTGGTTTAAATAGTTAATGTTTGTACATTGCTTTGGATATATAAAGTACTAAGTGTTATTAACTATGCAACCACACTTCCACTCTACTTATCCACAGACTAGGTACAATATGGCCAATGATATAGCAAGCTTCTCCCTAGCCTCCCCCTGGACCTGGACAGGCTAGCAATGGCCATTTTCCATGGCTGTTCAGGCCTTGGCTCCTAGCTGCAACCTCCAGCATTGGTGCCAGCCGAGGGGGGTTAACTTTTTGTGTGTTGTGGACTCTTTTCTGCTAGCATCTGAGCTGAAACCACCAACTCATTTTTCACAGGCCACAAGATAACCTGCAGATGAACACTACTGTAAATCATTACTGACTCTGGCTAGAACCAAAGCATTGGTGAAGTGTTGACCTATACCTGTACCATACATTCCCCCCTACTCCACACTGCTTTCTCCTATTTAATTTGCTCTAATGTGGCTCCAAGATACTAGGTGTAGCTCCTTGATGTTGCCCACCTGTAGTGTAATACTGCCAATGCCGCTTCGCAAGAGGGTTGTGGGAGGGAGGGTGGTAGAGGGATGGGTAGGGCACTCAACGTTTAAGACACCGTTGCCTGTTTTAGAGTCATTGGTAACTCAGAATAACAAGATCTTGAATGCACATGGATCAGTGTGCTGACTAACAAAACCCAGTCGAGGGTACTCATGGTGGTCTGTTTATAGAGCACCAGATCAAACCAGAGAACAGGATGAGTTACTGTGTAAGCACTGTCTGTAAGGTATGGAAAGAAAAATGTATGGATATGGGGAACTTCCGTTTGGGAGAAGTGTGCTGGCGATCTTATGAAGCCAACAGTAAAACATCAGTAGAGTTTTTAAAAATTACAGATAATGTTTTCACACAAAAGGTATTGCACCCAGGAGGTAACTCTAGTTTAGACTTCATTATAACAGATAAAGAAGAATTAATCACTGGGCTAGTAGTTGGTGGTTGCCTCAGGACCAGTGATTGTGACCTGATAGCATTGATATGGGCAAACAGATGGCAATCCCAACCAGTAACATATACTTGGTGTTTCATAACTGTTAATTTCTCAGAGATGAGGAAAATTGTGAAGAAAATTAATTGGGAGATGCTGGTCAGCATGGTTTTTATGGAAAATAGGTCTTGTCAAACAAACCTCATTTCATTCTTTGAGGAGATCACAAATTTTGTTGATAAAGGTAGTTGCATAGATATAGTATTTTTAGATTTGGTAAGATGTCTGATGTAGCGCTGCACGGCATTTTGCCTACGAAATTGCACTCTATATTATCAATAACGTACCCATTAAATGGCTGACAGATAGATCTCAAAAAGTAGTTGTCAACGGGAAATCATCATCAAATGGGGATGTTTCTAATGGAATTCCAAAGGGTCAGTACTAGCCCTGATGTTATTCAACATTTTCATCAATGACCTGGAAGTAAATATAAAATCACTGCTGATAAACTATGTGGATGACATAAAGATTGGTGTAGCGATGAGGAGACGGCAATCATATAGTGAGCTCTGGATCACTCAGTAAGCTGGTCACAATCAAAGAAAATACATTTTAATACACCCAAATGCTAAGTTATAGATCTACAAGCAAGGAAAGCAGGCCACAGCTACAGAATGGGGTCCAGGAAAGCAGTAATGCGGGAAAGGATTTAGGGTTCATAGTGGACAAGCAACTCAACATGAGCTCAGAGTCCAATACTGTAGTTACAATGGCTAATGTGTATAAACAGGAGAGTAGTGAGTAGGCTGTGTATGGCATGGGTGGAAGCGACACTGGAATACTGCTTCCACTTCTGGTGCCCACTTCTGGTGCCCATATTTTAAAAAATATATTGGAAAAAATGGAGAGGGTGCCAGAAAAAGCCAAAAACTTTAATGGAAGGCTAGAGAAAATGCCCTAGAGAGAAAGACTTAGAGCTCAATCTGTTTAGTTTATCAAAAAGAAGATTGTCAGGTGACTAGATCGGAGTGTGTAAATACCTCATTGGAGAGAAAATACTGTGTAGTAAAGGGCTCTTTAATCTAAAGAAAGGCATAGCAAGAATCAGTTGCTGGAAGTGAAAGCCAGGTTAATTCAAATTAGAAATAGGGCACACATTTTTAACAGTGAGGGTGATTAACCACTGGCACAAGTTATCAAGGGAAGTGGTGGAATCTCCGTCTTTTTGCTGTCTTCATATCAAGACTGGATACTTCCCTGAAAGATATGTTTTAGCCAAATACAAGTTATTAAGATCAATATCAGGGTAACTGGGTGAAATTTAATGGTCTGTGATATACAGGAGGTCAGACTAGATGATCTAATAGTTCCTTCTGGCCTGAAACTCTATGAATCTATTTTTGTGTGAAAATCTCACAGATGGGTGACAGTGACAGGGGTTAATATGAAACTTGACAAGGGAGGCAAAGCATGGAGGGGCAGAGTTCTGTAAATCTTTGAAGATGGTAAGAAACTTAAATTTGGCATGATATTGGCTAGGAAGCCAATAAAGGGATTCAAAAAGGGGAATTACTTGATCAAACTGAAGGGCAAGGAAGAAAAGTCACTCCCTATTCCCAGTCGCTTTTCCTTGTACGCTACTCTGTCCAACCTTATGCTTACAGGTTTACTCCAGTGTCTTGGTGCTGTACCTTTTTTTGCACCCTTCACCACACTTACTTGATCACCAGTGGTCTTTTATGGAATTAAATATTTACTTAACATTTCTTTGCATCATACGATACCTGTTCTGAAGAACTATGTCAGGATAAAAGTCAAGACAGATACATTGGGGTTGTTTTATCTTTCAAACAAAAGCAAACATTGGGTCGGGAATGTTGAGATATATGACAAGATTCATGTTAACTGATCTCCAAACTCTGAGACAGCGACTAAGATGCAATGATTTGTTGTTACTATGAATAGAATTACTCTCACACACCAGCTAATACCATGGCATTGGGCATAATAATAAAGGTCATGGTGTCTGTGGGTCATGAGAATTCACTTACTTCTAAGTATTGGACCCTTGTCTGTAATTTCATATCAGGTCTAAAATCTTTAGGTGCTTTCAGATTAACTGCATTGGACAAGTGAACGTCATATCGACATTGTATGCGACTCAGCTGTTCCCTGCTGCACTTGATATTGAGGAGGTCCATAGCTTAATGGAGCATGAAGAGATCCTTATCTTATTCTGCAAGATTATCTCCTCTAAACTGAGGGTGTGGACATGTCACCACCAACATTTTTGCCTTTCCCAAACACTTTTTCTCAGAGTAAGTTCAAACACTGGAGTGAATTCTGATACAAAGTAAACATCTCTCTCTTGAATACTGTAGAGTAGAACCTCATTAACTCCTCCTGACTGAGACCTCAGCCCAGCACAGAATTTAAGTATTGCTTAAAGTTAAGCCCTTGAGAAGTCTCCCTGACTTCAGTGGGACTACTGATGTGCTGGCTGAAGGCCTGAGAGGATTAACAAATTAGCAAGTTAACACAGTGGGTGTAGGTTTTGTTATAATTAGACTTCCCCTCAGGCATTTTGTGGACAAGTTTTAATTATTTATAACAACACTTGTAATATATGGAGTAAATATTCTGTGATGTTTTGTAAAAGCTTTGCAATGAAGTCTTAACTGCAGCACTCGATTAACCATTTGCTGACCAGTGACTTGTATGAGAGCGTATGATCAGCAAAGTGCATGCTAGCGAGGTTCTGCTGTCCTTTGGTTAAAGCAGGTGGCATTGGACGCAATGGGAGCCTAGGCTTTCAGTTGCTATAGTAAAATGTTTAAGCAAGAGAATTTATATTTCAGGCAAAACATGAAAGTGTTGTGGAATAGTGTGAACCCTGCAGCGTTTGGTTCATGGGGACTGGGGGTGAAGCGTTCCCTACAGGCAGAGGTGCTGGGACAATTTGTATTGTGGGGGTGCTGAGAGCCATTGAACCTAACTGTAAACCCTGTACATGATGGAAACCACTTTCACCCGGGGGTGCGGCAGCACCCCCAGCACCACTGGTTCTATCACCGATGCCTACAGGTTGACTGAGAAATTCAAAGTTCTAGTTCAGGACCCTAAGAGGATCCTTTTACCTCCACAGAGACACTCTCCACATTCTTATTAGGATGCTTTGGAAACTTAAGGTAAAAATCTTCTCCATACCTCACTAGCCAATATGGTCTTAGTCTTTAGACT
This sequence comes from Eretmochelys imbricata, assembly GCF_965152235.1. Lineage (NCBI taxonomy): Eukaryota > Metazoa > Chordata > Testudines > Cheloniidae > Eretmochelys > Eretmochelys imbricata. The sequence continues at coordinate 116,331,784 of NC_135578.1, read as the reverse complement.
TGATTGCCCTAACAGTGGCCCCCTTCATTATTTCTTTTAACAAGATCATAAACAGTTGAAGGAACAGGAGAAGTCATGAGCTTGATGTTCAAAGAACAAAAGTCTTCTTGGAAAAAAAAAAACTTTTTCACCCCCGCCACTTAAAAGGGAAAGAAGTATCTAAAACATTAATAATGATAGGAGTAGAGCATGTATCATGAAGGCTTAGGCTGCTGAAGGTGTTACTCTTCCTAAACCCATTAAAGCATGGTCAGTGAAATCAGCTGATCCATCATGGGTCCTAAAAAGGACTTGTTTATGGGCTTGCTCCTGCTTAAATCATAGACTTTTAGGGGAACAGGATTGAGCCCTATATGTGTGTGTAAAAAATACCCAATTAGCACTAATTTAAATGATTCATATTGCTCATAAGTGGTTTCACCTACTCTAAACATCTACTGATAAACCTTTATACCATGCCACACCATCATGTATTCCTTACTTATGGAACACTGCAGTTTATCACATGGTTAATACCTTCACATATAGGGTGTAAAATATATACACACTGTTCACACACTATGTATGTTATAATGTGTGTGCACATACATGTCACATTTTCTGTTCTCTATAACATGTTCCATGTGGATGTGTAATTATAAACATAATATATCTTCAGGTGTTAACCATGTGACAAACTGCATAAGTAAGGAATACGCGGTGTGCCATGGTATAATGGTTTGTCCATATGACCTTAGAACGGGCAAAGCCCCATAGGAGTAATATAAATAATCTCAGATTGGTATGAATAGAGTCCTTTAGAACATAACACACCATCCATTCTACACATATGAAAATAGTTTTAAAAATGTGTATCATAGGCATTTGTGTACATTACATACAGGGATAGATAGATATAGCTGCATACCTGTCTGCCTATATATGTGCGTGTGTAGTTTTTATTCTGAAAATTATTCTTCCCAGGGACTTTTTGTTCAATCATATGGTAGTATTGGTGACAGGAATATAATGGAGAGGTAGCTTCCCATATCTTCCTCCTTTTGCCGATAACTCATTGTCTTTCTAGAACTCCTACGATGGTGCCTGTCATCATTTCAGTTGCTTGTCTTTGTGTGCATTGAAATTTATCAAGAAAAACATTTTTTTTAAAGTAACTGTACATCAACTAAATATATTCTGGACAGAAAAATGCTAAAGTTCACTGTCTCTGTATGTATTCCTTCTTGTTTAAATTAACTTCTGGGGTGGACTCCTGTCTCTCTCCTGCCTCTTTGCACGGATCTCTTGTTGCTAGAAGCTTCTACACTGCAGCAGCACCTAATTTACTGCCTTCAAAACATCTCTGAAAAACCTACGTCTCTTTTGCTTATAAATGGTTCCTTTTAATTTCTCTCTCCCATTTTTTTAACTCAGTAACACATTTATTTTTTCTGGTGGTTCATCATTGATTTTATGCTCGTCTCTGCAGCAAAGCAAGTTGCGATGCAGAAAGCATGTCCATGAATATATTTAATCAAGGCTGTCTGTAGTTGCCGATGACTTAACCAGAAACAAGAGATCAACTTTACCACTGGCATAAAAGGTGTAACTCCATTGAAGTTGTGGCCATTTTCACTAACAGTGAATTTGGCCGAACATCTGGGCTAGCAAACCCTTGCTCATTCTGGGCCTGATCCAAAGCCCCTTGAAGTCAGTGGAAATATGCCCCTCCACTTTTCAGGGTTCTGGATCAGGCCCTTAAAGAAGGTTATAGTTTCTCAATTCAATGTCAAGAGCAAAATGAGAGAGTAAGAAAACCCCTAATAATGTTGTACCACATTGCATGTGACCTACAAATTAATAGAGGTCTAAAGTCTCTGGCCATGTCAAACTCTTAACAACTGAGAGCACAGATACTGTGTATATTTGTAAAATCCCTGACGCTGAGTATTTTGAGAGTTGGAAACTCAATCTTTTGGCAGCAAATGCTAAGTAGCATGCACTTGAGACCTTAAGTATGCAAAATTCACAACTTTGCAAAAGCTTGGGAGGAGTGGGAAGCACGTTTTTTGTAGCAGAAACATCAAGGCAGTTTGAAATTCTCTGTTCCAATTGCTGTCTAAGTCACACACAACTGTAACTTGCCTCTCTCTTTTTGTAATGTTGTTTGACACACTGTCACCAGCACCCGAGCAAGTTTTTTCTCCTTGCACGGTGTGTGTGTCAACACATTTACAGCTGGGATAAACAATCTTTCTGTTTTAAATTTCATACATTTTTGGATTATGTTACACTGAAAAAAGCTGGTCTTCATCTGGTATTTTTTAAACTGCATAGACGTGGAAATGCTTGTCCCTATTATAAGACCAAGAGCAACCAAAATGCTTTGAGCATATACCGCATGTGAAATAAACTCCTACATGTACGTGACTAAGGGAAAAATACAGGTGGGAAAAAGAGAGATGGGTGTTGCCTGAGCTGAAATTCTGTTCTTATACTTTGGAGCGTGCGTAAATGCATTAAAAGGTTCCTTCAATTCTAGCAAAAGGGAGAAGGTTCTTTTAGAAGATTTACCGCAACTACTCCGTAGCCGAACATTTATTATAGATCACACACTGAAAACATATGATTTGATTTTTTTAAAGGAAGATGTAGATAAACATCTAGAGTCCTCTTCTTGCAAAATAATAAAGTGGATTTGAAGTTCTGATACAGTGGTTACAGTACACTGGTTTTTAGAAACCAGAAACTAGTGCGTTAACTTGTTGGATGTTTGTCAGTGTGGCTTAATAGGGCGTGTAAAATATTTCTAGTAAGAGGCTTCTGCGTTAGAGAAATAGAATTGGGATACACCATTTTGGTCTAAAACAGTAGAAAATCCTGCAATAGCCAGAGAGTTTAACTTCTTCATAATACAGATCCTGACCTGATCCTTATAAAAGTTTGTTGGTATCTGGTATCTTTTTTTTTTTTATTTTTTTTTTTAGTGAATTTCTTGCTATAGTTATTCTGAAATGAAATCTGGCAAAATGAAGTCCCTGAAAGTTCAGTGTGATTGGCTGCCTGAAATGTTGACTAGGGAAGATATTGGAAAGAAAATGGCTAGAAAATCTACCTTTCAACCAAGAAGAATGGCATTGCAGGGAGAGGACGCCTAGACAGTACACCTCTGGTTGACTACTGCCCTCCTAGATGTAACCTAAAGGGTCTCAAGCCTTTCTCTCTTGAACAGATTTGTCATGATACGTGATTTGCTACTGCAATATATAAACCTGTACTTACGTACTGACAAGGCTTGTGTGAGCTTCAATCTGCCAATCTGGACAATAGGTCATTCCATACGGCGACAAACACAACCATTCAAATGATTGAATTCTTATGTCACTGCTAGCCCAGCTGCCTCCCTCCCACCCTAAATCTGCATCCGTCTCTGGTTTGCCTCCTATCAATGCAGACTTGTTCTAAAATTTGGAGGATGCAGTTAGGATTTCCGGGCCAAATGTTGGATTCATACTAGTTCATTGGCATGGCTGACAGAAAGAGAGAAGCAAACACAGATGCTGGGCCGCCCTGCAGCCCTTCATTAGGGGCTCCTTTATTATTTTTAAACTTCTGATTGGCAGGTCCTGCACTGTCTAAGGCAGATGTGAAAGGAGCCTCAGCTATTAATACGTCTTTCCTTTAGGCCTACAGACTACACAGGTGGCTTTAAGGCCAATGGAGGCTAATGGAATCTTCCAGTCCGGGTTGCACTGAATGCCAGTAAGGAAAGAGCAAAGAGGTCAACCTCTTATCAAGAAACCCCCTCTCTCCAGAGCATGATTTCCTTCTAGCCCTTCCTGCAAGACATTCCAGCCCACTTGAAAGCAAGGTTGTTTTATATTCTGAGACCAAGTTTAGTTTGTGTCTAGTGGGGCTGGGAAAATGGCTTGGGGGAGTGGAGATAATCCAAAAATATTCCAGCCTTTTCTCTTTGAGATGTCATCAGTCTTCCTTAATATCCCTTAATTATGTCAAAGGCCAGAGTCCCCTCCCACACCCAAACTCCCTCCTGGAGCCTGCACCCCCAACCTCCTGCCCCAGCCCCCTCCTGCACCCCACTCATCCCTAGCCCGCACCCCCTCCTGCACTCTGAACCCTTTGGCCCCAGCTTGGAGCCCCCCGCTGCACCCAAAACCCCTTATTCCCAGCCCCACCCCGGAGTCCACACCCCCAGCCATAGCCCTTATCTACTCACGCACTCTAAACCTCTCAGCCCCAGCCCGGAGCCCCCTCATCCCCGGCCCCACCCCAGAGCCTGCACCCCCATCTGGAGTTTTTGCACCCCCACCCTCTGCCGCAGCCTGGAGCCATCACTTGTACCCTGAACCCCTCATTTCTGGCCCCACCCAGAGCCCACAATCCCAGCCCAGAGGCCATACCACCCCACACACACCCCAACCCCCTGCCCCAGCCTGGACCCCTCTCCTGCACCCCAAACCCCTCATCCCCAGCCCCACCCCAGAGCCCGCAACCCCAGCTGGAGCCCTCACCCCCCTCCTGCACCCCAACCCCTTGCCCTAGACTACTGAAAGTGAGTGAGGGTGGGGGAGAGCAAGCGGCGGAGGGAGGGGGGATGGAGCGACCAGGGGCAGGGCCTTGGAGAAGGGGCGGGGCCTCGGGGATGGGGCAGGGGAATTTGGTTTTGTGCAATTAGAAAGTTGGCAACCCTACGCATGCAGTTAAGAGAATGAAATGAATGGTTCCCAGGGGTAAAAGACTGGGATTTTGGTGATGGGCTTATGTGATATGGTGAGACCTTGTGGCTTTTGCAGGCTGAGGTCAGATCACGTGGCCCTCACGGGCCGAGGTCTCCACCGTGTTGCACTCTCCGTCCCCCTTGCAGTGGGGCGGGGGGAGAGGAGAAGGTGAGGGAGGGTGCAAGGACTCAGGGACTGAGGAGAGCCTACTCCACGTTATGGGTTATATGGTAAGGAGCCCTGTAACCCCTAGGATAGGAGAGTGTGGGGGATGGGAGGGTAGTGCCCCTCTCTTGAGCTAAAAGTTTAATATAAGTTGCATCCTGCCGCTTAATTCCCTGCTTGTGTCTGTCCTCATTTTGCCGCTCTGTCCCCCTCAGTTAGGCATAACTCCCATAAGCGTGAGTGGTTTCAGAGTAGCAGCCGTGTTAGTCTGTATCCACAAAAAGAAAAGGAGGACTTGTAGCACCTTAGAGACGAACAAAATAGCCTCTAAGGTGCCACAAGTCCTCCTTTTCTCTTTATAAGTGTGAGTATTTCTGTTTGTGTTGTAAGTCCACATCCATTCCAACCCCCCATATCATATGTATGGCTGCATTATTCATAGCCTAGGAAAATCAAACCACGCTAAAATCCTTATGGACACTGGGCTGCGGTTCTGCCCTCCGTTACATGTGGACAGGTCCAGGTTGGATGGGTGTTAAATAGGGTAGAATTTGGTTCAGTGTTCGCTGTCTCATCAGTACCTTTTTACAAAGACCACTCCCTCATACCCATTTTTTGCCAGAATCACTCTTCTTTCCTACAAAATAGAACGTCTGGGAGACATGCAGAACTTTCAACGCCTCATGAAGCAAATAACTATTCTATATTATCAACAAACCGTCGCTTCTGACACACCTGTGAAATTTCTGCTCAGTTCTGTCAGACTTACGGCTTGGTTGGGTGGCACTGGAGTTTAGCAGTGATGAAATCCTAAACTAGCTATTGTGTTCACTTATCACCTGTTAACAATTTGCATATTGCCATGCAAAGGGACAGGTTAGGATGCCTGTTGCACTATAAATAGTAGCAGGGTGGACTATTAGAAGGTCCTACTGTATTTATAATTATGCACCCATGCCTGTGTATCTACTGCCCGGGCTTGTTGGTTTAAGTGGGATTAGCTACTGCACAAGCCTCTTCACAAGTGAGAATTTCATTCTGAATCAGGCAGGAATCTTGCAGAAATCATAGGATGTGATCGTGCAACTTCTTCATTGAAAAACATACGCGCGAGACAGCAGAGTTCCGTGGACGGCATGTGCCTGAGAGGTGCGTGCATCTACTAGGATGCAGTGTAAGATGCACTAATCCTGCCTCCTGGTATTTGTTTAAAGTTTAAAAACCTGGAATCACATTCTACATTTTCTCGCTTACAGCAGGACATTTTAAAACTTACCTCGTGTCCGCCTTCCCCAGTGGACGTGTCCTTTACTGCTGCTCGTGCCTCTCTTTCCCAGCTGTTTGTTCTTCAGCTGTAAAACCTGCAGCACACAGCAGTGGGGCTGGAACATTTTTAACAGTGTGGGTGCTGAAAGTCAGCCCCTTTATCCCTGACAGAGCTGGGGCCGGGAGCAGGGCCGTGTCTCCGGGAGGGGGGCACCCAGATGGGGGTAAGGGGGCCGAGGCTGGGGCCACAGCTGGGGGCGGGGGCAGGGCCAGGAACGGAGTCTCAGGTGGGGAGCTGGCAGCGGGGACCCTGGACCGGGAGCCCGCGTGCGGGGCCAGGAGCTCAGCACCACCTAAAATCTAGGGGTGCTGCAAGCACCCCCTGCACCTCTAGTTCCCACACCTATGGCACAAGGGGGGTGGGATTCTTTCAACACTGCAGCATCCAGATGTAGAAATGTGAAAAGGGTTCTTTTCCCGGTGGAAAATTTGGCAGGCGCTACAGACAGGCAGGTGTGACCACTCTGGAGTTGGCATTATGTTCCCATACTTGATAGGGCTGCTAGTGGACTATTTTATGCCTCCTTGCTGTGTTGGGTGCTGTTATAATTCTGAGGATGGTCTCAGGTTTCCTTTTGGGACTCTAGTTATTCGCAATTCCTCTGGAGATCTATGAGTAGGCTCTTTCATGGTACTCTAAATTGAAGCCTTTTCAGGTGCTCACATTTATTTATTCATGTAATGGATCTGTGTGCCCCCCCCCCCCGCCCATGCATACACTGCATTCTGAATGTTGTGCACTGAATTATTTTCTTTGTGCCTCATGTGAAGGAATTCCACAGCTTAATTGACAGTGCGGTAAACTGAACTGAATGAGCGTGCTGATCAAAGGCCTGGCTAATAATAATAATAATAATAATAAATAATTCATCAATAAACCAGTATTCAGAGCCACAGGAACTTTGCACAAGTTCTATTCTGCACGTCATATGACTAGGAGGATAAAAAAGGTTATATGCCAACTTTAGAGGTCCTTCATTAGGTTTTAACTCAGATTTCATAGTCGTTTTGCCTCGCTATGGTCTGAATAAACATTTCAGGATTTGGTCACCCACAAATTAGAAATGGGGTGTTTTATTAATGAAGATACCCATAGTTCTTTAAGTGCAGTAATATTATTGGCTTTTATTACTTTAGGGAGCAGACCCCTTTGGTCTACCAGCATCTAAAAATGGGACAAAGAATTCAAACTGAATAGTAAAATTATCGTACTTCCATTTTTTAGACTATCCATTAACATTTGCTGTAACTTTTCAACATGTGTGATGTAAATAATTTTCAACTGACAAAGCATGAACATCCAGTTTGCTTGCAAAAACATGGAAATGGGTCGGCATTTCTATTAATGAATAAAATTCCCAAACCGTTATACTTAGATTTGTGCACCGCAGCAGACTTCTACTGATAAAATACGTTCTCATGCTTCTGCCTGAGATCAAATGTCTTCATGTTTTGATAGTATCCGCAACGTGATAGACGCTGTCTACACAAACAGGAAGATACAGTCTCACACTGAAGAATTTACAGTCTAAGAAGACAAGCAACATACAAAGGGGGAGGGGGAGAGAGTAAAGAATATACCCAAAATGTCTATTCATACACTTCTTTAATATATATTTCATGCAGTGTTTTAAAAATCTAATAAATACACGTCAGCTGTACCTGACTCCTCCGCTCCTCAATTTATCCAGTTTGTTATCCAGTTTGTTGTAGGCACCGTGGAAGAAATAAATCATGAGGAGGGACCTGAGGAAGGGAGTGGCCTTATGTGTAAGTTCAGAGTGGGCCTTCCATACAGAAGGAGCAGGGTGGAAGAAGTTTATTGTGAAGATGATTGTAAGAGAAGTGGACAAGGAGGATAGCATCACTGATGAGGTAGAAAAGATGAGGGTGATGCTAGAAGAGGCAAGAGTGGATAAGAAGCTGTGAAGGGCACTGAAAGTGGGGATAAAAAGCATGGACTTGATACAGTGGTAAGTATGAAGCCATTAGAGATTCAAAAAGGAAGGTGCTATAGTCAGAGCAGTAGACAAGGATCTTAGCAGCCACATTTTGAATGGATTGGGGGCGGGTGTTATGGGTGTTGGGGATGTGAGCGGAAACGAGGTTGCTGTAATTAAGACAGAAGATAAGCACTTGGACAAGTCCTAGCTGTAGGGATAGAAAGAAAAGATGTATCTGAATTATGTTATGGAGGAAGAAGTAGCAACATTTGGACTTGGGATAGAGGAGGGGAGGGGATTACAGGAGAAGCATAGTGGGACTCCTAAAGAGCAGGAGGAGAACCAGCTGAGAGAGATACTGATGGAATGACAACAGATTGGAGGAAAACCAGGAGAAGATGGAGTCACAAAAGGCAAGGGAGGACAAACTGTCGAAGGAGAGGAGAGGGTATGATCATGATTGTGCAAAGCATTAGGGAGCTCAAGAAGAATGACCGTGTAGTAGTTGTTTGTTGTCGTCTGATAGGCCATCTCTCTCGGGGACTATTTTCTGCTCTCCTTACAGGCGGAGTAACTTGATATATTCTGGTTTCAGAGCAGCAGCCGTGTTAGTCTGTATTCGCAAAAAGAAAAGGAGGACTTGTGGCACCTTAGAGACTAACCAATTTATTTAAGCATAAGCTTTCGTGAGCTACAGCTCACTTCATCACTTCCACTGAATGCATGAAGTGAGCAGTAGCTCACGAAAGCTTATGCTCAAATAAATTGGTTAGTCTCTAAGGTGCCACAAGTCCTCCTTTTCTTTTTGATATATTCTATCTCTGTCTACTAACATACTGTACTATTTAACTGTATCCACGCTTTGCAGCATTTCAGATACTTAACCTCTTTTTCGGAATAATCAGGAGTAGCATACAGAGGAAATCTCTTTCCATATTTTTCTTACTTGTGTACACAGATCTTATTGAAGAGGGTAATTGTTTTAAGTGGCTAACAACCTTATGCATTTGCTACTTACTTCAGTCAGACATCCCCATCTAGTGGTGACTAGGTCTTCATTAACATAGTCCTGTTTTGGGGACGAATGATGCTGTGCAGACATATATGCCCATTCACATCTCCGTAGCATTTTTACTTTATAAGACCAGGTGTTTGCCTTAATGCTTTATATTTACGTGTCTTACACTTTTACAAGTGCATTCATCCCTCGAAGTTCTACTGTTAAATTTGACAGTGTCTCACACATTCATCAGCTTCTGCATAGAGAAGTTTCTCCTGACTCCATTAGCACCTGGTCCTTTCTTAGTTTTAGCTAACTCAAACTAAAGTTGTCGTCCTTCGTTGGAGTTTATTAACCTCAGAAATATTTTTGGGGTATCCACCTTCTTCCTACACCTCAGATGTGTCCAATTTTAGTCCCCATCTGGTGAATACAAATCTAACTTTCCTGACTTCTCTATAAAACCTTTGAGGCCTTTCTCGTCTGAATCTTTTTCAAATTATCAGTTTCCATGTGAAGTCAGAAGGGCTCTGCCCAGGTGGATTTGATTACAGGAGTGGGGCTAAAGGTTTACATTTATTCTCTGTCTACCTAGCCCTTTGGTCATTTTTGTTGTTCTTCTCTGAACTCCTTTCTGTTTGTCTGCATAGGTGCATTTTCATAATTTGTTTGATCATTCTCCCATCCCTTATTTGCTTTGTATCAGGTAATGACCAAAATTTTAGTCAGACTTACAGATGCTTGCAAAGCATTCGTGACCTATATTAATCATGCAGCTTTCTGTGTACAATATACTGAACATATTATAACATCTGAAAATAGTTATGGTTTTGCTATTAAACTAAACTCGGTAGCCCTCAGTCTGTCAATCCTTGTTAGTTCCTAAATGGCTGGGGAAACAAAATATTGCCTGGAGTCAGCCCCGTTACTACCAGTGCTTCAAAGGTAGGGTAGGTGAGAGGGTCGCTGTCAGTCCTTTCCTCATTTGCAATGAGGGAAACTTCTCATGAAGTCCTTCTTTGGACTTGGCAAATTGGCCTCTGCACTTCTTTGTGATATATCGTCCAGATGAATTGCTTTCAGCGACTGGGAGTCCAGAGGTGATCTGGGAAGCCTTTGTATCAGCAAGAATATTCAAATAAACTCATAAGAGCTCATTTAATTTCTTCCCTCCTTAGCTGGTTATTTTTGATCGTGTCGTCTCGTTAATTGAACTTGTTTTCTAATGAAAGCTCATTACCTGTAGCCCCTTAGCAAAAGCTGAACTGATTCTCCAATACTTCAGTGTCTCCTTTCTTAAGCTGTTAATCACCATAAAAGCACTGGACGGCAATATCAGCCGATTGGCACGTAAGTGAAGTGTTGAACTAAAAGCAATTGTGTGAAGTAGAATTATTATTTTAAGGAACAAGTTTCTTTACAAGGCATAGCGTTTATTAATGTGGCATTTAAAGGAACAAAAAGTAACTTCAGCCCAAAATACAATCTTTGTACAATTTTTTTACACAAACTCATTATGAGAAATGTCATGAATTTAAATAACATTACATTAAAATAGGTTGGAATTTGGAATTAAACCTCCACCTCCAACAAACTCCAGCACAAATAGCCTTATACTTCATACGGGAAAACTAGAAAACAAAACTGACCCCTCTGAGTTTCATGGGCCAAACTTCATGAAGCACAAACTGCCCCCAAAACAAACAGTGAAAAAATAAATCAGATTTCAAATGATTTCAGGTTCAGTAAGATGTTACTGCTAAACCAAGTCAGGTTATTTTAAGAATTTGGGGCCACTGACAAAGTGGGGGTCTATAATCCTTCTGAATTTTGGATGATTTTATGAAATTGTATCATGAAATTACTGTGTCATGGAAAACGTGTATGTATGTGAATCCACCATGAGCTAGCAGGATTGTGTCATGTCTGCGCCAGGCCAGAGACAATGTTGAAAGACCAGCACTCAGAAATCCTCTCAAGGCGCCTGGTGAGGAGAGAGGGGGGGACGTACTGGAGGAACACCAAGTAAAGGGGAGGACACGTGACCTCCCCAGTGACTCCTCCCCGGCTGATCTATAAGAAGCTGGGACAGTATTTTTCACTATTTAAGAGCACCGTGTACTACGCAATAAATATGAGTTATTCTTTTCATCTGCTCCACCCAATGAGATTCATTGTGCTCCAATAATGTACTAAGGGATGGACAAACAAATCAGGGAAAAAATAAGAACCTCTCTCCCCAATCCTTCCCTCACACCACCTGAAAAACGTCACCTATCTACCTAAAATAAACCCATTTGCATTATTCAGAAACGTATGGTTAAAGAGTCTCCCAAAGATTCTAACATCCCCCCGATGGCTCCTGGTCCCTGCTGCCTCTCTCCCACATGTCCCCTCTCACCCCCACTGCCTTCCCAGGCTTCCCACCCCCATGAGACCCCCAACCCCCATGATTCATGGCTCCTACTGCAGAAACCCACCCTTCCTGGCTCCCACTGCTTCCCCCAGACCACATGGCTACTGGTCCCTGCTGCTCCCCCAGGACTCCCCCCCACATAATCCCCCCATCCTCCATGGGTCCTGACCTCCGCTGGATCGCCTTCCTTCCCTCCCATTGCCCCGACTCCCCAAGTTCCCTTTGCTCACCCCAGGTAGTAGCACTCAGTGTACCTGAGCAGCAGGTAACGGGACCAGAAGGGACACACAGAAAAGCTTCCCCATGCCCCCTCTGGCAGAGAGCTGGGCTGACAGCCCAGTCTTCCTTCCCTGCTCTAGGATCAGCGGGATGTGGTGCCTTTTCCATTCACACATGTCTGCAGTCGCTCCGACTTCAAGTGGCAGAAACGTGCCCCCCATACACAGATATCTGGGGAGGGGCATGTGACTCTTCTTGCCCCTCCGAGGTGTTGTCGAATAGAGTTACCAAGAGGAGAATAAAAAGAAGCAGATGACCCCAACACCTCAGCTGGTGTAAATTAACATTGCCTCATTAATATCATTGGATCTAAGCTGATGTTTAATAGCTGGGATCTGACCTGTATTTTTATTTTCATGTTGTCCCTTTTAATCAAATTGCAAGGTGGCTTAAAAACAAAGATACCACACAAAATAAATTAAAACTCTGTGGTATGAATGAGGTAAAAATGGCATTAGACATGAACAGGGAGAGAAATGACAATCCTAGGACTTTTGGATATTTTATTATTCCTTTTTGAGAGAAAGGGAATGCAAAATGGGAAGATATGTGTGACTTTCAGATTGTAGTCTTAGGGAATAATCCTCCAACAGCTACTACCAAGAGAAACCCATATTCCCAGGTTGATCTCATTGACTTCAGTGGGACTGCTCCCACAAATAAGGGTTATAGGATCAGGTCCTTACATCACAAGTGGTTTTTTTTAAGGAAACCCTGCTTTTATTCACGCCTGTTAGCACAAAGTTCATTTATCCTTTCAACTTTGCACATGCAAAATGCTGTTTGTAATACATCATGTATCATCCAATTCCAAACCATCTCTTATTCTATAAACAGTAGTAACTAGAACATCCAGCTTATTTATAATCACATTATAGGAGACAATAACATGACTTTTCAGTTTCACGTTCACAAACATGAATAATAAAAAGCAATCATAAATGTGAATAGATCTAATTGAAATATACGTCCTAATAAATTGATTGACAGCCTGGGATAAAGGAAATGATTTGATGCTCGATACTATGGAATTAATGTGAGGGGCTTTTTTTTTCTTTCTAATTCACTCAATTAAGTAGTAAGCACAAAGGAGAAAAGATAATAAAACAAATTGACAAAATAATTTTTCCTCAGTTATGTCTTATGTAATACTAAATAAACATAGTCATCTTCTGTTGTTTTTGTAGTGCAGAGGAATCAGTTGATCCTTTTATGTTTTCATAGAGCATATCGGTTCACTTTGTCAATTCTCTGTTAATTCATCTCAGTTCAGTCTGGCTGGATTACAAAGAATGCAGCTAAACTTTAATTTGCTCATAGTCCCTTCCATTAAAAACTCCTCAGTTTTGCACAGTACTAACAAAAATCATGAATACCTTGTCCATTTTTTTCTTTTAAATAAAGAAGATAATGCAGTTTGGTTTGACTTTAGCTAAGTAAATAAGTCATGGCTGAATAGTGCTGACATCAGAGCAGAATTTTCAGAAGTCTTCTTGATCCATCAATAACTTCACACACTCAGCAGTTGACCTCTCAGTGATCTGCTGCACACCATCCATCCATCTTCTTGCTGGTCGTTCCCTGCTATGCTGACCTGACACCATTCTCTCCATTATAACTTTCTCAAGGTTATTTCTGTCTCTACACCTGATGTGACCAAATCACACACGTTTGTGCCTGTTGATTTCTGACAGCAGAGTCTGCTTCCCTCCAATAATATTTCTAACGTACGCATTTGTCATTTTTCCCATCCACAAGATACACAAGAGTGTTTGCCAGCACCACATCTCCAAGGCTTCAATTTTCTTTTTATCAGCAGCATTCGTTTCCCAGAATTCACATCCATAAGTGTCTATGGAAAAAACCAAGCTTTTCACCAATTCAAATCTTCTTACATTGTGAGATGCCACAGATCTTCTAAACTTTCATAAGGGAGGCTATGACTGAGCAAGCTATCCCTACCCGTCTTCTGATTTCTTTGGAGAAGATTCCTCGGTTGAATATGTGTGATCCCAGATAATAAATTCTTAAATGACTTTAGCAACAGGTGGGAAAATGTGAGAATTACACATTGCATGAGTTGCTCCTCAGATTTTGCAGTCTTTATCAGCATAAGTGCCCCCTGGAACAATCACCGTATAACGGTTATTAAAATGATGGTGTGGTGGGGCGGTGCTGCACCCCCATGCCAGATTGGGCTACAACAGGCCAGAGCGGCTGCGCAAGTGGCAGCCAATCAGGGAGGGCCTGTTAGAGAGCCAATCAGGGCCAGTATTACAGCCAGCCAATCAGGGCTAGGCTAGGCCCTATATAAAGGCTGCCCAGGAAGGGAGCAGGCAGTCTCTCCTAGGTCTTCAGAGGGTGAAGGTCTGTCTCCTGCATGAGGAGCCCCAGCCCCAGCCCCAGCCCCAGCCCCAGCCCCGGCCCCGGGATGGGCGCGGGGAGCAGAAGTGAACTCCCGCCTGGTACCTGCTGGGCTGCAGGCCCTGAGAAAAAGGGCCTAGCTGGTGAAAAAGGGCCGAAGGGGAAATGGCCCAGGGAGAGAGATGGATGAAGGGAGAGAAGGAGGGCAGGCAGGAAGGCTGCCACCAAAGGGTCCCTGGGTTCGGACCCAGAGTAGAGGGTGGGCCTTGGTCGTCCACCCCCTTCCCACTTGCACTTCCACCTGGCCGTTTGGAGTGGCCATCACAGACTGCATCAGACCCCTGCCAAAAGGGGTTAAACTTTGGGGTGTGGTTGGCCATTGTGGCTGGGGCAAAGAGAAGGACTGCTGATAACACCAAACCCCCAGAAGGGGGTGAGACCAGAGCAGTGGGCACTGCTGGAGGGCAGTGTCCTGAAGAGGACACCGCGAGCTGGGAGCAACATGGGTTGAGATGCCAATCTAGGGCGAGAGACGGATGGGATACCACCGGCAGAGGGGGCTCTGCATGAACTGAGCTAATTCCCAGCGTGAACAGCAGGAGGTGCTGCGGTGGTGAGTCCCAACCCTGTCACAGAGGGGCATAGGTTAGCTTTGGTTTGGTTTCATTTTCTAAGTTTCTAGCCCTGCTCTTGCAGTTTTATAAGCCTGACCTAAAAATCCACTTCTCCACTGAAAACCAAGGTTTCTTGTAGTAAACTATCAGCAGTTCATCTTTAGTTTCAACTGGTAGCCCTGATAACAAAGCCTGCTAAGATACTTCCACAAAGTTTTCTTAAGATGAATTTTTTAAAAAACACAATGTTTTGTCATAGAATATCAAGGTTGGAAGGGACCTCAGGAGGTCATCTAGTCCAACCCCCTGCTCAAAGCAGGACCGATCCTCAATTAAATCATCCCAGCTAGGGCTTTGTCAAGCCTGAATTGCCTTGCTCACATATGCCTTGATATTTCCATCTTCTGTTTAGCCCCATGTTATCTTCTTATGGCAGCTCTAAATCTGCCTCTAGCCCTCCTTTCAAACCTCTCAAACTTTCCAACTGCAGACTCAGGTGTAAAACCCCATACATGGTTTGTTGCTTTTTCTCTTACCCTCTCTTCCTCTGAGATTTGGGTGGCTGAAAAGCCCTCCACTATGCTTCCCCTTATTCACAGTTCCAGATCACCACTCTTCATCAGAAGAAAATGTGAAGTGTCCTGAAGAAGGGAGTCACATGATGCCAGTCTGTCTCTGTCATCCTCCTGTCCACCACCTGGGTGGAGTGTGCGAGAACGATGGAGTCACTCCAGAGCAGGCAGATAGTAGTGTCTTTCCTCCTTGGCATCCGGCACCGCAGCATTCGCCACAGGCTGCAATGGAGCTAGTGATGAGAATGACAAAAAAGCAACCAAATACTGGGAGCATCAAAGGAGAACATGGGGAAGAGGCAGAGAGAAGTGGGCGGGGGCGGAGGGGCAGGAAGACGCAAAGCAAGAATGGGGCTTTGGGGAAAGAGGTGGAGTGGGAGCGGGGCCTCAGGGCAGGGCCATGGTCCAGGCGCTAGGGAGCTTCTGGCATTCATGGGTAAGCCTCCCCAAACAGAAGACTCATGCACTGCCTATGCCAATGGACTTCTTCTAAGTTATCTCCACTTTGTGCCATGCAGCCTGACACACACAACATAGACCACCTCTTCAGCTTGAGATTGAGCACCAGAAGCGTACACAGCATTCCACATGTCTGAACAGACCATTCCCTCCTCAGAAACAGAGTTCTGAGGGACCTGCTGTCACTGTTTCAATGAATCATCTAAACTAGTTCATTTCCAGAAGCCCTTGGTCCCATTGGACTTCAGAGGGCAAATCCTATCTTCCCAATAGAACACAGTGAACTAATGACATGCTACATCTGTGGCGCTGGTCAATCAGGTGCCAGCTGTTGGCTTTAGGCCTCAGCCAAGCACTGACAAATGTATTGCTGGAAACCAGAGTGTTTCACATTTGTGTTAAGATGGGTATTGTGTTTAGTGTTTAGATTTCATGGAATTCTTGAAAGTTGCTGCATGTACTAATCTCACTTATAATACCTTTATCACATGCGATAAGGGAATGTGTACATTTTTGCTTTATAACTGGAAAAAATGTTTGCTCTGGAGCGCTGATCTGGTCAGGAGGGATTGTCTTCTGCTCGTGAAGAAGGCTGTCAAAACTAAAAGGGCCATTGTGGGACATCACAATACAAAGACCTTGCTAACTGCCCCTTCACACCCATGAAGCGGCTATTGTACATGCTCTTTCGCATCCCACCAGCTTGAATTCTGGAATAAGGAAATAAAGATAGCAGAGAGGAAAGCTTTTAATCTCTTTTGCTGTTTGGACTCTCACAGGGCTGGAGCTACAAAACAGAAGTAGAGATCCCCAGGGTCAACCTGGGTTAGCCCTAAAAAACATTGAGTGCTGACAGATTACTTCAACTCTGTCACCTTTTGGAACCGAAGACTGCAATCATTTGCATATATATGTTTGCCTGCTTTAACCAGTAAATAACTCTCATTTCTTTTTCCTAGTTAATAAATCCTTAATTAATTTGTTATAGAATTGGCTACAAGCGTTGTATTTGGTGTGAGATCTGAGGTAAAAATTGACCTGGGAAAAGTGACTGGTCTCTTGGGACTGGAAGCAACCTGAATCTTTTGTGATCTTTGGTGTATAGCAACCAACTATTACTAAGTCCAGCTTGTTTGGGTGGCAAGATAGGCTGGAATGCCCAAGGGGACTGTCTGTGTCTTCATGATAAGACTGTTACAGTGCTTCAGGAGTTCACATTTGTTACTGAGTTGGTGAAATCTAATGATAGAACATACCACCATTTTGGGTTGTCTGCCTTGCTTCATGACAGTCTGCCTTGAGGTTGGCACTCAGTTGTGAACCACTCCAGACATCACGCATCATCCATCTGCTGATTTAAACCATTGGTAAGGTAGCCCCCAAATGATCCCTTAACCCTACAATTTGCCATGGTTCTCCAGCAAACTATGTAAAATGAAGCAAGAAGGCATAGATTCCCTGTGACGCTCAATCTCAATCCATCCTATTTACAGATATCACCTGCAGTCAAAAGGAAGCTATTTTTTTCTTTTCAGACACAATTACTTAGTCCAGATCATGATCACTAGAAATGTTTTGTGCAGTGAACGGGAGACTAAACACTCCCCAGTCCTGCAGGAAAGACCTCTCATCCTACTTCAGGGACAAAACTGATGGAACGAGAGAGTCTCACTGAGATAAAGGCAAACAGAATCAGAATTAGGAAGAATGTCCAATCTTGATGGAATTTGGGCCAGTCATCCAATCAGAAGCTCTGAGAACTGTCCATCCGGCTACCTAGGAAACAGACCCTTGCATTTCATGGCTAGTGAACATTTGGTTCCATGATAATTGAGATTATCTGTGCTTCCATCTTCCTGCCAAAATTGCAAACTACCAACACCCTGAATCTTGGAAAAGCTTGTGTTTAATCCTGCCTAGCCAACTACCAGTTTCCAGTCTTGTTTTTCTTGGAAAGTTTATTAAGCAGGTGATGATGGCAAGCTCCAGCAGCCCCTGCCTTCTGCCAATGTCTTGATTACTGCAAAATCTGATTTCACACTGGGCCATGGTAAAGACAATGCCGTGATGTCACTTGTTGATGACCACCTCCTGGCCTTAGATGGGAAACAGATAGTTAATAGGAAAGTTTAGAGAATTGGTGAGATTCTTAGTTTCTCCAAAGTAACAGGTCTCCACTTGTGATCCTTGGAGCACTTGCTCGTGGTCCATGGAGAGCTGATTGATCATGTGGTGTTAACTCGTTTTCAGTTGCTAAATCACACTAAAATACATTAAATATTTTCTTAATATTAATTATTGTTACTAAGAGTTGTAGTAGCCACAGGAACAGCATATGGGGGGCGGGGGGGTCTGGTCAGCAGAAGGAATCTTGCAGATCTGCTTAATTGCCTGTTGGTGAATTACTAGTTTAAGACTTCTGTTTCAGTTTGTATAAACATAACTAAATAATTCATAGATTTTTAAGGCTAGAAGGGTCCATTAGATCATCATCTTTTCTGACTTCCAGTATAACACAAGCTACAGAATATCACCAATTTTCCCCTGTAGATTACCTGGAGGCAGTATGGCTTAGTGGATAGAGCTCTCAATTTCTATTCCTGGTTTGCCCCTGGCCTGCTGAGTGACCTTGGGCAAGTCATTTTACTGCTTTGTGCCTCAGTTTTCCCATCTGTGAAATGGGGATAATAATACTGACCTGCTTTGTAAAGCATGTTATCTACCAATGAATAGAGTTATTTATTTAAGAGCTAGGTTTTATTACTATTACATTATATACTCTCCCAACCTCATAGCTCAGAGGAGACCGAATGTGTGGCCCTGAGAACTTGCAGTGGTTGTAACTGCTGCAGTCCATAGTTTTGCCTGTGGATGGTCTAAATGGATCTGAATGGTATTTTCCATCTCCGATTTCTTCTTCATGCAAATTTGACAGACTACTTAAATATGATTTAGGCCTATGTCCCTGAGGGCAGATAAGGGCCCTGTTTACATATGTAACAATGTCTGTTACACCATCAATCCTCTAGATGGTATTTCTAGTTTGCTATTTATGATGCAGGGTATTGATGCATAAGAGAGCCCGTCTTGCTTTCTTGTATGTCATAAGCAAGTTGGATGAGGAATTAGTCTGTCTGAGGTTTATTTAAGGCAAGTGGGTTGCTGTCCCATGGACAGACCAGCCTAGGGTACAATACTGACCCTAGAAAGGCTGTTAATATTTTTAAATGATCTGTTTGAGTCTCTTACTATAAGAACCTCGAGAATAACAACTCAATGAGAGTATGATTTTGTGCTGAGGTTAAAAGTGGAACTGGGCTCACTTTGTATGAAACCCAATTACAGCCTGAAGACTAGTACATTTTTACTGTGATTTTTTTTTCCCCAAAGGAACTGCATACAATATATATACCCCTGCATGGAATTATAGATTTTTATCAGTAAATATAGATAAACATTGATTTCACTGTACACACACAAACTGACAAAATATTTCCATTAATAACCATCAAAATTTTCCAATAGGCAAAGTAAGAAAAATGCTGCTTAAGACCTTATTAGAGTTTGATTTAAGGCTGTTTATTTTGTATATTTTGACATACGATGACAGTTTGGTTTAATTGTTATAAAGCTTTAACTTTTTGAAACTCAATCTCTGTCATTAAATAATTGTCTAACCCCCCATAATTTCCTACCCCTGTGAAAATTTAAATTGATAAAAATTGAAAAAAGCTGAAAAATAAACATTGACATTATGCATCAAAGTTATAAATAAAAACAAATTCTTCCAAGCTTATAAGTACAATAGGAACATAGGAATTCCTATAGTGGATCATACCATCATTCTGTCCAGCCCACTAGCCTCTCTCTGACAGTGGCCGGTACCAGATGCTTCAGAAGAAGGTGAAATAAACTTTGAAGTAGGCATGGTATTGCATGCCAATAGGGAAATTTCATCTTAACTCGTATTATTCAAAGGGTGCCTTATGCCTTGAAGCATAAGGTCTTATATTTCCTCCAGACTTTGGGTTTGCAAGAGAATATACAGCATAATACTATCCCTCCAAACTGGAAAATCATGCAAAATATATTCAGCAAAATTTCCCGATATTGCTTCAATTTTCCTCTGGTCCAGCAGTAAATCAGTCAGCTTTGATGTTGTTCTACCTGTGGCTTGCATGCAGTTTAACTCAGGAGGGTGTGGAAGAGAAGACAGAACAAGAAGGGCAAAGTTTCTTGTTTTCTGAGTGTTACACAGGGAATAGTGTGGTGTCCCACATACAACCATGGCTCTTCACCGTCTGGTTGTACTGCTTTTGACTGACTGACTTCTCCATTTGTTGCTTCTGCTCTGCCAGATTCAGTTTGCCCTGTACTGCATTACTTCGTCTTCCATTTTGTTCACACTGCGGGTGGTCTTAATGACTTTCTCTTACATCCACTGCAATTGAAGAAGATCCTGTGAATTCCCTTGGGCCAGAGTCTAACCAACTTCTGCAGGCGCCATATTGCCCTAACAGAAGGGCATGCATGCAGGCAGGCAGCTGGAAGAGCATGTGTGTAGATGTTGTTGAGACTAGACCTTACAATTCCCATCTGAAAACATTGAAATGGCTCCCAGGCCTAACTTTACACAGCAAGGATTATGGGGCTGTACCGTCACTAATCCATCTCTCAACTTGATTAACTTTCAAAAATAAAACAAAGCAGGGAGCCCTTGCAGGGTTATTTTTTCATCCTTTTAAAGTGAGGCTGTGAGGGGAATGGAAAGATGCATTGTAATGAAGTTTTACACTGTTTTATTCTGAGTGGCAGATCACTCTATAATGGGATAAAACCAGTCTCTGTAGTTCAGCACAGATTTGTTTGCATTCAGTAGCTAGGCAAAGACACAACATTCCACAATAGTGAAGTTTGCCAAATTATCTGAAACGCTGTGATTTGGCGAGGGTTGCCAACCCTCCTGCTTTCACCAGTAGTCTCCTGGAATCAGGCTCTATCTCCCGGAGGCTACTTCATCCAAACTGGGAGATTTGGGGTGCGAACAGTCTGTTGCAGCCACGAAGCTAAGGTGGGCTCCCTTACCTGCCTTGGCTCCACGCCATTCTCAGAAGCGGCGGGCACCGTCCCTGCAGCCCCTGGGGGTAGGGGGTCTCCAGACGCTACCCCCACCCCGAGTGCTGACTCCACAGCTCCCGTTGGCTGGGAACTGCACCCCAACCCCCTGTACTCCAACCCCCGCCCCAGCCTAGAACCCACACTATGCACCCCCTCCTGCACCCCAACCCCCTGCCCCAGGCTCATCCCAGAGCCCCCTCCCACACCCAAAATCCCTACCAGAGCCCACACCCCTGCCCAAGCCCAGAGCCTGCACCCAAACTCCCTCCCAGAGCCCTCACCCCCTCCCGCACCCCTGCCCCAGCCCACATCCCCCACCCAAACTCCCTCCCAGAGCCTGACCCTGCACCCCCTCCCGCACCCCTGCCCCAGCCTGGTGAAAGTGAGTGAAGGTGGGGGAGAGCAAGTGATGTAGGGAGGGGGGATCGAGTGAGCAGGGGTGGAGCCTCACATAAGGGGTGGGGCAGGGGCGTGGCCTCATGGAAGGGGTGGGGCAGGGGCAGGGCAAAGGTCTTTGGGTTTGCATGATTAGACAGTTGGCAACCCTAGATTTGGGGCCATTTTTTACCCTAGGTGCTGAGTGAAATGGAAATGGTTTACAATAGGTGAAAATCTGGACAATGGTTGAGGACATCTATACACCTGAACAGTTGAATCTTTGCCTGTGCTAGACTAACTACACCAGGCACAGCCTTCATACTGGATAACATTTTCTGCAATCAAATTGCTTACATTACTTGTGTTGCTTTACTCTGTCATCCGCCCATTTTGGCTTGGTAGGAGAAACACAACCAGTGTTGATGTACTAAACACATCGCTGGACTCACCCATGCTACAGACAGATTGGCCAGCTGGAAGCAAGAAGGAGCCCGCGCGGTATTCAGTTGCAAGTCATAGACAGGCAGTGGGGGGGGGGGGGATTGGTTTTGTTGCTGGACATAAAGACCTTGACCCTAGTTTCTGGCTAGGCTCGCTGTAGGTGTTTCCCATGTTTCTAGAGAGCTTTACATGAAACCGATTCATGGTTGCTTTGATTTTTGATCAAGATCATTCAAATTTAAACAAAAGCTGACTTGCATCCCCTTGTCCCACTTAGTACAATATCTATACAGAGGATAAAGTGGGGAGAATTTAGTTAGATTGAGTGGAGAGACACAGTGGAACTTTAGAAAAGTGCTTTAGGACTTGCTAATTGCCTTTCCTGCCGTAGAGTGTTAGGCTATTTTCCACCGATGAAGTTGTGTGAATGTAGAGAAACACTCTGGACCATCTGTTGGGTGCTCCACCTTTTTAATAACACTCCCATCCAACTTCTAAAGATATGACTCCTTAGTGGGAGTAAAGTCCTAAATTAGGTGAATAGTTTTCTTCTTTGGAGAGATATCAGGTGAGGTGTTTTGCAATAAGTGACACTTAAAACAAAAAAAGAGGAGGCAGGAGAAAGAAAGGTACAAAAGATAGACACTTTGGTACTCAGCTTGGTGTAAACTTTATGCATTACGGAACTATGGTTCACGAACAGTCAATCATGTAAACTCCTACGCCAGTTTTAGCACAGGATCTGCTTTTATATCTTTAATAAATCATAATTTTGGAACTGGCATCTTCGGAAATAAAACCTTGTAAGCTTCAAAATGCCGGCCACGTTGTGGAAGGTTTATGGGCTCCCAACAACTTGTTACTAAATAAGGCTAAAAAATAACTTGCTTTTCCCAGGAGCTTAAAGGGGCGGGCGAGCTGGACAGCTGTAAATTAGTTGTAAAGGGAGTGAGCCAATTGACTCCAGAGTTCTCCGCACCTTAGAGAGCACAGGCAGAACTGGGTTATGTTGATCTTTGGATGAGGACAGCAGCTCCTTTATTACTCTATCAAAGTGCAGTTTGCCGTTCTGGGATGGGGGAAGGACAATAGCATTTTTTTCATGGCTGAATCTTGGAACAACATAAAATATGAGAGAGCCAGTAATTTGAACATCCAGAGAAGAGTAACCAAAGTTCTATCCCGTGGATAAAGAGGAAAGGCTTGTTTTTAGGAGTGATTCCTATGAGCATGGAATGGCCAAGAGGAAAGATTGATGTGACAAATTTCTAAATATGGTGTAAAAATGCAGAGCTTTCTGTTTCCTTATGCCGTTGGATCAGAATCACTGTTCCGTGTCTCATGCTAAATACTGTTCATATATTTAATGAACAATATATTAACATTGTTTAATGCAATTCCATTTAACGACATAGCAGTAATTATTTTTACGGTAATTAATTTTTTTCTCAATAATTGAATTGCTGGGAGGTTCCAAATCTTCTGAAAATGTATGATTGGACCAGGAACAGAAATATTAAATGAAATACATTATGTGAGTCTCTATGTTTTGAGTTTGACGACACTGATTATTTGGAGATTACTTTTTGACCTTTTAGACCAAAGTACAATTTCCTATTGTTCTATTGTAAAATTAACAATTCTGATATTTCGTCGATGTATATCAATTTTTTTTTGCACAATTTGCCTAATTGGATTGGGACCTCCTCCTTTGTAGGGTTCCTTGGAGTGAATCGGTATGGATCTGGCTCTGTGGTGCTGGTATGTGAAGAGACCGAGAACATATGGCATAAACATCAACTGATATTATTTGCCATTTACACTCCATTTGTGTAATGCAAGAGACCTTGTGACCTGTCCTCCAGTCCTGGATCTGATGTTTCGTTTTGTTTTTCCACTCCTAAAGTAATGACTTTGTAAGAGGAAGCTTGTAAATAGTCAGCATGCAGAAAGCAGTTAGAATGTCAATGGGATGTTTTAGGGAGGTGTGTGCGTGACACCAAAACCAGCTACTGGCTGCACCTCCTCCTGGCACCCTTAAATGTTACAAAAAGGTAAGATTGCATAATGTCATCCTGTCTCTTCCTCATGTGGAAGTGACACTGGTTTCTGTCCTCTCCAAAACACTGGCCGTATTTTAATCTCCTAAGTATGATGGTGTATTTTAGTAGTTTCTTGTGGTCTTTTTAAAGTTTAATTTTAAAACCCAAATATTTCCATTACAAAAGAAAAAGTGAAAAATGTGTAGATCTACTTGTAACAGTTAACTTTTATTTTAAACCAGCTATTCAGTCCATGGCAGGTCGCGGCTGTGGTTGTGGTTTTGTGAACCAGGGTTTTTATACTTTAAGAAACATTCCATACGCTTCAGAGTAGCAGCCGTGTTAGTCTGTATTCGCAGATTTCATATTTGCGATTCCATACGCTATTGATTTTCCCTATTTAATTACTCTTTGAGCATTTTAAACTGTGAATAAATGAAAGGCAGAATTCTGTTAATATTATTGACAACCATTATGCCCAGAGCCATTTAAAAAACCCTAAAATGAATCAGAACATCAAAACCATTTCCAAGTTGCTGAATTGAGAAATCTTCTTATTTGCTAAAGAACTGACACTTTTTTTCATAAAATGTAGATCAAGCATCATGTTTGTGAATAGAATTCTTCAGAATCGAGAAATATCAAAGCTATTACATTAAGGATGATACATTGTTTTACAACTAGTACTGGATATGAAGTTACTTTTGAAGAAGGCTTTTAATGTTCAGAGAAAAATCCAGACACATAAGTAGCATACAATATTATAGAAAAGCGTTTCGTTGTCGTTGATTTCCAGTAGTTCACACAGTAGGGAAAGTGCTTTCAAAACAGGAAAGTGAGCACAATCTGTGGCCTGAGAAACATTTTGTGATTAAAAGATGTATCAAATATATAATGAATTAAGTAGAATAATCTAATGCTGTAACCAACAGAACTAAATAAGACCTGGCCTTTTTCAGGAACATAAAGCTATTGAGGAGTGCATTTTCAAGAAAAAATATGAAAAACAGACCCAAAAAAATAGTGCACGGGAAATAAGAATATGTTTTAAACAAAAAGCAGTGTCTTTTCGATTTACAATTTTATCATGTTGATTTAGCGTTTCAGTTAATATCTTTTGGGGGGTTGTTGGTTTGGTTTTTGTTTTTCTGAGAGAGGGTAATGTAGTAAAATCATTAGATGAAGGTGGAGGAGATGGTTGATATCGTACCGGGCTTAATTTGTAATGAAAGCCAAGGCGCCAGCGCTTGAGCAATTAGGTGCCGGGGCTCAAGAAGTTGTTTTACTTTGATAACCGACGTGGCAAGCCAGAGGTGCCAGGGATATGAACTGCCAAGCCTAAAGGTGCCGGGGCTCAGCCCTGGTACAAATTGAGCACTGATATCATCACTTTTTTTTTTCTTTCGCTCTGCAGCTGCTCCATCCAATTCTGTGGAATCAGATATTTTCAATAAAACTGTTTCTGATTTTCCAACATAACACGCTAATTGCTTTTACCATGGCGAGCTCTGAATACGTTACCTGTCAGTTACTCGAAACTAACACTGAAGGCAGAAATAAAGGAAAATCTTAAGGTAAATTATATAAAATTTCTAATACAGAGTTTAGATTAAATTGCCTCCTTTGTCGAAAATGCTTTTGGTGTGTGTGTTCAAGATTAAAGCATTTAAACACTCGTCTATTTAATGTTTAGTTTTGGAAATTGATTGAATAACATTTGTTTTTTATTATTCAAGACAATAAATTAATATTCTGTATGCCAAAGAGTTCTGATAATTATCGCTTGATATAATGCATTTTCCGCATGAAGGAATATATTCTCTAAACTCTGCTGTGATTCACATGAACTACTGCTCTTTAAAAATAGAGGCACGTTAAATATATATCAAAAGACTTATATATAAGATGGCATTATCTTTGCTATTTGGATCCTTTTTAAGAAAACTGAATAACAGACAACTACAAAACCGAGATTGAAACCTTTTGGCCAAATTGGGCCTCCTTTTACCCCCAGGAAATCATATTGATATCATATCTTAATAATCAAATTTGCATTGAGAAACCTTTAAAGAAGACTATTCGTCAACCCACTATTATGTTTTTAAAGTAAACATAACCAAAAGGAGACATAAGAGGGTTGATTCTGTTCTCACTGAATTCACAAAGAGCTTTGCAATTGACTTCAGTTGCAGCCAGATCTGTTCTGCGATTACCATGATTAATATATGTGTATAAATAATGTGTGTGAATATAGCAGTAATAAGTATATAAACATGTATCTATTTTTAAAATATACAACATAGAAGGAATACTTAAAATATGCAATTATGTAATACGAACATTGGTTAAGAAAACTGTGGAAATTCAGATATCAAAAAATAGACCCATCCTGTTGTTCTAGTTGGCACATATTCTTTCAAATTTATGTCACAAAGACATGTTTTTAAATTGGGTTTTTGCCATTTTTTGCTTCATTATGGGGTATAAAGGAGGCTTGAAGGGATTTTTTAATTAGAGTTTTTGTTGTGTTCTGTTAAAAGGCCACTGCTTGTTTTTTCGCTATGGCTAGATCGGGAGTGTCAAGCCTACTCTTCTTTCTTTAATTTTACTAGTTGGGGTGGGATGGGGGTCTGGGACATGCACTGTGAATACTCACTGAGGCTTAAAGATGGGGATGCTGACTTGGACATTGGCATCCATTCTTGCAAGCGTCCAGTAGGCATTGCAGGTAGTTAGCCAATTATCTTCTCTCCTCCTCTGTCTCTCCCCTCTCACTCCATCTCTGTCCGGGGGGGCCGTCTTCCCTCTTTGATCCTTCTTGCATTTTCCAGGTCTGCACCACTCTCCTTCCTGGGGTCCCTCTCCTCATCCCATAGGCATCTCCAATTCTCTCTCTTTTCCTCTCCTAGCTGTTCCCCCTTCCTTTCATATTCATCCCTGGGCCCTTCTTTCCCTGGTTTCTCCATCTGTCTCTTTCCATGTCTCTCTCACATTGGGTCCTCCTCTCCTTTCCCCCTCCCTTTGGGGCCTCGGGTGACCTCCTCTCTCCACCTTGTGGTAGGCTTTTCCATAGTCCTCTCTCCTTCGGAGCTCCATTCCCACTTTCTGAGGTGTCTCTCCCCACACTTTTTAGCTCTGCCCCACCCCTACGAATAGCACTCTGTTGCTCTTCAGCCTTCCTGGAACCCCACCACTCAGTCACCTGGCTCCAGATCTGGCTGATCTCTTGCGGATCTGCTGTGGTAAAACGCTGGTCTTTTTGGTTGGTTTCTGTGCAGTTCAGCAAGCGAAGCACCTGAGTACCCTGGTACTAACAACCTTTCGCTCCTCAGCAAGAGTGTCTTCATTCTACAGTGCATCAGTCTTTGGGGCTGGACTACAATTTAGGCCTTGCGAGGGAGTATTTCTGTGATCTAGTAGTGCTACGTATGGGTCAGCCTCTGCAGTTTTCATTTTTTTCCAACAGTTTCTTAGCACTTTTTACTGCTGATTCCACTTTGCCATTGCTTTCAGGATGCCCTGGTAGCATCATTAATCATTGGTATCTCCCCAGCTGAGCTGCGAAGGTTGTCAAGTAACTTGATTCTTCATCCAGTTCAATGTGCCAGAATACGTTTTTACATCACATGCTTGGAAAAAGTCTCACTTTAGATAGATCTGGTAATATGGCCTCAACTGTAGTCAGAGGCAAATGGTTCCGTTCTAAAGTTTGGTTTAAAGGCTTTGGTCTTTGCATGTTCTCAGTCTTCTGTATGTCTGTCTTACCACCATAAAAATGCCTATCCTGCCTGTGCCCTTCCCTACAGGCTGTATAATTCCACAGTTCTGCAGGTTCTGCAGTTTGTCTTTCAGTGGCTGTAGTAATGCGACCGGTACTCTTCTTTTTGGCAATTTAACTGGCTTCACACTGATGTCCGTCTCTATTTTATAAACACCATCTAGCCATCTGCCTCCCTGAAACACATGTCTATACTCCCTCTGTATCATCTCCCGGTCCCAGGTAATACCATCCGAGGTATCTTCAGTCACCCCACTATCCACTTCCTTTGTTCTGGAGCTGTACTTTTATCCGGTCCATGGCTTGGGTGGCCCTGCTGTCCAGAAGCAGTACTGCTGTCTCATCTTTGACCACAAAGTCCAGTCTGTATTACTTTGTGTTTCTTGGATTTCTTAGTTTTACGTTTCTCCATGGGCTTTAAAGTGGTAAGGTTGTACATTGTTAACAGCTGGTTAGTCTCTTCCAACCATATGTCTGGGTTCACCAGACTGGTTGGGATAATGTTACAACTTGCTCTGCAATTTTGAAACAGTATCGCTTTTCTCCCAAATAACATGGCTGCATATAACTGTTTCTAATGCTCACTAGGGCCCTCCTGCACTGTGTTTACCAGCTGTTTGGTAAACCACATAATGTCCTCATGCTCACTGTTGCTCTCTTCAGTTACTGTGTGTAGCATGGATTTGTTTTTCCTCTCTCTGGACAAACACTTGGCTACAAAATTATTACATTTGTCACAGATATGGCATTTTTTCCCATAAGCCAGGCACTTCTCTTTCTCTCTTACATGTTTTCTCCCACAATACTTGCATGTGTCTGTACCATTGTCATCTATTGATGTTGTATCTGATTTTGATTTCTGTTTCTTATGTACTGCATGGGCAGTGTCTGCTGACTGTCCTTCCAGGGTTCTAATCCTCTCCTTGGACAGCTCTTCAGCCCTGCATATCTCCAAACTTTTCTCTACAGTTAAGTCAGCTTCCCTCTGCAACCGCTCTCATACTTGTGAATTTTGTATCCCACACACTATCCGATCTCTTATCAACGAGTCTTTAATATTTCCAAACTTTTAAACTGCTGCTGTGCTTATCTGTACTCTCCCCAACTGCTTGATCCCAACTAAAGAAATTGTATCTTTCCACCATTTCATTTTTATAGGGGGTATGGTGACTATCAAAACCCGCCCATTATTGCTTCTAAGGTGCATTGAGCTCGGGGAAATTCTGCACACAGAATCTCACTTATCCCTCTCCCCCTTTCTCTAATGAGGTAACAGAACAGTTTTATTTTGAAAGCCTCCTCTTTATCCACCATAGCGATACGTACATAGAGATTAAATTCCTCTTTCCAGTTCTTCCATGCCTGAGCTAAATTCTTAGCTTCCAGGTTTACTGTCCCTGGAGGCTTCAGCCCCTCCATCTTCTGTATCGGCCTTGTCTTGTAAAACAAAACTATGTACTCAGAGAAGTGTTCCACTCTCTGCAGTGCAACTCTGAATGGTCTCTCTTGCTGTCTAGGACACAATTACCACTGCCAACAAAGGAAGTACTTCTTCACACAACACAAAGTCAACCTGTGGAACTCTTTGCCAGGCGATGTTGTGAAGGCCAAAACTATAACGGGGTTCAAAAAAGAATTAGATCAGTTCATGGAGGATAGGTCCATCAATGGCTATTAGCCAAGATGGTCAGGGATGCAGCCCCATGCTATGGGTGTCCCTAAACCTCTGACTGTCAGAAGCTGGGAGTGGAGGACAGGGGATGGATCATTCGATGATTGCCTGTTCTGTCCATTCCCTCTGAAGTACCTGGCTTTGGCCACTGTTGGAAGACAGATGAGCGCATATCTCTAAAAATAAGGGGAATTGGTATGATTGACATATTATTAATTTATAAAGCTATAGTCGTATTTACAAAATGGTCCTCAAACACTATGACTGTACATACAACACTGCTTCGAGAAAAATGGTACAAAGTGGTACAAAAGAAATCTTGAAACCAGTGAGCATCACTGCAGAATTCAAGAGTAAATGGAGTTTTATATCTGACACATTCACTATCAGAGACACTATATCCTGTACTTACAAGGGGCCGGCTTTGCCTAAGTAGTGTCTTTTCCATCTCTAACTTCTCTGACTCAAATGGAAGGAGGGCATTACATGAGAGAGTTGTAAAGAAAAGCCAGTTATTACAGTACCTGGAAATTGCACAGCAAACAGATGCCATATAACACTAGGGTTACCATATTTGAACATTCAAAGAAGAGAACAATCCACAGGGCGGGTATTTGCTCACACCCTGCCCCAACTCCACCCCTTCCCCGCCCCCATTCCAATCCCTTCCCCAAAGTCCCCACCCCAACTCCACCCCCTCCCTGCCCCATTGGACCCTTTCCACAAATCCCTGCCCCAGCCCCGCCTCCTCCCCTGAGCACACAGCGTTCCCCCTCCTCCCCCGTCCCTCCCAGCTGTGCAAAACAGCTGTTTTGCGGCACAAGCGCTGGGAGCTAGGGGGAAAAAGTGGGCACTCTCTCGAGTGATCAACATTCACTTTCTTGCTTGAATGATCGACTCTTCTTTGGAGAAAAATAATAATGGCAAAATCCCAGTCATTTTTAAATATTTAAAAATTCCTCCCAGATTGCAATTTAAGAACCAAAAAGCCGGACATGGCCGGGAAAATACGGACGTATAATAACACAGAACAATCTCTGAGCAAAACTGAAGGTGCTGGCATCAGTGTGAATGTAAATCAAATATGAGGTAGCAAAATAGTGAAGCACTCTGAATGCCACAATCCTAGCTGTGTTGTTTTTATGCAGTTGCCCTGGCTTGTGATTCATGACAGTGGTTTCATGGTTTGAGCTGGTCAAATTGAACAAAACTCTCTGTAAAGAAAACAAAACATTTAGTTGATTTCTGCAAGGTCTGTTGTCCCAGATGAGGCACTCCCAGACCTGTGCAACATAGGCTGGACCGATTAATAAGAAATGTCTCAGCAGCATTAGATGAGATGCAACTTTTTGTCTAACAACTGCAAGTGTAAAGAACTGTTGATGCATATAAACAGAACCAATGGGGGAATAGCACCTAGGAGGCTAAAGGACTTGCAGTGGGAAT
Organism: Eretmochelys imbricata; assembly: GCF_965152235.1. Taxonomy (NCBI): domain Eukaryota; kingdom Metazoa; phylum Chordata; order Testudines; family Cheloniidae; genus Eretmochelys; species Eretmochelys imbricata. The sequence continues at coordinate 116,301,053 of NC_135578.1, read as the reverse complement.
CGGGCATCTCAGTTCCTTAGACAGCTTTGAAAATCCCAGCCTTTACAGCTGTGCAATAAATAGTGAGTATTTGCATTCTATCCTCCACCGAATGGTTAGCTTTGTGTAATAGGCTGAATAAGGGTATAACCCCCAGTGCCAAACATACACGACTGTTCTGTCTAGGTCCCAAATAAGCATTTGCTAATGTTTTCTTTTAAGTTCTCAGTAACATAATGGTGGGCTTTTAATGTAGAATTTGGATTATGAAGGATTTATGCCCCCATTGTTTAAATGCATTAAAGCAGGTCAGATTTTCAGTGCCCCTGTAATCAACTGATTTTACTGTGAAACGTCATCTAAGTCTTTTATCTGTTCTGACCAAAGCTCAGCAAGAAAACCTCTGGTGCACAGGATTTCAGAACCTAAATAATCAAGGTGCAGTTCCCGCCCCTCCCTTCTGCAAATGTCCAAAAATCGTCTGACCCAGCAAATCCTCCTGCAAAAACCAAAGAAAATATTCATCATAGAGCTCTGAGGAAAAAAGGGTCCTGGAGTATAATTCAGACAAAAGACAAATGTTTCCCCATACACCTTTTCACCAAAGTACGCATCCTCAGTGATGAAAGGGGTGAGCTTATTTAACAATTAATTTTAACCCTACATTTTCTGGGGGTTAGAAGAACAAAAGAATATAAACCTTGATTTTACTAGTTAATCTGTTTTATATTACTGGGGTTTATCATCGCTGTACTTGTGACCCTAATTGCAGCACTGTTATAGGTATGGTTGTGGAGCTCTTTTAATTCTAGGGGACAGTTTTTGCCCTCGTGTGCCCAAAGATGCTCACGGAAGATTGCTGAAGTTGTGCACATTTCTCTGAAGGCAAGGTTTGGCCCTAAGACCTTATTGATTTTTGTTAGCTCTTCGTAGATAATATGGGGTTGGAGTTTTTTTTCTCTTTCCGCCAAATGGTGAATATTTTTTTTAAAAAGTTTAGAAACATTAGTCCAGCTGTTCTGGAACTAATGAAGCATTGGGGAGAAGATATGTTTCCTACTTTTAACAGAATATAATGTTTTGTGTTCAGATAACTCAAAAATGGCTTTTTTAAAGTCCTCAAACTTACCATGTACATAGTCCTGAATGAAGAATTACAAGTTTGCGTGCTATGTTAGAAAAATTGATTCAGACATGAGTTGTAATTTACCAAAAATAGCATACTCTGACATACACAGCTGTCATAAATTATCATAACTAAAGAGTAGTGCAAAATAGAAATCGTTTTAGAGTACTCCTGTATATTAAGTCCTTTTGGTTTATTTTTATGCACTAAATGCACTAAATGGATCATTATTTTCAGAAAACTTTACTGAAATATGCTCATTTTTTAATTATATTGTTAAAGTGAAAACAAGTTTTACCTTGGAAATTTTCACAAATTCATGTTTTCTCAATGTTCCGATTGGAAAAAATGTCATCTCAACAAACTTACATGTAATGCCAGATTCATATGCATAATCACAGAAGATGTAAAATTTTCATACTGAATTCCACAAAACAGATTAAATTTTGCACACCTTTGAAGCACAGTACCTTTGCCTAATCTATTTAAACTCACACCAGGTGCAACAGTCCAAATATATGCATGAGCAAGCATAATTTAAATCAATCACTCCACAAGTGTAATTCAAAATAGAATAGAAAGATAATTTACCAAACTGCACTTTATGAGCAATTTTGGCTTTGAATAAGCAATCAACATATTCTTTGAGTCTTCTAATGGACATGTTTTCTATTTAGCCTTTTCATCGCTCTCATAGATAGGGTTATTCAACTAATCCAGGTGTCCAGATGCTAACGACAGACAACTCTGTTACTGTCTGTTCCTGGATGCTAAAGGTTACAGAGATAACAGATTGGCTGAACTAAATAGTAGCAATACAGTTGTGCCGGCTTTTGCAATTTTATTGTGAATCTCATGATATTTGATGTGTTTCTTAAAGCCTCAGCTCCTGGAGTCATATGAATGTGTATGTGAGAATCACAACTTTCGTTTTTTGGTTTTGGGATTGTTTGGGGTTTTTTTTCCTTAAAGGTTTCTAGACCTCACGGTTGTAGGGGAAAAAATGGAAAATGTGACCCACATATCCCAGATGTTAAAAACCAGAAGGGAAATAAAAAGAATCCCCCAAACTATTAGTTTTTAATCTCCAATCTCATGATTTTTGAACAATTAGGTTTGGCAATACTGTCAGCAACAAATGTATAGGAAATGGATTATTTTGTCTCTCTCTCTGTGTAAGTAGGGTGCATTACTAATCTAAAACATCTTTGCTGAGCAGAATCTTAATACAATTTATAAAATCTTTAATATTTGGTTAAATCTGTGTCTTGGAGTTGATTGCAAAATTGTGCTGCCAAGAACTAGTCATAAATGTAAACATTTTGCTCAGATTGTAGAAACAGAGAAACAAAATATAAAATGATTATACTTTTTCAGGTCCCATAACCACTCCTATGTCCCATATTACATAGGGGAGCACAACTTCTCAAACTTTTTCCTATCATGCACTGCTTTTTAAATACAAAGATCCTGTCCTAGACACAGCTGCTCTCAGCCTCCTAATCTACAGCCTCCTCCCAACCTAGATGCCAGTGCCTCACCTTCCCAGTCCTAACTACAGTGATTGGCTGCATTTAAAAATATCCCATTAAGGAAGGCGAGGAGGTGGGAACTCAGCAGGGCAGAGGGGAGGAGGGAACTGTGTTAAAAGAACTTTAAGGTTGTAACGTGAAGCATTCCAAAGTCTGGAAATGCCAATGTTCAGAATCAACTTGCAACCCATGTCCCTCCCCTGCACCTTCCTTCATGTTTTCACTTGCTAAACAGTGTTAGGCAGGGATGGCAGCAGCTGCTGATGATTGGTGACTTAATCTCACAGCTCCTCTTTGCTCCAGCTCTGCAGACAGACACAGGGGGTATGTCTACACTACAATAAAACACCCATGGCTGGCTCAGGTCAGCAGCCTCGAGCTTATATGGCTCAGGCTGCAGGGCTGTAAAATGGCAGTGTAGACATTTGGGCTCAGGCAGTAGCCTCAGCTCTGGGACCCTCCCCCGATGTGTGGCCCCGCAAGGGGAGGGAGAGAGGACGTTGCACAGATCTCTGCTGTCCACTTTTGTCTCCCCTCCTGTCCTGCTTTAAAATGGACAAATACTTCACTGTTGTGACAAAAGCAAGCTCCACAGAGTACGTTGAGCGTTGCGTGGCCCACTGATAGAGAATCACTGTAACAGGGCATTATGGTGTAGAATATTCTGTAGGGCAGTGTTAGCAGCGGTCCCAAAGTAACTGCTATAGTTATGGCACATCGAGTACCCGTTGCTTTTGGGGCCTGGTTTGAGAACATGTGAGGCAAATGGTTGCACCGTCTCCCCTGAGAACTGGTTCCAGGTGTCTAACAGGAGCTGTTACAAAGCCATGGCAGCTGCGGTAATGCTCTGATGTGTATGTGCTATTGTATGTCCTTTCAGCACCGGGGGATTAAACCGTTAGAAACAGCATTCATCTGGATCTCCAAAATCTCAAAGAATTATAAGTGGAACTACAAGCCCTTCAAGTTTTTATTTTAAGACTACTAGGCAATGCGTCTTTATGCTCATAAAGCAGTTTTAAAAAGGGTTTTATTGCTTTGACAGTATACAGGATGGACTAGCAGCTAAGAAATGACACTGTTTTGATTTTAGTGAATCCCACATAGCATAACATAAGAATATTCCAGATGCCAGCTACATAATATATCTTTCATAGTATGTAATTAGGCGTAATAGTGTGTCTAATTTTCAGGTGGTAATAACAACGTTTGCTAGTTTTCTACCACTTCACTGCATGTTAAAGCAATACAGTTTTGCTAATTGTGGCCTTGATTTTTGTAATGTAATGAGCAACCTCATATCCTGTTAACATCCGCTTGGGATTTGTGGGTGCTTAGCCTCTCACGGGATTGGGTTTGTTTGTATGCACATGTAATATTTTGACCATGCTTGCAAAGTAACTTCCTTTTGCAAACGAATCTGGAGTAAACACTACCATAAAATCAGGTCAGATAATGAGCAATAGAAAGTAAAACCACCATAAGATAAAACAAAAGGCACTACAAATCTGAAGTCTGCTGATATGCGTTTATTCTACTGGCAGGGAATTCTGTTGTTGCATAATAAAATACTTGTCCAACCTCTGTTTGATATCCCTGGAGACAGATGTGCCCTGCAGTTGCTAATGGACATTTAACGTTAAATATGAAACCCATTCATTTTCTTTTAGTTGTACTTTAGATTGAACCAGATATTTTATTAATTTGTGTTTTTACAATGTCACATACTGACAAGCCATCAAAATTAATTACATCTTTATAAATCAGCCAATTATTAACAGCAAATGTTGCATTGTAGTTGATGGTTAGTTCTTGCTTTGAAATTGAAACTTAATATATTTTTATAGGACAGATAAAATGAGTCTTGGACAGGATTCCTCTTATTCAACAGCTTAGCATCTTGCGTAATAGCTGAAAGGATGAGCAGCCATTTGAAATGTGTTGATTATCTGTGGTATGCAGGGTGGTTGTTTCCCTGTCAGTCCCAGGATATTAGAGAGGCAAAGTCAGTGACGTAGCATTTTTTATCTCGGAAGCTTGTCCCTCTCACCCACAGAAGTTGGTCCAATAAAAGATATTACCTCACCCACCTGAATTATCTGTGGTGTTTGATAGCAGAAGCCTCTGGCAAGGAAAAGAGGGTGACATGACAGAGGTGGAAAATAGATGCAACCACTGCTCTGCTGTGGGCCTGTAAGGGGAAGTCTAGTCCTCAGCAAGCATCCCAGCTCAGGTCAACAGGCGTGGGTTAGCGGGATCAGAGCTAGCTCTCTAAAAATAGCTGTGGAGACAGCACTTTGAAATTGCGGCTTGGGCTGGGGCTGAGGCTTGGAAGCCCACCCCTATGCCTAGGCTTCAGAACCCAAGCTGCCACGTCAAAGCGTTGTCTAGATAACAATTTTTAGAGAGCCACTGTGAGCTCTGCCAGCCCAAGTCTGTTGACTCTAAGGATCCTAAGGGCTAAGCTCTGTCCAGACCAGGGCTTGCACTGCTTATAGAGGGAGTGTGGCCAGAGGATACCATCTTATGCACATCCACTGAGCAGTCTCCTCCAGAGATTGTGCATATCTCCTGGAAGGACACAGGATGGTCGTTATAGGCAGAGGTGATGGTTTGTGGTTTTGTTTTTAAGCGTCTGCAAAAACAGTTCAGCTCTTTCCAAGAAGAAACTTAGGGGAAAATGCATTGTTTGGCCGGTGTTTTAAAATTCGCACAACTGTCTGTCTAGTGCTTCCGTGTTTCAGAGCAAGGATGTGAAATGTAGCAGGTGGGTTACCTTGGAGTCAGAGAGAAGACTTGTGCTGCACCCATGAAAATCCTGAGCATGCTCCACTGTGGGAGCTGAGCAGAACTTTTCCTGCAATTGCTTCTTCTCCCTGTTAAGAGCCATTCTGGTGCTGGGCACAAGAACTGAAAGCAGTGAGACTGTCCTGTACTCTCAGTTCTCCCGCTGCTTGATCCCAGGCAATGTGGTGTCTTTATAAAACTAGTGATTGTGTAGCTAAAGTGCATCACAATGCATATGTACAATGGGGCAGAATTAACATTGTACAAGCAATCTTAATTCTGACCTTTCCTAACTTTTGAGTGCTTGACTATTCAACCTTAACATTATTTTAATGTAGGTTTTTGTGTGTAATTTATATCCTTACTCAGTTATTCAATTAACACCATATTGCCCTTTGTTCAGTGTGGTATTTAGCTTTCTTTTTATTGATTTTTTTTTTATTATGTGTAGCTAATCTGTGTGGGAACATAACGTTCCTCTACATATTCTCCCTCCAACCTTCTCTCCGGGCTGTTCCCTTTATGCTTTTTTTTTTCATACTGCCCTTACATTTGGATGAGCCTCCAATTCAAGTTCATCAAGTACCCTTCTTTCCCACCCTCGCAACTCTCCTGAAGGCTCCCTTGGACCGTGAAGCATTCCAGCTCTGAATAACACACTCCACTGTAGCCCTAGTCCTGAAAGCTGTTAAGCACATGCATAAGCGTACTCACATTAGGAGTCCCATTCAAGTTATTTAAACAGGGGTATATGTTGAACATTAGCTGGGGTGAAAATCACGTAGACCTTGATTTTGATCTGGTGAGATTGTAGAATTATTTGATACCTTGCGATTAAAATGTGCAGACTTTACAAAATTGTGTGTGTGTGTGTGAGAGAGAGAGAGAGTGACTGACCGACTCCCTAGGACCGCACAGCTATTTCAAGGGAGAGGGGTTGTCTGAGCATCTGTTCATCCTGGCTCTGACTGTAGCTTCCCCTCCTGACTTTGGCAGGCCACTTGACTTTCCTGCCCCAGTTTTCCCATCTGTAAAATAGGGACAATCCTTACCCACCAGATAGTCTGTTTGTAAAGCAGTTTATACAGGAAATCTATATAAGTGTGAACTGTTGTCTGCTTTCATTTCCACAGCTTTGTTGTGGGTGAAGCCCTTTTAGACTGACTTTGGGGAAGACTGCAGGCACTGTCTTTCTCATTCTCCTCCACAGTGCAGTCATGGGGAACTATTCACCTCCTCGTGTTAAATCTCTGCTTTCCCAGCTTCCAAGTGGATCTCTCCGAGGGACAATTGCCATTGCCAGAGGATGCCATTTTGGTTTCATTTGGGGTCTGTAAACCATGATGGTACCTCTTGAACAGGGTTTGTCTCAATGGGTTTTGGTTGTTTCAAGGGGTTTTTTTAAACTATTTTTTGTAACCAGTACGGGAAGAATAGGTGGCTCGGGGGGTAGTGATGGGGACAATAATGTCCCTGCTAGAATACTGGGTTGAATCTAGGCTCATTGGTGACCATAAGAACATAGGATTGGAAGGGACCTTCTGGGTCATCGAGTCCACTCCATTGTTATTGCGGGAACCATGTCATATAATCCCAACCATACATTTATCAAGCTCTATCTTAAAGCCAGTTAGGTGTCTTGCCCCCACAACTCCTACTGGGGAGGCTCCCTCCTCTGATAGGTAGAAACCTTCTTCTAACTTACAGCCTAACTGTACTCATGGCCAAAAGCTCTTACCTTGGGGCTCTTGGGGGCTTGAGATAGACTGAGTTAGTAGTCTTGGTCCACCTCCTAATGAACACATGCCCAGGTCACAAAAAAACCATCATAAATGGTGCTGCCTCAGCAGAGAGGGCAAGGATTGAATGGGTTATGGCGAGGAAATTATTTTGTCTCAACCCGGGCAGATTTTTTTTTTTTGAGGTTGAGATGGATGCAAATTTTTGGTACAGTCTGGGAAAGCTTGCACTGCTGCTGTGAATATAAATGCAATACAGGTTGGTCCAGTAAAAGATATTACCTCACCCACCTTGTGTGTCAGATATAAATCCAGTCACGAGTCCTACAAATACTTTAAATGAACGAAGGGCCCGATCTAAAACCCACTGAAGTCAATGAGAGTCTTTCCATTGAGTTTAGTGGGCTTCAGATCAGATTAGGGTTGCCAGGTGTCCGGTTTTTGACCGGAACGCCCAGTCGAAAAGGGACCCTGGCGGATCCGGTCAGCACAGCTGACCGGGCTGTCAAAAGTCTGGTCGGTGGTGCAATGGGGCTCCTGGGACTAATGCGGGCTCCCTGCTGGCGCCGGCTCCACATAGCTTCTGGGAAGCAGCGACATGTCCTCTGGCCCCTAGACCAGAGAGGCTCTGCACGCTTCCCCTGCCCTGAGCGCCGGCTCTGCAGCTCTCATTGGCTGGGAACCAAGATGCATGCGGGCAAGGGCAGTGCACAAAGCCTCCCTGGCCGCCCCTGCGGCTAGGGGCCAGAGGACATGTCACTGCTTCCGGGAGCCGCCTCAGGTAAGTGCCATCCGGAGCCCACCCAGAACCCCCTGCCCCAGCCCAGAGCTTCCTCCTGCACCCTAACTCGCTCCCAGAGCCTGCACCCCACACCCCCTCCCGCACCCCAACTCCCTGCCTCAGCCTTGAGCCCCCCCCCACACTCCAAACCCCTCATCCCTGGCCCCGCCCCAGAGCAAACACTCCCAGATGGAGCCCTCACCCCACCCCCTGCACCCCAACCCTCTGCCCCAGCCCGGAGCCCGAGCCTGCACCCCCAGCCAGAGCCCTCACCCCCTCCCTCACCCATCCAGTGAAAATGAGCAAGTGAGTGAGGGTGGGTGAGAGCGAGTGATGGAAAGAAGTGGGATGGAGTGAGTGGGGGTTGGGCCTCAGAGAGGGTGGGGTAGTGGGCGGGGCAAGGGTGTTCGGTTTTCTGCAATCAGAAAGTTGGCAACCCTAGTAGATCAGACTCTAGATAAACGTGGCGTTTTTTTCCATCTTTGCACCACTGATCTCCCTAATGATATTTTAATTGAAATGAATATGGCACTAGACACTTAAGAGAGATGGCTTACTGCTGTGTCATAAACCACCATCTCGCCCGCCACAAGTTTAGAAAATGTAGCTTCTTAGCTCAGGTCCCATTATGGTAAGAAGGGGCTGCTGTCAACTTTTAGATTAATTTAACAAAACCGTCTCCTGTTCCTTTTCAGTGCGGCCAAGCTTCTGGACAAAAATCCATTCTCTGTCAGCACTCCAAATCCGCTGCTTCCTTCTCCCACAAGTCTTCAGCTCGCTCAGCTACAAGCCCAGCTAACCCTGCACAGGCTAAAATTGGCTCAGACAGCAGTCACCAGCAACACAGCAGCTGCAACGGTTCTGAATCAAGTTCTCTCCAAAGTGGCCATGTCTCAGCCGCTGTTTAATCAATTAAGACATCCGTCCATGATTAACACGCCCCAGGCCCATGCCGGAGGACCTCAGCAAGGACCTGTGATCGCCAATACTAGATTTCCATCTAGTGGAATACCTTTTCCAGCACAGAATCCAGCTTTAGCGGTACCAGGAGGAAGCATGGGGCCAGTTGGGAACATGCAGAATCAAAACACAAATGCTATTGTCATGCACCCCTTTGGAGGTGTAATGTCTCAGACGTCCAGCCAACCAGCTGTAGTTATGAGTCTAAATAAGGCAGGCCACTCGTCTGCTGCAGGAGGATTTTATGACTACAATAAACAAAATGTCTCTGCCCCTCAAGTATACACAGCTGACGTAGGCCAGGGCAGTCAGCACAGCTTCATGACCAGTGGGTCTCACTCAGTCTCCTCCTCCTCAGGAGGGGTACCCTATGAGGGTCATTTTGGTCCTTCCGGCCAACTAAAACACGACAGTCAGCCTGGATTTCAGAAAGACTTCTATGGTCCCAATTCTAAAGGACAACATCCAACGGGAATACAATCTTTGGGTTTTTCTGGTGAGCCACAGATGAGTGCTCATCAAACTGTGAGTCAGAAAGGAGAAGCAGGCCCTGGGGTACATAATGCAGGTGCAAATAGCCAGTGGGAAAATGCTTCTAATTTCTCCAGCCAGAACAAGCCTGACCTCATGGTCAGTGGCAACTTGTGGCCATCCACAGGTCAGCAGTATGAAATAAGAAATGAACTCTACAACCCTGAGGAACCGACACCTGACACAAAGTTTGGTGCTGGGACTACACTTCCTTTCCACAGACTTAACAATAGTAAACCAAGTTTCAGTAGTTCCCGAATGAGGCAGAATGAGGAGTTGACTGCAAACACATCTGACTTGTCAACGAGATCTCTTCAGCCTCATGAGCTAAATGACTTTCATGGCATAGCCCCTCTTCACTTCCCACACATCTGCACAATGTGTGACAGAAAAATCTTTGATCTAAAGGTAAGTGATTCTAATGCGTTAAGAGGTGATTCTACTCTGCAAAGTGATTCAATTAAATTCATCTTGTGGAGCTCTCTGTACAGATTGTCTCACTAATATCATATCAAACTTGCTTGCTTTACAAGTAAAATTGACTATGTTGGCTTTTAAATACCAGTCCCGCAAACTCTAACTAGTCTCTGAAAGTCAAGCTGGGTCCTTTCCTCCTTGTGCATCATCACTAGTAATACAGATTCTGCAAGCAAACGTATGCTAGCTGTGTAACCCCCTTCGACCTTGAGTGGAGTTACCTGGGTGTAACTGAGGACATAATTTTGTAGGACTGCCTGGAGGACAACAGTTCTGTTTTGAGCCAACTTTTTGAGGTCTTGACATTTGCTTTTGCTTCACGCTGGAACAAAACCAGAACATTTTTATGAGCAGGGTCGCAGTTGCCCAAGATGCTGAGAACCTTCAAATGTTATGGACACTAATGGAATTTGATGGTACTGAACATCTGGCAGGATGAGGCCTTCAGCTACATTAACTTAACTGATTTAATACTCATAAACTTAATTGTTTGAGAAAAGTCATGCATAGAAGATTTTCGGGAGCTGGAGTCTTTTTAACATCCATTTATAGTATTTTACTTACAAGTTGTGAATTGATGTCAGAGTGGAATGAAAATCCATGTAGAACTAGAATCATTCCATTTAGTACCCTTCTTATACAGTAAGCCTTTGTATTCTTCCTTACCTCATGAATCACACCTCAGATTCTCTTGCCAAGTTTTTTCCATGAACTATAAAGTTAAATATAGTTAAACTATAAAGTTAAACTATAAAGTTAAATTATTTCATATACTAGTATATGAAATAAGCTGATTTCAAAAACAGCCTCTATTATACATTTATCTGTCATGTCCTGTTTATTTCAACATAGGACTGGGATCAGCACATTAAAGGAAATCTTCACATCCAAAAATGTATGGTTTTCTCAGAAAAGTAAGTACTGTTTCAGAGATCTTGGGCCAAATTCATGCTGATGTAACATCACTAACTTCAATAGATTTATACCAGGATTGAATCTGGGCCTCTGAAATTTTGACATATTGTGTTTTGTTATATTCCTGCTTCTTGAAGTAAAGCTCTGTTTTCCCTTTTCAGCACTGGCATCCAATGCACGTTAAGTTCAGCAGAGGCAGCGTTGCATTCATCTCCAAATAGCACATCAGTTTTCAACCCTTCTGGCATCGAAGGTGCGTTGTTTAAATATTCATTAATAATGAGTATTCAAATTAAAATGAAAAAGAAAGTAATTTTATAATGAACACTTTTTTTTTTTTTTTGGTAAAATTTCATCCTAAGTGGTCCCTTTTTAAGCTTTCTGTGCTAGGAGTTTATGGAAGAACTAAAGCCAAGAAAGCAAGATTGTACCTTAAAGTATGAATTTGTTTTTCTTTTCATTAGTGTTTTTTGCTGTAGTATCGAGCAATCTGTAGTTCTGTGTAAAGCGTGAATAATTCTGATTTATTTAGAAGTGGTCTTTTTTAATTAGACACATACATACAGTTAATACAAGTCAAGGTTTTCACTCTGTGTGTGTGTGTATAATCCATTATTTAGATTACCCATCGAATGCTGGTTCATCTTATGCCACTGTGTCAACAAGATCCTTTGGTCAGCCAGGTCCTACATTTTCTTCTCCTACATCTGGAGTAAAAGTGAGTATAATAAGCCAAATCTCTTCTTCCTTGATTTAATTGTAGAAACAGACTATACTTACTCAAATCAACAATGAACTAATTTTAAGGTCCCTTTTGGATAAGCAACTACAATTTCAGATCTTTATTCAAATTCACCTGTACCTCCTACATGTTTCTGGTCTTGGTTGAGTTGGGACTTTCTTACACAACTATGGTTATTTTTGTTGTGTGCCCCAGTTGAAGCCTGGAGTGAATGAATCAGAATGGTTTTCTGAATGTTTTCAAACCCCAAAGAGGTTCAGGTCCAGTTTGAGTTTGGGATGAAGATCTGAGTTAATTCTTACCTTATTCAAAATGTTTCACCCATCCCTATGAGCAACATCTAATCCTTTTGATACAGTACTTTCTAGTAGTGGTGTTCAACCCTCCCCACACTGGGACACTCCCTTAGTTAGGAGTATGGGATGGGCAGGATGGGTGCAAGTCCCTGACACCTGTTCACTTCCCCTCCCCCCCCCCCAACAATGGTCACAGCCCCCAGTTTGAGAACATGTGCTCTATAGGACTAGTTTTCTGTTAGTTAAACTTTCTGTGCTACTTGCTTGAGCTAGTGCCATTAGTAATGTTTCAGCAAGTTCACATCCCTGTTCACCCTTCCATGATTTCACACTGTAACTCTTCCTGCATTCATCGTTCCTCTCACATGCCAAAAATATTCCCCTATTACAGTCTCACCCGGGTCACCTCAACTTTTATCCAAGTGGATAGAAAATTGCAAATGTTAAATACAAATAAAAGCTAAGGTTAAAATTGATTCTTAAATTTAAAAGGGCTAATAATAATAATAAAAATATAAAGAGATGGGAGTTAAAGTTGAAACATAGAAAAGTTAGGGTGAAAAATAGGGAAGTCAAAGATTCACTTTGAGTTGTGCTATAATATAAATAATATCCAGATGTGTTTTTATGTGCAGCTTGTTATGCACTAGTCTACTGAGCTTGTGTCAAAAGCATCTTGGAAACCCAAGCTGATTCTGTTCCCATCTCACTCCTATTTGCTTTGAGTTATCACCTTCAGAAACGTCACCCTGTTTGTTTTAATATGGTCATTCTTCTTCTGTGCTCTCGTTTTGCTCATGCCAGGGATGTTCAGAGATTCACAGATGATAAAACTAGAAGGGACCACTGTGATCATCTTGTCTGACCTCCTGTATAACACAGGCCATAGGACTGCCCTGAATTAATACCTGTTTGAACTAGAGCATATCTTTTAGAAAAAACTTCCAATCATGATTTAAAAGTTATCAGTGATGGAGAATCCACCACAAACCTGGGTAAGTTGTCCCAATGGTTAATTACTCTCACTGTTAAATTTGTGCCTTATTTCCAGTCTGGTTTTGTCTAGCTTCAGCTTCTATCCATTGAATCGTGTTATACCATTGTCTACTAGATAGAAAAGGCCACTTTCAAATTTTTGTTCTGTCTGTAGGTACTTATAGACTCTGATCAAGTCATCCTTTAACCGTCTCTAAACTTCCTTAAGTCCCCTTTGAGTCCGGGATGAAGATTTGAGTTAGTTCCTACCTTATTCAGAGTGTTTCACTCATCCCATGTTTTCTTTTAATCATTCTCATGGCTATTCCCTTACCCCTCTCCAATTATCAACATCCTTCTTGAATTGTAAACACCAGAATTGAACACAGTGTTCCAGTAGAAATCACACCAGTGCCAAATACAAAGGTAATATCACCTTCCTATTACTACTCAAGATTCCTCTGTTTATGCATCCAAGTATCGTGTGAGTCCTTTTGGCCACAGCACTGCACTGCAAGCTCATGTTCAGCTGTTTATCTAACATAACCCGCAAGTGAATCACTGCTTACTAGAATAGAACCCCCACCCTTCCTGTAAGTATGGCCTACTTTCTTTGAGCATAGACGTACAACTTCACATTTGGCCCTATTAGAATGTATATTGTTTGCTTGCACCTGGCTTACTAAGCCATCCAGGTCACTCTGTATGAGTGACCTGTCCTCTTCATTATTTATCATGCCCCCAATCCTTGTGCCATCTGCAGACTTTATTGGTGGTGGTTTTGTTTTCTTCCAGGTCACTGATAAAAATGTTAAAATAGTGTAGGGCCAAGAACTAATCCCTGAAGGATCCCACTAGAAACACACCCTCTTGATGATGAAGATTCCCAATTTATAATTACATTTTGAGATCTGTCAATTAGCAAGTTTTTAATCCATTTAATGTGTGCCATAGTAATTTTGTATCATTCTAGTTTTTTTTAATCAAAATGCCATGTGGTACCAAGTCAAATGCCTTTCAGGAGTCTGAGTATATTACATCAGCACTATGTTTTTTAATCAACCAAATTTGTAATCTCATCAAAAAAAGATATATCAAGTTAATCTGACAGGATCTAGTTTCCATAAACCTATGTTGAGTGGCATTAACTATATTGCCCTTCTTTATCACTTTTTTCTTGAGTCAACTGTTCATTATTTTTCCTGGGATTGATGTCAAGCTGACAGGCCTATAATTACCCAGCTCATCCTGTTTACCTTTTTAAAATATTGGCACAACATTAGCAAGCTTTGAGTTTTATAGATTCATAGACTCTAAGGCCAGAAGGTCCCACTCTGATCATCTAGTCCATGTCAGTTATCTCTGCGCACATCACAGATCCTATTACACGCTCAATAGCCAAACGCTCATTAGTGTTGTTTAACTGCCCAAATATAAACAAAAGCTAGGGGGCTGATCCTTGTACCTCCAAGCTCTGCCTCGTCAATTTGGCGTCCCCCTGTTTTCTGAACTGGGAGAGAGGCTTTCACTATTTGCAGTAGGCCGTCTTGGCCCACCTTACATTTATAACAATCCAGTTTTGTCACAGTCCCAGCATTTAACTGAACTGTTTCCATTCATTTTTGCATTATTATTGCCCATCTCCCTCTTTTACAAACCAAATTTATCATTTGTTCCAGTCGTTCCATACGGTCACAAGACAGGTTTGAATCCTTTCTTTCATCATACGTATCAGACACAGAACTGTAATTTACAGGGCTCATGATGCTCAGCTTCCGTCTTCCTCACCAGCAGCTGCTTCCTCTTCTGGTGAATTGCTACCTGAAAAAAATTCAAGTTCTGTAGCAATTTCCACAGCCTCTCGGAGTGTCTTTGGCCTCCTTTTGCTGATCTTGATCTGCAAGTCCAGCTGAGCAGCTGTAGATTGGCTCATTGCCAGTCTATCCTGGAAGGCCTTGGCAGTATCCAGATAGGTCAGGAATACAGGTTCTCTGCCAGTTCAGATGGGGTTTCTTCTTTCCCCTCTCCTTCTAGCTCTGTAGCTGTGCCATGGCCAGCTTAAATTAATGGCTAGCTCCAAACCGCATGTCAAAGGCCTGTATTAGGTCTGGATAACTCCATCTCTTTTCGGGGAGTAAATTCTGCAGCACCATCAGAGGTCACCCAAGTTGGCTGCTTGTAAGCCCCCTTTCTCTCTTCCTTCCAAGCCATTCGTTTGAGCTGTAATGTTGACTTGAGCCAAATAAGCCTCCCAGAGAGTTTTTTCCCTTTAGCATTATTTGAGCTGGGGGTACATTTGCACTCCAGCCCCGGAGCACCCATGGAGTCAGCACATATGGTTATGTTAACTGAAGGATACATTCACACCTATCAACCTCCATGGGGTTTTAATCCAACCATGACAACATTTCACCGAGCCCTGAGCAAAGTCCAAGGACAGCACCCTACTAAGAATCTTTCCCTTTTCCAGGAGCTGGGGACAAGGGTTGGCTTCTTACCTGAGAATTGCCCCGATCAGTGAGGAACGTACATATTAGTCCATAGCTCATAGATGTAGCCTGTTGGCTGCTAGGACTTGGAAATATAAATAGAGATACAAGCATGGGTATGTGGATGTCTTTGTGTGGGTGGGTTGGGTGAGAGATATTGATGGGATAAATTTAAAAAGAAGAGAAATACAATGATGAGAGAGATTTGAGAGGAAGAAAGGAGAGATGAATACAGCATAAGGTAGGAACTTGCACTTATAATGTAGGGAAAAGGAAAGAAAGATGATAAGATGGAGGGGGAAAGGAAAAGAGTAGAACTAGTCCAAAATTTTCTTTCATGTTTTCATGATGCACAAAATCGACATTTCCTACAGGAACATGTCTATTTTGCTGAAATTTCAATATTGAAATAAAATGTTTTGGCCTGAGCTCCCACAGTATGTCTGAGAGCTATATTTCAGGTTCTCCCTTATGTGTTGGGCTTCTTGGCCAGACTACTTTTCCATGATGCATTGTGATCTTCCACCCCCAGCCCCCAACAAGCTGCAGCTGTGCATCATGCGAGATGTCATCTGGCTGGGAAGACCGGCCCAATGAGGACAATGGGGGAACGAAGTACCCAAACTACAATTTCCAGGAGGCACTGTGGTAGGGCAGGTGGATGCAGTTCAACATCAAACAGATATGAAACAAAACATTTTGGCATTTCAAAAAAAATTTTGGTGAAGGGTTTTGGCATTTTGTCCTTTTTTGTCCTGATTTGAGATGGGGGGAAAAATGAAATATCAAAATTTCCCTTGGGACAGAAATTTCTATTTCTGATCAGCTGTCAGAGACAGGAAAGCAGTGCTGAAAAAATTCCAGTGGGAAAGTCCTCATGATCAATTATAGGAAGGATAGAGAAAGTATAGAGTGAAGCTAAGAAATGAAAAGAGATATAATAAACATACAGGAGAAGTGTTTAATGCTGGTGAAATAGCATTTGGCTAGTACTGTTTGAATTTCACAGGTATGCATCAAATAATTTATTCAACAAATTTGTCATGGTATTTGACCAGATCTATAGGTTAATTACATGTAGAAATGGATTGTAAAGAAAGTTGATTGAAAATGCTGCTGAAAACCATACCTAATCAACAGTACACAGCTGTTTCTTTAAATTGTAGGGTATGGATTTGGCATGCATGACAGAACAGGTATTTTTCATCCTCATTGGCTGAATTTATCCTCAAACTAGTAGGAGAGGGAAATCCTTCAAGCCCTGTACATTCTCAGTATACCATCTGCTAACAGTAATAAGAAAAAAATAATTTCACAATAATATCTTTGTTTATATGAATGCTGACTATTGAAGTTTTAAAACAGTGATTGTTGCCTGAATGTTTGAATTGGTAGAAAGTTTTTTACCAAGTTGTGGATTTTAGATACAGAGTTTGGGTTCTGATACTGAGTTCGGGTTCTGAGCCCCATCAAAGCTCAGGTGGACCCATTTCTAGTCCCAACCACACACAACTACAGAGTTCACAGGAATGTAGAATACAAAGCTATCCATCTGCCCACGTTTGCTCGACAAGTTCATGAACCTTCATAACTTTTCAATTAACACAGTCTGCATTCATGACCAGACCCAAACCCTTCTGAGTTTTGCATGGTTTCAAGTTGCAACTTTCCAAAAGCATCACACACAGGGCTATTTTAGTATATCTCTATAGTGACTGTGCCTGCTAAAATGAATATACAGCATCATATTATCCTGAAATGTTGGCAGTGACAACCTGATCATTGGCTTTTAACAAAACAAAACAATTATCAAGGGGTAGAGAGGGGCTCATGAAACCAAAATATCACAGCAACACAGCCCCAGCTCTGTCCTGCCACCAAAGTGCAAGCTTCTCCTCTGTTCCAATGTCAGTTTCAAAGGGAGATCCTGTCACTCAGGGAATGTCTAGACTGCCACCATGGAGTGTGATTTCAGCTGGAGTAGACATACCTAAACTAGCTTTAATCTGCCTAGTTCAGGTCCTAGAGCAGTGAAGCCCTGGCAGCACAGGCTAACCATCTGAGTAATTACCCAGGGTCCCGTGTGGGCTTGTACAGTTCATGCTGAAGCCTATGTGGCTTCACTAGTCTGTAACCAGAGCTAGCTGGATTAAAACTAGCTTGGGTATGTCTGCTCAAACTGCAACCATGCCCCAGGATTGCAGTGTAGATATGCCCTCAATCAGGAATGAGACTTGAGCTTTCCCTAAAACTCTCTGGTAAATCAGAATTGCTGATCTTGAACTGGACCATGCTGAGAGAAGATTGTAAGCTCTTTGGGGAAGGGACTGTTTCTTACTATATACGTGCATGTGTGTGCATAGAGCATCTAGCAGAATGGATGCAGATTAGGGCCTCTAGGCACTAGTGCAATACATATACTCCCAAACTAGAAGGCAATACACCATACCTTTAACATGTCTAAGATTCCAAGACAAATTTCTGGCTGATCGATATGATGCAAGTCTTTTTTATCAATATGTTTCATACAAATAATGCATAAGACCTCAAGCTTTCGAAAAAGCTAGGATACAGGCACTTGACATCCATTTTAGGTTAAACAACATTGGATTATCCCTGAAAATTTAAGGGGAAATATATTTAGATGTTTAAAAATGAATACTTCTCATAGCAGTTTTGGTCCCTTGGGCATGCTTCTACAACATGCTGAGCATACTCAATTTCTGTTCCCTTCAGTGGGAGCTGAGAGTGCTTAGTACCTTGCAGGGTCAGGCCTTTAGTTCTCTGTTTGCTGGAGAGAATATTTGGAACTTGACAATAGTTCAGCTTTCATAATGCAAAAGGATCTGCCTAGAAAAGCCAGGTATTGCAAAGCGAGTGAGTTTGTAAAACGTCTTGATTTTCTTTTCTGTTCTAAAGACAAAGCAATGAGTGACAATGAACAGATTAAAGGAGCTCTCCATTCTGGAGATCCATTGGAAAAAAATAGTTGATTTATTCAAAAAGGTCACAATGTGTTCAATAATTCAATAGTATTATTTGACCAGCACTAGTGGTGAGGTATAGAATCACAATAACACTAATCACAATAACACTTGTCTAGGCAACCTAAAATACAACTAAATAATAAGTAGTGCACTGTACAGTTACTCTTATATTTCATTGTAATGGAAAAGAAAAACAAAACAATGGTAATCGGTTAAAGCATGGATGCAAGGTAATGGGTCAGAGGAGCAAATTGGGCAACATTGACTTTCTAAATTGTAAACTCAGGTGACAAGCCCAACATCTGTGGTGGCTCCAGTGAACTTGATCCTACTAGCTCAATTGCTTTGCACCTTTCTTTGAACTGCGCATTCTAACTGAAGGCAGAGTTACTTCTCTGGGAAAAACCTGCCCTCACCACATAGCAAAGGATGTACTCCAGAGTACATCCCCAGTTATCTCCTGAGTGAGAGGTCTTCCGAGTAGCATTAGCTAGGTTACATTACTTACATCTCTCAACATATCTCGATGCCTCTTTGAACAGGGAGCGTAAAGCCTCTTTTCCACGTATGGGCAACAGGAGACTGCTTTGGAAACTGCCTCTGCATTTCAGAATAGATTTCCACTATCTCGAAGCGATTACCACGCTGTCAGCTTGAAATCTGTGCCAGCCCAATTAGGGAATTCTGTTCGGTGTCTGTGTTCAAAAGGGGCCCCAAAGAGGAAACTCCGCAGTATGTTTCATTGTCATGGTGGAAGGGGGAAGGTTGTAGGTTCTGCAAAATGAAATACATGTGACTCCCCTAAAAGTTAAACAGGGCTCATTTTACTTCCTGTGTGATTCAGTCTAAGTTAGAGGCAGAAGGATTTAAATGCAGCCCATGATTATCCCATTTGTAGTCCCCTCATCTGAACTTATTTCTATCGCGGTATAACGTATTGAGACGTGTTGGGTCTGATGTAAAACTATAAGGTTGAGAACATTTAAAAGGAAGGAAGTATGGTTTTAATTATTGTAGTGCTGATTAGGAAATCTCATTTGTACAAAAACCTACCTAGTTGCTGTATTATCAAACCTTTTGTACACACGTTTATTCCTCTTAGTTCCCACAAAGGAAATCCACCGAAGGCCGAGTAGTACACATCTGCAATCTCCCTGAAGGAAGCTGCACAGAGAATGATGTCATTAATCTTGGACTTCCCTTTGGGAAAGTCACTAATTATATCCTCATGAAATCTACTAATCAGGTATGTTGCCTTTTGTGCCATTAACTGAGATGTATTAATCTTTGTGTAAGGCTGTTTCTTCGTAATAGAAGCTTGAATATGCAAAGTGTGCTATTAAGGTACAAAGGGGTGTTTTTAAAGTGTGATCAGGGTTACAGCCACAGCATCTCTGATTGCCTGTTAACTGGCGAAAATAGGCGAAAACGCTGTATTAAGTGAAACATTTTTGCAGAAATGCTTCTTTATCATTTCAGAAATTGGAATAGTTTTGACTTGTTCTATTACCCTTAGTAGTTCCCTCTGTATTTTCCTAGCGCTATTTATTTTTTCTACTCATCACTGCAGAGCTGATTTAGCTGTGGGAAGAATGCTTTGTATTCTGTTCTGCTTCGTTCATCACCCACTGCTAGCTGAGCACTGGCCACAGAATCTTCATTTTTGGTGATGCGGAAAGCAAAGCACAACCTGGATTTTTAGATCACAGGTTGAGCTCCTCATGCTGGCCGTCAGCAAAATCTCATGTTGTATTTAAATGGAAAACTGATCAAAACTGTATGGAAATAAATCACTGAAGTGGGATATGTCTGATTTTATAGACTTCTCGTAACCCATACTTTAAAATCCAGTAAATTTACATTCATGGGTTTACACTGGCCACTTAAGCTAAAGTCACATCAGAATATATTTTTATTGAAATTGTTATAAACCTGCTTGTTAACATCACTCTGATTTTTAATTCTTTCTGGCTTTTGATGGTGACGGACACGTCTCCTAACTTATCGACATTTGATTTGTCTTGCAAACCAAAGTCTGGATCCTTACTGAGTCTGCAAAATTCAGTTGGAAATCTCAAGAGCAGCACCTCTCACAGCATTTGCCTCCTTTCACCAACTAGCCACGAAGATCGAAGATGACTGAGAAAAGGGGAAGAAAGTGAATTAAGTCTTTCATATACTAAGAAAGATTTATTTAAAGTCATTTTTATTTTTTTGCTAAAGGTGGTTTGTTCGTCTCTGGTTTTAGTAGGGTCTCGTCTTTTGTAATTGACAATTAATTTTCTTTTAAATAAATGGAGACTGATCAAAATACTCACGGTCACAATTTCAGTTCCAAAGCTGAAAAGCTACGTGGCTCTAAGAAAAGGAGTACTTGTGGCACCTTAGAGACTAACCAATTTATTTGAGCATGAGCTTTCGTGAGCTACAGCTCACTTCATCGGATGCATACCGTGGAAACTGCAGCAGACTTTATATACACACAGAGATCATGAAACAATACCTCCTTCCACCCCACTGTCCTGCTGGTAATAGCTTATCTAAAGTGATCATTAAGTTGGGCCTAAGGAAATCTTGTTTCATTGAGCAGGCTATTCTAAACTCCTGTGTTTTACAATTTACTATCACAAATTTCTCTTAAATATTATGAACTAAAGTCGGTGTGCCACATTTTTCTCTTTCATTGCATATTGTCTAGCATCTACCAGCTTCTTCTTTTTTGTGATAGGCCTTTCTCGAAATGGCTTACACTGAGGCTGCACAAGCCATGGTGCAGTACTACCAAGAGAAACCTGCTATGATAAATGAAGACAAGTTACTCATTAGAATGTCTAAAAGATACAAGGAGCTTCAGCTGAAGGTAAACTATAAACAGTGTACTATAACTCTGGAGTTATTGGCACACCCTCAGAAACCCATCTAGAATCCTCTGCTAATCACTGATTTTTACTTACCATAGTAAGAATTTTAAAATGAAATGATGGCAAATAAGTTAACCAACATATGCTAAGAAGCCATGTTTACTTGACCGTTGGCTTTCTTCTTGTATTTGAGTTATTCGCAGAGACTCTACTTAATCTGATTGTCACACCATTAATTCTAAACTCCTTCCCCAGCTGTCTTATTATGGCCAGACATTGGTATTGCTCAGTCAAACGAAAGCCTAATATCCAGCCGTGCACGAAACGTTGCAGACTCCGTGTGGTGGCAAAAATAAGAGGCTACTGTTCTTTCCATCATTCTTCAGCTATGATTTAGTAAATAAGGCTTCACTAATTGTGCCCTGGAGCCATGGTACAATTTCCATGTATAATGATGGTGGCAGCACTGCCTTAAACATTTTCATCAACAGCTTGTTTTCTCTCTCTGCGGATGATCTAACTGAAGCACAGAATTTGTCATGGGGGATCAGAATGCTGAACGATCTATTGAGAGTGTCACTGTACTGATTCCTGTACACTAAGAACTGGACTGAGAAAACCTAATGCATTTTACATATGCCACTAGGGTGACCAGACAGCAAATGTGAAAAATCGGGAGAGGGGGTAGGGGGCAATAAAGCCTATATAAGAAAAAGACCCCAAAATCATGACTGTGCCTATTAAATCGGGACATGTGGTCACCCTATATGCCACCAACATTAAGGGAATAATTACTTTCATGGTGACTAACCTGGGAAGGAACTATAGAGGTGAAAGGCTCCACAGCTCATTACCCACTCCCCTGAGCCACATAGTGTGTGGTTTTATTTCACAATATATAGGCTGAGTTGCGTGTATGCCGTAGCATTGGTGTGGGGGTAGACCAGGGAATAATGAGGGTCCAGTAGTTAGGGCACAAGCCTGGAACTCACATGACCTGGATTCCATTTCCCTGTTCTACCAAAGATGCGCCAGTCTCTGTGTGCCTCAGTTCCCCATCTGTAAAATGGGAAGAATAGTTCCTCCCTACCTCACAGGGTGTTGTGGGGATATATACATTGAAGCTTGTGAGGTGCTCAGATACTATGGTAATGGGGGCCTGGTAAGCATCTAAGGTAGGTGGATGTTGAACGTGAACTGTTCAGAAAACTCTAAACATTTTCAGCAGTTCCAATTGCATGCAGCCTTATGGCTCAGAGGTCCTGACCCTTTCCTTCAGAGGTAGTAAAAGGGATTTTTTTAATCCAGGAAAGGGTGGCTTCTATTGCTATGAACTGCTTTCAGTGCCCACCTGACTATATTGTTCAGCTATTGTTGTTGTTTGTGTTTGAAGAGGTATCCACACTTTGATCTGCTGTAATACATTTTTTATAAATGGTCTTGAAAAAATATCACCTGTTGAAATTTCACTTACAAGCTTTCCTTGCATGTTTTATTTGACGCTCCCATGGCTACACATGTTGTTGTGTGGCCATGCTCCTGAATGGGCTAAGCAGTGAAATTAAATACCACACCAGTCTATTCCTAGGGAGGCAGAAGCATGAATGACACATCTATTTAATTCATGTTTTAGGCTAGTGGCCTGATTTGACTCCTGTTGCATGCAGATTCCTAGCAAATATTCTATAGTGAATGCCCAGCAAAAAGAGACTGTCTAGTGTTCAGATCATATCATATATAAGCCAACAAATATAAAGATACAATGATGTAGTGTAACAGATCACTGTTTTCTATCAGTACAATTTTACTGCATCAGTCACTATGTTACCAACTTTAGAGAGGACTGTAGGAAACACACTATCCGAATATTTTTCACAAGTAGTGTCACGAAATGCTACATGGAATGTCATTTCATAGATGATGTTGCACGTAATATAGCTTGGAGACATATTGGATTCTAAACAGGTATCTTTTGTTTTGTTTAGAAACCAGGTAAAAATGTGGCAGCAATCATCCAGGACATCCATTCTCAAAAGGAAAGAGATATGTACCGTGAAGCCGACAGGTAACTCATCATGATGTCAGCTGAGCGTACTCTGTTTTGATTCAGAGCAATATAGAAAGCAAATTCTGTACATTCCGAATACTGAGCCATTACCTTTGATGATTTGAGGGTTCCTGGATGGTTTGGAAATGGGGGTTTAAATAGCACTGCTGACTGGCAAGCAGGATAATCACTGCATGTCTATTTACTTTTCTTTTTTAATTCTCAATCTCTCATGTTTTGGAAGTCTCTTATATTTCATTTCTACTGCTTGGAAAAAATACAAATGGATACTGTGGTAAATCATAGAGCCTGGGTAATGAAACACAATGACAGATGGAATGATTGTTATGAAAGAAAATGATGTTTTTATTATTAATTACTTATTATTCTGAGCATTGACGACATGCTTGGCATGATGTACAAAACACAAATTAGAAGACATTCTCCTATCATCTAAAGACAGACAGGCTAGATGCACTGGAAGACCCAGAGGAAGGAGTCACATTAAATAAACATTTATTTTTATTTATTTTGCATACTTTCCATGTGTCTCTTTTCTACTGTGTGCATTTATGGGCCGTGCGCTATGAGTGATTCTGTAGGAGAGATAGTCACAAAGTGAAACTACTTTTAATACATGAAAACTCAGGGTGTATGTGCCCCTTTTAATCACCTTAGTGATGTCATGGATGCATAAATGGCCTGTATTAAACATGTCATAGGCTTATAGAAACTGACACCTTGTGACACTCTTAAGGAAAAACACGCATGTTCCTCTCATAACAAATTCTATGTGGATTTTTTGAAAACGCTGTGACCGTTCGTACAGTCCTAACCAGGCTCCAGCAAATGCAAGGGAGCAATACATGTGCAAATGGGCACGTGTGCAAAATCTGTGGGTGCAGTTTTAAAGGTTTGTTTGATTTGGCCCCAGTGTACAAACCCAGTATTCAGTATGGCTGGATACAAACAGGGTAACGATTCCCTAGATTTCCTCCAGACAGAGATGATTAATTGTGTGCTTTTGTTCTGCTGCAGGTATGGGACTGAGAGGCCCCGATCTCGCAGCCCCATAAGCCGCTCTCTGTCACCAAGGTCCCATACCCCAAGCTTTACTTCCTGCAGCTCACCTCGCAGTCCATTGGGTGCCAGCAGGACAGACTGGGGAAATGGAAGAGAGTCATGGGATCAGTCCCCTTACTCCCGAAGAGAGGAAGAAAGAGATGCAGCACTCTGGAGAGAGAACGGGGAAGAGAAAAGGGATAGGACTGACACATGGGTTCACGAGAGAAAACACTATATACGGCAGCTGGATAAGCTAGACTTAGATGGACGGATCGAAGGAGCCAGAGGGCACAGAGAAAAGTACTTAAGGGGTGGTTCACCCAATGCCCTTCATGCTTTACCTGGGTATAAGAGCAGGGAAGATGACTATTACAGAAAAGCATATAAGTCAAAATCTGATCGATACCAAAAGCAGCTGCAGGATGCACCCGTGAAGTCTAAAAGAAAAGAAGAGGCCAGGTTAAGAGAGAGCAAACACTCTCACTGTGAGGACCTAGATAAGGAGGAAGCTTTAGAACAAAGGCCCAACAAGGTATTTGAAGGCTGCAGGCAAAAGCAAAGTGATAGATATAAAATCAAGAAAGCGGACAAAGACCCAGTTGAAGATGCTGCCGCTGTGGCTGAAAGCAGTGACGCGAAGGAAGGCAATGCACCTGAGAACGAGGTAACATGGAGCTTCTTCGGTTAGAATAGGGGACACTACTACATTACAACTTTTCATTTTTATGTGAAAAGTTGTAATGCTGGAGTAATGACTTTTCTAACGGGCGCAGAACTACTGTGACTGTTGTGGAACTAGTCCAAACGTGTCCTCTGTTTGCAATGGAACTGCAGTGATGTTTGCAGGTAAAAGGGATGCATACAAAATGTTTTGTTTTGCTCCCCTTTCAGCTCGCTAGAAACTTTTTTTCTTTTTTTCTATCGATCTGTGATTTATCGAGCAGTCAGCGTGGGAATGACTTTTTACTCTCATGACACCATTTTCGTGGTGTTGTAGGCACAGCAATTGGTAACTTATATTTGTAATTCCCTGCTCGTGACTGTGACAATGAATATTACTAATTTCTCACTCCATGTAATGGCCAGGCAGGGACTCGTTATCCACTCTAGGCCGAAGCAATGAATCGGTATGCACATTACTTCATAGGTTTAAATTCCTTAGCAAATTTCGCTGGTAGGTAAAGTTACAATCTCTGTGGGCTTGATTCTCCGCTTGGATGGAACAGAAAGGAAAAGCTTCAGGGACCCCGTAGCAGCCTCCAAATTCACAGCCCATGCTCCAGGCTGCCCTAACCTATGCCCAGGGCCCTACTAAATTCACTATTCACTTTGGTCAGTTTCGTGGCCACAGGGGTCTTAAAATTGGTCAATTTCACAATTTCAGATCTTTACATCTGAAATTTCAGGTGTTGTAACCATGGGGGTCCTGATCCAACTGATGATTGTGGGGGGGGGTCCCCAAAGCTGTTGAAGGGGGGCTGCAAGATTGCAATAGTCTGCGCTGCCTTCAGAGCCCAAACCCGGGCAGGAGATGCAGGGGGAAGGGCGGAAGCCCTGGAAGTAGGGTGCCCCTGAGCCACAGCAGGAGCTGCGGGGGAACAGCAGCCTCAAGCCCACGTGCCCCGAACCCTGGCAAGAGCTGTGGGGGGTGGCAGTGCGGAGCCCAGCTCTGGGGCTGCTGCAGTGCAGAAGTGAGAGTGTACCACCTTCCCTTCTGCACTGCCTGTGGAGGTGGGTCTGATCTCCGCCCATTAACAACTCTGCAGGGGAAGAAAAAGTTTTGTCCCTCCCCAGCCCAGTTGATTTTGGGGAGATCAGATTTCATCGGGAAGGACTTATTTCACGGCCCATGACATGGTTTTCACAGCCGTGAAATTGGCAGGGCCCCTACATATGTCACTGGCGTAAGATCCTTTACGGAATGTACCCGGCTGGCACAGGAGACAGCCGAGCTGCCACCACCAGATTTCTGCCAGCAGCGCATTCCCCTGCATAGAGGGGATTCTCCAGGGGCTATCTCTGGCTGGTGTAAGGTCACTTTGTGCTGCTTCAGACCAGAAAATCCAGATCATCGGGTTTAATAGAAGTGACAGGTAAACCTGTCCAAGGTGTATTTCAACAGGGGATGGGCTACCTTTCTCATGGCACCAGCCCTCCACAGAACAACCCTTTCATACCGTAGCTCAAGAGTTCAGTAGGCAACTTTGTGAGCAAAAGTTTGTTTTCCCTTATTCATGCACCTGGAGACCTCTCTTGGGGAGCAGTTGCACTTTTAGGGGTGCAACGTACACCGAGCCAGTTTTGAACTCTCATTATTAACACCAAGTGGGGAGAAAAATCCACTTGAACATTCTGTAACTTGCCACATCAACAGAAATGCCATTATGAAGAGCTCCATTGTTCACTCCAGTACCTTGCAGCTTTCTCCCCCAAAAATCACTGACTAAAAGAAGCCTAAGGGAGTTAGGTGCCCACCTCCCATGGGACATCAGTGGGATTTGGGCACATAATTTATTTGAGCTCTTCTGAAAAGTTCCAGCCTTAACTCTTTTTGTTACTTTGACACTAAGTCTGATGACCACATGGCGTACAGTGGTTGGTAACATTACAGCACGGGTGTGTAAGTGTAATGCTGCACAGAATGGAAACAAGTTATTTAAATACATTTACAGCCCATAGTCTTTAATATGGGTAGGTGGTTGGTGTCTCTCGCTGGGGAGCGTTTACTTGAAGAAGCTGCTGGATATCCTGTTTGTGGTTCCCCCGGTGCAATGACTTGAGTTGATCCTGCTGAACTTCAAAATCTGTAGTCAGCTCAGAGCAAGCCTTAGTTGATCTTGCTCTCCTTCCTCATGCAGGGAAAACATGGTGGAAGTCTCCAGGTTTCCGGGTTGTAGCTCAGGAGTCTCTGTAGCAGGCAATGGCTCTGCTACGTCCAATCAATCTGTTTGTCTGCACCAGATTTTTGTCCCCTTTTTCTTTTACTGTGTATTTCAGCATGGCTGAATAATACCTCGGAGCAGGGCTCTCTTTAAGGTGTAGCCCTATGGAGCCAGGCACCCTCCTGACTGGCCCTGTGGCACTCCTTTTGTGGCAGTCTGCAGGGACTGCTAACTTTGATCTAGGCACTTCTGGCTCATGCAGCTGGAGTCTCGGAGGAGTAGAGCGGGAGGAGCCCACATCAAAGCTGTCATTCCTGTGTGTTAGGCATACCTCTGGTCCTGATCCACTGAGCATGTGAGTCGGCTGCAGCTGCTTGGTGTGGATCTTAATCCTTTTGCAGAAGCTGCAGGGGCTCCTACTTTTAACTCTGGAGGT
The DNA here is from genome assembly GCF_965152235.1 of Eretmochelys imbricata. NCBI lineage: Eukaryota > Metazoa > Chordata > Testudines > Cheloniidae > Eretmochelys > Eretmochelys imbricata. Next base: position 116,273,446 of record NC_135578.1, on the reverse strand, counting down.
CCTGGGTTCAGTCCCTGGTGACAATCAAGATGATGTGGCTTGATTGTTCTTTTTTGTGATTGCTTTGTGCTTCCTTGGAGAGAAGCTGCAATGCTAGTTGCACACATGTACATAGTCATCTTAAACTAACAGAGTTAGCAATAGACCTTCTGAGAATCTTTGGTTAAGGTCACTCATACTATTAAAGGGACGCCCTCAAGCTTAGAAGACCTCAACTTCCAGCCCATCTAATGTTTTTTTTTAAACACCATATAATGTTGTAGTTTGTTTTTCCAAAATATAAGCCATGCAAGGAACTGCATTCCTGAGCAGTCCTACAAGAACAGATCAATGGGTTGGGGCCCCCTGCTTACACTGCATTCAATCATTATAAACCAGGGTTGGTTGGAAAACCAAAGAAGGAAGATTGGAAATTCATGAATTTCCAATCATTTCCATTTTTTTTTTAATTTCATTTCTTTTTTTTTTTACATTTTCTGTCCAGCTTTGCTAGATAGAAGTCTCCAATCTCTGGGTGTTTCCGCAGAATTCACTTGTACAAATTTGATGAATAAGGAATGGGACCGTGTTGAATGCCTTTGCTCACGAAGACTCAGAATAGAACCATAATGGAAATCTCTCTGTTTAGGATTACTGCTGAGTGTCACTACAGATATACATGTTGTATTTGTTTTAGCTTGGGAAAGAGGCGCATATTACAGAGAAGACCTCACCTTCAGCGAATAAACAGGGAAAAGATTCAGCAGATTCTGTGGAAAGCGCAAGAAAAGAGAAGGTAAGCTGTGTGTTAACTGGGTTTAGTCTCTATTATAAAACGAAGCAACACATGAATTTGTCAGCAAATTTTGCAGACTGAAATATTACACCCCCGTTGAATGCCATTTCTTAGACACTCTGAGGGGATGTCTAAATTATCTTACCTCGTATTGAACTCTGCTTCTATGGATAGCTTTTGCCTGACAGGGTTCTGAGAGGCTCTTTTTTTAGTTGCTGTATGCCCATATAGATTACTTTTAATTGCTGCTGCCAAGTGCTATGCATGTGAAGGAACATATGCCTAAAAAGACTACATAACTGTCAAGTGTGTCCAAAAATAGAAGAGGCAGTCATTTTGGAGCTACAGCAAAGGAAGGGACAGGAGATGAAGCCTTTCCAGAATGATGGAGTTAGATGTAGTATATACAACCTCTTTTTAAATATTTCTCTTTAATTCATAGAATCATAGAATATCAGGGTTGGAAGGGACCTCAGGAGGTCGTCTAGTCCAACCCCCTGCTCAAAGCAGGACCAATCCCAACTAAATCATCCCAGCCAAGGCTTTGTCTTTAAATAGGGCTTTAAATAATTTCACTACAAACCTCCTGTTGCAGTAGCACAGAGACTTATCCTTGGCAATTCTCCAGCTTCATACCTTTACAGTTACGAGCTGATGGTCAAATGTGGAAGCTATCAATATCTGTTGCAGTAGAAAATTGATCTCCTGATCCAGAACAGTCTGTCTACCTTAGGACACTGCCAGGCTTCATATGAAATGACCAAAGAGGAGAGAGACACAGATTTTTTATCTCTTATGTACATAAAATGATTCTGAGAGTTGAAATCTAACTTATTCTAAGTATGTATTAAAAGTAAGCAGGCGTTGTAATTAATATGTGCACTTCAGAAAGCCAGTGCTAATGTTTTGGAATGAAGGTCCACTGTCGGATACTGACTTTATAATTAGTACCATCGTGCGATTTTTATCTGGCATTTATCTGGTGTTCCAGGAGATTAAAATCTTAGCGTTAACTCTAAAGGCTAATTTCCTTCAAGGTCTAAGCCAGCTTCTGCCAGCCGAGTCTCTGTCAGAGGGTCCATGTGGAAGGAAGTGACTGCAGTAGGTAGCCACAAGTTTCCTGTCTTTGTAGGAGCTTGAGGTAGTGTGCAGCCAGGCCAAAAAATGACTCTGTTGGTTGGGGAGAGGTTGGCCATGGTGATGATGGGGAGTGGACAAATTCAGCACATTCCCCCTGCAGTCTCTGCTGGCAAGGCTCCTATATCCCCAGAGGTGTAGGCAAGTGAATTTCCTCTGGGGTGAAGAAAGATGTATTCAAAGAATTAGGTACAACAGGTTGTGGCTTTCTGGGCAGTTGCGGCACTGCTCACATTGTGGTAATTAACACAAGTCTGAGACGGGGAGATTTCAGCTACCCAGAGAGTTATAAAATATCCCCAAAGAAGTGCAATGCTAGAAGCATTTATATGGGCTATGGTAAAGGGATCTGTGTATATGTAACTGTGGGGGAGCTCTCCTAGTGCTTAAACAAAACTCCTATAGAAAAGCACATGGAGACCCAGAGTTCAGGCATGGAGGACTTTCAGCAAGGATTCACCACAGTCAAGTCCAAAAAGAACAAAGGGAATGAACTTGGGTGGAGGGATAGCTCAGTGGTTTGAGCATTAATCTGCTAAACCTAGGGTTGTGAGTTCAATCCTTGAGGGGGCCATTTAGGGATCTGGGGGAAAAATTGGGAATTGGCCCTGCTTTGAGCAAGGGGTTGGACTAGATGACCACCTGAGGTCCCTTCCAACCCTGATACTCTGTGAACTTAATTCTTAAGTACCAACTTCATACAATCCTATAATAATGAAGAAATAATAATAGCTTAATTTCTACTACCTAATAAGGCTAGTTCAGAATACACATACGCTGTCTTCACAATTATACATAAATATAAACAAAAGAAACGAATTAGCTCTGAACAGGTCAGTCCCCACAAACACACAGTGAGAAGTAACTCAGAATTCCAACAGCTTAGGTTGAGTTTACCTGTCTCAGCTGGAGTCTTTGTTCATCGGCTCTGTACAGTCTGTGAGTCAAAAGCTCTGCAACAATATCATCCCTCTGCTTGCTCGTAGAAATCTCCAACTCGAACCCAGGCAGCCTTTCTCCTCCTCTACTGGACTGTGGAATCACTCAGATAGTCAGCTAACTAATTAACCAGCCAATCAGTATTAAGTATATAAAACAATAACCCTGTTACAAGAAAAATACAAAACTTAGACTAGCCAGATATAGGTGACTTTCCCCATCATCCCATTTAAATAAGGAAAAAGTTGCTGAACCAAACTGGTAAAGACAATTGAACTAAAATCATTTGGCTAAAATCAAATCACATTCAAGGTGTGTAACTAAAATGAAAGACATTTGTTTCCCTGCCCAGTTTCCTCTTTTTAAAATTGCCAGGGCTTCCCTGTGTTGGAAAGTTAACAATACCCCTAACCTGCTGTACAGTGCTTCAGAGTTAAGGGAAACAGGCCTGCTTTCTGCTTCCATGGCTAAGCTTCTCCCAACAGGTCACAGGTCCTTTTGTAAAGCAGCTGCCCTGATTACTTGTCCTCAGTGGAGTCTGAGTCCAGCTTCCACACCCATTTCCAGAAACTTCTGGGTGTGGAGTGCTAATTGTGCAACTGCCTAGCAAAAGTGACCCAGACACAACTCACTCACTCCTCTCTCCCGCTTCTCTCTAAAGAAATCTCTCCCTATTAGCGCGTGGATTACATATACACCCCCCGACACATACACAGAGTAAATCAAACCTGATACCACAGTGCACAGTTCCTAGGAATTGTGGACATGGTAGGACATGAGGGATGGCCAGTCCAAAGCATCACTTGTGATCACTAGGCCAAAGCCCATTCCCTAATATTGATGATATATAACTGACATCTTTCCCAACCTGTTTCCCCCTTTGCTGCAGGAGCGAGACTGGGAGAGTGGAAGTGAGATGGAAGGCGAGGCCTGGTATCCAGCTAACATGGAAGAACTGGTCACAGTGGACGAAGTGGGAGAAGACGACTTTATTATGGAGCCGGATATAACCGAACTTGAAGAAATTGTTCCAGTTGATCCAAAAGACAAAGCATGCTCAGAAATGCATCAGTATGTAACTAGCACGTTAGAACTGGAAAATGACCACAGCCAGATAAACAGGAGTGAAGGCGAATCTGCCCAGGAAGCTCCAGAAACGAGCTTCAGATCAGCAAAGGAAAGCAGAGCTGCTTCCGGTGGCTGTCCAAAAGATGATGATGATGATGATGCAGTTACCGAAGCATCAAGCCTAAATCTGGACACTGAACAGAAGCCAGATGAATCACAAGAAGACAGATCTCTTAGGGATTCTAATTATCACAAAAAGGAAGGAAAAATAGAGGAGATCTCTGATATTCACATAAAGCTGGAGGATGGACAGATACTTTCTGATCAAATGAAAGGAGACACTCTCCAGCTCTCTGGCACTTTTATGGATCATTACAAGCAGATGGGATCACAAGAAACGGAGAATAGAGAAGTCTTGGACATGCTTGTGAAAAACTCCAGTGAAGAAACAACCCATGGAAGCCAAGAGTGTCAAGAGACGGGGGGTAACTACTTCTGTGTTTTCTTTTCTGCTGGTGGAGAGCTTTTATCTGTGCAAGATGCATTAGATTTTAATCTCCTGCTAACGAGAATAAATGTTGCTAATAGTGTCAAGATTGTCCTAGGAGCAGCTCAGTAAAAGAGCCCGGCTGCCATGAGAGCCATGTTAATCCTTTAAAGGCTTTTAGTCAAATGGTGTAAAGGAAATACGATAAGCAACTTGCAATAATCAGCTGTAACGGTCACATCTGGGTTCACGTGAGTTGAGCTGAACTCTTGCAGCCCCCTGCTAAGTACTTTGAATTGTCAATGAGAAGAACTACAGTTCCTGCAGGTCAACAAATAACAGAGGGATCTTTTATATATGTCTAGCTCCCACCCATATAAGAAACTCAGGATGGGTGTTTCTTACCCACCGTGCAAAAAGATGAAAATAGTTTGTAGGTTGTTATTTCTCTGTCCTTGTTCATGCAAGCACGTGACTTTGTGTGGGGACTTGGGTGGGTACTAACCAAGTACTGTTATTTCTTATACATTCCCTCTAATATAACCTGATGTGGCAAGGCACATGGTAACACAAAGCCAGAAAATATTTTAAGAGGGTAAGATTAATCATACCTGCCTATTAAAAACTTTTAACTGTCAGGAAAAATATCTGAGTAAGGACAGCAGTGTCTGGAAGAACTGCAGAATCCGAATCAAGCCCTTTATTCTTAATCCTGCACCTCTGTTGTAATGCTGTAGTGATCTGGGATCTTGAATGGCTCTGTACTTTATCTATAATATATAAGCAATTCACATGTCTGGAACGGGGAGGAAGGATACCTTTCTTACCAGCCTTAATCCCTCCCAATAAATCAACACAATATTTCCCATGCATTAAGTCTGCTGCCTGCACAGATTTAACATCTACATACAGAATAATAGTGTTTGTCAGTATCCTGTAATACTGAGGCATGCGTAAAGCATAGCTCCAGTTTTAACACACTCTCTCTAATGAAAGTGGTCAATTTCCAAAATGGAAAAGTTTAAAATATAAACAGAAGAGCAGTAATGAACATGAAATTGTCTCTAGAAGAAAATTTAGTTCATGTGTGGTGTTTTTTATTGGTTAGCTATTGTCAGCTGTACGGTATTAGACATCCAGATTGGGTGGAAATATTCCATTTCCAGGTCATGTTTAACTTCTGGCCTCATTCAGAAAAAGTTTGAAAGGGGATTATAGAAGTTGTCGTACTTAAACTGTTTTCATTCAACTGTTTTATTCCTTTGTTAAGTAAATTCTAGGTACCTGGAAATGAAATCTCCTGAATTATCAGAGGTGAAATCTAAAAGAACCCATTCTTCACCATCCTGGGAACAAGAGGATGTTTTCACTGAACTTAGCATTCCTCTAGGTATGTGTAAACATTTAGGTCTCTCTCTGCATGAGACACTGTCCATTGCAATACCTTGACTGTACAAAAGGTGTCACTTTAAGGCTACTTATTGTATTTGTTTCTCAAAACGAATGCAAGGAGAATCAAAAGAAACAGTAAATAACACATGGTTAAATGTTGAAAGAACTGAGATTTTTATTCCAGATTATTTATTATTATTCCAGATAAATTGACTATGCATTCGTTAATGACACTGAACAGCTGAAATATCTGCCATTGGATTCCAAGATCTAAAACATAGGGGGACTGACACATTCATAAACAAATCATCTGGGTTTTGGTAGCAGCATTGCTCAGTGCCAAGGAAATCCTGAGGGCAGAGATGTCTCAAGTGAGTTCTCTGTATAGTAAGGAGCTTCCAAGCATGTGACGTGAAATATTAGAGTGATTTAGCCCCTGAATGGATTGATTACACTTCACAACCATAGATCATGAACATACAGAATACACAAAAAGAAAAGGTGTACTCGTGGCACCTTAGAGACTAACCAATTTATTTGAGCATAAGCTTTCGTGAGCTACAGCTCACTTCATCGAAAGCTTATGCTCAAATAAATTGGTTAGTCTCTAAGGTGCCACAAGTACTCCTTTTCTTTTTGCGAATACAGACTAACACGGCTGTTACTCTGAAACCATACAGAATACACTGTGGTGTGATCTAATATAAGGATATTATTGGCACTTGCTAGGAATGACTTATATAACTCAGTTGTGACTTTTACCCTAAGTTCTGTGGCTATCCCAACCCTTTGTGCTATACAATCATGTATTCTCAATAAATATACATGCATATATTATCTGAGAATGTATAAATACATATAATACCTAAGAGAATGTATACAGTGTGTATTTGCAGTACACGTTTTAAATTGTCATTTTTCGCCGTCATTCGTCAGTGTTACAGAATTTGATGTCCTTTCATGAGAACTTGAAAGTAGTAGATCTGGGATTAGCCTTTGTATCTTTATCATTTAGCTAAATTATATTTTTTTCTCTTTGAAAGTAAACCTGTTTTTATCAGGCAACGTTTGTCATGTTAATGTGATTCAAAATCGTTTGGTAGGTGTGGAATTTGTGGTGCCCAGAACTGGGTTTTACTGCAAGCTTTGTGGACTCTTCTACACGAATGAAGAGACAGCTAAGACGAGCCACTGCAGAAGTACTGTTCACTACAAAAATCTTCAGGTAAAACACGTGTAATTAGTGTTAGTCCTGCTTCTACTAATTAATGGATCAGACTGAGTAAAACTTTCTGGTGCTATAAAACGGACATCCATGGTGCGCACAGAATTCAGTGGCATGGAAATGGACAGTTTAAAATCTTTTAAGCTGACAAATGTATAAAAATGAAATGGTTTGTGCGGTGCTGCTGGCCAACACACTAGCCTATCACCTCTGGATCCCTGTGCTCAAATCATGGCTCACAAATGAAATGAGGTGAGAAGTCCACATCACAAAAATATTAGCACACAATTTGGCCCAGTTGAGTCTCTCCTCTTAAGAGTCCCAAAATTAGGGAACAGTAGGGGTGTTTTCAGGTCAGGACTGAAGTACATTGGCAGTTCTTTCTGGAACAGATAGCACAGAGCCTGCCACCATTACTGATTTCTTAATTTCATGGCAGCTAAATTTGTTACTCTTTCAGAATGTGTATAATTTTATTTCTGTGCCAACTTAAGTTTCCATGGTAAGTTTCAACTTGTGGAATTTCAAAGCATTATGTGTATGATACAGAAATGATCTGAGGATGGCTTCATATGCCACTGAAATGCAGCCATCTCCGCTGTGGAACATGGCAGCTGTCCAACAGTGCTGTGCAATGCTACATAACAATTGCTAGAAGGCAATGAAGAAGAATGCCATGTCCTATGTATTTATTTAGATTTACTTTTAAATCCCAACCCATTGCTCTGGGTATTTTTCCAAATATAAAAGCATACAGTAGACAATATCACACTTAGATCATTGGCATATCCAAAAATAAACTAAACCCAACCCTACCTTGGTCACTTTTTAGATATCAACCTGAGAATATCAGCAATCCCTGTTCATAACAGCATCAATATTAACCATACCTTTGTGCATTCTTCACCACCCCCCCCCCCCGCTTGGTGCACCCCCACCCCAAGTACCTGGAAGAAAAGATGGGGCTGTGAGGCTTGTCTGGAACATATTCAGGCCCACCAAGGGGGGTAATCAAGTTCCAGTGTTGAAGATCACTCACAGAAAAGTCCCAGTCTGCTTGTTAAACTGTGATTAGAGAGGGAGGACAGGACGGTCCAGGGGTTAGTGATTAAGGATTGAGGTAAGTGGATATAGAAGAAGAAGGATGGTCTAGGGCACTAGCATACCTGCTTTGGTACCAACTTCCTGTGTGACCTTGGGCAAGTCACTTAGCCTTTCTGTGTCTCAGTTCCCCAACTGAAGATAATAGCATAGTGTGTACACTGCTCCCCCTCACATTAAACACATTAAAGATTACAGTGATGGGGGCTGAATAAGTAAATAAAGCAGATAGATTGTACTTTAGATTAGATTAGTTGTTCTCAAACTGTGGGTCAGGACCGCAAAGTGGGTTGCGAGCCTGTTTTAATGGGGTCACCAGGGCCAGCATGAGACTTGCTGGGGGCCAGGGATGAAGCCCAAGCCCCACCACCTGGGGCCAAAGCCAAAGCCCGAGGGCTTCAGCGTTGGGCAGCAGGGCTCACGCTTCAGTCCTGGGCGGTGGGGCTCAGATGACAGGCCTCCCCGTCCTTGGGCTTCTCTTGGGTCCCTCTGCCAGGCTCAGGAGGGCTCAGGCTTCGGTCCCCTCTCCTGGGGTCGTGTAGTAATTTCTGTGGTCAGAAGGGGGTCCACATGCAATGAAGTTTGAAAATCGCTGAATTAGATTAATGCCACACAGTTTTCGAAGCCACTTTCGTTCTGGTTTACATATAAATGTCGAGAGGTTTTATGGAATCCATTGTAATGCCTGACTGCCTTCTGTACAGGTTTTGTAGTGAATTTCTATTTAAACCAAAAAAGTATCTTCTCCCTCTTGCTGCAGTTCTGTGATAAATAGCAGCTGGGGTTTTAGATTGAGATTTTCAAAGCTGAGAAGGGCTTTAGGTGTATGAGGCGGTATTGAAATCAGCAAGGGGGTGAGGCAAAACCCAGAGTCAGCTTTGAAAATTTCAACCATCGTTGGGTAGGCATTAGTTTAAAAAAATCAGCATTGGGTTATATGTTCCATCTATGTGTGCTAGTAATTAAATGTAGTTTATGGTTTTAAAGATAAATTAAACCGACCTTAATGAATTCCATGTCCGTCCAAAGGCTGTTGTAGTATTTACTCTTGCCTGCAGCCATGTGGAATTTTGTCCAGTTAGATCAAGAGTGTTGTGTGCGGCGTTTCCCCAGGCCACACCTCTCTATTCAAAATTACAGCAGTGGCAATCATCATGGTATACAATCTAAGAGCAGCTCGAACGATCTTGGCAGGCCAAGTTTGGGGTTTAAAAATGGACCAGCCACTGCCCCTTCCCCTCAAAAAAAAAGTAGGGGGAAGGTTGCCTCTGGAAGCTGAAGAATAGTTTTGAGTCACCTCCTGCTAAGCTGCACACATGAAACATAAAGAGTTTTTTTGCCCTTTCTCTAGAAAATGAAGGCCACATGGTCAGTACTGGGTTTACAATAGGGCCGGGCCCATGCTCAGAAGAGGCCCCGTCGCCTGGACTGTGGGCACTCCACAAGGCCCCACCCCCACTTGGCCTCTTCGCCCTGAATCTCCACCCCCAATCACTCCTCTGCTCCCCTTCCCCCTCCCCCGCTCGCTCCTCTCCACCTTCTCCATGCCTCACCCCTCTCCACACACCCCCATGTGAGCGGCAGGCAGGGAAGAGGCCAAGCAGGGGTGGGACCTCGGAGCAGAGCATGGGTGGAGTGCAGGGGTGGGGCCTTGGGGAGGGCGCCAGGGCCCACAAAAAGTTAATCCGGCCCTGCACATTGTGAGTTTATGCGGTGTACTGTATAGATCAGGGTTGGGCAAACTACAGCCCGTGAGCCGGATTCGGCCCCTCAGGGCTTTGGATCCGACCCGCAGGATTGCCCCCCATGGTGCTGCAGGCCCTGCGCTGCTCTCAGAAGCAGCCGGCACCACGTCCCTAGGGCCCCGCGGGGTGCAGAGGGCTCTGCATGTTGCCCTTGCCTCCAGGCACCGCCCCCTGCAGCTCCCATTGGCCGGGAACGGGGAATCGTGGCCAATGGGAGCTTCGGGGGAGGTACCTGGAGGCATGGCAAGGGTAGCACACGAAGCCCTGTGCCCCCACTCCCCCAGGGGCCGCGCAGGGATGTGGTGCCGGCTGCTTCCCGGAGCGGCACTGCATGGGGCCAGGGCAGGCATGCAGGGAGCCTGCCCTGGCCCCCGTGCACGCCGCTGCCACCCCAGAGCCCGAACCCCTCCTGCATCCCGCCCCCCAACTCCCTCCCCTGAGCCCCCTGTTGCACCCTGAACCCCTCCTGCACCTCATTCCCTGCCCTGAGCTTCCTCCCGCAGTCTGCACCCCTGCCCTGAGCTCCCTTCTGCACTCCGCACCCCTCCTGCACCCCAACCCTATTCCCTGAGCCCCCTCATACACCCCGAACCCCTCCTCTGCCCCAATCCCTTGCCCTGAGCCCGTTCCCGCACACCGCACCCCAACCCCCTGCCCCGGCCCTGCAATCAATTTCCCCACCCAGATGTGGCCCTCGGCCCAAAAAGTTCGCCTACCCCTGGTATAGATAGTGCAGCACACAAGCACCACCGAAAGGAGAGACACAGAGCTGATGATAATGTGCCTGCTGCAGAGTTGCCATGAGGATTCTGTTTCCCCCCCTGGAGCTGTGTTTTTAAATGACCAGTCCTGGACCAGAGCAGTTGTTCGTAGCTAGAGATGTATGTGATTTCTCATCACAGCTGTACATATTCATTAGCACCGTCAGACTATGTTTCAAAAGTTTGAGTAATTGGCATTTGCGTGGCCAGGCTTCACAGAGAGGAACATTTTTCCATTTGTTGGATTTATGGTCTCTAATAACACTCAGATCAGTTACTCATGCACGCAAGTGTGATTTTATATATATACATAAATCTTTAATAAGACTCCATCTGTGTGATTATAGAGATATCTCCCATGATTCTGACCAAATTTACTTGTGATGAGGAATTTTTGTTCCCTTCTGCCCCTCATGCCATTCACCTTGGTTGAATCTGAGTATAAAATTTGTGCATGCCACTCTCATGCCCATGTCATTCCACCTTCCATTTTGTGTGCACCTCTGCCACCCAAAGGTATTGCCAGCAGCTTTACTGGCTGCTAATAGATTTTGGGATCGCACTATACTGTTGATATTTAGGGCACTTGAACACCATCATAATAAAACAACTCCGTACAGGCAAATATTCCAGCCAGATTGTTAAATTCTATCAGTGATGATTATTGGCTTCACTTTTCCTTCCACTTAAAATACATAGATTTATATACATCAAAAGGTATGTATCTAAGTCAGATGCTTTGCAAATGTAATGTATGTTTTAAATCATATCTCAGGAACGGCGTCTGCTCTCAATCACACCACTTCGATACCAGTGTAATTCTGTTCACTTCTGTGGCATTACTGCTGATTTACCCCAATGTGAGATCAGAATCGAGCAATCAGCTTCTATTTGCCAGGAGAAAAGATCTAGTAGATTGAGCATGGGACTGGAAGCCAGGATATTCTGAACTGTAGTCCTCCTGGGTCTGCCACTGACTTCCTGGGTGGCATTGAGCAAGTCACTTAACCTCCCTGGCCTTGTCAGCATTAAGGGAATCTGCTGTAGGAGATCTACATTAATACAGATACACCAGTTTACATTTCCTTAGTGTAGACAGACTGTCTGTGGGTTCTACCTCCCAGTGTTGTTGAGGGCTAGTGACTGCTTTGAAGCTATAAAGCACTCTGTGCTGAGTATTATCAACCTTGCTAATGCAACTCTGGTTTTCCTTTGGTCACAGAAGTATCTATCCCAACTTGCAGAAGAGAGTCTGAAAATGAACAAAGAAGACAGCACTCTGCCACAGGACGATGCCGGGATTGTTCCCCACTTTGAGAAGAAAAAGCTATGATGTCACTGAACTAGAAGAGTTGTAAATGAGTGAATGCTGACATTTCATTGTTGATCTACATGATGTGGTGATCAGTTTGCACTGTGCAGGAGGAAGGAAAGCACAATAAACAGCATGTTCCATGCATCTATACCCAGGGGTCATTAAAAACCATAATGCCTGAATAGTTTCCCATGGGGAAGCCATGCTGGCGTATCTGCAGCTATTCTTTCTCAGACTCTGTGTGTTGGGAGCGGCTTCCTATACTAACTCAGAATTCTCAGGGGTTCTCAGATGCCACACAGTAGGTCGGGCTGACTATTTAGAAGAATTTAGCATCCTCCAGTGGAAATGATCTGAAAGGAGATGTCCAGAATTAAGCTTTTAACATTAATATATTTTAAGTCACTTCACTCATTAGTATAGTGAACAATAGGCCTTGTTTAAGAGACCTAAAGCCATTGTGCTACTACTAACTGTTAAATGGCATAAGGTAAACCCCAGTGGCAACAGGCTATGTGCACCGAGAGCTTGGTGATGATGATCATCATCGTTTTTAATTTTCGAGGGTTGTCCATGTACTCGATGTTGTACAAAGATAGAAGAAGTCACAGTCCCGATCTCTAGGAGCATACAATTGAAATCCAATACAGGCAGAACAGTTCAGGCTGAAAATTAATTGCTTCCATTCTTCAGTGCTTTATATCCTGTGAGCTGGATTCTCTTTGGTCATTTCTGTGTTTGGAAATATTCCTTGGGAAAATTCTAAAAGTGTGTCCACTTTGTGTCTTAGATTAAATTCACACAACAAGCTTTATAACTGCTACACGTTTAGTTTATGTAACTTGTAGAATTCTTTATCCATTCTCATGGGGGGGGGGGGAGTTTAAAACATGTTTTTCTAATCTTGGCAATCTTGAATTTCCTGGTCTTTATGGAAATAAGCCAGACTCTTAATGTTGTTTTAACAGTTTTTGTATTCATTCCCCTGAATTTTTATGGCTAGTGTAACAACTGTTCACAGAATGCTGCAGTGAGAACACAGGATGCACCAGCCACTATAAATATTATTATATGGCATTGTTTATACTCAGAGTTGTTGCTTAATGTAATGCAAAGTCCCATTGAAATGCACTATTTAGATTTCTGGTTAATTTCAATGGGCTTTGTGTAGCAAAAGTGAATATGTACTAAAACTGCTGCCAGATTTGATCCTGGGATTATGCTTTTACAAAATGCACCGCAAACCATGTCTCCAGGCAAGTGGTAGGAAAATTTTTGAAATTCGGATGAAAAATGGAGAATGGGAGAATTTGCAGATTTTCCGCCCCCATACTTTGCCCAGCTCTGATATTGACCATATTAAGGGCCACTGAAACCTCTGGCAATAGATGTTTTACGTAATGGAATAGGACTTTGTGTACAGTAAATAATTTCCCCCCAGAATGGCTTATCCATCACAGAGAGCAACATTAATATTAATAACATTAATAGCAAAATAATGCAAAATGGCCAATCTGCCAAAACTGCTCCCTCCAAAAAAGCTGTTCCATATCACCTGCACCAGCAGCCATATTCTTCTTTCTCTGAAAATTGTTTCTGCTCAGTATCCTATATTTCCTGGCTGCATTTTGTTGTTTGGCAAGTTCCCTTTCAATTAGATGGTGCAGGCATTCCATTTATGTCAATCAGAGTTGAGTGCAAGCTGCAAATCTTGGATTCATTTTTCTCCAAAGTTCAGGGATTCTGTGGATTCCAGGTTTGGGCTTGGTGCATCAGAGAGAAAGAAAGGAAGAGACAATATTTAGGCATAAATCTAAGCTTCACCAGATTTCAGGTGTGACAGGACTTGGGCCCATCTTTTATTTAAAACCTGGCTTTTATTCCTCACTTAATTGAAACAAAAAAATCTTGAAAAGCAAATTCTTCTTGCTACAAGATTTCTTATTACATTTTGATGAGATTTGTTGGGCAAAAATATTATTGCAAGGTGTAAAATCATGAAAAAGGAAGTAAATATTCTGTAGTTACTGTCCAAGGCATAGTGGTTAGGGCAGTGATGCATAGACTGAATGTGAAGAATTACTCTCGTTGCCTTATACGATGTGGGGGGTGGGCAGAAATCACCCCAGATGCAAGCAACTGATTTTTATATCCCAGACTGTTCCTGACCTGGCGCACTCACCAGAGTGGTGGTAGATTTTTAGATCACATAGTTCCGCTAAAAGTGGATGGGAGGTAGGATTGATAGTGCCCCAAATCCCCCCGCCTCTAGCAACTTACCTCCAGCCAAACTCCAGTATAAAGAGGAGTATTATTATTTATTATTCATTTGTATTGCAGTATCACCGACAAGCTCCAGCCCCATTGTTCAAAGCACTGTAACAAAAACTTTCCCAAACCCCAAAGAGCTTACAATCAAAGTTCAAGGTGAGAAACAAAGGTGGATGCAAACAAATGGGGGAAGTAGAAGGTGACAGCGAAACCATTCTGGTCAGAAGAAGTAGAACTACTAAAACTAGCTTCTGTGTTTGCCCATGGGCTCATTGTCAGACTTACATGAGCGATTCAGCTTATTACCCCCAAAATATTAAACGCTAAGGCCCAGATTCACTCCTGTGTTGCACCCCATATATATTTCACCTTGTACTCCCAGGGCTAGTTGCATCAGCAGTGCAGGATCCGTCTGAGTCGTGGGTTGGTAGTGGTATCCTGCAGCCACCACCCCAGAGATCTTGCCTGGGGAAGAGTGCTTCAGTTTCCAGCCAGGGCTCCAAAGGCTGGGGGCTTGATGGGCAGCCCAAGAGCCATGCTGAGTCAGCACAACTCTCAGACAGCCAGGATCTCCTTGCCTGTGCTGGCTGGTCCTAATCCCCCCTGAAAAATGGGGGGCACCCTTTCCATGTGGAGTTTCCTCCTCTGATAGCCTGCAAATCTGGGTTCCACTGGCAGAACCCAAGGGTTTATTCTGGCCTAATTACTGTATTTGGGGTGCAGGGCCAAATGTTTAGAGCCTCCAGAAAGGCATTCACAATGCTTGCACATCAAATCCAGGCATTTTCAGAGGGGATTTGAAAATCAGGCCCCTAAGGACTAACTACTAACAAAAGAGCACATGAATGTGGCCAAAAAGAGAGCTGTAGTCCTGAGAATTTTATTTTATTCTGCAAAATCCCTACATTCAAAAGCAGTTGAAAAGAACCTCCAAGTCTTAGCATTCAGTCTAACAGTCTGTGCAATCAACTTTCAGCCCAACACATTTGGGCTATATAATGTCTTTCCATCAAAACAGCCCATAGTAGCAGTGCTGGCAGGCATTTAACTCCAAGACATCACTCTAATACCTATTCTGCTGAGAGGCAACACACCTGTACAGGTAGCTATTTGCCTCTTTCAACTGCTGTAAAATGTGTTGTTTCTCTTTTGACTTGCTATATTTAAAATCTAAGTTGTAGTATTTTTCTAGTCAGCATAGTTCTTAACAATTTACATTTCTGATTAATATATGGATAGCGCCAGGCAGTCTCAAGTCTAGCCAAAAATTATTTATTATTATTTAAAGAAGAGCTTCCATGATATTTATGAATCATTTCAACATGTCTCAACCAAAGATTTCACAAAGGCTGCAGCCTTTCCGAACAGTGAACATGTTTTATATCTGCTGATCTCAAATAGTCTTTAATGTCACAGTGCAACTTGCTTTCTTCAAGGTAAAAATTAAAAAAAAAAAAATCTAAACATTAGCCCCATAAGACTTAACACATTTTAATATTGGCTTGAACACTAACTTAGTGTCAGGCTGGTTATATTCAGGGTTTTTCTATTCTCTATTAAGGCTGTGATTTGTTTAATTATACTTGAACTGGACCAGACATACTATTTATTGAGCTTATAGAATCTTGTTAATTTAAGTTTTGCCTTGTAAACAATGGGAATTTGTTAGAACTTGTTGAGTTATGTAGGTGGTGTCACCAGTATTAACTGATCTGTGCAACTGATTGCAAAGTGTTTCAGATTGTGTTTCTTAAAAAGGATTTTAATAAAGAGAATTTTAGAGCATAAATAATGGTTAGTAGTTGTGCCAATGTTTTCACAATAACTTGTAGGGAGATTGGCGCCTCTCAGAATTTGGTTCTTTGTAATTATGATTGAAGCCGTTCCTTACCCATCTACTGCCCCTCCATCTCTCTTCCTACACTTCACCTCCACCCTTACTGAGTGAGCTATCTACAGCTGTTGCCTTTTGAATGCCCCTCTTCCACCTCCATCCTGGATTCTCTTCCACACTTTTTGAAACTGTTCTGATCTCTTTCTAGCCAACTTGCAAGGCATGTACTCCACCTACATCCTTCTTGTCCCATCTGCTGTGTTGATTACACTTGCCTGCTTGATATCTCCTTCCTCGGCTTTCATGACATGGTCTTCTCCCTGGCTCTCCTGCTGTGTCTCTTTGGTTGATCATACTCCCCTCTCCCATTTTCCCTATTGGTTCCACAAGGCTCTATCCTAAATCCCATGGTCCCACCCTCTTCTCTCACGAAACCCGCTCTCTGAGTAACCTCACCCACCAGAAATGGGATCCACATGGAAAAATGCTCAATGAAGACTCATAGTTAGTTTAAGGGTAAGTAACCATTCTTTACTATTATCACTATAAATAGTTAAAGAAAGCTGTAAGGACAAAAGCAGTGGGGAAATCTATAAGACTTTCTGTGCTGTTGAAAGAATTGACTTGGAAAAAACAGGACAAAGGGGTGGGCTAGGAAGAAGACAAAAAGAGGGAAGCTAAGATGAGACAGGTTTGCCCCCTGCTGTACAGTAAATTATTACACAAAGTTGTGATTGCAGATTCTGTATGATTGGGGTGATGGTGGCAAAAGTTGACAACGTACAGAGCATACAGCTTGCCTTTTTGAAATACAAATTCACTTTGTGTAGCAGCCAGATTTCTTGTGGATAATATGTCTGGAATACCCCATTGTCCTGGTTCCGGAGTAGCTTTGTAGAACATAAGTACACCTTAAAAGGCATGCTGTGTAAATCCTTTGGAACTATATATCATGACATCATAAACGTGTATAATACCAATATTACTGAATAGACACAGTACCTCAAGGATGCTCTTCATTGTGTCATTCAGGAGCATGGAGGTTCAGGCTGAGAAATCAGCCGGGTGTGGCTTTGTGGGTTAAGTATTTCTCTCTGTGTATGTGTAAGTATATGCATAAGTTTTATAGCTGCTTGTAAACCATGGCTGCATTCACACAAAACCTACAGGTTTCAGAGTAGCAGCCGTGTTAGTCTGTATTTGCAAAAAGAAAAGGAGTACTTGTGGCACCTTAGAGACTAACCAATTTATTTGAGCATAAGCTTTCGTGAGCTACAGCTCACTTCATCGGATGCAAAACCTACAGTCGTCATTATGGATTGACCCAAGGTTCTTCAAGACCAAAATCACAGGCCTCTACCAACTGAGCTAAAATACATTTTCTTTAGCTCAGAGCTAGTAGGTGTTTCAGTCATTGGGGCATGCTACAAGAGGGGGGCATGCTCAAACGCCCTGGCCCAGTGTATTATCCTTTGGGATCCTCTTATATAAAATGCACGGCATAGGTGTGGCATATTTCCAAGTACTTCAATCAGCCCCAGGAACCGGAGCTCTCTGCAATGCCACGAGTCACATACTGATAAAGTCTTAGTTTAAGCCTTGTGTATATTAGTATTTGTTTAGGAAAATTCCCATCAGTGATAAGAATGGCGGGAGCCATAAAGTCGGCAGGGTGCAGGCATTCTCGTGCTGTCTACAGCTGCTCTCAGTGGAACTAGATGACATAGTGGTCAGAAAGTGTCTGACCACTTGGCCACAACTAATATTTGGCCACTATTGCTGGGAGTGGTGGAGCTGCAATAGTGTAGTGCAGCCATAAGAGGTGAAAAAAAATCTCAGACGAAATCCTAGCCCTACAGAAGTGAACGGCAAAGCATCCATTCACGTCTGTCGGGCCAGGATTTGCCCCCTCTTCTTTAAATGGGTGATCTTATCCACTGGGCATGGCATAAGCTGCATGACTTCAGTGGTGCTATGCTGATTCACACCAGTAGGGATCTGACTCCTAGCCATTATGAAACATTTTACATTAGCTGGCACCCTAAAATACTCATAGGTTATGGAACTTAACCCAAGAGAGGTAGCTTCCCCCACCATTCTCCCTGTCTTCCTCCTCCTCCTCTGCTTTCTCCCCTATAAATGGCTCACTAAGGAGTGGAATTGCATTATCAGAGTATGTGGGTGATTAGGAGGGGAAAGGAGCTGAGCTGAACTGAACAAACAAGGCCCTGTACACAGTATAAAGAGGCTCATGTTAGAGCTTGTCTGCACACAGAAGTGCTCTAGTTTAATGTAGGGTGTGATTTGTAGTGAATTACACTGATGCAAAAAGCTGTATGGACACTATTATTGCAGCTTAAACCAGGTTTATTTTGGTTGACCTTAAATCCATTAGGAACAAGTTTTAGCTAACCTGAAATAAGCGACTTTTAACTGAAATAAGAGTTTCATGATAGGGATATAGGACTGGAAATGACCTCCTGGGTCACTGAGTCCAGTCCACTGCTGTCACAGGCAACCCCGACATATATTCCCATTCATAAATTTATCAAGGTCTGTGTTAAAACCTGTTAGGAGTCTTGCCTCCACTACTCCTATCCAGAGGCTGTTCCAGACTCTCATTCCTCTGATGGCTAGCAACCTTCCTCTAAATTCCAGCCTAAATTTATTCATGGCTAGTTTTTACCCATCTGTTTACACCCATTTAACTAAATTGGTTTAACTAAACTTCTGCAAACTTGTATGTAGACATGGCTGTAGTGTGCACATTCAAAAGCTTTTCATGCATGCGGGATCTCTACAAAGCTCATCTCATTAAACCTTTAAATAATTGCCAGGAGCATTCCGGGGCCAGTTTTCCTTTAGATGGGATTGTAGTAACAACAGCATGACCTTTAGTTGGTAGAAAGAAATGGAGTACTTGTGGCACCTTAGAGACTAACCAATTTATTTGAGCATGAGCTCATGCTCAAATAAATTGGTTAGTCTCTAAGGTGCCACAAGTACTCCATTTCTTTTTGCGAATACAGACTAACACGGCTGTTACTCTGAAACCTTTAGTTGGTAGGGTGCTTATCTAACTGATTTACTCCCAAAGCCTTGGAGACCTTGATTCCTAATTAGAAGAGCTCTCCCCTTCTTTCCTCCGACTTGTTTTAACACATCTCTCTTTTGTTCCACCATCTGCAAACAGTGCCTGTGTGTCTTTAGAGGGCACAGGAAGCATGCTTTGTTTACAGCTTTCTTCTTGGCTGGGTGGTGTTTGGACTGCTCCAGTTTATCTTTGGCAGATAGCAACACCCTGATGGCAGCAAACTTTCACCTTGAACCACGGGGTGTTGCAAAACGGTGCTCTGCACACCTGTGACGGGAAATAAGGAAACCAGATAATTGCTGAAACGTTCAAATCAGCCTCCCCCAAGCTGTAGATGGAATATTCACTAGATACTCTCAGCCCCAGGAACCAGCCCCTCTAGGCATGTTGGCAGGTCAGCGTGGGTGGGTGGAAAACACGCACTGCCTTGTGGATAAGGAGCGGGCGTTTAGTCTTCGAGGGCTTGCCAGTCTACTGCCTCTCACCAGGACTCAATTCACTCTCTCTGTTGGAAAAGAAAGAAACGTGCACTGGCTGAGTTTCTAACCTCTGAATCTGCCTGGTCTCCCTCTAGCCCCCAGTTCTGTACCCATAGATACACTGCATAGTGTAGGGTTACCATACGTCCGTATTTTCCCGGACATGTCCGGCTTTTTGGTTCTTAAATCGCCATCCAGGAGGAATTTTTAAATATCTAAAAATGTCCGGGATTTTGCCATTATTATTTTTCCCCAAAAAAGAGTTGATCATTCAAGAAAGAGAGTGAATGTTGATCATTCGAGAAAGAAAATGAATGTTGATCACTCGAGAGAGTGCCACTTTTTCCCCCTGGCTCCCAGTGCTTGCACCATGAAACAGCTGTTTCGCACGGCTGGGAGGGAGGGGGGAGGAGGGGGAACGCGGCGTGCTCACGGGAGGAGGCGGGGTCAGGGCAGGGATTTGGGGAAGGGGTCCAATGGGGCAGAGAGGGGGCAGAGTTGGGGTGGGGACGTCGGGGAAGAGACTGGAATGGGGATGGGGCCAGGGGCGGGGGGGCGTGAGCAAATCCTCCCCCCCCCCCCCCCGTGGAGTGTCCTCTTTTTTTAAATGTTCAAATATGGTAACCCAAGCATAGTGCCAAACTCATTGGACTGGACTGTGGCTGCTGTTGTCTGGCTGCACAAGGAGAGGGCACCAGGAACTGGTGTCTGTGCTTTCTGACCGCAGAAGGAGTGGGGTAACCAGAAGGAAACCTCATCCCAAAGCAGGCATGGCTGGAGGTAGAGAGGGAATTAGACATGTATAAGAGAAAGTACATGGAACATAGCATGAAAAACAGCAAACAAAACGCAGGCCTATCTTCCAGTTTAAGGAGATCGGCACTGTCTTGAACAGGCAATTCCAATGTCTATTTCCAGCTACTCACATCAGTCAGAGAAGTAGAGATGGGAAATATTAACTAATTATCCAGTTCATGGTTTGGGCCCCTGGGAGAGGATATACTGGATATTAAGCTGCCCACAGATCAGTGATGAAGCCAAGGGCCACAGAGGCCTGTCCTTCTTTCCTGTCCCTTTGCTCCCCAAAATAAGGTGTTTAAGGACTTTATTTAGTCCTGACTTTTACTTTGGTGTTTCTGATTTTCAGAAGAGCTAGTGGGCACACCCATTCATGTGCAGTACCTCATCTCCAGCCCTTCACCACATGCTCCTGCTTACAGTAGGAATCTTCCAACTTTCCCCACCACTTGCACCTGGTTGCACTCACCTAACTGAGGAAAGCAGCAGTGGTGGATTGAGAAGCCTGCAAGTGACTTGCACTGAAACAAGTGAGGAGGTGAAGCTGTACTTTGTCTCCGTGGCTTTATTTGGCCCGTTGACAGCACAATCCAGATTTGCCAGGCAAAGAGTTAAAGTCTAATCTGAGTGCCTTGAGAAGAGCTGCTGCTGTGATCAGCACAGAAAAGTCCATTCTGGGAGCACAAGAAGTCTGAAAGTGATCTGCAGGGCACTTATTAAGGGCCATTTTCCACACATGAGCGGACACATCTGATGTTTCCGCTGCTGTCTATACTTACACTGTTCATGCTGCATCCTCTTCCTTCCAGTGCTGAAGGGCCTCTGATTTGTGAGCTGCTTCTGCTCAAACATCTGAATTTCAGCTGTTGAAGCCTATAGCGGCAAAACCTATTCAGGGCCTGATCCAAAGCCCAAGGAAATCCATGGAAAGACTCATGTTAAATTCAATGGGCTTTGGATCAGGCCCTTATAGCCTGCCCTCTCCCCCCCACACGCTACCCCCCCAAAAAATTTAAGCTCCTGTTCAAAATGTCACCAAATCTTACCAACATCTGTTGGAAAGGAGAGTCCTGAGCTTTGCCAGGACATGATGAATGAAGTGGGAATAGAAGAACTTTGCACACTGAGCAAAGAAAAAAAAAAAGTGACAGAAAAAAGCAGTGAACATATGAAAACATCATCCAGATAATAGTCCACCATAGCTACTACTTCACCTTACTCTAAGGCTATGTCTACGTTGGATATGTACCTACACCCTGGCTTGCGTGTATGTGGGTATATGCTAGCCCAAGCCCATTTCCAAGAATCCACATTGTTCCACACACACCATCTCCTGTAAAGCTGCAGCTAGGATTTCTGGGGCGCACCCCAGGGCTCTTAGTGCCTGACCAACTGGAGCCACTCCAGGAATTGGTTCCATCCTGGTGTATGCTGGGAGAACTTGTCTCTCCTCCCCAAACACTTGGGTGGAAGTGGTTTTAGCCCACCAACACATTTAGCTCAAGCAAAGGTTACTTACTTCCTTGCTCTGCAGGCCGTGGTCAACCACAGAGGCTTGTTAATGAATATTTAATGTCAGATGTACAGGAGAGGTGCATGACACCAGGATGTTGAGGAGATCTTGTGTTTTCCTGGTGAGACAAGCCAGGGACATTATTCCCTGCTAATAACAGTGTTATCAAGGGGTGTTGGTGTATAGTGTTATTTTGGGGGTCTTTGCCTATCTTCTCCTGCCATAGCTCATGAAAGCAGAAGATCCAGGTACAGGCAATTGTGGGAATGGCAGTGGAGGACTATCTAGACCCTAAACCCGGCCCCCAGGCCCTTACTGCTCTACACTGTGGGCCAGCGGGGTGGGGGAGGAGCGGGGGGTCACAGCTCAACCTACAGTCTGCCACGTGCCCCAGATGAGCACACCGGCTTAGGTTCAATACATGTATCTAAGGGCTTTGAGGATGGCTGATGGGGGAGGTTGGGAACAAAAGCTTAGCACAGCATGCAGCAAGCCTGCAGTGTAGACATAACCTAAGGGCGAAATGATGCAAGCAGACGCAGCTCTTTCAAGCTCACACCAGCGCTGATTTTGGGCCTGTATATCTTCAACAAAGGCTACCTTGAAACAAAAACGAATCACAAATACAAAAGACAGGGCAGTGTAGTCAGATTTGCCATGTAGTCAAACTCATTCAATAACCTTATAAGAGCTCTTGGAACTTTTGAATCCCTTCCTTCCTATGGGAGATTTCCTACTATTTAGGATGAGTGCCCCTGAAGAACATTGAGTTACTGTAACCAAAAGACAGTCCCTCCCAGCAGGGTGTGTGGGATGTTAAGACTCCAGGCCTTTATACTTTAAAGATTAGCACTGAAATGTGAGGCCATAATAGGCTTCTAATATAATCTCCTCCCATAGCTTTCAGCATGTCACTCCTGTCTAGAATGCCCTGTATAGAGCAGCTGCCATTGTTATGTAAGGATGTGAGTACAGCTGCAAAGATCAAAGGCCACCCTCAAGCATTTAAAAATAATGAGTCAGGCCCCCCAAATCATAAGATTGGCTTAAAAATCATGAGATTTTTTAAAAATTAACAAATGTGGGGTACTTTTTACTGGCCTTCCAATTTTGGAGCCCTCAGCATGCATGTTTGCATGTTTTCATCCACAACCTTGAGGGCTCAGAATTTACTTTGCTTTTAAATGAAAGCCGAGGTTCTCTTGCACTCTCTTGATTCAAGAAGCTGGAGTTTAAGAAATACACTAAAAATCATGAGAGTTGTCAACACTACAAAGATCGTCTTCTATTTTGGAAGGTGGGAGCTCTGGACTGCAGGGAGCTTCAGGCTGCTGTCTGTCGCAGCTTCAGGGGTAACTGCACCTGTATTCTCTCTCCCGTGCACAGTCAGGTCTCAGCTCTCCAGTTGTCACCTGTCTCTGGGTCGGGACCCGTCTCCCATTCCCTTCAGACCAGGGGGTTTAAGTCTGCACAGCCCCCAACATGTACTGTAGTATCCCCAGCAAGCCAGTTGAAGGCCATGGGTCAGTTCCAACTCATCCTTGTATACAAAAGCCCTTTCTTTGTTTCCTAGCCTTCGAAACCCCAACCTGACCCGATATGTTCTCCCGTTGGCATAGGTAATCCAGCTACCCGAGAGGTGGCAGCTAGGTTGACAGAAGAATTCTTCCATCAACCTGGCGCTGTCTACACGAGGAGTTAGGTCTGTGTAGCTACTTCTCTCAGAGGGTGTGGATTTTTCACATCCCCGAGACACATAGCTATACCAATGTAAGTTCCTAGAGTAGACCAGCTCATAATGTTTAAATACAAATAATATAGTTGTTCAGTACGAGGGCTTGGGGCCTAAATAAGGAGACCAACTCCTCCCTGCCTGCCTTCTACATAACCTCAAGGTGCTCATCTTTGACCCAGCAAACATTCTGCTCTCAGTTCCACCTTACACCCCAGCTAGTGGACGGTACCTTTAATGGTCCTACTGGTAGCCCACCCCATGCTGTGCAGCTGGGTGGATTCAGGTGCGGTGCATGGAGAGGGATGTTTGAGCAGGCTGCAAACACCGATCTGTTCCTTGGAACCTCTTGCGCCTGGGTCTGATTGCAAACCTAGTACATTACACCCCCTCCTTATGCACTGTCCCCCTAGCCCCTAACTGCTGCTTTTATTCCCTCCTCCCATTATCAGCTTCATGCTGCCTTTCACGCAGCCCCTTGTGAGAGAAGCATATTCCTAGTGCTGCAAGAACAGTCCCTCAGAAACACGCCCCCCCCCCCCCCAAAAAAAAAAAACTCCACTGCACTGACCAGACTACTCTGTGTTTGCCTATATGCTGCCTTTTGCCATGTCTCAAGCACAGCTTAAGATTCCTAACCTGGACTTGGGAAGAATGAAAACCCAGCAAGGATTAGTGGTGTTGTATGTATGTAGCTTCTGCAGCACTCCAGGATCTTTTGGGATGAAAAGCAATGTATAATGGAGTACACTATTGGCATTATTAATACTATGTTGCAATTATCTAGCATCTTTTCATCCACGGATTTCAAAGCATGTTGCAAGCATCAGCTAATTTAGCCCCATGGCATCATACAAGGTATATTATCATCATCCCCATTTAGCAGCGTGGGGCAAGGAGAGGAAAGAGGCGAAGTGACTTGCCTGAGGTCACACAGTCCCTGGGAGATGTTTGAACAAAGCCCAGAACTGCTGACTCCAAGTCCCAAACCCTGAATCCTAGACCACACCCCTTAAAATAATACAGCTGGTTTATTTTTTGTATCTGTGCTGTGTGACTGGAGTGCAGGGCCAGATCAGGTACTCTGCCTTTTTAGCAGTGCAGCACAGACAGTGCAGATTCTATTCTGAGGGTCAGCACAGCCCCAAGAATTGCTCTCACTTCCAGCAGCAGCCTTGCCTTGTCTATGGGCCGCTCAGCTCAGAATGACTGGAGAGCAGAGCACACGCCCCACTCCAAACCTTGGCTATACTCCTCATCCGGAGGCTGCTGGGAGGGGGAACGACAGGTGTTGTAGGCTGGGAAATTCTCCGGCGAGCCAGGCCAGTTCCTTTACAACCTCCCTATGCCACTGAAGTGGTATAAAGGGGCCACAGCTGGTGCCAGAATCTGGCCCAAATGTGTCCACAGAAATATTGTAACAGAGTGCTCAAGATGCATCTGGCTGACGGTATCCAGTTGTTACGAAGCATGCAGGAGTCAGGGTCCTGTACCCTTGTTTCCTGCGATTCACATTCACTGTGACTCTCAGCCAACCAGTAGAACAGCAGGTTTATTAGAGATGACAGGAACACAATCCAACCCAGAGCTTGTAGGCATGAACAGGACCTCTTAGTCAGGTCCTTCAGGGGGGTAGAGAGCTTAGACCCCCCTGCTCTGGGGCTCTCCCCTTTTCTCTAGCCCACTCCAAACTGAAAGAAAAACCCTCCAGCATCCCAACCAGCCTCCCCCCAACTCCTCCTCCAGTCTTTGTCCAGTTTCCTGGGCAAAGGTGTCACCTGGATACCTTTATCCTCTACCAGTATTCTCTACCAGTATCCTGGTAGAACTACTGGGTTTCAGTGCGGCTTTCTGCTTTAAAACGGATGGAATGATGTTGGCCTAGCTGGAAAAGCAACCTCAAAAGTAGCTTTTGTAGACAAAAAATCCTGTTTCACTCATTTCCCACTCCTCCTTCACTGTCTCCTCCATCCCCTTACAGTACACTTCAAAGTGCTGCTTTTCTGGAATTGCTGTCGCTGGGGTGACAGGCACACTAGTCTGGGCTTGCCAGGAGCTTAGAAATGCAATTCTAAATGTTAAATGAGGTTGCTGTCTGAGCCAGCTGGACTGTAGGGGGCTGTGTTAGCTGCCAAAACCCAAGTGGTTGCGACACTAAGTTTGAGAATTCAACCATGCATAAGCTGATAAATTCAGTGCCTTTCATTACATTGTCTCACCTGCAAATTGTCAATACAAGTTTGGGATGCTGAACAGAGAGAGATAAGGTTGGGGGAAGGAGGAGCGATGTAAGGAGAGATTGAAGAGGAAGAGATGGCGGAGAGCAAAAGAGAGAGAAGGGGAAAAAAGAGAGACAGGAAGACATGCAAATAGCTATAAGATAGACCAGGCTCTTCTATGGTCTACAGGTCTCAGAATGTCAGTTGACCATGCTGGTATAAAATGCTCTTATGGGTGAACTATGAAGCAACTTTAAAGGTGACCTGCAAAGATATTTTGAAAATATAACGATGTATTCTAAAAGGGATAGAAATTTATTTTTCCCACATTAAAGCTGTGTTTGTCTGTTTGGTTTTGCTTTAGACATATCAGGAATGTCAAGTTTTGGCCTGCCCAGCTTTGCAGGAGGACTCGGGAGGTCTCAGATGCATAATAGGCGTTTTCTTTCAGCTTAAATTAAGTTGTGTATGTGTGTGCTGAATTTTACCACTGGCCTTCTTTCTGCCATATGTTCATTAGATATTGGGGTGAGATACCTGTTAAAATCAAACACACTCACATTTAAACATTTTGTCTCCAAAATCCCTCTCCATCTCAGTTGTTCAACTTCCAGGCTCCCATCTCCTGTCATTGTGATGGCTGCCATCTTGGGAAATAAATTGGTGACTTCCAGACCTGAAAGCATCAATTCAAATATGCAAAAAGAAAAGGAGGACTTGTGGCACCTTAGAGACTAACCAATTTATTTGAGCATAAGCTTTTGTGAGCTACAGCTCACTTCATCAGATGCATCATAAAACAATTGAGATAAAGCGCCAAGCTTTCAAGTTGAGCGCTGTAAAAGACCCATTGCCTTTGTAGATCAGGCACACAGTGGGGCATGTAACTGACACTCATCAGCGGGTTATGTCATGATTTCACTAGTTCACCACAGAGTCTTCCAATGTAAACAAAGCCTAAATTTCTAAAGTAATGCAAAAAACAAAAAGGAAAACCTACCCCTTCATCTCTCTCTCCCCTTTTTTTAGTATAATACTGTGTTATATATACCTACAATCATAGAAAAGAAATCAAGGTCACAGCCTTGTGGAAAAAATGAATGCTTGGTTTGAAAGGGTCATATATTCTGATCTCCGTCCTAAAAGTTCAAAGTGCTGCCTTGCCAATCAGCAAGAATCATTACTCAGAGAGCATGGGGATTCAAGGCCAGGGGAAAATCAAGTGTATTAAAAAAAAATTATCTGTGTAAGATGATGATTGTTGGTTCTAAGGTGAGTGAGAATGTTATAAGAATCCCAGAACACAATCTCTGTTATGTCTCCAGGAATTCACCTGGAAAATTCACTGAGACATTTGTTTTGAGATATCGGCATTGCATCCTTAACGATAAATCTCAGTGTTAGCAACTTTCATGAGTTTAATGCAAGTCTCACAGTACTTGGTGTTATTCTTAAAACCTCAGCTTCTGGAATCAAGTAATGGCAGAGGAATCTCAGCTTTCATTAAAAAAAAAAAGTAAGTTTCTAGATCCTGTGGTTGCGGAGAAAAGCTTGAAATCATGAACACAGTGCATCCTAAAGATTAATAATCCAGGTGGTAAATAAAAAACCCTGAAATATATTATGATTTTTAAAAAAACTCATGATTTGCAAGCTGGCCTCATGATTTCTTGAATCCTGGAGTGGGTAATGCTGCTGTCTTGACTACCAAAAGCTTTTTAGTTCCTGATCTGGGTGTTCCAGATAACAGTCACAAGCTCTTAGGGTTGTTTGGCACGCCTAGGATTTCTGCTATAAATATTGTTTTAAAGAATGTTTCCCCATTGCCAGGCTATCACTGAGAATGTTTATGATTTTGTCTCTACATATGGCTAGTGTAATAGAGAATATATTTTAAATCGTTTTAAACTACTAGGTAAATATAAGTCATTTAAACAATTTTATTGTAAAATACAGGCTATTTATGTGACTCTTACTATTACCGATTTTGAAGTGTACCTTACAATATTGTGTGCCTGAACTATTTTGTTGTTGTTGTCATATCATAGCTATGACTCCCCCCATCTTTCCCCCTATAATAAGCAACCAGACCTGCCCACAGTATTCAGGTGACAAAGGTGGCTTTTGTTTTTTTTTCTAATCTGTCAATTGCTTACCACTTGGTGTGACTATCAGATCATATGGCTTTCTAGACAGGAAGAGACGTTTTTGTTGTTGTTTTTTACCCCTACCTCATTCCATTTCCAAACAGATTAAACTGGATTTTCTTGGAATGACTACAATCCCAGAATGTCAATTCTTTAAACAATGCTGATGAGGTGAAAAGGTACAGCAACCAGTAAACATTCTGTAACAGTTGTCTATAGAAATGCAGACATATGATCTTATATGAAGAACAGCTACAACTGGCACATGATTTATTGATTACACACCCTGTCATATCATAGGACCTCAGCCAGTCAGTCACATTATTCTTATTATTATTAGGAAACACCTCAACTAGTAATTATAAGTGCCTCCCGGAGATCTTCTCCTGCAATAATCTAGCGGAGAAGAACAATGATCATGAGATAAAGACAATGTTTTGTCTAATTGGTATTGGCTTTTGGCTGAATTCTCTATTTGGAATTCTTTATAATATAATTGGATCACTTGATTTTTCCAATATAGTCTATAATGTGTGGAGCCCTCTGCAAAGAAGGCCTTTTCAGATGAGTGCTGCTGCTGTTAGGGCAAGAATGAACAGATAAGGTGACAACTATAATACAAAAGAGACATGTCTGGAATTGTTATTACTGTATTACAGAGCATGCCCAGAGCTTTTGCTAAGATTTCTTTTCAATTAAAAAATTTACTTATATTTTAAATAAACTCCTCTCCGCCAGCAGTGGAACAGTATAAGTGTTTCCATTTCACCAGATATTCTGAAATGTGGTGCCACCAACCTACAAATCCAGTTGGCTGAACATTGGATGTATTATGATTATTGTATTTATGTAGCTCTGTATATTATTTGTTTCTCATACTGTACAAAACACAGAGGCTGGGTCTTTGCTGCAAAGAGCTTATGAGCTAATTTAAACAAACACCGTACACAGGAAGAAAGCTCTAATTAGAGATGGGTCTGAAATGAAAAACTTTGATCTGGGTCTGTATTTCAAAGATCTCAAATTTGTCCTGTGTCTGGGGTTTTGAGTCAGACTCTTCTTTTGTTCAGATACAAGACACGGTTGTTGAAATTCTTTTCGAGTAAATCGAAGTAGGAAAATTCTGGGAAAATAAAAAAACAAACAACAACAAAACACCAGTTTTAAGAGTGTAGTATGCCATAGAGGTGCAATCTAGAATATGGGACATGGAAGGCTGTTCTAAGCCATAAGAAGTAGGTAGATGAGAAAACAGAGAAACCATTTTATAGATGGGGAAACTGAGGTATGGAAAGGTTAAATCATTCCTCCAAAGTCACACAGACAGTCAGTGACAGAGCTGAGAATAATATCCACAGCTCCTCACCATCGGAACCCCTAATTTACAATCTAGTTCACATGCACTCTACTAATGTGCACATTCTAGTAAAGCTTCAAACAAGCAGCAACAGCGTTTCCTGTTTGGCAGCCATTACAAAGGACCACGGGGAAATTTTAAACAGGACCGTAATTAATTAGCACAAACAAAGCTCAGGCATCTTAGCACCTCAACTAAACCTTTCAACCTGTAGCCATCACTGGCCAAAGTGGGATTAGATTGTTTGTTACCCAAGTAGCATTGCTATGTTTGCATCTGATTTTATTACGGCACCCAAATGCCAACACAAAGGAGGCAGAATAAATATGTATATAAGAAAATAAAACCACAAGATAAATGGGATTGTGTTTGGCAGATCCTGTTTTTTGCTGCCTCGATTGATTAATTGATACTCTAACATAGACTCCAGTCTCCACAGGCTATATTATGGTCAAACAGAACCACTGAGGTGTCTGGATCACACATGCTGCTTTTTGAAATGGTTGAATGAATAAAAAAATTGTTGAGAAGATGAAACCACTGTGTGCATTGGAATGTTATAGGACATCTCTAGCCAATTCAATTTTGTTTTTATCGATCTCTCTTGTGTTCGATCAGGGGTGGCCAACCTGAGCCTGAGAAGGAGCCAGAATTTACCAATGAACATTGCCAAAGAGCCACAGTAATACGTCAGCAACCCCGCATCAGCTCCCACCCTACTCCCAGCACCTCCCACCCACCAGCAGCCCCGCCAATCAGCACTTCTCCTTTTCTCCCCTTCAGCAGTTTTCTGGTGTGCAGGAGGCTCTGGGGGCCGAGGGGGAGGAGGGAGGGCAGGGCAGGCTCAGGGGAGGTGCTGGGAAGGGGTGGAGTGGGGGGCAGGGGCTGTGGCAGAGCCAGGGGTTGAGCAGTGAGCACCCCCTGGCACATTGGAAAGTTGGCACCTGTAGCTCCAGCCCCGGAGTCGGTGCCTAGACAAGGAGCAGCATATTAACCTCTGAAGAGCCGCATGTGGCTCCGGAGTCACAGATTGGCCACCCCTGTGTTAGAAGCTTGCTGGAAGTGGGTGAATCACAATAGCTACGATGCACATAGGGTTCAAGAACATTCAAAAGACAACTTGATGAAACACACTTGTATCAGGGTAACCTCAAACTGGCATCTGTAGATAAGTTTTAAAAGTGGACTATATCTATACAAACTGCTTACAGATCCCTGGCAGAATAACAGGGCATTCCCAGTGCTGGAGAAAGGGCTTTTCTAATTGTTTGGAGGAATTCTGGCCAATAGGTTTCTCTCCTCTGTTTATGGGCGGGCCCAGCAAGTAAGTTGAACATGCCAGAAAAGTAGTGGATTCTTTGAAAACAATCAGAGAGAGAGAATGAGAATGTAGTGAAAAGCAAAGACTAGAAAGGGACTTGTTTGCCAGAGCTTAAGCTCCAAAGGGAATCTGGCACCAGAATTATCAGCAAGATTCTCGGCAGAAGCAAGGGTGGGGACTAGTAATTGCTTTGAGTACCAACTCGCAGTTCCATGCTTGGAGGCATCATCATTATCAAGAATCCAGGTTAATAAAGCAGGCAGCAATCACCAGAGTTTAAAGACTCCAGGACAGGACAACTCAACTCAGACACTTTGCACCTGAAACAAGGATCCAGCAGAAACCATTTAGAAAGGATTATTTCCAAGTGACTTTGGATAACTTAATTCCATCTGAATTATAAAACTGGGTGGAAAGGAAAATTCTGTTTATTTTACCTTTGGTTTGTTAGAATATTTGCTGTGCAATATTAGTCCTGGTAGTTACAGAGATGGGGAGAAATATATCTAATTGGTTGCAAACTAAGTATTTGTGTGGGCATTCAGTGTTTACTAAATCTTGGATATATTTGCAGCATCTATGTGTCTGTAAGTGTATGTGCTCCAGTTGAGTTGAGATTTATGATGGTTGATATCAATGCTCTGAGTAGGGATATTCAACAAGAAAAAATGCTTTTTATCTCATGGAAATACCCAGGACAACATCAGAGTTCTCATCCTCTCGTGACAAGTGACCCTACCTTTAGCAAGTGCTCCAGTCCTAAATAGCCTCTTAGAATCCCTTCTGCAATTTTACACAGCACTTCAAAGGGTGCAGTGGGAATTGGTGCAAAGGTTTATTGGGGTGTCTTTGGCAAAAGCCTCCTCCTCTGCAGTTCCTTATTATTAGAGTCCAAACCTCCTCACCTAAGTTCAGCCAAACTCCCATTGACTCCAGTAGGAATGCTATACACAATAAAGTTGTATGGTATTCACTGAGGCGCACACAACTGCCAGTAACTGAATAAATCCATTTTGCAGCAAATGTCTAACACAAGAGAGATCAATAAAAACAAAAATGTCTAACACAAGAGAGATCTGAATTGGCTAGAGATGTCTCATAGCATTCCAATGCACAAAGTGGTTTCATTTTCGCTGTCTACCCTGAATATGTGTTGTATGTACTAGATTCATCATTTCAGGACTAGACGGGATCAGTCTGCTGGGTTATCTTCCACTCCACAGGTTTCAGAGTAACAGCCGTGTTAGTCTGTATTCGCAAAAAGAAAAGGAGTACTTGTGGCACCTTAGAGACTAACCAATTTATTTGAGCATGAGCTTTCGTGAGCTACAGCTCACTTTATCGGATGCATCCGATGAAGTGAGCTGTAGCTCACGAAAGCTCATGCTCAAATAAATTGGTTAGTCTCTAAGGTGCCACAAGTACTCCTTTTCTTTCCACTCCACAGCGTCCCTTCTTCCCCTCAAGTAGAGGAGTTATATCTGTCTCGCCTCAGGCTTTGGTGTGATATCTCAGACCTGGTGCCAGAATCTCAAAATGTTCAGTGCTGCAACTCTGGAGAAAATAGGGTGACCAAATGTCCCGATTTTATAGGGACAGTTCTGATTTTTGGGTCTTTTTCTTATATAGGCTCCTATTATCCCCCAACATCGTCCCGATTTTTCACATTTGCTGTCTGGTCACCCTGGGAGAAAACAACAACAAAAACAACAACCAAAAACAAAAAAAGGGAGGATGAGGAAGATGTATCCCACAAAGGCAGACTGCAAACAGGACAGTTCTTGCCCTAGTCTAATCTGGAGTCACTTAAAGATAAGAAATATATTATTTTCCTGATTTAAAAAAACCAAAAGTATTTCATTTATTTCAAATTATTTTTGGTTATTTGCCAAAGAGAAAATTTGACGGTCGGGTGTTGCGTGGTAGCCAGAAAAGCTCAAGCTTTTCAATTTCCTCACTGTAGGCAAATACAGCAGGAATGTACTGCTGTTGTAGGGCTAGCCTTACTTGGTAGGTTTTATGATTTAACCTGCATGGGACCAATTCATCTCTCTCCCCACTTCTGGGTTCCTACACACCCTGTTTACATATAACATTCTCCCTCCACCAGCCACTTCCTGCCTGTCTGCTCAAGGTGTGTTCACCCTGTCTCACACTTTGGACTCAGCAACCTCTAACCTAATCTAAATTGGTCTGCCTGTTTGAGGTCTATGTGCCTTTCTCGAAAGTATCAGGTTGGCTTTAATAATCCTCTTAAATGGGCTGGGAAATCAGGAGATAATGCTAAAGCACAACATTACAAGTGGGTGAGGGCAGCAAGCGAACTGAGTATCTGCCACATAGCCCTCAATGGGATGATGGATGGGTATCAGTGATTTAACTCGCATGGAACCCATGCTATGGCTAGTGGGTTGAGTATGCGTATGTGACAGAGAGCCACTGGAAGTGCAGTGCACTATGCAGCTGCATAGATCACACAGACTGCCTTAAAGCCACCTTTATTCTAGTTACGGCGTAAGAACGTCCTGTACCAAGCAGATCTGTCTGGTGTTCTGCAGGGCTAAACTGAGGATGGGGCAAAAGAGCATAGGATGCATTATGACAATGCGTTATTTTATTGTGATATAAATTCATAGTGCCATGCTGGGGTTTTTGTTTTGTTTTTTGGCTCCTTTCTTAACAGCAGGGGCCTTTCCCTAAGTCTTCTTCACTAAGTGTTACATTACATTTTCTCTAGTTTATACTGAGAAATCGTGCATTTGATGACCTCTATTGACCCCAATACCTTCTCTTCGCCCTCTTGACTTATGTTTTTTCTTGCATGTATTTTGGATTGTTACCGAACTAGGTTTTCCCAGGATTGTCCCTTTTTTGAGGTAACTGTCCTGTGAAATCTGTGAGGATGCTCAATAAACACTGCCTGCTGTCCAGGTTTTTGGGCTCAGCATCATCCCAAATGTCCTGTTTTTTTGTACCTTAGAGGTGGCATCCTTATGTGTATTAGATGGCAGTGCCTCTGTGCCATAGGCCATAAACGTTTATGGGACTGAACAATAACAATTATTCCTCCGCTTGAGATCCCTGTATTTAACTGCTATTAATAAGGTTCTTTGGGAAGGCAACTGCCCTGCTCTCTACCCCTGGTGAGTACACTGGCCCCCATTAGTTTTGCAGTGGATGGGTGAATAAACCAGCAATTGCTGGCTGATTGGGGTGATGAATGCGCTTCCAAATGGAGGGTGGTAGATTGGTGGGCTTTTGGCCATTGGCAACATAAGTTCCTGCCACCCTATGCTTATTTAGATCAGACCCATACAAGGTGCCGGGGGATAGAACTGGCGGAGGCAATTTGAGTCCCAATACCTCCTCATTCTAGCACCTGAGGAGCCCACCCCACAACTGCATAAGACCCTATGGGGTGGCAAAGACCCCTTCTGCCTTGTATATGTCTCCTCTTAACAGGCCTGGGGAGTTTGATCACTCCTCCCCCTTCCCAGACAATGTCCTGGGGGCAATAGAATGATGTGTAACCCACCCTCCCTTCCCACTAGGTTGGACCGCCCCTGCCCTCCCCACCCCAACACACAATGGTTCCTTCCTGTTCCCCGCTGGACACACCCACCCCCGCCCCTTCCGAGCAGATGGTGTCGCCCTCCCTCTTTGTCGGTTGAGTACCCGCCTTCTCTTCCGCCCCTTTCCCGACCCCTCGCCCTCTGATTGGCTGCGGCGGGTGGAACCCGCCGACCAATCCGCGGCGGCCGCTCGCTGCCGTGTCGCTGGGCAGAACAAAACAAAAACAAACCGGGCAGCTCACGGGGCTGCAGAGCGAGGCAGGCAGCGGCTGTGGGGAGCGGCGGGGACGGGGCAGCCCCGGGGACCGCCGCCGCCGCCTACGGTAATGGGAACCCCGCCCTCCCGCTCCCGCTCGCGGCTCCAGGGAGCGCCCCCTCCGGGAGGGAGGACGCGGGGTCTCTTCCTATTGGGAAGCCCCCTCAGATGGGGCGGGGATTGGGGGTCTTCGCGCCTCTCCGGAAGCCTCCTCAGGCGGGGAAATTCGGGATCCTTCCCCGGAAGTCTCTGAGGCGAGGGGCGGGGGCGTGTTCTGGGCTCCACGCCCCTGCTGGCCGGGTGGGCGTGCGGGGTCCTTCCCCGCTCTCCTCAGACTTGTTCACAGACCCTCCCCGCCGCTTCGGCTAAGGACACCACCACCCCCCCCCCCAGGCGGGAGGGGGGGGGGGCCTTGCTCCCACCCGCAGGGAGAGGGTGGTGTGGGGTCTTCACGCCCCCTCCCCGCTCTGTCCCCCGGGAGGGAGGGATAGTGGGGGTGGTGTGGGGTCCCCCCAGGAAGGAGGGGGTAGTGGGTCGTCAGCAGGGGCGATGATGGTGGTGAGGGGGCACCTCCGCTACCCTGTTTATTCCCTTAAAAACACCTCCTAAGAAGCAGTGCCCTGAATGGAGCCAGTGGTCTTCATCGCAAAGATACAGTCGTTGGCATCTGTGGGGAAGGGGTCATCCCCCAGCCCCTCTGCCCAGTCTGGCTGGGCAAGGATGCGGTGTCAGGCATGCTGCCCCCCAAAACAGCACTAGGATTGAATTGGTTACTGGGGAGGAGGGAGCCTGGTTTAGCTCTTGAGAGTGTTGATAACTTGGCAAGGATCTGTATTTTGAGCCTGCCACGCTGTAAAGTCACTTTCTTTTCTTGTAAAGGCTGAGCTGGCTGCGGCATCTTTAAAAACTAAACCAACTAGCCACATCTGTATGAAAACCACTTCCCCTGTTATTCCTGCTACTTTAAAATGTGCGTTTTAAGACTTGTGTTGGAGGTGGATTGGTATATGTTTAACTGTACGTGTGAGGTCTTTTTTGAATAAGTAATATTTTAGGCTGTTTAAACACCCCTTCCTATACAATTAGCACCTAGTGTTTATATAGAGTATTCTGTGCTATAAAAGTGTATGTATGTGTAAATATCAGATGGAAACTGATCTTCTTACAGTACAGCAATGAGCACATGGCCACAAATTTTTTTTGCTATAACACTATGTTTTCACAAGTCCACAACCTTGAAATGTTCACAGTTCAGGCTGGAGGTTTTCATGCTTGGTCTCTGCTCAAAGGGAGGAAAATATGTTGTGAAGTTTAAGCAACACTTCTTTGGTTGTGTTTAAATGTGACTGCAGCAAAATGGCTGAAGTTTAAAAACACGATCTAGCATTAATTATCAGTACCTTTTGCTTGATGTTGGGGAAGGGGGAAATACAGTTTTAGAAGTAAAAAGAAAAGGAGTACTTGTGGCACCTTAAGAGACTAACCAATTTATCTGAGCATAAGCTTTCGTGAGCTACAGCTCACTTCATCGGATGCATACTGTATGCATACAGTGTGCATCCGATGAAGTGAGCTGTAGCTCACAAAAGCTTATGCTCAAATAAATTGGTTAGTCTCTAAGGTGCCACAAGTACTCCTTTTCTTTTTGCGAATACAGACTAACATGGCTGTTACTCTGAAACCTAGTTTTAGAAGTGATTGCCATATCAAGCATACTCAAAAATGATTTTTAATCTAGAGATTTTTAGAGTTTTCTGAAGCCTTTTTCCTTATCTAACCTCACTGTAAATTCTTGGCCAGGGACACATTGGTGTACATTTGCTTATGTTAACCTACTAGTGGGACTGCTTGGATGCAGGTGATCATGAGTTATGTACCCGACTGATGAGTGCGGTTTAAGTACCTACACAAATAGAAGTGCCTTATTGAAATATTCACAACTGAATGATCCGGAAAAGCTCCTTGTCCATCAGAGACCAGAGAAATAGACTTGAGAAAAAACCAAGACACCACCTCCCTCCAAAACAAAGCCCCCCAGGATCTGATGGTTTTTAGAGTCTTTGCAGCAGTCTGCAATGTTCTTCAAATTCTTAAGTTCGATACTTTTTTTTTTTTTAATTTAAGTCCCCCTGTTGTCTTGTCTACCTGTAGATTGCGAGCTCTCTGTGGCAGAGACTGTTTTGTTTTTTATTTCATAGTCAAAGCACAATGAATACTTGGTCCTTGATGGAAGTTCATTGGTGCTACCATAATATAAATAATAATAATAATAATAAAAAAACTAGCCAGTATGTTAGTGGACCCAAGGATTGGGCTTGTAAAACCTCCTTGAAAAGGCAACTGACACAATTGTCTATCTGGCCCGAGGAAGGGACACAGAATAAGCCAGTTTGACTTCAGATACATCAATCAGGAACGACCCTGGCAGTGAGCAAATTTGTGCCATTTGGATCCAAGGTCCACGATTGTAGTACCTAAATCTTCTCTGGGTGCTGAGGCCTCATCTCTTCCATTGTTGGAGTGTTACTCTTGCTGAGGATGATTTGGGCTTTTAAGGAACTTATCTTTGTTAATATTGGAAGTTACCCATATAACAAGACACAAGGTACCGAGCAGGAATTTGCTGATGTATTGGTGTTGGATACTCCTCTGTTCTGCTGGAACAAGCCAATGTAGGTACTTTCTCAGTGCATGACTCTTGGCTCTAAGGAAGTCAGTACCACAGTAAGAAGCTGTAAGGCTGTCTTCAGCAGTCTCCTAAGCCTTGAGCAAATCTCCATTTTGAGAATGTTTTGGGGCTGCCCTCAAACATAAATTAAAATGTTGGAATTTTAGAGTTTACTCTGCGGGGCTAAGGTGGCATCAGTCTCAGGAGTATGAATATGCAGAAATAAACCTCTTGAACCACATAGTAGTTTTGAGTAATCTGTCATTAACTTACATAATGTTGATATGCATTACTTTGTTCATATTAACAACTCTGCACTACAGATCTTGTCTCTAAAGGCTCCATGAACCTATGGAGTGTCCGTGAGTGTAACAATTTAAAGTTCAATCTGTTTTGTTTTCTTAAGTGCGTTTACAGTAATTAAAGTGACACTGGAAAAATAACCTCTTGCTGTTTGCTCTATCTTTGTCTTTAATAGACATATCTGCTTAGTCTACTGATCAAAACCAAGTATCGTTGCTATGGAACAGAGAGCTGTGAAAGTTGGGACCTGGATTTTATTTCACATCAATAAAATTACTTATTTTTATCCTAGAGTAGTTTTTGTTATTGGGAATTACACAAAAGGAGGGGGGGGGGAGAAACAAGCTTTAAGTATCTGAGTTTGAATGCAAATAATACTAAAAATATTTAAGTTTTTGTTAAACACATCAACAGTCAATGATGGTATACATTCTTCTTCAATTACTGTGGCTTACCCAGATGTATGATCCATGTGGTTCCCTTCTGTCACCCCCCAAAAATCAATTTTGTGGCTGTAACCTCACTAAAAAAGAAAGTAAGTATCTGCTTGCATGGTGGAGGGAAGTGGTAGAACAAGTAAGTTATTTTTATCATTGATCAGTGGGGGCTGGTAACTTTCCAAAGCATGTTCGCACAGCTTGCATGTAAAAGTGCAAATACAGAGTCAGCTCAGAGGGGATATTTCAATTAAGTAATTGGACTAAGATATGAAAGATGTGGGTTCAGTTTCCAGCTCTGCCACAGACTTCTATGGCAAGTAATTTAATCTCTCTCTGCTTCAATTCTCCATCTCTAAAATAGAGAAAATAATACTAACTTTTACCATGTGTTTGTCTTGTATATTCTGCTGAGGCAGTGTAGTCTAGTTCAGTGGTTCTTGATCTTTATTCATTTTGCAGGCCCCTAAAAATTTTCAAATGGAGGTGCAGACCCTTTTGGAAATCTTAAGCATAGTCTGCGGACCCCAAGGATACGCAGAGAACAGTTTGAGAACCACTGGTCTAGTTGGTAGAACTCTGGACTGGGATTCAGGAGATACAGGTTCTGCCGGTGGTCTGCTGGGTGACTTTGGGCAAGTCACTTCATCTCTGTGCCTCAGTCACCCACTCTGTAAAATGAAGATAACGATACTGACCTCCTTTGCAAAGCTCTTTGAGATTTGCTTAAAAAAAACATTAACACCAAGTTTGAGTGTATATATCTACAGGATATATACTTAAGCTTTGGATTTGCTGTGAGGCACAAAAGCTCTTATCTTGTGAATGCGTGTGTGTAACTTGGAAAAATTTTTGTACATGACAAATTATTCTTCACTATATGAAGCTTTAGAAAATTGGTTTAAGCAAAATAGGCGCACATCATCTTGTGTTTAGACTTGCCTGTATTTATGACACAATGATACCAATATGCTCTTTGTACAGATTTTCAGATTTTATACTGTAGTAGATGAATAATAAGGGGTTTTAGTTAGGAAATGTGAGGTAGTCGTAAAACTGATGTTGAATACTAGCATTACCAAGTTTAAGCAAGCCCCTTTAATCATGCTGATTTAAAAAACAACCTAATTTAGGGGGGTAGTGAAGGTAGCTATTAAAAATAGAAATATATAACAAATGGAAGAAAGGGAGAAGTTGATAGCAATTGGACTGGAATTGTAGAAAATTCATAAGAGATGCAAAGGGACACAAGGAAGAATCTATGGCTAGCAGTGTTAAGCACAATAATTATAGAGAGTATTTAGATTTTATTAAGAACAAAAAGAATCCTGACAATTTTATTGGTCCTTTACTAGGTGGAAATGCTATAATTAGCAATAACAATGCAGAAAAGGCAGAAGTGTTCAATAAATATGTATTCTGTATTGGGGAGAAAACAGATGATGCAGTCTCATCATATGGTGATGATAACTCTTTCCATTCCGCTAGTATGTCTGGACGATATTAAACAGACGCTACTAAAGTTAGACATTTTCAAATCAGCAGGTCCAAATAAAATAACTTGCATCCCAGAGTTTTAACAGCTGGCTGAGGAGCTTGCTGGACCATTAATGTAGATTTTTCATCAAAAACAACGAGGAGCCCTTGCGGCACCTTGAAGACTAACAAATGTATTTGGGCATAAGCTTTCATGGGCTAGAACCTGCTTCGTCAGATGCATGGAGTGGAAAATACAGGCGCAGGTATAAATACATGAAAGGATGGGAGTTGCTTTACCAAGTGTGAGGTCAGTCTAATGAGACCATTCACTTAACAGCAGAATACCAAGGGAGGGAAAAAAATCTTTTGAAGTGGTAATGAGAGTGACCCATTTCAGACAGTTGACAAGAAGGTGTGAGTAACAATAGGGGGAAACTAGTAATTTAGTAAATTTTCAATAAGTCTTGGAGCACTGGGGAGTTCCAGAAGACTCTAAGAAAGCTAATGTGCTAGTTTTTAAAAATGGTAAACAGATAACCCTGGTAACTTACCAGTCTGTCAGCTGACATCAGTCTCCGGCAAGATACAGAGCAGTTGATAGGGGATTCAATTAATCAAGAATTGAAAGAGGGTAATAGAAACCAACATGGGTTTATGGAAGATAGTTTGACAGGATTTAAGTGGATATCATCTTTTTAATGAGATTACAAGTTTGATTAAAGATAATAGTGTTGACATATTTAGATTTCTATAAGGTGTTTGATTTGGTGCCATGTGACATTTTGATTAAAAAAACTAGAACAGTATAAAATTAACATGGCACACCTTAACTGGATTAAAAAAATGGCTGATAGGTCTCAATGTAATTGTAAATAGGGGATCATCGTTGAGCAGGTTTTTCCAGTGGGGCCCTGCTGGCATCAGTTTTTGGCCCAATGCTATTTAACATATCAGTGACCTGGAAGAAAACAAAATCATCACTGATAAAGTTTGCAGCTGTCTGCAAAACTTGGAGAGCATTAAATAATGAAGAGGACAGGTCACTGATTCTGATTGATCTGGATTTCTTGCTAAACTTGGTGCAAGCAAACAACATGCAATTTAATACTGCTGAATGTATACATCTAGGAACAAAGAATGCAGATCATATTTACAGGATGGTGGACTCTATCCTGGGAAGTAGTGATTGTAAAAAAAGATATGGTGGATAATTACCCAAAAGTAAGCTCCCAGTGTGACTCAGTGGCCAAAAGAGCTAATGTGATCCTGGGATACATAAACAGGGGACTTAAGAGGTTATTTTACCTCTATACTTGACACCGATGTGACCGTTACTGGCCAGGGATGGTGCCCACAATTGAGAGGGATGTTGATAAACTGGAGAGGCTGCAGAGAAGAACCAAAAGAATGACTAAAGGATTAGAAAATATGCCTTATAGTGATAGATAGAAGGAGCTCAATCTGTTTAGTTTAACGAAGAGGAAATTAATGGGGGACTTGATTAGTCTGTAAGTACCTGTGTAGAACAAATATTTGATGCATTCTTCAATATAACAGAAAAAAGTGTAACACAATCCAGAGGTTGGAAATGTAAGTTAAGGAATTTAGGCCAGGACTACACTATAGACCTATATCAGTATAATGGCTGTTGCTCAGGGGTGTGGAAAAATCTGCTGAGCAATGTAATTCTATCAACGTAACTCCCTGTCTAGACAGCGCTATGTCGATGGGACGGCTTCTCGTGTCAACATAGCTACCGCCTTTTGGGGAGGTGGATTAACTGTGTCTACATTCGCTTCTGTAGTGCTGTAAGTGGAGACAAGTCCTCAGACTGGAAATAAGGTTTAAATATTCAGCAGTGAGGGTAATTAACCACTGGAGTAGTTTACCAAGAGTCCTGGTGGATTTCCATCACTGGTAATTTTTAAATGAAGACTGCAGGTTTTACTAAAACATACTGTTCTAGGAATGGTTTTGGAGAAGTTCTGTGGCCTGTGTTTTACAGGAAGTCAGATTAGATGGTCACAGTGGTCCCTTCTGGCCTTGGAACCTAAGAATTAAAGTTAATATTTAGTCTGGAGGTGTACATTTTATCCATCTCTAGACTGACAGTGCAGTCTCTCGATTAGTGTGAACATGTGGGCTGTAAAGCTGAGGTGTGCTGGCACCCATGTTATAAGTGTTTGTAGTCTAAAATGGGGTTCTGAACCTGAGGGTCATGACCCCCCAAGGAATATTACAGACAGATGTCCTTTCCGTTTAGAAAATTTGAAGGTTGTCTCAAGTAGATTTGTGGGAGGTCCTGAACGGGGGGAGAAAAGTCCTCCTCGCTGGTAGTTGCTATTATAATAAATGTTAAAATTACTTCTCCTAGCTCTAGTATTCTGTAAGTCTCTTTATTACTATATAATTGTATTTTCCTTTTGTTTTAAAGGAGAAACACATCTGTAATGGAACATTCGACTCGGAAGAAGAAAATTAACCTTTTAAGATAGACGATCTTGATTCCCCTTCCTGAGTGAGCAGTACAAGAGAACACTTTTAGCATAATAAGAGTGCTTCAGAACTGGATGGTTGAGGTAATGCTGGAAGAAAGCTATTTTAAATGAAGTATTGGATGGCAAGGGGGAGAGGACACTGCCTTACTCAAGGTTAATTGTTTGAAATTGGGGTGTGATGTGAGAAAATTGGATTATACCCAGAAATTACTGTAAAAAGGCAAGTTTTATACCTTTAACCACTGGTTATTCATCACTGTAGTCAATAAGTCTGTTCTAGGCAAGTGAACTAGAGGAGAAAATGGGGAGGGTTGATGTCACCTAATGTCACAAGGTCGCCACTGAATAATAAAGTGTTTACAGGACTGCAACAGGTGGGAAGGGAAGAGAAGAGCCACTGAAATCTTATGGGAGAACTACACATACCAGTAACATTCACAATACTACAAAGTGATTCATGAAAATTTTGCAGGTAAAAGTTTTTGATAAATGATATAGCCAGTATGTCTTTGTGTACT
This sequence comes from Eretmochelys imbricata, assembly GCF_965152235.1. Lineage (NCBI taxonomy): Eukaryota > Metazoa > Chordata > Testudines > Cheloniidae > Eretmochelys > Eretmochelys imbricata. Next base: position 116,231,005 of record NC_135578.1, on the reverse strand, counting down.
GCCTATCTGATTCACTTGCATATTGTAGTCTTATTGGCTGAAATCTTCTTTAAGAAAAGGGGAGATGGGTGATGCCATCTCTTTCAAAATCTCATTATTCAGCTGTTCATAGAGATGAATGGGAAGGGAGGAGAGGAAAATAATAGTAATCTCTTTAGAAAGAGAGAATTCGTTCACCTTGGCCCCCAGCTAACAGAGTACATGTACACAGGAGAAGGAGAGAGCAGAGTATTCATGAGAGAATACAGAGGTGAGAGCTTCTCAGGTGTGTGTACTTGTGTAGAATAAATTTATATGGCCTACAGATCTATGTTTGGGTGTAGGACAGGCAATGAATTAGGATGCATGGTAAGGGCTTGTTTAGACTAGAAAGTTGTTATGCTTTAACTATAGTGGTATAGTTGAAGCAGTACATATATGCATCCACAGTAGGAGAGTTGGTGTCAAAGGATGCTTTAAACCCATATAGATAGTCATGTGTGGGAAGGGGAATACTATACTGGTATGAGTCACCTTTTCATTGGTGTAACTGTGCCTGCACTAGGGTTTTTACCAGTACACCAACCTCATAGGTCAGTTAGGGGTTGGGGTTTTTTTTTAGGGTGGCGGGGGGATTGTTCTTGTTTTTTTGTTTGTTTTTTTTTGTTAACCAACGTATATTGGTAAAACTTAAGTGTAGACTTGACCTTAGTTTTGGTGTTACAGTTCTGCACTTTATCTGTGCTGTTTATAAATAGTGCTCTCTCTGTTACATTTTCATCATCCCATGAATATTTTTACAGTACCAGTAAGTTAATGCTAATTAAAAAATAAAAATGAGTCTTAATACTTGAATTTGAGTGAAAATGAATGTTGACTAGGTGAAAGACTCCTAATATTCTAATTTAGTTAGACTTTAGTCCACTAGAAAAATCAAATATATTTCTGTATTCAATGTAATTGCATTTACTGTTTGTTTTTTTTTTCCTTTTTTCTTTCTTTTGTTAGGCCTGAAAGGAAAGCATTAAGATTTCTGTTTACAGTCAGTTCAGTTGAAGTGCAATTAAACAACTATGGAAGTAGAAAATGAGCAGATATATAATGTTAACCCAACAGGTATATAACCTTAGTTTTTGTATAGAAAGTACTGTTTAATTGACGCTGGAATTCCTTTTATTTGTCAATTGCATTGTGGTGGCTTTTTTTAATCAACATATTTCTTTAAAGATCTTCATGACAAACTTGGAGAAATCTATTTAGAAACACTTCTAACTATATTGCATTTTCTGCCTGATGTATTTCGTTTAAAGTTGGAATAATTGCATGCAAATAAAATGACTGTTCCTTAGGATTTCCTCTTTTCCTCCTGTTTGTTTTTTGTTTGCAACATCCCAAGTGGTTGCTTAACTAGAATAGTAGATGATAGGGACTTTGAAGTCATAATAATCTGATGTTTATAATTACTGTCACAGCAACTAGTTGTGATGTCACAAACACAGGAATGACTTCAGGTCAAGATTAAACAAGAGCAGATAAACTCCTTTGAAGCAGAAATTTTTTGCTCTCATGTAACTGTTCCTAGGATTAAAAGCAGACGAAACATAATAGGAACATAGCATAAGAATGGCAGTACTGGGTCAGACCAGTAGTCCAGCTAGTCCAGTATCCTGTCTTCTGTCAGTGGCCAGTGCCAGATGCTGCAGAGGGAATTAACAGAACACAGCAAGTTATTGAGTAATCCATCCCCTGTCATCCAGTCCTGGCTTCTGGCATTCAGAGATTTAGGGACCTCTAGAGCATGAGGTTGCGTTCCTGATCATATCGGTTTATAAGTATTGGTGGGCCTGTCTTTTGTGAACCCAATTATACTTTTGGCCTTCACAACATCTCCTGGCAATGAGTTCCACAGGTTGACCGTTTGGTGTGAAGAAATACTTCCTTTTTGTTTGTTTAAAATCTGCTGTTTATTAATTTCTTTGGGTGAGCACTCGGTCTTGTGTTATGTGAAGGGGTAACTAACACTTCCACCACATCATTCATGATTTTATAATCTTCTGTCATATATCCCCTCAATCATCTCTTTCCCAAGCTGAACAGTCTCAGTCTTTTTAATTTCTCCTCATATTATTCCTGAGGGAATTCTGCACCAAAAAATTAAATTCTGCACACAATATTTTAAAATTCTGCATATTTTCTTTGTCAAAGAAACGCAATATAATTGCGCTAATTTCAGTTATTTTGGTAATTTATTTCAAAATACGTGTCAGTAAGTATGTCTGTAACAATACAGACAACAAAAAAGATTCAGGAAATGTTTTTTGACAAATAGATTCCTTACTAATCATATTAGTAAAGAAATTTGAGTCAGGCACATGTGCCTCTGTCCCCATGTGGCCTTGCACCCCCCTCCCATTCAGCCCCCTGGCTCAGTGCTGTCACCCCATTAGCTCCTGTGTCCCCACCTCAGTCTGTCCCCCCCCATTAGCCCTCCTGAATGCCATTGCATGACTCCCCTTCACCCCCCAGAAGCCCTTTGCGCCCTGCTCTGTCTGTCCCTCCCCCGTGTCCTGTGCCACCTCCACCTGACCTCTGCCTCCTCCCTCTCTGTGGCTGGCTACCTTGGCTTGTGAGCTGGCTTCACTCTTGTGGTGCCACAGCAGCCCCTGGTGTGTGAAAGATGTAATTGCAGCGACTCTCTCTGGCAAAATGTATTTTCTGCGGGGGTTGGGGGGAGGGAAGGGAATCTGAAGGGGACATGAATTCTGCATGTGTACAGTGGCGCAGAATTCCCCCAAGAGTATCATATGGAAGCAGTTCCATACCTCTAATTGTTGCCCTTCTCTGCACCCTTTCCATTTCTAATATATCTTTATTTGAGATGGGGCTACCAGAACTGTTCTCAGTATTCAAGGTGTGGGCATACCATGGATTTATATTGTGGCAACAGTATTTTTTGTCATATTATCTATCCCTTCCCTAATAGTTCCTAGCATTCTATTAGCTTTTTTGACTACCACTGAGCAGATGTCTTCAGAGAATTATACACGATCATTCCAAGATCTTTGAGTGGTAACAGCAGATTTAGATTCTATCACTTTGTATGTATAGTTGGGAGTATGTTTTCCAATGTGCGGCACTTTGCATTATCAACATTGAATTTCATCTGCCATTTTGTTGCCTGGTGACCTAGTTTTGTGAGATTCTTTGGTAACTCTTAGCTAAGCCCAAAGCTGACTGCGATCTTGAGTAATTTTCTACCATCTGCAAACTTTGCCACCTAACTGTTCTCCCCGTTTTCGACATAACTTATGAATACATTGAACAGCACTGATCCCAGTACAAATCCTCAGGAGACCTTGCTATTTACGCCTTTCCACTGTAAAAATGACCATTTATTCCTACCCTTTGTTTCCTATCTTTTAAACAGTTACTGATCCACGAGAGGACCTTCCCTCTTATCCCATGACTGCTTACTTTGCTTAAGAGCCATTGGTGAGGGACTTTGTCAAAGGCTTTCTGAAAGTCCAAGTACACTATATCCACTGGATAACCCTTGTCCTCTACATGCTTGTTGACCCTCTCAAAGAATTCTATTAGACTGGAGAGGCATGATTTCCTTTTACAAAAGCCTTTGTATTGCTAAACTCATCCTGATCATAAAGTTAATAGAAGATGAACTGGTTGTACTTGCTCAGTAAATACAATGAGTCTCAGGCTTTCTTTATACTAGAAAACTGGACTGACTTAACTAAATTATTGGCGATAAACCTAATGTAGGTGCACTGTAAGCAGATTAATTTTTGTTTAAATTGCTTTAGATGATCAGTTTTAAGATAAATTTATAATAAGCAAAGATTAAAGGTTTTAAGTGTGTCTACATTAGTGGTTGTATCAGTTTAACTGGATCCATTTCGCTAAACTGGTTCACTTTTTCATTATGGGTAAAGACTTACTGATGTAGAATGCTTTTTATTGCAGTGAAACTTCAAAAGGAAATATTTTTTTCTATTTGTACTTAAACTATTTATTTAAATTTTAAACACTTTTTAGAGAAGGAAGACTTGTGGCACCTTAGAGACTAACAAATTTATTTGAGCATAAGCTTTCGTGAGCTACAGATCACTTCATGAAAGCTTATGCTCAAATAAATTTGTTAACCTCTAAGGTGCCACAAGTCCTCCTTTTCTTTTTGCGGATACAGACGGCTGCTACTCTGAAACTTTTTAGAGAGAAACTTCTAGTTACTCTTCTCAAACTGCACTTAATGCATTTACCCAGCTGTGTAGTGGATGGCAAGACTATAGAGCTTAAAACATACCGGTAATTGTGTATGGCCCAGTGCCAAAACTAATGCTTAATTGTTTAACATATTCTTAGTCTAATGAAGTGACTAATTCTCACTGTGGTGTAGTTGCTTACAGAATTATAAAGGTAAGCTGTTTGTGCACGAAAGGGAAAAAGTATCTTCTCAATAGCCTTTGTTCAAATTTCTTTTTTTTAAAATAGTCATGTTAGGGTTAATTGTAAGAATGTAATGTTTCAGCATTGTAACAATGTGTTGGCCCTTCCAGGTTGAGGAGTACTTCTGGGAAGATTTCCACATTACTGATCTAGAGACTGAGACCAGAATTGAATGACAAGGGTTGACTGTAGCTTCACTCTTGTCACGCTGCCTGGTATACAACTAAGAGTGCCAATCTCAGGTCATATTGCCAAAATACAGGGCATGTATCTCAGACTGGTGGTATATTCTATCACCAAGCCAATAAACAATGTGTGCTTTCAGAGTACTATACTAGTTATTATGGAGCCAGAGACAGTCCCCTTCAGGCACTCTAGCCCCTCCTGCACCACCCAGACTTCTGTGATAAATGACCATTAAAACCAGAAATAGCATATATTAGGTTCTTCCAACTCCAAAGAGCCAGACACACACACCCCAGATCAACATGTACTTACAGGATCTCACCAAATACCACGCTGCAGCCAATCTTTAGTAACCTAACTAAAGATTTAGTAATAAAAAAGAAGGTATTAAATGGTTAACATGAATCATCTACAAATTCTGAATTCAGCTGTAATGTATATCAGGATAATAGGGTTGATGTTAAATCTGCCAGTTTGTAAAAAGTTTCTCTGGTGCCTCTCAAATATTGGGGTCCTCAGTCCATTGTTCAAAACTTTTTTTTGTTAGAAATCACAGTCCAGAAATGTAGAACAGGAAAGAGGCAAAGAAATGTCACACTCTCCAATTTATATCCCTCAGTCCATGTGCATGGAAAGTTACTGTCTCAGACAAGGAGTCCGGGATCATATGTTCTATGTGCCGTGCTGAGTCGTGAGGCATTCATTGTCTACATGCTCTGAGGCATCCTCAGGAAGAGTTGATTCTCTTTAATGGCCTATCAACCATAACTGGCTGGCTTTGATTTAAATTTGTCTTGGGCATGTTACCCAGGAACACGTTTGAGATACAAACACATAGCAAAGATTCATAACTTCATATACAGTGATAATACATGAATATAAACAGGATAACATTGTTCAACAGATCACAACTTTTCCAGTGATACCTAACAAGGCATACTTTGCACAAGATTTATTGCCATTGTATAATGGTGGTTGCCACAATAATAGAGGGTCACTTTTTTTTTTTTTTTTTTTTTTTTATATATATAGTCACAACTCTCTCTTCAGTAGTAAGGGCAAAGCTGGCTCAGGGTAATTCTCACCCAGTCTCTTCCTGAGAAGCAAGAGAGCAGGGATCGCTAGGAAGAGTAGTTTTTTGGTGGCTGAGTTGTAAACCTGGGCTGGGGAAGGGCATTGTGGGAGATAAGAGGGTAAGTAAACCCCAGGTGTAAGCATTGTGTCCGGAAGTGTTTGCAGAACCAGCCCAATAAAGTTTAGTGAAACACTTTCTATTTGTATGCCGTCGCACCTAGGTAAAGATTCCAATTTTTTAAAAAAGTTGTTTTACTGCTTATCAACCAATAAGCCAGTTTTTAATTGGTGGCATGCTGAGAAACTTCCAAGTTTTTACTTTTGCACTTTATTATCTCTTATTTCTATTGCAGCCAGTGGTACTCTGTGAATTTTACTTAAGGAAAATGGATGTTTTACTGAGTTCGAGGGACATTACAAACCAAAGTAGCTCCATGCTTGTTTACAGAACCTCTTTACATGGTTTATCTATTTGTAAATTGTTCATTCAGTTGCTCTTCACCCACCCACATACATGTTCTTTGGCATATAGCCTAGGCAGAGGAGAAAGGGAGAGCTTTATTTCCCATTATGCCACTGCACCGGCAATGGAAAAGCAACAAATTTGCCTTAAATAAAAGTAATTGGAATGTGGTCAGGTACTTTGGTTCAGCAACCTTACATCTAATGTTTCTTTTATATTACAGGTTTCCATTTTAAACATGTAATTTTTTAAAATCATGATGAATATTTTGTATATGCTTAAAGCAGTGACTAGATTTTTCTTTGTGTCTTTTCTCTTTTGAGAACTTGATCATCTAAGTGACACTCCATTTTCTGGTGAGGAAGAAAATGGTGGAAGTGAGGAAATAAAGACAGAAATCAATGGAAATTGGATAGCTGCATCTTCCATTAATGAAGCTAAAATTAATGCTAGAGCAAAGAGGCGGTTAAGGAAAAATTCTTCTCGTGATTCTGGGAGAGGAGACTCTGTTAGTGATAATGGAGAGGCACTGAAAAGTGGAGTCACTGCACCAACAAGTCCAAAGGGAAAATTTCTGGACAGACGATCCCGGTCTGGAAAAGGAAGGGGACTACCAAAGAAAGGTTGGTGTAGCCTACTAAGAAGTGTCTCTGCTTATGGGCTCTTGTCCAAAGGCATGTTTTTCCATTAGGATTCTCTTCTCCCGAAACAACATTTTCTGTCTATCCTCCCATTCAGTAGTTCTTTTTTTAATGGTTGTATGGGGATGGCCACAGCAGATAGCTATCCTATCTTTAATAATGGATGTGGTATGCATGCACACATGCATTATTCATTATATAAAGCACAATCAACTTCTTTGGGATACTACATTGTATTGTACATTATGATATAACAATCTACAGATCTTGAGGCTTACAATGGAATTTATATCAGGGATACTCCCTTTAATAACTTAAAGCACAATTATTTCAACCTTCAGCACTCTTCATGCTGCCTCATGTTGCTTACAGTTTCCTGACTCAAGTGGTGCAAAGCCCAAATGGCTGGGAGTGGAAAGATATTCTGCAAATACTTCTGCATAGTCTGGAAAATCTGAGACTTACACACATGTGCCCGAATGAGGCATGATAGTATGGAGATACTTTGAGCTCAACCCAGCATTTACCATAAGCTGGCTGTCTTTTTTCACTTTTGCATGTTTTGCCAGGTGGTGCAGGCGGCAAAGGTGTTTGGGGTACACCAGGGCAAGTATATGACGTGGAGGAAGTGGATATTAAAGATCCCAACTACGATGATGACCAGGTGAGCAAATGTTTTATTATATACAGTGCAAGTTTGAGATGGAAATAGCCTTTTTATTCACTGTAATTGATGTCACATTTGTAAAGGCTTGATCCTAAAGATGTTAAACACTCTGACCCTGATAAAGTGGATGCTTTAACTTTTTAAGCGCATGAGTAGGCCCATTCACTTACAAAGAGGTTGGAGTAGCCTGCTAAGGTGGTCTTGGTTTGTCTAGTGGGACTACTCATGCTTAAATTAAACATTTTGCTTAAAGTGCTTTGCTGGATCAGGGCCATGGTACTTAGCACCTTGCAGGATTAAGCTCTAATTCTGTATTTAAATTTAAAAATTCAAGAAAAAATGTTTTTCTCAGTCCTCTAAGAAAAAACTACCAAATTAATAACATTTTAATTACAATTTAATCTTTTTATAAAAATGCCTACATTCTTGTATTGGTTTTGTGAATGCTAGTTTTGTAGTAAACCATCAGGGTCTCTTACTACAATAATATTTTGCAATGTTAAGTTGGTATCAACAGAAGTGAAAACAAATTCCATTTTCAGTATTTCATTACTCTAGTGTTGGTACTGATTTTTTAGGCGCCTATTGCATATGGAGAAAAAGAGTAGTAGACAAATCAGATTCTTGGCATATACTTTATGCTAAAGACACAGAGGTATAACTGCAAGTATGCGTGGTAGCTTTTTCTCTTCTTTGTTTTAAATTATTAGACATGAACACTAAATACTTCAGGTCTCTGAAGGAGTTCAAAGCCAGGACAGCTTTGTTTTTAACTTTCTGCAGTCGCTCATTGTACAGACTCTGTGCAGTTGGTAGAGGGGGAAAAACTGCTTATATGTTCCTTATCTTCAGTATTTGGGTATGAACCAAGATAAAATCAATTTCAAGGTGGAACACTGTGGCTTTTTAATACCGTGGTGCACATCAAATCTAGGAAATCAGCTTGATGCTCTGCTTTGAAGGTAAAATATAGATCTAATGGCTGAAGTCAAAAGGTTCTTTAACGGTGGTGTTGGCACCGCTGCCCACACTGTGTCACAGCTTAAGGGGGTGTATCTTGACAGCTAAGTAGAGAGATGCATAAAGTAGTCACTTGTATTTTGGCCCTCTCAAATAGTGTATAGTAGCTTGTTGAGGGCTGAGAATAAATAGTCTGAATCTAAGGCTACAGCCAATATTTAAAGAGCCTAGGACAGAGGTCCCCAAACTCTGAGGTGCATCCCCTAGGGGGGGTGCTGAGGAATGTTCGGGGGGGCATGGCGGGGCCTGGGCCAGCCCCCACGGTGGGTGGGGCGGGAGGCACCACCTAGCCCTACTCCAACTGTGGGTTTGTTCCTGGCCCTAGCCCTGCCCCCAGCTGTGGCCCCAGCCTTGCCTCCTTGCTCCTGTCTGTGCCCACCCTGGGGGCCGGGGGGGTGGGGAGGGTGTGCTCCTGGCAGGGATGCAGACGGGGTAAGCAGGGGGCATGACTGTGTGAAAAGTTTGGGAATTTGGGGCCTAGGATAAGTGTGTCAATGTCCACCCTCAAGTGTGGCTTTCCCTTCCAGTGCTTACAGTTGAGTGGATCACAGGGAGTTATAGACCCAGTTTAAAAAAAACAAACAAACTCCCAAAATTTAAAAATCAAGCCGAACTGCTATGTTCAGACCATGTTAAGTATTGATTTCCTGTTTAGCTTCCCCATTAGGCAGCACCATGTTACACCTTTTGTCCAAGCTGTACTCTTCCCTGTGATGGCTCTCTTGTACATGGAGGCTGCAGTTCCCCTCTGAACTACAACTTAATACCATATGCAGTGTGCAGCACAGACTCTGTCATGGTGGTCCAGGACAGTAATATATCTATTTCTGTCCCCCCCAACCCGACATAATCTGTTACCAAATTGTCCTTCCATCCCATTCCTTCCACACACACACATCCCTATCTACCTGCTTACCTATGAATATTAGCAGGTCAGTCCAGGAGGAGTGGGGAAGTGAGGGATATGGAGCAAGATTGGCTGTGCTGGAGTTCTGGTTCTTAGGCTTATATTGCCCTGCAAGGTCAGGCTTCCCAGTGGCCAATTGCTGCATGAACTCTTCCCCCTTGTGAGTGCCTCTAACTGACTTTACCAAACACCCTGAAAATTAAATGCCCAGTCCTTTCCCTCCTTCACACTTTTTACATGTTATTGGCTGTCGGCCGTGTAGCTGTTATGAAAAACAGGCTGCTTCTTGATTGGGAAGGGTAGAGTAGCTTGTGGGGAAAGATACAAGGTGTCTGGTTAAGCTTTTGCCTTCCTGCAGGGCTGGATATGAGTTTGTCTCCTTCCCTTCCATATATAGTACATGACAACTTTGTTTCTAACAGTATGGTGCCAGAAGAATCCTAGGTGCTTACAATGTTGGAAGTTACAATGTTACTTACTTGTAAATAGAAAAGGAGTACTTGTGGCACCTTAGAGACTAACGAATTTATTTGAGCATGAGCTTTCGTGAGCTACAGCTCACTTGCATCTGATGAAGTGAGCTGTAGCTCACGAAAGCTCATGCTCAAATAAATTCGTTAGTCTCTAAGGTGCCACAAGTACTCCTTTTCTTTCTGCGAATACAGACTAACACGGCTGTTACTCTGAAACCTGTCATTACTTGTAAATACAGCTTTTATATTTTAGGGAAATGTAATCTTTGTTCCAGAACTGATCAGCTTCCACAAACTGATTACAAAGGCATGGTGCAGTCATTGCTGATAGAAATCTTGGCTGCTAGTACCAAAGATGATTTAAAAGCATTTAAGCTCTGCAATAAAGAGAGCAAGGGAGATGCTGTTGCTGTTTAGATTCAGTATCTGATTTCTTTTATTTATTTTTTTTTTAAACAGGAGAATTGTGTCTATGAAACTGTAGTTCCACCTTTGGATGAAAGAGCATTTGATAAAACTTTAACACCAATGTTACAGGAATACTTTGAACATGGAGATACTAATGAAGTTGCGGTATGTCTGATAAGTTGTATTTTTAAAAATATCACACTTGACATGGGAAGTCACAGCCAGTTACAAACGAGATTATTGAGGTGCTGATATGGAAATGCACAGTTAAAGCATCCAAACAACCTTCTCTCTGCCCTTGTAGTGATCATTTGAATTTTTTTAAATTAAATCTTTAAACTGTTTTATTAATATTTTTTTATTAAAATGTTAATATATTTTCTTCAAATCTTATTTAGGAGATGCTGAGGGATTTAAATCTTGGTGAAATGAAATACAGTGTGCCAGTGTTGGCCGTATCATTGTCATTAGAGGGGAAGGCTAGTCACAGAGAAATGACATCTAAGCTCCTCTCTGACCTTTGTGGGACAGTAGTGAGCACAAGTGATGTGGAAAAATCGTTTGATAGGCTACTTAAAGAACTACCTGAATTGATGTTGGATTCTCCCAGAGCGCCACAGGTATGCCTACAGACAGCCCTTTGCACCAGATCTTTGACTTTGGCCTCCATGGCTAGTGTTGTTCAATTTACACCTTATTTCATGAAGCAGTTTATGTATTTTAGTGGCATTATCATTTATATGCTATAGCTCCCTTCTGTCTCACCACGCCCCTTCCTAACTCCCAGATTGATGTTTTAATTTGAGAAGTTTCCCTTTTTGTTTTTTTAAATTTGTGTAGCAAAACTAACCCTTATTCAAGTAGTCTCCCTAGAGGTGCCCCACTTCAGGTGTGCATGTGCCCCACTTACCTCTGAGCAGAGATTTTTTTGTTCGTAGTAGTGCCCATTTTTAGCCCTTGCTGGCACTCCAGATATTCTTGTGCCCCATTGCAAGGATACATAAAGCTGTGAAGGCAAACTGCCCTCAGTTCCTTCTCAGCTGCCTAATGGCTTGAGACAGAGCTTCCACTGTGCACACTTCAGCTTTGCTCTAGCTTGGCCTCAAGTCTTTAGTTCAGTTTTAGTTCTTTTGATAATCGTACTGTAGCACAGAGGGTCTCCTGTTCTTTGCAAACAACTCTTATCTCAACCTGACAAACGCATGTCTTGCAGGGTATTTATTATTCATCAAGAGTAGCATGGTAAGGAATCTACGGAAAGCTCTTAACTTGTCAAGGTTCATAATTGTTGCAAGCTGTACGTACATGTAATATATAAAGAATATATTTATATAGAAAATATGCTTTATAGACTTGACATAAAAGTTAGTCACTCAGGGACAATATGTTTCTGTGGTGTCCCATTCAAGCAGGAGGGAGTTGTCATATCAGCCTAGTTTGTTATGATGTAAAGCAAGACTAGGTTGTTTAGCCTTGCTCTATCCTAAAACTGTCAATGGGGGTAAAAAAGGAACATTACAACAGACAAAACCTTACAAAGGCTCAGCCTGTCTGAATAAAGACAAAAGACTGATTCAATATCGGAGAGAGAGGAGGAAGACACTCTTCCTCCTTTCAGTGAGGAGACATCTTGGGAGCAGGGATGTTCTCATGGAAAAATTGGATCCTGGTTCCTGTGAAGCCAGCCAGCTCTTTAACAGACTGAACTTGGCAGGGAAAACTTACTTTATTAAATAGGAAAGGTAACTATTAATAAGCGTAGACAGGTTTGTAGGTTTTAGGATTTTGTTTTGATTTCATTTGTTTCCACCACTCTCCGGTTCTTAGTTAACTCTGTATTCTTTTTTAAGTAAACCTACTTTTGTTTTGTTGTAAGTGCTCACATGTGATGTGTGTATTTAAAAAAAATTATTTATTTATTTATTTATTTTTTTACAGGAACAGTAGTTTAAGGTAAAACTAGTGAACTGGGGTACACTGCTCCTTTGGGGGCAGAGGATCTGGGATTTCTTTGATTAGCCAGAGACGGGCTGGATATCACAAGGGAATGATTCAAAGGGACTCTGGGGCTGGGGTACACCTGTTCATCTGCAAGGGAAAAACAGGGCTTGAACAGCCCAGAGGAGAGAGCTCCCTAACACCACCAGCCTGTTAGCCATTCAAGCAAACACCCAGTTACCACAAGCAAGACTTCATTGTGTTGCAGGCAGGTGGGTAACAAGGTGACTCTCAATCCTGGGTACCCAGAGAACCATCACAAATACCTTTTAAGTTTATTTGGGGGGTTTATATTTAATACCCTGCCCCCCAAATTCTGAGGGGTTTGCCTGAGGGGTTATTGTCGACCAGGTATTCCAGTATCCCTGGGTTTCAAGTGTATCCCATATCTGGTGTGTGGGAGATACCCACATCTCAGCCAAGTGCAAGATCTCAGTTTCTAAAAGTAGATCTAGGAAAAAAATAGATTAAACTTTGGCTCCTCGTGATGGAATACTGCCTCTGACCAGCCTTGAATCCAGGCCTAGATACCACCCCCACTGCCCTGGACATCCGCCTCCGAGTGATCAGGGTGATGTTGACTCCCCAACCCCCACCTAGGTCTTCATAATCTTAGATCTTCCAAGAACAAGCATTCTGGATCTCCTAAGATAGAGCCTACGTCAAAAGAGCTTCAGTCACCATCAAGATCGACCATTTGGGACTTTTTTATTCTCGTACCCTCCTCACAACTAAAAGAGTTGTGAGGGTTGTTATGGAGCATGGTAGACAACATCCTACTGAGTCTACACTGGGTCAGTAAAGACCAAAAGCACCTCAACCTCTTTGGGTGTAAAAACTTCTCCTGTGCAACGCTCCAGTTTAGAAAAGAGAATTATCAGACTTTGATGGCAAACTATGATCACACCAAATATGGCAAACTCAACACTTTTTTTAAATGATCATCTTTCCTTCAGAACACTGGGAACAGTTCTAGGCTACCATAACTAAGGGTCATCTGTCAGCACGGACCGTCTTGCAAGCTTCCCTACATGCAGTTGACACTGCAGCTTGTTCCATCTCAACTGCTATTGTCATGTCAAGCATCTTGGCTGCAGCTGTCGGATTGCCTAAGGAGGTTCAGATTACTGAAGAAGACCTTCCCTTTGGTGGACTGATGCGTGAGTGAGTCCACCAACTAATCCTTGCACACCTTTACTGGATTCAAGGGCCACACACAGGTTTCGGTGTTTATATGCAACTGCAGATAAAAGAAAATTTAGCAGAGCCCAAACGACAGAGAAATCCCATCTGGTCCAATTCTTCAGCTTTCATAGACCAGCCAAACTGCCTTAGAGACCAAGATATCAAAAGAAGAGGCCTCCCGCTATGACCACTAATATCAGCCAGCCTTGTGTCATCATTTAAACCTCAAATTTGGTGGTGTAGTTGAGGGTTCAGAACAACTCTATCTTGGGATTCTTCAGTTACAACATACTACCTGCTTCCCTTCCTTTGGAGATAGTTTCTCCAGTTTTCAACCTGTATGGGAGCAAATTACATCTGACGACAAATGGGTTTTGGAGGTTATAACCTCAAGTTACTCAATCCATTTCCCTGTCCCTCCTTAGGGACTCTCTTTTTCACGAACATTTGCTGAGACAGGAGACCACCTCCCTTCTATGCATAGGAGCCATGGAACTTGTTCTAGTCTGCCACAGAAGGAAGAGGTTTTACTCCAAGTAATTTCTGGTCCCCAAAAAAGAAGGGGGGATGGAGATCAATATTAGATCTTGACTTCCAGACACCTTCATGAAATTACAGAAATTCAGAATGGTAACTCTTGCAAATATACTTCTGTCATTAATTCCGGAGATTGTTTTGCAGCCTCGACCTCCAGGGCACATACCTTTTGTAAGAGGAGTGAATGGCAACGTGAAAAGTATCTAGTATAGAGTGCTCCGCTTCAGCCTTTCATCTGCCTGCCAGGGTATTTCCAAAGTCCTAACAGTAATAGCTCTTCACCTTTATCAGTGAAGAAGAAGACTCTTCCCCTACCTTGACGATTGGCTGTATGATGCATGACCAGAACTTGAAGTTCTCTCTGCAATACAGACAGCCATGATCCTATTCTGCAACCTAGAACCTCAAAATGATACAGAAAAATCCATTCTAACTATACTTCAACAGATTTCATAGAAGCTTCTTTGGATGCTGTAACATTCAGAGTGTGCCTCCTTATGGACAGACTTAGGACACTGACAAGACTTACTGCCAAAATTCAAAATAAACCCCCATACCAATGGCAACAAATTGCCTCCAACTGCTGGGTCGTTTGGCAGGTTATACTTTTTGTCACACAACATGCCAGCTACATCTTTGCTGTGTCCAGGTTGCTCCAGAATTGTTTATATCCCCAACAAACATGGTCTAGGCAAGTTGGTGTCTATCCCTGGTTGGGTGCTAGATTCACTTGGTAGAACGACCTATCCAAAGGCTGTGCAGGAGTTCCTTTACCCACCCTCTGCCTATCATCTACCATAATTTTGGATGCACCAGTTGTGGGATGGGGAGCTCTGCTTTGGTGGGGGAACACACTATCCAGAACAAATGGTTGTCTCAAGTCTCTCCTACACATCAACCTCCTAGAATTATGGGCAATCAGAAATGCCTGTATCCACTTTGCTTCCTTAATCAGAAGCCAGTCTGTCAGTCATGAGACAATGTAGCCTGAACATTCTACCTAAATCATCAGAAAGGGATGAGATCCCCTTTTTTGTGCTAAAGCAATAAAGCTATGGAATTGGTGTATAGCCAATCACATTCTCTCAGCACACCATGACTGATGCTCTGAATTCTCCCAGGATTATGAGTGGGAGCTGGACCCTTGAACCCTCAGATTTTTCTGACCTGGAGGTTTCTGCAAGTGGACATCTTTGCAGCTGCCGCCAACAAAGTGCGAGAAAGTCTGGGTCATCAGTCTTTGGGAGATGTCTCTCATTTGTTGAAATGAGGGGCCTTCTCTGCATATCCTCCAACACCATTGATTCCGAAGGTATTGCACAAGATCAATCAAGACAAAGCCAGAGTTACTCTAGTTGCACCAACTTGACTGAGGCTGGTTTGGTACGCTTACCTGATGTGCCTTGCTTCTTTTCCATCTTTTCAGCTTCTGACCATTTCCTGTCTGCTGTCTCAGGATACTGGTCTGTCTCTCCATCCTCTAACTCTGGCACTGTTAAATGTACCAATGGTTCAATTTGCTAAGCAGCAACCTGGGCATCAGTGCACACTTTCTCCGTGCAGTACACGTTGATACATGCTTCTAGATTGGTGGTGGTTGTCATGGCAGTCCTTTCTTCAGTATTGGATTCAGCTCCAAAGACCTGTCTTTCTTCAAGGGATACCACTCAGGAGTCACCTGAAGTGAAGCCCCCACAGGCCAATATTAAAAGAAAGAGAAGTTACCCATCTTGTGCAGTCACTGGAGTTCTTCTAGATGTGTGCCCCTATGGGTACTCCACTACCTGCCTTCCTTCCCCTGTGCTTCAAAGTTTTATCTTGCGTGACTTCATAGTAGAGAATGAGCTGAGGGTGGCATGCCTGTACATTTGTGTATATCCTTGGTATGGGGCATGAGGATGACAAGCTCATGACTAGATCAAATGGGCACTGCTATTGAAAATCTCCAATCAAAGATGCATGGGGTCTGTGTGCACCCAAAATGGAGCACCCATAGGGACATACGTCTTGAATAATTCCAGCTACTACTCAAGGTGAATAACCTCCACATTTTAAAAACAAAACCTAAATAACTATGCAAGTTTAAAATGTCTGTTCGGAAATCCTGTGGAATTCAGTGTCTCAAAAATATTTCTCTTCTGTTGCAGTTAGTGGGCCAATTTATTGCTAGAGCAGTTGGAGATGGGATTTTATGTAGTACTTACATAGACAGCTACAAAGGCACCGTGGATTGTGTCCAGGCTCGGTAAGTGATTGCTCTTTGTAGTTAGTGTTTATAGTTCAGTTGTTGTTTTGTTTTTTTTTTTAATTCTGAGCAAGCAAACCAGTAATTTGGTATTTTAAAATAAAGTAGGTGTGGCCACTCGCTTCTATTATAAAAACAAGTCAAGAACAACAACAAAAACCCTCAAAGGAAGCCTGTCACACACACAACCACCCCAGACTTTTAAACCAAGAGATACTAAACGTTTCTGGCAAACTCGATCTTAGTATCTAGTCGAATCTATTTAACTCGGCAGTAAACTAAATTTGACTAGCATTTTTGCAAACTGAATTCTTACAGTTTAACCTTTCCTCAGCCACTTAAAAAGAGTTTACTAACTTATATTTAAGAAAAATTCTGATCAAATCAGAAACTATTAGGGAGCGTTTTGCTTTAGAAAAAGACTTCATATGACCAGTAGGTAAATACAGCGTCAGGAGAAGCAACATAAGGATTTTGTGAAATAAACAATTAAACCCTTTTTGCTTCTTGTCTTGTGAAGGTTTGACATTCTGTGCAGCACTTTCTCAAACTTTCTGTTGTCCTATATGTATATGAGGACTCAGTTTCAGAGTCAAAACTGTTTGAAGGAGCAGCCTATGTGCAAGGGGTGGGGAGGAAAAGAGACTTTTGAAAAATACCTTCAGATTTTGGAAACATCAGTTTTTGTGTGTAGTATTGACTTTTCAGGCTTGGTTTTTGGAGGTGTTGAGCACTCATAACTTCCATTGACATAAGTTAGTGCTGTTGGTACTTCGTACCTCTGAAAACTAGGCTACTGTTTAGGTTTCCTATCTTTGGGCACCCAAGTGTGAAAACTTTGTCATTCAATTATGAAAATCATTTTACTGTGGTTGAAGGATTTTTGGTCCCAGTAATTAAGTATATTCATACATTTAGCATGGCCACCTCCACTTTTGAGACAGTTACTTCTCACCTCACCTAGCCACTCCCAAATAGTGAGTACAGTTCTCCATAATATGGCTACGATCAGCCTGAATAAATGGCTGAGTATTCCTCCCTGTTCAGGTATATGGTAGACAATCTGGATCTAAGATTTTTCACACCCAGTTCCTCTTCCCAGTGAGGTGGCAAGCTTCCCTAGTTCCCCTGTCTCTTTGGAAACTCTGTGTATGGTGTTCCTCTGCTGAAGCACCATTTTGTCTCCAGACCTTGGGCGTCCCAGAACTCTTTGAACCCAAAGGGACTAACCATTCTCCAAGGTAAAGGCACTTTAGGTTTAGCCACGTGTTTGGAGACTTAGATTACTAAGCAAATGCAGGGCCTTGAGAGACCCCAGATTTTACTCTAGAGGGAATCCAATACGCTTTTCCACTGGGTAGAGGAATGTCTGAGGTCCTGCCTTGACAGTTCAGGTAGGCTGCTACTACTATGTCCCTATCAAAATGTAGCTGAAGGGAAAAGTTGGTGGGGAAGAGATCTTCAGGAAGCTCACCTGATGGCTGTCAGTTCCAGGTTGTCAGTGTGGACCTTGCATTGCTGAACAGACCGTGTCTTCTGAACTATCTGTGATGAAGTGTGAGCACATCATCTGAAGAGGATGGCATTTGTGATGTATATTTGTTGGGTTGCCTTGAAATAAGGGGTAAACTTTCTTGGAGTTGGATCTCCCTAGTCTCTTATTGTGGGAAGTTATTACTAGTTGTCATCTTGTGTCAAATGAGGGAAGGATAGTTGATGATGATGAAGAAGAAGAAGAAATTTGGAACATATCCTGTCTCACAGAACCAAGTCTTGACATAAGGGAAACTCCTTGTTTTCTTTCTTCCCTCCTCTGTAGTGAATTTATGTAAATAATTTTGTAATACAACCTTTGCTTTATAGAGCTGCATTGGACCGAGCTACTGTGCTGTTGAGTATGAAAAAAGGTGGAAAGCGTATAGACAGTGTATGGGGATCAGGCGGTGGACAGCAATCTGTAAAACATCTTGTTAAAGAGGTAGCTAATTTTTACAATACCTGTCTTGTGGGGTTGGGTGGGTGTGTGTATCAACGCTCATGCAGATTGACTAGGAGGGAGGAAAGAGATGCATTACCCCTGCACCTAAATCGTATTCTGCTGTTTTGAAATGTGTATTTATCATGAATTAAAGATGTTGACCGTTACATTGACTGAAAAGGATGTTTGTCCTCTGTAGGCTTGTGTAGTACTTCGTTTTGTACAATGAACACCCTAAAGATAATACCTGTAATTAAGAGTTTATGATCTTAAAAAAGATAAGAAGCCTGAGAAATCCAGAGGTGGGGATGATTGTATTTAATTAGTCTCCCTTTTGGCCTTATGGCTGGAGGGTAGCTTTTTCAGAGACTCCAATTAGGATAGGGAAGAAGCAGCAGCAAGCTTGGGATACATTCCAGATACTAGTAGAAAATTTAAAGGAAGGAGTCTGTGACTTTGAGGTTGCAAATCTGGCTTAGTTGGAGAATGATCATGCCACCATAAGTAACAAAAAATGGGAGAAGATTTGGAGAAAAGAGAATGAGTTTGATCTTAGCCATATTAAGCTTGATTGTCCCATGTGCATCTTATCAAGCATTATTTCTAATTATGGGCTGCATGTTAAACATGTGTATGCAGACGCTGCATCTTTTGAAATGGTGTCTAGATAAGTGTTCAGCTTCATACTATCTGTATAGTTAGACATAACTTCTCAATTTAAGATGTGTGTTTATTAAAACACTAGTTGCGGTTTGGGATACAAGTTTTTTTTTAAAATGCATGTCACTAGCTTGTTGCTCAGCTGAGCAGTGGATTTGTCAGATTAATTGTCAGATTGTAAATTATACCTAGTGTGTTTTTTTGTTTGTTTTTTAACAAACCAAATAGATTGATATGTTGCTGAAGGAGTACCTACTTTCTGGAGATGTATCAGAAGCTGAGCGTTGCCTTCAGGAACTAGAAGTGCCTCATTTTCACCATGAACTTGTATATGAAGTAAGACAGAAATCAGACTCCTTTTTATAACTTTTTTAAATTGTGGATAAATGAGCAGACTCTAGGTTTAATTTCAGGGTGGATGTGCAAGTAATATTAGTGGAATCTGAAGTTCAGCTCCCAACTATTAACGTTATCAGATATATCTAAATTCTCTAAGTATAGTGCATGCTACTTGTGCTTGGGTAAACTGTTGGTGCCTTCAGGAAGGTGTAAAATTAAACTGTATTTATTACATGAACAGGACAGTTACTGGATATGTTGTACTGAAAGAGCCATTTCACAGTTGTCTGCTGTGGAATAATGGCGAGAAAAAACCCATGCTTGTTTTGTAGTTTTGTTAAACCGAGATCATGTTGTTGGTAGTGCTGTGAGCTATTTATTACAGCAGGTTTCAAGCAGATGGATTGCTCTTTTTAATAGGTCTTTTACCACTTCTGTTAAGTTATACAGTCAATCCTTCACCAGTGGAGGATTGCTCCCTGGGGTATACTGTCTAATCTATTTTAAATGCCCTGAGAGAGGGAGGAGAGACTATTCCACAGTCTAATACTGCCTTCTGTCAGTACATTTTTGCTGATACTGAACCTAAATTTTTCCTTTTTTATAAATTTGCTTCTTTGTTCTCAAGAAGCTCTTTCTGTCGTGGTGTTTACACCCTTCAAATGTGTGTAAATTTTAATTCTCCATTGTGGTGTCTGTTTGATGCAAACACATGAAATCAGAAAGTAGAGCCATCCACACTGCTGCTAACTGATGCCTGAGTACAGGGTCATGTGATTTAGAGTACCTCTAGAAATAGTCCAGAAAGCTTTTGTTTTTTCTCTCCTCTTCACTGGTGGTTTGTATTCCTATGGCAACATCTTCCTTGTTTTTATGCTTCCTATCCTTACTCAAATAATTTTTCCACCACATACTTTTTTGTTATATTGTAGTATACTAGCATTGTATGCACGTGATAAATATACATTTCTCCATGTGGAAATTTTACAACTCTGTTTGCAGCATTCACTTTTTATTTCTTGTAAGATGTACTTTTGCACGGTCTTTTAGTTAAACACTTCGTCTTGCTTTATTTTAGGCAATTGTGATGGTTTTAGAATCAACTGGAGAAACAACCTTTAAAATGATGCTTGATTTGTTGAAATCCCTCTGGACGTCTACTGTCATTACTCTGGACCAAATGAAAAGAGTAAGTGTATTTTTCCAAAATAGAATTGGAATAGTAATTCACAAAAAATTGTGTGTTTTCAAATGTCATTCCTGTTTTACACCTTTCCTTAAACTGTAGATGGTGATCCATTGTTATCAATGGTACTGCTATGGTTCTGTTTGCCCTCCGGTGACTTGTACAAATAGGCTTTAGCTGATGTTACACATTTATTGCTTTATTTTGGAATCAAGGCGGTAAAAATGCATTTTAACAGTGTTGTCTTGTGGCACTTCAGAGTTGAGAATAATTTAAAATATGTTCTAATAACAAGGAAACTTTGAGGTGTCTTACTGAATTATGTGCTTTAATTACTAAAAATTTAAATCTTTCATAATGTTGCAATATAAAATAGGGATGTTTTTATGGAGTTTGACCAGCCATACTTACTGAAGTACCTTATTTGGATTTACTTGATTTTGTAAAAAAAATTAATTAGAGTATAAAAACAAAATCATTTAGCTATATCTGAATTAAATTGTGGTTCTGCCATAAGTCCTGAACAAGTGACAGCATATAGCTGTGTTGTCCCATACACTGGAAACCACTCTGTGACACATTCACAATTTAGTTTCCATCTCCGCCATACCGTCTGCGCCGCTTCCCTTGCTCTGGGGGAAGTGATTTGTGTCAGGCACGGATTTTTCAGCTGTCCGAGCTGGTGTGTTAGGGAGATGGCCCATTCTTTGCTTAATGATCAGAGGAATAGTAAAAACTCCAGAAACTGCTCCCTCTCTGATGTCACTACCCATGCGACTGTAATGTACAGGCAAGTTAGGCTGGTGACAGTCAGGTCCTCTGATTTTTGGGACTCTTAAAATTCAGTTCATCTACCTAGGTAAGTAGATACATCTAGGTAATACTGTATTCTGTAGTGTGGTGTTAACTTGCACCTGAGATGGTATAGATTCCTTGAAATTATTTTTAATACTTTTTAAAGATAAATAAATTACTTGGATTATTATCCCTTCAGAGTATAAAAGGGGTAATCTTTCTTGTAGCAAAATGTGACTTCATTACACTAAGTCCGATATTGCAGGGTTATGAACGAGTTTACCGTGAAATCCCAGATATTAACCTGGATGTGCCACATTCATACTCTATGCTTGAGCGGTTTGTAGAGGAATGCTTTCAGGCTGGAATCATTTCCAAACCACTGAGAGACCTCTGTCCTTCAAGGTACTTTTTCATTTAATTATAAACAGAGCTGTTATATTAAGTTTGCTTGACATTTTCCCATTCTAAGACCCTGTCTTCAGTTGCTTAGAACTTTGCCAAACTTTAAGCATTTAGACTGAAACTTTCCATGCTGGGTACCTGCCTGAGGCTGACTTCTTTTGGAAAATATCGGCCAAAAGGGTAGAGCAGTTGCTGAGAATGAACCTAGGAAATAATACATTGTTTGGTCACTGTTTAAAAAATCGTGCCACCTTTTTCTTTGGAAAGCTCTAGAGCTCCCATGCTTTGGACCAGGAATTTGAAATTTGGCAGGAGGTGGCCGTTGTCAGGGATGTGTCTTTTGCCATCCCTATGAAAATCTGCCCAAATTTGGTCAATTTATAAGCCTTTGAAAACTCAGTTCACACATGCTCTTATACGTCTTAGATTTTAACCGCTACATTCCCCAAAGATTCCATCTGCACTTGGCATATGCCGCTCCAGGACTTTCCCTGTAATTGCAGTTCCAGCCTGCTGCTGGCCATGCCTGAACTGAGAGCAGGGAGACAGTCTCATCTGTGTTCTCAAGGAGACCCCCTTTTCGGTAGCATGAAGTTGCCTGATTTGAATGCAGATGGGACAGCAGCGTTAGAAGGAGAACTGGAAATAGCTGTGTGAAGAGATTTGGACAAGGAATTGGGGGTGGGGAATGATGACACTGAGATTGGGTGATGAATTGGGGAGGGAGGTTAGGGATGAGTAATATGGGGGAGGGGCAGCAACTGGAGGCCAGGGTTACAGGGAGAGACAGATTGGATGAGAAGCTGGGAGTTGGAGGAACTGGAACTGGCTGGGCAAGGAGATTAAGACTGGGAGTCCGGAGGGATAAGCGTAGGACCTGCTGGGCAAGAGGACTGGGTTGTGAAGCTGTGGGGAAGAGACAAGACTGGGATAGGGAGAGGCTGGAGGAGATGGATAGAAGGGTCAAACATGGTAAGTGGGGGAAGGGAGTGGGAAACAGAGGTAGAAGAGCCTCTGCCCACTTGATCAGACTCCCTTCCAGAAACTGGAATGGAAACTGAGAATTCCTGAGTCTCGCCCTTTCTGTGCTGTCAGAAAGTATTCGTGAAACCCAGTGACAGTGTCCAATAGCTTTGTTATGCAGATAACAATCTACTAGTGCTATCAGTTACTCTGTTATCTCAAGGGGCCAAGCTCTGTGGTGCATCTAAAGGTTTCACCCTGCTGATTAACCATAAAGGTGTTATGATGCCACATGATGGAATTTGTTTTAAGTGTTCTTTTTTTAAAACCTAGGAATTTACACACAACTACATTAAAAGAACATTATTAAGGATGTGAAGTCAAGCACACAAAAGTTAAGAAATGCCAGGAAATGTGCAACCTTAATTTGGCCCCTTGAACATATGCATTATGATCCAGTCTTTATTACATGGTCTTGTTTACTATTTTTTCCACAGGACCCCTGCCTCAGTTAGTGCACAAGATAGATAATGCTCATGTAATGAGCAACTATTCAATATTTTGTTTTATGCTCATTGTTCAGTAGGTGGCCCCATGTCTTATTTCCTGCACTCTGGGGTATTGAGCTCTTAACACTGTACTCATTTTTCACTTTTTTAAAAGTGAGTTTTGCAAATTGCTACCTATTCACAAGTCATTGTTACTGTGGGTTAGGTTATATACTGTATTTTTAAAGGTCCTTTTTTATTTGATCTGCAAAAAATTAGGTTTCTTATACAGAAATTATCTTCCTGATGGCAAAGAGAGTTTGTAAAATTTTAATGAGTTTATTCTCATCCCAGAGAGAGCCAACATAAACGAGGGACTTAAAAATTGTCCCTTGTTCTGTTCTTTGAGGAGTTAAATCCATTAGGTTTTATACTGACATATTCCCTGGTATAGTTTTTTTAAATCATCATTTAAAATTAAAGCTCCATTATACTTCAGTTCTAGTGACTATATGTAGAAGCACTATCAAAATAACTTTTTGTAACCTTTAATTAAACCTCTCTCCTCCCCCGATTTAATGTTTGCAAAACACTTTGAGCTTTGTAATTGGAAGGCCCTATAAAATGTGCAAAGGAATATAACTTTCTGTCCTAGAGATTATTCCTCCCACTTGGGTTTGAGGCCCAATGACAGGGCAGCATAGGGAAGGATGCTTTGCATGACTTTGTACTTCTCCTGCTCTTTGGCTAAATAGAGGTGCAGTATCTTGGCTGTCAAACTAGCACCTTTCTCAGGTTCTAACACTACATGGAATTCTAAGAAAGGGAGAATTCCTGCCTGCTAAGAAACTTGAGTGTCAAGTTTTGAAAAGCCTAGTATAAATACACAAATGGTATTCTGTGTAGAATATTCAGATTGATTATGTGGCCTTTTCAGATGATCAAGAATTTGACAGGTAATATTGCTGATCACCAGCCACCTCCATGTTACTCCCAGGACCTGTGAAGTGGTGCAGGGATCACTCTAAACTATGGTAAATAAGGAAGGACTATTGACAATGTAAAATTATAATCTTGTATTTTGTTTTTCCTTACAGGGGAAGGAAGCGCTTTGTAAGTGAAGGAGATGGCGGTCGTCTTAAACTAGAGAGCTACTGAGTACAGGAACCAACTCTTGCAGCCTTAGATGTTTAAAGGGAAAAAATATATTCTTTATCTAAATTGTAAGAGTTGCTTAGCACAGTTCATATTTTTTTAAAAGCACTTGTTTTGGGTACAAATCATTCTGAAATAGTTTTGTAGATTTATATTCAGGAAGGAAATTTCTTTCTCTGGGCATATAGTAGAACAGAACAAGTAACCACATTTCAGTGGTGGTGCCTTCAAATAAGCTACCCTTTTGTACGTGCCATATGTTTATGACCTAATCATTCCATGTTCTGCATTGATGTCTGACTGCCACTCCTTTCCTTCAAGGACAGTGTTTTTGTAGTAAAATCACTGGTTTAAACAAAGCTTTATTATAGAGGGGTCAAGTTAAGCTGCTGTAACCTCATTTTGGCTGCTGCTGTCAAAATGCTGTGCTTCGGGAGGAAAAATGGTTATTTCTTTAAAGAATCTAAAAAATGGATTGGTCATAAGATGTATTCGTCTTTTCCAGGGGAACACACTGATTGGTCTTAAAGACCAGTGCAGTAAAAGGTGGCTGGAACATCTATTTCTCTACAAAACTGGAAAAAATGAACAGTTCTGATAGAATGTATTACAAAATAAATTTTTGTAAAGCTATCCTTTTCCTTTTGTTTTTATATAAGCAGTTTTGGAAAGCTCTTTTAAGTCCTCTGCAGATAATCTTTGAACCAGGTGCCAATAAAATACATATCTAAAAAGTACCCTTTCGCATAGCACTTTGTAGAGGATTAATGAATAACTAAACTGAAAGGGACATTTTACCCCAGACTTCCCTGAAAATGGGTACATCAGTTAGCCATTTGACCAAATGACCCAGCATCTTAGTCCCATTGTTCAGAACAAGGTTAGAATATGAAGCATGATTACATTACTGTAGCTGCTTATTAGTCTCATCTTCCCCCTATTAAATTAATACTAAGAACTTTGACAAATTAGAAGTAAAACTAAAATAAAATTAGAAATTGTGGTTTTAGGGCAAGAGTTCTAAAAGGTGCCTCCTGCCCAAGGGGGGCAAAGCAACATCTGCACAACACATTCTCAGAAAACTGCTGTGGATAGAGCTTGAATTCAGTTCAACAGTTGCAGCATGTCCGCTTGTGCCACCCAGGTACTATGGCAGACGGCCTACAAACACTCTGGTTTGCAACAGAGCAGCAGTCTTACTGCACATGCACATTTCACTCTTTGGTCCAGCAATTTGAATCAACCCATTGTGTAGGAGCAAATTTTACCCACTAAAAGGGGGCAATGACTTAGCTAAAATAAATCCTGAAAGGGTGAGATCAGTTGGAGGGTGAGATCCCCAGTCATCCCCCAAATCTGGATCATCTACCTCATTCAATACTCATTGGGCACAGTAAATTTCAAGACAATTCCCGTAAGCATGTGGATTGTAAAGCACTTATGTAATGCTTTAAACAGTAAACAATGCTTAACCTCCAGCAGAGCTGCTGCTCTAATATAATACCTAGACCAGAACGGCCAGGCAAGATTTGTAACATTTCAGAAATGTTAACTACATCTCCAGCCTCAAGTAATGAACTAAAGTAAATAGTTTACAGAGGAAAAAAAAAAGTAAGTTGAGGGGGACAAACTCTTCATGGGGCTTATTTTTTTAAGCCAGCACAATTATGAAGCTTTTTAAAAAAGAAATCAAGCTACAAAGCTGAAAGCCCCAGCTACAGAGAAGGTAATAAGCATACTAACAAAAGACTCCTCTTAAGCAAAATCTACAGACTTTTATAATATGTACAATATAAGAAGACATGAGCTAAGAAAGTTTAGTATGGACTTCTACTATTCCTGAACTCCTTTTTAATAACTGTACAGCAAACATCACTAGATTAATATACACAAACTAAAGTAAAATATTTAGGTGAAATATTTCTTAAAGGGGGTGAGCCATCATGCACACTATTGTTCACTTTGTTGCTGCTGCTCCTTCTGTGCCACTTCTTGCTGGCGAATTGTCTCCTGTGCTGCTTGCTGCATTTTCTCTAGCTTTTCAAGGGTAACAGATTTTAAAGGCAATAGTTTTGGCTTACATAACACCATGGTAGCCACATCCTCCACTGACAACTGCCCTGAAGTGTAGAAGGAAAAATAAGAATATGTAAATTTCATATAATTGGCATGAATTTTACAACAAAGTATAAATCTCAAATAGCACCAAATGTTCGTGAAAAACCTAGTGTATAAATACAAGAATTTGACAAGATAGCATTAGTTTTCAGAAAGAATATACTGTTCTTTGGGGAAAAAGGTTTGCAAAAGCACAAGTCATTAACCTCAACTGATAAAGAAACTGGCTTGCTTTTCAGAAGTAGATCTTTTGTCTGATTTTGAACCACAGGGAAAAAAAAATATTTTTTCAGGAACTGAAGTCACATAGCTGAGAGTTGGGATCTTTATTCAGATCTGTGCAAAAGAGACATTTAGACTAGCTCCTAAAAATCAAGTTAATGACTAGGATTCTCAGCTTTCCAACAGTAGCCAAGCAGAGTGCTTATGTAATATGCCTTATTTCCTCATGTGACAGCTTTCTTGCCTTTCAGTTCTTACATTTTTACCAGCACCAGCTGCTAGAACTCAGTGCTTTAAACCATATGAAAGCAGCCCTGCAATCCCAACTTTCAAAGTATATTGCTAGAACTAAGGATTTGAATGAAGCTGTCGAACTCATTTTATGATTAAGATGGGGGTGGGTTATGGGGAAGGTAAGTAAAATGGTAATCATAATATGAACTTCCTTTCTATTGTTTTCTGTCAGGGCTCACCCGTTAGTGTTTACAAACTACTGTATGCGCTTTCAAATACCCTGACCAGTAAAGGGAAGAGTAATCAAAGTAAAAACAGGATTCCTGCTTTTATTGAGAATACGCCTACACACACTTAATTGGTCTTGCCTAGATCAGGAAGGTTCAGGAGTAGCTGGCGTTTGGTTTGCTGGATGTTCTAGTTGCTGTAAGGCAGTGGTTCTCAAACTTTTGTATGGGTGACCCCTTTCACCTCTGAGAGCAACCCCCCTTGAAAATTAAAAACACTTAAAAATATTTCACACTATTATAAATGCTGGAGGCAAAGTGGGGTTTTTTTGGGAGGCTGACCGTTTACAATCCCCCCCCATATAGTAACCTTGTGCCCCTGAGGGGCCACAACCCCCAGTTTGAGAACCCCTGCCTAAGCGACGGAGGGACTACCCCCGCCTAGATAAGTCTCATTTACATACAACACCATACCTGTGCACGGTGCTGAAGAGAAAACCAAGGCAAGGTCTCTACTGCGAAGATCTTACCACGGGAGGGGGTGTCCGTCCACCCCAGAGAGGAAGGTCGGGTAGCTGTGCGGGCAGGCACGCCCCTGCTAACCTCATCGAGCTCGCGTGGCCAACCCTGGGCTAGCTGCCCCAGGCACGCGCCCCCTTACCCCTCGCCGCTGTGGTCAGAGGCAGGCAGCCTCGCTTTCCTCCAGCTGGCCGGCGGCGTGACGCCCCCCCGGGAGGGGGTGAGGCGGCGGCGGGTGGGGGGGGGGGGGGAGTAGGGCGGCGCGCTGCCGGGGCACGACCGCTCGTTGTGGGCGGGGAGCGCCGGGGCACAGAAGCGGGTGATGGGGGAGGCGGCCCGAGAGCGGCTGGGCGGGCCCGGCGGAGGCGGCACGGCGGTTACCTTGCTTGGGCAGCACCTCCCGGAAGACGGACTTGCCCTCAGGCATGGCGGCGTCGGGCGGCTGCCTGCGCGGCGCTGAGGCGGGCCCCAGGGAAGCTGCCGGCGGAGGCTGACCCGCCCCCGCGTTGCTAGGGCCTGAGCGGGCCGCCTTCAACCTGCCCGGACCCGTGCGGCAGCGCGTCAGGACGGGACGCCTCCCGCGTAGGCAGCGTCCTCTCGTCACCTCGTAATTCACGGTCCCGCCGCCGTCTCCTCACCCCAGGTGCACGGCGCTGAAACGCATGCGCACTGCACATCCACCGTCTTGCTGGTGGTATCAACGCAAGCGCAGTGGCCCCGAAAGAACTAGAGCTCCCACCGTGCGCGGCTCTGTCATCGTTGCATAATGAGAAGACTGGTCTCTTGGGGGGGCACCGCATGCTGGGAATTGTAGGCCAGTGGTGGCCCACTGCATGCTGGGAATTGTAGTCCGGGAAATGCTGGGCACTGTGGTGCCTTGGTGGTTCTACGGCATATGGGGAAGCCTCGTGCTGCCCTGGGGCCTGTTGTATGCAGGGGGCACGGTCTGTGGGGTTGCTGGTGGAGGTGAGAGGCAAGCCCAGCATGCCGCACCTCCATAATTAATGCCGCCTCAGTCTGCCCTGCTTTATTGCAAATGAAGCCTTGCCCCCAGGCTGCTGGCATGTGGCCCTCACTTGGGCGTGTTGAGCAGCCTGGTTCGGAGGGAGCACGCCCATAGCTGTGGAATCTGACCTGCGCTGGTTTTGAGTCTCCCTACCTGGCTTCCACCTACTCCGGACTCTGGAAGGGTTTTTCTCGTTTGAGAACAGAAAAGCCACCCACCCACCTCAGCCCTTGACGGATCCCACCAGGAGCCGGCCGTGCACCCCCCATGACCCTTGGGTCTGTTGTAGTTTTGGCAGGCTGAAAACCCAGCATGGAGAGTGGGACCAGGTATTGGCCCTGCCTCCCGCTGTGTGATGCATATGGCAGTTAAAGATTTTGATGCAGAGCTGTGTGCGTTTGCATTTTACAGAGAATGTTGGTCCCAAGTGAAAACAAACTCAGCATATTCAATCTTTTAATCAGGAACCAACCAGGCACCACAACATCTGGCCAGATGGGTTAAAAACTGGCCAGATGGCAACCTTTCCCATTCGACATGTTTCTAGGATGTTCTGGAAAAACACTCAGGGACTGGAGGGGATAGAAAGCCCTTTGCCTTTAGATCTCTAGTTTCAGCCCAGCCTAGGTTGGAGGCTATAAGAAGTTATCACTTGGCAGCTTGCTTAATGACATCTACATGAAAGGAGGTGGTAAGCCCCTGCCCAATTTCTAAGGGACAGGGCTGTACAGTACAGAAGCTACCTACCGTGGTTATTCTGAATTGTCCCCTCGTTGTCAGCCTGAGAAACTAAATGAGCCAGAGAACTTGAACTTGGCAGCCCAGCTGGTTTCTCCCTGTCAGCACTGATGGTCTTTGGTAGGGCAATGTAGAGAAGTCTATATTACCACTGCCCAATCCTGAGATGTGCTCAGCTTCTGCAACTCCTACTGACAACAATATGAGGTGAGGGTATTCAGTACCTTGCAAGAGCAGGATTTCCTTCTCCAGGGCCATTAAACCAGCCCCTTTCACTGACATCAAGTTCACTCTATACTTGTTTGAAAATATCAACAGATAGTGCCCAGTAGTGGTTTTTCCAGGATTTCAAATTCTGATCAAAGTTTTAATCTGACGTCCTAGAGCTTGTAGTATGAGTGGTGCCACTGTTTAAAATGTAATCAAAGGCTGGGGTATGTCTAAATGCTAAAAGCACAAATGTGGCAAAACCAGATTTGCCAGTATTCCTCTCATCACTCAGATACATGCAGGGCCTGTCTGCCACCTGAATCACCTGGATCGAATGGTCTTCAGCTGTCGTTAAGACTGACCCGATCACAACACGTCCGCCATTCTTCTCGCACGCTTACCTTTCTTCTCCACGTTCGTCCGAAACGTTTAACAATGTCATCTTCCCATCTTCTTGGAGGCCGACTGGGTGGTCTTTTCTGTTCTGTCTGTGTTTTGGAGAATTCTTTACTATTTATTAGCAACTTTCATTGAAGAGCACTTAGAAGTATATGTGCTAACACACAAGTCAGTAGATGCAATTTCAGCTTCCTGGCTCTGCATGTATATGGTATTCAAGTACTAATTAAATTCCAAGATGTACTGTAATTTTAGATTTTGCTCATGATATTGTTTGTATGGCCTGTCCACCCTGTCCTTAACTTCAGTAATTTGAAGAGGGAAAAGCTCACGTGTAGGAACAGTTAACATTTGTAAACCTGCTAACCACAATCTCAGCTGGTATTAGTGATCCTTATAGATGTAGTAAGAAACAGCAGATTCTGCTGACATTTTTCATAGTGATGTATATTAGCTATGGACAAAGGCTTGTGGAAATTATAAACAATGGCACTGTTCAGTGATCAAAAGAGAATGAGGAAAATAATTTTTTCTATAATAAGTTTTCTTTCTGGTTTTGATTTCACTTGGTCATGTTTCCCTCTGCTGACTTGGATGCTGTGCAGTTGGCCCATGGGATAATCCTTCGCTGCTATATCTAATGCATTTTTGGGGTTACAGTGAAACCTGTACTAAGAATCCAACTTTCAGTAAGCAACACCCAGTTAGAATTAACTAGAATATCTTTGTAATCAGATCCTTATACTATGTAAATATTAAATTGTAAAGTATAGCTCAGTTTTTCCAAGATGTCAATTATGAATGAAAATTCTGCCGTGCTGGAGCAATGAATATTTCTGTGCTAGCGAAAAAGAGCCTTAAAGTGACAGGAAATTTAATTAGATACAAGGCAGCATTAACTTGAATTCCTTGGCTAGGTCTTTCTAGCTGCTTGTTCATTGCAGATGGTTGTTTGGAGTCCAGCATTATCTAAGTATTGGTATTTTCAGCAACTAAACCTCATCTCAGTCATGTAGGGAGTTACTTTCCAAAATGACAGGTTTCAGAGTAGCAGCCGTGTTAGTCTGTATTCGCAAAAAGAAAAGGAGTACTTGTGGCACCTTAGAGACTAACCAATTTATTTGAGCATAAGCTTTTGTGACCTACTGGTCACTTCATCGGATGCATCCGATGAAGTGAGCTGTAGCTCACGAAAGCTTATGCTCAAATAAATTGGTTAGTCTCTAAGGTGCCACAAGTACTGCTTTTCTTTTTACTTTCCAAAATGGTTTTCTTGCCAGTGTTTTTCCTCGATGATATGAAACAATGGTCACCTCGATTTGTTACATGAGAGCATTTTACTGATTGAGATCTGGGATCTCGCAATGTGCTAAATCCATTTTCTCAGCTAGCCAAATGCCAACTTGGCATTCTTCTAAAAATGCTGATCCTTAGGGTTGTGGTGATGTATGGGTGGTTACTGGTGATTGTTTTCAGAAGTTGCCAGTAGATTTATTTTTAAAACATCTTGTGACACTTGGAGAAAGATGGTATTAAACGATTAGGAACTGGAAGGGTAGAAAGTGAGCAAGAGGTACAGGTACAAACTAATATATTGCTTGTTTGCACCTTCTGTCTGAAGATTTCAAAGTGCTTAACAAATGTTAGGTTTCAGAGTAGCAGCCGTGTTAGTCTGTATCCGCAAATAGAAAAGGAGAACTTGTGGCACCTTAGAGACTAACAAATTTATTTGAGCATAAGCTTCCGATGAAGTGAGCTGTAGCTCACGAAAGCTTATGCGCAAATAAATTTGTTAGTCTCTAATGTGCCACAAGTCCTCCTTTTCTTTTAACAAATGTTAGTAGATTTAGTTTTGAACTTGGCAAGTATTATTTACCACATTTCACAGATGAGGAAAATGAGCCTTGGAGAACCTAATCCTGCTCATACTGAAAGCAGCGATTAAATGACAGAAGTTGTGACATGTCAAATTATACATCAAGGACCCAACTCATTGGTTCTGCTAAGAAAAGGTGGCTTTATGATCCCTGCTTCTGGGGCTGGGTGAAGGCTTCTTTGACTTATGCTCAGTTGCACAAGTGGCCAATCAAGCTGCCAGAAATAGCCGGAGAGCAGAGGTACTTTGCTCACATCTTCTATTCCCTGCGAATGCCCCTTGTGCTGGGAATAGAATAAGCAGAGCCACTATGCTGTCTCTATTCCACCTTGGGATTACCCTTATGAAAGTGTAAGATGGCTGGTTAAATTGGAACAAAGTATCTGGAATGGAGGCCAGGATCTGGCCCCAGGTTTGTGGCAGATGCAGGAACAGAACTCCAGTATCCTGACACCAAGTCCTGTGCTCTAACCACATGTTTCTCAAAGGACACGAGACAGACCTTAACATAAAACCTAGTATTGTTCCTTAAAGTATCCAAGCATGAGGATAATATATTCTGGATGCAGAAGTGTTATGTCACAAATGAGTTATTCTTGTACTTTGCAGAAAGCCTCACAACCACAAAACCAGCAATAGCATTATAAATGATAAGCTTGTTTTCCTCCTCTTCCCAGAGATAGTCTCAGCACACAAGACAGCATATAGACATGCATTGCTGGAATCCAGTGAGTTTCATAACATTGCAGCCATTTGCTGAAAGCCCCACAATACTGCAAATACAAAACGAACGTTTATTTTAAGTCTTGAATGAAAAATATCTGCCTTCACCAAGGATAGGTCACATGTACCATAGGTGAAGGCTGGGCTCAGCAGTAGCAATGTTGCCAGTTCCAAGTGTTCAAAAATCACGGGGCAGGCCCCCAAAATCATGTAATAGTTGTTGGGTTCTTTCTATTTCTCTTCTGTTTTCTGAGCCATTAGAGTTCATGCTTTCCAGCTTTTTCCTGCAACCAGAAGGGCTAGAAACATCACTGTATTTTAAAATGAAAGCTGAGGTTCTTGCATGATCACATAACCTGGGGTTTCAAAAAAAGTTTTAAGCAGCCAATATCGCATGTATTGGCAATGCTCCGGGTGACCGTCTGTCTTGGGTTTTAAGGGATATCTTTTGCTTGGTTGATAGTGTCCATCCCATATTCAGTAAGGAGCTACTAGTACAATCTGGTCAGATTTAAAAATGTCTGTTTCCCAAATATCCATCTTTGGTTTTTATATAACTCTGACCTTTTAAGCACTGATGATAACCATGTGAAGATGCATGACTCTGCGCCATTTATAAAACATTGTGTGTGTCATCCCTTACAAGTAAGCTTTGGTCCCGTGTTTTTCATACATTTATTTGTCCTTTATTTCCTTGAAACATGGGCAGGCACTCTAGGGTACAGACCGTCCTCACCCAGGAACAAAGCAAGAGATTTACTCATACAGGTATACAGGGTGAGACCACAAGGTAACTCTGAGGGCAGAAAGTCCAGTTTGGCTCTCAGAAAGAAAACAATATGCTATAACGGCTGGAAGGTGATCAAACAGAGCGTGGTGGCTGCCTCTGTGAATGAGTTGGTAGGGGCGTGGGTTTATTTCTCATTGATTGGATCATTATATTTGAGGTTTTTGATGGTTGCAACCTATGGACATGGAGGCCAGAATAAAAGCCTGGAGGAAAACCCCATGCTTGGTAGAAGGGCTTGTCTTTTGTTGCTGAATAAGCTGATCCGCTTCACAGCGAGAGAAACTGTTCCTTCCAGCTTCGTTCGTTGTGAGCTACACTCATGCTAAACGTCTGAAAACATACGGTACAGGTGACCCAGAAGTAGCTTTCTGACTGGCTGCGCCTTCTATTCCATCTCAGTCGCTATTGTCCAGTAAATGCTGAGATCTCACTGCCTGCCTTATTGTTATATAGAATTCCATTCTGTGCTGTCACGCCAGATGCTCCAGACAGGAGTTTCTATGCAATCAGTGCAT
This sequence comes from Eretmochelys imbricata, assembly GCF_965152235.1. Lineage (NCBI taxonomy): Eukaryota > Metazoa > Chordata > Testudines > Cheloniidae > Eretmochelys > Eretmochelys imbricata. The sequence goes on along the minus strand of NC_135578.1, from coordinate 116,197,215 downwards.
CACTTGTGTGGTTAAAATCATTTAAACTTTGGCCTGGGGCCTTACAGAGCTAGAAAAGTGCTAGAATTTCCCATAAATGCACTGTCACTTTATTGTTCCACTTCTCCCCCAGCTGCTTAGTGTCTCTCTTGGAATATTTCTTTAATTGGTTGGGAAAAGTCTGAGACTCATCCTTTACTTACTGGGTAAAAATTAAGTGATGAGTCAGGGGACCCTATACAAAAGTACAACTTTCATACACAAAAGTCAATCATTGACATAACAGAGTAATGTCAATACCTAAACATGTCCTAGAAATTAAATGAACAGTTTAACATACAGACCATAAAACTCCCAATGCAGTCAAATAAGAAAGTTGTATTGTCCTGTGAAATATACCTCCAGATAAGCTGGAGAGGTTGAAGAGACCTATCAAATTATCCAGTCCATCTTCCTGGTGGTGCAGGATCATTCCTAAGGAATATTGCCTGGTGTGTGGGAAGTCTAGTCTGGTTTTAGAATTTCCTGGCGATGGGAGTTTGAACACATTCCTTTAGGAGACTATTGCACAGCTCGATAGATCTCCCTTTTCAGGCTGTTTTCCCAGATATTCAGCATAAACATCCCCTTTTTATTATTCCCCTCCCAAGTACCTCTCCTGCCAAAAGTCTTATTTTTAGGGCAAATTTCTATTGTCATGTTCTCTCTGAAGAGAAACTTAAGTGAGGTCTGTTTTGGGGCTATACGTGCAAGTGTTTTTCCTGTTAGATTCTCCCATGCTGCCTGTGATAGATATAGCAACCTCATGTAATATCTCTGGGGACCATATTGTGTTCAGTATATGAATAGTCTATGTATCACTGTGGGTCTGAGCTTGTATGCAACTCCTCCACACTTCCCCCAGGAACTAAGAACAGTAGGGAGTGATTAAGGTGATTCACTCAGTTTGTAAACACCTCCAGAGAAATACCATCCCTTGGGAGGCTTGCATATACTGGTTCAAACTGGGTTTTCCAGAGACCAACAGACAAAGAAATGGCTTTTGCATAAAAAGCTGTATTTAAAGTGACTCGGGGTTATTAGAGGGCTTTCCCTTCACCCTCTTCTCTGGTTCTTGTCATGTAGACAGAAAGCAGAAGACCAGAAGTCCAAAGTGCAAACAACGCAATGTTTATTGGGGTTAATTTCCAAGCAAGCATATTCAAAGCCCTTCACACCAGTCAGGCTTATCTCTATATGCCAAGAGAGTCAGTTTCCCAGGGTTCTGTTCCCAGCTCTGACGCAGCAGAGCCTTGCCTGTGTCCCTGTTCCCATCCCCCCGCTTAACAAAAATGATTCCAGTTTCCCCTCCCACACACACTTCCTGCTTGACCCCAGTTTATATAGTAATATTCTCAACTATACCTTAACCAATCATTTTACTGAAATTTAACTAACCAATTTTAACATATTGTAACATAATTCTCTAACCAATTATGTCCCGCTACCCTAATTAACTTACACCTAGAAAAATTAATTATACAGCAGACAGAAACAATTAGAGAACCAGACAGATTAACAATAGAGAAGTGGGGCCATAAAGATAAAACAGTACCAAAATGACGGTTTCACAACCGCAACCACTGATAAGTGATTTCTTGCCAGACAGGATGCTATCAAACTAAGTTTTCTTTAACCATCTTAAGATCTGTTTCTTTATCTGGTGGTGATGGGCACTACCAGGACAGGACCGTCTTCCTAACAGCCCAATACCACTTTATTTCAATGTAACTGGTTTGGGATGTGAGGATGTGACCATACGCTTCCCAGCTTATGGCTGCCCCTTCTGCTTAGCCAAAGGCCTTAGCCTAAGAACAAGGCCTCAGACTATTTTAGTCAGAAAAGGCCCATACACAGGCGGACTTGTGATTTTGATTCTTTGTTTTATACCTCTGTAACTAGCTAAATAATAAAAATACACCTAAGTTCTTAAAGTATAGGCCTTTACAGGCAGGCTTGAATATCTATATTCTAACAGGGGTCTTCTTTCTGCTCCAGCAAATGGACAGGATGTTCTGTCCAGGACAGTCCACTCCCAACCCTTGCGGAAGGGTTGGAAAGACTTAGCCTGCTAGGGCCCTATAAGACCGATGGGAGAGTCCTGGTATTTTTAGTGTAGGTTTAAATCTGTGTAGTGTTTTATGTATTTTCTCTTGAATGCTTTTACCTGAAGAATAAGTGTGCTTGCTTAGAGAGCGTTGCATGGGCATTCGTAACTGCTGGTGCTACACCGTTCAGAGCCCTTGGAGGGAAAGCAAAGTACCGCCACTGGCTTTAGGCAGACTGGCTTCAGGGAGGGTGTCACGATACTGCGCTGCTCACTGCTGAGTGGTGCCTCCTTCTGGTGATTAGCTCTGTCCAGTTCAGTGCCTCCTTTCTGGTCTTCTGACATGCAGTTCTTCTCCCTCTCATGGAGCCACAGTATGGCTACTTTGTGACTCAACCCTCAAGGCAGCTCACACTGTAATTTTCCCTTCTGGGGCAGTCTTTCAAAGTCCTACTGCACCAGCAGCATCAGGCAGTCCTCATGCCTGCTGCCCTGAACATGTCACTCCAGCTGGCTTCCTATTCGCTGCCCTTAGCAATGCCATGCAGAAGTGGATGGTAGGGGTACCCAGGTTCACCCTCTACTCCTGGTTCTAATCCAGGGCCCTACAATGAGCAGTTAAGGTATGTGGCTATATGTACCTTACTGCTCTCTTCCCTGGACTACTTCCTACCATGCTTCCCCAAGCTTTTCATTCTCTAGTCTTTGTAATCAGACCCCTCTTAGGCCTGCTTGGTAAACTCTTTCTCAAGGGGTAATTTCCACCACTTCCTTACTTTTTCCTTACCTCAGGAAGCCACTCTGCTAGCTTCCTCCCTGTAGCCTCCCCTATACTTTTGCCAACCTCCAGACTTTATGTTCTCTCACACGTAAGCCTCCTTCTTATCAGTGCACTCCACACAGCCTAAATCTCCCCTGTCTGCAGCTTAATTGGCTGATTGGGCTCACCTGGCCTAATTCAATTCTCTCAGAACTGGTTGGGGAGTGCACCCTATCACAGGGGGGATATCACAGTGTAACACTGGGAACTGTGAAGCCTTAAAACCCCAGTCAGAAAGGAGTGGGAAAATGGTCCCTGCTGAGACAGGTGATGGCTAAAGACCTGAGACCTGACTGGGCATTCCTGGACTGGACCATGGAGGTGCAGTTACCCTGAAAAGGTGACACGGCCAAACACACTTAGTTCCTGATCTGTACATATACCACAGCTCAGATGGTGGAGCTTCCGAAAGTGGTGATTTCTAGTCCTGGCACTGATACTGTTTCCATCTGTGGCCTTGAGTAAGTAATTTAACTCTCCCCATTCTGACTGCAGAGAAGTTGCTCTGAACCCCTCCTGCACCTGTTTGAAGATTGGAGGACCAGTAAGATCAGTACGATGTTCTGCTTTGTGGGAGTATGAGGGCCACACCCTACTTACTCCTGTGTATGGCAGGGGGCAGAATTGAATCCTTTATTAATCTGGTTTATGAAGAGGAACATATGCTACTTTTATACCAGTACTGCCAAGTGTCATGCTATACCAGCATGCGTGGGGCTAATAAATCTTCAAAGACAAAAAACACCGCCTAGCAGAAGCAAATCTGAGCCACATCAGAAGAATTCAGGAATTAGTCCATAGTTTTGGCCCTGTCAGACATAAGGGATGAGCAAAATGGGCACTGTAGTAACAGATGCCGAATACTCCTTGTGCATGAAAAAAACAAAATAGAAAATGCACACGCAATGTCAGAGAGGACTGTGGCACATTGCATTGTAGTGTAGAAATGAAAGAGCTATAAAGCAACAGTGTTGACGTAATGCAACTTGGCGCATGCCAGTACTGCAGTCTAGACCACTTTCTTTAGGATCCCAACCATCATTAAGCATGACTTGCAGTATAATTTAGCAGAGGAGTTACATAATCTTTGATATACGTGCAATACTGTGTTTTGTATTATGCATTTGAAAGAGAGAAGGAGGCACATTGAACAAACAAGATTCTCTTAAGACAATAGAAATGGACATCAATGCCTAATTTGTATAGTGAAAGTGGACTGATGCCAGCAGTTGCACAGGACAGAAAAGCAGCTGCACCATTCCTTTCACACCCACCCCAGCACGTACGTCACACATTCTGGCTCCCACAACTTCTGATTTTCAACACTTTTGTTCCTGCACTTTTCCTTTTGACAGGTGATAGCCCTTCTCTGTGTCCCTGCATTCCTTGCCATCGCTGCACCTTGCAGGCACGTACAGTTTGGCACTTGGGAACATTTAGCCCAGAAATTCGCTGGCTTCTCTCCCATGCATTCAGATGCTGAGCAGAATTTCCTGTGTCTCACGCATCATTTTCCAGTGTCATCCAGATTCAAGATGGCAGCTTATTATTTTAATTAATTATTTTCTCTATGTTATAATAGATATGTATAAAATATAGAGGTGTTTTTAGAGTGATTTACTCTTTTTTTTTGTAACAAGAGTAGTGAATAGATTATCTCTTATGTTGCAGTCTCCCTTTCAGGGAATAACATAATTCTTTTGTAAATAATGCACTAACTGTACTGAGCATTTCATGCATTGGTCTAAACAAATTAGATGTATAGGGCAATAATTTGTACAGTAATTGGCCCTCCTATTCATACAATTCATCTGGTGGCAAGATACAACTAAACTGAAAGATCAGGTCTAGCTTTGAACAGCTTGAAGCAAATTCTCCGTTTCTAATACTACATCAAGCATAATTATCTAGTCTTGTTTCAGGCATTTAGAACTCTAAAGTCCTGAAAAAGATCAAATCAGCAGCTGTGTCCTCCTAAGTTTTTGTGGCTCCATTATACACCCTCAGTCCACTTTTGATTTAGAGGAAAGGAAAATTGCAAATTCAATAGGCTATTAAGCAAGTTAAACTTCTATCATGCAAGTTGAGAGTCAGCCAGTTCAAACAGTTTATATTTCCAAGTCAGCCTTACCAAACATGTAAATGAGCAAGCGATTACTTCGTCTCACCAACAGTACATCTTTTGCTGACAATACTTTAGAGAGGTTTATATGTTACTGAGGAAAATAGAATCATAAAGGAACATAAACTCTGGCAAGTCATGTGTAAAAGTATAATTAGCCAGGCCAAAAAAGAATTTGAAGAGCAGCTAGCAAAAGACACAAAAAGTAACAGCATTTTTTAAAGGACATCAGAAGCAGGAAGCCTGCCAAACAATCAGTGGGACCACTGGACATCAACGTGCTAAAAGAGCACTCAAGGAAGACAAGGCCATTGCAGAGAAGCTAAATGAATTATTTGCATCAGTCTTCACTGCAGAGGATGTGAGGGAGATTCACACACCTGAGCCTTTCACTTTAGGTGACAAATCTGAGGAACTGTCCCAGATTGAGGTGTCAGTAGAGGAGGTTTTGGAACAAATCACTAAATTAAACAGTAATATGTCACCAGGACCAGATGGTATTCACCCAAGAGTTCTGAAGGAACTCAAATATGAAATTACAGATCTACTAACTCTGGTATGTAACCTATTGCTTAAATCAACCTCTGTATTGATGACTGGAGGATAGCTAATGTGTGATGATTTTTTTTTTTTTTAAAGAGATCAGAGGCGATACTCATCCCACTGAGGGTTACCAAAAAAACCTACAACATCTGCTCAAGAAACTTCCTGAAAAAGCACAAGAACAAATCTGCACAGACACCCCTAGAACCCCAACCAGGGATATTCTATCTGCTACCCAAGATTCATAAACCTGGAAATCCTGGATGCCCCATCATCTCAGGCATTGGCACCCTGACAGCAGGATTGTCTGGCTATGTAGACTCCCTCCTCAGGCCCTACGCTACAAGCACTCCCAGCTATCTTCGAGACACCACTGACTTCCTGAGGGAACTACAATCCATCGGTGATCTTCCAAAAAACACCATCCTGGTCACTATGGATGTAGAAGCCCTCTACACCAACATTCCACACAAAGATGGACTACAAGCCGTCAATACATCCCCGATAATGTCACGGCAAACCTGGTGGCTGAACTTTGTGACTTTGTCTTCACCCATAACTATTTTACATTTGGGGACAATGTATACCTTCAAGTCAGCGGCACTGCTGTGGGTACCCGCATGGCCCCACAGTATGCCAACATTTTTATGGCTAACTTAGAACAACACTTCCTCAGCTCTCGTCCCCTAATGCCCCTACTCGCACTACATTGTTGACAACTTCATCATCTGGACCCATGGAAAAGAAGCCCTTGAGGAATTCCACCATGATTTCAACAATTTCCATCCCACCATCAACCTCAGCCTGGACCAGTCCACACAAGAGATCCACTTCCTGGACACTACGGTGCTAATAAGCGACGGTCACATAAACACCACCCTATACCGGAAACCTACTGACCACTATTTCTACCTATATGCCTCCAGCTTTCATCCAGACCACACCACACCACACGATCCATTGTCTACAGCCAAGCTCTAAGATACAACTGCATTTGCTCCAACCCCTCAGACAGAGACAAACACCTACAAGATCTCTATCAAGCATTCTTACAACTACAATACCAACCTGCTGAAGTGAAGAAACAGATTGACAGAGCCAGAAGAGTACCCAGAAGTTACCTACTACAGGACAGGCCCAACAAAGAAAATAACAGAACGCCACTAGCCGTCACCTTCAGCCCCCAACTAAAACCTCTCCAACGTATCATCAAGGATCTATAACCTATCTTGAAGGATGACCCATCACTCTCACAGATCTTGGGAGACAGGCCAGTCCTTGTTTACAGACAGCCCCGCAACCTGAAGCAAATACTCACCAGCAACCACACACCGCACAACAGAACCACTAACCCAGGAACCTATCCTTGCGACAAAGCCCATTGCCAACCGTGTCCACATATCTATTCAGGGGACACCATCATAGGGCCTAATCACATCAGCCACACTATCAGAGGCTCGTTCACCTGCACATCTACCAATGTGATATATGCCATCATGTGCCAGCAATGCCCCTCTGCTATGTACATTGGTCAAACTGGAGAGTCTCTATGCAAAAGAATAAATGGACACAAATCAGACATCAAGAATTATAACGTTCATAAACCAGTCAGAGAACGCTTCAATCTCTCTGGTCACTCGATTACAGACCTAAAGGTTGCAATATTACAACAAAAAGACTTCAAAAACAGACTCCAATGAGAGACTGCTGAATTGGAATTAATTTGCAAACTGGATACAATTAACTTAGGTTTGAATAGAGACTGGGAGTGGTTGTGTCATTACACAAAGTAAAACTATTTCCCCATGTTTATTTCCTCCCTCCACCCCGCACTGTTCCTCAGATGTTCTTGTCAACTGCTGGAAATGGCCCACCTTGATTATCACTACAAAAGGTTCCCTCTCCCTCCCCCCCTCCCCCTCCTGCTGGTAATAGCTCACCTTAAGTGATCACTCTGGTTACAGTGTGTATGGTAACACCCATTGTTTCATGTTCTCTTTGTATATAAATCTCCCCATTGTATTTTCCACTGAATGCATCTGATGAAGTGAGCTGTAGCTCACGAAAGCTTATGCTCAAATAAATTTGTTAGTCTCTAAGGTGCCACAAGTACTCCTTTTCTTTTTGCCATAGACTTGTCATCCCCCCTTTAGACCACTGACATGGCGGTGGGTGAACCATAGTATCGGGCAGGCTAGTTCCCAGCCCAGCCCACCCCTTCCACCTGAGGCCCTGCCCCTCCTGTCCCCCTTCCCCCACGGAATCCTAGAGTGCCCCCCACAGACGCCAGCCCTGCCAAGCCCCGGGCCGCCTAAGCACCTCCAGCCCCAGAGTGCCCGGTGGGCAGCGCGTGCCTGCCCCAGCCCCAGAGCGCTGAATGGGGCGTAAACGCTCCCCTAGCCCCGGAGCATCTGCCATGCGGCACGCGCCCCCCCCTCTCGCAAACCCGAAGCCCCAGCCACCCAGGTCGCAGCTGCCCTAGCCCCAGCAGGCTTCCCAGAAGATGCCAACTAGCGGGAAGCAGGAGGGGACCTAGGGGCAGAGCGTGGGACTGTTTGAGGAGGCACAGCCTTCCCCGCCTATGCTACCCACTGCCCATGACCACTGAGCCAGAATCCAAAGGCCAGAGTGAGTCTGGATGTTCAGCGACACAAAAGTCGTAGCTTCTGCTGGAGAGCAACCTAGATAGAGCCGCTACCTGCCTTTCGCTTCAGCGCTTTTTTCTCTTGGGGTGAGACCCCTTAGCCTTTCTTCAGTCAGGAAGTATTTACAGGACAGCGGAGGATGCAGTTTAACATCATGCCCAGGACGGCTACACGCTGAGGCTAAAGCCCTGCTCTTGGCAAAAATGCCACAGGCTGTGTCATAATGAGCATCGGGAGCTTGCTTTTTCATGCCATGCAAAAGAAGATAGCTCCAGCAGCAGAGGAGAGTGCTCATCACCAGGCTGCAGAATATACATTCATTATTGACTCAGAAGGAAGGCTGTCATCCTGCTGCACAGCCAGAACCACTTCCTGCAGTACCCACATGTTCCTTTCAGTGGTAGCCTGACCCTGCATAGTTTGTAAGATCTGATGTAAGCATAATGCAAAGTACCTTGCTGTAAGGTCATAATGAATGCCAGCCAGGGACAGTTCCCATTCTGTAGCAAAATATTTAAAATTTTTCCACTCTGTTCCTGCAATATGTCAGAATGGTAGTTAACCGTGACCGGCAATGGGGAAAATTTGATTTGAGTCTTCTAATATGATGATATGTATAAGGACTGAAAGGGTTTGTTTTGTTTAATTACATTAGTATTTCAGGTCAGTATGGGGACAGTATGGGGACTGGAGTAGCAGATACATTATTGCAGCTGGTGCGAAAATGGGAGAAATGTTCCCATTTTTCATAATAGTGTAATAGCTTGTTATTAGGAGTCATTGATGCAATTATTGGATTTAGAGACTAATCATGGATTCTCCTAATCATGCAGGGAAACCTTAGTTAAGTTCCTTTTGTGTTGCAAAGCAGCTAAGCAAAAAGGAAGATTGACACCCAGATGCATGATTTTCAGACTTTGTAGTCTTAGAGGTGGGGCTAGAGGCTAGATCAAGGGCCATGTGTTGAGCTACCAGTTGTTACAGAAAGCCTGTGTGTTCAACTGCAGTTGGTTTTGGCTATGAGTCTTTATGGGTCTGTGGAGTGAGGCAGAGGAAGAAAGCTGCTTCTTTGGGACAGAGCAGTGGTGCCTGTGTTCCTGAATGGGGTTTCTTACCACACCTGTTTCAGAAAACAGGACCTGTGTATATCTTGTACATAAACAAATAGAAGGATGTATTTGCTTACTGCAGTGTCACCAATTTTTGCTCCAAACAGGAAACTGGTTCACAAAGACCTGTTACCGCTTGGAGAGGCAACATTAACATTATTTTGACAGCAATTTTCTGAACAGGTCTAAAAATTGTGACATGCTAACTGAGAGACTGAAGTCTCAGCAACTGATGGGATTTGCATCAGACTGTTTAAAACTGTGCGAGTTCAAAAATCAAGAGTCAGGCCCCAAAGAAATCATGAGATTGGCTTAAAAATCATGAGATATTTTACCTGTGGAACTCATTGTCCAGGGACCAGAGACAGATTAAAATTTACTGGGGCCCTGGACGCATAGAACATTTGGACCCCTATTAAAAACACGAATATATCAGAACGCATTAATACAAAGACTCCATTCACTGTTTACACACTGCATTAATAATGAAGCAAATCATATCCCAGTTCATAATACCTAAATTAACTGCTCAGTGTTTCCTCATAGACAATGAATATGGTTAGATATTATCCATACCATAACACAAAGATGTTCACTGCTAATCTAGACAACACTGGTATTGTAAGAATCAGTAATTCAGAGGTCAACAAGTGGTTCTTGCATCTCCCCCAATTTTCTTAAACCTGACCCTTATGCAGGGGGAGACCCTCATCAGCAGCTGCGACTCTTGCTGGTAGCCGTTTTGACAATTTTCGCTAAAATACTTAATTAACTTTTGGAAAAATAAATAAATATACACATATACATGTCCAAATCATTGCAATTTATTTAAGTATGGTTTTTCTTTTTGCAGACTCAGTAATAAAAATGTACAGTTGTCTCTATTCTTTACTGTACCTAAACAGAATAGAAACACAATTAAGGTGCTTTGCATGTTTTTCTCTTTTTTGTTGTTACTACTTTTGCTTTTTTGGTTGTTGTTGGTTTTTTTTTTTTTTTTTAAGACTTCCTACGTGGTAAGTCAGCTGCTGTGAAAAGTGATACTTGTATGTTAATATCACTTTTCACAGCATCCCAGCTAGCTACTAAGTCTGCTGTGAAAAGTGACATTAACAAACATACAAATATCACTTTTCACAGCAGACTTACTAAGCCCTGGCAAGCCCAGGGACAAATTAAGCCCTGGATGGGGAGGTGGGCAGGGAGGCAGCAGGAGCCAGGCGTGATGCGGGTAGGGTAAACAGATGGCAAATGTGAAAAATCGGGACAGTGGGTGGGGGATAATTGGTGCCTATATAAGAAAAAGCCCCAAATATCGGGATTGTCCCTATAAAATCAGGACATCTGGTCTCCCTAGATGCAGCGAATGGATAGGGGCCAGAGGCCATGGGCAGGAGTGGGAGGAGACAGGGCGGCAGTGAGGGCCAGGGTCGATTGGGGGTTTGAGCCCAGGGCCAGCACCCACCGCCAAATGGCCGGGGGCTAGAGCTTGGGGCCGGAGCCGGAAGCACCGCGACCAGATCGTGGGGCCCAAGCCAAAGTCCTGCAGCGGGGGAAGGAGCATGCCGCCTAAGCTCAGTGTTGGAGGAGGCAGTAGGGGCCAGGGGTGATGGGGGGGTGGGGAGGGAATGGGGGTGGCAGTTGGGGCCAGGAGCAGCGGGTGGGGGGTTGAACCCAGGGCCAGCACCCACTGCTGCATGGCTGGGTGTTGGATTTGGAGAAGGCAGCGAGGGTCAGGGACAATGGGGGTAGTGGGGTACTGAGCCTGGTGCCAGACCCCACTGCCGCATGGCCAGGAGCTGGAGAAGGCAGTGGGGACAAGGGGCGATGGGGGAGGGGTGATGAGCCTGGGGCTGGAACCCAGGCCCCTGTGGCTGGGGAACAGAGCCTGCCACTGCACAGCCAAAGCCTGGGGCAGGAAGGCAGAGGGAGCCAGAGGCGACGGCGGGAAGGTGGGGAGGTTTAAGCCCAAGGCCAGAGCCTGCTGCAATGTGGCCGGATCCCAAAGCCTGCAGTCGGGATCCCAGGATCCGAGCCTGAAGCCTCACTGCTGAAGTCTGGGCCCCACAGCCAGAGCTGGGGGCCCCCAAACTGGCCAGGGCCCCTGGGCACGGGCCCCATGGGCCAGTGCGTTAATCCACTGCTGCAAGGGATGTTGGGAAGTCCAAAAGTATAAGCTGGGACTGGACAATGGGATGGATCACTCGATAATTGCCATGTTTTGTTAATTTGCTCTGAAGTATCTGGCACTGGCCACTGTTGGAAGACAGGATACTGGACTATTGGTCTGACCCAGTGTGGCCATTCTTATGTTATTAAAAATAACAAATTTTTGGTTCTTTTTTTCCAGTTTCTGAGCCTTAAGGGGGCACTTGAGTCATGTTTTCTAGCTTTTCTATGCAACCACTTGCTATTTTTTAAAATGAAACCTGAGATTCACACTCAGTCTGCTGATTCCAGCAGATGGGGCTTCCAGCCAACATTGTGAAGCCGTGGGATAGAGTGGCGAGAGTTGGCGTTCGTTAACGTCTCTTTAACGAGGGAGTGCTTGCACGGAGGGATGGTTTTGTGGGATGAGCACCTGCCCCCTGCATGCTTAGGAAAGGGGAGAAAGCTCTGAATCCGCGCATTAGATTAGACCCCAGGGCAGGGTCAGGGAGGCTGGACTTCATTGTTCCGAGCTCCTTAAGGCGATAGACCAAGTACTGTCAGAACACTAGTAAAAGAAGGGGCTGTTCGCGGCCGAACATGGTGGGTGTTGGCCTCTGCGGCTTCTGGTGATATTGGGAAGGGGTCAGTGGGTGTCACATCATGAGGCCCTTCATCAGCCCAGGCCAGGGCACCTGAGTGTCTGTGGTGGGACCCCTCATGGTGGGGGAGTGGGTACATGGCTATTTTTGTCTTTTTTCCCCCACCCCCTTATTTTTTACTCGCTGTCTTGTAGAAGTTACCAGTTTCCTTTATTTTAACCCCCCTTTAAAAAAAAAAAAAAATCACGGTCATTGCCCAACCGTTGCCCATGGCAACAAGGGCACTTCCGCCCTAATCCAAGATGGCGGCGCCGCGCGGCGCTCTACCTGCGGCTGTGGCGCTCTCGATGGTGTGGCGGAGGCCTGTGGGTGGGGAGTCCCGTGACGGGTCGGTGCGCGGTGACGGCGGCCGGTAGGGGGCCGGCAGGGCCGGGCTTGAGAGTGGCTGAGGAGGATGGCGGATCCCTCACGGTAAGTGGGGCTGGGGCGGTGAGCCGAGGGGCTGGGCAGTCGCGGGTGGGGGCAGGGCGGGAGGCAGGGGTCACCGAGGGAAGGTTGTGCGGAGAGGCGGGGGGCTGGGCTGGGGAGTAGGAGGGGGCTGGGCGGTTGGCACGGCGAAGCAAGCTGGGGTGTGAGATGGGAGCTTGGGGTGCGGAGAGGAACTCGGTGGGGTTGCAGCAGGGGGCGCGAATAGGGGGCTGCGGAGTGGAGGGATTCGGGAATGGGGGTGGGGTTAGGGAAGAGGGGGCGGGGGATGGGGTTAGGGAAGAGGGGGGCTGAGGAGGTGGAGGGAAGAGGGGGCGGGGGATGGGGTTAGGGAAGAGGGGGGCTGAGGAGGTGGAGGGAAGAGGGGGTTGGGGGGGTGGAGGGGGTTGAGGGTGGGAGGTGGAGGGAAGAGGGGGCTGAGGGTGGGGGGTGGAGGGAGTTGGGGGTTAGGAGGCTGGTGAATGGAGGGGATCGGACATGGGGGCTGGGGAATGGAGGGGTTTGAAGATGGGGAATAGGGGCTGGAGGGGGTTGGGGAATAGGGGGTGGGGTAGGGGTGCGCTAGTAGGGCTGTGGGGGGACAGCTGAGGGATGGGGTGGGGGGGCTGCGTTTGGAGGGGAAGTCAGTGGCAGTGGCGAGAGAAGGGACGGGAGAGGCTGCTGTGGTGGTGAAAGGGTTGTGGAGTATGTTCTGTAGCACTAGCTACAGAAACTCTCACATCACTTGCTGCTGCCAGGGAGAGCCTGTAGGTGGAGGAGTCTCGGCTCCGGGCTGTGCTGAGGCTGCCGTTGCTGACAGCAGGCAGGGGTTGGGCCTAAAAGGCAGCAAGACAGAAGAAGCAGGAACAACAGCCGAGATGGTAGAGAGCAGAAGCAGGAAGCCCCAAACACAAAGGCACTAAGGCCCCTTTATGAGCAGGTAAAACAGGCTTATTGGGAGAAGGGGTGTGTGTGGAGGTGGTGGATATTGGTTCTGAAATAAAATGCCATGGTGTCATGCTTTAAAAATATATCTTTTATTTGCTCCCTCCCCACCCCCGCTATAAACAAAGTGAGGGGTGTTGTCAGCTTTATAATTATTAGGGGAAACCCTTTCTAGAGACTGGTTATGGACAGGTTCAAACACTTGCAGGAGACAAACATAGCAGTCATCAGTAAAAAATATATTGTGTGTTGCCCCCTGGTTTGCAGGGAACAATGTTAATAAATCTTTGCCTGGAATTTGTTTGCTAGCTATGGTACAGATCAGCTGTATAGCCTCTAGGTTTATGAGCAGGTGGGATAAACTCAAATTACTGCATATTGTGTGCCCGGGTGTGAATTTTTTTTAGTGTATAGTTAACACTTAATTGGTGGTGTCTTGCCTCCCTGCATTTTGGGATACTATTTTATGATACTACATCTTCATATAGTAAAATGGTGAAAAATATTAAAAAAAATAAGGAAGCACAGTTTTTACAATACTGTCTTTACTCTAACCAAAACATTGTGAGCAGGCTGAAGAGAAATTAAAGATGCTTCATGTATGTGCTTAGTAACAACTAACATACAGAGTAATGATTACCTGACGTTAGGGTAATCATTACATCTACAGTACTATGTGGTTGTGCTAGCTATACCTCTCCCCCCATCTTTTCATATAGGTGTGACATTTCCCTGTTTCACGGCATTTATTTTGTGGCAATTCTGTTGGAGCCATACAAACAGCCTCTCTTTAAAAACATGTATTCTGCAATCAAATAATTTTTGTATCTGAACTGTAGATGTGTTGTGAAGAACATTTAGTGACAGCTTCTTATACACATGTGGTTGTAAAAAGTGTGTTCATTGTCTATGTAAATTACACAAATATATTTTTAAGTCACTAGAGAGTTATAGTAATCATAATTGTATTGGATTGTTGCACATACTTGACTACGGTTGTGTTTGTATGTGGACTACATAGCAGTTCAGCATGACAAGTTTAATGGAGAAATACTGCGTTCAGACTGCACATGGATTTATAAGAGTAGATATGGAAATTTTTAAAAAAGTCTTTATATATAAAATTAAAAAGTAGTAAAAGATTATGCTAATTGTAATTTTAGTTAATGTATTTGAAATTGATATAGACTGTGAAAGCATGCATTTTATGTAATTATGCATGCGTGTGCACAAAGACCTTTTCACGGCAGAATATTAACGATTGAGTTTTAATTGCATGTATTGTAATTGCTGCAGTAGTGACACAGTCTCAGCCTTCTGGAACCAAAAATTACTGAAACAAAAATTAGCCAATGATTTTTTGACAAATTACTTTGGTGTCTTTATATATAAACTATTTACTTGTTTCTAATAGGGAAAAAATCACACCCTTAAAAATCATACACTCTTCATGGAACTATAGATCTAACTATCTTCAGGTATTATTGGGTGCATCTATTTATAAAATTAAGGGCCTGAAGAAGGTGGTGGTCATATTAAGTAATACAACATGTACAGCCATATTTTAAGCATAGCTTGTATAATGATCTCAATATAACCCTAGGCTGATTTCTGAAAAGGATTTCTGCATCTTGAAAGTTTAATATTGCATTGTAGATACATTCCAATTTAAAAAAATACCCTAATTGTCAATTCTTGTTAAAAAGATTTGAGCTTGAATATTTTGATTTCCTGTTTGGTTAATCTTGAGCTCTGAGCAAATAAAATGAAAGATTTAGGAGGTTGCAGCTGGATCCTTTCAGTTCATGTTAAACATTATATATATATATATATACTTGTTTTGCTGAGGTGCTGGATTTCTGTAGATGTAACAAGTGAAATGATCAGGAAACAATCACCTCTGTATAATCTGATGATAAAGCAAGATGATTTTGAACAAAAAACATCATTGATGTGTCTTGGATTCCTCATTTGAAAAGGGAAAGCTTTTTCCATGTTTTGTCAGAATCAGAGCAACATAACATTCCCTATTCTACTTTTTATAGAAATGTAAAGCAGAATCCCCTACATCACATAACAGCAGAGGTAGGATTGGTAAATAGTACTGGTTGTGGCTAGCTGCTGATCCTGGTATAATTCTGTCTTCCCAACATGACAGATCAGTAAGGCAAGAGATATGGGGAGGGGCATTCCTTTGTTATCTTGACAATTAAATCACACTAATGGAAGTACTCTACTTTAAGAACACTAGATTATTGAAAGGCTTCCATCTGACCAGTGAATAATTTTTGTAGCTTTCTGCATGTGGTTTTCTTTTAACATTTTCATTGTGTGCGCTCCAATTAGGAAATCCTTGGATTTATTGTTACATGATCATGGCTTTCTATGAAATGAGCGTTTCTGCTGAAAGAATGTGTGATGGTCCTTATTTCAGTATTGTCATCATGAAGGAACTGTTCACTAGTGTGTGTGTGTGTAATATATGTATACCATCTCTAGGACTGTTTAGTAAAGAACGTTAGGTATGTACATGTACATATCTTAACGGGATTAAGAATATAAAACTAGACAGGGATCAAATTTTACATTGGTATCAGGCTTGTCTAATAGATATCTAAAGATTGGGGGGGAAGATGTGCTCAGGGTCCAAGGATAGTATCTTTTTGGAAAGATTGCATTTTACAATAAGGGAATAAAATTTTCACTGGGAGAGTATTTGAACATTTCAGATGTGGCTAAAATATCAGCCTTTATCATTTAAATTTGAATGATAATTAAATACAGAAAATTCTCCCTTGCTACTGGCTTTTCCGAACTTCTGAGGAATGATGAAGAATTGCTCTCCACGCTAATTGCGCTTGGTAGGTGAGGTGCTGGGGATTGTCTCTTTCCTCTTCCCTCCACTTAGCTCCAGCTGGGATGGTTCACTCAATTATTTCCTTCTCCCATCAGATTCTGATGGCTGTTTCTCTTTTCCCATCTTTAGGTAGGTGTTGGCTTTTTCAGTGTCTTTCAGAGGAGCTTGACGCTTGCTGTGTCTGATACAGGTTACCTTGGTAGTGTGGGACCACTGTGAGGCTTCTTGCTACATCCCTGGTGTGTGTGTGTGTGTGTGTGGTTGTGGTGGTGGTGGGGGGGGGTTGTTAGGTAAACGTTATGTTGCACTAGCCCAGACGTTAATTTAACCCACTGTTGGGAAGTCCTGTTAACAAGCCCTGATGATTGATCAGCAGGTTTTCTGAAATTATTTGTAGTTCATTATGTGTACTTGTTTCCTGGGGTGGTGGTTTGTGGATGCTTTTTGGATTGAAGAAATCCTTGTATTTTTCCCTTTTTCTTTTTTATATCCATATATTTAATTTTGCTTACACATTGCGTTGTGCTTCATCTTGGAGGAGATGACTGCATTTCTTTATGGAAATATTTTTGGTGGAGGAGGAAAGGAACTGATGATATGGAAGAATTAACAGCCTCCCCAGCAAGCTTGTAAAGACTAAAATAATCCTTGTTTACATTACAATTACCCTGTCTGACAATACTGCATATTTTCTGTGTGTCTGAAATACAGTTTGGTATGTTACAAAATGTATTGAGATACAACTTGTAGCATGTGATGATAAAGTAATATTTAAGGTACTAACATTTTTATATTCACTGTGCCTGCACTATCAAGGTCCGATGTTTCTTAGGTAACATAGTACTAAACCTCTCTTTAAATAGGAGCATATTCTGAAATCAAACTCTGTTCAGCAAAGTAATTCTTTATAAAGAGATGGCTCTAATTACAAAGGAGTTGTACAGTTGTTAACCTCTAGGTAATATATGTGCTTCTCTTTAAAAATAAATAGATTGTGCTGTGTTTGTAATTTTTTTTTTTTAAAACCTCAGACTTCACATCAGAGAGTTAATTTCAGCCCCTGTAAAGATCAGTACAGAGTAAGAAGGATCTGTGGTATATTGTAAGGAAAATATTACAGTACATAATCTTGTAAAGTGATACATACTGCTCAGAGCTAAAACATGCTAGGATATCCTGAAGTAGTATAAATTGGTCCCACGGTGGACGCTCAAAGAGCTCTTTTAATGATTTTGGCATGACTGTATCCTTAGTTCTTTTAGCATTTTGTTGGTTTACTGTTAATTATTTAGACACATCACGGTCCTTTGAAAAGTAAGAAACAGGAAAAGCTTGAACAGTTTTAACTTTTCCTTCTGAGTTCCCTTCCTATGTGTGCCAAAGGATAGCTTGTAGTCTGTGTGCCTGTGATGTTAAAGTGCATCTTTGTTTTCTAAATATATATTGAATTTTAAGTTGCATAAATATGTACCCCTTTTGTTGTGAACATTCTTGTGCCGAAGAGTACACTTCATCATATGAAAATCATGTAAATATATTTTGAAAAGTTTATATTTAAAACTTGACACTTGGCTGCAAGTGGCAATCATCTTGCTAAAAGAGATATTGTGACGCAAGCCATATGGGAGCCTAAATGTTCATCATGGGAAATGTGATGTTCAGAGCAAATTGGATGTAGTTTACTCTTACCTTTCTCATACCAGTTCTTTGTGTGCCTATGGCTGCCTCCTAAAGTGGCACACATCCAAAGTGTGGGCAGGGTATATGATGTGATCCATAAGACAATATGCTTGTGGAATCATGATGATTACACAGACATGGTCTGGTTCAGTGGACCAGTGTACTCCAATACTCAGAGGCTTATCATTATGTATGGATTCTGATTGTTCGTTCTTTTGGCATTATATATAGACCACAGAAACTGTGCACCTTATATAGGTTTCAGAGTAACAGCCATGTTAGTCTGTATTCACAAAAAGAAAAGGAGTACTTGTGGCACCTTAGAGACTAACCAATTTATTTGAGCATAAGCAAGCTGTAGCTCACGAAAGCTTATGCTCAAATAAATTGGTTAGTCTCTAAGGTGCCACAAGCACTCCTTTTCTTTTTGCACCATATATAGACTTTTTAATACCTTACACATTTACATTATAATGGCTGCCTAAATACTGCAGCACATCTTGGTTCACTCTCTCACTGCCTAGCCTGTTGGTGTTTTAAAATAAACTCTATTTGAACATAGATCTTGTTCATGGCTGGCACTGTTTTAGAAGGAGGTTCTGAAGCACGTCATTAAGTGGTGAAGCCTGTTTGTGATGAGGTACAGTTTTCATTTGTCCATGTTCCAGTCTCCCACCCTTTCTGCCCACATGTTGATATAGGCACTTGGAGATAAAACAACTTTTTTTTAAGCATAAGTGATTCTTTTCAGCAACTATTTCCGAAACTGTTTTATAGATGAGGTTGCAGAACTGTTGTTTACTTGGAACCTGCTTCTGCATTCCTTGCGTACCCCAAACTCCTGTAGATTTCACTGGGAATGCTGAGTGTGCAAAGAATGCAGAATCAGGCTCCCTTGTTGTTTAGGTAGCATGGTAATAAAGTCTACATCTTATGATTAACGTTGCTAAAGGCATTCTTCATTTCTGTTGATTGTATCTGTGCACTGATATGACTGAACCCAGGCACAATTTATGAGAACTGAAGGGGACAGGTGCTCTCTCTGTTATGAGGTTCCTTTTCAGAGCTGTTAAGTGATGTTAACTAGCGTGCCATTTACCTGACTGTATTGGTGAGCAGATGTTCTGTGTTGTTTTGCTAGCATAAAATACCAATTTTTGCCCGTTTGAATTTAGTTATCATCATCATCAAGGCAAATCCCAAAGAGATGTGGCCTCCTTGCAGATCAAGCACCGCCTGGCTTGATCTCTGGTTAGGTTCTTACAGTGGTTTGGCTGAGTATTCACTTTGTCTGTCAATGGCAATCTTATTGCACCACTGAAGTTTTGGGGGCCCTCATGATTGCTAGTCATGTAGGGACAAAATGCAGTTAATTAAAAATTCAATTTCCTTAGATAGTGCCTTATCGTGTGTGGCAACAATATATATGGGGAGACAGAATTACATAGCAAGTAGTTATCTATATGGTTTTGCTTAATCAACTCTAATTTTAGGGTTCACTCTTTTACATTGTCTTTGTAAGCTGATGTAAACAACACCCCAAAATGATAGGCATGTTTGATCCGTTGAGCTTTTCCCATTTCTAAATGTCTAATGTAAGTAAATTGGCATGTTTAAATATGTAAAAGCTCCTTGAATAATATGACAAGGGGATAGCTAAGAAATTTCGTGAAATAAGGACTGGTCCTGTTGTTGGAATTAAAGATGTCTAATTATTAACATCTGGGAGGGCCTCAACTTGCAAGTGTCAAATATTGCAAAACCATAAAATTTCTCTCAGCTCTCCTGCAGTCATGAACCTCTCAATAGTGTCCTGCAAAGTGCTGCCAAAAAGGTGTAATAGATATTACTTGAACATTTCATTTTTAACAGTATTCGTGACAGTGAAATCTTGCAGTGTGAATACCAGGAGTTTAGATGAAGTAACTATGGTGACAGCAATCATTTCCATGAAGTATTAGATTCAAGAGTATTCAGTGAAGGACTAAAAATAATCTTGCAACCAAGAGACTGAGAAACTTTAGCCGATCTTCTGAATTTTCATGCGCATTTGGATTTTAATTATTTCTAGTGTAACACATGTAACCTTGCTGTGGTGTCTTGAGGAACATAGCACAACTGGTTACCAGTTCTGCCATGGGATTTTCAGATCATTAGATCTAGACTATCTGTACCCAAAATCACTGCTAGAAACTGAATAATCTCTTTAAATGAAAGCTTGAATTCTTAGAACCACCACCAGCCCCTACAGTTTATGTAGATTAACATGTTTTTAAAGGTTTCAGAGTAGCAGCCGTGTTAGTCTGTATTCACAAAAAGAAAAGGAGGACTTGTGGCACCTTAGAGACTAACCAATTTATTTGAGCATAAGCTTTAAAGTGAATTTTGTGCTGGAAAGCTACCTGATTGGCAGCCAGGGAGACTGAAGCCCACTGTTGATCATGAACTTCTTTCCTCCTCTCTCGTCCACACTCCCAGATCACCCTAATCTTGATAAAATGGGAGTTCAGTCTCCATGTTTTAGTCAGGCTGTGGCTTCTTTGCTGGCATTTCCCGTAAATGCTGACTATAACAGTGATATCTGAGCTACCAGTCTCTTGTATTTAAGATTTTCACTGCCTTTTTATATTCTCTAAATTATATTGCTTTGTGCTATAACTCATGAAATTACCAGCAGGAGAGTGGGGTTGGGGGAGGTATTTTTTCATGCTTTGTGTGTATAAAAAGATCTTCTACACTTTCCACAGTATGCATACACATTGTAAGGAGAGTGGTCACTTTAGATAAGCTATTACCAGCAGGAGAGTGGGTTTGTGTGTGTGTGGGGGTGTGTGTGTGTGTGTGAGAACCTGGATTTGTGCTGGAAATGGCCCAACTTGATTATCATACACATTGTAAGGAGAGTGATCACTTTAGATAAGCTATTACCAGCAGGAGAGTGGGGTGGGGGGAGGTATTTTTTCATTCTTTGTGTGTATAAAAAGATCTTCTACACTTTCCACAGTATGCGTCCGATGAAGTGAGCTGTAGCTCACGAAAGCTTATGCTCAAATAAATTGGTTAGTCTCTAAGGTGCCACAAGTACTCCTTTTCTTTTTGCGAAATTAACAGTGTTTACTAATAACAGTATGGAAGTAGAAACATTTATGTTATCTCCAAATGTTTTTGATTATTTTAACTTCCTGGGAAAAAAAAGCTTGCACAGGATAGTCTATTTTTTAACAAGAGGAACCAATTCAGAGTCACTGTAATTTAAAGCTTTGTATAACAGCACAGTAAGTCTAAGTTAATAGAATATTTCTGAATAATTGTCTAATGCTCCCTTTAGAAAGCAAATGTAGCATGTAGAATATGAAAGACTAATTCAAATCCTTAACCAAGCAACAAATCTGTTTCTCCTGTGTTATATGCGGTCAAGTAAAGTATTGATATCTACTTCCTTTCCCTTTAACAAGTCCTGTAATCGAAAGGAAACTTACTTGATTGGCCAAGATAAAAATAAGTTACTTGACCCTTGCTACTTTTATTGTATGAATTCTAGTATTTGTGAAGTTGTAACTTTGTGGATTTTGTGCTGCCAAGACAATTCCTTAGTATTTTCCCTATGGCTTCAGTCAGCTGCATCTGAAAAGTAGAATCATGTATTAAGAATGTTTATTTAATCCTAAAGGATGAGTAGGCAGAGGCGATTCATTTTATATTTCCATAAATGTTAAGTTCTTTTTAGAATCCTTTTGTTCCAGGGAACTCACTGGATGTATTGGAGAGAACATGACTTCACTAGCAAACTATATGGCTCCTGTAAAAGCTGGAGGCATCAGGTGGTTTAATATGTAAACAAAAGCCCATAGCAGCCTAAAATAGGTCTTCATAAAAATAAACAGTGCAAAAAATTACCTCCTAAACAAGGAAGTAAAGGGCTACCAGAGGAGCTGTGTATGTAGTAGTATGTGTTGTATAAAATGCTGGTCACAGAAGAATATGAGGGATTCACCTGGAAAACCCACACAGTCTGGTATTGCCTCTGATAGAGTATTTGTTTACATTTGTTTTACATCTGTATATTGTTGACAGATGAGTGTGTAATCAAAGGGATTAAAAAAAAAACCATCTTATAGAAAATATGCAAAAGTAGCTGCTTCCCACAATTTATTTATTATGGGGAGGAGTGAAACCAAATAATGCATATAAAAAGTGGTTTGAGCTGCTGTTAAGCCTGTAACAATTTTTTTCTAATATATTCTAAAATTTAGTAGCTGTCTGTGTGTAACATATAGGATTGGCAGAATTTGATTTTTTTTTTTTTAAATTTCAGTGGATAATGTTTGGTGGTTAAGAATTTTTAAATTATCTATTTTAAATTTTCACAGTTGCAGGAGATTATGCGGACAATTATTTAATGACTAGATGTTGAGATTCGAAAAGTTAAAGCTTTATAACTTAAAACACAAATTGTTAACATCACATGTCAAATTATACAAAGTAAATATTATTAAATCAAACTCTAGTTCTCGAGCTGCATTTTTCTTACTTTGCCTATCAGTAAACTTCAATTATCAGTGGAAATATTTTTTCATCAGTTTGTGTGTGTACAATGAAATGGATGTTTACTGGCATTTATCAATAAAAACGTATCCTTCTGAGCTTATTAATATACAACATATATAAAATTTGAAAAGTAACTAAAAGGTTACTTTCAAGCCAAACAGAATTTTATACTACTGGCAAAGTGTTCCAACTGTATTGAATTTAATTTGGGATGATGATTTTTGTATTGAGTTTATCAGGGTTTTGTTAATCTAAACTTCTGCTCAGTCATAAGAGAAGAGAGATTTGTGCCAGCAAATTATTTGAATTACAACAGTGGGAACTTGTACTGAAGAGAGGCAAATTTTGTGCAGACTTGCACCTTGTGTAATTCCTTTGAAGTGCACGGTACAAGTGTATTGTACAAGGTGCAAATTAGGGCAGATTGTAGCCTGTTATATTTGTTTTTTACTGCTGGTTATGTATTTTCTGGCTGGTGTATTGGGAAAACTGATCAGTAGCTTGCTTGATGACATTTAATGTGTTGTGTGGTTTCTACTTGGAAGTATCAGGTCTGGTGGGGGAAGTAAAACTTTAATTAGTGCTGCCCTGAGTAGATCAAAATGGATTTTTTTTTCATTGCTTTGCCCATAATTTTATTTTCCTTGTCTTGGGCAATCATTTAGCCACCACGCTTACTTTTTCTTTCTGCAAAAAGAACGAGGAGTACTTGTGGCATCTTAGTTTCTAAGGTGCCACAAGTACTCCTCATTCTTTTTGCTGATACAGACTAACACGGCTACCACTATGAAAAACTTTTTTTTTTTTTCCTGGTTAGGGCTGTGTGTGCAGAGAGGTGTTGGTTGACTTGTATTTCTTTCATATAAGACTTACAGACTAATGATTCTAAAATGGCTTTATGCAAATCTCATCATTCTAGAAGACTTCAGTTATACACAGTCATTGATTAAGCTTCAGTTACAAACTTATCTGTGTTGTTGTTTTTCTTCTAAAGCAGGATTTTATTTATTGAACCAATTAGCTGTTGAGTGAAAATCAGAACTCTTTCAGAAATGCAGAATTTGTATAAACAAATTGCAGTATTGGCAACAGGAAGATCTTCATTCTCAAAGTTCAGTGACAGTTAATGTATAACAAGGATGTGGGTTCAAACCCTGCAACCCTCATTTGTGTGTGTAATCCCATTGAAATCAGTGGGTCTATTTTTAAGAGGAAGGATTACATGATTGGACCATATATTCATTGTCTTGTGTATTCTGAAATGTTATTGAAACTGTTCCAGCCTTTCTGTAACAGACAGATGGGATGCACACTCCTCCGTTAACAAGCAGTTAGCTTCACTGGTATAACTAACTTTCCATCCCTCTCTGGGTCTCTGACTTTCCTCTCTCTTTGTTTCAGCCCATACTGTTTCCTCTACTCTTTTCATACAGATCAGAAGCAGCTTTACATACTGCTGCCCTCCGGTGGTAGTGAAAAACAAAACATTTTTCTCAGACATCAAATTATGTAAAATTGAGAGGGAAAAGGATGAAAGGAAGGAACTATTTCTCCCTTTCAGCATTTGCCCCTCCCAACATACAGCACTTCTCTTAGTTTAGTGTGTTGCTTCAAAAGCAGCTTTAAAAATAGTTTGTGAAATTTTTGAACTGATGTAATATAACACATACTCCAATTTGCATTTATAGCTCGTGTCATCCAAAGATCTCAAAGCACTTCATAGAATTGATAGATTTTAGCCTTCCAACACTTTTGTCAGTTAGGCACTATTTTCTCTTGTGTTACTGATGGAAAAGCTGGGCCAGGTAGACCACGGGAGATTTTCAAAACAAGAAATAGAAGTTAGGTGATCAGCTCCATTTGACTCTGTGGCCATGGGAGGTGAATGTCAAATTCCTATCTGTACTTTGAAAATCAGCCTCAGTGTGACTGGGTTTAAGGTCACAATGAGTAAGTAGTGGAGCTGGATTATCACGTAGAACACCTGACTTCTAATTGTGTGTTCTGACCTCTAGACAGGTTCCCTTTTCAAACAAGTAAAAGCATAGCAAAGCAGCAGATATAAAGCTGTTTCTCTCTCTCTCTCTTTCTCTCTGTGTGTGTGAAATCTTTAAGTGGCATTATTTAATTTCAGCATGTAAAAATAAGCATGTTAGATACATAGGATGCCATAAAACAGAAAATTTCCTGAGGTGGGGAGGTACCACAGAAAATTTCTAGTTCTCAAACTTTAGGAAAAATTTATTTTACGGGTGGGTGTGTGGATTTTTTTTTCATGTTGAACAGTGTCTTTTAAACTATTGATGACATTGATTTAACCGTTTTTAATAGAAAATTAATTGGATTCTTTTTGCTTATGTGTATTTTATTCTTTTTTTGCAGTTGGAAAACCATGATTTTCCCCATGTTTAGAATGATGATCCAGGCATAATAAGCCAAAGAGGCAGAGTCTTGTGTGTATTATATGTGGGTCATGAAAGCAAACTGAAATTAAAATCAATCTTTCTCCCACTATTCATGTTAAAACACAGACAATGCTGCAAATAATGTTCATGTTAAGGCATTTAGATATAATATATAACATGCAGTCTCACAACTTTTTATATTCCAACACAGATTTAGCTTTCCTCCCCCTCTCTAATTTGCCTTTCAAATGGTATTGTTTTAAGGATTTTTCATTTTGATATTAGGGGAATTTTTTTAATGAGAGACTGCAAGTTACAGGGGAAAGGGCCAGGTTTGACAGAGTTTTGCCTTGGCTGTCTGTTTTATTAAGATTTTTCTTTAAATTATGCACTGTGTATATATAAGCTATTATGTGTGTATATTAACAAAATTGTTTAAACAAGTTTATTTTTTTCAGGTAATACATTAGTTAACTGCTCTTCAGTGTACGCTGCAAGTTGCGGGGTGTGTGTGTGTATATATATATATATATACACACACACACATATATACATACACACACAAAATGTGTGAAGAAGTTATTCAGTGACTACAAATTTTGGACACTCTTGAAGGTGACTCTGTTCAGATGTGAAATTTGGTTTGGCCCACGGTAGAGATGGGAACCAGCTGCAAAATTCAGAATTGGGGTTGGATTTTGATCTCCCTGCTTCCAAAACTTTAATTAGCCATCATTGGACAATAATCTTAATGTCCGGGGGATTTGGGTGTATAATCCCGTCCCCTCCACAGACAGTATCCTCAACCCCTTAAATATTAAAGAACTGGCTGCTTTTGACTGCTGTTGTGCTATAGGTCTTGCATCTGCATTATACCTATGGCCTAATATGAAGTTAGTAGTATAAAATAGCCAAACTTAACAAATGTTGACATTCAGGAATGAGTGTTTTATTTTAAGGCAGGAAAAACATGATTGTTTTCCAGAGAACAGACAATGGTCCAGTGGGGTGATTCAGCTTCTTTTTACAAATCAAGCTGCTTAATTTACTGAAAGGTCCACTCTTTGATATCTGGTGCTGGAAATGTTTGTGTAATGTACCGGTATTCATGTAAATGTGTCATTCAGTGATTAAATGTAGTCTTTTTAAATAGCTTAAGTTAAACTAGACTTGCAAAAGACTATTGTGAATTGTTCTCAGCTTTCTTTTGATATCTCTGATTGCCATTCAGTAGTTCTTAGTGAAATATGTACATTTTATTCAAACAAATCCATTAGCATTTGATACAATATAGAAATATCATAATTAATAAATTGAGAGCTCTTTGATTGCAAAATTGGAGAGGAAGAAACTTTAATTGCAACAGATGGTATTTTTCAACCCAGATCAGCATCACAGATTTGCTGGTTCTTTATCAATTTTTCTGTGGTCTTAATAGCATTTTTAAAAAAAACACACAAATTTCAAAGTCTCTGACTCACTGGGATAATTTCTCATCTCTTGAAATACCTAAGATCTGTTGCCTGAAATCAGACACCTTGTGCTATGGGCTTGTTAAATCTCCTAAACTAAGCAAGGATGGGCCGGTTCAGTATGTGGAAGGAAGTCTTAAATGGAAAATTCAGATAGTCCTGAAGTATTGGTACTGGGGATGCAAAGATCTGCCTACTTCTGGTCACTGAAGATCTTGAGACAATATCCTTAATAGCATATTCATGATTATGTCTTTAATAGTTAAATTCCAATTTCAGGCATTAAAATTGGTGTACCAAAAAATCTCTGTGTAGCTTCATTTGCCTTCAGGATTCTTCACTTATTGTTCTACTTTCTTCTCTGATAAGTGTGTAGACAGCTACTGTATTTCTCCCTCTACAGGTTGTGTAGCAGTGGTGAGTGGAGATTCCCATGTCCCCTACCTCCTGTATCTGCCTCAAAGAGATGCCATGAGGTTTAGCATTGTGAAGCCTTTTTGAAATCCTCTCATTAAAGTGTAAATAGTACCAAGTGTCACTCTATGGAATAGTGAAATGAAGTTTCATTTTAAAAGTTTATATTAGTGTTGCACTAAATGCACAGTGGCCAGCAGGGCAGTGGGGCGGGAGGAGGTATTGTTTCATGGTCTCTGTGTGTATATAATGTCTTCTGCAGTTTCCACAGTATGCATCCGATGAAGTGAGCTGTAGCTCACGAAAGCTCATGCTCAAATAAATTGGTTAGTCTCTAAGTCTCCAAGTACTCCTTTTCTTTTAGTGGCCAAACAGTTTAGTTAATAGTAAATCTGTTCCATTGATGTCTTGTCTATATTTAGGATTAGCCTCCCCCCCGCCTGACTCCCCCAGATTCAGTAATCAATGGCCAGCAGGAGATGTGTTTGCACCATTGCATATCCAGAGCATGTATAAGGAACACTGAATTTGCAATGGTTGAGTTTACTCCTGGTTCAAGTGGGAAAAGCTCAATGGGGAAAAATTGTGGTTTTCCTTGCTTGCGCTTGGAGTTACTAGTACTACTGGTAACTGGCTATTGATTGCTGAATTTCAAGTATAGACAAAAGTATATGCCTAATTAATCAGTGCTTTCCTCTCTTTTTCTATGTTCTTTAATCATCTTTTTCTGCTATACTAATGTATGGGAGAAAATGAAACTCAAATGCATGTTTCCCTCTTACTTTTTCACTCTCTCCCAGCCAAAGTATTACATCATGACAATATCTTTAAGCATCCAGCTCAGCATTAGGGTCCTCCAAATTGTCAGATTTCTGAAAGTCAGGATAGAATGTAGTCTTTTAAGCTTGATTTTGGAACTGATGATTTTTCAGTCTCATTTCTGTTTAAGTTGCCCATGGATCTCTTATGTTTCTCCCACTCACCCTCATTCACTTTTGAAAATATCAGCAAAGGCATGGTAATCTGAGTAAGGTTTGCTTAATTTTTTGGTATTTGTGTCGTTTCATTTAATGTGCAAATCTTAGGTTTCTGAAACTCTGTGGGAACCAAAGGGCTATATATATGTACATGTATAACATGGTCCAGTGGCTAGGGCACAGGACTGGGAGTCTGTTTCTGGTTTTGTCACTGACCTGCTAGATGACCTTGGGGCAAGTCACACCATTACTCTGTGCCTCTTTCCCTTTTGATGCTTGCCCATGCTCAGAAAATGGAAAACTAATGGCAGAGATTGCAGTAGAATGCGGGATTGCTGTTTTGCAGTCCTATGTTTTGTTCACCGTGACTAGGCAAACCCTTAGAGAATGTCTATTCCACAAGCTTAGAAACTTGGAATAAAAGTCTTGTCTCTTAAATTCACATAGCAAAAATCTGCTCAATACTATTCTGTTCTCACACCTGCACAGAGTTCTTGTGTTTTGGGGATTGTTTAAAAATAAGACACAATAAACACTTGTACTGATGATCTAGAATAGGAGGATAGATAATTCTATAATTTTACATTAGAAAGCCTTTTTAAAAAAAAAGGAAAATGGCAATCTCACAAAATAGATTTTCTGATTAGCTCTGTCTTCATAATGGAAGAGTAGTGATCCTTTTAAAAAACATTTATTTTTGTAGCTGCAGCCTTCTGTTTGGCCTAAGGTGTTGAGAGTTTTTCCATTTGATTGCAAGAGGTCTTAAAAACTCGCACTGTTTTTGGAACTTAGTTCTTGAAATGGATAATTATAGCACCTTCAAAAAAAGTAGCACTTACTGCATGTAAACTACCATTAAACATGTAATATGTAGCACTGTTGTGATATCAAGTTAAATTCAAGAGATTGAGTTTGGTAATCTTTTGTTGGAACAGAAGTGCTGAATTTAGAATGTGGGATATCTTTGGGTATTGCATCAGACCCTGCTTGCAGAGAGTTGTGGAGCAATAAACAATTAACTTTTAAAGGAATGTAAAACATTTTTCAGAGATTCCAAGCGCATTCCAGTAAGAGATTCCATCATTACATGGAATTCAGGAAGCAAATATGTAGCATTTTCCTAAACTAAAAATGAAGTCATTGTATATGCTCTTAAAACATTTAAGGTGATTTTTCCAAATGTTATTGCTAACATTTATCCCTGAGTATTTTCAGTCAGGCAAAGTTTTTGAAATCCAGTGGTTACGTAATTTGTGTTTGTATTGTTCCTAATGTTGCACAGTATCCTATGTAATTTAAGTGGTAAACAGTATTCCATTGAAAGGAAACCATGTAGAACAGTGAGTAAAATGTTCTGGGAGGGTGGATAGCCCATGAAACATTGAGTTATGTACTTGGAGCAATATTTTTCTTTGAGGAGGGACATCTGATTTATATCTATAAAGATACAATCTTCATCGTTAGCCACTCAAATTCCAGTTGAATCACTACATTCCAATTAGATCTGTAATTCTTAAAAGAAGTTCTTGGTTAAATTTGGCCCAAAATGAATTTTTTTTAAACAACTTTAACCAAACAAAAGACAAATAGAAATATTTCCATGACTTAACCCCCCCCCCCCAAATCCTCTAAGGGCGTGTCTATACAACATTCTTTGGTCAACATTAGTTATGTTGGCATAAAGCCGCCGCAGTTAGTATATTGCTTGTGTGCATGCATACTTGGCTTCTTGCTTCAACGCTGTGTGTATTCACGAGGAGTGCTTGTGTCAATTCAGAGTTCAACCTGCCACCATAGGCGCCGACTCTGTGGGTGCTCTGGGGCTGGAGCACTGACGGGGAAAACAGCTGTTTTGCGCAGCAAGCCTGGGATGGTGGAGGAAGGAGGGGGAACAAGGTGCGCTTGGGGGAGGGGGTGGGGATTTGGGGAGGGATCCGATAGGAGCAGGGAGGGGCGGAGTTGGGGCTGGGCTGGGGAGGGCGTGAGCACCCATTGGTGCTGACAAAAGTTGGCGCCTCTGCCTGCCACCATACTGTCTTTTGGGAAGTTTTGGCAATGCATGATGGGGCAGAAATGAGTCACACAGGTGAGATTGGGAGCAAGGGGTCAACTTCCTAGCCTGCAACTGTTTCCATCCCATGTCTATACATTGACCATGGCTCAATGCTGCTCGGGGAGGTGGTTTTACTGTGTCCCTGTGATGGGACATTTATATCGGTATGAGACAGATTTAAGTGTAGACATGTGCATAGCTAGGTCAATGCAAAAGTGGCTTATGTCAACCACAATTTGTAGACTAGAGCAGGTCAAACAAAGTTTTTAGATAAACTTCCCCTGCAGTATTTGCCACCCATACTAGCAGAATGCTGCAATGATTGAGCACCTGAAAGAAACTGAGCTGATTTTTTTTTGCCCAAACTTAAAGAAATGTAAGAAGTAGATCAGCATAAAAAGTGAAAAATAATTGTTTAAAACAGATTCACAAACAGTGCTTGCTTAGTGGTTTGTAGAGAGCTGGCTTGTTGTATGGTGCCTGTATTTAGTTAAGACATCTAAAAACTCATTAAATACCTTCCTGCTATTACTTGTTCCATGTAGGCAATTGATGAAATTGCCACAGGTATGTTATCTGATTGTGAATGGGAGAGGGAAGTACATTCACAAGTCTATCTCTGAGAGGTGGTGACCCCTTTCAAAGAAGAAATTTGAGAGCCCCGGGTTCAAAAACTAACTTTCAATTTTACAAATCTAAAATGTTAGCAAGATACGGGAAAAAAAAAATTCTAAAACATATGTGAGGCTTAGCCAAATGCAGCCTGGAGTAAATGGCCCCAATTACTACTGTTGTCCTCTGGGCTTAATTCTGTGATAGGGTAAATGGTTCTGTAAATTGGTCATACGCTAGTTTACAATTATACCCGTTTTAACTTGCACAGATTTGGTATGCAAAACAAATGTAAATTACATACATAGAGGTAAAAGGGGGATTACAGGAAAAGCAACTAACAATGGACTATATGATAAAGGCCCTCATTTCTCCCACACGCATTTCAGTCTACATCATCCCCAACTGTCTTAAAGCCAAATTCAGCCCTGGCATAAGTAGGACCCCAGTTAATTTCAGTGGAAATTTTCCTTTTTATGCCAGGGCTGAACTGGGTCCCCACAGAATATCACTCTGTAAGTTGATCTCATTTTGCACATCTTCAAATTTTTCTCTCTTCCAGTAACTGTAAGTTTACAGCATTCAGTGCTTTTAAATACTAAACAATAACCAATTACAAGGATGCTCAGGGCAGATACATTAAGCAGGACTCATTTGAGAATTATATTAACATTTTTTGGCTAGGAATTTGAGTGATAAGACAAGGACCAACTTGATAAAAAGCGTTTTGTGCTTAACAAATAAAATGTGAACATCTATCTCTAGAACATGTTTTCTTACTTTTGTTTGAGGTTCAGTTTTATCTCCTGTGTTTTCTCCTCCTCTTCTGGTCTCAGGGCTTTTTTTTCCCCCTTCTTCTTAGCTCTTCCCTGCACACAAGAGTATTCTTGTAGAATTAAATATTGGCTCTAATTCTAGTGTCTTACCCTGGAAGCGCTACCACCCGTAGACATCTAAGGCCCTGTCTACTATAGAGAAAATTACCATGCTAAGAATTAATTGTTAGTACTCTGTGGCAGGCTTGTAAATCCACACACAAGTGATGTCAATGGTTTGTACGTGTGTTATGTGCTATTTTGGATTGGACTTGCTTTGACCTGTCTGAATCAGAACTGTTTAAGGCTTCACTGTACTTCTAGTGCGGACATTATGTAAGCAGTTTAAAATAGGCGTAATCATGACTAGTGTGGAAGCATTGAACCATTTGTTCTCAAACTGGTATAGTCTCACTGGTTCATTTATCTAATACAGACACTGTCTAATGCAAGGTTTCAGAGTAGCAGCCATGTTAGTCTGTATCCACAAAAAGAAAAGGAGGACTTGTGGCACCTTAGAGACTAACAAATTTATTAAATTAATAAAATGTATAAAAATTATAAAAAATAAAAAATTAATCAATAAAATTAATAAAATTTATTAAATTAATAAATTTGTTAGTCTCTAAGGTGCCACAAGTCCTCCTTTTCTTTTTGTCTAATGCAAGTGTTCATACTAGCAATTTTCTGATGAGGCAGCATGCCATGTTGTCCTGAACGGAAAAATTGTGTGGTGTTGGAATGGATTTTGTACCAGTGGTGCAATCCCACAGACCAAAATACTTGTGCTGTTTGAATGGATAATATCAGTCAATCTTACCTCATCTTTTCCAGTTAATTACTGTTGAAAATGTGCTGAAATAGTAGAGAGGTTGCATTTTTCTTTGTCAGTTATTTCTTTGATAATAGTTTTTAAATGTTCACGAATAGATTGTATAAACATGAACAGATGAGATGACTTCTTGCCGAAATACTTGCTTTTGTCTAATGTGAAGGACAAAAAGCTAAGAATCAGTGAATTCGTTAAAAGCAGTATACAGTAGAATTTTCTTTTTGGTTTTTGTATGTCAACAATACCAATAGTATGAACTCCCATGTAGCGATGAGGTGCCCTGGAGCTTGAATAGTTTGATCCAAACTGTTTAATGTAGTTTTGTTCACTTCTGATTTTTTTCTTGGTTAGGTTACAGGAAACTTTAAGAGACAAAAGTTGCTTCTGTTGCCCTTTTTTAAAACAGTACAAAAATGATTAAAACATTTTAAAGAGTTTTTAGGGTCCAACGGGTTCATGGCAAGAAGAAATCGTGTTTTTCTTCTCTGTTAACAGTAGAAATGTCATTGAAGACATTTGTTTTGTGTAAAAAAATGTCTCATCCTAGCAGACTGAAGAATCTGCTTAGAAAGGATCAGATTTTTTTCTTATGAAGGAAGGCATCTTGTTCCTGTGAAGTTACTCAATTTATTGTGATAGCATTTTCAAAATTGTAAGCATGCACAAACTAATCGTATCAGGCTCATAGTTCAGAAAAAAACAGTGCCCACTACTTCATTAATCTAAGGTAATTTTTAATTTTCAGAGTATTTTGACTTGTGTTGCTAAACTTCAAATAAAAATGCTGCATTATGTTTAAACATTTTTTTGTGGTGATGTACTAGATTTCATATACAATCCCAAGTGCTAAAATGGCTCTATGCAACAACATTTTCTGTTCTTTTCCACATAGAAGAACACCTCAGTAGTTGGGGCCAAATATCTCACCTGTTTTAGGTCCCTAGCCTCCAATGAGCTCTTAGTATTGACGAGCAACATACTCCATATTCTAAATGTCTAGAATCAAATTCTGCCCTATTTTGGGAACATTCATGGAAGCATGAAACTGAGTCCCCAACTAAAGTTTCTATGAGAGAAGGTAGGAACCCTTGTCCTCAGCTGTGTGAATGTCCAGGTCTGTGAAGAAATCTTCACAGGGGCTGACTGCCTCTTTGTGATGGTGACTTCTCTTTGTGGTCAACATTAACTTTCAAGGTGAAAATTCTTGATAGTTTGCTAGGAAATAATTCCACAGGGGCTGGCTGTCCCCTGCAACACTCCACTTGGCTGTATTCTTGTGTCATTTCACAGAGAGGCTTTTAGGGGAAAGGAAGGCACTGCCAATCTGACTCTTCCTTCTGATGTGGTTTAGGTTTCTGGTGTGGATTTTCTGCTGCTTTCCTCTGTTCCAGATTTGGTAGGGATAGTGCTGTTTTGATGGCCCCAAGTATATAGTGCTGCATGCATATTTCTAAACCAGCCTTTCATTGCCAAGAAATTAACCTGTACTCTTTTGTTTCCTTCTTCCCAAAACAGGAGTGGACAAACTTTTTGGGCTGAGGGCCACATCTGGGTGGGGAAATTGTATGCAGGGCCGGGGCAGGGGGTTTGGGTGTGGGAGGGAGTGTGGGGTGTGGGAGGGGTGCAGTGTGCAGGAACGGGCTCAGGGCAAGGGATTGGGGCAGAGGAGGGGTGCAGGGTGTGACAGGGGGCTCAGGGAAGGGGGTTGGGGTGCAGGAGGGAGCTCAGGGCAGGGAGTTGGGGTGCAGGAGGGGTGCAAGGTGCAGGCAGGGAGTTGGAGGGTGGGGTGCAGGAGGGGTTCGGGCTCTGGCCTGGTGCTCCTTACCTAAAGCGGCTCTGGGTGGCAGCAGCGCGCACCGGGGCCAGGGCAGGCTCCCTGCCTGCCCTGACCCCACGCCGCACCACTCCGGGAAGTGGCCGGAACTACGTCCCTGCGCAGCCTCTGGGGGAGGAGGGGCCACAGGGCTCCCGGCGCTGCCCTTGCCACACCTCCAGGTACCTCCCCCGAAGCTCCCATTGGCCACAGTTCCCCGCCAATGGGAACCTTGGTGGGCGGTGTCTGGAGGCAAGGGCAACGCACGGAGCCCTCTGCCCCCTTGTGCCCCCGGGGCCCTAGGGATGTGGTGCTGGCCACTTCTGAGAGCAGGCAGGGCCTGCGGTACCGCGGGGGACAGTCCTGTGGACCAGATCCAAAGCCCTGAGGGGCTGGATCAGGCCTGCGGGCCGCAGTTTGCGCACCCCTGTCCCCTAAAGTCAACTGCAGCAGCATTACTGGATCCTATAAAAATGTTCTATCTCCACTAACAACTTTATAACTGACACAACTAGTACAGTTTTTTCATGGACATGGGTACAATAATTGTTGATACTGGTTCACCAAGCTGATTTGATCTAAGTCCTAGTCTACACTTAAAAGTTCCGCTGGTATAACTATACTGGCCTCTTAATGTAGACATAGACCTGGTCTACGCTACTCAGTTAGGTCGACATAAGGCAGCTTTTGTCAACCTAATAATGTCAGTGTCTATGCTACAGCCTTGCTCCTGCCAGTGTAAGTGCTCTACTACACTGACATAACTCCACCTCCACGAGAGCCATAGGGCTTATGTCGGTGTAGTTAGGGTGACACTGTGACATTGACAAGAAAGCCAAGCAGCTAGAGCCCAGTTGCCCTCGCTTCCCAAGAGAGCTGGGGTGGCTGGACCCCACTCCTGGCTGGGAGCGAGGGCAAGAAGCCTAGGCAGCTTCTTCCTACCCCCCACCACCCAGCTCCTAGCTGGGAATATTGGCTGTCTTGTCAATTTTTGACAAGGCTGCCCAGCACCTGGTGGGAGGTGGCGAAACAGGGCAGCTGGACCCTGCTCCCCGGGCGGCAAGAAGCCCTGGTCAGCTTCCCCCTGCTTCCGCTGTGGATTGGGGAGGCAAGAAGCCCCAGCCGGCTTCCCTCCCAGTGGTGTTATACATTGGCATGATCTTAAAATGGTTTATGAAAATTTTACACGGTAAAGAGTATTGCTAGAGCAGTATTCTTCCATATGTTAGGAATGCTTGTGGTTCAGGTATATTGGGGTGAGATCTCTGCTCAAATGAAAAACAGCCTTTACTGGGTACAGTTATATGGACCTGTTGGCATGGCTATTAAGAGTTATTAGCTAAGCAAATAAAAGCTCAGCTATATCTAAGCTGATATGCCATATTTTTGCTATCTGTAGTTACACATGCAATTTCTGGAAGAAAAAGGATTCTCCTGATGCACACATTCTATCTAATGCAACCTTTGATGTAATGAAGAGAATCAGCCAGACTGGGAATTGGGTCCCTTTTATTGTTGCTTAATTTTTAATTAACTTTTTATTTAAACTGTACGTTATAAAATTCAATTATAAAATTAAAATAAGCATTAAACAACCTAATAATATAAAACAAAAGAGAAATAAGAGTACAAAGGAAGCGTAGGTGCAAGAGAACTTAAATGCAGATGCATTGGGACCAGGATGTTACAGTTCAAGTCATTGGATGAATTGCCTGCAGTGACCCGAAAGAAAGGAGATCCAAGAGATTGCAGTAAACAAGTTTTGGAAGATCCTTCGTAAAGCTGGATTGTCCATGCTAAAGGCAAGGTCTTCTGTTAAATATTATGGAATTTATTTAGGAGATAAAGAATCCAGAATGAAGAGCTAGTGCCTGCTTCGTGTTCCTAAAAAGAGTCCTATTTCTCGCATGCAAAGGACTTGAGAGATTTTTGAAAGCAAGCTCTGACGATGAGCAGACAGTCTGTATGAAATTATATCAGGAGCTGTCGAGGCCATTGTATTTGAGGTTGATGGTTTCCCTTATAAACACCTGTATTATTGTTTATATTTTTTTTATGGAAACTCACTTATCTAGCTGCAATTTTCCAGGCTTGGGTTTTATCAAAAATTGTTTGTTTGTTTGTTTGTTTAGCTTAGTTTAGTGTAAAGTTTAAGAAAACAGAGTTCATCTCTTGGAAAGCAGGAGGGAATGGGTGGGGAAGCCTTCCCAATTTTGTATTTATTAAAAAACACTCCATTCTTGATGAGATGTACAGCCTAGACACATGCTAATAATCATCAAGAGTGTCTTGAGCATTCTGGTGAATTTGGTTTTGATTTGATGTGACCTTCTGAAAATATTTTGTTCATAAGCATTACATTGTAAATCAGGGTTTGCATGCTGCGCTCATGAAATGTGGAGCTAAGGAAGGGTGCAGTGTGCATAGCTCACTCACCTGCATAGTGAAGAGTGAACTGAAGGTGCACATGCTCTTTGTAAAGAGCTTGAGGGAGGGCTTCTGCAGGCCTCTGAAGGTCTGTATGGGAGAATGATCTGTGCAGGCTTCATTAGGGGCAGGAAAAGAGCTAGGAGTGGTTTTGGGGGCCCAGAGTAGGGGGATTTTCAGGAGGGTGGTTCTGGAGACAGGGAAGCTGCTGACATTGAAAATGGATTCTCATCCTATTGTAAAGTTTTTTCTGCAAACTGAAAATGTAAGTGCAGTTCTCACAAAGTTGATAATGGTACAAGGCTCCCAATGATACATGTGGAAAACTTTATGCACCGGGTGGAATATTCCATACAGACCTGTTTATAATTTCAGTGGCTTCTGGCTCCCCTAGGCTCCCCCAGGGGTTGCCATAGCTAATGGATGTGTAAGAGGAAATGCCTGTTCCTAAAGTTAGCATACTCAGCATGCTACAGATTAAATATAACAAAATATATTAAATGAGGATATTGATACAATAGGCATCACAGAAATTTGGTGGAATGAGGATAATCAATGGGACATAGTAATACCTGAGAACTAAATATATTGGAAGGACAGAACAGGTTGTGCTGGTGGGGGGAGTGGCACTATATGTGAAAGAAAGCATAGAATCAAATTAAGTAAAAATCTTAAATGAATCAAACTGTACCATAGAATCTCTACTGATAGTAATTCCATGCTCTAATAATAAGAATATAGGAGTAGGGATATATTACCGACCACCTGATCTGCAGCTGGCAGGGTGGTATCTGTGGCAGGGGAGTGAGGAGGCAAGCGGTGGGTGGGGGACTGAGGAGGGACTCAGGAAGTGAGGGGGTGAGTGGTGGGCTCATGGGCAGTGGGTGGAGGCCCCTTTTGAGGAGGCTAGCCCCTGACTCCCCCCTTCTGCCCATAACTCCCGCAGCCAGAGCCCCAGAATCCCCTGCCCTGCCCCGTGGCTGGAGCCACAAGCCCCTTCCCGGAGAAACCCCAAGCACCCCCCTTCAACCGGAGCTGGCCGAAGCCTGGAGCACCCCCTCCCCCCACACGCTCTTGGCCAGAGGAGCTCCGGGTCGGCTGAAGCCCGGAGCCCCCCAACCTGCCCAGAGGAGCCCTGGGCCAGCCACAGCTATGCCTCCCCGCCCCTCCCCAGACCCAAGCTGCCCAGATGTGTTTTTCATTATTATTTGGACTTCTGTGATGTCAAAGCGTTTTTAAATTTACTTCAGAATTGTTGTGCAGACAACCACTTTTACCAAAAGAGCAAAAGAAACAATGATAAAGACAAGAACATGAAAGCACCTTATTTGTGTTTCTATTCTGTTAGGTCCAGTAAAGAATAGAGATAATTGTACATTATTTTTATTATTGAGTCTGCAAAAATAAGCCCAAAGCCTTACATAAATAAATTACAATGGTTTAGCTGCATATATGTGCATATTACTTTATTAACTTACGGAAAAATAAATAATTTTAGGAAAAAGTGTCAGTGCTGCCACCAGCAACAGTTGGTGGCCGCACTCTGAGGCCACCAAAAAATTTGTTTTGAAAATCCTGGTCTAAGCCGCAGTTTTAGAAGCACCCATGCTGGCCATCCTACCTACACTAGGTACCAGGAGCGGGCCCACTGGTGTCCCCACTCCCAGAGCCCTCGGCCACAGTCACTTCTGCCGCCATGCCTTGCCACCGGCAGAAGGCCCCATTTTGATGTGATGGTTAAGAGCTGCGAAACCCCCACGTCACTTCCTGTGGCCCCTTGTGCTATCTTTGGGGGCCACCACTGATAGATGACATTTGGAGATCGTGTGACACGCTACACAATAGAATTTCTCACCTTCCCACCTCACCAGGGCACACTCCCGGGCTTTCTCTGGGGAGCTCCGCCCATGACATCCTCCTTCAACATGAGGCAGACGCCCTCCTGAGGAAGGGTGCTATCAAACACGTGCCCGCCCCCTTCATTATCAGTGCCTTCTATTCCCCGTACGTTTCTCATCCCGATGAAGGACGGGGGCCTCCACTCTATCCTCGATCTCTGCTTCCTCAATACTTTCATCAGAAAGACCAAGTTCTAGATGGTGATGCTCATTTCCATCATTCCCTCCCTCCCCTAGGGGGTATGGTTTGCAGCCCTCGACATGAAAGATGCATATTTCCATATCAAGGTCCACCTGGCCCACCGCGAGTTCCTTCACTTCTGTGTGAGTGACAACCACTATCAATTATGGGTCCTTGCATTCAGCATTGCCATGGTCCCTGGGGTCTTCACCAAGGTCTTTGCAGGGTCTTAGTGGCCCACCTCCACCAAGGGGAGCACTTTGTATCCTCCTACCTGGATGACTGGCTGTTGATGGCTCTGTCCCTTGCCAAAGTGGCATCAGCAGTTACAGCCGGTGTCTTCTCGCCTTGCTGGGCATCTCTGTCAACCTGGAGAAGTCTGTGCTCCTCCCAACACAGACGATCCACTTCATCGGAGTGCACCTAGGCTCGATCATAACGCAAGTCTTCCTCGCCGCAGACAGCTTCACCACCCTCTCGGCCCCCGTCAGGACTCTGTGCTGCAACTGCTACTGCCTCCTCGGCCACATGGCAGCCTGCACCTATGTGACGCCACGCGTGTGCCTACATATGCGCTGCCTACAGCTGTGGCTCCTCTTGGTCTGTAGGCCCCGTATCAACCACCCGGCCTCTGCCTTGGGTCCTCCCATCCACACATCATTCACTTGGTGGACTACCCCTACCAAGGTGCTCCGAGGCACGCCATTCACCACCCTTCTCCCCAAGGCCACCCTCACCATGGAAGTCTCCCTAGCGGGGTGGGGCGCACTCTTGGTAAGGCAGGCCACTCAGGGGAGGCAGACTCTCAGGGAAACGTGCATGCACATCAACACACTGGAGCTGGGTGCAGTCCACTAGGCCTGCCATGCGTTCCTTCCTCTTCTCTGTGACTGACACGTTCAGATCCTCTCAGACAACACCACTGCCATGGCATGCATAAACAGACGGGTGGCACCAGATTCCGGTCGCTTGGCACAGAGGCCATCCATGTCTGGAATTGGTGTCTCCGCCACAACGTCGTGCCCCTTGTGGACACTCTCAGCAGAACTTGGTACCTCAACCACAAGTGGGAGCTCC
Source organism: Eretmochelys imbricata (assembly GCF_965152235.1). Taxonomy (NCBI): domain Eukaryota; kingdom Metazoa; phylum Chordata; order Testudines; family Cheloniidae; genus Eretmochelys; species Eretmochelys imbricata. The sequence continues at coordinate 116,157,690 of NC_135578.1, read as the reverse complement.
ATGACTCCACACTCCGTGCCATCACTGGGCCTTCCCCCCCCCCCCCCCCAATTTCTTTGCTACCCATGCAAACTGCAAGTTTTACTGCTCTGGAGGGGCGAGGGGACAGGACAGAACTCCAAGGATGATACTCTCCTCCCTCCTCCTGGTCAAAAGACTGACACCTTCCCCTCCACGCTATCTCCATGCCGGTTGTTTTTGACTACTTCCTGGAGCTCAAGAACTCGGGCCCAGCGCTCAACTTGATCCGTGTCCACCTCAAGGCACTCAGCACCTCCCTCCCTCCTGTGGGCTGCTGATCGGTATTTACCCACCCTAACATCTCCCGTTTTCTGAGGTGCCTGACTAACTTCTTCCCATCGGTCTTTATCCCCACCCCTCCGGGACCTCAACCTTGTGCTGTCTGCCTTCACCCGGCCTCCAAACCCCTTGCCACACACGCCGTAGCCCATCTATCCTTCCTGGTAGCCATCACCTCTACCTGGCGGGTCAGGGAACTGGTGGCTATGATGGCTTGACCCCCTGTATACAGTTTTCCGTAGAGACAAGGTGTCCCTGTGCCTTCACCATAACTTCCTCCGAAATATTGTCTCCGAGTTTCATCTCAACCAGTCCATCTGTCTTGTATCCTAAACTCCACGCCACTCCCATGGACAGGACACTGCACTCCCTGGATGGTCTCAGGACACTGGCCTTGTGCTTGGACAGGACTTGCGCCTTTCGTGCCTCATCACACTTCTTCATAGCCATTGCGGAACGGTCGAGAGGGCAGGCCCTTTCCTCGCAGCGCATATCAAGTTGGATCTCTAAGTGCATTACAGAATGCTGTGCACGCTCCAATGTGACACCACCCGGCAGGATCCCGGCACACTCCACATGAGCACACATGGTCACCTCTGCCTCCCTGGAAGACATTTCCTGGCATGAGATTTGCCATGTGGCAACATGGCGCTCTGTCCACACCTTCACAATGCATTATGTCATTGACCCGTGGGCAGCTGCAGACGCCACTGTAGGCCATGTCATCCTGCAGGAGGCTTTACCCATCGCGTTCTTGCATCCACATGTGAGCTGATCGCTGCTCTGTACTCACCCACCTTTAGAATACATATAGGGACCACCACTCGAAGAAGAAGAGGAGGAGGTTATTTACCTGTAACTGGAGGTACTTCAAGATGTGTGGTCGCTATTTGTATTCCAATACCTGTACACTTCCCTTCTGCTGTGAACTCTTTATGCTGTGGTAAGAGGGAGACTGAGTACACATCACCCTGCACCGCCTCTTATAACCTTGCATGGAGCACGGGTCAACGGACAGTCCTGCTGAAAAACTTGTGGCTCTGGTGTATGATGCACATATGCACCCACATTTGGAATTAAGGGGCCCAATCAAGGTTTCACTGGCATTCCTAACCTTTTAGTACTTGACTTTGCAACCTTATTTTTTTAATTTAGTTGTTTGGATATAATTTCCTAAGGTTTTGAAATGTTTAATAATTGAAAAAATTCCATCAAGGGGAACCCTCCCATATGGAAAAAGAAAAGGAGTCCTTGTGGCACCTTAGAGACTAACCAACTCTAAGGTGCCACAAGGACTCCTTTTCTTTTTGCGAATACAGACTAACACGGCTGTTACTCTGAAACCTCCCATATGGGTTCATCAGGAGATTAAGGTTAGACTCACAGAACATTTCTGTACCACTGGAACTAGTGAAGTAAATAACAGCAGTAGAAGGCAATTATCTTCTATGTAGACCTACCACTACAGGGGGATGGAGTCACACGCTTTGCCAGTGGGTTTCACAGCTAGTAGCTTAACAGTGAAAGAATGCTAGACTTAGGAATCCTGGGTTTAAGTCCAAGTTCCATATGAGAACGTGCTGTCATGGTTACAGACCATGCTCTTTTCCCTTGCCCTTCTGCCCTGCCTCTCTTCCCTGCCCCTTGTTGCTCAACCTTCTGCATTCCAGTCAGGCTGCTTTCTCCTCCCGCCCCCCCCCCCCCCCCCCCGGCACTTCCTGGTTGGTATCAGGGAAGTGTTGAGAGCCCAAGAGTCAGTCTCTCTGCTGTATGCCGATGCCTAGGGCCCTACCAAATTCCTGGCTGTGAAAAACGCGTCACGGACTGTGAAATCTGTACTTGTGTGTATTTTTACCCTGTGCTCAACCTGGGGGGGGAGGTCTAGACTCAAAAGGGGGTTGCAAGGTTGGGGGGGGGTCACAGTATTGCCACCCTTGTTTCTGCACTAACTTCAGAGCTGGAGAGCAGCAGCACAGAGGTAAAGGTGGCACTTATGGTATTGCCACCCTTACTTCTGCACTGCTGGTGGTAGCACTGCCTTCAGAGCTGAGTGCCCGGCTAGCAGCAGCTGCTCTCCAGCTGTCCAGCTCTAAAGGCAGCGCAGAAGTAAGGGTGGCAATACTCAGTGCAGGGGATGGCTCATGCTCAGTGCAGATGAAATTTTCAGAGATTGTAGTTGCCAGACTTGCAACAAGTCTCTAAGAGTTTTATAACTTTGCCAAATTTTGGTGAATTTTCAGATGGATGGGAAAAGGTGCACATCCTTGACACCAGAAGACCCTTCCCACCCCCCCCCACCCCCCTCCGGACAAATTTCAGGTGCCTGCTTCAAAGCTGGAAGGGCACTAGAGCTTCTCAATGAAACAGTTATAAGGATTTTTTTAACATGGACAAAATGTATTTTTCTCAGGTCTAATTATCGGAAATGGCTGAACAATTTTAGCTGAAATACACCTCCCAATTCAGTCTTAGGCAAACACCAGACATGGAAAATTTCAGCCTATATAGTTTAAGTGTGTCAAAGTTATAAGCAACTGAAAAGGGGGTCTTATAATGAAAAATGTTGGACAACTTTAAGGACATTGCTACTTCTGCCTATAATATGCATGTGTCTGGTTGAATAATCCTTAAACTGGGTTTCCCTGCATGTCAGTATTTTTAAATCTGCTTTGCTATTAGTGGCAAACATTTGGAGATTCTGAAAAAAATTTAGTATAATTTTATTCTGCACCTTCTTGTCACAGTGCATAACAAACCTACGTTTATATAGCACCTTTTTATCCACAAAGTTTCCAAAGCTCTCTATAAATTTGTCTATGGATTTGCAAGTTATATGTAAGAATCACTTCAACCACTGCAATACAGCTATCTTTTGGTTGAAAGGTGGCAACTGTTTAAAAGAGCACAGTAACACTGCACAGCAAGCTAAGGACAGGAAGCAAATAATACAATATGCAATTGAAACCGCAATGAGATTCTAGGTAGGCAGAATGTAATTGACCTCAGTGTGTAACAATAAGTATTAAGATTTGGATAAAGGAGATGATTAAAAGAGAGAGAGGATTTCTATTGGCCACAGGTGGTTAGGACCTCAGTTCTCTTTCATCCAAATGGAGGCACTGTCAGCAGAACAGTGCCCCTAGCATGCCATGCTGGGGAAGTGATAAAATACCAATTCCAAGGAAAGAATACAGTACTCCCTACTGAATTTCCAGAAACACTTCTTACAGCTCCCTGATTCCCTCGTACTATCCAGGTGCTAACCAGGCTTGCATCAGTTTAGCTTGTGAGATCTGATGAAATCATTGTCTGAAGTGGTGAGGCTACATAAAAATAATGAGTTCAACAGCAGTGGGGAAAACTACTTTTTCCATTTAGAATATTCCAGGTTTACAGAGTTTTGATTGTTTGCAGTCTTAAATGTTTAAATTTTCAAGATAAATACCTGAAAAGGATGCAGTCCTTCAAAAAAAAAAATTATACTAATAGTAAATGAGGGTTTGAGACACTCATGTATTAAACAGAATTAGAAATGAGCAATTATAGATGAAGTCATCCTATGAAGACAGAAGCTTTTAGCTTATTTTAATATTCATTTTTTCAGTTGGTTCTAATGCATATTAAATGTAATTAATATTGGACACAGCTGAAACTGGTAATGGTTATCATGTTGTCTTTCAGAGGATGATGGGGTCTGTTCAGTTAGATCTTCATTTCCTGGAAGCAATTTAGATGCAAAAAGTTTAGATGCAAAAAATATTTATTACTGGGGAAGGTGGGTGTAGTAGCAGTCTACTAAATAAATTTGGAATTTCTGGCCTTTACCTGGCAGTCGTGCTTCCTCCAAAACAACTAGATGGACTGACTGGAAAAGAAATCTGTTGTAGGTGCCCATGTTTCATACATTTATTTTTAAGTCTACTGTCAGTATTTAAACCAGCGGTTCTCAAACTGTGGGTTGGGACCTCATTTTAATGGGGTCACCAGGGCTGGCATTAGACTTGCTGGAGCCCAAGCCCCAGTGTCCCAGGCCAAAGCCCTTAGGCTTTAGCCCCCACCTGGGGGGCAGGGCTCGGGCACGCTCAGGCTTCGGTCCCACCTCCTGGGGTTGTGTAGTAATTTTTGTTGTCAGAAGGGGGTCATGGTGCAATGAAGTTTGAGAACCCCTGGTTTAAGATATTGCCTCCTTTCTCTTTAATGTATTTGGGACAGAGCAAAACTCAAAGAACAAGGATAAAAAATAAATTTTGGTTTTAAAGCAGTTAACGATATGCAGGTTTTGCGGTGTGTGCAGGTGTATTATGGTGTTAATGTAGCACAGGTTCTTTGTCACGTTATCTAGCAGATATCCTTAATTTTTCTTGTTTAATCTTGACCTAATAGGATTTCTTGCTTGCATCTTTAAACACTCTGGTTTTTTTAGAATCCTTACTTTCTGAGAAAAAGATCTTGTGACTTCCAGATACTTCCTAATTACGGACGGAAAACTCAAGCACTGAAAGTTTCATGCAGTTCTAAACTTTGTAGTACAGGCCAAAACTTTGGCATCTAAAAATATTTTGGGTTGGAGCAAACAGGATGCTTGTTAGATCACACACTCAGATTGAGAAACCAAACATTTTAGAGTAAATATGCTTTTAATTTTCTGGAGGAGAGATTTGTAATCAGTGTTGGTGGAAACCAAAGGAGGATGCTAAATGGACAGGTGGTAGAGGAGTCAGTTGGGTGGAAGATGCTGCAGCATTCATCAAGCAATATCTGATCAGAAATTGTTTGTCTGCAGCATTGTTGTAGCCGTATCAGTCCCAGAATCTTAGAGAGACAAGGTGGGTGTGGTAATATTTTTTTTTTATTGGACCAACTTGGGTTGGTGAGAGAGACAAGCTTTCGAGCTCTGTGTAAGCTCAAAAGCTTCTCTCTCACCAACAGAAGTTGGTCCAATAAAAAAATATTATCTCACTCATCTTGTCTCAGAAATTGTTTATGTACCTATGCTGTGAAGGTGGCAAGGCAGTTTTCAAATAAATTAAGTGTATAATAGAGAATATATTACATAATTATCACCTCCTCTCTTCCTCTTCTTTCCTCACTCACCCTCTGGTATATTGCTATGGTCCTGAGGGGAAATGAATGAGCAAAAGGAAAGGTTATCTACTGCTTGCTTTAGCGTGGGTTCTCTTCCATGCTAAACAAAGTTCCCTCTGTATCCACATCCTTCCTCTAAGGAGACCAATGAAATACATCCGATGAAGTGAGAAGCTTGTGCTCAAATATATTTGTTAGTCTCTAAGGTGCCACAAGTACTCCTTTTCTTTATGTAAATAGCTCCCACTTGAGAAATTCATATTCAATAGTAACAAAATAGTAAGTGCCTTTTTAAGAATAATTATTGCAGAATCTGGTAACAGGGCAACTTCTAGTGATTAAGTGGTGGTAGTGAAGTTTGTTTTTTTTTCCCCACAGAGGGAGGGAAGGAAAGCCTCGCTACAGCAATGTAGCCGTCTTTGAAAGAGAAATTAATAGATGTCTCCTTGAAAGATGTGAGTTTGTACCTTTTGCGATGGTAAAAGGTGACATAAAGCTTTGAATTCTTAAGTCTTGTATTTATAAAGCAGGTATAGTACACGCAGTGACAGTACACTGTTTTGTTCTCCATGCTCCTAAATGTGCTTCGGCCGTAGCCTGAACAGACATAACTCATACCTCTTTAGTTCTTGGGCCTTGTCTACACTACGAAATTAGGTTGAATTTATAGAAGTCTGTTTTGTAGAAAGCATTTTTATACAGTCGATTGTGTGTGTCCCCACACAAATGCTCTAAGTACATGAAGTTGGTGGAGTGTGTCCACAGTACCGAGGCAACCGTCGACTTCCGGAGCGTTGCACTATGGGTAGCTATCCCACAGTTCCCGCAGTCTCCGCCGCCCATTTGAATTCTGGGTAGAGTTCAATGCCTGATGGGGCTAAAACATTGTCGCGGGTGGTTCTGGGTACGTATCGTCAGGCCCCCCTTCCCGCCCTTCCTCCGTGAAAGCAACGTCAGACAATCATTTTGTGCCTTTTTTCCTGGGTTACCTGTGCAGGCGCCATACCACATGAGCATGGAGCCCGCTCAGCTAACTGTGACCGTATGTCTCCTGGGTGCTGGCAGACGCAGTACTGCATTGCAACACAGCAGCAGCTTATTGCCTTTTGGCAGCAGACAGTGCAGTATGACTGGTAGCTGTTGTCGATGTAGTCCAGGGTGCTCTTTTAACCGACCTCGATGAGGTCAGGGGCGCCTGGGCAAACATGGGAGGGATTCAGCCAGGTTATTACCCTTTTAAGTTTCGTCTCATGGCGATTCAGTCCTACCAGCAGTCCTACCGCACCGTCTTTTAATGAGTAGCCAGGAGATGATGATGGCCAGCAGTCATACTGCACCGTCTTCTGCCGAGCACCCAGGAGATGATGATGGCTAGCGGTCGTACTGCACAGTCTGCTGCCAGCAAGATGTATAAAGATAGATGAAGTGGATCAAAACAAGAAATAGACCAGATTTGTTTTGTATTCATTTTCTTCTCCCTCCCTCCATGAAATCAACGGCCTGCTAAACCCAGTTTTGAGTTCTATCCTTGAGGTTTTGAGTTCTATCCTTGAGGGGGGTATTGTGTTTCTTTCAAAGCCACCCCCTTTGTTGATTTTAATTCCTTGTAAGCCAAACCGGTAAGCCATGTTGTTGGTCGCCCCTCCCTCCATTAGAGCAACGGCAAACAATCGTTTTGCGCCCTTTTCCCTGGATTGCCCCAGCAGGAGCAGATGCCATAGCATAGCAAGCATGGAGCCCGTTCAGCTCACCGCAACAGTCATGACCATTGTAAACACCTCACGCATTATGGTGCAGTTTATGCAGAACCAGCACCTGAAAAACCAGGTGAGGAGGCGACGGAAGCATGGTGATGAGGACGTGAACACGCTTTTCTCTAAAACCGCGTTCCCCCACGATTTGGAGATCATGGTGTTAATGGGGCAGGCTCATGCTGTGGAATGCTGATTCTGGGCCCGGGAAACAAGCACAGTGTGGTGGGACCGCATAGTGTTGCAGGTCTGGGATGATTCCCAGTGGCTCCGAAACTTTCGCAAGCGTAAGGGAACTTTCATGGAATTTTGTGATTTGCTTTCCCCTGCCTTGAAGCGCAAGAATACCAACATGAGAGCAGCCCTCACAGTTCACAAGCGAGTGGCAATAGCCCTGTGGAAGCTTGCAACGCCAGACAGCTACCGGTCAGTCGGTAATCAATTTGGAGTGGGCAAATGTACTGTGGGGGATGCTGTGATGCAAGTAGCCAACGCAATCATTGAGCTGCTGCTATCAAAGGTAGTGACTCTGGAAAATGTACAGGTCATAGTGGATGGCTTTGCTGCAATGGGATTCCCTAACTGTGGTGGGGCTATAGACGGAACGCATATCCCTGTCTTGGGACCAGACCACCAGGGCAGCGAGGGGTACATAAACGGCAAGGGGTACTTTTCAATGGTGCTGCAAGCACTGGTGGATCACAAGGGATGTTTCACCAGCATCAATGTGGGATGGCTGGGAAAGGTTCATGACGCTCGTGTCTTCATGAACTCTGGTCTGTTTAAACGGCTGCAGGAAGGGATATACTTCCCAGACCAGAAAATAACTGTTGGGGGTGTTGAAATGCCTATAGTTATCCTTTGGGACCCAGCCTACCCCTTAATGCCCCGGCTCATGAAGCCGTACACAGGCACCCTGGACAGTAGTAAGGAGCTGTTCAACTGTAGGCTGAGCAAGTGCAGAATGGTGGTAGAGTGTGCATTTGGACGTTTACTGACTCGCTCAGACCTCAGCGAACCCATATTCCCATTGTTATTGCTGCTTGCTGTGTGCTCCACAATCTCTGTGAGAGTAAGGGGGAGACGTTTATGGCTGGGTGGGAGGTTGATGCAAATTGCCTGGCTGCTGAATATGCGCAGCCAGACACCAGGGCAGTTAGAAGAGCACAGCAGGAAGCGCTGTGCATCAGAGAAGCTTTTGAAAACCAGTTTCATGGCTGGCCAGGGTACTGTGTGACACTTCCGTTTGTTTCTCCTTGATGAAAACCCGCCTCCTTGGTTGCCTCTAAATTCTCTGTAAGCCACCCGCCCTCCCCCCTTCGATCACAGCTTGCTTGCAAAGGAAATAAAGTCACTATCATTTAAAAAACATGTATTCTTTATTAATTGATTATAAAAATAGGGAGATAACTCACAAGGTAGCCTGGGTGGGGTGTGGGAGGAGGGTAGGAGGGAAGGAAAAGGCCACTTTAAAACTTGTTGAATGCCAGCCTTCTGTTGCTTGGGCTGTCCATTGGGGTGGAGTGGTTGGGTGCCCGGAGCCTCCCTCCCTGCGTTCTTGGGTGTCTGGGTGGGGAGACTATGGAACTTGGGAAGGAGGGAAGGCAGTTAAGCAGGGGCTGCAGCGGCAGTCTGTGATCCTGCTGCCGTTCTTGAACCTCCACCAGACACTGGAGCATGTCCGTTTGATCCTGCAGTAGCCCCAGCGTTGCCTCATGCCTTCTCTGATCTTCCTGCCGTCACCTCTCCTCACGTTCATCGGCCACTGTCCTGTACTCTGCTATTGTGTCCCTCCACACAGCTCTGTCAGTGCTGGACGACTGCATGAGCTCAGAGAACATGTCATTGCGTGTGCATTTTTTTCGCCGCCTTATCTGAGAGAGCCTTTGGGACGGAGGAGGGAGGCTTGAAACATTTGCAGCTGCTGGAGGAAAAAAAAGGAGTGAAGTATTTAAAAAGATACAGTTTACAGAACAATGGCTATACTCTTTCACGGTGAACAACACTATTCACATTACATAGCACATGTGATTTTGGTACAAGGTCGCATTTTGCATCTTATATTGAGCGCCTATATATTGAGCGCCTATGACTTTGGTGTTAGAGATCACACATGCAGTGCCGGGCAACAGAATTCAGCTTCCAGGCGGCCATGGTAAGCCTTAGTCTTTCGGCTTCTGCAAGTTCATAACAGCAGCGCCCTCCTTTCCCATACCAAGCAAAGCCCATTGAGTTGGCCATTTAGTGCTGCGGTTTTCCTGTTAACGTGCAGCAGCAGAAACCAAACTAATCCCCTCCCCCCATCCAATTCTCTGGGATGATGGCTTTTCCTCTCCCCCCACTGCTTGGCTGGTATCAGGGAAAATCCCTGCTAGCCAAATGTGAACAGCTCAGCGCCAATGCCCTCCTCCCCCCACACACTGCATGGCTAGCTGCGGGGAGGATTTCTTTTCAGCCACAGGCAAACAGCCCAGTAGGAACGGGTACCTCTGAATGTCCCCTTAATTAAATTCCCCTATTTCAACCAGGTTACCATGAATGATATCACTCTCCTGAGGATAACACAGAGAGATAAAGAATGGATGTTGCTTGAATGCCAGCAAACACCAGGACCATACGATGCCAGGCTTTGTCATGCAATGATACCAGATTACTTGCTACTAGCATGGCGTAGTAAAGTATCCTACCATGGAGGACGGAATAAAGCTGCTCTCCCCAGAAACCTCCTGCAAAGGCTTTTAGAGTATCTCCAGGAGAGCTTCATAGATTCATAGATACTAAGGTCGGAAGGGACCATTATGATCATCTAGTCCGACCTCCTGCACAACGCAGGCCACAGAATCTCACCCACCCACTCCTGCAAAAAACCTCTCACCTATGTCTGAGCTATTGAAGTCTTCAAATCATGGTTTAAAGACGTCAAGGAGCAGAGAATCCTCCAGCAAGTGACCCGTGCCCCATGCTACAGAGGAAGGCGAAAAACCTCCAGGGCCTCTTCCAGTCTGCCCTGGAGGAAAATTCCTTCCCGACCCCCAAATATGGCGATCAGCTAAATCCTGAGCATATGGGCAAGATTCACCAGCCAGATACTACAGAAAATTCTTTCCTGGGTAACTCAGATCCCACCCCATCTAACATCCCATCACATGCCATTAGGCCTATTTACCATGAATATTTAAAGATCAATTAATTGCCAAAATCATATTATGGCATCGTACCATCTCCTCCATAAACTTATCGAGTTTAATCTTAAAGCCAGATAGATCTTTTGCCTCCACTGCTTCCCTTGGAAGGCTGTTCCAAAACTTCACTCCTCTGATGGTTAGAAACCTTTGTCTAATTTCAAGTCTAAACTTCCCAATGACCAGTTTATATCCATTGGTTCGTGTCCGCATTGGTACCTAGCTTAAATAATTCCTATCCCTTTCCGGTATTTATCTCTCTGATATATTTACAGAGAGCAATCATATCTCCCCTCAACCTTCTTTAAGTGAGGCTAAACAAGCCAAGCTTCTTGAGTCTCCTTTCATAAGACAAGTTTTCCATTCCTCGGATCATCCTAGTAGCCCTTCTCTGTACCTGTTCCAGTTTGAATTCATCCTTCTTAAACATGGGAGACCAGAACTGCACACAGTATTCCAGGTGAGGAATCCCTGTTGAGGTTACAGGGACAAACCATCCCGATGAGTCGAAAGAATAGTAAATATGGCAGGCGACCAGCTTGGCTTAACGGTGAAATCCTAGCAGATCTTAAACATAAAAAAGAAGCTTACAAGAAGTGGGAGGTTGGACATATGACCAGGGAAGAGTATAAAAATATTGCTCGGGCATGTAGGAATGAAATTAGGAGGGCCAAATCGCACCTGGAGCTGTAGCTAGCAAGAGATGTCAAGAGTAACAAGAAGGGTTTCTTCAGGTATATTGGCAACAAGAAGAAAGCCAAGGAAAGTGTGGGCCCCTTACTGAATGAGGGAGGCAACCTAGTGACAGAGGATGTGGAAAAAGCTAATGTACTCAATGCTTTTTTTGCCTCTGTCTTCACTAACAAGGTCAGCTCCCAGACTGCTGCGCTGGGCATCACAACATGGGGATTAGATGGCCAGCCCTCTGTGGAGAAAGAGGTGGTTAGGGACTATTTAGAAAAGCTGGACGTGCACAAGTCCGTGGGACTGGACGAGTTGCATCCGAGAGTGCTAAAGGAATTGGCGGCTGTGATTGCAGAGCCATTGGCCATTATCTTTGAAAACTCGTGGCGAATGGGGGAAGTCCCAGATGACTGGAAAAAGGCTAATGTAGTGCCAATCTTTAAAAAAGGGAAGAAGGAGGATCCTGGGGACTACAGGACAGTTAGCCTCACCTCAGTCCCCGGAAAAATAATGGAGCAGGTCCTCAAAGAATCAATCCTGAAGCACTTACATGAGAGGAAAGTGATCAGGAACAGTCAGCATGGATTCACCAAGGGAAGGTCATGCCTGACTAATCTAATCGCCTTCTATGATGAGATTACTGGTTCTGTGGATGAAGGGAAAGCAGTGGATGTATTGTTTCTTGACTTTAGCAAAGCTTTTGACACGGTCTCCCACAGTATTCTTGTCAGCAAGTTAAAGAAGTATGGGCTGGATGAATGCACTATAAGTTGGGTAGACAGTTGGCTAGATTGTCGGGCTCAATGGGTAGTGATCAATGGCTCCATGTCTAGTTGGCAGCCGGTGTCAAGTGGAGTGCCCCAGGGGTCGGTCCTGGGGCCGGTTTTGTTCAATATCTTCATAAATGATCTGGAGGATGGTGTGGATTGCACTCTCAGCAAATTTGCGGATGATACTAAACTAGGAGGAGTGGTAGATACGCTGGAGGGCAGGGATAGGATACAGAGGGACCTAGACAAATTGGCGGATTGGGCCAAAAGAAATCTGATGAGGTTCAATAAGGATAAGTGCAGGGTCCTGCACTTAGGACGGAAGAACCCAATGCACAGCTACAGACTAGGGACCGAATGGCTAGGCAGCAGTTCTGCGGAAAAGGACCTAGGGGTGACAGTGGATGAGAAGCTGGATATGAGTCAGCAGTGTGCCCTTGTTGCCAGAAGGCCAATGGCACTTTGGGATGTATAAGTAGGGGCATAGCGAGCAGATCGAGGGACGTGATCGTCCCCCTCTATTCGACATTGGTGAGGCCTCATCTGGAGTACTGTGTCCAGTTTTGGGCCCCACACTACAAGAAGGATGTGGATAAATTGGAGAGAGTCCAGCGAAGGGCAACAAAAATGATTAGGGGTCTGGAACACATGACTTATGAGGAGAGGTTGAGGGAACTGGGATTGTTTAGTCTGCAGAAGAGAAGAATGAGGGGGGATTTGATAGCTGCTTTCAACTACCTGAGAGGTAGTTCCAGAGAGGATGGTTCTAGACTATTCTCAGTGGTAGAAGAGGACAGGACAAGGAGTATTGGTCTCAAGTTGCAGTGGGGGAGGTTTAGGTTGGATATTAGGAAAAACTTTTTCACTCGGAGGGTGGTGAAACATTGGAATGCGTTACCTAGGGAGGTGGTAGAATCTCCTTCCTTTGAAGTTTTTAAGGTCAGGCTTGACAAAGCCCTGGCTGGGATGATTTAATTGGGGATGGGTCCTGCTTTGAGCAGGGAGTTGGACTAGATGACGTCCTGAGGTCCCTTCTAACCCTGATATTCTATGATTCCTTTGTCTAAAAAATCTGTTACTTTCTCAAAGAAGGAGGTCAGGTTGGTTTTGTTACAGGTAGATTTCCACTCCATCCCCAGACACGTTAACGGACTTTTCTAGTAGCAGTCCTGCCCACGAATGCATCCCAAGTCCTCAGGGCTACTTAATCATTAAAAAACGCTTGCTTTTATAACATGTATTATATTTTAAAAGGTACACTCACCAGAGGTCCCTTCTCTGGCTTCGTTGGTTTGGGAGGGTATTTCAGTCACGGGGATAAAAAGATCCTGGCTGTCGGGGAGAACAGTGTGCTGCGTGCTCTCCCAAGCTCATCGTCCTCCTCTTCCTCATCTTCCCCATCTGCAAAATCCTCAGGCATGGTGGAGAGTACCCCATCATCGGAGTCCATGGACAGGGGTGGGGTAGTGGTGGCTGCCCCCCCTAGAATTGTGTGTAGCTCAGCATAGAAGCGGCATGTCTGGGGCTCTGTCCCGGAGAGTCTGTTTGATTCTTTGGTTTTCTGGTACGCTTGTCTGAGCTCCTTAAGTTTCACGCGGCACTGTGTCGTGTCCCTGATGAAGTGAGTTTGGGGCTCAAACTCACTTCACATGACAATTTGTAGTTTTCAGGTTTCATAATTTATGCAAGATTACACTGTCTGGTGGCACTACACATTACCATGGCGACAGTGAGAACACTCAAAATGTACATGTTGAGGAACCACATGTGCAGAAGCTACCAGTCTACGTATTAATACAAGCTGCTTTCAGGAGTTAGATGCTAAATACACAGAAAAGGGGTTCTGGTATTTTTTGCAAACCAATACAAAATGGTATTTTAAGACTGGAATATTGTATGTTGACCATGCAAGATGATAATCCAGAAAGGACAGAAGTGAAAATATAGAAACCAGTGTTTAGTAGAAAGATGTGAATGTATAATATATGTTAATACACTGGTGCCTTTCTACTATTATTTATTGTTTTCATTATAACTCTTCCTTCATTTTGGCTTTGCTTGTTAGGCTTTTAATATGGAATTGATGATATATAAAGGATCCTGTAGTGGGCTGAAATGTTTTGAAATTTGAGGCATTGTAATGTGACACTCACAGCCCGTTGGGCCTCTTGGGCTTTGTCTGAGAAGTGTGAACAGAGTCCAAGCACTGTCCCTGGCTTGGTGTCTCTCGGCATACTCTGGGTACATCTCCTCTGTATATCACCTCCTCCTGAGAGCTAGGACCCCGCTTTCCATCTGCCTATCCCCTGGGAGTAGAGCTGACCCATCAGGCTTCCCCGCAGCTTAAACACATCCTTTCCCTAGATCTCCAGCCGTAGGCACTCCAAGTTTACAATTTAACTCTTCAGAGAGACATAACCGTGAATGCTAACAGGCACACTTTGCACAGGATTCTAAAACACGACTTAATCTTTACCTAGCAGTGTGGGAAATGCACATATTGAGACAAAATAACACACACCTATACAGATTTTCCCTGTCTCAGTTTCCTCACGGCTCTAGAGAATTCTTGGGTTTGGGGTGTCTGGGATCCTTCTCCTGTAGCTCAGGATTTCTCTTCAGAATCAAGGAACCTTTCTAGGTCAGCCAGCTCTCTCTGATCTTGGCCACTCCTGCACTTAAAACATACCTTCTCCCTTCCCATGAAAGCATGCCTGTCACTTCTTCTGTCCTACCCAAAGCTTCCTCAAAAGAAAAGGAATACTCCATCGGATGAAGTGAGCTGAAGCTCACGAAAGCTTATGCTCAAATAAATTTGTTAGCCTCTAAGGTGCAACAAGTACTCCTGTTCTTTTTGCGGATACAGACTAACACGGCTGCTACTCTGAAACGAAAGCTTCCTGTTTCTGAGTTAGTGAGTTTCTCAAATTAATATGTTCTACCAGCAACACTTGATTCCTTTGTTCTGCAGCTGGGAATTTTCCACTCCCCACTTTGAGTTCCCTGCAAAGAAATTTGGTTGAACTGGTTTTCCTAGCCAGTCCATTCAGCCAACCCATTGTCCCCTGACATGAGCCCACAGAGCTGGATGCGTGCTGACATAAGCTGCTGCTTGTTTGTGCCATGGAGCTCATAGGTTTACATACTGAATTCAGACCAGGTTGATATAGTCTGAAAGTTACCATCTCACTGTTCATTGGCTTGAATGAAATGAGTTTAGCGGTCTCAGTGAACTATACCACATAAACAAGCATCAGAGCTGGCACTAAGTTTACACCACTCCTGAACTGTGAAATAAAGGTAACTTAGATCCAATTAACATTTTTTTATTTAGCTTTTATACATATCAGATCATTACCTGTTAAGTTCGCACCCTCTGGGGCACCTGGTATTGGCCACTGTCGGTAGACAGGATACTGGGCTGGATGGACCTTTGGTCTGACCCAGTATGGCCATTCTTATGTTCTTACCCATAAATCTTTAAAGTTTTTAGCAAATAACATGTATGATAGGTAGTTTCCAAATCTATAAAATGGGGATAATGAAACTGACCTCCATTTGTAAAGTGCATTGAGATCTATAGATGAAAAATTCTATATAAGAACTAAGTGGTATTAGTCCTTTTTCAGACCACTAAAGAAAGATGACTTAGTTTAGAAGAGTTTAATTGTGTCTCCTTCTGGACTTCCACAGTTAAACTAGATTAAAAAGTTCTGGGAAATATATTTTGGTCATATAAAACAAGAAAAACAATGTTCTGAGTTACGAATAACCAATATCAGTGTCTCACAATCTATTTTTTTTTAAAAGTAATATTCAGAACATACCATGAGAGAGATTTTTGTTTAACTCTCTTGAAACTCTTTTTTTGCTTGGTATCCCCACCTATGCAAGAGTAACCCTCTGTTTCCTCCTAGGCCCTTCATCACCTAATATTATTGTTTTTAAAAATATTCTATGTCAGTATATCAGGACCTGAAGAAGAACTCTGTGTAAGACTGAAGGCTTGTCTCGTTCACCAACAGAAGCTGGTCCAATGAAAGATATCACCTAACCTACTTTTTCTCTGTATATCAGGAACATAGTCTGAACAGCATTGAAAACTAGAAGTAGCTGGCAGAGCTGGCCAGTTCTGTTCAACTTTGCTTTGCTAAAAATAGGTCAAGTGTTAAAAGCTGAAAAAATCCTCTCCTTGAAATGTTATATGAATGTTTGTTTGTGTGCAGCTTAGAATTGGTGGTGACTCTGGTTCTTCAGCTACAGGGATCTGAAAAATGTGAATGAAACGTGAATATATGTGTTACCTCTGTAAAATTAGTAGTTCTGTCCCCCATTCTAAAAGCACTTAGATAAATTTCTGAATTTATGCACGAGTATTCTCTTTGACTTGAATGATGCTCCATTGAAGTCAAGATTCTGTAGAACTACTCATGAATGTAAAGCACTTCACTTGCGTAAGTGTTTGGAAGATTGGGACCAACTTTACCAAAAAAAGAAAAAAGCCTGAAGTTACTGTATTAATTTTCATGGCTAAATTCAGTCCTTAAGTTGTGAAATAGCAGGACTAAAATCCTGCTAAATGCAAATTTTGTTGCAACTGTCAATATAGATTGTCAGCTATTTGTATTTCTACACACAC
Organism: Eretmochelys imbricata; assembly: GCF_965152235.1. Taxonomy (NCBI): domain Eukaryota; kingdom Metazoa; phylum Chordata; order Testudines; family Cheloniidae; genus Eretmochelys; species Eretmochelys imbricata. The sequence goes on along the minus strand of NC_135578.1, from coordinate 116,141,279 downwards.
AAACTATTTTAAAGAACATTGTTAAGGTGGCAAACTCAAGCATTCAAAAGTTAAAAAATTCCAGAATTAAATTATTATAAAGGTATAAATTAACCTTAATTTGGCTCCCTGGTGTGGGTGCTTTATGATTCAGTTTTTAATTATGATCACATTGTGACACCCTGTGCCTCCGGGGAACTCCCTACATCCCCCATGTTCATTCTTTTAAAATGATTGTGTGGTATCCAATGCAAAGTTTGTCATGTCGGGTGTCTTCAGAAGCCTCATGATGCTCTGAGCATTGTTGTTATACTAATGTTATAGGTTATAATTTCATGTATATAGTTACGTGGCTGAAAATGTGTCCTCACGGATTAAAACAAGCCCAGGCAAAAACTCTCCAAGAACAGAGGGGCAGTTCACACCTCATCAGGGCATGTATGGGCAAACCCAGACCAGCCTCACAGGAACAAAGGATACTGGCCTAGGCAGCAACCCTTTTTGAGGCCGGGACCCCCAGGGTTATAACACCCTGAAATTTCTGACTTCAATATCTAAAACTGGGATATTGACTATTTTTAAAATCCTATGTCTGTGAAATTGACCAGAATGGAAAGTGAATTTGGTCGGGCCCTAGTTATAACCAACTGAAAACTGGGTCTTATAAGGGGAAGTGTTAAGCAACCTTAACAATAGGGGATGCTACCAGCTCCACCTACAATTATAGAACTAGATCCCAGAGGGCTCATCAGGATCCAAGGCCCTGTTACATTGGGCACTCTACCAGTATGTAAGATACCAGGCAAAAGTGGCTGTGTAGTCAGCTTCAGTTCCTTATTCTTATCTTCTGTAGAACCATGTTTCCAGACTTAACAGTATTTCTGTGTTCTCTAGTCTGGTTTCAGAGGCATGTTCTGTCCAAAGAACTTCTCAGTAACTGCTTCCTCTCTGTTAATTTTAAGTTTGTCTAGAAAGAGCTAGTTGCAAATCTTTCTCGGAGTAGGAGAAACATTTAATTTGAAGAGACAGGGTCTGAAAAGACGCAGTATGTTTCTAGTACAGCCTCCATTCTCAAACTTAAAAAATAAAATAAAATAAATAAGATAAATTTAGCGTTTAGCTTTTTCCATTCTGTGCTTTTAATTTACTGTTTTGAATGTCTGTTTTGTGCTGCGAATCTGGCCGTTAGTCTTAAATTTCTGCGTGTCGTTTGGTTGCAGAGCTGCCTGCCTGCAGACAGCATCAGCTTTGAAAAAAGCTATGAAAGATTGAATTCTCTGGTAGTAACCCTTTATCTTGTTCTGATCTTAGAAAGGAATACTGAACACCCCCCACCCCCCCCCAAAAAAAAAAGAGGTGTCAGATGTGAAAATGGGATAAAATGGGGGTGGGAGAGCCTTTGTAATGGTGGAAATGTGTATATGTTCATTATAGTTTTATATTTGTAAAAAAACCTTAATCTGTTACTGAGCAAGTACAAATGATTTTATGGTACACTTGTGATTAATTGCTAATAGGTAATTGAAATGTATAAAAAATAATAATAATTTGGACTCTTCAGGTCAGGCCATCCCTTACACATAGAATGTCCTATCATAGAATATCAGGGTTGGAAGGGACCTCAGGAGGTCATCTAGTCCAACCCCCTGCTCAAAGCAGGACCAATCCCCACTAAACTCCCTGAACTATCCCCTCTTTCAGATACCTTTGAGAGCCACCTCTTTTGCGTTGCCTATAACATATTAGGCAAAACACACTTGCCATGTCTTAAATTTGATTAGATTGAAAGCTCTTTTGGGGAGCAAGAACTGTGTGGCTTTTACTGCATCTTGCGCAATGGGACCTAGATCCTGAGTGACCTTTATTAACAATAAATTTATATAGTTTCCCATATTTATCAAAACTTCGAAATAGTATTTGACAGTATTGTGACTTATGCCTCAAAATGTTTGTATTCTATTCTAACTGTACTGAAAACAAGTTAACTGCCATTTGAGACTTTACTCTTTAGTCAGCTGATAGTGAGGCATCTAAGCTCCACCTGGATTTGGGTGTATTGAGGATTCTGCCAATATCTTTCCTGTACTACCCACATAAAAGCACACAAATTATATAGTGCTGAAAATTTGTTTAAAATGTAACATAGTGGGGTTGCAATGCTAGAAGGAAATGCAGGTTATTGGGTATTTTAAAAGTCACGCAGGAGTCTTTATAATGGAAAATGTGTCTGATGTTCCTTGACCCCATTTGGCCCACATTCAGAGGAATCTACATTGGAGATACTTTCTATTATAAGAGTGTTCAAACTGAATTATCCTTTTTTTTTTTTTTGGTAAAGGCAAAAAACTAGAACCCAGAAAGGGATTAAAAGAAAACAGGATCAATTGAGTACATTAAAGTGAGACTAATGTGGTATCACGTAGGCTACTGTAAATTTAATCCACTTTACAGACTACAAAGTATTATTATTAGCACATTTCAGCCAAGTTCTCCAAAGCATTGTAAACTAAGGCACAGAGATTACTTGACAGCGTAATGCATAAGCATGATGCTATAGAAGTAACAAGTCAGAGCAGAGGACTGGATTTGTTTTTCATCTTTGATACTCCTTCGGTGTGACTGAAAATGGTGGTTAGTGAGTGATCATACTTTGATATCAGAGGCTTCTTGGAAACAAAAAAACTGCACGCGCACATGCATGCCTATTCATAATAAGTAAGTGAATGAGTATTTTAAACATTAATAGAAGTTTGCATTTAGCTGTAAGATTTCAGTGTCTTCAGTTCTTACTGATGAGTTACTTAAGGGTATAAAATTTAATTTTGCTATGACTGTAATTGTGGGCCATATGGACTAGTACAGAAGATAAGTGGCAGAAAGGGACCACAGTTCCCAACGTGGTGTTGATAAGAATGAAAATGGTTTTTGTGGTTGAGGCAAACAAAACCCTTTTGTAGAATGCGAAGAAACTCCTCATTAACAAATACTGCAGAACACACACAAAACACACAGTTAACCTGTGGAACTCCTTGCCAGAGGATGTTGTGAAGTCCAAGACTATAACAGGGTTCAAAAAATAACCAGATAAATTCATGGAGGATCATTCTATCAATGGCTGTTAGCCAGGATGGGCAGGGATAGTGTCCCTAGCCTCTGTTTGCCAGAAGCTGGGAATGGGCAACAGAAGATGGATCACTTGGTCATTGCCTCTGGAGCACCTGGCATTGGCCACTTTCAGAAGACAGGATACTGGACTAGATGGACCTTTGATCTGACCCAGTATGGCCATTCTTATGTTCTTAAGGTATGTTGCTTTTGTAGGCAAAAGGGCAGGTTAACATTGAAGGTAAAAATGACATTTTATTGTCTTTTATAGACCTATATTTGAGGGGCAGCTTCAAATTGTGTTGGTGGTGAGTTTTTTGAAATGACCAGATGGTTCACAGGATTGATAATTGTCACAGGATTGAATCAAATTGGAACTATTAATAATTCTATTTATTTAGGAACATAGAAATTGCCGGACAGGATTCAGACCAGAGGTCATTCAAATCTTTTAGCCAATACCAGATGCTTTAGAGGAAGATGCAAAATATCCTGAAACGAGCAGTTATGGAATAAACCTGCCTGTAGGAGAGGTTTCTTCCTTACCACCTTAATTGCAGGTTTGCCTGTCTAGAAAGATCAGGGCTTATATCCCTTCAAAACTTTTTTGGTTAATTTATGTATTTGTTTGTTTGTTTTGGTAAGATTGTTTGAACTTCAAATCTAATTTCAACTGCTTGTTTGCATCTCAAAATCCACAAACCTGTTGGTAGTTTTGTTTAATGCATTGCAGGAATAGAGAGGATTGTGGTTCAGAATAGGTTAGAAGAGATTTCTTGATATGAAACATTAACTTGACGGCTCCAGCTTGGCTAACACCAGAGCTTAGACCGGGGTCTCTAGAGTTGAAAACAAGAGTCTCTACAGCTTGAACAAAAGAACAAGGCTCTTCGGATGAAAGTTGTAACATGGGCCCTTATCCTCAGTGGATCAGGTACAGAGGGAGATATGCCATACACGCTGATCAATGGAATATACTAAAGTTGTGCATTAGCTTCTAGTGACAGGAACAAGTGACCCATAAACTTTAATGAAGGCAATATTACATATAAAAATGGAAGCTTACTCTTTTTCATCTTATATTTAATAGTCAGTTCTTCCACAGTCAAGTAGCATTACACAAGAACATAAGAATAGCCATACTGGGTCAAATCCCAATAATCTGTCTAGCCCAATAGCCTGTCTTCTGACAGGAGCTGATGCCAGATGCTTTAGAGAAAATGAACAGAACAGGGCAGTTATTGAGTGATCCATCCCCTATCATCCAGTCCCAGTTTCTGGCCGTCACAGGTTTAGGAACACCCAGAGCATGGGGTTGTGTCTTCGACTATCTTGACTAATAGCCATTGATGAACCTATACTCCGTGAACTTATCTAATACTTTTTGGCCTGCACAACATCCCTGGCAATGAGTTCCACAGGTTGACTGTGCGTTGTTTGAAGAAGTATTTCCTTATGTTTGTTTTAAACCTGCTGCGTATTAATTTCATTGGGTGACCCTTCGTGGTTGTGTTATGTAAAAGGGTAATATCTCTTCTTTCTTCACTTTTTCCACACCATTCATGATTTTATAGACCTCAATCATATCTCCCCTTAGTCATCTCTTTTCTAAACTGAACAATCCTAGTCTTTTTAATCTCTGCTCCTATGGAACCTGTACATATTTGTTGCCCTTCTCTGTACTTTTTCCATTTCTAATCTCTCTCTTTTGAGATGGGTCAACCAGAAGTGCACTCAGTTTTCAAGGTGCGGAAATGTCATGGATTTTTGAGTGGCATTATATTTTCTATCCCTTTCCTAAATTTTCCTTTCAACATGATTTATTTTGTATTTTATTATAATACAACATATATAATTAAAAAAAAAAGCGCCGAACAAAATCAAATTTGGGGGAACAACAGCATTCTGATTGACCAAAATGATCTTTGTTTTCTGGAGTTTTCTTTCACAGAAAAATTTGAAATTTCCAGGTTTCGTCCTGAATTAGAATGAAAATAGTTGTCCAAAATCTTGAAAGCCTCTGCAAAATGGAATTTCTGTTCCTTGCATGCCTCTAGGAGTGAGCCTCCAGCCAGGGATGAAAATAATTTGAAGGACTTACCAGTTCATCAGAGTCCTGAGCAGGGGGCGGGGGCCTCAACCAGAAGGGGGCGGGGGCCTCAACCAGAAGAGGCAGGCCTTTAAATCCCCAGGTCCTTTAAACTGAGATTTAAAGGGCCCAGGGCTCCGGTTGCAGTAGTGGAGGAGTAGCAGTTGCAGAGCCCCAGGCCGACGCCATTACTCCAGGGCTCTGGCAGCGGGGCTCTGTAGGCGATTTAAAGGGCCCAGGGCTCCGGCCATCACTACCACAGCAGAGCTGTACCAGACCGTATCGGCTTACTTTCACCTCTGCCTCCAGCCTTCTTAGACTTATCCATACGGACACAACTCTGCTCCAAGCAAGAGAGACATGGACGTCAGCTGGGGCTCTGCATGAACAATTTACAGGATCAGGGCTTTAGAGTCCCTAGGCTCTGCCAGCCTGGACAATTAGGGGCTGAGCTAGTCCTGGAAATAGGGAGTTTTCCATAGCCCAGTGAAGTAAATGGAAGGGCTCCCACTGACATGGTTTTGGTAATTAAATATTCATGGTAAATAGGCCCAATGGCCTGTGATGGGATATTAGATGGGATGGGATCTGAGTTACCCAGGAAAGAATTTTCTGTAGTATCTGGCTGGTGAATCTTGCCCATATGCTCAGGGTTTAGCTGATCGCCATATTTGGGGTCGGGAAGGAATTTTCCTCCAGGGCAGATTGGAAGAGGCCCTGGAGGTTTTTCGCCTTCCTCTGTAGCATGGGGCAGGGGTCACTTGCAGGAGGATTCTCTGCTCCTTGAAGTCTTTAAACCACGATTTGAGGACTTCGGTAGCTCAGACATAAGTGAGAGGTTTTTCGCAGGAGTGGGTGGGTGAAATTTTGTGGTCTGCATTGTGCAGGAGGTCGGACTAGATGATCATAATGGTCCCTTCTGACCTTAGTATCTATGAATCTATGAATCTAATGGTTCCTAACATTCTGTTAACTTTTTTGATTGCTGTTGTGCATTGAGCAGATGTTTTCAGAGACCTATCCCCGATCCCTCAAGATCTTCCTTGAGTGGGAACTGCTAATTTAGACCATCATTTTGTATGTATAGTTGGCATTATATTTTCCAATGTGGATTACTTTGCATTTATCAACATTGAATTTCATCTGCCATTTTGTTGACCAGTTATCCAGTTTTGTGAAATCTCTTTGTAACTCTTCACAGTCTGCTTTGGCATTAGCTATCTTGAGTAATTTTGTATCATCTGCAAATTTTGTCACTCGTTTACCATTTTTTCCAGATCATTTATTAGTATGTTGAACAGCACTGGTCGCAATACTGATCCTTGAGAGACCCCACTGTTTACCTCTTTACACTGTGAAAACTAACCTTGTTTTGCTTAAGAGCCTTTGATGAGGCACTTTATCGAAGGTTTTCCTCAAGTCCAAGTACAGTATATCCACTGGATCACCCTTGTCCACATGCTTGTTGACATTAAGAGATGGTTGTTGATTCTAATAGATTGGTGAGGCATGATTTCCCTTTATGAAAGCTATGTTGTCTCCTCCCCAACGTATTGTGTTTATTTGTGTGTCTGATAATTCTGTTCTTTACTATAGTTTCAACCAGTTTGCCTGGTGCTGAAGTCAGGTTTACCAGCCTGTTAAAATGAAAATCAGCATTACATTAGCTATTCTCCAGTCATCTGGTACAGAGGCTGATTTAAGTGTTAGGTTACATACCAATCATTCCTAAGCAGTGTTCTTATGATTTGAACATTAGGATTGGGTTCTTCATATGAAATATATGGGGAAGTTATAGACCTGATTAAGTATCCACATGCTTGCTATCAAAATACTCAATATTTGAGCTAAAAGAAAGTTATATTTACATTAACATTGGTTTATTTTTTTCTCTTGTGTTGCAGAAATTCTAATAAGGAGCATTTGACCATCTGATCTCTTAAAGTTGAACCTTTCAGTATCAGGAAAGGAACAAGTGTCTTCAGAATCAATATGTAGCAAATGGGTATCACTCAACTGAAGTTGGTCCCTCAAGCCAACATATTTGTGTTTTAAGGATCCTTGCACTTTCGGCAGTGAATTAATTGTTTTTTTGTTAACTGAAAAAAGTGGATTTCATGTGGTGCTTGCTAAACATTGAATCACCATGAGTAGTAATCTAGGAAAAGAAAAAGACTGTAAAGAGAAGGATCCAAAAGTCCCATTGGCAAAGGAACGGGAGAAGGAGGCTAAGGCCTCTGGAGGATTTGGAAAAGAAAGCAAAGAAAAAGAGCCTAAGACCAAAGGGAAAGATGCCAAAGATGGAAAGAAGGACTCCAGTAGTGCACAGCCTGGGGTAGCTTTTTCAGTAGACAACACAATAAAACGACCTAATCCAGCCCCAGCCGCTCGCAAAAAATCCAGCAATGCTGAGGTGATCAAAGAGCTAAATAAATGCCGAGAAGAGAATTCAATGCGCTTGGACTTGTCCAAGAGGTCTATACACATGCTTCCATCATCTATCAAAGAGTTGACACAGTTAACGGAACTTTATTTATACAGTAACAAATTGCAGTCTCTACCTGCAGAGGTGGGCTGTCTTGTGAATCTGATGACACTGGCTTTAAGTGAGAACTCACTTACCAGTTTGCCTGACTCTCTTGATAACTTGAAGAAACTGCGCATGCTTGATCTACGGCATAACAAACTTAGAGAAATTCCTTCAGTGGTGTACAGGCTAAATTCTCTTGCCACTCTTTATCTACGCTTTAATCGTATAACTACTGTGGAAAAGGATATCAAAAGCTTGTCAAAACTCACCATGCTTAGCATACGAGAGAACAAAATCAAGCAACTACCTGCTGAAATTGGTAAGCATTTACACTGTGATTTAAAGTTTATGGTAAATCTTTTTTTTAGTTCACTTTGTAATGCAGGTAGGTACACACAGATCCCTGCTTTATGAAATTTTTTATAGATACTGGCCTCCTTTTAACGTCGTCGTCATCAAGAAGAATCTGAGATTAGTTTCTTTGGCTCTCATCCACGTTACCACAATGTTAGATTATGCTGAGGTATAATCAATATATTGTATGTATATCTGTTAATTAAAAAAGATGTTGGGTCACATTTGATATTTAGGTTCCATTTATAAAGGGTAATAAATAATTGATAGATGTTATAAGCATGTTACAGGCATGAATATGAAGTGTTATAGATGGTTACAAGCACGTCAATAAAATGCATTATGGATGGTTATAAGCAAAAGTTATAAGAAACATATTGGACAATGTAACAATCTATAACAATTGGTCAACCATATATGAAACATCAGCTGCTTATGAAACAGTTAATGAATTTATTTATAAATGGAATCTTTTAGTGTTGTGACCAGGTATTGCTTGCATCATTGCTAAAGTATACACATTTTTTGAATGAATGAAAAAGTATATAACTCACAAATAACTATTCTAAAGCTATTACACAGACTTATCTTTCAAACTTTAAAGTAAATGGGGTATCAGTTAATGTTGTTTAGTCATTTCGAGCAGTGATTGATGTAGTGATAGTCGGGAATTCTTGAACCACTTTCTAACAGGCCTTGATTCAGGAAAGCGTCTCTGTTCAGAAAACCGTTTTAAGCAATACCTTATAGTACTTACGCACATGCATGAAGTGTGTGTGCATGTGAGTATATCACAAGATTTTTTTTGTGTATTTCCAGTTTTAAAAATTTAAGCTGAAGATATTTACTTAGTTTACTTATAACGTGAAGAATTAGAGATGAAAAATTATTTTTAGCTTTCAAAGTTAGGCTCTTACAAATTTTTGCTCACCTGATCTGTGCAAATCAGCTGTATGAGAATGCATATAACAGGTTACAGTTAATAAAAAATTGGTTTGTCTGTATAAGTTAGGCATATGCACCTAAATTTGAGAACCTAGCACTGAAAAAAAGTCTTATGTTTTTCACTTATGTTCAGTTATAGCATTTCTGTCAGCCTAAACAATGAGAAGACTAATCAGTTTCACTTTTGTAATCAGTTTCTAGTCAATTTCAAGGAGGTATATTCTAGCACAAAGCTGTACTGTTAGGTAGTATGTAGTGTGCATATCTTTTGAATTGCAGAGAAATGTATTTGTTTCCTCTGGTTAGTTTTCAGAAATGTCATTGAAGCATTTCTTATTGGTTTTAAGCTTTTACAAATGTACTTATTTTTTCAAAATCTATATTTTTGGCCAAATTTGACATAAGTCCCTTTACATGCTTTTAAGTCTTTCCTTTCATATATAGAGATCTAGTACATATATAATAAATGCAATGTAATATCAGTTTGTAAATAGTCCAAGATTTATGTTCCAAAGCCGGAGGCAGAATGAACCATTATCTTTTTATGAAACAGTATCACATGGTGCAAGTCAGATTCACTTTTTAAGTATAACATTGTTCTAAGGGTCAAGATTCTCATGTCTGGTGGTAAAAATATTAACAAGCAGATTTACGTAATATGCTGGCTAAGTATGTTTTGCTAGTGGCTGGTCCATGGAGAATAAGACCCTACTGCAGCTGCCAATTCGTTTAGCTAAATTGGTAGAATCCTATGCCAAAGGTGCTGAGTTTCATCCCTGTGGTAATGAGTGTGTTTTACAGAGTGTTGGCCTGGACAGGGAATAGAATCCTAATCTGCTGCATAAAAGGCGGGAATATTGCTAATATGCTACAGTGAGAGGCGGTATTAAAAAAAACCAAAGGTGGCTGGGTAGAATTATGTCATGAAACTGAAATTTCATTGTCTACTATCATGATGCATGGGGGATTGTGATAGCCTTCTCTTCAGTCAAGTAGAGATATCCTTAAAGTTCATAACTGTGATGGCTTCATGATGAAGACTTCAGGAGATTGTTGGTCTGTAAAACAGGTTTCTAATAAATAAAACAAAACACCTAATTAAAAGTAAATATATCTTTGAAAAAAGTGTTGTGTGCAAAACTGCATGGGTGATATGATTGTGTTATTGAAAGCCTTTTTAAAACTGTATTGATTTGCCACAGTGTGCATTATCTTGAAATCTAAGCCTTCTGAAAGAGGGGTACTGCTTAAAATTAAACGTAACAAAGATTTTAGCTGAATTGGTGAGGTTTGTTTTAAGAATAATATGAATTTAGAAAAGGGAAAATAGGACAGGACTACGTGAACTCTGACCTCTTTGTAGAAAAAATGCTAAACAGTAGTCATATTGCAGCATCCTAATACTTAGAAAATAAAAAATGTAAAAACATTAAGATTGCATATTTATCAAAATGTACTTCAAATGTGCCCACATTAGAAATCAGATTATTTTTTTCCAATTGCTAGTTCTGCAGAATCAATCTGAAAATCAAACTGTTTCCCATTCCCCTTTTAAATTATCACCAGTAACAAAGGTTCTTCCATCAGTACCTAAGTGATTATTTAGTTCACTGTGTGCAAGGCAGAATAGAAACTATCTTGCTCTTCCAGAGCTTTATAGGCTCTATGCCCATAGGAGTGAAAATTTTGAAAGTAAAGTAAACCAAACTGATTCAAACCCAGTGTGCAAAAATGTTGAATTGGTGTGTGCCATTTTTACTGAGCTGCATTTGACTGCCATCCCACTTTGAAGTCCGCTCTATAAAGTAACAGCAAAACTTGACTATTTTACTGAATTTATTGGAATGTGTACCAAAGGATGCTAAAATGGGTTTTTCCTGCTCTGTTCGCCAGAAGCACTGTATGATTCTAATTATATATAGGTTTCAGTGCAAATTGTGATTTTTGTGGGTGTACTTCATAGCACATAATGATAGGTTTCAGAGTAACAGCCGTGTTAGTCTGTATTCGCAAAAAGAAAAGGAGTACTTGTGGCACCTTAGAGACTAACCAATTTATTTGAGCATGAGCTTTTGTGAGCTACAGCTCACTTCATCGGATGCATACCATGGAAACTGCAGAAGACATTATATACACACACAGAGACCATGAAACAATACCTCCTCCCGCCCCACTGTCCTGCTGGTAATAGCTTATCTAAAGTGATCATCAAGTTGGGCCATTTCCAGCACAAATCCAGATTTTCTCACCCTCCGCCCCCCCCCCCCCCCCCCCAAACTCACTCTCCTGCTGGTAATAGCCCATCCAAAGTGACCACTCTCTTCACAATGTGTATGATAATCAAGGTGGGCCATTTCCTGCACAAATCCAGGTTTTCTCACCCCCTCACCCCCCCTCCAAAAACCACACACACAAACTCACTCTCCTGCTGGTAATAGCTTATCCAAAGTGACCACTCTCCCTACAAATCCAGGTTTTCTCACCCTCCGCCCCCCCCTCCCCCCCAAACTCACTCTCCTGCTGGTAATAGCCCATCCAAAGTGACCACTCTCTTCACAATGTGTATGATAATCAAGGTGGGCCATTTCCTGCACAAATCCAGGTTTTCTCACCCCCCCACCCCCATACACACACAAGAGAGTGAGTTTGTGTGTGTATCGGGGTGGGGGGGTGAGAAAACCTGGATTTGTGCTGGAAATGGCCCACCTTGATTATCATGCACATTGTAGAGAGAGTGGTCACTTTGGATAAGCTATTAGCAGCAGGAGAGTGAGTTTGTGTGTGCGGGGGTGGAGGGTGAGAAAACGTGGATTTGTGCTGGAAATGGCCCAACGTGATGATCACTTTAGATAGGCTATTACCAGCAGGACAGTGGGGCGGGAGGAGGTATTGTTTCATGGTCTCTGTGTGTGTATATAATGTCTTCTGCAGTTTCCACAGTATGCATCCGATGAAGTGAGCTGTAGCTCACGAAAGCTCATGCTCAAATAAATTGGTTAGTCTCTAAGGTGCCACAAGTACTCCTTTTCTTATAGCACATAATGTCTAACTACCTGATTGAATCCTCAAATCAAGTATCTAGCTGTTCACAATGCTATGAATTGTCAAAACAAGGAACCACTTCTCAGAATCAGGTGCTTTGTGTCATAATTTGATCACCTCTTTCATTTGTTACCATTATTCTCTTCCCCACCTCCCTCCACTTTTTACTTCTACAATACCATAAAATGTTCATAGTACCAAAGAAATATCATTCCTGGAATATTCTCAGATCACACGTTCAGAGGCAAAAGGACTTTGTAAATATAGTCAAATTAGTATTTACGCAGAACACAAAAGTATGCTAGGTGCCTCATAGACAGAATGAGACAGGTCCTTGGTGGCCTGCCTACAGTACCGCATCAAAAATGAATTATTTATATTTTCATTTGTGTACTCATCACTAACTACTTCACCCGTTTTTTACTCCACCCTCATCTTTCTTCTTCCCTAATAATGATGATGGTTCATTTGTGTCTGGTGGAGCTGTTCTCCCCAGGCCCTGAAGCAGATCTTTTGTTATGCTCCCTGTAGGGTGAGAGAATTTCTCCATTGCAAAATTATAACCTGCCTACAACACTCTCTCTCTCTCTCTCCCAAATGCTCTCCACAATCCCATCCTAAATGCAAATGCACAATTTTCTTACCCCGAAAGAAAGTTTTCCCAAACTAATTCTTGCGACCCTTCTTTATCCCTTCTCCCCCAAAGGAGTCTTGTTAGGGTATTTGTCGAAGTCTTTTTAAAAGTCTTAAACAAATCACAACGTGGCTACAGCTACATACACTGCATACAAATAAATCATGTCAATTGGTTTGAGATTTTCTTTAACAGCTTTCTTTCTTTAACAAATGCTGATTTGTCGCTGTCATATCACATGTACAGTAGAATCTCAGAATTACAAACACCAGAGTTATGAACTGACCGGTCAACCACACACCTCATTTGGAACCAGAAGTATGCAATCAGGCAGCAGCAGAGCTTCCCCCCCACCCCCCCCCCCCCCAAAAAAAAAAAAAAGGCAAATACAGTATAATACTGTGTCAAACGTAGACTACTAGGAAAAGCAGCATTTTTCTTCTGCATAGTAAAGGTTCAAAGCTGTTAAGTCATTGTTCAGTTGTAAACTTTTGGAAGAACAACCATAACATTTTGTTCAGCGTTACGAACAACCTCCGTTCCCAAGGTGTTTGTAACTCTGAGGTTCTACTGTATGTAAGCAGTTTAATAGTTCTATTATAATGGCCATTTTAGTTAATTTAACTATTGCTGTATTACTGTTTTGCTGCTCTGTACTTCCCAGGATCATCTAATACCTTTTAAGTAACTTAACTTAAGTTCATTTGCTACCCTGTAGTTCAGTCAGAAGTGCTGGGTGTATACCATCTGGTTCTGGTGACCTGTTGCCTTTAAAACTTGTTCCAGAACCATCTTCTCTTGACACTTTAGTTTCTGGCAGTACTTTTTCTTTATTACCTGAAAAAGTAGATTCTGAATAGTTATTTCCCCAACATCTTGTATTTGAGGACTGATGTAAAGAAATAACTTAGTTTCTCTGCAATATCCTTGTCTTTCTTAATTGCTTCCTATGCTCCAGTAGACTCAGCAGTTTTTTTGCTTCTAAATAGGCTTAAAGATTGCTTTGTTTATTTTTATGAAGGACCTAAAATTAGGAGGCTTTTGGTTACTTGCTCTTCAAAATTACTCTTAACTTCAAATTTCCACCTTACATTTTACTTGCTATAATTTATATTCCTTTCTGTATCCCTCACTAGTGTTGCATTTCCATTTTTTGGTAGGATACAGGGGTAGGTCTACATTGCAATTAAAGATCCATGGGGCAGCTGCCATAGCCCTTCTGCTGACTCAGATTCATGGGGCTCGGGTTGCAGGCCTAAAAATTGCAGTGTAAACATCCAGGCTCAGGCTGGAGTCTCATGATGGGAGTGGGTTTCAGACCCATGCTCCATTTGAGCCCAAATGTCTGTATTTAGTCCAGCAGCCTTACCTGCCCAAGTCAGTTGCTCTGAGCGCTGAGGCTCAGTGCACCGGATTTTTTATTGCAGTATAGACGTACCCTGGTTTAGTGCAAATCTTGAAATCTTGCCTTTAGTTATGTTCTGCTCTAGCCTCAGAAACAAAAGAAATGAAGGTCAGTAAAATGGCTGTGGAAGATGACACCAAGGAGAACTTTTTTTTCTTTTCACCTAGCTGTTGAATCGTTAGTTCTTCCCCATGGGAAAGATACCAAATGAAAAAATATTTCTGCCAATAGCTAATGCTGAGCTCCGTAAACTGCCTAACAATAACTGTGGAAATCTGCCTCCAAGGTGGCCTCCAGCTTAGTCTCCATTTCTAGCAAATCTCTATTCCATTGAGGTCACAATGATGAAGATTGGGACAGAAAAATGCAAAAGCAACAGTGAGTCAGATTGTGTGCACATGATGTATGAAGAACCAGAGGAAAAGTCTTGGATGGTAAAGTCAAGAAAGCATTTCAGGTTGCAAGCCTGTTACTTAGGCTAACCTTGTGCATTCCTTTGATCTCATTTTTTATTACATTTTTTCATGTTGGTGGTATAGAAATGTCTTGCATAAAAATGTTGATATTAATCTTTACAGAGATAAAATGTTGCATTTTATAAAATGTCTACTTTTTGGTTTAGCACACAGATCAATAATAAATTTTCAACACAATTTAAATTGCTGTTACCTATCTTCTCTCCTTTAGGGGACCAAATACTGTTTTCTTTGTGAATGCAGTCTTTATGCTAGGCTGAAGCTGGTCTGGTCTGTGCTGCAAGGGAAATATTTTTGGATTGGAGTTCTGGGAATCATAGGGTCTGCTTACTCTAGACCTGGAATGTCTCTTCTGCTCATACACAAAATTCACCAAGATGTTGGGACCATCCTATGGTTTTTACACCACTTTGCATTTAGTTTACATACAGTCTCTGCTTGCACCTGTTCAGTCTCCACTAGTATAGACAGTTGGTGTAGCAGCTGCACTGGTATAGCCAGTCCTCCTCCTAGCTCCATCTCATAATACTATGTCCCACTATTCAATGACACTTCAGTTCAAGGGCTGCCCAGTACTATCGTCCATTTCATTTCCCCCTTTCAGCGGATCTGACAATACAGGGGAATTTATTTATTTTGTATTAACTGTGGACAGGAACCCCCTTCTCCATTTCAGGAATTCTAACTGCAACCAACGTGTGGTGTTGCTTGGGAAATTGGTGTGAGGACATTAACTGAAAATTTCCTAACTTTCCTGAATTTTTCAACCTTCACTTGAAAGTAATTGATTTCTTTTGTTACATGGTGCACTTGTACAAGCACCCTTTACCTCAGGTTTCAGGTGGGGAAACAATTTTGGGGTTTTAGTGTACCCTCCTTCCTTCCTGTTGAGTGCTGTAATTAATTCATGTTATAAGTTAAGAAGATCCTAAATTAAACTCGAAGAAAATATTATTCGAGTTCTCTTAAAATATGCATGAACTCCATTTATACAAATGCTGTAACCATTGTACAGAAAAATGATAAAACAATTATAACTGTGACCATTCACCTAAAAGGCTAAATTCTTTCTATTCGGTACATTTTTCACATAAATGACATTTATTAATCAAAACCATTAGCTTGTAGTTCTCATCTGTTCCTTAGCACGGTCAGAAATAAACAGTAAAAGGCTTATTCTAACCACTATAATGATGCACTCAAATCCAATGGGGGGGAAGGAGGGAGAGGGAAGTATTTTGTGCTGAAGTTATACGATTACTTTGTAATACTTCCTAGGGTCAGGACATTTTTTTTTATCTTTAATGTATCTCATATATAAGGTTTCTGGGTAGACTAGATTATTTTGCTTTATTCTGCAGTCAGAGAACCTAGTGAAAAGAAAAGGAGTACTTGTGGCACCTTAGAGACTAACCAATTTATTTGAGCATAAGCTTTCGTGAGCTACAGCTCACTTCATCGGATGCATACTGTGGAAAGTGTAGAAGATCTTTTTATATACACACACAGCATGAAAAAATACCTCCCCCCACCTCACTCTCCTGCTGGTAATAGCTTATCTAAAGTGATCACTCTCCTTACAATGTGTATGATAATCAAGTTGGGCCATTTCCAGCACAAATCCAGGTTTTCTCCCCCCCCCGCCCCCCCCAAACCCACTCTCCTGTTAGTAATAGCTTATCTAAAGTGACCACTCTCCTTACAATGCGTATGATAATCAAGGTGGGCCATTTCCAGCACAAATCCAGGGTTTAACAAGAACGTCTGGGGGGGGGGGGCAGGAAAAAACTAGGGGAAATAGGTTACCAGCATAATGACTTAGCCACTTCCAGTCTCTATTCAAGCCTAAGTTAATTGTATCCAATTTGCAAATGAATTCCAATTCAGCAGTCTCTCGCTGGAGTCTGGATTTGAAGTTTTTCTGTTGTAATACTGCAACTTTCATGTCTGTAATCACGTGACCAGAGAGATTGAAGTGTTCTCCAACTGGTTTATGAATGTTATAATTCTTGACATCTGATTTGTGTCCATTTATTCTTTTACGTAGAGGCTATCCAGTTTGACCAATGTACATGGCAGAGGGGCATTGCTGGCACATGATGGCATATATCACATTGGTGGATGTGCAGGTGAACGAGCCTCTGATAGTGTGGCTGATGTTACTAGGCCCTGTGATGGTGTCCCCTGAATAGATCTGTGGGCACAGTTGGCAACGGGCTTTGTTGCAAGGATAGGTTCCTGGGTTAGTGGTTCTGTTGTGTGGTATGTGATTGCTGGTGAGTATTTGCTTCAGGATGGGGGGCTGTCTGTAGGTAAGGACTGGCCTATCTCCCAAGATTTGTGAGAGTGCTTCAGGATAGGTTGTAGATCCTTAATAATGCGTTGGAGGGGTTTTAGTTGGGGGCTGAAGGTGACGGCTAGTGGCGTTCTGTTATTTTCTTTGTTAGGCCTGTCCTGTAGTAGGTGACTTCTGGGAACTCTTCTGGCTCTATCAATCTGTTTCTTCACTTCCACAGATGGGTATTGTAAGAATGCTTGATAGAGATCTTGTAGGTGTTTGTCTCTGTCTGAGGGGTTGGAGCAAATGCAGTTGTATCTTAGAGCTTGGCTGTAGACGATGGATCGTGTGATGTGGTCAGGGTGAAAGCTGGAGGCATGTAGGTAGGAATAGCGGTCAGTAGGTTTCCGGTATAGGGTGGAGTTTATGTGACCATCGTTTATTAGCACTGTAGTGTCCAGGAAGTGGATCTCTTGTGTGGACTGGACCAGGCTGAGGTTGATGGTGGGATGGAAATTGTTGAAATCATGGTGGAATTCCTCAAGTGCTTCTTAGGTCCAGATGATGAAGGTGTCATCAATATAGCGCAAGTAGAGTAGAGGCGTTAGGGGACGAGAGCTGAGGAAGCGTTGTTCTAAGTCAGCCATAAAAATGTTGGCATACTGTGGGGCCATGCGGGTACCCATAGCAGTGCCGCTGATTTGAAGGTATACATTGTCCCCAAATGTAAAATAGTTATGGGTAAGGACAAAGTCACAAAGTTCAGCCACCAGGTTAGCCATGACATTATCGGGGATAGTGTTCTTGACGGCTTGTAGTCCATCTTTGTGTGGAATGTTGGTGTAGAGGGCTTCTACATCCATAGTGGCCAGGATGGTGTTTTCAGGAAGATCACCGATGGATTGTAGTTTCCTCAGGAAGTCGGTGGTGTCTCGAAGATAGTTGGGAGTGCTGGTAGCGTAGGACCTGAGGAGGGAGTCTACATAGCCAGACAATCCTGCTGTCAGGGTGCCAATGCCTGAGATGATGGGGTGCCCAGGATTTCCAGGTTTATGGATCTTGGGTAGTAGATAGAATGCCCCAGGTCGGGGTTCCAGGGGCGTGTCTGTGCGGATTTGATCTTGTGCTTTTTCAGGGAGTTTCTTGAGCAAATACTGTAGTTGCTTTTGGTAACTCTCAGTGCGATCAGAGGGTAATGGCTTGTAGAAAGTGGTGTTGGAGAGCTGCCGAGCAGCCTCTTGTTCATATTCCGACCTATTCATGATGACAACAGCACCTCCTTTGTCAGCCTTTTTGATTATGATGTCAGAGTTGTTTCTGAGGCTGTGGATGGCATTGTGTTCCACACGGCTGAGGTTATGGGGCAAGTGATGCTGCTTTTCCACAATTTCAGCCCGTGCACGTTGGCGGAAGCACTCTATGTAGAACTCCAGTCTGCTGTCTCAGTCTTCAGTAGGAGACCACCTAGAATCCTTCTTTTTGTAGTGTTGGTAGGGAGGTCTCTGTGGATTAGTATGTTGTTCAGAGGTATGTTGGAAATATTCCTTGAGTCGGAGACGTCCAAAATAGGATTCTAGGTTACCACAGAACTGTATCATGTTCGTGGGGGTGCAGGGATTAATAAATACCACAGCTATGGAAAATATTTGTAATCTGTTGCTGGCGCTAGTGAATGTAGATTAATTTTTTAAAAAATATAAACTTGAAAGCAATACAACTTGATATACTACTTAATAAAACATTAATTGATGCTAAAATGAAAAGATGTCACTAATACTAGCACTGTCCTCTTCCTTGTACTGTTTGATATTGAAATAACTGCTCCCCCTAATTTAATATTAATCTGTAGATGTGTGTATATAATACATATGTACATACTAACATAAAAATAATATAACAAAGCTGCATTCTGTTTTTTGAGTAACTCAAGCATTTTAAAAATTCTGGATGTAGGACATGTTAGTTGGTCTCATTGTCATGACAGGTATTCAAAATCAGCCTTATGTGGGTCCCAGGTTTCAGCCTTAATTATGGAGACATTATTCTTTTCATAATAACAATATGATTGTCAATCAGCATTTATGTGTGATTGTGTCATGCTGCTTGCATAACTTATATTGTGCGTGAGAAGATGATGGTGAGGTGTTTGCTGGTCTTTACACTTTACGGACGTGTTTAAAAAGAAGGCACTTGGGCATCTTTCAAAGTAACTACTTTATTTGTCTGCACATTTGTATGAACAATCTACTAAGTTTACCTTCTAAGAGTTTGCAGAAAGTGGGCATTTTTAAAATTTTTGAAGCTATTGTGGAATTGAAAATTAACCTTATAAGAGAGATTTTAATTATGGAGAAATTTTAGTCTCTCCATAATGCATGTTATATGAAAATTGCTCCCATTTAGTGGTTTTCTCTGTCAAGAGGGCTGATGCACACAATTTTGTCTGCTTTGGTGACAAATATTATTGTACTTCATGGCTTCTTTTGTCAGCTACAGTGAGGGAGAATATCCCCTCCAGCCCCAAATAATGGCACTTGCTCAATTATTTTACTAATCTTGCCCTTCTTTTTGAGATGACCTTTCCATGAGACCAGCCAGAACTTGTCTAGCGGGTCACTTTATACTCTATTTAATTTGTTGTTTGTGTTTTATTTTAGCCGCTAGATGTAGCTGAAAGAGTAAGTTTACTTCAATTTGGATTATTCGTATATGAGTAGGTTTTCTTCCTAAAACAATCATTTGCATCTCTTGATAACTTCCAGCGTCCAAAATATTCTTCAGGTGTGGAGGTGATTCTGGATCTTCCTCAAAAGTAATGGGAACATTACAATTTTCCATGCATTAAAATATTGTCTCCATAAGGCTCATTTCATTCTCTAATTATCAGATCTGGAACGTTTGTAACTCCCGTGTTTGTGTTTGATTGATTCAGATACCAACATTTCAAAAAGTAATCCAATTTAGCACACCAGAAATCATGAGAGCCAAAAAAGTTGATTCTTCTAGTCTGAATATCATTGAGTTCTTAGCTCACCAATGTTTCTTCTTGTAGTTCCTACAGGAATCTTTCTTTGAGAGAGAGCCATCTTCTGTATGTTTTAATGCTCTGCTCACAGTTATCTCATTGACAAGGCAAAGATCCAAGAATTCAGTTCTGTTCTGATGAAGTTTATCATCTTCACAACTTAGTTCACTGGGCACAGTGAGGCTATGAGAAATTCTTTGTGAAGAATGCAGTGAGCTATTGTTACTGTGATAGATTTTTCACTAATGACACAAATCCCTTTACGTTTTCTGTTCTCAGAACTACTCTGGGCAGATGGCAACATATTTGGGCCAGAGAAATGTTTGTTCTTACAGATAGCTATTTGTCATAACAATGGTTGACTCCATTTGTTCATTCTGGCTCTCCTTTCTAGAGAACTGCTGTTGGAGAGCATCTGTGTCCACAAAGCAAATGATTCAAATAGACTCATAGAATTTAAGGTCAGAAGGGACCATCATGATCATCTAGTGGAACATGCCCACTTATGGTGGTTGACTTACTCAGTTGATTTCTTATAGCATCTCGGTGTTCTCTGTTGTCGTCAGTAGATGTGTATTCAATCCACCCAGTTTATTGATCTTGGACAGTGGAACTCTACCAATATCTTTGGTTATATTAGCTGCCAGAATCACTTTAAGTGTTTTTTTTTCATATCGGTAAGGAAAGCATCTCCAGTGTGAGAATTTTTCCCTTTGCAATGAAGTGGGCAAGAAGGGAAACTTGGTTTTGATGCTTCATCAGGCTCTTTCTGCTGAGTTGTATGTCCGTGTGGACCAATGAGTACGAATGAAACAAAGATAAAAAATATTTCACGTCTCTGCAACCCCTTCCCCCCAAAAAAGATTATAAAATGTTGCACTTTATTTTGGACCATCACATGGTTTGACAGCTTCTCACCACATGATCTATATGCTATGTGGAAATGAAGGCCTAACAGTAGTCATTATACTGTGTTTACTGTACTGTGTCTCTTGAAATTCTTTTCTTCAAGTCACTAAACGTCATGATGTCATCCACTTCCTTTTCTAAAATCTAATTTATATAGGGCAACAGCCTTCACTCAGTTTTAGGATTCAGTTTACTTACTTGAAATAAAGATCTGTTGCACATGTCATTTTTTGTACCAACAGTTTGTCTAAAATAAAACCTGTCTTTAATCCCACACAAGCAAAAGCAGCATGATCTTCATCTATAACTATCTGGAATAGAGTCAGATTGCTAGATAGGTACTGATACTTAATTTTCTCCCAAGACTCAAAATCCAAATATTCCTAGCATTCAAGGCAGCTGTGTCCAAACAAAATGAACTGTCTGTATGTGTTGTCGCAACCATGTGTGTCTGTTGCCAGAATTCTCTCTGTAGGTGCAAGGAATGAAGTGGAGAGAATGTTGCTCCCCAAGTCAAAGTGCTCCTCCAACTTCAGCAGATATACTGACCCTTCCCTCCCACAAATGGCCATGGAGGATGAGAATTAAATATGATGAAATGGAATTGTGCCACAGCATAAACTTGACTTTTTCATTGGTTATAACTTTACTGTTCTGTCTCACAGAACTTGAATGTTGTTCCGAACCTAAGCTTTGCTGATCATAAATTGAGAACTAGTGCCCTAAAATGCTGCCAAGATTCTCAAGATTACCTTTAATAACCCATGCAATATGGTATAAAAACAGGTTAAAGTGTTCTCTCCCTCCCCTTTATATTTCATCATAAAAAAAGGAATTGTATGTCCCAATAGTCTAGTAGGGGCACAGACTCCAAAATCTTGGGGCACTGTAGGACATTATTGTTGCCTACCCTCTTTGCTCTTTCATTCTCTTCTGTGTATTGTGGGATTGCTGCTCATTGCTCATGTATTGTTGGGTTCACTCCTCTCTTGATTGCTTCCATTGCAATGCTCATTGCTTATAATACATGCATAAATGGATATCCAGTGGCATATCATAAGCAATACTTTTATACTTGATGTGAGAGTATTTTGGGGAAGTGGAGTGAACCTAGACAGTATAGTGTGGGATTTGGTGACAAAATACTATTTGTACTATGTACCACTGAGCTGTGTAGATCTTTCCAGAGCATAAGAGTGATATAAGCTGAGAAAATTAGAATAATAAAACTGAATAGACCACCTGTGTTTAACTTTGCAAGCCTTTTGGTAAATGGGTGTAAATTTTTTTTACCTCAGAAAAGTACCAGACTATCACCTGAAGAGGTTAAGTAAACAAAATTCATAAGTATTTAGAATTTGTAATGAAATTTACCATTCATTCTTACAATGTAATCCATGGCCTACTAGTCTGTGTAGCATAATTCATGGCATCAAAGCTTACCCCAAGCTAGTCTTTGAGGTCTGCAAGAAGGCCCTAGGGGGATGGAGGTGAATAAAATAGCACTGGAGGGTATATTTCTAAAATAGGCTTTCTTTCTGCAATATCGATTCACTGCTGTTCCAAAAATTGTCACTTATCCAGTGAATAGAAGTTAAAGCTATTAAAATCTGCAGTGTTAATTTCAGCTCCACTGAAATCAAAACATACAAAAAAAACCTATTATATTTGCTCTTTTGTTGCTGACACTGAAGTCAATGAAACTTTATCCTTGCAGAGATTTGTGCCTGGTTCTTACCTCCCATACATCAGGGTAAATCCGGTGTGAAGTTTTGCTGGTGTAAAATAGATATAAATCAGAAGAGAATCCAGGCCCTTTTTCTTTAAGACTTAATAAGATTTTATTTCAACCTTCCTTACATGTTTAGGTATTATTGAGTATTTAAAATACATTATTCTGTAGGAATAGGTTTACTGTTTACCTTAACAAACTGGCCATTTTTAAGTCTCAATCAGCAGTAGTTTTCTTGGTTTTCCAGCTTGTCAGCAAAATAACTGGTTCTGTTTTGATGTTTCACAAGCTGTTAGTTCTTTGCAGCCTGAAAGTAATTCTAGGTGGTGGTTTCTCTATATGTAATTTACTGTAATGAATTTTTCAAAATTCAGTGCAAACTGCTTACCTCCATGATGTTCCTAGCTTCTTTTAAGCCGAGAAGGATGAATGATGAGAAGAATAACCAAGCTGTTATACTTCTCATGTCATTCCTGAGCTTACAGTACAAAACAGCGATAGCTAGCATGGTCTTTTTTAATACACTGGGGTTCATTCGGATATCTGGAATCTACACTTTATGCTTTCAAAGAATGCTGATGAGGTTTTGAATCTGACTGTACTAGATTGTGATCCTGGTACATCCGAAATATTTTGCAGCCATAATTTTAAGGTACACACTACTTTGTTTTAAAACCATAGATGTGTATGTCTGACCATTTATTTTTACTTCCATGTTGTAGTTTTATTTGGTGGAACTAGACATTAAAAAGTCTGTGTTTTTTGGTGTGTTCACAGGCGAGTTGTGTAACCTCATAACTCTGGATGTAGCGCACAATCAGCTTGAACATCTTCCAAAGGAGATTGGAAATTGCACACAAATCACCAACCTTGACTTGCAGCACAATGAGCTCTTGGACCTACCAGAAACCATAGGTATGTGAAGGTGGGGTTGGGGAGAGAAATCACAGCTTTCCAAATGTTCAAGTCACTGAACAATAAGAATATAAAATCTAAGAATAAAACATGGCCCATAACTATAGAAGGGATAGGAATTTTGTTGTGGGCATTTTTACTATCAAGATCCCAAAGGGATATACGCTTTCTAAAAATGTAAACTCTCTCAAACCCAGGCGCTGTTAATCCTAACTACTATAAGGGGTGGGCTACACTTGAAAATTAGGTCAACCCAGCTAAGTCGCTCAGGGGTGTGAAAAATCCACACCCCTGAGTGACAGAGTTAAGCCAAACTAAGTCCCCTTCTTGACCTTGCTAGGTCAACAAAAGAATTCTTCCATTGACCTAGCTACCACCTCCTGAGGTTCTCACATTGGTGTAAGTAGTGTCTACACTATAGCTGTGTGGCTATAGCATTTTAAGTGGGAACGTATCCTGAGAAGTGTGGCCTAAACATGAGGCTGAGAACAAGAAACTCCTGGGTTCTAAACCTGGCTCTGACACCACCATTTTCTGTGGTCTGGGGCAAGTCACTTAACCTCTGTCTTAGATTTCCCATTTATAAAATAGGAATACTGTTTGCTTATCCACCACATAGTGAAGTTGAGTAGTGAGTAGTTCATGTTAATAAATCTATTTGTAGATGAATGGTGCTACATAAGTGCTACAAATTGTTAGTTTAAGGATAAAGAGCTGGGTGTTGTATTTCAGTGTTTGCTTTGAGTAGAGAAAAATAGGAAAGACTTACAGAATCAGTTTCAAGTACTAATTTATTCTTTGTATTTTCTACTTTTTAAAAATATAATTCGAAAATCCACTTCCAAGTTCCCAAACTTACTATCACTCTCAGTAAAATACAGGGATTGGGAATAAGAGTACCGAAATAAACTGGTTCTTCCCTAGTTGGCTTCAGAAGCTCATATAGGACTGCATAGGTGAGGACTTTTCTTATTTAATTAAATCTATGTTGAACAGATGGTGGAATAAAACAAATTGTTTAAAAAACACAGCCCATCATGGTTGTAAGCTCTTTCAGCTTAAATAAAAGACAAAACTGCACCACTTAGGGCAACATCTAATGTTAATAGAACATTTCATTATTATTTTTATATATATGATGGGGAAATAAATGGATGAGGGGGCAGAAGAGTGAAGAACCATTTAGATAGACACCAACTATTTTTTAGCAGCAGATTGTTGACCGTGAAGATATTGGGCCTTTTTACCCAGAGAGCTCTACCTGAATTGAGTTTATATGGATGAAATACCCACTGTTGCTGAATTTCATCTTCTCCAGTTAATTTTATGTTTAAAAACTGGGAGACCTCTTTCCAGCTGGAATTTGCATCCGATTGCACAATTTGTACGCATAGCTCTAACTTTAACTCCTTTGTCAAGATTGGCAGCGTCACTACCAAAATAGAATTGTCCTAACTTCAGTCTACAGGTGTACTGCACTATCTTTGTTCATGTCCATCAGATTTTGTAAAGCGTCAGTCTACATTAGGGAGGAAATGTCAAACCTCGAGTCTTCAAAATGGTTAAGGGCTAGAGTTTAAAAAAAAAAAAGTGCTGTCAAAGTGATTTAGAATTGGAGGGCATTTAGAGAGAGGCAGAAAAACGTTTCAGGGGCTGCAAGGATTGATTTATTTCAAAGATTAAAAATAGCAAATACAGGTAGCCTAGTTAACTAAAGAAACTAAGGGTACACACATTTACAAATATCTGAAGGTTATAAACACCAAGAAAACGACAGGAACTAGGATGGTACAAGAGGTAGAACTAGAGAGTCACATACTTTGTGGCTTCTGTAGGCTGAGCTCATTTGGCAAACCAGGGGGTCCTTGTATTCCTTCATCTCCACCCACACACCAAGCTCCCTGTGTATCACCATTCCATTCCCCTCTGTTTCAGAGATTCCTTGCAACTTTCCCCATCCCCTCATGCCTGGGGCTCTGTATCCGACACCCTCCCTCCCCCATCATGATGGGGCTGCATGTGCACCTCTTTCCCCCTGGCAGGAGTTCTGTCTTCCACTTCCCCCCCATGCTAAGGGTTCTGTGTAGTCCCTCCATACCAGCCTCCCTTCCCCTCAATGCCAGGGACTGTGTGCACTCCCTCCGGAACTGTTGTTTGTTTTCTTTCTTGCTGGGAGAGAAGTCACTTAGGCTGTGTCTATGCTGTGTACCTTACAACGATGCTGCTATAAGGTACGCCGTGTAGCCACTCTTTGCTAGCAGGAGCGCGCTCTCTTGCTGGCAAAATAAAACCATCCCTGACCGACAAAAGTTAACACCACAACTGCAGTGTAGACAGTCTTAGGCTGTCAACATGTTAAACTCTATTGGGAATCTGGGCAGAGCTCAGGGCTTAGCTACACTTGCGAGTTAGAGCGCATTAAACCAGCCCCGGGCGCCCTAGCTCGCTACCCGTCCAAGCTGGCAAGGCACATACAGTGCTCTGACTCCACAGCTAGAACGCTCCTGGTACTCCACCTCAGCGAGAAGATTAACGCTTGCTGCGCCTTGGTTTAAACGCCTGGGTGTCGGTGTGAATGAGGTGTTGCATTACTGTGCTCTGATCAGCCTCCGGAAATGTCCCATAATCCCCTTAAGTCAAGTGGCCACTCTTGTCATTGTTTTTGAATTGCTGCAGGAATGCGGATATGCCCTTTGAAAGCTCCGTTTCAGACAGCTGGCTACTTATCTGCTCTGAGACAAAACAACCATTAGTGTGGAATGCTGTGTGTGAGAGAGGCGGGGAGGGGCAGGAGGGTCTGCTCAACTTACAAGACAACATGCTGACATGCTTTCAGCCCCCCAAAAACCCACCCTCTTCCTCCCACATACACACAACACGCTCCTTGTCACACTCCACCCCACTCCCCCATTTGAAAGGCACGTTTCAGTCACTTGCATGCTGGGATAGCTGCCCATAATGCACCACTCCCAATGCTGCTGCAAGTGCTGCAAATGTGGCCACGCCAGTGCGCTTGAAGCTGTCAGTGTGGACAGACTGCAGTGCTTTCCCTACTGCGCTCTCCAAAGCCTGGTTTAACTCAAAGTGCTCTGCGAGTGTAGCCATGCCCTAAGATAGGAGTATTGTTATGCTGGAAGGCATTAATGTGTTCTATCCACTAATTGTTTGATCTGTAGGCCATTGCAGAGGTGCTTGAGGCTGTGGCAGTACTAAACAGATGGCCAGGGGCCAATGGGTCTCCATTTTTCCCTTTTCAGTTTCTGAGTTTTCCCAAAATCAGTAGGGTTCTGGTCATTGATACCTAGAATGTTCCCTGAAATTTTGGAATTCATCAGATGCAGTATTAAAAAGTTATCGAGTTACAAACAGAGAAATGCCTTGAGTATATGGCCTTGCAATCTCAGCTAAATTAGAGCATCAGATTAAATTGAGGCCTCAATCCACCAAAGACATAGGCAGGTATTTAAATTTAAACACATTAGTAATCCTATTTAAATCAGTCTGTAAAGTTAAGCAAATGCCTAAATGCTTTGGAGGATCAGGGTCTCAGACAGGAAAATTAGGAAAAGTTCCTGACCAGTGAGAATTATAGGCATAATCTCCAAGCGAGAGGGTAGAAACCTCATATCCTAAAACATGTGAAGCTAGGCTAGACAGAGCACTAGAAAATGTACTGCATGAAACAATTCTGCATTACCAGAGGATGGTTAAGATGACCTAGGCCTTGTCTACATGAGAAAGGTGCACTTGTTCAACATAAGTTGTTTTTTAAAACAGTGCAAATCCCTATATAAACACTTGTTTCAGAATAAGAGCAGTTCTTCAGTTTATTAAATTGATTTGAAATTGATTAAAGATAAACCAAAGTAAGTGTACATGAAGACTTTTGAAGTAGTTTAACTAAATTGCTTTAAAATCACACCTTAAGTTAAACTGGTTCAACTTTTTTGTGTAGATAAGCACTTAATATGCTCTCTAACTTATGGTTTCTGTGAATTCCTAGTATTTTTCCCATAGACCTGCTCTTTTGTAGTGGAAACACATAGGAATCAGGAAACCTGGATTTTGTTCCTGGCTCTGCTACTGACTGGATGTGACCTTGGGAAAGTCACATACGTGCTCTGTGCCTAACTTTTCCCCCTTTGTAAAAGGAAAAAAATATATATTTGCCTATGTAAAACACTTTAAGATAATGAAACATGTTCTGAAAGCCTAAGTATTATTTCTCCACTACTATGGGTTATGTCTTTTTACCAGCAATGTTTTCTGGTGTTTCTCAAAGCTATTATATTTATCATTTTCCTGTTTGGTGGACTTTTTTGTGGGAGAGGGCTCTGTCCGTTTCTTTTTAAAAAATATATGAATGTTTCAGGAAAAATAGTGGTTTTTTTTCCCCTTTCCGTTGCTCTTCTTTGTAGCTACACCTCTGTTCCTTAAGTATGTGGCCAGTAAACAGTTGCTACTGTCAGGTTTCAGAGTAACAGCCATGTTAGTCTGTATTCGCAAAAAGAAAAGGAGTACTTGTGGCACCTTAGAGACTAACCAATTTATTTGAGCATAAGCTTTCGTGAGCTACAGCTCACTTCATTGGATGCATCCAATGAAGTGAGCTACATCCGATGAAGTGAGCTGTAGCTCACGAAAGCTTATGCTCAAATAAATTGGTTAGTCTCTAAGGTGCCACAAGTACTCCTTTTCTAGTTGCTACTGTTTGATTTTAACTTTTTTTTTGTGTGCGCGCCTAATATACTGCCTTTATCTTGTTGTTTTATTTTTGCACTTTCTACCAATAAATGCTCTTCTAATTGACATCAAATATGCCTCAAAGATTTCTACACAAAATTTCTAGAAATTTTAACTGACATATAAATTCCAGAAAATGAGCTTGGATATCGTAAAGTTCCTTTCTTCATATCACCCTAATAGAATCTTGTCATTTAGTACTTCTAATGTATTTGTGATTCTCTAGCCTTAAGTATGTGGTTCATTCTTTAGAAAGAATTAAAGTAAAAGAATGTATTCATTCTTTTTTTAGCCTTTGATTTAGTCAGTATAAAGACTGTTAAAAGGTTTCTGAGTCAAGTTATATTTAAGATAAATTTCTTTCTACCTTAGCAGCTTGATGGAAACTATTTGTAAGGGTTAGTAGCAGCTTACCACCTAGAGAACTATGGAAAGAAATGTCTCCAATTAAATGGGCTAATACCTATGTGTTATACCTGAACACCTTCCCTTGCCACGTAGCTGTTCTAGGCCATTAGTGTTAATTTCTATGCAAAATATTGATTACACTATATTGAAAGATCTGTTGAAAGGCAATCATTACTTACTTTAGAATAGGCTACATGGAAAGACCATGCTTACAGAAGATAGTCTTAAGAGGATATGAAAGAGTCACACAACTTTTAGATAATCAGTTTATAAGTTAACAGGAGTGGGAAATTACTGGCAATGCAGTTGAAGTAGCTTGGGCCTCTTGTAGGCGTGAGGTTTACTGAAAAAGTGATAGTCATCTTTAGTATGTTGCTGTCAATGAATCAACTCCTCATCTGCCAAAGATAGCTTTTCTGTACATTTTCTTGATAGTTTAAGTTTCCCAGTGGCATATTTTTGGCTTTTAAAGGCATTTTTATAGCCTTTTAAAGTTACTTGTGGTCTTTCTCTAAATGTATAGCTGTACCTGCATGCTTATCTCTACAGAACATCAGTGCTTTGCAGCTCTACAGTCTGCCAAGTCAGATGCTGACTAGTGGAAGATAGCATTGCACTGTGCTAACTGTCGTTGATTTTAGTCTGATTATATTTTTGCACCAATGGAAAAAAAAAATCTCTATCAGCCATTATCAGAAAGTCCATATATAAGTATTACTGATCGAGGATGAATCTATCATTCAGAATGCATTATTTGTTGCTGTATAAAATAAAGTTCAGAATAAGTCGATTAAGTCCTGGTGGTAGTGGAGGGGGGGGAACGAAACTCCACTGATTGATAATGATCGGCCTACATTTATGCATAGTACAAAAGAGGCAGTCTTAGCCAGTTCAGCAACAGTGGCTTTATTTCTTAGTCATGACGGTTTTGGTACAACATTAAAGCAAGTTGTGGCTTGATTTTTAGATTATAGCTTGTTTTGTGGTTAGAATAGTTCAGTGAGAGAGTTTTAGCATGGAGATAGATGCGGTGAATCGCCTATGGCCTTGGAATTCAAAGTCTGGCTTGCTTTATTTCAGATGTTTGTGTTTTTCTAGGCTGGAGAATTTTCTTTCCAACTTTTTAATCTCTCCTCTTTTTCTTAGTCCCCCCCCCCCAACCCCCTTTATTTTTCCGCTGTGACACTTACCTGGTGGCTGGGTGTGGTGAGTGTTTCTTGCAACATCTACACACTGCCAGGTTCCAGCATGTTTGATGTCTAAGCACTGTTTCACTGATTTAGTCAGTGCAAAAAACTTAGCCAAAGACATCTGTTAATCATAAATATCTAATTTAAAATCAATCTGTTGTTGTAACAATTTATTTTGCCTTTCTAGTTTGCTCAGCCTCTCTCTCTTTCCCCCGACTCCCCCCGGAAACATCTTTTAATGGAATCCTATTTTGTTTATAAGAGGGAAGATTTGTCAAGTTTTCTGTTCACTTGCTGGGTGTTTCTTGGGTAAGAAGCATTTACTGCTTGGTTAGCTAGCTGAGCCTTGTCTTACCGCAGACAGCTTTCTGGGTGTGCTGTAAGATTTCTAATAAAAACAGAAAACTCTAAAGGAATGTTTCCTCACAAATTAATAGTACTGTACGAAGAGTTGCTAGCAAAAGGGCATAATTGTAATGGAGAGTGAAGGGAATGGTAGGGAAGGAACTACGCAACATCCAAGATTAAAAAGGGCAGCAAAGCCAGTTTAGTCACTGTGTATAAGTGTATCGTTTTTGTTTCAAGTAACGCTTTCTTCCAAGTGCACTTTTGTACTGTAACAAATGGCAATTTAGATATTAGTTACCAGGAAGTGACCTAATGTCTTGTTCTACAGATATTGGCTTAATGCAGTCATATCAGTATTTTCTGTTGATTGAAAATAGTAAATTACTTTTCATGTAGATCACTTCCTGTAAGAAAAATATGCTTTGTGCAATAGCCTAGCATTTTCCGAGTACCATAAAGCAAAAGAGAGAGACAGTCTAGAGTCAAAATGAAAACAATTATGATACAATGTGATTTTTTTTTAACGAGCCAATGTTTTGTGCTGAAGACATATTTGGGAAATATATAGTTTATCTATTTTTAGTTATGAAGTGCCTTATGCCAACTTGAAGTACAGCTAATGTTAACTTGGGGGAAGCATCCAAAAGAGACATAAAATGAGGTAAAGAACAATTTAGTAGACCTTTGAGGCAGAGGGAAGTAAAGTGTTTAAATTAATTGGCCATCGGACTACAAGTTTTTTTTAAATTGTTCACTCAGTACCACATTACAATTATAATTTCTCTTCAGCAAACTTAAATAGTTTCATCCCTAAATGTAAATTTAATAGTTTTCTTATTTTTAAAAAAGGTAAAAAAGTTATCTGAGGGAGAAATTCAACAGGTAACATTAGAATTCAGGTAGGAAATCATTTTAAATTCTTTTTCTATATCTACAAGCTTTCTTACCTACTTCCATCATTCTGCAGTTTTGTACATATTCTTCTAAAATTTGTTTAGCTTGATCATAGTCAGATATGTCTTATATTTATGAATATTTAGAGCAACAGGCATTTTACTAGGAAAAGAATAGTGAGTTGTAAGTGGAGTAGTGGTAGCTCCAAAATGATTCTTTAATTAATGGCATTAAAAGGTACATTGCTGGACACATTTTCCATTTTCTGATACTGGTGTGATTTCTGAACGATGGTCCAGGAGTAAAAAGAGAGAGGTTCTGAAATTAGACTCCATGCCCAACTCCACTGTATTTGAGCCCAATGCTAAAATGGCAACTTACATGGGACCAAATATTTTGGGAAGAGGCACTGGCGTGTGAGACAGTTGAAATTCTGCTGGAAGCTACTTTAGGGTGTTAAAGTTTTAACTTCAGATTTTACCTCTAACACTCGCCGTTGCATCTTGATTAAATAAGAGGGATGGGTGAATACCAAGTAAAAATACAGAGAAACAAAATTGAAATACTTAGTTTTACTAAACTTTAATGATTATTAATTCATTTAAAATACTAAGAGGAAGAAGTCCTGGCTTGTGTTTTACAATTTGCTGCAGAATACTGTAATATATATTCTAAAGCATTTTGTTATTGGATCCACCACCCACGACTCTGAAATGGAAAAATTAAACTTCCCATATTTTATCTAAAAGGAATCCCCAATGCAAACAAATTAAATAGTGAATACTTACATACTGTTGTTTTGTATAAATCAGATTGATTCTGATGTCTTAACTGTGGTTTACTAACTCTGGATTTCATTTGCTTTGTGTGTATATGTTTTTAACGTTCTTTATTTCCCATATTATTCGTGTTGGTCACTCATTCATCATGGTAGGTTGGGGATAGGATTTTTTTAGTCAGTGGTAGGTACCATCAGATGATATTTATGGATATAGGAATATAAGCTGTGACTCAGCATTTTAAAAAGTATTTTTGTATGGTATGAAGAAACAAAACTAATAATAGATGATTTTATTCATGCAAGGAGGAGGCATCAGGCAAAGTAAGAAAGATCTGAAGGAACAAGACAGAATGAAGAAAAGCAAGTCTGATATGGCTGCATACGTGCTGTTGCCTTGCAGCAAGGGAGGTTTAGGTTGGCATTAGGAAAAACTTCATAACTTTCGGGGTGGTTAAGCACGGGAATAAATTTCCCAGGGAGGTTGTGGAATCTCCATCACTGGAGATTTTTAAGACCAGGTTAGACAAACACCTGTCAGGGATGGTCTAGTTAATACTTAGTCCTACCATGAGTGCAGGGGACTGCACTCGTTTGACGTCTCCAGTCCCTTCCAGACCTATGATTCTATGTTCAAAGCCTGAGTGATTGAACCACAAATCAAGTCTAGTTTTCGTAGCTGAGAAAACATTCCAGAAGTGTGAGCCAATGTTTTACGCTTGCCAATATTGTAAAAATGAAACATAAAATGTGAAGTCCGGTTTTGGGGTGCTTAATTATTTGTGAGCAACTTGTTAATATCCACTGCGTGTGCACACACTTTGAAGGTAACAGTCATTAATGAAAGTTATAAACTGGTGACCAGTTCATTTGTTTGCCCTCTTCCTTCCTTATTTCAAAATTAAGATTATGTGGTCTGTATCATTGTCTTAAAAATATGGGGAAGAGTATTCTTTTGCTGTATTCCTTGAAGTAACATTTAGTGATTGTGGATGGTGCTTGATTGACATTTGCAAAGACTAAAGTCTGATATCTACAGAGTAAGTAAGCTTTAGGCAGCTTCTATACTGCACTGTGTGCCTAACCTTGACTAGGAACATCTTAACCATGTTTAAACACAGTACTATAGCCTGCATATGTGTTAGACTACCTCTAGACTATTTATCAGACACTTGACTAAACCCTTTACACTTCACCATGATCCAGTGGATTGATGGTTGCCTATAAGACTACCCAACCTCTGCTAGAAGGTGACTAAACACCATTTCTCAACTTTTTAGAAACACTTAGGTCTTGTCTGCTTTAGGTCTTGTATTCAGTTGTAGCATCTTATATTTGACTGAACCTGTGTTCCTATTCTGCCATGCTGCAACCTCACATTTTGTTCCCTGAATTAAGTCTACATCTCATATTAAGCATACTACATTCTTTTTGTCATCTGAAAAATGCCTTGCAGTTTGACTTAACCTGTTCCCACAAGTTCCCTGTTATGTTAAAGATGGCATCAGTTGCCCTTTCATACATGTGATAGCAATAAACAGTCAGTAGAAAATGATCTATGAGTGAACCAGGACAATGTAACAATACATAATAATGCAAATATACATTCTAACACGACTACTTAGAGAGAGTGTGATATCAAAATTTGCTGCAAAATGTCTATAAAATTGCAGAATTTGAAATGTGCCCCCTTAACAATTCTGTTTAATAGATTTCAGTGTTCTCTGTGATGTATTGTCGCAATTATCTATTGCAGACTGCTAAAGGCTTTAAATCCTTTGATAACCAATAAATCTTAAAAGGGGAGAGAACTATAATGGAAAGACTTTTTAATGCACAGGTTTTATAAACGTAAAAAGCTTTGTATTTTAATGTAATTATATGAAAGTCACTTGTTCCAGTGAACATATTTTATTTTGTTGGTCTGAGTGCTTCCATTACATTAAAAAAAAAATTCCAGATGGATTGCAAACTAACCTATAACGAATTAAGTTACATAGTGCAGAGTAATCATTACCCACTTTGTTGTGATGCTTTACACTTCTGTAGTGCTCTTCACTGAAGAGTCTCGAGGGGCTTAAAATAACTGAAGGTAGGGGAGAGGGAAGTATGGTGAAGCTGCAGTAAAGAGGGACCTTGCTCAGTCCCTTAGAGTCAGTAGTAGAGCTGGAAGAAAATTCAGGAGTTCCTAGTTCTGTGTTGAGACTGCTAGACAATGTTTCTTCAAATTTTGAAAGAGTAGAAGAGGGATTGTTCCTCCTCTCTCAAACAGAAACTGATCACGTAGGAGAAACTGAAAAACCACCTTAAATGGTCTTTCTGCAGATCAGTAATCTTTCTGCATGTGTGCATTTCTTCGTTCTTTTCGGACCTTCCCTCATAGCAACTGGCGGACAGCAGCAATCAATCTTTTGTTCCCCCCAGGCATCTGAAAATGTCCTTAACAGAGAATTTATTTTATAATAACCTATTTAGATTTCTGCTTATAGTAACATACATTGAATTTAAATAATTTGTGGAATTTTTTCTGTGTTCTCCCAAGCAGTTTTTAAATTCAGTTTTGTATAAATGAAATAGCTACATCTTTGTGAAGCATGTAGTACCTGGTTTTCTAGCCACCCTAATGAAGCGATTGGGAATTCTGTGCTTCAGCTGCTGCAAAACTAGGACCCCATGAAAGGTATGTCCTCCTGAAAAGGAGCGGAGCCTGCTAAGAGCAACGAAAGGCTCTAATATTGACCAAATTTGCATTTAGTAAAAGAGAACTGAAATAACTGGTACAAAGGTGGATGTCTAAAATCTGATTTCTTCAAGGCAATCTGGATTTTGCATGAAGAAAGTTAAGAAAAATAATTTTGCAGAGGTTTTGTTAGGATCGGCGTCTTCCATTAGAAGAACAATAAGTTGAGGCTTAACATTGCTTGCAAATCATGCTTAACAAAAGTTGTATCAAAGAATCACAAAATTGGGAGTATAAATATTTTTGAAAGACATTTGCTGTAGAGAGGAGTTGGAGGTATCTTTACTTGTTTATTGATAGCTTGCTGCTTTTCCTCTCTATACTTCTCTTCAGTTTGATGCCAAACTGACATGCTCATAAATACCTAATGCTGCTCTCCTTTGAGACATTCTGCCTGCACATCTGCAGGGTTATGCCTAGAAGAATTGTTGAAGTATGGATCTAATGACAAAAATACAACTGAACGTGAACCTAGTCATTCTGTAGTTGCTGTTCGTTTTACATACTCATGCCAAATAAATCAAGTGGACACATGCTGGTTTTGGTTTACCTATTGTTAGTGATAACGTCAGATGGTTAGCCTGTCTGCAGTCTTATTCCCCATTTTTATCTTTAGAAGGGATATAAACCCTCATACTCCCAAAACAAAACTCCCTAACACTAATTGAGGGGAGTTAGGAAGAAATTTCTCTTGTGGACAAGTTGCTCCATAATTGGGATTTGAACCTTCTTCTGAACCATGTGGTACTTGTCACAGATAGAGACAGGATACTGGAAAAGCAGGATCACTAGTCTTATCCAGTAATGCAATTTCTGTGGACCTTAATATTCATTCTGATGACCATTATGCTTCTCCACCCACAATCCCACTTCAATTCTAGTATGAGTTTAGTGACTGTCTCGATGAGCATGATAAAAATGCTAAAATAGGTGTGCAAAGCATTAGGACCTTATTTTCAGAGGTTCTGAGCACCCACAACTGCAGTTTTAGTTAATGGGAGCTCTGCATGCTCAACATCTCTGAAAGTCAAGCCCCATAACTCCAGCCATTCATGCGATCTGCTGCTGAATTAATTTTTGGAATGGAAATGAAAGGGGGGAGGGGGGAAGATAGTAATAAAAATGTGATGTTTAAAGTCTGTTATCAACCTGCTTGGATTAAAGAAAAGCTTTAGCAGACTGGTGCAAGTGCTATGAGAACCACTTAAGGTCTGACACTTAACTGCTCCTGGACTAGCAACCAAATTGTTGGGCTCGGGAGAGCTGTGTGTGCTGATGCAGTAGGCATATTGCACACTGCAGGGTCAGTACTAGTGTATGATGTATTGAAGCCACTAGTAAGTGTCTTTCATTAGGAGGAGAAGAATTAACGGAAAGGGATAGAAACAAAGATCAGATTTGGAGATGGTTTGAAAGGTGGTATTTATACTTTTGATAATTTAAAAATGATTTTCCAATGTACCTTATTTTCTGGAAAATACCGTATAATTCTGACCCTCTGACAGCAGCTGCTTTGAGGTTCCCTTTTTCCCAAATTGCTGGTGTGATTAGACATAGTACACTTTGTGTTTTCAATTTTGTCATTGGCATAGCCCACGTTTGTATTGCTAAACAGCAGTCGGCAATGTATATCCTTTACTCTACTTCATATTGCATTCTCCTCCATAGTGCCTGATGACACCACTCAGAATTCAAAATCTATCTCCAGAAGCGTGTCGGAGAGCAAAAAACAAGTGATGGATTTTGTGTGATGTTTGCCTGTTGTTCATTTATAGAATAGATTGTTAAAAGTTATTTCATTTCTGAGAAATGCTGTTAGAATGTTTTGACTCATCCCTAGACTGTTTCACCCTGAAGATCTTTGTGAATATGGGCAAAATGAAATGAGATGTTTCCTATATTATAAATTAAGTTAGGACATACAAACTTTGCATGTAGTTAACGATTTTAGTTATAATAGTAGTAATTATAAACACATGCCACCAGCTCAGCCACTATTCCTTTCATTTCCCTAATTTTTGCTTTGTCTTCATCTGCAATTAATTAAACACTTTCCCGTGCTCTTGGGCAAAATGCCACAGATATCCAGTACAGATGTGCCTTCTGGTTCTTTGGGACTTCAGCCCAATATCTGCAGGGCAGATATTTCTACTGTTCTCAGTGTCTCCTGCCTTATTAAGAGACTCATCAGAAAGTCTCTATAGAAACTGGGCTGAATCAGAGATTACAGATGGGAAAGACCTATTAGATCATTTAGTCTATCCACTTGACGATTTCTTATAATACACTTTGTCCAGTCTGGTTTCAAAAGTTCAAGGCAATGGGGCTTTCACCATGTTCCTTGGGGAAGCTATTCCCCAGCTAACAGATCTCTCTGTTGGTTATACTTTCCCTAATATTCAGCCTCCTTTTCCTTTGACTTAACTTCATCTCATTACATCTAATCATGTTTTGTGTACCACTGTAATGGTTTGTAATAATAATGTAGTAAAATGACTACAACAACAACACTGCATATAGGAAAAATACTGTAACTTTTGATGAGTTATTTTGGGAAAAACTGGAAAATTTCAGGTAAAAGCTGAACTTCCTGGTGAAAAGACCGGAATGGTGGAACATCTACAAAATTGACTTATTGATTGCTCACTGTATCTCTCTGTTGTGAAACTTTTAGAAAACCACATGCATTATTATGCTTTTATTGCTTATTTCATCTAAGGAAATACAGTAATTTGTGAACATCAGCTAATACTTTGTGTCCCTGTGAAGGGAGCGGTAATTCCATTTTACAGATGGGAAACTTGAGCCTCAGAGAGGTTGTTTCTTGACTAAGCGCACACAGTGAAAGAATCAGAAATAGAACAAGACTCCTTACTCTGTCCTGTGCCCTAACCCCTAACTGACATATATTAACAACACTTTGTTTTGCATTTGTAGGAAATTTGTCCAGTCTAAGTCGTCTTGGCCTAAGGTACAATAGACTGTCAGCAATCCCCAAGTCTTTAGCAAAATGTAGTGAACTTGATGAACTGAATTTGGAGAACAACAACATTTCCACTTTACCAGAGGTGAGAGGCACAAGATGTTCACTTTGGGGGAAATGTAATAGATTTTTTTTCGTTTTGTGAGCACATCAAAATATTGCAGATTGATTTTTACATCAAAAGCTTTAAAGAATGAGCCTCACTTTAACCTGTGTGTGTGTGTGTGTATATATATGTATATATATATATATAAAAATTGGAGATCTATAAATCCACCAGTGTTGCCACATTGACATGTATATCTAACCAGTTAGACAGTAATTCAATTGATGAATCATCAGGCAACAAGACACTAACTCATTTTATCCATTTTCTAAATGTTTTTATGACACAATTAAACAAGGAAGCCAGGGGCCTATCATTTTAGATGGACGTGAGATTCCTGTTGCAGTTGCTCAGGGGGAAAGGAGACCGAAAAGTAAGAGGGATCTCTGTCCACTTCCAACTGAAGCAGTACTGTTCTGTTTTGATAAACAGGTGGACAAAAAGCCCCTATGTTTGTCATTGCTGCTTAATGTTAACATTTCCATCATAATGTAATGTAGGACTTTGCAATTTACAGCAATGTATCGCTCCCAGTGCAGTGCATCCCTCACTTGGGTGGCTCACCACCCACTAGCTACAAAAGGTCTGCAGTCTGCAGTATCCTGGGGTGGTTAGGATTGTGCAGGGACCAGCTCTCTTGCTCCCTGCCTCTGCTGTTGCACCTGCTAGTCCTGTGCTGTTCCCTCCTGCCTCAGCCAAGTCTCAGGACGTTCCACCCTCCTCAACCCTGTAGAACTGGTGAGTTTTAGGCTTCATGATAAAACGCACAGAGTTTATTCTGCTCTGTTTCAGTTAGTGATCCAAACATTAATACTATTTTGTTCAGTCTACCTAACCTGTTCTACGAAGAATGACATCTAAAATTATATTGCAAATATCATATCGTTAAAATCTACCTAATGAGAAAAGAGAGAACATGTATACAGGGGAAAAAGATGTGAACATAAATTAGAGGACCATTGAAAGCACCCAAGTACAATAATTGCTTTTCTGTGTATGAATTATTAAATTCAGCAACAACTGACTGGAAACAAAAGAGAATTAAATATTGTGGTAGGCTTGTGCTTTAAGAAAATGCTGTTGAGAGAAAGTTGCTCAGCTGCTTTTAAGAACAAAGATGAACCAACCCACCCAAGCATGTTATGAAAGTAACTGCAATGTGATTACACATACAGAAGCAATTGACTGGAGAACTGATTGCTTATCCTAAAGTAAGTTGACTCCTAATCAAAAACTCTCCCTTAACAAATAGTGCTATTTTACCTAAATGTGTTAGTCTAACAATGAATTATATGTTGTGACAAAGGAGCAGCTCAAATATTAATGTAGTAGTGTAAACCATTGAAAATTAAGCATTCTTGGCTGCAATAGAAAGAAAATCCATTTGCAAAGAAATTGCTGAAATACAAAATGAGCCAGAGCTCGTGATGCAATGCCTAATAAATATTGTATCTTAAAAGGATATGTTGGGAAAGGCAGCAGTCCCACAGCTTTCATAAATGTTGAGTGCATTGTTTTTCTTTAGACTGTGTGTAACTAAGCTCTACATCTTCCCCTCCAAGACATTTTAATTGTTAGTTACTTGTGAGCTGTTAGAAAAATTATATGCACTAGATAATATACATATTATCAACAACATTTATGTATAGTCCCAGACTTGAAAAACAGCCTTTGCGAATTCCAAGGTCAGTTTGAAACCATAAGGTGTTAGGAACCCCAAAGTACTGTAGCAAAGTACAGAGCCAAAAATGCCAGCTAAATAATAAAATCACTAAAGGCAGGATTTCCTCTTAAAAGATTGTGCTAAATAACAATGAGATTTTAATACGACTAATATCTCTACAACTTAAAGTTCTGTTGTTTACGGTTAGGAAAAAAATTGCTGCACTGACTTTTCTGAGATAACTTTTTTTCTTGTGTTCAAATACCCGTAAATTTGTTGAGCCATGACATGAAGCAAAGCAAGTTATAATTTGATGGTTTATTTATATAATGAATGTGAAGCGACCCTTAATTTAAAAACCAAAAAACTTTCATTCCTGAAACAACAATGCTATAAAAATGGTATTGTAATTGTAATATTAAAACTGCAACCCAGAAAAAGTAAAGATATTTGAAGTTGATTGAAATTTTTGAGAGGTTGCTGCTATTCTGTCTGTGATTGTAGATAGAATCATAGAATATCAGGGTTGGAAGGGACCTCAGGAGGTCATCTAGTCCAACCCCCTGCTCAAAAGCAGGACCCATCCCCAATTAAATCATCCCAGCCAGGGCTTTGTCAAGCCTGACCTTAAAAACTTCTAAGGAAGGAGATTCCACCACCTCCCTAGGCAACGCATTCCAGTGTTTCACCACCCTCCTAGTGAAAAAGTTTTTCCTAATATCTAACCTAAACCTCCCCCACTGCAACTTGAGACCATTATTCCTTGTCCTGTCCTCTTCCACCACTGAGAATAGTCTAGAACCATCCTCTCTGGAACTACCTCTCAGGTAGTTGAAAGCAGCTATCAAATCCCCCCTCATTCTTCTCTTCTGCAGACTAAACAATCCCAGTTCCCTCAGCCTCTCCTCATAAGTCATGTGTTCCAGACCCCTAATCATTTTTGTTGCCCTTCGCTGGACTCTCTCCAATTTATCCACATCCTTCTTGTAGTGTGGGGCCCAAAACTGGACACAGTACTCCAGATGAGGCCTCACCAATGTCGAATAGAGGGGGACGATCACGTCCCTCGATCTGCTCGCTGTGCCCCTACTTATACATCCCAAAATGCCACTGGCCTTCTTGGCAACAAGGGCACACTGCTGACTCATATCCAGCTTCTCATCCACTGTCACCCCTAGGTCCTTTTCCGCAGAACTGCTGCCTAGCCATTCGGTCCCTAGTCTGTAGCTGTGCATTGGGTTCTTCCGTCCTAAGTGCAGGACCCTGCACTTATCCTTATTGAACCTCATCAGATTTCTTTTGGCCCAATCCTCCAAAGATATTGTAATATTTCTGGTATGTAACATCATGCGTGAATCTTTAATCCCTGCAATACCTAAACAAATAGGGCTGAATTAAGCTTGGCATAGTAATGAGCGAAAGATGATATTTCAGCATTAATTTGGCATTCATTATTTATTTCTGTGGTGCCAATAGTGTGTCTGGGTGCTTTACTGACAGATACAAACCTGAGATTCCTGCTGTCAAAGTTCGTTCCTCACTCTGAACTCTAGGATACAGATGTGGGGACCTGCATGAAAGGCCCCCTAATCTTATTCTTACCAGCTTAGTTTAAAAGCTGCCACCACCAAAGTGTTACACAAAGAACAGGGGAGTGCCCACTTGGAAACGTCTCCCTCCCCCCCACCCCAAAAAAAAAAAATCCCCCCAAGCACTACACCCCCTTTCCTGGGGAAGGCTTGATAAAAATCCTCACCAATTTGCATAGGTGAACACAGACCCAAACCCTTGGATCTTAAGAACAATGAAGCAGCAATCAGATTCTTAAAAGAGAATTTTAATTAAAGAAAAAGTAAAAGAATCACATTGGTAAAATCAGGATGGTAAATGCCTTACAGGGTAATCAGATTCAAAACATGAGAGAATCCCTCTATGCAAAACCTTAAGTTACAAAAAGATACAAAAACAGGAATACACATTCCATTCAGCACAACTTATTTTATCAGCCGTTTAAACAAAACAAAAAGAAAAGGAGTACTTGTGGCAGCTTAGAGACTAACCAATTTATCTGAGCATAAGCTTTCGTGAGCTACAGCTCACTCCATCGGATGCTTTTCCACTGAATGCATTCGATGAAGTGAGCTGTAGCTCACGAAAGCTTATGCTCATATAAATTTGTTAGTATCTAAGATGCCACAAGTACTCCTTTTCTTTTTGCAAATACAGACTAACACGGCTGCTCCTCTGAAACCTGTCATTAAACAAAACAGAATCTAACAAATATCTAAGTAGACTGCTTACTGACTTTTTACAGTTCTGACCTGCATTCCTGCTCTGGTCCCGGCAAAAGCATCACACAGACAGAGAGAACCCTTTGTTCCGCCCCCTCCAGCTTTGAAAGTATCTTGTCTCCTCATTGGTCATTTTGGTCAGGTGCCAGCGAGGTTATCTTAGCTTCTTAACCCTTTACAGGTGAAAGGGTTTTTCCTCTGGCCAGGAGGGATTTAAAGGTGTTTACCTTTCCCCTTATATTTATGACACCTGCCTAAAGGATGTTACAGTCTAATTAGTCACACACACAAAACTCTCAAGAAGCAAGACTAAAAGCAGTTGGTTTGAATAACAAAACTTAGCACCCAGTTGGTTAATTCTAATGGTTTCATTTTGGATCTGTTTGATTTTTTTTTTCTTCTTGGTTTGTCACAAAAAGACATACACAAGTAACTTAGATTATTTTATGGTAGGATTAAGATCAGAAAAGATTTAGGGTTTCTGAAAAATGTTTTTTCAAGTGTGCCTAAACATGGGGAGTGTGGGGGGGGCTATTTCTGTTAGTATGTACATTATCTGAATTTCAAGATGCTTTTAAAATAAGGACCTGCCAGACATCAGTGGCTGAAGCTTTAATAGTAATTGTAGGAACCTGTGAAGCAAATTCATTCTTGATGTCAAGTCAATTCATAGTATAGACTTTTATTAAGTTAATACAGATTTGTATTTTTTTTTAAAAAAAACCTCATTGAAATGCAGTATATTGGGTTCACACCTATTTCCATCCATTTTCAACTGGGGTGGCATCAAAGTGAGGATGAGTTTGGTCTCTGATTCTCTAAAGGACAGTTGCTATATTCATAGATTCCACAGCCGGGAGGGACCATTGTAGTCATCTAGTCTGACCACCTGTATAACACAGGCTGTAGAACGTCCCCAGAATCATGCCTAGAGGATATCTTTGAGAGAGAAAAACAATGAGGAGTCCAGTGGCACCTTAAAGACCAACACATTTATTTGGGCATAAACTTTCGTGGGTAAAAAACCCACTTCTTCAGGTGCATGGAGTGAAAAGCCAGTCTTGATTTTAAAATTGCCAGGGATGGAAACTCCACCACGACGCTTGCTAAATTGTTCCAATGGTTGGTTACGCTCACTGTTAAAAAAAAATTATATCTGATTTCCAGTTTGAGCATGACTTACGATAATTCAGCACCATTAGCTGCATCTCCTCCTCTACACAATAGCTATTCTATTTGTCACATCAGCACTGGTTGCATTTCCTCCAGTACTGGAAATGCTGGTGAGGACTGATGTGATTTTTTTCCCACTGAGCTTTCCAGACAACCTCTGTCTGCACTCTGGGTGGCTCTAGCCAGTGCTATCAGTGTTGCTCAAAACCACTATTTTATTTTTTTTACAAGTAGAAAAAGGTTACAAAAAAAGCAGTAGCTGTGTCTTTAAATGTTGGTACTTTTTATATACTAGCACCATAAATGTGTGGGAGGAGAGGAATACAGTTCTCTCCTAGTGATTGTGGATGAGACTGTATGGATGGGAGAACTTTTTCTGAAGTTGATTGCAACACTTATCTTGTTGCGTGGGCTGGGGGAAGCTATTTTTAAGAGACCCAATACAGTGAAAGAATACATGTTAAAATAAATCTAAACGCAAAGCTCAAGTGAAACTAGATCCTGAATGTTTGTGTGTGTGTGGTTCTCCCCTACCCTCTTTCCCTTTCCAGGGTCTTTTATCGAGTCTTGTGAACCTGACTAGCTTAACATTGGCCAGGAACTGCTTCCAGTCATATCCAGTGGGTGGCCCATCACAGTTCTCCACAATCTACTCTCTCAACATGGAACACAACCGCATCAGCAAAATCCCGTTTGGAATTTTCTCTAGAGCTAAAGTGTTAAGTAAGCTGAACATGAAGGTGAGCCACAGCAATGCTCCACTGCTTGTAACATCCATAGCAGATTCTTTGAGCTGTAACAAATTTAATGATACAAAGAATAAACTTGTAGCATATGAAAGGGACCCTTTGTCACCTTACTCAGATATCACAGGCACACGTCCTTTACCTGTGTAACTGATCCATTTCATTTTTCACTATTTATTCTATTAGCTCTTTCACATTGCCTTCACATTTGGACAATGAAAATCAGTGAAGCTGGTTGTACTTTGTATGTTCAGGAACTTGAATGGTTGAATTGCAAACGTTGCAGAAGAATATTTTGTTTTAAAGCAATTTCATTTCAATTAAAAACAGAATCCTGGAAAGAAATATCTATTGCCTTTTTTTAGCTTTTATTTACAAAATCTAAAATTAAGACCTTGTTATTACTATTATTTTTGCGTTGAGGTAGCCTAGAGACCACAGTAAAAACTCATGTCCCATTGTGTTAGATACTGTATATTTTTAAAGAGACTGTTTACATCCCCTAAAGATCACAATATAAGCATATGATGACAGAGTAAAGGTGGAGAAAATAGCCACGAGGGATGATAGTGTAACAGTGAAGTGACTTTAGTTTAATATGAAACAGAATACACATTCAGAGATTTTCAATATATCTTTGAAACTCGACAAATCGCCCCTCCCATGTCTTGATAAAATTAAATTTTAGAAAATGTATTTATCAATAAATGATAGCAATTATTATTTTTATATATATTTAAATATATATATTTATATAATTGTGACAGCACCTACAATGTACAAGGCACTTTCAAGCTATGTAAGATAGTCTCTTCCCTGAAGAGCCTGCCTTCTGAAATACAAAAATAGATTCATAGATACTGAGGCCAGAAGGGACCATTGTGATTATTGAGTCTGAGCTCATGTTTAACACAGGTCATAGAACTTCCCCAAAATAATTTATAGAGCAGATCTTTTAGAAAAACACCCAATCTTGGTTTAAAAATTGTCACTCATGGAGAATCCTCCACAACCCTTGGTAAATTATTTTAATGGTTAATTACTTACACTGTTAAAAATTTATGCTTTATTTTCAGTCTAAACCAGATGAAGAGGGCGCAACATAAAAGTAAAGTGGCTGGTGCACGTTTTAGTCATTTCAAGGGGGTTAAAATTTTTATTGTATTGTAAAAACTTATGTTTAACTCTCCTCCAATACCTCTATTATTAGATGACTGAATTTTTGTTGACCTCACAACAGAAATTAGT
The DNA here is from genome assembly GCF_965152235.1 of Eretmochelys imbricata. Taxonomy (NCBI): domain Eukaryota; kingdom Metazoa; phylum Chordata; order Testudines; family Cheloniidae; genus Eretmochelys; species Eretmochelys imbricata. The sequence continues at coordinate 116,096,550 of NC_135578.1, read as the reverse complement.
CTTGGGGAAAGATTTGAATGGTGAGAGGACAGTGCCTGGCACATTATTTGGAAAGAGTTTTTTTTTTTCAGGTGTAAGGGCAATGTGGAAAAGTCAGACAAAAGAGGCAACATCTTCCTTTTTGTAATCTAGATGGGTCCTTAAGTTGGAAAAACATTTCTTTAAAAGTACCAATCAGTCTTTAATGTCACACATGTACCAGTTGTTTGAACAGCCTGATTTCTTAGAATTTACAGTGTCCACTCTAGACCAAATTATATCACTAGCACTCTAAATAGTGAGAGTGTCTAACTTCATTCCAGTTTTTTTTTCTACATAAGCAATTTGGATGTATTTGCTATTTTAAAAACTACCCCGGTGTCAGCAAACATGGAGCCTGTGAGCACTGCTGGCTGATATCTGTTCCAACTGCCTGCCCTAGGCCAGATCCTGAAATAATGTCTGACGTTTAAGTTGTTTTGTAACGGTACTTGACCTTTTATTATTAAGGTTTTTTTGTTTACCTTATACCCTCCATATTCTTAGGATTGCAGAATTGTTGCTAGCTTCTTTACATGATGTGGTGGTGTTTTTTTTTATTCATATCTTAAGTGTTCACATCCTAGCTAACAGTACATAATGTTGAAAAGAGTAAGAAGTCAAAATTAACTACTGAGACCTTTGAAATTTCATGAGTTATTGCCTCTGTAATATGTTGTTTCCATTTCAGTCTATCACATTGGTAATACAAATGCAGCTCCACATGTCTAGATTGGGTAGTGTTCATTACATTTTGGGAATGCATTTTAGAGATTCAGCCATTTAGCTACGTTTTTGCTATTGGTTTATATAAGAACCAATCAAATTTTTGATTTATCCAAATGCTTCATCTTATTTAATCTCCAGGCTACCTTGCTGTTTTTTCATGCCAAAACCTACATCTTTTATTTGTTAAATTGCAGGACAATCAGCTAACCTCACTCCCCTTGGACTTTGGGACTTGGACCAGCATGGTGGAACTGAATTTAGCCACTAATCAGCTCACAAAAATTCCTGAGGATGTGTCTGGGCTAGTTTCCCTTGAGGTGAGAGGAATACAGTGAATATCTGACTAAGCAAATCCTCAGAAATGAACTTTTCCTATTTCAAATTTAAGTAATATTATTTTGCATAATCAGTTTAAAAAGAAAAGTATATGTCCCAATAATAAGTGTGCTAACCGAACATATGAGTGTTTCATGAGTTTACGGCTTTCATGAATAGCTTTTTAAATGTTTTGTTCCTTAAGCCTGTGTGCCTATTTAATTTATTAACCTATAGACAACGTCACACCACAAAATGTACAGTGCAGAAAATAAAATGAAATCTGAGCTGAACACCCAGAGAGACCAGCATACAAACAAAGTGGGCCAAAATATTCCAACAAAAGGATGACAAAGTGGACTGAGTTCAGTTAGAAAGCATTGGACTGGGCCTCGAAACCAACCACCAAGAGATTAAAGAGAGAGTTCTGTAGATGGAATCCATGAACCAAGTTGGCCCATTAAACAGATTTTGTTGTTAGAGTGCCAATAGCTAAGGACATATTTAGGTTGTAAAATTAGGTAATTTTACAACTAGGTAAAAACACTAGGGAATTAAACAGAACTGCTTATGCAATGTTTATGCAAAAGTGAAAGTTCGTACAGCAATTTTAATTCAGCCACATTGCACATTGGTAATTGTGGACTGGGATCACAGGGGAATCACGCTGAGATTGCTCAATTAGGGCAAACTGCGAAGAAAGGGGCAGACAATCACCAAAACTGGTGGTTATTCTAATACTTAGATTCACCAAGCCAGCAACAAAACAGCTTCCACAATACCTTACTGGTTACCCAGAAGCCAAAAACACAGTTCCCTTAAAGCAACCCAGCCTTGGACTTCCTCCTAGAGATCCAAGTCAAATATGAAGAGGATTACTGAAAATCTTGTTCATCATATAAAAATTGGACACATTACCCTCAGGTCACTGAATATTTTTGATCTTACCGAAATACATGCTTACAGCCAATTCTTATTAATTAATCTAGAATTTATTTAAAAAGAAGAGAGTATTGGTTGAAAGATCATTCTAAAAACTCTATTCAGTCTGTATGTATATCAGTTTCATAGTAGATATGGTGAACTTCAGAGTTGCAAAGAGTTCTTTCAGAATTAGTCCATAGTTTAGTCTAATGTCCAATATCAGGGTGATCCAGATGGGACTGGAGATCTCCGTTTTGGGACTCAAACTTCCCCCGATGAAGCTTAAGCACATCTGAGATGAAAGGATCAGGTTCCAAAAGCCCTTTGTATGGTTCCCAGGCAGCCTCTTGACAGCATGCAGTCCTTGGGTGAACAGTAGGCAGTTATCCTAGCTTTGAAGTAGACCTCCTATTTCCAAAGCATCACTGATAATTAGCTACATGGATTAACATAAGGCAACTGCCTATCTCCTGTTATTTACAGGTAGTTTGCTACATACTTCAAAGAGACATTGACAGTGATATCACTACATTCACAGTTCATTTAAATGTTAACATTTTCTTTTGATCTCTGAATTAACAGAATTCAGCAGTAGACAGGAACTGTTCGGTTACATGGTTAACACCTAACAAGATATAAGAAAAAACACTTACAGTTAGCATTACCTCTAATTCTCTCAACAGACAGGTTTGCATTTCTAATTCTAGTCTATCTAACGTGAAATGGCCCTAATTACCATTTACATATCCTTTAATATGTCTCTAAAGGTTGAATCTGGATCAGTTAACCTACTAGTTGTGTAACCCTTTCTGGCCCTGTATCACAGTAATATTTTCTGTTCTGTTTTTCTTTTAGATTCGTAGTTTAGTACGTTACTATTCATATTGTTTAGTATGTACCTTTAAATACACAGGATATGCAACCAGACCACATTATTATTGACATGCTAACCTTAACTTTGGCATTTCCTGACTTTAACTGTGCAATCCTAACCTGATTAAGCTTCTCAGACCTGAAGAAGAGCTCTGTGTAAGCATGAAAGCTTTCTCTCTGACAAACAGAAGTTGGTCCGATAAAAGATATTACCTCCCTCACCTTGTCTCTCTAATATCCGGGACCGACACAGCTCCAACAATACTGCAGACAACCCTAATGATGCATTGTTGTAGAATTTTGCATTAACTGTTAAACTACTCACTTTTGTGTTTGTGTGTGTGTTAATATCGTAAAACAATAACATGGTAGGATTGGAAAGGAGAAGTATCAAGCAATTCTAGCACAGTGCTGGGATCAATTCCCAGACCCTATTGGGTTTAGCTGGGAGATCTTAACTATCCAAAGACAGCCGGACACCCCTCCAGAGCTGTCTGGCCTGGGTGATGTCACTAAGGGTAAGTCTTCACTGCAGCAAGGAGCGAGCCTCCCAGTCTAGTTAGACAGACTTGTGCTAGCTGGTCTTGAGCTAGCACGTTAAAAGTAGCAGTGTGGAAGTTGTGGCTTGGGTGTCAGCTTGGGCTCTTGAGCCTGCCCAATCCTCCAGGTCTGAGCTTGGGTGACTTGCCTGAGTCTCCACGGGAGCTGCAACATCCACACTGCTCTTTTTAATGTGCTGGAGCCCCATTAGCACAAATCTGTCAGTCTGTCTACCTGGGCTGGGAGGTTTGCTGCCAGCTGCAATGTAGAAATAGCCTTTAGAGCAGGGGTGGGCAAACCTTTGGGCCCGAGGGCCCCATCTGGGTATAGAAATTGTATGGCGAGCCATGAATGCTCATGAAATTGGGGTTAGGGTGTGGGAGGGGTGAGGGCTCTGGCTGGGTGTGTGGGCTCTGGGGTGGCACTGAGGATGAGTGGTTTGGGGTGTAGGAGGGTGCTCCGGACTGAGGCTGGGTTTCGGTGGGCAGGAGGGGGATCAGGGCTGGGGCATGGGGAGGGTATGGGGGGAATGAGGGCTCCGGCTGGGGGTGCAGGCTCTGGGATGGGATGAGGGGGTTGAGGTGTAGCAGGGTGCTCCGGGCTGGGACTGAGGGCTTTGAAGGGCGGGAGGGGGATCAGGGCTGGGACAGATGGTTGGGGTGCGGGGGTGGGGGTGTGTGGTTCAGGGGTGCAGGCTCTGAGCGGCGCTTACCTCAAGGAACTCCTGGAAGCAGCAGCATGTCCCTTCTCCGGCTCCTATTGGCCGTGGTTCCTGGCCAATGGAAGCTGTGTGGGAGGCACTTGGGGGCAGGGGCAGTGTGCGGAGGAGCTGGAGGGGGCACATGCCGCTGCTTCTGGGAGCCGCGCGGCGCAGCCCCTTACCCTGCTCCCCCACTGGAGCGCCAGAATGGGACAAGCCCCAGACCCCGCTCCCCAGCGGGAGCTCAAGGGTCGGATTAAAACAGCTGGGGGGCCGGATGCAGCCCGCGGGCCATAGTTTGCCCACCCCTGCTTTTAGAGCATGGATTATCAGGATCTAAGCACCTGCAGCTCTGTTGATTTAACAGGGATTTGTGGGTGCTCAGCACCACTAAAAATGCAGCCCTTCACTCTGTGCCTAACTACCTACCTCACTGAGGAGTTATGAGTTGCCTGTAAGCAACCTTAAGCTGCTCTGGAGAAAGGTGCTATATTACTGCAAACTATTCTTGAATGAATTACGTGGCTTCGTAGATGAGCATAAGAACATAACATAAGAACATAAGCATGGGACTTTACAGCATAGAAAAGACAAATTTTCTACCTGAAGGAGTTTACAATCTGAGGTCTTGTCTAGATGGAGACCCTCAAGAAAATTAATCCAAAATAATTTTTAAAGTGGATTAGTTAAAGTTGAGAAAATGCTGTGTGGACACTCTTATTCAGAATTAAAGTGGGCTTAATTTGATGTATTTTGGAAGTGAATTAATCTAAATTGAGTCGATGACACTTGAATTCTCAATAAGAATGCTCACACAGGGATTTAATGCAGTTTGACTAATCCTCTTTACATTCAGACCTTAAGTTAATTTTCCTGCATGTCCCCTGGTAAGCAAGTCCTAATTTAAAATGAGAGCAAACAGTAACTGAGAGCACCAGAGGAATTAAAAAAGGGGACTGATGAGGGAGGTCATTATAGGAGACCAATGCATGTGTGTAGAGTGGCCAAGTATTTTGTTATTAGTCCCTTCCCAAAACCAGCTTCTTGAAAGTGGCATAAAAAGTAAGAGGAGGTGGGGAGGTTTGCTGAGCATAAGGTTTGTTGATAGCACTGAGGCGGGCATGTGAAAGAATATAAATGATAAGGGAATTATGTAGTAGTCTGTCTTTCTTGATTCATTTGGTTAAAATGGGTGCTTAGTTCTTTGTTTCTCCACTGTTTATTTTAAAAATATGTACATTTTTTAAATAGTCCTGTTAATCTGAAATCTTTTGTTCTGAATTTAAACTTCACTTCCGTTAAACTCAATTTTGTAACCTGTTAACTTTGATTACTGATTTAAGTTTAACTTTGTCCTTTAGTTCAGTTTCACAGGAGTTTTACAAAACTTGTTAAACAGTGTGTTAATTTTGCATTCTATTGAATGCTACTTAAGCAATACTTAACACTTAATTCTGAAGTCTAAAGGGATTCTCTTTTAGTTGGCACTTGCTGCATTACTTAAAATTTACCCTGTTTTTTTCTTCAGGTTCTTATCTTGTCAAATAATCTTCTGAAGAAACTTCCCCATGGTATTGGAAACCTACGGAAAATAAGAGAGTTGGATCTAGAGGAGAACAAACTGGAATCCTTGCCAAATGAAATTGCTTACCTTAAGGATCTGCAGGTGAAACAATAATGAGAGGAGATAAACACACTAAGCCTTTTACTTACAACAGGCTAATTTGTACCTTTCCCACTTAAATTGATGGTATCTAGCTCTTTAAGGAAAGTTAACGGAAGGAGTTTACTGTTAGCGAAGAGTATAGAGAATCAGGACTCTTGAGTTTTATTCCCGGTTCTGCCATTGAGTCTCTGGTTGACCTTGGGAAAACAACATTTAATTCTTCAAGTGCTGGTCCTTATGTGTATTCCACATGTGGGTATGCATGTATGCCGTGCCCGAGTCCAGCAATTTTTCCAAGCAGTGTCCGTTGACCCACATGTGCGTAGTATCTCCCTTCGTGCTCCTGACTGAGAGTTTAAGGGGTGTTGCGGGTCGATGCCACGTGGCCTGAGTTGAAATCCTGCCCTTCACTCTAAGTCTCTAAAAGAGTGTGTGTATATCTTCTCTTCCCCCCCACCCCCACCCCTACCCCAAGTCGGGGGGAAACTCTCTTTGTCCCGGGGACTATGCCCAGGGTCCTGGACTTCAAGAACTGCGTTTCCTGTCCTTGCTCCTTTTCCATCCTCAACACGGATCAGTGGTGTCTCTATTGTCTGGGTGAGGCCCTTATCTCGGTGAAGTGCAGCATCTGTAAGTCCTTCCCACCCCAGAACCAGAGAGGCTCAAGAACTCAGGCTGAGGAAGCATCTGATGGAAGAGGCCTTGATCTGAGCTTGGCCTGGGAGACCCCCCTGTACATCAGCCTCAGCTGGCGAGCAATACAGTTCTGAGCATGAACAATGGAGCGGAGCCACTGGCACTGAAGCCCAACGGTACAGGGCTGCCCGTGACCGTAAGAAACACTCTCATGGGCGTAACGGCATATCCACACAGCGGACTGCCTATAAGAAGCATATTTGCTCCACAAGCCATGCCAAGTTGGGTGAGAGGTCATGTACAGATCCCACAGAACTGTCACTCGGGGCCCCTCAGCTGGAGGGTAAGGCGAGGAAGAGGGATCCGATAGGGACAAAGATAGGCCAATTGTGTCCACGAGTGCCAGTCCGGATGTACCATTGGTACTGCCTCAGCAATATGGAGACTGGCCAGCTCCGGCAGTGAAACCAGGTCCCTCCGGTGTCTTGATGGGAACCCTGTGGACTCCAGGCCATATGGACGCTTTTCTGACACTGGATGAGGTCTTCCTCCACTATCTGCAGTCTCTACTTCTGTCGGGTCTGACACTTCTCAGGGAGGTTCCTACCCTGGAGCATGAACCTCTGCTGCTGCCACAGGAGAGACCCCTTCCCTTTCCATCATACAGGGGCCTCCCAGTACCAACAATACCACTGTTTCCGATGGCACTGTCCTCAGACTCAGAGGAGCCAGTCCCACTGATATCTCCGACACAGTGCAGCTCAGACAGCTGCAGCAGCCCTATCCTCCTGGCTATGACCCCCCTTCCCCAGGGATGCCTGATATCATTTCCTGTGGGCCCACTGTGACTAATAGATCCCTCCTTCTGTCCATACTGGGCACCCTTATAGCAGACACTGGCACCGGTGCAGGAATCTTGCCACTCGTCGCCCTCTTGTCAGCTGCTTCCGTTGGTGTATGAGGAGGAAGACACTGAGCCAGTACCACCAGTTCCGACCGGAGCCGCCTCATCACGGGGTGACTTGTTCATCCCTTTTGCCACCCTCTCTGCCAGATGACCATTGGCAATATCAAGATCTTCTCCAAAGGGTGCCTACTGACTTGTAAATCCCATTGGAGGAGGTCCAGGACCCCCAGCACCATCTCCTGGACATCTTATAGCCCCAGGGGCCATCCAGGGTGGCCCTTTTCATAAACGAGGCCGTACTACAACTGGCCAGAATGGTTTGGCCCATAGCTGCACAGTGTGCCCCCATCCGGAAGCAAGCTTGCCAAAGGGGCTGATTTCCTTTTTACACACCCTTCTCCTAATTCACTAGTGGTGCAAGTGGCTGTGGAAGGGGCTCAGCAGCACCCTCAGAAATCCACCCTGCCAGAGAAAGGGTCAAAGAGGCTGGATCTCCTGGGCAGTAAGGTCTTGTCCTCCGCAGGCCTTCAGTTTCATATAGCCAATTACCACGCATCGTTGGCTAAATACAACTTTAATACCTACGCCAGGCTGGCGGAGTTCAAAGACAAGGCCCCTGGGGAAGATCAGGCTCAGTTGCACTCCTTGATGAAGGAGGGGAGGCTGGTGGCAAAGGTGGCTTTCCAGGTCATGGTGGATACTACAGGGTCCTTGGCTACTGGGTTGGTCATACATAGAAACTCTTGGCTCCAATCATCGGGCTTCCCAAGGGCGGTCCAAAATACTATTCAGGACCTCCCTTTTGCTGAGGCCAATTTTTTCAGTGAAAAGGCAGACGAGACTTTGCATTCCCTGAATGACTCGAGATCCACCCTCAGGTCTCTGATATCTGTGCTTCAGCCCCCACAAGAATACATCAGAAATAGCCCTTCAGACCATGGCCACCTTCCTATCTCTCTTACTACCATCATCCACCTGAACCCCCTTGCAAGTGACCTGAGATCCCAGAGAGGCTGTTTCCCGGCTCCAACCACTACCACGTCGTCCATGTACTCCCAACTGCAAGCCAAAGGCCACTTTTGATATCCAGATCAAGACCTGCATACCACCACTGATTATGCCTACTTCACCACCCATCATCTTTGGAGGCTGCCTTACCTCCTTCACCCACGTTTGGAGTGAGGTCACCATGGACAGTTGAGTTCTGGAGATTATCCATCATGGATACTCCAAGATTTCCTTTCCTTTTCTCCGCACAAACCTCCTACCTGACCACCCCTGGGGGACCCCTCCCACCAATTGATTGATCAACAAGAGACAGACTTCGTACTCCACCAGTGAGTGATAGCGAGCATCCTGCCTCAATAGCGAGGAAGAAGGTTCTGCTCCCCATATTTTCTCATCCCCGTGGAAGGTGGGGATCCATCCTGGACTTTCAACAGCTCAATATTTTCATCAGGAAGCTGAAATTCACAATGATTACACTGGCATCGGTAATCATCTTCCTCCAGGAAGGCGGGGGTGGGGTAGTTCACACCTTTTGACATGAAGGATGCATATTTCCTTGTGGACATTCACCCATCACATAGGAAATTCCTACAAGTCAGGATTACACAGCAACAATACCAGTTGCACATCCTCTCTTTGGTCTTGCGATAGCATCACGGGGCTTTGTGAAAGAAAGCGTTCACGGTAGTAGTAGCCTAGATGCAATGCCAGGGAAATACGGTGTTCCCATACCTGCACAGCTAGCTTCTGGTGAGACATTCCCGACAAGAAGTTGTCTTCACGATAGATTCCCTTCAATGTCTCCTTGCCTCCTTAGGTGTCTACATAAACGAAGACAGGTCCATTTTGTCACCTACACAGACAATAAATTTAATAGGAACAAGGCTGGACTCTGTCTCAGTGTGAGCTTTCCTTCCAGTGGACAGATTTTACACGATGAGCAGCCTGATCACGCACATCACCCGCAAACCCCATATTATGCTGTGTTGGTGCCTCTCCTTCATGGGCCACATGGCTGCATGCAAGTATGTGACACCTTTTGCCCAGCTCCACTCTACCTACAGGCCAACCAAGGACCACATTAACTACAGAGCTACTGTTCCCTCAGGAGTTCTTGCCTCTCTTGCTTGGTAGTCCAACCCGACGCAGACCGTGGTTGAAACACCCTGCAGCCCTCCCATATTGAGGGGCCACCATTGTGATGGATGCCTCCCTTACAGGATGGGGCGCTCACCTGGCCTACCATGCGGCCCAGAGTACATGGACACCATGGGAAGCCAGGTGGCCTAAAAACATGATGGAACTGAGAGCAGTCCGCATAGCCTGCAAGGCCTTCTTTCCCATCATATGCTCCCTCCACGTGCAAATCCTATTGGACAATATCACCATGGTTTTGTATATATATAAACAAACAAACAGGGAGGAGTGTGATCTTGTCTCCTCTGCTTGGAGGCAGTCAGACTGTGGATCTGGTATGTCAGAAATCAGGTTTCCTTACAGGCCGCGTATCTCCCATTCACTCAGAACTCTGTAGTGGACAGACTAAGCAGAAGTGTCCATGTAGACCATGACTGGGAAATACACAACACAGTTTTGACCAACATCTTTGCACAGTTGGGTACTCTCTTATGGGACCTCTTTGCATCCCAGATTAACAGAAAGCTTCTCATGTTCTGCTCCGGGAGGGCCATCGGCAGCAACTCAGAGTGACACTCTTCTGCTCCCTTGGGTGACCTCCAATACATTTTTTCCCCCTATTCCCCTTGTACCACAAGTTCCTCAGAAGATTTGCTGAGACACAGCCACCATCATCCTTCTAGCACCCTGTTGGCCCAGACTGTTCTGATTCATGGATCTCCTAAGGCTGTCCATACACCCACCCATCAGGATCTGCCCATCTGCAGAACAGGCTCAGGCGCCACAACCCAAGCTCACTCCACCTCATGGCCCAGTGTTTGGATGGGCGTCAGACATGGAACGCTCATGCTCTGCCTTGGTCCAGGAGATCCTTAACCAAAGCAGGAAAGAATCTACCAGAATGTGCTACTGGGCTAAATGGCGCCACTTGGCTGATTGGGCATGCTGCTGTCACCATTCCCTCGCCACGGTGGGCATTCAGATTATCCTCAACTATCTCCTCGCCCTGAAAACATCAGGTTTTAGTCCTTAGCTTGCTGCGTGCACACCTAGCAGCGATTATCGCTTTCCTTCCTCCAGTAGAGTGCTGCTATATCTTCGCACACCTGACAACAGTGCGGTTTATGAAGGGCTTGATCAGAACCTTCTCACCGGTCATCAAACCCACGCCCTTGTGGAACCTTAACCTTGTCCTGTCAGCTCTCACAGGGCTGTCCTTCGAACCTATGGCAACCTGTGCCATGACCCACCTCCCCATGGAAGTGGCATTCTTGATAGCCATCACTTCGGCCAGAAGGGTCAGTGAGCTAGTGGCCATGATGGCAGACCCTCCCTACACAGTATTCCAGGAAGAAGGTCTCCCTCCAGCTACACCCCAAATTCCTCCCCAAGACTGTGTCCGAATTCCATATCAGCCAATCAACTCACTTACCTATATTTTTCCAAAACCTCATGCCTCCCCTGAGGACAAGAAACTATACTCCATTGATGTCAGATGTACCCAGGCATTCTACCTGCAAAGAACCAAGCCCGTTAGAAAGTTTTCGAGACTCTGTCACCATAGTAGAAAGATTAAGGGGCAAGCCATATCCTCACAGAGGATTTCTAAGGAGGGGGATGCATGCTAAAATGCTATAAGATAGCAAAACTTCCCCCTCTCGGGAGTGTTACAGTTTGCTCCACATGACTGCAGGCAGCCTCCACAGCATTATCTGACATCCCATTTACAAAGCTGTGACTTGGCAATCTGTCCACACATTTACAGCACACTATGCCCTGACTCGAGACAGCCATGGATGTGGCAGTAGGAAGGACTGTCTTACAAACAGCTCTGCTGCCAGCCTCCTTGCACCCAACTCCACGTTGATTGCTGCTTGCAAGTCACCCACGTGTGGAATACACATAGGGAGCTGCACAAGAAAGAAAGGTTACTTACTATAACTGGAGGTTCTTCAAGATGTGTGGTCCCTATCTATATTCCACTACCCGCCCTCCTTCCCCTCTGCTTTGGACTTGGTTACATTGCGGTAACAGGAGGAAATGGAGTGGCATTGACCCGCACCACCCTTTAAACCCTGGGTCAGGAGCACGAGGGGCGATACTGTGCATGTACAGATGAACAGACTCTGCTTGGAAAAACTTCCAGACTCAGGTGCATGTGTGCCTATGTGTGGAATACAGATAGGGACCACACATCTCGAAGAACCTCCCGTTACACTAAACTTCTCTTCTCTGCCCCAGTTTGACCAGGTATAAAATGAATAAAATAATGACTTCACAGAATTGTCCTGAGGTTTCAGTAAAGCTTATGAAGTGCCTTCATATCCTTGGATAAAAGTGCATGTTATTTATTAAGTTTAATAATAGTTAACAGAGAATTTGAATGCCATAGAGAACTAGAGATTTCCCTCCTTATGCTGGAGATACAATCTGTCAATTCAATAACTACATTTTCTGATGTTACTCGGCTGTTTGAAGGCACTGTTAGTAATTTTAAGAACTTATTTCCCACCAGAAATTGGTCTTGACTAATAATCAGTTGACCACCCTTCCAAGAGGAATTGGTCACCTCATCAATCTGACACATCTTGGGCTAGGAGAGAATCTTCTCACACACCTTCCTGAAGAAATTGGTAAGGTGCTATTTCTGATAAATATAAATATACAGGATGGTTAAGCAATAACCTCCAAATACCTCTGGGAGACACACAATGATAGAAATTTATTGTGTTCATAAACAAAGACCATAAAATTCAAGGAGAAACTTTTATTGTGAGGAGGTATGCACCCCTACTTGAAATTTCTGCCAGCACTACAATATTACATGCGTTCTCTATTTTCATGAGAGAAATGACTTAGCTTTTTCTGATTAATTAACCTGTGTGTGAAGAACTTGTAGCGGGAAACTGACTTGGATTAAGTAGTTCCCTTCTCTATCAAGTTCTTCACACACTGTGCTAAAGATAAATTTATAGGATTGTGTAGTGCCAGTCAGTGTTCGACAACTTTCCTTTCCAACCATTTCCCTGTAAGGACTCATTAGGAAAGGAATCAGACTAATCCTATGACTTTTCTTTCTGGCCATGCTGCAGAAGTAAAATTTTATGTGAGGAAAGGGGCTGCAGAGGGAATCTAGGAGAGGCACTTTCCTTCTACAAATCTTTCCATTTGCATATCATCACACTGCTGCTCGCCTTGCTGAGACAAGAGAAGAGGAGAAGGAAATACAGGGAAAGGAGAGGAAAGAGAATAAAAGAGACCTAAATGCCATGAAAACGAGTGAGAAATACAGTGCCACATGGCTAGAGAAGAGGGAAACAGAGATACTTCAGCAGTGTCAGCACCTCCAGTGAAACACCATCACAGCCAGTGCAAATCTTGCACATGTGTTGGAGTGAGAAGGGCCAAATCTCAGCTAAACCTGGCCCTATGCATTCTAGATCATAAATTAGTTGAGCTCAGGTGCCTTATACTCTAATCTATAGAGTTAAAATAAATTACTGTGTTTAAAACACTCTAGTGAGTGGTAGAGACTGGTTATTAAAGTTTTCAGATTTGATTGTCTCATGTAGAATTATCGGATAGCGCTCAAAGTTCTGCTCAACTCTGCCCTTTCTGCTTTGCAGTCTCTCACCCTGGCTCCCCAATCTTCCTCAGATTCTACATGTGGTTCCCCTGCTTGTACTCTGAACCTTTCGCACGCTCTCCCAGTCCACCAGTGGTCCTGAAACCTTTCCTTCCCCAACATGCTCTTTAACCCTCTAACACGCCTGTCACCCTCTCTGCTTCTCCTCTAGGTCTTTGATGTTTCACCAAGAGGTGAGTGTTGTAAGGCAGCAGGAGTATTCAGTAGAGATTTACATATTCTCATTACTGACTCTGCGACTGTGAACTGTTACATGATAGAAAAAATTCTGCTAATTGTAACTACAGTAATACAAATAATAGTAAAACAATTCTAACAATACCTACTTCCAGTTAGCATTGAAACTCTTATTGGTATTTTGCGGTATGTGTCCAAGTACATCATTTTCCACATGCCACTCACTCCCTTAAAGAATTACTCTGTGTAAACCTGTCTTTGCTCAGTTAATGCTCCTGCCAGTGTCCCCAATGCAACATCACTGGGAAGCTTTGACAAACCAATGGTGCAATACTATCCTGCCATGAACAAGTGTTGTATTTTTTTTTTTTTTTTTACCATTTTTATTAATCTAAAGTGGAGCTGGTCCTCAGAACAGGAGCAGTGCGTATAGTATTTGTATATGTGATCTGTAGGGACTGCAATGAAAGGATCTATATACAGGGATGTAGTTTGGATTTTGGCCTCCAAGATAGGTAAGCATGGGCAAGAAAGAGAATGTTACTCTGCTCTCTAGCACATCATATTGGTTGATTTGTGTAGAAATCACACTTTGAATGGAAACCTTTCAGTGACCATCACTACAGAGAATTAAGCTGAATGTGACTCTTACTTAGACACCTGTGGGCAAGGAGGTTGCTATGCTTGAAAATAGAAGTGGACATGGGTTGTTTCCATGGTAGAGAATTTCCAACTGAATTTCCCTTGTGAGTTTAAAAGCTTCTACGTATATATTATAAGCTTACCATGTGAAACAAAAGGGATATTTTACTTTTATATTTATGAATGTTTTATTTTAACCAGGTACACTGGAGAATCTGGAAGAACTGTATTTGAATGACAATCCCAATCTGCACAGCCTTCCCTTTGAGCTGGCGCTCTGCAGCAAACTGTCAATAATGAGTATTGAGAACTGCCCACTCAGCCACCTTCCACCTCAGATCGTTGCTGGGGGACCCTCCTTCATCATTCAGTTCCTAAAAATGCAGGGACCATATCGTGCCATGGTCTGATGAAAATTGGATTGTCCCATACACTGTACAAAATACAAACTGCATTAATGTTGTCATTATATATAATATAATATACATATAATATTATATTATATATAAAAATATATAAATAATATAAAAAGGCAAATTTAAGACTGCATTATGTGTTTCTGCTAATAGAGGAATCATAGCCATTTAGATTTTTTTTATTCTGTAAAAATGCTTGTCTAAGTTTTCTTTGCTGAATTTGGTGGATGTTTGTCTGAGTAATCTGGAAATGCCAGTTCACTTTAAGCAATTGCCAACAAATTCAAAAGTTGTTAAATTTAAGGGAAAAGAGTAGTTTTTACTTAGATCTACTTTCAGTTAGCAAAAAATGCGCAATCTTTTATGGTGAACTTTTCTTTTCTGTTTTCCTCCCTCTCCTATGTGTCAAAACCTGGTAGGGTCACACATCCTGAAGTTGGTGGGATTTTCTTTAATTTATTTTGAGATTTGAAACAAGCGGTGTTTTTATATTGTTTACAGTCAGAGTAAATCACTGGATTTTGTTTTGTTTTGATTTGCTCTGTTTTAATCAATCTAGAATTTATATGCTTCTGTTGAAGAATTTTTATCAGCTGGTTTGTATACTAAAAATATTTACTCATCAAAACAACTGGTAGGTGGAAAAGATGCAGTCAAAAAAGCTTGAATTCTTGTAAGTCTTGCTTCCCTGAGTTATCAGTTGTGGGCATAACATATCTGAACTGAGCCTTTTGTGGTTGGTCTTTTCTAGCACAAGTAACCTTTTCAGATTGGTCTCAGTGAAGAGCAGTTTTTGTTTTGTGAAGTTACAGATTCATAAGGTCTAACAGTACAGTTGAATGGCAAGGAAATAATATATATTATCTTTTTTTGTTATAATGTTGGGTCATAAACGACAACAGGCAATTTTAAGGATTCCTCATAGTCCTTGTACAATAAATGAATGTCTTACTTTTAAACACTGCAATATATGTAAGTTTTAAGGTTGGTTAACAACGTACTATGGTTTTATATCTTGACTTGCCTTGTACCTCCTTCCATTATGGAACTTCTGTGTCCAAGCACAATAGCTCCACACTGTGCTGTTTTGCTGCTGAACTAAATGCACTTTTCCCCACAGCTGGGGCACTTGCTTCAAAATATTCAGTTCAGTACCACGTCTGTTTTTTTAACCTCATCCTGTCAATTTCAGTATTAAAGAACGTTCTGTTAAAAAGAGGCACCTTTTCATTTGTGCACAGATGTTGATCGCTCAGAAGAAACACTGTACGTGGTTCACATGCGATTTTATTTGAATTTGCTTGACTGCTTAGAAAGCTAAAGATGCTGCAGTGAAATAGATGCTATCACTCCACTTGCAAGATCAGTTTAAGATGATCTTTTCTTTAAGAAGATGGAAACTCTAAAGGCAGTTACATTTCAGATGTTGATTAAACTGTCCAATTTATACTCATTATAATGGAATTGCTGCTGGACTATTGTGACTTAGAGATGACTATCTTTTGAATGAAATTAAATCAAATGATGTCAGAAAAAATCTATTTCCCGTGCAGAAGTTTGGGGAGTATAATTTTTGGCTTTTAGACATGCTTAATTTTATGTATTGCCTTTGGTCTGGTTTTTCCAGCATTAACAGTAACTTTGCATTCTGTTTTGTCTGATGTTTTTTTATTAACGAGGAACAGCTTTTAAATGGAAGGCAGGTGGAGATATAAAACCGTAGAGGGCTCAAACGTGCTGTAAAACTATTGTAGATGTCACTGGATTTTACCAAGTAATGTCCGTTCCCCTCCCTTGTTTTTTTACATCTACTGTAGCTTTTCAGTTTAGATTTTAGATTATAAAAGAAACTAGTTTATTACAGCTCTGCCTGGAGTTAATCTTTCTCAGCAGTAATATGTTAAAATATGAAGATGCTGAAATGTGTAGCTTTGAAGACTGTAATCTAACTTCTGAATTTACTGCTGAAACCTACTTCTTGCTCCCTCAGTTCACTTGGGAAAACAGTTTCTGATTAATATGATTCCTTAAAACAAAGGTGGCTGCCCCTGTGTCTTAAGCATATCAGTTGTGTTCCCCGTTTGTAACCCTAATCTCCCATTTTTGATGAGACAATTTTGCCCTTTAATTTATAAGATAACTTGTGTCTCGATCTGTTACAATAGAGCAAGATTTTAGGTGTGTAATACAGTAGGAAACTAGCCCAAGAGGAGTCATTTTAGGTGCTTCTTAAAAGTTCCAAGTAATAGTGCATCTAATAGCAGGCTGCCTCCTCCTGAAGCGTTTCCATTGCCACTGCTAGACAGTCAGGTATAGATGCTGTTGGGCTGCATTTATGGAATTAAGATTGTTTAGTATGTAAATATTTTGATCTGTTTTATTCATCTTGTTAAGGTACATGGTTAATGACTGTACAATTGGAGCTGACCCCCTCTTCCAAAAACTTGGTTGGATGAGAAGTTGGCTTACCAAAAATACTTTTTACACTCTTAAAAAAAAAAACAAAAAAAACCCCATCTCCATTACACTTGTAGGAATAAAGTAATGAATTAAAACATAGCTATGTTAAAAACAGGATATTTTTCAATGTATCCTTGTGCTAAAATAGTAGCTTCAATGCCAAATACTCCTGAGTCCTGTTTGGGAGTTTAATTTTGTACTTTTGAAGTAAATACTTATTGCAATGTCTAGAGGGAGTGTGAGTAAAACAGCATGAGATATTAAGTTCTGGTGCAAAGAATTAACTCAAAGAATTCAAGAAGTTTCCTTATAAAATGAGTTATTTAATTTTGGTGTTAAATGGGTGAGTATCATTGCTTGGAATAAGCTTTAATGTATAAATGTTATTAGTCCCTCAGCTATTTATCTGACACCTTGATCATTTAAAACAATTCTATAACCTGACATAACTTTTTTTAATTTTCCAGGATGTTGCATTGTGCATCTGTTAACTAAGTACAGTTTTTAGGTTGTCTTTAATGCCAAATGCCATTGAGTGGGGTTTGTATATGTGTTTAAGAATTTTGGATCATGCTGATTAAATTAAAAATGAGAAGAAAGAACTCAGTCCTGAAAAATATATGGTATTGAAGCATGAGCAAGATGGAGTAATAAGGTTCTAAGGGGTACTTTTTAAGACTAGGATGGTCAAAGGGGTGAGCCAGATTTCTGTTAAAACTTTTGTCCCTTGTGATACTGTTCTGGGTAGTGCTATCTCTGAAATAAATAAGAAGAGATTATAAAAAGTGTGCCAATCTTTAGAAATCTGGGTGCAAATCAAATCATGACCTCTATTGCCTGCCTGTGGAAGTATCAGCACTTGTATTTATAGGACACTCATGAACTATGCCTTTACTAACAAAAGCAAAATACCATGCTACAGAGTATAGTATTATGGTACTCTGATAAGTATAAAACTGATTATAAGGGTTGCCTGTTAAAAACATTGATTAAATGTAAAGGAAGAATAACTGGCAATATGACTTTTAGTTTTGAAACAAGTTATATTGTGTTTAAAGTGACTAAATAGAAATTTGGCTGCTAATTCTTGGCTTTGAAAATGCTTGGTTTTCATAAATAATAATGTTCCCTCTCTGGCTGCCTCACATTTAATTTCCTAAACAAAAACATCTAGCTGAACACAGCCTGTGCAGTTTGGTCATATGGTTGCATACCTGGCCTTTTTTTAACTTGCCCGATGCTATTGGAAACTCTTAAATTCATGTTACTTTATTTTAAAACAACTTAGTGTTGTAGAATATTTGATGCTTCAGTGCCTCTTTTGGTTTTAGGGTTTTTGTGCAGTTTTGTTAATGTTGTGTAAGAAATCATGTGTTCAAACTTCTTGAAAGAACAATAAAGTTTGTTCACTTAAGTGGTTTTAAAAAACAGGACATAGAAACATTGTCCAGCTGGTTAGCACTTGAACCCATTGCAGCACCTGAAAAACAAAAACTTCAAGTACCATCTTTAATCCTGGACGTGTGCAGAATACCTTTTTTAATGGAAAAACTTTTATCAGATGTTTCTTCCTTTCCTTGTTTCTCTCTTAAGGATCAATACAAAATCATAACATATCAAGGGAGTGTTACAATATCTTTTGTATTAGTAAGGAATCTGAATGCAGCAGAGTATTTTTGTATAGTCAATATTGCACCTCAATTGTATCTTTAATCGGCATGCCAGAACTTGCTTTTAATTAGACGTACAGTTGGCAGTAATTTGCACAACACACAAACTTAAAAGGCACAGTTAGGACAATTACAAACAAATGATAGTATCTACAAACAGTATCTAACGGTTTTTGTTTTTATTCTCGTGATCAGAAGATTTATGTTTATTATTCTGATGTTTCGGTCTTAAACAGGTCTGCACAGGATTTTTGCTGTGGAAAAATACCAGATCACATTAATTTGTGATCAAAAGCTAAACAAAAGTGTAAACAGTCTACAAAAAATGTACTTTTAATCTGAATTATTGTAATGTTGATTGTTATGTCTATAATATAAAAGATTGCCTTGCTTTTTTATAAATGTCATTCTGTATCAATGCATTCATTATAAATAGTATATTTGTAAATGAGCTGCCACTCAGTCTTTTGAAAGTTTTCTAGTGTTAAAATCTAACTTAACCTGGATGTAAATCATACTTTCGCAGTGTCACAAATGATTGAGAACTGCATTTTCATTATATACCTCTTCACTCTTTTGAAGATGTTTTTCCAAGTAAAATATGAAGTTTAATGTATACCGATTTCAGGAAACTTATACTTCAAAAATTGCATGACAGTAACTGCTCTAAACATAAAAATGTAAATTGCACACCTTTATAAAGCAAATGTTGGTAAAACTTTTTACTTTCATGTTATTATATTATTATATAGTAAGACTCAAAGAAAACAATATAGGATCATTCTGTTTAGAAGGAAAAAGAAACCGTGACTATAGATTTTAGTGCAAAATGAGTTACAAATAACCACATACATGAAAATAGATGTGAAACTACAGTTCTTAAGAGACAAGAAATCACCTGGATTTAATATTTGGTTTAATAAAAGAAAACATTTTCAAAGTGCTATTATGTAGCTTTGAAAGTTATCTTGCAAGTATGTGTAGCTCGTATGATACATCTTCAGTGTTTCAAGTAGTAAATATTTACATCATGTTCTGCAAACCAAAAAGAGAGTTCTTAATACTTGTTTGAAATGAGAACATCTTAAGGGTTCAACTTCGATGCATCCCCCGCCGCTCCCCTCCAACCCCTCAGCCCCTATCAAAATGCTAATCATAGTTGAGTATCTTTAAAATAGTGAGCCAGATTCTCAACTAGCATACAGGCATCACTGCTACTTATCACTATAGTATTTGAGCCCTGCTGCACTGAAGTCAATGGCGCTATGCCAATTTACACCAGCTGAGGACCTGGCCAGAGTGTCTGATAATTATAGTATGACATCTTTGACTTGTATGTCAATCTGCATACTATGAGTGATCTAGCAACCTGAGCAGAGAACTAGGAGCCAGGGACTCCTGTGTTCTAAATCCTAGCTCTGATCCTCTTTCCCATGGCATGTCACTTTGGCATGTCACTTCACCTCTTAGTGTGTCAATTTCCCCATCTGTAAAATAGGGATAATACACGTATTTCATGAAAATTAATTAGTTAAAGCTCTGAAGATAAATGCTAAGTATTCTATTAGTGGAAAATGATCCCATTACAAAATGATCAATTTGGGGTTAAATCTGTTCTATAGAAACTACTGCAGCAGTTGCTATGCTTTATTGAATTAACCATAATTGCAAGAATTACACTATCTCCTGCAGTTAATTTTGAGACAAATAGAAATTGCCCTCGTTTTAAATGACTTCAACTTATTAAAATAGTTTATTGATTAAAACACAGTGAGAGGAAATATCTATACGAGTCGTAGAAGCACTTTTTCATGCTATTGGAGAGTCCATGGTGCTGGAAGATATGGCTTTAACATTGCTTGACAGGAGAGCTATTAATATTTTATTGGGCCTTTCTTAAGCTTTTAATGTTCAGAATTTTCTGAAACCATTTATAAATCTCCATTGTTGCTGTGTTTTTTCTTCAGTTGCTCTTCCTTTCCTTTTCTGTGGTGGTGATTTGTCACAGGGCATCACTTAGTTTTACGTTTTCCTTATTTACTGGATCCCTCTCAGAAAAATTCTGTATTTAAGACATGCCCACTTGAAAACAACCACCACCAAAATTAGTAACGGACTGCTGATAATTGGCATCAGCTAGACTATCCTCAGTAACCACTGAGACTTAACAGAACTCAGAAACAACATCCCCAACCAATCGTGATCTGCTGCTTCTTCCGATTAGTTTTTGGGTAAAGTGAACTGATAAGCATTGGACCAGGTCCTGAATTTCAAGAAACTGCCTTTGGTGGTGTGAAAAATGAATAAAGTTCCAGTTTCTGGCATCCTCCCTCATAAACACTATATCATTGGCCAACAAGTCTGAAGTCTGGATCTCTTAAATTAGTTCCTTTTGGTGATTCCAAATGCTAGGAAGGAATGTGGGGTGAGGATTATCTAGGACTCTGGACTCATACAGGGTTCATTACCCAATCGGGGCCTTAAGTGCCCCAGAGCTAGATATTTAAATGTATTTAGGCACCTAAAAATGTCAATAGGTGCCTAATGGGATTTTGAAAAAAATTGTCTTGTACAAGACAAGGCATGTTGGTGCATAGACAATAAAATAAAAGGGTCAACAGAATGGAAAATTGCACACCAACACCCGAGAGAGAGCTTGGTGAGCATGAGAAATACACCACTGCTACTCTTTGGAACACATCAAGTAGGAAAGAGCAGAACCACTGAATAGTAGTCTCTTCCACTGCACCATAGTCGGGCAGGACATGATCACCAGTATCAAAGATTGCAGATCAAGAAATAAAACCATGGACAGCTGACCACTCTCACCAGGAGTAGAGAGCATCAATGAAAAAAAAACCAGTCTCCTAACCATAGCTAGACTTATATCCATGGGTCAAGCAAATCAGATGGCACCAAAGCTAATTTACCAGTCATCTTAGTCAACTTCTGCAGGAAGAGAAAATCTTGAGAGCAGGAGGTAATTAGATTGGCAGTGTGATGGTTTGGAGTAAGGGTATAACAATAGTTTGTGAGACCAGCCTGCGTCCTGCACCATGATGATAATTATCCTCCTAAGCTCCTCTTCTGCTCACCTGGCAGGCTGCCATGAAGCCAGGGTCTGTTGTGATAAATGGGCCTACAAATGTACCTTAATTGTGAGCTCAACTGTGAAAAATGGGTGAAAGTTCATAAAATGTCACAATAACTTATAACAAAAAATGTTGAGGGGAAAAGATGCAAAAAAGTGACAGATTGAATAAGCGCAAACAAAAAGACTAATGATATAATTCAAGGTCACCTCCACCAGCTCCAGTTAAATTCTCACCATCATCTGAGATCTGACACTTTGTCCTCACCTACTTTGTGTGTCCTTTTTCTCTCCCCCTCCGCCCCCATTTCTTCTCCTTTTTCTATCCTCCTTTTGTCTTTGGTTCAATTAGTCTGGCTCAGTTTGCCAAGACTGTATAATTTGCAACACTGCTGTGACTAGAAAGAGGCAGCTAAAAGCAATACTCTCCCGAAGCAGCCTGATGCTGGTACAAGTTTGGCAGGCGTCAGTGGCTGATAACCCTGAGTGCTGTGTCTTTGTTTTTTCAGCAGTGAGGTTGCAAGTGAGCATCAACACCAGAGCTAGAAAATGCAGTTTCTATCTTTGCTTTCACCTTTTGTGTGTATTTGGCTTGTTTTGTCGTCTAGGAAATGGAATCAGACTTTAACAACCACAGCAACACTGACAACACCAGTCCATCTCACCCAACTTCTTTTTTTCGCAAAAGAACAGCTAGTCCCATCGTTAATAGCATCCAAGAGATGGTAAGGGGAGGGTTCCATCTGAAAACCCTCTCCAGGGAAAGGGAACACGGGGTGATGTTAAAATGAAAGCCTTTCATAATACTTTACATTTCAAATGCTTTAACCCTTCCCCCCCTTTTTTCCTCTGCCTTTAATAAAACTCTAAAGATGTTTTAGGCTGCATTTGCCCTGGTACTAAACAGTCTGAGGTCTTTGTATGCCAAACCCATAACCTTCTTTAAACCTGTTTATTCAACAGTTTCAGGGTCATGTTAATGCCTTTGACTCTTGGGGCCCATGTAAGCCATCAAAATGAATATAAGAGCTCCCCTAGAAGCTGTAGCTCTCAAGTGCTGAGACTTCTTGGCTTCCTGCGTGCGGAGCTGTAGGGCAACCCTCCAAGTGGACTGCCTTGGAGACAAGACCCCATGGTTTTCTGAGTCTGTGGCTCTGGGGTAGCCTGCCAGGTGGGCTGAGGGTCTGTTCCCTTTCATGAAGAATTCTGAAATGCTGGGGTTTCATTCCAAATTGGAATGGAACCAAAAATCAACATATCAAAATCTTCCACAAAATGGAATTACCTGCTCTGCACAGCTCTAGTTGAAAGCTCTTTCCATATGGTTTCTGGTCCTGTTCTTTGCCTCCATTTTCTCCTGCTTCAGATCACAATTCTTCAAGGCCTGTTTTCCCATCCCTTTCCTCTCCATGCAGTGATAATTAGATGGACTGGGAGAGAGAACCAAAAATATGGAACCAACAATCTGTGTCCTGACTATCCCTGTGTCCTAACCCTCTCCTACTTTTTGCCTCTTTAAATTCTAGACTCCTTGGATTTTCTCCAGTTATATCAGTGGAGGAAGGAAATGTCAGGTGAGGAACGAGATCTGTGTGTTGGAATGGATGGAGAGGTGACAGGAGTGGAGGTACAAGCATCCTGGAATCAATGGAGGGAATTATGGGACTGAGAGCTGTAGAGTAATGATGGATATGGATGAGTTGGAAGTCAGTGCAAGGCTGAATGAAGGACATGGCAATGAGCAATATTAAAGACCACAGCGGGAGGGAACTGGAAAGTTTTGAGCAGAGCGAGAACAAGGCTTGATGAGTGCAGGTCAAGGCCTTGAGTAAAAGAGATGGTTCAGAACTGGAGATTGAATAAGGAAGTTAAGGAAACCCAGTGAAGATGGGATGAGCCATCAACATGGAAGCCAAAGTTAGTGTGCCTGAGGGTAGGGGCTAAATGAGAGAGAAGGTGTGAGCAGAGCAGTCCAGAACCAGGAGGATGGGAGAGAGCAGATGCAATGGGAGGTAGTGGGGTGGGGCAGGAGTTTGACGTGGACTTTGGAGAGGTGCGGAGGCAATGAACATGAAGGAGAAGGGGAAATGAGATGAGGGAGAAGGAAAGAGGATAAAGCGGGAAATTGGGGAGGACAGTGAGAGCGTAGGGCAGCTGGAGTGCAAGCTACTGAAAATAAGGCCTGTTGAAGATGGAGAGGCATGAGGCAGACAGTACCTGGTCCCCACATGCCCTTTGTTTCCCAGGAGAGGGTGGAGCTCTGTCTTCGAGGCAGCTCTGCTGCCACTATGTCAATATAATAGACTTGGATTTCTCCAAGGCATTTGAGTTAGCCCCATACAACGTTTTGATTACAAACTTGCACTGTGGGGCACTGACAGGTCAGGATTAAAAAGTGGCTCACTGATCTCAAAATGTAGTATTAATGGGGAGATACCAATGAGTGGGGCTGTTTCTAGAGGGCTCTCCCAGGGGTCTGTTTTTGAATTCTATATAATATTTTTATCAGCGGTCTAGATGACCCTATAAAATCTTTGCTGGTAATGTTTGCCGATGACACACAGATGGGTGGGCTAGTAAACAATGAGGAGGGCAGGGTTACTGCCACTGAGTGATCTGAACATCCTGGTTAACGGGAAGGACTTGGGGCTGATCATGGATAATTGCATCAACAGGAGCGCTCAGTAGGATGCTGTGGCAGAAAGGGCGAATGTGATTCTTGGCTGTATAAACAGAGGAATATACTATCAAGTAGAAGTAAGAAAGCAATCTTTCTGTTAACAACATTGATAAGACTGCTACTAGAATACGGTGGCCAGTTCTGGTGTCCACACTTCAAGAAGGATTTGGAAATGCTGGAGAGAGTTGAAAGCAAGGCCACAAAATATTATCCCGGAGCTGGAAAACAAGCCTCATGATGTGCTCAATTTATCGAGAGGTGTTTTGATTGCCGTGTCTAGATTCTTACACACAGAAAAGAGCTCTGATCGTGGGGGGCTTTTCAGTATTTTTGACAAAGGCATCACAAGATCCAATGGCTGGAAGTTCAACTTCGAAATAAGACCGTTTCCTAGCTGTGAGGCTAATTGAACATTAAACAGTTCATTAGGGGAGGTGGAGGACTCATCCTTGTGTGGAGTCTCGAAAACAATGATAGATATCTTTCTAAAGAATATGGCTTAATCCAGCTTCTGGGAGAAATTCTATGGCCTGTGTTTGAGGGTTTTGGCTGGATGATTGGTGTGGTTCCTTCTGGTCTTGGAATCTGTAAATCTATGAACCCCTCCTTTTCATTCCCTTTCTTCACGGGCCATGGGGAGAACAAGATTGCTTGCCTTACCCTCAATAGGCTCATAACTCTTGCAGCTCTGAGTTAAGACACTGACTATAAGCAAATCTCATGCTTCAGGCCTTCAGCCAGTCATCTGCAGGAGTCAGGAGGGAATCCCCCTTCCCCCCCTGCCGATGCACAATTGGCAAGATATATTCTGATGTGAGTTTTGTTTTGTTTTTTCCTTTCTCTGAAGAATCAAAGATTGGCCATAGGTGGAGACAGGACACTAGTCCGGTTCTCTGAGGTGGTACAGAGAATTCTTTTTCTAGACATCTGGCTGGTATACCTTGGCTCACATGCTCAGGGTCAAACTGGTCACTAGATTGGGGAGGGATAGCTCAGTGGTTTGAGCATTGGTCTGCTAAACCCAGGGTTGTGAGTTCAATCCTTGAGGGGGCCATTTAGGGATCTGGGGAAAAAATTGGGGATTGGTCCTGCTTTGAGCAGGGAGTTGGACTAGATGACCTCCTGAGGTCCCTTCCAACCCTGATATTCTATGAATTCAAATTTGGTGTTAGGAATGAATTTTTCCCCTGGTGAGACTGCCAGGGACCTTGGGTTTGTTTGTTTTTTTGTCTCCTATAGAATGTGGATCGCAGGCCGGGATCATCTGGGCGTATCTGACCTATACAATTCCTTGTGTAACCCTTCTGCCCGTCAGAGTTGGCAGCAACAAGGGCCGGGTTCAATATCTAGGGGTTCCATTCCAATAACACAATGCAAACCGGCTCGAGCCCCCACCCAGTGACCTGGGACAAATATATACCACCCCCGCTGGGCGCCTCCAAGAGGCAATACTTCCCCTCTCGCAAGCACATAGTCTGAGTGTAGCAAAAGCCTTTTAATAACAGAGAGAAACAATGTGGCATTATGTTGGGGAAACACCACCAACAGGATTCATAACACAACCCATGAGCAAAAAAAAACCCACCCCAGGCAAATTGGGGCATGCCCTTTTCCCTTTGGTTCTTGAGTCCAGCAACCCCAAATCACCCAAAGTCCCAAAAGTCCAATGCCCCAAAAGTCTCTGTCCCTGGTCAGGGCAGCCCCAGAGTTCGAAAGTTTATCTGCAGAGGGTTACCTCCCAACCTGGGTGGAAATGGGACGGGGGTAAGAGGCACCTTACATGATCTGAAGCTGACCGCCCCATAGCTCCAGAGCGGCGCTCCGCTCCGCCAGCCGCCCCACGAACTCCTTTGCTCAGCTCCGCTCCGCTCCGCCAGCCGCCCCACGAACTCCTTCGCTCAGCTGCGCTCCGCTCCGCTCCGCCAGCTGCCCCACGAACTCCTTCGCTCAGCTGCGCTCCGCTCCGCCAGCTGCCCCACGAACTCCTTCGCTCAGCTGTGCTCCGCCAGCCGCCCTATGAACTCCTTCACTCAGCTCCACGGCCCACAAGCAGCTCCTGCCATCCACAAGCAGCTCCTGCCATCCACACACTGCTCCGCGTCGAACTGTCCCACAAACTGCTCCACAATATATCTTCAGGCTCCCCCACTACTTAACACAACACTCAGTGATTTCAGCTCTTAGGTGAATTCAGCTTGTAGTAGGGGAACCCCAGTGCTGGTGCACTGTCAGCCCAAGTGAGCTCAGCAGCCTATAACTAGACTTCTAATGAAATCAAAATTAGCTCTGATATTCCACAGTGGAGAGAGGAGGAAGTGCAATTAGCATGTAAGGCCCTCACCAAGGGGCCCATGCCACCAAGTATTAATACTTGTCCCCAGCCTCTCTCCATTCACACAGTTTTGGAACCCATGACCCTTGCCTAGCGAGTGCTACTTAGTTGATGGTGAATCCCTCCATCATAACAAAAGGCCATGTACAGTTCCAATAATCAGGGTAATAACAATTTATTCTTCCTGCCCCAATAACAGAGACACTGGGGATCCCACAGCAGCCAAAGTGACCATTTGGGCAGCTATGGTCTCATTCTAGGTGTGGTGGGTGTGCCTAATCAAATGAGATCCGCTCCTGAAGTTCTTTTCCACAACTTGCCACACCTCACCACCAGATGTCAGGGTGGAGCTCATCCTGACACTGCTTACACTTGTCACTTCAGGGGCCTCAGACTATGGTAGCACCTCAGTCTCTTTTGTTCTCTGCCTGTGGCAAATAACAATTTACTCTCATGAGGACTCAGCTGCTTTAGTTTAATATGGAGTCAATATAGGGGTATCTGGATGAAATGTAATAGCCTGTGAAATATAGAAGATCAGACTAGATGATCTAATCATATCTTCCAGTCATTATGAAAGCTATGAAATCCAGCTGGAGGTAAGTGGAGGCAGGCAGGACACAGGGCCTGGTCCTCTTTGTTCTTTGAGCTGTTAATCAGTGTTTCCAGTAGTCAGGACATACCTAACAAAATGTGATATAGATGCAAGCATTTTATACCCATTTAACATCTATTCCAAAGCCACTATGCTTTTTAAATGCACTGTAGTAAATAACAGCTAAGAAGGGTCAGACATTTTATGAGTTTTCCCATGGCTTCCTGTTAATCACATACCATAGTCTCGCCTATTTTCTAGAGCCAGCAGTCTTAACAAACAGCCTGGTGTCCACCCACCTACTCTTGAGCAGAACAGTTGAGAAACTAGCTCTGAGTCTCCTGCACCACACCTATAGGATGGGTGGCAGTGATGGGCATCATGACAAAAACCTTGCTGGATAGATGCACAGAAGATTTGCTTCTTATTTCATACCTTTGCTGTTAATTCATTAGATACTTGATTATCATACCTTTAAAAATAGCGTGCAACCATGCTGATCTGGACTTTCAGGGATGTCACAGACATTTAGCTAAACAGGAGGGGTTGGATTATCAGGGGGCTTTCTGAATAAGTGATTCATAGATTCATAGATTCATAGATGATTCAGTGTGGGGTAGATAACTAAGGGCATGTCTACACTACAATCTTAAGTCAACCTAGTAATTACTGAGGTGGCTGATGTACACACTTCTATTGATGGTGCACATCCTCACCAGGAGTGCTTCCAGCGAATGAAGAGGGGCAGTGTGTGTGTGTGGGGGGGGGGGAGGGGGCTGAGAGCTCTCAGGGTCTCTGAGCTCCGCACATTCCCCCCTGGGAACCCAGCTGAACCCTGGGCTTCTGCGGCCCGGAGATCTGCACCTGGAGTTTAGTCGACTGCCATGCTCCCGGTGGGGACCCTGGGGGGTAGCCCAAGCCAGGAGCCTGGATGGCAATCCAGTTTGGAGCACAGACCCAGCAGCAGCCCAGCTGAGGAGCCAGGCTTTCTTGTCAGTTTCACTGCTCCACTGCAACCACAGCTGATGTAAGGAAGGCAGGGTCTGCATTGACACTGTGTCGCCTCAACTACGCCGACATAAGCCCCACGCCTCCTGGAGGGAGGTGGAGTTATGATGTTGGTGTAGTGGGGCACTTACATCAGTGGAAGCAAGGCTGTAGTGTGTACATAGTTAGGTTGACATAAACTGCCTTATGTTGACCTAACTGTAGTGTAGACCAGGGCCAAGATTTGGGTAAGGAGGAGTTTTAGTTAAATAGCAATTATTTCTATGGTCAGTCTTTTCCTCCTACCACTTAGCAATCAGAACAAACATTAGTTTTAGTACCTTAAATACAGAGCATTTTCCGTTCCTTACAGAGTTCTGAAATAGTTTGATAATTATAATTAATTTTATTGAAGCACATTCCCCATAATCCCACTAAAGTGTTGTCATTTATTAGAAAAATATTAACAAAGCTTATAACCTAGTCAATTCACGCATACATTTCACTCTCACCTCCCAATCCCTGAGGATCTTCATTGAAAGACGTAGCTTTTTCTCCAGTAGGATGTTGTTAAATTTTCCACAATTACTTGTTGCTGTCGTCTCACCGACCTGACTGCAAACCCAGAACAGATTTTGGTGAGGGATTTACTACAATTTTCAGCAGTGAATTTAATTCAATCAGATTTTATTTGCCCAACAATCTATACTGGTGGTAGGAGCCCTAGCCTAGGATATCTGTCAGGATTGTTTAACATCTGCTTAGGCTAGGGTTACATACTTGGCTGGGTTGTTCACTGTGTCGGTCTGTCATTACTGTCCACTCCTGGTCTGGTGGCAGGTTGCTTTGTAGTACAGTAAATAATGCCTAATTAAAACAGACTTGTTTTGAATAAATTAAAACTCCGACCAGAACCGCCATTCTGTATGGTGGTGAGTTTTCGATCTGTTAGGCCACTGTGCCAGATTTAGGGTGTTCTCTTTTTCTCAATGCATTCAGCTGCATTTACTCCTTTCTCTTGGTTTTCAGTAACACTTGGACACCATATGGCAATTGCCACTTCATTACTGTTGTAACCCAGCAAATCATTCAGGCTCAATAAATGGAAAGCCGAGTTCAGGAAAAGTTCAGCTGTAACCAGCTGTAGGAGGTTGTAAGCATTTCTCCGAAATTTATTTTCCCTTTTAATCCTACTGCCATTCGATTTAAGTCACACTGACATACAGTAAATAGCAGAATAACAAGTGAAGGAACAATATGTCTCTTCAGCCCTAAATGGCATTGCTCCCAGGATGACTTGGGGAGAAGAGGCAACGTGGTTTGTGATGTTGATAGTGAAATAATTCATTGACGGGGATATGCACTCAAGGTGGTTCAAAGGCTGAAGTGGAGCAGGAGGGTTTTGCATTGTTCTTCTATGCTGGGGTAGAAATGTACACCCCAGGAATAACGAAAAAGAGTTAATCCAGAGCAGCAAAGACCTGTGTGTGCTGGATGTACATACTGGGGCTGTGTGACATTTTTTGCACTAAAGGGGTTTTTTTTAAAAGGGGTGGGAAATGCAGATTTAGCAATATGAAAACAGTCGGTGAATCTCTGTTGATTTTGCTAAATTGTTTCAGTTTAAAAAAAAAAGAAACACCCTAAAAAAATTCTGAAAAATTGAAATGTTTAATTTTTCAACACTTTTGAAATGAAACGTGTTGATTATTTGGTTTGAAATGAGTTTTCATTTCAAAGTTTCCTTTTATTTATTTTTTTTAAATCAAAAGCATTTTAAAGAGGACGAAATCTAAACAAAACATTTAGTTTGACATGAAATTACTTTGTTTCTTGATTTATTTTTATTTTTTCAGAATGGCCAGCCAACCAAAACATCCATTTTTTCACCTAGCTCTAATACACACCGACTTGAGTTTTAATAATGGATCTGTGACATTTAAAGACCTGAGGTGAAATCTTGGCCCCCTTGAAGTCAATGGAAGTTTTACTATTGATTTCAATGGGGCCAGAATTTCATCCAGGGATTCTAGGATTTCTTTGGGGAGCAGAAATCAGAACCAACAAAAATGTGTGCAAATTACAAAGCAAGACAGTGCTCTTTCTTTGTTGTAACCCTTCTCCCAGCTGCCTCCCCATCTCTTTGTCTTCACTTGCTGTATTATGTCTATATCATTACACACAAAGAACCTGTACCTGTAGAATCTCAGACTGTCACCTCTTTGGGGCAGGGAGCTATTTTAGATAGTTGGAAAGCAACTAGTAATGCTGAATTAGTGATAAAGCTGAAAGTCAGCATTAAACTTCTCCAGCGCATCTTATGAAAATAATACCCCTCAGATCTGTGTAGTAAGAAATTAAACACTAGACAAATAAAATTGCAGATAATAAAAAGAATATGTTTTTTCTCTGAAACATGTCTGTGGAGTCTACAAACCAATACCAGGACAGAAGATGCTGGCTTGAGAAAGGAGGTTTCCCCTTCCCCCCATTAGATCTGGTGTTTTTAGCTGTAGCTTGGACACTGGCAGGCAGGCACACGCAAGCCGTATGGCAACATCTGCCATTCAGAGTTCAAACATGGGCCCCTGGCCTGTTCCTGCAGAGATGTGGCCCAGGCATAGCTGCTTGGCTTCCTCTTTCTGAGTGTGTCACCCAGCAGTATTTATTATAGCTCCTCAGAGGATTTCCCTCCCAGGTGTGACAGCCCATCCTCTTCCATGGAGTGGGGGCAATTACTTTCCATAGGGCTTAAGTGATAAGGCAGAAACCTATGGATACTGCTTCCTTCTGGCATCCCCTGCTGCTGACAATGGGAATGACAAGAAGTGTTAGGGTAATATGCACGTCAAGGGTATGTTACATGTCCCTCCAGCAGTTAGCTCACGCAGAGGAGAATAGCCTACCACTGGTGCAAAGTAATGGAGTTATTCCTTTAGTTCACACAGTAGAGGGCTGTCCTTTTTGAGGGATACAGGCTCCAAATTAATGTGTGTGGGGGGATGGGAGGTCAGTGGGAAGAAGGAAGTGTATTACATGCCATAGTAAAATTGCCTTTGTAAAATCCACAGAACAAGCCCAGAAAGCAGAATAATTCCTGCTGCTTTGTCAGGTCTTTGTGTGGCTCCAGCTTAGGGGGCACATGTGTAACCCACATGCTTGTACTCCAGCAACTGATTTGTTGTTAAGTCTAAAGAGGAGAGAGAGGCAGGGGGAAGGAGTTGTGGACTTGAGCTGAATTCTCTGTCTTTGCACACGTGCGCAGGGCAATGGGCAGGGGCCCAGGTATCTAGATCAGTGGCTCTCAACCTTCCCAGACCACTGTACCCCTCTCAAGAGTCTGATTTGTCTGGCGTACCCTGAAGTTTCACCTCATTTAAAAACGACTTGCTTACAAAATCAGACACAAAAATACACAAGTCTCACAGTCACGAGTACTGAAAAATTGCTGACTTTCTCATTTTTACCATATAGTTAGAAAATAAATCAATTGGAATATAAATATTGTACTTACAGTTCAGTGTGTGGTACATACAGCAGGATAAACAAGTCATTGTATGAAATTTTAGTCTGTACAGACTTGGCCAGTGCTTTCTATGTAGCCTGTTGTAAAACTAGGCAAATCCAGAGATGTACTCACTGGATGACCTCTGCATACCCCAGGAGCATGCATACCCCTGGCTGAGAACCGCTGCTCTGCAGGAGAGGGTATGGTCGTTACCGCGTATGCTTAGTAGCTGTCTGGGAAGCTATGCAGAGGGTTTCCTGTACCGTGGTTAAGCAGATTAGCAGACTCCATGCGGCCACCGGCTGTGAGCTGAGCTGACCAGAGGTCAGTGTGGAAAGGTGATAAATAGAGGAGTTAGAGCCAGCCCTGTGAAGTCAGACGCTGAACAAGATAAGGCCAAGATGTGTCTGCTGGGAGAGCTGTGTCCCAGAACCTGAGCCACTTTGGATCCAGACTCCAGCCTCCCTCTTTTGCTGGAAGCTGAGGGCACCCTGTTGACTCCAGGCCTGGAATTGATGCTGGCCATGAGGCTCTTAGGGCTCCTTTTGCTGAGGCAATGCTGTGGCCTTCAGAGGGAGCCATGGGGCTGCCTTTCTCCTCTGGCTCTGAGGAATCCATCCAGGTGATGCACTGCAAACACTGAGAAGTCATCTCTATGTATGTCTCCGTGCATGCTGGGGGCGCCTTCTGTGATGGTTTTGGGGACCTGGTTCTACAGCTTATGAATTGTGGCTAATGTGATGGAGCTGCTGTTCTGAAAACTGCTGCATCACAAATACCCTTCTGTACATGTGCCCACCATGCCCGACCAACCCAAAAGAATGTCTTCCCCCCACTGAGGACAATGGAGAGCAACTCTTAACAACTGCTCAGAGAGCTGTGAAGGGAATGTGTTGGAAGAAGATGCTTCCTCCTCTTATGTGGGGTGGGGAGGGAAGAGCAGTGGAAAAGCCTGAAACAGAACAAAGGAAGCCCGGTGAGGGCAGGACCACTGTGTAAACAGACCCACACAGTCACAAAGGGGGGGAGGGGTGAAATAAGTTGCAAGTTGGGGCAGGAGGAGGGAAGGGAATGGCTGGACCCAGGACACAAGAAGTGAGCTGGCTCCATGTTGCAGGAACCCAAGCCATGCTCTGCGGCAGAGGGAAGTGGATGGCTCTGACTCCAGCCCAAAGGATGCTGTGGAATGGCGAGGAAACTGAGGCAGGGTTTGTTGTTTTGTATGGATCTCTGTGTCTCTCATATTAGGAAGTATAAGAGCGAATCATATGTTAAACTCTGGGCACAGTGTCTTGTGTGTAATGTGCTTCACAGTAGCATGTGCCTCCTGAGAGAGTTAAATGGCAGACCAGAAGTGGAGTTCTGGGAGAGGGTGTGTTTAAGCTACAGGGGGGTCAGCAGAGGCTAGGCAGTTGAACTACAGCATCCAAGCTCTCAGGAAGGGGTGACAGGATCTGCACCCTAAGAGGTGTGCCTGGTGACCCCAGGAGTGGGGCAGCGTATGGTTGAGACTCTGGGAGGCATAAAACACCCAGGATCCTGAGGCTTGGATTCCCCTCACAGCAATCTGGAGGGTGGCCAAGAGGAGGAGCTCAGCTGGCTCTGTGGCACCCTGCACTGCAATTTACATAGCAGCAGCAGAGTGGGGCAGATGTCTGTGTAGAGGAACACCACAAAATAACTCTAGGAAGTGTTCACAGGTATACCAACTGCTGGTTGCAGGTGTTTACTTGCACACGGTTATTCCTTAAGGAGCTTCAGTAGAGAGGTGGGCTGAGAGGAGTTTATCAGCTATACATAATATAGCGTCCTCATAACTCACCATATGTGCACTTCACATGAGTGTCAGATCCATGCTGGCAAAATACCTAGAAGAGCCACAGTTACTGTAAGGTCTTTAAAGACATCACCTTTAAGGATGTCGATTTTGATTGTGAAAGGACATGAGCTCACTGGCCTGGTGCAGTTCCTGTTGGCAATCATGTCACCCTCTGAACTCCCAGTTGTAGCTTCTACTGGGCCGTTCACTCTTCACTTGCTGTTCTTCTGGGGAGCGTTGCTAAGAGGGGTTGACAGTTTCGTGCCATCTGCTGGAGAGATGGCTGAATTTCAGCTGTGGTTCAAGTGAGCCTCATCGTCATCAGTCTATGGACTGCTGTGTCGATGTCTGAGTTTTCCAAGCTACCTAAGAGGGGGATATTGTTATATCTATGGCATACATGCGGAGAAGATAGATAAAAACAAAAAAATACTCTTTCGGGAAGGTGGCAGCATAACATTACTGAGAATCCAGAACTCTACCACAAAAGAACCAAAACCAGAGAGAGACAAAGTAGGCTGCTCCCTCAGAGAGCGAGACACAGCTCACCCCACCTTGCTTTAGGCTGTCGCTGCAGCCTGACTGCTCAAGGCTCAGAGTGAACGTTTCCCTCCAGAGCTCCCTTGCCTGCAGGCAGGACCAGGAAACCCCTTACCACTTAAAGTGGTTCCTTGTCATTTAACACAGTTTTCAGTACACCACAGATGGGTTTTCATCCAGCCTAGCCTTTCTGAAGTATCACAGTCCACTGTAAAGGGGGAACATTATCATTATTATTCATATTACCATAGCTCCTAGGAGCCCTACTCATGGACCAGGACCCTTTGTGCCAGGTGCTGTACAAACGCAACAAAAAACTGGTTCCTGCTGCAAAGAGCTTCTAGTCATAAAGTGAAGCTGAGACCAACTTGAAACTGGCCTATATCTGTAACAGATAGCTGTTTACACACACAAACAAAGCAATGGCATTTAAAAGTAGTTCCGTTAGTTGAAATATCTTTGGGCTGAAACCCCCCGCCCCTTTGCAGCCTACCTGGGAAGGTATGTAGGGTCTGAGCATAGGTCAGTACTGTCCCAAAATGTGTGTTCTTAACTCTGACTAGCGAACCTGGGTTAATGTAGCAGCAAAGAAACAGCAACTTGGCTTTTAACCTGGGTTCTCAGCTGGAGTTAAAGCCTATAGGGAGCCTGGGATTGACCCTGGGGTCTAAGCCGAGTTGTCGCGTCTTTACTGCTATTTTAACCCCGCTTAGCCAGCCTGAGTTGAGAACACCCCCGCTTTTGCAGTGTAGAGACACCCTGAGTGGCGGGGGTCAGGCGCCGTCCGCTTGCCCCACTCACAGGTTGGCACAAAGTACCCGGAGGGGAGGGCACGCAGCAGCCCTCTCACTACTCCTTTAAAACAGCACGTGGGTGTGCACAAGGGAGCCCTCTCCTTGCCCCCAGCCTGCCTGCGCCTCCTTTGCAGCTTTCAGCACTACTGGCTGTGACCTCCGGGGGCGCTAGCGTCAGAGTTCTGCCGGCCTCCCGGGCACATCCGCTAGCGAGGAGGCTCCCCACTCACCCTTTCAGCCAGGGCCACAAGTAAGCATTTTACAGGGGGAACTTCTTGCAGCAAGAGCAGCGATCGCACCTGTAAACAGTCACCACGTCCCCTGTCCCTTTTGTGCAGTACTCGTAAACCCCAGCACTGGAGGAGAGTAAAGCAAGTGAGACCAGCGGGGGGAAACCTTGCTCATTTCAAGTCGGTGTGGCTCTTAAACAGAGGAACACCCTACCCTCACTCACCGTTTATATACGTCGGGTGGAATCCTATTAGGGCCAAATGCGGCCAGACTCTGACTGCCCCCAACGGCCATTGGTATCCGTGGAAATTCAGGGTGCCAGGGCCGGATTAACCTCTTGTGGGCCCCCGCCAGGCTTCTGCACCAGACCCAGGCGGGTCAGCTCCGAGGATGCAGGTGGGGCCCCACAGGTGGTGGGAAGCAGAGACTGCCCAGAGCCGGAGGTGCACTGGTGTCCGGCCAGGGGGCAGAGAGGAGCAGAGCGGTGGGGCCGAGGAGGCAGCAGGCAGGCAGGCCAAGAGAAGCAAGTGGTGGGTGCAGGAAGCCAGAGGGGTCTCGGGGTGCAGTGCAAGTGGAGCAGGTATTTTGTATGGGCCCGGCTCTATGGAGCCACTGGAGCCATTGTAAACCCAGGACTGCAGGGTGCTCATCACCTCCCAGAATCAGGCCCATATGCATTTGCGTGTGTACAGAGTAATGATACCAGGCTGTGGTATGTGGCATCAGGGAAATGCAGGCATGGTATCATTGCATCGATCCTTTCTTCCTCACCAGCCTCCCTGCCCCTCATTCTCCTTCGTCCGTATTCCCTATCTTCTTTGACGGTGAGCATTGTTGCGGTGTTTGAGTGCCCACCTGGGAAGCTTGTATGCGCTGGGGATGCATTGCCAGTCTGTCTGCCCTGCTGATCAAGCTCAGATCACACCTGGCACATTTAAAATTTAAAAGTTGCATTTAAAATACATCCTCACCTCAGAAAGGATAACAACGAAGGGCTGGGCATTAAGGGAAGTTTTACAAGCAGGGTTTGACGGCTGGCTGATCCCTTAGCATTATTTGCTTTTGCCACTAGATGGTGAAATAAGTAATCCACGCATGCACCCAAGCCTCATAACATCTGCTGCGGAGCCTCCTGGCTCGTGAAATGACTCCAATGTGCTCTGCTCTCTGGGAACCTGCAATTTCAGCCAATTATCCTTTGACGTTTCAGATGTCTCAGCAGCTGCTGCATCAGCACCCACCTGGCTCTTTGATCTTTGTAACCCTAAAGCTGCCAGGCTTGATCTAGTGAAATGGATACATTGGTGCTAAAGGTGGATAGAAAACCAGTGTGAAATGAATGCTTATTTCAGTGGTCCCCAATGCGGTGCCCGCGGGCGCCATGGCGCCCCGCGGGGCATTTATGTGCATCCGCCTAGTGACACGGTGTGAAAAGTAGTGCCCAGCAGGGGAGATAAGCCGCGGCCCCGTGCCTGCCAGGGACAGAGAATTCCGGGGCTGCAGGCTGCGGGCGCCTGGTGTTCTCCGTCCCCGGCAGGTGCGTGGCCCCGGCTTCTCTCCGCACTGCCCAGAACTGCCAAAAAAAAAGAAAAAAGAAAAACCGCTCGGACTCTGCCGCCCCAAGAATGGACAGAATGGCGTCCCTTAGCATGTGATGCCCCGGGCACGTGCTTGCTCCGCGGGTGCCTGGAGCCGGCCTTGCACGTGGGTATTCTTCCACAGCACGGATACTGCTGTTTTCTCGTGCTTTGCGATTTTTTTTTTTTCACATTTTGCCCCAAAATGAGGGATTCAAATAAAAGACACCATACGTATTATTTCAGCGCAGAGTGGGAAGAATCCTATTGTTTTACTGAAAATAAAGGGAAATGTGTTTGCTTATTGGGTGGTGGGACTCTTGCAGTGCCAAAAACACAGAATGTCGAACGCCATTTCCAAACTAATCACGCCTCTTTTGACATTGGCCATCCACTTAAATCTGAGTTGAGAAAGGAGAAAATTAATCAACTCAAATCAAACCTATCTGCCCAGCAATCTGTTTTCACTAGACAAGTGGTAAAGTCCAAAAGTGCTACTATGGCTTCCTTTAAAATTGCTCATCTGCTCGCAAAGAAGAAAAAACCCTTTCAAGATGGTGAATTGTTGAAGGAAGCATTTTCAACTGGTGCTGATTGCCTGTTTCAAGGATTTCCTAACAAGCGTGAGA
This sequence comes from Eretmochelys imbricata, assembly GCF_965152235.1. Classification (NCBI taxonomy): domain Eukaryota; kingdom Metazoa; phylum Chordata; order Testudines; family Cheloniidae; genus Eretmochelys; species Eretmochelys imbricata. Next base: position 116,059,303 of record NC_135578.1, on the reverse strand, counting down.
TTTTGTCGGCAATACAAGACGTGCAGTTATCAGACAACACAGTTACGCGGAGGATACGTGCAATTTCAAGCAACATGCAAACTCAGCTAAAGGATGACTTGGAAATACGTGGCTGGTTTTCACTGCAGTTCGATGAGTCGACAGATATATCGGATACCATGCAGCTGGCAGTTATGGTGAGGATGGTATTTAATAACTTCACCATAAAAGAAGAGTTACTAAAAGTATTGCCCGTGAAAGGGCGAACAAAGGATGAGGACCTGTATAACTTACTCAAATCATACGCAACATCAATTAGCATGCCACTACACAAGCTGTCTGCGATCACCACTGACGGGGCACCCGCAATGATGGGCAGTGCCAGTGGATTCATTGCACTCTGCAAGAAGAACAAATCCTTTCTGAACTTGATGTCTTATCATTGCATTATCCACCAAGAAGCTTTGTGCGTGAAAGGTCTTTCTTTTCAACACGTCATGAATGTAGTTATTAAAATAATTAACTCTATTGGAGCAAAACCTTTGAAACACCGACTTTTTAAGATGTTGATGATGATCTGATTTTATCTTGCATGCAGAAGTACGATGGCTGAGCAAAGGTAAAGTTCTGAAGTCCACAAATCAGAACGTGGAGCATCTAGAAGACTCCAGCTGGTTAATGGACTTGGCTTTTCTTGCCGACATCACTAACAAATTGAACATTTTAAATCTTGAGCTCCAGGGAAAAGACAAACATGTGGCTCAAATGATAGGTTCTGTAAAATCATTCAAAGCAAAACTGATCTTGTGGATGTCACATATGAAGACGAAAAGTCTCTCGTACATTCCCCAAGTCTGAAAAAAATGGTGTGTGACAGTGATTTTAACCCATCACCATTTGTTATCCACATTCAAACACTTCTGGAAAAATTTGAAAAGAGATTTCAACAGTTCACCATCATTGAGCCTGTAGTTGCCTTTCTTGTGAATCCTTTTACTTGCCAAATAGAGGTAACAGAAATGGCTACATCAATTGCGAGTCTCATTCAAGTAAGAACAGAAGACGTGGAACTGGAGATTTTGGACCTTCAAAATGATATTGTTCTAAAATCCTGCGCAACAGACGAAAACTTTTGGAATCTGGTTGATCGAAAAACGTTTCCTGCCGTAAAAAATGTAGCATACAAAATAAAATCTTATTTTGGTTCCACTTATCTATGCGAAGTTCTGTTTTCAACAATGAGCATCATAAAATCAAAATACGCATCTCGGCTTACAGATGCCCATCTTGACGATTGTTTACGAAAGAGAATATCATCCTCCTCTCCCAACTACGAAAAATTGGCTGAAGAAATGCAGTGCCAGAAATCACAGTGACTTCATTAGAAAAGCCACATGAATTAATGACACCTATTTTCCATTAAGTGCTGATGAGCACGTATGATTAACTTGGGTTTAACTTTTTTTCATATTTGTTTGTTTGTTTATTGAAATCCAGATACAAGTAAAAATACAAAGAATATTTTTTAATTAACCATAACTGGCTATCTATGGTAAAGTAAGAATAATAAATATATTTGGACCAGCAGTTCAACAATGTTTTATTTATAGGACTGGAATATTACTAGCCTCACTTTCTGCTACAGCTAGTCTAAATTTTTCCAAAAAACTGTCCAATCAAAAATAATTTTATTTTTTAAAAATAAGTAAGATGAAAACGTTTATGATATTTATTTTGTAAAAACTCCTTAATTTTTCTTACAGGTAGATAAAAAAGAGCAAATTCATATGGTAAGGTGAAAGAGTAATTGCCGAATAATTTAATTAATACCTTTTACATGTAAAATTACCTTTTTTATCTTATGGATTCATATATTTTGCAATATTAAATATGATGATTTTCGTATTATTTAATGTACAAATACAAAATAAGCCTTGAAAAATTGTTGGTGCCCACCACACTCTTCTGAAAATATGAATGTGCGATTGGCCACAAAAGGGTTGGGGGCCACTGGCTTATTTCAGTCGATCGCCTCACGCTTGTTTGAGATAGTTAATAGTAACGTGTTGTCTTTCTGCCTTTCAGTGAAGTGATTCTGAGGCCATTTATACAAGGCATATGTTATCTCCTGCCCCCTTTCATGCAAGATTGACAGCCTGGGGATCCATCCTGGCTCATGCAAGTGGTCATGCTGATGTCAATGTCATGAATATTCTATGTTCCATCTGCTAGTTTAATTTTTCGTGTGGTGTTGGCTATGCAGTTCCCGAGGGTTGTTTCCAGCAGGAGCTGTCTTGCAGGAAGGAAGAGCACAAGCTCCAGGTGGCACCATTCACTGCTACTTAACAGAGGTAATACAGGTGATGCTAAGCCTGTTGAAGTTAACTTCTGGCCATGCTGAGTTCAGCGCCCCTGCCTTAGAACAGGGGGGAGGGAATCCAAGTGGAAAATTGAAGTGGATTAAAAACCTGAGCTTAGGGGAGAGACAATCAGGGACTGCAAGGGGTGCAGCAGATTGTCTCCCCAAGTCCCAGAAGTGGGGTGCCGGGGTTAAGCAAGGGCTACCTAAGCCTTAGGTACGACAGATGGGTGCAGATTGTTCATTGTGTTTGAAAAAAAAAACAAACCCCACCCTTTCTTGTTATGCTTTGTCCGGCTGGTGACTTTAAATAACACTTTGTTTTTGGAAAGGCTGTTTCGTTACACGACTCATGCCCTCGCCACCACCCCCAAACGGGAGAACCACAGGGCAGCTGAATCCAGTCCGTCCTGCTGAGCAACCATGGTGCGTATTCAGGGTGCTGCACTACAGAGCCCCCGTAGGAAGAGTGGGAGAAGGGCGGGACTCCTCCCCAGAGAGGTGAAGGCTCAGGGCGCATGTGTGCGTGCGCATTCAGAGAGACTGAGCCTGGTCTACACTTAAAATTTAGATTGACACAGCTGTGTCCGTCAGGGGTAAATTCACCCCCGAGTGCTGTAGCTATGCTGACATAACTCCCCAGCGTAGACATGGTCGCTGGAAGAAAGGTTCTGTCAATGGGGGAGGGATAGCTCAGTGGTTTGAGCATTGGCCTGCTAAACCCAGGGTTGTGAGTTCAATCCTTGAGGGGGTCATTTAGGGATGGGGGCAAAAATTGGGGATTGGTCCGGGGTTGGACTAGATGACCTCCTGAGGTCCCTTCCAACCCTGATATTCTATGATTCTGTGATGTAGCTACTGCGGCATGGGGAGGTGGATTACCTACAAAGATGGGAAGACCCCTTCCATTGCTGGAGACAGCATCTATGCTACTGTGCTACAGCGCCATAATGGTGTCACCGTAACACCCGCAGTGTAGACAAGCCCTGATAGTGGTCCAAATGGAGCTAACCCTGACCTCTGAGGTTATTCATGTCAAAGTTCTGTGACACCTTATTGTCTAAATCAAAAAGTGGGTGGGGGGGAGGGCGGAAAGAGAAGAGAAATGAACATGTTGGAGTTTTTGGATAGAAATAAATACAGTACTAGAAAATAAATAAATGCTATACACTGCATCAATTGCACTTCTCCCCTCACTGAGCTATAATCGCTGCCCTGGATCTTTTGCTATTGGCTAACACAACTGCTCCTTTCTTCTCCTGCCCTATATTGAGAAAATCCGTGATGCTCACTGCAAGCCCTGCACAATTAGGAATCCTGCCAGAAGAGGTGACCAAAGCCAGAAGAAACCCACAGGTATAGGACACTTGCCCAGAACAACAGAAAAGCAATTTATGAAAAATGCAAAGGGAAAGTAAAGAGTGGCAAAATAATAACTGATGTCAATCTCTCAGCCTGCGTGTCCCAGGCAGGCTCCTGTGTTCAACTTTTTTCAATGCAATGGTAAACGGACTCGCAGGAGCAGGTAATGTTCAACATGGCATCGCTGCAACCTGCTCTAGTCTCCAGTTGTACGCGGGTCAGAGACAGGTTCCCGGTTTGCATATCAAAACAAAGAGATTAGACATCAGCCCAGAACACTACATTAAAAACTATCTCTTTGTACTGATTTATTCAAGTAATGGATAAAGTACATCCAAGCATGGTGGAAATACACTGCTACAAATAGGGCTCAGCGTCTAGACATGACTAAGCAAATAGTGTAAGATTGATATGAAAGAACTAAACCCAAAGCTACTGGTATAACAACAAACTGGGACCAGAAAGAACCATATAGTTTTCCGCTGCCAGGAGAGCACACCTGTAGCTTAATCCAGTGTCACTACCTTGTAAGAGTAGTGAGATCACGCAATGAAATGAGCAGGATGTGCAAAGATTGAGGGTTCACAAGCATGTAGAGTTTTTTCAAATTAAAAATGATCATTAAAATAACTTCCCACCAAAGCATCACACCCCTCACGGTCTCTGAAAAGAGGCCCTGAATTGAATGGAAAATCCTACACCACTGGTTGAGTTTTCCATTCGTTGTCTTCATGTGATCATGATCTCTGCTGTTCCTCTGCATTAACACCATCTCTGCCTCCTCCAGGGCATCTTGCCGACGTGTCATAAGCAAAGTTCCTATTGAAGTCAGTGGGAGGTTTGCCTGCGTATGGGTTGCAGGATCAGGCTCCAGGAGGGAAAGCTCACAAAAATCCTGTTTGCAAGAAGGAGCCTCCTGTTCCTTTTCCCATAGACTTCCACAGGAGAAACAGCGAGGCCAAACCTCCAATTTCCTGTGTGTACCTTGCCCATCTATCTTATGGCTGGAGGACTGAATGGAACATTCAGCCTAGTCGTGGAATTGAAGGGCAAAGGGACCATTGGGATCATCTAGCTTGACCTCCTAGTATAACACAGGCCAGAGAATTCCATCCATCCTTTATTGAGCCTAATAACTTGAATTTGACTATAGCACATCTCCCAGAAAAATAGCCAGTCTTGAGATAATGTCTTCAAACCATGGAAAATCTACCACTTCCCTTGGTAGTTTTCTCCAATGGCTAATCATTCGTAAAACATTTCTTAGCAATCTTGAACGTTTTCTACATGCTTTTCTAACGTCTGCTCTCTTCAGATAAATTCTGGCTCCCAATCCAAAGTCCAAAGGCCATTCTCCCATCTGTAATAACACTGTTTTCCCCCTGTGGCTAAGACCTGATTTGTACCTAATGTCTGGAAAACAATAGATTTTAACCCTTAACTATCAATTGTCATGTTCCCTTATTCCACAATCACGTTGTAATTCTGGAAACAAATATTTCCTGGAACTGATCATACAAACAGCACACATTTTTCGTACAAGTTGTCATTATTATTTCCGTGGAATATCGTACCATTCATGATTTGCTTTATGGCATTAGGTTAATAGATGGAAGACAGGTGGAGTGTTTTCATTTATTATAATCCTGGTTTAGAGCTCAAAAGCAGGCCAATGGCCCCAATTCACCTGTATTCTCTAGAAACAACCTCCTGATATAGTTTGTGGAGGAGACATATGTACCCTGAAGCTGCTTGCCTAATTAAGCAACTGGAATCAGTAGGTTTCAGAGTAGCAGCCGTGTTAGTCTGTATTCGCAAAAGGAATTTTTGAGCATAAGCTAGTGAGCTGTAGCTCACGAAAGCTTATGCTCAAATAAATTTGTTACTCTCTGAGGTGCCACAAGGACTCCTTTTCTTTTTGGAATCAGTAGTAAATTTTCACTTTGGTTGTGAGGCATGTAAAAGCATGTGTTCTGCAGCAGGATGGAGGCAGAGAAGTTGATCTTATGTTTGTAAAAAGGGTCTGAATGAACTCTGTCCTGACAGCTAGTTGGGGAGGAGGAGAAACTTCAGGAGCAAACTGTATTTACATGAACACACCAACTCTGCCTAGATATCCAGCAGATAGATCGGTGTTGCTCCAAGTGATCAACTTTGGTGCTTGGTTACAAATCGTTTTAGTACTGAATGCCAGGGTCGTGAAATGTTATCAGCGTTGTTGTCTTTATTGTATCAGTAAAGGGGAACAGAACTATCCTTCTCCTAGCCCAAATGAGGGGATCACCCTGTGCTGAAAGGATCTCGCTAAACCAGGGCCTTGAATGCCAGACCCCTGTGAAAGTAGGAGGGGGCGGGACGCTCCCTAAGGGTCCCCAGTCTGGTTTAACCTGTTCCTCCCCACTGTTCAAAGATTGAGCTAAATAGGCTCCATTTGGAGCCTTTTGTTATTTTAAGTGCTCAAAAGAGCTGACAATCACTTGTGATGAGACAGTGTCTCTTCCCAGCCTAAGAGCTGAAAATCACTAAGAGCTGGGTAGAACCTCAAGAGACTGACCTGCAGAAGGTGACCAGCGAGTGGAATGGCGACTGGCGAGGCGGCGAACGGAGTGGAATGAACAGCAGCCAGGTTGGCCAGCAGAGAGGAATGGCAGCTGCCAGGGTGGAGGAGGAATCATGGCTGGTGGAACGGCCAGTCAGAGCAAGCAAGGTGCCTTTTCCCCAGGTAGGAGGTGAACTCACACAGATGCACCTCTGAACCCTGGGTCCTCACTGATGAAGGACAACCATAGTGAGTGGGGTATGGTGAGGGAGCAGAGAGGGGCACAGAAAAGGAACTGTTGGTTATAGAACTGAGGAACATGAGGCAGAAGGCACTGCCCCACTCACTCTGGGATGGGTGTCCTGTTCACAGGTTTATAATTATGAATCCTGCTTGTGGCATTTTCCTTAATTAATGTTGGGAGACTTCCCTCCTTTCATTAAAGGTTTCTTTTCTACTGTCAGACTCTGTGCTTGCAAGTGGGGAGGTATCGCCTCTCAGAGGTGCTCAGGAATGGTGTGTGATTTTCCCAGGTTACTGGGTGGGGGCTCGAGATGGTTCTGTGTTGCATTGTTGAAGAAGAACACCTAGATCTTGAACCCGGCCCTGGTTGCTGCCGGCTCCACCTGGCAGAAGGACATGTTCAAAGGACACACCTTTCCCCAGCACCCTTGTAAGGGGTGTGTTATATACACAAAACAAATGCCATTGGAATGAGGCGGGAGAGGAGGAGTCAGCTGATGGCAAACCGCTTTCTGTCGCCACAAGGAATCAATAATCTTTGATTTCACTCATTAGCGTAAACAAGAACGTGTTCGGAAAAGTAATGGCCCCGCCTTCTGCCCCAGGTCTGCTCAGTGGGTGTCTTTGTGGGAGAGAGCTGCTTACTATACTGATAAAATCAAGCTCTTTTTGCCTGTTAGCTGTGTGGCACCACTCCAGCTATGGGAGAGCGAGATGGATTCTGGCCTGCCTTGTGCATCAGCCCCAAGCTGCCAGCTAAGTTCCAAGTGCAATGTCTCTACTATTAATATTAATATTGCCAGCCCCAAACCTTCAGGTATCGTGAGTCTGGTTCCAAAATACTATGCTATAAAAATCACAACATTTTTTCTAAAACAATCACACATTTATGGTTCTTTTTTTTCTTTCCCTTCAGGTTTATGATCCTCAGAATGCACTTCACGTCTTCTAGCTTTTCTCCAAAAGGGCTGGAAACTATTTTTTTTTCTTAAAAAGTTGAGATTCTCCCTTAATCCCACCACTCCGTGGAGGTGAGGCTTTAAGAAAAACGCCAGCTACCGTGAGACTTGAGAGAGAATTGTGAGCGTTGATGACACTATCGTACTGATGGATGGGCCAGAAAGAACCCAGCTTGCCTTTCATAGCCCAAGGTTTCTTTACAGCACTGGCAGTTCGCAACTACCTTTTGTCTTGTAAATTGAACAAATCTGAGATATCTCACTGAGAGAGAATAAAAAGTGGATTCAATATTACAAAGTCCTTTTACAGACTCGGAGCCAAATTCTGCTTTCGGTTATAATGGTGTCAATAAAACGACAAAGAAACCTCACAAAAGCAGGATGGAGTCTTGGGTGTGGCGGATCTTTTCTCGCTCACTTTTCCTCTCCAATATAGGAATGACATGACAGGTGACCTAGCTTGAAGAACAGTGCAAATTCCAGCTGTGCAACTGGAACAAACCATTTTCTGGCTGCTGGTCTGTCCATGCTTATCTCTGTCAAGTAGTTTTATCTGAATGAAACATGAAAGTCCCTGGTTGCATGAAGTTGTGGGATGGCTGGGAGTGGCGCTGTGTTATTGGCTGGCATGAGTTCAGAGCATATCGTAGGCAATCGGGTACCTGCCAAAGGGAACCAACAAAAACAGGTAAGCAATGAACTCTTCTAAATGTATTCTTCCTGCTGGGAACTAGTTTCGTTTGACAGAGAGCAGTCACACCTGGGTGTGTTTGGGTGTTTCCATCAGCATATTAACATTTAAACCAATTCTGGAGCAAATAGACTTAAATACATGATTAATGATTTCTAAATAGCTACATTACTTTGTCTTTGATCCTCCCTGGCTGTGAAAGGGTGAAATTTATTTCTAGCACCCACAAGGTGCTTTCTCCACTGAATCATGCTTTCCATGCACGGAGGGCTTCCATGATAGCCGTGAGTCTGGGGCTTTGCAGGCTGTGGATCCAGGCCCTGGCAGCTTAAATCCATCCAGGTCACTCTTGAGGCCTAGACTACACTTAACATTTAGGTTGACAGTAACTGTGTTGCTCCAGGGCTGTGAAAAAAAGTGATTAACTTTCAGCTCTCCTGACTCCATCGCTGGCTTTGCGAGAGATTTGGGCAAGTCACTTCATCTTTCTGGGGCTCAGTTTCCACCTGTGGTAAACAGGGCTTAGGACACACCCCTGGAGAGAGCGGGGTTTTAATTCACTTGCATCTTCAGTAGGACGGCGCTGCTCAAGGGCGAAGCATCACGATTAATAACCATTGTGACACTTGGATACTGAATTTTGTCCCGTTTCCATAGGAACATGCTGCATACCCGGCCCTTTATGGCTGGCCACACCTTGTGCATTCCCGTGAAGACTCCACCATGCGCTGTTTCCCCACCTCTGTATTGCCAGATAGTGAGTTCACCGATCAGATCTGAGCTCTTATTGCAAGTGGAGGGGGGATGACCGCTTCAGGGCAGGCGGGACCCAGGCTCGTGGATTCTGTGTTTCCAAGCCTGCGCTTGAGCATCCACGCTGCATTGTAAACCTGGGCTTACAGTTGCTGGACCGGGGTCTCCCAGTCATGCTAACGCACCCACTGCACAGACCTGACTCGGATCTGTGGCTTGAGCTGTGCCCACACGGCCAGACAACAGGGCTTGGAATCGAACTGCGGCAGGACTCAGATCCTCGCTGGGACCCCAGGCTTGAGCCCCTGCATGTTGAACCAAGTCAGACTGATTTGTGTGTGAACAGAAGGAGGGCTTGGGCTGAAACCTGAGTCTGAGCCTGGGCTTAGTGTGCAGTGGAGACATACCCAAAGAGACTTAGACCCCACCTCCCAATTCCCTGCGAATTCCAATGGGAGTTGGGCACCTAACTGCCTCATCCCCTTTGAAAATCTTAGCCTTTACCTGAGCAATTTTCAGGCCTGAAAAGACACTGAAAATTAGGCTTTAAGGCTTCCTACCTGCTAGGCTAGCTAGTGCCTGGACTACTGTGTGAGAATCGCTTTGACTACTGTTTGATTAGTAGCAGTAATGTTCAAGTCCCATTGAATCACGGATGTTAGCAGGTGGCCTAGGCCATCTCCCTGTAAGTGCTGGGTGATTCCCAATTGTACATTTTGGCCCAGATTCACAAGGGTACTTTGGCTAGTCTGACTTCCTGTATATCACCCCACACCCACACACTAAGCCTATTTGGTAGTACCTTCTGGTCTTCAGCTTTATGCATAGGTGCCGACTTTCCAACATGCCGTGGGGTGCTTGACCCGTGGCTCTGCCCCAGGCCCCACCCCCACTCCCCCCTTCTTCCAAGACCCTGCCCCGCCCTTGCCCCACTTCTTCCCACCCCGTTCCGCACCCTTTCCCCAGAGCGCTGTGCCCTCGCTCTTCCCCCTCCCTCCCAAAGCCTTCTGCATGCTGCAAAACAGCTGATCGTGGCGGGTGGGAGGTGCGGGGAGGGAGGGAGGCGTTGACCAGCAGGGCTCCTGGTGGGCAGCAAACACGGGGAGGCGCTCTGGGGGAGCTGATGGGGGGGCTGCCTGAGCACCCACCATTTTTTCCCCATGAGTGCTCCAGCCCTGGAGCACCCACGGAGTCGGCACCTCTGGCTTTATGTCTAGGAGACTGTGAACCAACTCCTTGATTTCAATGGGCATTAGGTTCCTAAGTTCAATTGTGAACATGGCCTATGTTCTCTAGTGTTCACTTCCCGGTGTTTGCACCATCCCACACGATGGGATTTCGTTTGCCCTCTTTTGGACGCTCTTGCTGTGTCAATCTCGCCCTCTCGGAATTTCACCCCCTTGCTGCACGCAGGCGGCAGTGAGAGGTGTGACTTACGACGCTTGTGCGCGGCCTAGGGAAAAGACTCAAGTGTTGGCTGGGCATCCCAAAGGAAATGGATTCACTGTCCCATGTGTTCAGCATGTCAATTAAATTAAAGCTGCATTACGCAGTAGCGCTAGCAGGGTGGCACTAAATCAATCTGAACAGGATGATGTGAACAGCTAAAAAGGGCAGGGATGGAGGAACTGTGCCTGGCTCGGAGTCACTTGCGTGCGCTTGGACCAGGAGACTGACAGCTCTGTGCAACACAGCTGGGCCTGGACATGCTTCCTGGGAGGTCACTGTTGCTTTTTCCAGGAAAAACAACAACAAAAAAGATGCGCTGAGTTAATAGCACAGCTTTAAAACCAGATCTTGTCCCGCTAGATCCTAGATGAGCTGCATAAGGCCAGCAGAGAGCTTGCCAGTGCAGTGTAGGGCGAACATAGGCATCCCCATGCTGCCGTCCCTCCCCACCCACTGGCAAGCCCCGCTGTGCCGGTTGTGCCAGGAGAGGATGGCACATGTCAGGGAAGGAAGGCAAGTGGTCATAATGCTGGGCCCTTATGGAGATTCTGGGCTACAATGTTGCCCCGAGGCTACTCTGAGAGGCTGCCTCACTTCGAGCAGTTTCTGGAGTTGTGCTCTCTTAGATTTTCAGAGGTTGTGACCTCTGCAGCAGCCCAGAATCAGGGCCTTCGGTGTTGTGTCACTCAGGAAATGCTTCGTAGAATCTCAGCCAGCCTTCCTGTGTGGCCTCGGGCAAGTCACTTGGCAAAAACCAAAACGCTATGCGCCTCGGTTTCCCCATCTGTAAAATGGCATAATCCTCCCTTTCTCTCAAACCTTGTCCATCACATCTAAGGATATTATAAGATATTGGGGTATGGACTGTCTTTTACTATGTATTTATACACTGCCTAGTAAAATGGAGCTGTCTGCTCATCTAGACTGCTAGGTGTTCCTGTATTATAAATAAATAATAAAGGTGTGGAAAGATTTCAATACCAGCCTCCTCCTTTATCAAGCAAGGAGCATGATGTGAATGCCTAGATCAATACACCCCACCTTTGAATATATTTGTTTTTAAAATAACACAGGGCTTAGCAAGGAGGGTATATAACAATAAAAATATCTTATGATCTTCCCCTGATCTTTCTCTGCTGTCTTCCACACACTCTCTCCTTCTCCCTGTATTTGTTGGCATCCTTTCCTGGGTTATGCCTTTGTTTAAATCGCAAGCTCCTTGTGGCAGGCATTTTATTTGTAATGCACCACAAACACTTGTGCAACCATGAACCATACCAGCAATAGCATCTCTGTTTGTAGGAAATTATGTGAACTGTATGTTGCTGTGGTTAAGGGACTAGAAACGTTAGTCTCTAACTGCTAAGAATTTCAATGAAAGCTGGGAGACTCAATTCCTTTGAGGATCTGGGCTTAAAGTCTTCTCAGTGCTCTGCACCTTCTCTTCAAAAATATAAAGCTGTCAGTTGTCATGTCTCCATGGGACAAAGAAATTAGAGTTTCTTCAGTTTGCAGGCTAGCTGGGATTTAGCCTTATTTAATAATCATAAAAAATGAAATTGTACTTACAATAACGTAATGTGGCCAGTAGGTGCCACTGTACCCTCGCTCTGTCCTTGGTGCTGCCTAGCTCAAGTCAGCCCAGTGCTCCTTACACAATATCCATTATCTGTAAAACACGTGCACTAATTCCGCACAAGCCATGCTAGCCTCCTTTAAAAACCAAACGAAACTGCCCTGTTCTGTTCACTCCCTCTGAAGCACCTGGCCCTGGCCACTGTCGGAAGACAGGATACTGGGCTCGATGGACCATTGTTCTGACCCAGTATGGCCGTTCTTCTGTTCTGTAAGTTCTCCCCCAGCCCTGTATCCCTTGGGCAACCAGCACTGCCTGGATGAGTATTGCTCTAGCCCAGGATTTGCTGGGCATGCTGGACTCTTTAGTTTAAAAGCTGGTTTCCATCCCATCTCACCTCTGACATCCTCCCATCCTCCCCACACAAACAAACTCTGCTGGGTTAAACAGAAGGAAGGAGCCTAACATGAATCTCCATCCTTTGGTTCGATGTGCCTTATTAATTTAACTTGTTCAGAAAAAGCCACTGAAACAATCAGGGGTGCTGGAACCATTTGTATTGAGGGGGGCTGAGAGCCATTGAACCAAACTGTAAACCCTGTCTGTGATGGAAACCACTTCCAGCCAGGGGGTGTGGCAGCATCTATGACTATTATTGGTAATTATTTGTATTACTGTAGCACCAAAAGGCCCCAGTCTGAGCCACGTTGTGCTAGGCACTGTAGAAATTCACAGTAAGGTTAGGTATGTCCACATTACAACAGCCTGGAGGTGTAAGTCCCAGGGCCAGGAGACAGACACCCTTGCTTTGCTGGAGCAGCATGGCTATGGTGACCCAGGCAGTGGCTTGGTCGAGCCTCCCCAGTAGGTAGCTGGGGGTGGGGTGGGACTGTACTTGGTGTCTAACCCAAGACCTCACCCATGCTGCTGCAACCATGCTGCTATTTTCATGCACTAGCTAAAGCAGAGCTCACATGGGTATGTCTTCCTGAGCTGGGAATTACACCTCCCAGCTGCTGTGTATTACACCTCCCAGCTGCTGTGTAGATGGACCCTAACCCCCCCTTCCCCATCCCCCCGAACAGTTTGCAATCTAAATGCAAGTATTACCCCAGCTCGCCCACCCAGCACTACACAGAGCAAATACTCCAGAGTAAAATTCTCTCCCCCCACAACCTCCCTAGGTTGTGGTTAGAGCAAAGCAGCGTCTCTGGGCATCTCTCCCTGGGCGTCTGAGTGGAATCGTTTCCCATCAGGCAGCACCCGAGAAATGGTGCCAGTTCCCTGCACCTCCCCACATTGCAAAAGCTGCATTCACAGCATGACAGCCCTGCGGGGCACCCCGGGCCACCCGCCTGGCAAAGGGGTGGTGGTGGCGGCAGACACAGCAAGAGGGGGGCTCCGGCCGGGAACCCCGGTTTGTTCTCCAGCTCCTTGCTGTACACGGTTAAAAAACGAAAGTGGTGGCGGCCGCTGGGCTGGGGGTGCCCTGGGGTGAAATACCTGCCCGAGCTGTGCTGGGCCCCTCGGGAAAGTGCTGCTCAGGGCAGGGGGTGTAACAGCCGCAGCCTCCTTCTGCTACCTCCCATGGAGAGATGGGCAACACCCTCGGGGATCAACACCCCTCGCACAGACACAGGGGAGCACTCCCCCCCCCCCAGGATCTCAACACCCCCACGCGACACACAGAGGGATCACCCCCCCCCCCCCCAGGATCTCAACACCCCTGCGCGACACACAGAGGGATCAACACCCCTCAGGACAGACACAGGGGAGCACTCCGCCCCCGCCCCCCAGGATCTCAACATCCCCACGTGACACACAGGGGGATCACACCCCCCCCCCCCCCCCAGGATCTCAACACCCCCACGCGACACACAGAGGGATCATCCCCCCCCCCAGGATCTCAACACCCCTGCGCGACACACAGAGGGATCAACACCCCTCAGGACAGACACAGGGGAGCACTCCGCCCCCGCCCCCCAGGATCTCAACATCCCCACGTGACACACAGGGGGATCACACCCCCCCCCCCCCAGGATCTCAACACCCCCACGCGACACACAGAGGGATCATCCCCCCCCCCAGGATCTCAACACCCCTCCGCGACACACAGAGGGATCAACACCCCTCAGGACAGACACAGGGGAGCACTCCGCCCCCGCCCCCCAGGATCTCAACATCCCCACGTGACACACAGGGGGATCACCCCCCCCCCCCAGGATCTCAACACCCCTGCGCGACACACAGAGGGATCAACACCCCCCAGCACAGACACAGGGGAGCACCCCCCCACCCCTGCACAGGATCTCAACCCCCCCCCCACCCCACCAGTGGAGATCAACAATCCCCAGCACCGACACAGGAGAGCAGCACCCCCACCCCCCCCAACACAAATACGCAAAGAGGATTAACAATTCCCCGTGGCCACAGGACACATATAGTGTGTGCACACACTCACACAACTCTCCCCCCCCACCCCCCGCTCAGCACACGCGCACGGCCCCCCAACACACACTCACTCTCTGAAACAGGTGATGAATAACCCCCGCCCCGCTCCGGTATTTCCTGCCCAGCCGCCCCTCTGCTGGTGGGTTGAGCCGCTCCCCACGGGGCACAGCCCGGCTTTGGTGCGGTGCCCGGGCAAGGGGGTGAGCTGGGGGAGGGGGCACGAGGTGTCGGGGGGGGGGTGGACGGGCAGAGCACCGGGGGCGCAGCGCTGTGTGTGAAGGGGCTGAATGGAGCGGGAGTAGGGCGGGGGGTGTGTGTGTTGTGTGAAGGGTGACCAGGGACAGGTGTGTGCGTGTGGGAAAGGTGACTAGGGAGGATTGTGTGTGTGTGTGTATGGATGGTGACCAGGGAGGGGTGTGTATTGTGTGTGAGAGAGAGAGAGAGAGCGTGTGTGAATAGTGATGAGTCAGGGTTGTGTGTGTGTGTGAGAGAGAGAGAGAGTGTGAATGGTGACCAGGGAGGGGTGTGTATTGTGTGTGTGAGAGAGAGAGAGAGAGCGTGTGTGAATAGTGATGAGTCAGGGTTGTGTGTGTGTGTGAGAGAGAGAGAGAGTGTGAATGGTGACCAGGGAGGGGTGTGTATTGTGTGTGTGAGAGAGAGAGAGAGAGCGTGTGTGAATAGTGATGAGTCAGGGCTTTGTGTGTGTGTGTGAGAGAGAGAGAGTGTGAATGGTGACCAGGGATGTGTGTGTGTATGGATGGTGACCAGGGAGGGGTGTGTATTGTGTGTGTAACAGAGAGAGAGGGTGAGTGTGAATAGTGATGAGGGAGGGTTTTGTGTGTGTGTGTGAGAGAGAGAGAGTGTGAATGGTGACCAGGGATGTGTGTGTGTGTGAATGGTGACCAGGCTGTGTGTGCACATGTGTGAGTGGTGATCAGGGAGGTGTGTGTGTGTGAATGTGAATGGTGACCAGGCAGGGGGGCGTGTTTGTGTGTGTGAATGGTGACCATGGAGGAGTCTGTGTGTGTGTGTAACAGAGAGAGAGGGTGAGTGTGAATAGTGATGAGGGAGGGTTTTGTGTGTATGTGTGAATGTTGACTAGGGATATATGTGTGTGTGTGTGTGTGTGTGAGAGAGAGAGAGAGAGTGTGAACGGTGGCCAAGGTGAAAACCAGCAGGATCTTATTCGGGGGATAAGGCAATAGGCTGCGTTTATTGTGCATACAGAAAGACTCAGAGAATCAGAGTAAGCAATCAGTTCCAGCTATAACATTCCATTCACTCACACATTCACACACACACACAATTTCTGCAAAGTTGTTCTTATAGTTACCAGCTGAGGAGTTGCTTGTGCCAAGTCACTGGCCAGGTGGCCTGGACACGAGGATGGAGCCGGGCCTTGTCAGATGCACATCTGATGCTCCTGGAAGTTGGTTGCAGAACCAGACCCAAAGTCCTCAGTCTTTTGGGTCTGTCTTTATAGGGATTCATCTTTTCTTTTATGGCTGAGAAAGTCATAATGTTGCTCTGGTCACCCACCAAAATGAGAGAGACAGATGCAGCCTAAGTTCACATCTCTATTGCTTTTTGAAGTTCTCATCCCTCTTGAATATTACACGTACACATGAACTAGAAACGTTAGTCTCTAACCGCTAAGAACTTCAGTGAAAGTTGGGAGACTCAATTCCTTTGAGGATCTGGGCTTACGTGTCTGTCAGACAAGTCCATGGGGTTTGCCTCGTTATGCTGTTCTCATGTTTAAAGTTTCAGAGTAGCAGCCGTGTTAGTCTGTATCTGTAAAAAGAACAGGAGGACTTGTGGCACCTTAGAGACTAACCAATTTATTAGAGCATAAAGCTTTCGTGAGCTACAGCCCACTTCATCAACGTTAGTCTTTAAGATGCCACACGTCCTCCTTTTCTTTTTTCATGTTCAAAGTGATAGTCAATCATGCAGATGACACAGCGATGACTGTTGTTATCTTGTTCTTCGCCCCCCACCCCTGTCCTTGGGGCAGTTGGGGGTGGATTCGGGTGTCCCCTCAGGATTATCGAGTTATCTTTCCCAGAGCATTCTTCGGCCAAACGGTCCTAGGTATCCTAAATCTGGTGCCTTGACCTTATATTACCCATTCAATCACACAACCACAATCACACTCTATTTCACTTAACATATATTCTATTACATCTACATTTTATTATCTATTCATTCTTTAACATAACCACTCTAAAATCTTTGGGGCGTGACAGACTTCAGTAAGCCTATTCATACCACTTGGGACACATGAAAAGAAAACAAGCAACATAAGAACACAAGAGTGGTGGGGTAAACAAATCTTTCTGAGCTCAGGGAAAAAGCAGTAATCTTATCGCTTTAGAAGAGACTTTTTGTCTTGGGGTGTGGCTTTTACAACTAACACAGACCTTGTCAACTCCTCTCAAGCATGCTGAATCTGTGCTTTCTAACGGTCAGGCCAAATCCGGGGTCTGTTCCTCGCATAGCTTCCCATAACATAAATGTATCAATCATTACTTTAGTCCAAAAAAGGGGTGTATGAGTGTGAATGGTGACCAGGGACACGTCTCTGTGTGCGTGCGTGTGAATGGTGAGCAGGGAGGGGTGTATGTGGCTGTGTGAATGGTGAGCAGGGAGGGGTGTGTGTGTGAGGGTGTTAGTGGTGAGCAGGGAGGGGTGTGTGTGGGACTGGTGACCAGGGAAGGGTGTGTGTGTGAATGGTGAGCAGGGAGGGGTGTATGTGGCTGTGTGAATGGTGAGCAGGGAGGGGTGTGTGTGTGAGGGTGTTAGTGGTGAGCAGGGAGGGGTGTGTGTGGGACTGGTGACCAGGGAAGGGTGTGTGTGTGAATGGTGACCAGGGAGAGGGGGGTGTGGATGGTGACCATGGAGGGAGGGACGTGTGTGTGAGTGGTGACCAGGGAGGGGTGTGTGTGTGTGAGTGGTGACCAGGAAGGGAGGGGAGTGTGTGTGTGGGGTGGTGTGAGTGGTACCAGGGATGGGTATGTGGGTGTGTGTGTGAGTGGTGACCAGGGAGGGGTGTGGGTGTGACTAGGGAGCGTGGTGTGTGTGAATGGTGACCAGGGAGGGGAGTGCATGGGTGTGAGTGGTGACCAGGGAGGGGTGTGAAGGGGTGTGGGGGTTAGTGGTGACCAGGGAGGGGTGTGGGTGTGTGTGGTGACCAGGGAGGGGTGTGTAGGGGTATGGGTGTGAGTAGTGACCAGGGAGGGGTGTGGGTGTGAGTGCTGACCAGGGAGGACTGTGTAGGGGTGTGGATGAATGGTGACCGGGCAGGGGTATGGGGGTGAGTGATGACCAGAGAGGGGTATGTAGGGGTGTGGGTGTGAGTGGTGACTGGGAAGGGGTGTGGGTGTGAGTGGTGACCAGGGAGGGGTGGGGGTGTGAATGGTGACCGGGGAGGGGTGTGGAGGGGTGGGGGTGTGAGTGCTGACCAGGGAGGGGTGTGTCGGGGAGGGGTGTGAGTGGTGACCAGGAAAGGATGTGTCGGGGTGTGGGGTGACCAGGGAGGGGTGTGTAGGAGTGTGGGTGTGAGTGGTGACCGGGGAGGGGTGTCGAGGGGAGGGGTGTGTCGGGGTAGGGGTGTGAGTGGTGACCGGGGAGGGGTGTGGGGGTGTGAGAGGTGACCGGGGAGGGGTGTGTCGGGGTGGGGAGGGGGGTGTGGGGTGACCGGGGAGGGGTGTGTGTGCTGACCGGGGAGCGGTGTGGGGTGACGGGGAGGGGTGTGCCGGGGTGGGGGTGTGAGCGGTGACTGGGGAGGGGTGTGGAGGGGTGTGGGGTGTCCGGGGAGGGGTGTGTGTGCTGACCGGGGAGGGTGTGGGGTGACGGGGAGGGGTGTGTCGGGGTGGGGGTGTGAGGGATGTGTCGGGGAGGGGTGTGTCGGGGTGTGGGGTGACCGGGGAGGGGTGGGGGTGTGAGTGCTGACCGCGGAGGGGTGTGTCGGGGTGGGGGTGTGAGTGGTGACCGCGGAGGGGTGTGTCGGGGTGTGGGGTGACGGGGGGGGTGGGGTGACCGCGGAGGGGTGTGTCGGGGTGTGGGGTGACCGGGGAGGGGTGGGGGTGTGAGTGCTGACCACGGAGGGGTGTGTCGGGGTGTGGGGTGACGGGGAGGGGTGGGGTGACCGCGGAGGGGTGTGTCGGGGTGTGGGGTGATGGGGAGGGGTGGGGTGACCGCGGAGGGGTGTGTCGGGGTGTGGGGTGACGGGTAGGGGTGTGTCGGGGTGTGGGGTGACGGGAAGGGGTGGGGTGACCGCGGAGGGGTGTGTCGGGGTGTGGGGTGACGGGGAGGGGTGGGGTGACCGCGGAGGGGTGTGTCGGGGTGGGGGTGTGAGCGGTGACCGGGGAGGGGTGTGTCGGGGTGTGGGGTGACGGGGAGGGGTGGGGTGACCGGGGAGGGGTGTGTCGGGGTGTGGGGTGACGGGGAGGGGTGGGGTGACCGGGGAGGGGTGTGTGTGCTGACCGGGGAGCGGTGTGGGGTGACGGGGAGGGGTGTGCCGGGGTGGGGGTGTGAGCGGTGACTGGGGAGGGGTGTGGAGGGGTGTGGGGTGTCCGGGGAGGGGTGTGTGTGCTGACCGGGGAGGGTGTGGGGTGACGGGGAGGGGTGTGTCGGGGTGGGGGTGTGAGGGATGTGTCGGGGAGGGGTGTGTCGGGGTGTGGGGTGACCGGGGAGGGGTGGGGGTGTGAGTGCTGACCGCGGAGGGGTGTGTCGGGGTGCGGGTGTGAGTGGTGACCGCGGAGGGGTGTGTCGGGGTGTGGGGTGACGGGGAGGGGTGGGGTGACCGCGGAGGGGTGTGTCGGGGTGTGGGGTGACGGGTAGGGGTGTGTCGGGGTGTGGGGTGACTGGGGAGGGGTGGGGGTGTGAGTGCTGACCGCGGAGGGGTGTGTCGGGGTGGGGGTGTGAGCGGTGACCGGGGAGGGGTGTGTCGGGGTGTGGGGTGACGGGGAGGGGTGGGGTGACCGCGGAGGGGTGTGTCGGGGTGGGGGTGTGAGCGGTGACTGGGGAGGGGTGTGTCGGGGTGTGGGGTGACGGGGGGGGTGGGGTGACCGCGGAGGGGTGTGTCGGGGTGTGGGGTGACCGGGGAGGGGTGGGGGTGTGAGTGCTGACCACGGAGGGGTGTGTCGGGGTGTGGGGTGACGGGGAGGGGTGGGGTGACCGCGGAGGGGTGTGTCGGGGTGTGGGGTGACGGGTAGGGGTGTGTCGGGGTGTGGGGTGACGGGAAGGGGTGGGGTGACCGCGGAGGGGTGTGTCGGGGTGTGGGGTGACGGGGAGGGGTGGGGTGACCGCGGAGGGGTGTGTCGGGGTGGGGGTGTGAGCGGTGACCGGGGAGGGGTGTGTCGGGGTGTGGGGTGACGGGGAGGGGTGGGGTGACCGGGGAGGGGTGTGTCGGGGTGGGGGTGTGAGCGGTGACCGGGGAGGGGTGTGTCGGGGTGTGGGGTGACGGGGAGGGGTGGGGTGACCGGGGAGGGGTGTGTCGGGGTGTGGGGTGACGGGTAGGGGTGTGTCGGGGTGTGGGGTGACCGGGGAGGGGTGGGGGTGTGGGGTGACCGGGGAGGGGCGAGTGGGGACGGGGGAGCGGGGTGCGGACGCGCGCAGGCAGGGCCGGTTCGCACGTGGGCTGACGCCGGCTGCTCGGCGGCTCCGGATTGAGCCCGGGGCTATAAAGCAGCCGGCTGCGAGGGAGGCAGCGCGGCGGCTGCAGGAGGCGGCAGGAGGCGCCGCTCCCCACCCCGCGCTCTCGGGCTGAGCCCGAGCCCGGCTCCGGACTGCCCGGCTCCGAGGGGGACGCCGCTCCGGCTCCGAGCCGCCTGCAGCTGGAGGGACCAGCTCCCGGAGAGCGACGGGGACCCCCCCACCTTGTGTCCCGCTCCTCGCTGCGCCGGCTGAGCCCCTTGCCTCGCCTCGCCTCGGATTTGCTTTCCTGCCGGACACTGCGGGGGGGGGGAGATCCAGCCAATCGCTTCCCCCTGGACAATCCCCCCCCCGCATCGCCCTCCCCCTTAGCTGGACCCCTTGATTAACGCGCCAGACCCTTCCCCGCCTGCCCTCTCCGCCCAGGTAAGGCGAACTTCGTTTCGGAGCCTTGAACAGGAACCGAGAACTCTTCCCAGCCGTGCGGACCCTGCTCTGGGCGTGGAGCTGGCGGGGGGGGGGGGGGGGAGGGATGGAAAGCCTCTGCCCCCCCAAAGCCGGCTGGAAATGAAGCAGATTTCACCACGGGGAGGGAGGAGCAGCCGCTTGCTGCTTATAAAAGACCCGAACAAACCAAAGGGCAGAGACGCTGCCCTCCCCCTCGCGCGGCCGCTCTCGCTCTAGGAAACAGAAGTCATGGGAGCCAGAGGCTGCTGCGGATTGAATTAAGCTTCGCCGCTCGCTCCGCTGGCAGGAGGCGACAGACCTGCCAGGTGCAGCGGCCGGCCCTTGAGTTTCTGGGTGACTCCTAGCAGGGGGCACGGCAGGCTCGGTTTGATGTTTAACCTGGAGAACCCGTTCACGGAGAGAGGGCGCTTCCTCTCTGCCATGGAGTACCAGCACCAGCTGGAAGAGGAGGGTTACCCGCCTCCTGGGGGCAACGGGAGCCTGAATGAGAGTGACGCCGGGCCGAGGGGAGGCACACCGTACCCCCTCCACACCACCCTCACCCTTATCAGCCTGGCGGGGCTGCTCATGCTCTTCACCATCTTCGGCAACGTGCTGGTCATCATCGCCGTCTTCACCAGCCGTGGGCTCAAGGCCCCCCAGAACCTCTTCCTGGTCTCCCTGGCCTCAGCTGACATCCTGGTGGCCACGCTGGTCATCCCTTTCTCGTTGGCCAATGAGGTGATGGGCTACTGGTACTTTGGCAAGGTCTGGTGCGAGATCTACCTGGCCTTGGATGTGCTGTTTTGCACCTCCTCCATTGTGCACCTGTGTGCCATCAGCCTGGACCGCTACTGGTCCATCACCCAGGCCATCGAGTATAACCTCAAGCGCACGCCACGCCGCATCAAGTGCATCATCTTCATCGTCTGGGTCATCTCGGCCGTCATCTCATTCCCGCCCCTCATCTCCATCGAGAAGAAGAACGGGCAGCAGGCCGACCGGGCAGCAGGGTGCAAGATCAACGACGAGAAGTGGTACATCATCTCCTCCTGCATTGGCTCCTTCTTCGCTCCCTGCCTCATCATGATTCTGGTCTACGTACGTATCTATCAGATTGCCAAGAGGAGAACCCGGGTGCCCCCCAGCAAGAGAGGAGAACACCCCAATAAAAGGCAAAATGGCTTGGCAGATAAGGAGGAGCTGCCGGCAGCAGCCAAGCTCAATGGGGAGAAGGTGACGGAGGGAGAAGGAGGGCAAGAGAGGGAACTCAATGGCATAGACATGGAGGAGACTTCCTCCTCGGAGCACAATGAGAACCACCAGTGCAGGAAGCAAGGGAGGCCCCAGAGATGCAAGGGCAAGACCAAGCTGAGCCAGATCAAGCCGGGGGACAGCTTGCCCAGGAGGATGGAGGAGGAGAGGAACGCCAAAGCGTCCCGGTGGAGGGGCAGGCAGAACCGGGAGAAGCGCTTTACCTTTGTGCTGGCGGTGGTGATCGGGGTCTTCGTCATATGCTGGTTTCCCTTTTTCTTCACCTACACGCTCACTGCTGTCTGCAAGAGCTGCTCCGTGCCCGACACCCTCTTCAAGTTCTTCTTCTGGTTTGGTTACTGCAACAGCTCTCTGAACCCTGTCATCTACACCATCTTCAACCACGACTTCAGGAGGGCCTTCAAAAAGATCCTCTGCAGGATAGACAGGAAAAGGATTGTTTGATGAACAGACCGTTTTCTGTCAGCTTGACTGGTGACTAAAGGCTCTCCGTGTGAGGGTGATGCACAGCTGCCTTCGGCTGGACTTGCAAGTGGGTAGTTTCCTCTGACATGCAGGTGAGACCCCTTTAAAAACTGAGATGAAACTATTAAAACACCAAGCAGCAGCAACAACAAAGCAAGCAAGGGAAACACACAGCCTCAGCATTTGGGTTTCCAAGTGGATCATTTCTGGCTTTGGATGGGGTCATGACTTATAAGCTTGACTCTTTAAAAATGTCAATGAAATTCAGAAATCAACAACAAAGAGAAAATACACAGGCCCACATGAACTATTTTGTGGATGTATAATTAACTTTAAACTTCTTGTAAAAATACAGTATTCCATCCCTGAGATCCCTCTGCCTTAATTTTTGAAAGGCAGTCAGCTTTGAAACTATGCTTTAAATAGTCTTGACAACTTGAAGCATAAAACTATTGGAGCCATCTCCTCAACCCTGCGGTTCAATAGTATTACCAAGATTTCCAATGTGCTATTGGATTTTTGGCCATAAAGCTTGTAAGCGCAGACCTGACCATATTAGAGAATATTTTTCTGTACCTGATTCTGTTTCCTTTTTGTGCTCTCTATTATTTAGTATTGCTGAAAAGGTAACATTCCTCTTTCTGCTAACTGAAGAAAAAAAAAAAAAAAAAAGAAAGACTTAACAGTTTCACAATGCAATCAGAACTGACCTAAATGATTGAGAACAATGAACTCATTTTGCTTGCAAGGTGATGCTCGAGAACAATCATGTTCTTAAAGAGTTAATAGAAAGTAACATCCCGTTACCACGGAAATGTGTTCAATGCTAACTTGTTTTCCCCACCCCTGATTGTAAATAGATAACATTTTAAAGTAAATATCAGGTTACATATCATGTTATCTGATTTGTATTTATTTTTGACATTTTAATTCCTGCTGGGTTTCCTGCACACAAAACCGGGTTTCATGCACAAAAGCAGTTCTGCTTTTTTGAGTAACCTAAGATTTAAGTTTTTAATTTTCTAGTTTCATCTTCAGTGGAGACTGGCGAACTGTCCGTTTTTTGATCTGAATCTTATATAGGACAACCCTTTAAAACAGGAGAAACTTACATACAGTTTCTCCTATATTTTATAGTGTAATTATACTTTTTAAAAAATGTGTAAATATCATATTGGAATGGGAAAGAAAGAGTTACTTCTGAAAAAGTGGTATTTTATCTATTATAAAACAACAAATCTAACATCCTTGTGCCATGAGGAAAACTTCCTGAAGAATATTAAAAAGGAAATAGTTCTTTGCCATTCACAGTAAACTATGGGGAAACCTTTTAACGTTATAACAACAGCTTCCTTTAAATACTGACAGGTCATAGAAACGATGTGAAAGATGAAACATTTGTTTCAATTACTCCATTGTAAACTGAATTTGATTGGACAGCAGCTATCAAATGTACAGTAACAGACTTAAAGGAGAAAGAGAGCTTTTTACTTCCAAGAGTGTTTTATTCCTTTTACTCTTGTTTTTGATGTAATTAACCCCAAAGGTCCCATGGTGAATTATGGGAGTTGGACACCAAAGTTTACAGCCACATAAGTTTTCAAAGCTGAATCCTTGAGAGGTGAGGGGGGGAAAAAAAGCAAGCTTTCCTTTACCTTTAAAAATAAAAAGTCAGCAGCAGTTGCTATAATGGATTTTTATTAAATAAAAAAGTTTCCAGATTAAATGTGAAATAAACTTGAAAGAATATTCTGTCATCGGTACTTTCGACAGTTCACAAGTTTCAAAACTCTACATCAGCTGTGGGCTTAGGCTCCATAAATGGTGTCGTCAGAAGAGTCACTTGTGTTTTCCAAAAGGCATTGCTGTACCTAATGCTGAACAATGGCTTAGTTCATTGTGCAGTGACATAATGAGTCCTTGAGCTGCTGCTTTCTTTTCTCATGCCACAGTACGAGCATGCATGTGCTTCTTAAAGAACAGGATTTAGGGTTACCTTGTGAGATTTGCTTGGTTGGCTTATCAAGACCTTTTTGACTCTCTCAGAAATATCTGTGTGGTGCAGTATTTACAAACAGCCAGGATGCTAAATAATTAGGTCATAAATGCAACTAGAAATGATGATAAAACCAGGAGATTATAATTGTTGGGTTTAGCTGAACTGCATTTCATGTTATAAAAGACAACAGTCACCCATCCCAAAGAGATTTTGTTTGTTTGTTTCAAGTCTTTTGGGAGCAGGCTGATGCGTATATAAAAGTGAATCTGGTAAACCTTGACCTTTTCCCAGAGTCAAGAAAAAATGAAAGAACATCTTTCCCTGGTTTAACATGATGTTGTTAAGTTATTATCTGCATTATTATTATTAAGTTATTATCTGGGGAGGGGGGAGGGATAGCTCAGTGGTTTGAGCATTGGCCTGCTAAACCCAGGGTTGTGAGTTCAATCCTTGAAGGGGCCATTTAGGGATCTGGGGCAAAAATTGGGGATTGGTCCTGCTTTGAGCAGGGGGTTGGACTAGATGACCTCCTGAGGTCCCTTCCAATCCTGATACTCTATGATCACAGTAACACTCAGAGAACCCAATCAGAATTGAGCATTGTCCTTTATACAGAAC
Source organism: Eretmochelys imbricata (assembly GCF_965152235.1). Taxonomy (NCBI): domain Eukaryota; kingdom Metazoa; phylum Chordata; order Testudines; family Cheloniidae; genus Eretmochelys; species Eretmochelys imbricata. The sequence continues at coordinate 116,034,480 of NC_135578.1, read as the reverse complement.
CTTGCACAATCTCTGCCCCAAAGTGATTGCTGTCTTAAGGCATGAATCTGGCAAACACTTATGCATGTACTTTGCTTTGATCACATGAAGTCAATGGGGTTATGCACATATTTAACTATAAGCAGGTGAGTAAGTGTTTGCAGCATCAGGGGTCCTCAACATTGACAGTCTGAAAAGAGGCTATTGATTTTAGCTGTCTGCTTTTGGGTGCTCAACCCGAGACTTCCAAAAGGAGGCTGGTTTTCAGAGGTGTTGAACAGCTACAGCTTCCATTGCTATCTGCTGGAGTTTGGGTGCAGTACACTTCTGAAAGCCAGGACATCAGTATAGGAACCCCCAAATCATTGCTAACTTGGCTTCATAGTTGGTTTTATAAAAATAAGATAAGTGAACAAAAGAACTCAATAAGTGGCTAACATGGCTTTGTGAATGAATCACTGATGAGCTTTGGGGGCCTGCTGCTATACGGAATGCAGCTCCTTCAGCCAGGTGAAGACTCAATTTTCCTTGGTAAGCCCCCGAACTGGAATAAAGCTGGAGTGCAATTTTCAAATTCTTAATGCCCCACTGTCAGCGTTAGGTGAATATCTTGAGAGACAGAGGGAAGGGGGGCAGGGGCAATAGAGCAGGAATAAGGAGAAGTATGCCAATGATATGGGGGTGTGGATCCAGGGAGAAAATAGGTAGCACTGATGTCTGCAAATGTCCTGTGTCAAATGAAAATCCCAGTGATCAAACCCCTGTTTTGATGTTACTGAACTGCTGTAGCATCTACTGTTCCTTTTATATGGGAGATATCAGCTTCCCCACTACGAACCTTCTCATCCCAGGGGGAAAGGGCATGTCCAGGGCTGTCAGGCAAACAAAATCGCTGGCTGGGGATAGCTATTGAACCTACCCGGAATGGCCTTGGTTGAGATGCTACAGCACTTCCTGGGAGCTGGAGAAGTTGTGGGGGCCTTGACATAGTTTGCCCCGCTACTCTGATAACCCTGATTGCCTTTAATCTTCCCTTCCCTAAATAGTACGACCCAGAGGCAAGCAAGGTGGTGACCAGCGGTAGCAATTGGTAGGGCTGTGAATGTGGGTTCTGGATAGGGTGACCAGATAGCAAATGTAAAAAATTGGAATGGGGGTGAGGGGTAATAGGTGCCTATACAAGAAAAAGCCCCCAAAATTGGGCCTGTCCCTATAAAACCGGGACAGCTGGTCACCCTAGCTCTGGACTAGGGCAGCTGCAGCAGCATGGCCTTCAGGGCAGGCCAGCTCTGTGAGTAATTCCTTGGGGTCCCATGAGGGTTTGTACAGCCCAAGCTGAAGCCTCTGCTGTCACAGCTTCACTAGTTGGTACCCAAGCCAGCTAAGATTAAAGCTAGCTCAGGTATGCCAGCTAGTGCTGCGATCATCCCCTGTGTCTGCTAATCAACGGTAGAGAAGGTTTAAATCATGGTGAGCCCTGGGTAAGAGGCTGCATGTCATTGCTTTGTCCAAGGAGGAGAGCGGGACATACCCTGTGATTCAGTGAAGGCATACCCACAGTCTCAAGCAGCAGGTGGGGTTGGTGCTGTCAGAGAAACAGGCCTTGCAATGTTGTCAGGTGCTAGTGGCCAAGGCTGTTAGGAGAGAGGCCATGCGATGAGTTCCTCCAGCAGAAATGTAGCCAAGCCCAGGGGTTCTGTAGTGGCACATGCCACCAATCAGCCATGCTTTCCGCGGGTGGGGAAAGATGCACGTTCCTTCTGGTTGCTGCAGTTGTTTCCCAATGCCCCAAGCGGGTCCCTCTGAGTTTGGTGGCTGCTCGTGGGGAGGAGGAAGATTTTCGTGAGAATTAAAGCTTTTGCTTTTACTGTTCATTTGGCACTTAGAAAGTTCCAAGTCTGCCGAGATTACTTCTTTATTATACTACAGACGCCGTGGCAGAAGTGGTGCTACTGGCCCTGTGCCATTCTTTCTACTGGAAATGATACTTCTTAGCTGGCTTCTCGTAACTTCTTTGGGATGCCTGGCTTTAGATGCTTCAGCCAGGCACCCCAATGTCTGGCTTCTAAACTGAAACAGACATCCTGAGGTTCACCCACCTTTGGGTCTGATTAGAGATGGCTCCCAGCTGCAAAAAGTGGATCTATGTCAAAACGTTTCTAAAACTTGGGAGCACTTAGATTTGGGGTTTTGGTTCTGGCCCATCTCTAGGCCCAGATCCTCAAAGGTATTTAGGGATCTAACTCCCATTGATTTCAGTGGGAGAGAATATTCCCTATGCAAGATTCTGTGCCCTCACATTTTTTGATGTGAAATAGCCAGAGTTTGCTGACCTTGAGGATATAGGACATCACTTTCAATGGGAGTTAGGCCCCTAAATACCTTTGAGGAATTGGGCCTTAGTCATTACTTAAGCAGAACTCCTTCTGGAATCAATGGGAGTTTTGCCAGTATTAAGGGAGTGCAGCATCTGGCTTCCATTTCTAATTGGCTCTGGACTGGTTCTTTGCCCATTCTTTGTAATTAATCCTCAAACGATACAAGGCCAAATCATTAGCTCCATTCTTAGGAAAATGCAACTTGACTCTTCCCCCCGCTCCCCCCAACATTCCCATTGCTTATATAAGAACCTTCCTGGGAAGAAAATACCAGTTACTGAAGGGCCCTTTAACCTACCCTGGAATGGCATGACAAGAACCCATGGCTGACAAAGTAAAATTAGAAATAAGGCACTTTTTTTTTAACCAGTGAGGGTGATTAACCATTGGAACAAACTATCAGAGGAAGTGGTAGACTCTTTATCTCTTGAGGTCTTCAAAGCAAGGCTGGATACCTTCCTGGAAAATATGCTTCAGCCAAACACAATTCACTGGGCTCAGTTCAAGAGCAACTGGTTGAAATTCTCTGGCCTGTGTTATATAGGAGATCAGATTAGATGATCTAATGGTCCCTGCTGGCTTTGCAAGCCATGAAATCCTTCAGAATTTGGCTCATATGGTCAAAACACAGATCTGGGAACTAAATCTGCAAAAGCAGCCTTGTATTCCTTCGCAAAAAAGAGTCGGAGTTCACGCCCATCATTTTATAAACGTTTGTTTTAAATCGTCTTATTTCTTTATCATTTTAAACTGTTATGGCTTGTCGGACCATGTGTTTTGTTTTTTTTTTCTTTCCGTAAAGACTTCCCACCATGGGGGTGAGCATCTGTGATAAAACAGTTCATGCTCAAGGCTGTACTGCATTCATTTGCAAGCTGCGTGCTGTTGCAGAGCGTTTGCTTGACACTGAAAACCTCCATGCATTATTGAAAAAACCGTTGCTGGTTAAGAAATATACATATAGACAGTATCCAGTTGTTCTGATGAATTAATTGAACTTTAAGAACTGAAACACTACGTTCTGACTTCTGATGTCTCTGTAAGTGTTTAGCGCTAGGACAATTGATTTAAATTCCAGAGTAAACCTGGTTTCTCTCAGTTCATAGGCTCACCGGGTCTAAGAAAAATTGCAGGTAATAATAATTCCTAGCTATTCAGCTGTAGATCTCAAAGGGCATTATAAATGAGGTCAGTCTCATTATCCCCATCCTTGCAGGGTTTCAGAGCTCGGACTCCAGCCTTGGCCCGAATGTCTACACTGCAATTTTGTCGCCCCACAGCCTGAGCCCCAAGAGCCTGAGACAGCTGACCCAGACCCAGGGCCGGCTCTAAGATTTTTGCCATCCCAAGCAAAAAAAGTTTTGGCCGCCCCCCTCTTTTTTTTCGTACCCCCCACCCGGCTCTGCCCCAACTCCGCCCCTTCCCAACCCCTTCTCCAAATCCCCGGCCCCGCCTCCTCCCCTGGCCGTGCTGCATTCTCCCCCACATTGCTTCCTGCAGCTCCCACCTCCCGCAACCCCCCGCCCTAGCTCACCTCCACTCTGCCTGCTCCCCTGAACACGCTGCTGCTCCGCTTCTCCCCGCTCCCTCTCCACCGAGGGAGAGGCAGAGTGATTGGGGGAGCAGGCAGAGCAGAGGTGAGCAAGGGTGTGGGGGAGCGCAGGAAGTAATGGGGCGGGTAGAGGAACCGCTCCCTGCCCCAGCTCGCCTCCGCTCCACCACCGCCGCCTCTCCTGAGCACGCTGCTGCTCGGCTTCTCCTCTCTCCCAGGCTTGCCGTGCGAAACGGCTGTTTGGCATGCAGCGAGGGAGGGAGGGGGGAGAAGCGGAGCAGCGGTGGTGCAGGTGAGCTGGGGCACATTTCTAGGCGTGGCATGGCCAGCGCCTGAATGCCACCCCTAGAAATGTGCCACCCCAAGCACCTGCTTGTTTTCACAGAATCATAGATTATCAGGGTTGGAAGGAACCTCAGGAGGTCCAACCCCCTGCTCAAAGCAGGACCAATCCCCAATTTTTGCCCCAGATCCCTCAATGGCCCCCTCAAGGGTTGAACTCACAACCCTGGGTTTAGCAGTCAATGCCCAAACCACTGAGCTATCCCTCCCCCACAGAGCCGGCCCTGCCCAGACCAGCTTTTACTGTGGTAATAAGTATACCCTATAGGGCTGGATCCTAATTTTTAATTAGTAAAGAAGATCTGACTCTGAATACACAGAGGAATACACAGGGCCCAGAACCTCAAAGGTGTTACCTGTCTATTGCCCATTGATTTCAAAGGGCATTAAGCGCCCGAATACCTTTGAGGTTCTGGGCTCGGGTGCCATTTTCACATACAATAGAGACTCTTTTTCAGCATACCCACATTGAATGTCTACACGATGCTCCCTAGAGGTCACTGGTTTTGCTCTGATATAGAATAGGAGCGGTTGTCTCCACAGCAGTGAATTCCTCACATTTCCATGCACCAGGATATGCCTGCGGATGGGGCTGTCAGTGCACCTGTTCTCAGAGGCACACACCTCCCAGGACTCACGTGTGCGACCCGAGAACGTGATCTGTGCAGGAAGGGTAAAATACTGTGGGATTGATTACTTTAGTGTAATAACTTGTTCTATGCCCTCAGTTTCATGCGGCTTTATTCCTGATGTAACTAGCTTTTCAGAAATGAAAATCCGTGTGGCATATAGGCACTGTGGTACCTCAACAGTAATTAGATACCTAACTCCCACTGACTTCAATGGGAATTAGGCACCAAAATACATTTGAGTATCAGAGCCATTGGGCCTAGTACAGTGAGTGCAAAATGCCGGTGTGAAATACTCTGAGGCAGGTTAGACATGACACGTGCACACTGAACACAAGCCTATTTGTACAGGCTCAATCCTAAAAAAGCTGCAAGAGGCAAAAGCGGTGCTGAAATTCCCAAACCAGGAACTACACAGCAGACAAACAGTATAAATTCCCCTCTCCTCCTCAACTGGGGGTCTCCAGCGCCTCGTATTCTTGGAGGAACCACGTGCATTTTATGGCAGTCCTGTGTTTATCTACACCAGTGGTTCTCAAACAGTGGGTTGGGACCCCAAAGTGGGTCGCGACCCCCTTTGAATGGGGTTGCCAGGGCTGGATTAGACTTGCTGGGGCCCAGGGCCGAAGCCCGCGCCCCACTGCCCAGGGCCGAAGCCGAAGCCTGAGGGCTTCAGCTTTGGCCCCCCTGCCCAGAGTCTCATGCAGCAGTCTGGGCAAAGAGCGGAGAGCCTGGAAGCCCTGGCTGTCAAGCTTCCAGCTCCTTGGCAGCCTGGGTTCCCTAGGGTCCCAGGGTGGGGGCAGCCTGAAGTTTCTGAGAGCCCTGGTTCCCTGAGATCGGGGCTCTGGGTGTGTTAGGGGCGGGGCTCAGAAACATTTCCTCACTGGTTGGGAAAATCACACTACCCCTTCATCGTGGGATTAAAGCAGAATGCCTTGATCAAACAATGCAGGCTTGGAAAGCAGTGCATTGGCAGGACAGAGGTAAGCACTGGGGTAGTTAGCACAGCACTTAGAGAGGGCTTGGAAACCTGATACATACTGAATTTACAACAACTCCACCCAGCTATGATGAATCATAATTACAGCCATTAGAGTGGGGCGCAAATTGCAGCCTTTGCAGGACCAGTCAAGGATCTTGAAGGAAATGGTTAATAGATAGCAGGCAGATATGGACTATAAATGGAATAGGATGGTAACAGAATGAGTCAAGCAATCTGGCCAGCATACAGGGCATGTAAGTGCAGTTATCGTAAGCAAACTGTCAATATAAAATGCCATCTTTGCACTCTGTGGCTCAAATACATGTGTCTTCTGAGTCAGCTCTCATTCACTTCAGAGATGAAAACAAGTTCTCATTCCTGTTAGCGGTGTCAGGCTAACACCGAGAGGGAGCTGGAGTCTAAGCTGGTTTGTGTCTCATTAGCAGCATTGTAACCTGTGCTGCGGTGGCGGACTCGAGTGCTGGAAATGTTGCGTGCGCCAGAAGGAACCTCGTGCGCCTTTCACAGCCCAGGTTGGGTTTGTGGGGCTGGCAGATGGAAAACGTGTACTCTCTAATGATGACGAACTTTCCCTCAGACACTGAGCCCACTTGCCCAGAATAAAATAGAGTCAATATGCAACGGCAATTACACGTTTTACAGTCATTTTTCAGAGTCGCTCTCCCATATGTCCTTTTCCTAGCACCTGAAATGGAACCACCTATTGAAAAAAAAATTAACAGGATTATGCTTTTCTCTCTTTCATTTTCAGTTTACAGTGGCAATAATGGCTTCAATACAGGGCCATGAATGAGCAGCCAAGGTTAATCTCAGCTGTAACCTCAGGTCATCAGTGACTTCCTGCTAGTCATTAATCCCAGGAAATGCCCTCTACATCAGTGGTTATTGCTTAATTAGGGAGGAAAACAACGAATAAAACCTCTCCAGCCAGACGGTTGATATTCCCTTTGTCCTTAGGTCTGGAAAAACAAAACTGTATCAGTCCTTAGCTGTTTGCTTGCAGGGGAACTTGAATGTGCCGAGATTAAACTGGCATGCTGGAAAAATTCATTATGTGCTAAGAATACAGTCATGTCATATTTCAGAGTAGCAGCCGTGTTAGTCTGTATCCGCAAAAAGAAAAGGAGGACTTGTGGCACCTTAGAGACTAACCAATTTATTTGAGCATAAGCTTTCGTGAGCTACAGCTCACTTCATCGGATTTGAGCTGTAGCTCACGAAAGCTTATGCTCAAATAAATTTGCTAGTCATGTCATACAGTCTGCTCTATCTACCCCAATTGCCTTCAGTACTTACTGTTGTGAAAAGAAAAGGAGGACTTGTGGCACCTTAGAGACTAACAATTTTTTGTCAGTCTGGTCACATCCATTAGAGCTCTGGTCAGATTATTCATTGTGAATTGATTATCCAACAAATTTAGCTTTTATTCCCCCCACCCCCAACCCCATTCACAAATGTCTTTTGAGCAGGCTTTGATTTTTATGGCTTTCTTCATATTTATCATTGTTTGAGGCGTTAATGGCCACACTCTTCACACCTAGGTGTCAAAAGTCAAGTGCTGGAACCCCGTTAGATGCCTCATTAGAAGTGGCCTGATTTTCCAAAGTGCTGAGCAACTCCAGGGGAAATCAATGGGAACCTGAAGTGTTCAGCACCCCTGAAAAAACCAGCCCTATTGAGATGCCTAAATATGGATTTAGGTTCCCGACTTTAGACAACCAGGTTAGAAATGTCAGCCTCGGGGTTGTTGGGTTGCAAACGGTCCACTTGTCCTAGTCACTGATTGGGCCATTTAATCAAGTGGTATTGTTTCATCTACCTGGTTGGATGATGGAAACTTTTTAAAAAGGCAAATAATGAAAAACTAAAGACTGAATTCTCTTGCCCTCATGCCAATACCTTTGTTTGAGGGTATTAGGGCAACTAACAAGAAAGAACCAAAAAATTGTTCATATGAACGGTTGGGAGTGAAGACTCAAAAGAGGGTTAAATTTGGTTGTGCCCCACCTCTTTGGAGTAGGAATGAATGTTGGAACACTGGTTTTGTCATATTTCCCCAGCCGGCTCAGCAATCCGTCAAGATTTCTGGTAGGGAGTTTAATGTGCTTTGAGATGGGAACTCACTTCTCCTTTTAAAAATTATTCAGATACCATATAAATGTTGCAGCATATTCCTTTATTCATAAGAGCCCAACACTCATTTACTGACAAATAAATCCACTCAGCTCCCACAGGAGTAGATATGTGTCCAATTGTTAGCAAACGGGCATTTATTTAATTCAATTATTTATATTCATTTTCAAGTGAATGAAAGCACTGGAGAAGCTGGATTGACAGGCTTGGGAATGATGTCTAAGATGCTTTGCGGACTCTATGTATACCTTATGAATTCCAGCTGGATTTTATCCGCTGTGAATCCTTCTGTCTTTTATTGCATAGTGCCTCTTAGCTCCTTGGACTAAGGAGACGGGGGGGGGGGGGAAGGGAGGGGAGTGGGGTGGCCTAGTGGCACCTGCATGTCTGTCCATGAACAAGTGGCTCATTAAAGACCATCAGTTATCTGAATAGATCTTACCTGGCAGAACAAAAGAGTAACTGCAGTCTAGATGAAGCCAGTTTTCTCCAGCCTCTCTGCAGGGAGCTGGGGTTTGAAGGAATGGAATTTTCCTAGAAGCAGAACAAAGAGATCAGGTGTTGTTACCACTGCATCTTAAAAACCACAGAGCCTGCCATATGCCTGCACTGCAGGTGCACATGTGATTTTAGCCTGGGTAGGCTTACCCACGCTACCTTTAATTTAACCAGCACAGGTAACAACACTAGCGTAGAGATGGTGCCACGAGTTGGCAACCTGAGTACGTTCCCAGGGCCCTGGGTGGGCTTGCTCTCTGGTTGTTATCCTGGGATCCTAGGGAAGCTGGGTGTGAGATTATGAGTGTAATTTAATATCTCATTGAAAGGTGACAGGGCCAGAAGGAATTAATTAACTCACAGACTGACCTGACCTATGGCCAAACTTTAGAGACTGGTTAGGAAGATTTGTAAATGAATAGAGCTTTGAAATGCAAGCCTGTATTGTTAGAGATAGAAGGGTAGATGTTTGCTCAGGTCTTGTGATGTAAGCAAACAAGTCTTGTCTATTGCTATATCTTTGATTCAAAGATCGAAAAAGGAATATTAACGTTTAGGAAGACACTTAAGTGAAATAGTATTATTGTCTATATGTTTCTTTGAAGGTTGTGGTAACCTGCAGCTGAACTGTTTAATGGATAAATTACCCTGTACTAATTGCCATGATGTCTGGGAGAAGGAAAGTTAAGCCTATTGTTTTCTCAGGCCAAAAGGCTGCTGGAAATGTATAAAAACCTTGGGACTCGATCCTTCTTCATCTCAGATATGCTTTGGGTTTCAAGAAGGGGAAACCTTGAGCCATAGGATTGAGATTCCCCAGTCACTGACTGGAGTCACCCTGAACATGGACATTTGACCATAACCTATGGACTATTTCTAAAAGGACTTTTGGCAACTACAAGCTCATCTCTGCTATGTACCTGAGCCTCAAGAATTGAATGCAAGACTGTACGTGTATTGATCTTTTAACCAACACTCTTCCTCTTCTCTTTTTTAATAACTTTTAGTTTAGTTAATAAGAATTGACTCTAAGGATGTATTTGGGATAAGATCTAAGTTATCATTTCACGTGGGTCTGGGGCTTGGTCCTTTGCGATTGGAAGAACCTTTTCTTTTATATGATGAAATCAGATTTTCAGAATTTATCATCATACGTTTGACCTGTGTGTCTGGATGGAGGCTGGAGGCTGGGTACTTAAAGGGAACTGCCTTATTTGGACTTCGGAGTAACCAGGGAGGTGCTATAGAAGCTGTTTTGGGCTGGCTGGGTAAATCTAAGTATTGGAATATCCACCAGCCTTTGGGGTTTGTCTGCCCCGTTTTGTTTGCAGTTCACCCTAACTGAGTGATCTCAGCTGGCTCCCATAGGCAGCACCGTTACACTGGGCCATGAGGTCCCATTTCTGTGAAGGAGTATCAGACAGAGAGCCTGAGCCCAAGAAGTGTGGCCGTGGCACCAAGGAAACAGATAATGCTGGAGCCTACTCAGACCAAAGGAAGCTTAAGACTACATCGGCCCAGACATAGCAACCTGGTGAGTGTCCAGCAGGGGGAGCTCTACACTGCAAGGGAGCCGGCCTGTTTGAGTTCTGGGAAGGGGTGAGCCTACAATCTAAAAGACAAGCCACTCAAAACTGAAAGTCCATCCTCTGGCTGGTCCAGAAAGCAACTGATTACTTGGGACAACAAACCTGAAAACAGGCATGGGAGTGAAAAGTCAAAGTCAGGGTGCGAAGCATGCTGGATTAAAGGGCTGGGGAATGAAGTTATTTCTTTACCCACCAGGCCAGGCCAGGCAGTTGAGTGCATCGCAAGCTATACTTCCATGTTACTCTGGTGGGACCCCTCCTAAGGTTGAGATGGAAGCTCATTTGCCATGGTCCACTCATTCCTTGGCTTCTTGCGTCTGACAAGAGGACTGCCTCGTCACACTCACATTTATATTGTGGGACAGGTCAACCAGAAGACAGCCCAGTTATGTTAGGTGCTATAGAGACATGTAGTAAGTGACAGTCCTACCCCAAAGACCTTACACTCTAAAAGACAAGACCTAACAGGTGATGGAGACAAGCAGCCAGGTTGGTGGGGAGAAGACAGGGTAACAGGAATGATGGGATGTGCACAACTTTTAGCCAACCCTCTGTTACAAGGGTTCAGGATTTATGGGCCCGGATCCTCAGCTGATATAAAATGGTGAAGAGCTGTTGAAGTCCATGGGACATTTATCTCTAACTCCAGGTGCCGTGTAAATAATAATAAAGGGGATGGAATGTCTATGCCTGAGAGTCATGTGACAGGATTATGATTTATGATTTGTATTGCATGACACCGAGGAGCCTCAGTCCTGGACCAAGACCCCACTGTGGTAGGTGCTGTACAAACACAGACTAAAACTCCGGTCCCCGCCCCAAGCAGCGATGATGATGCATGCAACGGGATGTGAAGACGGAATGCTTGGACGATGGCTACTGATTGATGTGCTGCTGTGACATGCATACTTGGGAAAGGAATAATGAAGTTAGCCAGAAGGCTGCATCAGGAGTTAGCCAGAAGTTAGCCAGGAGGTGTCCACCAGCCCTTCTACAGCAAAGAACTGTGTCTGAAAAAACTGTGACCTGGTTACCAAATACAGCTGCATGTATACTGCAGAAAGTGGTGTAGAGGACTTGATTCCTATTGCCACCCAGTGAAGCCTCACAATTGACTTCAATGGGAGCAGGATTGGAACCAGAAAGAGCAAGGGTTAGAGACCACCCAGTAAGTCAGCTGTGATCACCAATGGACACTCTGTTGGATGAGAAACGCCTCACCCAAGCAGAAAGAGGCCCCTGGAGGAGAGATTAATTCCTTCCCCATGTTAGAAAGAGGGAAAGAAGAGGTTAGGAGTAGCAGGATTAAGGAGGTTCCAGACTAGGTCCAAGGAAACACTCTGTTTATGGGAGACGAAACAGCCTTTCTACTGGGCTGAGCTATTGCCAATCCCTCCGTTCCCACTGATGGCCACACTCCCTCCTACTCTTCTGCAGGAGGGATGAAGTAAGGAGTTCTCTGCCTTTGTAATGCTATCAGCTGCTCTGATGTGGGACGCAGTGCTAGGTAATTATGCTGTAGTTCTCCGATGCCTCCCTGCATCCTGTTTCTGGTGGCCTGGCATGTGTGGGGCAGTCCTGTGGGAATTCCTACCTCTGAATTGTGACATCAGACATTGCCATTGATTCTTAGGGCAACACCTATTTACTTGTTTCATTTGCTTGATACCAGACTACTGAGCAGGAACAATAGCTGTCACTCCTCTTTGCCTTGACTTCTAGATGAGACCTCTAGATAAGGGGTTCCTGTCAAAGCCAAAGATATTCAGTGGGAGAGATGTTTTGTAAGTCTGGCATTACAGGATGCATTTGCTTTAGGCGAGGTCTACACTAAAAAGTTAAATGAACCCAGTCACATTGCTAATGGGTGTGAAAAAATGTAGCTAAGCCAATGTAGTTAAGCCAATCTAACTTCCAGCACAGACTGTGCTAGATCGACAGAAGAATTCTTCCCTCAACCTAGCTACCTGGGGTGTGTGTTTGTGACTTAATTACAGAGACGGGAGAACCCTTCCCAGTGCTGTAGTGAGTCGTAGCAGTTTGAGAATCGAGGTAGCCTGAGCATTGGTGAAAGGGTAAGGCAGAGGAAATGAAATAACGAAAGGTGCAGAGGTAGTCAGTTAGGAGCATTTAGGGACCCTGTTTCCAAATAGAAAAATCCAAGGTGATACCCAGTTGTGGAATCAGAGAACCATAGAAGTGTGTAGGGCTGGAAGGAACTCGAGAAGTTCTCAAGTCCAGCCCCCTGCAGCAATGCAGAACCAAGTAAACCTAACGCATCCCTGTCAGGTGTTTGTCCAACCTCTTAGAAACCTCCAAAGATGGGGATTCCACAACCTCCCTTGGAAGCTATTTCAGAGCTTAACTACCCTTATAGTTACACAGTTTTTTCAGCATTTTGATGCTCTGTGCCTTGGGGAGAGCACCCTGCACCTCCATGTTCATCTTTGTGGGGTGATTGTGTGGTGTCCAGTGCAGGGTTTGTTGTTGGGTGTCTTCAGAAGGCTTATGATGCACTGAGCATGGTTGGTATAGTGATCTTATAGTAATTGTTGCAGTAATGTTACAGTGATGATATAGGTTGTAATTTCATGTATTTAGTTATGAGGCTGAAAATGTATCCTCGTGGCTTAAAGCAACCCCAGACAAAGACTCTCCAGAAGCAGAGGGGCAATTCACACCGCATCAGGGCATGGATGGAACAAACCCAGCTCAGCGTCACAGGAACAAAGGGCGCTGGCCTAGGCAGCTGACCTAGGAAGACTCTGGAGTGAGTCACCCCCCTTCCTTTGGTCAGTTTGGAACTGCAATGAGGTAATGCTCACCTGACTCTGAAGGGGGGTGGGGCAAAGCCAAGACGGAACAAAGGACATAATAAAAGGGAGAGACGTTTGCCATGCTCGCTCTCTCTCTTCCACCTACATCTACAGACACCACCACCACTAAGTGACTGAAGCACTGATGAAAGGGAGAACGTGGCTGAACCACCCAGCCTGTGATGAGAAGCATCTAAGTTTTGTACGGACATTGAAAGTGTTAAGATCAGCTTTGAATGAGTTTTGCTTTTATTTCATTTGACCAAATCTGACTTATTATGCTTTGACTTATAATCACTTACAATCTATCTTTGTAGTTAATAAATCTGTTTGTTTATTCTATCTGAAGCAGTGCATTTGGTTTGAAGCATGTCAGAGGCTCCCCTTGGGAGAACAAGCCTGGTACATATCAGTTTCTTTGTTAAATTGATGAACTCATATAAGTTTGCAGCGTCCAGCGGGCATAACTGGACACTGAAAGACGGAGGTTCCTAGGGTTGTGTCTGGGACTGGAGATATTGGCTAGTGTCATTCAGTTGCACAATCCAAGCAGCGGCTGGCCAAAAGTGCTCACTCACATAGCTAGGAGCAGCTTACAGGCTAGAGGCTGTGTGTGAACAGCCCGGGAGTGGGGGTTCTCACTGCAGAGCAGGGTAAGACTGGCTCCCACAGTCAAGGATTGCAGTGACCTAGCAGATCATCGGTTCAGATAACACCAGAGCGGAACGTCCCAAGTATCTAACCTAAATCACCATTGCTGAAGATTAAGCCTATTACTTCTTGTCTTACAAGGAGAACAGCTGATCACAGTCCTCTTTATAACAGCACTGAACTGAAGACTATTATCGGATCCCTCCCTCCTTAATCTTTTTTTTTCTCAAGACTAAACATGCCCAGTTTTTTAAACATGTCCTCATAGGTCAGGTTTTTAACATGTCCTCATAGGTCAGCTTTTATCATTTTTGTTGTTCTCCTTTGGACTCCCTCCAGTTTGTCCATGTCTTTCCTAAAGCATGGCACCCAGAATTGGACAGAATAGTCTAGCTGATGCATCACTGGGGCTGAGTAGAGAGGGAGAATTATCTCCTGTGTCTTACATATGACACTATATTAAAAGGCAATACATTTAAAACTGACACAGGATTTTTTTAACCACGTAAAATTCACCTGTGGAACTCATTGCCACAAAATATCACTAAGGCAAAGAGCTTAGTAGGATTAGATATTTATATGGTTAGTGAGAACTGTGACAGGTTCCCCCCCCGGGGTGCCACCTGGAACTGGGGTACCACTGAGCCCTCTGACCCACCAGCTTAGGCTCCCTCTCACATTGTGCTGCTGTGACAAGCTGCAAAGCCCTCCTGCCTGTAGTTTCACCAGCATTCACACATCACCAGCTGCAGTTACATGCAGGCTTTCTAACCACCAGCTTCCCAGCCTGGGACCCCAGAGCAATACTGTCCTGTCCTGGTCAAATCTGGCCAGCATATGCGTTTAGTAATTGGGCTGCCTCTCCCTTAATGTGAAGAGAACAATGCACACTTGTGGTGACCAAACAAAGATTTCCCCCAACCACTCCAGTCAAAGCTCACTGGTTTGGATCAAAACATAAAATAAGTTTATTAACTACAAAAGATAGATTTTAAGTGATTATAAGTGATAACAAACAGATCAAAGCAGATTACCTAGTAAATAAATAAAACGCAAACTAAGTCTAAGATACTAGATTGTTAGGATATGAACTAGCAAATTCTCACCCTGGCTGAGGAGACAGGCGGGCTACAGATTCTTATGGGACAAGCTGCACTTGCTTTACAGCTTGGAATCCCCAGGTCTTTCATACACAGGCTAGAAATCCCTTTAGCCTGGGTCCAGCACTTCCCCCAGTTCAGGCTTTGCTCCGTAGATGTCTTCTTGTGTGGAGAATGAAGAACCACAGATGATGTCACTTATATAGCTTTAGCATATGGGGGAACCCTTTGTTTCAAAACTTGGTTCCCAGACCAGTTTGTGGAAAAATACTGACATCCCAAGATGGAGGCCAGAATCATGTGGCCTGGTCACATGTTTTTGTAGAGTCATAGCTGCTATTACTTACCGGCTGTCTGGAGTTTTCTCAGGAAGGCTCACCAGGTGGAAGATAAGCTTATCCTAAGGCTTATTGTTTTTCCTGATGGCTCATTGCCCTGAATAGGCCCTTCACAACCAGCTATCTAGACTGAAAGCATCTTCTTTAGTGGTCATTATCCATGTGTAACTACATTTGAAGTACAGATACATAGTCAGTATTTATAACTTCAGATACAAAAATGATACATGCATACAAATAGGATAATCATATTCAGCAAATCATAACTTTTCCAATGATACCTCCCATGACTTGTACAAAATACATCATAATTATTTCATAGCCATATTATAATAATATTACTATGATAAATATGGGGTGCGGTGTCACAAGAACATCCACAGCTACATTAAAATATATATAAGGCCTTCATCCGTCAGAGTATAAGCCAACTGCTTTAGTGGAGGAGGAAAAAATCCTCAGAAATATTTGATAGTTCCCATTATCAGAGGCAGGATTTGGGTCTAGATGAACCACAAGTCTGAGGTAATCTGACATTTCTTATATTCTTAATGACTGTGAGCTTGATTTTGCTGTCCTCATGGAAACCAGCACTTATTCATGCAAGCAATTCTGTTGGCTTCAGTAGGGCTGTTTGTGTAAGTGCTACTTAGTTTGAATAAGGATTGCAGAATCTGTCACTTTCATTTGGAAACAGTTAACAACACGTGTGATAAATGAAGTGGGGGTAGCTCCTGTTTATGGACACCCAGCCAGTCAGTTAGCTATAAAATTCCTCTTAGTAGCTGTTCTCTACTTGCTTTACCTGTAAAGGGTTAACAGGCCCACAGGTAAAAGAAAAGGAAGTGGACACCTGACCAAAGGGCCAATGGGAAGGTAAACCTTTTTAAAATTGGGAAAAAAAACTCCTTTTGTCTGTTGTTCTCTGGAGAAGGAGACATGGAGCAGAATTGCTATAAGCAGATATGCTGTGTAAGGCTTGAACCAGGTATGAAAATTCATCAGCTCATACCTAGAATTACTTATTTGAAACCCCCCAAATATGTAAGTAGATTAGGAATGTTTAGCTAGACACATACAGTTTTATTTCTTTATTTTGGCTTGTGGATCTCCTCTGTGCTAACCCCAGAAGTATTTGTTTGCTTGTAACCTTTAAGCTGAACCCCCAAGAAAGCTATTTTGGGTGCTTAATTGTTTCTTTTAAGATCTAGCAAAAAGCCTAAGTTCCAGATGTATTTTTTTCCTTTTTATTTTTAATAAAATTTACCTTTTTAAGAACAGGATTGGATTTTTGGTGTCCTAAGAGGTTTGTGCATCTTGTTTGATTAGCTGGTAGCCACAGCTAATTTCCTTTGTTTTCTTTCTCAGCTCTTCCCCAGAGAAAGGGCTGGAGGATACCCCACAGGGAGGAATTCCCAAGTGCTCCTTCCTGGGTTCAAAGGAGTTTTTTTCTTTTTTTTGCATTTGGGTGCTGGCAGTGTTTACCAAGCTAAAGTCAGAGAAAAGCTGTAACCTTGGGAGTGTAATACAAGCCTGGAGTGGCCAGTATTCATTTTTAAAATCCTTGGGGGGCCCCCACTTCCTGCACTCAAGGTGCCAGAGTGGGGATTCCGCCTTGACAGCACGTATTGAGAATGATCCACCAATTTGCAACACTGTGACCTGTAACTAATCTATTCCAGCTAAATACATCTCCCAGCTCTTGCAGCTCAAGCAGAATTTCGCATCGCCGTTTAACTGGAACAACCTCCCGGTGGATTAGAGAAACATAAAATCTAAACTACAAATGGTGTTTCATGGGAAATTACATCTATGTCGCCCTGTTCTGCACATGTACCTATATCATCTTCTTACGTGTTCAAAGGGCTTCCAAAACCAAGAAAAATCCCGAGGCAACAGCGTCTGGAGAGTGTCAGTGTCCAGCTGGTTAAATGAGCAGAGGATTTGCCTGGGTGAATTGGAAATTCAATAGTGTACATTAAAAGATGGTTGTAAATAGAATGTCTCAACTCAATTTCCCCATGAGATGAGAGGCAGAGGAAATACTTCAGGCCGTGCTCCTGGCAGGGCTTATAAATCAAGCAGGTTGAGGCCTGGTCAGGGCTTGTCCTGGAGACCCCTGCAAAGAGCACCTAGACAGAGAGTCTGTTTGTTTAAAACGCCATAATTCCTTCTACCAGTTCAGCTTTGCCGGCGCTAGCTACGGTGAGAGCCCGAGGGTGGACCAGCAGCTGGCATTTTAACCACCATGTTGTCTAACCATATGGAAAGACTCTGATTTTCAAAGAGCCCTGAGTATGCTTGGTGCCCTGTGTGGTGTTCTCTAATCACGCTGGGCCCAGGGTGCTTGAAAGAGATCCTCTTTATTCAGAGCATAGGTTTCTGAAGCACCCATCCCCCAAGCTTGCTCTCTAGGCAGCTAAACCCTTTAAAGGTACAGGGCTCATTATTACACCCACTTTCCACAGACTTTCAATAGGCAATGGATGCCCAGCTTCCCTAGCTTCCCTTTGTGAGAAGCCCAGGCTTTAGCCACACTATCGACCCCACCGTTGCTGGCACCCATTGAGCTGAACCTATGGGAGCAACAATGGGACTTTTTAAGCAAAAAAGTGCAGGCTAACATTTTCAAAAGTGCCTTTGTGACGTAAGAGCCAAAGTCCCATTTTCAAAAGTGACGTAAGCGCTTAGGGCCAGATTTTCAAAAGGTGTTTAAGCCCCAAGAGATGAAGAAATATGCTTTTGCCTAACTCTGACTGGAATCCATGGCAGTTAGGAGCCTAATTTATTTATGTGCCTTTGAAAGTCCCACTAGGCACTGGTCAACATCTTTAGATGCCCAAATATCTTTGAAAATTGGGAGCCTGGGCACCTAAGTCCCATTGGAAGTCAATGGGAGTCTAAGGCAATTTTAAAAATGGGACTTACCCTATGTGTGATTTCAGCTACATGGTCACTGCAGAATAAGCTTGTAATCCTACTCAGCTTGTTGCACCAACTAAGCGCCCATCCACACACAGAAACTTCTAAGCCTCGTTTAGGGGCCTTTCAATCCTGGCTAACTGACCCAGTCCAGGGTACAGGCTAAAAGCCAGGTGAGGCTTTTACTTAGGCTGGAAAGCCACCCACTTTGCAGTGTGGATGTAGGCTAAGCCACTCAAATGCTGATAGTCCTCCAGTACCTCCACTGTATCCTTCCATGTTCCCAGACTAGTCCTCCCACAATTCACTGGGACAGTAACACACAGCCACTCAGCTTGCACAGAGCCATGGGCCATGCCCCCAGAAATCCATCTCACACACACGGGGGAGTGCAGCACCAATGAGGACACAGTCCCTCAGGTGGGGCTTTGCAGTGTGGCTGATCACATCTGTGTTAGACTAAGATGGGTGCTCAGCCCCGGGTGCCATTCACCTGAGCTAACACTGCAGTGAAGACGTAGTCTTAGAGCCTTTTTCCCCAGCACAGCTAGTCCTAAGTGGCTGAGCAGATGGCATTGTTCTCACCCCAGCATGCTGCTAAGGGACGCTGAGGATGAGCCATCGAACCTTTGGAGCCAGGAGTTTAGTCACACTGCTGCATGTGGCCAACTTCCAGAGTGAGTAATAATTTCCTGCCTGTTTAAATTCCTCTGTCGTTTCAATTGGGGACGTTGTTCCTCTCTGTTACATACAGGGCTGCTGTGTTGTCCAACAACTTCTGTTTTTCAGGGATTCCTATACACTGTGCAGGAAGCTGGTCTTGGCCAGTCTTTACAGAAGCTCCCTGTAGTTTTAATTCTAATATTCTCTTCCTACCAGCTAAATGACCCCCAGGGTTTAATATCTCCAAACAATGAAAAGTAGAACAGTTACATTTTATGGTTCTTTGGGGTGAATTTTCTAGTCCTGAAATGCTAACTCCTTCTGCCTGTCCCAGCCACAAACAGTGCACCCACATCGGCTAAGGGACATGCCCAACGTGAGGGGCTGGGTGTTAGCTTAGACATCTCCGGAGTGGCCCACTCTGAATTGTCCCTTACAGTTTAAAACTATGCTGTGCTGGAACCCCCATACCTTGTCATTGACACAGTGTCTGATGCTTTTTGAAAGGACCAAATTACAACGATGCAGATTAGGGGCCAGATCCTTAGCCTCATAAAGGCTGCTTAGCACAGCTCCAGCAGCACAAAGCAGCCTTAAAACTGGCATTTGGGGATTCCCCTGCCATGGAGAACTATGGGGATGGCATCTGGACAGCTTAGTGGCTCTCATGCCAGTTCTGCCACAAACTTCCTGGGTGACCTTTGGTAAGTCACTTAACTTCCCCTTGGCTAGTACTAGGGGGAGGCATGGTCAGAACCCTGGCTTCTTAACAATGGCTGCCTATAATGTGATGGACTGATGTTAAGGTGGCCCTGTTGGGCTGAAAACCTTTAGTGGGGAGACACCTGGCTATATTCAAGACTGTCTGCTCCTCCATATGCCTTGGGCTGACTGGTACCTGTGTTCTAACACTACCAGCCCTTTTTGGGGAGTCTTACCTTATCGTTTAGGTAGCTGAGTTTTTTGCTCTGATTTGACTCTAGTTTGTTGTCCTTGTCCCGCCATCTTGCACATCTGCCTTCGTCTGTTCCTTCCTTGCTATGTTAAACATTCTGAAAAAGTAAGGATCCCCTCCCCCCACAGTGTGGATCCTGGCCGTTCCTATTCCTTTCTAGTAATACTGTATCCGTTGGCCTTTAAAATATTTCCTGTGTCCTTCACATTGTTTGTTTTATGGGGTGTTAAACTGTACTTTAAAGTGATTGGGCAATACCCCAGCAGGCGTGCGTTATAAATAATAAAATTATTGTCATAACATAGCACGCTGAGCCACGTGTTGAGACAAGTCCCCCTGTGAAGCATGAAGTTAACAATCACACTTGGCCTGTCCAGCCAATAGTGTTGAAATACTTTCGAAGCACTCATGAAGGAAGGCCTTGCCATGCCTACCAATAAGAGGACACTGAGGCAACAGGGAGATTAAGTGACTTGCCAAAGGTCACACAGGAAGTGGTGGCAGAACTGGTCAGCTGACTCCAAGTCCTGTGCTTTGCCCACCTGATCATGCTGCTTCTCGTGACTATAACTGTTCCTTAAGTAGGGAGCAGTCACACCTTTGATTGAGAGAGAATCTATACGTAGCTGCAGAGTATTAACAAATGTATAGATTATTATTAAGGAAAATGCCTGCAGCCACTTGGTGACGCTGCATGGGTTCACACCTGATGAGGCTCCTGGAGCTAGAAATGGGTCACACATAAACAGGTCCTGAATCTACGTCCATTGATCTGAATGAGTGTACTCCTCCTCGACACCTATAACTGGGCACCACCAGGCTTTTAGGAGGACGCATCTCAAGCAGCAGTTTCTGGGGTGTAGATGCAGCAGATCGGTTGCTTGCACAGTTGCGTTTGCCTTACATAATGTGTACTGACACTGGTCCCTGCTTGTAGCCTCAGGGGGTGAAATGGCGATGCCACCGGCAAGCCTGAGAGTAAATCAAACATAAGGCATTTGGGTTTGCAGTCACCATTTACTAGGGCTGCTTTGACACAGCGTCCTTAGGTTCGGGCACGGAGCACTGACGCACAGCGTAACCAGCTCCAATTGCATTCTTAGGCATCTTCTCTCTGATCCCTCACAGAGTCATTGGATTTCAGGCTGGCCTCTGCTCTTACAGGGAAGGAGCTCCCAGGTGGTTGCCTGACCTAGGCTCTCTGTTTCATAGCACTTCCTGATCCCTCCATACTAAGCAGGGCAACAGTCAAGCTTTAAAGGGACGTTGACCATGGCTCTATTTTCAGGCCTCACAGAACACTGATTAACAATGCAACACTCTATTGCTGTGAACTGGCTCGCGTGGATGTATAGCTCTGCCCTCTGCTGGGTGGAACCAGACCTGCTCAACTCTGTGTGTCATAGGCGTCATACTGCTAACGGAGATTCTGCTGTAGCTTACGTGGTGGGATCTGTGCTTTTGGAGCAGAGGGAGTTCCGAGTGGGCATGATGCAATAGGCATAGCAAGAGTAGTGAGAGCAACGCAACTAGCTGCCTGCTGTATCGAAAGCGCATAGTGGAACGAGAGCGCTATTTCCTTACAGAGACTACAGCTTGCTCCTTGATCCAGGCCTGACCAGCTCCCGGGGCAAATACAGAGGGGAAGAGCAGGGTTCTGACTCACCCTCTGCCCCATTTTGGTTAGCTGGTACACATGGCCAATGCCTCCCACTAGACTCTAGGTGAGCCCTTGTTCATAGATACAAGGTACCTCATATCCTCCCCATCCTGGGCATACCTGCCTTTTCCACAGGGCTCATGATCTACTTCTCCCTTCTTAATGCCTACCTAGCAGAAGACACGCTATGGCCTTTTCTGGTGTATAGAGATCTGGCTCCCTCTCTCTTCCCCCCACCCCGGTGCCAGGCTATTCAGTGGAGCAGAAAACTTAGCCAGGCAGGGAAACCAATTTCTGGAACAGGTTTTTGGGAGCCTGTCATTATCTCAGCCAAAAGCTGCCACTCCATGTTTGGCAGAGTTCACCCTCGACAGACAGATGGCTCCTTGCTGGCAGCTGTTCCTTTATTGCAAAATGCTCTTCGTCAGCATCTTTCATGTTTAAAATGGCCACGGCTGGGGAAGGATTAAAGTGCAACCCTTGCGGTTAGCTATGGCGGTCAGGACACCTTGGGAAGCTGTCCTGTGGGTGCATTGACTTCAGTGGAGCACAGCTGACTTCATGTGAGCTAGCCATTGCCCAGATAGAAGATACTTTTGCAAATTACTTTGGCAAATCATTCCCGGGGATAGGCAGAGCGGAAATCATACCAGGGATGGGAAGGTCATATTTGTGTCCCGACATAGGAGAAGACTTGGGCGACAGAAACCCAAGGAGATTGTGTTCAGCACTTTCTGCGCTGGATTTTCTGCCGTGAACAGCTCCCGAATTATGACTAAAAAAGGAAAAAGAGGCTGGTAAAAGATCACGGACGGCATAAAGGAAAGGCGGCTATTTTTTGCATGTGGCAGCCTGGCCTCTTCTAAAAATATTAGCTGGTATGTCGGTTACAAAATGAGAACCAAATGTGATTCTGCATGGTCTAGCATATCCTGGCATTTTATAAAATGAGCGAGAAGAATCTCTCACTGCGGGAACGAGATGCATTCACAGGCGCAAGAGAAATCTGGCATTTCTTCAAGAGATACACACAGGGTAGAAAAAGAGCTGCTTGGAAACTGGGGTGTACAACCTTTTGTTGTGCTTCGATTAGAGGCTGATACAATGTTTCAACCCTGCCCCAGCACCCGAACACATTCTAAATGCTAAATGCCTGCTCAGTTCACCCATGTTTGTGCCTCTTTTTCCTTCCACTGATCAGGGACATTTGTGCAAATGGGTATTTGTTTGTAGGAGTGTCTGGGGCATGACTGGTCACTTGGCTGCGCTCCGTTGGATGCTTCCATAAGCATTTGTTATTCGTACATCAGAAAGCGGATTCGCTCTTCGCTAGCGTCCTGTTCTTTTAAATAGGAGGAGCAGAAACAACCTCAAGGGTCTGGGAACAGGGAGAAATCTACCCCTCTGCAGAGGCCCAGAACAAGGGTGATGCACCATTTAAGCTCAGCTTGACATCCAAGGGTTTAACTGGGACTTCAATAGTTCATAGGCCTTGTACTGGCCCTCTGCCTAGGGGTGGATTTTACCTCAAGGCCTTGCCTAGTTTATGCAGACTAAATTTCAGCCTTATGGGAACTAGTCACTTCAGTTGCTTCAGGGGTGTGTCTACTACAGGCTGTTTTGCCCCAAACTTGCAACCAGTGCAAAGTAATGAGTAATGGTCTCAAGTTGCAGTGCGGGAGGTTTAGGTTGGCTATTAGGAAACACTATTTCACTAGGAGGGCGGTGAAACACTGGAATGGGTTACCTAGGGAGGTGGTGGAATCTCATTCCTTAGAGGTTTTTAAGGTCAGGCTTGACAAAGCCCTGGCTGGGATGATTTAGTTGGGGATTGGTCCTGCTTTGAGTAGGGGGTTGGACTTGTTGACCTCCTGAGATCCCTTCCAACCTGGATATTCTATGATTTTATGATTCAAACCCCAGCTCCACTCCTCCAGTGGTAGCCGTGGTGGGATAATAGTGTAGACAAGGCCCCAGGTAGCTGAAGCTGTTTGGAATGCAATGGTATCTAACGCGGCTAGGAGCAGGTCTATATGACAGAGTGGGTAAAGTGGCAATGCTCATCACCATCTTTTCTTCATTAAACTCCCGCTCGCTAGCTAAACCAGAGGTAGCACTGATGGGATATATCGGTCAGATAAGCCTACTGTAGATGCAGCCTCGGTTGAGGAGCTGAAATGAAAAGTTCACATAAAACCCAGAGGCCGAAGTTTGTTTGTGTGAACTGCAGAGCTGTTTAATAGACCTCGCTGATGGGAAAACGTTGCGGATAGTCAGCCTGCCTGTTCCTTTGCTCTTGTCTAGCTTCGGCTCCCTGAGCTCACCCTCACCAATTTCACCCAGCTTTGGTTAACCCCCCGGGTACCTATAGATGAGAGCAGAATTCTGCCTTCATCTGCAGGTACAACTCAGTGAGTGAAATGAGTGGGACTTGCACAGGCTCATTCCATTCCAGAATATGGGCCTTATCATGGAACAGCCATTGTTCATCCAGTCTGTACACACGTCTCTCCTGACCACAGCAACCGAAGGGAATACCCACTCTATAAATTAGCTGCTAGCCATAGTCAAGCCAGTTTTTCCCAGATGGTGGGTCCCAGCACCCAGTGGGTTCTGGGAAGGGTCTAGGTGGGTCAACTGTCACTGCTGCCCTACGCTGCTCCCCACACCATGTGCGCTCTGGAAGTGCTCTCCTGCTCGGCTGGGGCAGCCAGCAGAAGTGCGGGGAGCGGGAACTGTGTGTGCCGAGGAAGTGCCCAGAGCCAGCGAGCAGACAGGCAACAGGCTGGTTGTGATCAGGCCCAGCCGTGGGGAGAGGGGGCAGGGCTGGGACAGTGAGAGCTATGGGGAGCTGAGCCGAGGCCAAAACAAAATAATCAATATTGCTGTTGCATGGTTTAAAAAGCCAGCAGTGCCGATATATACGGCTTCACCTGCGATACCATTAGCAGTGCTTAGGGATGTTGTCTGTGGCAGGCCTAAAGGACAATAAATGGTTTCCCTTCCCACAGGCCTCGATCTCAAGTTTCTAATCTTTTTCTTTCATCCTATGGCGCTAGCTGGAACAGCTGCTGGAAAAATGGCCCCAAGCCAGATATTTGTATCCTTGTTGTAAAGTCAGGCGGTAACCACAGGCGCCAGACCCAAAGCTGTAACAGTAATTGACAACTTGTCAGCAGTGGGTTCTTCGCCTTTGGTACTCACCACAACTACAAGCAAATAGTCAGGGAAAACTTTTTGATTTCATTTTCATCTCTAATCTATTATTCATCTCTTCTCTAGCTTCCCTTTCAGATACTCCATGAGGCAAAAGAACAATCACTCCTGGACTATGAGATTTAAATATTCAAACAGTTTTATAGGGATCTGAGTTGCGCAAACAGGGTTATTTTCATTGTGCTGTACAGACAGCTCTGGCTCAAGCAGCGGAATGGAAATGCGTGACCCCCACACTGCGTCTGGGTCTTCACATTCCTAGTGACTACTTTCCATCTTCACATGGCGCATCAGGAGAGGCTTTGGATTTTACAGGGAGGCTCTAAAGGGCAGTAAGGTGGCAGGGGGAGACTACCAGCAGAAGAAGCATTTGCATTGAGTGTGGCGGACGGATTTCTAGGTAATATTTTCCAAGGGTTGTCTGGAACAACAACAACAAAAAAGCCGCTCTCTAAAGGCAAAATCCTGCTCATAGACCCAGATGGCACTCATAGAACACTCTCTCTGCACATGCAGAATTCCCACTCCTGGCAGCCGAAAGAATGACCAGGCAGATAATAGGTGCACCGTCCTGCCTAGATCAGATATGACGCCATCATAACTTGACCCTTCCATGCACATCCCAGTGGAATAAATGGACAATGGCAACAAACGCATCTAGGCGGCCACATTTGCAGATGAGTTTCCACGGTACTCAGCTACTGTTACCAGAGGTCTTTGTTAGATCAACTCAAGCCCTGTATAGTGGTTGGTACAATAATATTGTCCTTTCCTTGGAATTGGTGAAGTGAAAAAGTACCAAAGCATATCAGACCTAGGGCTAAACTCGCCTCTGAGAGATGCATGATATTCTGCTCTGCCTACGTATGCAGAATAAAGACTGCACCTCAGAACTAATACTGCACATGTAGGGCAAGTCAGTGGAGGTCTATGCGGGCAGTTCTATGAGACATCCAGTCTGGATCCATTCAGTAATATAGCTAGTTAGTTCCCTTAATACTGGCATTAATTCCTGGCTCCCAGGATCATGGGGGCAGCAGTTTTCACACACGCAAGGAAAATGCAAAAGGAGTAAACTCTCCTCTTCCATTTCAGTGCCTAGCCGTCTGTTCTCCTAGGTGCATCTCACCTGGGAGCGCATTAACATTAATGGGAGTTAAATTGACTCCTTAATTTGGAACCCACAGCGTTTTGCCTATTTGAGAGCTGAAACTGAAACTCTCATTAGTGGCAGTGAAGGCTGGTTTCAGTGGGCCAGAGTTGTCCAAAAAAGATGAACAACAGAATACGGAGGAAGTGGCTGTGTTCCTACGAGCAGATTTGAACAGGTCAAATAGCCTATGTGCTCACCGGGAGCTATTTGGACTCCAACTGGGATATTCACATCAAGTGATGTGGAGAGATGACACAGGAAGGCTTCTTTGCAATTTGTCTGGCTTTGTCAATGCTCGTATTTTCTTGATCACCTCGTTTGCCCAACATCCTGCCACTGTGAGCCTAACATCAAGACCGAGACAAAATCCACATTTTCTTTAAACGCTTGTCATGCAAATGCTACCCCATATAAAAGGCAGAGTGACAACGTTTAAAGTTCTCGGAGGAGCTGGCAACCAATAATTGTAGATTTCCATTTCCATTTCCAACATGCTGGAACAAAGTCCATTGGACACAAGAAAGAATGCAGGAGGTCCCTGGTTTTTCTGCCTTAAGCTTCATGCACTGAGCAAAGATCATGCTGGAGGACTCTAAACATGAGTTGGCTGGTTGGGATAGGCCTGAAGTGATAATCCAAGACAATGGAAGTGAGAGATTTCTGGGTACACTGCAAACTCCCCAGGCGCCTGCTCCAAACCCCACTGAAGTTACTGGGAGTCTGGTCATGGACTTGAATGTGCTTTGAGTTAGGCCATTGGATCAAAGACGCTTGATAGTCTTACTAATACGAAAACCCACAGTCCAGAAACACGTAGGTGGGAGTAGACCATGAACATCAAGTGGAGGGTTTGAGCGGACATATATTCCCTGGTTTAGTTTTAAAAAAGAACTGGACCCTGGAGTAAAAGGCATGTTGCTGTGTTGTACTCCTTTTCAGCAGCAGAATGGACTTGCACATCTGACTGAGAAGAATTGAAAGTCCAAATCCTTTGTACCTCTTCCAGTTAATGTGCGAACGTCTCAAACCGCTGAAGTGGGGGGTATGCATGCACCTCCCCCATGGAGATAGCATTCCTGATATTGCCAATCCCAAACCTTCAAAAGTTATGAGTCAAGCCCTAAAAGTCATAGAATCATAGAAATGTAGGACTGGAAGGGACCTCAACAGGTCATCTAGTCCAGTCACCTGCACTGAGGCAGGGGACTATGTATTATCTAGCTTATTCTTGACAGGTGTTTGTCTAACCTGTTCTTAACAATCTCCATTGACAGAGATTACACAACCTCCCTAGGTAATTTGTACCAGTGCTTAACTACCCTGACAGTTAGGAAGCTTTTCCTTTCATCTAACCTAAACCTCCTTTCCTGCAATTTAAGCCCATTACTTCTTGTCCTGTCCTCAGTGGTTAAGAAGAACAGTTTATCACCCTTCTCTTTATAAGAACCTTTTACATACTTGAAGATTGTGATAATGTCTCCCCTCAGTCTTCTCTTTTCCAGACTAAACAAACCCAAGTCTTTAAGTCTTTCCTCAAAGGTCATGTTTTCTAGAACTTCAATCATTTTTGCTGTTCATCTGTAGACTTCCTCCAATATGTCCACTTCATTCCCGAAGTGTGGCCCTAGAACTGGACAGAAGTACTCCAGTTGAGGCCTTATCAGTGCTGAGTAGAGTGGAAGAATTACTGCCCGTGTCTTGCATGTAAGACTTCTGTGAATACATCCCAGAATGATCATGAGATTTCAAAAACATTTGAGTGCTTTTACTTGGCCTCTGGGTTTTGTGCCTTTAGTGGTTATATTTTCCAGCTTTTTCTGCAGCGAGGTGGGCTACACACTTACTTTTTGTTTTAGATGAAAGCCAAGATTCTCATGTACTGACATGACTCCAGGAGGTGGGGCTTTAAGAAAATGAGCCAATGTCACACCAACATTTTGAGAATTGACAATGCTACCTAGGTAAAACACAAAAATTTGGGTCACAGTACTCAGTAATTCCAGAGATTAAAACCCTTCGACATTTTGTGCTTTCAAAATGAAAGGGTGAATATCAAGTGGATGAAGTCTTTTAAAAGATGCATGGTGCTGCTCTAGTATTTAATTATGCACCGTAGATGTGGTGTCTCTTCTTGGTGCATATTTAACCTCTGATTATATTTTAAAGCTTTTACTTGATGCAAGTATGATTTGTTTTTTTTTTAAATACACAGTATTCCATCCACGATAGCAGGTTGTACCTGCTAGTCAATATTTGCCCATCCTGGCATCTGTCATAGCTCATTATTGTATTGTACTTCTATAATAATCTGGAAATAGCCCAGCCCCATGTCAGGCATTCTCAGCAAGCTAGTTTCTATCATGACCTCGCTGATATAGGTCTGCTTTCTTAGAGAGGTTTTTAAAGAGACACTGTCAAGAATTTTGGCTCCAAATTTAAAACAAAAGGAAACTGAAGGTCACTAAATTCGACTGCCCTGACCCACATTTGAAATCAGCTGGATTACTTGTGAGAGTACGGCCCGAAGACTTTTAATAATCATTGACGTTTTAATAATCAAAGGCATTATTTGAATCAACAGTAGAGAAGTTGTGAGGTAAATAATAATGTTTTCCATCGCAGCAGTATATTTCTGTGTTGTAATCCCAGGGGGTGATTGTAGTTGACGTAGACATAGCTTTAATTTAGCTAGCTTGGGTTCCAGACCAGTGACACTGCGGAAGCGTGGTCTGCCATGGCATCACCGCTTTGGTACTCTAGCTAGCTAGATCAAAGCTAGCTAGGGTGTGTCTATCCTGGGACTGTAGTAGCGACAGACCTCAAGAATGTGCAGAGGGCCAGGACAAGGCCTGTGCACCTCAAAATAGGGCTTAGAAGAGACTTACAAAGTGTTCTTGCCTTTTGCACAGGGGGAATTTCAGCCAGATGGCTAGGTTGTGAACCCATACTCACATGGGTGAGCAGCTCCCATTGGTGGGATCACTTGGGCAAGTCGCCATGAGCCCAGTGTTTGCAATCTGTCCCTAGATGGATCTGAGTAATTCACGGAATAACAGATGTCCAGGATGGAATAGACTGATAATGTCTATTACACGCCCTTCAATTGCAGGATTGTTCCTCCTTGTATGCTCACTAGATTTTATGCCGGTCTAGTTTGAATGAGGCTAATTTTCTTAGATCCAGAGCAAGATAGCTACCTATTTATTCTATACTCATCAATGCTCTAATAGCTGAGAATCTCACAATTATTAATTGAGGTTACCTTGTGAGGTAGGGGCTCCATGTTACAGATGGAGGACAGAGGCACAGGGGAGAGAAAGTGAGTTGCTCAAGGTACCAGAGGAAACCAGTGGCAGAGCTGAGAATGGAGCCCAAATTGCCCCAGTCCAGTTTCCACTAGACCAGCCTTCCTACCCTCGCCTGTTGTAGGTTTTTTGGTCACTCGCTAGCAATGCTCCATTGATGTATGGTATAGAAAGGGTTAACAAACAATTAAGCGATGGTTTAAGCATGTGACAGACATGAGTCATTTGGGGTATAGATGGCTAATAGAAGGTGCTCTAGATATCATTGTTATAAGAAACCTATTGGACTCTAAAAATCTTCAGCTGTGGATTAACCATTTAGCAAAACATCTGTTAACACTGATTAGCCCTTTATAAGGTATTTTTATCAATGGACCCCTAATATGAAGTGTGACCAGTATTTCTAAGGCATGTACATCTTTGAGACCAAAATGGTGAATAGACCCTCTGTGGGTGGGCCGAAGGTGCACTGCAGAAGATAGTAGCTTTTACTTACAGCACATCTCTGGCTTTGAAAGGGTGAAAAAGCATCTCACATGAGCCATAAATTCAAGCTACCGCGCTCCCT
Organism: Eretmochelys imbricata; assembly: GCF_965152235.1. Lineage (NCBI taxonomy): Eukaryota > Metazoa > Chordata > Testudines > Cheloniidae > Eretmochelys > Eretmochelys imbricata. The sequence continues at coordinate 116,005,030 of NC_135578.1, read as the reverse complement.
GTTAACAGCTGGCTGTGCCATCTCTACTGAATCTGGGAAAAAAAAAAAAGTATCCCACTGAGTTCAGAGTCCTATTTCCTTAATTGCAATCTGTACTTCTCCCTTGGTTTTGTGAGCCAAAGTGCCATATTTAATGAAGACACTTGCAAAGTTTTTCTTTCTCTTCCCCATTCTGGATTCTGTTAATTACACCGGCATGATGCCCTCTAGGCTGAATCTCTTCTAAGAACCAGGTGAAATTAAGGTGCTATGAGGGAACAACAAGCTGTGCGGTTTTCTTCCTCTGCACGATTTGGCCGTGATTAATGTACACTGAAAGTAATCAGCCGTGCCCAGTCTAACTCTGCAATATTATTAAAGAGGAGATGTTACAGGTGAAGTTGATGTTACATTTTCGCTGCCTTTATTACATTTTTTTGTAAGGCACTCAGACGCGGCAGTGATGAACATGAATAGATCGGATCATACACCTCATCGTTAACAAGGCCTAGGGCAAAATTAGTAATATTTTTAAAGGCGCAGCATCGCCATAAAAATCAAATGTTTCAAACTTTTTCTTACTTTTGTTTGGGCCTGAACTTTCATTCTTTGTGCATCCCAAACGCCTATTGACTCCAGTTAGTGTGACCAAACAGCAAGTGTGAAAAATTGGGATGGGGATGGGGGGTAATAGGACCCTAGATACGAAAAAGACCCAAAAAAAGGGGACTGTCCCTATAAAATCGGGACATCTGGTCACCCTAACTCCAGTAAGCGTTGGTGCAGGGATGTGCTGGAAGGGGTTCTTGTAGGGTGCTGAAAGATTGGGATGACGTCCCTATCTATAATAGAATCACCCACCACTCTGCATACTGAGAAGTTATTCTGGCCAGAGAGATTTAACCTGCAGCTCATAAAACTGCATGCGAAGAGCAGTTTTTTTTCTGATCAGATTGCATGTGATTCTCTGTCCGTCAGCCACCACGATGCTTTGCAAGGGTTGCGCCCTCATGCTGTCTTTATAGGATGTTAACTGAACACTTTTCTATACTTTCCATGTTCTGAGCATAGTTTCCAAGAAGAGAGTATAAACATTTCCAGCAAAGCATAGCTTAACAGCAGCCAGGTGATAAGTACCTTTGAAATAGTTCACAGGGAAGAGAAGTTTGTTTGTCCAGTGATGTTGCCTCCTTGGTTACGATTTAAGTCAATGGTTCTGTTCAAGTCAAGGTAGCCCATATTAACTGGATTTAAAACTGGTTTACTGATAGATTGCAAAAAAGGCCATTGTAAATAGGGAATAAATATCCTATGGGGTTGTTTTTACTGTGGTCCTGCAGGGATGTATTCTTGGCCCAGTGCTGTTCTATATGTAACAAATGATATGGAAGAAGGTACACAATTATTGCTGGTAATTTGCAGCTGACAAGAAAGTTGCTGGAATGGTAAATAATGATTGGGACAGGTCAGTGCGCAGATAGACCAATTTGCTTAGTAAGGTGGGCTCATTTGAATGATATGCATTTGAATACCACCAAGTGCCAGGTCAGATATCTATGCACAAAGAAATTACACATACAGATACAGATGTATCTATATCTGTATCTGGAATGCAGCGACACTGAAACGGATTGAGGGTAATTGTAAATAGCCAGCTGAACATGATCTCCCAGTATGATACTGTAGCTAAGGGGGTGAATGTGATTCTTGGATGGATAAGCAGGGGAATATCAAGTTGTGGTAAGGAGGTGCTTTTACCTCTGTGTACAGCATTAGTGAGACCAGTACTAGAAACCGGTGCCTAGTTCTGGTGTCCGCACTTGAAGAAGGATGTTGAAAAACTGGGAAGGGTTTGGAAAAGAGTTTCAGGTCTGGAAAACATAACTTATAGTGAGAGACTGGATATCTTTCCAAACAGACATGCTACAGCTCAGACAGAAATTATGGGCTTGATGCAGAATTATTGGGCAAGGTCCTTTGGCCTGTGTTATGCAGGAGGTCAGGCTAGATGATCAAAATGGTCCCTTCTGGTCTTAAAGTCTATGAAATAAGGACAGGTTTCAGAGTAACAGCCGTGTTAGTCTGTATTCGCAAAAAGAAAAGGAGTACTTGTGGCACCTTAGAGACTAACCAATTTATTTGAGCATGAGCTTTCGTGAGCTACAGCTCACTTCATCAGATGCATACCGTGGAATTATGATTGATGATTACTTTAGATAAGCTATTACCAGCAGGACAGTGGGGTGGGAGGAGGTATTGTTTCATATTCTCTGTGTATATATAAAGTCTGCTGCAGTTTCCACGGTATGCATCTGATGAAGTGAGCTGTAGCTCACGAAAGCTCATGCTCAAATAAATTGGTTAGTCTCTAAGGTGCCACAAGTACTCCTTTTCTTTTTATGAAATAAGGGTTTCCCAGTCCTTCACCCTCCTGTATGCACAAACAGCCCAGGTACCCATGGTTAATCATGGGCCCAGGGACAAAATGTTTATGGGAGCCCTTTGTTATAGGGCTAACTTCTGAGTGTGGTACTGGTCGCTTTGCGCTGCTTTAGTAGCAACTGGTGTAAATCTTGGAGCAATCTCTCTGCGTGCCAGTGGGCATGTGCATTCTACACCAGACTCTTTCCAAATGGTCTTAATCTGTAGCCTGAATATCTCAAGCAGCTTCAGCAGCCATCTCCTCCCACCCCTGTCTGTAGTGGGGAAGGGCTCGAAGATACATCTGGTGGCAGATCTGCCCCATCCCTCCCATGCCAAACCTCCTCCCGGGGAGCTGCACAGCCTTCTCCAATCCTGCTTGGCCTGGCACAGTGGAACGGTACTGCTGGAGGGCCCCTTGCACCTATAACAATAGGACCAGGATATCCCCTAGACTGTGGGCATTTGCTGGCGGTGTTAACCTTCGTGCCTTTGGAGGACGCTAATAAGATACCAGTCAGAGAGAAAAAAAAAAAAGATTTGCTTTTGCATTTTAAGCCACCTAGAGTGTATGTGAGTGAGGCTAATGCCACTGCTTCTGTGAAAGAAGGGACAACCTTGGACTTTAAATCCGGAAGGGACCATCATGATCCTCTAGTCTGACCTCCTGCACGTCTCAGGCCACAGAACTTCACCCACCCACTCCTGTAATAGGTCTATAACCTCTGGCTGAGTTACTGATGGTCTCATACCTAGGTTTAAAGACAGAGTGGATTAAAAGAATGTTCCCAGGACTGTGTCCTCAAATGACTATTAAGTTTGATTAAGCAGGATTGTGCCATCCCAGAACTTTGCTTCTGAACATTTAGCTGGAATGCTTCCCAGCAATCAGTTCAATTCCTGTATTAAGCAGTAGTCTAGTGTGTGCCAGGTGGCTGGCCACCTGTTGCCATGAGAAGATAGCCTGCTAAGAGCTGCTCTGGGAATGGATTATTTTGTATATCTACCATTTTTATTAATGATAATAGGAAATGCTATATATATATATATATATATATATATATATATATATATATATATATATATATAAATCCCCTCCTCCAGGTAAACAGAGAATGAATGTGTATGTGGAGGTTGCTGGGAGATGGCAGAATGAGATGACCCCTGTAGATGCAAGGGCTACTGAAGGAGATAGTTCTCAAGGAGCTCTAGTTAACAGTGGGTGGAATTGGTGGCCTCAGCTCACGGTGGACAAGTGTCCATACCACAGTCCCCTTGTGGACAATCTCAGCAGCGAGGGCAAGGCTCTCTAGGGGTGGTCCTTGCCTGTCAGGCATGAGGCATACTGCAACATCTGTGGAAATATGGCCACCATCTAGGTGGCTGCCAGTTCAGGGCTTGATCATGGAAAGTGCTCAACACGCAGGTCTAGATTACTTCAATGGACATTCAGGGTGCTCACTGTCTCACAGAGAGACCCTGTACATAGCTCTTCTGGGCTTCCAACCTTCTACCAGAAGGCTGGGATTTTCAAAAGCATCTAAGTGATTTAGGAGCATGAATCCCATTGGCTTTCAATGCTCCTAAGTCACTTGAGGAGCATTTTTTTTAAAAAAAACCCCACCCTAAATGCCCCTGCAGCATTAACAAGCATTTTAGAGAAGTCAGCTGAAGAAGCTGTCATTTTTAAAGAGACTCCTTGCTGTGCATTTCACTCCATCAGAAAGTTGTATGCCATCTTGCTTAGCAGCAGGTAGACCTGATGGAAATATTTTGTTACTATTTCTATTCTGTAACACATTTGTGGGAGGCAAAAGGGAAAAAGGTTTAAACCAGACCTCCCCCGTACGCATTTATGGTCTACTGCTAAAATATCAATATGTTTTATAAGGCCACAGGAAAGTACAACTAATTTCCCCACAGAGTACACTAGGTTACTAAAGTTAGAACCAATTAGGGCTAATATCAGCCTTTCCCCAGCTACCCACAATGATTTGTAAAAACAACAATTAATTGATAAAAAGAAAAGAAAGAGGAAGAGAACCATGTCCCTCCCTCAAGGTGTGTAGGGATGAGGATCATACCTATATCTTATGGCACTGCTGAGCACCACCACTGGACTGCCAGCTGGGCCCCACAGAAGAGCTTTGAAAGTTACCTGGGAGGTGACTTTGAGAACAAAAGGCTAACATCATTTATCACAGGCCAGATTCTGCCAACCTCACTCACAATGAGTAGTACCTTGCTCTGCGAGTCATCCCGTTGGCAAAAGAAATTAAGGTGCAGTCAGTTTAGCTCATGTCCCAGCTGTGTTGGACCATCAGAGCTGCACACAGCAGCTGGGCTGTGTGTGTGTGTGTGTGGGGGGGGAATGAGAGAATCTGCCCCCCATTCTCCAATGTGGATAAACATCTTACCCTGCAGACCTGGACATGTTGAGCCCAATCCCACCAGATGCTGAGTGCTCTCAATTTCTAAAGAGGTCAGTGGTGCTCAGCACCTCCATGCAGAGCCATCGATGTAGTCGAGGCTGTCCTGCCAGTAAATTCAACTAGAGGTTACGAACCTGTCTTGTTTATGGGGTTTGTAAACCCCAGGCATGATCTGGATTATTCTGGCCTCTGCTCTGATTCAAAGATACAGGTTTGCCTCAGTGCCACGGCCAATCAGCTCCTGCTGCTGGGTTTTTCAGTGGGATCTGAGAATGAATTTGTCCCCAGAAGGAGCGGGCTGATGTAGATAAGGAGCTGCTGCTGCCCGTTCTGTCTGTCACACGTCATTCTCATGGTGGAGGGAATGACTGCAAGGATTCAGCTTTCACTTTTGAATGGGAACACAATACGAATGCAAGCGTAGGTATGTGCAGCCCCTAGAAATGGAAAAGCTCCTGCAGATGGCTGTTTCAGGTGCCCGGCAAATGTTTGCAGAAGGCAGTATAGCTTGTGGTGAGTTCACATGGACCTGGACAAATACATGGTGAGGAGGCCTCTCGCTTAAACAATCAAACAAATTCAGCACTTCTTATCTGGACAATCTAAGGCGATGGGGCTTGGAGCGAAACCGAACAATCTGTTATGGGAGTGGAGGGGGGTGGCATCCCAGAAATAGCTTCTTTTGCTTAGTCTTGGAAGGCTTATTGATCACACAGGCTGGGTAAACAGTAAATAGACTGTGCACACCTGCTGCACCACGAATCTCCACCAGCCTGGCCGCATTTTTGTTGTTACTCCACTGCAGGAAGGCGGGCTGCAGCTTAATGTTTTACTTTCCACTGCAACCTAAAAGTCTGATCTCGCTGATTCTAGCAGCTCCGGTGGGTTCAGTTCTCCAGCAATCCCCTTTGGGATCGTGGTCGCTGTTCATAGTGATACCTGCAACATGGTCTGGGATCACGCCCAAGGCAGGAGAGGGCAGAGCGGGGGAAAGAGAGCAAAGCTGCAGGTTTCCTGAAACAATGAATCAGTTCATGGATGGTGATAGCACGAAGCAGCTAGGCCTTGGAGCTACTTCCTCCACCCTGCACCAAGCCTGTATAAATTACAGGCGCTGACCCCATCCTCCTGGGCTAGTGGAAGTGCATCTGAAGTCTACCTTGATACAGCAGCCACAATGATGGCTCCGTTCCAAGGTGTGTGTTTGGCCAGTGGATCCATGTTGTCAATTGCTGCTATCTTGTCCTCTCCTCAATACATTTGTGTGTACAAAGCCCCAGGCAGTACATTAGGGAAGGGGGCGGAGGAGGTTGATTATGTACATCCCATCACTGCTTCCCTCCTCTGCTTTGCCTCGGAAATTGGCTCTGTTAAGGTGGGGGCCAGGATCTGTCCCTTGCAAGTAGTTCTGGCCCAGCTCTATAGTGATCAGTGTGGCGGGGTTGCAGAAACCAGGGCCAAGATTTAAAAAGAAAATGGATGCCTAAATTTAGGCCCCCCGATTCCATATTTAGGCCCTAAAGCAAGTGGCCTGATTTTACAAAGTGCTGAACGCCCAGCTGTGCCAGGTTCCACCAACTGAGGATCTGGCTCCCATATGGAGATTGGTTCCTGCAGATGCAAAATGCCAGCATGCATTCTGCAGGTGCAAACTGCAGCCACAGAAGGCGAGGCTGCCCGGCTGAAGGAGTCCCCCTGTAGAAAAGGCTTACTGGAGACATTGCTTGAGAAGAAAGGGCTTTAGAGAAGATGCAGCAGAAAGGTTTCAAATGAAAAACAGTCTGGCTATTTATACTAATGAAAGGGAGACTTGCTGGAAATGATGGGATCCAGGGAATAAGCGAGCAAACACTCAAAAGCGTCAGGCCGATTCATCTCAAAAACGCTCTTTGTATATTTTTTTTGACAATTGCAGCTTAGTTTTAATTATTCATGCTACTATTTCCTAATGTACCAGTCCAGTAAATGAACTGCAGTACATTGGTTTGTAAAACTGTTGAAAGCCTTAGCAATACAAGAGGTCACTTCAGCACTTTGCTATTGCATCTTTGCTGAGACTCTGACGTGGCTCTTTGCGGATGTGGCTCATAACGGTGTGCTGGGGTTCTACTGTAAAGTTTCTTGGGAGAAGAAGTGAAACTGTTTTGTCCTTTCAGTTGCTTGTTTGTTTGGCACCTCGTGGGTACCTGTCACACAGATTGTTACACATTAATGTGCTGTATTCATTAGACACACAAAGAATTTTGGGCCAGAGAATGCTGTCTGAAGCAGTCGGGTTTTGCTATTCTATTCAGATTCTAATATTTTGTCCATCACTGTGGTAACTAGGTACCTGCTGAAATGGCTGCTCAAATGTAGTGGGTTTTTTGTGTTGGTTGTTTCTTAATGTCTCAGTTTTAATGACTGACTGTGAAATTGTTCATATGTTTTATTTGAAATATTAACCCAAGGAGACAGAGCGTTCATGCACAGAGCATGAGCCTGGTACAGAGCCCACATCTTCAGTAAATAGGCTGCACACTCAGGGAGCTGTATGCAGGGCTGAGCAAGGGGGTTCATCACCTCCATTTGCCCTTTGGGGATGGGTCGTCCCCTATTTACTCTGCCTGTCTAGGAGGATGTGGCCTGTTGCTTCCCCAGTATGTTGGGTTTGGGGCCAGTTACTCCAAAATTTGCAGGGACTCCTGGGTTACGCCTCACTGCTATTGATATCACAGTAGCCCATAAGGGCCCCATTCATGAAACAGGACTCCAGAGACGATTCCTTTCCTGAAGAGTTTACAGTCTAACCACCCCCCGCCCTCCTTTATGCATTGCTGTGCAGACATGTAGACAACCTGTAGAGTCTTCAGTGTTGGGGCTTTCTATCCCCCTTTGTGTCGCCCACTCAGAGTATTTCTGCTGCATTTCAGGCCTTGAACATCAGTGGAGAATTTGGCCATTAGTAAATCATCATGTATTTCCTCCCCCATCCTCTGCCAATAGACCAGGTCTTTGTACGTTATAGGAAAGTGACTAAGGGGCTGACTCATCCGATAGTTGGGACCTACAGGGGACAGGAGCTTTACTGTCCATGGGGGAAAGGAGGCTAGCGTTTAATGCTGGAGTGTGTACGTGATGGCTGCCATGTTGGCCGACATACTGGGGATCGAACTGGGGCTTCGGAGCTAAAAAGCACGAGTTGCTACCTCTTGAGGCTACAACAGCACACAGCCGCTACACCATGGCACACAGGGGGACCTGTAGCACACACTCACCAGTGAGCTATAGGTACATGAGGGGGATCGCTACTAATTAGGGCTGTCAATCACAGTTAACTCACCCCATTAACTCAAAACAGATGAACTTGTTTAAAAGAATTAATCATAGTTTTAATCGCACTGTTAAACAGTAATAGAATACCAATTTACATTTATTATAAATATTTTTGGATGTTTTTCTACATTATCTAATAAACTGATTTCAATTACAACACCGACTACAGAGTGTATAGTGCTCACTGTATATTATTTTTGATTACAACTACTTGCACTGTAAAAAAGAAACTGCGATGAAAACTGCGATTGTTTTTTTAAATCTCGCGATGAATCGCAATTAGGGTTTTTTAATAGTTTGACAGCCCTACTATTAATGGAAGGAGTTGGTTTCTCAGGGCTCATTGGGACATGTCGTTGTTTGTTGGCGTCAAGGTTCCTTCCCCACTCTGAACTCTAGGGTACAGATGTGGGGACCTGCATGAAAACCTCCTAAGCTTACTTTTACAGCTTAGGTTAAAACTTCCCCAAGGTACAAATTATTTTACCCTTTGCCCTTGGATTTCCACTACCACCACCAAACTTTATCTGGGTTCCTGAAAAAATGGAGTTTGGACACGTCTTTCCCCTGAAAATCCTCCCACCCCTTGCACCCCACTTCCTGGGGAAGGTTTGGTAAAAATCCTCACCAATTTGCATAGGTGACCACAGACACAAACCCTTGGATCTTAGAACAATGAAAAAGCGTTCAGGTTCCTTACAAGAAGACTTTTAATAGAAGTAAAAAAAAAGAATCACCTCTGTAAAATCAGGATGGTGAATACCTTACAGGGTAATTGGATTCAAAACAGAGAATCCCTCTAGGCAAAACCTTAAGTTACAAAAAAGACACACAGACAGGAATATTCATTCTATTCAGCACAGCTATTTTCTCAGCCATTTAAAGAAATCATAATCTAACACATACCTAGCTAGATTACTTACTAAATTCTAAGGCTCCATTCCTGTTCTGTCTCCGGCAAAAGCATCACACAGACAGACACAGACCCTTTGTTTTTCTCCCTCCTCCCAGCTTTTGAAAGTATCTTGTCTCCTCATTGGTCATTTTGGTCAGGTGCCAGTGAGGTTACCTTTAGCTTCTTAACCCTTTACAGGTAAGAGGATTTTTCCTCTGGCCAGGAGGGATTTTAAAGGGGTTTACCCTTCCCTTTATATTTATGACAGTTGGCTAGTGGCAACTGTGATAATCAACGGATATTTTATTTCAAATGGACAGAGGACGAAGAGTATTTTAGATAATATGACAGAGAACCTGATGAAAGGCCTCCTTGACCTGACGCCCAAAACTGCCTTCTTTAATAAGGGAATGAGATACTGTTCTAAATAGATGGAAGGCCGAGGTCCTAATGTAACAAATCTTACAGGGCAATACTCTGGATAACCATAGGCCCAGGTCAAGCTGGAGATGCACAGGTACCCACCCCAGAAAGCTTGCAGGCAGCAATGGGAAGACCTTTGGGAAAGGTGGGCCCCGTGATTCTATCTTCTGCAGAGAGTCAGAAAGATTAATTCACAGGCCCTCGGTGACAGACATTGTGGCGTGTGGCCAAATTAGGGCCTGATCTGCACACATCAGTATGTGCACATTCAGCCAAGCTGACCAAACAGTGGCCCCCAGACAAGTCCTCCTTGCAGATTATTTATGTTCTTAGCAGCGATGGAACATAAATGGGGGATTGTCTCCTGGAATCGAAAACCATATGCTGCAAAAGCAGCTTTAAAATGCATGTGCTCATGGGGGGCAAGGGAGGATTATGCCACTTTGCAGTTTGACTTGTAGGTAGATGATAATAATTATATGGTGTTGAATCCCAGTTTATGTAGTAAACTCCTTACCTGGTTTTTACTCATTTCTTACTCTGGCAGATTCCCATTGTCTTCAACCAGAGTCAGGACTTCAGGATTTGACTGAGTTTTAACAGCAAGAGTAATCAACTGTTGAAACAGGCAAGTGGTGCATTGTCCATCCCTTGGAGTCTTTAAGTAGGGTTGGATATCTTTCAAGAAGGCAACTTGTGGTCGATCTGAAGCATATTGGGCTTAGTGCAGAAATCACAGGACTTCTACAGCAAGAAATCAGATTAGAGGATCGTAACGGTCCTTTAGCTTTAAAATCAAGAGGATTTTAACAATCTAACTTACCTTTTCCATTCCTGCTGTGTCTTTACTTTTTCATTTCACTCAGTTTAGGTAGTGATCCTTTCACTTTCCCCAGCCACTTTCTGGGTCTTATGCAGTGGCACATAATGCTGTTTAGATTTCCAGCACACCAGGAAGATCTTTGAATAACCCACTAGAAATAGAAATCTTACATATTTTTGTAACACTCTGCCTCTCTTCTCTCCTTTTTCAAAATATTGTAAGACAAATTTGGGGCGTATATTTTAACACGTCCTCAGGATCTCCTAAAGCATCGAACAAAAAGAAAGTGACAGATCTGATAATTATGGAAACTGTTTTGCAACAGGAAAGAATGCTCAGATGCCTCTTAGCTGTGGTTTTTATAACTTTTATACTTCAATTTTTATCTTACTTTCCATTTTCCTGTAACCCCCAGTTAGCAACATGAAATTAATATATCTTTACCCTGCTGACTTTATTGATTTCTCCCCCTCCAACACTAGTTTTGTTTTGCCATGAAGATTTTAATGGCACCTGCAACTGATCAGAGCTCTTGTTGTTAATAAGGGATAGAGTCTGCATTCTTTGGGTCCTCAACTCTCCCATTGAAGGCAACGGCAGGAGCCAGAGCTAGTTGGAAAAATCCTAGTTTCTCCAACCTTGGGGGATAGCTTGGATATTTTACTGCTTTTGGAGCCTAGTTTCATATCAGACATAGGCCAGACTGGGGCCCAGTTTGTGATGGCGCCAGGGGGCGTGTCTCATAGGTAGCAGCATGAGGAGAACCACTTCTGCAAGGCTGCTACTTTCCCTCCCCCATTGGACAAGTGAGCGGGAATGAGCATTGGCTCTGCCCATTGATATACCAACTACGTGAAGGTCTAGTGCAGGATACTTCCCCTGCAGAGCATGGAGAAACAGGGAGGTAGATTACGACTGAATTGTAGGCTGCTCTTGGGACAGTGCCACGGCACACCTCCCCTTGCTTGGGCGACTCCTGGTAAAGCCACAATCAAGCCCTACACGACTATGGAAAGCCAGGGGAAGAGCCGTTTTGCCTTTAATATGTTGGCCATAATTGCAGCATGCAGGTGGGACCATAAGCACTTGAAAGCGTTTGTTGGACACTGTCAGGTGGCTGTGGGCATGGAGATATGAGCTCCGGTTCTGTTTCTACAGAAGCAGCTATGACAGGCGGTAAAATAAACTTGCTTTGGGACTTGGATGCTACAAATAAACCTGAAGGAGCTGACGGTAGCCAGATGGGCAGCCGATGTGGATCGAGTTGAAGAAAACAGTGGAAAAGTGTGTCCAATATTGGGTGGGGCGGGGAGGGAAGAGACTCCACTGGTGTTTATAGAGAGGCCCCAATCTTGTAGACTGTCCCTGGGCAAAACTCCCATTGGCAGTGACACAGCATAGTTTCAGTTACTGCACATGGGTAAGTAGAAAAAATAGCTGCTCCAACTACCCATCTCATAACGGGAATTAGCAGAGGACCTTCCGTTTCTTTTCCAGAGGCCCCGATCCTGATCCACGGAGGGAATGGAATCCAGGTATCCTACATCTAAAGTCAATGCCTGAGCCCCTGGACCATGCAGCCTCTTGTGTGCCTTGTCCCGCCTTGAGAAGCAGACCAGGCTATGGGATGTGAAGGGGCAGAGGAAGCCATCGCTAGGGGAATGGAAGGAGCAGGGAGGGGAGGAGGCAGAGTGAAATAGAGAACCTGGATTTTTTCTATCACCTGTGTAACCAAGTCTGAGATACCTGAATTATCCAGTGTAGAGTCCCATGTGGATTTAAAATCCCGGCAGCCATTTGCCATATTGACAGGATGGGAGAAGAGACAGTAAAAAGAAATTAGGATGATTTCTATTTGCCATGAAACTGATCATTATTGTGGATCTCTTATCTCAGCCTGTGATGCCTGCCAATCAGCGAGAATCATTCAGAAAGGTGCAAAGCGCCTCTCCACCATTATCAGCTATGTAGCAGATTTCAGAGCAGGTGATCATTATTCCAGGGGCAGCCGAGACAAGGTCCAATTTTATTCACTCTTATGAGCTCACTTGTATGACAGGCATATGATGGAGATACATGAATTAAAATTAGGCTTTCGGATTTAATAGCTAACACTCTGAAGCTTTAGAATTTATTGACTAATATTGGCTCTCAATGCTGAGCCTTAATCTGATTTGTGTCAACTTTTAGGATACCCTGATCTTCTTTTAAACGCAATTCTTCAGTACTGAGAAGTCAGGTTAGCTTGGAGACTTTGGAAATAGGTGATATATATTTTTCCATGCTAGGGACACTGACTCAGATCTGATCCCAGTTAATAGTCATTTGCCCCATATGGATAGTGTATGATCATCTGACAGCTGTTTGGAGGCCTATATGCAGTGGATTGTTGGTTTGCCTTGTTTTTAGGGCATAGGTGTCCAAAAATTACACAGAACATCCCTTAAAGTCATCTTCAGGTCATTAGCCAGGATGGGCAGGGATGGTGTCCCTAGCCTCTGTTTGCCAGAAGCTGGGAATGGGCAACAGGGGATGGATCACTTGATGATTACCTGTTCTGTTCATTCCCTCTGGGCACCTGGCATTGGCCACGGTCAGAAGACAGGATACTGGGCTAGATGGACCTTTGTTCTGACCCAATATGGCCATTCTTATGTTCAGCTGAGAGGTGAAGAAAAGGAACAGGCCATGAAGGTTGTTGCACGTGAGTTTTTTGGTACCAGGGATGCTGCTGTCCATGGTATACCCGGTCTGTGGATAAGTGAATATCAGCTATTGTTTCCAACACTATTAATGTGCCATTTTCAATAGACACCAAGGGACAGATTTTTAAAGGTACGTAGGCACCTAAAGTTGCAGAAAGGTACCTACTGGGATTTTTGAAAGAATCCCAAACCACTGAATTCAATAGCAGTTAGGTGCCTAGCTGCTTTTGAAAATACCTTTAACAATATGACGCTTGTTCACTTTAAGAAAAGGAATTCAGTTTTTGCTGTTAAAACCTAGTGTTGTGGAAAGAAACTATTCACACCCATCTTCCCTTTTATTGTGAGTGCAGTTAACTCTTCACAAGGTCATTTATGCTAGGTACTGTCTCAAGAAACACATTGAACAAATAAAAGCCCACTTTCCCTTTTTGAAGAGAGTCAATACAGCTTGCCATTGGGCCAGAAAAAAATCCTTATCCCAAAGCATGTTCCATTGCAAGGCAGTTCTTGAGACACTCTTCCTAGCTTAGAAAGTTTACTGTTAGGCGGTGTCTTTTTGTTCAGCTTATCCTCTCCTAACTAACACCCCCAGCGCCCCCCCCCCAATTTAAAGAATAAAGAAAATTCATTAAACTAACATGGCATCTGAAGGCCATCCCATTGGTCACGCTGCTTGGATGTTATACCCTTTCCCTACCTTTCATCAGTCTTGTCTGTCTAGAATGTAAGCTCTTCGGGGCAGGGCCTGTTTATAATGCTGTACCATGATGGGGCCCCGCTGTAATAAATAATAATAGTCTAATAAATCAAAATGCTTTATTTTTAGCTAGTAGAAATACGTCTGTGATAGAACCTAATTCCAGAGCCCTATTTACAAACACCAGGACATAACACTTCGAGGGTGGTGGTGGGGTAGGGCACGAAGGGAGGCGAACCTATTTCTGGAATGGAAAGTCTGTTTCAAACAAGCCAGCACCCAGCAAACTCTTCAGCCGGGTCCTCAGCCTGTTGGGTTGGTTATTCAAAAGATAAAGTCCACAGCTAAAACCAAATACATACTTTTAGGACCTTCCCAGCCAGATGGTGGACTTCTTGAAGTATGATCCTGGACAAGTCACTTACTCTGTGCCTCTGTTCACCGTCTAGAAAATGAAAATAACTGCACCTGCCTACCTCAGAAGGGTATTGCGAGGATAAATACATTAAAGACAGTGAGGCACTTAGTTATTGAAATAAACGGGAGACTGTTAACACCTAAGATATCTAGGTAGATAGTACTGTTTCAGTGTTGCTTTTGGGATTTACTATTTTGCAGTTTGATTGCCTCTGCATCAACGACATCTGACAACTGCCCATGCTAAACCTTGAAAGAGCAGAACAAAGAAGATAGAAATGTACAATCTTATCATCCATCTCTCCTTTTAATTTGAAACCCATTTTCTGCTTGTTTCCTATTTACGCTTGAATGTCTCCTTGATCTCACAATTTGTCTTTAAGAGCTTGTTCCGTATGCTATTACATTTCAGCCTGTTGTTGCTGTGCGGAATAGAACAATTTACCTACATTTCCCGGCCCCTGTGTGGAGAAGATACGTCTGATGTCCATTGAAGAGTGGTCTCTGATCATTTTCTTCCTATTGCAGTACTATGGACTGTGATGTTTCTGGTTGACTTATTAATCATTTGAAGCAGTGAATAAATCTGTTCCTCCATTGGTATAATTAACGTATAGAAATGGATAGCAATTACTTGTGTGAGCCTGTGAGAGAGACAAGCATAAGAGGCGTTTGTCAGCATAGAGTCTACAGTCAGGATAAAACATGAAAGCACACACATTATAATTCCCTTGGTGTTTCACTTGGGTACATTATTTGCTTGCTCTCATGAGCTGTTATGGAGTGTTGCTGTGAACTGTTTAAAGGCTGTCACGTTAAACCTCAGAGCAAGCTGCATTTCACTGTTAGGTGAATAACCCCTTGAGACAGTGTGGTCCAGTGGATAGGGCATTAGAGCAGGATTCAAGAAACCTGTGTTCAATTTCTAGCTCTGGTACTGACCTGCTGTGTGACCTTGGGCAAGTCACTTTTCCACTCTGTGCCTCTGTTTCCCCTCCTACCCTCTATCTGTCTTTTCTAGTAAGATTGTAAGGTCTTCAGGGTAGGGACTGTCTCTTCCTATGTGTTTGCACGTTGCCTGACATGCCGGGGTCCTGATCACAGCAGGGGCCTTTGGGCATCCCTGAAACACAAATAAATAATAATTACACAGCCTAAAAATCTTCAGATTTGTTTGCACAGCCAGGTAGGATATTTGGAGATAAAGCTGTGTTTGATCAATCTGTGAATCAGCGAGTCACATGCCAGTGTAGTGCTATTGATCTGGACACTGTGGCGAAATGAGGACAGGCACAGGGATGGATTTTAAGCAGCACGTCACAACTTTTATTAAACTTAAACATGGGGGAAGAGCACTACCCTCCCATCCCCCACATTCTCCTGTACCAGGCATTAAGTTGTTCCAGTGCAGGGGTTACAGGGCTCCTACCATATAACCCACTGCTGGAACGGAGCTGAAGGAGGCTCCACAGGGCCCCTGCTCCAGGTTAAATCCCTGGAGCTGGGGGATGCTGGCCAATCAGCATGCCTCCCCACAACTGGCCAATGGGTGCCAGAGACTCCAAAGGTCAGGGACAGGAGCTACCGGGTGTCCCCCAGCCAGTGTCTCCCTCCTCTGCTGCTGGGGCTGGCCCCTTACACTGCTGGCCCCATCTAGTTCCCCCACCGGCTGAGGCAGGCGAATGGCATTTGTATCAATGGAGGCATTCATGGAGAACTAAATAGAATAAGCACATGCTGTGCTTGGGTGCCCAGGATTCAGGCTTAATCAACCAATGTCTTTACCTGCTCTGGATTTGTACTGAGCGAAGCCTGAGTGATCTAGTAGATCTGGACTTTCGAATCTATGCCACGTGCGTGACATTAAGATGAAAGATGTCTGTCAGTAACTCTCAAAAAGAAAAGGAGTCCTTGTGGCACCTTAGAGATGAACAAATTTATTTGAGTATAAGCTTTCGTGAGCTACAGCTCACTTCATCGGATGCACGAAAGCTTATGCTCAAATAAATTTGTTAGTCGCTAAGGTGCCACAAGGACTCCTTTTCTTTTTGCGAATACAGACTAACACAGCTGCTACTCAGTAACTCTCAGTTATCCTTGCAGTAATTTGCAATTCAAACAAACAAAGTCTTAACATTGTGATTGATATTTTGTTGATCCTGCAAAGACCTAGATGAAATATTAAATGTCCTCTCCTGCGTGATTATATCTGTCTGGCTGCAATCAATTCCACAGAGTTCTCTGCTGCTTGTCTCCTCCTCTGCTTTGCTGTAAAAGACTCAAGGGCTAATTCTCGTCTCACCAGAAGGACTGCATTGGTTGTAACGGGCTTATCCCTGATCTGAAATAGCTTTCCGAAGGTGGTCAGGACCATTATTCCCATTTATGCAGATGATGGAACTGCAGCACAGGGAGAGGACAGGATTTTCTCAGAATCAGTCAGCTGGCCAGTGGGATTAGAAACTTAGTTTTACATTGTGTTAGTACTAAACAGTGTGCACATCGCAGAGTGTCCTCCAGGCTCCTGTATTTTTCAGAGTGCTCTGCGTTTAAAAATAATCTTTGCAGGTGCATAGATTGGGAAGCCATCCAAAAACACAGTAAGCATTATAGAGGATACGCCCCACATGTAGAGACCATTTACAATCATTGGTCACTCTGACACACCGTTTACAATCAATTTGGCCTTTTCACTCTCTTTTTTAATAGTCAACCAAAATCCGAGAAAAAAATCTATTGTGAAACCTGCAATCTAGCATTGGAAATAAGCCTCAGTTTTAGTAGATCAAGGCATCTCCCAGAAACATGGGATTATATTCTAGATTCTGCCACTCTTACTCATTGAGTCCCATTGGGTGATTGACCCTTTAAGTATTGCCAAATCTGGCCTTGTGGATCTGTTTCGGCTGCTTACCGGGGAAGGACAAATATATGAGCAATGATTAAAGAGATGCCCCCATAGGAGAGAATGTTTCTAGGGTTTTATTACACCATTTTAGGCCCTGCTCTAGCAAAGCCCATAAGCCCGTATGTCACTTTAAGCATGTAACTGGTCCCATGGACTTCACTGTGTCTATTCATCTGCTGATAGTTAGGAACCTGCTTAAATATTTTGCTAGAGCAAGGCCTGACTTCCTTAGAAGTTTGGCACAACCAATGAACATGGAAGCCTAATTATCTATTTTGTTTTTAAAAAATGTTCCCTTTATTTATTGGCAGGCAGCATTGCCCAGTGGATAGGGTGCTATGGAGCCAGGAGATCAAGATTCTAATTGTGGCTTTGCCACTGACCTGCTGTGGAACCTTGGAGAAGTCACTTCATCTCTGTTTCCCCTCCCACTGGATTTCTGCCCTTCCTGTGTGACCTGTAAACTCTGTTGGTCACGGACTGTCACTATGTATACATACAGCACCTAGCACAATGAGGCCCCAAGCTCGGCTGGGTCTTCTAGGTGTAGGATATAAATTAATATTACCCAAGACTATGACACATTGTTTAGAAAATTGATTGAATTGCTCACTACCCTTTGGTCCCCTCCTCTTACGCTTGAGCCCTCCAGCTTGTTTTGCTTAAAAACAAAGTGAAAGCATTTAATGTGCTTTTATTTATAGTGCAGATGAAAACAAGACAGACGTGCTATTTTTGCTCAGATAACTACTATTCTCTCTCTGTTTTACACATTTCCAAATAATTTAGAAGATTGGCGCTAACCCCCATTTTTTTGTGCTGAAGAAATTGCTTTTTCTGTAATGCCAACATAAAATAAATACCCCAGGTACTGTGCCGTCAGCAACGCATTCAGCATATTGAAGGGTGGACTTTCCTGGAGGTAGACAAGCTTGCAAGTGAGAGGTTGCCAATAAACTATTTTTATTTGTTGTTGTCAATTGGGACAAATATTTTTTGCTCTTCATCAGGAATTCGAGAGCTGTTGCCTGTTGATTTTGTAGCGAATGAAATTAACATATTATAGGAATTTTCCATTTGCAAATAGCAGTGTCAAGATGTTTTATGGCTGGCTTTTCAAAAGCATTCATCACTGGTGGAATTCTGCTTCCAAGGAAGTCATCTTTGACTTTCAGTCCAGCTAACGCAGTCACACCATTAACCTTATTGCACACTGGATTTAATTTATCTCTGCTGTAACGCCAGAGGACTTTATGCCCGAGGGCTGAATACCACCCACTGGCTTGACTGCAAAACTTAAGGCCTGGCTCTGTGAACTACATGGAGTTTAAAATGCCAGGCAACCAGGAAATCTTGTAGTATTGGCCACACTGATGAGGATGTGATGAGGCCTCTCTGCCCCACACTGGCAATGAGAGGGTTAAGGGGATTGAGAGGTGCTCTGCTGGCAGCAAGAGAGGTAAGGAGAGCCTGTGGACTGAGTTGACCCCATCCCACCCCACCTGAAGCCAACGTCAGACATGGAGAAGGGAGCTAAACGGGGAGACCTCGCCCAGTTCAGAGCTGACTAGGAAGCAACGCAACACAATGCTACTTCCTTGACTAGGGAAGCCTGGTTCCAGCCAAGAGCCTGAATAACTTGCTACATGGGCACACCATTTGGTGGCTAGGATGACTAAGGCCAGGAAAACTGATAGAATGGACTAGCAGACTGGAGACAAACTCACAGAAGACGGGCAAGGGTCCTCTTGACAAATCCATCAATGACCTTGCTTATGAAGTTTGCTATTTCCCTTTTTGTTTTGGACAATCTGGAAACGGATAAGACATGCCGCAGCCAGAGGCCTAAGGTGCCACAATACCTAATCTGTGAGGGGCAATGCCTGGAGACCTGCAAGGGGGTGAGTTGTGCCCTGGCAGGCCACAAGGGGGTCACTGCCTAGACAAACCAGTTACAGACACATTCAGGTTTTTAACTAGATTTACAAAAGTGCAAGGGAAACTTACAAACCAGATGTAAAGTGTCAGTGCTTGAATGGACTCAGAAGCAGTATGGTTTGATGCAAAGGCAGGTGTCACAGAGTCCCTGGGCGATGCTCTGGAACTGCTCCCTACGAAGCCAGTCAGGACTCTGGTGAGGTCTCCTCTCTGGGAGCAGACTGTCTCCAGGACACACAGCTCACACAGCTTCCACCTTCCTGGGTCTGACCTCGGAGCATTCAGCATCCTCTGCCCCTCTGTGCACTTCCCACAGCGAGTCCACCCAGGCGGGGCTCCTGGGGAAGCCAGAGGGTCCTGCACCCCAACTTCGCAGTCAGATGGGACTCTCAGCCAGCCAGTAAAACAGAGGTTTATTAGATGACAGGAACACGGTCTAACACAGAGCTCGTAGGTACAGAGAACAGGACCCCTCAGCCGGGTCCATTTTGGGGGGCAGTGAGCCAGACAACCCCGTCTGCACTTCACTCCATGTCCCCAGCCAGTCCCAAACTGAAATTCTCTCCCGCCCCTCCTCCTCTGGGTTTTGTCCCTTTCCCGGGCCAGGAGGTCACCTGATCGCTTTGTCTTCAACCCTTTAGCTATCACCTTGCAGGGGGGAAGGGTCAGGCCATCAGTTCCAGGAAACAGGGTGTTGGCCATTCTCTGTGTCCAGACCCCTGCACACTAGGGCTCTGCAACGATCATACACCCTTATCCCACCACCGAGATACTTAAGAACCGCATAGGGGAAACTGAGGCACCCCCACAAGATTCAGAGAAAACATTAAGAACAGTCCCACTTCGTCATAGCAGGATGGCACCATTTTTTTTGCATATTTGGAAAGGGGATGCTGATTTTGTGAAGCTGTGACTAGCATGGGCAATGATTTTGGCTCAGCTGGACAACACTGGAAAAAAGTTCTCCCTCTTTCAAGATTTCCCCACCTATGGATAATCATCCCAAACTAGCCCTACAGTGTCATCTATTAGATATAAACACACACATATCTGATATTTCACTCCCTGCTTCTGGAGATTATCTTTTACTTCTCATTCTCTGTCTCGGTTTGATCTAAGTCTGAGTCTAAGACTTTTCTGGAAACATCTTCCAGTCTAAGTTAGAGACGGACCCCAAATAAATTCCTCAATTTAATCTTCCCCCAGCCCAAACTCAGCAGAAGTTTCAAAATCCAAACACAGATCTGTGTTTTAATTTCCCAGATAGTTGCCAATACGTGAACATCCCTGAATTTGGTAGGGTTCAGGATTCCAATCTGAATTTTGGGGCTTGCGCATATTTCTAAACCAAAACCTCAGCACTGGACATCCCCAAACTCTGGATCCAAACTGTGTTGCTGGAATCAATCACCCATTTAAATCACAAATGTTATCCTTGTGTTTTGATTGAGTCATCCCATCATGGATCTCTACCTTCAACAGCTTTACTCTTTCCTTACCTCACCATAAAGTACCTTGGGATTTCCTATCACAGATGTGTACATACATTTGAAATATAGTTAGGCTGTGTGCATGGATGTTTAGTTATAAGCCAATCTGCTAAATCTTTCTTAGGAATTTTCCCCCCATGGAAGATGAAGACTCTGGGGTTCAAAAGCAATTAATACTAAAAATGCATTACACAGCAACATGCTATACAGTAATTCCTCTTATCCTGTGCAAGGAGCAGCTACAAATTGATTTCTTGTCCACAGTGAGGCAACTCTGTCAAATTGAATATTGCTTTTAGAATGTCTGGATGATGAGTTAAAGTAGGTGCTGGAAAACTCATAAAAGCTGCAAAGAAACAGAGGTTTGCTTATATATAAGGCAACAAGTGGCTTGGAGGAAAGTTAATAGGTTATAGTCTTTCACCTCTACGGGGCTCATTTGAATTTTGAAAATGCTTGCAGTGAATTAATCATCTGATATGATAGCTCCTTTGAAGGTTTAGAGCAAATAATTTTGTAATCTCACGCCATTTCCTAATAAGCTGGTGTCCGCATACGATTAAAATCGTCATCGCCACTTGGCCTGCTTTGCTGGCATGGGGAGGCTAAGAAATGAATGGACACAGAGACCCAGCTGACTTCTTAACACTACTGGTCAACCCTCTGACAAAGCCCTGAGACACACTGGCATGCTACAGTACCAGAGAAGTGTGAACTGATCATTCCTGTGTTGTACCAGTTCTGAGGACAGGGGACAGCGGTCTCTAGGGCTGTCAATTTCATTAGTATGAAATTCATTAACTGCCCCTCCTTCCCCAAAACAAAATGAAGAGTTATCTTGTAAGGCACCTGCAATCAAATGTCCTGCTGCTATATCTGCAGTGTATGCCTTTTCAACAGACCCATTATGGCCTTTTTAAAAAAGAACCTCTTTTGCACTTTCTAAGCACTGGAATGTCTCTGGAACACAGACGGAACCAACAGGAAACTGATCTATCTGTCCCTTGGCAGTACTAAAATATTTAAACATCATTTGAACAATGTGGAAGTATGCGGATAGAGTAGTGCAAATGTTAGTTCCAAAGGCATTGAATGCAATCATCTCTGCAGGCTATGACAAGCTGTTAGGCAATCAAACAGGGCTGCGCCATATGGTTCACTGTTTAGTACCAAAAAAAAAAAAAAATCATTTAGAAACCATAAGCACATGGGCAGAAAATGACAAATGTCCGGGGTACTCTAAAAGAGAGGAAAGTCACTGCTAGCACTGTGATTAATGTCCCAATGAACAGAAGGCTAATGGCATAAAGGAAGCTGTAATTTACAGGGTCTGAAAATGGGATTTCAGAATTTCTAGTACTGGCTTTCTGGGCAGTCACAACCCAATGCAATTGCTAAGATAACATTGCAGTGTAGCTGTAGACTGATAATAACGGTGCCAGGTGCTGGTTTTTCCTCTAGCAGCCTATTTCTCATATTATTACTTAGCGCGGCTTTTCTGCTAGTGCATGTGATTATTAATGAACATTCTGAAGATGACTGTAACTCATTTTCAAAGCACTTTGCTAACTTCCCCATGCTACAGACAGGCAAAGTGATACGGCGAGGTGGCTCATTCCTGCTGGGGGCTGATCACACCCACAGAGAGGCTGTGTATCAGGGCCTCAGGGCCTTAACCAAGACTAGGGAGGAAATCATTATCATTAGTGGTATCATGGTAGACCCTAAAGGCCACCAGTTAAGGATCTGTGCCCCACTGGGCTATGCACTGTAACCACTTATTGTTAAGAGCTGATGAAAATTGTTGCTAGATTAAACCATTTCGGGTGGCCAGATTGCAAGTGTGAAAAAATCAGCACTTTTTTTTTAAGGGGGGGGGGAATCGGGGGTATAGTTGCATATATTAGAAAAAGCCCCTAATATCAGGATAGTCTTGATAATGTCAGGACACCTGGTCACCCTAAAACCATTTGTAGTGCACACCAACGACAAGTTTCACTGGTCCGACAAAACCCAGGAACTATGTTCCATATCCCTGAGTGCTACGTACTGGCACCATATCTAATAATTACCTATATACAGTTTATACAGAACTCCTGTAACATGTGTGACAAAAAGATGGTCTCTGGCTCAAAAAGCAGACCATCTAAGTGTCAGACAAGAGACAGCAGCAGGTGGATACAACAAACAGAGTGTGGCAAGCACAAGGTAGTAGTAAGACAGTTATGGCTGGTCTAATAAGCAATGATCAAAATGCACCAGCTGCCTAACCAAAAATCCACTTCAGAGCCAGAATTAGAACTCAGGAGTCATAGCACCTGGGCTCACCTCTCGCCCAATTGGTGAATAACAATTACCAAGCTTCATTTAGCCCTGTGGCTCCCCAAGGGGTTTGCCACCTGAAATGTCCGCAGGTAACTGAGCAGATGAAATCACTTGCAAGCAGCACAGCTAGTTAGTTCACCTGTTATTTTGCTTTCCTCCCATTAAAGGCTTTCTGCCGAGAGGCACAGCACTTGATCGCCTCTAAGAGAAGTTCACACAGAAAAAATAAACACGCCTAAACCTCATGTTGCTTTGATGACAGTGAATAAGATCCAATTTTTGCACAGATACATGGGAACTATCACCCCCACCATAGCTGTGTGTGGGCTAATTCTTATCCCGCTGGGCCCATTTCGCTTTGTCACCTGAACCATTTCCTCGGAGGGTTTCGTTTGAGATTGTCTATTAACTTGCAGAACAGTGCTGCCAGAGCAGAGTGGGGCTTGTTACTCCTGCAGATGGAGAAGGTACCGAATGTTCCCTTCTCAGCATCATTTTGAGCAACGCTGTGGAGGGCACGGAACACAAAGTGCTTGACGGTGAGCAAGGAGGCAGCTGGTTGGAAAGCTGGATGATGCACGAGGATATAATAGGTGGGAAGTGCAAATGGTGGTTAAACAAACGAGTTATTTTTATGCATTCAATAAAATAGGCCCGATCGTGTCTGCTGGGTTTGCGCACTGTTTGATTGTTTGATTTACCTTAACTCTGTATCTCTATAACCTTGTTTTCTTTTAAGCACTTCTATTTCCAAGTGGGTATTAATAACCTATTAAATCCATCGCCGGGTTAGTTCTGTGCTGATTTTACAGCAGTGGAAAATGAAAGCCCTTCTCCATGGGTCAGATCCTCAGCTGCTGTTGGGAATTGGTCTCGCGCCATTAACTTCAATAGCGTTACACTGATTTGCACCAGATGAGGTGCTGGCTCTATAATCACACTATTAGGGCTGCCTTGCGATATGCCTCCACCAGCTCTGTTTTGAAGGGGCCAGGTCAAGAGGAGAGAGCAAGTTAGTCTCTATGCCTGTCTCAATGGGAACAGGATGAACGTTTTTATTAGACATTGCATATGGGAGGAGCTCTTCTACTGTTTATGAAATGAGAATTAATTTATTTTAACCAGGGGAAACCACTTCTCCTTAACTCAAGCCTTGGTGATAGGGCGGGGAGGTAAATGAAGAGCAGCTAGTGACATAGATGTATAGGGCAAGGGCTTCTCCAGCATAAACACAGGACCTGGTCCAATGCCCATTGGAATATGCAGGAGTCATTCAGTTCCACAGAAAGGGCTTTGGATCAGGTCCTTATCCTACCTCTCAAATACCCCTTCTTAGCAGAGAGCTTCCTTATTTTGGACCCAAAATCGCTTGCATCTTGGTCATATGTTGTAATCAACTTCTTTTTCGGGAGGAGAAGAATGGATCATTTTCGTCCCAGACACAGTGGGTGGGATTCACAAGAGGATTCTAATTCCTAGTTCCTTTTGTGCTTATAAAGTGCCTAATTCCCATTGATTCCAAGGGGAGTTAGGTGCCTCAATACCTCTGTGAATCCCATTCAGTGTGGGCTGGTGGGTTGAAGACAAAGATAGGAGCCAGCCTCTCCTAATTCCTGTTCTCTGTGACACAGACTCAATGTGTGTGACTTTGGACAAGTCACGAAGGCCCTGATACTCAAAGGTATTTAGGTGCCTAGGCTTTGATATCTATGCGTCAGCTTCCCCGCCTGTAAAATGGGCATAATGACACTGCTTGTACAAGGGTGTTGTGAGGATTGCTTAGTTAACACTTTGGACAGTGCTTTATTAAAGAATGTCAAGTGCTAATTAGCGTTAACTGGGATAAAGAGTCCTATGCAGGCTCTTCCCAATGGGGCACTGTGTGTAACATTTCAGATATACTTACCCGCCAACCCCCATTCATTAATATTCCTGCTGTTCTTCCTTTGGGCACATGGTATATCAGCATGCTCCACGTTTTCCCCTGGAGAGAGATGATGGCTGACTTTCTCCCTCCCGTGTTACATGACACCTTGTTAAGAACTGTTTGTGCTGTGTTTTAATTAATACATGTTGGACTGAGTTTTGGATTCATTAACACCAGTGTAAATCTGGAGCCATGCCACTGAGAGCAGAACATGGCCGCTCTGTTAATTGTCTTCCCTTGAAACTGTGTTCCTGAAACAGCTCAATATCACGAGTAATGCAAAGTAAACCTTGCTCCAAACACTAGCCATTCTGCTGGAGTGTTGATGGGCCCATCGACGGATATTGTTTTAGTCTATTATAGACTACTCTGGGGGCAATGGCACAGACTATGTTTGATCCTAAGACCAGAAAATTCAGACCCGAGGACATCACCATAGGTCTGTACCTGCCAAAATAGGGTGGACATCTCTGATCAGATAGATTCTGTTTCTTTTAAACTATTTCCTTGACGTAGAATGAAGAAGAAGCACAGTCTTATATGTCTTGTGGAAGAGGCCTGGCTCATTGGGGTTCATGGATTGTAGAAAGGCCTAACAGAGCAGAGACGGGTACCAGAGCTGAGAATTGAAGAACTAAAGACTTGATCAGTGTTGTTGAGAGAAGAAGCTATAATGCTAGGAGCGAGAAGAGCAGAAGTATTCAGAGTATAGCAGCTCTTCTTTGCCAAACAGCTCGATATCCTGAGTTGTGCAAAGCAAACCTGGCTCCAAACACTAGCAATTCTACTGCAGTGATGATATTGTTTTAGTCTATTATAGACTACTCCATGGGCAATGGCAAAGACTATGTTTGGTCATGAAAGGTTGAAACTCAGCTGCATTCCAAATATTTCATAAAAAATGTATACACTGCATAACTATACCTAGGATTTGTGTAAGGGGAATTTTTCCATTGCCTGAGAGATTGCCACGTTGTCCAGACTCTTCCTTGTCTTGAGTGCAGTGTCAAGGAAAACACAGCACTCAAGGCAAGAAAAACTCTCAGCGGTGTGAAAATAAGCTGATGAACAAACGCACTGCCCTGAAGCACCCATAAGAGACAATCATATAGATAGGCCTTCCAAAAGGGGCAGAAGGGGCAGGAAAAGGCCATCTGATCTAGCGTGCCTGTATTGTCCTTGATTAATCTTCATCGCGCTTCATCCCAGAAGGCAGAAAAGGTCATAGTCAAACTTGCCAGGGATGAGCATGAGTTGGCGGATGAGATTGCAGAGCCATTGGCCATTATCTTTGAAAACTCATGGCGATCCGGGGAAGTCCCGGACAACTGGAAAAAGGCTAATGTAGTGCCCATCTTTAAAAAAGGGAAGAAGGAGGATCCTGGGAACTACAGGCCAGTCAGCCTCTCCTCAGTCCCTGGAAAAATCATGGAGCAGGTCCTCAAGGAATCAATTCTGAAGCACTTAGAGGAGAGGAAAGTGATCAGGAACAGTCAGCATGGATTCACCAAGGGCAAGTCATGCCTGTCTAATCTAATTGCCTTCTATGACGAGACAACTGGCTCTGTGGATGACAGGAAAGCTGTGGACATGTTGTTCCTTGACTTTAGCAAAGCTTTTGACATGGTCTCCCACAGTATTCTTGCCAGCAAGTTAAACAAGTATGGGCTGGATGAATGGACTATAAGGTGGATAGAAAGTTGGCTAGATTGTCGGACTCAACGGGTAGTGATCAATGGCTCCATGTCTAGTTGGCAGCCAGTATCAAGTGGAGTGCCCCAAGGGTCGGTCCTGGGGCCGGTTTTGTTCAATATCTTCACAAATGATCTGGAGGATGGTGTGGATTGCACCCTCAGCAAGTGTGCAGATGACACTAAACTGGGAGGAGTGGTAGATACGCTGGAGGGCAGGGATAGGATACAAAGGGACCTAGACAAATTAGAGGATTGGGCCAAAAGAAATCTGATGAGGTTCAACAAGGACAAGTGCAGAGTCCTGCACTTAGGACGGAAGAACCCCATGCACCGCTACAGACTAGGGACCGAATGGCTCGGCAGCAGTTCTGCAGAAAAGGACCTAGGGGTTACAGTGGACGAGAAGCTGGATATGAGTCAAAAGTGTGCCCTTGTTGCCAAGAAGGCCAATGGCATTTTGGGATGTATACGTAGGGGCATTGCCAGCAGATCGAGGGACGTGATCGTTCCCCTCTATTCAACATTGGTGAGGCCTCATCTGGAGTACTGTGTCCAGTTTTGGGCCCTATACTACAGGAAGGATGTGGAAAAATTGGAAAACGTCCAGTGGAGGGCAACAAAAATGATTATGGAGCAGGAGCACATGAGTTATGAGGAGAGGCTGAGGGAACTGGGATTGTTTAGTCTGCGGAAGAGAAGAATGAAGGGGGATTTGATAGCTGCTTTCAACTACCTGAAAGGGGGTTCCAAAGAGGATGGCTCTAGACTGTTCTCAGTGTTAGCTGATGACAGAACAAGGAGTAATGGTCTCAAGTTGCAGTGAGGGAGGTTCAGGTTGGATATTAGGAAAAACTTTTTCACTAGGAAGGTGATGAAACACTGGAATGCGTTACCTAGGAAGGTGGTGGTCTCCTTCCTTAGATATTTTTAAGGTCAGGCTTGACAAAGCCCTGTCTGGGATGATTTAGTTGGGGATTGGTCCTGCTTTGAACAGGGGGTTGGACTAGATGACCTTCAGGGGTCCCTTCCAACCCTGATATTCTATGATTCTATGATTCTCAGTGCAGTGTGGGCACAAAGCTGTAATGGAAGGAAGGAAGAAAGAAGCACTTCAAAAGGGATGAGATCCCAAGCAGAATATTGCCAAAACAAGAGAAAGAGCGCTCATTGTTAAAGGAGTAGGTGGGAAAACCAAGATCACTCTTCATTCCTTTTAGCCAAACGATTTGATTATGTTTGTATTACAAAAATGCCTGGAGAGCTCAGTTGGGACTGGAGCACCATTGTGCCAGATAATGCTCAAATACATGGCACATACTCCCTGCCCCCTAGAGCTTAACCCAAATGGACAAGCATGGCTTAGGAAACAAAGAGGTGAAGTGACTAGCCCAAGATCAAGCAGCAGGTCAGTGGCAGAGCCCAACTCTCCTGTGTCCCAGTTCAGTGTTGGACACACATGGCCATGTCACCTCTCCCAGATTGGTATGTGTTTTACTTTTCCCCTAGTGCCTACCATTTCCCTCAGGTTTCCACAGTAACTGTCAGCCATGTAGAACTTTCCTTAGCTAATTCTCATAATACAAATTAACTGGGCTCATTGATGTTTTTGGTATATGTGGAAAGTTGCACATTTTACCTTCCCTGTTCTATGTCAGCATTTTAACAGGGCCTTCCTTACTACTGAAGGGCTAGATTGTGGTATTTATGCCAAGGTTTGGCATAGGGGATGTTCTCGTCAAGTGCTGTCCCTTGTGCATGGAGCATGTGCAATCAGCTCCATCCGTTTTCCTGGCAAGAGTAACATATAAGCCCCTCCCATACCTACAGTGCCCTACTGCTCAGCCTCTCAAATCTCACTGCTCCCTAAAAGCCAGGTAAAAAAAAGGACCTTGTACTGCAGGGGTCAACAAACTCTAGCTATTTCACACCAAAAAGTGGGGAGAGGGGGCAGAATTTCAAAGGCAATGGCACCTCAGAGAGAATGTTTAAAACAAACAAAAGGAAGTATTTTTTCACACAATGCACAGTCAGTCTGTGGAAATCTTTGCCAGACAATGTTGTGAAGGCCAAGACTATAACAGAACTAGATAAATTCATGGAGGATAGGGTCCATCAATGGCTATTAGCCAGGATGGGCAGGGATGGTGTCACACCCTAATGACCCCCTCCCTCAGGGAGTCTCCAGGGAAGGCAGATCAGCACGTGTGTGGCTAACACTTTTGCAAGCATTGCAAAGCATTTTGGGGAGGGTCAAAAGTGTGTAAGTGGAGAGTGGAAATTTCCTTTGCAGAATACGAGAGGCCAGGGGGGAGAGAAAGAAGAAGAGCAGAAAACGAGTTAACTCAACACTTCAGCTAGCTCCGTGTGAAGATAAGACGCTGGCCCTGGCCCAAGGTCATGGGCTCCACAAGAAATCAGCAGCTGCCCAGCCGTGAAAAGAGAAGAACTAAGTTGAGCAGAGCTGCAGAGATAGAAGCGAAAACAGTGAGAGCAAATGAGACGGCAACAGCAAAGGCCAATAGAAGGAAAAACAAAGTCTCCAGCCCTGGGATGTTTTGGGAAACCAAGGAGGCCACAGCAAGCCAGTTTGGACTGGCACAAAGAGCACCAGAAGCAGAGGTCCCTGAATGGAATACCCCCCAAGGAGCCCAGGACTTAAAACCCTCCTGAGAGCTGGAGCAATTTGGAGATCAACAGTGGATCATTGGATGACATGGACCCAGGACACCACTCCTGTCTACCCTTCCCCCCACGCCTTTTTCTGACGTTACACCCAGGCCTGGCCAGTCTTGGGTAGTGCATGTGTGAGTATGAAAGTGGGTTAGGGCTTGGGGTGTTAACGCTTTTTTTGTTCCCCTGAGTGACGTGGGAACGTTCCCAGCACTCTCTGCTGTTATTTCATTATTTTATCAATAAAGCTTTAAAACTTAGACACTTGGTGTGTTACGTCATATCCCCCCCAAAGATCCTGCGGCATCAGCCTGATCAGCTGATGCTCCAGGCAGATTGGTAACAGAAATCTGTCACAATGGTGTCCCTAGCCTCTATCTGCCAGAAGCTGGGAATGGGCGATAGGGGATGGATCACTTGATGATTACCTGTCTATTCGTTCCCTCTCGGGCACCTGGCATTGGCTACCATTGGAAGACAGGATACTAGGTTAGATGGACCTTTGGGCTGACCCAGAATGGCTGTTCTTATGTTCTTCTTATGTTCTTAATGTCATGAAGATCCAGCTCAAGAGCCTCCACAGACCACAACTGGAGAGAGGAAGTGGTCTCTCATATAGGCAGATCCCAAGCCACTTAGGCCCAGGTATTTAGGTGCCTAACACCCATTGATTTCAATGGGGGAGAATTCTGCTCTCTCTCCCCACTTTTTGGCGGAAAGTTGTTTGGTTTGTTGACTGTTAGGGTATAGTACTGTAGCCTTTATATTATTGATGGGTTGATATTACAAATAGTATCTTAAACCATTGTAACCTGGGTCAAAGGTTTGGACTCCTTATAGGCGATTGTATTAGAATTAGCAGAGCGAGAACTACCATTAGAAATGTCATTTGGTCTGGAGACTCTAGGTGCACACAAGGACTGATACTAGGGACCACAACAGCTTATCAAGCTTCCCTTTATTATAAACCTGAGTACACTGATAATCAGTGCTACAGTTATAGATACATGAAAGGTGATGGACCAATACCATAAGATGTCCAGGATCAGTGCTTTCATACTCACATCCCCAAGGCTACCATCAAGATGGGTGGCTCTCTCAATAGGTGGCCATCTGTGGACGGTCTCCTGATGGAGTCTTCCTTCCTCTTCATGAGGAGGATGCTGAGTTACATTCACACCCATAACCCTTATGCATATGCATGAAGGTTCCAACCCCTTTTTCCTTAGCGGGACTCTCACACCCCATAACATTGGGGATTCCCCACTTTTCATAGCCTATCCTCTTATTTTCATTAGCCATTTACATCAACAAGTCCCCAGGGCAACCTGCGGCCCCTGCGGGATTTTCCCTGCAGTTACCAATCAGGTGGCTTGCGGTCTAGGCAGGTACATTGTGGCATATTTTCTTGGACAGCACCCATTGGCACATTCTTCATGGTAATCTTGTAACTTTGCAGGTACGGGGTTATTCTTGGGTCACCTACTTATGTCAACCCTTCTCTAGGACTAAGGCCTACTGTGGCTAAGATAAAATTGTATAGGCATTAGCCAGTAGGCCTTGCATTACAACCTTACTTTGCTTATATACCTAATATACACTCATCATTCACAAGTGTTTGTCAGCCTTATACCCCTATAATACTGTCCTACTTATTCCTATACTTACAACCTAAACCTATTCATCACACATAGATCACATATGAATTAGCCATATCAATAGTTAATAAAATTAAAAGATTACACAAAATAATTGGCTACAGCACATTGATTTCAGTGGGAGTTAGGTGCCTCAGAACCTTTGAGGATCTGGGCTTTAAGGCTTTATAGGTCAAAACAAACACCAGGGCCCAGCAGGCTGCCAGCACCCCAGAGAAAGCACAGGTTTAATGTGCTGATAATACGACATGGTGCTTAAGAAGTGGAATGCTCTAATCTGTACAAACAAGGTAAACCCAACTCTCACATAAGCATCAATACGTTTAATGGTATCAGCCCTTTAAAAAAAAACCCATACCAAACCAACTGAGAAGCTAAATCCCAAATATAAGAAATTAAAATCAATAAACTTGCCCTGCCATCCATGCGACAATAAAGACTCATAAACAGAAGCATCCATTAAATCTCCATGGCTCTGCTCCTTTACTATTGCACACAGTAGGAAAGGAGGGAAAAGATTTATATGGAATATTTGGTTGGGTATGGAAATCAGTTATCTTAACGTAATATCAAAAAGGAAATATGAGCTCATTTAGAGATCTACTGGATACATTCACTGTCATGTCTCCGATAGGATAGGAGCTATTCTTACAGCTGTCTAGCAATTGAGAATGATGTTCTCACTACATTTAATAACCTTGCTATACCTTCCAGGATCATTCATCACAATGAGACTTTTGGGCTCAAAGTCAGTGGCTCCCATGTAGTACTGAGGACTGCTTGGAAATAGTGACCATAATATAATAACATTTAACATTCCTGTGGTGGGGAAAACATCTCAACGACCCAACACTCTGGCATTTAATTTCAGAAAGGGGAACTATGCAAAAATGAGGAGGTTAGTTAAACGGAAATTAAAAGGTACAGTGACTAGAGTGAAATCCCTGCAAGCTGCATGGACGCTTTCCAAAGACACCATAATAGAGGCTCAACTTAAATGTATACCCCAAATTAAAAAAAACACAGTAAAAGAACTAAAAAAGAGCCACGATGGCTTAACTACCATGTAAAAGAAGCAGTGAGAGATAAAAAGGCATATTTTAAAAAGTGGAAGTCAAGTCCTAGTGAGGTAAACAGAAAGGAGCATAAACACTGCCAAATTAAATGTAAAAATGTAATAAGAAAAGCCGAAAAAGAGCTTGAAGAACAGCTAGCCAAAAACTCAAAAGGTAATAACAAAATGTTTTTTAAGTACATCAGAAGCAGGAAGCCTGCTAAACAACCAGTGGGGCCCCTGGATGATCGAGATACAAAAGGAGCACTTAAAGACGATAAAGTCATTGCGGAGAAACTAAATGAATCCTTTGCTTCAGCCTTCATGGCTGAGGATGTTAGGGAGATTCCCAAACTTGAGCCGTCTTTTGTAGGTGACAAATCTGAGGAATTGTCACAGATTGAAGTGACACTAAAGGAGGTTTTGGAATTAATTGAGAAACTTAACAGTAACTAGTCACCGGGACCAGATGGCATTCACACAAGAGTTCTGAAAGAACTCAAATGTGAAATTGCGGAACTATTAACTATGGTTTATAACCTGTCCTTTAAATCAGCTACTGTACCCAATGACTGGAAGATAGCTAATGTAATGCCAATATTTAAGAAGGGCTCTAGAGGTGATCCTGGCAATTACAGACTGGTAAGTCTAATGTCAGTACTGGGCAAATTAGTTGAAACAATAGTAAAGAATAAAATAGTCAGACACATAGAAGAACATAAATTGTTGTGCAAAGTCTTACTAATGTCTTACTAATCTATTAGAGTTCTTTGAGGGGGTCAACAAACATGTGGACAAGGGGGATCCAGTGGACATAGTGTACTTCGATTTCCAGAAAGCCTTTGACAAAGTCTCTCACCAAAGGCTCCTACATAAATTAAGTTGTCATGGGATAAGAGGGAAAATCCTTTCACAGATTGAGAACTGGTTAAAAGACAGGGAACAAAGGGTAGGAATAAATGGTAAATTTTCAGAATGGAGAGGGGTAACTAGTGGTGTTCCCCAAAGGTCAGTCCTAGGACCAATCCTATTCAACCTATTCATAAATGATCTGGAGAAGGGGGTAAACAGCGAGGTGGCAAAGTTTGCAGATGATACTAAACTGCTCAAGATAGTTAAGACCAAAGCAGACTGTGAAGAACTTCAAAAAGATCTCACAAAACTAAGTGATTGGGCAACAAAATGGCAAATGAAGTTTAATGTGGATAAATGTAAAGTAATGCACATTGGAAAAAATAACCCCAACTATACATACAATATGATGGGGGCTAATTTAGCTGCAACTAATCAGGAGAAAGATCTTGGAGTCATTGCGGATAGTTCTCTGAAGAAGTCCAAGCAGTGTGCAGTGGC
This sequence comes from Eretmochelys imbricata, assembly GCF_965152235.1. NCBI lineage: Eukaryota > Metazoa > Chordata > Testudines > Cheloniidae > Eretmochelys > Eretmochelys imbricata. Next base: position 115,971,903 of record NC_135578.1, on the reverse strand, counting down.
AGTCAAAAAAGCAAACAGGACGTTAGGAATCATTTAAAAAGGGATAGAGAATAAGACGGAGAATATCTTATTGCCCTTATATAAATCCATGGTATGCCCACATGCATACAGATGTGGTCTCCTTATCTCAAAAATATATACTGGCATTAGAAAAGGTTCAGAAAACTAAAATTATTACGGGTTTGGAACAGGTCCCATATGAGGAGAGATTAAAGAGGCTAGGACTTTTCAGCTTGGAAAAGAGGAGACTAAGCGGGGATATGATAGAGGTCTATAAAATCATGAATGGTGTGGAGAAAGTGAATAAGGAAAAGTTATTTATTTGTTCCCATAATATAAAAACTAGGGGCCACCAAATGAAAAGTTGCAAAGTTCCCTCTGGCAGTCAGTCAGCCAAATTCAGTCGAAGCACGTCTCGAGGGAGTCTAAGCTGGTTTCACTTGTACGTCTGTCTGGTCATCTCAATGCAGATGAGATTCCCTCTAGACTGAGACTTAATTGTCCAAATTCAGAGATGTATGTTACATCAGTTAGACTCCTTCTAGAAGTACTTATACTTGACTCCCAAGACCAAAGTCATAGGTATAGGGTGAGATCCCCTTACACTAAAGCCTGATCTACCATAGGAAATTAGGTCAGTATAACTACATTGCTCAGGGATGTGAAAAATCCACACCCCTGAGCGATGTGATTAAACCGACCTAATCCCTGTTGTAGACAGTGCTAGGTCCATGGGAAAGTTCTCCCATCGACCTAGCTACCACCTCTCGGGGAGGTGGATTACCTATGCCAATAGGAGACCCTAAATTAGATTCTCTTTGAGCAACTGACTTTCAGTCTACAAATGTCCAAGGAAGTTGGAATTGTTGTAACTTAATTGCTAAGCAGCAGGGAGAAGGTTTAAGTAAAGAGATGTCCACACCCTACATTAACTTACACTTCCTCATATCTTTTATTGGATCAACTTCTGGAGATGAGAGACAAGTTTCAAGCTTACACAGAGCTCTTCTTTCTAATATCCTGGGATCGACACAGCTCCTACAATACTTCATACTTCCTTGCACTGTCTTCTAGCTCCTCTTCCTAAGCAAAACCGTAGATCCCCTTGGATATCAGCAATGAGGGTGCAAGTAACTCAAAGAGAGACTAAGAAAATGCAAGGGAAGAGGATGCGGGATTCCAAACATGGGCCACTGAGTTTGGGCTGGTGTATGGATCGGTTGTAGAGGCAGTGATAGAGCCAATAACTGTTGTCATTGGCCTCAGAAGAAGTCAATATATATTTATTAGTAATTTAATGATAAAAGAGAGAATTAATGATAAATCATTCTAACAGCTAACCAAAAACTAGGATGAGATCGTCAAGAAGATTTGGGGGACGGGGAAGAGACAGCCAACCAGAGGAAAGATTGTAGACAAGAGGAAGGCCATGGAAAACTTCTAAATTGATCTAATTTAATAATTAAGCAGAGCTCATAGCTCCTTGGCACTGGAAGAAATAAATGGCCTGCGTAATTTTAATACTTATTTCCAGATCACTAAGCTATCACCACTGCAGCGAAAGCAAATGCCCACACCACTAATGAGTGGTGGTGAACCCCCTTGATCAGTCCAGTAACGGAGAAGAAATCTGAATGAGAAGCCGCAAGAAAGTCAGCCTGTCTTATCTGGTTTGCATCTTTGAGAATTTCCTTCATTACTTCCTGGCACCTGTCTAGAACGGGTTCGCTGAATCAGGGAGGTTGCGACTGTAATGAACTAGCCTCACGCTGGACAGATAAAACAGGGGCACGAACAGCACTTTAGCAATCTGGGCAAAGAGGGAAGGGAGGGAATGAAAAGGATACTGTTTATTTGGCAGACTTCGTCTGAAATGCAACAGAGGCTAATGGGGAAACAATTTCCTGGTTAACGTACACGAACTGCCCCCAAAGTATGTGATGAAACAATTTCTGGGAAATGAAAAGCCTTTTGCATGCACGATAAGGAAAATACAGTGCCACACTGTAGCACCTTCCATGTGAGGAGTTCAGGCAGGAAAGGCTCAATGCTCACACACATCCCTGCGAGGAAAGGAACTATGACTGTCCCTCACTTTTCAGCTGTCGGTATCTGAAGTGCTGAGAGATCATAGCTCCGATTTGCAAAGGATATTGATGACTAGGGGGGCCTGCATTTTTGAGTTCTTAGCTTGAGACGTGAAGCCCCCAAATTGGAGACACCTAAAATTACTCTCCACCTTTGCTGTAAGTGACTGATTCACCCAGAGTCACACAGCAAGTCTGTAAAGAGCTAGGGATACAACCCAGATCTCCTGACTCCCAGCCCTGTGCTTTAGGCTAGGTCTACGCCATGGCTTATGTCAGCATAATTTATGTCATTCAGGGGTGTGAATAAACCGCCCCCCTGAGTGATATAAGTTACGCCTCCTGCCGACATAGCTACCGCCTTTCGTGGAAGTGGTTTTTTTATGCTGATGGGAGAGCTTGCTCCCGTTGGCGTAGAGCATCTTCACCAGACGCACTGCAGTGGTGCAGCTGCAGCACTGTATGTGTGGACAAGCCTGTAGTCACAGGACTGTCCTCGTCTCAAGAAGTTTGATTAGCTCAAGGGATGCCAAGGCAGTAACTTTCAAAGGAGAGAGGGAGGAATAGGCCTGGAGAACAGGAGGAGTGCTGGAGCATCGTATGCGGTGCGGGCTGGCAAACATCAGCAGAGCGTCTGGAAGGAACCAGCATTTAGATCTGAAATGGAAAAGGTTCCTCACAGTAACAGGAGGGACCACAGCCCGGTTTAGACAGTACTGTGGAGCGTGGCCATGGATTGCACCATTGTGCCTTTGCAGAGTCGCTGCCAAAGTCCACAGGGCAGCTTAGTGGAGAAAGCGCGGCCGTTGGTGTCGCGGGTATAGACAGGGAGGGTTGAGATTTTCAAAGGAAATGTGTTTTCATGTTCTAGGCCAGATTCACTTCCTACGCGGTAAATCACTGTGGAGCAGGAGTCACCCAGAGCTGCTGGGTACCCAGAGCTATACAGTGCAGCTGAAAAACATGGGCAACGTGAACCCAAGAAGGGGTGTGGCCATTCTGGACAAGAGAGACGCTGATTGTCTCCAAGACAGCCTTCTCCAGTGGGGCTCCCATGGAGCCCTGACTGGATTTCCAAGCTGCCTGCCCACAGGGAACCAAGGAAGCCAGGGCAGTGGTGGGTAACGTCACCACCCCTTTCTGGGGCTGACCACCCCTTCCAAAGCTGTTACCCCTGAATCATAGGGTGTGTGCAAGTGGGGAGCGCTGTATTCACCCCTGGAGAGTGGTCTGCAGACCCATGCAAAATGAGGACTAAACTGAAAACACAGTTTACATCTTGGACCCTTTCCAATCCTGTGCCCAAGCCCTAGGCAAAATTTCTGATGAAGGAGGTATCATGTAAGCCATAACGAGATACCAGAGAGTAATGCAAAAGATCAGAATGGGCCCTTAGAGGAGTCACTATAGCAGCAGACCCCATTTTTTAATTTTATAGGGTGCCAGCAGGCCTTTAGAGTCAGGCTCATTTTATGTGATGTAATTATTCTCGCAGTGCTCATTTAGGTTCTGGCCCCTTAATATCATAGGTGCAGGTATTTGTTATTCAGCTCAATAAAGCATAATACAGAGATTTTCCCCGTAGTGGCTTAGTGCTGGCTACCATCACACACTGCTATGGACTTCTTTGTATGAATAATTTAGCCAGGGTAATTTTGCCTATTTCTCCTGTCCAACCCAAAGCTGCAGGATTTTTTAAGACCCGTATTTAAAAGTTGCGGGAGGCTGCAGTGATTTCTCACCATGTTGTGCTGCTGGAAACCCCTGTTTTTCAGGAGCGTATAACAGCAGTTTTTGTTTTTTTAAAGTGACCCTGTGAGAGCTGGGTGTTGGCCTGTGACTTCCTGCCACCCAGTGCAGTGGGCCACTACACAGACTGAAAAAAATCCCAGACCTGCTCACATAAAAGGAAATCAACACGTAGAAAAGTGATACTGTCAGTAACGTTCCACAAAGCAGGATTTGAAAAGTTTCGGTCTCATCTCTATGCTAATGCCAATAATCTGGAGGAGTTTCCATCCAAGAATCTTGTAAATTAGTGAATGCTGATTGCAGTTAAGATTATGGAGGCAGGGGGACAGGGAGCGGCTTCATATATATTTCCATAATTTAGTTTCAGTTAGTCAGGACATGCTTTTCCCCCCCTTGCAAATGATTTAGACAATATATTTTGTCAAAAAACTGAAACTGGACAAAATATTTTTAGTTCCTGAAAATCAGAAAAGATGGTTTTTCAACAAAAATCTGATTTTTTTAAGACAAAAAAATGTCATTTTCTCAAAAAGCTATTTCAATTGGAAACACATTTTGATGGAAAAATTTTGACCAGAGCTATGCCCATCTCTCCTGTCTGGGAGGCATCTGTTATTATTTCTGTTTTACAAAGAGGGAAACTGAATCACAAAGAGGTTAAGTGACTTGCCCCTGGCAATACTGTGAATCAGTGGCAGAGCTATAGGGTCATGACTCCTTATGCTCTGCTCTAACCACTTGATGGCACTCTCTCAGCATTTCACTTGTACCAATATTTAATGTTTTCCATGCACAATGGTCTCTGCTATTACCTTTTCCCCTTTGCAGGGAGGAATCCCTGGATGTCATAAAGTCAGATGGTCCTGGGTCCCCAGGTGGTAGAGCAGCTTGTTGGAGTACCTTACTCTTTGGAGATGCTAGGTTAGTTGAATGACCTCTAGGTGGCTGCCAGAGCTGGCATGGATTAGAGCAGCCCTGAGGCTGCTCTAACTTATGCTGGGTGCTAAACCAGTCTTTTGTTGCCACCAGAATAGGGTGGCGTCAGGCCACCTTCTCCATCTCACACTGAATCCTGAGCTGACTGGAGTGCACCTGGACTCCAGGAGCTTACCCAATATCACCAGATAATATTTGACACTTCTAAACCACTGTACCAGCTTAATTGAATGGAGGCCCATGGCATCCCTGTGAGGAAGCATTCTCACCCCCATTTTAGGAAGGGGAAACTCCCAGAAAGTTTGTCACTTGCTTACTGTCACACACACACAGCCTGAATAAGAGCTGAGAACTGGACTGACTCCTGACTCCCATGCCTATGTTGTAACCCCAGATCATCCTTCCTGGCATGACAAGTGAAACGAATCTTTAAATCTCACCTCCTTTAAACCATGTTTAAGAGAACGCCCCAAAATTATAAAAATGGATTTCAAACTGGGTACATTTTCCCATTTTTTAAAGAAGAGTCGGTTTTGTGCAATGACTGCCAAATGCTGCTCTGTGTCCCAGTCTAGCCAATTACTCTGCTTCCCACCTGATCGTTACCTGTCAAATGAGCTGCGCAGCAGTGCTCGACAGCTGGAATCTTTTAGTAGCTGGCAGGTCCTATTAAAAAGCGATATAAAATCACACACTTTCAAAACCAACACTGTCTTTAACATCAGGTTTTTATTCTCCCGCCCCCAGACATCCAGGTGACACACTGAGTTGCTCCCCGTTTTCTCTTTCTGGCTTCTCATGCATTGTAATTACAGAAAGTTACTTCTCAAATCTTGTATATTATTGAGCCATTGTCTCCCGCCTCTGCTATGTCAGCGATGCCAGCCTCGGTCACTCGTCAGCCCCATTTGTCCTCAAGCCCCTTTGCACTTTCACTTCTGCTGCCCCATATTGCTTGGGAGGTGCTCCCCATAACAATCCCCCAAGCCATTCTATTGTCCTCTTTCAAATCCCTCCTCAAAACTCCTCTTTCCTCTCATGTCTGCAGAACTTTGGACAGGGGGTGGGCAGTGGGTGTGCTGTGTTCTGTTTATTAAACTAAATGGGATTGTTTCCCTGTTTCCCTCTTTCTCCCTCCTTTTACTTGTTTGATCCACGTGCTGTTATCCCATCATGTGTACAGGTTGCAAGCCTTTCTGGGCAACAATTGTCTTTTTATTATACACATGTGCACAATACTGAGCATGCTGGGCCTTGCTCCCTAACCGGGACCTCTAATCACTGTTGGGATTTCCTCCAAGACCTTTTTTTACGTGGCTTCCCAAGAACTTAGTTCGACTCCAGATGTTGTCACTTAGGCATTTTTATTTGGCATTTAGGAAGGCTAGACTGATTTGCTCAGACTTAAGCATAAGGGGTGAGTATAGGACACACCACATATCCAAAATTACACAGAAACCCTCTCCCTTTATATACATTTACACATCACATTACATTGACTCTGCGTTGCATCACACATTTTGGGATTGGCTTGGTTATGTTGCAGAGGAACCAATCCTTGTAGAGAGTGTTCTGTCCACATGCTGTCCATGTACAACCTACTCTTTACCCCCTCCTTATGTTACCAGATTATCTTGTCCATTGTTATCTTGTCCTTTGTCGATGGTTCCCTCGGGGTTCTCCCTCTTATCTTAGCTAGTTCAAACAGTCTGTCTCTTAGTTTACTGACCTATCTTAGCTCAAAATTCTGTTTTCAGCCTGCTGATCTATTTACCTCTCTAAGCCTGTCTTCCAAGAATTGAGGGCTCCCTCATGTCCAACTACTCATGTCAAGCCAAGCCTACAATCATCACCATAATAATAACAACTGTAAATAGCAACATGGCAACTACTCTATTGTCATTTTGCAGCCGCAAGATCAGCAGGGGAATTTCCTCTTCAGCAATGGGAGCAATTTCATCAGAGTCCAGGAGATTAGAGCAAAAATGGCTAAAAGAGGATTAGGTACCAAATCTATCTCTGCTTTCTGAGCATATCTGAGTGATAGGAGGTGTTCTTGCTGGGAGGCAGGGAATAGACAGTGAGATAAATCGCCAGCTCCCTTCATTCAAACATGTGGGGTTTTGAAAGAAAAACGTGATGTGGATTTCACCACTGGGCTGGTCACCCAGGAGAGCACAGTCCTCACTTTATCCACACGAAAAGAACAGTGGTGGTGGTATGAGACAGTTGCTTCATTCAGGGCTGCAGAATTGGCCTCAGTTGCTTGACTCCCACCTGGTCCTGGGCAGTTCAGTCTTTGTGATCATTCAATCCAGAGCTGGGCAGGCGATGAAAAAGAAGAAATGGAAAATGTTGGATTTGAAAAAAGTCTCATGAGGTTGATATCGAGCCCCCATCACCCTCTACCTCCCCCCACCCTGGCCCCCATTCTTTGTCTGTTTCTCTGAAATAATATTTGCTGAATGCTTCTTTGAAAACCATTGTGAAATTAGTTGCATGATTTATTCACTGACTATTTGTTGACCCGCTCCCATTCAGTCATTGGCTTCAGCTGGGACTGCCACCAAGGAGACAACCATTTAGCGTCAAAGGAACTGATGTCTTAATCCGTGACTGCCTGAGAAGGGGCCAGGGTAAAGGCTTGCTGGATAAGATGCAAATGACGGGGGAAGCAGTTGGAAGACATGGCAAGGATTTTACCTGCCTTTTTAAGGGCCAGATCCAAAGCTCACTGAAGTCAGTGGGAGATCTTTTAATTGTCTTCAGTGGGCTGTCGACCAGGCCTTTAACAGAGGGTGTGTGACGTTATTATGTGAGTTCACAGTGAGGTGGTGCTGCAGGATACTCCACGGCTGCTAGATGATCACCTAGCAGCAATCAGGATGACTTTTTTCATCTATGTCTGACTAGATGATGGTCACCATTCAGATGAGGACCGTGCTACTGTGCTGGAAATCCACGCCTAGGCCACCTCAAGACTGGGCTAGCACCCAGAGGCGCTTGCTTCATAGGCCTCCACTTTAAAATCAGCTTGGAACCAGAAACTAGTGAGGAATGGGGTGGCTTGCTCATTAAGTGAGCACAAGACATCAGCACTCCAAGTTTGCATCAATCCAATGGTGTTTTTAATATATAGAACAGGTGCCCATTCTGGGGGGAGGGATAGCTCAGTGGTTTGAGCATTGGCGGGCTAAACCCAAGGTTGTGAGTTCAATCCTTGAGGGGGCCATTTAGGGATCTGGGGCAAAAATTGGGGATTGGTCCTGCTTTGAGCAGGGGGTTGGACTAGATGACCTCTTGAGGTCCCTTCCAACCCAGATATTCTATGATTGTATGTAAATCAGTGAATGAGATGCTGGGTTTTGTGAGGTGGACATATTATTACTATTTATGTGGCAGCAGGGCTTAGGAGACCCAGTCATGGAGCAGAAGCCCATTGTGCTAGGAGCTGTACAAACAGAACAAAAAGAACAGAAGCTCCTTTCCCCCAAAGAGTTTACAATCTAAGTATAAGATAACAGGTGGATACAGTCAGACCACCAGGGGGATTACCAGGAACCAATTAGACAACAGTTTTCCACTAGCCATTATACTGAGACTATAAGCTCATTTCACACTAGATTGGACTGTAATAACTTTGGGGTCCCAATTTAAAGTCAATGGGAAAGTTTCTACTGATTTCAATGGGAGTTGGACCAGACTCTTGGTCTCTGCTAACCTCGGTTCTTTAAATACCAGTGACTTTGAAGTGAAAGTTTTCACCTATCACAGTCCTCCCCCAAGTAATTTTTCCTTGCTTCTGGTAAGGGGGAAGTTTGCTCTTGAAATTGAACTGACATGACAGCTCCCTGAGAAATGGCACTACCAAGTATTTGATACAAATAATGTTTTCCGTTTAAAAAAAAAGAGAGCTCATGCAAAGAGTAAAACCACGTCTGTGCTTTGCTTCCTCCAAAACACTTGATCTTATATGTTAATCATTGAACTGGAAATCTCATTATATGATTATTAATCAGATGTGTTTTCTCCAACTCAAAACAAGAAGAAAAAAAACCAGCCAGGAAAGTCCATTGGGAGATATTGGCATTCGAAGCAATTAAAAGAGAATGTGGAAGTCTTATTTCGTTCACTTGCCCTGGAAAATGATTGACTAGGCACAAATCTCCCAGGGACTGGAGTGCAGGGCATTTATTTATTTATTTATTTATTTACTTATGAAGCTCGACACCTTCTGTTTTCTGCATGAAAAGTAATTAATTTCCTATCTCGTGACCTTCACAGTATTACGATATGGGTAACCGATCAGAATCGAAAATGTTTGACCAGGTTAAGCAGTGCCTATCCTTTAGCATTCCCACTCACGGAGAGAAGCACTTATTCCTTCCAGTTACATAACATTCTGCAGACAGACAGTCTGACAGCTGAAGTGTAGCCAGTAAATTTCTTTTCCATTAGTTGCAAATTGTACAATAGCATACTAAGGTAATTACACCATAAATCTTCTTGCCAGGAAGTTTGAAGCTGCTGTTTATACCCATAAAACAGCTTTGGTAGGAAATAAAAGCTATGCATTATATATATAATCTTTCCATAACTTTTTCGGGGTGGGCCAATGTGTTTAACTACAGTGCACCAGGGACAGTGCTAGGGATTTTGACATTACTGCCTTTTTAAAGAGGGATAGGCAATGTTAATTAAACGGAGCTGGGTTGTAGTTGGCCTTGTGCCAGCTAGTACGTTACTACTGCCAAAAACCTTCTCACAAGAAAGCCGGGCTATACCTTGTCCCCTGTACCAGCTGGAGAGGGGAGCACATGGCCATTTGTTCAAAGCCTCCGCTTTGTTGTACACACTTCCAGAGCACCTGGAGGAATTCTCCTGGAGGACCTTTCTGTTGCATGGCCCTTCATGTTTTTAAAATGCTTTGAAGACGTAGGATGGAACCACAATGTGGTTAAGGAAACAAGAATGCCTGTGCTAAAAGAATATATGGGAATGAGGCCCTAAGTTGTGTATTTTCCCCATGGTCTATTTAGGTTTATATAAAAAGGTAAAGTTGAGAATTCTGATGCTTTACCTTACATACTATCCCAGCTCCACACAGAGCCTGAATGTGTCAACGTGCTTTCTCTGGCTTTCAGTTGCCCGGCAAACTGCTGTGGATGCAGCTGCCATGATAAATTCCTGGCTCCCGGGGGCATTGTTAATTTCCTGAGCGTACAGCAGAACAGGAAGGCCTCACAGGTTGATGAGCAGCCTGCACCCACATTGCTTTGCTTTTTGATTTAAAAATAAAAAGGTATGTTCCCTTCTGTAGAGGGCTGAGTAGCACGTCCCTTTCCCGACACGTTCCAAGAGTTATTGCCAGAGATGGGAGCAGGCTGCGTTACAGCCATGCCTCCTCCTGGTAGTGATCAGGCCTGGGCCTTAGTGGAAACCAGCACTCTGAACACCCCGACACATTGTGGAAATTCAGATAGGGAAACAGAGCTTAGATGCACGGCTTGGGCCCCTTTGTAATAACGAGCTCCACCTGGTTTGGACTCAAGGTGCCAATGTCTGAGTGTTTGTTTCATTTGTCACAATACAGACATCACAACATGTAGAATGTGTGGGTTTCACTTCCTTTCCAGAGGTACTCTTCAACCCTGGGCTCTCTCTCACTCTGAAGATGTCTGGGGTAGCAGTTAAAGGGGGTGGATTATTTCAGGATCATTAGGCTCTTGGCCTAGTGGTTTGAGGCAGTTGGGCAGAGCCGAGAATTAATGATAGTGGTAGTGGGTTTGCTGGAGGGGAAGATCAAAGTATCAGGCAGGAAAAAAAAGTCTGCACTAGGGTGAGGATTCCCTGTTGCTTCTCCTATTTAGCCTTTTTTGGCTGTGCTTTGTTCTAAGCTATCAGCCTACGGCAAAGGTGCTACAGCCAAGACGACAAAATAAATAAATAAACTCACAAAATCAGTGCAGGAGCTGGTAAAATGAATAGGCCGTGCTGATACCTGTTTTGTTGTCCACACAACTTGGCTAAAGCATGAGGAAGAGTAATTCATGTGCCTGGTTGTAGTGTTGGGAAATGAAAGGTTCCTGAGCAGTGATGTCTTCTAGTTGGCAACTAACTTTCTGCTGAGGGATGCTGAGCTCATAAAACAGGAGATCATGCATGTGCTGAGAGAACAGTGTGCTCTGGGGAATGAGTTCTGGACGGGCCGCAAACTGCTGCTTAAATGTGAACAGAGCTGCTCCGATGGCTATATTATGCTAAGTTGCTCCCATAACTTTGGCCTCTGAGCATGGGTGTAGGGAATGAGAAGTATGCAGGAGAGGACCTGATGCTGGAAAGTGGAGCAGGTTGCTTAGCCATCCCTGGAAAAGGAGCTGCCACCAGGCAAGAGGGAATATATCTATCTCATAGCAATGGTTTGTCATGGGACATAGGGTAAGAGACTTCCTCACTCTTTTCCTTTGACCATATTCCTCTTTTTTATTCTGTTTTACAATGTCAAATGTTTTGTTTTCTTCCTCCACATCCCCACAGACATGCAAATTACCGGATGGTCTTAAAGCCCTTGTTATTAACCCTTTCACTGCTGGTTCTTTCTCTGCACTTGTAGGGCTGTTGCCCACTGAATATCCTGTGGAACTTGATGGAACCTTAGGCTGTGTCTGGAGAGATTGGCTGCATGGCAGGGGCACTCAGTCTGGATGTATATAGAACTGGCACGTTGTATGCAGAATGTTCTTGAACACAGATAATTCATTCTTTAAAACAAACAAAAGGAAGTATTTTTTCACACAACACACGGTTAACCTGTGGAATTCCTTGCCAGAGGATGTTGTGAAGGCCAAGACTATAACAGCGTTCAAAAAAGAACTAGATATGTTCTTGGAGGATAGGTCCATCAATGGATATTAGCCAGGATGGCCTGTTTGCCAGAAGCTGGGAATGGGTGACAGGGGATGGATCAGTTGATTATTATCTGTTCTGTTCTCTCCCTCTGAAGCACCTGGCATTGGCCACTGTTGGAAGACAGGATACTGGGCTAGATGGACCTTTGGTCTGACCCAGTATGGCTGTTCTTAAGTTCTTATTCTAAAAGGACAACTTGGTACTTCTCATGCATTCTGTCTTATTACATTCAGCTGTGTGACAGGTGTATTTTGCTTCAACTATAATCCTAATGCTATCGCCTCGACTGTTCAGTAGTATTCAGATACTTAAACCCCATTGTTCATCTCCAGCACTGTGGTCTCTAATATCCTATTAAGCATGGGCTAGCAACCTTGATGGTGTCCCTCCTTCACTTAGGAAGCTGGCTTAGAAAATTTTGATACGTAAATATCGCTCCCTGGAAGCTGTTGCTGGTAATTGTGGCCGCACTTCTGTTCGCTTCTCTAAATCTCCTCATTCTCAAGGTTCTTTAGAGTACTTGTCACCTAAATTATAATTATTATGTCCCTCTAGTAGTCAAGAGACCTCTTAAGTAGTAAGAGTGGCCCATTACAGACAGTTGACAAGAAGGTGTGAGTAACAGTAGGGAGAAATTACTATTGGGGAAGTTGTTACTCACACCTTCTTGTCAACTATCTGTAACTGGCCCTCTCTTACCCCTTCAAAAGTTATTTTTCCTCCTTTGGTATCCCGCTGTTAATTGATTTATCTCATTAGACTGACACTTGGTAAAGCAACTCCCCATCCTTTCATGTATTTATACTTGCTCTTGTATACCATGCATCCGATGAAGTGGGTTCTAGCCCACAAAAGCTTATGCCCAAATAAATTTGTTAGTCTCTAAGATGCCACAGGGACTCCTCATTGTTTTTGCTGATACAGATTAACACGCTACCACTCTGAAACCTGATTTCATGTTAAAAAATCCTAGTGTTTTCAGTCTCTCCAAATATGTAAATCCCACCAGACCTCTAACAAACATCTTTGTTGTCCTACTATGGAATTTTTCAGTCTCCTGGCTCTTTGAAGCATTAGTAGATGGAACTTTTAGCATGTGGCTCTAGGGTCCACCCACTAACTTTTATTGAGTAGCAGGCCAGTGTGCTGTAGATTTAAAACCTTGCCACACATTAAGTCCCATATGAGGAGAGGTTAAAGAGGCTAGGACTTTTCAGCTTGGAAAAGAGGAGACTAAGGGGGGAGATGATAGAGGAATATAAAATCATGAGTGGTGTGGAGAAAGTGAATAAGGAAAAGTTATTTACTTGTTCCCATAATATAAGAACTAGGGGCCACCAAATGAATTTAATGGGCAGCAGGTTTAAAACAAATAAAAGGAAGTTCTTCTTCACACAGCGCACTGTGGAACTCCTTGCCTGAGGAGGTTGTGAAGGCTAGGACTATAACAGGGTTTAAAAGAGAACTGGATAAATTCATGGAGTTTAAGTCAATTAATGGCTATTAGCCAGGATGGGTAAGGAATGGTGTCCCTAGCCTCTGTTTGTCAGAGAGTGGAGATGGATGGCAGGAGAGAGATCAATTGATCATTACCTGTTAGGTTCTCTCCCTCTGGGGCACCTGGCATTGGCCACTGTCGGCAGACAGGATACTGGGCTGGCTGGACCTTTGATCTGACCTAGTATAGCCATTCTTATGTTCTTAAGTCTCCATATAGGCAACCCTTCAGTGACTGCAGTTAAAGAAATGCAAAAGGATGATTTGTTTCTCTCTATAAAAAGGGAAATAAGGACAACCCGGGGAATTATAGACCAGTCACCTTAACTTCAGTACCTGGAAAGATAATGGAGAAAATAATCAAGCAATCAAGTTGCAACCATTTAGTAGATAATAAGGTGATAAGTAACAGTCAGCGTGGATTTGTCAAGCACAAATCATGTCAAACCAACCAGGCTTGTGGATGGGGGGAAGCGGTAGATGTGGTATGTCTTGACTTTAGAAAGGCTTTTGATACTGTCTTGCATGACCCCATAAACAAACTAGGGAAATGTAACCTAGATAGAGCTACTATAAGGTGGGTGCATAACTGCTTGGAAAATCGTTCCCTGAGAGTAGTTATCAGTAGTTCACAGTAAAGCTGGAAGGGCATAACGATTTGGGTCCTGCAGGGATCAGGTCTGGGTCCAATTCTGTTCAATATCTTCATCAATGATTTAGATAATGGCATACAGAGTACACTTTATAAAGTTTGCAGATGATACCAAGATGGGAGGGGCTGCAAGTGCTTTGGAGGATAGGATTAAAATTAAAAATGATCTGAACAAACTGGAGAAATGGTCTGAAGTAAATAGGATGAAATTCAATAAGAACAAATGGAAAGAAAGGAACAATCAGTTGCACACATGCAAAATGGGAAATGACTGCCCAGGAAGGAGTACTGTAGAAAGTGATCTGGGGTCATAGTAGATCACAAGGTAAATATGAGTCAACAGTGTAACTCTGTTGCAAAAAAAGCAAACATCATTCTGGGATGTATTAGAATCATAGAAGATTAGGGTTGGAAGAGACCTCAGGAGGTCATCTAGTCCAACCCCCTGCTCAAATCAGGACCAACCAGGGCTTTGTCAAGCTGGGCCTTAAAAACCTCTAAGGATGGAGATTCCACCACTTCCCTAGGTAACCCATTCCAGTGCTTCACCACCTTCCTAGTGAAATAGCTTTTCCTAATATCCAACCTAAACCTCCCCCACTGCAACTTGAGACCATTGCTCCTTGTTCTCTCATCTGCAACCACTGAGAACAGTCTAGCTCCATCCTCTTTGGAACCGCCCTTCAGGTGGTTGAAGGCTGCTATCAAATCCCTCGTCACTCTTCTCTTCTGCAGACTAAATAAGCCCAGTTCCCCCAGTCTCTCCTCATAAGTCATGTGCCCCAGGCCCCTAATAATTTTTGTTGTCCTCCACTGGACTCTCCAATTTGTCCACATCCTTTCTGTAGTGGGGGCCCCAAAACTGGATGCAATACTCGAGATGTGGCCTCACCAGTGCCGAATAGAGGGGAATAATCATTTCTCTCGATCTGCTGGCAATGCTCTTACTAATACAGCCCAATATGCTGTTAGCCTTCTTGGCAACGAAGGCACACTGCTGACTCATATCCAGCTTCTCGTCCACTGTAATCCCCAGGTCCTTTTCTGCAGAACTGCCGCTTAGCCAGTCGGTCCCCAGCCTGTAGCAGTGCATGGGATTCTTCCATCCTAAGTGCAGGACTCTGCACTTGTCCTTGTTGAACCTCATCCGATTTCTTTTTGCCCAATCCTCCAATTTGTCTAGGTCACTCTGGATCCTATCCCTACCCTCCAGCATATCTACCTCTCCCCCGAACTTGGTGTCATCCGCAAACTTGCTGAGAGTGCAATCCATCCCATCATCCAGATCATTAATGATTAGCAGGAGTGTTGTTAGCAAGACAATGAGAAATAATTCTTCCATTCTACTCCACACTGATTATGCCTCAGCTGGGGTATTGTGTCCAGTTCTGGGAGCCACATTTCAGGAAGGATGTGGACAAATTGGAGAAAGTCCAGAGAAGAGCAATAAAAATTATTAAAGGTCTAGAGAACATGACCTAAGAGGGAAGACTGAAAAAATTGGGTTTGTTTAGTCTGGAGAAGAGAAGACTGAGAGGGGACCTGATAATCATTTTCAAGTAAATAAAAGACTGTTACAAGAAGGAAGGTGAAAAATTATTCTCCTTAACCTTTGAAGATAGGACAAGAAGCAATGGTCTTAAATGGCAGCCAGGGAGGTTTAGGTTGGACATTAGGAAAAACTTACTAACTGTCAGTGTAGTTAAGCATTGGAATAAATTGCCCAGGGAGGTTGTGGAATCTCCATCATTGGAGATTTTTAAGAACAGGTTAGCCAAACACCTTTCAGGGATGGTCTCGATAATACTTAGTCCTGCCATGAGTGCAGGGGACTGGATTAGATGACCTCTGGAGGTTCCATCCAGTCCTCCGATTGTATGATTCTCACCAACAGTATCCATCATTATAAAAAATTAAAAATAAAAGGAACCAACAAATCTCTGTAAGAAGTGTTGAATCCCAGTTAAGGCCCTCATCCTGCAATCAGATCCAGGCAGGCCAACATGTGCACCTACATCTATACAATTGGGGTTGAAATATGGATGATTCCACCAAAGCTCCTATTTCCTCTACTGTTTTCACAGCCTGATGATCCAGGCTCTCTCTGCACAAGCAGACAGGCTCAGATAAAAGTTTCCATTCATTACCAGGAAACCATGCTTAGCTTGTGAAGGGGTTTGGAGGCTTTACTTTAGGAAATTGTGTTTTTTTCTCTCTCTGTGTCTTGCTAACTCACTGGGAATTGCACAGACTTTATATCTGAGGCTCACTCTGTTTTCTGATTCCATAGGGAAAAAAAAACAAGGAGTACTTGTGGCACCTTAGAGGCTAACAAATTTATTTGGGCATAAGCTTTCGTGGGCTAAAACCCACTTCATCAGATGCATGCAGTGGAAAATACAGTAGGAAGATATATATACACAGAGAACATGAAAAAATGGGTGTTGCCATACCAACTGTAATGAGACCAATTAATTAAGGTGGGCTATTATCAGCAGGAGAAAAAAATACCTTTTGTAGTGGTAATCAGGATGGCCCATTTCAAACAGTTGACAAGAAGGTGTGAGTAACTGTACGGGAAAAAATTAGCATGGGGAAATAGTTTTTTGCGTAATGACCCATCCATTCCCAGTCTTTATTCAAGCCTAATTTAATGGTGTCCAGTTTGCAAATTAATTCCAATTCTGCAGTTTCTCGTTGGAGTCTGTTTTTGAAGTTTTTTTGTTAGAGAATTGTGACTTTTAGGTCTGTAATTGAGTGACTAGGGAGGTTGAAGTGTTCTTTGACTGGTTTTTGAATGTTATAATTCTTGATGTCTGATTTGTGTCCATTTATTCTTTTGTGCAGAGATTGACCGGTTTGGCCAATGTACGTGGCAGAGGGGCATTGTTGGCACATGCTGGCATATATACTCAGCTGAATTGAATTAGTACTAAACAATCTTAGATTGGCCAGTTCCTTTTTTAGGAAGTGTCACCTGAAGTAATATCAGTGCAGAGTTAAGGTCACTGAGATACCTTGATTAACATAAAAGCTGCGTGAGCCAGCTGGGAAAGGTCTGAGCATATCTGCTGACAGAGGAACTTGTTGTTATTGAAAGTAACTTGTCTGGTTCAGAACACGGGCTTCACTAATGTTTCCAAGGGCCAGATATCAGCACAATGGAAGGTTTCTTGTTGTTTTACTGGCCTGATGTTACAATGTCATGTTAGTTGGGAACCACGTCTGACATCAATGTCATGCGGCAGGGTAATTCACTGACATCACAGATGACAGATACTGCGACAATAACGCACAGCGAGTTAGTGGGTTGGATTCTGCTTCAGCCAGTTGACACTAATAACCTGCAACGAAAGGCTCTGTAGTTCAGAAGTCGACACAAAAACTTTCTGCCTATTTTGCCTGGGTGAAAGAAAATGTCTCTTGGCCTGGAGTGCATGCTTATGACTCCCAATCTAATTTAGGGCTTTCGGCGGAAAAGAGCTTGCAGATGGATGCGGGCAAGGTCAGTCTGCAGTAGGTTCCAAGAACCATTCAGGAATTCTAGAGGGAGATGCGGTGGTTCTGAATCAATGTCTGTGCTAGTTTTGATTAGTACTTGTCAGTGACAGATCGTAACTATGAAATGAAGCCAATCCGATGAAGATCATGTTCCAATTTAAAAGATCTGAAGGGGTCGGAGTTTTACAGATCAGCACAACAGGTGCATCTGCAAAATTAGGTGCCTACTCATTGCACCCAAGCAGCTCCACCGTTGCAGGGATAAATTACGCAATTACATACACAAGTGGATGTTTCTTTGTGTTGTTACTCTATTGGCACATGCAATACAGGGCTTGGCATTGCACTGGCCTCCACAGATCCACACTCAAACCAATGTTCATAATCAGATACAATATGCTGCAGCTACATTCCGTTTCTCAGAGCACCTCAGTTTAAAGAAAATTTCTTTCTTTCTTTTTTTTTTTTAACATCTGAAGCTCCAAACCCAGTGCATACTCTGCGGCTTGTGAATTTCTACTGAAGATGGGCCCAAGCTCTAAAATCTGGATCTGGATTTCTAACGCCCCAAGGGTGTTTGCATCCAAGGCTGTGGTTTGGCCCATTATAAACACAGAAGCCTTTTGCAAAATTCTGTACCCAGATCTGGGTTTGAATTTCAAACATCCTCAAAGGTCAGGACTGTTTGGATCCAGAGTTTTGGTTTGGGTTTATTGTTCAGGTTTGTTATGCTTATTGCACTCCCATTTAAATGACCATGGTGCAGGGGACAATTGGCACCTGTTCAAAGGGTTGCATAGATTTGGATCACATTGACAGATCTGACACACTTTCCTGGATCTATCCTCAGTCCCAGAGAGGCACCAAAGTGACTGATGGAAGTTTTACATCTTAAGTGCTTTGGAAAATATACTGGCTTCTTGGTTGCACAGACCATACAGTACATCACTATAGAAAGTGCTTTTTATCCAGTATTAAAGAGACAAGGTGGGTGAGGTAATATCTTTTATTAGAGCAAGTTCTGTTGGTGAGAGAGAAGTTTTCGAGCTACACAGAGCTCTTCTCCAGGCTTGAAGAAGAGCTCTGTCTATCTCGAATCTTGTCTCTTGTGAATCCTGGGACCAACATTGCTACAACAACACTGCATACATTTAATCCAGTATGACATTCATTTATGCTGGATTTTCTGTTGTCTCTGTCTATCTGTGAGATGTGTTGTATTCACCATGCACCTTTCACCACTTCACCTGCACTCTGCCCCGCCTCCCCCCAAAATCCATCTCTGCTGGAGCTTCGTCTAACATTCCAAACCTCGGAGCATCCCCAAACAGCCATCATATATATTAAAAACCCAACCAACCAGACTAACCAAGGTTTCCCTCTGGAACATATAGCTAGCATGAAGTCTCCTGCTGTGATAAAAGACATAGTAACGCAATCCAGTAGTTATATGAACAACTTGGAACCTCTAAAAAGAGGTCATTTCAAAATCTATTCTAAATTATTTATTATTATTATTCTTGCAGTAATGGCTGAGCGCCTCACTCACAGAATAGCATCCCATTGTGCTAGGTGCTGTACAATCACAGGACAAAGATAGTCCTTGTCCCAAAGAGCTTACAATTAGGAGAAGGTTTGGAGCATGGTATAGGTCTGTTTTATGTTATCCAAACCCTTGGCATAAAACCAGTTTTATTTATTCTTTGCCAAGCCACTGTATGCTGCTGATGGCCCCAAGATACAGCAGGAGGCAAAAATCCAGCCTTCAGACAGTGTTTTATTGTCATGCAGCACTATGAAAAGTATATCTTCATTTGGGTCTGTCACTGGTACCACTGACTATATAATTATCTGGCAGTAGGCTCCTGACGTATGTTCAGTTAAACCACATTAAGATTTCCTTGATTGCTGTCAACTGTATGTCTGGGCATCTTTTCTTCCAGGGATATATTTTGTATCATCAGCCTTTATACCACAAAGTATCCCAGTATGGGCTGTTTCCAGCCATTGTCCTACCAAATGGCTGCCAGGTTTCAATTGATAGAATTATGGTCTTTTTTTGCAGTAAGATGTATAATATTCATGGAATCCCATTGTTTAACTCTGATTAAAATGATTTCATCTGCACACTTTGGCTGAAGGCTGATAACTTGACACTTCTGAAAGGGTTGGATAGTAGTGCTCCATATATTAACAGAACTATGTGTTTCAGATTAATTACACAGTGCAATGTTGAGAGGTTAAAATCATCATCCAACCATTCTCTGGTGTGAAGATGGATACTCATGAGTGGCCCATATATATTGCAAATCTGCTATGTTTTTTAAGGCCAGAAGAAACCATTGTGATCATCTTGTCTGACCACCAGCATAACACAGGAGTGTTGATTGCCTGGTACCCATTCCCGGTGACAGACATTGTGATGTAACTGACTGCACTTCTCCCTGCTCCAATGGGGATCCTTGTTCTGCAGATGGGAATTCATATGGAGGGAGAGCAGGTGGTAGTTCTCCTGACATCCTACCTTAGGGCTGCTGTTGTGGGGGACGCTTCCCAAGGGATTGGGCACCATTGGGTGTCCAAACCTCTTGGGCAGCTTTGAAAATTTCAGCCTTAATCTCTATGGAATCCCCAAGGGCAAAACCGACATGAAGAGGGATGCTTAATCAATGCATTCCATGGCCACATCTCCTTCCTAACCAGCACCACTAATCCGATGGGCTGCGGCCAGGCTGCCCCTCACTTTGTGTAATTATAATTCCCTTCACCTCCATAGGAGTTTCTGTGTCAAAGGCTTTCTGCCAGGGTCTAAGCAGCACAAGCAGACATAGACCCAGGAGAGGATCTAGGCCAGCCTGTGTGTATGTGGATGAATGTGAAGGGTTAAAGTGAGTCTATTATTCCTCCAGGCAGGATTTTGCTCATAAGTGGAGGCTGAGCACACTGGGCATTCCTGATGTTCTGGGTTATTTGCCTCAATGATCAGTCTGCGATACTGCAGCGCTAGGCAGCCTGCCTCGTACTAAGCAACACCCAGGGCAATGGAATCAGAAAGGCATTTCTCCCCCCCCTCTGTTTTGTTTTATTAGATCAGAACATGTCCTTTTGTGGTAGCGAGCTATTTGAATCCCCAGGCTTTGAATCCCTCCCTGACACAAATCATAACTGTCTCCCCAGAAATGGGACACGCGACTCCTGCCTTCCTGCTGTAACCTTGGACTCCAAATGCAATCAGCATTAAGCACTTGGCACTGAGGAGAAAAACAAAACTACTGACTTACTGTGTGTCTGATGTCTTGGTCAGAACCTGTTTCCCACACAAGCCAAAAGAGAATGTTCTCAGCATTTAAGGACACAGGGCATTAGGCTTAAATCACGACTTTAAGAACATGGCATGTCTGCTGTCTGTGAAGGCATATGTGTGTGGAACTGGCTCAAGCCACGGGGGCAGAGGCAGTCCCTCAGAGATCACGCCACCTTCTTTAAAATTGCCTCGGATGCACTCGCCCCAGCTCAGGCGGCCAGACATTCGCAAACACATGACCGCCAATTCCTCTTCCCCTTTGGAATGCTGGAGCAGACTCCAGGTCTGTTGAAGACTCTTTCTATTGGCTGCAGTGGCAATTGGATTAGGCGCACAGATAGCTGCAGGCTGCACAAGGCAGGCCGCATGGTAATTGGAGAGCATTAGTGGCTGCTTGTTGCCTGCCCCAATCTGCTCTCCTATGTAGGCACAGTTGTGCCATCCTGTGTATTCATGCGGTGCACACACTGGGCCAAAATCTAGATCTAAGCTTATTTCTGGCTGCGGTACTTATACGGCACCCGCCACTATAGCATCTGAGCATTTCTCAATGCTTTTATACATTTATCCTTTCAATACAATTATGTCCATTTTATCAGGATAAGGGACTTGCCCAAGGTCATGCAGGAAGTCTGTGGTAGAGCAGGGAATTGAACCCAGGTATCCCAAGTCCTGGCTTAGCACTCTAACCACAAGGCCATCTAAAGGCAAACCAGCATCACTGTCCACTCATATTCTGGCTGACAGCAGCCCCATGCAGCACATATCTTCCAGGAACCCAGCTTCTTCTTCAGTATGTGTCACAAGTCAAGATCTAGATTGTTCAGCCACTAACAGTTGCATGCTCCAGTCTCCTAACTGTGCACTCCTCCACCACGTATTTGACCATCTATATATCTGCCCCGCAGGCACACTGTGAAGATTGGACTAAACCAAATTTCTGCAGGCCATCAGGGAATTCAGGGAATAGTCTGCAACAATTTGGCCATCGGCCCCACATACCAGATAGTTGACAGATCCACCAGAATGGCGCCAACCTTTTCGCTCTTCTTGAAGGTGTCTTCAGTGTTCTGTGTGAGGAGAATAATTTGATCCTGGGTACATTGTCCTCATTTGAAGCTTGTCCGAACAAAGAGTAGTCATGGTTCGATAACGTCATTGGTGGGCATCAGAATCAGTCTTTCCATAAGCTTATAAGAGACACAAAGGAGAGAGATGGGCCAGTAGCAATTAGGATCTTCCAGAAGTTTTTCTGGTTTTGAAATGGCTAGGATTTTTGCCCTGTGCCAGATTTGTGGGATGTAGTTGTCCTGGGAACATCAATTGAGAAACTGAAGCAGTCTGCTTTTAGGTTTATATATCCATGTGAATATAATCCAGGCATGGAGCCTTTCCTATTTTCATAAACTTTTAAGGCCTGGTCCAGCTCTTTGTCTGAATGCAGGAGCCATCCAGTTTGAATCCACATTAGGAGCCTGCCAGCTCTCTGAAACCTCAGTTTTGACCACATGGCTAAAAGACGTATCCAAGTTCTATGTACGGCCATTAGCCAATAGCTGCGATGTGTTAGAATTTACAGTGACTGGGAACTCTTTTTTGCTGAGGCTGTAACCTACATAAACTCTTTTAATAGTCTGCCAGGCTGTCCGGCTAAAGTGGATGAAGTCCATCTTTTCAACTGTCTCTCTTTATCAGTTGTGCGTGGTTTGATTTAGCAGTTGAATGAGTTACTTGCTCATATTAATGGCCTTCTTTTTGTTACCAGCAGATCTGAATTCCTGGTAGAACTCAATTGACTCTGATGATTACCCAGGTATGTACTGTTGGTGGTAGCCTCTAGGGATCTATGTCTTAGCAGTTGCCTGAACTAATCTGCAGAAAGTTTAGTTGGAGTCATTTATATTGGCTGGACATGTCAAGTCTAACTCAGACAATTCACTGACAGACATCTGTAGTTCTGCTTGATAGATCTCCCACAAAGCTTTCCTAAAATTCCATTGGGCCTTCCGTAAGATGTTTGTTGTTAGTGTCCACAGGCCTGTGGGGATAAAAACAGATGAGGCTGAGACTTTGGGAAAGTTTCAAGCACTGTCTGCTCAATGACTACTGGTGGCAGTTGCCTGGAAGGTGATGTTGGATGAAGAGCCTGTTGCCCATTTGCTACTGTGAAAAGTGGGTGTTTGCTTTGGGTCACAGAGGAGTTGTAGATCAGCGGCTGATGCCCACTCCATTAGATTTTCTCCATCTGGGTTGTTGCCAGTATCCCCAGTTAGCATGGTGGGAATTGAAAACACCACAGTAGATGGTAGGATCTGGAAAGTTGGGCAGAGCGGGGGTTGGCCAGCTAACTGATAGAGGCTAGTAGACATCAATCAACAGAAGCTCATTCACCTTTATTGTACCATGTCATTTGGATCAAATATCAAAATAGTGACAGTGAACAGCCCTTCTCCAACGTAAGATGCCATCCCATACCACTTACGATGGTGGTGAGCCACAAGAGCATAGCCTGGAACTGAAAGTTGCATATCAGTGGTGAAGTCCACCTCCTGAAGCAAGCTGACATGTGCTTCAAGGTTTGTAAATAGGTGGAGGTGGATATACCTTTTTTGCTGCCGATATTTGCTTGGAATCGAAATGCAGCATCTTGAGAGCTCCCCCAGTGCTAGAATTTGCAGTGCTGGCTCTGAAAGGGGCCTCAGTGGAAGACGGCTCTTTTTGGCTGATTGTCCTTAGAATGTGAGCTTGTGTTCCACACTTTGTCTTCTTTCATTTCGCTTTCCGCTACTCACAGGGGATGCCATGAGAAGGCAGTAGACAGGTCCTCTGGAACAGAACAAATCTGCAAGTAGGGATATGTGGAGATGCCATTGCTGGGTCAGGGGTACATACATTTCATGGTGTGCAAATTTGTGTATCAGAAATAGGAAGCCTTTCTGAGAATCAGTGGGTACATGAGACTACCAAGAATTAAAGGGAACACTAAGGAGGACGAGGATGTGGTAGAGATGCTAAATGATTTCCTTCTATCAGACTTCACCTTGGGGGATGTTGCTGAGAGACCTACCCCAGACCTGCCAAAATCTATCCATCTTCACAAATAATAAGTGGACAAAAGACCATACACAAGAAAGATTTTTACAGTTTAATGTACAAAGCCAAAATAAAAATGTGCAATTTGTGTAGACAGTGTCAGGATTTGAGGACAATAACTGTAAAATATTGCTGGAAGTACCAAAAGGTTCCTGACACTAAGATTATAGTGCCCTGCCTATCTTGTCTTCTGGGAGCAGGGCATCATGACTGGAGCTCGTTCAGAGAGTTATTGGTCACAGGCTGCTGTTTCAGTTAGTAACAAAAAAGAAAAGTACATTATATAAGACCAGATTTTTCTCTCTCTTACAGTGGTGTAAATCAGGACTAACTCTACTGATGTCGGTGAAGTGACTCCAATATCCTGATCTAAGTGAGAGGAGAATCAGGCCCTTATTATTCAATGCAGAGACAGAAAGCTAAAAGAACAAGCAGTGACTGTGAACCTGGGCTTTCACTGAAATTTGCTAGCATGAACCTTCGGGATATGGGGAGTTATACTGACTTCAGTGCAACTTTGCACTGCAGGGGAATCAGTGTTATCAGTTCTGAGTGCAGGATCAGGGACAAAGACTAGAATAATACTTTAGACTTCCAGGATTTGGGGATGCCCACGGTACTGGTGAATGATTATGCTACAAGCCATTTAGCAGGTCATCCCAAGCAAGTGAAAATAAATAATTGAATCCATTCCTCATTTTTAGGCATTATATTTTATACCATGTAAGGGCAGGAAGCATCAAGGTTTGAGGAAGGAAAAAAATAATATACAGCCAGAACACTAGGAAACTTGAGAAGGGATGAAGCTTGAGTTTGATTTAAAGGGACGTGCTGTCAAAAACTTTTAGGCTGTACATTCTGATTTTGTAAATATTAAAGGGAAGGGGTGAGAAGGGGTAATTTGCAAACCCTAATATGACTCTTCATGAATGTGTCTGCAGTTCCAGTGTAAACATACTTGGCTATTTAAACATACTCCCACATTGCAGCACTGGGCTAGGAACAAGAGGAGATGGTCCATCTGTTTGCACTGCACGAACTAAGTGAAAAATGCAGAATGTAAGCCAAGAGCATAAATGGAGGGAGAGGAGACTAGGTCTATCTAGGTGTTTTCTATATAAGTAATCAGTTTGTTCTCTATACTAACATGTGCATCAATAACACATTGTAAGGTTTATATGTACTATTAATATATAAAAATATACAGATTACATCGTTGCCTCTTCTTCTGACACCTGTGTCTCATTCTGACAAAAAGATTGACTCTCTGTCAAGTGCTCTGTCTGGAGACTTGCAAGGTTCACAGGGGAGGAGAAATCAGAGAGGTGGACTCTGGGCATATTCGAAACTTGTCTTATTTGCAAATATACACCAGTCCCAGGACAGGGGAGGTCACAAATAGCATGCAGGGTGATCCCTTCGTTCAGGCAACATCAACGCCTGATTCCCAAGGAGTACCTCAAAAATTGACTCTATGTTGTGAAATACAATAATGTATCTTATTTTGGTCACAACTTACTGTACTCTGTCCACCTGTAAATGCTTTAGTTTGAATGCAACTTTACTGTATAACATCACATGAAAACAACCATCGGTTATTGAAATTAGTATCTTGGGGCCTGGCTTTCTTCTAGAACGTGGCATCCCTTGGTAGCTGGCTTACTGATAACCTTGGGAGAAAGAATTGCCCTGTGCTCCTTGGAACTTCCTAGTTGTGTCTAGTGCCTGAGTACTTGCATTTATTGCGAAAGGACAGTAATAAAAATGTGTATAGCAAATGAAAATGATTGTTTTTCTTCTTTGGTGTCTAGAAACAAACAAAACCAAATGGAACTAACTTTATAATTAACAACAATTAGGCTCAGGTAATAATGAACAGTGTGCATCCATATTCCATACTATATTAATGCAGATCAGATCCTAGATACAGTGATGGAAATCCGGAGTATCTTCACTCAGTTTTCTGCAGTTATAACAGATTTACACACTGTAATTGATATCAGATGCTGGCACACAAACTTACAAATAATTCAGGAAAGCGCATAAACATGTGCTGAAAGTCCACGGGTTTCAATAGGGTTGAAGCACATGCTTAAAGTTAAGCACATAGCCAGATTTTCAGCAGTCAGCAGCTCCCTTCATTCTCAACAAGAGCTGCTGGGTGCTGAGAACTTTGGAAAACCTGGCCAATGGTTGTCGTCCTAAATAGAGATATTTTCCTGAATCAGGATGTAAAACTTCTAAAGTAGAAACCATTGCCAAGAAATCCATCTGAGGCTTTACCCCAGAATCCGTGCATACTGGGATCCTTTGGGAATGATCCATCAGTTCTGTGTAGACCTCCATTGTTACTACGTATTTCATTAAAGCTACGTGTTCTGTATATTAGTACATTCATTAATATTTTTTGGTAACTTGGGACCACATTTTCTATGACAAGGTTTAGCTTAGCATAATTCTTGTCTAAGAAAATTTTAAATTGAAGACTGGCTTGTGCAGTCAAGTTCAGAACTGGAGTGGGATTTCCAACTTTCCCAAAGCTAATGGGTGTGTAGTCTGTAACTCTGGGGAGGATCAAGGAGCAATTTCACTCTGAGAGTTAAAAATCTTTAAGATTTTCTGCTATTCAGAGATACTGCATCTTCACTGATTTCAACACAAAGTTTATCCATCTATTACATAGCACTGAAACAATGAGATTTACAAGTCACAGTGTGCTTCCTGATCCATAACATTACTACTCAAAAGAAATAAAAATAAATATTAAGTATGGGAACTCAGAAAATTGTGCTTAAAGTAACAGAGCTCAGATGTTATGGGGATGGGCACCAACATAAGGACCTAGATAGGAACAAAGATAACTTAAACACAAATGGTTGTTTTTACACTGAAAAATGCAATACAATCTTTGTTGTACTGCACATGAAAAGAATGATCACGTGTTTTAACAGCAACATCTGGGTACTCAGTAGGAATTCCAGGACTTGCATTTGCTTAAATTTTCTGTAAATTACGATCTCGAGAAAAAAATGAGCAATTTAATTCCAATACCAAACAACATTCCAGAAATAAACCTCGTATGATTTATAATTACTTTCTAAAATGATGACATCTTTGTTATTTCTTGGGAAAACAAATAAAGTGCAGTGGGTAATCAACACTGATCATGCTGTAATTTAGATTTGAGGTCCAAGGTTAACCATTAGTTTTTTCTTGTAAATACAGGAACATAGTAATTAAGTTAATTTTTCTAAATATAGGTCCCGCGTTCCTAAGAGGAATTCATGGAAGGACACTAGCCTATTAGGAGTCAAAAATCAGATCCAACTGTGCAAAATATAAAGAGTGCAGCAAAATCCAGTATTTGCTTAGTGGATATGAAACAGCTGGTTGTAAGTACCCATAGTTAACCAGAGGAATATGTTCATCTTTTGGAAGAACTTTACTTCGCCTTAGAATTTTGGTGAAATATCTAGGCCTATCTGTGAAGACCATCCACAGTGGAAATCCACTTGCCCAAGATTAACTTATTTTCTTTCTGTTTCCCTGCACAACTTTTTATTCTAAAGTCAGGGTTCTTAACCTTTTTCTTTCAGGGAGCCCCCCCCCACATGCTATAAAAACTCCACAGCGCACCTGTGTCACAATAGCTGGTTTTCTGCATATCAAATCCAGGGCTGGTGTTAGGGGGTAGCAAGCAGGGCAATTGCCTGGGGTCCCACACCACAAGGGCCTCCGCGAAGCTACATTGCTCAGGCTTCGGCATCAGCCCTGGGTGGCGGGGCTCGGGGCCCTGAGCTTCAGCCCCATGCAGTAGGGCTTCAGCTTTCTGCCCTGGGCCCCAGTGACTGTAACGCTGGCCCTGCTTGCTGGACCCCCTGAAACCTGTCCACTGCCCCCCAAGGGGCCCCGGACTCCTGCTTGAGAACCATTGTTCTAAAGCACAGTTAAGGCTAAGTCCCATCTTTACAATGCAGGAGTCAATTTGGGTAGTAGGTGGAGTGAAATGGTGCAAGATAGTCTTTGTTAACCAGAGCCATCTTACTGATGCAGGCAAGTCAGATGGCTCAGAGATGGTTTGGGTAGGGGATGGATACATGGTGGGCACTCCGCAGCATGCAGAGGGTGGCAAATAGCAGTCCTGCTCTTTGCAGCTGGAGCACATCCTCTTTGGACTTTGAGAGACAGAAGTATCTCTTGTGGGCTCAATGGTTATCCTGTCATGCTGCCATGCAGTGGTGCTGGGAGTTGTGGCAAGGAGAGGTTCTCTATGCTCTCTTCCTTCCTGGGCCATACCCAGAAAACAGTGCAGAACCTGGCCCCGAGAGCTTCTGCAAGTTGGGTTCTAACAGCACTGTTTTGGGCGAGGCATGGTGTAAAGGTAGGGGCTGTCAGAGAGCCTTCAATAGCTCTGCAAACCCAGGCCAGGGTTCTCCTGAGCACTGACTACCAAACGGTATGCTGTTTTTGTTATGAGGGCAGAAAAGTGCTTCTGAACTGATTCTTACTTGTGGTTTCAAAACCCTGTCTGATAGGATGAAAGCCCAGTGTATTAACAACTGCACCTCCACCTTCTCCTCTCCTCCTTTCTTCTCCGTCTCTGTTTCCCCCTTTACTTCGCTGTATTGTCCCTGAAGAACTCCCGTCCTCACCAAAAGAGTTTAAAGTCGACTTGGAACACTTTGTTCTGTTGGGACTCCTGCCTTTGTAAGAACTTGAAAGCTGCTGTTTAATTTATATTCGAGCTTCCAAATATTGAACAGAAGAGTTAGATAGATAGAGGCAACTTCTTCTGGGTATCTGTGTATAAACTGCAAAGTTACAACCTACCTCACTTTGGCACTTTTATGTTTCCAGATTTACAGATAAATGAGTCTGAAGCTGTGAATTTACTGAAAAATTTCCTCAGACGAGTGACTAAGAACTTCTGATGATTTTCTTCTTTTCTCTTACTCCCCTCTTCTCCTTCCTTTTGTTTTCCTTCCTTCTTCTGTCCTCTTCTGCTCTCTTCCCCCTTCAGAGAGACTATCAGTTCAGTTTTGCGTTCGCTGGGTGTCTTGCTGCTCCTGCACGGAATCAGAACTTCAGCAACTTCTCAATAACTGGCAAGAAAAGCAAAAGAGAAGACGGAGCAGGGGAGCCCCTCCAATGTAATTAGATTAACAGCATACTTCAGATCCCAGAGAGCCCTCACTAAAGGTCTGGCTTCTGAACAGGAAATATAGGGTCTGATATTGGTCTCAATAACACTCATATCTCCATGGACCTCAATGGCATGACGTCTGATTTGTATGCGTGTGAGAGGAAAGTCAGGCCGAGAGGCTGCTTCTGTTCTGATAGGTTTAGACTGATGGGTCATTTTGTCTTTGTTCAGATTGTGCAAGCCCTGCTAAATGGGAGATTTTCAGGTGGTTTCCCCACTTCTGGAGGATTAGTAAGATTTCCTCATGCAGCTCTGCCTTTTGTGCAAAAATAGCATAAAAATTTGATAGCATCCTTCTGAAGGGACTTCTATGTAACCCACCCCATTCGAGAGTGACACTTAAGTGTTCAAGTCTATAATGGAGCCGCAAACTCCCTTTTGCTTTGCCTGTCTTCCATCTGCTCCTTAGCTCTAAAACACACCTACACCCAACATGATCTCAGCCAATCCTCTGCTCAACTCCTGACCACTGTGGTTTCCTGCCTTGAGACCACCTTCATTTCAACCCTGTGAACTTTAATCCTAACTGTCCATAGTGCAGCCATTTGTCTCCTCACCTGTGCCTGGAAACAGGAACGTGCAGCTACATCTCTGGAGAATGTCCCTAACCCATTACCCATTTTGGAATTTCCCTCTTAGATGATGAAAGACCCTCACTGGGGGCAAAGGGGCACTCAGGCAGCCTTCCCCTTTCACGCACAGCTGGGCAGGGACAGCTCATTCCTTCTCCTTCCTGGGGAGCGAGATGCTAAAAAGGGGCATGAGCACATAACCCTGGCTCCCCACCCTCCTGCAATCACTCATGGAATGGTGCTATCAGGGCAAGGAGCCATGGATGGAGCAGAGGGAGCAGTGCAGTGTACAAAATTCTACTCTGTTCCACATAGGTTAGGATGCTGCTTATGACCCGTAGCCTCTGAGCACCTTCCAGTAGCACATTAAATACTGAGAACAGCCCATGCATGTGGAGAAGCTCAGTGAGAGAACATGCCTACCTGAGGCATTATCTACCATGAGGCGGCCTGGCTCTTTGCGACTTCCTGCTCAGGGATGTCTTCACCCTCTGCCAATCCCATTGCCACAGAACCAGTCATTTCCTCTTCAACTGAGACTCCTAATCTTTTCTCTCTCTAAATCCGTCTCAAGACCCATTTCTTTCTCTGTAGGTATGAGAAATCTGTCAGCAGATTAAGGTTAGAGTAAGGAGAGTGCGAAACCCCCAGCAACAACCATTCTCGTCTATTCAGATATAAACAACGGCGCATAAAAATGGTCCGTAGTTTGGCATTTCTCCCTCTCCTACCCTTTGTATGGGTCTTCTTTTGTTACATTATAAGCTCCTAAGGGCAGGGACAGTGTCTACATCTCTGTTTTAAACCCAGGAAACAGTGATACACTGTACAGCTAAATATCTGGAAACTGGTGGTAAGAAGAAAGGCAGCTGTACTAAAATAGATTATGAAGTAGCCACATTTACCCTCTCGTGTGCCTGTGTTGAGCTCAGCCATGGGAATGGAGAAGTAGTGATGGTAGTGCCAGGGATTAGGGATATTAAACCTTGGAGACTCTTCAGTGTCATGGTTTCTTAGAGACTGGACCCTGGGTGGTCAGGCCTTGTGGTCAGCACAGGAGCCAGGAAGCAGATCCAATCCAAGGACCAGGGCTGGAGTCAGTAACCAAAAGCCACACCAGGAATCACAGCCAGAACCGGCTACTAATAGCCAAGCCAAGTGTCAGGATTGGAAAGTAGTTGCCACACGAAGGGGGAGAGCAAGAGTCAGGCACCAGGGTTGGAGAGAAAAACCCAGAACCAGGAGCAAGCTGAGGTAGCAAAGATGGAGCAGGAGCAAGGCTGAGGAACAGGACGAGGAGCAGGACTGGAATAAGGCTGGAAGAGCAGGCACAGGAAGGATCCCAGCTGCAGGCTGGAATGCACTGAGCAGCCAGAGAGCTGCTGCTGCTGGGCTAAAAGCCAAGGGGCTGCCCTTCTTGACCCATCAGGAGTTGAAGTCAATCAGGTAGACTGCTGAAGGCCAGCTGCGCTTGTTGGGTTGTCAGGAGACTGGCTCTGCTGCAGACCCTGATCCCTGACATGATCTTAGCTTTGAAGACATCTGCATTACCCACCTACAGGCAGTGTTCTAGCTGATCAATGAACGCTTGCAAAGCACTTTGAAATGAAAAGTGCTATATAAATGCTGAGCGTTATTGGGGCCATAAAAGGATGATACAAACCCCAGCTTATTATGTTCTAGAGGGCATCCCCTCCTAAGCCTTCATAACAGGTAGAGACATGCTTCTTTACAAGACAATATTAATGATGGCCATGAGGAATGTTTTGCTTGTTATGCTTCGTTAATAGAATTAATTGTAGAATAGAATCGGTCAAAAATGGAGAAAGATTTTTCACAAACTTTTTAAAATTTGTTTTTGTGAAAAGTTTTCATTGAAATTTGTATTTGTCCTAAGGTGCCACAAGTACTCCTTTTCTTTTTGCGAATACAGACTAACACGGCTGTTACTCTGAAACCTGTATTTGTCCCAAACATTCCAACTGCTCGGTACTCTGTATGTGTGTATTAACCTGTCTTCTAAATATAGATTTAACTGGGTACCTTCCTGCACACTCATTTTAAAAAACAAATAAACAGCATAATACAAATTATGGCTGTGTTTATTTAGCATTGTAAAAATGTGCAGCACTTTGGACAATTATTAATTAGTTGTACAATGGTAATGCCAAGAGACTCCACCTGGGGCTCCATTGTGCTAGGAAAACACAGCAAGAGACAGATCCCAGTCCAAAGAGCTTAAGACAAAGGGCGGGAGACAGGAAGTATTATCCCCATTTTACAGATGAAAAACTGAGGCTTAAGAGAGAGGATAAGTGACTTGCTCAAAGTCAGACAATGGCTGTGTGCCAGAACTGGGAACTGAACTTAGATCTCCTGCAGGCCACTCCAATGCCTTAATCATGAAATCACCTTTACAGAACAGAGCTGAAATGTGTTCCCTGTTCTGAAGACCTTACATTCCAATTAAGACAAGACAAACAAGCATGAGACAAAACATAAAACAATTGTTCACGGGGATGGGTGGTTATTTTTGATGAGCAGGCTGCATTCCCTGAAGAGGTGCACTTTAAGAAAGGATTAAAGGACAGGAGGAAGAAGCGGTAATTTCCAGTGACATCTGTGGTCTAAATTAGGCACACACACAGTAATCTTTTATTGCCACAGAGAAACTCTGCTCAGAAGCCATACAGTAAAGGCAATGCAATAGCTTTCTTTTATGTATAGCCTGAGTGCAGTATTTCTGCTTTGCAGTAGGAAATAAGTTAATAGAAAAAAAAATGACAACACTGCCAGTTTGACAATCCTCTGCAAAAAGTCATTTCTGCCAGCTGGCACAGCTGCCGCCCCTCCCACCCCCCCCCCCTTTTAATTGGGTAAACTCAATTATAGTTATAATCTGCTGCACTGAAATGGAATTGTCTCTTCCAGTCAGAGCTCAAGGATTTTGAACAGTGATTCAGTGAGAACAGGCGAGAGAATGGATCAGAGGTTGAGCTTGTTGCTTGTTATGGCCAAGCAACTCTCTGGGCAGTAGCCAGTCAGAACAGAGTTTTATTTATAGCTAATCAGAGTGCAGAGGTGATAGATGGAGCCTGTTACTTGATGGTGTTAATCTCGGCATCCTGGGCAAATAAATTATAAGGCCAAGGACTACTGCCTTCAAGAAATACGTCCACCTCCAGAGATGGCCTGTGTCTGCCAATAGTGGGGTGGAGCAGAGTGCAGGCAGCCGGCTTCAGCAGTGTTACTGAGCATGCTCAGACTCTGTGAGCATGCTCAGTACAAGCCAAGCAGCAAATCTGGCTGGGCATGTGACCTTGCATGGCCTGTCACCTCTGGCCACCTCCATTTCCTAACCCCTGCATGAGTGCTATCTGCTCTGTAATCTCCCTCTTTTCTTTGTTCGGGTGGAAGGCTTAGCCCTCCTATCTCCTTCATGCCTGCTTTCAGTCACATTGTATTTAATATCTGTGGGTAGGTGGGAGGTAAGGGAGGGGTAAGAAACAACATGCTTGTGGTTATTGTGAAGGGCAGTTCTGAGAGTGGTAGCCAATTAGGGTGAGGAATTTACATAACCATGGTATGGTTATTGAGAAATAAGTGTGTGGTGATTATGCAAATCTCTCTTCTCTGATTGGGTAATAGCTCCCAATGAGTCAGAGTGTCAGTATTCTGCATACCAAGTGCCTACTGCTAAATAAGCAAATCAGCCCCTCCATCAGCCCCAGTGCAGGAGTTTACATAACAGTAATGGGATGGCAGCCCATACATAGCTTCTCTGTGCTGTGATTGGCGGCAACTATTCAGGTCCAGTTAACCATCCAATAGGGATCTTTGGGTCTCATGCATGCAAATCCTTGTGCTCTAATTGGTTAGGTTGGAGATTGGGGAGGTAGCAGCAGGTGGAAAGAGGTATGTTTATGGGGGGAGGGGATTGCAGGGAGGGAGCAGCAGGATCTGGGCAAGGTTGGAAATGAGAAGGGGTGCAGAATCAGGTAGAGGTGGAGGTGGAGAGCGGGGAATGCCGTGAGGGATTTTCCTTGGGAGAAGGGAAAGGAGTGGGACTGGGGTATGGTTCAGGATTGGGGCGATTAGCAAGGGGAAGTCACAGGATACTGAACCGTGTGTGGGGAGGGAGACCAAGGGGAAGTGTGCTGGGTATTACAGTCCCATGCAGTGTATTTGGGAACCATTGTGTTACATTTATACCTTGGGGAGTGTAAACAATTCTGGGGAAGTACCAGCTCCTGGGATGTTTGAGTCTCTGGGAAACCCAGTTTGAACCAGTATATGTAAACAGAGAAAGGGCTTTTGGAATAAAAACTAGCACATAAGCTGACACAGGTTATTGTTTTGATTAAGTAAACAGTAAGGCCCCTTTTTCCAAGGGGAAGCCCCAACCCTTGCAGAAGTATTGGAAGGTTTGGAAGCTTTGGAAAGCTTTGACTCCCTCCAGGAACTGATGGGCAGGATCCCCTGGGAGAATAACATGAGGGGGAAAGGAGTCCAGGAGAGCTGGCTGTATTTTAAAGAATCCATATTGTGGTTACAGGGACAAACCATCCCAATGTATAGAAAGAATAGTAAATATGGCAGGCGACCAGCTTGGCTTAACAGTGAAATCCTTGCTGATCTTAAACACAAAAAAGAGGCTTACAAGAAGTGGAAGATTGGACAAATGACCGGGATGAGTATAAAAATGTTGCTGGGGCATGTAGGAATGAAATCAGGAAGGCTAAATCACACCTGGAGTTGCAGCTAGCGATAGATGTTAAGAGTAACAAGAAGGGTTTCTTCAGGTATGTTGGCAACAAGAAGAAAGCCAAGGAAAGTGTGGGCCCCTTACTGAATGAGGGAGGCAACCTAGTGACAGAGGATGTGGAAAAAGCTAATGTACTCAACGCTTTTTTTGCCTCTGTCTTCACGAACAAGGTCAGCTCCCAGACTACTGCACTGGGCAGCACAGCATGGGAAGGAGGGGACCAGCCCTCTGTGGAGAAAGAAGTGGTTCGGGACTATTTAGAAAAGCTGGATGTGCACAAGTCCATGGGGCCGGATGCGTTGCATCCGAGAGTGCTAAAGGAATTGGCGGATGTGATTGCAGAGCCATTGGCCATTATCTTTGAAAACTCATGGCTATCGGGGGAAGTCCCGGGAGACTGGAAAAAGGCTATTGTAGTGCCCATCTTTAAAAAAGGGAAGAAGGAGGATCCTGGGAACTACAGGCCAGTCAGCCTCACCTCAGTCCCTGGAAAAATCATGGAGCAGGTCCTCAAGGAATCAATTCTGAAGCACTTAGAGGAGAGGAAAGTGATCAGGAACAGCCAGCATGGATTCACCAAGGGCAAGTCATGCCTGACTAATCTAATTGTCTTCTATGATGAGATAACTGGTTCTGTGGATGAAGGGAAAGCAGTCGACGTGTTATTCCTTGACTTTAGCAAAGCTTTTGACATGGTCTCCCACAGTATTCTTGTCAGCAAGTTAAAGAAGTATGGGCTGGATGAATGCACTACAAGGTGGGTAGAAAGTTGGCTAGATTGTCGGGCTCAATGGATAGTGAGCAATGGCTCCATGTCTAGTTGGCAGCTGGTATCTAGTGGAGTGCCCCAAGGGTTGGTCCTGGGGCCGGTTTTGTTCAATATCTTCATTAATGATCCGGAGGATGGTGTGGATTGCACCCTCAGCAAGTTTGCGGATGACACTAAACTGGGAGGAGTGGTAGATACGCTGGAGGATAGGGATAGGATACAGAGGGACCTAGACAAATTGGAGGATTGGGCCCAAAAGAAATCTGATGAGGGTCAACAAGGACAAGTGCAGAGTCCTGCACTTAGGACGGAAGAATCCCATGCACCGCTACAGACTAGGGACCGAATGGCTCGGCAGCAGTTCTGCAGAGAAGGACCTGGGGTGACAGTGGACGAGAAGCTGGATATGAGTAAAGAGTGTGCCCTTGTTGCCAAGAAGGCCAATGGCATTTTGGGGTATATAAGTAGGGGCATTGCCAGCAGATTGAGGGACATGATCGTTCCCCTCTATTCGACATTGGTGAGGCCTCAGCTGGAGTACTGTGTCCAGTTTTGGGCCCCACACTACAAGAAGGATGTGGAAAAATTGGAGAGAGTCCAGCGAAGGGCAAAAAAATGATTAGGGGACTGGAACACATGACTTATGAGGAGAGGCTGAGGAAACGGGGATTGTTTAGTCTACGGAAGAGAAGAATGAGGAGGGATTTGATAGCTGCTTTCAACTATCTGAAAGGTGGATCCAAAGAGGATGGATCTAGACTATTCTCAGTGATAGCAGATGACAGGACAAGGAGTAATGGTCTCAAGTTGCAGTGGGGGAGATTTAGGTTGAGGTCACTTGTGTGTAGAGCAGAACAGCCCAGGAAGAACCTGTTCTGACCAGTATCAGATTTTCATCATCAAAGCTGCAAAATCTTGCTCACCGCTCTTGACTGTGTGTGCTCAGTGACATGACCCACATCCAGCCACCCGTTCAAAGTGCTGAAATCCCCACACTTTGAGGCACTGAAAGCTTTGGAGAGCACCCAGTTACTCTAACGGCAGTAGCACTTCAGGCCTCACTGCCGTGCTCTGCCTAATACATAAATCCGATGGTCAAACTTCCAAAAAGGCTTAGGATCCAGCGGGCTTCCTTTGTGCCTTCCTGCCCTGGGGGCTAATCTGGAATCGGTACTCCCCCACCCCTCCTCATGCACTGAGACATTCCAAGGGGCATATGGCTCTGTGTGCTCATTTGAGCAGGTCCCAAAAAAGCTGTCAGTGAGAAAAAGATTTCTGTAGAAACCAACCAACCAAGCAACAAGCCAAACACTCTGAAAACAAACAATCCCGCTCCAAACTCTGAACTAACTTAAATATTTGAGGGTAGATTAGTGATGTGAGAGATTGCAACCCAGGGATTCGTATGAGGCGTTCCTGTTAGCAAAAGGATATTGCTTCTCAGCACAGCTGATGGGGTGTCTATGATATCTTCACAGGTATCAGGAGAAATTGATCAAAGCAGAAGTTCAGCTGACTCATTACCATGAGGTTTCAGTGGCAGTACAAATTCCCCATTGTGGCTGAGGCCTGGTCCAATATGAGTAATTAACATATAGAGGGAGGTCTCATTTTTTGGAAGGTAGAATTAGGGATGGAAATGAATCATTAGGCGGAAAACAGAATGTTTGTGCTAAATAAGATACGTGTAACTAGGTCAGTGGGCTAAGAAGTTCGAATATCTGAGCCAATTAAGGTAAGAGGGAGAACACTCAGGGAATGCATCCGATGAAGTGAGCTGTAGCTCACGAAAGCTTATGCTCAAATAAATTTGTTAGTCTCCAAGATGCCACAAGTACTCCTTTTCTTTTCACTCAGGGAACTATTTACTATGAACTAGATAACAAGGGATAAGGAATGTAGAGATGAAGTAAAGAGAAAGTTGACACATGGACAGTGCATGCTGCACAGGGATTGGTTCCTGCAAAGTAACCAATCTGATCTAAAGCTGTGTGACGCAATGTATAGTAAATGCAATGAGAAGTGTGATATAGATAAAGAGAGAAGGTTTCTGTGTAACTTTGGAGTTGTGATATACCCTGGATCCATCCCCCCAGGCCCCTCTCCCCCCGGCATTACTGCTGTACACCAAATAAAGATACTTGGGTGATGAAGGCTGGGGTGGAACTGAGTTTTTGGGAAGGCAAGTAGAAGGAGGTCTTGGAGGGAACCCAACACCTGCAGGACTTGAAAGCTTTCCAGCTGCCAGGTGAGATCAATCTCACTCGAGCAAGTCCTACAGAGATGGGCAAGTCAAAATCTTCCCCATGGTGTCCTCCTCTCCAGAAGCAAAACCAGCTTGAATGCTACCTTCATTTCTGGTTGACTCATTTCATATGGGGGGAGGAGGGAGAAGCAGAGATGGGGTAAACTCAGTGGTGGTTTAACTTTTGGAAAACCTAGCCAGGAGGGCTACAGATCTGATCTCGTGTAATCCAACCCTCCTAACTGAGTGGGTATCTGGATAAAGAGATGTAGTTTGGGCCCACCTCTCGATGGACCACTCGTCTAACCCAGGATAGCAGTTCCTATATTTTTATATTCCCATAGCCCTGAAGATGGTTCGAAAATAGGCAAAATGTACTGGCACTGGTAGAAGCACAGCACTTGTGTTAACAAAACCATGATCCAAAGGGACACACTGATTGTGAAAGCTTTAACATTTAGTCTATGTACTTGGTGACTCAGCTGAAATGGCTTGGTTGTCTAATTCCTGTCTCTAGTGGAAAAGGGTTCAAATCATATAAACCTACAGCATAATGCCTAATGCTAATGGACGGCATGATTGGCAGCCCTAGCAACAAGGCAAAGGTCCACAGGAACTAATTTATCCCCACAGGTATCCCTAGATCAGTGGTTTTCAAGCTGTGCTCTGCGGACCCCTGGGGATCTGTAGACCAGGGGTGCTGGAACAACTTGTAAGGTGGGGTATGTCTATCAGGTCTGCGAAAGGTTGTCATTCCCATAGAACAGCGGTTTTCAACCTGTGGTCCACAGGCCCCTCTGGGGTCCATAGACTATATGATTTCCAAAGGGGTCTGCACCTTCATACAAAAATGTGTAGGGGTCTGTAAATGAAAAAAGGTTGAAAACCACTGCCCTAGATAATGGTTGAGTCACACAGGTAGCAGAGCAGAGAAGAAAGCTTCCACGGTCTTTGCTTATTCTGTACCTCTTCTGTGGCAAAAAAAAGATTGCAGTCTCTGGCAAATTTCATGATGGTTAGGTTATGACAGAGCTTGTAGTACGAAGGAACGGTCCAGGGTCACAGCACTTCAAAAGCTGCATTCACTTAGTGGATTCACTTTGCCTGTGCCTCCTTATATCTAAGAATTCATGATCTGAAAAATGATGATGCTCAATCATCCAGCCTTTCATAATGTGGGGATCTTTAAGAACAAGTAAACGCACTTCTGGAGATAGGAAGGTACTTGTCCTCCTGCAATTCAATCCATCTAGCAAAATGCAGATTAACCCCATAGACACAGCACACTCCCATTCATGTCCCAAGAATATGACCTTTCTCTCCTGAGTGCTCTCAGGAAGTATGTCACACATGACCTGACATGTCTGACAGCAACACAAAGCTGAAAGCTCCAATGTTACACAGGTTTCCTTTCCTCTTTGACCAGAGAAAGAACTGGAAATTGTGGCTCTTGAGGACAAGGAGTGGACATGGCTTTGTCTGGAAGAAACAACTAAAGGAAATCCACCAGAGTGAGTGAAAGTGTTGTTCAGTGTGTCTGAGTGTATGCAGCTACGGAGCCCTCTTGTGTTGTCTTTTGAGCCACATCCTGTAGCAGATGTGAAAAGGCACAGCCGAGTGTTTCCAACAGGCATCTATCTTAGTGAAAGGAAAAGGCCGAAATATTAGCATTCCCCCTTTTTCCTGTGTCTTCAGCGTGTTGGTATTTTGGGGGAGTTGCCGATCACAGTTTAAACAGTTACTCCAGGAAATTTGCTGCAATTGTCCAGTAGCGGTGAAAGCTGAAACAAAGGCTTTAGATTACAGCTGGTTGAAAATTTATTTTTTTTTAATTTTCCCATGGGAAAGTTTGGGTTTCTGTCAAAAAATTGAAAACTGAAACTTTTAGTCAAAATGTTTATGGTTTTTCAATGAAAACTTGAAAGTTTGTGTGGAAGGCAGACACTTTGTGTGAAGAATTTGGCTTAGACAAAAACCCAGTTTTCTGTTGAAAAACAGTTTTGATGAATACATTTTCAGCCAGCCCCATTTTTGGTCCCAATGCCTTATTTTCCTCACCCCTTTCGTTCATGGCTGTATGACTGTTGCCCCTCAGACAGTCACTAAACGGAAAGGTGGTCAGAATAATGGGGAAAAGGAATGAGGAAAAAGCTCACATTTTATTAGCTTTTTATTTAACAATTTTTTAATGAATGTGGGAAAAAAAGAGAAGGATCTTATTGAATGAAGGTGAGACAGTGCTAGGAGACAGCTTGCATGTCTATGAAAGAGAGACTGTGAAGGAGAGATGTGTAATTTTCGTAATGCTTTGTTGCTCTGAGAGCAGCTTTTACTCTTAGGCTCAGATGAAGAGAGATAAGAGTCTCAAATTCAGAACCAGAACCCAGACGGTGCATTTCAGCCATTTCTTTATTCTGCTTGGGTCTTTGATCTCCGGTCTCCAGGAACAGGTAATCAGTAGACAAAGACCCTGTCCTTTGGGCATAGCTTCAAAAGGTAGGGCTTTGCATAACTGGAGGTGGGGCATTTGCATTAACTGCCCACTTGATGTTCTCCAGGAAATCCACTTCCCACTTATTGTCCCTAAAGTCCATTCTTGTCTGGCAAATTTTCAGTCCAGTCCTTTAAGCTTCCAGACCTCACATCCCTTGAGAGGTTACATAGAGCACCTGCCCATAGTACTATATAAACTTCACATGTAATACAATGGACCCCAAAGATACTTAAACTTAGCTCAATAAGGTTATTGCAGGAAATTGCTATCTCTAAATCCATCCCAATCTAAGGAAAGCATGAAGTAACTTACCCCTGGGTCATCCTTAAAAGGGATACCACGGTAAAGAATCCAAATTTCAGATGCCTGATTTTCAAATGAAAAGTGGTTGTGTAGTATATAAGGGACTTCAGTGTTTATTATGTCTCAGCAACTTTAATGTAAACTTATCTCAGTTTATTTTTCTGACCATAACCAACGATCTCTCTGTGAGTTTTTACTAGTTACTTAGAAAAAGTATTATTTTAAACGGATCTGTTTCTGTAAGCTCTTCCGTGTCACCTGGCCCTGACTCCTCAGTTGTAGCAGACACGTTCAAGACCTAGTTATTTAAACAATTGGTAAGTTCATTTGAACTATATGACATATCAGAAGGCACGATAAGTGCGGTCAGTTTGGTTCACACCGGTACATATCATGCAGTCAGCAAAGTGACAAACAGACTGCATTAGACTTACCAAGCTAATGTTTGCACTGTGCTTGGGTAGGAGGCAGTGTGGTCTCAACTAGGGGTCAGGCCACCTGAGTTCTATTACTGGCTCGACCACTGACCTGTTGGCTGACTTTGGGCAAATAACATCACCTTCGCCTGCCTTGTCTACTTAGATTGTAAGCATTTTGGTGTAGGGGCTCTCTCATTGGTATGTACGCAATGAGGCCCAGATCTTGTTAGGTTCTAGTGTAATACAAATCATTTTTAATAAGAAAGAACAGAGGCAGAGATGGAAAGAGGAAAGCATCGCTGAGAAGTGGCAGACTTGGCTGTCAGTAATTTGGCTCGCCCTGCTAGGCTAAGAAGCCTGTTGTCAAGGGAAGAGTGAGAGCTTGCTTAGGGAGCAGATTATTGAAAGCTTGAAGAACCCTAATTACAAATGGCCCCATGTACGTTTTATGTTATTAAGCATAAAGAGACTTAATAGCTAAGCAAACAAACCCCCAATGTTTCACCTTGATATTTTTATTCATATCTAAAGATTAAGAAAATGTGCCATCTAAATAACAAGGCATTTTTAGGTTTCAGAGTAACAGCCGTGTTAGTCTGTATTTGCAAAAAGAAAAGGAGTACTTGTGGCACCTTAGAGACTAACCAATTTATTTGAGCATAAGCTTTCGTGAGCTACAGCTCACTTCATCGGATGCATACTGTGGAAACTGCAGAAGACATTATATACACAGAGACCATGAAACAATACCTCCTCCCACCCCACTCTCCTGCTGGTAATAGCTTATCTAAAGTGATCACTCTCCTTACAATGTGTATGATAATCAAGTTGGGCCATTTCCAGCACAAATCCAGGTTTTTCACCCTCCGTCCCCCCTCCCCTCACAAACTCACTCTCCTGCTGGTAATAGCCCATCCAAAGTGACCACTCTCTTTACAATGTATATGATAATCAAGGTGGGCCATTTCCAGCACAAATCCAGGTTTTCTCACTCCCCCCCCCCAACACACACACAAACTCACTCTCCTGCTGGTAATAGCTCATCCAAACTGACCACTCTCCTTACAATGTGTATGATAATCAAGGTGGGCCATTTCCAGCATAAATCCAAGTTTAACCAGAACGTCTGGGGGGTGGGGGGTAGGAAAAAACAAGGGGAAATAGGCTACCTTGCATAATGACTTAGCCACTCCCAGTCTCTATTTAAGCCTAAATTAATAGTATCCAATTTGCCAATGAATTCCAATTCAGCAGTTTCTCGCTGGAGTCTGGATTTGAAGTTTTTTTGTTGTAAGATAGCGACCTTCATGTCTGTAATTGCGTGACCAGAAAGATTGAAGTGTTCTCCGACTATGCTGACAGCTTGTGCCACACGCTCTCAAAGAAACTGCGGAATCACCTGATCAACATCCTCTACAGCAAACAGGGAAAGATTAAGAATGAGCTCTCAAAAATGGATACTCTCATAAAAAACTAACCTTCCATACAAACTTCCTCGTGGCTGGAATTTACTAAAACTAGACAAGCCATTTACAACGCACACTTTGCTTCTCTACAAAAAAAAAAGGACACTAAACTTTCTAAACTACTACATGCTACAAGGGGCCACAGGAATGGTTCCCTCAACCCACCCAGCAATATTGTTAACCTATCCAACTATACTCTCAGCCCAGCAGAAGCAGCTGTCCTATCTCGGGGCCTCTCCTTCTGCCCCTCCACCCCCACGAACATGATACAGTTCTGTGGTGACCTAGAATCCTATTTTCGACGTCTCCGACTCAAGGAATATTTCCAAAATACCTTTGAACAACATACTAATCCACAGAGGCCTCCCTACCAACATTACAAAAAGAAGGATTCTAGGTGGACTCCTCCTGAAGGTCGAAACAGCAGACTGGACTTCTACATAGAGTGCTTCCGCCGATGTGCACGGGCTGAAATTGTGGAAAAGGAGCATCACTTGCCCCATAACCTCAGCCGTGCAGAACACAATGCCATCCACAGCCTCAGAAACAACTCTGACATTATAATCAAAAAGGCTGACAAAGGAGGTGCTGTTGTCATCATTAATAGGTCGGAATATGAACAAGAGGCTGCTCAGCAGCTCTCCAACACCACTTTCTACAAGCCATTACCCTCTGATCCCACTGAGAGTTACCAAAAGCAACTACAGCATTTGCTCAAGAAACTTCCTGAAAAAGCACAAGATCAAATCCACACAGACACACCCCTGGAACCCCGACCTGGGATATTCTATCTACTACCCAAGATCCATAAACCTGGAAATCCTGGGAACCCCATCATCTCAGGCATTGGCACCCTGACAGCAGGATTGTCTGGCTATGTAGACTCCCTCCTCAGGCCCTACGCTACCAGCACTCCCAGCTACCTTCGAGACACCACTGACTTCCTGAGGAAACTACAATCCATCAGTGATCTTCCTGATAACACCATCCTGGCCACTATGGATGTAGAAGCCCTCTACACCAACATTCCACACAAAGATGGACTACAAGCCGTCAAGAACACTATCCCTGATAATGTCACGGCTAACCTGGTTGCTGAACTTTGTGACTTTGTCCTTACCCATAACTATTTTACATTTGCGGACAATGTATACCTTCAGATCAGCGGCACTGCTATGGGTACCCGCATGGCCCCACAGTATGCCAACATTTTTATGGCTGATTTAGAACAACGTTCCTCAGCTCTTGTCCCCTAATGCCCCTACTCTACTTGCGCTATATTGATGACATCTTCATCATCTGGACCCGTGGAAAAGAAGCCCTTGAGGAATTCCACCATGATTTCAACAATTTCCATCCCACCATCAACCTCAGCCTGGTCCAGTCCACACAAGAGATCCACTTCCTGGACACTACAGTGCTAATAAACTATGGTCACATAAACACCACCCTATACCGGAAACCTACTGACCACTATTCCTACCTACATGCCTCCAGCTTTCACCCTGACCACATTACACGATCCATCGTCTACAGCCAAGCTCTGCGATACAACCGCATTTGCTCCAACCCCTCAGACAGAGACAAACACCTACAAGATCTCTATCAAGCATTCTTACAACTACAATACCCACCTGCTGAAGCGAAGAAACAGATTGAAAGAGCCAGAATAGTACCCAGAAGTCACCTACTACAGGACAGGCCTAACAAAGGAAATAACAGAAAGCCACTAGCCGTCACCTTCAGCTCCCAACTAAAACCCCTCCAACGCATTATTAAGGATCTACAACCTATCCTGAAGGATGACCCAACACTCTCACAAATCTTGGGAGACAGGCCAGTCCTTGCCTACAGACAGCCCCCCAACCTGAAGCAAATACTCACCAGCAACCACATACCACACAACAGAACCACTAACCCAGGAACCTATCCTTGCAACAAAGCCCGTTGCCAATTGTGCCCACATATCTATTCAGGGGACACCATCAAAGGGCCTAATAACATCAGCCACACTATCAGAGGCTCGTTCACCTGCACATCCACCAATGTGATATATGCCATCATGTGCCATCAATGCCCCTCTGCCATGTACATTGGTCAAACTGGACAGTCTCTACGTAAAAGAATAAATGGACACAAATCAGATGTCAAGAATTATAACATTCATAAACCAGTCGGAGAACACTTCAATCTCTCTGGTCACGCAATTACAGACATGAAGGTCTCTATCTTACAACAAAAAAACTTCAAATCCAGACTCCAGCGAGAAACTGCTGAATTGGAATTCATTGGCAAATTGGATACTATTAATTTAGGCTTAAATAGAGACTGGGAGTGGCTAAGTCATTATGCAAGGTAGCCTATTTCCCCTTGTTTTTTCCTAACCCCCGCCCCCAGACGTTCTGGTTAAACTTGGATTTATGCTGGAAATGGCCCACCTTGGTTATCATACACATTGTAAGGAGAGTGGTCAGTTTGATGAGCTATTACCAGCAGGAGAGTGAGTTTGTGTGTGTGTTGGGGGGTGTGTGTGTGTGTGAGAAAACCTGGATTTGTGCTGGAAGTGGTCCACCTTGATTATCATGCACATTGTAGGGAGAGT
The DNA here is from genome assembly GCF_965152235.1 of Eretmochelys imbricata. Lineage (NCBI taxonomy): Eukaryota > Metazoa > Chordata > Testudines > Cheloniidae > Eretmochelys > Eretmochelys imbricata. The sequence continues at coordinate 115,927,334 of NC_135578.1, read as the reverse complement.
GGTCACTTTGGATAAGCTATTACCAGCAGGAGAGTGAGTTTGTGTGTGTGGTTTTTGTGGGGGTGTGTGTGAGAAAACCTGGATTTGTGCTGGAAATGGCCCACCTTGATTATCATACACATTGTAAAGAGAGTGGTCACTTTGGATGGGCTATTACCGGCAGGAGAGTGAGTTTGTGTGTCTGTGGGGGGGGGGGGGGGGGGGAAGAGGGTGAGAAAACCTGGATTTGTGCTGGAAATGGCCCAACTTGATTATCATACACATTGTAAGGAGAGTGATCACTTTAGATAAGCTATTACCAGCAGGAGAGTGGGGTGGGAGGAGGTATTGTTTCATGGTCTCTGTGTATATAATGTCTTCTGCAGTTTCCACAGTATGCATCCAATGAAGTGAGCTGTAGCTCACGAAAGCTTATGCTCAAATAAATTGGTTAGTCTCTAAGGTGCCACAAGTAAGGCATTTTTATTCTTCACACTCTGGACAGATGCCAACAAAAATTCAATTAACCTGAGATTTCTTAAATATACAGGAAAATGAGGGGTTTTTTTTATTGGCATCTGGTATCTGTAGTGTGTTAACTTATTATTAATGACAAGCCTGAGCCTGGAGCAATCAACAGATCTCAGGCACATGCTCTCAGCACTGACTTGCCCCTTTGCTGTGAAGAGTTTAACTTTGTATTGTGAAATGTGCATTCCGGAGTTGACTATGGAAATGGAAAACAAGCCCGCCCCGGCCTGTGTTACTCCTGATGGGAAATTCTTTTCTCTGGGTCTCTCTGGAATAGCTTAGTGGTGTAGGGCTTTATCACAGATAGGGGTAGACCCATACTAGGTCTTAAACCTTAAAAATGTCAGTTTGAAATGGAAATTTTTGTTGCATTCCATTTTCAAATTGAAAAGTTTAGTTGCAAATGAGATTTTTACACACGAAAAACTTGTTTTAAACAAAATCCGATTTTCCAGTGGGAAATGGTTTTGGTCAAAAAATGTTGACCAGTTCTACTCCATACGTGTCTCCTGAGCCATCTGATCCCCAGCACTATTTTGATTTTATGCAATATTTATTGTTGTGTAATGAAAATAATTATGAAAGCACTCATGGTGCTTGAAAAAATAACTGAAGTGCAGACATGTTATCAGTTCTTACAGTTAGGACAACCAGGTGAGTGGTACACATTGAATCTCAAAAGATTTGTGAAATGATCTTGTTTTACATCCCTTGATAAGGAAACCTATATTAATTAATAATAAAATAAATAATAATAATGAATAATAAATAAAGTTCTCACTTTTTTTATACATTCAAATCCCAGAATGAGAACCATACATCAAAGGGCAAATAATAATAATAAATAAATTCCAAAGCGAAACCATTGTTTGCCTGTAGAAATGAACATGCAGGTGGAATTCATTCACTGCCAGACTAAAGGGGAGGGGATAGGGATTTCAAAGGGAAAGATGAACAAAGGAACCTGTTGTCTAAATCCATTGTTTTCCCCCAAACAGGTGGGGTTGCTTGCTTTCAGTTGATTCTTTTCATCTTAATTTATTTCTCTTTTCCTGGAGAATCTGGGGACAACACCCTCTCCCTGCTCCTTGCCCTGGAGAATCTGGGGACAACACACTCCCCCTGCCCTTTGCTGTTAAAATGCATCAGTGCAACCTCCATTTTCTTTTTAACCCAGCACTGACTAGGGCGCCTTCACACCAGTGCAAATGCAGAGTGACTCCATCACTGGTGTAAATGTGGGATGAATCAGACCTATTGGGCAGATTCATCCTGGCACTAGCTCAGGGGCAGAGGAGTGACACAAGCTGTCTCCCCCCTTCAGGGGCTGAAGGAGCAGGTTCAGCATCTCTTTCAGTGGCTCTCATGGACCATTGTAGCAATGCAGAATCACCAGGGTGCCAGTCCGCTGCAGTCACACCTTTCCCCCACTCTGGCTCCACCCCCTCCTCTCCTCCAGCCCACGTCCGCTCTACCCCTGGAATGGCCCCTGCCGCTGCTGTGGAGACACTGTCGGGGATAGGAGTTGCTGGGGGAATGACATCTGCCCGGTGGCTGCTTTGCACCAGTTCAGCAGAGCAAAGGCATTCTAGGCTGCTGCTGAACAGGTTCATAGGCAGCAATAGAGCGCACTAGGGTAAATGAGAGCAAAATCCCGATCTTTTTGGGAGTCTGATTCCGACTACTCAGTAGGCCAGATCCACAGCTGATGTCAATTGGTGTGGATCCATTAACTTCAGTGGAACTGATTGCCACCAGCACTCCTATTGTGGCAGCCCGGCTAACAGCTTCATCTAGAGCAGAGACACATGGCTGGAATGGAGGAAGGCTATATTGGTGAATGTATTCACCCAGTGATGAGCTGCCAAAATCTTAACAACGGGTTCCCTCCTCACTCCGCGAGGGGGTCGTTGCCCACCCCCGGCCCCCTGGACTCTTGCCCCATCCAACCCGCCTGCGTTCCTTGATGCCCCCCCCCAGGACCTCTGCCCCATCTACCCCCCTCCCCTGACTGCCCCCAGAACCTGGCAGGAGGGTCTCGTGGGCCACCGTAGTGGGTGCCCACCCAACCCCTAAGAGCCAGAGGCACCTGCCGGGGGGCGAGGTGGAGAGTCCCGGAGGTGCTTACCTGGGCAGCTCCCAGGAAGCATCCGGCAGGTCCCTCTGGCTCCTAGGGGCGGGGGAGCGTAGCTGGAGGGGAGCAGGGGGAATGACCGCTCCCCCCACTGATCACATCAAAAGTGGCGCCTTAGGTGCTGACTCCCCAGGTGCTCCGGGGCTGGAGCCCCACGGGGAAAATTGGTGGGTGCAGAGCACCCACTGGCAGCTCCCTGCCCCGCGCCCTGCCCCAGCTCACCTCACCTCTGCTCTGCCTCCTCCGCTGAACGCGCTGCCCCACTCTGCTTCTCCGCCCCCCACCCCCCGCCAGCTTCCCGCGAATCACCTGTTCGGCAGGAAGCCTGGGGGGGCAGAGAAGCAGGCGACGGCTTCACTCTCAGGCCGAGGGTGGCGGAGGTGAGCTGGGGCAGGGAGCGGTTCCCCTGCGCGTGCCCCCCTCCCCTGGGTTACCTGCTGCGGCGTGGGTGGCCCTCCTCGCGCCCCCCCCTGCCCCAGCTCACCTCTGCCTCCCTCGGAGGTGGAGGGGAGGTGAGCTGGGGCCGGGGGGGAGGGCGGGGAGCTGCCGGTGGGTGCTCTGCACCCACAAAATTCTCCCCTTGGGTGCTCCAGGGCTGGAGCACCCATAGAGTCGGCGCCTGAGGTGCCACTTTTGGCCTGTTAAATTTAGAAGCCCTTTTAGAACCGCTTCTCCCTCACGGAACAACCGGTTCTAAAAGGGCTTCTAAATTTAGCAACCGGTTCTAGCGAACCGGTGCGAACTGGCTCCAGCTCACCACTGTATTTACCCTGTAAAGAGGTTCAGTCAGCATAAATGTCGGGCTGGTAGAAAGCTCCTGGTGCAGTGGTTCAGCCCTGAAGAATGCAGGGCCTCACAAGTGGCTGAAGTTGACTTCTTTTATCTGAATACAATGATTCGTGATCGTGTCCATTTTACAGGAGGGCAAACAGAGGTGTAGAGAGGTGTAGTCACGTGCCCTGACCTGAGCCAACAGAACCTAGCTGGTCTGCCTCCCAAGTCTTTGCATTAACTACCATCCAAGACCATCTCTCCTCCCCCTTACTCATGGCAACTGTGAGACACCTGAGATTCACCGAAGACCCCACTACACAGGGCACTGCAAAGAGGTCAGGAGACCTGGGTTCTATTCCTGGCTCTGCCATTGACCTGGTGTATGAACTGGGGCAAGTTCCTTTCCCTCTGTTTCCCTTCCTCTCTCCTGTCTGCTTAGACTCTATGCTCTTCAGGCAGAGGTGTCTCTTGCTCTGTTTGCACAGTGCCTAGCACCCGTGGGGCCCTGTCTCAGCTGGTGCTTATAAACACCGTGGTCATATAAATAATAGATCACATTTTTATGTAATGTTTGTCTGTATTTTATTTCCAGTCTGGGGCTTTGCACAGTCGCTCATGACAGAACCATTAGGTAAGGCTGCAATATCCATGTTCCTCATCTCATCCTCCCTGCAAAGTGATCTTTATGAATGAGTGTGATATTGTGCCAGTGTATGCCGGTATTCCTGACCATGGTTCTAAGACTTTGGGCAAGACACTTAGCCACTCCTGATCAAGATCTCCTGCTAGCGAAAGAATGCTAAGTAGGGTGCAAATCAGTATATCCCTGTGACTGGGAGCATCCCAGTAACACTGCACATTGGCAAAACAATGAGCACACTACTGTCTTTCTCTGACACCCATTATCTTTTTTCTTCTTTCTGTGAATAACTGAATACAAAGCCTTGTTTTTTCAATTGCTGGAATGATCCCTTTGGCTTCCATTTTAATGTTCCTAAGGTAGGAGTTTATAATTGCTGCTTCTTTGCTTCTTCATCTGTGTAATTGGCTAAATTGCTTAATACGTGCTGTTCACGACTCTGCAGTGTGCTGGGTCCCACCTCTCATCTGCACAGGCAACCACAGAATGCTGAAACCTCCAGTGAGTGAGAGGACACCTTGTCAAATGCATTAAAACACAGGATGGATGAGGACAGGAACAACTGGATGCCAGAAAGGAAGTGGATGGACGGTATCTCCTGCACAGTTCTATTGTCTGAGAGGGAAAGGACGGGAAGTGTTACACTGGAAATGCCAGTGGAATAAAGATGAGTTGAGTTTGTTGGAGAGGCTGCTGTAGATTTATAGTGACCATTATGATCATCTAGTCTGACTTGTTGCATAATGAAGGTATGACATTCTGGGGCGCAATCCGGACCAGTGAGGGGCTGTGTCACCACTTGCCCTGCAACCTGGGGTGCCTCCCAATGCTTTGTTGCTGTAACTCCCAACTTGGGCACCTCAAAAACAGCCAAACAGCGTGCAAGTCCCACCCTAAGTATCTGTGTACAGCCATAGCCCTGGTCCAACAACTCTGATCCCAGCAGCCTGTCAGCAAACACCAGGCAGACTCTGGCTTTCAGCAGCCTTGGTTACCACTTGCAGGGTGACCCCAATATGCTGCAAGTCTTCTTCCAAGGGACATGTGTTCTGAACTGTCCATCCCTCTCCAAGGCAATACAGATATATTAGGTCTGTTGCCCCTCTAAGGGGATCAACACACAACAGTCTGCTGCCTTAAATAGAGTTACCCAAACAATTCACAACACTCAATTCGTTTTAATTAAAGAAACAGGTTATTTACTTACAAAGAGATAATTTTAGGTGAGTACAGGTAATGAGGCATTAAAGTCAGAAATGGTTACAAGAAAAATAAAGATAAAATGCTTTCTGAACTGAATAAACTAGACTTGGTTCTAGATGAAGTCCCTTGCCGCATGTTTCCAGTAACACTGCTGACCAAACTCTCAGGACAGGGTCTGCTCCCAAAGTCCAACAGCTGTTTCTTTTGTCTTAGGTGAAAAGAGAGAAATGGGTAGAGAGAGATAACTTGGGGTGGTTTTGCCCCTCACTTTTATAGTCCAGTGCCCCTTAGAGATGCATTTATCGGAAGGTTACCCCTCAAAGCAAAAGTTTATTCAAATAGTAAAGAAGGCAACATGGTGTCTAGTAGTAAAAGAGATTCCATGATGTTTCTTTTCACCTGTTTGCTGAAATGCAGATTTTTCTTTTCTCCTGTGTTGTTCCTCTCGCTGTCTGAGGACCCTGTTTACAACTTATATGTAAATTGAGGTAAACACACATTCCTTTGTTTCAGACCTGCTTGACCAGTTATGCCTAAGCGAGGCTTCGTGGATTTGAACATGTGCCACCAACGTCGTTCAAGGGGAATTCATAACGTTGCATATAATGTTGCAACATACATTTCACCATGATATTGTTGACCAGCAAGTTATTAGTTTTCCAATTATACCTTACAAGGCATATTTTGCACAATAGTGTGCAAGGTTTGAATACCAGAGTGCATTCCATCACATCAGGACAGAGTTTCATCTAGTGATTCCTGCACTGGAGGGAATGATATTAAGCCCAGTAACTTGTGGTTGAGTTAGATAGATTGGATTTCCTACTACCACCAAGCTATATTAGTCTTGCATTTGCAATAGTCTATGCCTGCAGTAATAACACAATAGAGATGTGTTTTGAAAAACACAGTATAGTAGAGTTTAGTAACAGCTGGGAGAACATTGCACCTAATGGTCGTAGACAATTTCATGCAATCAAACCTCCATATTCACTTTGGTGGGATTTGCAATTTTTTATATTAGTTTGCCATGGAGATTCATGCAGGTGATTTATTTGTTCATAAGAATGTTCTAGTTTGGCTTGTCCTCTTCCATCATCTGATAGAGGAGTCCCCTTGATTAAAATATGGGTTTTGTGCTTCAGCTCTGTGAAAATATGAACTAAGTTGGTGTGCAAATATTAAACTACTGGCTTCTCATTGTATCAATCCCCTGTGAAGCAGCTACATCTGTACTTACCACTGGCAGAATTTGTGTCCCATCTTCTGCAGTGACTGGTCCCCCTAAGAGGATAAGTGCTTTCTACCAGTAGCAGCTAATAGAGTTACTCCTTTTGCTAAGTGGTAGATGCCTATGTTGCAGTTCTTTATTGGGTTCAAATGCACTGATGGCCTAAGGAGGCAGTTGTTACATAGATTGGGAAACAGCCACCGAGACGTTAAATAACTTGTGTAGGACCACAAAGGGGGTTAGGGATAGTACTCACTCAGGTCTTTCTTGTGTAGTGCGGTGCTGAACCTTCTCGATTGTGCAGCCTGTCTGAACCCAGAGGGAATAAAATGGCATACTTGCCTTAAAGTTAATCTCCTCTTTTTAAGGCTTTGTGTGTTTTTCAGCTCAAATCAGGTAGTGAAAGAAGACAACCACTGAAACACAATACGCCTTTCCAAGACTGCAGTGGGTTCTAGCTCACACCCTCCCCAGGCAACCTGGTAATAAGGACCTTAATATAGATTGCTCCAGGCCCCCTCATTTGTTCAAGGGCCCAGAGGGGCAAATATGGAGAAGCTGTAGCTGACACACCTTTATATCTTCCCTTGATACACCACACGTCTATAGTGCCCTTCCATCAGAGACTCTTAACTCACTAGGCAGGTGTCAAGGGACATGCCCTGCAAAATAGTTTGAATAAATGCTGTTAAAAATGTAGACTGGGACATGACACAAAGGGCTCACAATGCTAATGCAGGAATTAGCTGAACTCTGCAGGGAAATCATGGAAAGATGTTTTCTTTACGACATAGTCTTCACAGCTGCTTTGAAAAATCTGTCAACTTGGCACTCCACTGCCTTGTGCCTCATGGAGAGGGCAAAGTGGCTGCTGCCCCCTGGCTGCTGTAAGGGGGCAGCTGGAGATTCAGCTAATATTTGGGTTGTGTACAGCTGGCATAACTACTCAACACTTCCTGCTTTCCCTGCCTGGCATAGAATGCATTCCTGGGTGGGGAAGAGGTGAGGTTGAATCAAGAAAGGTTGGAGCCAGAGTGCGATGGGCTCCAGTGATCACTGGGTGGTGGAGTGGTCCTTAGGGGACTCTTCTTACCAGTAAACTGCAGAGCATCGCTTAGGATTAGCCATTTCCTCACCTCACTACAGGTGCTGTGCCAGTGAATATAAAACTCCAGAAGGTTGGACTTTATATTCACGTTGCAGAATCAGCCCCAGAACTTTACTGAACAACCTACAATCCCGAGAACACTAAACTGTCTCCTGTTTGCTCCCTCCCCTGTATGTTCTTTTCTCTGACCATGTTCCTAGCCTCTGTTTGCCGGAAGCTGGGAATGGGCGACAGGGGATGGATCACTTGATGATTCCCTGTTCTGTTCATTCCCTCTGGGGCACCTGGCAATGGCCACGGTTGGAAGACAGGATGCTGAGCTAGATGGACCTTTGGTCTGACCCAAGATGGTCATTCTTATGTTCTTATGACAGATGCCTGATGTTTTTTACTAGGGGAGTTGATACCTGGAGTTAAAAAAAATCAATGAAAGACATAAAAAAATGGATCGGAGACCCAACATTCCACATCTTAGACTGGCCTAAGGAAGATATTTGAGCAATTAGCAAGTGCCAAGGGTTTGATTTTTCGGCACTAACACCACTTTTATTTGAACAGAATTTAAATTAAAGAAGCTTAAAGGAACCGCATCAGAAATACATCACACTGATGGATGTCAGCTGTTGATTGGTAAAAATCTGTAGTTCCCTATTGTTTTTGTCCATTTTGATCCTTGATTCTGGTTCTGTTTCAGCAGCCCTGAATATTACCACTCATTCAGAGCTGGTGAAATGATAGTAAGAATATTCCTTGCGAATTTTAGCCCTTTTTTCTGTCTGCAAATTTTTCATGCTGCAATCGCAGTAAGAAGATACTGGGCTTGCTATAAGCACCCCACAGGAAGGACCTGAACACACATTGTTGGTTTTGTTAAAATAAAAGGGAGTACTATGGATAGGGAGGGAATTCAGAATACAAAGGAGCCTGGGAAGGGCATTCATTTTAATTATGTTTATTTTTCCCCAAAGTGAGAGAGTTAGTGCCTGACGTATTTAAATAGTTTGCTAACTGCCACTGTCTAATTTCTTCGGCTGTGCCCATCACCAGGATACCTGAGTGCTTTATGAAATTGTATCCTTTACTTCCCAGTGAGCAGTCTAACAGAAAAACAAAACAAAACCCAAAACCAAAAGTCTGTTTTTCTTCTTTCATAGATTTTAAGGCCAAAACAAAAGGGACTAGTAGATTGTCTAGTCTGACCTCCTCTATAACACAGGCCACAGAATTTCACCTGGTTACCTCTGTATTGAGCCCAGTAACTTGTGTTTGATCAAAGCATATCTTCCAGAAAGGCATTCAGTCTTGATTATACGACATCAAGAGTTGGAGAATCCAGCACTTCTCTTGTAATTTGTTCTGGCACTGTTTTTTTTCTCAGCCAGATTAATTCTGTATTTTCACAGTCTTTACCTTCATAAGACCAGAAGAATGGCCATACTGGGTCAGACCAAAGGTCCGTCTAGCCCAGTATCTTGTCTTCCGACAGTGGCGAATGCCAGGTGCCCCAGACAGAATGAACAGAACAGGTACTCATCAAGAGATCCATCCCCTGTCGCCCATTCCCAGTTTATGGCAAAGAGAGGCTAGGGACACCATCCCTTCCCATCCTGGCTAATAGCCATTGGTGGACCTATCCTCCATGAACCTATCTAGTTCTTTTTTGAATGCTGTTAAAGTCTTGGCCTTCAACACGTCCTCTGGCAAGGAGTTCCATGGATTGAATGTGCATTGTGTGAAAAAATACTTCCTTTTGTTTGTTTTAAACTTGCTGCCTATTAATTTCATTTGGTGACCCCCAGTTTTTGTGTTATGAGGAGTAAATAATGTTTTCTTATTTACTTTCTCTATACCAGTCATAATTTTATAGACCTCTATCATATCCCCCCTTAGTCGTCTCTTTTCCAAGCTGAAAAGTCCCAGTCTTATTAATCTCTCTTCATACGGAAGCCATTCCATACCCCTAATAATTTTTGTTGCCCTTTTCTGAACCTTTTCCAATTCCAATATATCGTTTTTTGAGATGGGGCGACCACATCTGCATGCTGTATTCAAGATGTGGGTGTATCATGGATTTATATAGAGCCAATATGATATTTTCTGTCCTATTATCTATCCCTTTCTTAAAATGATTACCAACATTCTGTTCGCTTTTTGAACTGCTGCTGCACATTGATGGATGTTTTCAGAAAACTATCCACAATGACTCCAAGATCTCTTTCTTGAGTTGTAACAGCTAGTTTAGACCCCATCATTTTATATGCATACTTGAGATTATGTTTTCCAGTGTGCATTACTTTGCATTTATCAACATTGAATTTCATCTGCCATTGTGTTGCCGTCACCCAGTTTTGAGAGACCCTTTTGTAACTCTTCGCAGTCTGCCTGGGACTTAACTTTCTTGAGTAGTTTTGTATCATCTGCAAATTTTGCCACCTCATTGTTTACCCCTGTTTCCAGATCATTTATGAATATGTTGAATAGGACTGGTCTCACTACAGACCCCTGGGGGATAACACTATTTACCTCTCACCATTCTGAGAACTGACCATTTATACATACCCTTTGTTTTCTATCTTTTAACAAGTTACCAATCCATGAGAGGACCTTCCCTCTTATCCCATGACAGCTTACTTTGCTAAAGAGCCTTTGGTGATGGACCTTGTCAAAGACTTTCTGAAAATCTAAGTACACTATATCCATTGGATCCCCCTTCTCCACATGGTTGTTCACCCCCTCATTTATAACCCACATAGGGGGTATTTCCTGCTGAAATTTTGCTTACCTTGCTTCCGTAGGAATCAATTAGAGTTTTGCATGTGTTAAGGAGAGGTAAGATTTGGCTCTTGCTGTGTGCATTAGCCTATGAAATAATGATATTTTCATTCAAGATTCTTCTTGATTATCAATAAACACAGATGAGTAGCTCCCCAACTCATTGTCTAGCTGTTTTCTTTTCCACATGTGACTGCTGTGTTGTTTTTTTCACCTTGTTAATGACACACTGTTTGATTTAGAGCAGTCAGATCTTGTAGTTTGTGTATTTAGAACCCACACACATTCTATTCCTAGAACTCTAGGGATGGAAAAGGCTGTAAGGTTCCCCCAGCCAGAGTAGAATAGTTTATCACATTTCTTAGTGCTTTGTCTGTTACAGGAGTGGGTAGGTGAGGTTCTGCAACCAGCAACGTGCAGGGGGTTAGACTAGATGATCATGATGGTCCCTTCTGACCTTAAAGTCTGTGAGTCTAAACAAGATTTAGATGTCCCAGGGAGTGAATTTCCCACAATTTTCCAACACTAACAGGAGCAGGAAGAATAATCTCGGTGCAAAAGGGATCTTCTGGTGGTGAAGAGCCAGTGCAGAGGCTCCCACATTGCCATCTGAGCTCTTGATGGGACTTGGCCAAAGTTAAGGTCAGCATTGGTAGGATGCCCCCATGAGGCATCACACCTGACTACAGTTTCAGCTCCTTGGCCTGGGCTGCTCTATATAACATCAGCACACAGTAGCCTTAGGTTCAGGACAGCAGAAAGGTGAGATTTACGCCACCTTTGCACACATATCCCCAGCCTGGTCTGTATATAGTTTGGCTGGACCCCAGGATATGCTCATAGATTATAGGTAGGGCTCCTGATGTTAGGTTTTAACAATAAACACCAATAGAATATCCCTGATTTAAAAAAAAAAATCTGCGTTTCTTCAATAAACACCAGAAAAACACAGGAAGTGGTTGTTTGTATCTAAGAGCTTGTCACCATGGAGCAGTATGCGAACCACCCAGGTGTGATTTCTACAGCGCACTGATGCACTGTGTATTAATTGGGCCATGTAATCCCTGCTTCTCTAGGTTCTCTAGTGCGCTTTAATGGAACATTATAAAGAGATTACTCATTGCATTATATACAAAGAGCCCCCAAACCTCCTATTTTTGGACAGATACATAAAAAACTCAAAAATTGCTCAAAATAAACCCTGAAAATTGAAGTTAATAAACCCTGAAAAACAGAAGCCCTAATTATAGGTAGTAACTATGGGTAATGGGTTGAAATTGGGTAGAAGACAATGGAGCTTGACTCTTGGGAAATATTTCAGGGTTAGTCTCCCAGAGGACTTTACGGAAGTCCCATTGCCAGGGTATTTCTTGTTAGACTGGAGAAAGCACTGTAACATGCAAAGGAAAAGGCAACCCTGTCTCAGCCTGTGGATTGGTTAGATGAACTAACAGGTCTTTTGCTGTCCCTAATCACTGTGAAATTTCACTTACCTCTCTGAAACTTCACTTAGCAGGTTGTATCACCACCCATTACTGGTGCTTTTTATAAAGGTTAATGTTCGTAAGTCGGTATGGTATGTCACACCTCTTCTTAGAAACCTGACAATAAAGCCTCTTTCCCAGCTAATGTTCTCCGATGTCTTTGGCAGACATTGACACTTTCCTGGATTTCAAGTGGAGCTGTAATTAACAGGACTTCTACTGCTGCAGGCATGACTGATTCCTTGTTTACGCACTAATACAAGGATTTGCGATGTAGCTGGACCTCTGTGACTAGCTGGCTGTGAGGCATCAGAATAACACAGTAAACAAAGAAAGTATCACATGTGCTGACCTGGAATGAACCCAAGCTCTGGATCTCAATGCTTCTGAACTACAGAGGTGTTTTAAATCCAAACCAGTTCTGGATCCAAATTTTGTAAGTGGCCTCTACCTGTACAAAGAAAAGGAGTACTTGTGGCACCTTAGAGACTAACCAATTTATTTGAGCATGCGCTTTCGTGAGCTACAGCTCACTTCATCAGATGTATACCGTGGAAACTGCAGCAGACTTTATATATACACAGAGAATATGAAACAATACCTCCTCCCACCCCACTGTCCTGCTGGTAATAGCTTATCTAAAGTAATCCTCAGGTTAGGCCATTTCCAGTACAAATCCAGGTTTTCTCACCCTCCACACCCCCACACAAATTCACTCTCCTGCTGGTGATAGCCCATCCAAAGTGACAACTCTCTACACAATGTGTATGATAATGAAGTTAGGCCATTTCCTGCACAAATCCAGGTTCTCTCACTCTCTCACCCCCCTCCAAAAAACCAACCCCCATACACACACAGACTCACTCTCCTGCTGGTAATAGCTCGTCCAAACTGACCACTCTCCAAGTTTAAATCCAAGTTAAACCAGAGCATCTGGGGGGGGGGGGGGGGTAGGAAAAAACAAGAGGAAATAGGCTACCTTGCATAATGACTTAGCCACTCCCAGTCTCTATTTAAGCCTAAATTAATAGTATCCAATTTGCAAATGAATTCCAATTCAGCAGTTTCTCGCTGGAGTCTGGATTTGAAGTTTTTTTGTTTTAAGATAGCGACCTTCATGTCTGTGATTGCGTACCTGTACCTGTACAATAAGCTGAACCAAATCTCAGATCCAAACCTGTCCAGATCTTGCGGTGTTCAAAATCTGGGGGTGAATTCCCACAAGAACATAAGAATGGCCTTAATGGGTCAGACCAATGGGCCCATCTAGCCCAGTATCTTGTCTTCCGATAGTGGCCAGTGCCAGGTGCCCTAGAGGGAATGAACAGAAAAGGCAAGTGATCCATCCCCTGTCACCCATTCCCACCTTCTGGGAAACAGAGGCTGGGGACACCCAGAGAATGGGGTGGTATCCCTGACCATCTTGGATAATAGCCATTGATGAATCTATCTGCCAGGAACTTATCCAGTTCTTTTATGAAGACTGTTATAGTCTTCACCTTCACAACATCCCCTGGCAAAGAGTTCCATTAGTTGGCTGTGCATTGTGCAAAGAAGTACTTCCTTTTGTTTGTTTTAAGCCTGCTGCCTATTAATTTCATTGCGTGACCCCTGGTTCTTGTGGTATGTGAAGGAGTAAATAGCACTTTCTTATTCACCTTCTCCACACCAGTCACAATTTTATAGACCTCTACCATATCCCCTCTTAGTCATCTATTTTCCAAGCTGAAAACTCCCAGTCTTTTTAATCTCTCCTGATAGAGAAGCTGTTCCAGACCCCTAATCATTTTTGTTGCCCTTCTCTGTACCTTTTTCAATTCTAATATATCTTTTTTGAGACGGGGTGACCAGAATTGCCCTCAGTATTCAAGGTGTGGGTGTACAATGGTGGAAAATGGTATTTTCTGTCTTATTATCTTTCCCTTTCCTAATGGTTCCTAACATTGTTAGCTTTTTTGACTGCTGCTGCACATTGAACAAATGTGTTCACAAAACTATCCACAATGACTCCAAGATCTCTTTTCTTGAATAGTAGCAGCTAATTTAGACCCCATCATTTTGTACTTATAGTTGGGATTATGTTTTCCAATGTGCATTACTTTCATTTATCAACATTGAATTTCAACTGCCATTGTGTTGCCCAGACACCCAGTTTTGTTACATCCCTTTGTAACTCTTTGCTATCTGCTTTGGATTTAACTATCTTGAGTAATTTTGTATTGTCTGCAAATTTTGCCAGCTCACTGTTTACCCCTTTTTCCAGATCATTTATGAATATGTTGAATAGCACCGCTCCCAGTATAGACCCCTGGGGGACACCATAATTTACCTTTCTCCATTCAGAAAACTATTACCCTTTGTTTCCTGTTTTTTAGCCAATTACTGTTCCGTGAGAGGACCTTTGAATGGAGACTGCTCCTGGCAAGACAGCAGGTCTTTAAGAAAGGGTGGTTTATTAAGATTTATTACAAAGGGAGCCATTCACTTCAAATGCAAAGACATATTCTGATGGATGAATCACTGTGGATTAAAACATACCTTGTGCCCAGCTTGTGCAGAGAAGAGAAACATGTATAAAGAGCTCCACAGTTCCGATCCTACCTCTGAAAAGAGTCTCATCCCTTGGCCAGTCTAACTGCTGGATCCTTATAGAACGTAACTGCCTTTGAGATAATTGAAGGCGCACCCCTAATATCAATTTTTCTCCTCTCTGCACAAACTTTGCCTCATCTTCCTTAAAGGTGTGCAACTATTGACCAGTAGGTTTAAAATCTCACCTGCCCTGCAGCGGGAATTCCATTGAAGAATATTAATGTTCTGTTTAAAATAAAAATGTCCGTTGTGCAGGACAGGAGGGATTCTTAGGACAGTACTTGAGCTCCTAATGAGTAGGTTTTGCTATGTTCCTTGGCCCTGAATATCCTCTCAATGTGGTATTAGGCTTTTTCTGGGTCAACCTGTTCTCGATTGAAAAACTTGATCAGGCTTCATTAAATATTGCAAGAAAACTCACTCCATGCCCTCTCTTTACTGATCCTGCTTAATAATTGACACATGACAGACCAGCTTTCAAAGCAGGATCTGAAACACTGTACAGCTACCAGAGGCTGGTATTTTATTTGAGTTTATTTTAGCCTTCAATTGCTGTATACTATTAGGTGTTCATATTTTATTATCCTGGCTAAGCTGTTCCAGTAAATATCATGGAGAGAATAAGGGTCTGATCCTTCTGCCGCTGAAATCAATGTCAAAACTCCCATTCACCTCAGTGGAAACAGGATTAGGCCCTTAATCTTTAATCTAATCGCATTGTTGGCATGCATGTATATTAACTCGTAACACATGAACTTCACTTGTGTGGTTGCAGTTTTTTGCTTTATGTTGTTTAATGTTTGTGCAAATGTTTTGTTTGTCCTAGCTTTTGTAGGAAGGCATCTCGGGGGGAGGAGTTGTGTGGGCAGGGGGAAGGTTGAACAATGGGCCAGATTCTGATTACATTTACACTAGTGTCAAACTCAGCTCCCCTGACTTCTGTGGAGTATTTCCAGATTTACACCAGCGTAACTGAGATGAGAATTTGGATCACTTACATTAGGCAGATATTTTCACATCAGGTTGCAGTGCACACAGCATAAAAATTAAGCCTCAAGGAAACAGTATAACAGTGAGCAGCATCCCACTGACCAAAATGATCTATCTGAGACACAAGGGAATGAAAAGAGAAGAATGACAAGACCCAGGAGAGGGAAACAGGACAGGGAAGCTCAGACAGCAAACTCATAAAGAATCCCAAGTAGCCAGCAAAATGAAATTCACTGTCAACGCAGAGTGAGGGGAAGAATGTACTTAGGAAAGGAGAACTCTCCTTTTTCCAGCATCTGCTGGAGACCTGCTACTCAGAATAGCAAACATTCAAGCCCTTGAGAAAGTGTGACTGGAGATGTAACCCTCCTAGATAATGAACTGGCTTTTAATGATGCAAAGGATAATGAATTCATTACTAATGCAAATAATAATAAACAAAAGGGCAGGCAGACGAATCACATGCCTTGTTTTCTTGGAAAGACACTCAGCCAACTAGAAAGAAAAGTTTCTTAGTAAAGAAAAATAAAGGCTAAGTAGCACTAATGGGAAACACAGGGCCAGATTCTCAGCTGGCATAAATCAGTGTAGTTCCATTGACTTCCATGAAACGATACCAATATACACCAGCTGAGGATCTGGCCATAATTATAATTGCTTAACTCAAAAAGAGCCCTGAGATTTGAATATGTTGTCTTATGTTGTGTTACTGTCATAGAAATTGGCAAGATTCAGAAATCCATTAAAAACCTGAATTCGTACCTAACTCATCTCATCTACCGCCAATTTAGCATAAAATACTAAATGGTGTCTGAGCACCGAAGTTGAGAGTTAAAGAGATGCATGTACTTAAATTCTGTTGAAACTACATCTAGCTGACATGATCCTGCTGGTTAAAAAAAATATCTGGGTTAGACTCTGAAGTCAGTTACTCCATCATAAATTTGGAGTAACTCCGTTGACGTCAATGGAATTATTTTACATTTACATCAGAGTACCTGAGATTAGAGTCTCGTCCCCAGTTTTTAAATTGTCTTCAAAACAAAGGGTTATGTTTTTCTAGAGCAATGTAGCTTTGAAAAGCCAGGAATTTGAAACTAACCAGACTTAACTACAGGAGTTGATCTTTCCCTTAAAAAACAAAAAACAAACCCCAACAACCCAGAGTAACACACTGGATTAGATTTAATGCTGACTTTACTTACCAAACAATATTTCTTTATCAGGCACATTTTTCTTCCGACTTCTTAGTGTAACTGATTTAAGCACCAATTGACAGTTGCCAGCAGTTCAAGAGTCACACTTGCCTGCTGATACACTGTCAGGGTTTTTACTGTTTGCTGTCAGTCATGCCTGTGTTTTCAGTGATCCCATGCTCAATACAGCATATGAGGTGCATCTTATAAAGATTGGAGCCAAGGTTTTCAAATGTGGGTGCCTGAAGCTAGGCGTCTAAGTCCATATTTAAGTACCCAGGGAAAAGGGTTCTGATTTTCAGGGACAGTAAGTACCAGCAACTCCCAATGAAGTAACTTAGGGCCAGATTCTGGGACTCTGAACTAAACTAAGTTGCACCTGACATTGCAAGGAGTCCCATCGGTTCGATGACCCATGGATCAAGATGCTGTTCAATGAGAGGAAAGGGTATCAGAATCCGGCCCTTATTTACAATAATCAGATATAGTCAGATATTTAGGTACCTCACTGTATGGCCCTGTGATTGAAAATGTTGGTCTCAGCCTCTCTTGGTATGTGTCAGCAGGCATGAGGACCAGTAGCTGCACCTGCTCAGACTCCTGACATCCTAATGGGTCAGCTAGGCTGCTTGATGGAGTGCCCTGACATAGGAAGCTAGCAGGTTGATCCTGAGGCCCAGTAGCAGCAGCAGCTTGCTGGCTGCTCAGTCCACACCCTGTGCTCGCCTGACTCCAAGCCCTGCTTCTGCCCTGCTCCTGCCTAGCTTGCACCCAGCCTAGTCCTAGTCCTATCCCAGCTTCCCTCTGAACCAGCCCTGCTCCTGCCTTCTCTGACTCCAGTTCTGACTCTCGGCTCCGAATCCTGTTTGGACTCTGCCTTGACCCTTGACTCAGGCATTCGGATTCTGATTGCAGTTCTTACCTTCAGCTCTGATTCTTGGCCCTGACTTCTGCTCTGACCACTATGCCAGACCACCTGCGAACCGGTCTCCTGGCAGTACATCAACACAGCTGAAAAAACCCCATGGCAGCGAGTCTCAGAGCTTGGGTCTACAGATTCAGGCTCGTGCTATGGTGCTAAAAATAGTAAGAACATAAGAACGGCCATACTGGGTCAGACCAAAGGTCCATCTGGTCCAGTATCCTGTCTTCCAACAGTGGCCAGTGCCAGGTGCCCCAGAGGGAATTAACAGAACAGGTAATCATCAAGTGTTCCATCCCCTGTCACCCATTCCCAGCTTCTGGCAAACAGAGGCTAGGGACACAATCCCTGCCCATCCTGGCTAATAGCCATTCATGGACCTATCCTCCATGAACTTATCTAGTTCTTTTTTGAAGCCTGTTATAGTCTTGGCCTTTACAACATCCTCTGGCAAGGAGTTCCACAGGTTGACTGTACGTTGTGTGAAAAACACACAAGTGGATATTCCACTTGGGCTGGAGCTTGAGCCCTGAAGTCCGGGGAAGGGGGTGGGTTCCAGAGACCAAACTCCAGCCTGAGCTGGAATGTCTGAATGGCTATTTTTAGTGTCAAAGCATGAGCCTGAGTTGGTAGACTCAGGCTCTGAGACTCACAGCTGCTGCGTTTGGTTTTATTTGCTGTGCGTACATACCGTTTGTGCTCAGTTTCTCTCTATGTGAAATGGGAATTATATGATATGTACTCTTACACAAAGGGTGATATAAGTTCTAAGCATTGTTATCATTCATTAGCTAGTAAGGGCTAGATTCTACCACCCTTACCCTGGCTGAATATAGGGAGTTACAGAAGTCAGATCAGTGAAACTCCTTCCCAGCTTCATAAAACTTTCATCCACCAGATTGAAATCTGAGCCCTTTCTTTAAAACTCTCCACTACTAGAAACCAGTAACAGGACTGGAGAATGCTCACTTCAAATTCCATTTAGGCTAGTCCTTTGAGTTGTTACTGTGTCGTATAAAGTCAAGACTGACACACAAACACACATGTGTACGTCCCACTGAATATGTTAACAGTCTCTTACCTTGGCCTCTATATCCTAGCAAGGGACTGTCTCTGATTTCGCCAAAATCTACAACTTAGGAGCAGCAATTACAATAGCACACTTTCCTGGCATAAAAAAGTCATTCCATGGTTTCTCCCTTCTCTCCCAGCATATTTTATAAAAAAGGTTAATATCTTTGTCCTGTGACTTTTTAAAATTACTTGGATCTATGGCACTAATTGAATATATAGGTTTGTTTAAACTGAAAATCCTAAATGTGTTTCTCTGACAGTTTCCCTCACAATTCCGAATAAGCAACATTTATTGCTACAGGGGCCCCTAATCCTCACTTCATTTTAAGCAGGAAGCAATCTAACTTACTGTAACCGAGACACGGCTGCACAGTACGTGTGGTCACCAAAACGCATTAGCAACACTGGTATTACAACAACACCTAAACTGAGATCAGGGCCCTGTTGTGCTAGGTGCTGTATAAACTCATAGCAAGAGACTCTTCTAGACGAAAGCATCTTAAAATCTAACTAAACAAGAGAGATTTATTATTCCCAGACCGGACACAGAAATGATGTGATGGACCCAAGGTCATAGAGGAAGTCTGTGGCAGAGCCAGGAATTGAACTTGAGTCTCAGACCAGCAGAGGAGCAGCCTCTTGTACTCACAGAGGATATGAATTTATTACAGCTCCTAGCTCTTTAATTCAAGCTGTAGAGGCTCTGCTTTTAGGTAGGAAAGCTTAGATGGTGGTGGTCACCCGACCTCTCATACAGCAATTTTTATCCATGGAACTGTCAGCATTTACCAAGGAGATGTGTCATTACCCACATTGTACAGATGGAGAAAATGAGCCACAGAGCGGTGGAGTGAGTTGTGCAAGGTCTCACAAAGAAGGTGAGTGGCAGAAGCAAGAATAAAACCCTGGCTGTCAGAGGCCCAGTCCGGTGCTCTGGCCACCAGCTCATATTGTTTATATCACACCAAAGATCTGTATTCACTGCTTTCGTTGGCAAATTGAAGGCTTGGTGCCTGATTCTGCTCATACACCCATGTAAGGGGGAATGTCATTAAAGTCAATGGAGTTAAATGCGTGAGTAGAAAATCAGACCCCACGGTGTTTAAGAAAAGGAAAGCACAGATTGTTTTTATTTGAGCGGTTATGAAAAATGTATTGTAGCTCAGGAAACCTCCTTCTCTCTCGCTTCCACATAAATAAATAAAACCCAGATGGCACAGTGTTTGCACCTGTCCAGGAACAGAAAAAGCAAGCTGGATGCTGCTTTTCAAAAACATGTTTTCTCTCTCTCTTCCCACCTCCACCCTCATTTTGAAGAGTTCTGTGTTGTGGCAATCTCTTGGTAATTGAAGCACTCCCTTTTAAAATTAAGGAATCAGGGTTCCTTGATTGTGTTGAGGTGTTCTTTTTGTTTCACCCAAGCTGTCACAATAAGTAATTCAAAGCCATTGTTATCTGAGGCTCTGTGAGTATTTCATTATTTACCAGGAACGGACTGATCTGTGGGGTTTAAGTTTTGTTTTTACTTTATATTTTGTAAAGTACTATAAAAATGAAGTGTGAACTGGCTTCCTAGGGGGCTAATAAACCAATACCCAGATGCCTTCCACAAGCAAATCCCTCGGCACAACTTTTGTTCGGCAGGAGACCTGCTCCGACCACACACCCCAACCAGCACAGCTTTCTCAGCAGTGAATACCCCTTTCTCACATAATTTTCTGAAGCAAAACACAAAACATCCATCAGAAAGTGCTGGATGATTTAATAATAATCTTGGTTTCAGAGTAGCAGCCGTGTTAGTCTGTATTTGCAAAAAGAAAAGGAGTACTTGTGGCACCTTAGAGACTAACCAATTTATTTGAGCATAAGCTTTCGTGAGCTACAGCTTATGCTCAAATAAATTGGTTAGTCGCTAAGGTGCGACAAGTACTCCTTTTATTTTTGCGAATAATAATCTTGCTTCCTTTAAAATATCCATCTATGCAGTGAATAGACATTATAAAGCCAGGGAATTTGCATCCAGGGAACTATATTATACATGGGAGCCCCAGGTGAGGAAGAGATGGTGCAGGGTGCTAGTCCCTGGCTTCAGAGCAATCCCAGATAGGAGGGAGCCATAATTCTGCAGCCAGTGCTGGTTGAGTGCTGTGGGACCGCTAGCCCAGACAGCTGAGATCAGGGGTGGGTGTCTGGGTGAACTAGGGTCACTCCCCCACCCATCCCAACGGCTCTACCCACCCCTGCAACTGTTGTTGAGCAAGAGCCCTTGTTACACCTGTTCTAAAAAGTAGCTGGTAAACACACTCACTCCAAGGTGCTTACAGACACAGGGTGCAATCCAGCTCCCCCTGAAGTCCATGAGAGTCTAGCTGTTGACGTCAGTGGGAACAGAATTCCATCTGCAAGGCATGATGCACTCATAAGCCCTCCATCTGCCTGAAACCATCAGTTTGCCCAAGCTCCACCGCCTCTAGGAGCCAAGAGTTGCCGCTGGGGGTGAGGACGCTCTGCTCTGCTGTTGAACATTGTAAATGGCAGGCTGTTTCTCGCTCGTTTTCTCTCCAGCTAGGTGGAAAGCTTGGCGCACCCTAGCAGGCAAGGCAAGAGCAGTCACTGCTTCTGGTGTGCGTCTCCAGCTGCAGCGCTGAAAGCATAGCACTAAATCCAGCAGCAAAGCAAAGCACTGGGCCACAGCTGGTGGGCTCCTTTCCCAGCGATCGGGGAGAGCATTTCCACTCACTTTTCTGCCATTCCCAATGTTTTTAGTGCCGTTGCGACCCTCCCTGGGGGAATGAACATCATGCTCAGCTAGGAGAGCCACCTGCTTTCTCCTCGCCAAGCTGCCTGTCTTCTGTAATGTTTCCCCTTTATACAACAATTTTCTCTCGTAAGCATTTGCTTCCCTTGCTAGTTTTCCTCATTAGGATAATGATCACCGATTTCTATGGTGTCTTTCCTCCAGATGGATCCCAAAGCAAACTTTACTTAACTGAGCATACCCGGCTTTGGAGAGCAATCTCTCCTCCAGCCACTGACATGCAGCCACCTCTGGGGTGAAAGGAAGCAGCTGTTTTAATACCAGCATAGCACACACAGGACAAGGAATGAAGACAATTGTCTCCACCTAGAACTATAAGAACAATCCATTTTAAACACCCTTCTGTCAAATTCCTTTTCACCTGTCTTTTTATAGCATGAGAAGACTGTGGTGGTTGAATCAAGGGAAAGAAGGAAAGGGTTGGGTTACTGGAATTTTTTAAAGCCAAATAAAGTTTGGAGCTAATATCTTGCTCAGTTCTTACTTTCTATGAAACGTTCGGATTTCAGACTAGATTTTTGTCAGTAAGTGGGTTTATCTCCCAGATTTGTATCTGTTTGCATTCCATATTTTGTTTTTAATATACCCTGACAAGCTGAGGCTACATAGATAACTTCAGTGTGGAAGTTTCCATTATAAACTTTTGCCTCCTTCAAAAAACTTTTAAAAATAGACAGCTGCCCAAAGGCTAACCTATTTGCATAATTACTGCTTCCCATCAAACAGAAAAATTAAAGCCCGTCTAGTTTAGATTTAACAGTAGCAACGTTCTTGAAAACCGCCCTGCGGGTGTAGAAATATGCATAAGTGTTACTCTGGTGCCAGAAGTGATTGTACCTTTAGGAAATGCTTTTTAAACCAGTTTCTGTCTCTCACTCAAACAGCTTAAATGCCTTCTTGCGGTTCCCATGCTGGGTTTTGTTACAGATTCCATCATAAATACTGAATCTTAGCTTCCTGAACACCCCTAGCATCACAGCATCTCTGAAAAGGTACGTGGAATTCATGCAGAGAAAAAAAGAGGCTAAATTTCACTAGCCTTTGCAACAAACAACGGAACCCATGCATAATGGCTTTTTAAATTCCACTTGCTAAGTCACACTATCATGATGCAGATCTTCCTAGGTTGCATATTTAACGTCCTCGAGCTGTCTTCCCTGCTGAGAAATACACATAAGTTTCAGAACCGATGCACAATTTTTTCTAAACAATTACTTATTTTACTCATGTTCATGTGAACACATGACAGCTAAAACGGCATTTGACTGCTCATAAGAGAGAAAGCAATTACCACTGAAGTGCCGCTGTTCATCTCCTTGGGAAAGTACAAGATACATTTAGGCCCATCTCCTGTGTGTTTGTGCTATTGTGGAATGTTTTCAGAAGGTCTCATAAGCTGCAGCTTTTAGAGCTGTGCGTTATAAAGAGGGTCAGAAGCACCCTGATCTCTGGAAATCAGCGCTGTAACATACCTAAGACTAGTTTTTCAAACGTTCCAGGGACAGAAATTGTTCTCGGTGCCCATCTCTGCAGGACTATGACTTTCAAACTCTGGGGAAAAAATTATAGTTCTGTCACCAGAGGGGGGAAAAATCAGATTCCTGAATCTTTACGTTTAAGCAATAATGGCAGATCGACTTCGGAACAGCTCAAGATTTCTCAGTCAAGCCCAGTAGGCCTTTTCTCAGAGGATTTGTCCCCAGTGAAATTCGGTTTCAGGTACTTCCATGCACATTTAAGGTTTGATAGAGCAGAGAGGTAAATAGGGGAAGTGCAGTGACTCTGTAGGCAAATGTAGCCACTGCAATGTCCTCAAAAATGGCTCATGTGAAACCGGGAACACCGAAATTTGTTTTTATACGGGGAGTGAGGTTTTCCCTCCCAGGACTCCCACGCTTCTTCCCTGCTCCTAAAGACTCTCTTAGGTATGTGCCTGGACTATTTAACTCCCCCCAGAATGGGACGAAGGGATTCTGATTTAAAGTTGGCTATGAAATGTCAGCATCCCATCTAGTGCCGCACAGTGATGTCAGCGATGCTGATTAGACCAAGTCCCCGCCTCAGAGTCACCCAGAGCTGATGCTGGCTCTCTCTTTGGTAGAGTGCAGCTGTACAATGGCACACATTTACTAGTTCAAACATTCTGATATGTCTGAGACTCAGGGGATGTCTACACTGGCAGAGTTTTTTCGCCGAGTGCTTCGTCACTGATAACAATGTGCTTAAAGAACACCGCAGTTGTGTGTTCCCATTGTCTTCCATTGGCAGCATAGCATATTCACACTTATGGCACTTGCATGGCCAATGAGAGCCGTGCACTGTGGGTAACTACCCCACAGTGCAGCTCTTCCCCTTCTGCCACTAGGTCTTGTGGGAAGGCAGAGGGGATTGCAGTGCATCATGGGTCTGGGCTCAATGCCCTGTGATGCACTGCTTTCTGTCATAGCATTCCATGTGCTTCCATCTTCAGTTCATGACATTTTCCAACCTCCCTTGTTTTCTGCTTTCCCTGCCACGTCTATCTGAAGGAATGGATCCTGCACTGCTCTCCAATGCTCTGCTAGCTATCACTAGCACATCACGAGTGGCAGTGGAGTTATTCTTGAAGTTACAAAGGCAATGGCAGTCACAGTTGCCTGACGTGGTGTCCGACATGGAAAGCAGTAACATTAGATTACTTTTGGCATTCATGGAGGAGCTGAACACAGTGGAATGTTGCTTTTGGCTGATTAAAGGCGTGCTGGCGATGCCTATATGGCAGGTTAGACCTGAATGAGGAAAATATTCCCATGGTTATAGCTGTGAATTGTACGCTGCGCAATATTTGTGATGGGAAGGGCGAACGGTTTACTCAGGGGTGGACTGATGAGGCATAGCGCCTGGCTGCTGATTCTGAGCAGCCAGATACCAGGGCTGTTAGAGGGGTGCAACGTGGGTCAATAAGAATCAGGGATGTCTTGAGGCAACACTTTGAAGATGAAAACCAGTTTACTATGCTTGGAACTGCAATGGTTAATTGCATGTGGTAGGCTAGGAAGCAGTTGTGATTGTTAAAGCCTAAGATTCAATGTAAGGAACTAATGAAAGTGCCTGTTGATTTGCAGGTGCCACAAGGTATCATACCTTGCATAGAAACAAATAGCATGCTTATAATAAAAAACTTTGGTTTTATTGCCAAATAAACTACAATACCACATGGACACACACACACACACACACACACTGTTGGTGGAGAAGAAGGTACGGGGGAGCTGATTTGCATAGCTGAGTATAGGTCCAGCTTTCATTTGAAAAGCTGTTTGTGGGGGTGGAATGTAGAGGAATGCATGAAGAGCCAGAAGGCAGAAAGGAATGTGCAGGGGGAGTTTGGGGAGTGCATGGGAAAAAGTTCTAAATGTACTGAAGGGGAGGGCAAGCACGCATCTGCTCAGTCTGCAGTGTTACGAGAGTCTGGAGCAAGTCAGTGTGATGCTCCAGAACTTTAATCAGCCTCTCTGTGGCATTCCTGTTGTAAGAATCCTTCCCTTCTCTTTCCTAATTTTTGCTTTCCCTTCACTTCTTGCATTTGGTGTTTTCTACCTCTGACTGCTGCAGCACCACCCGGAACATATTTTCCTTGGTCCATCTCAGCCATTTTCTTATCTTGCACAGACGCTCCGCTGCTGTTGGGAGGTTGGCTCTCAAAGTGAAGTCTGGAGAGGCATAGTTCACAATAAACAGAAGTGCTATTGTCAACCACACACAGAGCATTGAAACAGTAACAATACACTGCTGGTAATATAACTATCACTTTCTCGGTGACCCTGGGCAAGCACACATAAGGCAGAAGACCCTAAGAATGGAGAGTAAGCCCAGGGGCAGGGGCATTGTATTGCACAAAAGCAACCTGGAAAGGTTGCAGGGCACTTATGGGGGGCAACACTCAACTTTCCCACTGTTTTCCACAGGCGGTGGTCACTATGGAAGATAGCTAACTCCTGAGGGTAAGCAGGGAAGCAAGGGTGCATCTGTTACACGCTTGCGGCTTCCACCCTGATCCCTACGTTGCTCGCCTGTGTGAAGCTTTGGTCCCTGCCCAAGTAATTGCAGAATGGCGTGAGAAAGTGTTTCTCAATGAAGGAAGGAACAAAGCAACTCTGCCAAGGAACCTCTGGCAGAGGATTGCGCAGTACCTACAGGAAAGTTTCCTAGAGATCTCTCTGAAGGATTCCCATGAAATCTCAAAGTGCATCAACTCCCTGTTTTGCCAAATTGCCTAGCTGGGTGGGAAAATGCCCAGCACACACAAACAAAGCCAGCCTTCTACATTTCTCTTCCCTCAACCCGCTTCAGAACTTTACAAAGCAAAATCACTTATCAAGAGTCTCCTCTCCTGCTTCTGGCTCACCAGAGAGCAAGTGCAAATACTGGCTAAACTCCTCTGGAGTGGAGAACAGCTCCTGACTGGACGCATCATGGGGTTCCACATCTTCTTCAGCCTCCCCCAATGACTTCCTCCTCCGAGTTAGGTCCACTTTCCACTGGCTCCAGACCCGCCAAAGTATCCACGGAGCTCTTTGCCATAGAGGTGGAGTTGCCACATAGGATAGCGTCCAACTCCTTATAAAAACAGCAGGTCTGGGGTGCAGCACTGGAGCAATGATTTACCTCCCTTGCCTTGTGGTATGCATTCCTCAGCTCCTTCACCTTTGCTTTGCACTGCAGTGTGTCCCAGTCATATCCCTTTTCACGAAAGCTGCACGCAATCTGGCCGTAGGTATTGAAATTCCCATGGCTGGAGCGCAGCTGGGACTGGACAGCCTCCTCTTCCCAAACACTTATCAGATCAGTAGCTCCTCAGTGGTCCAAGCAGGAGATCGTTTGCTGTGTGGAGCTGCCATGGTCATCTGGGAAGATGCAATGTGAGCTCTGCATGCTGAGCCAACAGGAAGGGGAATTTCAAAATTCCCAAGGCTTTAAAGGGGGAGGGGTGAAAGGTCGTTTACTTAGGGTCAGGGCAGCAGAGTTGAAGCTGCTGACCAGAGTGGTCAGGATGGGCATTGTGGGTCACCATCCGGAGGTCAATAACAGTGCTAAAATCAAGCACAGTGTCTACACTGGCACTATGGTGCTGAAGCCTTGGCACAAAAAGCCTTATGACTCTTATCTGGGTGCTTTTATTACAGCGCTGCCACTGAGGCATTTCAGTGCAAAAAGTGGCTTTGCAGTGTGTGCACCTCTGCTGTTTCATCACCAAAAGCTGCCTTTTGGCAAATAAAACTTGTCAGTGTGGACCAGGCCTCACTGATCATGAATTTCATTGGGAAGTGGAGAACAGTTAGAAAAAATGAAAGCACTTGTCTGTCTGTCTAGGTATTTTACTATGTCCCTCACTGTGCTATTTGAGTGCAAACTGTCTACCTTGTAATCAGAGCTGTATGGCACTTCTGTACTAAACCTCTGGCCAAGCTGCTAAAAGGGTTGCCAAGGTTTGTGAATGTTTTGCTGAACCTTGGCTAAGTTTTGAGCAATCCGGAGCTGATGGATGGCTTCATGCTAAAGTCAGTGGGCCAGATTCACAGCTGGTGTGAATCAGAGTAGCTCCAATGAAGATGCACCAGATTACATCAGCTGAGAATATGGTCCAGTGTTTTTTGTATGGTTTCAGTCAAATAGGCACTAGGAAAAATTGGTGGTTTGGTCTGAATGTTACTTTAAGATTTTGGGTTCTTGCAAATGCAAAACTTGAGTATGAACAGAAGGAGGTGGGGAAAAAAAGGGTTTGAATGAGCTTCTGTGAAACAAAAGCATCAAGTATTGTACATTTCTACCTGTAATTGGAGTACACAGAATGTTCCCGTGTCACAGTGAAATGCAGTTGGTATTAAAGTCTCAGCATAGAGTGGTAATTTTTATTTTTTTGCATCATGAACCACTCTGAAAATTCAAACATGAAGAAAACTTTGAACAGCCAAAAAGGGACTTTCTGATCTTTCTGTAAAATGTCTACAGAACTGGTAAAGGACCTGTATTTTAAGCAATTAGGTGCTGAAAAGGATGGTTTACCATTCCACAAATAAAGTAGGTGTGTGTTTGTTGCATCTTTGTGGGCACCTCCACTATCTTAGGCCTGTCTACACTATGGGCTTAAGTCGACCTAAGTTACGCAACTCCAGCTAAGAGAATAACGTAGCTGGAGTCGACGTAGTTTAGGTCGACTTACTGCGGTGTCTACACCGCGCTGTATCGACAGGAGATGCACTCCCATTGACTTACCTTCTGCTTCTTGTTCCAGTGGAGTACCGGAGTCAACGAGAGCGATGTGAGGTCGAGTTAGCGGGTCTTCACTAGAGCCGCTAATCGACCCCCGGTGCATCAATCGCCTCAGCGTCGATCCCTGGTAAGGGTAGATATGCCCTTAGAAATGAGGCACAATTTTTTTTTTAATGGCAAGTGTGATAAACCGGAGGTGTGTGGCTACAGGTAAGGAAACCCATGATTTCATTTTAAAATTAATTTCCTCATGAGCTGGAAACTTAGCCCTTATATTTTTATTTTGCCTATAATTCAAGTTCTCTTTTCAGAACATTCTTTAGTTCCCTCCCAACTTCACAGTTGGAAGCAAATCTGCCTGGTGGGCAAATGGCATTCAAAGGACAGCAATTGGCACAACTGCCGTTTTATTGTGAAGTAGACTAATGGGGAAACTCACCACATTTTACAGGGCTACCAAGGAAAGTTGAGATGGGAGGAAAGGTAGGCTGGATCTCAGGGTTGGTAACAGGCTAGGAAGTCTTTTGTCTTTGGATCACAGGTTCAGATGTAGCCTAGATTAACATAATATCTCTATTAAGTATGACCTAATCCTGAAAGGTGCTCGCACCTTCTCCAACACACTGACTCTGTCAGCTCAACTCTTGTTGAGCTCAGTAGGAACTGGGCTCACTTAATTTCCCGTAGGATTGAGTCCTTAAAGTCATTACCATCCAATGTCTATTCAGCGTCTGGGTTGAAATGAATTAGTGGCCTCTGTGTATATCACTAAAACCACTCCTAAATTGCCTTCAGTCTTTGCAATGAAGCCATGAGTTGAAAGGAACATGGGAACCACATCATTCTTTTGATCCTTTCTGGGATGGCACTGCGGCACATTGGTGGGGGTAGTGTGTGGGCAAAATGCTGAGGTGGAAGAATGCAGGGAGATAAACTGGGTGAGGTAAATATCTTTTCCATTTCTAATTTATGCAAATCTATGAATCTTGCACTGTTGCTAACCCTGTCCTCAGGATAAATAGCGACCTGAAATTTCCACTGCTGCTAATCAGGTACATTCCAGGAGTTTTAAACTGACTTGGCAAGAAAAGCTAATATAATAAAGGCTGAGGGGGAACATTAAAATAGTGCAGAAGCATTATTACAAAGCAAATCCGAAGGATTTTAAATGGCTGGTTTTGCAGATCAAAGCCTTTTCCTCCTTGGTAGCCACCAGCAGTCTAACAAGGAGACAGTGGCTAAGAAAGAGAATGGGAGGGAACTTGTGCAGTTGAGCTGGGGAAATAACAAGGTCTTTGGATAGGGAGGAGCAATCCCCATTTAAGCCAGTGGGAGATAGGGGCAAACACAGAATGTAAGAGCAGAATCTGGGCCCAGAGAACCTGAAAAAAAATGGTGTGGTAAAGCCTTGACAGAAGAAAGAATCATTTGATTAAAACAATTCTGATCAGAAATATCGGGAATCCTGTTGTATTTGGGGGTCATGGAACTGCTTGCCATTATTATTATTATTTATTATTATTATTATTTATTATTTATATATAATTAACTTCTAGATTGCCCAGCTGGGATGGGGACCTGATTGTGCTGGACACTTTGTAAACACATTGTAATAATCTTTAAATGGACAGAAGCTGATAATCATGCATCCCAAGTTCTCTAGAGTTTCTAACAGAAGTTTTCCCTATTATTGCTACTAGAAGTTGTCATGCCAGATTAGCTACTTTATTCCAGACCATTTCTCTCTATTCCTCTCAGACAAGCTCAATATGCTATGTGCTAGATCAAGCACCAGGAATAATTAAATAGTAAATGTCATCTAGAAGTCATGATACTAAATTAAAATTAATATTCTGACTTTAAAGCAGCAAAAACAAAGAAATGGCCTCTTGGTCAGGTTTTTACAAAGTGAACTATGAAGCATTATCTATTATATAGTGACAGCACTATACATATGATAATATTTCATCACTTATTCACCAAGATGTGCTCAAGTATATTGATGCTGTAGTGGATGAATCTTACCATACTGTATGTTCAGGAAACACTATGCACAAAAGTGTGCTTTATAGATAGATTTTCTTGCTTTAGAGGGTATGTCTTATACATTTCCTCAAATCTAGGGCACTAACTTGCCATCCTTATTCAGGTAAACTCTCACTGGCCCAGTGTTTTCTCATTAAATTCCCACCCCTTTCCTAGAATCATAGAATATCAGAGTTGGAAGGGACCTCAGGAGGTCATCTAGTCCAACCCCCTGCTCAAAGCAGGACCAGCAGGACCAGTTCTTCCCTCCTTCTATCCAATTGTTGACAGGATAAGGTGTTTTTCACATAAAAGTTGCTGGTTTGAAGCAGGCCTGGGTCAGAAGGGTTTAAAATCATCATCAGCTGCAAAATTTTCTGAAGCATACGTGAAATTAGTTAGCTTGTCTCTGTCCAATTCCCAGCAGGATGAGCAAACCCCAGATCTGAACACCCCCAAAACTTTTTGAAAATTAAGACTAGTATTTGGTACCCGACTTGAACCATGTGTCTCAGATTTGGCAGTGGTTCCCCATGGTCAGGCCTTCTCCATCCCCAAAATCTGTTTTGATGATTGGTTCTAACTGGCACTCTGGTCAGTCTTAGCAAAGGGTCGCAAGACTGAATGGGCATGGAGGCCAAACCTCTTTCACTTGGTCTATAGCAGAACCTCTAGATGACAGTTAAGGCTAACAGGTAGGGTAGGGGAAAACTTGCCATCCTGCCTCTGTGCTGTGGCTAGAGTATTTTAATCCACAGAGCTGCCCCTTTCACCACCAGTACACACATTTAAAAAATAGAAAGGCAAAGGTCAAAATCGGTGAAATATCAATTAAAAAATCCCTGAGCCTGCAATAGGCATAAACTGAAACAGACACCTGAGAGCAGGAGCAACTCACTGTGAATATGACACGCTAAATAAGGTCACTAAAATGAGCCACTCCAGTGTATTGTTTCGATACGTTCACCACCACCCAGGTCCAGGGTGGCACGCATTGATATCACATACGCTCTGCTGCCAGGTGCCGTGGGGCTGATCAGAACTGAAAACAATGGAACATTTGCAGAGCAGATCCTGCCATTGAATAGTAGATATTAAAGTTGAAAAGACCAATAATTTCATCTAGTTCACTTCCCTGTGGGTTTTGATGTCATTCCCAAAAGGCTGGGTTCCAATCTCCCATTTTGGGGTCACTGTTTATAAGCATTGAGCTCTTTTGGGGGTGAAAGGCTCTATGAGACATCAATTATTAAGGTGGAAGGAGGATATATGCATCCCCCCTTGAGTTAATATTGTGTCCACATCCAGCCAGAAGGGATGTGAGCAACAATCTGATAGTAAAGATGTATAGTGTATTCACTTTATACTCCCAGTCACCAGGGACACAACTGTGAAAATCAACAGTAAGCAGGAGAAACACTCCGAGAGCCATTCCTAGATCATATATGTAAAAAAAGTTAGATTTTCCTTTCCCTGAATGTCATTGAGTAATAATTCCACTAGAGGCTGCCTATTTACTAGCCTGTTATTTTCCATTTTAGAATGAAATACTGTGGGGTGGGAGTCTTATCTATAGAGTTTACTGCACTCAGAGGAAGAGACAGGAACAAATTCATTGAGGAACTGGAGGAAAAAGGATAAGATTTGTGGAAGGAGAAAGATCTATTTGGGTCTGCAGGTCAAAGTACAGAGAAGGATGTGGCACGGAGAAGAGAGATTAGTCCCATATCTGAATCAAAGCTCTACAATTTTTAGCAGCTCACATGTGATTTCAAAAGAGAAGAAAACCATAAAATGCACTCAGAGCAGAGGGTATACTATATGAAGCGACCGTAAAGTAGGGACAGCACCCCAGTGAAATACAAAAGGCAGAACAAAATGTTCATCCCCGGCTGCAGTTATCGGACAGCTTTAACTAAATATATATCTATTAGGAATATCTAGTTTAGAAATCAAGCTATTTTTACAGAGTTAATGGGACAATTTCTTCCTTAAAGTGAATTTTCAGTCTAAGTCTTAACCTCCTTTGGGGATTAGAAAATTCTTTGTAGTAGAATTTAGGTAGAGCACTTATTCCCAAATGATGGACCATTTTAATCAGCAGAGTAAGTTTTAGCTAAGCTGCAGTGTTGATCTATCTATATCATTTATTCAGGGCTGCTCAAAGAGGACTTAAACTTCTTATGACTATTAATGACTAAGTTTTGCTCTTTTGCCACCTGAGAAATATTTTCTGTAATGACAGATGGAGAAACAACGACCTTATAATCGTCCTTCTCTTTACATGCAAATTGAGAAGTCACCTTTATTCTCTCACCTCTCTGACTGGCAGAGCTCAGGCAGTGGAAAAGATGGAAATGGTGAATGTCATGTCATGTCATTTGCTACATGAGTGATCTCTTGCTGATTAATTCATAGAAGGGAACTAGCGGCTGAGTCTGTCAATAAAAACAGAGGGTGGAAAGAAGGGAAGAATGCTCAAAAGAAAAGATCGGGAGTCCTCAGAACACCATTTGCACAAGACTCGGTTGTATCTAATAAGGCCACAGTAAGTGTAATGATATGGAAAAATCCACCAATCAAAGCAGAGACAAACCCCCAGAAGAATCCATCCCAGGTTTTACACAGGAACCAGTATTTCCTGGGAAAGAACTTTGAGAACTTTGGTTAATATTGTGTCCACATCCAGCCAGAAGGGATGTGAGCAACAATCTGATAGTAAAGATGTATAGAGTATTCACTCTTTACTCCCAGTCACCAGGGACATAACTGTGAAAATCAAACCTGATCTCCTTCTTTGAGAAAGTAACAGACTTTTTAGACAAAGGAAACGCAGTAGATCTAATTTACCTAGATTTCAGTAAGGCATTTGATACGGTGCCACATGGGGAATTATTAGTTAAATTGAAAAAGATGGGGATCAATATGAAAATTGAAAGGTGGAAAGGAATTGGTTAAAGGGGAGACTACAGCGGGTCATACTGAAAGGTGAACTGTCAGGCTGGAGGGAGGTTACCAGTGGAGTTCCTCAGGGATCGGTTTTGGGACCAATCTTACTTAATCTTTTTATTACTGACCTCGGCACAAGAAGAGGGAGTGTGCTAATAAAGTTTCGGAGTACTTGTGGCACCTTAGAGACTAACCAATTTATTTGAGCATGAGCTTTCGTGAGCTACAGCTCACTTCATCAGATGCATACCGTGGAAACTGCAGCAGACTTTATATATACACAGAGAATATGAAACAATACCTCCTCCCACCCCACTGTCCTGCTGGTAATAGCTTATCTAAAGTAATCTTCAGGTTAGGCCATTTCCAGCACAAATCCAGGTTTTCTCACCCTCCACCCCCCCACACAAATTCACTCTCCTGCTGGTGATAGCCCATCCAAAGTGACAACTCTTTACACAATGTGCATGATAATGAAGTTAGGCCATTTCCTGCACAAATCCAGGTTCTCTCACTCCCTCACCCCCCTCCAAAAACCCACCCCCATACACACACAAACTCACTCTCCTGCTGGTAATAGCTCATCCAAACTGACCACTCTCCAAGTTTAAATCCAAGTTAAACCAGAACATCTGGGGGGGGGGGGGTAGGAAAAAACAAGAGGAAATAGGCTACCTTGCATAATGACTTAGCCACTCCCAGTCTCTATTTAAGCCTAAATTAATAGTATCCAATTTGCAAATGAATTCCAATTCAGCAGTTTCTCGCTAGAGTCTGGATTTGAAGTTTTTTTGTTTTAAGATAGCGACCTTCATGTCTGTGATTGCGTGACCAGAGAGATTGAAGTGTTCTCCGACTGGTTTATGAATGTTATAATTCTTGACATCTGATTTGTGTCCATTTATTCTTTTACGTAGAGACTGTCCAGTTTGACCAATGTACATGGCAGAGGGGCATTGCTGGCACATGATGGCATAAATCACATTGGTGGATGTGCAGGTGAACGAGCCTCTGATAGTGTGGCTGATGTTATTAGGCCCTGTGATGGTGTCCCCTGAATAGATATGTGGGCACAATTGGCAACGGGCTTTGTTGCAAGGATAAGTTCCTGGGTTAGTGGTTCTGTTGTGTGGTATGTGGTTGTTGGTGAGTATTTGCTTCAGGTTGCGGGGCTGTCTGTAGGCAAGGACTGGCCTGTCTCCCAAGATTTGTGAGAGTGTTGGGTCATCCTTTAGGATAGGTTGTAGATCCTTAATAATGCGTTGGAGGGGTTTTAGTTGGGGGCTGAAGGTGACGGCTAGTGGCGTTCTGTTATTTTCTTTGTTAGGCCTGTCCTGTAGTAGGTAACTTCTGGGAACTCTTCTGGCTCTATGAATCTGTTTCTTTACTTCCGCAGGTGGGTATTGTAGTTGTAAGAAAGCTTGACAGAGATCTTGTAGGTGTTTGTCTCTGTCTGAGGGGTTGGAGCAAATGCGGTTGTATCGCAGAGCTTGGCTGTAGACGATGGATCGTGTGGTGTGGTCAGGGTGAAAGCTGGAGGCATGCAGGTAGGAATAGCGGTCAGTAGGTTTCCGGTATAGGGTGGTGTTTATGTGACCATTGTTTATTAGCACTGTAGTGTCCAGGAAGTGGATCTCTTGTGTGGACTGGACCAGGCTGAGGTTGGTGGTGGGATGGAAATTGTTGAAATCATGGTGGAATTCCTCAAGGGCTTCTTTTCCATGGGTCCAGATGATGAAGATGTCATCAATATAGCGCAAGTAGAGTAGGGGCTTTAGGGGACGAGAGCTGAGGAAGCGTTGTTCTAAATCAGCCATAAAAATGTTGGCATACTGTGGGGCCATATTGTTTCATATTCTCTGTGTATATATAAAGTCTGCTGCAGTTTCCACGGTATGCATCTGATGAAGTGAGCTGTAGCTCACGAAAGCTCATGCTCAAATAAATTGGTTAGTCTCTAAGGTGCCACAAGTACTCCTTTTCTTTTTGCGAATACAGACTAACACGACTGTTACTCTGAAACCTAATAAAGTTTGTGGATGATACAAAGCCGGGAGGTATTGCCAATTTAGAGAAGGACTGGGATATCATACAGGAGGATCTGGATGACCAGGTGTTGCAACAAAGCCCGTTGCCAACTGTGCCCACATATCTATTCAGGGGACACCATCACAGGGCCTAATAACATCAGCCACACTATCAGAGGCTCGTTCACCTGCACATCCACCAATGTGATATATGCCATCATGTGCCAGCAATGCCCCTCTGCCATGTACATTGGTCAAACTGGACAGTCTCTACGTAAAAGAATAAATGGACACAAATCAGATGTCAAGAATTATAACATTCATAAACCAGTCGGAGAACACTTCAATCTCTCTGGTCACGCGATTACAGACATGAAGGTCGCTATCTTACAACAAAAAAACTTCAAATCCAGACTCCAGCGAGAAACTGCTGAATTGGAATTCATTTGCAAATTGGATACTATTAATTTAGGCTTAAATAGAGACTGGGAGTGGCTAAGTCATTATGCAAGGTAGCCTATTTCCCCTTGTTTTTTCTACCCCCCCCCAGACGTTCTGGTTAAACTTGGATTTAAACTTGGAGACTGGTCAGTTTGGATGAGCTATTGCCAGCAGGAGAGTGAGTTTGTGCCTGTGTCTGTGTCTCCGGGAAAAGGGGGGGGGGGTGAGAAAGCCTGGATTTGTGCTGGACATGGCCCACCTTGATTACCATGCACATTGTAGGGAGAGTGGTCACTTTGGATGAGCTATTACCAGCAGGAGAGTGAGTTTGTGTGTGTGTTTTTTGGAGGGGGGTGAGGGGGTGAGAGAACCTGGATTTGTGCAGGAAATGGCCCAACTTGATTATCATGCACATTGTGTAAAGAGTTGTCACTTTGGATGGGCTATTACCAGCAGGAGAGTGAGTTTGTGTGTAGGGGGGTGGAGGGTGAGAAAACCTGGATTTGTGCTGGAAATGGCCCAACTTGATGATCACTTTAGATAAGCTATTACCAGCAGGACAGTGGGGTGGGAGGAGGTATTGTTTCATGATCTCTGTGTGTATATAATGTCTGCTGCAGTTTCCACGGTATGCATCCGATGAAGTGAGCTGTAGCTCACGAAAGCTCATGCTCAAATAAATTGGTTAGTCTCTAAGGTGCCACAAGTACTCCTTTTCTTTTTAGTAATAGGATGAAATTTAATAGTGAGAAGTGTAAGGTCATGCATTTGGGGATTAATAATAAGAATTTTAGTTATAAGCTGGGGACGCATCAATTAGAAGTAACAAAGGAGGAGAAGGACCTTGGAGTGTTGGTTGATCACAGGATGACTATGAGCCGCCAATGTGATATGGCTGTGAAAAAAGCTAATGCGGTCTTGGGATGCACCAGGTGAGGTATTTCCGTAGAGATAAGGAGGTGTTAGTACCATTATACAAGGCACTGGTGAGATCTCATCTGGAATACAGTTCTGGTCTCCCATGTTTAAGAAGGATGGATTCAAACTGGAACAGGTACAGAGAAGGGCTACTAGGATGATCCAAGGAATGGAAAACCTGTCTTATGAAAGGAAACTCAAGGAGCTTGGCTTGTTTAGCCTAACCAAAAGAAGGCTGAGGGGAGATATGATTGCTCTCTATAAATATATCAGAGGGATAAATACCAGAGCAGGAGAGGAATTATTTAAGCTCAGTACCAATGTGACACAAGAACAAATGGATATAAACTGGCCATCAGGAAGTTTAGACTTGAAATTAGAGGAAGGTTTGTAACCATCAGAGGAGTGAAGTTCTGGAACAGCCTTCCAAGGGAAGCAGTGGGGGCAAAAGACCTATCTGGCTTCAAGATTAAACTCGATGAGTTTATGGGGGAGAAGGTATGATGGGATAACATGATTTAGGCAATTAATTGATCTTTAACTATTCATGGTAAATAGGCCCAATGGCCTGTGATGGAATGTTAGCTGGGGTGGGACCTGAGTTACTACAGAGAATTCTTTCCTGGGTATCTGACTGGTGAGTCTTGCCCACATGCTCAGGGTTCAGCAGATCGCCATATTTGGGGTTGGGAAGGATTTTTCCTCCAGGGCATATTGGAAGAGGCCCTGGGGGGTTTTCACCTTCCTCTGCAGCATGGGGCACGGGTCACTTGCCGGAGGGTTCTCTGCACCTTGAAGTCTTTAAACCATGATTTGAGGACTTCAATAGCTCACACATAGGTGAGAGGTTTATTGCAGGAGTGGGTGGGTGAGATTCTGTGGCCTGTATTGTGCAGGAGGTCAGACTAGATGAACATAATGGTCCCTTCTGAACTTAATATCTATGATTCTATGAACACTGAGCAGGGGAAACACTCAGAGCCATTCCTAGATCATATATGTAAAAAATAGTTAGATTTTCCTTTCCCTGAATGTCATTGAGTAATAATTCCACTAGAGGCTGCCTATTTACTAGCCTGTTATTTTCCATTTTAATATGAAATACTGTAACCATTAGCAGGAGGAATACAGCTCTAGAGGGATCCTGGAATCAGAAGTTATATGCAAATAATATTATATGTTTGTATATATTTTGTAAATTAGTTATCTGTCAAACAATGTTGTGTTTAGTTGTCAGATTATGAGAAGTTAGTTGTCAGATTGTGAGAAGTATAAATAACTAATTAAAGCCCATGTTATTCTGCTACTACACAATAAATGTTCTAAGGCAGTGGTAACAGAGAGAGCTGCCGAGGTGTAAATGAATGAGAACTTTGAGTGATAACCGTATGCTGAGACTGCTGCCTTGGCAGGACGGTATCTGCCATTAGCTACATAGCCTCCACCCACTACGGCAAGCCATTCTTACCACTGACTTTCCATCTAAAATACCTTCTTCCCTCCTTCCCTTCGCCTTCAGAGATAAGAAAGGACTCTACATATCTGTTTAGTACCAGTCTAGGTAACTTCACCTTCAGTTTTAGTGATATTTTTCACATCCTGCCCTTAGTTTTTGTGTCGTGATCTTAAACAGCTGTTAGAAGTAGCTTTATTTGCATGGTGGTAAGTGGAAGGATTCTATGTATAGGGTAATATTCTATTTTAAGACTGCATGTACTTGTCTCCCATTGGAGGTCAGTGAGAGCTACTGTTCACATGTGTATCCAAAAGAAGAATTGGATCCCAATTTTCAATATTGTACATTTCCGAAGTGCATTGGGGTCATTTGGAATGACAGGTACTCAGGGGTGGCCAAACCATGGCTTATGAACTGCATGCAGCTCTTTTACAGTTAAAGTGCGGCTCTCTGAGTCCCCCCAGTTTCCCCCTCCCCATTCTCCACCTACCAGACTGTTTGGGGGCACTTGGGACTTCTGGGTTGTGGCAGAGTGTTGGGGCTAGGGGCTTCTGCCCAGTGAGGGGGAGGTCCTTAGGGCTTCAGACCCTCTGGAGGCACCTGCCAGGGCTCAGGGTGGGAGTGGGGCTGAAGCCTCAAGCTCCAGCAGGTGCACCCTGTGAGACTGAAGTCCCAAGGCCCCCAACCCTGCAGGGCAGAAGCACCTAGCCTCATCACCCCGCCACAAGGCTGAGGCCCTGAGCCCCGGCAGACGGGCCCCAACCCTCGAACTATATGGCGTGGAGGGTCAATAAGTTTGGAAATCCCTGTTAGACACATTAAGTTACACTGCAATATAATCTATACTATAGATGGACTCAGCATGAAAGATCAAAACTCAATGGTTGGCTTTGTGGTCAACAAGGCTAATCTCAGTTGCCAACTTTCATGTGGTAAATAAGCACCCTGACTTTCACAATAAGCCAAAAATCAAGCTAATCCCATTTCAAAACAAGGCCAAAACAAGCCAATCCCTAAGAACCCCAACACTCTGTGTGACTAGATCCCCCCTGCGTGCAGTCTGGGACTGTGGTGGGCCCACTGTGCACCCCGACTCTCTCATCACCTTGCCCCTACTGGCCCCTTGCCCCTGCTTGCCCACCCTTGTTCCTGCTTGATGGGAGCCGATCAAAAAAAAGAAGCAACAAGCTACAAGCAACAAGCTAGAAGCCAAAAACAAGCCAACAAGCAACTCACAAGCCAATTAAGCCAAAAACAAGACCAATTTCTGCGTTTTTTCTGTGGGTTTGGCATGTCTGGGGCTAATGCGAGTCTTGGATGTATGAATGGGAACCTCAAGTAGGAGGAGGAAAGTTATTTATCAGTTGTTGCTGGAATACTGTGTCCAGTTCTGGTGCCCAGAATTCAAAAAGGATGCTGATAAGTTGGAGACGGGTCAGAGAAGAGCCTCAAGAAATGACTGAAGGATTAGAGCACGTGCCTTATAGTGAAAGACTTAAGGAGCTCCATCTATTTAGCGTAACAAGAGATGGTGTTGCCTGATTTAGGAGGCTAAAAATATTCATTTGGATAGTATGGATAGGCTCGCCAGTCTGTCTGATCAGAAGATAAAAAGGTTCTTGTTCCGAATCAGGCTCCACAGAATTTACAAAGCACCCTTCGGGGTACGACAGGAAGCTCACACTGAGACAGATCTAGCCTTAAAGACTTTTTATGAAGATAAATGAAGTAGTAATTAAATGGTAAAATAATCAGAGTTACAATGTTACAATTGTATTCAAAAGATACATATGGCATTTTATATGCTACAAAGCTTCGGTTAATATACTCAAACCCTTTCTTGATAACCTGGTGGTGAGAGACACAAGACCAGCCTTGCCTCTGGAAGTTCAGGTTCCTTAATTTCTGAGTGAAGAAGCTAGAGCTAAGAGCTATCGAAGCTCACTTAGAGTTTACTTAACTAACCTTAAACTTAACATTAAAACCTAATAAACAAAACTAAGAATAAAAGCTTAGGGAAACCAAGCCTAGCCTAGTTTCCTTGGAATTTAGAATGTTTAAGAAAAACAAGTACAGGCTTCCCCTAGCAAGGTGGGTCACTTCTTTTATAGGGCACAGCTCTATGCCCTATAAACTCCTTCTATGCCCAAACTTCATTTCTCACCCACAAAAATGTTAGGGTACACTTACTCCATAGGCTAGTATGTTTGTACATATCAATGACGTGTACATACATATTAATGATATTAGATCATACACACATATGTTAATTTTGTTCTCCCAGTTATTTTGGTTCTTTTCTTGTGGTGTACCTGTTAAGTTTGAAGGTACAGACTTGGAAACCCCCTATGCCATTCTACCATTATCTATTTATCTACCTATCTATCTAGGTGAAAGTTCTTAGACATATGTGTTGACTTTGCTATCTGGGTGAAAGGTCCCAGACACAGATATGCCAACTGTGCCTTAGCTCAACATACAGGATATGGCCTGTAGGTCCCTTGCATTACAGCTGAACTTACTTTAATATACATTTATAAACCTATTACAATAAACCACATACTTAAATTATAAGAAAAGATATATACATATATGCAAGCAAGCAGGTTAATCCTATAGGCTACAGCAGAGTGTTCATTATATCGTTTATGGCATAGGCTAGTCAATAGTGAAGTTTTAGAATTAAAATGAGTTCTGTGTTATGTGTTAAGATGAGCGGAACAAGAGCAAGACTAGAGTCTGTTGAAGTTACCTGCGGTCCAGCTTTAGAAAACTTTGCTAGAAAATATATTCAGGAACATGGAGGAGGTTTAGTACAACTGAGAAATAGCGAGGTAATCTCTGAGCATTGTAACCCATGGGGTTCTGTGAGTGAAATTTGATGCAGAAACAGAGCAGAAAAAAAGAAAGGCTAATCTGGTGAAGGAAATACCTGTCGAATGTCTGCTCATGGCTTGTAGTTTGCTGGAAAAAAATTGAATAAAAAATTAGAGTTAAAATCTACAAAAACATTTAAATCAGGTCCACTTGCAGGTAGCAGCTAAATTAAAAAAAATCCAAACAAAAGGCAAAGGCTTACTTTAACAAAAACCAGAAAGAAAATACTTGGGAGGTTAAAAACCAAGTAATGCTGTTATCGTATAAAGCACTAGAGCATGGGCTGTGTAAACGATGGATCGGACCCTTCCGAGTCATCAATAAACTCAGTTCAGCAGTGTATAAGATTAGAATGACAGGAGGCAAGTGTAATAAAGACAGAATCTACCATGCTAATCAGTTAAAGCTGTATCGATCATTCAGGTTGCAGGAGCAACTTCCTCCTCAGAAATTAAGTGAACAGCATCCAACAGAATCGCAACAGCTGAAGTCCAGCAAATTGCAACCCTAAAATGGACATTAATATTTCTGATTTACTACACCCTTATTGTTGCTCTAAGTGTAAGACTAAGCCAAAATCACGAATGTGGGACTGAACTGTTACAACCCCATGAAACCAGATGACACGGTCATGCTCAATTGCCTAAGCATGTAAAACTGAACATACCAACACAAAAGGGATGACTATTATACTCAACCCAAAACTTATCCACAATCCTATACACCAGGTTAAGGAAATTAAAGAAAAAAATGTCACCTTTGAATATCAATTGGTTGAAGTAATCTCATTGCCATCCAGTGGCTGGAAAAAGATTTGGCCCTTAGATGATATCTCAAAGGGGGGAGGATGTAAAACATATACCTCCTCACCAACGAATTCAGCTTCCCTGAATACCTTATGAAACTTGAAGAAACAAAACCATTTGTAATAATCTGATGGGGGGGAGGGGTGTGTGGAATTTAATTTTATATAAACTTGAATATAAGGATGAAGAACAATATAAAGTCCTCATTATAGCTAATTTTCAGATAAATCAGGAAGCAGAAGATATGTATGGAATGTGACATTTGAACTTAAGGTTCAGGATCCAATTAACTATCCAATTATTATCCAATACCAAATAATGTAACTTGTCCAATAATAAACCCAGAATCTGCTAGTGGTCTCACCACAATGGCCAGAATAGGGGAAGTGATTAATCAGGTTCGGTTTATGCATATTCCTGTAGTGTTAAATTTGTCTAATTGGTATCTAGGAAAATTTAGCTATTGTCAGCATACCTTTTTCTCAGTACAACTTGTGGATAAGATTGCAGCCTATCAACAAGTGCGAGATATTGTTCTGTTGGGGATAGATAATGAAATCCATAAACCACATACCTCTAGGAAAAAGTGAACTTAAATCTTCTTGAAAGTTTAGGATCCCTAACAGGACTATTTGGTTCAGAAGTGTCTATTTGGAACCGAGTGGATATTTGAAAAATTCACAAACATAGATTATGTGTTACAAGAGGAAGCCAACCAAGTGGTCAATCCAATGTTACAGGAAATAAAGGAATTGTCACAGGAAAAGCGATTTACTGTTTATAATATGCATGACATAACCTAACTATTTAATAAAACCCAAAGTAAAATTAATCAGCTATTCGCTTTAAACAATGATCAGCACAGGAATCAACATTTAGAAAATAAAATTATATGCTCTGCATATGGGAAATACGTTATAAATGCATTCACTAATACATTACGACCTTTAAGATTGGGAAAGGTTCCTGACTTAATTAAAGATGAGCAACTGTTAAGCTGGTACTGTTCCAAATATTTTCAAAG
The DNA here is from genome assembly GCF_965152235.1 of Eretmochelys imbricata. NCBI lineage: Eukaryota > Metazoa > Chordata > Testudines > Cheloniidae > Eretmochelys > Eretmochelys imbricata. The sequence goes on along the minus strand of NC_135578.1, from coordinate 115,885,111 downwards.
GTTGGAAAAGGAACGATCCACATGTTTGGATTCATGCCAGCATTTATTGATGGGTACTATGAGAGAGATGGGATCTGTAACACCTCACCCCAACTGAGACAGTTGTTCTCTTTCTAAAGATTGTATAATGGCACTATCCTTGTATGTCTCATTCACAGTCTCGTTACCAGTATTTGACCCAAACAAGGATGTGTACAGGCAATTGGCAGCAATACATTCTATAGGTCACCTCGAAGGCGACATCTATCGGGAACGCATTAATGCACCTCCCTTGGTGGTCTATCACACTCCAGCTCAGACCTGGAAAGTACCACAGATGGCCTGTTGCTCTGAAAAAGGTCCTCAGTATATCTGTAGGTGTAACGTGTTTGAGACAAACACTGTTCTGTGTGGACTGCAGGGAAAAAAATTACAGAATTCATCGTCGTCATGCCTGGTGAGGCTGACCAAGTGAAAAACTCCAATGGAGAGGGTGACCTATGCTGAAAATAGCCAATTTTGTGTGGTTACCAATCAAAAGAGGTACCAATATGATCCCTTGGAGTGTCCTGTCACAAAGCCAAATTTTTGTTTTACTCCAAAGCAACCCACTTTGATAGAAAATCAAGCTATTTCCCCTATTCCCACTATTAAAAACATCACCATTATCCAGTACAACTCAGCCGATCAGAATTTAACTATCCAAAGTACACCCACCTTTCTTGTTTACATTCCCCCGCTAGGGTTACAGTTAAAGTAGTTATTGGCTTGTAAGGAGACCCACCTTATACAAATTACTAACAATATGGACAAAGCCAAACAAGCTGTTATCTAGTTAATAAATAAGAGTAATGAGCCTGCAACAACTCCCGGGAAGAATTTTGGATTAAAAGGATGGGTTATTATCCAAGGAATTGCAATTGGGATTAATATCCTTGTTTTAGGATGCCTGCAGTATAAATCCAACAGGCCCAAGCAAAGACCTAGATGGGCACCAAATATTAAGAATAATAAATATATATACATGGTGCTCACCCCAAAAATGTGCCAGGGTCCGGAATACCATCTTTCTGATAACCTTCCTCCACCCCAACTGAGGGAAAATGGCATTGAAACTGTCCCCACAGATACTTAACCACCTACATCTGTACCTATGTGATGGGGTTCATGGTTGCAAACCACCCGGTCAAAGGGGGGCGTGTAGTCTATAGGATTAACCTGTTTGCTTGCATATATCTTTTCTTATAGTTTAAGTATTTGGTTTGGATTAAGGTTATTCTTGCTATATGAATTTCCTCTGAAGAGGAGCCATTTCCCCATTCTGAATCAATTCTCCATTTATTAAAGTTTGGCTTTGAAGTTTTAAGCTTATTTAACAGGTAAGGTTTCTAAAATGACTGGTTTTCACATGGCTGCACAGTTTCTTCTGCTTTCATATGGCTCATTTAATTTCCTAAGTATTTTAGCATGAAATTGCACCCTGATGCTTAGGGAAATCCTCTTTTGCATATAATTTAAATATATATATAGCATTCAATGTTTCCTTCTAAAAATATCTTTAATGAAACCCACTGTAAATAATTGGATTATGGTCTTAATTAGGATTATGCAGTAATCCCTCTGGGAGATCCAGCAGGTTTTCTCAAGACAGGCCGGAGGTGAGATCATAGACTCTTAGGCCTTGTCTACACTAGAAATTAGATCGAATTTGTAGAAGTCGGTTTTGTAGAAAGCGTTTTTATACAGTCCATTGTGTGTGTCCCCACACAAATGCTCTAAGTGCATGTAGTCAGTGGAGTCTGTCCACAGTGCCGAGGCAACCATCGACTTCCGGAGCGTTGCACTGTGGGTGGCTATCCCACAGTTCCCACAGTCTCTGCTGCCCATTTGAATTCTGGGTAGAAATCCCAGTGCCTGATGGGGCTAAAACATTGTCGCGGGTGGTTCTGGGTACATATCGTCAGGCCCCCCTTCCCCCCCTCCCTCCATGAAAGCAAGGGCAGACAATTGTTTTGCACCTTTTTTCTTAAGTTACCTGTGCAGGCGCCATACCATGGAAAGCATGGAGCCCGCTCAGCTAACGGTCACCGTATGTCTCCTGGGTGCTGGCAGACGCAGTACTGCATTGCTACACAGCAGCAGTTTATTGCCTTTTGGCAGCAGACAGTGCAGTATGACTGGTAGCCGTCGTTGACGTAGTCCAGGGTGCTCTTTTAACCGACTTCGATGAGGTCGGGACACCTGGGCAAACATGGGAGTGATTCAGCCAGGTCATTTCCCTTTTAAGTTTTGTTTCATGGTGATTCAGTCCTACCGGCAGTGCACTGTCTTTTAATCTGCAGCCAGCAGAAGACGATGGCCAGCAGTCATACTGCACTGTCTTCTGCCGAGCACCCAGGAGATGATGATGGCTAGCGGTCGTACTGCACAGTCTGCTGCCAGCAAGATGTATAAAGATAGATGAAGTGGATTAAAACAAGAAATAGACCAGATTTGTTTTGTATTCATTTTCTCCTCCCTCCCTCCATGAAATCAATGGCCTGCTAAACCCAGTTTTGAGTTCTAGCCTTGAGGGGGCCATTCTGTTTCTTGCAAAGCCACCCCCTTTGTTGATTTTAATTCCCTGTAAGCCAACCCTGTAAGCCATGTCATCAGTTGCCCCCTCCCTCCGTCAGAGCAATGACAGACAATCGTTCCGCGCCTTTTTTCTGTGCAGATGCCGTACCACGGCAAGCATGGAGCCCGCTCAGATCACTTTGGCAATTAGAAGCACATTAAACACCACACGCATTATCCAGCAGTATATGCAGCACCAGAACCTGGCAAAGCGAAACTGGGCGAGTAGGCGATGTCAGCGCAGTGACGAGAGTGATGAGGACATGGACACAGACTTCTCTCAAAGCACGGGCCTTGGCAATGTGGGCATCATGGTGCTAATGGGGCAGGTTCATGCTGTGGATTGCCGATTCTGGGCTCGGGAAACTAGCACAGACTGGTGGGACTGCATAGTGTTGCAGGTCTGGGATGATTCCCAGTGGCTGCAAAACTTTCGCATGCATAAGGGCACTTTCATGGAACTTTGTGACTTGCTTTCCCCTGCCCTGAGGCACAAGAATACCAAGATGAGAGCAGCCCTCACAGTTGAGAAGCGAGTGGCAATAGCCCTGTGGAAGCTTGCAATGCCAGACAGCTACTGGTCAGTCGGGAATCAATTTGGAGTGGGCAAATCTACTGTGGGGGCTGCTGTGATGCAAGTAGCCAACACAATCAAAGATCTGCTGATATCAAGGGTAGTGACCCTGGGAAATGTGCAGGTCATAGTGGATGGCTTTGCTGCAATGGGATTCCCTAACTGTGGTGGGGCTATAGACGGAACCCATATCCCTATCTTGGCACTGGAGCACCAAGCCGCCGAGTACATAAACCGCAAGGGGTACTTTTCAGTAGTGCTGCAAGCTCCGGTGGATCACAAGGGACGTTTCACCAACATCAACGTGGGATGGCCGGGAAAGGTACATGACGCTCATTTCTTCAGGAACTCTGGTCTGTTTCAAAAGGTGCAGGAAGGAAATTTATTCCCAGACCAGAAAATAACCGTTGGGGATGTTGAAATGCCTACAGTTATCCTTGGGGATCCAGCCTACCCCTTAATGCCATGAAGCCATACACAGGCAGCCTGGACAGTAGTCAGCAGCTGTTCAACTACAGGCTGAGCAAGTGCAGAATGGTGGTAGAATGTGCATTTGGACGTTTAAAAGCATGCTGGCGCAGTTTACTGACTCGGTTAGACCTCAGCAAAACCAATATTCCCACTGTTATTACTGCTTGCTGTGCGCTCCACAATATCTGTGAGAGTAAGGGAGAGACATTTATGGTGGGGTGGGAGGTTGAGGCAAATCGCCTGGCCTCTGGTTACGCACAGCCAGACACCAGGGTGGTTAGAAGAGCACAGGAGGGCGCAGTTCGCATCAGAGAAGCTTTGAAAACCAGTTTCATGACTGGCCAGGCTACGGTGTGAAAGTTCTGTTTGTTTCTCCTTGATGAAACCCCCCCACCCCTTGGTTCACTCTATTTCCCTGTAAGCTAACCACCCTCCCCTCCTCCCTTCCATCACCGCTTGCAGAGGCAATAAAGTCATTGTTGCTTCACATTCATGCATTCTTTATTAATTCATCACACAAATAGGAGAATAACTACCAAGGTAGCCCAGGAGGGGTGGTGGAGGAGGGAAGGACAAGGCCACACAGCACTTTAAAAGTTTAAAACTTTAAAACTTATTGAATGCCAGCCTTCTGCTGCTTGGGCAATCCTCTGGGGTGGAGTGGCTGGGTGGCCGGAGGCCCCCACACCGTGTTCTTGGGCGTCTGGGTGAGGAGGCTATGGAACTTGGGGAGGAGGGCAGTTGGTTACACAGGGGCTGTAGCAGCGGTCTGTGCTCCAGCTGCCTCTCCTGCAGCTCATCCATATGCTGGAGCATATTAGTTTGATCCTCCAGCAGCCTCAGCATTGAATCCTGCCTCCTCTCATCACGCTGCCGCCACCTTTCTGCTTCAGCCCTCTCTTCAGCCCGCCACCTCTCTTCCCGGTCATTTTGTGCTTTCCTGCACTCTGACACTGTCTGCCTCCATGCATTTGTCTGTGCTCTGTCAGTGTGGGAGGACAGCATGAGCTCAGAGAACATTTCATTGCGAGTGCGTTTTTTTCGCCTTCTAATCTTCACTGGCCTCTGGGAAGGAGAAGATCCTGTGATCCTTGAAACACATGCAGCTGGTGGAGAAAAAAAAGGGACAGTGGTATTTAGAAAGACACATTTTATAGAACAATGGGTACACGCTTTCACGGTAAACCTTGCTGTTAACATTACATACATAGCACATGTGCTTTTGTTCCAAGGTTGCATTTTGCCTCCCCCCACCGCGTGGCTAGCCCCGTGGCTAACAGCGGGGAACATTTCTGTTCAGCTACAGGCAAACATCCCAGCAGGAATGGGCACCTCTGAATGTTCCCTTAAGAAAAGCACCCTATTTCAGCCAAGTGACCATGAATGCTATCACTCTCCTGAGGATAACACAGAGAGATAAAGAACGGATGTTTGAACGCCAGCAAACATACACTGCAATGCTTTGTTCTACAATGATTCCCGAGTGCGTGCTACTGGCCTGGAGTGGTAAAGTGTCCTACCATGGTGGACGGAATAAGGCTGCCCTCCCCAGAAACCTTTTGCAAAGGCTTTGGGAGTACATCCAGGAGAGCCGCAAATGCCAGGGCAAATTAGTCATTAAACATGTTTGCTTTTAAACCATGTATAGTATTTTAAAAGGTACACTCACCAGAGGTCACTTCTCCACCTGGCGGGTCCGGGAGGCAGCCTTGGGGGTACTGGCTCCAGGTCCAGGGTGAGGAAACAGTTTGTGGCTGTCGGGAAAACCGTGTACTCCGCTTGCTTGCTGTGAGCTATCTACAACCTCATCATCATCATCTTCCTCGTCCCCAAAACCTGCTTCCGTGTTGCCTCCAACTCCATTGAAGGAGTCAAACAACACGCTGGGATAGTGGTGGCTGAACCCCCTAAAATGGCTTGCAGCTCATCATAGAAGCGGCATGTTTTGTGCTCTGACCTGGAGCGGCCGTTTGCCTCTCTGGTTTTCTGGTAGGCTTGCCTCAGCTCCTTAAGTTTCAAGCGGCACTGCTTCGGGTCCCTGTTATGGCCTCTGTACTTCATGCCCTGGGAGATTTTGACTGGAACGTAGTTCTGATAGCACGGATTCCTCTCCCCATACAGCGATCAGATTCCGTACCTCCCGTTCGGTTCATGCTGGAGCTCTTTTGCGATTCTGGGACTCCATCATGGTCACCTCTGCTGATGAGCTCTGCATGGTCACCTGCAGCTTGCCACGCTGGACAAACAGGAAATTGAAATTCAAAAGTTTGCGGGCCTCTTCCTGTCTACCTGGCCAGTGCATATGAGTTGAGAGTGGTGTCCAGAGCAGTCACAATGGAGCACTCTGGGATAGCTCCCGGAGGCCAATACCATCTAATTGTGTCCACAGTACCCCAAATTCGACCCAGCAAGGCCGATTTCAGCGCTAATCCCCTTGTCGGGGGTGGAGTAAGGAAATTGATTTTAAGAGCCCTTTAAGTCGAAAAAAAGGGCTTCGTCATGTGGATGGGTGCAGGGTTAAATTGATTTAACATTGCTAAATTCGACCTCAACTCCTAGTGTAGACCAAGGCTCAGACTTTAAGGCCAGAAGGGATCATCCTGACCATCTAATCTGACCTCCTGTACATTACAGGCCACAGGACCTCACTCACCCGCTCCTGCAATAGGCCTATAACTTCTGGCTGAGTAACTAAAGTTCTCAAATCTTGATTGAAAGACTTCAAATTCCAAAGAATCCACCATTTATTCCAATTCTAACCAGCAAGTGACCTCTGCCCCATGCTGCAGAGGAAGGCAGAAAATCTCCAGGGTCTCTGCTAACCTGACCTGGAGGGAAATTCCTTCCTGACCCCAGATATGATGATCAGCTAAATCCTGAGCAAGTGGATGAAAGCCACTAGCCAGTAGCCTGGGAAAGAATTTGCTGTAGTAACTCAGAGACCTCACCCTCTAGTGTTCCATTTCTGGCTGTTGGAGATATTTGCTAATAGCGGCTGCAGATGGACCATACGCCCTTGTAGGGTAACCATATCGTACCATCCCCTCCATAAACATACCAAGCTCAATCTTGAAACTAATTAGGGTCTTTTTGCCCCCACTCTTCCCTTTGAAAGGCTGTTCCAGAACTTCACTCCTCTGATGGTTAGAAACCTTCATCTAATTTCAAGCTTAAACTTGTTGATGGACTGTTTATATCCACTTGTTCTTGTGCCAACATTGGCCCTTAAATAATCCCTCTCCCTCCCTGCTGTTTATCCCTCACAGGTATTTATGGGCAGTGATCATATCTCCCCCTCAGCCTTCATTTTGTTAGGCTAAAGAAGCAAAGCTCCTGAAGTCTTCTCTTGTAAGGCAAATTCTCCATTCGTCTAATCATCCTAATCTTCTCTGCACCTGTTCCAGTTTGAATTCATCGCTCTTAAACAAGAAAAGGACATGTTATATTGCCATGTGGTAGTCTGTAATCCACCCTTTTTATCCTTTACTTTGATTGATTCAGACAACAGTATACAAAAGGTCAGGCAACATGCTCTATGGTTTTAAACAGAACCAAAAGAATACAAGAAATAAGGACCTGGAATCTTCTCTAAGATAGCTGAGTGGATAGGACACAGGACTTGTAGTAGGGCGACTCGAGGTCTTTCCTTACCTCTGCCACTTGGTCTACTGTTTGACCCTGGACAGTTCACAGGGCCTCTCTGTGCCTCAGTTTCCCTACCTGGAAATGGGGATAGTAAGGTTTACCCACCTTTGTAAAGTGCTTTGATATGTAGAGCTGGTAAGTGCTGTATAGGTATTATCACATCGAAGAAAGTTGGGATGCACTCAGGAACAAGGAGGGAGTTAAATACTTTTCCTGCTCTACATTATGAGAACTGTACTTTTAGACTGCAAGCTCCTTACGGCAGAGACAGCTTTTCTGATCTGTATTTGTACAGTGCCTAGCACAATGTAGCCTAGGGCCTACCTCAGGACACACAAATAATACTACTAAAAATATAAAAAAAAACCCAGCCTATTTAGAAAAGTAAAACAATGCAATTCAGACTTTACCATAGGTTGGATAAAGCACCTTTTGGAAGTCCTGAAGCATTGTTTATATATCAGATAAAATTATGATAAAAGCTAGGGGGGAAAGAGCTTTGTTTTAAACTATCTAAAAAGAGAACTGCTTTGAAAACCTTTTCAAAAATAGTGTGAGATGCAAAATAAATTGCAAGTAAGTATAGCAGTCCTACCCTGATAATAAACCAATCTGAGATCCTAATCCAAATCCCACTGAAATCAAAGGGAGTCTTTCCACTGACTTAAATGAGAGTTAGATCAAGCCCTAATTAGTTTCTTTGCCAACTCAGTTTGTATAGTACCGCATGCTGGCGAAGAATGATTAAACTCTGTGTTTCATTATCCTATTATGAATAAAAGCGAACAGAAATATGACTTCCCCTTGCATCTCTCACACACAGTCTCTGCCCACCCCTATGTGATCAATGTGAACAAACTCTCAGGGGGATCCATATCTTCCGAGGTTTGAGTTATTAGTTGAGCTATCTTTAATGCTGCCAAGAGAAGACATGGCTAAAATGAATGTTAGGGCCAGTGGGTTCCTTTGGATCATACTGCTACATGCCATGACCAAGGACAATGCCAGATGAGAATGAGAGAGGAAGACGTTATAGTGAATTCCAGCAACAACTGAAGAGATGGACCCTGCAGTGGTGGGGTATCATAACTTCTCTTTGCTCTGCAAATGCTCACATCTCATCATCTGCCGTGGTTATTAGACCCATTAAGGCCGGCTGCTGCTGCTGTAGAAGTCCCTACAGTATTGTGTGCTATCCCAACACACGATCAATTGCCTGACACATGACTCCTTCATCTGGAAGAGCTGATCTTTAATGTAACTGCTTTGAATGGTGAAGAGAATTGGGATGAAGATGAATTTATTTTACTTTGATTCTATTTTCCTCTATTTTCCCCAAGTGCCCCAATGATAGATCTACTATGCATCCAACTCAAAACCTGGATCAGAACACATACTAGTCTTAAGGAAGTCAGGACTGTTGCTCAGAGTCCAGTGCTCTAAGTTGCCCAAGATAACAAAGATCCAACTCAGCCTGTTACATACAATTATTTATAACAGTCAACAGAAGTTAAAGACAGAAACAGTGAATTAATCCTAAGAAAAAGGTCTACTAATTCCACCCAAGGACTCTGCTAGTATTACTACCATTAAACAAAAGGAAAATGGAATTGGAACTTAGTGGACCAAAATTGGAGTGTCAGAAATTAGACCTAACTGGCGGACAAAATAATGAAGGGTTGGGCTATTCTGTCCATAGCCCGCTTCTGGGGTCCTTAAAAAAGTTTTAGGTGAGGGGAATCAAAACGTAGCCTGGATGGATAGATTAAAAGGAGTGAGCTGTACCTTCATGGTTGCCTCCCCCACCATCTCCTAGGTCCTGGGGATCCTCTATGATACTGATGAGCCTTTATTGTCCTGATCCTGAGAAATGTTATGACCAGACCTGGCTAGAGAGAGGAACCCAGATGACATCACCACTTCCACTGGCTCCAGCTAAATCCTGAACAACACTTGAATATGAAACTTGGATTCTTGCTCTCTCCCACTCCCTCGCATGTCTTTTTTCTTCCTCCATCTTATTTCTTCTTTTCCCTGTCTTTCTCATTTTGCCTTCTGTTTTATAAATGTCTGGCTTAGCCAACCACGGCTGCATATTTTGTTGGATCCAAAGAGGCAGTTAAAAGCAATGCGCTAAACAGCCCAACTCTGGAGCAAGTTTGCTAGGTCCTGGAGTGGCTGATATGTGCCGTGCCTCTGCTTCTCCAGCACCGAGGTTGCAAGTTAAAGTCAACATCAGAGAGAGACGTGGCATTTTTCTATTTTTGGTGTTCTTCTCTCCCTTTTGGTGTGTGTTTGCCTTCCTTTGGGTTCAAAGAAACCAGATCAGACTTTAACAACCCCAGCTCCACTCTTTCACTTTCCCCCCAAAGGACAGCTATTACTGTCTTTAATACCATCTCAGAGACTGTCATTCAGGGGGTTTTCCTTATAAAATCTTTCTACAACTAAAGCAAAAGAGAATAAGGGACATTGTTAAAATAAAAACCTTACTGAATACTTCAAATTGTTTCACTGATTTTCCTTCTTTTTCTGCATCTGCAGGCCCGCCGACAGCCTGTGCATCTGTAATAAAAGGTTAAAAAGATTTGTAATGGGTAGTTGTTGCCAGGGGATGAAGAAGACTGAGGTCTCTGTACTCAAAATCCTGTACCATGTTTAGTGGTATACAGTGACAGAGTCATGTTAACACCTTTGACTCTCTTGGACCATTTATTCCATGGAAATTAACACAACAGAACCTGGCTCCAGATTCAAACTTTGCAACCCAAGTCCAGCTGTGGATTTTATCTAGCGTTGAATGAGATGTTTCAGGTAGAATAAGAACTGAACTTAAAGTTGTTGTTTTTTTTGTTTTTTTTTTTTAAGGTTCAGACTAGTTCAGGTACTAATTATTATTATTTTTAAATTTCAGATTTCTTGATTTGGGCCAAGACAATATGCAGAAATTTTAGTGTAGCAGAACAAAGGCTGTTTTTGTGGTATTTCTCACCTAACTAAAATAAGGACATACAGGAAATCTCACTCGAAAAATCTCTTTTCCCGAAATTTCCATCCTTAGAGGAATGTGGACAAATTGAGAGTAGCTTGAAGTGAGCACTCAAGCATTCAGATGTAGATTAGAACAGACCCTCTTACTCTTTAGACTCAAAGACTCAGCCTTTACTAGCTGCTGCGCGTGGTGAAGAATTATTCTAGTGGTTTTGCAAATGTGAGAGGAAGATAAGTGGCTTCAGGTGCAGAGATGGATCAAGCCAAATGCATTATTATTATAATCAGATTATTATTACAACATACTGATATGTACTCTGATGTCATTTCAGTGGCTATCTTTTAGAATACAATCAATAAAGTAGCCATATGGCACCTGAAGCAATGTCTCCTGAGGTGTGACCTCTTGAACCTGCCTCTTTCAAAGTCCATCTCTTGCTAAGAGCTTTATCCTGCTTTCCTTTAAACCAACCGCAATGCATTGACTTCTAGGGCAGTGGGATAGGAAACTGGATCAATAAGTTACATCCTTCTGCTGGACTACTTGAGAGCTTGGTGAAAACTGAGTCTATGGTTATATCTACACTGTAATTGGAGATGTGATTGCAGCTTGTGTAGCCATACCTGCGCAAGCTTTAGTCCACCTCGCTTGCTAAAAATAGCAGTGAAACCCAGCAGCATGGGCTAACAGCGTAAATACGTACCTAAGGTTCCTAGTAGATTTGTACAGCCTGCACTGCCATGTCTTCACTGCTATTTTTAGCGACACTAGCTACATTGACACCAGTGCAACTAGGCCTCCACCTCCGACTGCAGTGTAGACGTGCCGTGGGTTAGAATTAGGAAAGGAAGACAAAAGCTTCATAGATTTTTGTATTGCACCTTCCATTATATGCCTCATCAGTGAATCAAAGCATTTTTTAGGCTAGAGAGCTGCAAAATTGCAGTTTATTAAAATGTCTTTTAAGGCTGCAGAATGAAGAGCATTTGTAACTCGTTTCTAATCTTCATTTTGCACTCTTGTTACTTGAAAAATGTATGGATTTGTTTAAATTTAATTAAAAACAAAAACAATCCCCCTCCCCCCTTTCCTATGCCCCAACCAACCCCATCACTGCACAGAGGGGACATGTAAATCCGTGGATTCAGCTCAAATTAATTTTTAAAATTCAGTTCATAATGCTTTCTAATATGTTTCTTATGTGGGAATGTTGTCAGATTCATTAACAGGTGCTCTAGCAATAGATTCTTAGAGTTTTGCTAGATGCAGCTACCATGTTTACCTCGAAGTATTTTCTAATTTACAATTCTCACACTAAAGATTTTTTCCCTATATATATATATATATATTTTAAGACAATTGAAGGCTCAAACTATTTTTTTTTAATCTCAAACCATTCTGAGAACAGCAGGAAGTCCCTTTTAAAAGAGCCCTACTGTAATGAACATTGCAGCAGAGTTGAGCTATTGCTCTCCAAAGAGAAACCAGAGAAAAACAAATGCAAATTTAGCAAACGCTCTTTGAATTTCCCCTGGCAGACGTGCATAACACAGAGTGTTCTGTCCAAGATGATTTTCATGGGTCCTACAGATGAGCCTTAAAGTGCAAAGTTCAGATGTGGGTTTGAATTTGAATTTTCCTAAAGTTTGGGGTGCAGGAAGTTGGCTGTAAGTTTTTGGCTTGACCTTATCTCTAGTAGTACTAAAAGTTACCCTGAATACCTACCAGTATTTAACCAAATGTGAGGGGGTGTGGTCCCCACACCAGCCCTGAGAATAGGCTAGGTGGGCCCAATCAATCAATTAAGCTGCAAAAGGGGATGATTCAGGCTGTGTGGAGGGAGCTGATTGGAAGGAAGCTCTCCTGTTAAGGAACAGGTAGGGCTTCTATAAAGCCAGGAGGCTGGCACCAGTGAAGCCTATCACCTTTCTTTCCCTGAGGAAAAGGGAAAGGGGATAGGAACAGGAACCCATGATGAAGGGTTTACCTGGTAGGCCTAAGAGAGAGGGTCTGGAAAAGAAAGTTTAAAGAAGCATGGTAGGAAGTAATCCAGAGAAAAAGAGCAGCAAGGTTGGTGACAATCCAGATCTTAACGGCTTGTTATAAGGCCCTGGACTGGAACTCAGAGTGGAGGACAAACCTGGGATCCCCTGCTATCCATTCTGGAGTAGTATGACTTGGGGCTGCGAACAGGAAGACTGCCTGAGTCACTGCAGAAGTTACATAGTCAGGGTAGTGGGTGTGAGGACTACCTGATGATGGCTTGTGGAGCAAGAGTTGGAAAGAGTTCCCTGGAAAGGACAGGGTGACTTGGCCATAGGATAAGTCATGAAGCAGCTGTACTGTGACTCTGTGAGCAAGAGGAGAGCTGCAATGGTGGAAGAGAAGAAAGGGGGCACTGAACCAGGTAGAGCTAATCCCCAGAATTGCCAGAAGGCGGTGCTACCTAGCAGTGAGTAGAGAGCACCTTGTGACACCAAGCAGGACACACATCCTCTACTGGCTGAGGGCTGCCCTTCCATAGGTGTAGATCCTATTCACTGTATACTGGGAAAGTGAAACAGTGATTGAAAACACCACAATGGTGCTCACTCCTCTGCATAGGTGTCAAGTATCAGGCTCTGTGTGGGCGGGTGTTAGCTGGAAGTGGGTGTGGCTAATGATGGTTGCTATTAGCTGATTGCGGTTATTAGAGGTTGGTACACAGGAGAGTAGCGTCTTCCTTTACAGTTCAGATGTTTTTATTCTAGCAGTTGCTATAGTTAGGCTCCAAACAGTTGCAATTACAACCCTCTTGCTTCTATATGCTAAGAACTTACCCACGCTCTCACATACTCCAATGAGACACAAATCTCGTTTGGTGTGTGCCTGACGGTGAATATATTTAGCAAATAGCCCCTATTCATCTGGTTTTGAATTATGGGAGAGTAAAAAATACATGAAACTTGGCAAGGCTCAGGATTCAGTCCTGCTTCCATTGGACTCATAAGAATGGTCACACTGGGTCAGACCAAAAGCTCATCTAACCCAGTATCCTGTCTTCCAACAGTGGCTAGTGCCAGGTGCCCCAGAGGGAATGAACAGAACAGGTAATCGTCAACTGATCCATCCACTGCCACCCATTCCCAGCTTCTGGTAAACAGAGGCTAGGGACATCATCTCTGCCCATCATGGCGAATAGGCATTGATGGACCGATCCTCCATGAATTTATCTAGCTCTACTTTGAACTCTGTTATACTCTTGGCCTTCACAACATCCTTTGGCAAGGAGTTCTACAGGTTGGCTGTGTGTTGTGTGAAGAAGTACTTCCTTTTGTTTGTCTTTATACCTGCTACCTATTAATGTCATCTGGTGACAAGCACTCAGTGGCAGCACTCCCATTGCCTCCCCTTTGGGTCCAGAATCGGGAGCCCTGAGCCTTGTCCTGCATTCCTTTTGTACCCATTATTCCCAGTGCAGTGCTGCTCTTAAAGCCAGACCCGAAGCCTAATTAAATCACTGGGAGCTTCCCCCAGACTTCAATGGGCTCCGGATGAGGTCACTTAGGTTACCACAGGGCCAACTGGCCTGAGGTTGATTAGATCTATTCTCACTGAAACACACAATAATGCTCTTCCAAACAATATACTTGAAAATTAGGGATGGGAGAAAGCTGGACATGCAACAACCGATGCATTGATTCTGTGATTTTTTTTTAAGGTTTTCTTTGTAATTTTGCCATTTTCTGCAATTTATATGCTTTCATTAAAAATGATGTATTTTTTGTTGCAAAAATACCACTCTCACAAAGCAAACCTAAGTCCTGGAACTGGTGTAGTGATAATCCTAAGGGAGGTAATAGGCGAGAAAGACAGGAAATTGTTTAAGAATAATTGAATTGGGTAAGAGTGAGGGTGATATTAATAAAACAGCTAAGGGATATATAGGGACTGGAAAATGCAGAGGGAAAACCAGGGCAGAGAATTGCGGTCTTCACTCGCCACGCTGACCAAGAGTTAAGAACACAAACACACAGCATCCTAGTGTTTACAGAATGTTTTACAAAACTTGTGATTAGGAGGATAGTTGTGGCCATAAAGAAAGATGATGATAATCTGAATCAGGCATGCTGTGGTGGTGGTTTTTGTCCTCTAGAACCTGGTATGTGTGGGTTTTATTGTTTTTACACGTCACTGAACACCCTTCCGAAAGCAATTTACTCTTGGTTGCTGCTAAGCTGGGCTGTATTCAACCCAGTGATCTGGGTCAAATGGCTTTATAGCCCATTGCCAATCCATAACCAATACACTACAGCTAGAGCAAATCTAGTTATTATTGCACCCCAATGCAGATCTTAGTGCTGCTTTATTAGACGAGCCTCATCCCCCATATGGTGTGTTTAAATTATTCCTCTTGAAGATTCTTCTTCCTCAAGTCGGATATCTGTCATGAGCACTACCCCTTCCCAAAAGTTAGTATGATTTATTTTTATAAATATAGTTAAGGGTAGATTCAGTACTCACGATATCAGGAAACAAGCAGTACTATTTGGGTGAGGCATAGGCTTGTTTATACAGGAAAGTCATTCCAAATTAAGGCAGGGTGTGAATTTCAAGTGGAATATCTATTCCAGAATAACTCCATGTGTAGACACTCTTATTCTGGAATAAGAGTGCCTTTGCTGGTTTAGCTAGATATTTCTGGATTGCTCCATGCTAAACAAGCCCATTGCATAGGCAGGACTGTGCAAACTCCTTCCCCTCCCCCTTTTGCCAATGCACCATAATCATGACCTGCAAACTCCTCTGCTCTTCTGGTTCTGTGCATTTTCTTTCCCCCACCAAACAGGGGAAACCATCCAGACTGTGCACTGGGTTTTGAGATTCACAGAACAGAGTGAAATCACCATGAGGGGCAGCCTTTACTGAGAGCCTCTAGGTGTCATATGTAGACACTAGAAACTTAGCACTAAAGCTCAGGAGAAGATATCTGTGGTTGGGATTTTGAGTTCCCAACTCTTATGACTTTTGAAAATCCCTCCCTATGTATTTGAAAAACATTGCACCCCAATTAACTGGCAACTTAACATTACCCAAGCTACTCAAGAGTGCCCAGAAACATTGTTTTATCATAAAAACAAGAACAATGTTAGACTCTTGTTTTAAGAGCTATTGCTCTCTATATTCTCTATTGATACCAAATTCTGTAGTCACTGGCTAACACTAACAATTATTAAAGCATTATCATTCCCACAGGGAAAACTGTTTGAAATATAGATAAGGGAGTAAGGATAGTGACCAAAGACTTGTTGAACTACACACTTGTTCTGACTTCGATTTACAAACAACTCTCAGCAGTAGGTTTGAGGGACTGATGTTAATCAGCAGAACACCTATTAAGCAATTAGCCTTTAACTACCATCTCTACATTAAGCTTTAGGCCTTGTCTACACTACAAAGTTTTGTCGACAAATGGCAGCTTTTGTCGACAACACAGTGAATGCGTACACACTGCAATGCGACTTTTGTCGGCGAAAATGCCCTGTTTTGGAGACAAAATAAAACCACCCCGATGAGAAACTTAAGGCTTTTTGCACAAAATTTTTGTTGACAAAGTGCCAGTATAGACCCCATGCTTGATTTTATCACTTTAATTGGCCTCCAGGGGGTGTCCCACAATGCCCATCCTGACCGCTCTGCTCAGCAGTTTGAATTCCATTGCCCCGCAGCCAGGTAAACAACCATCCGCCCCTCCCGGCTCAGAAGCCCTGGGAATTTTTGAAATTCCATTTCCGGTTGGCTGGGCATGGAGAGGTCTTATTGCATCTTCCCAGGTGACCATGGCGTCTTATCGCAGCAAAGACTCTCCTGCTTGGACCACTGTGGAGCTGCTAAGTATATGGGGAGAGGAGGCTGTGCAGTGGCCACTCTGCTTGAGCCGTAGGAATTTTGATACCTATGGGCAGATTTCCTGAGGCTTGTGTGAAAAGGGCTATGATCGGGACAGGCTGCAGTGCAGAGTGAAGATAAAGGAGTGGAGGCAGGCGTACCATAAGGGGAGGGAGGCAAACCGTCGCTCTGGTGCTGCACTTAATACCTGCTGGTTCCATAAGGAGCTGGATGCTATCCTTGGTGATGACCCCACCTCCATTGTCAAGAGCCCCGTGGATACTTCGGCAGACCTGGAGGCAGCGGAAAGGGGATCTAACCCCGAGTACAAAGTCATTGATGAAGAGGTGGAGTTTGATGACCATCTGGTGCTCCCGGCGGGGTCGCCCAGTGGAGCAGGCAGCCAGGAAGTGTTCACTACTCCAGAGGTGTCTAGCCAGTCTCAACAGTTGCTCTCCAGTGAGCAAAAAGTTGGAGAGGAGACACCTGGTAAGTGGCTGTGGTTTGTGCAGTGTGAAGGTGGGTGCAGGGTATAGAAATGTACAAGGGTGGCTGTGTTTCTGTGAGCTGGACATTTCCCTGCGCAGCTAATCAGTACAGCAGAACTCGGTGTTGATGCATACGGAGATCTCACAGGAATCCTCCAGAGAGATCTCCAGGAAAGTTTCCTGGAGGTATTTGGCAATCCTCTGCTGAAGATTCCTTGGCAGAGCTGCTTTGTTCCTTCCCCCATCCATTCAACAATCACTTGTGCAGGAGCCAAAGCGGCACACAGGTGAGCAGCACAGGGACTAGGGCAGAAGCCACAAGCATGCAGTAGATGTACCCTCGCTTCTCTGCTTACCCTCAGCAGTGAGATGTCTGCTACAATGACCCCCGCTTGTGGAAAAGTGTGGGAGAATTTTAGAATTTTGTCCCTAGTTGGCTGCACTGCAACCTTTGCAGAGTGCTCTTTTCCCCAAGTAGAGTGCCCACCACCACCCCGCAGCCAACATTCACCATGCTTTGTGTGTTTGTCAAGATGTGCGCTTGCCAAGGGTGATTTTTTTATGTTACCAGAGGTGTATTTCACTGAAATATTTCAGTGCTGCGCGTGAACTTAACAATCATGCTTCTGTGCATTGTTCCTTGTGCTTCAGCAGATGTGGCCTTGAGGAACACCCTCCACACACCGGCTGAGCATCAGATAAAAAAGCACTCAAGATGGAGCAAAGAAGACCTGTTCCATGAGGTACTGCACTTCTCCAATGCAGAGAAAAGGGAATGCAAGGAGTGGAGGGAAGCTAAAAAGCAGGACAGAAAAGAAAATTAGGAGTTTAAGGATGCTACTGAGTAAATGCAGATGCTGAAGTCCTTAACAATTCTGCAGACTGAGCAGATACATGCCCACCCTCCCCTGCAGCACATTGAGAACTCTTTTCTGTGCCCCCACAACTCCGCCCGCACAGTCCTTTCCGCTTTCCAGGACTTCTGTTTCCCCTTTACTCCACCCCCTTGGACAACGTTAAAAAAGATAGCTGGATTTACACACAGCTCTGAAAGTCTGCCCTTCCGTGGTACCTCCTTTCCCACCAAGCATCTTTTTCTGAGTGTGTGTGTGTTATTTCTTGTGCAATAAAAGCAAAGTTTTTGAACAGTAACTCATCTTTATTTGTTTCCTACAAATTAAGATAGAAGGCACTGCCAATACGTACACACGCAGTTTAATCGTTTGCTTACTGGAATGTAAGGCCCCAGATGTCACCATTGCTTCCTGGGAAAACCACGTGTAATGTAACATTGCAGGACCAATCACAGAGATATACATGACTGGGTCTCATTTTCAAAGTGTTGCCTCAAAGCCTCCCTGATTCAAATTGCCCCCCTCTGGGCCCCTCTAGTAGCCCTGGTATCTGGCTGCTCAGTTTCATCAGCCAAGCTGTCTGCCTCAACACACCACCCCTGAGCAAACCTTTCACCCTCAGCTTCACAAAGATTATGCAATGTACAACACGCAGCTATGACCATGAGAATATTATCCTCACTGAGGTCTAACCTGCCATAAAGGCATTGCCAGCACACCTTTAATCTAACAAAGGCACATTCCACTGTCATCTGGCACCTACTCAGCCTGTTGTTGAACCACTCCTTACTGCTGTCCAGGTTTCCTGTGTAAGGTTTCCTGAGCCATAGCTGTAAGGGGTATGCCAGGTCTCACAGGATCACTATGGACATTTTAACATCCCTCACTGTAATCTTCTGGTCTGAAAAAGTCTCTGCTTGTAGTTTTTATACAGGCCTGCGTTCCTGAGGATGTGTGCACCTCACATGCACCTTTCCGGACCACCCCAGGTTGATGTTAGTGAAATGCCATGAGCTCCTGCAGCACCATGGAGAAGTACCCCTTCCTATTGATGTACTCCGTTGCAAGGTGGTCTGGTGCCAAAATAGAAATATGTGTACCATCTATCACCCCTCCACAGTTAGGGAAACCGATTTCTGCAAAGTTGTCCAAAATTTCACACACATTTTCCAGAGTCATGGTCTTTTATAGCGGGATGCGATTAATTGCCCTGCACACTTGCATTAACACCAGGGCTGTCCCTACCCATACGCAAAGTACGCAGCTGTGTAGGACACCAGGGAATTTGGGGCACCACATTTCCTGGTGACCTGCGCAGCTGCATGCTGCTCCAGCCCCTGCTCCACCTCTTTCCCATGGCCCCCACCCCTGCTCCACTCCAGCCAGCCTCTTCCTGCCCCCACTCCACCCCTTCCCCAAAGCCACCACTCTGCTCCACCCTGCCCCATCCTGCCCCCGCCCTGCCTCCACTCCCCTGAGGACTGCAGCAGGGGTCAGTCCTGCACTCACTGGTGGCAGAAACTGCAGCAACCTGGCCCCCGGTGTGCCACTGATGAGTGTTGGGGGGCGTTTCCCCGCTTCCCTCTAAGCCAGCCCTTCCCCCCCCGTGGAAGCCGGTCCCCGCCACCCCCCGAGGGGGGCTGCGTAGGGTCCCAGAATCTCTAGGGACGGCCCTGATTAACACAGACTCAACGGTCAACTTCCTGACTCCAAATTGATTCACAAATGACTGGTAGCAGCTTGGAATCACCAGCTTCCACACAGTGATTACCGCGCACTTCTCTACTGACAGGGCAGCTCTCATTCTGGTGTCCTTGCACGGCAGTGCTGGGGTGAGCTCCACACACAGTTCAGAAAGGTGTCTTCTTGCATCCAAAAGTTCCATAGCCACAGCTCATCATCCCAGACCTGCATGACAATATGATCCCCCCATTCAGTGCTTGTTTCCCAAGCCCGACGTTCCACCCTCCGCAGCTGTTCCGTCAATGCCAAAAGCAATCTACAGTTGCTCCTATCCATATCACACAGCGTGTCAGGCAACTGGGAGTCTTCTTTAGTTAGGAACTTCGTGATTAATTGCACTGCCACCCGCGATGTCTTAATGACAGTTATCAGAGCATAGGAGAGCAGTGCAGGATCCATCCCTTCTCACAAAGGTGCCAGGGTGCCCAGCAAACAAGGGCCGTTGAAAAATGCCATGAAAGAAAGCCAGAAGCCATGGAATGCTGGGTCAGAAAACTGCATCCTGGGACAGTGAGTTCAGTCCCCAGATGCACCACAATCCACTCCGCCTTCCCACAAGACCTAGCAACAGAAGGTGTCGAGCTGGACTGTGGGATTAGGTACCCACAATGCACTGCTCACACCGTTGATGACAGTGACCCAACTGTGGATGCATTGTGCCGACAGAGGGAGCGAGTGTGAACATGCAATACCAATTTTTATTATAGCGCTTCTTGAGTGTCGACATAACTTTTGTCGACAAAACTCTGTAGTGTCGAGGAGGCTTTAACGTCCTTGCCTTTGCAGCGGGGCACTGCCGGAGAAAACCCTCTATTACCTTCCCATGCGTTGGAGATCTCAATCCATTGGGCAGGGTTAATCCAGAATTCTGTACACTTCAAAAATGTAAATTTGGCAAGAATTCATCTTCTAGCATTCAGCTGCCCAACAGGAGTTAAGGGAACCGTCTCAGAGGTGGCTTTTCTGCTGCACTTTAACATCCAAAGATGTAGA
The DNA here is from genome assembly GCF_965152235.1 of Eretmochelys imbricata. NCBI lineage: Eukaryota > Metazoa > Chordata > Testudines > Cheloniidae > Eretmochelys > Eretmochelys imbricata. The sequence continues at coordinate 115,864,888 of NC_135578.1, read as the reverse complement.
GAATATCTTCCCAGCATCCATTTACAATAAATTCTACTCAAGCTCTGGCATATTTTTCTTTATGTTAATGTTAGGACTAATCTGTTATGAAGAGCTGCCGGCTGGACTCCAAGTAGAGGCACTCGAGCTGGAAGTGAAACACTGAGCCATTTCATTTATGGCTCAGGGCCCAAAATTTCCTTTATTTAAAAAACATTAGGGCTCTTGGTACATTTATTTTATGTAAAACAGCAATTTCGTGCAGCCATATCAACGTTGTGCTCTGGTAATGATTATCATCATCATAGATCCTGAACCCAGGACATCCAGTGTAAAAAGCATGTGCTATTAGCAGCTGAGCTAAAGCAGTAATTGCACTAGGTGGAGCTGAAATAGATTTGCATCTTCTGTAAACCAGCCACACTGATCTGTGGGTTACAGATTTCTCTTGGCCAAAGGAAGCTTGTCCCAAGCTCATAGCAGTTCATATTTGAGACAAGGTCCGTTACCAGGATAATATCCCATATATCCAGTATTCCCACTCAAGTTAGAGGAGTAAGGTAGGCGCATGCTCTGTGGATCAGCTCCAAGAGGAAGATGTATAACACATTGCAGAGTGGGTTACATAGAAATCCTGTGAGGCTAACTGGGGCTGATCTGAGCCAATACTTGCGTGGGTAGAGCTCCAAGGGACACCTAGTTACTGATGGAAGTGGTGGGGATAATTCCACAGGTGGTGGTCTTCACCCTGAATCAGGCCTGAGCCAATGTGCCCGTGTGATCCTGGTGGGTGCTGTCCATGGTACTGTCTTTCAGAGATGTAAAATTGTGAGCCTAACCACTTGTAAGTCACTAGGGATCCCATGAGACTTCTTGACAGTCAGGATGTGCCAGCCCAATTCCAAATGTGGGCACTTACATTATACCTGGTTATAGCAAATCCCATCTCCAGTTTCCACTGTATCTAATATTCTCCTTCACTTCCTGTCCTAACCTGTTGTTTCTAGTAGCCATATGCTATTAAAATGCTGCCTTTGGTTGCTAAGAAGAAGGATGCCTGTGCAAAGTTTGTATTAAGTGTGTAAATGGCTTAGAGATTCATCAGAATGAAAGGCACTATAGAAATGTAAGACTGTTATCATCAAAGCCATCCAGCATTTCCTCAAAATACCCTGAAAATCAATACAGCCATTCAGTCTCTGAATGTCCTGCCTTTTCCTTACATCATCTTCCTTTAAGTCACTTGCAAAGAAACTTGTATAGGATCAGGTTGCTTTTTATCCCGGCAAGCCACTCAGAGCTGATACAATTTCTCTGTAAAGGAAGTTCATGGGGTTCTGAGTTATTATTTAGTCAGAGATTATTTTTACTCTGTCTTCCACTATCCGTTTCCCCTTCCCCTGCATCCATTGAATAACACCACTCAAATTAAGCATTCACTTTCATTAACCTCACTGGGAGATGGTCAGGTTTTTCCTCACACAAAGCAGAGTGGGTGACAAAATATTTATTTAGAGTTAAATTATCTTGGCCAGGATCTGGGAGTGGGGGCAGCTGGTATGTGCAGGGTGTGTGCATGTGTTCACAGAAGTGCCCTAAAACTCACATTTGCACTTTTCCAGTCCTGGTGCTGCCGCTGTGTAGGGCCAGTCCCCTTATGCTGAATTAGATTAGCCTTTGGGCTGTTGTAACTTATGCCAGTTCTGAACAGGAGTATCAGCACTGAGCAAGGGTGTCCCAGCCATGCCTCTCTTCTGCAGTCATGCCCCTTGGGCTGCACAGAGGCGTGCCTGGCTCTACTTCACCTCCATGCCATCCGGAGGTTCTTCTTTACCCTGGTGTAGATTATGTTGGCACGAGGGGTAGTTTATGCTGGGAGTGGGGTGCAAAGCGCTGTTTCCACACTGGTGAATCTAGACCTTTTGGGTTCAGTTTTAAAATGGTCTTAAAGCTTATGCTTGAAGGAAATGGAACAGCCTTGGTTTTTCTTGACTGGCTAGCCATTGAGAACATCCACACAATGCAGAACTTAGCAGTATTTTTATCAGGAAATTTCTAGTATTTTGACCACCCCTGCTAGAGCAATATGTTCACAGCTTGCTGACTTGTGCTCTTAGTTTTATTGCCACAGTTCAACCCTAGGAGTGGAACCACCATGAGATAAACACTCACTTCAATCCTTTTGCCTGGTCACAAATGGAGCGTGGGTGCAGTCACTTTATTTATTTCTGCCATAAATACGTTCAAAAACCAACATGGTGATGATGGTGTTTTTGAGGCCTTCGCTTTTTATAACTTTATTAGAGGCAGAGCTATCTAGGCTTCCCTGAAGTGCCTGTCACTGAGTAGTGGCTAAGCTGATGGAAACGAAATCTGTCTGAAAATGGGAGGCAGTAAGAATTCAGAAGGGTGGTGATTCCTCAGATTTGCCACTATGGGCTTGATTCTCGATCCCTCTAGGTCCGTGGAAAGTCGCCTATTGACTGCAAGGGGCTCTGGATCAGACCCTAGGTTGGGTGCTTACTAGACCTCTCAGTTCTCTCCTTGCATAGTCTGTCTTTTCCATTTCTAATTATTTCTTCAGCAGCTGACATGGACGGGCATATGGGGGTTGAGCTGGCGAGTGCTGGGGTTTCCCAGCAACTGGGACTTCTATTCAGACTATTGGAGATGGAATCAACGGAGGCTATTCCATCACTTTTGCTCTCTGGGCGTAGCTATGGCTAGGAGAGGAAGGGGAATTTTACCTTTCCTCTGCTTGGCTGCGCCTTTACTTTCACTATAAACATAGCTGTAAACTTAGTAACCCTCTCCTGAGCTTTCTCTCTGTTCATTTCTATGCCTAGAGATGCTGGCAAATTTCTCTTGAATAGGATTTAAGGGAGGAAAATAGAACAGATACTTGGGTATCAGCTGTCTCCAAGGACCAGATCCCCACAGGTGTAACTTAGCACAACTCCAGTGAAGTCAATGGAGCTCTGTTGCTTTGCTTGGGCTGAGGATCAGGCCTCTAATGTTGAGTCTTGTGCACAAACACAATGTTTCTAGTGACTGTCACATTTGGGGTGGCAAGAATTTGGTCCTCTTCTTGCCCCAGGCATATTGACCATGCATGTTTCCACCTTTGTCCGGTTCAGTGATACATGCAATGATCAAGTAGGCTAATCCAACACCCTTTTTCCTGTGGCTGTGTGTGAAGGGGAGGGGGCAATTGGTACTTTCTAATTTTTTCCTATCTTTATGTGTTTAATGTAATGGCTCTTGGGGGAAGTTGGGGAGGGGGGGGAATCTCCAGAAATATTTAAACCCTTACACCGTTGTCACTGTATGTGACTCTCTCACTTAACAGCTGGCTCCATTGGAAAAAAAAATGCTTACATCAGGAATTTGGATTTATATCTCAGTTTTCAATCAAAGAGACCACGCACTGCCTTCTTGGAAACCAGGCACTGCATTTTTGACAGACGGCTTTGTGAAGCGGTAGACAATGGTGTCTAACTTTAGCGTTGCTTGGGATCCTGGATGAGCAGAGATCAGAAGTGCCTGCTGGCTTGTGTCAAGGCTGATTCCCCACTCTGGCACTTCGAGTGCAGGGGGGAGGGGGGCTGCAAGGATTCTAAAAATGAATACTGGCCACGCCAGGCTTGTATTAAAGTCCCGAGGTTACAGCTTTCCTCTGACCTTGGCTTGGTAAACGCTGCCAGCACCCAAATGCAAAAAAACCCTCTGGGACCCAGGAAGGAGCACTTGGGAATTCCTCCCAGTGGGGTACCCTTAAGCCCTTTCACCCCCAGCCCCCCAGGGAAGAGCTGAGAAAGAAAATAAAGGAAATCAGCTGTTGCCACCAGCTAATCAAACAGCATGCACAAACCTCTTAGGACACAAAAGCCCAGTCCTGTTCTTAAAAAAGGTAAATTTTATTAAAAACGAAAAGAAAGAAAATACCTCTGGAACTTAGGCTTTTGCTAGATTTTAAAAGAGCAATTCCAAAAACTAAGCACCCAAAATAGCTTTCTTGGGGGTTAATCTTAAAGGTTACAAGCAAACAAAAGCATCTGGAGTTAGCACAGAGGAGTCCACTAGCCATAAGAAATAAACCTAATCGTGTCTTTCTAAACATTCGTGATCTATTTACGCATCTGGGGGTTCCAAATAAGTAGTTCAGATATGATCTATGATCATACCTGGCTTTCAGCTTCTCATAGCACAGGGGTGGCCAACTGTGGCTCCGGAGCCCCATGCGACTCTTCAGACGTTAATATGCGGCTCCTGGCATAGGCGCCGACTCTGGGGCTGGAGGTTCAGGTGCCAGCTTTCCACTGTGCTGTGGGGTGCTCAACCCCCTGCTCTTCCCCAGGTCGTGCCACCACTCCACCCCTTCCCCCGAGCCTGCCTTGCCCTCGCTCCTCCCCCCTCCCCACCAGAGCCTCCTGCGCACTGCAAAACAGCTGACTGCGGCAGGTGGGAGGCGTGGGGAGGGAGAGGAAGATGCTGATTGGCGGGGCTGCCAGTGGGCGGGAGGTGCTGGGGGCTGGAAGGGGGGTAGCGGATGGGGGGACTGCTGACGTATTACTGTGGCTCTTTGGCAATGTTCATTGGTAAATTCTGGCTCCTTCTCAGGCTCAGGTTGGTCACCCCTGTCATAACATAACTGCTGCCCTGCTCCCCTCTTTCCCGGAGAACAACAACAGACACAAAGGGGAAGTGTTTTCCCCATTTTAAAAAGTTCTAGCCTTCCCACTGGCTCTTTTGGTCAGGTGCCCACTTCCTTTCCTTTACCTGGGGGACTTTGTTAACCCTTTACAGGTAAAGCAAGCAGAGAACAGCCACCAAGAGGGACTTTATAGCTAGCTGGCTGGGTGTCCATAAAAGGGAGCTCGCCCATCACACCTCATTTATCACATCTTGTTACCCATCTTCTGTTGATTAACTCAGGGAAACTGTGATAGAGTGGTTTCTACCCAGAGACCCATAGATAATACCTGTATTTAAGCAGCCGCTTGCAATGTATGTGTATTGTAAATTGCCTGATTTTCCTTGCACTTACACCAGTTCTAAATGAATTAACACAATTTACTGCAGTGAACTTCATCTGCATTTCGTGTGTAAGATGTGAATCAGACCCTGCCTGCCTGTGTACCATTGCCTGATACACATTAAAGAAGTAAGAAGGGTTTAAATTCTACTGAGCTTACTAGAACAATCACTGCAAACTCACTTCCTTTCTTATTAATTTGTGTGTTCAGGTAAGAGAAATGCACTGTACATCATTTAAAAATCTAATGAACCCTGGTTACCCTGACTTGCTCTGATTTAGCACCGCAATATTATTCTGTCATTGTGCTGCAAGCCAGGCCTGTAGTGTGCAGTATTCAGAGCTCTTATAAAAAAAATTGGCTTTAACCTTATCAGAGGGCTAGATTCTGCTCTAATTTACATCACACTTGACCACTGAAGAGAACAGAATGACACCAGCGTATATCAGGGCAGAATCAGGCCCTAAATTTTTGCTTGCAAGAGATATGGTTAAAGATGCTGATGGATGTGCAGAAGATTGCCTCTATTCTGAAGCCACTTCCCGGGAGGTGTCACAGTCAAATAAAACACATTAAACCAAATTAAAGGAATCCGTTTCCCCTACTGTGCCCGCTGACGGGATGATCACGCAATGCTTGCTGTGGCCAGGCGTCCTGATGCTAGCAGGGGCTGGAGACGGGGGGGTTCCTGCGGCTTTTCCCGCTCTAACGAATAAGCCCTGCTGGGCTGGCAGTGCTCATTGGCATTCTGACATCAGAGAGTCGCTTCTCAGCCCACTCCATGCCCTGCGCTCACAGAGGGCCTCCAGCCGAATCCTTCTGTCAGTTGAATACTGTGGCATGGCTGGCTTCGTTGGTAAATTCGCAGCACAGCGGGGGACAAACCAGCAGGTTTTTTTGCCCTCCAGTGGGCTTATTGGTTTTTATCTGGCTTTTTGGATGCAGCCATTCCTTGGACCATATTGCAGAGCACTGGCCAAATCTTGAAGTCGTTCCTCTAGGGTAAGAGAGGGGCTTGCTCTATGCACTCACCTAGAGGCGCATGGATGCATCAGGGGTCTCTAACTCCCACATATTGGCTACCCACATTGCAGGTGATAATGCAGGTGGGCATGCAGCCTCCATAGGGGCCACTACTCCCTCTCCCTCCACCATGCAGGTGGGCAGGGAGTGATCAGGCATGATTAGGGGAATGGGCGAAGCTTTGCCTTCTCCCCCCACCTCAATGCGCCGGCCAACACAGCTGAGCCCATACTGAACATACTGAAGGGGCAGTGATCTGTGCTTGGTAAAGAGCTAGATGACGTTATTTCCGCACTAGAGCAAGAGGAAAACCAGGCAATAAGGCTTTGTCTACACTTAAAAATGAGGTCAACCTAGTTACAACCCTCAGGGTGGTGAAAAATTTCCTGCCTCGAGCGCTGTAGTAGTTAGGTTGACCTAATCCCTGGTGTTCATGTGGGTTCACGAAAGAATTCGTCCATCGACCTAACTACTGCATCTCAGAGAAGTGCATTAATTCCATTGATGGAATGCAGGTTTTTTCCGTCGAGGTAGGAAGCGTCTACACTACAGTGGCAGAGCTGTTGCTGCGCTGGTGGAGCGGAGATAATGGCTGAAATTGTGGCTGTCTCAGGCAGCAAAATTATGCATGGCCCCACATTAGCCCTGCAAACTTTGTTGAAGTAAACTCTGAGTGTGGTCAGCAGCAGGACTCAGCTGTTATCGGGAAACGTGTGACTCGTACATCCAAGAATTCCATTAAATGGCGGATAAACCTGCCCTCCGTAAAACTTTCCCATCCTGCCAAAATGTGGAACACCCTGGGTAGTCCCACATTCCAAGCCTTCTGAGCATTGCCTGTCAGCAGTGTAAATCCCTGTAGTGAGCAACTGTGCAGAGTCACTGGACTTTCTCCGCCCTCTCCCCAGTCGGACTCTTGGTATGTTAAACACAGCCGGTGGCAGCAGGTACTAATAACTATCTTCCAGAGAAATGTGCATTCTTATCAAGTTTCAGAGTAACAGCCGTGTTAGTCTGCATTCGCAAAAAGAAAAGGAGTACTTGTGGCACCTTAGAGACTAACCAATTTATTTGAGCATGAGCTTTCGTGAGCTACAGCTCACTTCATCGGATACATACTGTGGAAAGTATAGAAGATCTTTGTGTGTGATCTTCTATACTTTCCACAGTATGCATCTGATGAAGTGAGCTGTAGCTCACAAAAGCTTATGCTCAGCTCACTTCATCGGATGCATACTGTGGAAAGTATAGAAGATCTTTGTGTGTATAAAAAAGATCTTCTATACTTTCCACAGTATGCATCCGATGAAGTGAGCTGTAGCTCACAAAAGCTTATGCTCAAATAAATTGGTCATTCTTATCAACAACACAGGGTTCTGGAGTTTGCTGCCTGATTTCCTTCAGACTCAGGGGTCAGGCTGAACTGCTGTGCTTAGCGGAGCAGGAAAAGCTGGTCGTTGTAGTCACTTCATTCAGAATACAATCCGGGCTCGCTGTTGCCCTGCACCATGGTGCAAAGGCAATTGGTCCACAAAAAAGGGGAGGGGAAGGGAGTACCTATTTTAGGACTAGCTTTCCTTCATTCCAAGCACACAGGATCTGGCTGCCGGTCTCTACTCCTTGGAATTTGAAAGGGGGCAGGACAGAGGTAAAAACAGGCCAGTAGGGGCCTGTAAGGCATACCGGTAAGTAGTGGCTGCCGGTACCAGCCCGTGCGCAGCCGACGTTAAAGTCGCTGCCTCTTTTGTGCGCCCCTCCCACCCAGGGAGGGAGGATGCTAAAAGGGGCAGCTCCCCCAGGGCGCAGCGATCTACAGCCTTAGCAAACAGTGAGTTGGGTTTTAGCTCATGAGGTAGAGGCTCATGCACTAAGCTCCAGAGGCCCCAGGTTCGATCCTGCCCGCCGACGACCGGCGTCTGTCAGTGTTACAAGTGGGGGCTCGTCCGGGATTCCAACTGGGAAGTCTCTGAAGCTCCAGACTTGCTTCCTCAGCTAGGGGAAGTATGTAACCCACGCACCTTCTGGGTGTGGTGTTCTGTCCCATAGAATCATAAAATATCAGGGTTGGAAGGGAACTCAGGAGGTCATCTAGTCCAACCCCCTGCTCAAAGCAGGACCAACCCCAACTAAATCTAGTGGCACCGAGAGAGAGAAAATGAGTCTGCTCTACAGCCTTAGTTAACAGGCAGTTGGCTTTTAGCTCATGCAGTAGCGTCTTATGCACTAAGCTCCAGAGGCGCCATGTTCAATCCTGCCCGCTGATGACCGAGGTCTGTCAGTGTTACAGTTGCACATTATTAGAGATTTCTGTAGGCTGACCATTAAGAATGGATTGTTGAATCTATTACTTGACTTGGGGACTGATTGTAACCAGGAGGAAGGGTTTGTAGGACTGGGGCTTAATTTTAATGATTCACAATATTATCCTTGCAAATATTTCCCAGATACATAAGCAGCTTGTGTCTACCACAAGCTGGGATAACATTCCATACCTCGATCATAAGCAACTGAGCATCTCCTGTGGAAGTTAACGGATATCAACCACCATGCTGTGCTTTTAAACCCCTCCAGTAGTCAGCATGACTAACTAGGAATCCAAGCACGTTTTAAGTATTGTAACAGCAAGAGGAGACTATTTAATCATTTCTAATCAGTCAAATATTTAAAGCTGTTAAAGAATGATTAGTATGCTAGAGCAATTTCCTACTTTTTTCAGCAATTGTTAAGATATTGAGAGAATTCAGTATGAAGCTGCAGGGAGAGGGGAAAAGGAAGATGATGTAATGTTCAAATAGTAAGAAAAGTGGGTAACATTCCCCAGTGTTTATTTCCATGACTGTATTCCTTTCATCTTTGTCCCTTTTCCCTCTGGTTTGCCATGAGCACATAAATGTGTAATATTTTCTGTGTTGTATGACAGAGCGCTGCGAGAATTTGACCTTTTCAGTATTCCATAAATTAATAACCTAAATCATTCCTCATGTCAGAGTAAACAGCAAATACTATAAACAAAAAAGACTTTGCATGCAGATTCGCAGATCTGCCCCACCTGTCTCCGCCAATGAGGCATGAAGTTTACCCGTTACTTATTACATTTCCGCCTCTCCCCAGAGGACTTCCTTAATCCAAATAAAAAGTCAGTTTAATACATTGCCAGATAAAAGGGAGTTCAAGGTTATAAGCACAGCCAAGCTCCAAATGGAAGGGTGTTTGGATGTGGGGTTTGGTTCAATCTGTTATAGAAATAGGAGCCTAGTTTTGATATAAATATATATGAGCATCCAAACTTCCCTAAATGTCTAAGGCCAGATTCTCTATTGCTTTCTCTATAGTCATTTAGATCAGTACAAAATCAGTTTGAAATACTGTTAAATCAACATGGGAATGGTTTGCATTCACTTTGTACTGGTGTAAATAACTACACAAGGTGCCCGGCACTGGTGATGCAACTCTAGATTGGGGCCACCTTTAGCTACAAGTACTTTCAAGGTGTTAAAATACACTAAAATCTGACTGATAAACTGTACATGCTGGTGCATTGCTGGGTTTGGTGGGGTTTTTTGTTTTTGTTTTTTAAACCCATGGCCAATATATACTGGGTTTGGAAAAGCTATTTGAAGAGAAAATTTAAAAGATACTAAGATATTTGTAAAGCACAAGTTACTTGGTCTGTCTCCTTCTGTCCTTTAATTTGTTTTCCCTCTGCCTTCCCAATGAAAGGTCAATTACCAGCGAAATACTTTTGCACAAGGGCCAGTAATAATTTCATTTCCGTCCACCCATTTTAATTTTCCTAAGAAAGCATGGATAGAACCTTTGGCAGGAGGAGAGCTTTTTTCCCAAATATTACTTCCGACAGGATTTTCTTTTCCCATTTTTCTGTGGACCTGTCTTCACATATTACTTCGGATCACGATTTTGTTATATATCATAATCTAAGCAAGGTTGGGCCAGTTATTGGACATGGGAAATCAAGGGGATCCGCAGGCATTGCAGGAAGTAGCATTAACGATTCACTGGATGGTGCTATAGAGTCAGCACTGAAGCGGTGCCCTCTTGTGATGCCAACAGACTTTCCGATAAGAGGTGAATCTCAGGCCTTTGCTACTGGAACAGTTTCTAGAAGAGCTGGTTAACCCTGGCCAAACACCAGCTTGAAATTCTCCCCATGCTTGGAAGAGTTATTTTTCATTTCTTCTTTGGAAAATTATTCTGTTTGCCAAAAATGGCTGCCACTTGAGTGATGGGTTTGTGTGTAACCCACATATATAAAGGGCCTTATGCTCCCCTTCAGAAACTGTTACAGAGGGCTCAGGACTGTTGGGGTTCCGGCTCACTACTCTCTACAGAACCAACCCCCTTCAATCCCATATAAATGCCACATAGTCATCCTTCCCGTACATGGAGATGCCCTGCACTGAGTGGAACCCCGAAATGAGGGTAGGGGGAATCCATTTAATTAATTTTCCCTCAGATCACACACAGGGTCCACTGGGCCAAATTCTCAGATGGAATAAGTTGGCGCTGCACCACTGAAAACAATTACTTCTTCCGTGGAGCTACCCCAGCTGACAGTGTGGCTCGTTATCTCCTATGGTGTGGCAAGGGTTACATAATGTCCGTTTGGGAGCTACAAGTACCACTTTGGCTGGAGGCATGACGTACCTCTGAGGTACTCAAGGGGTCAATGATGATTGGGATCACTTACCTACCTTTTGGCTAGGTCTCACAAGTTATCATGTTGAGGGCTCATTCCATACAAAAGCCACCAATTTTAGGAAAGGTCATCTTTCTTCTCTTCAACCTCTTCCTTCCCCCAACAAAACCCAAGACTGTTTTGTAGGAATATAGTGTATCTTAATAAACAAAGGGAATTGCTGAGCTTTTCTAGCAAGACATTGTTGTGATAACTGGGCCTATAAATTTACCTGAATTGTAAGCTCAACTGTAAAAAGTGACAGGTTTCAGAGTAGCAGCCGTGTTAGTCTGTATTCGCAAAAAGAAAAGGAGTACTTGTGGCACCTTAGAGACTAACCAATTTATTTGAGCATAAGCTTTCGTGAGCTCATGAAAGCTTATGCTCAAATAAATTGGTTAGTCTCTAAGGTGCCACTAGTACTCCTTTTCTTTTTGTAAAAAGTGAGTGTAAGGTCGTAAGACATAACAACCTATAACAACAAATGTTGACGGGAAAAGGTGCAAAAATGAGACAAAGACTGAAGTAGTCCAAACAAAGAGGCCTACTGAGGTAACCCAAGGACTGTGTTAAGATTGTGCTTGGTAAACAAGAAAAGTGTGGAACTGGAAATCAGTTAACCAAAACTGGTGTTAAACTAGCCTAACTGGTGGACAAAATAATGAGGATGGGCTATTCCACCTACCTCTCCCTGAGAGAAAAATTGAATACCGGAGTGAGTTTCACCATCATGGCTACCACCTCATCTCAGTTAACCTTCTCTTTTCTCCCAAAAGAACAGTTATTGTCTTTGATACCATCTCAGACACTGTCAAACAGTTATTTCCTCCTAAAATTTCTCTCTAGCTAAAGGGACAATGAACTAGGGCTGTTGTTAAAACAAGAACCTTACTACTTTACATTTCAAATACTTTAACTGTTTCTCCTTTTCCGTATCTTTAATAAAAAGTTGAAAAGGATTTTTAATGGTGGGTTTGCCATGGTATTAAAGAGGCTGAGCTCCCTGTATTCCCAACCCCAAATCTTGTTTAAAACTGTTTAATGTTGGACAGTGACTAGATTATATTAACACCTTTAGCCCATACATTCCACCTAAATTGATACACCACCACCAGATGTAGGCAATTAAAACAATCTCTTATTTATCCGGATGTTAAACTGGATTGTTGTGGAAAATATCACTTGCCTTGAACATCTTGATTTATGATCGGATTCTTATCCTGCTTAGAGAATTCATTAAGCCAGACAATATTTACTGTGGGTGCATTCTAAATGAGAGAGGTCTTGCAGGAGCACTGACTACACTGCTTGGGATTTTTATGAAAATGCAGATGCTGATCAGGATACCAGATTAATTAGCAGTTGTTTATGTGCTGGTTCTCTCAGCCATATTTCAACACACGGAACTGACTAATAAAATCCCATCGCAAACACTTTGCCTTGTACCTACTTGACTCATGATTGCAAAAATCAATAGCAATTTTAATTAGCAGAGAAATGTAGGTGCTGAATTATTTAGCTTGTGTTTACATTACCATGTATTCATCATCCAGTTTTGATGGGCTTTGCATTAACAGGCCTCCTTCCACTGTAGTCTTGGACTGAGCTGCATAAATCTGGGAATGCCACCAGCCATGGAAGGTGAAATCCCGGCTCCACTGAAGTCAGTGGCAGAATCCCATTGACTTCAATGGGGCCAGGATTTCATCTGAAGAAATTATCCTGCCATGAGCTCCAGATAGGCTGATTCCTGGCACTTGCACAGAACCCCAAGGAAGTCAAAGGGGCTCGGGTCCATGCCTGTAGAGCTTCCTGAAGGATCAGGGCCTAAAATTGCCCTTCTCACTGTCCCCCTTCTTGGCATTTAAGATCAACTTGCAGGCTCCAGAAGTTGGTCCCAGAAGTTAACACTCAGGGATGGTTGGGAGGGCTTTCTGAGCGTAGTACTGCTGCCTATAGACATGGATTTTGTTCTTCCTCTGCCAGTGCCTATGTCTACCAAGATTGAGAGCGATGTGTGAGATGGCTGGGGTTTCACTTTTGTCCGATTATTGTTCTGCTTGTTTTTTTTTACCCAGTGTGATATAATTCCTGACAACATTAGTGGTTTTTAATTGCACCCATTGTGTGTGTGTGTGTGTGTGTTTGTGTAATTGATGAGCTTGAATCTGGAACACTGTACAGTACATAAGCACCTAAGTGCTCTGGCAAGAATGGCTTGCCAAATGCAATCACAATGGAGTTCTCAGACTGCAACAATTACCCCAGGCAGCAACACCCACAGACAATGAAACATTTGGATTCTTTCAAGGGCATCAAGACTGATGAGGAAAATCATATTGTTTGGTTCTTTTGAGGCTGTGCTTAATTCTCTTGGCTGCTGTTGTTTTGGAGGTTCTGCTATATCATCAGAAAAATAATGCATATTTATTTTCTCTTGCATATTTATTTTCTGCAACTAACTTCTAAGTTCAAGTCAAGCAGCAGTTAATACGAACGGTTCATGTACACTGCAAGGGCCAACCTGGGATCTTAAAAATCATTATTACAATCGCAGCATTAATGGTCCAGCAGAACAGTACAGAATGTTGCCCCTTCCCCCCAAAAGGATGCATAGGCAGCTCAAATTTCATTACCTTTATTGCGGTCATTGGGCCCAAACTCTGCTGCAGGGAGCAAAGGCTGCAATCATAGGCTACACTCCTTGCTGTACTGAGGTTGAGGGATCTTTACCCTCAACTGGCCAGGCTATCTACCTTAGCAGTTTCCCAAGCATCTCTTCCCATGGTAGCTACCTTATCTGCAATGCTCGGCTGCACGTGCTACAGGGAACGGGTAGCAGAGAATTCTCTGCTTCCTTTCCATGTGGATTTTTGTGCTGTGCATGGACCCATTGGCCCTGGCCATCCCATACCCTTTCTATATATTTCAGTCGCTGAGCAGCGTGTTGTGGACCTGGGTATATAAGGCAGCTTAAGTCAACCTAACTCTGTATGTGTCTACACTACAGTGTTGCTCCCGCCACTGTAAGTCCCCACTACATAGACTTAATAACTCCACCTCCACGAGAGGCATAGCGCTTAGGTTGATGTAGTTAGGGTGACACAATGTCTGTGTAGACATTGCGTTGCTTATGTTGTCTGTCAGCTCGGTGCGGAGCTCACAGCTGGAGCTCTGCTGCCTGGTGTTGACAGCCCCCAGCCCCGTCCCCCCTGCACTACCCTAGTTAAGTCTGTGCCACCACCAGCAGAAGGATGGTAGTGTGGACACGAAAACCTGCAGTAATGACTGTAGTGGCTGTACGTCGACTGAGCATAGGTTGACTTAATCGTGTAGTGTAGATAAGGCCTCAGAAAATGCTACTTATGCTGACAGGAGGGGTTCTCCAGTCAGTGTAGGTAATTCACTTCCCTGAGAGATGGTAGCTAGGTCCATGGGAGAATTCTCCTATGGACCTAGCACTGTCTACACGGGAGGTTAGGACGTGGATTTTTCACACCCCTGAGTGACATAGCTATCCTGACTGAATTTCCTAGTGTAGACCAGGCCTAAGAAAGGGGACATTTTCCCCACCCTGAATACCCATGAGTCACCGTGCCAAGAGAGAAAAAACCCAATATTTTAAAAGCACCTCTAAACTTTAAATCCCTTAACTCAAGGTAGGCTCCAAAACTTGATGTAGTAGATTCCAGCATATAAAAAAATCTTTCTTTCAATTTGCTCTATAATATTACTGAATTATTAATGACAGGTTTCAGAGTAACAGCCGTGTTAGTCTGTATTCGCAAAAGAAAAGGAGTACTTGTGGCACCTTAGAGACTAACCAATTTATTTGAGCATAAGCTTTCGTGAGGTGAGCTGTAGCTCACGAAAGCTTATGCTTGAATTATTAATCTGATTATATTTATTTTATCATAACTTTCCTATCTCAGTTACTGCAATTGCTGCTTTGGTATCATCCTCACGTATTGGAAGAAACAGATACTATTTAAGAACCTTGGCAAACATTTTCCAGTTTGCTGTGATAAATGACTTGTCTCAGGGGAGATCAAGATATCAAACTTCAAAGACTTAGACCTTACTCTGAACAATTCATCAGGAATTTTCATCAACATACTTAAGTTTACTGCAGGACAAAATCCAAAATTCAAAGATGTTCTGAAAACCTTTAAAAAAACCCTTCAAAGTTCACTTTTGCTGAAATTCAGAACGAAATAATTGATATTAGGAAGAAGGGTTTGAAAAATATTGTTGAAGATATTCAGAAAAATGTTGATTGGGGTCACATTTCAGGCAGAAGAACTTGACAAGGGATGCTGTGAATATATGTTTTACGCTACTCTGTTCACGGCAAAGGCAAGGAGTCTTAGTGGAGTAGCCCAATTGCACGGTCTCACTGCTGAAGCTAAAACACAATAAATTTTGAAAGACTTTCACTAACTGGGTCTTGACCCTCAAAATATTTCATAATCTTGCTTTGATTGTGCCAAAATGATGTCAAGGTGCAAAGGAGGTATAATTTACTACAGAAATTAAACAAGCAAATACCTTGCACGCACTACTTGAATCACCAGTTACATCCAGTGGTTACTCAAGTGTTTGAGAAATTCTCAAATTGTAAGTGTATACACTTTTTTTTCAGGCATGAATTGAGTGTGCTGTGCAATGCCAGCACCTGCAAGGGTCTTATAGAAATAAGAGGGTTTGGTCACCTGGAAACCATGGAAATAATCAGCAATTTGGAAGAGATTCAGGCTATTCTGTCAAACTTTGCAAATGGACATGGCGACCTATCCATTGAAGCAAAAGGGCTGTTGGAAGTTATGGAATCATCCAAATTTTTGTTCTTAGCTCAGGTTATGAGAATGTTTTTGAAAGATTTTGCTCGTGTGAAAAGTTAGCTTCAAAAGGAACTAATGCACTTTGCTAAAGGAGTTGAATTGATTACTGTTGCCTGAGAAGAACTTCAACAAAAGAGACATTTGAAGATTTTTTCCGTCAGATTTCATCCAAGCACCTGTATTGAAAGATGCATGGGATGAAGCCTTGGTATTAAGATGTGCCTCCAAAAAAGCTAAGGTATTGTCCCCAAAATTTCAAGATTCCATAGTCAGTGAGCACTTAACCAGGATTCCGAAGTGTAAATGAGCATCAGTGGTCCCAGATTTATCATGAATTGATGGATGAAACCAGTCGTGAATTGCAAGGGAGATTTTCTGAGAAGAATTCCAAGTTATACAAAAGTTTGTCAGCAACCTATTCCACCAGCTCTTCAGACTTCTTGAAACTGGAATCACTGTGTGCTTTGATTAACTGACTTGTTTGGACTAGATATTGAGAAGGTGAAAGTTGAAATGGCTGTATTTAAACCACTGATAGAGAAGAAAAATTGCAAAGAATTTGCAGAAGTTCTAGGTGCTGCTAAGGAATTAAAGGAGGCTTTCCCGTGTATTTTTGCAATACCTATAGTGGCCTTGTTTGGAGCAACAACTGCAGGTTGTGAGAATCCAGATTCTTGTTTGAAAAGAATTTTATCACACCACAAGATGAGCATGACCAATGAAAGAAACAGAAACCTAATTCTTCTGACCTTTGAAAGTGATTTGACTTGAAAACTGAACCTGGATGTCCTTGTGGAGGAATTCAGATGCCACTATCCAAGAAGACTTCACCTTCAGTTTCATGAACAGTCTTTACGTTACACAGCACTTACATGTTAAGATCTATACTCATATATTTCTGAATCTTTGAATTTTTATTTCATAAAAATAAAGTAAAATAATAAAGGCTTCTGAAAGACTGCATTTTTCACTAAGTGCATGAATTTCTGAAGGAAAGGACAACTGCCTTTCTTATCATGGAGTGTTCCTCCCACCCCTGATGCCAATGTCATAGCTATGGGGCTGATATGAAATCAGTGCAACTAACTGCTATCTACTCTACATGTATGAGATATGAATGATCACACTTACCCACACCCCTACCTGATATGGATTCCTGTCAATCCCCCTTCCTCTAAAGGCAAAGCTGGCATACCTTGTGATTAGACCTGTGTGGAGAATGAAAGTTTTGTTTCATGAAGGATTCTGAGATTTCAAAATTTGGTGTCACTCTGAGAAATAGGAACAAAACCTCAGTTTTGAAATTCTCCAAAAGATAATTTTATGTTGTTTTCGTTAGGGTCCCAAACATTTTTGTTTTGACCATCAGAATGTTGGTTTTTATTTTTATTTTGACTGTACAATTTTGTATTATGCTATGGAATACATTAAAAAGATCCAAACAGAAAGTCATTTCAAATGAAAAATCGAAACTCCTTCTTCTGAAAATGTCACAATGGGACCTTTCAACATTATTGGAATGCCACCCAGTCCTGGGTTTTTTCCCCCAACGAAATTCCAGCCAAATTGACCAGATTTCAACAGACTCACATATTCCAACAGAATGTGTGTTCCTGTTTAAGTTTCTACAAACCAGCTCTATTTGTAATGATTATAAAACAAGAAGAGGCATCCGCTAACTGAAAACTTTAATTTATTCCCCACATCGAGCATTTTTATGCAAATATTGCTTATTTTCAGGCTCAGAGTTTGATGTGACAAAGCCATGAGCTATCTCTTTTTTAAATGATGAGATTGATTAGTATTTTTAAAAATTCATTTGTCAGAAAATGGTAATTTTTGTTTGAAATTTGTATTTGTTTGTGTGAAAACACCACAAGAGGAAATTTGCCAATTTGCCCCTAGATTCATTTGCCCTGACACAATCCAAAAAAACATAAGCAAAATACGAATGTATTCTGGATGTAAAATGTGTTATGGTGTTTGTGACACCAAAAGCTGCCTCATTAGAGATGGCGAGACACTAGCTCAGTCACAAGTAACTTCACTGAACCATGACACTAGAGTTTAAGTTAGAATCTGATCATGTAAAGCACTGGGGGCCCTCCACTCTCACTGAAATCAGCAATGAAGGACATTGAGCAACTCAGAGGACCCTAAAATTAGACACAAATTTTATAGTGATACTGGAAGAGCAAATTTCAACTGCTACAGTTTTGAAAATGAATGGATACATTAGAACACTTTGCATCTACATAATCTGCCATCCAAGGATCTAAAAGCACTTTACAACCACTCTTGAATTGCCCATATGAGGTATTTAATATCCCCATTTTATTGTTGAAGAAATGGAGCCACAGAAAAGTTAAGTGACCCACCCAAGACCACATAAGAAGTCTGTGTCAGAGTTGAGGACAAAACCCAGATCCCCTGAATCCAATCCACAAGGGTTATTATTCATGGGTCTCTATGGCAGCAAGGTATGTTAAGTAGAGCTGGGAGGGAAACACTTTTCCTGTCCTATGAAAATTTGAGATTTTGATTTTTTTTTTTCATCCCAAACTGGGATGAAAAGTTAAAATCTCAAATTTTCACAGACCAGAAATAAAAAAAACTTTTGATTCAGGTCTATTGAAACATTTCATTACAATCCTTCCCAAAAGGTTTTGTTTTGATTAACTTTTTTTTTCATTTTTGTTAACTAACTTACATTTCAAAACAAAGTTGTTTCAAACAAACAAAAATAAAGGGAACTTTATTTGGAAAATGTAAATATGGGTCCTTTCAACAACTTTGAAATCTTTCAAAAAAAAAAAATCGAAAAGAGAAATTGATCAAAATGAATTCCCACAAGAAGTTTCAGTTTTGATAAATTGGCATTTTCTGATTAAGTTTTAAGGAATGTTCTGAAAGAGGAAAGGGATGGGGTTCCCGGACCAAGCAGAGGCAAATCTGAAGATCAAAGAGGAAACTAGGGCAAGATTGTGAGACACACTGGGGCACTCACAAGTCTTGGGAGAAGCATGAACAAGACAGGACATTGGAGGAATTGAGAGCTGAGATGTAGTTAGTATGAGTTGTACAAGACCTTGGAGGCAATGATGCAAGATTCTTGTACAGCTCATATATTTTAGCTACTAGGTAATTAAGTGGAAGATGAAGAGGATCTGGGTCCTGGTGGAGAAAGCTGTGTTTGAATGTACAGTCATAGCTGGTTATGATCTCATTTTAAATATTGCAGTCTTTGCTTTGGCTGCTTGAAACATAATTAAATGTTCCTAGAGTTGCAGCTGCGTTTGAGACATCATTGAAAACAAGATGCTACATCTCAAGGATTTCTCAACATTCATGTACTGGTAAATTAAACTTTTCAATTGCTTTTTTCTTGCTTGTCAACTTTTTATGCTGGAATTTTCACTAAATAAGGTGCCTATATGCATCACCCTTCAGTTAGCTTTAAGTAGATGTAGATGCTGCAGTATTATTTCCCTTTTAAGGGACTTGCTGGTTTAGCATCTCCACAGGCATAGAAGGAATTAAAATAGTGTTCCTTACTGCAGAAATGATTAATGGCAAAGTCTGGGGATTGTGTTTGTGTGTTGGAGCTGCAGTAGCATTGTGTTTACTGCAGCTAATGCTGATGAAGCATCTTCAATGCACCTTCACAGCTTTTGGAGGTCCTTGGTGAACATACAAGCAACTGCCATGAATATGGAAGCTGCAAGCACGAACAGATCAGAGAACAGATTTTGTGGTCTATTAAAGTTCTGTGCTTTGAAGACCAAAGGAAAGTAACTAAGCAGAGCAAATAGCCGTTTTTGAGACCTGCTGATGTGCCATGGGCAGCTGTGGAGTACGTTTCATTTCAAAACAAATGAACCTGGTTAGCATATTGCACCATTGCTCTGTACATATAGAGAATCGGAACTGATCAACTGGGCAACAGGCCCCGTCCTGCTAAATAGGGCAAAGGGGTATATCTACTTATATGCTCTTCCTCCCCCATTGCTGGAGTATCCTGCACAGCTGGGAATCTTGTACACTTTACGGGTAAGAGACTGCCCTTTTTGAGTGGGAGAACCTGCCAGGGCAGTGCTCTCTTCCTATATTCCTGATCCTTCTGCGGCTGGCTCACAACTTTGCCAAGCTACCACAGAGTGAAAGCTGACCAGAGTCTTGGCATTTTGCACTGCTACTATTCAGAACCCTGTTGGCAACTTTAAGTGATTCAAAAATAAGTCACTTTTGCTCTGCGATAGCCAGAAGCTTTCTGGGGGAGGTAGAGAAGGAGAGCACCACCTCATACCCCATCACAGTTAGGAGGGCAGTGGGGAGAGCGACAGCTAGAAGCCAGAGGGGGGTTGAAGATGTACACCAAATTTATAAGGCATTTATTAGGTCTGGCTACTAGAATCCAGGGACAAGCATCCTAGTAGGGAGATTCCAGCAGTGCTTCTTACCTGAGCATTGTCCCTGGACAGTGGAACTCCACCCACTGTTCGATATGTGTCTTTTGCTTTTAGTCCTCTGAATTGGTGGATGTGTACTTCTCCAGGCAGCTGCATGCTGCCTCCCATGTGCACTAGTGCTGGCTGACTTACTGTTATGTTGTCTAATGGTTTCCCAGTGCTAGTGGTACCTACAAGCAACATTGACGTATGCTGTCTAATCCAGAAAGGAAGAAGCTGAAGTCGGGCTAAAGTGTTAGAAACCAAGGCAAAAGAAATGAGATTTGAAGAGGGATTTTGACGGAGAAGAGTGACAGCTCTTAGCTGAAACCTGAAATTAATCCCCCTGGGCTCTTCTTCCATGCTAAGAAAGGAAAGGTTTGGGTTAGTTTAGCTGAATCACAGCTACTCAACTCGGCTTTGCTAGTTTTGTCACCTGCTGTGCTCAAGATGTGGCAGTTTTGTCCTCTGCAAGGTAACCTCCCGCTCTATATGGACTCATTCATAATGCTCCTTAGGTGCTTGGCTAAATAACAGCTTGGCTAAAATGCTCTGCAGAGTTATCAGCATCTGTGAGCCAGGGCGTGGTGCACAGGTGTACCCTTTGGAATTTGTGAGACATTCCATATTCACAGTGACAGTAATTATTATAATCAGTCTTTTCTGTAACAGGCTTAGGAGCCCACTTGTTTCAGGGCTTGATTTATCTGCGGAACATGACATAAATTAGCTAGCAGCTGGACTGAAAAACCACCCACAGATGTTTCCTAGTAAGAGCTTGAGTAAGTCCACCCACTGTGAGTACATTTAGTCCTCCCAAGATGGGCAGGTGTATAATTCGGTACATTTTTCAATTCAGTCTTTAGAGAAATAAGAAATGAACTATCCACATTTAATTAGAAGAAACAGGGTCCCTTTATAAAAATGCCACCACCGGCGCTATCAAGGGCTGGACACACAGCAAGATCATGCCAGTAGAAAACAGCAAGTCTTCCTTTGTACCAAAACTAGTTACAGGTTCTCAGCTCAGGGAGTAATAAAGTAGTTTTCCTTAACACATTTAGTCACATAATTCAGTCTGCCTGGATACTAGGGCCAGAGGCAATGGCTTAACAGTCTGAGAAACCAATTTGAAATACTTGGGCTTGTTGGAAACCCAAGCTCAACTTCAGTTTACCTTTTATCAGTATTAGTTCTACTCATTCAGAGGAAGTGTGAGAATTATCACAAGGGGTCAAAGGGCAGAGGCAGTAGTGGGAGCTTCCTGCATCTAGTAATAGACTTTCCTACTTCTACTTTTCCCCTCTTTCTTCCCGTTTTCCCACTTCATACAATTGAATGAAGGTCTAGTTCCCTTCCCCCCCTGCCATTTTTTGCAATTGCCATTCTGTAACTTTTAAACATTTCTCCAACTTTGGAAAAGTTAGAGTAGAACAAGGGGGACAAGAGGAACCCTAGAAATCATCCATTCAATTAAATTCAGTGGAAAACCCCCTACGATTCATAATTTAACTTTTGTGTTGTCAAACAAAAACACAATGCACATTTCAATTTTCAATGAAATGACATGACAATGCATGTGTTGAGTTGAAATTTCCCATAAAGAAAAACCAGTGAAAAGAAAACTATATTTTCCTGTCAAAAAAAAGCCATCTTGGATGAACCATTTTTTTGACTGGGATATTTTTTGACCACCTCTCATACAGATGTGGAGGTTTATATAACTCACCAGGGTAACAGTTGCTCCTCAAGCCTCAGAATGTCCATGGTTCCAATGCCAAGAACTCTTCTGATATTGGAGGCTCAAGCTAAAAATCTGCCTCTCATGGAGGTGGGGGCAGTGCTGATTTTGTTCCCCTCTGGAGTACTTCCATGATGGGGCTTGTCAGAGACTTGGACATGGGCAGTTATGTCAGTAGCTGGAGCAGGAATAAAGGTGCTCAGGGTCAGAGGCCAGATCCCAGAGCCAAGGGTCAGAGCCGACAGTCAGAGCCAGGTTACCTGGAGTAAGTGAGGCAGGGGCCAAAGCAGGAGCAGGGCTGGGTCTGAGGCTGGAACAAGGCTAGGAACACGCCAGCATAAGGGCTATCACAGCCATGGGCAAATGCTTTGAATAGCCACCAAGCTGCTGCTGTTGAGCGTAAGAGCTGCTTTGCTGACTTTTCCCATTAGTCAGGTGCTGTAGCAGCTAATCAGATGGCCTACTGCAGGCCAGCTGCACTGGTTAGGATGCCCTGAGACTGGCTCTGCTGCAGGCCCCCATTCCTGATAGGGCTGCTGGTGGGTTGATACATTTATTTGTATTGCAGCAGAGCTGCAGTCATGGACCAGGACCCTACTGTGCTAGGCACTATACAGCCAGAACAAAACACCTGTCCTGGTCCCAAAGAGCTGACGGTGGAAGTATAAGTTGAGGGACCAGGTGGATAGGCAGACAAATGGAGGAGCACAAAGTAACAAGGAGACAATACTGCTTAACATGGTAGGCTATTGTCTCAGCACACCAGCAGCATACCTGTGGTGGAGTTTTTAGTGAGCATTACAGCAGAGGAGAGTTGTAAGGAGGGATATAACTTTGTGGATGTTTACAGGGAGTTCCACTTGTGCATGAGGGGCAACCTGGGAGACAGCATGAAGGTACTTGTAGAGTCTGATCCTACAATATAACTAAGTTCTTTAGGGCAGGGATTGATTCTTACCATATGTTTGCATAGTGCCCAGCACAACCAGTCCCTTATCCTGATGCCATAATGGATAATTGAGTCAAATGAGCACAACAAGATGCCAGATCCCTTACCTGGAGAAAATCAGCATTTCTCCATTGAAGTCAATAAATCTGCACCCATATAAACAATCTGAGGATCTGGCCCATTGCCATTAGTCTTAGTTCAGCTTTCCCTCTTAGTCATTTTGTTCTTGCTTCAAAGAACTGTGCTTTCCAAACAACCCCTGGTGTTTCAGTTTTAATCACTATGATTTACTCATGTAGCTGACAGGCTGTGAAGCTGATTTCTGAGCCATAGAGTAATGTACAATGGTAGTTAGTCACAGGGCAACACAAATACATAGTACTGAATTGCAAACACTTCTTTGACAAGGAAATATACTGCAGTCACTTTCCCATGAAAAAGGATGGTGCATATGGTGTTAGCAAAACATCTGAACTCATCTAAATGTTTTCTAAGCAAGGCTGTGTCGATACAAAATGGGATCTCCTCTGAAAGTCTGGCTAACACATGGCCATTGGATCTCATCCAGAATTCTTATAGCTACAGACCAGGGGTGATGGATTCTTCCTAAAAGTGGGTGGGTGGCAGGAGGCCCCTCCCCGTCCATGGCCCCGCCCCATCTATCCTCTTCCCCAAGGCCCCGCCTCCTGGCCAAGCCAGAAGTCAGAGTAGGGCCATGGATCCTGGGCCCCTCCACCTGCCTGTGATGGGGGGGCCTCAAGAGCAGCCTCCAGCCCATGTCCCCGCCTTCCTGGGCCCCCCAACCAGCGCAGGTGGAAGGTCCGTGATTCCCCACAGCTGCCCGGGTTCCCCAGGCCACTCTTACCCGGGCCACACTCCAGCTTCCAGCCTGGCCAGGGGGCAGGGGCTCAGCGGGGGAAGAGGAGGGGCAGGGAGCCAGGTCCGTGGCAAAAAGTGGACGGGCCATGGCCTCTTGGCCACCCCTATTCTGACGCCCCTGCTGCAGACCCCATAAGCACTTCCCATGGCTGAGTTAGCTGTACACTTTGACATGATTGCAGGACAATATGTTCTAAAGGCTGTCAGCCCTATTCCAGTTCTCACCCCTTTTTCTTGATAGTGAATATCCCTGCCCTTCAAAAATCAAACTAAATATTCCGGAAAAAACATTTGCTATATTTCTCAAGCTAAAGTCAAAACCAGCTAGTCAAGATTAGTTGTCTATGCGGAATGGGAATGGGTTGCTTCAAAGTCTCTCTCTTTAGTCTTCTGTGTTAGAAGATTTGCTCACTCACTTGTGATGGGGTCTGTTTCAAACACCAGGAATAAAAATCAGCTCCACTTTTTGAAGTACTGTGGGAAATGGCACAGAAATTTCTGGAGTGTATTGAAGAAGGACCAGGTGGCTGAATGCTGACTCATGCTATGAAAAAGTGGAAAGAAACTCGCCACCCGGAGTTTATTTCAACATGAATTCTCCCAGCATTTCTCACTTCACATGTTCAAAGCATGTTAGTGAGCTAGGGAGGAGACATTGTTTCTCTCAGACCAAGCAAAGCATCACCACCAACTATAACAGGCTCTGCAAGAACAAAGAAGAGATGAACAGGTGGTTAAGCTACATGACAAGGGAGTAGTGTAAGGACTGTATTCTTGGCTGTGCTGTAGATTTCCAATGTGACTTTGGGGACAAATCATTTAAATTTCTTTGTGCCTCAGTTTCCTCCTCTGTAAAATGGAATAATGCCTACCTGTCATAAGGCTAAATTAGTCAATGTCTGTAAAGTGCTTTGAGATCTTGGTTTGGAAGTGCTGGCTGCCATAGGAGAGCAAAGTGTTATTAATATACAATGAATGTTCCAAGAAAGCAAGCCCATAAAGCAGTTTGTATTGTATCAACAGTAATTACCAGTTTGTTGTTTCACACTGTTTTCCAGACACCCTCGAACAATGGAAGGCTGGGTGGTACTTTCTCTTTTGCAATACGAACACTGATACATAATAGGACTATAAAGATGATAAATAGTCCATTGTAATCGGCAGCTGAGCAGATAAAATCGAGGCTGTCTCACCAGTAATGTACTCTGATACCGCAGACCATTGATTCATTTCACATCCCATTTATAGTCCAGCTACAACACAATGCATTTTATTTTCACCCCATGAATACTGCATCTCAAATAACAATTTATCTCCAGCACAATCCTCTGGTTACTTTTACATGCCACATCTTATTGGGACGTTAGTAGGAGCACAGAAAATGCTCAGCAACATATAAAAAAATGCAAACAAGTTGAACGTTTAATTGTGGTTAGAGCTGTTCCAAATGGCTCTGTGGTTACTGAAATGACTGAACAGTCATGTTTCCTATGGCTGCCTGGTTAACTGGTTAATCGTGCATAACCGACAGGGTTCCGTTGCCTTTAGTAATGGGGAGTCGCAGGAAGATAAAATGACCATTCTGCTGTTAGTACAGCTATACAGACGAGTGCCTGATGCAGAAGAGCGGCCAATATTTCATTTACTGGCTGCAGCTCCTTAAGTCACATGCTTTGAGGTGCAATGTGAGTCTGCAAGACTGGCCTGTTATTGACAACCAGCACTTGATTTAGAAACAAGTTGTCTCACTTACTCTACCAGGCTGGTTCAAGCTACGAGTCACCTGCTCTGGCACTCAATCGACTGCCTGGCTGGAGGGCACAAGATTCACAGCCCGATCCTGCGTGCGCTGTAGTCAGTGAGAGTTTTGCCTTTCACTGTCACAGAAGCAGGATCAGATAATAAGCATCTAGTCTCTTTCGGCCACAATCCAGCCTCAGCTCCTATGCCACAGCAAGTACCCTTTTCAAATACGTTGCTTCTGAAAGGAGTTGGAGAGATAGCACTGGAACTGGCAGTTCTCTGTATCCACAGAACAGATACAGCACGGGCAGAAGAGGGGCCATCCAGTTCCTAAGATCTACCATTTGGGCTGCCAAAGAGGGTGCCAATTTGCTACCATTTCTGGGGGGTTGGGCGGGGGGAGGTTATGGATGTCGAAAGATGTCCCATATGGATTGACATTTTAGGATTCTCACCCGACATAGAGACATTGTCTGGGATTTCGCAGTACCCCACTGGACTCTGGATTGACTCAGATGGCAGGCAGGTTCCACTATTATAGGGTATGGATACTTACCCACATGGCTTTTGGGGAAAAGGGGAGTGGATCTACCTTTCCAAGCCACAAAGCAGCAAGAGCGGGGGAATGGGATAGTTGTCTTCCCTTCTGAAAATCTGGAGAGAGAAGGTGAACAGCCAGGCATCAGACCTCCCAAAAGTGGCCTGTTAGAAGAGAGGTTAGCCCATCCCAGCTGTCATTGTAGGGAGGAAGGAGGTTCCAGCACCAGCTGGATTCATTGCTCTCATAGCCATTGGGGAAGGTGTTTCTTCTCTCTCCTTCCTCTGGAATTCAGAAGACTAGGGAGAGCCGAGGCTGTGGATTAAATATAGCCTAGGTGAGGCAGATAGAGGAATGCCAATAGCCAATTTTGCCTAAGCACAAAGGGAGTATTATTTAAGCTAGGGATGGAAAAGAACACAAGGTCATCACAGCCATGCCTAGCCAATGCAAGATCATTCCCTACAGCATGTAAGGGGCCTGTTAGAAGAGGGGTTAGCCCATACCACCTGTCATCGTCGGGGGGTAAGGAAGTTCCAGCCCAGCTGGATTCAATGCTCTCATAGCCATTGGGGAAGGCGTTTCTTCTCTCCCCTTCCTCTGGAATTCAGAAGAATAGGGAGAGCCGAGGCTGTGGATTAAATATAGCCTAGGTGAGGCAGATGGAGGAATGCCAATAGCCAATTTTGCCTAAGCACAAAGGGAGTATTATTTAAGCTAGGGATGGAAAAGAACACAAAGTCATCACAGCCATGCCTAGCCAATGCAAGATCATTTCCTACAGCATGTAAGCCAATTCAGTTCTCAAAGTAATGGGGCTCCCATCATCACCCATGGGAGATCGTTCCATAGCATTATAGGTCATTTATGCAAAATGCAGTTTGCTGGAAGCCTCCCTGAGAAGGAACATAACATGGCAATAATCAGTGACATGGGGAAGAGGAAATTGTGCAACCTCTAAAATGTCCCTTGCCATTGCTTAATGTTCTGGAATGAGGTCACTTAATGGATGAATCTCTGTATTTTCATATGAAGAACAATGCCATACAAAGATAGACTAGGTCCGAAATTGGTTTCCCATTGGTACAGAATGTGTTTCTTCTGCAAATCAGAAGTTGTGTGTGTGTAAACTTTTAAACTCTTTGAGGCAGGGACTGTCATTCCTTCTATGTTTGTATAGGATTTAGCATAACGGGGACCTGATCTGGTTATGGCCTCCATGTGCTAACATAATATAAATATTAAATAATAATAATATCAATACTAAAGATCAGTTGCCACCTGCCAGCTAAGAAGTATGGCTCAGGATTATGGATACTCACTGTTTGTAATTTATATTAATCCTGTCCCTGCTGAAGGCGGTAGGAGTTCTGCCATTGTCTTCAATAAAGTTAGGATTTCACCCAGAGAGTTCAGAGAAGGGAAAAACCTATTGGTGTAGATCTTCAATGGGCACTCTCCACTTGTGCATGGACTAAACTGCGTGTACACATTTCCATGTACAATTGTAGAGATACAGACACCAGGATGTGCACCAGCCCCTTCATGCAACCTTTAAATAGTAACAATGGTGTGCAAAGCTCAACTACGATTTCTGTCTGCACTTGCAGTTAATTTGCACATGGGTTCAGCTGCACCCACTAGTGACATATGCTGTCAGAAGTAGGTACATTTCTTAGCATACACAACGTTTTTGTGACTTACCCAAAGTCACATAGCAACTCCTGACTCCCAGTCCTTTGCTTTTTGCCACAAGACCATTCTTTCCATCTGTAGAAACCCTCTAACAGCTGGATCTTGATTCCATCATTTTATTGTTTGCTTGTAATTCCTAAGTAGTCTCTCAGTTAACCACTAGAGTTAGTTGCTGAACATATATATTAAAGAAATGTAGAGCATTTATACATAATTCAGAAAAAATGCTTTGGAAAATAAGATTGCTGTCAAAATGAAGCCTGATGACAAGTAATAGGACTTCAGTGAGCTGTAATTTTGATCTTTCATAATTCTTGAGACATCCTGCCTACCCTTTCTCTTTGGGTTTTCAAATATTCATGAGTTGGCCCTGTGGAAAAAAAAGTCTGAATTTTGATTAAAAGGAATAAGAAATATTTAAAATACCCTTTGTCCCTGTCTATTTTCATAGAAACATACGTATGTAGGACTGGAAGGTACCTTGAGAGGTCATCTAGTCCAACCCACCGCGCTGAGGCAGGACCAAGTGTTCCGAGACCATCCCTGACAGGTATTTGTCTAACGTGTTCTTAAAAATCTCCAATGACTGGGATTCCACAACCTCCCTTGGAAGTCTATCTTAATGCTTAACTATCCTTATAGTTACAACGTTTTTCATAATATTTAACCTAAATCTCCCTTGCTGAAGATTAAGCTGATTACTTCTTGTCCTGCCTTCAGTGGACATGGAAAACAATTGATCACTATCCTGTTTATAACAGCCCTTTAACATATTCGAAGACTCATCAGGTCCCTGCCTCAGTCTTCTTTTTTCAGGGCTAAATGCGCCCCGTTTTTTTAACCTTTCCTCAAAGGTCAGGTTTTCTTATTCTTGTTACTCTCCTCTGTACTCTCTCTGGTGTGTCTTTATCTTTATTAAAGTGTGGCACTCAGAACTAGGCACAGCTTTGTTTTGTGTTCTCTCAAATCACTGTTGAAACTACAGTAGTCACAGAGAGACTGATATGCTACTCATAGAATCACAGAATCATAGAATATCAGGGTTGGAAGGGACCTCAGGAGGTCATCTAATCCAACCCCCTGCTCAACGCAGGACCAATACCCAACTAATGGTGAATTCATCCTGAATTAAAGTCAAATAAGAAGCCACATGCAAAAACTACATGTACTCCCATTGTGGATCATGCTGAAATTTTACCTCAGAGTGTTTTATCTATGATGACATTATCCACTATTTCCAGTGGGGTTCAGAGAAGGGCCGGCACTCTGTCTCCCCACAATTTCAGAGCAGGCATTCCAGCTAAAAGGATCAGCAGTGAAACCTCTTTACAGTGTCCTCACTATGCTTCAGAATTAAAACCCCGCTAAACCGAATGGGATGATTCACACCCATGGTGTCAGCCTGTCTACTGGCCATCTTATGAGGGCAGCCTCTGCCCATATTTGGAAAGATATCTTCAGCCAGGGACAAAGACTCTTTGTTTTAATGCAAATTTAATTTCTGCAGCATGTGATGGGGCTACCAGACTGTTACAAGTACTTTGCAGAGTTATTGTAGCTGTGTTGGTCCCAGGATATTAGAGAGACAAGGTGAACCTGAAGGAGAGCTGTGTTTCTTGAAAGCTTGTCTTAGAAGTTGGTCTAATAAAAGATATTACCTCCCCTACCTTGTCTCTCCATCACAGGTACTGTGAACTACAGCACATCAGCTCAATCTGACTTCTGAATGGCAATGAGATAGAACCCTCCCTGCAATCAAAGACATTAGCAAAAAGACCTGTTCGGTAATTGTCACGGAGTCCCCGGGTGATGCTCTGGAACTGCTCCCTGTTCCAGGACGCTGGTGAAGTCTCCTCTCTCTGAGCAGACTGTCTTCAGGGCAAAAAGCTCACACAGCTTCCACCTTCCTGCATCTGACCTCGGAGCATTCAGCATCGTCTGCCTCTCCGTGCGCTTCCCACAGCGAGTCTGCCCAGGCGGGGTCCTGGGGAAGCCAGAGGGTCCTGCACCCCAACTTCGCAGTCAGACGTGACTCTCAGCCAGCCAGAAAAACAGAGGTTTATTAGATGACAGGAACACTGTCTAAAACAGAGCTTGTAGGTACAGAGAACAGGACCCCTCAGCTGGGTCCATTTTGGGGGCAGTGAGCCAGACAACCAGGACTGCACTTCATTCCTCGTCCCCAGCCAGCCACAACTGACTCACCCTCCAGCCCCTCCTCCTCTGGGCTTTGTCCCTTTCCCGGGCCAGGAGGTCACCTGATTCCTTTGTTCTCCCACCCGTTAGCTATCACCTTGCAGGGGGAAGGGCCCAGGCCATCAGTTGCCAGGAGACAGAGTGTCGGCCATTTATGTACACTGGCCCTTTGCTCTGCAACAATTACACCCTCTTATCCCCCCACCTAGAGACTTAAGAAATGCATAGGGGAAACTGAGGCACCCCTACAGTATTCAGAGGAAACATTAAGAACAGTCCCACTTCATCACAGTAATCTAGCCCCATCCTTTGCCAGTTCACATTTGTTCCCTGCAGTATATTTTCCAATGCTTGTTCATTTCCAGAGTGAAGTGTAACAATAATACAGTGTGATTCACTTACCAAATACTCAGGCTATGTCTACACTACAAACCTTACAGCGGCACAGCTGTACCAATGCAGCTGCGCCACTGTAAGGTCTCCTGTGTGGCCGTTCTATGCTGACAGGAGAGAGCTCTCTTGACAGCGTAATTAAACCATCGTCAATGAGAGCCTGTAGAAGCATCTCCCACTGACACAGCACTGTCCAGACCGATGGTTTGTCAGTGAAACTTATGTCGGTCAGGGCTGTATAGTTTTCACACCCCTGACCAACAGAAGTGCCAGCCTCTGTGAGAGAGGCAAGGTATTGTCTTTTATTGGATCAACTTCTGTTGGTGAAAGAGACAAGCTTGCGAGCTGACACGGAATTCTTCTTCAGGTCTCTCAGTAACAGTAACATTTTCCACACGAAACAGAAAAGTACAGAAAGACAAAGAAGTAAATGAAGAATGGAATCTTTATAAGGAAGATGATTACAACCAAATGTGTGAGGTAACTGTTCTTCAAAAGAAACATCAGCACACAAAACCCCCCTGTAAATAAGTAAGTGCTCCCCGTGGACCAGAATTTCTATCCATGTAAATTGGCATTTAAACAGTCAGCTCTTATAAACCATAACATTGTGCGTGGCTGATAATATGTCAGAAAGATGAGGTTTTTTTACACTGAACTTCCAGATATTGGATTTTACATGCAATGTGCTCAGTTGTGAACAATATAAAATGTAGCAAGGAAATGGAAGACAACATAATAATAATAAAACCGTCATATTACTTTTTTTTATGAGCATAGATAATTTTATTCTGTGTGAATCAAGCCCATGTTTCAAGTTCATTGTGCCTTTTTTACTGTATGTCACCAAGTACAGGAGGCAGAAACGGAGTATTAGAAAAGGACTGGGGTTTGAATTACGGTGACTACACTGCACTAGAATGGGGGTTCTGACAGTAGGAAGATAAACTCTTTAGTTTGCCCCCCCTCTTAATGCCACCAGCTGTGCTGGGATACCACTGAGTCAGCCTGTTCTGCCAGCCTGGGTCCCCTTTACCTGGTCTTCTTGGGCTAGGATCACAAGCCTCTTCCTGCCAAGCACACAGGCAGGGCCACACCCAGCTGCACAGAGAGAGAGAGATCCGCTGTGGAAAGATTCAGCCTTACAGGCTTGCCCCAGCACTCTGGTGCCTACTCCCTTTAACGGGTACAAACCCAAAGGTTTTATGAAATTGGGCCCCTCCCTCAATGTGGAGGAAGATATACACAACTTCTTGCCCCCAGTTAGAAATTATATAAACTGGGTTATATTATAAACAAGAAATAAGTTTATTAACTACAAAACGTGAATTTTAAGTGACTATAAGGGATAACAGACAGAACAAAGCAGATTACTGAGCAAATAAAACAAAGTACACAAAGATCAATATACTTAAGAAACAGGATACAAAATATAATTTCTTAACCCTAAATGTTATTTGAGGCAGGTTGCAAAGTTTCTGTGGTTCAGAATTCCAGTTACATTTCTTTTCAGAGTGGACTCCTGTTTTAGTCTGACCTCCCCGCTCTCCCCCCCCCCCCCCGGCCTTCCCTTCATGTGGCTTTAGCAGTCTTTCTTCCTGGGCAGACAGGCCATGGAGAAGAGGAGTCCCATTTGCCTTCCTCCCCACCCTTAAATAGGATTTACATAAGGCGGGAATCTTTTGTTTCCCAAACTCGACCCCCCACTCCCCCATTCCCTTCCAGTGGAAAGTTACAAAAAGTCCCAGGTAATGTTTAGTATCAGGTGACAACACCACCTGACCTAGTAATGTCACAGTGATGTCCCCGGAGGCCTCCCAGGAGGGAGAGAAATTAGTATCCTCATGGTCTTGTTGTTTCTTCCTGATGGCCCATCAAATCTGTTGGCCTGTCTTCTGGTGGGTGTCTTCCCAATACACTCCCTGTTGTAATTGTTACATAGTCCATATTCCTAACTTTAGATACAGAAAGGATACATGCATACAAATTGGATAATCACATTCAGTAAATCATAACCTTTCAGTGATACCTTACAAGACTCGTCTTGCGTAAAATATATCTCAGTTATGTCATATCCATATTATAAGCATATTTCCATAAAGAATATGGAGTGCACCATCACAGGATGCGGGGCTGTCTTGAAGAGCTTACAGACAGACTGAAGCAATGCTTCTAACAGAGATGTGAATGCTTCCATGTCAGTGGTTGCCTAATAGTAACAGTTCTGTAATGGAGAATGGTATGAGGAGACAGTAAGCCTGATTCTTTGTTGTGAAATAAGTCCCGCTCTTCAGTCAGCATAGAGCTGGTGATGTAGTGATTCTACGCTACCTTCCTGACAGTCACCAGTGGAGAGTTAAATGGGGGAATAGCTAAAGTGCTGTTGCATTCTAGCCATCTCCGGCTGCTAGAATGGCCTTTGGGGGCGATGGAGGGCCAGTTGAAAATTAGAGCATCCATAAGACTATTCCAAGTGGCACCTGGTCATTCCCAGATAATGTGTAGTACACATGGGCCCCACTTCCTTTTTCTGAGTTGAATGGAATTTCCTGCAACAAGGAATCGGGGCCAGTGAATTGTATTCATTCTGCATATCCAACATTCACAGGTCCTTCTCTTTGACTAGAATTCCTCCTAAGAATGTTGAAAATACAGCAGAGACAGTGAGCCAAAAAAATCTCCCCCCCACCCGAACTTCTGCAAGTTAGGAATATCAGAATTGCCACACAGCGATTCCCAGAGGGATAGCTTGGTCCATCTACTCCAGTATTCTCTATTCAACAGAGTTCGGTACTGCCTAGTTCAGGGGAAGGTGCAAGGGTACCCTACAGTGATCAATGACAAAGTAACATGCCCAGAGGGAAAGTTTATTCCTAACCCGTAGTACCCCATCAATTGGAGATTTTTACACCCAGGCATGAGGCTTTATATCACTTTTTAAATCCCCTTTAATGTAACTTCAGGTGTTACCTTGGGACCAGATTTTCAAAGTTAGGCATGCAGTTTCACACATACGTTTGTGCACACCTAAGGGATGCACACACCAGAAAGTTCAGGGATGTGCTCATTGAGTCTTTACACATGTGGAAATATGCAATAGCACATGGATATTTGTGTGCATAGGTTGGGTCCACAGGCATGTAATTGCGCATATTATACTTTGAGAATTTAAGCCTAGGTTGTTGGTTTTTTTCTGTTATCTCTGGATCTATTGCCAGGGTTTTCAAACCATAATCTCCCTTGTGAAAAAGGAAACACACAGTGTTAGTTCTGCACACCCAGGCTCTTGAGGGTTACTGAAATTGAAGTCCCAAAGGTCTCCAGGCAGTATGTCTCTCTTTCCCACGCTCAGCTTTTTAAATGCCTGGCTCCTGTCAATAATCAACAATGATTTTGAGGTAATTACGAAGGGATTATAAGGCAGATGATGGGGAAGGTGTCTATTACTCAGGAATGAGTTAGAAAGTAAAGGCTATTTAAAAAAAAACACCCTAAAAAAGTAAGGAATGAGCTGAAATCCCTTCCCATTTCCTAAAGCTCTGGGAAGAAAAAGCACATTGTCCAGAGAAACTTTATACAGAGGTTCCAGTGTACATGGTGACTTTACTGGATTTCCTTGCCTGTTCCCAGAGTTGAAATGAAATGCAAATCATCCTGAGGTTGAGCAGCTGTCATATCACTAGGTTCCTTTCACTCACCTTATCTTACTGTTGCTCTTTCAAGCCCAGACACTTGTATCATCACTGAGTTTATTATTTGCAGCCAGGTCTGATGAAAACTGTTGATAGTATCATTGTGAGGGAAATACATTTTTTTTGCTCAAGCAAACCCATGTACTTTTGTGTATCTCAGATTGACTTCAGTGTTTTGAAGTGGGGGGCGGAAGGGGAGAAAAGAGGTAGGAATGAAAGGAACCTGCATGAACCTTGAGAATCGCCTAATGCAATCAGAAAAGGAGGACTTGTGGCACCTTAGAGACTAACCAATTTATTTGAGCATAAGCTTTCGTGAGCTACAACTCACTTCATCAGATGCATACTGTGGAAAATACACAAGATGTTTTTATACACACAAACCATGAAAAAATGGGTGTTTATCACTACAAAAGGTTTTCTCTCCCCCCACCCTACTCTCCTGCTGGTAATAGCTTATCTACTGATCACTCTCCTTACAATGTGTATGATAATCAAGGTGGGCCATTTCCAGCACAAATCCAGGTTTTCTCCCCCACCCACAAACCCACTCTCCTGTTGGTAATAGCTTATCTAAAGTGATAAGAAACAAAATTTACCTCTGAAACAAATGCAGCTCAGCATGCTTATGATCTATACACACGTATACATCGGCCCACCTTGATTATCATACACATTGTAAGGAGAGTGATCACTTTAGGTAAGCTATTACCAACAGGAGAGTGGGTTTGGTTTTGGGGGGGGGGGGGGAAGAACACCTGGATTTGTGCTGGAAATGGCCCACGCTGATTATCATACACATTGTAAGGAAAGTGATCACTTTAGATAAGCTACTACCAGCAGGAGAGTAGGGTTGGGGGAGAGAAAACCTTTTGTAGTGATAAACACCCATTTTTTCATGGTTTGTGTGTATAAAAACATCTTGTGTATTTTCCACAGTATGCATCCAATGAAGTGAGCTGTAGCTCACGAAAGCTTATGCTCAAATAAATTGGTTAGTCTCTAAGGTGCCACAAGTACTCCTTTTCTTTTTGCGAATACAGACTAACACGGCTGTTACTCTGAAACCTGTCTAATGCAATCAGTTTAATTTCAGGATGTGCAGACGTCATTCCTGAAGCCTTTCACCGTCCCTCAATTCTCTACTGCCAGTGTGGAAGATAATAAAATCCATACCATTCTTCCGCTCAATGAGAAGATAGCATGTTTGTGTATGGTTCACATTGTCTGTTAGACTAGGAGAAGAGCAAAACAATTTTTTTCCATTTGACACCAAATATAATGTAAATGGTCTATCTAGATGAATGGAAATTGTCTCTCTTTTGCCTGTCAATTCTATCAGGGATCTAACAGGACCAACAACTGCCTAAGCCGCACCGGCATTATATTACGGTAATAATACAAGTCTTATCTATTTAGTTATTATTGAAAAAACTTTTTCCTACTGAACTGCTTTGGATGTGCCCTATAGCATCTGAAAGCTCATGCTCTGTGTATGTTTAAAGTGGCTTTGACGTTGTAGTTTTGGACTAACCAAAGACTAAGGTACGGCTTAATGTGAAAAAGGGTGGCAGAATCTGGCCTTAGAAAGGATATACTTTTGTTGACCCAACAGCATCTCAAGTTCTCCAATACACTGCTATGAAAAGGGAGGGATATTTCCTGCTGGAGCACGTACACTGCTACATGTACACTGCTGCTGGCTCTTGCTCCACCGTCCTGGTAGGAGTATGTTGGTGATGGGGCACGCAAGAGCAGAGCTACGCCAAGCCTTCACTGACAAAGGAGCCAATCCACTACGGTCTCTGTGTCAGTGTCACATTGTAGAACAGCTGCTGGACTTCTTTTAGTTGCACTGGGTCTGGGACCAGTAAAGAAAATCAGGGAGCTGTCAATTGGTTCCCTGATGCATCTTCCTTTCCTATACTGAGCAGTGCCTTAGTGCAGGAGAGAACCTAGCCCTGTATTTCAGATGGCACTAATGCCAGGATAATATTAAGACATTTGGAATACATCATCTTCTTTTATTGAATACGCTAGGTGGAATGGTCTCTCCTTAGTCCCCATATGTTATTAACTCTTGTTTCATATTCAGAAAGGAAAAACACAGATTTTCCTTTCTAGCTTCTTGACATGATAAAATGAAAATGGCTTAAGGCAATAATTCACTTGGACTTTCCTTCTGAGAACAGAGACAGGTAATGCAGTATTAATGTTGATTTTATCACTGCTCCCTTCTCCAAGGGGAAAAGTCAACTGGTCAGTTCAGATTTAAGAGAATTCTTTCCTTTATATCTGACAGTCATGTAGGAAGTTGAACTGGCTGTATATAGGGTCCCACAGAGGCTGACCACCTTTAAATTCAGTTGAAGTCAGTTGTAGCTGAGAGTCAGAGATGCTCAGCATCTCATTGTATGAGGCCATAAAAAAAGAAACAATCTTCATTTAAGAGCCTGATCTCACACCCATCAAATATAATGGAAAGACTCGTTTTGAATTCAATGGGCTTTGGTTAAACTTTAAAATACAGTTTACCATGATTTCTGGAGTCACACTCCATCTTGAACAGGAGATATTTACACCAGGAAATGACTTCAAAGTTCAAACACAATCTTCCACAAAGCTTGTATCTGAGCATTGTCTTCCATTTACCAGGGGCCATGCCCTGTCTGAACTACACAGAATACAGAGACATCTAGTGACTGAATAATATACTGCAAGTAAACATATCAGTATACAATTCAGGTTGCTCGATCTTATAGCCTGCCAACACAAACGAAAAAGCAAGAAACTAGAATAAGTCATTCAGCATCCTCTCCATGCGCCACTAATCAGACCATCTTCTCAGCCTCAACTGCTTTACTCCTCTGAGCCATAGTCCCCACATTTCCACCCCCATCCTGAACAACTAACGAACATCTTTGAACTCCAACCATGCTTTCTACTTATATGTTCATGTATTAGCATGAACATAGCTTCAGAAATTCCATAGTGTGTAGTCCTGCATGCAATTGGTATTGGTGCATGTCAGATTGCAAAGGGCACCCTAAAAGAAAGCACTTCTGGGTGTGGCAGATTAGCAAATGACTGAAGCTAGCATAGTTTGCAGACTGGAAGGAAATATACTAAGAGGCAAGTGGAATAGGTAGGTAGCAGAAGCATGAAGGGCCTTGGAGGTCAGCAGAAGCAGCTTCAGCTGGATATGGTAGAAGACGGGAAGCCAATGGAAGGATTCAAAGGGGGTCATATGGTCAGAGTGATGGGCAAGCAACTGCAGTTTGTACGGATTGGGATAGGGTGATACGGGGCATCAGGGAGGCCAGGGAGTGGTTACAATAATCAGGACAGGAGATAAATAGGGTATGGAGAAGAGTTTTGGCTGTGTGGAGAGAAAGTAAAAGGCAGATACTAGAATTTTGCAGAGGGAGACGTGGCAAAGTTGAGGGCAGCCTGGATGCGTGGAGAAGGAGAGAGGAAGGGGTCTTAATTGTTAGTTATCTGTATTATCATCGCACCTGGGAGCCTCAGTCATGGATCAAGATCCCACTGTGTGAGGCACTGTACAACACAGAACAAAAAGATGGTCCATCCCTGCCCCAGAGAGGTGGAAAGACCCCTATGACCATAGGTCAGTTTTGTTTATCCCTACTCTACAGATATGGAAACTGAGGCAGAGGTGATGTGATCAGCCCAAGCCCACAGAACACATCAAAGGCAGAGCCAGGATTAGAATTCCATCCAGCCTACACCACAGTGTGTTTTCAGATCCTGTGACAAATGCCTGTACACTCTGAATGGATTCCATCTGCCCCAAATGACGCCCATCCAGCAGCGTTAGCACCTCAGCGTTATGAGGGGCAAAGATCTGAAATCTCACTTGGAACACTATGAAATGATCTTTGTTCTCTTAACCTCCTCCTCAGAGCACCGAGTTAAGCAAAAGATTCTAGCAGCTCCACATGTTTGTTTTCCTTCTAAAGACAGTTTCTAAATATTTTCCAGCTTTGGAGGGTTTGACGTTTCAAGGACAATGCAACATGCTGTTCAGCATGTACTGTGCTACTCAAACGGGAGACGGGAACTTGGGTACAGATCATTTCCCAAGAAATTTTCTATGGCCTAATACATTTTCCCCACTGCTAATGCAATATATGGTCTAATCACACTCTAATGGGTTGAGCCTCCTTTGGATGCTGATGCTGGTGTGAAATTCCCAAGGCAAAAGTTGCAAGCATCCCTTATTGGTCTTTAACTCATTCTATTTTTCATCAACATTTGATTTTAACCCCTTTTCAACCCTGTGTAATGTTGAACAGCACAGATAGTTTTGGTGAAATCTAATCTCTATCAGAGATAATTGATTTTTCAGCTTGCCACAGTCAGTCCTCAGAAGGCAAGGTGGCACTCCGGAACCCCGACTTGTGTGCTTGCACCAGGAGTTGGGCATGTGCCGCTTTACCTCTGTGATGACCTCTTTTGCACTGAATGTGAACTTGGTTCCACTGAAGATCTGGCCCATGGGGCTTAGCCAGTGTCATAAGACTTAAGCAATACTGCAATGAAATCCAGTTTATCTGACTACAGCACTATTTAATGTGGCTTTATTTAATGGAAGGGACAATGTCTTATACTTGTATTGCTATTTCTCCATCTTTTGCTGCACTAAACCTTTTTGCCAAAGAACACCCATTTCTGGAAGCAGGGGACCAAAAATCAATGGGGTTATGGCAGACTACAGCAGGGCGAGAGGAGAACTTTGCCTAGTGCATTATGCTTCAGCCGTCACAGTGCTATGGAATCGAGCTGTGGGCTGGTACAGCATCAGTTTGATTCCATGATTACAGAGTTTATTTTCTGTGAAAAGTGGAAATTCAGATTATATATTATTCATAAATGAATAAAGACTCATCATTGGTAACTACTGCACTGCATAATGTGGCCACAATATGCTTCTATAATAAATGAGCCCAGGCAATTATGGCACAGCTGTAAAACAAATGTGGAGGAGATTAGCAGAGACTTTCAATAGGTTTACTGGGTTCTCCTTCTTTAAATACCTTTCATTCTCAATACAGCCTGATTGCGTACACTCTCTGGCACTAAGGCAACAAGCAACTACTGCGTTCTTGTATGGAAAACACCAGTACACTGGATGTACTGACAATCTATCATCAGAATGCAAAGATTATGCTGTTGCTCATTCATAAACCGTAAGGACAAAAAGATCTCCTGAACTGGAGCATGCCATGACTCTTAGGCAAAGAGAAATGATCTCACGCAGCTTTGTTTATACAAAGGGAAGAAGCCTTCCTGAGCGCATAGTTTCTCTCTCTCTTTCTCTCTCACACACACATACATAAGGAGGTCACTAGACCTCTTACAAACAAGCCTCTAACAG
This sequence comes from Eretmochelys imbricata, assembly GCF_965152235.1. Lineage (NCBI taxonomy): Eukaryota > Metazoa > Chordata > Testudines > Cheloniidae > Eretmochelys > Eretmochelys imbricata. The sequence continues at coordinate 115,825,641 of NC_135578.1, read as the reverse complement.
TCTCTTGTCCATGTCACTAACGGCCTGGGCCTGCAGCTGCACAGATGAGGATTCCAAGCAGTGGAAGTCACTGGTACAGCTGCCGAGGATGATGCTGTCGTCAATCTCAGAAGGCGAGATTAAGCAGAAGGCAGCGGATACTGCAGAACACTGAGCCCAGCACGTCATGATGCATTAGCAGCTGGGGGTGAGATACTGGTTCATGGGCCTTTATTACATTAGCACCTCGGGATCCCAATCAAGAATTGAAACCCTGTTATGCTAAGCACTGTGCGGACAAGTAACAAAAAGAAAGTCCCTGCCCCAAGGAACTTATGAACTGGATTTAAGAGACGATTCAACAGGGAGATAAAAGAGACAAATGGGGAGAAGAGGATAGTCAGCAGAATTCTCGGCCATTGCTTAGTGTGATGATTTGGGGAATCTATTTACAAGTTATGAATTCCAGTTTATGATGAATTCCCTGTGTATTTATATGAATCTTTATCAAACTACAAGCTCTGTTTTACATGAAGGGCTTTGTCTGCCTGCCTCCTCTGTGGTCTGCTTACCTACATGTTGGACTGAAATCCCACGGGCTAGTGATGAAGGGCTGACAATGCAGGGTCATGAAATCTTGATGGTTCTCTGTTCACATGGAAGCAACCTTGGACAAAGAGCTGACTACTGTCCAGAAGACCCCAGGTGGGCTGGTAACTAAACAATGAGTCACCTGGCAAGGGACTTTTCCACCTGACAAAGGGGATTGTTGGTTATAAAAGAAAGGCTCGCTCTCTCTCTGGCCATGTTAGACAGAGAGAGTGAGAAGAACCCAGAAGCAGAAAGCTGGCTGGTGGCTGCAGGAGTGAGAGGAGGCTGTTCCAGAAGAGAAGCTATATGCAGGAGTGAAGAGGGAGAGGAAAAAATCCCAGATTCCTTAAAAGATTCTGACCTTAACCGAAAGAACACTCAAGAGGGATGGGGAAACTGAGGCAGGGATGCATGCAGTTGTTTCATTGCTTTGTCTACATCTGTATATTTCTTGTGTGGTTGCAAGTAAAGAGTAATTGTTTTAGAATTTTGCAAAGCCTGTATGTTATGTGCATCAACTATCTTGTCTCTGAAGAGGTAAATGGTAAACCAGAGTGCCCACAAGGTTGGAGATGGGGGAAAGGGCTGCTTAGGTAACTGGAATATCTAGGGGATCAGCAGGTAACTGGAATATCTAGGGGGTCAGCTAGGGTGATCGGACAGCAAGTGTGAAAAATTGGGAGGGGGGTGGGGGGTAATAGGCACCTATATAAGACAAAGCCCCAAATATCGGGACTGTACCTATAAAATCAGAACATCTGGTCACCCTAGGGTCAGCACTAGTCCTGGGGGCCTAGGGTAGCTGGACATTAGATTCCACTTCTGTGAAGGGGCTACAAACAGAGTCCATGCCCAGGAGGTGTGTCAGAGAGGCCAAGGAAAGACAGTGCTGGAGCCTACCTAGAGGAAGGGAAGCTTAAAAGCATGCACACATGGACTGAGAGCCTTGCTCGGCTGTCTCTCTTTCTCTCTCTCTCCCTCCTAGGAACACCAAGCTATTAGGTGTACTCTCAATCTGAACAGCAATCTCATTCATTAGCCAGTGACTCTTAGTATGGAAATATAGGGCCATTCACTGGATCATTGTACTTGCATTTTAAGAGACTAAACATCTTCAATATATATAGGGTGACCATATTTTCCAAAGGAAAAATGGGACATCATGTGGGGCTGGCCTGAGCCCCACTTGCCCCCCTGTGTGAGGCTGGTGTTCCTTCCCCCTCACCCTCTGCCATCCTCCCTGCCCCGTGCTCCAACCCTGCCTGCTCCCCGCGTGCTGGAACTGTGCCTCTCCACACCTCCCCGCCCCCTGCTGGAGTGCTGCCTCCCCCCACCCCGACGTGGGGCTGGCATCACCATTTGCCTCATGCACATTCATTCCTCCACACTGCACCCCTTTTTTTTTTGACAAAGTGGACATTTGTCCCGTTTGCTTTTGCCAACCGATCCAATCGGCGAGAGCAAATGGGACAAATGAACAATTTTGCCGAAAAAGTCAGGACGGCTGGGACAGGGCTTAAAAAAGAGATTGTCCCAGCCAAAATGGGATGTATGGGCACCCTAAATATATATTAGGGCTGTCGATTAATCGCGGTTAACTCACGCGATTAACTCAAAAAAATTAATCACAATTAATCGCCGGTTTAATCGCACTGTTAAACAATAAAATACCAATTGAAATGTATTAAGGTTGGATGTTTTTCTACACTTTCATATATATTGTATTCTGTGTTGTAACTGAAATCAGTGTTTATTATTTTTTATTACAAATAGAAGAAATAGTATTTTTCAATTCACCTCATACAAGTGCTGTAGTGCAATCCCTTTATTGTGAAAGTGCAACTTACAAATGTAGATTTTTTTGGTTACATCACTGCACTCAAAAACAAAACAATGTAAAACTTCAGAGCCTACAAGTCCACTCAGTCCTACTTCTTGTTTGGCCAATCACTAAGACAAACAAGTATGTTTACATTTACAGGAGATACTGCTGCCTTCTTCTTATTGACAATGTCACCAGAAAGTGAGACTAGGCATTTGCATGGCACTTTTGTAGCGGCATTCCAAGGTATTTACTTGCCAGATATGCTAAACATTCGTATGCCCCTTTATGCTTCAGCCACCATTCTAGAGGACGTACTTCCTTGCTGATGACGCTCGTTAAAAAAATAATGCGTTAATTAAATTGGTGTCTGAACTCCTTGGGGGAGAATTGTATGTCCCCAGCTCTGTTTTACCTACATTCTGCCATATATTTTATGTTATAGCAGTCTCGGATGATGACTCAGCACATGTTGTTTGATTTATGAACAGTGTCACTGCAGATTTGACAACACGCAAACAAGGTACCAATGTGAGATTTCTAAAGATAGCTACAGCACTCAACCCAAGGTTTAAGAATCTAAAGTGCCTTCCAAAATCTGAGATGGATGAGGTGTGGAGCTTGCTTTCAGAAGTCTTAAAAGAGCAACACTCTGATGCGGAAACTACAGAACCCAAACCACCAAAAAAGAAAATCAACCTTCTGTGGGTGGCCTCTGACTCAGATAATGAAATTGAACATGCATCAGTCCACACTGCTTTGGATCTTTATCAAGCAGAACCTGTCATCAGCATGGATGCATGTCCTCTGAAATGGTTGTTGAAGCATGAAGGGACATATAAATATTTAGCACATCTGGCAGGTAAATATCTTGTAGCGCCGGCTACAACAGTGCCATGCAAATCCCTGTTCTCACTTTCAGGTTACATTGTAAACAAGAAGCAGGCAGCATTAGCTTCTGCAAATGTAAACAAACTTGTTTGTCTGAACAATTGGCTGAACAAGAAGTAGGACTGAGTGGACTTGTAGGCTCTAAAGTTTTATATTATTTTATTCTAGAATGCAGTTATTTTTCTATATTTGTAAATTCAATTTTCATGATAAAGAGATAGCACTACAGTACTCGTATTACGTGAATTGAAAAATACTATTTCTTTTATTTTTACAGTGCAAATATTTATATTCTGTGTTGTAATTGAAATCAATATATTTGAAAATGTAGAAAACATCCAAAAATATTTAAATAAATGGTATTCTTTTATTGTTTAACAGTGTGATTAATCGTGATTAATTTTTTAAATTGCATATTAATCGAGATTACTTTTTTTAATCGCTTGACAGCCCTAATATATAGTATACGCTGATGAGCGATACCGTGGGTATGGACATGGAAGCTAATTCTTTGTTAATTTGTCTCACTCCATGTCCTGTGATAGAAGCTGGAATGTTTTAGTATTACTTGTAGTAGGTCATTATTAATATTGACAATAAAATTCAATATTTTGATCAAAGCATTCTAGAACTGTGACAATTCATTAAAAACACACAGCAATGTGGTGAAATCTCAGTCCGTGAATGGAATTAGCTGTTTCATATGCTGTATTTTCCATTTCAAATGTCACAAGCCATGTCTCCTTGAAATGATATACTTTTTAAAAAGTGATTTTAAAAACTTCCCTTAAATAATTATAAAAGGATAATTTGCAGGGATTGACCCTGGGGCCACTGAAACTAAAAGCACGAACCACTATTGCCTGAACTAATGAACCAGGTTCTTAACAGTAAATTCACAAAACTTCTGTATGTGGTCTAGCTATTAGACAGGGCCAGAGGCCCACACTGGTATTATGAGTTGCAAACAGATTTACGTTTTTTTCAATATTGGTGTCCCTGATAATAAATAATAAAATTCATAACTCTTGCAATGGAGGAAGGGAAAGGATCTTTATAGGATGAATGAGACAATAGGGGTGGGATTTTCCAGCTTACCGAGGTGATTTAAATACCCGATTCCCCTATATTTCTCATGGGAACTAGGGAGCTATATCTCAGAGGACTTTGAAAATGCCATCCTTTAGGCCCTGAACCTGCAAACTCATATAAATGTGTTTCACTTTACTCATGTCAGCTGCTCCCTTGCAGTCCAATTGTATCCCAAAGTGCCTTATTTAGCTGAACAAAGCTAAATATTAGAGTGTAGTGAGGCCCAGTGGCCTCCCTCCCTCCGGTCCGGAGAGGGAGGGAGCACTACCCTCCTCTTGGTGGGTGGAGCCAAACCCACCTCTCCACCCTGGCCGGAAGTACCAGGGCAGGGCAGGAAGTATAAAGGGAGGGTCCTGCAGCTCAGATGGGAGGAGATGGATGCCTCTGCCCTGCTGCGGTGCCTAGGAGCTGAATCTATGCTCTGCTGCACCCTGCCACCGGAGGAGATAGACCCAGACGAGGCGTTGCTGGGATTACTGTCGACTGTGTACACTGAGGACCTGTGGAAGCAAGAGGAACCGAACCTGGGGAGGTAGGAAGTAGCTCAGTGGCAGTCGACAACTGGCTGGCTACAGGGGTGATCGCTTCTAGGTTGAGCTGTTGTGGCTGGATCCCCTCCAATCCAGTGGCAGACCCCTCTGACACTGTTAGGGCCCTGGGCTGGGACGCAGTGCAGTAGGGCTGGGCTGCGTCCCCCCTGCCACCCCAACACCAGGGTGGCCGACTCCCCACTTGAGGCCAGGAGGCCTGTGCTCTGTGAACCCTCCTGCTAGCACCCTAGACTGCCTACCGGTTGTGCAAGTCCCTTACCTGAACCCATAGACTATGTGGGTTCTCCCCCTTACCTGAACCCCAAGACTGTGTGTTTGTTGGCTGCCTGCATCCACAAGCCCAGGCCAAAGCCTGCTCCCTGCTCTGCCCGCCCAAAGGGCTAGGGCTTATTGACTCGGCGTATCTGCTGACTGCCTCTGCTGGGAGGCTTAGGCTACAGCCTGCTACCAGCCCAGCCTGCCCGAGAACTAGGGCCCTAGACTGTTAATTGCTGCCAGCCCTATTGCGGGGCTGCGAGCTAGAGACTCCACAGGGCACTGCCCCACCCAGAAGCGGGGACAAGGGCCCAAGACTGTTGTTGTATGTTTGCCTCTGTCAGACGGACCCAGAGCTCTAGACTGCTTACAGCTCGGACACACCGGTGTGACCCGAGGACAAAACCCCAAGACAACAAGGCAGAGTGGCCTGCCTCCCACTGGAGAGCGATGGAGCACTACAGAGGGGGATAAATTGGCAAAAGGAGACATAAAAAGAGATGAGCAACTAAATGAGCTGGTGAGATGATGATAGGAGTTGCAGAAGAGAAGGATCTTGTGCTAAAATGGACAAGGGACCACGTGAAGGGACAAAGAAGAGGCACCTGTTAGATTAGCTGAAGGGATAGAAAGAGAAATGGGAAGAGGCAAGGTCCCTGAAATGAGTCTAGACCAAGTCACAAAGTTACTAGATGGACCGAAGCCCATCAATGTGTGTAAAATAATGGTATAATTTCTTGATCCATTCATATTCTTTTTCCATGAAATTGGTGCCTGATCCAGAGTCCACTGAAGTTAAATGGAGACTTTCTATTTTGGGTCATGGTCTTGAACAGTTTTGAGAGTAGCTTAACATTGCCACAGAGCATTTGCAGACCAGCAATTGCAGCATCTAAGAGAGCCGGCTTGAAATTTTGGCTTTGATCCACTCCAAATGCTGAACCCAAGAGCTGCTGAAGTCAATGGCATCTGACCATCAGCTTTAAGAAGGCACTCAGCACCTATCAGGATCCAGCCCACAAACAGCAGGTTAGTCAATATATTTTAATTGGTCAGTACCAATTTTGGGAGCTCATTAATTCGGCTGATTTCACACTTAATGACTAACTATTAATTATTTGGGTATTGAAAGCACCTCAGTGATGGATAAGCAGTGACAAGATGCTTTCCAAGTAATAATGCACACATAACCAGTGCTAGAAGTGACCGATGGCTAATCCAGCCCCTCTGTGTATAGAGTTAGGTGCTCATGCATTTCCCAGGAGGTATAATATATAAGCTGGTGCATGCAACTAATTGTGACACATGCAGAGTATTTTCCATTAATTTAGGTCAATTAGCTGCCATGATGATAAGCGCTATATACCCAAATAAAATAAGCAGACCCCCAAGCAATCCAGATGAAGTCTGGCCTGCTCCTCAGTTGATGCAAGTCAAAGTAGCATGGAAGTCAGTTTACACTAGCTGAGGACTTGGTCCTGCCGTATCTTAATTTTATTTTGAGTGGGAGAATCTCTAAGCAATCATTAGGAGAAAGGAATTCCATGTTCACGAGCCCCAACTCTTTCACTCTTTGAAGTGAGAGCTGGAGGGATAGAGCTCTAGGAAAAAAGGGACATTGAAAACACCCCCTGCTGCTCTGAGGTGGATTTCTGTGAGCTCTCGCTCTGCCTCGGCTGCCACCAAACACACAAACAGAGCTGGCCACAGAAAGCTTCCTTATCCCCAGCATGTTAAAAGGGAATTCACAGAGACACCTACTGGGCTGTGCAGTTACCTCAGCTTTGGAGCTATGCCAGGGCTGCCCGCTGCTAGCTCTGACTGGTCGCTCTGACTGGCAGAGACGGCCATATGAAAGTGAAGTCAGCTAGAGCTGTGTGAGAAATGGTAATCGCCCTCCGTCCTTGCAACCAGTCCCCTGCTTTAATCACTATACAACACTGCTTCCCCACAGATAGTTTTATTTTCCCTCAGTGCAGTATATTTTCTCTTACATTCCCCTGTGTGCACGCTCTGTTATAAACAAATACTTTTGGGGAGAGAAAGTCTGTTCATTAAAATATGCCAAGCGCTTGCCTGACCTACCGCACAATTCCTCCATGGAAATTGTCACTCTCTTTAATGTGTGTCAGCTTTGCATCGGCCACTGAAGACAGTTTTCCCACCATGTCAATAACTGGAAAACACAGTGTCTGGCACATACGGTATAAAAATGTAAATCTTTCGCAAGCACAGTTATTTATGTTGTGCCCTGGCATTTATGGATGGTTAAAATAACTACTTTAGGGCGCACTGTAAAGTACTTTATCAAAACTATCTTAACGTGTCTAATTACAGTCAGAAAGCGGAATTTACCAGAACATGGCTTTTTTAAACCTTCTAGAAATGGCAGAAGACTGGCTTTTTCAGCACTCTATTAGCTATTAGAGGTGGGAACATGTTTCTTGCTTAACAACATTTAATGAAAGAGGTGAGTGATTAATGACAAGAAATTACTCAGGGCTTGATTCTCCTCTGACACTGGTGTAAATCAGAAATAAATCCATGGAACCAGGTCCTCAAATGGTGTAAATCAGCACTGCTCCATTCACTTCCACTATACTGATTTACACCATGTGAGAATCTGGTCAATGAAGTGACACTTAGGAGAATTAGGACTATTTGGACTCTTTGGGACAATAATACGATCTTCTTTCATGTCTTGCATTGGCACAGCCTTGGTCATTAGCAAATAGTAATAAGGTGAATGGAAGATATAGGTCCTTTGTTAGCACAATGTAGTTCACAGCATTCGCTTACCAGCTGGCTGCCTGGTGTAGCTGAACTCTTCCATTCTAGAAGCTACAGCATCCACTGCTTGTTGAACATGGATATTTGGGAAGAACTTTTCTTAGCAGGCCGCTTCGAAATTCAAATGGATATTCAGTTTTCATTTTGACAGGTTTCAGAGTAACAGCCGTGTTAGTCTGTATTCGCAAAAAGAAAAGGAGTACTTGTGGCACCTTAGAGACTAACCAATTTATTTGAGCATAAGCTTTCGTGAGCTACAGCTCACTTCATCGGATGCATACTGTGGAAACTGCAGAAGATCTTTTTATACACAGAGACCATGAAACAATACCTCCTCCCATCCCACTCTCCTGCTGGTAATAGCTTATCTAAAGTGATCATCAAGTTGGGCCATTTCCAGCACAAATCCAGGTTTTCTCACCCTCCACCCCCCCACACAAACTCACTCTCCTGCTGGTAATAGCCCATCCAAAGTGACCACTCTCTTTAAAATGTGTATGATAATCAAGGTGGGCCATTTCCAGCACAAATCCAGGTTTTCTCACCCCCCCCACCCCCCTCCAAAAACCACACACACAAACTCACTCTCCTGCTGGTAATAGCTTATTCAAAGATGATCACTTTAGATAAGCTATTACCAGCAGGAGAGTGGGGTGGGAGGAGGTATTGTTTCATGGTCTCTGTGTATAAAAAGATCTTCTGCAGTTTCCACAGTATGCATCCGATGAAGTGAGCTGTAGCTCACGAAAGCTCATGCTCAAATAAATTGGTTAGTCTCTAAGGTGCCACAAGTACTCCTTTTCAGTTTTCATTGGGAGTTAGGCACCTTAGGCACATGCCTATCTGCAACTTTTAGACCCCAAATAACTTTAAAAATCTGTCCTTTACAACTTGAAATACAGCCCAGTGAAGTTAACAGGAAGAGTCTCAGGGAATGTCCAACACAGCAGTTAAACACCCGTGGCTGGTAAAATTGCATTGTAGACATTCGGGCTCAGGCTGGAGCTCTGGGACCCTCCCCCTCACAGGGTCCCCAAATGTCTACACCACAGTTATATAGCCCCACAGCCCAAGCCCTGCGCGCTGGAGTCACCTGACAGAGGCCTTTAATTGCTTTGCTCACTGACTTCAGAGAGCTTTGGGTCAGGTCTTTATTGAGGCAAGGCAGTTCTGCTAATCTCTTCTGCCAAGCTTGCCATCTCCCTGTTTATTGAATTTAGGACTCAACGTCTTATAAATGGCACGTGACAAAGCCCAGGGAGACCCCCTTCTAAACTGGAAGGATGGGAGCCTGGCAAGCAGAAGGGCTGTTGTTTGGTCCTGCAGCTACCCGTGAGGGATGAAGGGAAGATGAGACTTGTCAGGGGGTTATCACTCCCTCTCTAAAAATAAAGCATAATTGATCATAGACAGGGAGCACTTTTTGGCTATTGTAAATGCATGAGTGCAGAGCTTGGTGACCCGCTTGACTCCCAGGAGCCTTCACTTCAGTCCCTATCTATCTTCAACACAGCCTCAGTTAGCTGCAGTGGCTGTTCCCTCCACCTACAGTGCAATGAAGAACCCAGCTAGCAAGCCTCAGTTCTTTCTTTCTTTCAAACTCTTGCCTTTTTTTTAAATCAGTTTGACAGCGATTCAACTGATATCTGTACCTGACCTGTTGTATAATCATCTCCCAGGTGCATCTGTTATATGTGCCTTGGTAGCAGGGGATTCCAGGTCAGAGGGTTTGTTTTCACTCTGCTGTAGATTCTTATCCTGAAGTGACTTTAGTCATCACTTCTCACAGTCAGAGGAGGAAGCTATGTGAAGCACTGTTAGCACCAGCTTCCCAGACAAAAACCTCCATGATTTTGCCTCTGTGTTACTGACTGGAAAATGGAAATGGTTTTATGAGGTCCATGAAATATTTCAATGTTTCAAAAGAAATTTTAATTCTTCACTGGAATAACTTTTTTGAAGTTTTCCGTGAAACATTTTTCTGAAATTTCATAAATGTCAGTACTTCAAAATTTTGTTTTTTCTTCTTTTCACTCATTTCTCCCCCCTCCTTTTATTCTTTTAGCTGCTCTGTAGCTTTTCAAGAACATATGCGACTATTAAAAAATTAGATGGAACAGTCACGGTTTCCTCTTTCTTTTGCCGCGTCTGCGACTTTTCAAAGTTGTGGATGTTTTGAAATATTACAGAAAGGCAAAAGAAAAGAAAACAGTGATAAAACAACCTTCACCCCCAGACCGAGACATTATTAATTCAACTTCATTCAGTGGCCAAAAAGGAGGAATAAGAAAAGAGAAAGAGGGAACTCCCCCCAAAAGTCAAACTATTCAAATGTCCAGTGTCAACCACAAATAGAAAATTTAAAATAAAGTAGAAACTTGCCTAAAAAGCTCCTTGTTTTAAAAGGGTCAGTTTTCACTGCATAAAAATATATATTTTTTTTAATTAAAAATGTTGACCAGCTCAATCTTTCACACTTGTGTGACCCTGTGGGCTGGTGTGTCGATGCCATAGCACCCCTTCTGGCCAGTCTTGCAGAAGAGTTGACTCCATCTGGTGGAGTGGGCAGTCAGTCCCTCTTGTCTGAGTCCCACTGGCATGTGTGGGTTTCCCCCTCATTCCTAGCAGGGTCTGCTGGTCCTGTTTCCAGGGGGCCTGGAAACCCTCTCAAGTTCTTAAGTCTCTCAGGGGGGTGGTAGGGGAACCCAGGCTTTCCCACTCCCTGGGGTTCCCGATCAGGCCTCTTAAGTCAGCCAGGCAGAATCAGGACTCAACAACTCTGGCTGGGCCCTGAGTACCTGCCTACCTCCTCTGGTTTCTGTAGGCTTTTCAGCCTCTTGGTCTGGTTGTCCCTTCTCAGGGTGCTGTCTCTGAGTGGCTTCTAAGCAGCTTGCTGGCAGGGATTCCCTTTTCCAGCCTGCTTGCTCCTCTGACATCTACCCCACCCCTTTGCTTCCCAGCTCTTTTATTCTCCCAGCTGCTGTGAAGCTGCCAAGTATCTGCATTAAGCCCTTGCTTGCTGTGCCAGTGTGGGCTCCATACACCCCGTGACAAACCCACACTAAACACACTATGGCTCTCTGTCCTCCATTAGTGGCTAGATCACGTATAGAGCCTCAAAGGGGAAAAAATTGCTGCTCTCAGGAGATACTATCACGATGGGCACAGTATAAAAAGAACCTGGAAAGAGCGAGAAAATTTCTCTTCTCCTGACTAGTCCCAGGCATTATAAAACATACACAAAAGTTCCCAGGAAAGAACATTATGCCATTCTGTTTAAGGTAGGTGACCCACATTACTTCAGTATCCGAGTGCCTCACAATCTTCAGTGCATTAATTCTCGCAACAGCCTTGTGAAGTAAGGAAGCATGATTATCTGAGATACAGAGAAAGACTAAATGACTCACCCAGGAAATCTATGTCAGAACAGAGAACTGAACCTGGATTTTCAGAGGGCCAGTCTCCTCCCCTGTATTGCTCCCTGATTTTTCTGCACTACCCTGGAGTTCTCACAGTTGCAGCATGGTCATTTATAGACTTTGCTGACTGTCAAGGCTATATTCCCCAGCAAGGATCTTGATCCCCAGCAATTCTGGAGAGGATCACACCACTGCCATCCCCTTTCACACAAGGTGTCGGAATTGAAGATAATGGCCAAAATACAGTGACTGGAAGACTATAATGTAACAATTATATGTACAATATATAAATGACAGTTGATCAATGTATCTAAGCCAACTTGGGATTTTAATGTTTTAATGCTAAATCAACTATTTTCCAGTTGATTACTTCGGAATATGTAAGTCTCCATTCTGTTGTGTAGGGAAGAAAATGTACATAATAAAAATTAACCCCCCCACCAAAAAAAAAAAAAAAAAAAAAAACAACCCACAACAAAACAGCTCCAGCAAGAGCCTCAGCAATTGTTTGCTTTGTAAGCCTAAGAACTTTACTGAATTCTTCTGTTGGAGCAATAGTCCCACACTGCACTGTTACAGAGGCCAAGATAACAGTGACAGGGCCTCTAATCATGGAACCTTGTTCCAGTGTTTTTGGTATCATGCAAAAAACAAATCCTCACTGAAAAAACAAAACAGTAACCTCACCCCAGTCCAACAATACACAAAACACTGGCAACGGGTACCTAGCAAGATAATTATTAGCACTTATTTCAGCTTAAATATCCAGCACCAGAAGTGCCAACTTTTCTCAGTTAAGTGACTTTGGGCAATGATGAGGCATTTTAACAACTTGACACTGTAAAGGCACAAAGTGCAGATTAAAGCAAATTTGAGCTTTGTTATGTCTCCGGCTGCAAAAGCTTTGAGAACGTGGCAGACTGTAATCCCAATATTGCATGTTAATTGTTTTGTGCAGGTTTAATGCAAACTATAACACTTTTTGAGCTTCAGGGAGATAATAACAAGCCGGGGCAGGCAGCAAAATTACAAGAGAAATGTCAAGGAAGGGGCATTTTGGCTTAGTGACTCTAAAAGGCACCTGGAACAAGGAAAGCAAAGGTCTATTCTTCCACCAAGAAGCCTGAGAAAAACAAGCCCAAAGGTTTCCTGTCATTCACACTTGTGTGAAGCAATAACGGTAAATAACCTGACGGCATAGTTGTCATCTACCACCCCACGCTGGAACCTGGACAGGGTATCATCAAACAGTTGAAAGCCAGACTTGATTAGCAGCTACATCCTGAAAGAAATCTTTCCCAAACCCCCTCTGCTAGGCTTTAAACAACTTCCCCACCCAGCTTTTCCCAGTTCATCATCAGAAACAAGCTCAGCACAGACCAGGACACACTCACTTAAAGCAGCACCAGTCTCTGCCAGAACAGATGCAAAACCTGCAGCCACATCTCCACTGCTATGATGATCAATACCCCTCACAATACACCTTTCAAGATCCATAGGTCCTACACATGCCATGTACATCATCTAGTGCCACCAAATATCCTAACAACGATGTGGGTGAAACTAGACAGTCACTATGCTCTCGAATGAACTCACACAGCAAAATGCTAAAACACCATAACACTCGTGGGTGAACACTTTTCACAAAACAATCCCTCCATATCTGACCTCTCTGTCCTCATCCTCAAAGGAAACCTGCACAACACCTTCAAACGACAAGCTGTGGAGTTTAAACTCAGCTTTGCTAGCCACTGAAAATCATGGACTGAATAGAGCCACTGGTTTTATGTCTCATTACAACAATCTGCAACCCGTTAGCTCTCCTTTGTCCTATGACTGGAGAGGTGTTAATTGCCCACTTTGTTTTGAAGGGTGTCTTGCAACATATGATAACTCATTATGCTTAACAAACTATTCTACTTTGTATTTAGTCATGACACCCTGGTCACCTTTCCCAGACTTGAAGAAGAGCTCTGTGTAGCTTGAAAGCTTGCCGTTTTCACCAACAGAAATTTGCACCCCACTCCCACCTCTTTTTTTCTCTCCCCTATAATATAAAAAGCATTAGCCTATTTTATAGGTTGGGAAATATACAGAGGGGGATTGCACAGTAACTCCAGGGAGTTGCTCAATTGTATCCTGTATATTTAAATGTAAAGTATACAAACACATAAAAGAGTATCAAATGAGAGAATAAACCAGATTCCTTCACTACCTCTCAATAAACACAGACCTTCATAGCTTTGTTGTATCAGCTGTTCACATTTGGATATTTGTTGGTAACAGTCAATAGGCATCAACGTTGATATCTTTCACTCTACATCTAACTATATAGAAGACTGCTTAATCAATGACACACATGGTTCCATATTTTGCCATGTAATAATATACCAGGGGTCCATCTGAGTTTAATAACTTCTGCTGAGACTTTATGCCATACACATTTAAAAGTGGGGTAGGAAATGATTAGAATAAATAAAAAAAAGTAAATGCTAGCCAACCTTAATGCAGGCACAGCTGAAATTTGATCTCACTCAGCTAGCAGAAGTTTCCATCCCATTAATGACAGGTTTCAGAGTAGCAGCCGTGTTAGTCTGTATTCGCGAAAAGAAGAGGAGTACTTGTGGCACCTTAGAGACTAACAAATTTATTTGAGCATGAGCTTTCGTGAGCTACAGCTCACTTCATCGGATGTAGCTCACAAAAGCTTATGCTCAAATGAATTTGTTAGTCTCTAAGGTGCCACAGGTACTCCTTTTCTTTTTGCATCCCATCAATGAAACCATCAATGGGTGTAGGATTGAAACACACATCTCCACAGAGTACAATTGAGAAACAAGAAACAAAAACAAAATCACTCAAGACCCAGTTACCCTATTCCTTGCACAGTGTACTTTCCATTTGAGTGAACTGTATGCTGAATCCCAGACAAGAGCCATAAACTGAACACTTGCAGGATGCTCCTGTGTTTCCCCATGGATGAAGATGAATATCCCACAGTTAGGGTGTTTATGGGCACGTGTAGAATGTCTCCAGGTGGGATCAGGTCTTTAAAACTACAAATTTGCTAAACCAATAGCTAGGGTGGCTACAAAATTCAAAACCACCCTATCTCTAGGTATGTTACTAACCCTTGTTCTGTGAGTGAACCACAGACTGAGGACAGCTATTCATGTGCATCTCCGTCAGTGACCTCAGCTGTTGCTGTTGCCTCTTTCTTTCATCTCCCCGGACAAGGCAGGTATTCAAGCAATTCAATCTTTTATTCGCTTGGCAAAGTAACTTAATATAAATGGATTTATGAGCAGCCCAGCTTGTTTCCCACAGTTGGGTGGAGCTGGCTCGTGATTATGCCTCCCTGTACTTGGAGCACATTTTCATTATTTTCCAGTGCCGTCCAAAATTTGTTGAAATATCATCTAGCTGGGCTACCCCACAAAGATCTTTTTTCAGGGCTCATTATTTATTGAGGAAATCGTCACAATTCACATTAAGGCATGTGCCAATTACATGTGTGTTGTGAATGCTTTCCTAGCAGGCAGCTTGTGAGCATTCATTTTGTAGATGAATAATGAACATGACAACTGCAGGCAGAACTAGTACTGGGGACTGTCATTTACATAAAGGCGTGCGGGGATTGGGTTTTTTTAATTAAAGTAAAAATACTGGTCACTGACAAATCATGCTAACCAAAAAGGAGTATCCATTAAAACTGGAATATGCTAACGAGACACGTACAAGGTACTAAGCAATTGCTGGAACGCCTAAAGGATCACGTAATAACAAAAGCTTTTTCATATTCACAATGAATTAATTGCCCATGAAAAAACACCAGCCTGATAACCCTGGAGAGAAATAACTTCTTTTGTTATCTATAATACAGGTAACAAGCATAGGTAAGAGCAAAACAGGCTTCCCTCCTGGTGTTACCCAGGCACTATAAGTTCATCATCTGAGACATTTAAATCACTTGCTGATGCATTTTGGTTATATTGCCCAATAAAACAGTTTTGCTGAATACGCTGCTTGATCTGGAATGGTTTTTTTTTTTTGGATATGCTACCTGAATTAATGTGTTCCAGTTTCCCCTCCCTCTTTCTAGAGTCAGGTGGAAGCCTGCCTGTGCCTTTAAGCATGCTGCACGCAGCAGACATTAAATCAAATTAGCAGAGGTTTACATCCACCCATTCATCTTAAACCTTTATTATAAAGACTTGACAGCCGGTTAGCTTTACTACTAAAAAGGAAACCACAGAACATAATTGTTTGATTAACTGAGCTGAAATATGTAAGCTCTTTGTTTGGGGATCATTTGGAAAATATTTCTGTAGTGCAGGCTGTGCGTAGTAGTGGGGGATAGTGTAATATTTGGGTGGGCAGGGAATTCTCCTACATTCTTCTGTACTAGAGTAGAGTGAATAATTTCCAGTATATTATATGTCCAGTGGTTTTAGGCAGTTTTTCTGCTGATGAAATATCACTCAGCAGAACACAATTTCCTCAAATTTATTTGGTACTTGAGATTATTTGAGGACAATTCTTTTGTATTTTTATTCTAAGCAAGAGACAGCAATGTTCAATATTTTAATGATGTAGCTTAGTTTTTATTGGTCAGTGACATTATTTCTGTTCCTAATTTGAATAAGCATGAAAGCACTGATATCAATGGGAGTTAGGCAGCTATCTGTATCTTTAGGCATCTAAATAACTTAAAAAATCTGTCCCTTCACCTCTCCCTGCCTCTGCTTCTCCTCCTATCATTTTGTCTGTCTTATCTATTTAGATAAGGTCTTTGGAGCAGGTACTGTCTCTTACTCTGTGTTTGTACAGTGCCTAGGACAACAAGGCCCTAGACTTGGTTGTGGCCTGTAGAAGCTATTATAATATATATATACTAAATACATCTTTGTTGTAGAACTTTGCAAGCTATAAGTGATGTTGATATATCCTTAAACATTGCTATATCACTGCAAAGGATCTAGAGTGGTGACATCTGGTTGTGCTGGAAAAATTTGCCTGTGAAACACTATGGAGCTGTGCCTGCAATTATGTGGTTTGGTTCCCCACAAGCAATGGAAATAATATTCTGTGGTTTCATGTCAGCTTGTAAATTTTTGAACAACCTTTTAGAGCCATCTGCAGGATCAGTTTTCATGAGTGAAAGGTGGCTCAAACACAATGAATGAGCTTTGGTTTAATTGAAGGTTGCATCTGATCTAGACATTTAAAGGATAGGTCTCCAGTGGGAACTGCTGTATGGAAACCTTTAGTGTTTACCATTATTAAATATATAAATATATTTCTCCCAAATCACTGCAGATATGGAACTCATAGACAGAAAACAATTTTTTAAAAAAGATATTCTTGAATGTATCTGCATGCAATTCAAAACCAAAATTGCAATATCAATTACCATATTTATCCCATTTTATTTACCTACAGCATTTGCTATAGTTTTAAAGGGGATCACTGTCTAATGCTTTATCTACAAAAATTTCAAAGTGCTTTGCCAAGATTAATTAAATTACACCACAAAGTTAAGATGAGTCACAGAGAGGTTAATTGACTCATGCAAGGGTACACAGAAAGACAATGATTGGAACAGGAATAGAATCCAGGAGCCCTCATTTCTAGATAATCACATGATCACCATTGACTATTATCAATAGTCAGAGCATTTAGGGCTTGGGAAGCTTCACATCATGGAAAGCCAGAACTCTAAGGCTATGTCTTCACTACTGCCAGATCAATGCTCCAGGATCGATGCACTGGGGTCAATTTAGTGGGTCTAGTGGAGACCCGCTAAATCGATGGCAGAGTGCTCTCTGGTCGGCCCCGGTACTCTATCAGGAATGAGAGGAGTAAGGTAATTTGACGGGAGAGTGTCTCCCGACTACCCAACACGTTGTAGACACTGCAGTAAGTCGACCTAAGCTACGTCGACCCCAGTTATGTTATTCACATAGCTGGAGTTGCATAACTTAGGTCGACTTACCACGGTAGTGTAGACATAGCCTCAGTCTGCTTTAAAGGTTGACTCTCACAATGATGACTCATTTAAAGTAGGAATAATTCACAAATCATAGGCATTGAGCTGCTATTGTAAGAAATTTTTGGAAGATTTTCGTTGTTTTATAGAGTTTAAGGGCAGAAGTGACTATCAAATCATCTAGTCTGACATCCTGTGTGACACAGGCCATAAAATTTAATCCAATTATTTCTGTATTGAGCCTGATAATTTGTGTTTGGCCAAATCTTATTTTCCAGAAAGGCATCCAGTCCTGATTTGAAGACATCAAGAGATGGAGAATCCTCCGCCTCCTATTAGTTCCTTACTGATGACCTGACACTCAGGATCTGGTATTTTAGGCATTTATAAATGGATGGAAAGTGGGGATTATACCTGCTTCACCATGGCTTAATTTCTCAGGCCTCAGTAATTAATGCTTGGACTATGCTTTGAGATCTTCAGAGAGAAGCCATTCGGAGAACTGCAAAATTAGGATGAGCCTAAAGGGGATTGTCTTTTCGTTTATGGCTTCTTGAAACCTGGCAAATCAGTAATTAAAACAGTTCCACTCAGTTGATGAAAGAGAATTGAGATCTGTGAATGTTCTGCACTGAGGCACCTGGGACTCTCTTCTACTCAGGAAAATGAGACAACAAAATGAAAGGCTAATACATTTACCTGTTGAATTGGAATTCATTGAATTGGATTTCATTTGCAAATTGGATACAATTAACTTAGGCTTGAATAGAGACTGGGAGTGGCTAAGTCATTATGCAAGGTAACCTATTTCCCCTTGTTTTTTCCTACCCCCCCCCCCCCAGACGTTCTTGTTAAACCCTGGATTTGTGCTGGAAATGGCCCACCTTGATTATCATACACATTGTAAGGAGAGTGGTCACTTTAGATAAGCTATTACCAGCAGGAGAGTGGGTTTGTGTGTGTGTGTGGGGGGGGGCGGGAAGCAGGGGGGTGAGAAAACCTGGATTTGTGCTGGAAATGGCCCAACTTGATTATCATACACATTGTAAGGAGAGTGATCACTTTAGATAAGCTATTACCAGCAGGAGAGTGGGGTGGGAGGAGGTATTTTTTCATGCTTTGTGTGTATAAAAAGATCTTCTACACTTTCCACAGTATGCATCCGATGAAGTGAGCTGTAGCTCATGAAAGCTTATGCTCAAATAAATTGGTTAATCTCTAAGGTGCCACAAGTACTCCTTTTCTTTTTGCGAATACAGACTAACACGGCTGTTACTCTGAAACATTTACCTTCATCTCACTTCTGTGATGTGCCATTTAGAAGTTGTTAATTTGTCAGTGGAACTCTTTCGTCTTCCGAACAAAGGATCCACCCGAGGCAGCTGTTCTAATGTTCCAAACTGCGTAACATGTAGGATTCTCAAGCCACAAGTAAGGACGGTTCCTTCCCTGCATTTCATTGAACAGTCTAGCAGACACATTGGAGAACTGGAGGGCACGAAGTGCTCCATTAATGGACCTACTGGCATTTACACTAGGTTTCAGTCCCTCACCTAAAATTCAGCTCTTGGGCCTGACTTACTGACTTAGGCCATGTCTACGCTAGCATGTATGTTCATCTGAGCTGCATGAACCTTATGGAAGAAAAGGCCTTTCTTGTGGAGATGAGTGGGATCAGTTATTTCAGGTGCTGTATGCCTATGAATACATCTGCGGCTTAAGAAATTGATGGGAAATGCTGATAGAAAGCCTGAGAGATCAAAAGGACAATAAACTGCTCTTAGGAAGC
Organism: Eretmochelys imbricata; assembly: GCF_965152235.1. Lineage (NCBI taxonomy): Eukaryota > Metazoa > Chordata > Testudines > Cheloniidae > Eretmochelys > Eretmochelys imbricata. Next base: position 115,806,473 of record NC_135578.1, on the reverse strand, counting down.
AATTTGCTTGTTTGGCTTCACAGTGCTACAATCAGGCCACGTGTGTGTGTGTGTGTGTGTGTAAACCCTGTTGTCCCAGTCATCTGTACACACAACTTCCACCCTGAGATACATTCCAACTTGTACCACCTTAATAGGGTGAGCAGCTATTTCCTCTTTCAAAGGCAAATGAATGGGAAATTTGTTCTAAACTCATTGAATTTACTTTGTGGGAATTACACGCGGCTGCTGCCAGTTGGAGCATAGCAGGCATGCACCCACTCCCATTCCTTCTCTAACATGACCTTACATAGTGCATCAGAGGAGGCTATTAACTAAGAAAGTCATACTGTAAATTAGGGGAGATTGGCTACAGCTGCTGTCAACTCTGTACCGCCAATGTTTGCTATTTGCCACCCACAGAAGGGTCAAATCTCATTGCCAGAAAAGGGAATAGTCCCCAGGAAAGAACACAATGCATCCAGTAGAGCATACACTTTATAATGCCACTCAGTGGTGACCTTTGTCAAGGAGAGAGCAAATGGGTCGCTGCCTTGCAACCTGCACACCACATGCGTGTGGCCTTCCCACTCCTCAACACCACTGTTTTATTGACATTCTCCTGTATACTCCTTTCACAGTGGGTCTTGTCCTACAGTCAGCGAAGCCCATGCAACTTTTGCCATTGACCACAGTAGGATCTGGATCATGTCTAATATTCTTTTCTCTAGGGATATCTCCTCTCTTTTTGGATGTACATGGATCACGGCAAATTTTTTTCAGCTTTATCTGCTAGATTTTTTGATGTGTCAGATCTCAACAAACTGTAGATATTATTCTCTGTTGTTTTTATTACAGCAGCACCTAAAATTTCTACCCAAGATAGAGGCTGACTCACTGTGCGAGGCGCTGTACAAGCACATACAAAATTCCCTTCTCCCGTGATCTTACACTATAAATAGACAAGTACAGAAAACTGTGGGAGAAAGGCAGTGTAATTATTCCCATTTTACAGATGGGGAATTGAGGCACACAAAGTTTAAGAGACTTGCTTGGGGTGACACAAGAAGTCTGTGGCAGAGCAAGGAACTAAATCAAGATCTTCCGATTTCCAGAACAGTGCCTCAGCCACCAAACCATCCTTTGCCTCTGTATTCACATTTTGGATTGTTCAAACAACTTGACATCTTATACAATAAGAGGCCATGCACAGGCATTTAGGAATTAACTATGCCACTCACTATGCCCATTCAATTGGGAGTAGAACAGGGGTCCCTAAATATTTTCCTAATCTGAATCACATCTCATCTCAACAGAGAGGGAGTGTATTATGGGCCCTCTTCCCCCTTCCACTTGCAATCAAATGAAAATGCCGTTAGTGCAATATGTTTTGTCCTTTTTGGAAAAAGATTAATCACAGCACTGACTTTCACTCTTCATTTAATCACTTCTCCGTTCTGTTTCTCTCCGCTGGGAACAAGGGTGCAATTGTCCTCTCATGACTGGCCAGTTGTTGAATTTAGGTAAAGTCCTATAGGACTCCCTTTTTTTCTCAACTGGAAACCAGCTGGAAATGTGGAGAACATTTTTTGAGGCGATATCCCTGAAACTCAAACAATTTTGACCGATGGTATACTCAATTAATTTAATGCTCAGCATCCCAACATCCAGCATGACCCAGCAACTCCTCCAGCGCCCCTGCAGCCCCAGCGTTTAATTTCCTCAGAATGCCTCTCCAAACAAAGAGAAGCAGCTGACGATCCAAATCCTTCCAGAATCCCATCAGTTGCTTGAGCTTTACAATTGTTTGTGTGACTTGACTTCTATAGGAGTCAGTTGGGCACAATGATCGAAGGACTGAGCATCCTAGGGAGGCTCAACTCTGCCTGGCTCACACAAAAATTTCTGTGGATCCCCTTCCCGAGACGGAACTTTACTGCGTTTCACATAATCAACGCATTGTGGAGATTAAAGCGGGAAATTAGGTCATGTGTCATACAGTCCGTCACCCAGCGCAGCCATATATTCTCAAGTGTTTTAAATGGCTCAGACAATGGGCCTTCCACCTCATATCTATAATTGATACTACACTTTCCGCTGTTTAAATAGAGAAGGTGGCACTTAGCGGTAGCATTGTATGTTGCCATGGCATAAGAGCATTCTGAGAATTACAGCCCCTCGAATGAATGAATTCTGAACTCTAGGCTAGAAATGGCTTATGTATTTGTGTTCAGGAATCATTCTGGGAAGTACTATAGATTAGACATTCCAGGAATGACACCACGGTATCGTGGGGACAGCGAATACAGAGCTGCAATAGGCACACCGGTAAAGCGTACTGATGGACGATATAGTCAACATGTTTTTAATGCACAACTGTCTACGTGAAGCTTGTGATGAGGTGCTAGACCATTACCTATTGTGTCTCTTTGAGCGGGACTTGTCTGTCTTTCCATGCTTTTCCTCTCTTCCCCAGAATCTGAATGGTGCTTGGTGACAATTTTTGTCAGCTATTTCACAGTGTTTACACTGTGTAATAAATGTTTCTCAACTAGGCCTAGGGGAAATTCCACAATCACCAAAACACACTTTACAATGGTTCCCTATGCATTTATTATTCCCCCTAGTATATAATCTTACAATATAAGGTGTCTTGCCTCCCAAAGGCCTTTACAAACCTTATGTGGTCACACTTTGTATTAATGGTATATTTATAAATAGCTTATAAAGGATTAGTAAATTGTAAGTATTTTAATAAATAGTGTGACGTTGTACTCCATAATGTTTTATGGAAATATGTTTATGAGTGTAAATATAATGTAACTGGAATATGCTTTATGCAAAAGGTCTCCTGTAAGGTATCCGTCCAAAGTTTATAATCTACTGAGTGTGTTCATCCTATTGGTATGAATGTATCATTCTTGTATCTGAAACTAGAAATATATAGCGTAACTCTGAGGTCCTATTGTAATTACGCAAAGTGTGGGCCATTAATGGTGGCTTGGAATCTTGATGGCTCCCATTGACTAGGACAATTGACTAGAATGGCTCTAACAACGAGGAGTCCTTGTGGCACCTTAGAGACTAACAAATTTATTTGGACATAAGCTTTCATGGACTAGAACCCACTTCGTGCATCTGATGAAGTGAGTTCTAGCCCACGAAAGCTTATGCCCAAATAAATTTGTTAGTCTCTAAGGTGCCACAAGGACTCCTCGTTGTTTCTGCTGATACAGACTAACACAGCTACCACTCTGAAACCTGTAATGGCTCTGTTTACTTGCAAGCCTTCCTGTGTTCCTGTGAGTCAGGCCAGAAAGAATGGAGGCTTAGGGTCTCACAGGACATGTGACCATGTCACATGATACTGGAATCCATCTTTAACCTGGTGCTTTTCCATTTAGAAGGAGGGGTGGGAACCCAGAGAGAAACAAAGGATTCTTGCTTTGTGCCAAAGATATAAAAGGGGGTAGAACAGAACAAAGGGGGGCCAGTCATGAGAAATCCCCTGGTTACCACCTGAGCTGGAACTAACAAGGACTGTACCAGGGGAAAACAGGCTCATAGGGAAATTCAGCACGTCAGGTGACAGTCTCAAAGGGGTCTCTGTGACTGAACCCGTCACAAATGGTTAATCAGTTGTTAGAGAATCTAACAGGTCAATAAATTGCTTATAACCGTATATGACACCTTCTACAAGTGTGCTTGTAGGTGCATACTACTCATACCTGTAACATGCTGATAAGATATATTATTAACCCTTTACAAACTATTTACAAGTGTACCCTTACTACCCTTCATTTATACTGGAGTCACTTCATCCATGACAGAAATGCAGCTGCTTCTGCTGTACAACAGAGTAGCTGTTTAACACCCCACAACAGTGCCACACAACAGCTTAAGAGACGAGGATGAAAACGAATACTGTTGCCAATTTAAACAGATGGGATTGAATGTAGAGTAAACAGAGGCATTATCTAAACTGGAGTTTGCCCTGCACAGCAGGGTTAATGCCGTAATAACACCACCATCCTTGAAAGCAGTATACCATCGAATCTTGAATGACCACATGGGATTGGACTGCTGTTCTTGCATATTGTCCTGTGAACAGGAGACCACCTATGTACAAACCCCCTCTTTCTTGGCAAGGAGTGAGCACGATCTCCCTGCACAGACTGTGCAAATCCTGCCATTGGCCAGGTGAAAGAAGAATTCTTATCATAACGAGAGATGGGCCCAAAGTATAAAATTCAAACTCAGATTCTGAACACCCCAGCAGCTGGATTTGCGTCCATCTCCTTTCCTGGTAAAGATCTTCTCTATAGGCAGGTTGATTGCGTGCAGGCCTATTACTTAAAACAACACAACATTAAAACCTCTCTGAGAGTTCTCTCCCCTGAGAAGATTCATTTTAATTATAATCATGAATAAAATGGAATGCTGTTTAAATGCAGTTTTCTTACTTGGTGAACTAGATCATCGGGCAATTCTGCTCCAGCATCTGTGGCAAATGAAGCAGAAATTAACAGCATGGCAATAAGGTGTTTTGCTTGCAATATTTCTGTATTTAAATAAACATTACTGACACAAGCAGCTTTTAGCTGGTAAAATACAACTGCTGGGTTCCTGCCTCTTGTCTCCTAAACAGCTGCAGTTGTACTGCCTAGAAATGGTATCAAAGAGACAAGACGGGAGAGGTAATAGCTTTTATTGGACCAACTTCTGTTTGTGAGAAAGACAAGCTGTTGAGCTTGAACAACAGAGGTTGGTCCAATAAAAGCTATGACCTCACCCACCTTGTCTCTCCAATATCCTGGGGCTGACATGGTTACAACAATACTGCATAGAAATGGTATCCATTATCTGATTAAACTGAGGCAAGGCATGTGGGAGGTACGACCCCAAACTCCTCTGAACAAGACTAGCTGCACAATGGCTCGGAGAGGTGTGAACTGCCTGTGATATACTACAACTGCATGAAATATTTTTGGGGACAGTATTATATTAAGTGTATGTTTATGTATCACTGCAGGCCAGGGACTGTTTGCAGCTCCAGGTGGGAGGGTTGCTGCAGCTCTGGCTGGGGCGAACAGTAGTGGGGGGTGATTGAGGTGAATCACTCATGGTGTAAACATCCCGAGAGGTACCATGACTTGGGGAGGCTTGGATATACTGGTTCACACTGGGTTTTCCAGAGCCAATAGACAAAGAAAGAGCTTTTGGCATAAAAACACAGTGTTTACACTGACTCAGGGCCTTCCAGGAAACAGACAGGGCCTTTTGTCCAAGGGCCCCACAACCCTTCTGGAAGGGTTGGAAATACTTTAGCTAGCTAGGGTCCCATAAGGCTGATGGTGGGTGACCTCTGTGAAGTTTTTAGCATGCATGTAGGAACTCTTGCTGTTTTTATTATGTTCCCTCTGTAATGCTTTTACCTTGAGAGTAACTGTGCTTGCCTAGAAGGAGCTGTGTGGTAACTCGTAACTGCTGGCAATCTGCTGCTCATAGCTCTGGGAGACAGAGCAAAGTACAGGCACTAGCCTGTAAGCAGACTGGCTTGCTGGGGATGTCACACTTTAAGTCAGGGGGCTGTGCAGCTTTAAAACCCTGGTCAGGAGGGAGAGAGACACGGCTATCCACCAAGAGGTGATGGTTGAGAGCCAGAAACTTTAAGTAGGTATCCTCGATGGACCGCGGAGGGGGGAATACAGGTGAAGTTACCATGGAACTGCCCTATTCATCTCATTGACTTAACTCTGACCATTCAAATCACATCATTTAACTATTTCTTTGCTGGTCATTTTAACAAAAAGCATCCAGCTACTGGGCTGGATTCCCCTCAGTCACAGGTGCCAGTTTTCCACCATTTTAGCTCCCCCTCATTTCAGAGGAGTCATTCCTGATTTATGCTGGTGGAACTGAAAGGGGAACCAAGCCCATTCCGCATCTTGCAATCCCAAATGGCCTCTAATACCTCCCTAGGCAGGAATTTAATAACAAAATAAATAACACCTAGACAACTGTAAATTTTCATATTTAATTCATTAGAAATCTCAATTAAAAAAAAGTCCCGGTAGCTGCTGCAGAATTTCCAAGTTGCTGTGAAATCCAGAGGACTTGCTGTAGAATGTCGGTCTTGCAGCTGAGCACCTGGGACCTGGATGATGAGTATTTATTACATGAATTGTGCTAATGTCCAGGAACCCTAGTCATGACCCAGGACCCCAGTGCACTAGGTGCTGTACAAACCCGTAACAAAAAGAGTGTTCCTGACCCCAGCAGCTTACAATATAAGACAAGACACAACAGATTGATATAGGCAGGCAGGGAAGCATAAGGAAACAACGTAACAACACTGGTAAGCATGATAGACACTGATTATAATACTATAGGCTGATAAGCCGTTAATTTTCAGGTGTTCCCTTGACAAAAATGAATTGCATGTGGCCATGTGGTTACATGGTTCCGTGCGTTGAAGGGTGTGGTCCATAATGAGGGCCCTTCATTTTAAGTTTTTATTTGATTTATTTTTTCCCCAGGAATTTATCAGTGTTTATTACCACAGCAACAAAAATAGGTGAAAATCAGTGCAAAAAAAAATACTAATAATTTTTCTGGGTAAATATCAGTGTCTTTTTGGTAGCTGGAAAGACAGGGGGGAAATGTATTCAGTAGATTGATGCTTTGAATTCTGTTAATCAATGTGGTTTGCTGCAGAACTAAAACAGAACTCAAAACACAATGCCACCTCTGAGTTTAAGAAAACAATACATCTGTAATCCCCAAATAAAATTTTTCATTTGAATAAACAGTTTACTGTTGTAGACGTAGAACTCTTAGCCTATAAATATCTACATTTAATAATTGGGCCACATTATTTGCCGCACATATACTCAACTTCATCCTTTCTGCCTGTTTTTTTTTAAATTTTCGAATACTTCCTTGTGTTCTGAAATGTATTCTGATACAGATTTTCGGTTTTTTCCCATTTTAGTGTGCAAAATCTTTAAACCGTTATCTGCTAACCTTTTGAAATGTGTGCAGAGTGGGTGCAAGATACATCAGTACATTCAGATGCACACGCACTTCAGAGCTTGCCTGTTTGTTTATTGTGTGCATCTTCTACACTAATACATAGCCTCACTTCAACAGGCAGCTTTGCATATAGACACAGATGAATGTATTATCGTAATATAGATATCTTATGAAATATATTGTACTTTCCTAATAAAACAAGTTATTTTTATATATTTGAATGATAGAAAAGTAGGGTGAAAATCAGAAAAAAAAAAAAAGAATAATACTTTTTGTAAAACCCAGGAATTTTTCAGTAAAAATTGGTTTAAACTGAAAATGAAGGGGCATATCCATACCTTATCCAGTGCTTTTGCTCACCTATGTATTAGGACTCCAACCTGGGGATTTTTAAATGAAAGGTGCAATGACATACCATTGACCATCTCATTTCTTTGCATAATGACAGGTTTCAGAGTAGCAGCCGTGTTAGTCTGTATTCGCAAAAAGAAAAGGAGTACTTGTGGCACCTTAGAGACTAACCAATTTATTTGAGCATAAGCTTTCATGAACTACAGCAGCTCACGAAAGCTTATGCTCAAATAAATTTGTTAGTCTCTTAGGTGCCACAAGTCCTCCTTTTCATTTCTTTGTGTTAACACCATGGCTCTGACCTCAGTTTTCAGGAATGATCCTTCCCCTGGATGGTGTGCTGTTCAGCTCTGCGGAGTTTTGCCACTGAAACAGGACCTGGTCCCTAAAGTTAAAAATGAAATGTAGCCAATGGTTATTGTATCATATGGTGCCATTATCGATGATCTATTTTCCACTTAATACTTGATATAATCTTAAATATTGAGAAGTGGCAACCAGGCTCCCAAACCCAATGGATATTTATAAAGTTCATCCTGTGTGCAGAGCACATATACAGAGCTACATTCACAGGCAAATCTCAGGAAGTTATTCTGATAGTTTTCCTTAGGATAGGTATGTGTCTGCATTTTGCAAGCAGATGTGTGAAAATTCCCAACCACTTCCTTCCCTGTCAGAGGCAGCCAGGTCATGCTCTTGTCTTTCACATGCCTTGAGAAACAGGAAAATAGATGCCATTATCTTTCATTTTTCTACCGGCACAGTGTTAATATCAAATTACAGCCCTCGCATATCAATTAGCTCTGGAATAAAAAGTAGGCTGATTAATCATTAACAGGTTCATGCCAATAATGCATGATAAATGTTTTTAAAATTTGTGGCTTGTTTTTGTTTTTTTCTCAATCTTAAAGTGCTTTACTGAATATTTTATATCTTCGGTTAAGAAAACGGACAGAAAAAGGTAACTAAGTCAACAATAGCAAACTGACAGGTTTCAGAGTAACAGCCGTGTTAGTCTGTATTCGCAAAAAGAAAAGGAGTACTTGTGGCACCTTAGAGACTAACCAATTTATTTGAGCATAAGCTTTCGTGAGCTACAGCTCACTTCATCGGATGCATACTGTGGAAAATACAGACAATGTTTTATACACACAATCCATGAAAAAATGGGTGATTATCACTACAAAAGGTTTTCTCTCCCCCCACCCCACTCTCCTGCTGGTAATAGCTTATGTAAAGTGATCACTCTCCTTACAATGTGTATGATAATCAAGGTGGGCCATTTCCAGCACAAATCCAGGTTTTCTTCCCCCCCCCCCAACCCACTCTCCTGTTGGTAATAGCTTATCTAGAGTGATCACTCTCCTTACAATGTGTATGATAATCAAGATGGGCCATTTCCAGCACAAATCCACGGTTTAACAAGAACGTCTGGGGGGGGGGGTAGGAAAAAAAAGGAGGAAGTAGGTTACCTTGCATAATGACTTAGCCACTCCCAGTCTCTATTCAAGCCTAAGTTAATTGTATCCAATTTGCAAATGAATTCCAATTCAGCAGTCTCTCACTGGAGTCTGGAGTTTTTCTGTTGTAATATCAAAACTTTCATGTCTGTAATCACGTGACCAGAGAGATTGAAGTGTTCTCCGACTGGTTTATGAATGTTATAATTCTTGACATCTGATTTGTGTCCATTTATTCTTTTACGTAGAGACTGTCCAGTTTGACCAATGTACATGGCAGAGGGGCATTGCTGGCACATGATGACATATATCACATTGGTGGATGTGCAGGTGAACGAGCCTCTGATAGTGTGGCTGATGTTATTAGGCCCTGTGATGGTGTCCCCTGAATAGATATGTGGGCACAGTTGGCAACGGGCTTTGTTGCAAGGATAGGTTCCTGGGTTAGTGGTTCTGTTGTGTGGTATGTGGTTGTTGGTGAGTATTTGCTTCACGTTGGGGGGCTGTCTGTAGGCAAGGACTGGCCTGTCTCCCAAGATTTGTGAGAGTGTTGGGTCATCCTTCAGGATAGGTTGTAGATCCTTGATGATGCGTTGGAGGGGTTTTAGTTGGGGGCTGAAGGTGACGGCTAGTGGTGTTCTGTTATTTTCTTTGTTAGGCCTGTCCTGTAGTAGGTGTCTTCTGGGGACTCTTCTGGCTCTATCAATCTGTTTCTTCACTTCTGCAGGTTGGTATTGTAGTTGTAAGAATGCTTGTTCAATATCTTCATAAATGATCTGGAGGATGGTGTGGATTGCACTCTCAGCAAATTTGCGGATGATACTAAACTGGGAGGAGTGGTAGATACGCTGGAGGGCAGGGATAGGATACAGAGGGACCTAGACAAATTGGAGGATTGGGCCAAAAGAAATCTGATGAGATTCAATAAGGATAAGTGCAGGGTCCTGCACTTAGGACGGAAGAACCCAATGCACAGCTACAGACTAGGGACCGAATGGCTAGGCAGCAGTTCTGCAGAAAAGGATCTAGGGGTGACAGTGGACGAGAAGCTGGATATGAGCCAGCAGTGTGCCCTTGTTGCCAAGAAGGCCAATGGCATTTTGGGATGTATAAGTAGGGGCATAGCAAGCAGATCGAGGGACGTGATCGTCCCCCTCTATTCGACATTGGTGAGGCCTCATCTGGAGTACTGTGTCCAGTTTTGGGCCCCACACTACAAGAAGGATGTGGATAAATTGGAGAGAGTCCAGCGAAGGGCAACAAAAATGATTGGGGTCTGGAACACATGACGTATGAGGAGAGGCTGAGGGAACTAGGATTGTTTCGTCTGCAGAAGAGAAGAATGAGGGGGGATTTGATAGCTGCTTTCAACTACCTGAGAGGTGGTTCCAGAGAGGATGGTTCTAGACTATTCTCAGTGGTAGAAGAGGACAGGACAAGGAGTAATGGTCTCAAGTTGCAGTGGGGGAGGTTTAGGTTGGATATTAGCAAAAACTTTTTCACTAGAAGGGTGGTGAAACACTGGAATGCGCTACCTAGGGAGGTGGTAGAATCTCCTTCCTTAGAAGTTTTTAAGGTCAGGCTTGACAAAGCCCTGGCTGGATGATTTAATTGGGGATTGGTCCTGCTCTGAGCAGGGGGTTGGACTAGATGACCTCCTGAGGTCCCTTCCAACCCTGATATTCTATGATTCTATGATAGAGATCTTGTAGGTGTTTGTCTCTGTCTGAGGGGTTGGAGCAAATGTGGTTGTATCGCAGAGCTTGGCTGTAGACGATGGATCATGTGGTGTGGTCAGGGTGAAAGCTGGAGGCATGTAGGTAGGAATAGCGGTCAGTAGGTTTCCGGTATAGGGTGGTGTTTATGTGACCATCGTTTATTAGCACTGTAGTGTCCAGGAAGTGGATTTCTTGTGTGAACTGGACCAGGCTGAGGTTGATGGTGGAATGGAAATTGTTGAAATGATGGTGGAATTCCTCAAGGGCTTTTTTTCCATGGGTCCAGATGATGAAGATGTCATCAATATGAAAATTCATCAATGTTAACTGAAATGCCAATGAAACAGAGATACATGATCAGAATATCTCAACCAATTCATTCTGTTTGAGATAGGCAGCTACTCAATGCAATGAACCAAAGGGCTAAGGTCAAGGATCATGTGATTAGAACCCCTTCAGCTGGTGACCCTATGTACCAGGTCACACCACCACTCACATTTGGCCAGACTGCCCCTCCATCTGGTGATCTAGTGTACCAGGTCGCAAGGTCACTCAAATTTGAGGCAGCCAGTCCAGTAATCTGGCCCCCTTCCTTAGCAAAATTCTGGTTGCACTCTTGGCTCAAACACTGGTGAGGCCTGGGCACAGGCCGATATAACCTGGTGCCTGTGGTAATGTCTAGGAACCAGCTGAGGCTAACTGCCCCATTGTGCTGGGTTCAGTATATACACATAGACAGTCCCTGCCCCAGAAAACTCACAATTAGCGTTGGGCAAAAGTTTTCAATCAAAAGTTCATGGTGAAAAATTCAGATTCAGAAACACCCAAACTTTTTGTGAATTCATATAAGTTTTGCTGAATTGCTTCTGTTAAAATAAACCTCTCTTTCTCTCTCTCTATATATATATATTTAAAAAAAATCAAAACATTTCAAGGACATTTTCTAAATGACAAGTTTTTCTTGTTTGTTATTCAAAGGGACTCTTCATTTAGAAATGTCCTCGAATTTTATTAAATAATTAAAAACATTAAATGGTCAAAATAAAAAAAATAATATTTTGACCTGAAATTATTTTTTTCCTGGCATTTTGATTTTCTGAAAGTGTCAAAATATTTCATTTTCAATTTGACCTGAAATGACTCCCTCCACCCACCCAAATTTTCTAGAATTACCAATGAACACCAACCAAAAAATCTGTTATTTGCCTAGCTCTACTCAGAATCCACATGTCAGATAGGACAAATGAGGCAGGGTTTGGGTGGCAAAAGGAGACAGAGTATAGCAGGAAAGCACAAGTAACACCTCATTATTTGCTGAAGGGAGAAAAGCCAGGCGCCTGTCATGTCTGTGCTTTAATCCAGCTTCAGGAAGGGTCAATTATATTTAGAGAAGATTCTCCTGTATTTGATGCAAAAAGGTGATATGGAGAAGCTTGTGAATCTGCAGGAGCATTTGGCTCTGAATATATGGGAATTAACTAAAGAAACAGAGGACCCAGGAAATAGATGAAAAGATATGAACAGGGGTCTGAGGTAGCATAGAAATAATGTTCTGAGAATATAGAGATTGCTTCATTTGTATGGTGCTGCACTTGCTTAGGACATGAGACTATCTCTGTGTGGTTGAAGAAAAGTGGTGTTTTCATTGTTAGGACTTTCTTAAGTGGCATAGCGTTATAAAATGTAGACTCATTTAGCATTCTTATCACTCTTAAAAATAAACTTTGGTCATGTTGGATTTTTTAAAAGAATAAGCTGCTCATCCCATTGTGCAGCAGAACGGTTACATGCCTTTACCTTGGCTATTAAAATGTTAGAAAAGGGATTAAGAAGATTCCCTACCATTTAAACGGTTACCTTCACTAAACCCATCTCTCCATAGACACCTGGGATTAAAAGAGGAGTACTTTGCATACAGACAATGATAACGAACAAAATGAAGCACCTGCAATTCAGGTGGGGACAGGATTTATTATTAATCCTGCCTTGGAAGTCACAATGAAAAAGTTGTGTGAACCGGAGGTCCAGCGACATGTAATGAAGGTGGCTGTATCATTTATGTAGCAGTGTGTATCTGATGCTTGCAATATTTCATTTAACCATTCCTAGATTCCCTCCACTAGTTGGAGATTTAAGACTCTGAAACCTGTAATTAAAGCACAGTTAATTCTATAAAGTGTAGCACCTTCAATGAATGACCCCCAACTTCTAAACACAGACATCAAAATCGAAGGCAAATCATTAAGACTCAGCCTGAAAGGCCGTGTGCTATCAGGGTTGCAGACTAGATATGACTGATTTCACAATCAGTAAGTAATGCCTTGGTATTAATGAGTTGCTATAGTTTTTTAATTTCATTCCCACATATTAATTTTGTTAATAATTATGTCACTTAATACGCCAGATTAGGTTGGTTTATAAAGCCCGGTCTTGAGCAAGCGTTCTACTCAGATAGGAGATCTGAAAACAAAAGGAAGTATTCAAGGCTGTTATGACACCATCTTGGGTGCCGTCTTGGATTGTCTCATATGAAAGGAGGGAACCCAAATAACTGCTTACGGAATACTACTAGCAATATTCTTAAAATACTTTTACGCTAGTATTGATCGTCACTTCAAAAATACAGTAAGTAGATTCCCAAAATATATATCTCATATTACAATAAATATACTGAGAAGCAGCATGGAGTGGGAATCTGGAGATTTTTTTCCTGGTCTTGCCACTGATCTGCTGTGTCAACTTGGACAAGTCATTCTACCTTTCTCTGTTCCACTCACACCCTTTGACTGTCTTGCCTATTTATATTGTAAATTCTCTGGGGCAGGGATTCTCTCTTGGTATATGTTTGTACAGTGCCTGGGTATGACTAAATATGGCCATAAGTGTCTTATTTATTGCATATTGGGGAAATATCAGAAGACTGGAAAAGTGATAATGCTGTGCCAAAATTCAAAAGGGACAAGTGGGATGACCTGGTTAACTATAGATTGGTCACTTTGACATCAGTCCCAGGCAAAACTATGGAGAAGCTGATACAGGACTCAGTTAATAAAGAATTAATGGATGGGAGTATGATGAATGGCAGTCAACATGGTTTTATGGAAAATAGGTCTTGTCAAGCAAACCTGATTTCATTTTTTGATGAGATTACAAGTTTGGTTGATAAAGGTAACATTGTTGCTGTAATATACTTACACCTCTGTAAGGCATTTGATTTAAACTTTCTGATTCAAAATTTAGCACTATGCAATATCAATAAAGCACATATGAAATGGCTTAAGAGCTGGCCAACTGACAGATCCTAACAAGTAGTTGTCAATGAAGAATCATCATCAAATGGGGATGTTTCTAGTGGGGTTCCACTGGAATTGGTTCCAGGCCTCATACTATTCAACTTTATCAGTGATCTGGGAGTAAATATAAAACTACTGCTGATAAAACTTATGGATGACACAAATAATTATGAGGACTGGGCATTTCCATGTTGCTGTAATCTACTGTCTATCCAACTCCTCCCCATTAAACATCTCTCTAAGTCCTCACATCCAGGCTATATCTAAATTTTGCAGATTCATTCAGCATAACATCTCTAAGATATGATCTTTCCCATCCACCCACACAGCTTAAATGCTCATCTCATCGTGTGTCTCAATTATTGCAACATCCTGTTCTCTGAATTTGACAAGTGTAACATTGCCCTGCTAATATCCATTCAGAATCTTTTTGCAAAGCTCAGTTTCCCACCCTGTTTCTTTGTCCACATCACTCCTCTCTTTGTATTCCTCCACTGGCTCCCCATTCTCTATTGTATCAAACATAAGCTGCTATTCTTCACTTTTAAAGGCCCTTCACAGCATATCCGCACGTTACATTTAGTATTGAGAGGTCAACTCCCACCTCTGATCAGTCCATGATTCCAGCCTCCATCTCTCACTTTTTACGTTTATGCATACTCACTTCATGCATACTCCCATGTTGTTCCTCATGCATGGGAAGCGTTCCTTGTAGACACCTGCAAAGCCACCTCATTATCTTCCTTAAAACTCTTTTGTTGTGATGCCTACAAAAACTTGACAATTGTAGGCTGCTGGTGCACTGACCACTGCCTATCATGTTGACCGGTGTTGTCTCCATGTTCCCCTCCACTTGTCTGTATCCATCAGTTGTCTCTTCTCATATTTAGACTGTAAACTCTTTGAGCAGGGACCATCTTTTATTCTGTGTCCCTACCGTGCTTGGCACAATAGGGGCTAATCCTGACTGGGGTTTCTAAGCACTGTGATAATACAAACAGTAAATCTAATAATTTATTAGAATTCTTAAAAAGCCTTTGATATCCAAAGGAGAGAGGGTGATGGGGACTCAAAATTGATAAGTGAATTAACAAAGGCAAGGCACATTTATGGAATCTCTTTCCTTCGGATATCTCAGGAAAGCAAAATATTTGAACATTGGAAGCTTTGGTGAGATTAAAGGATTTTTTTGTTTTTCAGTGCAAAAAGAAAACCATACTTGATCAACACAGTAGTCAGCGTGCTTCTAGTTTTTATTCTTTTGTCTCCAAGACAGTAGTATTTTCCTCTGCCTCTTCAAAGATGGTTTTCTGCAATCTCAGCTCTTATTTTAAAGAGACGTTGAATCCAATTTTCTTTCAAGTATATCAAATCTCGTTTCTAAGCCCCGACTGACACAGAAAATAGTCTCAAGTGAGATCGTAGGTGTTACCAAGGAGTCTGCAAAATCAGATACTTTATCTGCATGTTGAATGGTCTTTCGGCTCAGCAGCACAGGAGGAATGTGACAGCAACTCCGCTCTTGACAGGATCTGCGTGTGTCATGGAGTTTCAGCAGTGAACACAGAAAGCCCCCTTCTTGCTCTTGTTGCTATTTTGGAGGCATACAGGTAGATCCTCAGAGCACATAAACCAGTGTACCTCCACTGAAGTCAATGGAACGATACCTATTGACTCAGGTCAGACAGCAGGCCGAGTATGAACAAGAGAGTGAGTGATATTGCCTCTGATAGGGCAAATGCATGGAATCATCGAAAAGCAAAGAGAGAACAAGTAAATTATTCCCTCCACCCCATGATGATCTGTACCATCTCCTACACTGCTGAAGTACAGAAAATGGACAGTATCTAGAGCCCCTCAAATCCACCAGAGCTGTTTTCATCCGATGAAGTGAGCTGTAGCTCACGAAAGCTCATGCTCAAATAAATTGGTTAGTCTCTAAGGTGCCACAAGTACTCCTTTTCTTTTAGTCTCAGTTACGTAACCGTAAGATCTCCCGGCTACCCACTCTATACTGACAGGAGGAACCCTCCCATCGACATAATTAAACCGCCCCCAACGAGTGGTGGTAGCTAGGTCAGTGGGAGAATCTCTCCCACCAGCATTGCACTGTGCACACTACCGCTTCTGACGGTTAGCTGATGTCGCTTAGGGTGTGTGTTTTTCACACCCCTGAGCAACATGAGTTGTGCCGATAAAAGTGCTGGTGTAGACCTATCCTGGGGCATTATAGCAAGAGACGGGCCAGCTTTGTATCACAGCAGAAGCCCACAATATTTACAGACATAGGAAGACCTTCTTCTCCTTCTTCCTTTAAATCACAGCAGTCAAACAGGGTCTTGAAACAAGAGATGCTAAGTAAGCACAATTCAATATGCTTCAGGTTTGCTTTGCATGGGTGCTATAACTAAACCATATCATAATACAAAAAATACAAGTCCTGTATGGCCTCACAGTTTCAGTGTAAAAGTGGAGGTGTGGGTTTAATCCCCCCAACACCCTATGATGTTCCTCAAGGCAGGGGCAGAGTTTAGGGATAGCTTGTTTTGGCAAGAATGTGTGGCTAAATAGTTAGAAGCTAGAGCAATAGCCCCAAAGGGTTGTGTATCAAAGGGTGTCATTTATATGCTCATCGAGGTTTAAGTGTGGTGTTAGAGAAGGGGTTTGGGATGCAGGATTTGATTGTGTTCCCAAATCTGCCACTGACTTAGTGTTCAAACTTTGCAAAGTCACTTATCTGATCTGTGCCTCAGTTTGCCCATCTGTACAATAAGTGTAATTTTAATTGTATGTCTCACAGGATTGAAGTACTATGTAAGTGCAAGGTACTTATTAACTATATTACCCTTGTTTGTCTGATTCTCCTTCCCATTTGCAAAAGCATGTGTCTGAGTGGCACAAAGGTTGCTCTTGTGCTATTTCTAAATCATGAAAAATGTTATCAGCTTTTATGAACCTCTTTAAAAAGTGTATCTGAAGGCCTTTGTTCAGCTCCCATTAGCACGGCCTACAGACCACCTAGACTTCATTCAATCAGTGTTTGCCTTCCTCATATCAGACACAGATTCACCATGAGACTTTGCTGGTTTTATAGTTCAGATAAGGCAAGAGGTTGAACTCATTACAAAGTTCAAACAAGGATACAAAGTGAAAAGGAAAACACTCAGTGGTGGAAAATAGAAACCAAGACTGGACCAGTTTCTGACATGGAGGCTTTTCATTCTGCAAGCTCTACCAACTTACTAATGAACAGACCAAATCAGTCAGTTGGCTTCACTAACAATTAGGCAGCAGGTGAACTGGTAGTGATTTTTAATGGGTAAACACAGACAGCATTTAATCTCAGGGCTGAGACTCATCGCATTTCCCTGGGTAGAAAGAGGACAGAGTAGGGAGTGGACACCAGGTAAACATTTGCAGTAAGCATACAATTGTCCCTTGTTTGCATTGCAGCTGGAAACCAAATGAAAATAGCGTATTTCACAGGCTAATTTTTTTTTACCACTAACATCTACAGTGGAGTTATGTGTGTGTGAGAGAGGAAACAATTGAGATGATTAATCTTATCATAATACTTATGTTGCTCCCAGAATTTCAAAAGGAAAAGGATCCAAACTGGAATTCCAAAGGCAAACTTTTCAAACTTGGGTGTGTTGGGCTCAGGTCCAAATAGAACCTCAAAAGTGGCCTGATTTTATAGAGATGGGTCTAAGAAGACCATCAGATCCAGAAGCCCTCAAACTAAAGGTAAATTCTGGGCCTGAATGCTAAATCTGAACTCCATGAACTTCAGGAGTAGAGCTGGTTGGGAAATTAACTTTACCACCACCTCCAAGAAAAATTTTCAACAAAACTTTTTTGTTGTTGTTTTCATTGACATTTTTCAAAACTTTATTCAGAACAAAAAACTCTTTCTGGATTTCAGCAGCTGAAAATTGATTTTATTTTTCCAGGTTTTGGCTGCTGGTTATTGTTTAAAATTGATGATTTGGGGTTGTTGAAAACGAAAAAGTTTCAAAGATTGTGGTAGGTTTTGTTTTGACAAAAACCTGAAAATTTTCACCAGACTATTTTTTTCAGACATTTCGTTTTTGGCGAAAAGCTCTTTTGTAGGGTAAAAAGAAAGTTTTGACAAAAAATGTTCTGTCACCTTTGAGAGTATTCTAATCCAGTCCAAGCCCAAATGTCTACACAGCAATTTTATAGCCCCACAGTCCAAGCCCAAGTCAACTGACCCAGGCCAGCTCCAGGTGTTTTACTGTAGTGTAGACATAGTGTACAGTGTATGTAGTGTAGACATACCCATTGAAACAAGAAGTTTTACCAAGGACTTCTGAACACTTTTGATATCCCCACTGCTTGATTCCTTTAGCCACCATAATCAAGAGTGCCACTTGAAAGTATATGTCATAGCCCCCTCCTGCAGTTAACCCATATTGAGGAGAACAGCCTACTACTGCTACCAGCTAATGGAGATATTCTTTTAGCACGAGTACTAGAGGTCTGTGTTTTAGTGCTGGATTCAAATCTGATGACAACCTTTGATGAGAGTTAGTACCCAAGCTCCTGCATTTAGAATAGTATGGCACTGTTCCATTTTATGCCCCTTTCTGCTTTTGCCCACAAACAAATTCAGCAGACAAGTTGGCACCTAACATGATAACAGGCCTGGGGGAGGAAAGAACATTTCAGAGACTCAACTGATAATGAGTAATGTGTTGTAGGGTATTCTTCCACAGCTCCTCATACTGCAAAGCAACATGACGCATTGCAACCTGCTGGGTTGTGATTTTCCAGGTACTGAATCATGGCTGGGCACAAGATTTCTTCTATAGCACAAAGACAGACATTCAATGATTTGCCTCTCAGTGGAGAGCAACAGGGACTATTTTCACCTTCTCTTCAGTGGAATGTGTATGTTCTTAGACACAAGGATGTAACTGCATTTTGATGCATCTGCAGGATTCCTTCCAGGGAATCTTCTTTCCTGGGGCAAGAGCAGTATTTTTATTATGTGTATACATAGCAGCCAGCTCAATGGAACCTCAGTGTGAACACAACCACTGATTGTGGCCTCTAGGCACTCCCAAAATACAAATAACAAAGAATAATAATCCTAATAACCACCCCCAATCCTCACCCAGCAATCAGACAATAGGCCCCTTAAAACCACTAGGTTCCTGGCCATCAAACAGAAGGGAGGCCAGGTGTAGGAGTGACTAGAAAAACAATTGAGCAGCACACAAACAACCCTGCAAAGAGGAGTAAATTGGTAAACACAACTTAGAGAAAAGTGAGGCAGAGACACTGAACACAAACTCCCTTTGTGATACAAATCAGACCATGCCAGGAAAAGACGACAGAAAGTGCTTCTCAGAGTTTTGCCAGGTTGCTGCAATTTTCTGATGGTACAAATAATCATCATAATAAAGTCAGCTGGACTTAGAAGCTTTTTCTCCATCCTCCTGTTATTCTTGAACATCTTCTTTCCCAATGCACCGATTTTCCAGCTGGCTTTGTAACCTGTTGGCTGCATTGATTAGCGTTATGGCCATTTCAAAGTGTAGTGCTTCACTGCTATTTCTTCTTGCATGCGTCTGCCCTTATTGGCATTACAAAACAGGCTTCTGTGGGACCGCTAAACACTGAGGATGGAGTGGAGGTTAAGGATAATCTAGGCATGGCCCAATATCTATATACATACTTTGCCTCAGTCTTTAATGAAGCTAATGAGGAGCTTAGGGATAATGGTAGCACGACAAATGGGAATGAGGATATGGAGGTAGATATTACCATATCTGAGGTAGACGCGAAACTCAAACAGCTTAATGGATCTGGATGACCTTGTAAACTGGAGTAATAGTAATAGGATGAAATTTAATAGTGAGAAGTGTAAGGTCATGCATTTAGGGATTAATAACAAGAATTTTAGTTATAAGCTGGGGACGCATCAATTAGAAGTAATGGAGGAGGAGAAGGACCTTGGAGTGTTGGTTCATCACAGGATGACTATGAGCCGCCAATGTGATATGGCCGTGAAAAAAGCTAAATGCAGTCTTGGAATGCATCAGGCGAGGTATTTCCACTAGAGATAAGGAGATGTTAGCACCGTTATACAAGGCACTGCCGAGACCTCATCTGGAATAGTGTGTGCAGTTCTGGTCTCCCATGTTTAAGAAGGATAAATTCAAACTGGAACAGGTACAGAGAAGGGCTACTAGGATGATCCGAGGAATGGAAAACCTGTCTTATGAAAGGAGACTCAAGGAGCTTGGCTTGTTTAGCCTAACCAAAAGAAGGCTGAGGGGAGATATGATTGCTCTCTATAGATATATCAGAGGGATAAATACCAGAGAGGGAGAGGAATTATTTAAGCTCAGTACCAATGTGACACAAGAACAAATGGATATAAACTGGCTATCAGGAAGTTTACACTTGAAATTAGATGAAGGTTTCTAACCATCAGAGGAGTGAAGTTCTGGAATAGCCTTCCAGGGGAAGCAGTGGGGGCAAAAGACCTATCTGGCTTCAAGATTAAACTCAATAAGTTTATGGAGAAGGTATGATGGGATAACATGATTTTGGCAATTAATTGATCTTTAACTATTCATGGTAAATAGGCCCATTGGCCTGTGATGGAATGTTAGCTGGGATGGGACCTGAGTTACTACAGAGAATTCTTTCCTGGGTATCTGGCTGGTGAATCTTGGCCACATGCTCAGGGTTCAGCTGATCGCCATATCTGGGGTCAGGAAGGATTTTTCCTTCAGGGCAGATTGGAAGAGGCCCTGGGGTTTTTTTGCCTTCCTCTGCAGCATGGGGCTCGGGTCACTTGCTGGAGGATTCTCTGCACCTTGAAGTCTTTAAACCATGATTTGAGGACTTCAATAGCTCACACATAGGTGAGAGGTTTATTGCAGGAGTGGGTGGGTAAGATTCAGTGGCCTGCATTGTGCAGGAGGTCAGACTAGATGATCATAATGGTCCCTTCTGACCTTAATGTCTATGAATCTATGAATCTGTCTTCACCCACATTCTGTCAAAAGTTCAGGGCAACTGCACCTTTATTCCCGCTCCATTGTCCTTCGAGAGCACTCATTCTTGGCTCCCTGCTCCTCAGCTGCCACCTCTCCCATGCAGAGACCTGCATCTTTCTCTTTCATGACCAGGGTTTTTCCAGGCTGCACAGTTCCCTGTCCACACTGTAATATTCCCAGTGTGCGCGCGTGTGTGTGTGTGAGAGCGTGAGAGGAAGAAAGCAACCAGAAAAGCCAGAAGGGAGCAGGACAAGCACTGATAGCGTGACCCTGAGGGGAGAGAAATACAGCTCCCTGGGGCACAGGACTGGCTGTAAAGCAGGCTTGGATTTCTGAACTGGGAAACTTTCTGCTGTTGTTCGTTGCTACTGTGTTTAGGAAAACAGGACTTTGTGTACATGCTTTATAAGTAAATAGGATTGCACCAAAGAAATACCCATCAGCAATTTCACCTCCTAATGGAAACAACGTGTAAAGACCCAAATATGGGCAGCCACTCATGCTAAAAGGGGCAACCATATTTATGGAGAAAGATTACTGTTAGAACAGGAGGCAGGGTCTCTTAACAAAAAACACCACTACTTAGCCCTATTCACTCACAGCTGTACTGGGCCCCTGCACATATCATTATTTTATTGAATATGCACTTTCAGCCAAAAGTAGCTCTCTCTCCCTCTCTGTATGTGTGTGTATATATAAAACTATATATGGTTGTATGTATATACGAACATTATACATACATACAATACATACAACCTATATATATATAAGTTCATCTTTAACTGCCAGAAATGTAAAGCTTATGCTGAGGGTACCTAGCAAAAATGCTCGCAGTTCCCAATAAACCATCTGATTCCAATTCAGATAGGACATCTATCAGTGTGTTGGTTTTCTATGTAATCCTGTTTACGTGCAGCAAATACTTGGGTATGTTTCTGGCATTGGCACAGTTAGTATACAAATATTCTTTCCATGTTATCTAATATGCCTTCAGAATCCAGGAGCTGCCTTTGAGCAAAAGACACAATTGCTATTTGCATGGCATATACTGTTGTTAGAGCAAACAAGTTTGTTGCAAACAAGTGGTTTGATGCACTACTGATCAGAGAGCCACGGGGAGCTGTTGTACAAAAGCCTCTAGTTATTCTACTGTAGGAGGAGTGTGGAGCAGAGGTGGGTTTTTTTTCTTTTAAAGTAGAAAATTTGCTCCAGAAAAAGAACCCCAATTACCTAACTCTGAAATCTGATACAAAGCAATTTTAGCTCTTTGGGAGGATACAGATTTTTCAAAGTGATTCTGAAGTTATTCTTTTCTGATTGCAATTACCAGCAGTAACCTGATCATTTCTTGTAGGTTGCATGAAACCTGTTGCATGAAGCCTGTGTGGTCATATACAGCCCTCCCTTTCCCCCACAACTGAACGGACAAAATGTGATCGTGTAAACACAAGGTCGCGACCATTTATACAATGATGTCTGTTCTCTGAACCTTTGCTGTTGGTCTGCAATGCAACTAAGAATATTTCCTGCTCCAGGCCAGACATAACCAGTAACCAAATGATAAATCGTAGACATTATTGCTAGTTTTTGCTAAACGTGAGAGTTATCAGAGGTCTGTTATTGCTGAGAGAACCACTTCCGGCATTACAGCAGTTCCTTTAGCTCCTCATCTCCTCCTGTTTCCCTTCTATATGGCCCTGATAACTTCAGAGTTCTTTCACCAGAGCAAACACAACACAATCGCATTAAAGACACTATTGCATTATCTTCTTTTTTCAGTAATAAATCCAGAGGGGAAGTTGGGAAATCTTTAAATGGTTTCTTAAAAGAATGTCTCCCTGTCCATTCAAGGGAGTACAGAATGTTCTTGTTTCTTTAACAGAGGGGCCATCAGCTAAATTGGGAAGGCAACCAAAGTGCTCTCCAGGGACCTGCTGACAGAGTCATCACCGTTCTTCACCATTCTAGAACTTAAGACATACGAATGCTATAGCATTAGTGCCTCTTCACTGTAACAATTTGTAAGAGGGGTTTGGGCAGTAAACCTTACTAGGGGGAAAAAAAATCACTTGACTTCAGCAATCAAATAAATAAATAATTGAACCAAAATGCCTCTCCGTCTCTGACGCAATCCCAAGTGAGCTGTTTGTGAGGAGATTTCCTCAGGGCTGTATCTAGTGAAATATCCCAGAAGCTGAGAGTGCAACACTGGAAACCAGTGTTTCATTTGGATTTACATGGCACAAAACTGGTCTAACCGGGTGGTGAATCAGGTGCACAGAAGCCAGTTCAGAACTAAATCTAATTATTTAGATTATTTAGATTAATAATACCTGGCAACCCTGAACAAGATCAAGGCTATCATGGGGCTAGGAGCTGTACAAACCACAGACGGAGACAGTCTCTCCACTGAAGGGTTTATAATCGAGACAGACAAGTGTAGGAGAAAAGAAGCATTATTATTACCATTTTACTGATGAGGAATTGAAGCACAGAGAGTTTAAGTGACTTGCCCAAGGTCACACAGGAAGTCCATGGCAGAACTAGAAAATGAACGCAGATGTGCTGAGTCACAGTCTGGGTTCCTTAGTCAGAAGACCAGAGTTCCTTTCAAGCACTACTGTGCATGTTAAAAACACCCCCGCTACTAACCCAAAGTGTGAGTGCCTTGCAGTAAGCGAAGTTGGGGTGGTACTACGGCTTCCTTTTATGCTGCCCCCCACACACTTGAGAGAAGCTCCCTGTCACCATCTGCATGGCTACCTCATTATCCACCTTCCAATCCCTCCTTTGCTGCGGTACCTAGACAAAAACTTGACATCCACTAAGCTGGTGGTGTGCAGAGCTTGCTGGCTGTCAATTCTGAGCAATACTGTCTCATGCAATAAACCTCGATGCCAACTCTGCCCACAGATCTACACCAACGACACCATCACAGGACCTAACCAGATCAGCCACACCATCACCGGTTCATTCACCTGCACGTCCGCCAATGTAATCTATGCCATCATGTGCCAGCAATGCCCCTCTGCTAGGTACATCGGCCAAACTGAACAGTCCCTACGTAAAAGGATAAAGGGACACAAATCAGATATTAGGAATGGCAATATACACAAACCTGTAGGAGAACACTTCAACCTCCCTGGACACACACTAGCAGATGTAAAGGTAGCCATCCTGCAGCAAAAAACATCAGGACCAGACTTCAAAGAGAAACTGCTGAGCTTCAGTTCATTTGCAAATTTGTCACCATCAGCTCAGGATTAAACAAAGACTGTGACTGGCTCGCCAACGACAAAAGCAGTTTCTCCTCCCTTGGTGTCCACACCTCAGCTGCTAGAAGAGGGCCTCATCCTCCCTGATTGAACTAATCTCGTTATCCCTAGCCTGATTCTTGCTTGCATATTTATACCTGCCTCTGGAAATTTCCACTACATGCATCCGACGAAGTGGGTATTCACCCACGAAAGCTTATGCGCCAGTACGTCTGTTAGTCTATAAGGTGCCACAGGACTCTTTGCCACTGTCTCATTGTTTACTTGTACTCCCCCAGTCAGTCTGTATCCATTTGTTAGCTCTTGTCATATAGAGTATAAGCTGTCTGGGGGCAGGGACTGTCTTTTTGTTTTGTGTTTCCACAGCACCTCTCACAATGGGGTCCTGGGCCAATAACTTGGGCTCCAAAGAACGACTGCAATACAAATAAATAATAATAACTCCTATGAAACATCTGGGAGAGGTAAATGGCCATTATCCTCTTGAGCAAAATTATAGCCCAAAGGGTTGGAATTAATTTGCAAACTGGATACAATTAACTTAGGCTTGAATCAAGACTGGGAGTGGATGGGTCATTAGACAAAGTAAAACTATTTCCCCGTGTTTATTCCCCACCCCCACCTCCCACTGTTCCTCAGACGTTCTTGTCAACTGCTGGAAATGACCCACCTTGATTATCACTACAAAAGGTTCCCCCCCCGCCCCCCCACCGCTCTCCTGCTGGTAACAGCTCACCTTAAGTGATCACTCTCCTTACAGTGTGTATGGTAACACCGATTGATTCATGTTCTCTATGTTTATAAATCTCCCCACTGTATTTTCCACTGAATTAATCCAATGAAGTGAGCTGTAGCTCTCAAAAGCTTATGCTCAAATAAATTGGTTAGTCTCTAAGGTGCCACAAGTACTCCTTTTCTTTATGCGAATACAGAGTAAGACAGCTGCTACTCTGAAACCAAACATTTCAATATTACTTATTCCTCACTTCTGTCCTGGTGGATCAGCTGTTCAGCTAAATAGGTTTTTTGCCCTATTGATTTTAAAAGACAGACGGCAAAGGAATTTGTATGGTCTGTCATCTCCAATTCTCCATTTTGCTAAGAATTTCCATCTAAATTGGGCCTATGATCAGTTATTTAAAGCACTTTTCACCATTAGACAAAAGACTTCTTTGCTATATAGTGCTCATTATTTATTTTGGTAAAATTGACATGTTTTAGATGTGCTTCATTTCTTGAAAAAATCAAAATAGTATGTTGGCATGCTTCCCAGATCTTTATCTATTTTAATTATCGTTGTCAGTGCTTTTCCCTCCAAGGGTCTTTTTGGGTTTGAAGCCATTGTGCTAACTGCTGTACAGACAGAACAAAAAAAATGGTCCCTGCCCTCAAAAGCTGACAGTCTATGACTTGGTCTGCAGCTAAAAATTAGACTGATCTAGCTACATCACTCAGAGCTGTGAAAAATTTCACTCCCTCTGCTGTAGGTAGGTTGCTGTAGCCTCTTCTGTAGATGCAGCTAGGTAGAATTCTTCTGTCAACCTAGCTACTGCCTCTCAGAGAGGAGGATTGCCTACCTCGATGGAAAAACCCTCTCCGTCAATGTAGGAAGTGTCTACACACCATATCAGTGCCACTGTAGCTGCTGTAGTGTAGACGTGGCCTAAGCAGTCATGCCATACTCTATTGGCATTGCTGTTTTGACAGAAGTAGCTCAATAAGCATCATGTCCAATTCTTGCTAACGTGTAGTGCTCATTGGGTGACATTCACCCCTGTGCAGAAAGCCTGTACAAAGCCGTAATTTTGACTCATGCCATGAAGGGTTTCCAAAGCAATGGAAAACTGGTAGGATACACTATGCTTGTTAGGGAAATGCTTGAGTCCGGAGATGGTACCACATCTTTGTTACCCAGAAGAATTTCTGGACAAGAGTAACTGGGGTTATTGGGGGTGCAGGTCTCAGTGCCATTTTTGGGGGTGTAACCACACCATATACACCCCTGTCTTCCACTATCCCCTCCTGAGCTAGTGTGTTTGTACAGTTATACAAATGTATATGTGTGCAACTTTGTGTGTCCTAGTTATCACTCCCTGAGTATGCTAGGTTCACTCCCTCACTTACTCTGCATGCAAAGGGTCCAATTCTGCCAGCACTTACCTCTGTGGGTTACTATGCTCACATGGGCACTCCCTTCAAGTGTTTATAAAAATGGATTCCTTTCAATGATATGTAAGAGTGATCCTTTCCAAAACCCCACTCTGTGCTGCCAGCATGGGGAAAGACGGTTACAGTCCACTTCAACCCTTGTGACAAAGTTCCTCCTCTGCCTTGGTGGGTCCTGTGCTGATCGGTGGATTTGCTCGCCTCAGAGGTTCATGGCAGCCCGCAGTTTGGCCACTTTTGTGGCTCAAATCTGCCGTTCACTCAGTTAGCCTCATCACTGGCCAGCATGGGGAAAAGGAAGAAGAACAATCCCCGCAGTCTCTGCTGATCCACATATTGGATTGGGGAACAGGCCAGAGACCTTCCCCTCTGGTGGAACCCGCAGTCTAGGTCAACTCCTCCAGTATCAGGTAGGGAGTTGGGGGAATGGAGGGATGGGGGGAACCAAGGCCCGCCCTCTACTCCGGGTTCCAGCCTAGGGCCCTGTGGATTGCAGCTGTCTACAGTGGCTCCTGTAACAGCTGTGTGACAGCTACAACTCCCTGGGCTACTTCCCCATGGCCTCCTCCCAACACCTTCTTTATTCTCACCGCAGGACCTTCCTCCTGAAGTCAATAACACTTGTACTCCTCAGGTCTTCCAGTAGTACGCCTTCTCACTCTCAGCTTCTTGCGCCTCTTGCTCCCAGCTCCTCGCACGCACACCACAAACTGAAGTGAGCTCCTTCCACGAAAGCTTATGCTCCAATACTTCTGTTAGTCTATAAGGTGCCACAGGACTCTTTGCCGTTTTTAAATCAGGTGCCCTGATTAGTCTGCCTGTCTTAATTGATTTTAGCAGCTTCTTGATTGGCTGCAGGTGTTCTAATCAGCCTGTCTGCCTTAATTGTTTTCAGAAAGTTCCTGATTGTTCTGGAACCTTCCCTGTTACCTTATTCAGGGAAAAGGGACCTACTTAACCTGGGGCTAATATATCTGCCTTCTATCACTCTCCAGCTCTGGCCTGGTGGTCGGGGACGACTGGCAGGCGAGCTCCCTCCCACCAGCGCTTCAGGCCATCCGGTGGAGCGCGGGTCCGCTGCTCTAGGTTGGCATTTACCATTCTGCCACGCATCCCTCTCTGCCGGAGAACTGGCAAAATTTAGAGGGCGGGGTGATAGAGCAGCTCCGGAAATGGACAGGACTACTCCGGTGCCTCTCCCTTCGAGGGAGAGTGCTGGTGCTTAATCAACTAGTCCTGTCCATGCTCTGGTACCGGCTCAACACCCTGGTCCCAGCCCCGGGTTTCCTGACCAACCTCCAGACATCGATTCTGGAGTTCTTTTGGTCAGGACTGCACTAGGTCCCTGCAGAGGTTCTCCATCTAGCCCTGGAGGACGGAGGGCAGGTCCTGAAATGTCTGCACACTCAGGTCCATGTCTTCCGCCTCCAGGCCCTGCAGAGGCTCCTTTATGGTGCAGGTAGTCCAGCGTGGAGCATACTGGCGCACGCCTTCCTGCACCATTTCCAAGGGCTCCGATACGACCAGCAGCTCCTTTATTTCCATCTGAGAGGTCTTCTGCGAGACCTCTCCGGGCTGCCGGTCTTCTACCAGGACCTCCTCCGGACCTGGAAACTGTTTTCAATGACCAGGTCCGTGGCGGCCACCAAGGGAGCAGATCTCCTCGCAGAGCCCTTGCTACACAACCCCCAGCTCCACGTGCAGGTGGCGGAGTCCCGCTTTGTGCGCCAGAGGTTGGTCCTGGCAGAAGTCACAAGAGTCGGAGACCTCCTGGACTATGATCGGGGAGACTGGCTGGATCCCCTGACGCTTGCTCAGCGCATGGGGCTCTCCAGACCTCATACTCCCCGGCGCGTACTTCAGGAGGTGAAGGCTGCTTTGCCGCCTGCTGCTCGGGTTTATCTCAACCGGGTCCTGCATGAGGGTGCACCCCGCCCACTCTCTACCCCAGTCCCGCCGGACCTTTTAATTGGGCCTCTGCCCCGTGGACCCAACCGACCCCCTCAGCCCTTCACCATGAGCTGGCTGCACAAGATGCAGCTGGTCTGCTTCCAAACCGCGCCAAGGAAACATCTATACACGCTCGTGCTCCACACCCTTTACGCCCTCACCCTCGTGTCCTGCCCCGATAAAAAATGGCAGGACCTCCTGCCACCTTTGCAGGGTGCGGAGCCCCGGTGGGCCAGCCTCTATTTCACCTTGGTCCTGAGACCCGCCAGGGATATCAGTTGGCGGCTCCTTCACAGAGCCGTGAGCACTGGCGTGTTCTTGGCGTGGTTCACCTCTATCCCAGACACCTGCCCCTCTTGCGGCATGAGGGAAACCCTGGCACACACATATCTGGTGTGTGCCAGGCTGCAGCCCCTATTCCGGCTCCTCACAAATATTTTATTACGTTTTTGGTTGCACTTTTCCCCTCACCTTCTTATTTATGCACTCCCTATCCGTGGCCCCACAAAGTCACGGGATCTCCTGGTCAACCTCCTCCTGGCCCTAGCTAAAACGGCCATCTATAAAACCAGAGTGAGGAGGTTGGCCAATGGAGTCTCCTGTGACTGTGGAGCCTATTTCTGATCCTCGGTCCGTTCACGTATCCAGGCAGAGTTCCTCTGGGCGGTATCCACTGACTCCCTTGACGCCTTTGAGGAGCAGTGGGCGCTGTCCGGAGTTCTCTGCTTGGTGTCCCCGTCTGGTTCCCTTCGTTTGACCCTTTGACCACACTCCTGTCCCTGTTATTTCATTAGTTGTCCCCCGGATTTATTTGGTATCCAGGTCATGTGGATCCCCCTCTTAGGCTGAGGGGGGGATCCTTTAGCAGTGGACGGGCTTCGCCCGCCCACTTCCCAGATCCCAACAGGATCACTCTTCTGTAGCCATCTGGCCTGACCCTGTCACACCCTACACAAACAATTCTTAACACTGCAAAACACCTGCTAATTAAGGCTGTTACCAAGTGGTCTGGTAGCTGATAAAAAAAATCCATCCTCATTGCTTGGCTTCAGAGAGGGATTCGACAGGTTTTATCAGTTTTAAACCTATAACTAGAATCTCAAATCAAGTAACACTTCCAAAATGGCCTCTGTTGGAAGAATGGTTGGCTATTTGTACTGCATGCTGCATACTAAGCTAACCTTGTTCCGCTTTCTTAGTAGCTACAAGAATAACTGATACACCAGAGATTTGAATTACTCCGGCACTGATCAAAGTGCCGGAGTTATTCAAATCTCTGGTTATCAGAATTCTTACTCTCACAGGCCTTCCTCATTAGCGCATACATTTCCTGATCAGCTTGCTGAAAGGTCCACCATTCCTCATAACTTTGTGCTTACAGTTTCTATCACATCAGCCCAAACTTTCTCTGTGAGAGTGTTTCATCTGCATCTCTCTTAGCATCCTTCCCTCTGTCTGAGTCTGCTGTTACTCGTTTCATCCCTTGAATGACAATTTAATATTCTCGTTGGCATCCTGAGAGTCAGCCAAGTCTGTATTACCCAGAATGCATTGCATTCCTCCTGGACAACCGCTGCTTTTGGGGTTTTAATCTTAAAAACTGCTGACATGCATCCTAGATATATCTAGACAGAATGTACCTGTTTCTGCAATCCCAACAGTCATTGAGATCAAAGGAATGGGATAAATTAATGTGGTGACAAAGTCATTCATGTAAATAACTCACACCCCACAGAAGTTCCAATTTCTGAGACTCTAAAAGATAGGCCTCTAAATACACCAAAGTAGAGGCGGCCTAAATTTTCAAAGGGGTAGAGCCCCTACAGCTCTCATTGGTTTCAGTGCATTTTCTGACTGCTCATGTAACACTTATAAATTACAATACTGGGTATCTTAATATATAACTGCATTTTCTTTTGGGTGTAAGAACTGGATGGACTACCCAGACTACATTTATTCTGCACCATGTCCCTTTAAGGTTTGGAAGAAGCATGATGAAAAGGTCAAAGGGATCCGGTGAGCAAGGTGTGGTCGGAAGGGGTTGATGTTACCAGATGTCTCCAGCAGTAGGGGTTGCACAAGCTGGACGTGTGTGTTTGGGGAGGGGTTATTATGGCAAAAGCTTAACAAAAAAGTTTTAAACGTCGCCCTGGCCTGGGAGCGTAACCCTTAGTTCTTCTGATAAATTAGCCAAACTTTTATTTAGGTGTCTAAACATCAGTTGAAGGCGCTGAGATTTGAAATTGTTGGCCAGAATTTTCAGCTCTGGGAAGTTTACAAGAAGACATTTTTATAGTCTCTGAGCACAGTAGACAAGGAGAAGTTTGAAAGTTTGGTAGCAGTATAGGTGTGGGGAAACAGATAGAAGAGGTGAGTGCTGAAATGCGTTTTAGTAAAGGAGGTGGACAAATTGTTCCAGAAAGCTGGCATGGTGACAGGAAAGGGATTGCTCTCTGACAGACGACGGGGGCTGAGCTGAACCTACCAGAAGCCAGAGCTGATTGAGCAGAGGACGCAAACGTAGGCATTGGGAGGTACAGAGAGAGTTAATGTCAAGGAGCATAGTGAGATATGAGCAGGGGGTTGGACTAGATGACCTCCTGAGGTCCCTTCCAACCCTGATATTCTATGAGGTAGGTGAAGTGGAGGTCCTTCAAGATGGGATTATGTTTAAATGGATAGAAGAGCAACATTCTGAATGGATCAGAAAACCAGCGGTCAAAGGGCTAAGGCTGCTAAGTAGTAAGTATGTATGGCAATAGCACCTGCCTCTCTCTCTGTGCACTTTGCTTATTTGGAAGACGGATATATAATACAATTACAGCATTTTTAAGGAAAAGAATAGTAGGAAAAATGAATGCAGAGACACATTCTTCCAATGTGTATCGGGCTCTTTAAGCAGAAAACCTCCATCAAAAACACATTAATTTTTCAGTAGCTACTCTACTGAAGTTCCTTCACAGGCACTGCTCAAACGTCACTGAGGTGGAATACTAACTGCAAGAACAAACTGCTCCCAACTGTGCCTTATTAAATTATACATATGCAACCACTTAGATAAACTAACACGCTGTCCTGTTTATACTACATGTTCCAAAAGCCATGAGTAATAAATCAAACACATATCGTTAAGATAAATACTTCTTGTACTTTTCAAGATACGATATGTCTGCACACAAGTCTGGAAGCGTCATTATATGTGGAGGTGTGTTCCTGAGACAGTTAGGTCAGGGAGAACTATCAGGAGATCTGGGGTTCTTATTCCTGACTACCACTGACTTGTTGCATGATCTTGGGCAAATTGCTTATTCTCTCTGTGTCTCCGTTTCTCAATAAGGAAAATGGGAATACTAGCAGTTCCATACCGCACAGAACACTGTGAAAGTAGTTCATTAATGTTTGCAAAGCATTTTGCAGTCAGAGGAGAGACACTGGAGAAGTACAGACCATTATAATTATTAAATACATGCTTCTGAAACAAAGGGGGAAGGTTCTGTATAGTTTCCATTTTATAATCAATATTCTCATTTTCAGGGACACATTAAATATTATAGTGGATCCCAGTGCATTCGATTATTGCAGCATTTATTAGCATACTTTTCAGTGCAGGCTCTGACACGTGGCAGGTGATATTGTTTCTCAGTAGATACCGGTCATTGAGAACGGTGTATGTGATAGATTTGGTGTTTCTTGAATGATACAGTAAGTCTTGACGTGAGTAAGGAAAAGGATCATAAGGTAGCTGACATGAATGTGTTTCTGTGTCCAGTCAGGAATATAATGGGGGTCAGACTCATCCCTTGTGGAATTACTTTGAAGCCAATTCAATGACATCATGGGTTAAACTGGGCCATTGTCACTAACAAGGCCTATTGTGCCCAGGAAAGAAGGGCCATTTTCCTATTAAACTAATGGACAGAGGAAGACCTAATTCGTGGCTCCTGATAAGTGGGACAGGGGAAATAATGTCTGTTTTAACCACCCACATCATTACAGATAGTTTGTGAAGTACCAGCAGATAGGTTTGCATATGTTCATCCAATGGACAAGAGAACAGCCTCTGTCTCCAACCAACCATGGCATGAAAGGGGGGGTAAAGCAGTGGGGAACTCACTATAAGGAAATAGCTTCCGAGGCAGGTTTGTATGCCAGCCCTGACAGAGAGATCAAACATACTAAGAGGGGTTTGTCTGATCTCTATCATGACTGAAAGAAGTATATTATGATAGTAAGATTTACAGTAGTCCTAGATAGGCTATTGAATGTATTGCTTCTCTATCTTGTGCGAACACCTGTCAGTATTAAAGGAACTCTAGCAGCAGCTGGTTTAATCTATGTGAGCCAAATTAAAGCTTGGCTTTCATCCCTCTCCAAAGGGAGATATTTGTGTGTGAAAGCATAATCCACGGAACCCTCAAGCCTAAACTGTAAAGAAGAATGTGTTTTGTAACCGGTGGGCTGAGCACTTGAGATACTGCTTCAGTCAGGAGATTTGGGACTATGTAGAATAGGGAGGTTTGCAGCTACATCAATACCTCCCAGCTCACTGTCTCACAGTAGCCTCCAGGAGCCATTTCAGAGAGACTTGGGAGCAAGGTCAGAAGGAGGGTTATATCTCAAGTACCATTAAGGTAATCAAATAAGCCACACAAGGAAAACATGATAATTTATCTCCTTTTGATGCAGGGAAGGGATCTAGTTCAATTTGTCCTTTAAAATAAAAATGGAAGAACTAGCTATGGGTTAACCCAAGCAGGTTCCACCCTCTGCTCATCCAAACATCTCTAGGCTGGGATACCGGCTGGAAAACGTGACAGATTTCTACCACCTCCTGCTTTTGACTGACTGACTTTGAAGGGTTCCTTGATCTCCTACTTTCGGGTTTTCTTTATCCTCAGAGGGGATATAGCAAAGGAAGGCTTGGCTGCAGCAAGCCTAGCTTTGTGACTAGGAAGCCACACACCTCAGTAAGCAGGGGAAACTTTATGTCCCCAAACTCAGACCTTCCTCTCATTACCCAGAGGCATTTTTAAAACCACCCACGTGGTGAGGCTAAACTATTGGAGGAATATTGACTTACAAATCAAACCCCACATGCTACTCTAACCCAACAGCTTCTCCTTTTCATATCTACCATCCTCTATTACAAACTGCTTTTTCCCCTTTTGCTTTTTCCCAATACCTCTTGCTTTTAAACTCAGCTGTGCTTGTATAAGGCTCAGCTGGGACCCCACCTCCTCTGCAAGGATCCAATCAGTTTCTCCACTTACCTGCTGCTAGTTAATTTAATTGATTTCCTAATGATACCAGCAAACTCTCCTTTAAAAGCACATATTACCCCAAGGAAGACACCAACCAACCTGTCTCTTGTTTAATCAAAGACCCTTGGGGGCAGAATTTTCAAGAGAGCTGAGTCAGCACCCACAGTTGTGATCAAATTTATAAAAGAGCTCAATATATGGGGAGCCTGTTGGATACTGAGTTTTCTGAAACTCTGACTCCAATTATAGGCACTGATTACATGAAAATCTGCCCTGAAAGTCTTTAATAAAAGGTTTTATTAAGAAGAGACAAAGAATCCAGGGAGTGAATCATAAAAAAAAAAAAATCACTGATTGATTGCCATACAGGATTGCCTCTTCTAGTTTTAAAAAATAACACCTCAGTCATATGTAACTGAATTTCTGTTATAATTAAAAATTCATGTTCTGTAGGTCAAGAAATGCACTAATTTTTTGATCAATTTTCATTATTGATGAAAATATTGGCTTGTTGCCTGTATGCAACAAAATAACTAAAATGGCTTGGCATGCTGTATTGTGATAATCTAGGCAGATGCCAGAATGTAACCTGGGCCCCTTAGGAACTTGTATTTGGAGAAATGAATTTCTTTTCTGGAAACAGACACATTTGATGTTTCTGTTGGATACAAACTAAAGTCGTGCTTCTGCAAAGACTTATGCATGGGCTAAATTTTATGCACTGTTCATGGGTCTACTCACCAAATGGGCAACTTGCAGTGTGTCATTTTATGAAGGATCCAGGGCCTAATACCTTGCACATTTATAAAGGGGAGGTAGTGTGACCTGCAGGACAGAACACTGGACCTGGTTCTGGTGGCTGACCTTGGGCATCTCTGTGACTCAGTTTCTCCAATGTACAATCGGGATAATGATCCCTTGTAAAGCACTTTGAGAGCTACTGATGAAAAGAGCTGTATAAGAACTAGGCACTTTTATTCCAGGATTCCAAAGTGTTTGACAAGCAATTAGTTAGTCCCCATAACACATGCTAAGAGGTAGGGAGGTAAACTGAGTTATAGAGGCATATTTGTTTGTGATCGCAGAGGAAGGCAGTGACAGAACTAGAAAAAGCCATCTTCATCTGATTCTCATTCACCTATTCTAATAATACTTGACATTTATATAGTGCTGCATGTGGTAAGTAATGAAAACAAGTATTATTATTCCCATTTCACAGATGAGGGAAAGTGAGGGGCAGACATTACATGGCATGATCAAGGTCACACAGCAAGCCAGCAGAAAAGCCAGGGGAAGAATTTAAATGTTCAAGATTATTCTCAGCTCACACTCAATCAATTAGCCCATACAGCCTCCAACTAGTAGGCCACACCATCCAGCACTCAGTCAACCCTTTTTTCTTTC
Source organism: Eretmochelys imbricata (assembly GCF_965152235.1). Taxonomy (NCBI): domain Eukaryota; kingdom Metazoa; phylum Chordata; order Testudines; family Cheloniidae; genus Eretmochelys; species Eretmochelys imbricata. The sequence continues at coordinate 115,771,544 of NC_135578.1, read as the reverse complement.
CATTTCTTATCTCATTGTCCTGAGATCTTGAGTCATCTTCAGCAGTAGTGGAAGAAGATTAATTTGTGAAATGACTGTAAATATAGTCCCCAGCCACAGGACTCCTTGCTACACAGAAGCAACAGTCAGTTTTAAGATGTGTTTAGTTGCACAGGTGTCAGAATGTGTTTTGGTTGTTGTTGTTGCTGCCGCTGGGTTGTTTTTTGTAAATTATCACAGTGTAGGCCAGGCTCATAGGTGTGAGTGTGGTCTTTGTGCTACCTGATTTGACTCTTGAATGTGGAACCACTTATGTCATGATTTAATGCCCTTTGGAGTCTTGTCCTTAATCCATAAACAAAAAAGCTCTCTCGTAATCTAAAAGGGAACCACCCTGTTAATGAGGTAGAAGAAGCTGAGCTTGCTCCAGGAGGAAGCTGCCGCTGTTATTTTCAAAGTATTTCTTATTGTTCCCTTCCTCTATGAAATACACTCTGGTTTGTTATTGTAGGGTTGGTTGCTTGTGCGTATTAGGCAGCGTGCACGGATTTTTCTTTGTTGAAGCAGCATTGAAGCATTTGCTTAGAGGTCCCCCCAATAGAAATCATCACATTTGCCTGGGAAAGAGAGAGGGTTAGTAAAAAGAAAGGTATTTTTTAGGCCTGGCCAATGGATAATACTCTTTAAATTAACAGAGCAGCGCCCAGACTTTAAAATTCTTAAATGTAAACCTCTCTTTCTGTTGTGTGCGTGTATGAGTTTTGATATCTATCTCGATACTTAAAAATGTCCAAGCCAATCAAAAGGAAATGCTTTCCACATCTGAGATCTCAAGACTTCAAGTTGCAGCCCTGAGACCCTCGTTTCCTGGAAGAAACAAAGGTTTACTGGCAGTGGCAACTGGCCCAGAAGCACAGCAACAATGAGTATACACCATTAGGGTAATACGTTCACTCATTATCATCATCTAGGACCCAGTAATGATATTTCTCTATCAGTCAGGAACAAATCAGACTGTGTTCTTCTCCCCATGCCCCGCGCCCCAGCCCAGCGCCCCCTGCTCCATTCCCTGTGAAGAAATTCAATGTCTTTATAATGGGAACTCTGCGCAAAGACAGAGGAAATGACTTGGGAAATGCTGCAGGGGGGAGATGCCATATGCTGCATGTGCAGACTGGAAGTCAGAAGAGGAAAGTCTCTTCCTGTGGGAAGTGTGGAAATATTTGTTTTATACAAGGCACCTGACGTGCTACTAGAACTGAGCAGAAGAGACATTTTTCACACTCGAGCAAGATCCACCAAGAAGAGAGAAAAAAAAATCTGCAGGAAACTTGCCTGAGCTGTCAGTAAGAATTCTGGACCAGTGCCTCCTTTCTGTAACAGCACTGTCTTCAGTGGAATTAGACCAAAGATGAATTTGGACCTGATCCTCCTCTGAGCATGCAAGAGGGTGCTGTAAAGCCGTAAGACAATATGCCTAACCTGATCATGTTTTATGTGTCTGCCTCACTCTGAGCATGAAAGAAAAGCGAAAAAGTTGATCAATGATCAAAAGGAATCTGCATCTATATTCAGTTCTCTGCTGCATCAAAGAGATTGGGAAAGTAAGGCTGGAGGACTATGGGGAAAGCCTGTGTGCTTATACAAAGGCTTGGCAGAATTTGATTTCTGGTTCTCTATAATTTTGCCAGGTAATATTGAAGTGTATTTTTAAGCATTTTTTTTCTATTTTTATCTATTTAATTTTTTCACAATTATGCCAAATAATGGGTTTGAAACGTTTTCAAAACGTGTATCTATTTCCATTTTCACAGCTGAGGGAAATTATCGGAGTGCGGGGGGAGGTCAGGGAACGTATTGACAATAGATATTGAGATTCAAAAAGATAAAGCTTTGTAAGTATATAACAGGATTCACTAGGAGCCAGCAGGCCTACTGGGCAGGCCTCGGCTCAACAGGCTCTCGGTATCTTGGGATGGCCTTTCCAGGCAATCTGGAGGTCGAGTTAAAGTATCCCATCCACTACTGGGTTCCCCTGGTTGGGCAGAGGAGGGAGAGCAAGGCTCGAGAAACCCAGGCCCTCCTTCTCTACTGGGTCCTGGCCCATTGCCAAAGGGGAAAGGGGTGAGGACAGTCAAAATCCCCTGTGGCTGGTACAACAGACCAGCCTCCCCTGGACCACCTCCTTCCTCCCACTGTTCTCTCTTCAATTCAAGGTGCTCGGTTTCCCTCTCAGCAGAGGTTGCTCCCACAGTCTCAACAGTTCAGTCAGTTTAGTTCACTTTCCAGTGTCAACTTGTTCCCCTTTGTCAGGGATGGGGGGAAGGGAGGAGAAAAGGGAAGCAGGCCCTTGACATCCCAGTTGGGTCTTATCCCCCATAGATCTCGCTTTCCTGGCTTCCTGCTTGCAGATAGCCTCTCCTTCACTCTCTCCCTGCTCACCTGTCTGAATCTCCTCCTAAGCAGTCTCTCCCTTTGGAGCTGCTGAGGGATGGGGCCTTCTTGAGCCAGTATTGCGCCACAACTCCCTTAGCCTTAGTGTGGGAGTCTGGAACTCCCATTACAAACCATTAAAGCACAAATTGCTAACATTACATGTCAAAATACACAAAGCAAACATCCTTAAATCAAACTCCAGTTAGTTCTTTGGCAGCATTTTTCTTGCCTTGCCCTTCTGTACATTTCAGTTATGATGGATGGACATATTTTTTCATGGGCTTTTGTGTGTACAGTGAAATCAGCAGTTTTACCAATAAAAATCTAATCCTTCCAAGCCTTCTTCTAGACCTATATGGCAGAGCTTTTAGGAGTATTGCCATGCTAGGCATGCCAAAAGGGGAGCAAAGAAAACATAAGGTGAGCACCAAAGGAATGGTCTGAAGCACTCTGGAGAATTTCCATTGAATTTTGCACAAGACCAAGGGAGGAAGGTCCTGTGTTTCAGACACGCTTTCCTATTGAGGCCCAGATGGCAGCGTCCATCATCCATCCTTTTTGCTCTTTCCCCCAAAGGACCAAGTAGTTTATGTTACAGAGGTAATCAAAAGTAATCCCAAACCTTTGTAGAACTTCAGATCTGGTCCTCGACATTGCAGCTGGGCCTTGATCAAAACCCTTGAACTGTGGGGATGTTCAGACTCACTTTTAAGCTCTCACAGTTAGGCTCATCTTGAGCTTTCAAAGAACGTTGTTTATAAACATGACACTTTGAGACTATAGGTAGGGTTCATTACATTCCTTCAAAGATATCCATCTTGATAGCTGATCTGCCCAATTTTCCTTACTTCCTTTAGAATGCTAGCGAGTAGACTTATTTACCTCCCTTCAGGTCACAAAAGTGGGGATTTCCTAATAATCCATCATCTCGACTGTAGAGGTGCAGCTGGTTAGAATTTTTTTTCCCCCACAGACAATGTTGACAAAAACGAAAAAAATCCATTTTTGCTGAAATTTTCAGTGGAACATTTCAACTTTCCACTGGAAAAGCAATCTGAAAGTATTTGGCCAAAAAGTTTTGGGTTTTGGGTTTTCAGTTTTTCCACACAGAAAAAAATCTTTTTTTTTTCTTTTCAGAAAAGCAGGCACTTTCCACAAAATATTTTGTTTAGTTGGGGGGGGCGGGGGAACAAAAACCTACAACAATATTTAACTGGAAAAAAGTATTGATGGAAAATTTTCAACCAGCCCTACTCAGAGTGCTATGAGGCTTAAAAAAACAGTTACAGTGGAACACAACAGCAAGTTTCTGGGTCTTGCTACTAGAGAAACATAGGGGAGTCCACCAAGCCATTCCTGAATAGAAAAAAGGAGGGTATTGAGGTTACCCCCTGAAATTAATAGAGATGACAGTAAGCTTCTGACTTTCCTTCAGGAGACAACAACCAGTAGAGGTATGGAGTGTGTTCAGTGGAAGGTAATTAGGAGTGCTTAAGGGGTCTCCATAGGTTATGTTAATTTGGATCCAAACATTTACATGTTCATTCCCCCCTACATTTGAACCTAGAAGTCTTTCACACTACCAGATACATGGCTGCATGTACGCCTCAGGAGATACTTCATGTGTGACTGGTACAGGGCATGCTGCTCACCTGTGTCTATACCCAATTCATCCCAGGAGGCACTTGGTTCAAGTCTTAGTTTTTTTGTTGCTAGTAACTTTAGAGACAGCAAATGAGTAGAGAAGCTAGGCTAAAGGGCTTTGTTGAAAAGCAGCTGAATATAGGGATGGGCAAACTGTTTTGATAAAATAAGAATCATACACCCCATACTCAAACCAAGCCAAAACCTCCTTGGAAGTTCAGAAGAGATTAAGTTGTTTTTTCATCTTTGTGCACCTCTGTGTTTCCTGGACCTGGTCTAATCCAGATATGGGAAGTACACTGAAAATCCCACCCAAAAAGCCTGTCACAGTTTCAAGGTCATTGCACCTGTATACTGCCTCCATGATCCATTCCAGGAGTGCCCAGTCAGGTGTCAGTTCTCCAGCCATGACCTATCTCAGGGCAGAGATTCCTGTCCCACTGCCTTCTCACCAGGGGTTTTAAAGCTGCACAGCCCCCTGACATAAATTGTGATATCCCCATGTTGCCTAAAGGCCAGCCCCTGTGCATTGCTTTCTCTCAGAGGACAACGGCCATGTTTTTACCAGCACTTACCAGTTACTCCACAACTCTTCTAAGCAAGCACGTTTATTCTCAAGATAAAAACAAAATACAGAGAAAACACACAGAAAGCTATAAACATTCCTATATGTATGCTAAAAACTTACCAGAGGTCACCCATCAGTCCTACAGGGCTCAAAGTTTTTCCAACCCTTCCATAAGGGTTGGGGCCTAGCTTGGACAGAAGGTCCTGTCCGTTTCCTGGCTCAGAAAGAAGGCCCCAAGGATATTTAAATGCAGACTTTTTTAAAAATCAAAACCCTTTTCTTTGTCTGTTGGTCTCTGGAAAACCCAGTTTGAACCAGTATACACAAGACTCCCTAAGAGGTAGTACCTCTCTGGTGATGTTTACACCTTCAAGCCCCCTTTTCTGCCCCCCCCCCCACCACCACATACATACATACATACACACACACACACTGTCTTTTGTTCTTGGGGAACTGTAATAACCCTCCCGACAGGAGTTGCATGCAATCCCTGTCCTAAAGGGACAATATAAAGATATTGCAGGAGGTTGCAATACTTGTCACAAAGCCCACCTGAGTTACATCCCTGCTGTCACAATGAATTTCCAAATGGCCATATGGTCTGATTGCCAGAAGTGCTGAAAGTCCAAAAATCCTCTTGAACTCAGTGAGAGGTCCAGGTGCTCAGTCTAGTGACGAAGATGAGGTTCTAGGTGGCCATGGACTTATAACAAGTAGTATTTTACAGTGCAAAGATCTGCATTATCATTATTCCAAAAGAACCCCCCTAAACAAACAAATACACAAACAAAACCATCACATAACCATAAAATAAAACAAAGTCATGCTCCGGAGTATCTACTGGGATTGTTCAACACGGTTCTTCCTATACATCTTAGGTGGCTTGAAGATATTTGTCTGAACAATGCATTTGAGGCATCTTCCCACAACCAAGTGCTGCACATCATAGATTACTTATTGCTGTTATGTTCTAGTCTTTGATATTTTCTTTCGTATCACTGTGGATAACTAAGCATGCTAGAGTCACTATTCTCTATTAATTGGTTCATAACTCAATATTTTTGTTACTACCTTCTGAGAGGGAACTATGAAGGGGTCTAGGATTATGTCCATACCACTCTATGGGTCAGATCCTCAGCTGCTTTAAATTGAATTCAGTGGTGTTTACACCAGTTGGGGACCTGACTCTATGTATTAATTTGAAGGTGGTAATTTTCTAGGAAATATTACGTACACTTTCCGTAAAACAAGAGATGTTTTATCCCAGATAGATAAAAAGAAGAAGCACATTGTAAATTACAGGAAAGTGCAATGGGATGTGCAGAACAAGAGTGGAGAAAAGTTACATGCCCTCACGGAGTTTAGGGTAATTACACACTGTGGCTATTTTATAGTGCCACAGGAACTGTAGTGGGGGTAGGGGAGGGGTAGGATGAATTATTGTTTTAACAATATTGGATGAATCACTGCCAGCACGAGTTGTTTTCACTCAGTAGAAACATAAGTAGCATTGGGCCAGTGTTAACTTGTCTGTTTTAATATTGTGTGTTATTGGTTTTTGTGTTTCCAATACATCAAGGGATGGCTACGAGTCTTTTCCTGTTGAGATAAGAACAATAACTGGAAAATAAAGAGGGCATAGGGAGTCTGCTGTCTGTAAGTGGCATCATCATGATCAGATATTGTACTGGCTTTGTTTTTGCCTATTTTATAAGAAATTAATTTGAAACAGCAGAGACTGTGTGGTCTAGTGGTTAGGGTAGGGGTCTGGCAGTCAGGACTGCTACTGATTTGCTGTGTGACCGGGGCAATTTGGCTAATTTCTATGGCCACAATTCTGGAAAGCAGCTATTCAGGACTGCATTTAAGAAAATATTTATGTACTTTCCTGCGGTGCGTCTCTGTGGCTCATTGTCCCATCTGTAAACCAGGTATAATGCTTAGCATTAGGATCTACTTCACAGGATATGTTGTGAAGCATAATTAGTTCAATTTTTTAAGATATCTAGAAAGCCTTGCATGAAAGATATATATCTATATCTATATCCATATATCTATCTGGATAGATAGATAGATATACATTGATCTCAAATAGGACTTTCATCCCTAGGTCACAAAGTGCTTTACAAAGGGAGATAAGTGTTACTATCTCCATGTTACAGATGGGAAACTGAGGCACAGAGAAAGCACACTTCCCTAAAGTCACACAGCAAGCCAGGGGCACAGCCAGTAATAGAATCTACCTCTTCCAAATTACCTTATTCAGCATGTTCTCATGTTGTTGTAGATCGGTAGGACACACATTGTAACTAGACAAATGTCATGACCCTTGCTAAAACCCTCTCTCTCCTCATGAATAATGCCAATTATCAAATCAAGTAGTCATTATCACCCTAGAAATTTCATTTTTTAAATGAAAATTGTTAAACAGGTTGCCTTGTATATCCTTTATTATTCTCCTTTCTCTAATTAGGTGTTACTGGGGCATGTGTTAAAGCTGTCTTAAAAGGAAAATAAATAGCATCCAATACAGCATCATGCTCGTATATATCTCCATATATATATATTGTTTCTTGACTTTAGCAAAGCTTTTGACACGGTCTCCCACAGTATTCTTGTCAGCAAGTTAAGGAAGTATGGGCTGGATGAATGCACTATAGGGTGGGTAGAAAGCTGGCTAGATTGTCGGGCTCAACGGGTAGTGATCAATGGCTCCATGTCTAGTTGGCAGCCGGTGTCAAGTGGAGTGCCCCAGGGGTCGGTCCTGGGGCCGGTTTTGTTCAATATCTTCATAAATGATCTGGAGGATGGTGTGGATTGCACTCTCAGCAAATTTGCGGACGATACTAAACTGGGAGGAGTGGTAGATACGCTGGAGGGGAGGGATAGGATACAGAAGGACCTAGACAAATTGGAGGATTGGGCCAAAAGAAATCTGATGAGGTTCAATAAGGATAAGTGCAGGGTCCTGCACTTAGGACGGAAGAATCCAATGCACCGCTACAGACTAGGGACCGAATGGCTAGGCAGCAGTTCTGCGGAAAAGGACCTAGGGGTGACAGTGGACGAGAAGCTGGATATGAGTCAGCAGTGTGCCCTTGTTGCCAAGAAGGCCAATGGCATTTTGGGATGTATAAGTAGGGGCATAGCGAGCAGATCGAGGGACGTGATCGTTCCCCTCTATTCGACATTGGTGAGGCCTCATCTGGAGTACTGTGTCCAGTTTTGGGCCCCACACTACAAGAAGGATGTGGATAAATTGGAGAGAGTCCAGCGAAGGGCAACAAAAATGATTAGGGGTCTAGAACACATGACTTATGAGGAGAGGCTGAGGGAGCTGGGATTGTTTAGCCTGCAGAAGAGAAGAATGAGGGGGGATTTGATAGCTGCTTTCAACTACCTGAAAGGGGGTTCCAAAGAGGATGGCTCTAGACTGTTCTCAATGGTAGCAGATGACAGAACGAGGAGTAATGGCTTCAAGTTGCAGTGGGGGAGGTTTAGATTGGATATTAGGAAAAACTTTTTCACTAAGAGGGTGGTGAAACACTGGAATGCGTTGCCTAGGGAGGTGGTGGAATCTCCTTCCTTGGAAGTTTTTAAGGTCAGGCTTGACAAAGCCCTGGCTGGGATGATTTAACTGGGAATTGGTCCTGCTTCGAGCAGGGGGTTGGACTAGATGACCTTCAGGGGTCCCTTCCAACCCTGATATTCTATGATTCTATGATTCCAATAGTGTAGTTTGCTGACCAGTTCCCAAATGCCAACCACAAAGTCTGTTCTCTATCTTTTTATTACAAATTTGCCCTAATTGTCTGTTTCAGTGTGTGTCCAAAAGACAAAAGAAGAAGTTTTTGATTTAAACAAACCATCAGATCTGTTATCTATCTCAGGGTATGTCGACACTGCAATCACAGGGTACCAGAGCTATCTTTAATCTAGTTGCTTGGGTCCCAGAGCAGTGAGGCTGTGGCAGCATGGGCTTCAGAGTGGACTAGTCCCCCAAGTAATTACCTGGGATCCAGGGCAGGCCTGTACACGTTAACTGAAGTCTGTGCTGCCGTGGCTTCATAAAACCACACAGCACAAGAATATCACAACAACAAAGCACAGGCCAGACTATTATATTGGAAAGCATCTCCTTAGAAATACTTTGGGTGCTGAGATGTAATCCTGATCTCAATATGTATCATTAATACAGATTGCAATATGAGTTGGAATTATTTCCATGAAAGCAAAGCTAATACCACCTCTCCTCCCCATCCCAGACCACATCACATTCTCCCCCCCAAAAAAAAAATCTAGTAATCTATGTCTTTGCTGTTGTTATTTTGGCTTCCAAGAACAATAAACGGAAATGAAATGACTTTTGCATCTGTGAGCCCATTATTATTTCATGTGTGTGGGTATGACATGCCACCACATGATGTACTGTAATGGTACATAATAGCCTGGTGCTCTGGGAGGGCTAGCTCATCTTTGCCTGTCATTGGGATTCTTTGCAGCTGTGACTGAATCTGAAGGAAAATGGTAGGAAAAAAGATAAAGTATGCATGTGACATTTCAGCCAGTCTCATTGATGTTGTTACTCGAACTTTGAGCAGAAGCAAAGACATAGCATTGTCTATTTTCATTAAGCCAAACTGGTTTTGATTGTGTTTAGGAAATATATGGGTGACAGTTTGATGAGCCAGTAGTAATAAAATCTGGCAATTGAAATAGCCTCTCATGTTCAAATTAACCACGTCAGTTCTGCATCTTAAAGCCATCTGAACTCTCGAAAATAGCTTTCACGGTTGAGTCACAAACATTTTATATTTCTACTCTCGCTTTTATTGTAAGAGGGGATACTCAGACTTATTCTTGCTACAGTAACTTGGGAAGAAATAATGTAGAGTCGGTGTGATTCATTTATTTTATTGTTATCTATCTCAGGGTATGCCGACACTGCAATCACAGGGTACCGGAGCTATCTTTAATCTAGTTGCTTGGGTCCCAGATCAGTGAGGCTGTGACAGCATGGGCTTCAGAGTGGACTAGTCCCCCAAGTAATTACCTGGGATCCAGGGCAGGCCTGTACATGTTAACTGAAGTCTGTGCTGCCGTGGCTTCACTGCTCCAATACCCAAGCTAGCCAGCTCAGGTATGTCTACACAAGCTGCAATCACGTCCCATGATTGCAGTGTATGCATACCCTTAGGTTTTTCTACAGTGCCCATCACCGTAGTCCTTAGTGGTGCTCAATAATTCTACTGGAAAACACTATGCTTGAGGTTAGCACAAGCTGCTGAGATGCTAAATAATGACTAAAATTAAAGGAACTTTTTTGAACCTCAACACTGGTTCTGTCTGGGTGCAGCTTGAGATTTCTAGTGATGGTTATTCTGACTAAACCCACCTCCAATCTTATCTCCTGTTTGGTACTTCATCTTATTCCCTGGTGTTCACCCTCCACAACCCGATGACAACACGACTCCCTGGGAGCAGACACCTTTGTCCGTATCCTTCATCACCTCTTCTTAGAGGTGACAGGTTCTTTTTTTCTCCAGGGGCGTCTGAATGAAATTACCCATACAACAGCAATCTTAACCCAATGCAAGATTTACTACAAATAGAGAGAAAATGGACCTGAAAGAAAAGTAATGGTTTGTTTAACATGTCTAGACTTAAACTGCCCATAAGCTATGCAAGATAAGGCATTTTCAGCTTCATTACAGAGTAAAAAAGAAATGCAAATAGCTTCCATCGCTTGAAAGTTACCTTCTCTCTGACTATACACGTCCTCCTGTCTGCCTGGCCTTTCTGTCCAGACAGAGATGTGGGTCCACCACTCACCTATCAAAATAGTTTTCTCCAGTTAAGTACACATGCAATAGCATGTTGGTAGCTGCTTTTTCTAAGAGGTAGCCCACGGAGGATACAGACAATCATGATTAATCGCCATCTTTCAAATACTTGACTACCTCACTCAGAGACTACATTTTATAGATTCTTGTGTCTGATTAGAACCCAGTTTATCCATGCATCTTGTTTAAACCTTTCTTTTCATCAATTTTCCCTCCTAGCAATTTTTCCTTTGCTAAAAATTATGAATTCTGGGCCCGTCCCCAGACCTCCATCACATTCATCCATTCTGATTTTTTCCCCCATATGTTTCTACTTGTGTTTCTAAGAGATGGAGCAGAACCAGAATACCAGATCCAATCACCTTGAAATTGGAGGTGTTTCCAATCTGGAGTCAGTCCCAACTGTGAATTTTGCAGATGGGTCCCCATCTTTATAATGGCCAAAAACAACCCTCTGGGTCCAACCATCCTTTGGTCGTTTGAAATCTCGATTCCAGTCAGAATTGAGCCTACTGCTAGTATTTATGGTTTTGCAAAAAAGAAGAAGAATAGAAACATCCTTACAACTAAGTTAATTTTAAAAATGACATAATAAGGTAGGCCCTGGGGATAGGGTTGGGGAGGGAGAGTCCATTACTGAATAATGTGCTGCTCACCCCACTGGCTGATAATTTGAATAACCACCGGAGCATGCCACTGATCTTCAGTTCACAGACACTTTGGCAATTGTATTCCCTTGCTCTAGCCTGCTGCCAAGGAGTAATAATAACTCATTTCTGGGGAGTTGGCATCTGAATAGTAAGTAGGTTGCCATTCTGGACTGGAGCAATGTGTTCTTTTTCAACATCTGAGAAATCATATGCAGCCTCATGCAATAATCTGTCAGGCTGAGATGTGTCAACTCACATCCTGTCAAGTTCGGATGGGACATAGCTGGAAGTGGTATGATTTGACAGAACTGCTTCCCAGAAATGCTGTTCTCTTTATGCGGAGGTTCTCTTTGTGAGTAGCAAGGGACCATGCGCAGCAAACAGTTCCAGTCTAGCATTTTCCACTGGTGAAGGTGGCTATGCTGGTACACCTCTTCCAGGTGACAGTGGTACAAATCAAGGCATTGTAACCATCTCCCAGATATCTGCTCTTGTTTCTTTGGTGCAAGAGAGAGTCTCGCTCTCACTACGTATCAACAGATGAAAAGCTGTTCATGCAGTTTAATTATTTCCCCAACACAAGAGTTGGCAGGTATTTTTATTTAAAGTGGTGGAGTTTATATCTAAATTAGATTTTCAAAGTAGTCCAGAGCATTTAGACATATATCTTCCTTTAACTTAAATAGACCCGAACTTTAATGAAAGATACCTGTCTAAATACCCTAGGCTGCTTTGAAAGTCTCAACAACAGAATCTGATTCAAAGCCCATTGAAGTCAATTCTTTCCACTGATGTCAATGGTCTTTGGTATCAGGCTGACTCTATTGACTTGTCCTTATTGGATATGGATAGTAAGATACAGTATTGACGCACAAGCCAGCAGTTCACACTGACCTAGTTTTCATATGAGCCAGATTTTACTAGCCATCACTACAGGCTCTGAGCATTGGCATTTTCCAGCCTGCCGGGCAAACAAATGGCTGTAAAAACTTTGAAATCTTAAGTGAGGTCACCATTGGAAACAAGGTGTGGAGGGGACTTGCCGGAAAGAGGTTGGATTTGACTTGAAGGTCACATAAAACTGTGCATCGAGCTATTTGAAGGTGGTTGCTTAAGCTGGGGTTGACCCTTTTGAGTAGGTTTTACTGTTTATGTGACCTCAACGTTCATGGCACCAGAGGAGTTTGAATATTTATCTAGTCATTGACTGATTGCTGGAGCGTTTGTTTAATCAATGTCTTTTTCTACTCCCCTCGTCTCCCCTCACTCCTCCTCTGGCCTCTGTGTGACATGTAAAAGGGCCAGGGGGCTTTGAAGCCCCAAATCCATCCATGATGGATTTCCCCAGAGCAGGCCCAATGGAACACAGTCATAAGGCCGCCCTTCCAAGGACCCTGTCACTGGGCCTTCGCTTCTCCCTGGCTCCAAAGCAGGCATTGCCACACCCAGTCTTTTCAAGGAGGTTTGTTTCCTTAAAAAGAGGTTATCAAATAAACAGAAAATAGCCTTAACTCAGTCCTTGGCCCCAGGGCTGCCCCGCCCAGGGGCCTCTGGAACTCTAGCTCCTGGTAGCCACCCAGAATCAGGGCTGCTTCCTTGGCCTTTTGCTCCAGGGACCCACCACAGGAGCTAATTCCACTCCAGTGTGGCTTTTCCTCCCCAGAGCTCAACCTGTCCTAGTCCCTCCTCCCAGCTGCCTACTGGCAGCTCTTTATAGGTCCAGCCCAGCCCTCTTTAATTAGCTGGCTCGGGCTCACCTACTCCAGTCCGGGGGGCTGGTCTTAGCCTATCCAAAGGGACCAGCTGCCCTGTGCCAGACCTCCTTGCAAGCCCAGGGGTAGAGTCATGCTGGGGTGGGACTGAAGTGGTGGGGCGCTCTGGGGACAGGCCCCCGCATGCAGCATTGCATTGATTCCCAGCAAGGCTGTGGCCCATAGGACAGTGCCAGAAAGCTGCTGTAACTTAGGCAGGCTCCTAGGGCTGTCTACATTGTGCTAGGTGCCTCTCCAGGATCGCAGCAGTGCAGAGGTGGCTTAAAGCATCTCTCCTTTCAAGCTAGGAGTTTTAAGATGCACAGAGTAGAATCTCACCCATTATCATTTTGTCTTTTAATTAGAGTTTTTCCATGAAGTCTCACACTCACCCAAATCTCAGAACAATCTAAGCTCGACTCTTATCTAGTTTTAATAATTGTTGCTAAAAACTGGAGTCAATTAGCAATGGCTCTGTGCAGACTGATATCTTGCAGCTAGGAAATTCTGAATTAAATTAGGCAAAAACAAGTTTTTTAAACAGGTCCAGCCTCTTTTTTAGCTTTGGAATTTTCATCTAGCAGCAGGAGAATTCCACAAATGGTTTAGAGCAACCGGCCACAGAGCAGGGAATAAAAAATCAGAATTAACTGGACTACACAGGTGTTATGAGACTTGTTGAATTTCTGGATTTCCCAATGGAAATTATACTATATATCTGCACCTAATTTGGGATTTTGTGTTCTGTTCTTTTGCCTATTGTATTAGAAGAGATCTGAGTCATTTAGATATCATGAAGCTCGTGTGTAAATTCATGAAAACCAATCTAATCCCCATGAGTTGTCATCTTGAAACAGTTCTTCCTTATGTAGGCATCCCATACTAGAGAGGCCTCTGAACTTAATTGGGAGCGTTCCAGGAAGGAAGATCCTTGCAGACTAAAACTCCCACAATGCATTGGGATGCCAGGGATCGCAGGGAGAGGATGCAGTGGGCTCCAGCTTGGTGGGGAGCTGAGATCCTGGTCCGAGGAGTGGAGATTGCTTTGTGGAGTTCTGTCCAAGCTAGGATCTGCTGCTAGAAAGCCAGAAATTGCTGCTGACAAACTACTGGGGCTTTGAGCCATACAGGGAGCCACAGAGGCTATTGCTGGGCTTCATTGCAGCCAGGGCAAAGACTGTTGCTGTGCCCAGAACTGACTGAGGTTGGCTTGCACTGCAGGCAGAGTGTGTAACCACTGTCTTTGTTTGGGAAGTGCTTGCAGGGGAAGGGGGATGCCAAAGAGACTGTAGGGGTTTCCCTGAGTCTGAGAAGAGACAAAGTGATCTTATTGTCTAACCAGGAACCAGGGTATAACAACTCCCATCTTCAGAGGGGTTGTGTAGCTCGGAATGATCCTAACTTAGAATTGCTCTGCCCCTTGTTACCTTGGCTGGACTGCTTTACTGGACCAACAGAGTGCTGTTCCCTGCTTCAAAATCTTCATGCATGCCCATGTGAGTGTAAGGGGAGTGTTGGCCCCTTACTAACATTCAGTGGGGGTGTTTTGGTTGGCTAGCTCCCAGTACTAAAAGGGGAAGGGTCTATGGCAAATCAGGTAGTCTCCAGGAACAATGGGGAGAGGCCAATGCTCCAGGTCAGCCTTAATGACAGGGCGAGCAGGCTAATCAAGGAGTCAGGAGGCCAGGGAGGTCCCGTCCTCCGTGTGAGCTGGAATTGCCTGGGTCAGACAGAGTGGGGCCGAGCTAAGGAGAAAGCAGGGGCCCAAGCTGAGCTGGGGAGCAGAGCTGTGCCAGATCCAGAGAGAGCAGACCCTGTCCTGGGAGCAGAGCTGCAGCCCCAAAGCCAGAGGCACAGCCCAGAGAGATCAGACTTGCCCTGGGAGCAGAGCTGCAGCAACCAGAGCCAGAGGGGCCAGAGAAGCAGCCCAGGGAGCTGGAGGCAGAGCAGCAGCAGCAGTGCTGAGGCAGAGTGGTGGAGCTGGAGCTGGAGCAGTCCGGAGCTGGGTGCGGTGAGCAGCTGGGGGGACCGAGGGGGACCCTGGGCAGTGGGTCCAGCACAGGGAGACGCCTCAGCCAAGAAGCTCTGCAGGCCAGGCTTGGATCATAACCCCGACAAGACGGGGGCGACACTGAGAGCCTGAGAGCGTGTGGCCACTACCAGAGTGTGTGTCCCACCCGCAGCATCCCTACAGCCTAGCCAGGGCCTGAGAAGAAGGCCTGGGACTTACAAGGAACAGACTGTGAACTGCCCTGACGTTCCAGAGACACTGTTTGTGATGTTCCCTGCCACAGAGCGGGGTGATGTGTTTCCTTTAACCTTTCCCATTTTTCCTTATTCTTTTTAAAATTAATTGTTGATTAAATAACTTGCATTTGCTTTAACTTGTATGTAATGGTCAGTGGGTCAGAGAAGTGCCCAGTGCAGAGAGAGTACCCCAGAGTGGGGACACCCTAGCCCCTGTCCTAGGTGACCACAGCAGGGTTGGGGGTCTAGCCCCCCCAAGAATCCAGGGCCCAGACTTGTTGGGGTTACGAGGAGTCTTCCAGACAGGAGAGTGGAACGGGAGTCCTCAAGGGCAGGCAGGCCACTGGGTAAAGGAAGTGGCAGCGAGGACTCAGATCCTTTTGCTAGCCCACTTCACCGGGGTAGTGCAGAAGCCAGGAAAGTTCCCCACAATTGTGGGACTATTCCCCTACGTACCTAAGCAAGTGTCTAGAGCTGTGTAATTAAGAGGAGCATGAACTCAGAAGGGGAGGGGGTAAATGGTGCCAATATAAATGTAAATTGTTTAAGTTTCATTGACTACTATAAACTGCATTTATCAATTGATTTATTGAAGTGCCCCCGACTTAAATTTAAATTGGTTGAGACATTTTAATTCATCTCAATCTGTGATCATGTTTTTCTAAATTGTTAAGTAAAGGTGTGTTAACTCTAATCTCAGAGTATATTGGTTGTACATTGTTTATAATTGGTACTTTTGAATTAGACCCATTGCACAGATTAATACAGGTATTCCTGGATGCTCCCAAGGCAGGCCAGTGAGCATGTACAGGGCCAGCCAGGCAGTGGCATTGCCAAGATTAATTTCCTTTATAAGTAAAAGGCCCATAGCAGAGGGGTGGATAGAGGATTCCCACTTACCCAGCATCACCACTGGGACAGGGTGCTGAGAGCCATTGAACCAAACTGTAAATCCTGTATTTGATGGAAACCACTTCAAGCCAGAGGATGTGGTCGCACCCCCAGGCTGCCTAGTTCCAGAACCTATGCCCTGGGATATTCAGGATCCCTTTACTCTTGACATCATCAGGTGCCCAGGCACAGAGGTGAGTGTTGCCTGTTCCCAAGTAACCGAGGAAGGAAAAAGGGGGTTACACTTAGAAAAATGCAAGTTCAGTGCAATCTAAAGGTTCAGTCTCTTAGTTTCTCAGTAGTGTGTCACCACTCCAGGGATGTAGCATCACAGATGATTCCAGAATACTGAAGGAATCAAAGGTGTAATGTGCCACAAAGCATGAAACCTCAGAATCTCTAGTGTCTAGAGAGAAACCTCAGAATCTACTCTGCATTGACTGGTTCAGTACACTTGTAATTCTAAGGCTATATACGTATGTGCATGGATGAGTGTGTACATCTATATTTTGGTTATATATATTTATATGTACTTTATGCTGCGAATAAAGACTAAGCAATGACTGAAGAAAAAAATCGGTGTCAATATTTGGAAGCAATTACATAACTACAAAAGCCCATTCTGATGGCTATTCAGATCTGTTTCAGCTACCTCTGTTACAATCTCCCTCGATGTCTGTACAAACAGTGTACATATTTACAGTGTAACAATCAGCAGGTCAGAGCCTCAGATCAGAATAGAGCTCCGTCGACTTTAACAGAGCTATGCCAATGCATGCCCACTAAAGATCTGATCTGTTGGATGTAAGATATTGGGAGCAATGTAAGGACTTACTCTTTAGTGGCCAGAAGACAGGCAGAAGAGGTCTGGGGAGACCCATTCTTCAGAAGTTTGGCAAGAACCAGGGAATGTCCTGATGACCCTCTCTGCAGCTAGTTTCAGAAACAGCCAGAGCATCTGCTTCTTGGTATTAATAGCCCAGTGAAAACACCCCAGGGTGGGAAGTGCTGGAATTTCTCCTAGAGCAGAGTAATGAGAGGGCATAGGGGATGAGAGCTGATTATGTCTAAGGGCAGAATAAATTGAGAGGGCAGATGAGCTGCTGATCTCCAAGCACAGAAGAACCTGTATTTTGTAGTTTACACCACGTTTTCTAAAGGAAAGGAGTTTGTGTGTCTTTCACAGTGTGTATGCCATACAGATGCATACCTCTGTAGTTTGCTTGTTTCTGGCTCCAAAAAGTCATGAGATTGAGAGTTTAAAATAAGAATAATCATGAGGGTATAAAAATAATACATACTGGATTCTTTTTATCTGCTTCCTGGTTTTAGAGCCTTTATCATTCACACTTCCTAGTTTTTCTCTGAACAAGGGCTAGAAACTTACTTTAAAAATAAAAGTCAAACCTGAGATGCTCCTGAAATCACAGGACTCCAGGAGCTGGGGCTTTAGGAAAATACCAAATATCAGGAGGCTTGTAATAAAATGGTGAGAGTTGACATCACTGCCTATGTCTGTTTATCTGTTGCGTATACACGTGTACGCACAAACATTGGTAATTCTTTATTCCTGCTACTTTACTAGTACCAGTTAGTGGAAAGTGCATGTAACTGTGTCCTTTAAACTCATAATTTTAAGGTACAAAATTCAGTTTAAATATTTTAAACTTTATTAATATGTTTTCTAAGACCCGCTTAGGCCTTAAAATGCTGTTTAACCAGTCTTAGAAAAAACAAAACTCTTGTATACTTTCCTGAAGCAGCACTTAGTGTGGGATTGTTTATAATTGGCTGGTATCAGCATCTATCACATCACCATATGTAAATTTGTGAATTAATTTCTGACATAAGGCCATGAGAGGGTGTCACAACCTCAGGGGTTCCCCTGGGGAAGGCAGATCAGCACTGCATGTTGCGAATGCTGTTGCAAGCATCGCAAAGCATTTTGGGGAGGGTCAAAGGTGTGAGTGGGGAGTGGAAGATTCTTTTGCAGGCTGCAAGAGGCCAAAGGGGGAAGGAGAAAGAGAACAGAGAACAACAGAGAGCAGCTAGCAAGCTCAGTCCAACGATAAGATGCTGGCCCCAGTCCAAGGTCACGGCACTAGACGAGAAGTTTATCTCTCACCCAGCCACAGCCAGCCATGAGAAAACCAGGGCTGCAGAGATGGAAAGCACAAGCGAGACGATGAGGGGGGAACAGAGCTTGGCAACCCTGGAGCTGTTGTGTTTTGGGAAAGCGAAGAAGACCACAGAAAGCTGGTTTGGACTGGCACGAAGAGCACCAGGAACAGAGGTCATGGAATGGAACACCCCCAAAAGGAGCCCAGGACTTAAAACCCTCCTGAGAGCTGGAGCAATTCGGAGATTGGCAGCGAAACATGGACGATCTGTGCGCACAGGACAGAATTCCAGTCCACCCCTCCCCCGCTTCTTCTTACATTACTCCCAGGCCTGGCCAGCCTTGGGTAGTGCGGGTGTGAGTATGAAAGTGGGTTAGGACTTGGGGCACTAACACTTTCTTCCTTCCTCTGAGTGACATGGGGAGCACCCATCACTCTCTGCTGTTACTTTATTATTGTATCAATAGAGCTTTAAAACTCAGTTACGTAGTGTGTTTCGTCATCTCCTCCCTAAACATCCTGCGGCCTCAGCCTGATCACCTGATGCCCCAGGCAGATCGGTAACATAAATCTGTCACAAAGGCCCTGGATTCAACTCTGAGCCACTTCGTGGCTAGAGACCAGACCAGGCTTTAGTGGAGCCCCATTCTGAGAATTTCCTGCACAACACTGCAGCAGAAACTCAAACCAAATCCTTAGTGTTTGGAGGAGGAAGATCTACCTGTAAACTGGAAGGGGAATTTCCATTGGCCTGGCCAGTGGAAGCTGGTCTATATAGTGTTAGCTGGAAGGCACGCTTTAGTTAATCAGTTAATACATGCATTTCACTCTTCTGGGAGAAAAATATCTACTCTTTCTTCTCTCTCTGGTCTTGTATTTGTGTCTGCCTGTCTACTGTCAGGGTAAAGCACTGGATTGGGAGCTGGAAGAGAACGTTCTATTCCTGGCCCTACCATTGACCTTCTTTGTGACCTTGGGCAAGTCATTTCACTTCCCTTGCTCACCCCGGCTACGCTGCTATTTTCAACGTGCTAACTCAAGCACAGCTAATGCATATCTGTCTACCTGCCCTGGGAAGCATGCTTCCAGCTGCAGTGCACACAACCCTATGTGCTTGTACAAAGGTGTGCTGATCTCAGTTGCAGCCTCTAGGTGGTATTCATAGAATCACAGACTATCAGGGTTGGAACGGACCTCAGGAGGTCTTCCAGTCCAACCCCTGCTCAAAGCAGGACCAATCCCCAACTAAATCATCCCAGCCAGGGCTTTGTCAAGCCTGACCTTAAAAAACTTCTAAGGAAGGAGATTCCACCACCTCCCTAGGTAACGCATTCCAGTGCTTCACCACCCTCCTAGTGAAAAAGTTTTTCCTAACATCCAACCTAAACCTCCCCCACTGCAACTTGAGACCATTACTCCTTGTTCTGTCATCTGCTACCACCGAGAACAGTCTAGATCCATCCTCTTTGGAACCCCCTTTCAGGTAGTTGAAAGCAGCTATCAAATCCCCCCTCATTCTTCTCGTCTGCAGACTAAACAATCTCAGTTCCCTCAGCCTCTCCTCATAAGTCATGTGTTCCAGTCCCCTAATCATTTTTGTTGCCCTCTGCTGGATGCTTTCCAATTTTTCCACATCCTTCTTGTATTGTAATATAATACTGATCAGCTTTGAGTCTGGGGACTGGAGGATTAGTAGTGGAGTATATACCTTTTGTCTATTGATTGCTGGTTGAAAAGCAGACCAAGCTGGTAATGACTAAATATTGTTATGCCTGTTCTGTTGTCTGTGTGGGATAAGTTTTGTGCTCAGTCCTATTTTCCATGGACAAGTATCCTCTTCACTAAAACCATCTCTAGGCGTGGCCCCTCCAGAACAATCCTACAGCGCATGGTGACAGAGGCTGGTTCTGCTGCTGCTCATGCTGTGTTTGTCCCTTAGACAAAAAGGAGGACTTCCTTCTCCAAGGCGGTTAAGCATAAGCCCTAAATTGGTATGGAAAGACAACAAAAGATTTGAGTCTCAAATCTCTAGTCAAACCTTTGTAGCAGGTAAAACTGAAGGAGTAAGAGAACACCCACTCATTAATGTTCTCTGGTGCTACAGACACGGGATTCAATTTAAGGTTCCCCAGTATCTCTCCAGTTCAGTGATCTCATTTCATTTCAAGTATGCATCAGTTTAACTGAAATGAGGTGCAAAGCGCAATATTTGTAGACAAAACCTCTTACCCCAGCTTTCTCATTTTGTTGTTGTTTTTCTTCATCCTCTTCCTGTTTGCCAAGAGCCAGAGACATTTCTCAAACAGGATTGCAGTGAACAACTGCTTGAAGTTTGAGTCAGCATCCGTGCCAAGTATCTGGTAGGCCAGGGAGCACTTGAACTGTTCCATTGCTAATCAAACCATTTTATGACATCCTGCCAACTGCAATCTTGTATTCTGGTGCTCACTATACACTCAGACTAGATTAGTCAGCATCAGCAGGCCCTGCTTTGCAGAAGATTTCTTGGTTTTTTTTTACTTGCTACCAGCAGAAAGAAACAGGACTGGATTTATATTTTAAAAAGCTCATTTTGCTCTGCTTGTGACAATATATTCTTGAATTAATTGTGCAAGTCAGTTTTTCCTAACCAGAGATGACTCTCTGCAATAGCCGTGACGTATTTCCATACTGCATTATGTCTGTCTTACGTATCTGTCTGCCTGTCTTAGACCATGTTCATTATCTGAGCATCAGAGTCTCTTACTTAGGACCTAACTCTGAAGAGTGTGAGCAAAACACTTAAACAGATGAGTAAGTCTCACTGTCTTCAGTGATACAATTCATATCTTAAAGTTAGGGTGACCAGATGTCCCGATTTTATAGGGACAGTCCCAATTTTGGGGTCTTTTTCTCACATAGGCACCTATTACCCCCCCCCCCCAACCTCCTCTCCTGATTTTTGACACTTGCTATCTGGTCAGCTTACTTAAAGTTAAGTGTGTGCTCAAAGTTGAGCATGTGCTCATGTACTTTCCTGGATCAGGGTCAGAATCACCATGCACGATTAGGCCTGAAGTGTACACAGTGCCAGTAGAAGTAAACTACTGAATTTAGTTCTCTTTCCCTTTCCTGAACATGGAGCAATAGTACTTTCTCCTTTATCTTCTTTACTAACATCACCTATAAGTGTAGACAGGCCATCAACCTCCCTGTTTTGTTTCCTGCTCCCTCACACAATGCAGATGAGGAACAGGGTTGTGAAGGAAGAGGGTTGGAATACTCAAGGGCAGGGATAAAGAACTGCTCCCATTCTCCCAGCAATAGCTATAGGGCTGTAATCCCTCTCACCTGCAGCAGGAGGATTAGCTAATATCTACGAGGAAATGTCTTCCTCTAGGCTAGGAGGCTGCTGCCCTCACTCAATACGATTGTGGAAAAACTGAAGTCTGACACTTGCTGTCTTGAAAAGCAAACTCCCTGGGCCTAAAGCTGACCTACGCTAAAGCCATTCCACAGTGCTCTGTACTGTACTCTGTACAATAGGGCCTTTGAGTGAATGTAAATATTATTATAGACAGCCATAAGGACTAGATCCCTGCAGCAAAATGCTTACAATCTAAATAAACAGAGGACTGTCCCAACACAGGAAGGAGGAGAATCCAAGAGTTCCCGTCATAGTAAACTTTAGACACAGAAAAATTAGATAAGAGAGAAGGAGGGTAGAAATGTTAGGTGTTTTTCACCATGAGCTCCTTGAACACTGGGTTAAGCTCCTCACCACAAGCCTGATAGCATTTGGGGGACTATAACTACAGCAATGACCTGGCTAGTGTTTATGTGCACCTCTGCCATCTACTGGATTAAATCAGAGCTGCACAACTGTGCATCATAGGCTATATACTGCTAACAGAAATTCTGCTTTAGCTCAGTTGTGGGAAGTCACATTTCTTCTTCTTCTTTTGTTTGTTTGCGTATGAGGCTCTGGGTTGTATCAGCATCAGCGCTATGAAGTCCCAAATGGGCATGGTGTCCAGTGTAGTAGATTTGTAACAAAACTTATGTCCTATTTTGCATTCTTAGGGTGCTTTCCATCTCACCTTCTCACTTTGCAGACTTTAAGGCATTAAGTCTCTCAACATAGACAAACTAGTATTATTCTCATTTCACTGGTGAGTAAATTATTTATTATTATTATTATGAATCACTTACATGGTGCCAGGAATTTAGGCAGCATAGATATAACTTGCTAAAGCTTTTATCTTGTGGTATTTTCCTTCACAGGTGTCAATGATACCTATCAGTTAAAGGGGTTCTTCTATTTGTGAGAACAATATGAGCTCTGATTTTGCTTCTATTGAAGTCAATGGCAAAACTCCCATTTACCTCAATGGGCATTGGATCAGGCCCCAAGTGCCTTAATACTAACCATGAGTTGTCATCTGATCATCTTGTCATCTACCAGCCTCAATTTTTTTTGGAGTTACTGCACCCTCCAATAAGCAGTCCCATCCATTCAGGTTTTGGGAAACTATTTTTTTCGATTTTGGGTCATGAGGCAAGTCCCCATTTAAAAGTTTGCAAAAGAGAAGACTTTAAAATGCTACCAAAATATTAGATTCGTTACTGGAAAGTAAAGAAGAGCACTGAAGGCAGAGCTTACATTTGGACAGTTTAACCTAATGACTAACAATTTGAGTGGAGAGCATCTCAGTAGTTTCAGTTCCCAGTGCCTGTTGGGGATACGTATAGTTCAATGCATAGGGGATCACAAGCCCCAATTTTTATTTTGAATTTTAGTCTTGAACAAACTCAGACATTTAAGAGAAGCGTTGAAACTATGTGAAACTGCCAGTTCAGAGTGAGTTCAGCCAATACTGAGCTCTCATGCAGCACTTTACATATCCAAAAAACTTCATAAACGTTAGCTAACAGCTCCCATGTGAGGTATTATCCACATTTTACCATTGAGCCACAGAAAGGTTAAGTGACTTGTAAAAGTCCAGCAAGTGAGTCGATTGAAAGAGCTGGGTCTTAAATTCCCACCTCCTAATCTGAAGTTCAAGGCTTGTCTACACAGCGGGGCGATGCAGACCACGGGGCTGTGATTTCTGAAGTGCCCTAACATGCTACGCATTAACGGGTCTGTGCAGGCTCTGGTGGTGAGCACTAAAAGTTCCCAAGTCTGAAGTTTTAGTGCAAACCAGTGGGTCTATATAGACCAGCTGATATGCAGAACCTTAGTAGACAAGCATTGTGTAGACAAGCTGTCAGTTTGCTATATCACACCGCCTATTTAAATCTTCTCAGCTTCACCTGAAATCCAGCAGATATTTCAATGAACTTGGGTGAGTTGTTCTCCTGAGATGTTGGCCTAAGTTGGCTGACATCATATAAGCTCGGCAGTTTTTGAGTTTCCCACCATCCTGAAAGGACTGTTCTCATGAGATTTCAGGTACAACAGAGCTAGACCCAGAAAACAGGTGCCTTTTGATTTTCGATACAACCTATAGCCAAAATTGTAAGAGTGGAATTGGCTCTGGGGGTTCAAATCTGAATCGCTCTAGTTAAAAGGAAAAAAAGGGGGATTTGGATTAGAAATTCCAGTTTCGGTCCATTTTTTAGAAGCCAGGTATGTTACATATAATACTGCTGAAATACAGCTACCTCTGGGGTTGAGAGTGACAAGGACTGGGTGACATGCTGCACAAGAGTGGGAGGAATGGAAATGTTGACCAGAGAGAATGGGGAAAACCACTACTTCCTACATCAAAAATTCTGGACTCTTTACACTCCACATAGAACAGATAAAAACCTTGTTGAGCATGTGTCTGTTTTACAGCATTAACCACTAAGGTACCTGATACTCCATACATCTTTCTTTAAACACTTCAGGGATAAACTGTCCCTCTCGGGATTGGGATTTGTCGTTTTTCAGGGGTTTCAATCATGATGTCTGTTTATCCGTCAGCCACCCTCTTCTGGATAAGAGAAGACATGGAGGGCTGGCTTCCTTAGTATCTCAGAATGCTCATAATAGTTTAACAAGCTCAAGACTACACAAAAGAATCTAATTATTATTCTCATGGAGAAAGTGAAGGAGGAGGGGAAAGACAGCGCTATCTCCGTGTAGTAATTATGTTACAGAAAACCATTATGAGCATTCTAATTTATTTTTCTGGCCTTGGACAGTCTTCTGCTGCAAATCACATTTCAGCAGTCAAGCTGCAGATAATGCTTTCCCTAGCAGTCATTCCTACTACGTGTATCTTTATAGAAGATTGTCTCTGGGTATACATATCTCATTTGAATGGTGTCAGGTTTGGGAAGTAAGATTTGTGATGGCTCACGGCAGATACTACATCTGACTCTTTGAGTTAGAGTCAGGCTGATTTTATCTGAAAGCACTTCAGCTCTGTGGAGTGCATGATATGATATAAAAGGCCTCTCGTGAGCCACTGGAGAGCTACACGCCTGATCAGAAGAACACAGACGGGGGTCTCACCTTCCCCAAGATTGTGTCTAAGATACAGCCATAGGCCCAGATTTTTAAAGATATTTAGGCAGCGCCATACTCAATGTTGCAAGGCCTCTCTGATTTAGGAGCCTAAATCTCATTTTCAAAAATGATTTAGGCACTGATGCAGCAATGTTTAAATACCTTTAAAAAGCTCAGCCACAGTAGTTTTCAGCTTGTGGTCCATGGATCCTTGGTGGTCTGAAGACTATGTCTAATGGATCCACAGAAGGTTGTCGTTACCATAGAACAATGTTTTTTAACCTGTAGCCAGGGATTTGCAGACTATGTCTAAGATTTTCAAAGGGGTCCACACCTCCATTTGAAATTTTTTAGGGGTCTGCGAATTTAAAAAGGTTGAGAACCACTGGTCTAGATCATATATAACCATAGACAATATAGGCATAGTGTCATAAAATGGGGAAGTGCTTTGTTTAAATAACCTATTCCAGAAACACAAATCTTGTCACTAGAGCTGTCTGGAAAATGGAATTTTTCCCCAGAGGAATTCTGGCAGGAAAAAAACCACCATCCAAAGTTTTTCTTATTGGAAAATAATGGTTTTCCCATGGGAAAATTAAAAAAAATGAAGATATCATGGCAACCTTCCCACTTTTTGGCATTTCCAAATTTTGCCAGTTGGAGAACAGTAACAGAATGGGGAAATTGGGCTTTTCCCCACATTCTTGCACTTCTGATGTTGTTGGAAAGCAGCAAAAGTTGGCAAAAACTGTCAGAAAGTACTGAAAGTATTACTTTCTCTCTGAAACTAACAGCTTTACTTTTAAGTATTAACATTAAAAAAATGTTACTTAAAAGTAAAAGTGTTACTTTTACTAAAAACATTTTTGAAAAGTGAAAGTGTTACTCACTTTATACCTTCCCCCCATTTCTCTAAGGGAGAAAATTAGACAAAGTGTTTTCCCACAATTTTGAAATGAAAAATGTGGGGGGGGGGAAACCCTGAAAAATGTCCTTTTCTTTTTGAAAAATGCAGTGTTTTCAACTGGGTTTGCTTTTTTTCCAAAAATGTTGTCAAAAATGAGATTTTTCCATGAAACATTTTGCTTTCAATAAAACCCAATTTTTTTAAAATGAAAATAAATCTTTTCCTCAAGAAATATTTTGACCAGCTCTACTTATCAGACACCAATCAAGTGTGTTTTACTATCTTTGGACATGCCTGAAAGGAGTCTAGTTCAGTTTGCAGTGCTAACATGAATGCAGCTGATTGTGAAAAAATTCCCCATGAAAAATGACAAACAAAAAGCAGTCGTAAACTCTCCTGTCTTATGGGGATCAGCCACTATAAGACCACAAAGACACAGATACTCTGAGGGCCTGATCCAAAGCCCCCTGAAGTTAACAGAAAGGCTCCCATTGACTTCAACAGGCTGGGTTACTTCCCCATTCACTAAAAAAGGTATAAATAAAATAAATCTCTCAAGTAGCTGCAATATGGTATATAATTAACTTGCTTTGAATGTAACCATTTTATCTTTCATTAAAACTAACATATCTGTTTCACATCCATTGCCAATATATGGGGGTGGTTTTTTCAAAGCCCTTTTTGGTTAATTACCCTTTGGATTGGAGCTTGCTGATATAATGGCCTCAGATTTAAGGGTCAAGTGAAACATGAAATGAGAAAACTCAGTGCAATATCGATCCACCTATTCACGGGCTGATAGGCTAGCCATACAGTACGGGCTTACACACATTTTTCCAATAACAGTCGGTAGGAGAGGAAAAAGTTTGGGTCATTAAGCATGCCAAAGTTTAGCTACATCGTGAAGTTTGGGACTCTTTGATGTTCAGATCTCATGAAAAACAGGCTCACTTGAATGTTTTCATGTATTTCAGGGTTTCAGCTGGCTTTAGAAATATGTTCTGCTCCCAGTCTTGGATGGAACCAGGAAGTGCAGATGGATGTTTCCTTCATTGAATTGTAGCGGTTGGTTAGATTTAGGCACAGGCTTCTCCTTCCTTTCTCACCAAACTCTCTGGTCACCACCATCTACTTGCAACTTATTTCTAGCTTGAATCTCAAAATGGACCTGAATGACATAGATACTCTGAAAGACATGTTCTCTGGCTAAGGAATTGGATGTTTTTCATGTATGCAGCCCACTCAGGGTTACATAGAAAAGGAACTGTAGAGCCCACATCAGGGAAAAAACTGAGAGTGACCAAATATGTGGAGTTGTGAGGAACAAGGCAGTCTTGGTCCACATGAACATCTTGAGCTGGGATCTAGTGTCTATGGGCCAGATACACAGTGGCCAGAAGACCTGCTTCTGTGGAGCTAAACTGAGGTTACACCAGCTAGGTTTTAATTTTCACTGTGCTCACTCCCTGCTCCATCTTTTATGCTCTATTTTCTTCCGGATTTTTTTCCTTTTCACTCTGCTTCTCCTCCTTTCTTTCCCAGGTGGGATGCAAACATCACAAAGTTTGAATACAAGCTGAATTTTGAACCCACAGATGGATTCAAAATGAAACACAACATGTTATTCCACCTGTTATAGTACCAGCTGCCAGTCCTTAATGACTTGGGCTGGTTTTGAATGGAGAAACTACAGGTGGACATTTCTGGTATTTTTACCAAAGGTAAAAGGTATTTTTAAAAGTACATAAAGGACACTTAGATATGAATCAAGGCTTGGACATGCCTATAAGGTACAAACCCTGTGTTGGACACATCATCCTTCTTCATAGCAGGAAGCTTTCTATGTCATGGAGGCAGATTGCTTTCTCAAGCTCTTTGATGTACAAGGCAGCACTCCTTCTGATATACCCTTCATGGGGGTCATCTGACTAACACATTGTGGGCCACTGAACTACTGTCCCACCTCCTTCGCCCTCCCTTTAGGGCACTGTGACAATCAAGGTCCAGGCAATCCAATGGAAGAACAGGGGTCTGAACCCCGCAAAATAAGCAATTGAATTAAGTGGTTGTATACAATGTTGTTGTAAAATATGCCAAATATGACTTGGTGATCATTGGACGATACGTATACAGACTGGGGTTATGAATCTATATATTTACATATATGGAATAGTATGTTCATGACCGGTACTACTTTTTCAAATATACCTCACAGCAGGGAGGGGCTCCTCCCAAACCAACTGTTTACACAAAACTAACTTCAAGTAACCCTCCATTGCCCAGCCAAGAAAAAACAATGATGGGCGATTGCAGTTAATGGGAAAACACTAAAACAACTTGAAACTGAAAAGGAAACCCCAGTTTTGGAAGACTAAGGCCATGTCTGCATTACCACTTATGGCGGCAAAAGCCTACGTTGTTCAGGGTGTCGCCATTGCTGCCGCTGCTAGTTGTGGGCGGTTTAAGGATGTGAATGGGAGAGCTCTCTCCTGTCGGCATACAGCGGCTATACGAGCCAACTTACAGAGGCACAGCTGCATTGGTACAGTTGTGCTGCTGTAAGCTCTAGGATAGACATAGTCTACTCGATGAGGGAATTCCCCCACCATGAACGTCCATAGTGTGAGAGAAAAACAAAAAGACACTGCAAATCCTTAAAAGAGTAGGGGTTTGCAGTAAAGGACATCCAGAGCCTGAGGGCCAATCAGTCTGTGAAATGCTGGATCCCCTCTGTCATGGGAGTATGCTGGGAAACTGGTCAGAGGAAATAGGTAACTTACATTAGAAAAGAGAAAGAAAAGGAGGACTTGTGGCACCTTAGAGACTAACCAATTTATTTGAGCATAAGCTTTCGTGAGCTACAGCTCACTATTAGAAAAGAGAGTTCAGCTAATATAGAAGTGTAAAGCCTGAAGTTGTGTCTTTATGATTATTTTCTGTGTCACTTGTATGTGTTTGCTTTTCCTGACTAGTTCATCTTTGAGACTGTGATTTTTCTATTAAATAAAGCTTCTGCAGGTCTAAGCAGGTCTCTGTTTGGTAAACTGTGTGTATGTGCCAAAGTGGATTGATAACAGGGGACAGGTTTCACTTCTTCAGGGGTGATGAACCAGAGGGGAAAAGTCTGAGTGATCGGTAGTTAGAAATTCAGGGTAGGCGGATATAGGGAGACTCAGGATTGGAAGGGCTGTTGGGGTCACCGTTCAAGAAGTAATTAAGCTGGTGGAAGCCAGGGTGAGACCTTTATACTGGTAGGCTAGCTATAGTGTCCGGCCTCCATTAGCAACAGAGCAGTAAGGCACCCAAGGCGGAACAGGGCCTCCTCGGTCCTGCTTCTGTTCCAGTCTACAAACTACCCAGAGACCCTTGTGCTGGTCCAACACCTTGTGCAGTTTATTTACAAATGGAGTCCCCCACCTTCATAACATATACAGCTCCTGTAACAAGCAGGGGAGCAATCACTCTCTCCCCTTACTGCCTGCTTCCACCCTTTCCACTTCCTTCCTGTGCCCCTTTCTAGGCTCAGGCTAATGGCTTAATTAGCCTTTCTGTCTTGCCCCACAAATTAGGCATAGCTCTGGTTAGTGAGCTCCAATCTGCCTTGCCTGATGGGAGCTGCTGTGAACAGAGTGCTGACTCAGGCTTTCATACCTAGCATTCTGTCACACAAGGGTACAGGGCAGGCAGTGACAGAACCCCTTACTGATCTGAGTGATCCTCAAAATTTCAAAGGCACCATGTAGGGGAGTCGAAATGGAGCAGACACTTCATTCCTCTAAGCACAGGGACTGCATTTTTGTCTGGCCTATATGCAGACCAGGCTATGCAGGGGTAGCTGAAGCTGCAGTGGGCCGCTGCACAAGGGCTAGGGAATTTCTTGCCCTTAATAAGTGAGAAAATCATGACAGGATTAGTTCCTTCAGCCTGATTCTCACACGTGGTCCACTTCAGCACTAAGGAAACTCAACTGATCAAAAATCATGTTTAACTTAAAGTGCTGTACAGGTAGTTATGCCTTGTGGCCCTTGCTACTACATATTTACTGTGGGCCCCATCCTGCTGCTCTTTCTTATGTTGAGCACTATTTAGTATGTAAATAGTCCCATCAGTTTCAATTGGTCTGATTGCAGGATAAGAACATAAGTATGGCCCTACTGGGTCAGACCAAAGGCCCATCTAGCCCAGTATCCTGTCTTCCAACAGTGGCCAGTGCCAGGTGCCCCAGAGGGAATGAACAGAGCAGGTAATCATCAAGTGTTCCATCCCCTGTCACCCATTCCCAGCTTCTGGCAAACAGAGGCTAGGGACACCATCCTTGCCCATCCTGGCGAATAGCCATTGATGGACCTATCCTCCATGAACTTATCTAGTTCTTTTTTGAACCCTGATATGGTCTTGGCCTTCACAACATCATCTGGCAAGGAGTTCCACAGGTTGACTGTGTGTTGTGTGAAGAAATATTTCCTTTTATTTGTTTTAAACCTGCTGCCTATTAATTTCTTTTGGTGACCCCTAGTTCTTGTGTTATGAGAAGTAGTAAACAACACTTCCTTATCGACTTTCCCTATACCAGTCATGATTTTATAGACCTCAATCATATCTCCCCTTGGCCATCTCTTTTCCAAGCTGAAAAGTCCCACTTTTATTAATCTCTCCTCATATGGAAGCCATTCCATACCCCTAATCATTTTTGTTTCCCTTTTCTGAACCTTTTCCAATTCCAAAATATCTTTTTTGAGATGAGGCGACCATATATGCACACAGTATTCAAGATGTGAGTGTACCATAGATTATATAGAGGCAACATGATATTTTCTCTGTCTTATTATCTATCCCTTTCTTAATTATTCCCAGCATTCTGTTTGCTTTTTTGACTGCCGCTGTACATTGAGTAGATGTTTTCATAGAACTATCCACAATGACTCCAAGATCTCTTTCTTGAGTGGTAAAAGCTAATTTAGACCCCATCATTTTATATATATATATATATATAGTTGGGATTATGTTTTCCAATGTGCATTACTTTGCATTTATCAACATTGAATTTCATCTGCCATTTTGTTGCCCAGTCACCCAGTTTTGAGAGATCCTTTTGTAACTCTTCGCAGTCTGCCTGGGTCTTAACTATCTTTAGTAATTTTGTATCATCTGCAAATTTTGTCACCTCACTGTTTACCCCTTTTTCCAGATCATTTATGAATATGTTGAACAGGACTGGTCTCAGAACAGACCCTTGGGGGACACCAGTATTTACCTCTCTCCATTCTGAAAAGTGACCATTTATACACACCCTTTGTTTCATATCTTTTAACCAGTTACCAATCCACGAGAGCACCTTCCCTCTTATCCCGTGGCAGCTACTTTGCGGAAGAGCCTTTGGTGAGGGACCTTGTCAAGGGCTTTCTGAAAATCTACGTACAGTATATCCACTGGATCCCCTTGGTCCACGTGCTTGTTGACCCCCTCAAAGAATTCTGATAGATTGGTGATGCATGATTTTCCTTTACTAAAACCATGTTGACTCTTCCTCAACAAATTACGTTCATCCATATGTCTGACAATATTGTTCTTTATTATAGTTTCAACCAGTTCGCCCAATACTGAAGTCAGGTTTACTGGCCTGTAATTGCCAGGATCACCTCTGGAGCCCTTTTTAAAAATTGGCATCACATTAGCTATCCTCCAGTCACCTGGTACAGAAGCTGATTTAAATGATAGGTTACAGACTACAGTTAGTAGTTCTGCAATTTCACATTTGAGTTCCTTCAGAACTCTTGGGTGAATACCATCTGGTCTTGCTGACTTATTTCTGTTTAATTTATCAATTTGTTCCAAAACCTCCTCTAATGATACCTCAGTCTGGGACAGTTCCTCAGATCTGTCAGCTAAAAAGAATGGCTCAGGTTTGGGAATCTCCCTCACATCCTCAGGCATGAAGATCGATGCAAAGAATTAATTTAGTTTCTCCACAATGGCCTTATTGTCCTTGAGTGCTCCTTTAGCACCTTGATCATCCAGTGACCCCACTGGTTGTTTAGCAGGCTTCCTGCTTCTGATGTACTTGAAAAAAAATTGCTATTTCTTTTTGAGTCTTTGGCTAACTGTTCCTCAGATTCTTTTTTGGCCTTCCTAATTGTATTTTTACACTTCATTTGCCAGTGTTTATGCTCCTTTCTATTTTCCTCACTAGGATTTAACTTCCACTTTTAAAGGATGCCTTTTTGCCTCTCCCTGCTTCTTTTACTTTTTATGTTCTTTTACTATGTTTTTTTAAAGTGTGGTATACATTTAAGTTGAGCTTCTATTATGGTGTCCTTAAAAAGTTCCCACGCAGCTTGCCAAGATTTCACTTTTGGTGCTGTACCCTTTAATTTCTGTTTAACTAACCTCCTCATTTTTGTGTAGTTCCCCTTTCTGAAATTAAATGCTACAGTGTTGGGCCGCTGTGGTGTTTTTCCTGCCACAGGGATATTACATTTAATTATATTATGATCACTATTACCAAGCAGTCCAGCTATATTCACCTCTTGGACTCGATCCTATGCTTCACTTAGGACTAAATCAAGAATTGCCTCTCATTTTGTGGGTTCCAGGACCAGCTGCTCCAAGAAGCAGCCATTTAAGGTGTCAAGAAACTTTATCTCTGCATCCCGTCCTGAGGTGACATGTACCCAGTCAATATGGGGTTAATTGAAATCTCCATTATTATTATTGAGTTTTTTATTTTAATAGCCTCTCTAATCTCTCTGAGCATTTCACAGTCACTATCACCAGCTTGGTCAGGTGGCCAGTAATATATTCTTATTGTTAGAGCATGGAATTTCTATCCATTCTATGGTACAGTTTGATTCATTTATGATTTTTACTTCATTTGAGTCTATGCTTTCTTTCACATATAATGCCATTCCCCCACCAGCATGACCTGTTCTGTCTTTCTGATATATTTTGTACCCTGGTATTACTGTATGCCATTGATTATCCTCATTCCACCAAGTTTCGGTGATCCCTATTATATCAATATCCTCATTTAATACAAGGCACTCTAGTTCACCCATTTTATTATTTAGACTTCTAACATCGGTATATAAGCACTTAAAAAACTTGTCTCCTTTTAGCTGTCTGCCATTACATGATGTAATTGAATGGGACTCTTTTTGATTTGACTGTTTCTGATCAGAACCTGCCTGTATTTTATCATTTTCCATCCTCTCGTCCTCACTAGGACATAGAGATTCTCTATTAATAGATCCTCCCACAAGGGATGTCTCAACCATGTGCTCCTCTGCACCTGTCAGCTTTCCCCCAGCCTTTAGTTTAAAAACTGCTCTATGACCTTTTTAATGTTAAGTGCCAGCAATCTGGTTCCATTTTGGTTTAGGTGGAGCCCATCCTTCCTGTATAGGCTCCCCCTTTCCCAAAAGTTTCCCCAGTTCCCAATAAATCTAAACCCCTCCTCCCTACACCATGCTACTCAGTACAACAAGGACTAGCAGGATTAGGTGGAACGAGAATCAGACGTGAGAGAAGCTATCAATGACAATGTTGCTACCACAGTGGGAATAGGTTCAATTGCGTGGTCTACTATTTAAGCTTTGATTCATGTCTACACTGCTCAAGATTTCCCAGAATCCTCTTTATTCAACTAGCACATCCTTTAATATAGGTGATGACTGGCAACGATTTTCCTTACCAAAACTGGTTTGGGGTAGCAAATATCCAAAGGGTTGAGAGATACTGTAATTAAAATCCATTCGTTTCAAATTCCTCTTTCCACATCTATTTGACTGTTGTGACTTGTTTTCTCTCCTCTTGATGTAGTCTTAGATCTTACCTAGCTCCTTCCTCCTGCTCACGGCGCCATCACCACCAGCTAAAAGATGACCAATGGGTCAGGTTGCAAATAACCAATTTTCTGGATGTTTGGTGTAAGCAGAATTTATGACTCAGGTTTCCCATTACCCTTCATCTCAGTATGCACTGATAGCCTATGCCCTTCACTACAGAGTTAGTTTATAAATTCAAACAGTGCTCGTACTGCAGGTCTTGGCATGGCAAGCACACATAATTAGAAGTGACATGTTTGCTTAGCGTGTCCTGTCTTATTCCAGGATGTGATGGATTCAGTCTCTGCAAGCATTTTGGAAAAATGTGTGCTCGAGCCAATCAAAATATTGGTAGTGGTATGCCACAGTTGTTGTTCAGAGACAATGACTGATGATTAGGCATACAGAAAGACTGCATTCCGGTTAGGACTGGCCAGAGAAGGATGCCAATTCCATTTTGTGACAACTTTCGGGGGTTCAAAATCTGTTTTTGTCTTGCATTAGAACTCTTTTGTGGAAGGGAATTGCGTCAAAATGTCCGTTTATGAATAAAAAAGATCAGGTTTTTTTCTCTCTCTCATCCATGCCGAGAAACCATCCCGTTGAAGGTTTAGCTGAAATGTATATATTTTCACAAAATGTTTCATCTTCAACAAAACTGCTTATTCCAATGACAAAACATTCTGTTGAAAACTTTCCAACCAGCTATAGTCCAGATCCACATGCAGTTAAATCTGAGGCTTTAGTGTTGTATTCCATGGTAGCATATGCTCATGAGCTGTGCTTGTAAGATCTTGTCCAGAAAACAGAAGAGAGAACACAAGAACAACTCAGTCTCACAAGACACCTGTAATATCAACTTGAAATTTCATGAGAACGTCTGTTCTGGTCTTCGTCATTTCTTTAGATGGTTCTGTGGAGCTAGGAGTATGTTCAATGCAGATGGATTATTCCAAAGATTACAGAGCAAGCCTCTAATAAATTTCATGGCATTTGTGGAAATAGTTATTTTCTGTGGTTTATAATTCAACCAGATCAGGCTGGATTTTCACAGGGACAGCTAACAACTCACAAATCTACCTCTCTATACTTGTTTTCTTCTGTCCAAATCAAAATTTGAACCTATCTTCATAGAATCATAGACTATCAGGGTTGGAAGGGACCTCAGGAGGTCATCTAGTCCAACCCCCTGCTCAAAGCAGGACCAATCCCTAACTAAATCATCCCAACCAGGGCTTTGTCAAGCCTGACCTTAAAAACTTCAAAGGAAGGAGATTCCACCACCTCCCTAGGTACGCATTCCAGTGCTTCACCACCCTTCTCGTGAAAAAGTTTTTCCTAATATCAACCTAAACCTCCCCCACTGCAACTTGAGACCATTACTCCTCTTTCTGTCATCTGCTACCACTGAGAACAGTCTAGATCCATCCTCTTTGGAACCCCCTTTCAGGTAGTTGAAAGCAGCTATCAAATCCCCCTTCATTCTTCTCTTCCGCAGACTAAACAATCCCAATTCCCTCAGCCGCTCCTCATAAGTCATGTGCTCCAGCCCTCTAATAATTTTTGTTGCCCTCCGCTGGACGTTTTCCAATTTTTTTCACATCCTTCTTGTAGTGTGGGGCCCAAAACTGGACACAGCACTCCAGATGAGGCCTCACCAATGCCGAATAGAGGTGAATGATCACGTCCCTTGATCTGCTGGCAATGCTCCTACTTATACCGGCCAAAATGCTGTTAGCCTTCTTGGCAACAAGGGCACACTGCTGACTCATATCCAGCTTCTCATCCACTGTAACCCCTAGGTCCTTTTCTGCAGAACTGCTGCCAAGCCATTCGGTCCCTAGTCTGTAGCAGTGCATGGGATTCTTCCGTCCTAAATGCAGGATTCTGCAATTGTCCTTGTTGAACCTCATCAGATTTCTTTTGGCCAATCCTCTAATTCGTCTAGGTCCCTCTGTATTCTATCCCTACCCTCCAGCGTATCTACCTCTCCTCCCCATTTAGTGTCATCTGCAAACTTGCTGAGGGTGCAATCCACACCATCCTCCAGATCATTAATGAAGATATTGAACAAAACCAGCTCGAGGACCGACCCTTGAGGCACTCCGCTTGATACCGGCTGCCAACTAGACATGGAGCCATTGATCACAACCCACTGAGCCCGACAATCTAGCCAGTTTTCTATCCACCTTATAGTCTATTCATCCAGCCCATACTTCTTTAACTTGCTGGCAAGAATATTGTGGGAGACTGTGTCAAAAGCTTTGCTAAAGTCAAGGAACAACAAGTCCACTGCTTTCCCCTCATCCACAGAGCCAGTTATCTAGTCATAGAAGGCAATTAGATTAGTCAGGCATGACTTGCCCTTGGTGAATCCATGCTGACTGTTCCTGATCACTTTTATCTCCTCTAAGTGCTTCAGAATTGATTCCTTGAGGACCTGCTCCATGATTTTTCCAGGGACTGAGGTGAGACTGGCTGGCCTGTAGTTCCCAGAATCCTCCTTCTTCCCTTTTTTAAAGATGGGCACTACATTAGCCTATTTCCAGTCATCCGGGACCTCCCCCAATCGACATGAGTTTTCAAACATAATGGCCAATGGCTCTGCAATCACATCCGCCACTAACAGATGCAGTGTATCCGGCCCCATGGACTTGTGCTCGTCCAGCTTTTCTAAATAGTCCCGAACCAATTCTTTCTCCACAGAGGGCTGGTCACCTCCTCCCCATGCTGTGCTGCCCAGTGCAGCAGTCTGGGAGCTGACCTTGTTCGTGAAGACAGAGGCAAAAAAAGCATTGAGTACATTAGCTTTTTCCACATCCTCTGTCACTAGGTTGCCTCCCTCATTCAGTAAGGGGCCCACACTTTCCTTGACTTTCTTCTTGTTGCTAACATACCTGAAGAAATCCTTCTTGTTACTCTTAACATCTCTTGTTAGCTGCAACTCCGGGTATGATTTGGCCTTCCTGATTTCACTCCTGCATGCCCGAGCAATATTTTTATACTCCTCCCTGGTCATTTGTCCAATCTTCCCCTTCTTGTAAGCTTCTTTTTTGTGTTTAAGATCAGCAAGGATTTCCTGCATTACATCTCAAAGATAGGTCCTGCATTACATTCTCCATCCACACAGCTAAATCCAGGCACTTACCAGATTCTCATCACCTTGTGTCTTAGCTACGGTAGCATCTTCTGTAGCCCTGACAAACATAACCTCCTTTTGCTCTCCATCCATTCAAAATGCTGCTGCAAAGATCATTTTCCTAGTCTTTGGCTTTGACCATGATATTCCTCTCTTTGAATCTCTCCACTGGCTCGCCCTTCTCCACTGTATCAAACATAGGCTGCTTGTCTTCACTTTCAAGGCCCTTCAAACCCTATCCCTGTGCTACTTAGCATCTCGCATGCACTATCATGATGTCGATTCTTGTCTCCATTGTGCCAGTGATGCCAGTCCTTGTTAAATATTCAAATAAACACCATTGTGCTTTCCCCCATGCTGCCCCTAATGCTTGGGAAGAGCTCCCAGTAAATCTCCACTAAGCTGCCTCACTGGCCTTCTCAAATGGTTCTGCAATTGATGTGTTGAGACCATTGCTTGTTACCCTGAAAAATATTTTCTCATTGCTTCCTTGTGCTTCCCATTTGCGTTTCTGCATTCATCTGTCATCTCTTGTCTTGTGCTTGAGATTGTAAATTTTTGGAGGGAGAGACCATCTTTGTGTTCTGTGTTTGCACAGTGCCTAGCACAATGGGGTTTTGGTCCATGATGGGGTCTCTTAGGAGCTACCACAATGTATATAATAAATAATAATAATAGTTAATAAGCCTCTCTCTGAGCCCATGATATTCGCCTCCCAAATTTCAAGTTCCTGCTCCAATTCCCTAAAGCACTAGAATTCCAGACAATAAAATGGTTGGAAACATATGAGTGTCAACACTATCAATTTTCACTAATCTATTTTTTTTATTAAAACCCCCTGTAATATTATCGACTAACATTTTAGCAAAAAAATGGTGACATTTATTATCAACGTTTTTATTGACATTATTGAAAAATTTCTAGAGCCATTTCAATAGAAGGTTTGAAAAGGGTCAGTTTCAAATCCATCATAAAGAAATGGACTTTGTAATTTTGAAATTCTGTACATGGTTATGTTTTCATTTCTTGACCAGCCACCAGTCCAGTTCAGTGAGACTTCCATCAGTCTTATAAACTTTCAGCAGCCTGCAAAATTTCTATAATGTCAGTTAAGCCTGTTTAATAACATAAGATAAGCACAGGAATAAATTGCCTAGGGAGGTTGTGGAATCTCCATCTTTGGAGATTTTTAAGAGCAGGTTAGACAAACACCTGTCCTTAATCATCTAGATAATATGTGCCATGAGTGCGGCGGGCTGGAGTAGATGACCTCTCGAGGTCCTTTGATTCTATGATAATATAGTTTTCAGCATTCTGGTCCCTAATAAAGTCATTTTATCAGGCTACATTCCAAATCAAATTTAGATCATATACTGATCTGTTTTTCAGAGGCTTAGATGACTGCTGAAACTATGTCCATAACAGTGATATGTGTTATCTCACCTTATTTCCACAAGGTCATTTAGCAGTTGTGGTTGCTCAAACATCTCAAATGCCATCACTACCAAAGTACAATGATTACGTGGGCCAGTCACTGGTAGTTCACTTAGGTTAAGCCTTATTTCCAAGGCAATACCACTCTGCTAGTACCATGGTTTATTCTAATGGATATCACATTCACTCTGGCTTTGTGAATGTTATACTCAATTCTTGATGTAAGTCAAAAACATCAATATTCTATTCTGTTCAAGTTCTTATACCACCCTCCTCACCATAGCTTAATGCTTAAGGCTCTCAGACTGTATCATCAGTCACATTTGTTCTTTCATGCTCTCCCCAGAGGAAGAAGTGTGCACACACACACAGATGTTGCTACGTTTATGTTAGAGAAGGCAAGGTCAAAGTAGTGTGCCTTGTACTTGGAGTGGAAAATGATGACGTTTGTGATGGTCCTGAGTTCCTGTGGGAATTCATTCCACAGTCTTGGGCCAGCCCCCAGGATAGGCTGTCTTCTCAGTCTTGATATGACTTGGCATTGTATGTTCTATATCTAAGTGCTTCTATATCCTTAGATAAAGGACTAGATTGTCACGTCTCTCATTTAGCTGTGCAGGGGAGTAAGAGCTTGAGCCTAAAGTCACAGTCTGGACCAAAGTGGTTAGTGCCACAGACTTCAACCAGGACGACTTTATGGAGAAGTGCAGATTTGTGGGATGGCAGCTCCAGGCTATACTTTGTGCTGCTGGCCAAGAGCAGAAGACAAAATGCTACAATGACAAAATGATGGTCAACCTTGGCCATGTTCCAATGGCTTACAAATTACTGCCAGATCTACTGGTGTGGTACAAATCATGAAAAATCTTGCCAGCACTTCTCTCCATGGAGATAAGATGAACAAGGTTTCTGAAAGAAAAGATCATCCCCATTCATGCTGATTTCTCTCATCCTTCAGTTCCCAGCTGCAGGAAGAATCACAGCTGTTTGTTTTCATCTCTTCTCACCAGACTTTAACTGCGGAAGCCCGGTAACACGTGGGATTCAAATTTAGTGGGTGGGGACAAGACAGAAACACCCCCACAGACACGTCTTGTTGTGTATGCTGCTTTCTATTTAAGTCCGTATTTTACGGGCTGCTTAGCCGTATAGTGGCAAGTGGGCAGGAGTTTTTTGACAGCATGTGTGACCCAGTTCTCTCTTGCTCCCTGCATAAATCAACCCTTCTTGTTGTGCTGTCATTGCAGCAATCGAACTAGTGTCCCACTGCCTTGAGCAAAGCCATATTACAGTCACCGAGGAGAGGCTATAACAAATGTCTTCAGAACGGAAAGTTATTTGTTATCTCTTAAACCCAATTCATTTTTCACATAAAGACAGGACCAAGGGAATCATATTTCTTGCCGAAGACTATTTCCCTGTCAATAGAAATCTTGTTAGCCACCTTGCAAGCTGAAACGTAATGTGTGAGACTTCTTTGGCTGTGACCGTTGCTTATTAACTCTGCTAGCAAAATGCCCAAGAGAGATAAGATATGGTGACTGTAGAGGAGAAAACTTTCAGCAGAGTCTGATCATCTTGATTATCTTCCCTCATTGTGGATTCCATCCAGTGGAGAGAATGAGATAATAAAACATTGCCTTGGAGAAAAGGAATTGTCTGTACCTTGCCAAACAGTAAGTCTCCTCAGTGGAGGTGGGTGAATAACTCATAATAATGAATAATATACTCAATGAATTTCACCTCTTTTTTTCTTTCCAGGACCAGATTGCAATTTTCTCAAATGCATTTGTTATTCAAACGTATATACCAACTAATTTCTGTGAATAATTCCTGACCTCTGGCTCATTAGTGAGCACTTCAATGAGAGTGCATTGATCTGAGGAATTGGTCACTTAAGTCATAAAGTGTGTTTCTGTTCACTGGTCAGTTGAACATAACTGTTACAATGAAATTCCTGGTACACATGCTTGTGCAAAATGAATTTAAAATTCATTTTTTGTAAAAGTTTTCCAACATTCTCTTAAATGTTACCGTTTCCAGGATTGTCCCTGCTAGTACATTTGTTCACTAGGAGGTTCAGGTCTTAGCTACACTGAACACTTAGCTGTCATTCAAAATTTCACTATGTTCTGTAACTTCAGTGGCAGATGCAACTGGTCAGTACCTATCAGGATTGGACCCATAGAAAAGAGTTCTTAGGCCTGGTCTACACTAGAGGGGCGGTGAGCTAAATCGGTCTAAGTTACACAACTTCAGCTACGAAAATAGCAAAGCTGAAGTTGATGTACTTAGAGCTACTTACCGCAGTGTCTTCACTGTGGTACGTCAACTGATGCCACTCCCGCATCGACTCCACCTATGCTTCTCACTCCGGTGGAGTACCGGAGTCGACCGGAGAGCGCTTGGTGGTCGATCTATCGCGTCTTCACTAGACGTGATAAATCGACCCCCGCAGGATTGATCACTCTGAAGATAAGTGTAGACATATCCTTAGCTTCCAACCATCTCTATATCATTCAAGGTACTTCTCCCACCATCATAGAGTGGCTACACTGAAGATCTTACAGCAGCGCAGCTGCATCGGTACAGCTGTGCTGTTGTAAGCTCTCTAGTGTAGACATAACCCAAGTCTCCCTCTCATAACACAGCCAGTTACACTGTAGCTGTCAGAATCATATCCAATATTATACCTTATGGGCCAAATTCTGCTCTCATACACACCAGTGATGTCAATGGAGTTACTCCAGATTTACACCAGTACATCTGATAGCCGGGCACGGCTCAAAGTCTGTAGGGATTTGTTCCTAAGAAAAGAAGCCAGAGAAAGTCCACACTGTCTACACTATATTATCTCTTTTCTAGCAGTCAATACCTTTCCAGCCAGGGAACATGTGTGTCCTCTCCTTACTATATTTTGTTATGGTTGTGTTGCTTGCTGAATATATAATTCACTCCTTACATGAGCTGGTCAAACATTTCCCATCAAAATGCTCTTTTGACAGAAAATGGCTTGCCGATGCAAAACAGACATTTTGTGGAAAAAAAAAATCCTGAAATTTTAAAAATGGTTTCAGTTTTTGACCATGAAAATGTTCCAGTGATGAAAACCAAAACATTTTGCTTTTTGAGAAGTTAAAAAAAAATCATTCAAACGGAAAAAAATATTCTTGGGGAATTTCTTTTCATGAGGAAATAAGAAATAATTTTTCAACCAGCTGTGCTATTTACCTTGATTTGTTCAAGTGCTTCACATAATTCTGACCTACTTCACAGAGGAGCACTGCATATTTGTTAATTAACATCTGTAAAGGGTTCTGAAGATTACAAAATATGTTAGTATTAGCCAACCTACTTTTCTCAAGACTGGGCATGTTTAGCCATAAGAAAAGAAGACTGAGGAGGGGACCTGATAACAATCTTCAAGTATGTCAAGAGCAGTTATAAATAGTACAGGGATCAATTGTTCTCCATGTCCACTGAAGGTCGGACAAGAAATAATGAGATTACTCTGCAGCAAAGGAGATTTAGGTTAGATATTAGGAACAACTTTCTAACTACAAGGGTAGTTAAACTCTGAAAAAGGCTTCCAAGGAAGGTTGTGGAATCCACATCTCTGGAGGTTTTTAAGAACAGGTTGGACAAACACCTGTAAGAGGTGATCTAGGTTTGCTTGGTCCTGCCTGAGTGCCAGGGGTTAGACCCGATGACCTCTCAAAGTCCCTTCCAACCCTACATTTCTATGATTCTATAATTATTATAACTGATTATGGATACATTCATGTTGAGTAACACCTAAACCCTAATTTCATCTGCGTTTAGGCCTGGACATAGTACAGAGAATTCACGCTCTGGCCTCTGTGTCAGTTCTTCTCTGCTTTGGCCTACCTTCTTCTGATGAAGGTTACCTCTTTTCAATTCTTTCCTGGCCTCTAGAAACCAGAATAGGGGCAGGCAGCTCGTTTAATCAGAGAAAATTTGGGATGAATGTGGGATGGGAATTATGGGTAGAGGGAGAGCTGTTCATAGTTTCAGAGAGATTAAGGACTGAAGGGACCATAAAATAATCTAATCTTACATATCACAGGCCATTATATTTCACCCCATTATCCCTGTATTGAGTCCAGTAATTTGTATTTGACTGAAGCATATCCTCCAGAAAGGAATCCCAACTTGATATGAATACAGCAAGATATGGAAAATCCACCATTGCTGTTGGTAGTTTGTTCCACTCTCACTATAAAAATTGGTGCCTTCTTTCTAATTTTAATTTGTCTGGCTTTTGCTCCCAGGCATTAGTTCTTGTTATGTGGTTCTCCAGGAGATTAAAGAGCCCTTCAGATCTTCCCTGTGAAGGTACTTATATACTGTAATCCAGTCACCTCTCAATCATCTTTCTGAAGTCACTCAGTGTAAGGCATTTTCTCCAGACCTCCA
This sequence comes from Eretmochelys imbricata, assembly GCF_965152235.1. Taxonomy (NCBI): domain Eukaryota; kingdom Metazoa; phylum Chordata; order Testudines; family Cheloniidae; genus Eretmochelys; species Eretmochelys imbricata. The sequence goes on along the minus strand of NC_135578.1, from coordinate 115,729,197 downwards.
ATTATTTCTGTGGCTTTTTTCTGCATTTTCTTCAATTTTTCAACATCCCTTTTAAAAGATGAATGCCAGAATTGCACACAATATTCCCATATCAGTCTGACCAATGACTTACACAGAGGTAAAATCACCTCCCTGCTTCTACTCACGCTTTACCTGCTTACACATCTGAGGATCATGTTAGCCCCTTCTTCCACAGCATTCCACCGGGAGCTCACATTGACTTGCCTGCCTATGATGATTAAGGCTTCAAATTTGTCATGGAAGTCACGGATTCCATGACTTTCCGTGACCTCCGTGACGCCTGCAGCAGCTGGTGTGGCTGGCTCTGGGGCTGTCCACGCAGCTCAGGCAGCCCCTGGGCCAGTCACACCGGCCACTGCTGGAGTAGTCTCAGGCTACCGCCCACCCACCCCCCTCAAACAGGAGCAGCAGGAGGAGTTTGGGGGGGGGCTCAGGGCTGGGGGATCGGGCCTGAGAGGAGATGAGGGCTCTGGGCAGCGCTTACCTTGGGGGGTGGCTCCCCAGAAGCAGCAACATGTCCCTCCCTCAGCTCCTAGCTCCATGCACTGGCTCCGCCCACAGGCACCACCCCTGCAGCTCCCATTGGCCGTAATTCCCACAACCCACTTCCAAGAAGCCAGGCAGAGAGCCTGCCAGGCCCGCCAATCCCGCAGCACCAGTGGGCCTCCCACCACATACCTCCCGTGCAGCTGCCCCCTCATGAATTTTTGTTTACTGCCTGTGACCTGTCCATTACTTTTACTAAAAATACCTGTGACTAAAACGTAGCTTAATGATGATCCTTGCATTTTTTTCAGTCACTGCTTTCCAGGAGACAGTCCTTCATTGTGTAGGTATGGCCTACATTTCTTGTTCTTAGATGTAAAACTTTGGAGTTGGCTGTACTAAAACACATTTTGTTTGAATGGGCCCAGGTTCCCCAATGATCCAGACTGCTCTGTATAATTGCCCTATCATCATATTATTTACCACTCTACCAGTCTTTGTGTCACTGGCAAATTTTATCAGCAATGATTTTATATTTACTTCCACATCACTGATGAAAATGTTGAATAGCATGAGGCCAAGTACTAATCCCTGTAGAACCCCACTACAAACACTTCCATTCATTGATGATTCCCCATTGACCACTGCTTTTTGAGATTTATCAGTTAGCCAGTTCTTAATCCATTTAATGTGATCTTTATTGATACTGTATCAGGCTAATTTTTTTAATCAAAGTGTCCTGTGATACTAAGTCAAATGCCTTTTAAAGTCTATTACATCTACATAGTTAGTTTTATCAACCAAACTGGTCATCTCATCAAAGAACTAAATCAGGTTAGCATGACAAGACCTATTTTCCATAAAACTATGTTGACTGGCTCTACCAAAACTTCTCCACCTCTAGAAACCTCTTCTTTCCACAGTGCCTCCAAATGTCAAATGGATTTTAAGATGCCTACTAATTTCAATGGTTCACAATAGAAGATCCCTCTTCAAAGGTAAGAGTGAAGTATCATTATTCTGTGTTGCAAGAAATTTAAGCCACTTCCAGCCAAGTAACAGTCTGTTTGGCGTCTCAGATCTATTGCTGATTAGGGTTTGATCCAAAGCCCATCAAAGTCAACAGCAGTATTTCCACTGAATTTTGGAGCAGGCATTTTATGCACTGTTGGAAGACTATTGAGTGTAGCTAATTATTTTTAGTAGAAGTTGCAAGTTGGCTGCTTTTGTTTTTAAATGCAACATGACACCTGCTTTCTTTACTTCAGAGATTGAGGAATAATCACCTGCTTCAAATTTACATTGAAGCATATTGATGGGGAATTAGGCACTCTGCCTTGATATCAGCCTGCAAAATACCCTGTGTCGATAGGGAGAAAGAGGAGCAGAAAGTAAATCACTGCTTGAGAACAGACCAGTACATCAGACACATAGAGAGTGTATGAAAAGATATATATATGTGTAGGGCCTGGTTTTGATTATTCAAATAACACTATTTTGGGTATCTGGGAGCAAGAACAAATGGAGCACTGGATTCTGAGTCTGAATTTTTCTTGCATGAGTTCAGAACCAATTTCCTGAGAATGCTAATGTGTGTAAAGGAAAAAGATTTTCCCTCACAAAATGTTTTTGTTTGCTAGCATGTCTCATCCATTTCCATATGTTGTATCATAAACTGGGGACCCTTTGCTAATGGCTTGCTTTTTGGAGCACTCATAAAGCAGCTACTTGTTCAGAGCTGATTTTCATGGGCACTTTAAAATCAAGTTATTCTCCAAGACTCTGAAGTCAAGTGACAACTGTCTAAATTATTATTGCTCGTTTTCAGTACCTCATGTATGGATCTCAAGATTAATGTGTTACTTAAAATTAAAAAACAAACATAACAATGAGTAAATTAAGTTTCTTCAAAGGGAAAGGCCTGGATCTTTGAGAAGGTAATTTCTCTGGTGTGGCCTTTGTATTACACTTGGTTTTTTTATGTGAAAAACTAAAATATCTAACATTATTTATTTATCAATATGATTAGAAGACAGTCCAGTTGAAGGACACTTGAATTGATGCCACATAGATCACAAGTGTAGCATCTGAAAACTTAGATCTTAATAGCTTAGTAGTCGTAAAACAATTGACTTATTGTTCTAACCGAGGGGTTTTTAGGAGGGATTTTGCTATTATTACTTTAAGTGGCATCTTTATAGGAATTGATTAGAAAGCACAGGGATTTGGTAATTGGATGCAGTCTTTCATTTTTAGGTCACTGGTATCAATCTAGTGTAGGTTCTGTTGACAGGGTATTTTCCACTTGGGAACTCACTTTGCCTAACAGAACCAGGAATTTTTAACTTTCAGAGTATGCTCCAAGGCCTATGCTTTCTTTTTAGCTATGGCGGGAGGGATTTGACATATTTGATTGTAAGACCTTCTTTTTCATGGTAGATTTTTATGCTGGGGTTTTCAGAATCCTAAGGGAGTTAGATGCTAACTTCCTTGAAATTCACAGGTATAACAATAAATGAGAAACCAATGTTTTTATTTGCAATGCAAGTATTCTTGTGCCTGATTATTCATCCTATCAGGGAAAAGAAAAAGTACTGCACAACTTAATAGACCAATCACAACTAAGTAACATAGTTTCAAATATTTGTGATCACTCTATTCAGGAATAAATCAAAAGGATTTTTGCATACATTCAGATAATGAGTACATTTCAGAAAATTGCTGTGTGCTCATAAATATTTCAGGTGTATAAAAAGAAGATCAATTTGCAAAACAAACGAGGAATTGCAAATTATTTCCTCAGCAATGTCAACATTCTTCTAACTTTGACCCTCTGAAGGGTATTGCATGTATAATGAATAAATATATTAAGAAAAATTCTTAATCTAATAAACGTGAAACTGAAATTCCAACTCGTTGGTGTGAAACTCTATAGGCACTTTTCTTTTGTATCACACTCCTTGGGTTTTCCACTTTTCTTTTGTATCACATTCCTTGGGCTTCACATTGAATTTTTATTTTTTAACAAATCTGAAAACTCAAAAGAAATCTTTGAAAAAATTCATTGAATTTCTTCTAGTTCTGAGTCAAAATAAAACTGCTGAATTTTGCGTGGTCATCATAGGAAAGCATAAATCACCCCAAGTACACTGAAAAGGTTTTGGTGCTTTTTGTCAGCAAAAGAGGCTCCAGATCGGGGGTAGTAATGAACTCAGTTCAGGTGAGTTTCATCTGATTTGGAGTGTTGCTATGAATGAACCTCACCAAAAAAAGAGAGCGAGAGAGATGCAATGGGAGGTACGTACAATAGTGTAATGTGGATAGAAATACTCTAGCAAATGCATGAGACATGCTCTGACAGAAGAAATATTATGGAAATGATATGATGATTCCAGATAGGAAAGGAGTTTTACCGTCCTAATTTTATGACATTGACTTGGAATCAACGAGGAAGAAAGCCACTTGATGTAAATTACAGTATGCCCGCTGAATGTATTGATCTTTGCTGGAGAGTCTTATCTCTTTGTTCTCCTTAACTATAAAATTATGCTGATTTAAATGAGTACATTCTCAGCTAGGAGGGAAGATACCATAATGATGGGAATAATATAAATAATAATCAGACAGGACACATAAAGGATGCATTTTTCTCTCTTTATTTAAGAAGAACAATATATGTATGGAGTGTCTGAATGAAAGTAATAGAAAATAACCTAGGACCAAAGCGATAGGTAAAATGGTGGGAAACCCCTCAAAATGGCATGGTACACACTAGAATATTTATTGCTAACGTAGAGAAGAACAAGATAAATAGTACAAATTTGCTTTAAATGGATAAAAGTACAAGGATAAAAGAAAAATATAGTTAAATTAGTAAGTAAATCCATTTATTCATGTCTGAATGTAAGTGATATCTTAGCGGAATTTGCAGAAGTCTTCATGATCTATCACTAACCTCCAGCATTCAGCAGTTAACCTTCCAGTGATCTGCCACACAGCATCCATGTATCTTCTGAGAGGACCAGTGGGGGGCAAAAAACCTAGCTGGCTTCAAGACTGAGCTTGATAAATTTATGGAGAGGATGGTATGATGAGACTGCCTACAATAGCATGTAGCCGATCTGCTGTTGATGGGACACTAGGTGGGGAGGGCTCGGACTTACTTCAGAGAATTCTTTCCCAGGAGTCTGGCTGGTGGGTCTTGCCCATGTGTTCAGGGTCTAACTGATCACCATATTTGGGATCAGGAAGGAATTTTCCTCTGGGTCAGATTGGCAGAGACCCTGGGTTTTTTATTGCCTTCTTCTGCTGCATGGTGCAAGGATCACTTGAAGGTTTAAAGTAGGGTAAATGTGGATTCTCTGTAACTTGAAGTCTTTAAACCATGATCTGAGGACTTCAGTAACTCATCCAGAGATTAGGGGTATATTACAGGAGTGGAAAGTTAGACTAGATGATCATGATGGTTCCTTCTGACCTTGAAGTCAATGTGTCTATCTCCTCACTGGTCATTCCCCTACTACAATGATCCTCCACCCTCCACTGTTCTTTCCATAGTAACTTTCTCAATGTTATTTCCATCTCTGTGCCTAACGTTACCAAAGTACTTAAATTTGCATCTGTTAATTTCCAACTTCAGGATCTGCTTCTTTCCAATAATATTTCCAACAAGGTATTCATCTTTTTTTTCTATCCAGGAAATACACCAGGTACACCAGCACCATATTTCAAAAGCTTAAATTTACTTCTTGCCAGCATTAACTTCCCATGATTCAGATCCATAAATTGCTATGGCAAAATTAGACATTTTGAGATGCCATTGTTTTCCCACACATTCTTAAGGTAGGCCATAGCTAAGCAAGCCATTGCTCATCTTTCTGATTTCTTTGGAACAGTCTCTGAGTGGATATATATGATACCAGATAATATAGTTACATGCTTTATAAAGCCTAAATATTGTGCCTGTCCTGCATGAATGATTTCAGATGTTGCTTTCACTTGGATACTGATTTTAGAGAGAATTTGAGAATCTCATAAATGTGAACATAGATGTTTTAAAACTTTCAATCAAGGATCTGTGGATTACAGTGGACGAGAAGCTGGATATGAGTCAACATCAATAGTGTGCCCTTGTTGCCAAGATGGCTAACGGCATATTGGGCTGCATTAGTACAAACATTGCCAGCAGATTGAGGGAAGCGATTATCCCTTCTATTTGGCACTGGTGAGGCCACACCTGGAGTATTGCATCCAGTTTTGGGCCCCCCACTACAGAGAGGATGTGGACAAATTGGAAAGAGTCCAGCGGAGGGCAGTGAAAATGATTAGGGGACTGGGGCACATGACTTATGAGGAGAGGCTGAGGGAACTGGGATTATTTAGTCTGCAGAAGAGAAGAGTGAGGGGGGATTTGATAGCAGCATTCAACTACCTGAAAGGGGATTCCAAAGAGGATGGAGCTAGACTATTCTCAGTGGTGGCAGATGACAGAACAAGGAGTAATGGTCTCAAGTTGCAGTGTGGGAGGTCTAGGTTGGATATTAGGAAAAACTATTTCACTAGGAAGGTGGTAAAGTGCTGGAATGGGTTACCTGGGGGGTGGTGGAATCTTCATCCTTAGAGGTTTTTAAGGCCCGGCTTGACAAAGCCCAGGCTGGAATGATTTAGTTGGGGCTGGTCCTGCTTTGAGCAGGGGATTGGAGTAGATGACCTCCTGAGGTCTCTTCCAACACTATTCTTCTATGATTCACCTTGGACTTTATCTTACAAAGACTTTTCCTCAAATTTCCTTCATTTCCTAATTATCTGCAGCAGTCTGCTATTGCTAAATTTCATGCTGCCTCATGGACATATCATTTTCTTTTTGTCACTGCTGTTGTCTTTAAAAGGAACTTTACCTATGCTTTGTTTATATTCCCCTCCGGTCATTATATTAACTTATTGCCACAATGTGGGGTTAATTAAAAGAGTTCATTCCCGAAATTATGCTTATTCTATTTCCCACGTCATTCCAGAATTCACTGACTCCAGGGGAAAACCAGAATATAAGCATCAAATTACCACTGATCAATTCTGGCAACCAACTTTCTCCTGTATTCCAGCTTTTAAAAACAACAGTACAGAGTCAGACAGAAAACACATGGTTGGTTGATGTGATCAAATTTAAGCCTGGTTTCCTAAAGCCTTCTTGTGGCTTTTTATTTAATGGTGATAGAAATAATAACAATCTCTGGAGATAACCGTCTTATTGTTACAGTAAATTCAATATACTATATAGTTACAAGTACAGAATTCTCAACATTCCAATTTGAGAGCTATGGTTCAAGTCCAGGACTCATTGGATAAAATCTTGGCCATCTATAGGAGTTTTGCCATTGACTTCAATGGGGCCAAGTTTTCCCACAGTGTTTTTACTAAGGCAAATCCTGTTTGATCTCAGTGAGAGTTTGCCTCAGGAAGCACTCAATTAAAAAAAAACCAAAACACCTGGATTGTCCCCTCACATAGGGACAAATATAGGAGGCAGGGTAAACTCTGTGTGCTCAGAGAGATTTCCCTGAATTGCTCCACTATGGGGATAGTGGGTTTGACTTCATCAATGGGAATGACAGTGGTTTGCTTCCCAAATTCACTGATCTTGTAGAATGCATATTAGCAATGGATAAGACTAATGTAGGCCCGGTGCTTTGGACCATCTTTCCTCTGTAATCACAAGGGCTGTCAAACGATTAAAACAAATAATTGCAATTAATTGCAAGATTAAAAAAAATGGTCATGCTCCATCGCAGTTTTAATTGCACTGTTAAACAATAATGGAATACCAATTTAAATGTATTATAAACATTTTGGATGTTTTTCTACATTTTCAAATATATTGATTTCTGTTACAACACAGAATACAAAGTGTACAGTGCTCACTTTATATTATTATTTTTATTATAAATATAAATATTTGCACTGTAAAAAAATAAACAAAAGAAATAGTATTTTTCAGTTCACCTCATACAAGTACTATAGTGTAATCTCTTTATTGTGAAAGTGCAACTTACAAATGCAGAATTATTATTATTATTTTGTACATAAGTGCACTCAAAAACAAAACAAAGTAAACCTTTACTACCTACATGTCGAAGCATGGAGGGGCAAATGAATGTTTAGCATACCCGGCATGTAAATGACTTGCAATATAGGTTAAAACAGTGCTATGTGAATGCCTGTTCTCACTTTCAGGTGACATTGTAAATAAGAAGCGGGCAGCATTATCTCCTGTAAATGTAAACAAAGTTGTTTGTCTTAGCCATTGGCTGACCAAGAAGTAGGAGTGAGTGGACTTGTATAAGGTGAATTGAAAAATACTCTTTTGTTTATCTTTTTTACAGTGCAAATATCTATCATACAAATAATATAAAGTTAGCACTGTACACTTTGTATTCTGTGTTGTAATTGAAATCATAGAATATCAGGGTTGGAAGGGACTTCAGGAGGTCATCCAGTCCAACCCCCTGCTCAAAGCAGGACCAACCCCTAACTAAATCATCCCAGCCAGGGCTTTGTCAAGCCTGACCTTAAAATCAATATATTTGAAAATGTAGAAAAAAATCCAAAATATTTATAATAAATGTAAATTACTATTCTGTTACTGTTTAACAGTGCAATTAAAATGGTAATTAATAGTGACTTTTAAAAATTGAGTTAATTTGTTCTGCGTTAATCGCATGCATTAACTGTGATTAGTTGACAGCCCTAATAATTACCGTTGGCTTCTTCAGGGACTTCGCCTGACTGGCATTGCTCCATCCCTGTAAGCAGGTTTCCCAGGATGGAAGCACTACATCACTTTTGCCATAAGGCATGGGGGAAACAATGAACTCCTGTCCCTGCTGTGGCCGTCCGAGACATGATTCCTTAACCCAGTGAAAGACTTTCCATGGGATCTGGGACACGGGAGATTATGATCCATGGCACAGAGCACATCCACACATAGTCTCTGCTAAATAGCTGATTTTGGTGAATGATTAGGCCCTGTGCAAAGAGGTTTGGATCTGGCACTCTATGGATAATCACTAATATTTTCAGACCATTTATTTTGAAACTGATCTTTATTAATACCATAGTTACTTTGGATTGTCCGGGTTGGAATGAGAGGCTATGCAAGAAGCAAGCTGAGTATTTGGCTGTAGGATCATAAAAACAAGGATACGGTTCTGTCCTAATGTCTGAACTTGGAATGAGACATCATTTGATTCAAATGGAGGTGAGAGCGCCTGACTGAAGTCTAAACTTACAAAGTCCAGTTAAAAGCAAAGTGCTGCAATGAGATGGAGCTGTTCCTATTGCAGAGCCCAAGGCAACCACACTGATTCAAAATTCAGTGGGTTAGGAATGTCTTGCCAATCAAATAATCTGGAATAAAATCCATGTAACAAACATTAGGGAATACTGCGGGGTCCTTTGCCTGTAGAAATGCTGCATTGCTCATATTTTCCATTTTTCCATTCACTCATTGTTCCATTTTCTCTGTCGTTTTCAGACGCCACATAAATCCCTCAGGCAAATGTGCTGCCCTCCATAAAACAAATCCCAGATTTCTGAGATATGATCATTTGGAAAGACATTTGACATGTATTGCTCTTTTCCAATCCCTAGTGGAAACACAGTTTGTCTACTTTTGGCATAGAATTTCCCCCTTTCACTGTAAGAGCAAAATTGTAAAAACAATCTTACTATTTACAGAGCAGCTAACTCTCTTGTTTCAATACATTAGGACACTCAAGCACAAGAGAGCAAAGGTCAATTGTTTTGAGCTCAACAGCATCTCCAGTGCTCACATATTTTCTTTCTTCAATAAAGGAAAGTGCAGTTAAAAATGCTATTTATGTTATTCTAAAGAGGACATGCTTCTGAAACCTAACTATGATCCTTACTCTCGCTGAAGTCAATGGATATTTTACAACTGATTTCAATGGGAGCTGGTTAGGGCCCTAATTTAGGACAGCAGAGATAATAAGCCACCTACACCATTATCTAGCCATCTTCCTATTCCTTTTTCTTTTGAAATATGCAAACACAATTGCTGAAATTCTGATGATATCCATATTGAACCAGATTCTTAGGTGGTGTAAATTTTCAGGTGGTGACAGACATGTAGCTACACTGAATGGGCTGATAATCTGTCATGTTTATTACAATCTTCATAGTCATAATATTTGATGCATTTTCTGTTGGATCTTTCTAATGTTCTACTGTGGGATGGGTGAATTAATCTCACAAGTAAATGAGAAGAGACCCAAACTTTCACTCAAAAATCAAACTCAACCTGAGTTTCCAAAAAGTTTGGTTAATTTTTTTTAAATGTTTGTACGGTTTTGCAGCTGACATGAGCAGAACCATAAGCAGAAAGTAGCGTAAAACCCAGGAAACCTGTAACATCCTTTTTAGCTTTCCTACATCTTGCCTTTCTCTCCTCCAGACAGCCTAAAATACCCCACTTCTGAACCCACTTCTGAATCTTCCTCCCCCCAGGCTCCACCCAGGACACTACCCCTCCTCAACAACCTTCCTTGGTTTTGTCTTTTGTAGGGCTGAATTCAAGTTTTGAGACTCCTCTACAAACTACCACTAAATTCCACTCCTTTCTCCATCTCTGCTCTCATTGGATCTGACCCCATTCGCATTAGCTTTCGAGGGAACTGGATCAGGCCCATTCTTCTTCTTTCACCTTATTTTCCTTCCAGTCCTTTCCCCTAGCTGCTCCCCTCAGCTCATACAGTTATATTAAACTCTGTTTTATTGTTACCTCATTCCCCTGTCACTCACTCCCAAGCCTGTTTTCTCTATTTCATCCATTTGCCCTGCCCTAACTGACATCTAAACTGTAAGATCTCTGGGGCAGGGACTGCTTTCTTTATTACTTTTATAGTGTGTATCACAATATGGTTCTGAGTGGGGTTCCGAGGCAGTACTGTAACACACATAATAGTAATTGACTTCACACCATTGTTTATGATGGAACAAACTTTATCCTTCCTACACTGCTGTATATACAAGGGTTTTTCCTTTGCTCTCATTCTGAATTGTGTACTCTATCATACTGGTCTCTCTGAAATAGGCCATTGACCCTAGTCTGAGCTACACTTCTCAGGAGTTTCAGGTCAGGAGGTGTAGCTGGCGTATATTAGGGGTAGGAGAGAAGAGGGGCACAAAAATATGTTTTTTCCTGGGGAGGGGAAATATTTGCATCTGTTACTTTTCCTGGAAAAATTCATACATATTTCATACAGTTTAACTTGCAAAAATACTGTGAAACAAACCCAAGAACTGGTGAGGTTTTCCAAAAAGCTTTAACTTAAGAATGTAAGAATGACCATACTGGGTCAGCCCCTGGTTAAGAACATAAGAAATAACATAAGAATGGCCATACTGGGTCAGATCAAAGGTCCATCTAGCCCAGTATCCTGTTTTCCAACAGTGGCCAATGCCAGGTGCCCCAGAGGGAATGAACAGAACAGGTAATCATCAAGTGAACCTTTCCCTGTCACTCATTCCCAGCTTCTGGCAAACAGAGGCTAGGGATATTATCCCTGCCCATCCTGACTAATAGCCATTGATGGACCTATCCTCCATGAATTTATCTAGTTCTTTTTGGAACCCTGTTATACTTCTGGTCTTCATAACATCCCATGGCAATGAGTTCCATAGGTTGACTGCATTTTGTGAAGAAGTATTTCCTTTTGTTTGTTTTAACCCGCTGCCTATTAATTTCATTTGGTGACCCCTAGGTTCTTGTGTTATGAGAAGGAGTAAGTAACACTTCCGTATTTACTTTCTCCACACCAGTCATGATGTTATAGACATCAATCATATCCTCCCATGGTTGCATCCCCTGACCATCTTGGCTACTAGTCATTGATGGACCTATCCTCCATTAACTTATCTAATTCTTTTTTAGAACCGAGTTATACTTCAGACCCTCATAACATCCTATGGCAATGAATTCCATAGGTTGACTGCATTGTGTGAAGTAGTATTTCCTTTTGTTTGTCTTAAACCTGTTGCCTATTGATTTCATTGTGTGAACCCTATTTTTTCTGTTATGTGAAGGGGTAAAGTTACCAGTCTGTTCCAAAACCTCCTCTATCTACACCTCAGTCTGTGATAGTTCCTCCTATTTGTCACCTAAGAAGAATGGCTTGGATGTGGGGATCTCCACCATACCTTCTTCAATGAAGACAGATGCAAAGAATTCATTGAGCTTCTCCACAATGGCCTTGGGGGATGAGCCTTTATAGTCAGAGCTAGAAGACCAGCTTCGTTAGCTCAGAGACAGTAGCAGACTCATAAACCTCTTCTTTATGTGGTCCAGCCGCTAGACCAGAGCAAAGCCTCATTTAGCCAGTGTGTTACACTCAGGTGTAACTGAGAGTAGAATCTGGCCCCATCCTGGTTACTTCAGCCAAGTTTATCCTAATGTTTCACAGCCCACCTTTCCTTTACATCCTGCTGTTGTCAATAGGATCAGAGACTCTTATTAACAAATGGTATTTAATGTGGCACATGGTGTTCTTGAAAAAGAATATGTACAACAGAGTCCAAAGCTCACACAAGTTACTGTGGTGTATATTTGTCGGTTTTTTTAAATTACTAAACTGGGTGCATAAAACCTGATTAATATGCTAAAAAGCTAAGCTGCTGTAGTACAATCTTGGCTGTAACAAGGACAGTATTGACAAATATGTTCTTTATTGCTTTCACAGTACGTTATAAATGAAAATTCTCACCTTATTAGCAGGCTCCGTCGAGATAAATGAGTCAAAAACTTTTGACTATTTCAAATCTGGCCGGCAAATTCTCAAACGTTCTATTTTTTTTGAAAACCAGCTTGCAGCACAGTGGTTGGAATTTTTCAAAAAATGCAACAATATTGATGAAAAATTTTGGTGAAATTTCCAGTGAAAATTTTTTGATGTGTTTTTGGACCAACCATAAATGCTACAAACTGAACAGGTCTTGGTCTCTAAACTCCCTTCCGACAACGGTATGGTTGGGGATTGGTCCTGCTTTGAGTAGGGGGTTGGACTAGATGACCTCCTGAGGTCCCTTCCCACCATGATATTCTATGATTCTAACGGTGATTCCTTCTAATCAGGGTGGAGGCACACTGGAGACCAGTGAGGTGGGGAAAAGCTTGCCCTGCCTCTGACCTATGATACACTTCTTGTGTGGATAAAGTGCTCTGAGCCTGATCCAAAGCTCACTGAAGTTAGCAGAAGGACTTCAGTATGCTTTAGATTAGAGCCCCACTCCTGCAGGGGGCTGACAAGCTCCCGGGAGTGCTATGCAGCTAAGAGGAACTGAGGGTACCTGGTACTTCCTGTGAGGTTCTCAGTTCTTTACTGGATCAGGCCCTTTGCTCTGCAGACCTGCCACTCTTGTACCTTTCAACGCCATGACAATTCATTTTAAACTCCACATTTTAATAATGGATAAGGAGTTAACAGCACTCTTTTTGGTTGATTCAGCTATTATAGCTGCTATACAATCACTCCCGCACACAATGGCGGGAGTGCTGCTTAGTATCAAGCCAAAAAGGAGCAATTTAATGGAAGCCCAGATATTCCGTTGCAGTAGTGGAGAGCACGGAACCCTCAAATGAATCAATCACTTTTAACCAGCTGGACCCTAGAAGTCCAGAGCTGCTATTTCATAACAATTCTTCTGCCTTGGCAGAGATTCTAACAGCAAACCCGGCCCCAGAAGCTCTTGTGGGAGGAATTGAAATCCTCTGTAGTCATTGTCTGCTGTACAGTAATCGAACCATGAAGCAGTGCTAATACAACATGGTAATAAGCTTAATGACTTTGCTTTGCACATCTCTATAATGACTAATGGAACTTTATTAATATATAAAGGCAAATATAACGCTCTTGTTCTGCCTAGCTCAGGACCTGCACAGAATTAGAATGTGCTGGTTGAATTATTCACAGCCGTTTTTTTAGAGAATGTCATTCTCCTCCACCCCTGCCTTGACATACAGCGAAGATCCATTTTTTATTTTTATTTTGTTTGCTTTGACACTCTTTTCTGAGGAAGTTAATGTTATGGGGAGGGAAAAGTCGTTTCTAATGTATTACAATGAACCAGGTGACTAGGGTCAAGAAGAAGAGATTAAAAATGAATGCAGCAGCATTGCAGGAGAGGAGGAGAAGCAGGGCACTGCCCTCTTAATCCTGCTTCCTAGAGTTATCTGAGATATAATTATCTCCTGCTCCATGCTGCTGCCTTAGTGAAGCATCGCGCTCCCTCACCTGCATCCTCCCCGTAGATCCTTCTTCCTCACAATCTCCAAGTAAGCCCAATCTGCCCTCCCCCTCACAACCTCCAAGTGAGCCTCGTTAGTCTTTCTACTGCATCCTACTCTTGACCACTGTAAAGTACCTAGAGTTCTCTACTTAGACAGCTTCATGCTGTGAGCCCCATGTTTTGTCTTGCTTGTGTAACAGATCTCTGGGTACCTATGGCTTCATGACTGTCAGTTGTTCTGCATGTCGTTGCTGCCCATATAACCCACTGGTCAGTATGCGTTATGTAGCCCACGATGTGCAGAATCCATAGACCTACAGACCGTGTCTCTTTAGCTCAAGCTGTGAAGACTCCTGCTTTTTGCTTTAGAGGTCTGTGGTTTAGTCTCTTGATGTGGGACAAGATGGCAGCCACCACACATGCGTGTTACTTTCATCAGCCAGGATAAAACCAAGGACCAGAAAAACAGGGTTCTACTCTCTCAGCTGAAGGAGAATTGAATCTCCTCTATCTATAGAAGGATTAGGGAGGACATTCTTTCCAGAAGAAGGCACAGGTGATGTGTTCAGACAAACAAGCTTCTCTTTCTAACTGTCTATTCCCTGTTCAATGGCTTCCCAGGCAGGGCATGTGTTTGGATCCCTCCTATCTCTATTTTTTATCTCTCTTCTGATTTGTCTCAGTGTGATGACACTGCATGTCTTGAGCTGCAGCTTAGAGACCTTTTATGTGACTCTTCAACCTCTAGAAATTTCACAAATCAATCACTAAAGACACTCTTCTACCCAGGGCCGACCTTAGGGAAAATGCTGCCCTGGGCAAACTTGCATTTTGGCACCCCCAGCCTGTGGGTGCTGCCCCCCCCCACCCCATTGCCCCATTTACCACGGGCTTCCCAGGCTCCCCACCCCCACCTCCATCACCTCCAGGCCCCACTGCCTTCCCTCAGGGCTTAATTTGTATTGAAAGAGGTGCCAGAGCTCAGCCCCGCACAAATTAAGCACTGACGGGGTGGCCGGAGAGCAGCAGCTGCTGGTCGGGCGCCCAGCACTGAAGGCAACGCCACTGCCAACAGCAGCAGAGAAGTAAGGGTGGCCTGGCATATGGTGTATTGCCACCCTTACTTCTGTGCTGCTGCTTATGGTGCCTGGCGCTCGGCCTGCAGCTCAAAGCAGGTTCTGCGCTGTTGCATGAGGGCTGCATCCCACGGCCCTCTGGCCACTCCTGGCTCACCAGGGGCACCATTTCAGATTTTTTTGGGAGGCGGCAACTTTAACTGTGATTCCAAGGGCTACTTAAGCACCTGAAAACTCTAGGTTTTTTTGAAAATAATAACTTAGCTAACAGGAGCACTATATCTAATTCCTATATAAAGAAAGAAGAATATACAAACTCCAATTAAAGCCATATTTTAATTTTGTATGTACATGTAGAACAATCAGGAGATAATACAGCAAGATATTCCCAATCCCAAGCCTTGAGCTATGAGTTCTGGAGGTTCAGAACAGATATCAGAAACATACTTTGTATACTATCTTTAGTAGAGATAAATAAAATCTGCTTACTTTCTCTAACAGACACACTCTGTTACTGCCATTACCTACTCTATTTTAGTCAATTGTTTTTCACTCCACTAAAAAAAGTATTTCTTAATTTTAACACATATGATTAAGGTTTTTTTTTTCTTTTATTAAGAAAGGGAATTTATTTTTCTAATTATTTTGGCATTTATGTTTACCAATCACAATCACGTACGAACATTTGACCCCATCATTACTATTAGTATCATACTTGGAACTGTATTTATATTTGTATGAATTTTAAGTTATTTTACAAATATAACTAAAATACAATTTGAAAAAAGCGACTTTCATCTCCACAGTGTTTAAAGTTATGTCTTTAACTATTGTTTTTTAATCTGCCACTGCTAAAATGAGTATAAGCTAAATTTACATTCTAGAAGGATACTATTATTTGATTGTACCACTTTAAGTAAAGAATGACAAAGCACAATATGGTAATAAAAGTAATAATGATAATTGCCTCAGCCAGGACAGGTTAGGCATTTTAGAACTCACGACTGAAAGAATTAAATTTAAGTATAAGAGAGAAATATAATTATGAAATGCACAGACCAGTCCAAACACTAAAACAACAGCACTGTCGTCCTTAATGAACTTTGAAAGAATACAGTGACAGAGAATATATGTGCATTGCACATTTTAACAGGAGGAAGTACCCAGACGTAATAACAACAACAGTAATAATACAAGTGCATGTTGGGGCGGGGGGAGAGGGTGTGTGTTAGAGGAAGGGGTCAGAGAGAGTGTGTGTTGCGGGAGTGTGTGAGAGTGTATATGTGTGAGAGAGGCAGCGCATGTTGGGGGAAGTGTGAGAGACAGTGTATTTGGAGGAGTGTGAGAGGCAGTATGTGTGTGTGTGTGAAAGAGTGAGCGAGCGAGCCAGACAGAGTGTGTGTGTTGGGGGAGTGTGCGTCAGTGCACTGTGTCTTTAAGCAGAGCACTCACTCTTGCAGCTCCCACTCCTGACCCAGGGGCAGCAACACAGTCTCCTTGTCTCCCCCAGCCCAGCCCCGCAGGGACCGGGTATATGGGTGGGGGGATGGGGACACCCCAACATCAGCCTCCCCACACTCTGTACAGCAGACAGGAGGCTCCTGGTCCCAAGCAGCTTGGCCAGGGGTGGCTCCAAGATGGGGGGGAGGGGAGAGCAGGAGCTGCAGATGGCAACAGAGCAGAGCAGCGGGGGGGAGGAGGCGCACCCCTGAGCATGGCACCCTGGGCGGTGACCCAGCCTGCCTACCCCTAAGGCCAGCCCTGCTCCTACTGGAGAAACGGGAACTAAAATGGGACTTTCCGCAGAAAGATCAGCTTTTCAACAGACAAGGCAAGAGCTCAGGATGAAGCTGCAGAAACCAGTTTCACTGGTTCCATGAGAGCAAATAGCAAATTTGCATGCTGTTTCCCTCCTCTACCAGCCGGCTCTCTGTTTGTGTACTGAATGACTATACATTTTTGACATCTGCTAAGAGAGCCACAGCAGGTTGCCACTGAAAAATGTTGGTTTTGGAAGTCAGGATTGAATATCAGTTCAATTTTGCCTATGAAAATTAGCACAGAGCCTGTTCGGCTAAACAGTAATGATTACAGTAATAAGGATAGCTATGTTGCGGGACTAATTGATATTGATTTAGTATCCTGAGTATAAGCAACTGGCCTGAACTGACGCTCCGGATCCAAACTTCCGGATCAGATCCAGGGCCGGCTCCAGGCACCAGCCTTCCAAGCAGGTGCTTGGGGCAGCCGTTAGAAAGGGGCAGCCGTGGCAATTCGGCGGTAGCTTCTCTGTTCCACCGGACGCAGCGGCAAATCAGCGGCAGCTTCTCCCTTTTGCCGGCAGTTTTTTTGTCACTGCTTGGGGTGGCAAAAACTGTAGAGACGGCCCTGGTTGCATTTCACTTTTCTCTCTACTGAGCTCCCTGAATCTTGAAGAGATCATAAAGCTGGCTTTCCCTGGGTAACAGAGAGCCGGCAGAGCTGTTTCTATGCTACATCCCACACCGCTGTTGTAATGGAGCATATCAAAAAAGGGATTGGGCTGGAGCACTGCTGCTTTCTGGCACTCTCCAGATGGCGCGATGGCCCTGGGGGGTGTTAAAGACGTTAGAGCAGCCTGGAGGCTTCTCTGATTTGTGCCAATGGCCAGCCTCAGGGTCATTACAAGAAGGATGTGGAAAAATTGGAAAGAGTCCAGCGGAGGGCTACGAAAATGATGAGGGGGTTGGGGCACATGACTTATGAGGAGAGGCTGAGGGAACTGGGATTATTTATTCTGCAGAAGAGAGGAGTGAGGGGGATTTGATAGCAGCCTTCAACTACCTGAAGGGGAGTTCCAAAGAGGATGGAGCTAGACTGTTCTCAGTGGTTGCAGATGAAAGAACGAGGAGTAATGGTCTCAAGTTGCCATGGGAGAAATCTAGGTTGGATATTAGGAAAATCTTTTTTACTAGGTGGTGAAGCACTGGAATGGGTTACCAAGGGAAGTGGTGAAATCGCCATCCTTAGAGGTTTTTAAAGCCTGGCTTGACAAAGCCCTGGATGGGATAATTTAGTTGGGAATTTGGTCCTGCTTTGAGTAGGGGGTTGGACTAGATGACCGCCTGAGGTCCCTTCCAACTCCTGATATTCTATGATTCTATGATCTGAGATAATCTATGATAACACATGCTCAAATTACTGTTATCTCATCCTCTCCCTCTCTTCCCCTTTCAGTCACTCATCACCTCTTATTTTAAATTAAGACTGTAAAATCTTCGGGGCGTGGACTCTCTCTTAACACAGCTCTGCATAGTGCCTAACAGAATTGGTTCTGGCCTGGTTGAGGTCTCTAGGTACAACCATAATACGCATCATACATAATTCCAATAACGAAACGTTCTAGAAACATTTCTTTCTCTCCTTCGTTGGAACAAAGGGGATTTATCCAGAACAGGACATTAATCCTACCGCACCCAATGACAATAGAGCTCACTTTCACTTTAGAAAGATTGAAAGTCAGGGCTAACGAGTGAAGAAATAGACATGTTAGCAGCAGTTTCTACTGTGCCCTGGTGGCCTGCATGATTTCCATTGCCATCCCCAAAAGAGGAGGATGTTTTCAGTGGGCTCCTGACTTGGTGGTCTGTCAGGGAAACTCGGAAGAGAGGAGAATAATCTCCAACATCACTGAAGAAAAATCTGTTTACTACATTACTACCATGGGCAGCAGGTATCATAGGCTAGGGCCAGTGCCACCCAGAGGATTCAGGGGGCCTGGGGCGAAGCAAGTTCGGGGGCCCCTTCCATAAAAAAAAGTTGCAATACTATAGTCTAGTATATTGCCCAGGGCCTGGGGCAAATTGCCCCACTCCCCCCCCCCACCCCCGCCTCTGGGCGACTCTGGCTAGGACAGGCTAAGCCTCCCCTGACCGAGGCTGTGCCCCACTCATGTTGTGCCCCCAAGCCCCCACCCTCCCTCTCCACCTGAAGCCGGTGGGGGCTCAGCTCCAGTCAGCGGCCCTGAGCTCAGGCCTGCCGGCAGCCAGGAGCGGCCTGGGGTGGCACGGAAGCCAGCCGGGGAAAAGGGGTTGGGCTGGCAGCTCGGTCCTGGGGCCAGCCTGGTGCTCAGGAGGGCTGGCTGGAGCGGGCAGGCTGGGGCTTCTCCAGCTGCGGGGAAGAGGGCACTCAGGGCTTTAGCTGGTTGGGGTGGGGGGAGGGGGGCAGAGCCTTTGGCGGAAGGGGTCAGGCGGGGTGAGCTAGCCACCCCGAACGGGGGTGGTGGTTCACCAACCGCCCATGAGTACTACGTATTATTGTACCCAGCGTGAAAGTGGAGCCAATGAACAGGCATACAGTGTGTTATCTGCTCCAGCTGTTCCTGTTCCTGTCTTTACTCTGGTATTGCCCTATCTTCCTATGGAAAACAGAATGAAAGTGACATGTTTATTAGCATGCACACTCAGCTGCTTTGACTGATTGCTGTAGGACAGAGACACAGCTCTTTGCAATAGCTTTATTTTGATGAAGGATGATGTTTTAATTGTCTTAGTTAATCATTTGCACGTTGACTGAGAACATAAGGTCACACCTGAGCCATTAGTGCAGGTGTAATGAACAGTGTGTCCTGCTTGCACAATATTGATGCTAAGTTAAATTGTCGCACAACAAGAAGAAAAACCTGACTCATGATTGGCTGAAGACAGTCATATGATGAGTATAAAAAAAACCCTTTTTCTTTGCTGGTGAATATATTATTTTAGAAGGAAAAATCTATTATGCCTTTAAAATTCATGGCTATAACAGACATTTTTCTAAATAATTTAAACCAAGCCATGTGCCATTTACATTGCCTTCATATTTTGTGCATTGTGGTTAAGGCAGTGGACTGGGACTCAGAAGATCTGGGTTCAGTTCCCAGCTTTGGCACAGACTTCTTGTGTAACTGTGGAAAAATCATTCAGGCCATTGAAATCAATGGGAGTCTTTCCATCGAATACAATGGTGTCTAGGTTAGGTCCTTAATTCTTCTCTACTTCCGTTCTCCTGTAAAATGGGGCTAATAAAAACTCCCTTACCTCAAATGGGTCTGATGAAGATAAATTAATAAATGCTGGTAAGGTGTTCAGATATTACATCGATGGGTGCCATATAAGCACTGAGATAGAATACCGAGATTCATTTACAGTCCTTAAGGGTAAGAATTGAGTTTGGTTTTCATCAAAATGCTATATGCCAGGTGGAGTATGTCATTGCCTAAATGTTACAGAGAAATGTCTATTGTAGAACTGAGTGGTATACTGAAATCTGGGGAAGCTGAGAGTTAAGAACTTGCTAGAGGCTGATACTTGGTACTTCTATAGCTCCTTTCATCCCATGAGAAGAAAACAATTTATGAACACTGGTTATTTAAGCCTCAGAACACCTTATATGAGGTGGCTAGCTATCGTTATACATGTTGTTGACACTGGGAAGGTTAAAAGGCTTGCCCAGGGTCACACAGTAAGTCAGTAGCAAAGCCATGAATAAATCCCAGAACTCTTGCATGTCAGTCCCCTACTCTTAACACTAGAGCACAATCCATTAGCAGTTTCAGCTCTGCCCCTGTGCTGCTAGACAATCCATTTCTAATGTGCCATCATCACGGCATCTTTATGATACAATTCTTTTGTGATCCATCCAATACACTTGTGATCACTCTTAAAATGGCACTCACTGATGATCCAGGAAGAGCTGCAGGAATAAAGAACTGGAAGAGGATGGGTTTTAATTTAGTTAATTCATTTGTGCAGCTAGTCGTATTCCAATCTGTATTAATTACAGCCCTTCAAATAATCTCTCATTAGGTTAAACTGTGTAATAGAACAACACTGTGAACCATATGCAATAATTTATAAAGAACAACTACTGTCATTTTCTGGGTGCTGTTATTCAGTATGAACAGTCAAACAGTTGCCTTGGGATTTTCACTGACTTTCGTAAGCAGTGCTACAGGTAGGGTTAGGGCCAGACCCTCAGCTAGAGGCAATGGTTGTACCCAACTGAGCTACGCCATGTGAGGATCTAGCCCACAGGGTTTAAAATAAATGATCGATTAGAACCAAAATTCAAATGTCCCATATATGAAAAGTAGTGACCCTATTCAGCAAGATGAAAGAAGCCTAAGAGGTGTGTGCAACAAGAGTGATGTAGTGGTGGGAGTCTGCTATAGACCACCGGACCAGGGGGATGAGGTAGATGAGGCTTTCTTCCGGCAGCTCACGGAAGCTACTAGATCGCATGCCCTGATTCTCATGGGTGACTTTAATTTTCCTGATATCTGCTGGGAGAGCAATACTGCGGTGCATAGACAATCCAGGAAGTTTTTGGAAAGCGTAGGGGACAATTTCCTGGCGCAAGTGCTAGAGGAGCCAACTAGGGGGGGTGCTTTTCTTGACCTGCTGCTCACAAACCGGGTAGAATTAGTGGGGGAAGCAAAAGTGGATGGGAATCTGGGAGGCAGTGACCATGAGTTGGTTGAGTTCAGGATCCTGACGCAGGGAAGAAAGGTAAGCAGCAGGATACGGACCCTGGACTTCAGGAAAGCAGACTTTGACTCCCTCAGGGAACGGATGGCCAGGATCCCCTGGGGGACTAACTTGAAGGGGAAAGGAGTCCAGGAGAGCTGGCTGTATTTCAAGGAATCCCTGTTGAGGTTACAGGGACAAACCATCCCAATGAGTCGAAAGAATAGTAAATATGGCAGGTGACCAGCTTGGCTTAATGGTGAAATCCTAGCGGATCTTAAACATAAAAAAGAAGCTTACAAGAAGTGGAAGGTTGGACATATGACCAGGGAAGAGTATAAAAATATTGCTCGGGCATGTAGGAATGAAATCAGGAGGGCCAAATCGCACCTGGAGCTGCAGCTAGCGAGAGATGTCAAGAGTAACAAGAAGGGTTTTTTCAGGTATGTTGGCAACAAGAAGAAAGCCAAGGAAAGTGTGGGCCCCTTACTGAATGAGGGAGGCAACCTAGTGACAGAGGATGTGGAAAAAGCTAATGTACTCAATGCTTTTTTTGCCTCTGTTTTCACTAACAAGGTCAGCTCCCAGACTGCTGCGCTGGGCATCACAAAATGGGGAAGAGATGGCCAGCCCTCTGTGGAGATAGAGGTGGTTAGGGACTATTTAGGAAAGCTGGACGTGCACAAGTCCATGGGGCCGGACGAGTTGCATCCAAGAGTGCTGAAGGAATTGGCGGATGTGATTGCAGAGCCATTGGCCATTATCTTTGAAAACTCGTGGCGAACCGGGGAAGTCCCGGATGACTGGAAAAAGGCTAATGTAGTGCCAATCTTTAAAAAAGGGAAGAAGGAGGATCCTGGGAACTACAGGCCAGTCAGCCTCACCTCAGTCCCTGGAAAAATCATGGAGCAGGTCCTCAAAGAATCAATCTTGAAGTACTTGCATGAGAGGAAAGTGATCAGGAACAGCCAGCATGGATTCTCCAAGGGAAGGTCATGCCTGACTAATCTAATCGCCTTTTATGATGAGATTACTGGTTCTGTGGATGAAGGGAAAGCAGTGGATGTATTGTTTCTTGACTTTAGCAAAGCTTTTGACACGGTCTCCCACAGTATTCTTGTCAGCAAGTTAAGGAAGTATGGGCTGGATGAATGCACTATAAGGTGGATAGAAAGCTGGCTAGATTGTCGGGCTCAATGGGTAGTGATCAATGGCTCCATGTCTAGTTGGCAGCCGGTATCAAGTGGAGTGCCCCAAGGGTCGGTCCTGGGGCCGGTTTTGTTCAATATCTTCATAAATGATCTGGAGGATGGTGTGGATTGCACTCTCAGCAAATTTGCGGATGATACTAAACTGGGAGGAGTGGTAGATACGCCGGAGGGCAGGGATAGGATACAGAAGGACCTAGACAAATTGGAGGATTGGGCCAAAAGAAATCTGATGAGGTTCAATAAGGATAAGTGCAGGGTCCTGCACTTAGGATGGAAGAATCCAATGCACCGCTACAGACTAGGGACCGAATGGCTAGGCAGCAGTTCTGCGGAAAAGGACCTAGGGGTGACAGTGGACGAGAAGCTGGATATGAGTCAGCAGTGTGCCCTTGTTGCCAAGAAGGCCAATGGCATTTTGGGATGTATAAGTAGGGGCATAGCGAGCAGATCGAGGGATGTGATCGTTCCCCTCTATTCGACATTGGTGAGGCCTCATCTGGAGTACTGTGTCCAGTTTTGGGCCCCACACTACAAGAAGGATGTGGATAAATTGGAGAGAGCCCAGCGAAGGGCAACAAAAATGATTAGGGGTCTAGAACACATGACTTATGAGGAGAGGCTGAGGGAACTGGGATTGTTTAGCCTGCAGAAGAGAAGAATGAGGGGGGATTTGATAGCTGCTTTCAACTACCTGAAAGGTGGTTCCAAAGGGGATGGAGCTAGGCTGTTCTCCGTGATAGCAGATGACAGAACGAGGAGTAATGGTCTCAAGTTGCAGTGGGGGAGGTTTAGATTGGATATTAGGAAAAACTTTTTCACTAAGAGGGTGGTGAAACACTGGAATGCGTTACCTAGGGAGGTGGTAGAATCTCCTTCCTTAGAGGTTTTTAAGGTCAGGCTTGACAAAGCCCTGGCTGGGATGATTTAACTGGGAATTGGTCCTGCTTCGAGCAGGGGGTTGGACTAGATGACCTTCAGGGGTCCCTTCCAACCCTGATATTCTATGATTCTATGATATACGATACTATGAGGTGATATACAATAGGTCTGTCTTTTCAGCTGCTCATCATCTCAGAGTCCTCCTGTGCCCTTCTTCAAAACAAGCTTAGTCGTAGAAGAAGCTCTTTGACACATCCTTACCGCACAGGCGCTTTTTCCCTTGCAGCACCTTGCACTTGCCTCTGATGGGACCAGGAGGCAGGATATCCAGTGCTGGGAGAGGAAGAAGATCTCTAGTAGATACAAGCACACACTGAATCCCCTTTATTGGGACTTGGGAGAGAAGCAGTTAGAGCTCAGAGGAGAAGCTCCCAAAGACCACATCACTCTCCAAAGCACCTCTACAATCTAGGTGAAAGGTGTGACAGCTAGCACTGATCCCTGTAAGAACCAAAAATGAGATCCTAGAAGCTCTAGCAGTCTGCCTGGGATTGGAGAGGTGGGAGAGAGCACAACTGATATTCATAAGACATTTAGCAGGCCACTTGTAGAGACTAGAAATGGGCATGAACCAAAACCCCAGATCTGAACAAACTTTGGGGAGGTTTTGAATCTATCAGCGTTTGTATCTGAATTTCATATGTTTCATATGCACTTCTCTTGCTCATGCTTCAGAGCAAAATCACAAATGAGAACACTGCTGAACTTTCAAGGAAATCTGTATCTGAATCTGAAATCTGTACCTGAATTTTGTATCTCATCGTCTGCATTTAGCTACCAGGTTGGTAGGCGAGACGGATAGCTAGACAGATAGATACTCTAATTAAGATTCCCAGACACTAATATAATGGACATCTAACAGATAGATTTCTAATTAGCATCCCAAAAATCACTGCTATAGTCTGGATCCAAATACTAGCCTATATACCTGTCAGCAATAAGTATAATGTACCACATTAATACAGAGTATAATAATAGATAGTAATACAAGGCTATGGATGTAGAAATTAGTTTATCCTGTTCAATAACATGTTAAACATTTAGCAATGGTTTTGCAACATGCTTGTAGTTGATTAAAGTTTAATTATTTCATACCCACTTAATAAGGCGTAAATATCAGTTAACTGTTACAGTTAACTGCACAAGGAACCTTATTCAGAAATTGTTGGTCAATTATTTCTTCCTCTCTAGTGATGTATTACATATTTAGGACTCATCCTTGTGAGAGTCTCAGTACTCTGACCCTGATCCAGAAAGGGACTTAAGTATATGCTTAACTTTAAGCCAGTGAGCAGTCCCACTAGACACTACTCACATGGTGAAAATTAAGCATGTGTTTAAGTTTCTGTCTAGACTGGGAGCAGAGGGCACAGCAGCTTATTTAGCAACAGTTATTTACAGAACAGCAACATCAGATTTAGTGGAAAGTGTTACCGAACATTAGCAGAGATCATTAGTTCCTTTAATACTCTCAGCAATAACATTCATCTTGGGGAAAACCATTTGGCAGCAAAGAATAGGTGCCATGCAATTCCTCTTCAGCTTATGAATAAATGGTCATTTAGTTCTTATGAAATGCTATCACGTTAGCTTTTCAATTTTACATTTGAGAGCTAGAGTGTATTTTGCTAGCCTGCACATATCAATGCATTCCAGCGCATTGCGGGCAGCACTGTAAATAAAAATAAATGTGTAGTCACAAATCAGCCAACTTTTTGTGCCCCAAATGGGTTGACCAAACGATCAGATGCTCTGGTGTCTAATATGGCTCTTCAAGGATATGAAACCTGCTCCTGCTGCCATTGTACTCAGTGACAAAACTCTCATTTGCTTCAACACGAGTAGGACGGGGCTCCCAGCGATGCAGCAGACTGCGGCCATAGACCAGTGGCTCTCAACCTTTCTAGACTACTCTACACCTTTCAGGAGTCTGATTTGTCTTGCATACACCAAGTTTTACCTCTCTTAGAAACTTGGGCTTCGACTTCAGCCACTCACGGCAGGGCTCAGGTTTTGGCTTACTGCCCTGGAACCCAACAAGTCTAACAGGGGCCCTGGTGACCCCATTAAAACGAACTCACTCACTCAGTTTGAGAATCGCTGATATAGATGAGTTGATGTACCCCCGGAAGACCTCTTCATACCATCAGCGGTACATGTACCCCTGGTTGAGAACCACTGCCATAGACTTTCTTTCAATACAATATCTCATGTAAATACACTAAAGTCGTTTCTTTTTCTTTTTTTCTCAGTGTCTCCAGGTCACAGATGGGATTCGTTATTACATTTGCTAATTCTGAAGCCTGGTTTCATGCCCTTAGGGAGCCTTCATTTTCTTGGCATACACCAGTAAACACATACTCGATACAAATCAGTGGATGTCTTTAAAAATGGTTCATTAAAATAAGACTTCATGTTTCAATGCAATTGTCTTTAAATGTCCCGAGCTTTCGCTATTCTCTTCTTATATGCATGCTTTGGCATGCCAAATGTTAGCAACCTGTTGTTTCGCACAGAGTATATTTTACTGCATAGTTGTTAGATTTATTGGTTTAGCAATCAGCCTCTCTACCCCATCAGCAAAGGTTATTACCCTTTTTCTTGGATGAGAAAAATGTCCTTATTATGCTTGTTTTCTCCTTCATCCAAATAAACAAGACTTCCTATAGAATGGAAAACAACTGCATTAATTTCACTTAAAGGCAGCCACCTGTCATCATCGTTTATCTCAGTTAAAGGCTAAAAACGAAGGGCCACATTATGTTGTTGCTAGCAAAGTGATGGCAAACAAAGATGCAACTGAATGTATTCTCTACCACTGGGATCATACATTAAAATTATAGATAGGACCAAACCAAAACCATAGATCACAATTCACTCAGACTTTTAAGTGTTTGAAATTCAAGTCTGAGTCCAGATTTTCTTAGAATTCTTTCACTTTATCCTTCAATATTGATGTTTTCTACCTTGAAAAGAGGACAGAGTCAGACAGAAAGAAAGAGAATCATCATTGTGCATGTTTGGTAGAAATATATTTAGAAAACTGGTTCTTTTAATTACTTTTTAAGTTTTGCTTTACGAATGGGAAGCAGAGGTAGGCCTCTCAATGTTACTTCATACCTGTTTGGTAGTAATTTATCATCAGCAAAAAAGTATCCTCTTTTATCCTTCTACTGGGCAGGATGGTTGAACCCTCATGAAGTTAACATTTGGATAGTGAGACCTACAACACTGAATCTTGCAGAGTGCCTGATCTAGTGCCCACTGAAGTCGATGGAAAAAGTCCCATTGACTTCATTAGGGAGTGGACCTAAGTGCCTTGCAAACACTGGATTTGAGCCCTTCAACTCCTGGCTGGTTCCCAGAAATACATAGAAGTTCACAAAAATGAAAAGCAAAACAACATACTTTTTAAAAAACATACACAACTTTTTTGCACTTCAAAAAAAAATTGGTCACTTTGAATTTTGTGTGAAGATTCGCATCAGTCCATATTTTACCCAGATCCTTTCACCTGTCCCTGCTAAGCACCTGGCCCAAGGGAAGGATCATTTTTGTCAAAATGCTGAAAGGCATGCAATGCCAGACTCTGAATCACAGTGTTTCATGTTGAATGACATGAGAATAATCAAAAACACCACTAGCAGCATGAAAGGATTACACGACTTGCATTATCCATGAGCTGCTGACATCAGATAAAGATTCTTCAGCTAATTAGCGCTTATCAACGATGGATGAAAGTGGTAAAAAATAAGTAAGTGTGGGGGGTAAGGAAGTACCTCTGATTATGGATGTGGAAAATTTGTAGTTTTAGTGGATTCAGAGAAGTCCTATTTGGAAAAAAAACATCAAAAAGAGGATGGACGGCTCAAGGCCTGTCAACAGACTTTTCATCTCTAGATCACTAGTTTGTAACTAATTCAGATTAGTAGTGACTGAAAGTTGTATCCAACTCGTGGTTATTCAGTAGCCCATATGTCTAGGTGGTTTCAGTCCAGTTCCTAATAGAAAAATGTCAACCTCATAAAAATATCACCACAACCAGCACTAATTAGCATCCACATTGGCTCAATTCGGGGCAGGGGCAGGGGCCGGGGGGGGGTGGGGGGGGAGAGTCAATGAACATGGACATTGAATATATCTTTTGATCCTAAAGATCAGAGTCAGGGGTTGAGGGAAGTGTTGGGAGAAGAGTATACCAATTATGTCCATGCTCATATTAATGAAGGTCTCAATTTATCTTGAACATGGACAACTATCCCTAACATGTCCCTCAAGCATGACCTGGAATGATTGGCTTCCTAGCAGAACAGATTAAAAAACAGAACAAAAGAGAGCTAGAAGTGCTACCATAATGTCTATCACTGAATTACTGTCTAAATCAATACAGTACAGCCATAATTATATAGAATAAAATTAATTCTTAGTACAAGTTAAGCTAAAACATGTTTTACTTACAATGTATATCTCCAAGTCTTTCACACATGTTGGTGTTTTAATTTTATTGCATGTAGCATTTCAAACTGATAGCAAATTATAGCAACGTTCTAAAAGGACCTAATATATTTATCTTTCCTTCCAATCAGCCCAGCAACAAAAATAGAAGAGGGCTTTCAATTTCTCTGCCAAGTTTCTTCTGTTCCTACTGCACCATTCAGAACACAAATTGAAAGGACAGGCCGTGAGTCAGTTAATTACCTTTGAAACAATGAATTCAGCCTAATCCAGAAAGATTCAGCATCCCAAAAGATTTGATCATTTATAATTTTTGCTGTATAATCGTCCATTGCAGGACACACATTTATCAGCCATGAAAATGATGATTAAATCTCTCTGATTTCTTGGGCTCTTGGTTTTTCTTCTCTATGTGTATGCTTGTGCATGTTTTCATACGCAAAAGCTACTTCAGTGTTTATGGGGCAGCTTGACCATACCAATAGACTGAAGTGTGACCAGTTTATTGTTTTTGTTTTCTGCAATCTTTAACACCATCTCCAAAATCACTCTAGAGCATTTGGATTCACTTCTTACTGACCTTAGGATTTTTCCACAGTCCATTTTATAGATCCACTGAGCTTATTTCATGGAAATATTTATGTGCTGACTACTTGGAGTATCTAGGGTAACTAAAGTTGACATTGAAGATAAACAGATTGGCCCTTGAAAACCAGCTAAGAATTAACTGGATCTGTCTCTGAGTGCATGAGAAACTAACTTATAATACTATCTAGTTTAATTCCCTTGCAATTCTGGACTTCTCGTTGTTTTTGCTGATATAGACTGATACGGCTACCACTCTGAAACCTGTATAAGAAATGTGAGTTGATTAAAACACCCTCTATTTAGTTGCACCACCCAGTCGATAACCCTCATATGCCTATTGCCCCAAATTCTAGAATCTCAGAATTATTGATTTTTTTTGTACATGCCAGCGCATTTCCTGGTTCTGCTGAAAGCAGAAGGCTACCAACATATGAGGACAAAGGATGGAGATTTCCATAAGATGCTGTCAGGAGACGGCATCCCTCTCTTTTTATCCTCAGTATACTTCTACCTGCTGTCCCCACATCCATAGCTAAGAGAGAAGGGGAATGTTAGATCTGCTTTTTCCTTCCCAGATGTGAGTTGTTATATCTTTGCTCTCTGCAGAGGCATAACAGGGAGGGTGATGGGGGAGAAGGAAGAGTGGCCATAAAACATATTGTTCCACACTCCCCACTCTTTCTAAGACTAGGCACTATAGCAAAGTGCTGATCAACGAAGTCTGATAGCAGCAGCCCCCATTATTAAATTAGAGGCCGTGGCTACATATTGGAGCCACGCCCTGATGAGCTGTGGGTTCCCTCTTGATCATGGTATTTGTGAGTCCAACAGATTCACTATACAGACAGGCTAATAGAGAAAATAACTCCCCCCAGTGTCAAGAAATTTCACATTATCATGTCCCTGCGTCTTCTTGGTCTCTGGGTCATGTGTATTCATGTGATTAGATAATTCTAGATAATTCGGCTTTCAATCATAAGTTGTTTGTACGAGAGCACAATATAAAATAAACCTATCCATGTTCAGGTTCTGCAAATGAAGGATGCTATCAGAATACACTTTTCTATATTAGTGAGATTTCTGCATCCCCACTCTATGCTTGTGTGTCTGACTCTTGAGAGTCTTGGGAATGTTTTGGACTGTTAATTGCAATGAGAAATGGATTGGTCAGATGTGAGCAGTCAGAGAAGGACAGCGGGAACAGGAGAGGTGAGGAAATAAAGACAAGAAAAAGCTCTAATGATCAAGCCAAGTGATTAATTGGGATAAGAAGAGGCGCTTGTTTAATAGCATTTCCAGTGGCTAAGAAAGAATTATTCTGTAGTTTGTGATGCTGTGTGTGTTCATGTGTGTGCACGCACGCATGCATGCATGAGGGATATGTGTGACTCTGTACAAGTGTCTATGACTGTATATGTGAGATATTGGTTGTGTGCATGTGAGTTGTATGTGTTAGTATGCATGTATACCTCTCTCTCTCTTATACAGGTGAATAGTGTCAATACTCATTTAGAATCAGTCTAGTGTTCCCTAGGACTGTGACATATCAGATTACAGAAAGGGACTCTAAACCAATAGCTCCAGAGTGGCAGCTCATCATAACCTTCTCCAAAAGAACACACATCTAGAACTGGCCAAAAATATTCAGTCAACGCTAGCATGAATTTTTGATGACAGAGAAATTTTCACCATTTTTCCCCCTTTTGTTGAATACATCTGGTTTTCATACACCCTCCCCCACAATTTTCTGCAGCTGACAAATTTATTTTAAATTTTCAAGGTTTTTTTGGTGGGGGTGGGGAGGGCAGGGTTCTGATAAGAATCTGAAACATTCTGAGGAAAAATGTGGAGAAAAACTAAAAAATAACTATTTTTTTTCTATAAATTATTCCATGGGGCTAAAAGCATTTCCCAACCAGCTCTACACATTGTACGCTATGAGCAGCCACCCAAAGTCGTGCGCGCCTGTCCGCTCCATTCCTTAATATTCATGGTTGTTGCCTTTTGCAATCAGAGAGGTGACTGCCCAGAATGCAGGCAAAGTCAGCCCGAATCACTGTATTATTTAGCATATTTTCATTGGTTCTTCTTTTCTCCTTGTTCCTCCCCAGTCCATCCATAGGCTACAGCTACCATCATATTCCCCATACTCCAGTATCCACAATATATATAAGGCTTGCTCAAGCTTATTTTATATTATGCTTTAACATAAACGACTTACGGATCAGTTATTAAACCATCGCTAACTATTAGGTAGCAGCAGCATTGACCTTGAAGCTAAGCCAAAATATATTCATTCAGTAAATGAGCGTATTCTCCAAACTGGTTTCCATCAGTGATTCTGGCCTCTCAAAGCTACTGTAGCCAAATGCAGTGAACAAAGCCGGGATAACGAAGATGCTCCGCCAGACACTATTAATGTTTGGTGCCCTGTGTGAAATGAATAGGATGGGCACAGTCCAGTCTGCAGGGGACAAGTATCAAAATCATAAAACGCACCACCACATTAGGCACTGACTGGTACCCTTCATGGCAGTCTCAGTAGAGACTCCAAGGACTGACAGGGTCATGAGGACTGACCAATCATCTCACCCCTCTTTGTAGTCCCTTGGTTGAACAATCCCATGGGTCCAGCTTCAACAGGACAACTCACCTGGTTACAATTCAGAAAAACCAGCTGTTCCTGAGGCAGTTATTTTTTTTCATTGCCTTTCATTGGAATTCAAATGAAGTTCAACATCATGTCGTTGGTTAAATGCCAGCTTGGATTACTGGGTCCTTATTTAATGTGTGTGAAGGATGGGGAAGAGAGGCAGGTTTTTATAATAGTAATAATAATGTCGAGCTCTTGTATAACACTTTTTATCAGCAGATCTCAAAGTGCTTTACAAAAGAGGTTGGTATCCCTATCCCTCTTTTAGAGATGAGGAAACGGATGGACATAGTGTTTAAATGATGTGCCCAATGTCACCCAAGCAGGCTAGTGGCAGAGTCAGGCATAAAACCCAGTTCTTCCGCATGCCAGCAAATAAGGATTCTAGGAAATGTGTGCTGCAGGCTTGGAGTGTTGCTTGTAATCAGCATCCTTTTGCTACCTGTCAGGAAAAAGAGGAGTATTTCCACCATGTAGTATCCATGATTTTACATTTGTACCCATAGGCAGGGCTTAGATTGGGCCAGTACGCGGCAGTAGGAAGTACTGGCTCCACACTCAATCTGCTGTGTTGTTTGCCAGAATCTAGCATATAGACAACCTCAAAATTGTGACGTGAGTGTGATGTATGCAGTGATGACTGTGTGAGTCTGCAGAGAGCCTAGAAAATAGCCTTTGTGCAAACTGCCACATTCATCTAAATGAGGTGTTGATTCAGATGCTCAGTGATATATTTAATATATTAAATATAATTTAATATCATTGTTAATTATTTCATTCCTTATTTAAGACAGGAAAAGGAAGATCACAGATTTGCACAATTTACTATTCTAAATAAACTCCTTTACTGCCCTTCTCACCTTACCATCTGAGTACCTTCCAGTGCAATAAGCAATGGGACTAACATTTGTTACATGTGGTTCATTCTTTTTTTCCCATCCTCTTCCCAGGCAGAGAATTGTGTACGCAGTGTAGTGTTTTTAATGTACAGGCTGTTTAGTGTTTATATTAGTGAAGACAAGCTCAAAGAAGTGCACCTTGCACTTGGAAGAAAAGGTGGTGTGATGGTCCTTAGTTCCTGTGGGAGTTCATTCCACAGTCTTGGATCAGCCTCCAAGTAAACTCTGTCTCCTGCACAGACGAGTTTACCCTTGTACTAGAAAGTTCCACTGTGCCTGCGGTGTGGAGTTATCCCTCATCTGGGAGATTTAGGTGATCTTTTAGATATGCTTGGTCCAGGTCATTGAACACCTTGAAGATAAGGACGGGAGCCTT
This sequence comes from Eretmochelys imbricata, assembly GCF_965152235.1. NCBI lineage: Eukaryota > Metazoa > Chordata > Testudines > Cheloniidae > Eretmochelys > Eretmochelys imbricata. The sequence continues at coordinate 115,696,709 of NC_135578.1, read as the reverse complement.
GAATTTGACTCAATAATCAGCCAAGCCTGCAGACCCTAGTAGACACCATGGACATATTGAAGCTCCACCGAAGATATGCCAAGGGCAAGGAATCCCGTGAAGCTCACAAAGCACAATATTGCTTTGAACAGCTGCACAACCTACCATGAGCAGCGTTTCATTTTGGTGACTCACATGGACAGAGCTTATTTTGTGGGAGGAGTTTATAAGAAGACCACCACCTATTTCCCCACAAATTTCACCTTAAGTTATAGGCAAATGTTATGCTCTGTTCTTCCTTTCTGTATGGAAATATTTTATTTCATTTTAGTTTGGATGATATTATAAACCTTTTGGTAGCTACCTTTTCTCATTTGGCAGCAGAGGGTTAAGAAAGAAAGGCCTATGTGGTGAATGGGAAGGTTAGAGATATAATCTTTGATTGGGTGGCTTTTAAAAAGTCACATTCAGCCATAAAAACATCTAATCTCTTCTCTGAAACCTACTAAAATGTTTGATCAATAAATATATATCATACAGCAAATTCAATAGGTTAAGTAGACTTAGAACTCCTGAAAAAATACATAGACATTAAAGAATACTGAATTAAAAACTCAGGCTGCAATTAAGGCATATTTCTAGGAGTCAGGATTAACTATTGCACTAGGAAGAGAAAGGTAGGGGCCCATGTGTTTTTAGCAAAGAGAATCCAGGGCAGAATGTATGCTGAGAGCACCAATATCCCGGGCCCCTGATTCTTAATGGGGTCCATACGGGGAGATTTTTGCACTCATGTGAAGCTCCACTGACTTCAGCTGGGCACTACGTGGGTGCAAGAATTTGTCTACATAGATCCAGTCACAGGATTAGGGCTTTGGTGCTGGCATTGCCTGAGAACAATGAAGACATGCTGAAGGGTGTGGTGTAGCTCTGAACTGGGCAGGGCCCTGGTTCCCCTCCCTCCATATCACCAGGTGACTGAGGCCAGTTCTGGAGGACGCACTCCTTATGCCACAATTTTCATTCCTATGCTCACTCTCCTCCATTGCTCCCAGAGGCATTCCGCCGGCCTCTGTTCTTTCGTCGGAATGTCTCTGGGAACTGTCACTGATGCATTGCCTCTCTTTTAAGTAGCAATGGCTGTAAAAGCCCACGGTGTATCGCAGTTAAAACCTGACTGTGTTTAAGGCTAACCCATGTCATGACCAGTTGCCACAACCTTGCAGCTTACAAACCATGATTTGTGTCCTATTATCGGTGCAATACTGCACTCAGGGTTTGGGGAAAAAAAATGAGTTCTCCTAGGACTCTATTACCTTTTATAGCACTTTTCTGGACACCAGACAGTCCCTTGACATAAAACAACTCCCAGACCTCGGGACTCTCTTTCTCTTTTTTGTTTTCCCCTCCCCACTATCTATTTCATACCACCTGGGAACCATCAAAAAAACCCTACTCACTTATGCTGCATTAAGTCCCTTTTTATAGCCAGTTTAATGCTAATGATGGGCAATTACTCTTGAAAATCATAAAAGTCATAAAAAGGGCAGATACTGTATATCTGATTTCCTCTCGAGGCCAGCTTCAACATGGAAGCAACTTCTAGCAGTTTTAAAGTCATAACATGCACATTCCCTGCTAGAGGGCAGGATATAAAGGTGGGTGTAGCCCATGAGCCACAGGTAATGGATTCTGGGGGAGGCTGAGCATCCCAAAACCGCTGCTAATGCTCCCTGCCAGAGCCCTGGGGCCAAGCCATGGTGGGACTCAGAGCTCCTCCACCGGGGAGGGCTGGGGCTCGGGGCTCCTCTGGACTGCTCCAGGTGTCGGCGGGCTGTCGCAGGAGCTGTTGGGGGAGCCAGGGTTGGGGGCTGCTGGCGGGCCAGCTGGAGTTTGGGGCTGTGCTGGTGGGGCATTCCAGCAAGAGAGGGGCGCCTTTGGTGGAGGGGGTGGTGTGGTGCACGGCCTTGGGCTGAAGGGGCAGGACAGGCGTCTAGCCTCCCTGAACAGGGGCGTGCCCGGATCTGGTATGCTGCTGCTTGCATGGTTTGGGCATTGCTCCCAGTACCATGGGATTAGTTATCTTCCAGAGGCTAGAATTTGCATCCCACAATAATACATTCACTTAATTAGGAAACCTCCTGAAAATGTCACAGTGAGATCATTCTTGAGTGCTGGTATTGGAATTAAATGAATTGGTGGCTAATAGCCCTTCCTCTTCCACTGCTCAGTAACTTAGAAAACAACTTCTCCCAGCTTCAGGGGCTTGAAGCAGAGCTCTGTGTCTCTTTCACCAGCAGAAGTTGGTCTAATAAAAGATACTGTCACTTTGTCTCTCTCTGTCTCGAGAACAATTAAGGAGTCTGAACTACAAAAGGTAAGGATGGTTGAATGAGAATTCTTTTCCAGTACTTTGGGGTAGGGGTATTAATAAATAATGATAATGGTAAGAGTGATTAGGCTCAATCCTGCGTACACTATCGATTAGAGAGACAAGGTGAGTGAGTAATATCTATTATTGGACCAACTTCTATTGGTTAGAGAAACTTTCAAGCCACTCATAGCTCTTCTTCAGGTCTGCGTGGCTTGAAAACTTGTCTCTCTCCCCAACAGAAGATGGTCCAATAAAAATATTACCTCATCCACCTTGTCTCTCTAGACCATCATGGCTACAACTATACTGCATACACCACAGGCGTTGACTTTTGTTTGTGCTGGGTGGTCCTCTCAGTCTCTCCACCCCCATGAGAGGGGTGGGTGGGGCCTCAGGGGGAAGAGGCCTACTGGGGGCAGGGTCTCAGGGCAGAGTGCAGACGGAGCAGGGAGCAAGGCCAGAGTCCAGGTCCTGGGGCCCCCAGAAAAGATTAATCCAGGCCTATTGGTGCTGAGGCCCCCCTATTTTTTTAGTAGGTGCCTGTGCCCTGGAGTACCCATAGAGTTGGCACCTATGGTGTACACTATCGCTTGTGATTCTTACTACAGTGAAGTCAATGGGACTATTGGGGTAGACAGCACCATGCTGGGTAGCTGATGGTTAGGAGATTGTGCCCAGAGATAGCTGTAATTTGTAGTACTATAGCCTCTCTCAGCCAAGGTCCTGAAGACCGCTGCAAAGAATATTTCAGTATTTAATTAAGCCCCTCAATACTCTTGTAGCTAGTTATGTATTTAATAAATAGGTAATAGTCATGCTCTGCCTCAAGCCCAATACCTCCATGGGGGTTAACAGCCCCGTAGAAGCTTGTACTCTAACTGCTTTATGCTCTTTTATTCCCCCACAGGGCAAATGTCAAACCTATTTATCTACATCCTCATCACAGTAGTGGCCGAGCCCTTCCTAATCATTACTGGAGTTTTATCATCCTAACAAGGTAGGGGACTTTTGTCCCTGTTTTATAGGTGGGAGACTGAAGCACAGGGTAGTTTAAATGAGTTGTCCAATGTCACACAGGAACTCTGTGGCAGAGCAGGGAATTGATCCCCAGTTTTCTGAGTCTCAGTCCAATAGCCAATCCACTAGACCATCCTTCCTACCCCCTGAAGTGTGTAAGTACTTGCAGGGGGGGCCCAAATGACTTGCCCAAAGCTACACAAGAAAATAATGACAACAGCCAAAAGTCCTGACTCCCATGTTTCTGCTAACCATTAGATTGCAATGCCTCCCTAAAAGAAGGGGAGCAAGTGAGAAAGAAACAGAGTAGAGGTCAGACACCTTTAAAGGAAAAAAGTATACATAAAAAAAATTGTACTGCTGTTAAGCATATTACCCTAAATTATGAAGTTTGAATAGAAGTTCAGAGTCACTGCAGAAGGCAATGTTCAGTCATTTGCAGAGGTACTTTTGAACACTGCGGCTGACCCAGGGACTGAACCCAGATCTGTATTGGAATAGCTCTCCACCTACCACAGCGCATTTATCTGAATTAGGTCACACAATGGGTAAGTGACAGAAGCCAGGAGTTTTGACTCTCAGCTCTTACCACTCAATCAGGGCCAGCTCTTGGCACCAGCTAACCAAGCACGTGCTTGGGACGGCACTTTTCAAAAGGTGCCAGAGTGCCACCCCCTCCCCCCCCACCACAACGCTTGGTGCAGCAAAAAAACCTAGAGCCGGCCCTGCACTCAATACACTCCTTCTAATAGGACACGAACAATTAGTGTTATGGGTGAGCTTTTCCATCAGGGTAAAGTTTCATTAGTATTTCTATAGTTATTCTTTAAAAACAATGGGACAGCTGACTGAACAGAGCAGGGCACCTTTGTGCCGCCCAACAGAAAGAAAACAAACGGAAATCCTTCTTTGCTGCCTACCATAGTAGAGGGATCCCTCCATAGCCTTAGCACCGTAGGGCTGGCATAGCAGCTCCTATGTCCAGGATAGGGTTGTGGATGGGTAAAAAGTGGTATGGCGAGGCAGCTGCTACAGCCATTTGATCTGCAGCTGCCACGTCTGTTCCTAGCCATCCTAGAGAAACAAGGTGGGGGAGGTTAATATCTTTTATTGGACCAACTTCTGGTGGTGAAAGACATGTTTTCAAGCTTAATATTATCTTACCCATCTTGTCTCACTCATATCCTGGGACCGACATGGCTGCAACAACTCTGCATACAACCTAGGAATCGTAGGCAGCTGACAAGATAGAGCAGGCCCTGAAGAACTTTCTTTTATTCCAGGAAGACATGGAGAGGCTTTGAAGGGCTGTGTTAGGCAGGTTTCATTGTAGATAAAATAGGACTGACTGAGATTTATGAAGAGCTGCTCTTCTACAAATATAAGCTAAATAGTTAATTATTGCAATCCTGTTCTGTTCCATCTCAGAAAGGAGCAAATGACAGGTGTGGACATTGCTTACTCATTAAAATTTAAAAATATCCTCCCTCATGTATGCACCTGGCACATGGTGTGGAAAATAGCACCCTGTCCTGCACGGATGAAAAGGGTGACATTGACAACAGGGCCCGCTCTGCTTCTCATCATTTAATCATGGAAAGCAGTACCATGTCCTACACATAGATATTGCTTCACATCCTTAATAGTCTCAGACTTGTGGCTGCCATTTCTGATCTGTTAACATCTTTGTCAAATCTTTCTCCTACTCACCCTTTTCCAAATGTTGATCCCAAAGTGAGATTGAGAGCACCTGATGAACATTTGCGGATAAATTCTGTTTAGAAGCAGTTCTGTTATTACGTCTTCCATGTTCTGTTTTTGTTCTCCACCCAATCCTGCCCCCCCCTTTGGTTTTTTTTTTTTGCTGCTTGTTTATGTTAATTACCATGGACATAGGCCTGGAAACAGGATGCATATTTCAGCAAGAGATTAAGAAGAGGCTGAAAATGAAGTTCATTGATTCATTATTATTTTTGCCTTTATTTTTTATTTCTGCAGTGCCAAAAATGCACGATTAAACAAATGCATGATGACAAGGTCCTGGCTCCAAAGAACTTTCACTTGGAGGCCATTACCCCAAGACAGTGTCCTGCTCTCCCAGAAGCTCTGGGAGGGGTTGTACCTCTTGAAATACAATCCCTGCTAGAACCGCTCCAGTTGTGGTCTGTCTCAAGATAGTGATCTTTGCACTTTGCTCTGGAAGTGGTGAGATTCGTGCTCATCCTCATGTGTTCCTGGAGCTAGTCCAGCTGATGGGAAAACTCATTCTCTGGTGCTCAGGAGTCTCACCCTTCTGGTGGACAATTCCATTGTTCAATTAGAACAGACTTGTTATAGTTAGGGTTACCACCTTTGAAATGCAAAAAACTCAGCACCCTTCCAAGGCAAGCCCACCGCTGCCCCAACCACAAGGCAACACTGCAATCATTCAACAGGGAATTATTGTATCTAGAGAGATAACACATAGATGAGATTGACAACATCTCACATCTCCTCTCTCAAGTGACTCAAACCCTCTCACACACATGCAGTGGACTTGCGTGTTGGTGGGCAGTCAGCTGTTGTATTTCCAGCCATTTTGATCTGTCACTTAAACTGCAGAAGTGGGAACTCTGCAGCATCACAGAAACTTTTAACATTAGATATCTCAGTGTATTGTGATAATAATGCAAATCTTTAGACCCACATAAAAAAAACAATAGATAAAATTATTTTTCTGGCAACTGGCAAATCCATAAAAAAATCTGGCCAGGCCAGTCAAATAAAAGAAGTCTGTGGCAGAGTAGGAAGTTGAACCCAGGTCTTCCATCTCCTAAAATAGTGCCATAGCCACTAGCCCAGCCTGCCAATCAAAGCAAAAGGATTGGATCTGGTATTCCACAGGGAGTTCATGCACAGAGCCACAACATGCACTATGTAGGTGGCTGCTGCATTCTGAACCAACTGGAGCATTTTCAGAGTGGGCAGCTTCACTTTCTCCTCAAATCATTATGGATCAGAGCCATACCTTTGGGAAACATTCAGAGCCGCACAGGTCAGTCCCACAGGTGTCAGAAGATAACCTTTCCCATTCTGTTTAAATAAATGAGGTTTAATTATATGAAAGAAATGTAAATGTCTTTTAAATGTCTCCAGCTCTACGAATCCTTGTTGGTCCCCAGAGTTTGCAGCCAACTTTCTCTAATAATGGGTCGGACACTTGCCTCTAGCTAAACATGGCTATTGGAAATGATAAATTTGAGTCAGCACTGCAAAACTAGAGCCAAGCATGGCCAGTTACGTGCTTTCAGGGTATATTTGGAAAGAACACCTTTAAACAAAACTAGCCAGAAAGCCACCAATATATCCCGTGGGAAGTTATTCTTGCACATTTTCACACAAAAGCAAGTTTCAGAGTGATTTGTCTCCATCTAATCACCATACCATTTGTCAGGAGGCTACAATTCTGCCCAATACCCTAGGATGATCTATCTCCAGAGCTATCTGTGTGTTTGTACCACACCCATCACTGTGATATCTGAGTACTTCACGTCAGAAGGGGATGGATGTGGGTGCAGAATGAATGCAAAGCAGCAATAAGATTTTTCTAAAGCCATTGCTCGCACTTTAAAGGGGCCTGTACAGACAAGGGCACTTGGGAGAAGGAGGATTCTGGGTGCAAGAGGTAATGTTTAGGGTTTTTCACCTTTCTAAATCTGGAGGTCTCAGTTCAGCCCTGCTCTGCCACAGGAAAGGCTTCACCCTATGTGAAAGCAGCTTCAATCTGAACCCAGCTGAACCCAGAGGCTCCATAGGCAATGTCCTGAATCAGTGCATTCATCAGCCCCCTAGCCAGCCCCATCCACTATTCAGCAGTGGTAGGATCCTCCTCACACTGCCATAATCCCCCTCCAGAAGGGCCTTCCACAGGTGAAGTGTGTATGTAACAGGACAGGAGGCTTATACTCTGGTTTATAGCAGCGGAAACTGGCATAACCCGGGACTGAATATAAGAAGGATTATATATGACTGGCATTCATATAAGGCCAGATCCTACTGAATCAATGGGAGTTGGGATTAATTACAGTAGGAGGAGGATTCGGCCCATATATTTATAGATCTAGCTTCCTTCATACTGGAAATCTGACAGATTTACCTTAATTCATAGTACACTTTGTAAAACTCATTTACATGCACTAGAAAAAATAAAGATAATAATCTTGGGGGAAAATATATAATTCAAATACTGCAATTAGTTGTGTATTGCAAGGACACAGCTTTGGTGTCCTATGCGTGCCAATTCATGGTTCAGTTGCTTCTAAATTCCACCTCTGGAGTTGGAGCAGAATATAACAAGATAGTTTAGATTCAAATCTGCGGGGTTAGTGTCAACCTTAACTGTTCTTCATATATTTCATGTTCATGTCTTGCTCTAATGCCACGGTTATTGGAATGATTGCATTAACAAGACAAATAGACTCTGCCTCAGCCATAATAAAAAAATGGCAAGAAACTAGCATAAATTCTGGGAAGTTAAAATTAATTGTTTTAAAAAAACCTGAGTATATTACTGCAATAGGGTCACACTCACCGCTCACGAGCACCCCCTGGCCAAGTGTGGATGCTTGCATTCTCTCTCTCTCTGTTTGTGGTGGGTCTTCGGTGACTCAGCCCTCCGGCCGAGTCAAACACAGTTTGTCTGTGTGATAGAAATAAAACAAACCCCCTCTGGGATATAAGTCCAACAGGGGGCCTATTTCAGTGCCCCCTTTAAGGTCCTTTGATCTGCAGCCCTATCCTGGGACTCTCCCTTCAATCAGTCCAACAGGGCCTATCACAGTACCCTGGCCAAACTGTCTCTCAGACCCTTCTGGGCTCCCTTGAATTATACCTGCTCTTTAAACAGTCCTGGTTCTTGTGTGGGGCCATGTCCCCCAAGGCTCCCTCCCTGGAGACTCTTCACCTCTTTGGGCCTTTCTGGCCAAGCTCTTCAGCTGGGCCACTAAGAAAGTTCTGTTCCCCTTCTGGGATGTATCAAAGTCCAGGCCACTGTCCCAGTGGCTGGTGAGGGGAACCCAGGCCCACCATCTACTCCAGGTCCCATCCCAGGGACCCTATAGATAATAGGTGTCAGACATGTCCCTTTAAATAAACTGTTTTGCTGCTACAATTCCCTGGGCCACTTCCCCATGGCTCAGCACATTCTTCACCCTTACCTCAGGGCCTTGTCTTGCTGGAGTCCCAGTAGCCAGCCCAGAACACCATCCACTCTTCTTCAGGTCTAGCAAGGAACTGAAATCACTCTGGCCCTGCAGCTCTTCTTATACTAGCCTGTTGGGCCCTGATTGGCTGCTTCCTACACAGCTGCTCTAGGCAGCTTGGAGGACCTCTCTACTGCCCCTTTCTGGGGCAGAATGTGGCAGGACCACAAGGTTTGCAGCAGGGGGCCTCACCCCCTCACAATTACCCACCACAGTTCTTCTGTGTAATGCCTGGTTAGAGGGCAGAGAGCAAGCTGAATCTCAGACTTCCTCAGTTCTAATCTCAGCTCTCTCACTCTGGCTATGTGACCTTTGGAGCAAATTATTTAACTTGTCTGGGCTAGATTTTTAAAGGTAGTTAGGCACCTAAAGAAGCAGATAGGTGCCTTGTGGAATTCTGAAAAGTTCCTAACTGCTTAGCTCCCATTGAAACCCATTTCGAAACTCCCACTATGTGCCTATCAGAATCTTTAAGCACTTGCATACCTTTGACAATCTGTTCCTCTGATTCCCAACCAGTAGAATGGCTCTAATAATATTACCTAACTCTAAGGGCTGATCTCCACTACGGGGACATCGACTGCTGAAATGGATGCAGTAGGGATCAATTTAGTGGGTCTAGTAGAGACCTGCTAAATCAACGGCAGAGCGCTCTCCGGTTGATCCTGGTACTCCAGCTCTCCAAGAAGAGTAAGGGAAGTCGACCGGAGAGCGTCTCCCATTGACTCTGCTCCATAAAGACACTGGGATAAGTCAACCTAAGCTATGTCAACTCCAGCTATGTTATTCATGTAGCTGGAGTAGCGTAACCTATGTCGACTTACCCCTGTAGTGAAGACAAGCCCTCAGTGGTGTTGTGAGGCTTAATCAATTAAGGTGGGTGAAATGCTTTGTGAACCTTGATCCAATGCCTACTATAGTCAAAGAAAAGATATGCATTGACTTCATTAGGCATTGTATCAGACACCTAATGAATGTAAAATGTAAAATGTTACCATTTTTAGATTATTTGGTTTTCTTCACAATTTTTCTTTTTTCCTTTATATTATTGCTAAGGACAGAGCTGGTCAAAATGCAGAATTTCTGTTTTGTGGGAAAATGTCAACAATTTAAATTTTATTTTTGTCGAACTGAATTTTTTCCATAAATTTTCCATAAATTAAAAAAAAAATAAATTGAAAAGTTTGCTTTAGAAAAGTTTCAAAACCTTTTCAAAATGAAATTTTCATTTGAAATGTATTTTGCTTTGTCATTTTTTATGACTTTTATGTTTATATTATTTCATGACATGTCAGTTTTAGTGCCTAATGTGACGTCATATCATGTTAAATAATGTCATAACGTGACACGTCGTAATATCATATGATGTAATAGTGATAATAGTTTATTCTATTATTTATTTTAAATGTATTTGATTTTTCAAATCATTAAGGGCAGCTGCTACCTAGTACTGATTGAAACAGTTCATCTTATTTTCTCCATCTGAGAACAACTGGCCTGCTTTACCGCGGGTGCCGGTTCTGCTGTAGACTCATGTGTGCAAGGTTAAGAACTAGAATGAGACCACTAAGTTATTGAGGACATCCAAAGAGCCATCCGTCATGTGGCAAGGAGTTTTAGTTTCTATTGCCCTGGGATGAATTTGATGCCATGATTTAGGTGGGACGAGGCTCCATATCTATTACCAGTCTCCTATGGCATTCAACTCCCAGCAGCGTGAATTTAATTTTGTCCTAATTTTATTTCTCTCTGTTTGCCCATTACAGAAATACAAAGCAAACACTGTGTCTCCTACAAGCCAATTGAAGAACTGACTGATTTATTCTGTCAACAGATTAGCAGAAAAAGGAAATGAGGAAAGTAATTTATTCAGTAGGGATAGGGACATAAGCTGATTTGACTCCAGTAAAAGCTCAGAATGCAATTTTGAAATTCATAAAGAAACAACCTTGGTGCAAACTTGCAATATCTTTGCCGTGGGACTTCAGTAAGAAGTAATGCCAACACCAGGGCTCAGTTCAATGACTGATTCCATCACTGTAAAGGTGGTGTTTGGATCTGTCTTTGGCTTAGGTTTAAGTTAAGTGTTGAATTCAAGGCCTAACCAAGGATTAGTCTGAAGGTTTGATGGTGCTAAAATCTCATGATATTTTCATATGAGACATCAACTCAAAATGGCATACATTTTGCAGGAACAGCTGTTGACAAGAGAGTTCTGCCATCTTTGGCCACATCTAAATGGTACGCAGACCATTTAATCGTTAACTAAAACAATAGAGGTTTGTGGTTTGGATGCAGGAATTCAATGCTGGATGATAAAAATGGACACATTCAAATGAGAAATAAGACATCTATTTTTAACAGTGAAGGTGGTTAACCATTGGAACAAACTACCAAGGAAGTGATGGATTCTCCATTTCTTGGAGTCTTAATATCAAGACTAGATGCCTTTTTAGAAGATATATTTTGGCTAAAGCATAAGTTGGGCTCAAAACAGGAGTAACTGGATGAAATTCTATGGCTTATGTTATACAAGAGGTCAGACTAAATGATTCAATGATCTCTTATGTCCTGCAATCTATGACCCATGAGGTCCAGACACTGGACTGGAAGGCAGGTGTTGTATCATTTGTTCTTTACACAACAAAAACAACATGAAGACACCCAAGAGTACAGCTGGATTCCAAATGCCCATGTTAACTGAATATACACAAAGAAGCAAGGCCTAGCTATATACAGACTGCTGCTCTGGCTGCTTTCTGGCAGCTTCTAAAACAAAAAACGCTGAGTTCTTGGGGAGTCCTCACAAATTAATGAAAGGGATACTACCCTATTCCTACTCAGTACGGCATGAAACCTGGATTCTATTTCAAACTTTACCACTGATATGCTGTGTGATTTTGGGCAAGTCACTTCATCTATTTGTGTCTCCGTTTCCCCATCTGTGCAACTGGGGAAATAATATTTTGCTTCCTTTGCAGAGCACTTTGAAAATGGGATATTAAAATCAAAGAGCTTATTAATTATTATCTGAACTTCAAGATCTGAGGTGCTCATAGCTGATTGACACAAAATAAAAATCATATGATGTAGGCAGCATTGAAAGAAGGACTTTTAGAAAACCTGACTTATATGGGGAAAAATTCAGCATTTTTAAAACAGGAGTTTTCTTTGGTTTTTCGTACCAGTGCAGTGAGGGACAAGTGTATCCATGGGGCAGCTTGCAAACACATGCAATGTACTGACAGAATAGTGAGCATGGCTCTTCACATAATAGTCTCGTCTCACCACAGCAGAATATTCTCTCTGTGCGTGGATCTCTTCATAGATACCTTTGGGCTCAGTGAAGCAGAGCGACTCAGCTGTGATGGGCTTTTAAAGCCTCCTGGCTCTTGGTGAAAACCTCTGCTAGCTTGCCTCAGGAGCCATTCTACGATCCATCTCCCTCCTTGCTACTTCTCTTGGGGAGACAACAGCCTACAGCAGCCAGCACATGGTGATCTCTATTCACACGGTGGAAAGAAGAAAAGGAATGGTCAGCAGAGCCAAGGCGGCACTCACAAGCTGAAATTCAAAGCAACCTCCCAGGAGTGAGGTAGTATATTCTCTATTTCAGTACAAGGGGGCGGGGGAAGGCTGATCGAAAGCCCACTAAAGTCAAATGGGAGTCTTTCCATTGACTTCAATGCGCTTTGGATCATGTCCTCACTGGTTCTGTTCTAATTCAGTTCTAATTCAGTTCTGGAATCTTTTTGTCAACAGAGAAGGTGTACGTGCAGTAATCAATAGGAATTGTTTGGTGGGGGCAGAAAGCAAAAGCCAGCTTTGTTTCCTGGTTTGAATAATTCCTTGAAATTAAATTAATTCATTAAACTGAAAAACCAGCCAGTATTGAATGGATCGCAGTAGAGAACCACACACCAACAAAGAACATGGCTATCTTTACAAATAAAGGGTTTTATTTTTCTCCTTGTCGAAACAAAGCCTCATAGCAGCTCTGGTAAACATCTATAGTGCTTCCTTCAACAGAAGAGGGTGGTTTTATTGGGTTACTAATCTACTAGTCAGCAAGAACCTACTGCAGTGTCAAGCTGTTCAAAGTCTTGAGTTAGGGTCTGATTCTGCTTCCACTGAAATGAATGGCATAACTCCAGTTGTCTTCAGTGGGCATAGATCAAGCTTCTTGAGATAGGAATGGGGAGAACCCTTAATACTTTCTAACTACAGCAAAATAGGAGTTTCATTTTCTCTTTCCTATGAACTTCTTGGTATCTTTAAAGTTCTGCTGAATAACATGATGTATCCCAAAGTGGTAGGGTAGCATGTTGCATGGGCTGTCATTTAGAGAGACAGAGTTCTTTTTATCCTCCTGAGGATTACTGCATTGAGTGAGGGACCCAGAGATGGGTGAATTTACAGATCATCATTCAATTCAATCAATCAATAAAAGTCAAACAGGTGAATAAAAATGCCAAGCGGGCCTAGGAAAATATTTTTTATTGATTCCAAGTTGTTTCCAGAATATATGCCTTGAAGTCCTTACTCAGGCAAAACTCCCATTCATACCAATGAATTTCCTTGTATCCAATGATTTGCAAGAGCTTTACAATTATTTAACCCACATAAACATTTCACAGACAGGGAAACTGAAGCAGAGAGGGTAAGTGGCTTGCCTAAAGTCACCTAATGAATCAGTGGCAGAGCTTGGAACAGAACAGATAGTTAAAGCTTAATCTCAGGTGGTACATCTCTGGACAGTGTGAAGTAACATGATTGTTCTATCGCTGGAAGGAAAGGACACAACTCCAGTTAACTTGTAATTAAGGTTTTTCTCAAAAAAACAAACAAACACATTTTGCTTTGTTTTGTAGCACTGCCAAAAAAAGGAGAAGCTTATTAATCACTTTAAGAATTCCATTTAATCAGCCTAGATGTTGGACTCATTTCTTCAGTGGCAATGACTTACTTAATCAATACTTGATTAAACCAAGGAGCTTTGAAAGGATAGTACTGAGATGTGCAAGGGTCTATTGCTAATAAAGTCTCTTTGACTTAATGCTTATTGTAACATAACAGCAAATAGGCTCTCCCATGGGGTGGTCTTTACATGCATAAAGTGAAAGAGCCTGGGGAGAAATTCTAAGTGTCTACATTCAAATTCAGCCAGTCTATTCTTCTGAGAATATGTATATGTATATAGCTGGTGTAAATTGCCATCGCTCCACGGAAGTAGATGGCACAATGCTGTTTTACATCATCTGTTTGAAGCAAACAAAAAACCATGACACAACTAGAAAAAATCAAAAGAGCAAAGGAACAAGAAGCTAGATCCATGTAGAGAAGGTGGCTTCTGCTTTCTAGGGGGCGATGTACCTTAATCAAAGACATACTAGAGTTTGTGCAGTCTATTTTGCCAGGTGGTAATTGGAGAAAAGGGATTAGCCCCCTTCCAGCTAGCTATTTGGAAAACATGAGCTGATCAAAGTCATTTGGACCCCAATGTTATATTTGTAACATCTCAGGTGTGACACAGGCTGGTTAATACGGAAATTAATGTAATTACAATATCAGAGCAGGCTCAGGTTCACGATCTAATACCACAACTAGCAACCCTGGCCAAAGGCTTTGCATTATCATGGTAGCTGCCATGATAATGTGAAGGGAGGAATTATTCCTAGCCACATAACCTGCTGCAGCATCACAGATGGAAGGAATAATGTGCATGCCAGAATGTCTAAGGGGGCGAGGGATAGCTCAGTGGTTTGAGCATTGGCCTGCTAAACCTAGGGTTGTGAGCTCAATCCTTGAGGGGGCCATTTAGGGATCTGGGGCAAAAATTGGGGATTGGTCCTGCTTTGAGCAGGGGGTTGAACTAAATGACCTCCTGAGATCCCTTCCAACCCTGATATTCTCTCCCCAAGACTCCTAATTCCAGTGCCATTTTTAAAAGCACCATTCTTTAAAAGTGTGACTCAAAACCCATTGAAGTCAGTGAGAGACTTTCCACTGGATCAGCTCCTGACTGCACTGAGGAACCATACCGAACTAACTGGAAAAATACTTGGGTTGCTGGCAATTTGCAGGGCTGCTAATAACGCTATGCAACAGATGAAGGAACTGGAGAGGGGCAGGTAGGAGATAAAGCTGCCTGACATTTTGGTTCACAGAGAGTTCTGAAAAGTTACATGCAAATTGGATGGGGGTCAAATTAAACATTTTGTTTTGATTTTGAGCTTTCCATCTATTTTTAAATTATTTTTTCCATAAAACTGAAGGGAATTTCAAAAAATGGAAAACCAGTGACCACGACTGTGCATGGCTTTGCTGTAGGACTGCCATGAAGTAAAGATTTTAGAAGGGCCTGAGGTCCAGCGTGATCAAGCAGTGGGCTGGTTACACTGATATGCATATGCAGGGTGATGACTGGTTTCCTTTTCTTTCTCTCCCCTTCTCTTATCTCATTATAGAATTTTCCATTCTTTCTCTCTCCTTCCTCACCCCTCTCATTTAAAACTCTTCTGCCTTTTATTGCCCTTCCTGTCTCTCCGTCTGCCCCTTCTCCATCACGTGTTCCTCTGCTCTGAGATGTATCTGGGTGCTGTGGAAATTCCATCCCCTCTGGTGAGGGCTCGTTTTAACGTTCGTCATTCGGTTGAATTGTTTTGCCTTGTTCTCTGCAATCCATCCCCCCTAGTCTGGAAAATGCAGGTGTTGGTGGGAACTTGAGTGGAGAATCGCTCACTTGTCAGAGTGCCTACAACAGCATCTCATGAGGATGATTTCTTTTGAGCAAATGGAGCCCTCGTTGCCTTGCAAAAGCTGAGAAATAGATGATTCACCCCTGGGCAGAAGGAGACTAGCTCAGTGCAGCTGCTAAAACAAGCATTCATTTTCCTCCGCTCTGGGAAGGCTGCACTAGTCTGTATAGAAAGCTTCCTTGCCAGGATGCCTTCGACGGTGTTGAGGTCGCCCCCGATCACTGTTGGAGTTGGACACAGATTCCTCTGATTTATTGATCTAATCGGGCTGCGGTAGCCTACATGTTGGCAAAACATCCTTTAACAGGGCCTACATAATCAGCTGCAGCTCCACTCAATGAAGCTCAAATGATACATTTATCCCTGCATGCCTTTATGTGAGCTAAGGTTGGTCTGAGCTGGCCTCCTCATCACTACTCCATGACTGGAGATGAATGAATAAATAGATGCTTTGCACTTCTGTAGCACAACCGATCCAATAAGCCCACAGCATGTTATACACATGGATGAATTAAACCGCCTAATTCCTTTATGGGGTAGGAAAGTACTATCATCCCCATATTGCCAGCAAAGAAACTGAGGCATGTGGGAGAAGTGAAGAGTTAAATGAGTCATTTGAGGTTACACGGGAAGTTTGAGACAAAGCTGGTAACATAACCTAGATCTTTTTACTCCTAGGCCACGGTGCTTCTTCCACTAGGCTAGGCACTGGTGAAATATTTAAGATAAAATAAGAGTCTTGTGAGCTACTTACTTCTAGCATAGAGAGGTTTGCAATGTTTGGATAACTTTTCTTTTTCACTGCCTCATGTCTTTGCGTATTCAGATCCTGGAAACAAAAGAGTTGAAGTTCCCTTCAAAAGCCTGTTTATGTGATATTTTCATCTGGGACCAGGGAGGAAGCACTTTGATCTAGTCCCCTGCGATTTCCAGTCATGAGAGATTTAGCTAAGTGTCCAAACTCTTGGGTTATGTGCCCTAGGCAAACCTGAACTATGGACTTTGTCTGAGGCTCTCCTATGGAGGTAGGGAGAAGCAGCCTGGAATGTTTATTATTATAAACAAAAGCAGAAAGACCGCACCCCCAGTTTCTTCTTTTGCCATCCATAGACCGGTAAAAAAAGGAAATTCTATGATTAATCCAGACAGATTTTGCTGCTCATGCACAATGCCGAGCAAGCAGTGAATTATCTGAATATTCAGCATTCTCAGTTCACACCACAGGTCCGAGACAAGATTTGTATGATTAGTGTTATTTCTTTCCCCTTCCTCCCCCAAGTTCTGAATATTTTTGCCTGTAGTTACAGCCTCCACATATTACTCTTGAACTTCAAAGTAGCTTATTGGCATATTCACATGATACACGGGCTAGAGATTGTGCTAAGAGCCTCCTATTTCTCTCCACAGGCATACTGCCCCAGGTGTCTGTGACTTCATATTACAATTATTATTGGAGTTGGGCCCAGAGTGGAACAGTGAGACCTAAACCCCCTCAAACTTCACCAAACTTGGGATTTGGACCCAAACTTTGTGACATGGGCCCATGTTCGTTAGGTGGATCCAAACTGGAACAAGGAATCCAAAACACCTTGTACTTAGAAGAAATTTGGACCCAGGTCTGCACTTAATGGCTTGGAACCATCTCTAATTATTACTAGGGAAAGGCTGGAATATTCCCTCTGTTTTCTAAGTGCTATCTTTTTCAAGCCTTAATACCACTAGCTCATATAAGGTGTTTACCATCTAACAATAATCCCCAGCGACAGGCCATATACCACTCTAGAACAATGCACAAAATTCCCTTTGACATATATGTTAGTTCAATGCATGCATCCAGGCATACCAGTATCAAAACCACCTCCTCACACCCTCTGCCAAACCCTCGGGGGCAGAATCTGACTGCTTGATTGATTCCTTCAAAGTTCTCAATAATGCTGGTTGAAAACTTATTGCTGAACATTATTTTCAACAAAAGATGGTTTTGTGACAAAATTTCTGTTTTCATCAAAAACCCCAGAATTTAAAAGTCATGGTTTTCAAAAATCAAACAATGATATATTTTTTTCCAGTTTTCAGTAGCTGAAACCTTTTTTCATGAAAACCCAGAAAATGCAAGGACATTTTTTGACAAAAAATAAGTATTTTTAGTTTTGAATATTTTCACAGGGAAGTTTCCCAACCAGCTATAGTTTTGAAGTAATTTTTAAGCTGATTTACTCTGGTCACTTATTTTTAATCCTTCTCCACCACTAACTTATGTTTGTGTTTATTATTACTCCAATCCAATCTATATATATGGAATAATCTAAACAAATTCAATGTCCTAGGAATATTGGAGTAAGCATATTGGACGAGACAGTTTGCCCATCCAGGTTGATATCCTACCCACAGGAAACTTCTTGCTTTAGAGGAAGGTGAAATTCTGCTTAACACATACCTCTCTGATTATGCACCTACAAGGAAAACCCATTCCTTCCTGACCCCTGCAGCCAATTAGTTTATGCCCTGAAATACCCAAATGCCTGGGTAATAGATGTATCTATTTATTACCTCTATAGTTTTGCAAGTCAGTATAAAACTGCTTCTTGTTTAACAAATTGCGGCATTTTGTGTATGAGGCCATATGCAGTACATATCTTTCACAGGAAGAGCCTGAAGTATTCCCACCGCACACTATAAACCAACGATCTATGCTTTTGGCAGTGTGAACTAACAGAATGATGGGGCATGCAGCCTGGGAAGTTAAGCTCTTGGAAAACCTACTCAATAAAGAAAGGATTAATTTATTGACAGAGAATGAAGAATAGTAACATGTAGGATTGGCTGGCTGAGGAGGTGGACTTTTTTCCCCCGGGTCATCAGTTCAAAGACAGTCCAGGTCAGTATGAACTGACTGTCATTGCATTCTGAAAGTTATTTATCTGTCTCTGTTTCCTAGTGGAATCCAGACCAGTATCTGTATCAACATTGGCACCTGTATTGGCAGTCTCGACCAAGAAGACTGACTGGGTCATGGAGAGCAACTTACCTTCTTATTCCCTGAAGACTGTCCCTACTTAACTGAGACGAAGGACAGGGATGTGAGGAGGCTTGCACTGTGACTGAGCGTCCCCAAACCAGATCTATGCCTCACCAAAGAGAAATTCAGAGGTACATTTGCAAAGATACAAATGGCAAAGGTAGAAGTGACTCTCACAAGGAGTTGTGTACCTTTAATATTGACCCCTTACTCCAGCACCTTACACCAGTACTAAATTCTCTTTACAAAATTTAAAAGAACAAGTGTTTTGTTGCCTTCATTACCTCATGGACACCATAAATGGGAGCAAATATTACTAGGTGAGCCCCAAGAAAATCAGCAATCCCTCGGAATTTCATTTTCCTGATAAGCCTTTGGCCAATTACCAAAAACTGGTTTGTTATGGTGATTATTTGTATTATAGTAACACAACCGGAGAACAGGACCCCAATTTGCCAGCTGCTGTATGACTACATAGTAAGACCATCTCTTCCCTGAAAAGCTCAATAGATAAGGAAGACAAAGGGTAGGAGAAAGGAAGTATTACTATCCCAATTTGAGTGCTGGGAACTGAAGCACTGACAAATGAAGTGATTTGCTGATGGTCACATAGGAATTAGGTTGTAGAACTGGCAAATGAACTTAAGAGTTCCTGGTCCTATTCCAGTGCCTTACTACCAGCCCACCCTTCTGAAGAATGACTATATGTCACTGAACAATTGGTTGAGTGGTTAGAGCTATCCACTTTTCTTAGCCAGACTGGAAAATACCAACACTCTCGAGGCTCAACTCATTAGCATTCATATTAAAACCCATCCTTCAATTTCACTGAAATAAGAGGTAGATATGGGTAAAGCCTTCTGAAGAACTGGCAGATACAAGACAGACTAACTCACATGGAAACATTAGTAATATAAATAACAAAAAGATGCATCAACAGTATTCTTGACTGCAGTGTTTTATTGAAAATTGAACTGTTTGTGCATTGTAACTTTCTTTAGTTACTTTGCTTCATCATAAACTTTGATTGGATGTTTTTAGTATTTATTGTACAGGGCTCTTCCTAGTATTTCATATAATACAATGCAAGCTGTCTGAGTAACATAATGAAGCTCATAATACAATGAAATGTCAAGGAAACTTATTTAATAACAAAAGGAGAAAAACAAAACACAACTGTATTTCACTGTCAGAGAGTTTCCTGGGAACCAGCAAAGCAGGAGAAATAATGATCTGTTGGTTGATGTTTGTGAAAAGTTCTGGTCTTAAAGATATTTCTTACGCATCCACACCAGGGATATTGCACACTATATTTCTTTGGTAGCCAGGCAATGATATTTCATTAATAAAAACTGAATTATAGAAGTGATCAATTTAATGCAGGCCTGAAGTTGCTCAAGTCCAGAACATCAAGTTCCATGTACAAACAGAAACAAGGGCAGCAGTGCTAGACATTAGAAGTAAGTTTGGTTTCATATTGTTTAAATTGGAAACATGGCTGGTAATAACTAAGTTAGGTCGTGGAGAAATTTTGCTCTTTTGAAAAACGTTAGGCATCATGAAGCCCACCAAATTACTGCACTTTTATTTTTAATGGCTATTGCACAAGAAATGGCAAAAACAGAAACGTACAGGAGCACCCAAAAGGTCCTAATGAAAGATGGCCCCTGCACCAAGGAGCTCATGAGCTAAAGATAGACATGCAGTCAGAGGTTAGAGCAGGTGTTCTCAAACTATGGGTCGGGACCCCAAATTAGGTTGTGACCCTGTTTTAATGGGGTGCCAGGAATGGCATTAGACTTGCTGGGACCCAGAGCCGAAGCCCACCCCCACTGCTTGGGGCCAAAGCCTGAGGGCTTCAGCCCTGGGTGGCAGGGCTCAGGTTACGGGCTCCCCACTTGGGGCTGAAGCCATTGATCTTTGGCTTTGGTACCCCCGCGGGGGCAGTGGAGCCCGGGTGGGTGGGCTCAGGCATCAGTCGTCATTCCTGGGTCATGTCGTAATTTTTGTTGTCAGAAGCGGGTCATGGTCCAATGAGATGCCAGGCTAACTATAGTGGGTTGTTAAATCAGGATGGGCCTCTCTTCAAACACAAAATCACAAGACTAGAGAAGACTGCCTGGAACTCCTCAGGGACATAAATGAGCTAGGTGAAAGGCAAGCACAATGGCAGATGAAACTCACTGTGGTCATGCACATTGGAGGGAATAATATAAACTATCCATACTCATCACTGGGTCCTAAACGAACTGCAGTTATTCAGGGAAAAGACCTGGGCATCATTGTGGACTGCTCTTTGACAACCTCTGCTCCATGTGCACTGGTATAAAAATTAAAAAGCAAATAAAATTTCAATAGGCTTGCATGTAACAGGGCAACATGCTGCCCCTGCTCTCTGGTACTGCTCAGACTCCACGGATTGGATATCCAGACTGTACTGTTTATTTTAGAGCCCTCCACCAACACCTTCACAGTTCTGTGCAGCAATACTATGTACAATTGTCCCTTGTAAACTCAGCCCTTTTCCCAGGGCCCAAGAGGAGAAGAGAGCTCCCTTTCTGGAGATCTATTTGACTCTGAATTCAGCTAGCCCAGCCCTTCTCTCTCTTGCCCTTCTTTCCTGTGCCTTTTTATTTAAATCAGTCCTCAGCTGCTGGGCTAATTAATCCTTTAGCTCACCCTGCATGCTATCCTGATTAACTAATTACATTTCAACCCTCAGTCAGACCTCTCTGGGGGAGCTAATTAGTGCCAGAGTGATCAGAGTGCAGCGCTCATTTGTTAACTCCCTGCACTCTGTCACAATGCATAAAAAATAAGGGTGCAATTAGTCTTTAAAGTTAAAACAACTAAGCATGCAAGGTCGTGGCCCTTTAAGCCTTAAAATTCTTCCTCTGCTGCAGAAAATAAGTGACATTTTCTTTACAGGGACTCAGTGTTTTTCAATGGCAATTGTGCAGTGCAGGAAATCCTCTTTGAGAAACAAATGGAATTTTACAGCCCCAGGACTGCATGAAATGACCAAACCAGAGCACAGCCTTAATTATACATTTTGGCAGCTCTCTGGCTGTATTCCTTTTAATGTAATTTTAAAGCAAAATCCTTCAAGCACTTTCTGGATAGACTGTAGACGATAGATCAGAATGGCCCCTTAGCAGCTTTAATTCTAAGAACTTTTACATTTTCTATTCAGATTGTGATTTAGGGCCTTTTGTGCACGTGTTTCTGATTAACCTCTGTTTCGGAAAGGTAAGTGGCTAAATGAATAATTCCAATTAAACAGGATAAAAATCTGTTTATCAACCTGAAACTGCCTCTTCTCTGGGTAGTGTCTTTGGGCAGTACAGAGCTGATCTCTGCAGGAGGCACGCCACGATTAAAATAATAGAGAGACAAATGATTTCTTCTTATACACTGTTGATCACAGGGGAGATCAGCATGGTTATAACATGAAGCATCCTCTATAGCCAAGGTCAGGTGCTGAAGCTAAACAAAAGGACAATGCACAGGCTCCAGCTGGTATAGAATGTGGCTGTCTGCTTTCATAGATCAAAATTTGGCCTTTAATGTCACGTGACCCATCTATTGCCAAGGCCTTAAACTGGGACCCAGTGGAGAGACTTGAGCATGGGACTGGTGTACTCCCTGTTTAAGGCCTTGGCAGTGAATGGGTCAAAGCAACATTAAAGGCCAAATTTTGATCTGTGAACCATTGTGACAACTGCACAATGCAGATCACAAAGCCAAGGACAAAGCACGTGACAGCTGAGGACAAAGTATTCTTTGCTGAGGGGTCCGGCTATGGAACAATCTTCCAGAGATCAGGAGAATCCAGAGTTTGACCATCTTTAGGAAATGCTGCAAAACCTTCGTCTTTTCAAAAGCCTTTGCACCATAAGAATGACATTTATTACACTGACCCCTCCACTCTACCTACTAAATCCCAACCAGCCAACCAATAAAAAAAAAGAAAAGAAAATTAATTACATCTAAAATATTAAAATAAAAAACCCAAGTAGAGATTTTGCCCCTAAAAGGGGGAAATACCGGCGACTCCATGAACTCCACTAGGAGCTTTGCTATTGCTATTGATTTGATATAGAAGGTGCTCTGGTACTACGGTGTTGGGCAGCAGTATAAAATGCAAACGCACTGAAGATAGATAGGTGTTATTGAAAATGGAATCTCTTATTATGTTAAAACATAGAAGCCTAATTAAGTTCCCAAGTTATTTAAAATCACCTAACTGTAAGAATACAAGAAATCTCACTATAGTAAGTGGGGTTCTCTTAAGGCCATTTATGCATCTCTGGACCCTATTCAGGCTGGACAGTTTTAATACCTGAGGTTGAGGTGGATTGGGTAATAGGTGACAGGCCCATTGACGGGAGGGAAGGAGGGGCAAAGAGGGCAATTTCCCAGGGACCCAGGTGATTTAAAATCGCCCGGGCAGGCCACAGGGCTCCTAGGTGCATGCGACCACTCCGGGCCCCACACTTTGGGGAGCCCCATGGGCCAGTGCAATTGGCCAGTGTGATCAGTCCTAGAAGTGACGGATTTGTCTCGTCTGCCCTGGGCCCTGCACTCCCCCTAGAGATGGCCCTGGCCCTGGCCCTGGGGCCCGGAATTACTGTTGGTGGGCCTGACTGCTGAGGTGGAGAAAGCTGCAAACCCTGCCACAAGGGGCAATCTCTACCAAGATCTGAGCCCTCTTTCACACTCCTGTTAGGACTCGACATTAAGCTGACAGGCACCCTTCAGTGAGGAAAGCCTCTGGACGGCAAGTCCTACTGCCACCACCTCATGGTGAGAGTCGGTTACTGGCAAGGATCGCCAGGCGGACTGCGGAGGGTGAACCCCCTGCTTTATTGGGGGGTGGGCATACCCCCAAAAATCTGCTCCCCAGGTAAGGGCAGTCTCCCCCTGGTGTTAGGCATAGCCTCCCCCTGTGAAGGGTTACATCTTTTTAGTTATGGAGAAAAGGAATTTTAATATTTATTCTGAAGTGGTGCTGGATAGCCCCTGTTGCTGGTTTTGTGGCCCTGGCTGGCAGTGTTAAATATGTTAGGGAACTAATTTGGGTTGCTGGACCAATGCATAAAACATTTTTGCATGAGTGGTTACCTCACGAGACTGAGATATGTGATCTCCTTGTCAGAGTTGATATGAGAGTGGAGAATTTTGGCTGGTTAGGTGAGGACCAGGTTGATAATGATTTGTCAACTTTACCTGTGGTTTTTACTAATACCTTTTTTAATCATTTGGATGTGGACAATTTGAATTCCAGTTTTAAGTATTTAGATAATTTGGATAAGCCATATTTTGATGAGACTGGACATTTTTGCACTAATTTAACTACTGTTTTTACTAATACAGATAATTTACAAAATAGCAGCTCATGGAAGGATGGAATTTTTTATTTAGAATATCCCATTGAATGTTATAATTGTCCTATATGTCCACAGACTTTAGCAGCCTTTGGTATGTGGGCTAAACATATCAACATGGTCCATAAGAGTAAGGCCATTAGAGTTGTATGCAAAAAATATGGAACTCTTGGTTCCATAATATAGCTTACCACTACCCCAAGTGTGCGCCCAAGGAGGTGGCCAACACGGAGATGGGTTATGCCTGTTTGCTTTGTGGGTCAGCTTTCCACACTAAGTCTGGACTGAGCCAGCATATTAGACATAGGCATCGTACAGTTCGAAATGAGCAGCGGAAGAAACATAAGGTGGTAAGGAAGGTTGTTAGTGAGTCTACTTGCTCTTGAGTATGGAATGAACAAGAAGTTGAACTTCTTACCCAATTAGAGATTAAATATGTGGTTAAGAGAAATATAAATAAATGTATAGAGAGTGAATTAGGGACCAAAACTAACAAATTTCAGACAAAAGAGTCTAAGAAGAACGTTAGTAAGGATACTCTTAATAATTTAAGTAATGAAGGTGTCAGTGGTGAGTGTGTATTGGAGGTTCTGCCCCCGAGGGAACTTTAAGAGAGCATCCATCGGTAATAATGTGATTAGATTGTGTAGGCAAGGTAGACGAGGTAAAAAGGCTGAGCAGATTTTAGGTAGTCAGGGGAAAATTGAAATGTTATTGAGAGACGTTCGTACAGTTTCTGTTGGATGGATACAGGAACTGTTTAAATCATTGATAGATGTTGATTTAAGTGGTGGTGTTGAGGAACAGGAGGTGAAGAATAAAAATAGGATAAGGAATAAAGGGAATGGAGATAGGAAGAAGCAGTTGATCTCTACTCGAAGGTATGCTACTAAAAAGGCCCATTACAAATTCTATCAACAGTTGTTTATTAAAGATAAGAAAAGATTGCCATGGATAATTATGGGAGAATCAGATAAAGCCAAATGTAGCATTCCCCTGAGTGAGATGGAACAATATTATGTAGGTATTTTAGATAATATTAGACATGGCAGTATGAGAGAATGGCCCCTGGCCATTGAGACTGTGAATAATGATTTATTACTGAGTCTGATCTCTACAGAGAAAGTTAGGGAGGCCTTGCGAACTATTCGTAAAACTAGTTTCCCAGGCACCGATAGGGTAACTATTAATGATTTATGGGAAATTTTTAATTTGGACTCTCAGATTCTCTCAAAAAATTGAATATATGGTTTTAAAATATGCAAATCCTGGACTTTTAAAAAGAAAATAGAACTATTTTAATACCCAAGGTAGAGGATGAGGAAAGATTAGTTAAACTGTCCTTGTGGAGACTGCTGACTATGGATCTGTTTGTATACAAAAATTTTAGCAGAGAGATTGACTACTGGAGTTAAAATATGTAACAAACAAAAAGGATTTATTTCAGCTCCAGGGTCTGAGGAGAGTATTTCTATTTTAGATCATTTAAGTACGGACGCAAAACAGAATGGTGACGAGTTAGCTATTGTTTTTGTTGATTTGGCCAAAGCCTTTGATTTTGTTGGACATGGGCATATTATATCTGGCCTTAAGAGGTTGGGGGCTAGTGACCATTTTATAGAAGTTATTAGGGATTTATATAGTAATTGTACTACTAAGGTATGGGTTGGCTATGATAGTACGGAGTCCATTTTTATACGGCACGGGATTAAACAAGGATATCCTTTGTTTCTGATTTTATTTAAGATAGCTAGGGATCCCTCGTTAGTTAAATTAGAATCAGAGGGGTCTGAGTTTTATGTTCAGGGAAATAGCATTACGTTGTTGGCATTTGCTGATGATGAGGCTATATCAAGTGGTTCTTATCAGTGGATGAGTAAAAATTTTGAGATTTTAAATCGCCTTTGTATGAATACTAGTTTATGGGTCAATGTCAAGAAGACAAAAGGGTTTCACATATTACCTAAACATAAGACTTATGTGATTAACCCTAAGGAGAACTGGAAGTTAGGTAGTGAGAGTATCAACGATGTGCAACCAGGGCAGTTTGAGAAATATTTGGGGGCCAGAAGCGACCCCTGTATTGGGGTGTGTGATGTGTCTCTAGAGGTTAAATTGACCGAGTGGTGTGATAGTCTATGCAGGGGTCCCCTTAAGCCTGCCCCAAAATTAGTGATTTTACAGACATATATATTTACCTAGGCTATTGTGTAATTTGCTTTTAGTCGAGCCTCCCTTTTATATTTTAAGTGGATTGGACGTTTTTGTTAGGAAATTTGTTAAAAATATTTTACATCCCCCACAGTATACTACAGATGGGTTACTTTATGTTAGGGGAAGAGATGGAGGGTTAGCATTAACAAAATGTAGTGTGCAGATTCCCAATATGTTGATTAGTAAATGGAGGAGGCATATAGTCTTGAGGGATAATTGGATTGATTTATCTTTCATTTATGCTGGAGAAAATTTAGTAGATAAGATTTTGATGTATAGTGCTGCTACTCTTAACCTGACAAAATGGAGAGATGAGGAATTTTCCAGATGGTGTAGTTTGAGGTGTCAGAGGGGTGGGTATTAGGTACTTTAAGAATGATATTATCAGTAATTCATTCTTGAAGAGACCTTCTATGGCTAAATCTTCCTCCTTCATTGCTGCATTACAAATGGGGGCTAACGTTTATCTAACTAGGGAGACTTTAGCAAGAGGAAGAGAAGGAGTTAATGCTATGTGTAGATGGTGTGGAAAGGTTAGGGAGATCATTCTACATATATCTGGGCAGTGCTGTGAAACTAAAGATGCTCAGATTAAGAGACATAATAGGGTAGTCTCAGCTGCAATTGATAAAGTTAGTAAACTTGGGCGGAAGACAAATAGTGAAGGGAATTTGTGTAAGCCAGATGTTGTTTTTGTGAAGGGTGATTTTGCAGTTGTAGTAGATGTTACCATTCATTGGGAGGACAATTCTGACAGTTTGGAAAGGGCCCACAGGGAGAAGGTTGACTACTATTCCTCTGAGTTGGAAGAAGATATAAAAAAGATATCCGGGAATATAAATGTCCACTTCTTTGGTCTCGTAATTGGCACTCGTGGCAAGTGGAATGAAGGTAATAATGATCTTTTAAAGCTCCTGGGAACTGAGAGAGATAAGAATTTTAAAGAAAATCTATGCAGGCTTGTGCTATATGCCACCGCTAACATGATGGCCATGTTCAGTGACGAACAGAGATCTCGGATTCCCATTCCGTGTATCCTACTATTATTTATTTCTCTTTTATTTCTCCATATTTTAATTTCGATGGATCACTGGTTCTTAGTACCTCTGTATCCACTGGCTACTTACTCACCTGTCCTTTATTATATAGAGGTTTTAATTTATGAATAAATACTTATTAATTAGGATTAATATCCTATTTTAAATTATTTTTAATTGGATTTTTTTTACTGGCTGCATATAGTAACCAGGAAAGAGAAAGTAGTCACGACTGTACAAATGTAAGCACGTGCTTCAGTGCTTTGCTGAATCAGGGCTTAAAAGACAATAGAAAGCTCCAGGCAAGGCAATAGAGTTGATATGAGCTAAGAGGGAGTCAAAAGGTGTCTGAAAGGCCTGGTTGTGTATCAACCATGCGTCAAGCCTAAGGTCTTTACTAATTTTTAACTCCCTCAGTCCTCAAGGAAACTTTGAGTGTTTTCTGAACCAGTGGGTGTAAAATGAGTAATGACCCCAAGATTTAACTAAATTTAATATATTTAAAGATTTAATATATTCTATGTGGCTCTATAAATCTGAATTATGGAAACGTTTCTCCACCTTTTGCTTCCAGGTCTTTACCGCATTTAAAGTCATTACTGGAAAGAGGATGAGGTTTTCAGTAGATTACAAGTCACTGTGAAAGCAAATCATTGGGCCAAAAGTAACTGCATAGCAAGGTATGTCAGCATCAGTATATCTCAAGACAGCACACTTGATGGCAGAGGGCAGGAATAAATTCTCAACTGCAGTTATTTCTGATGTTTCCTCCAAACGAACTGTAATTTGAGCAATATTTTGTCATGGTCAACGTGATACGCAACATAATTGAAAGTTTCACCTGACTCTCTCTGCCATTTGTGTATAAAATGTAATATCCTGGTTGCCCCTGCCAACTAAAATCTGTAAATCAAAGAGAGAGAACAGCATCCCTGTGTATGGCAATAAAGGCATCACATGTGAATGACAGACAGTGGTGAGTGGGGAAAAAAAACCAAGTTGCTGAGATGTTACAAATGAGTCTAATGTGCCGCAAGGAGGAAATTGAAATTCCTTGGAAACCAACAGTGGCATAGAGAATAATTAAATAGCTTGGAATGCCCATCTTCAAGCCTTCACTGGCTTTCAGTGAAATGCATCATCATTTTTAGATGCTGGCATGGAGAAGGGAATGGACTCTGGAGTGATCTCATGATATTGAAAACTCATAAAAGGGTCTGTCTGATGTTTTTGATCTCCTGTTGCTTGGAACCCCATCCATTTTTGTTGGAAGTGTACGGACAGAAGTTCATTGTAGACATTGATATTGGGACTAAATTGATAAAATGTTGCAGCATTTTGTTAAACATAGGGATTGGGCAATCAAGGTTCTGATCAAATAAGGAGTGGCCCACACCCGCACTCAATAGTAACTATTTGCCCATGCTACAAATTTTTTGAGAATTCAGAATTTTTTCCCCCGAAATCAGGATGAAAAGGCAAAATCTCAAACATTTTTGCAAAATAAAAAGCCAATTTTTTTTTGTTCGGCTCAATGGAAATGTTATGTTTTGATAATTTTGAAACGTTTTGTTTAGATTTCAACTATATTTTAATGTTTTAAAAGGTATTATACTATAATGAGCTTATGTTTCAAAACAGAAATGGTTTTGAACCAGAAAACCCCAACTTTTCATTTAGAAAATGTCAAAATGGGATGTTTTGACCATTTCCCAACTTTTTTTGAGGTGACAAATTCATTGAACTGACTCTTTCCTGCAAAAAGCTGCGGTTTTGACAAATCGGTACTTTTTAACAAAAATTCCACTGAAATATTCCCAACCAGCTCTAAACATAAACATTTTTGACATTGCAAAGAAATTATTAATTTTACTCTTGCCCTGACACTTGTGTGTTCCATCTGGGACCCAGAACTGGAAATGCAATGAGAAAAGTTATCCTCAAATCCCAAGCCTGATCATGAGCAGGAAGTACCAGAAATCTTACAAGAAGCCAGTTTTTATGATATCTGCAGCTCAATTTTGCATTCCCAGTATGGATAAACATCCAAAATTGATTGGGTGCTTATCTCAGAAAAAAAACAACCTTCAAACCATTTGAGATGTGCTCCACATGAAAGCTTATCTAGACATATTCAGGTCTCTTTGCTTTTCAAATTATGTTAGAAATCTTGCAGGAATAGACTTCCTGGTGAGATTTTCAGGTCTTCCTGGTTTCGGCTGGGCTGCAAATGCCATGGAAGCTGCCTTTCTTTTGTTTTTTTGATATTTCTGTATCTGACTGAAACTAGGACACATAGAGGTGCACAGAAGTTTAAAATAACATCTTTGGGGCTCTATGTATTATATTCAAATGTTCACTTAGTTCCTGTACCAGAAAAAAGATATGCTTTAGTTTGGTCACAAGGTTTTGGGCTTGAAAATATCTTCTTGTGTAATAGGGATGAATAATTATTTCCGCTGCAGGAATCACAGATTGAAATTCAACCACCTGCATTAGGCTAGATAATCATTGTGGTCCCATCTGGCTTTAAAAATCTATGAATCTAACTGAAGAAAATTGGATAAAGATGGATACATTTAAAATAAGCAAGCACAGACCTGAATCAGAGTAAGGAATTGGCTATATCTGATAGGGAGGAAAATGCAAATTTGATTTGGAATTCAAGAGGTGTAGCCTATGCCTATCGCTAAAAGAAATTAACTCAACTTTTTCAAAGAAACCTCAAAGGAGATTCAGTTCATTTCAGATTCCAGGCAAGGCTTCAGTTCTGTTCTTATTTTATCCAAATCAGCTGACCCTTTTAATCCTATTAAAACTGACCTAGATTTTCCTGGCCATACCCACCATTCTCCATGTTAAAGAAAGATCCCCCAGATCCACACTGACTTTAATGGGCTTTGGGTCAGGCTCCTAAAGCTGGTGAGAATCGTAGAAAACTTCTGCTTGGTTTAGTTTTGTTCTTTCATGTTGTTTCCCTTTAATATAAAAGTAATGGGATAGGGTAAAATTAACCCCTGTGCAGAAGTCCTGCCCCCAAAGCCTGTTCACTACATCCCTCTTAAGCCTGGAGGGGCTTAACTGGTGAATAAGCTTCATGTGCAAACTCTATAAAGATGGGGATTTCTCCCTTTTAAATAGGTTCTAACAGCTACGATGGAGTCACAAGAGTTGTTACATGTATAATTGACATTAAATTTGTCTGACCAGTAGCTGCATTATTGTGGCCAGATTTTCGAGAGAGCTCACCACGTTGGCCATAAGCATCACAGTAGGGGCCGCTGGGTGCTGAGCGCTTTTCAAAATCTGCCCATTAATGTCTATGCTGTTGCTCTGCTTCAAACACTGAGGTACCTCAAGCGTGAAAGACACTGTGTAAGGCCAAAGTCTCCTCTTGTGCTTAGAAGCACTATATTCCTCTTCTCTTCTTTCCAGGGTTCTTTCTATAATAATTGAAAATAAAATGCACCATTGTTCTATGGGAGACGCAAAGGGGCCAATCCTGCAAGCTGATCTGTGTAGATGGATTCCTGCTGGGACTCTGCCCACATGGATCAATTTGCAGGATTGGGGCCTAAATTATTTAATTACATTGTGACTCAAATATCGCATCTGATATCTCAGCAACACCATCCCTCTTGGCAATGAAATTATTGACTCACGCATTGCCCTCAGTATTCTTGGCATAGATTTCCCTGCCCTATTTCAAGGAAAGAATTTTGTCCCCCTCTTTGCAGTGTTGATCCACCTATTCAAGTGCCTTGTTTTCAGGGCACTTAGGATTGAATTTTTAATAAGTTAAATGGAAAGTGCAACAACTTTGGGGATTTTTTTTTAAAACTGTCAGCATGTTCCCCTGACATGCGGGCCCACTGCAAACCACTTCAGGGGCTCTTAAGGGATTCCAGGCCACATGCATAGAAATGAGGTTGGTGGGTACATGTAGACTGAAAGCTAGAAGTGAAAACTGCAGAAACACCAGTGCTAGAAAGTATAAGACCCAGGAATTATAAGAAAAGGTAGAAAAAGGTAGGAAAACCACCTTTGCTTGGAGCAATCAAACAATCCATGAATGTCCATTTGTGTTGGAATATTGACTTTCACCCGTTGCTCTAAGAAAAAAAATAAAAAGCACTTGAGAGAAAAATGAAAAGACTTTTCAATTTTATCCTAACAAACATACTTTAACCTCTTGGAAAAAAACACAGCTGGGCAGCTTCGTCCCCGACAAGAAATTACCTCCATGCCTATCAAGGAAAACAACAATAATAAAAAAATCCCCCATACGACCATACTGGTTTCAAGCAAAGATTTCCCAGGGCACCCTGAAAATTTGAGTATGAAGAAGGAGCGATTAGATTCCTAATAACAGCTCTTTTGTTTGGGCCACTATAGAATCAAAGTCGTTAAGGAACACAGAGATAGAGAGAACGAGGAGGACTTGTGGCACCTTAGAGACTAACAAATTTATTTGAGCATAAGCTTTCGTGGGCTACAGCCCACTTCATCGGATGAATGCAGTGTAAAATACAGTAGGAAGATATATATATATACACACAGAGAACATGAAAAAATGGGGGTTGCCATACTCACTATAATGAGAGTGCTCAATTAAGGTGAGCTATTATTAGCAGGAGAAAAAAACCTTTTGTAGTGATAGTCAGGATTATTATATTATAGAGAGAGAGTTGTACATGCAAATAGGATGGGGAGACAGGCAAGGAGGTGGAGGGAGAGAGAGACACGGGAGTGGCAAGAGTGCACACTAGCAACCAGCCCAGAACCGCAACAGAAACGACTGTATCAAATGCAAACAAGATTTCCATGACTTCTGGGAATTGCTGACTTAGGAATGCTCAAGGCGGCCAGTTATCATCGTGCATCCTTGTCCATTAGTCCTATATAGTTCTTGGAAACCCTGTTTAGGAGCCAACCTCTTATCTTCTTTCCCTCCTAGCCATTCCAAACCAGAGCAGTTAAGCTTGGCATGGCTGGGATCCACAAAGGCTCCACACAAGGTTCAGAGAGGTAGCAGAGTCTCTGCTAGAATAGTGAGGCTCCATTAGCTCCATCTGAAGCTATACATCTGTTCTACGGGGGGCAAAAGGGTGTCCTGGTGAAGGTGCTGCACTATGACTTCACAGCTGTGGGTTCAATGCCCTAGTTCTGGCAAAAACAAAAAAACCCACCCATCCTGTGTGACCTAGGCAAGGCATTTAATCATTCGGTGCCTTATTCTCCCTGTCTGTAAACTGGGGGAAGTAATCTTTATTCTGTGTGCCTTGACTATTTCGATTGTAAGCTCTTCTGGGCAGGGACTGTCACTTATTCTGTATTGCTGAGCACACCCTTTCCAAAATCATGAGCTTCTGGTTCAAGCCTTTAAGGGGCATTATTTCTAGCTTTGCTCTGCCACCATGAGGAGCAGAAATTCCTTTTTCATGTATTACTGAAAGCTGAAATTCATACCCAATCACATGACTTCAGGAGCTGGGGCTTAAGAAAAACACTAAATATTGCATGGCTGGGGTTAAAATCACAAGAGCTGGTTTACTATGGGTCTGTACAGCGCCCAGAACAATGGGGCCCAAACTTGGAGTGGTGCCTTTAGGTGCTACTGTAATACAAATAACAACTATATAGCCAAAGCAGCCACACAGATATGGAATTTTTGGTCCCAGAGCCCTGATTCTCCCTGGCCCTCCCCTGAAACTGTGCTGTGTGGGAACATGGGAGGGAGCATGTGGCTCTGAGCTTCATGCTCAAAGGTGGTGTGGCCCAGAAATCCTTCCGCATCCACTTGGAGTAGAACGGCACCAGCTCTGCGGAATTTGGTACCCTCTGAGGCCAAGGAGGGAGAGGCTAGGTTCTGTCTTATGACTTTATACCTAAGACCCTCTGTGCAGCAAGTCTCCCTAGACTGATTCCCCGGGAAGGAAATGAAGCCCAGCACAATGGAGCTGAGAGGTTCACAATACGCCCGATTAAAGGAGGCCAGAACAAATCAATCTGAGGCAGACATGCCAAACTCATGGGGGAAAAAATGCTGAAATTGGGCTTGTTTTTGGCTTAATAGGCTTGTGAGTTGCTTGTTGGCTAGTTTTTGGCTTGTAGCTTGTTGTAGCTTGTTGCTTCTTTTTTTTGATTGGCTCCTGGCAAGCAGGGGCAAGGGGCAAGCAGGGGCAAGGGGGGGAGAGAATCGGGGTGCACACTGGGCCTACCACAGTCCCAGACTGCACGCTGGGGGATCTAGTCACAAAGAGTGTTGGGGTTCTTAGGGATTGGCTTGTTTTGGCCTTGTTTTGAAATGGGATTCGCTTGATTTTTGGCTTATTGTGAAAGTCGGGGTGCCTCTTTACCGCGTGAAAGTTGGCAACTGTGATCTGAGGCCTTCCTCACCATGAACACTAACAGCAGCAAAGGCTGAGGAATAAAACCGCACTGACAGTTCCTGGGATACAAACCTTGCTTTGATTCCGGATCTTACTTGATGCTTTTCAGGCCTGGTAGTTTTAAATGAGATGGAAGCCCATGCTGTTGAATATTACAGCCTAATTTAACAGGCAATGAAAGTAACGTGGTAGAAAATTCTGCTCACTCTGGTCCTCAAAGCTCTGCAGTCCTGCCCCCTTACCTAATTAATACTCACAGCCTAGCATTTTGGGGGGCTTTCCTGCACTGAATTCTGACCTGTAGCCAACTAGAGTCATAATTAGTCTTTCCCCATAAGTAATGATGGCAGGCTGTACAGGTGTCTGACTGAATGTTTAAGCTTTATAATGCAATATATAAACTGGAATTAATGACTGTGACAAGAAAGCCATCCGGGTGAGTAGCCGTAAGGATCACTAGACCATCTGGGACAGGGTCCCAGCCCCTTCTGTGATGCTCTAATGGTACAAGGAGGCTTTAAAATCAGCTAAGCCAGCTAGCTGAGGACCATGCCCACCTAGGAGAACCTAAGGGCTTGTCTTCACTATGGGGAAGTGGTGCAATTGATGCAGGGGGTGTCGATTTAGTGGGTCTAGTGAAGATCTGCTAAATCAACAGCAGAGCGCTCTCTGGTTGACCCCGGTACTCCACCTCTGTGAGACGAGTAAGGAAAGTCGACAGGAGAGTGTCTCCCTTCAACGCAGCACAGTGAAGACACTGGGGTAAGTCAACCTAAGCTATGTCAACTCCAGGTACATTATTCAAATAGCTGGAGTATCGTAACTTAGGTCGACTTACCCGATAGTGAAGTCAAGCCCTAAGATGCCACAGAGGCATCCTCCAGCATGAGTCCTTGACCCCTTTATGGATATTGCCAATAAGGATGCCAGTTATAATGGTAATTTTTGTGATGTGAACAATTGTCCAGTAGACACTGGATTGGAGGCCACTATCACATTTCACATAGGTCAACAGATGGTGGTAACTGATGTTCAGTGCTGACCTGGGCTACATTAGAACCAAGAATAGTATCCCTTCAACCAATTAGTTGGGACCACCCTACCACTTTTAACCTGGAATTAAGAGGCTCATAGATTTTAAAGCCAAAGGGACCATTTTGATCATCTTGTCTCACCTCCTGCATAACACAGGGCAGAGATTTTTGGACTGCATATAAAATTCAAGACATAATGATCAATCCAAATGAAAAATTCTATAGATTCTACATTTCAGAATGACACACAGAGAAACGGCCATAGAAACACACAGCCCTGCGTGTGGAAATCTCACCATGTGACAACAACCCACAGTGAAAAAAGTAAGGAACCATTGAAATCCAACACAATCCTACAACAGGATGAAGGTAAAATACAAATTCAGGCAAGTCAGCAAAGGAAACTCTGCAGTAGTTATTTCTCTTCTTAGGTAGCTGACCTCACTGAATCAGTTTCAAGGCTCATTCTGGCCTGTGAAAGTAGTTTGGCCAGAACAGGAGCATTCTGGGAAAGGAGTGTGTGTGTGGGGGGGATTATTTTAGTGCTAACTGCGTTATCTCTAAGGCTTGCAGGAAGGATGCAATGACAGGCAGGCCTGACTGGGATGGAGAACGGCAGTTGACAGTGAAAAATTCCTAATAAAATATTCATTCCCCAAAAACTTTTTAATTCAGAGAGTGGAGGAATTTTTTTTCTATTAAAAGAAGAAAAACAAAAGCACAGAGCTACAACTGTGCCATGGTAATTTATCCATCTTATGGCAGAAGCCCTGATGGAGGTTGGGGAGCTGGCTGACTCTAGCTAGAGTCGATGGGCTGTTCACAAAGGTGTGTCCTCCAGGCCAAGGTCTTGGAGGAGAAGAAGGAGAAGACAAATTTCTATTCTATTTGGGTTCTTACACCATGCTCAGTACCATGGTATCTGAACGCCTAGATGATTACAATGAGGTTAACTAAAAATTACTTGGCCTATGCTCAGGCCAATCTATTGCATACATCCCATGTTTGACGCTAGTCCTGGGTGACTGAAGACCATAAAAGTTTAAGCAGCAGTTTATAACAAACAAGTGGCTGCATCATGGTCAACAGAAAGGACAGAACTTAAGATCTTCACCAGCCAGAGCACAATGCCTATCACCTGACTTCCACAGAGGATTCCTGTCCGTGCTCATGATTTCCAGGTATTGGTCACCTACTTCAACAAGCAATTAAAGAGAGAGATTTAATGTACTTTGGGAAATTTTGCCACGTCTTGGAGTTGCTGACAAAATTGTGGTGTTAATTTACATGGAATAAAGAGGCTCAAAGAGTCAAAGGTACAGGAAAATCAGTTAAAGCATTTGAAATATAAAGAATTAAGTAAGGCCTTTATTTTATCAGTGTTCCTTGATCCCTCTCCCTTTAGCAGTAGAGAGTTTTTAGACATAAAACCCCCTTGTCTGACAGGTTTTTAGGTGGCATTATAGATGGTAATAACTGTCTTTTTTGGGGAAAAGAAAAGTTAGTTGAAATGAGCTGGAGCTGTTGTTATTGCTGTTGTTAAAGTCCAGTACTGTTTCATAGATGACAAAACAAGACAAACACACACACAAAAAGGGAAAGAAAAAGCCAGCAAAGATAGAAAACGTGGCTTCTGTCTCTGGTGGTGACTCTCACATGCAACCTCACTGCTGGAAAAACACAGGCCCAGCACCTAGTCTTATCAGCCACTCCAAGTCCTGGCAAATTTGCACCAGTGTTGGGCAGTTTAGGGCATTGCATTTAGCTGCCAGGCTTACTGCAATATTGCAAAATATGTACTCTTGACCAGCTAAGCCAGACTCTTATTAGACAGAAGGAAAAAAGAAAGAAATTCATGGAGGATGGGTCTATCAATGGCTATTAGCCAAGATGGGCAGGGATGGTGTCCCTAGCCTATGTTTGCCAGATGCTGGGAGTGGGCGATGGGATGGATCACTTGACGATTACCTGTTCTGTTCATTCCCTCTGGGGCACCTGGCAATGGTTGCTGTTGGAAGACAGGATACTGGGCTAGATGGACCTTTGATCTAACCCAGTTTGGCCGTTCTTATGTTCTTAAATAGGAACATAAGGGATGGGGGAAGGGACAAAGTTTCACATTCCAGGTGGTGTTCAGGATTTAGCAGGAGCTGGGAGGTGTCATTTGGGTCCCTCTCTGTGGCCTGGTCTGCTTGAGAATCTCTCTCAGGATTAGGATAAATAAGGTCCAGGATCCCAGAGGATGGTAGGGCTGATAGCCATGATGGCAGCTTGCTCCTCCTCCTTCTTCCAGTCAGCCAGTGTTGCAATAGCCTCCTTTGTCCCCCAAAGTCTCTTCTTTTAAGGGCCCTAAAACATAATGTTGGGTGGAATAGCCCATGCTCTCATCTGCCAATCAACTAGGCCTACTTTCCAACACGCACATTTTGAGTCACTGATTTCCAGCTCCACATTTCTTTTAGTTATCAGCCATGATCTTAACACAGTCCTTAAGTTATATTAGTAGGCCCTTTTGTTTGGACTGATGCAGTCTGTTTTCTTTTTGCACCTTTTCCCATTGACATTTATTGTTGTAGGTTATTATGACATTTTATAAACTTTTATTCACTTTCACATAGTTAGGTTTACAAGTGGGACACATTTATAGGCCCGATTATTACAACACCACTTTCCAAGTCTTTATTTGACAGTCCTTCTGAGACTCTATTAATTTCTGGGCAATGCTGCTGTCAAGTAAGAGCATTTGGTTTGTTCAACAATTTTACCTCGTGCCACTCTTCAGTACCACTGAACACAGGCAGTGCAACAACCCACAAAGTATGTTCAAGACTGACTGAGAACTTTGTACACTTCTTGTTCTGGAAACTGACAATCCATGTAAGGTAATGCTTCACTTGCTCCCCTTTTAAGTCATGGGTTTTAAAATTTATTTTCCAAGGAGATAAAAGCTACTCATGCTGTAGTCTTGAAAAATCACCCGAGCAAGGAAAGCAAAACCTAATTAGCAATCTAAAGAGAGTGCACTTTTAAAGAATTGTCAAGCTTCGGCTTCTCACATCAGCAGCAATCAAGCTTGGGTGTAATCACGGGAGGATGAGATAATCAGAGGAACCACAAATAACCCCTGCTATTGGCTCTTTTAGGATAACATCCACACTACAGCCAGGCTCCCTTCCGTGAAGTCCTAGCTGAGATCAAAGGCGATATATACAATGCAGAAGAT
Organism: Eretmochelys imbricata; assembly: GCF_965152235.1. Taxonomy (NCBI): domain Eukaryota; kingdom Metazoa; phylum Chordata; order Testudines; family Cheloniidae; genus Eretmochelys; species Eretmochelys imbricata. The sequence continues at coordinate 115,659,035 of NC_135578.1, read as the reverse complement.
ATATATAGTGAGGCAGAATGGCCTACCACGGACCCAGAGAGGGAGGAACCCCTGCACTGAGCCCTGGTGTGCGGAGCCAAGCCGTGCTCACCCTTCCGCTGGAAGACAGTGGGCGGGACAGGAAGTATAAAAGGCGCTCAGTTGTGCTGCAGCCTCCGGAGGAGCTAGATGCCTCTTGCTTGCTCTCAAGCTGGGAGACTGCCGCAGGCCCCTGTGGAGCTGAGGACCGGCCAGAGCCGGATGCTGACCAGGCCATGGAGGAGTGGCCAGGACTATCGCAGGCCTTCTACCCTTATGATCTGGACAGCCCTCTGCAAACCCAGGCACACCCTGAGGGGAAGTTAGGAAGTGGCCCAGGGACAGCCTACCCTAGTCTGGCTGCATTATTGCTGTAGATCCGGTCAATGTGTTGTGGTCAGGATCCCTGCTGGTGGCTGTCTCCCCTCTCTAGGCCAAGGAGCCAGTGTTCGTTGGCTATCCACAGGAGCTAGGATGCCTGAACCCCTTGCTGCTCAGCCCCTGATCACAGGCCTGAGCTATAGCCTCTCCTTGCTCCACCCTGACTAAGGATACGGGCTACTTAACTGTGTTTGTTGCTTGGCTCTGAACACAGAACACAGCTATGGACTCTTGTCGCCCCACTAATTCCCCACGATAGGCGACGCACAGAGATGTAGTGAGGCGGAGTGGCCTCCCATGGACCCAGAGAGGGAGGAATCCTGCTGCTAAATCACTACAATATAATAAAGGTTGCAAAGCATTTTCAAACAAAGCCTTTAAACTGTTGCATTCTGCTCCACTTCTAAAAAGACTTAGTGCCATAGGTAAAGTGGAGCAAACAATTGCTTTTCTGGGTCAGTGGCCAATCCAAAAATTCTGAAAAAATAACTGTTTTGGGTTGAACCAAAAATTCTGAAAAAATAACTGTTTTGGGTTGAACCAAAACTTATTTTTCTTCCTCATTATCCGCCCCCTCCCCCATTTAATTTTGGATCAAACAAAATATTTTGTTCCACTTGAAACAAAAAAAATTGATTGTTTTGTTACATTTTCAGGTGCTTTTTACCCTTTTAACACAAATCTAGCTAAATTTCAAAACAAAACATCACTTCAAAACAAAAATTTGAAGTCTTTCATTTTGAAAATGCTGAAATGGCCCATTATGATTAAAGAAATGTTTATTTGGCTGAAGTTATTTGCTGAAATTGACCCAAATTACGGAATAGTTTTGATTGACCAAAAAATTCATGCTTCCATCTGATAAACTGTTGGACAAAAAGAAAAAAGAGAGGAAAAAAAAATGCCTAGCTTTAGTTGTAGTGTGCAGTCAGCGTATACAGTAGGATGAGTAAATACATGTAAATACAGCTGAATAAAGTACGTGTCCTTGAGTAATGCCCTTCATCTGGACTTCCTAATGTACTTTTGTTTTCTGCATGTTGATCCTTTAGACAGTAATGTTTTTCAAGGTAATGGTAGTCTACACGGTGCCCTCTACAGCCGTAGTAAGTTACTGATGCTTAACAACTAACAGATATTAGTAATTATCCCCCCTCCTCAAAACTCAACTCAAATCATTTTTGATGTTAGAAAAAGTCCATCTTTCCACTTTGTCTTTGCACATCTTGCCTTTATCCAGCACTGGAAGCAGAAACACTAAGCCACTGGGAGAAAGTGACTTGACCCAAAGCAGGAAGATGCATCTTGCAAGGGAGACTGTTTGTTGGACATTTTCAGCTCAATCCTAGATGAAAGTCAGCATGAGTATGATTTTCTGGATGGTTATTCAAACTAACCCACTTGAGGAACACAGAGAAAGAAACAGATAAAAGAGCAACTGACATGATGTGGGAGGGAATGACGATGGGGAAAGAGCAGAAGAATTTAAACTGGCATGGTACAAGAGACTGATGAAGGGTGAATATGATTTGGGTCGATAAATGCGACAATGAAGATAAGAAGCAATTGCTCTTGGATACCAACGAAAGCATTAAAAATAATGTATTAAATCAGAAATAATGGGCCTGATTCCCCTTTCTCCACACCAGTGACAACAGGAGTACTTGGAGAGAAAGGGGTGAATAAGGGAATCAGATTCTGGCCCACAGGAGGGATTATGTGGGAATTAATATCAAACTTCAGTTGCTGAATTTAGTAACTGAGTTTAGCAGGTGGTATTGGTAGCTCATGATACACAGGTCAGACTAGATGCTTTGATGGTTCCTTCTGGCTTTAAGCTCATGATTCCATGAAGGTGCTGCTCAATCGGAGTAAAGGTGGCCGAATCAGGCTCCAACCTTCTAAAGAACATATTTTCAAGAAATACATGCTGGCAGACCAGGTCCCAGCTCATGCCAAGGCGCTGGGCCTCACCAGTCTCTGATAAATGCATAGCTGGAAACCAGTCTGGTTCAACTGTGTGTTAGTCTTGTTAAAAGAGATATTAGAGTTATAAGAATGTGATTAGTGTTTAGACTTTATGAAATATGTGTAAGATGATGAATGTATTAATCTTATTTATAATAGCTATATCCCATGGTATAAGGTAATAATTAAGTGTTTTGCTCTGTAACTATAAAAATGTTTGCTAAAACTGTAAACTCTCACCTCCCCCAGTCAGGGGAGAAGAATTATCAGGTGCAAAATACTAGTTTACTACAGAAGATGTTATCTCCTCCTCAACAAAAGAATGCCTATAGATACCAGACAAGCCATTGTGGGACAGCAATGAACAAAAGACTTTGTTGAGTGCTTCCCCCAACATCCCTGAAGAGAGTCCATGCACAAACCCTTGTCCCATCACAGTTTGAACACTGGGGGAAGAGAATAAATATGGCTGGCCAGAAGAAACTTAATTCCTATGCTCTTTGAACAGTGAGGGACAAAGATTTTTAAGCACAGGCAAAGGGTCCCCAGCTGTTTAGCTTGGGTTAGCCCTAAAGGACATATAGAGCTGGCATATTACAGCAGTTTCTATTACCTTTTGAAACCTGACTTTAATTATTTTAGTGTGTGTGTGTTTACCTGCTTTAACCTTGCAAATAACTTTCCTATTTCTTTTTCCTAGTTAATAAATCTGCAGTTAGTTTATTACAGGATTGGCTCCAAGTGTTGTCTTTGATTTGAGATCTGAAGTACAGTTCACCTGGGGTAAGTTACTGGTCCTTTGGGACTGAGAGTAACCTGGATATTGCTGTGATTTTTGGTGTCAGGAACCATCTACCACAAAAGGCAGGCTTGCCTGGGTGGTAAGATAGACTACAGTGCCCAAGAGGACCACTATATTAGGGCTAGTACAGTGTATTAGGAGTTCACATTTGAGACTTGGTTGGAGAAATCTAAGTATAGAACACACAACAGTTTGGGGGTTTTGCCCTTTTTCTTGACAGTCTGCCCTGAGGTTGGCTCATAGTTGTGATCCACACCAGACAGCAGGACACTGGTGGCTTGTGCTATACAGTCAGACTAGAAGATTTGGTGGTCTCTTCTGGCTTTAAACTCATGATTCCATGAAGGTGCTACTCAGTGGCTCCAACCTTCTAAAGAACATCAAGAACAGCACATGATCACTCCAGGGAACTGGAAGAAAGCAAAGAAGCAGATAGTTCCATGGTGCTGGGAGTGAGGAGACCTAGGTGCTTTTCGCAGCTCTGCCACTGACTTGCTGTGTGACCTTTGGCAAGTTCCTACATCTATCTGTGACTGTTTCCCTTCCCACCCTGTCTGTCTTTGGGCCGGGACTGTCTCTCACTATGTGTTTGTGCAGTGTCTAGCTCATCTAGGTGCAACAGTAATTTAAATAATTATAATGAAGAGATCATTTTCATTAGAGATGAGTGTTAAATAGAAACTCATTCCCAGTGCGTACGCCTCATGTTGTGAATTTCCCTGACATACAGCTGCATTTCTGAACACAAGAGTTAAAGGAAACATTGCATGTTTCTTTCAAATGAGGTTATTGTCTAACATATGTAAGCACCAAAAGTCAAGAGGTTTAAGTTGGTTTCTACCTCAGAGATTGTCTAAATAATTATTTTTAGGCATACAAGCTCTTCAGGAATAGTATGAAACAAAATTATATGTTTAATCTAGTCTATTAGTTTAAGAGCTGATGTACCAAAAATATTTGACTTTTGTCTTTTTATAAATCTGGCAATAAAAATGGCTTAAAATAATATCTCCTTTGAGATTATTACATTGTTGTCAGAAAACTATTTTGCTCCTTGGGTTGCTAAAAAACAAAATAAAGGAGGTTGTCAAAAACAGGTTTTAATTACAAGATTGGGGGTGGGGGAAATTGTTAATTCTTTTTTCCACTGGGCTTAGCAGATAAATAGCTATTTCCTTCTTCCTTTTCCAAGCTCTGATGTGTCATGTAATGTAGGGACAAAAGAAACACAATCCTGTGGTTTCTCCTTCTTTGTGAGTTTATAACTATAACAATCAGGAACAAATGGTAGCCAATGTTGTGGAAAGAATTTGGCCTATGTACACACACACTCACAATCCTATATATAGGTTACATATAAATACATACAGATTCTCCTTCTATCTATATATTACATACACAAACCTACATTAAAAGAATGTTAAGGTTACAAAGTCAAGAACCCAAAAGTTAGGAAATGCTGACAAAGTTGCTGACACACATTAATTAAACCCCTTGTACGTATGCATTTTGAATGATAGTCTTTAATTATATTATTGACTCTTTAATTACAGGCTACTTGTCCCAGTCTACTCCTGCCGCCACCACCACCAGCTGCCTACCAGTTCCAACTATAATAAATTAGATGTGTCTCTGAATGACTCTGATGTCATCAGGCTCCTGCATCTGGGTGTCCCCGCTTCACCATTGGTTTCAATGGGCACAGGATCAGATCCCTAAAGCAAAGCTGGCATTTGATGGAAAGCTTTGAAAAACTTTCCATTTAGAAATAATTCTGCTTTCATTTGGCATTCTCTCACGGAGCTCATACATTTGCTTTAAAACAGGCTATTTTGCTGCTTGAGTTAATTCTCCACTGGAAGCCATAATTTTCAATTTATCATGCTCTAATAGTTGCCATGGTAGCTAATGTGATGTCACAAACACAGGACGATGATTACAGCAGGTGAACTTTACAAAATGACGTGTGTAAATATTTGTTTGAATTCCATACAGAAGTTTGATTGGAACATGCTCATTTCCTGTGTTATTTGTAGAAAGAAAACACACAGCCTATGCCCCAGTTAACCCCTCGAGGGTGGGACAGAAGAGGTGCACAGGCCTTGTGTTGGATCTCTGCACAGGGGTGAAAAGCATCTTTTCATTAACATATGCACATCTAAACTTTTGTTCTCATGAACACTTTGGGAATGGTAGTTTTTTCATACTAACACCCATATTTTCCCTGAGACAAGAGGACATGTTATGCACTATTTGTTATTTTCCAGTTTATAAACTTTGAGTTATCCAAGCAGCAAGTAGAAAAAATACCATACCACAAAAAGGCCAGTCAGGAGTACTAGTTTTACTATTTGTTAGAATAAGGTAACCAATGAATATAGGGAGTTTTCCCCCCCTTTTTTGCAAATTTTCTTTGGTGGTAAGTCTTCAGCATTGAAAATGGTTCCTCCAAAGTCTGTCGATGGGCTGTCTGTGAATTGTTCACATTGACTAGTTGTTATTCATTACCCTTGGTGTGTGACTGATCACTTAAGTCACATGATATTGTTTCTATTCCCTAACTGGATGATGGAAAGTTTTTAAACGTAATAATGAGCAATGTATAGTGAGTAAAGAATAGCAAATAGACTTTTTCCTCACACAAATATTCTTGTGCAGAGACAAATGCAGGTATTCAGCCAAAGAACATGCATTCTCCCAACATCACTGCAAACAGTGTTCATGTGACATTTCACAAGCAGAGAATAAAGAGGTGCATAGAGATGGTCTAGTATTCAAAGAAATGTCTGTGAATGGTTTCTGCCATATTTTATTTTGTCAACTATTCTCACACTGTATACATTGACTAGCAAGTTGTCAAAGCAAACTGTTTCCAAACATCCCATAGGCTAAGGTTTGGTGGCACCAAAACTTATTGAACAACTATGAATAACAATTATATCAGTAAAACTGTTCAATCGTTTTATAGTTGTTGCACAAACTGTTAATTACAAACAGCTAAACCAGCTCTGAGAATGAAGGGAAACCCTGAAGGAGCAGACGGAAATCTTTACCTGATTTAACTCAAGAACTGCAAAATAAGACCTTTAAGGGATCCTATTATTCTGGGCCATATTGTCTATACAATAGGAGTTTGTTCTCCACACTGCATCCCATATAGTCTGAGCCAGGTCCATCAAAACCAGATAGTTGAACAGCTCTAGGTACAGTAATGAGTTCACTCAATCCTGGATGCTGTGATGAGATTGAACATACTCTTTAAGGGAGCAGCATTTTGACTATTTCATTGTTTTTTCAAAAGAAAACACCCTTTTGGCCATATTTCCAAAGACACTTCCACCCAACCTACCAGTGTGTGTTTGCATTTGAGAGCGATGGTTGAAAATTTGGCCATGTGTGTCCAAGTTCAGCTGCCTTTTTATGCTACATGGACTTAGGTGGAAACAATTGCTCAAAGTGATCTGAAAAAAGTGTAATGGTGTGGGGTGGGGGGTCTCTCATATTCTGGAAGCAGCAACTTTGGTCAGACAGTGCCTAAAGTCCATCCCTCCCTCCAGCTCCCCAGCAACCAGGCTCAATTTACATTTTTTTTCAGGTTTGTGATTCCTTGTGACCCCTTCCCGTCCACATTTTAAGTACTGCATGGACATGATTACAGCCCATTATCGGTTCAGGAATGCTTTGGGAAGCATGTAGTCAAGGGTTTCTGAGAAGTTTTGGTGGCAGTCCAAGGGGACTGAAGTTGCTTTCTCAACTGTTCTAACGTAAAACAGATTCTCTGTACAGAGCAGCCAAAGACCACTCAGGAAGGGTGATTTCATAAGAGGAGCACAAAATCTGACTATCAGATCACTATCAGCATAATGCCCGTAACCGCCACAGTAAATCAGAACTACTTAGTCACAAAATGGTATTTTAGTTTACAAAGTTACAGTGGATCCTTTTTATATATTCATCCGGTGTGAGTGTCAACCTCATATTTTAGATAAGTCCCCACTTCAGAGGCAAAAAGCATCACCCATGAAATGCAGCAGGCAGACCCCAACATTGTGACTGCGGTTATCTCTAGAACAGGGGAAGGTGATGCTCAGTTGCTTGCAAAGTCAACATTTAGACCCATTAAACTTGCAGTGCCCCAGGTTTGTGGGCCAGTCCTCAAAATAACGGGAAACTCTGGGATCTGCTGTACTTTGATCAGCCGACTGGGGGAGAGGGAAAGGGAGAAGAAAGAGAGAGAGGAACTGAAGGGAGGAAAGTGAAGATACTGAGAGAATGGGGCAGAACATTTAAAAAGCAACCCCCCTCTTTGCAGCTGTCCTTAGAAGAACACAGGGATTAAGGGTGGGCAAGATGGCTGGAAGAAAATAAGGACTCTCTTGTCTTCCCTGAATCTTCATCCATTTCCTGAAGCAATTTTGTGTGTGTGTGTGTCTGGCATTTTTGGATTGAAGATGGGTCACAGATAAAGTTTTTTTTATCTAAACACATCTCGTAATAGCTACATTGGAAGAGGATATCTGACGCTAAAGGGCTCTTTAATCTACTTGACAATGACATATCAAAATCCAACAACTGGAAGTTGAAGCTGGACAAGTTCAAACTGGAAATAAGAGGCAATTTTTTTTTTTTAAACAGAGAGAATGGTTCATCAGGGAGCCACCTTTTCAAAGGATGTGGTGGATTCTCCCATCGTTGAGAGTATTTACATGAAAACTGGCAGTCTTTCTGTTATTTATATTGTGGTAATGCCCAGGAGGCCCAATCAGGGACTAGGAACCCATTGTGCTAAGCACTGTATGAACACACAAATATACTCCAGTACAAAGACAGGCTATTGGAATTAGTGATGAAATGCTACAGCCTGTGGTAATCATGAGAGCATATGGCACCTAATGGTTCCTTGTGGCCTTAGAATTGATGTGTGTGTATTCTCCAATACAGAATTTTGGTAGTTCAAATGAAACTCGGCTCCAAACCACTCTTGAGTATGAAAAAAAATCTCACAGCTGGTGAGGTGGTTCTCTTCAGACCATCAATAATCTGGATACTAGTTTGTGTTTCACTACTTTCTGTGTCTAACCAGAACTAGAAAGAGATGTTCAGGAAAGCCTACAAGAAATTCTGTTGTTACAAGACTTTCAGACCAGTTTCACAGATTCAAAAGGTTTGGAAAATCTGTGGATGATAATACAAAACATTGGATGCTTATTTGAACTGAAATTGAATTTGAAGTTCCTCTATGTCGGGCATGGTTACAAAGATTCAAAGGTTGTCCTCCCATTCCCTATTTAAGATTTGAAAACATATCGCTTGCCACGCTCAAAATGTCCAAGCATGTGTTTTCATTTATCCTTCTTCATTAAAAGGAAGTCGGTCAGACTTGCTTCTGAGGTGCAATAAATAGAAAGTGGCTTTTGAACATGCTGTACAAGTGAAGCTCTTCATGGGAAACAGTTTTTTTTTCCATGCAGAAATTGCTTACAAAGCAAAGGTCTTGTTTATAGATTGTAAAATCTTAATGCAGACATAATAACCTTGGAATTGTATTTTCAGTTTTTTGGTCCATTTGCGATTGTGGGAAAAAAAAAGAAGTGTGTGAAAGGCTTTTGATTAGTGCTGGAATCCTCTTAATTCTGAGAACGCAGAAAAACATTAGCCTTGTCTTTTTTTTAGTTTATACCCTCCAACCTATTAGTCCCTCTGTCCTAACTATCAATATTTCTGTGGTTCCAAACCAAAATAACATGAGATTTTCAAATATGCTCTGGACTTGATAAGAAGCTCATTGAAGTCAAAGGAAAGATTCCCGTTCATTTGAATGAACTTTGGATCAAGCCTTCTCTGAACTAATGATGGGTTCCATATTACTCCTTATGCACATGGAGTACCAACCACTACCATGAATGGGAGCATTCGTAAAGTCTGAGGCAAGCACTGCCTCCCTCCTCCCATCTCTCCACCTGATGTGTGTTATTGTTAAACGCATTGGGACTTCATACACTAGACCACACGGCAGTTGCAGGATAGCCCAATGAGAGCTTAGGAGGCCATTGGTGAGCGAGTATGCACATGAGCACAGGCATTTATATCAGACAGGGTCAATACTGGCAGAAGCTGGTGTAGAGCCTGGAGACCTCTGGCAGTGGAAACTCAACCAGGGTGGAGAGACTCTGAATATACAAACCAGCCACAACTTCCTCTCTGCTGGGGAGCCAACAGAGCCTAAAATGTGCATGATGCTGGCCATCATGAGATTGTGGTCAGGGATGCACAAGTTCAGTGCATCGCTCAGCTGCATCTGATGATGGTGGAGTTCCTGTGGAGTTCCTAGAAGAAATTAAAGCTCTGTTCATCTGGCTGAAACACCCTGGGGGAGGTGGGACACAGGCTTCAGCAACACCACCTGCCTTCCTTTTGGGTAAACTTCTCCTGGGATTCCAAGGGCCAGGGAGCTTAGCTATTACAGGGGTATTTGGCTTTAAAATACCTAGGACTATCCCGCTAGCCAAAGTGGTGCTCTTTGTGTACACCTGTAGGAGATTGATCGATTGTAAAGGGCTTTAGGAGCTAGTGCAGCAAAGGTAAAACTATATGGCTTGGATTTTTGGGAGTGCCTAAGGGAGATAGGTGCCCAAATCCCAGTGAAAGTCAATGAGAGTTTGTGCCTAAATCCCTTAGGGTCCTTTTAAAACCCCACTTTATTAGTAAATTTCCCCTGCTCTGGAGGCCCTGGAATGCTTCCTACAAGGTCACTGGGTGAGATAGATAAGATATGCCAGCTGCTCCTGACCGTCTCTTCTGAACAATATGAACAGCAGCAGAGCCATCCAGAAGTGCTGGAATCACAGGAAGGCTGAGTCCTGGGAGCGAATCCACACTTGTAGTATTCCCCAGGATAGAAGGTCAGGCTAAAGGATACCATGTCACCTTCCTCAGGCAAGCTCAATCCCAGTATTGTCATACCCTGAACCGGAAGATTCAGAAACTGGAGCAAGTTCACTCCCCAGAGCCTTAAAACTAACATGACCAGAATAACAGGTTTCAGAGTAATAGCTGTGTTAGTCTGTATTCGCAAAAAGAAAAGAAGTACTTCTGGCACCTTAAAGACTAACCAATTTATTTGAGCATAAGCTTTCGTGAGCTACAGCTCACTTCATCTCAAATAAATTGGTTAGTCTTTAAGGTGCCACAAGTACTCCTTTTCTTTTTATGACCAGAATATTAACTGGTGAGGTCTTCACCTTAGACGCTCAAGGTGGGGTAGCATATTAGATTGAAACGAGTGGTAAACAAATCTGATTCCCAGCTGTCAGAGAGGTCACTTTTTTCTTAAGAAAGTTTGCATTTTACATGTGTTATTCCACTTGTCCTCTTATATCTGAAGAAGCTTCTGTCTAAGGAACTTGCATTGCCCTCAATCTGAATGCATGGCTGTAAACCCCCATGTAAAACCCCAGTTGGGAGCAGTCCTCATTCAGCCTGAATTGTGAAAAATCTACTCTTCAAGACAAAGGAATCTCTCATGACTTTGGGCTCTGCTCCCCTTTACAAGGAAACCCATTGTGTTTCCTTGCATCTTTCATCTGCACTAGTCCTTCTCTTTTTCTGCATCTTCGCAAATGGATTAATTGAGCCCGAGGGATCACAGAAATCACACAATTAAGAAACAATGCACACAGAAAACATCCTGGCGGGATCAATTTGTTAATTAACATCCTGAGGCAAAGCCCAGGCCAGATAACAGACACTACTCCCGCAAACTGATCATTATTATTCAAGGATAGCTTTGGAGAAGATTAGTCCATCATTGACAACCAATGAGGAACGATATGGTGTAGCAATTTGCGTAGCGCCACTGGGAAAGTCTGTGTTTTAATTGAGATGGAAAACGGCTATGGAGAAAAAATGAATTCTAACCTGAAATCAATTGGCCAACCATTCAAATTCAGAATTCACACCCATCAGACCAAATTCTGCTCTCAACAGTTACACCAGGATGAAACTGGAGTCACTCCACAGACTACAAGGGAGTAACCCTGGATTTAAAACTGGGCAACACAGAGCAGAAAATGGCACATTGTGTTTGGAACAGTGACTGACATCCTATCATTCTGTGTTTGTCCCAGATACTTACTTCAGTAGAATTACTTTGGATTTAGGCCAGCATGACTGAGATCAGAATCCCATTGAATCTGAGCTGCAGTCTGGTCATTGTTTATTTTTCTGAGGTTACACTGTCATTATTATTGGGTCCAGTTCTAAGATTTTTACTCAGTCCTTGCTCAGGAATACTCCCAGTGACCTTGAACTGGTGATTTTAGTCCAACGACTAGTTCACAGGTATCCAGAGAAAACCACCACATTGCAATTGCCGCTAATTGCTTTCTTTGTTGGCAGTCACAGAAGAAGGGTAAGGGTGGTAGGGAGTATAGACCACCAGTTGACTTAGGTTGGCCAGATGGTATAAAGAAGATTACACTCCTGTCCTGCACCTGTAAATAGTGACACCTCCTCCTTATATGGGCACCTCCTCCTTATATACATCTTATTACTCTAAAAGGAAGAATAGCTGAATAAATTAAAGTACCACTAACTGAGTAGTAATTATGTGCTAAAGTCCTGGCTCCACAAGGACAAGTCCTTGGCTCCCTATGTAACTTTGGGCAAATTGCTTCTTCATCTGTGAAAGAGGAAGAATAATACTGCCTTTCTCCCACCCTTTGTCTGGGTGATCCACTATTTAAATTGTAAACTCTTTGGGGCAGGGACCATCTCTAGCTGTGTGTATACACAAAGGCCTAGCACAATAGAGGTCTGATCTCATCTGAGGCCTCTAGGTATTAGTAGCATACAAAATAATGTCAAAACATTACAAAGAAATTAGAGACACTTGTGTCAAAAGCCAGTACCATGTGACCTGCCAGCTCTCTGTAGACGTAATAGATTCGGGTTCCCTTACAGCACCCTCCACCTGTCAGAAGAAGCTTTATTCTGCTGTGTCAGTTCACTCCCTGGGGTAACCACTGTCTGTGCTTCTCAAGGAAGCTATCTTTAGCTGGGGTAGGGGGGCTGGAACAACTTGTACAGTGGTGGGGCTGAGAGCCATTGAACTGAACTGTAAACCCTGTACATTATGGAAACCACTTCAAGCCAGGGGGGTGCAGCAGCAACCCCAGCACCCCTATTCCCAGCACCTATGAGCTGGGGTAGTTTCTTTATTTGAGCCTTCTTAAACAATCCCACCCCTTGCAGCCTCTTACTTCAAAGTTTGTGCAGCAGTCCCTTCCCCACATCAGTCTCTTGCACCAGTAATTTCTGTAACAAGATTTCCTAGCTCTTCCATCAGAGCCTGAACTCGCCAGGGCTTCCCAATCAGGCTCCTCTGTTGTCCATTTGATTTTCTGGAGCAATAACTCCAGTGACAGACCCTTGGGAGCACTACCCAGCCACTTCTGCTTCCTAGAGGATTTTGCAGTTTCATGTTCTCTTCCCCTTCCCCTCCCACTCATTTTATAAGGATCAGCTAATTAAGTTCCACTTCTTTCCTCAGGTGCAGAGGTGTGCTAATCAGGCAACCAGGCCAGTCCCAGGCCTCTGACCCCTTACTCCTCCTTAGTAGACCACACTTGAGAGCCTCAGGGTTGTTCTAACACATCAGTGACTTGCACTGTATTACTGGATCCACACACAAAGTTTAACAAAAGAGAGAGAATCTAATCAGTAGGAACCACTTCCTGTATTCACTGCATACCCAAAACTCCCATTGATTTCACTGGATTGCAGGAGACAGGATTAATCCCCAGCAGGAGTAACATAGCGTCACTGGAAGTTAGTGAAATAAAATAAGCAATGCAGGAAGCATCAGGAGGGCTGCGGCTCTGGATAGGGTCTCTGATGACACTGCACCTGAATAATGCCAAAAAAATGCATGCCAAAAAAAAAAAAAAAAAGCAAGAACATCACAGCAATGTAAAGTTCTACGTATTAATCTCTCTCTGCTTCCTTATTGCCATATAAAGAACGTTGATTTGGCTGCTCCTCGCTCCTGCTGATCCACAACGTCAGTCCCTTCCTTTCATGAGCCGCCCCTGTGCCTCAGGAAGCCTCTCTTATTTACAGTCTGCTGTATCTGTTTCAAAGGTATTAAACATAGAATATGAGGGTTGGAAGGGACCTCAGGAGGTCATATAGTCCAATCTCCTCTTTTTGTGTGTTCTGCCTACTGCACCAAATTCAGTCATGAAAATATCTGTTGACTCCAGCTTGCCAACCGTCTTTATACTTGACAGGAGCCTTTTTCCCGAATAGGGGGCTGGTGGGAGCTGTGAAAACAGCTGAGCACTTTTTGTATTGAAAAACAAAACAGAAGGAAAAGAAACTTTGTCTCCAGCCAGGACTTTCGCCTACGCCGCCTGCACAATACACAGGGACAACCAACAATAGTTCAGAGGTAGAGACAACTCCTGGTACACTGATACTGTATTCCAATGATAATAATAATAATACTGCTGTCTAGATGCTAATGGCACTCAGCTATAAATGTCTCTCTTATCAGACCCAGTCTCTTGGTATTCTCTGTAGTTTTGGGCCTGAGGGAAAATTGGCTCAAACTCAATCCAGACAAGATAGAGGTTATGGTGGTTGGCTGGGGAAAATAGCTGAAGGAGACTGAAGTGCTATTTACCCCCTCAGCTGAATTGGTTTGCTCCTCCCACCTCTTTGGTTAACAACATTCACAGCTTTGTTTAACCAACAGCAGCAGCTGGACTGACCTTAGGACTGGCAAGTTCAGTAAATTCCAATCACCTCCCTTTGACTGCTCCTGCAAATAAATGGTGCTGCAGTTAGGTTGCAGCCTTCTTATTCTGCAAAACAGAGTGGGTTAAGGAGCAGCTCAGTCCCCAGATTCACATTACATCCCTTGACCTGCTGTTCCCCACAACTTCCCTATCTGCCTCCTTGAACAATAACCACTAATCCACCAACAAGGGGGTGTCATGATTTATGGACTCACAGGCTACCTCAAACAAGTGGTGTCTGTCAAAACAGCTACAATAACACAGACTTCCACACAGCTTGAGTGACAGCGATGTCTCTTTTGTTTACCACAGGACCACACTTTAGCTGTAACTCTATACACATAAAGCACACAGAGATATCTAGTGACAGAATCATATGCTGCAAGTAAATATATTACATCGGGGAATAAGTACCTCAGCTGTGAAGCTTCCCAGGATGAAGTTTCCAAACCCCACCTTCCATACTTCAGCACTTCTCTGGAAAGGTCAGCAGAAGCCTTCCAGCACAACCCTAAGTCTTCATTGCCACCTTGAAGAGGAAGAAGGGGGTGAGCTTTGTAGATCATCTTTAATAGCTAACACATCCCTCTTTCATGGGTCATTAGAAGAATCACCAAAGGGTGTCAAGTATCACGTGTGTACCACAGACATGATTCTTCTTTCACATATGCTGCTGTAAAGCAAGAGTAACTCCTGTTCAGTGAATGCAAAACTGATATAAGTGAGAGGAGAAACACAAACCCTTTTGTCTGTTTTGTCACAATCTCACTGGGCCAGATCCTGAGACTCTTATGAGCACTGGGTATCAAGCAGACCCAAATGATATCTGCGGACTTCTCTGTGAATATGGGAATCGGGATCTGACAAAATGTGTTTCCAAATGGGTGAAAGCTCCCCCAGTTCAGGTCCAGATCTGGATATGGACATTCTCAAAGTTTGAGATTATTTCAATCTGGAGTTTGGTGTTGCTGGAGCCAAGCAGAAAGCACAGATCCGGACCTGGAACTCCAAGCTGTCCAGATGCAGAAATTTGCTTCAGGCTCATCTCTCAGTGTTATTAATATAAACACATTTTGCTGTTCTATTTTTATGGGTTTTTTTAAGGTTACGAAATGAGGATTGTTTATGTGAAAAAACCCAAAGGTTTTGTTTTTCCTACTTCACGAGAATTATCAGCAGGCTGTCACTTCATTATTAAATTTAGAAAACAAAAACAAAACCTAGAGCACTGCGATACTGAATATTTACAAGCCAATAATGCGTCCACTTCTGCAGTCTACACTCAGGCAAAACTCCCATTGAAGTGTCTGGGAGTTTCGTATGGGCAAAGAATGCAGAGTCAGATGGGAAAACTATTAATTGCAGCCTCAGACAACTAATATCCTCTCCACTTTAAGGACACCACTGGAGTCTGATTTGGAAAATATCTGCTTTTGGGACCATGAGTAACTTCCAAAAATTGTTAGGAAATTTATGATGCAACAATAAACTCTTAATTGCTTCCTATTTATGTTGACCCATTTTACTGGAAATGCAATCAATTCCCTGTGGCAAGCCTTTACGAATGAGGCAAATTGTGGCCTCTGCTCACTTTAGCAATGCAATCACTTTTAATCAGTGTTTAATTAGGATTTAAGCAGTATCAACTTGTCCCTGTTGCAACGCGGTAACTCCGCTTAAACTTCAATTACTCCTAAATTTAAAAATCAATTGCAAATAAAATGCCCTGCTGATGATGCTAAAGAGATTAGAAAGACCAGAATATGTTCACATGGGAGGCTTGTCTTGTCAACACACTTGCCGCAAACGGCTACTGTAATAAAGGTAATTCTGCGGTAATGCAATATTAAGGACATTATCTAATCAAAGGCTGTATATACAAAGTCGCCAACAAAACACAGAAGTCTCAAAAGGCAGGTGTAGGTTCCTGTGCCTGACTTAATTGCTTACAAAGGCAATGGACCACTATTG
This sequence comes from Eretmochelys imbricata, assembly GCF_965152235.1. Lineage (NCBI taxonomy): Eukaryota > Metazoa > Chordata > Testudines > Cheloniidae > Eretmochelys > Eretmochelys imbricata. Next base: position 115,643,096 of record NC_135578.1, on the reverse strand, counting down.
ATTTTTGGTTTTGATCAATTTGTAGGGTGTTTTTTTTTCAAATCCATCAATAATAAATAAAGTGCCAGAGCAACTGAAAAATAATTGAATTTTTTGATGAATCCAAGTTTGAAATAAGAAGCAAATTTGGTATTATTATTTATTATTGGTATTAAAATATTTCCTAGAAGCTTTGGTTGAGAATGGGGTTTCATTGTGCTAGGCACTGGACAAACACATGTTAAGAAAATGTCCCTGCCCTGAAGAGTTTATAATCTAAGCAGGTCAGGCAGACCACAGGAGAGGGGAAAGGAGCAGAGTTATAATCCTATTTTACAGATGGGAAAATAAAGACACACAGAAATTTAATGACTTGCCCAAAGGCACACAGAAAGTCTGCAGCAGAGCCAAAAATTGAACCCAAATCTCCTGGGCCCGACTCCATTACCCAGATCGTGCAAGCCCTCCTATTGCTAATGGTTGCAGAACCATGCCCTTCATTTTACAACTTTTCCTTCTGTAGAAGAGAATAACTCTTAACTAGCACACAGGGGTGGCAGGAGGTTTAAAGTCAATGAAGAATGTTTGTACAGATCTTTTTGACTCTTCAATCGAAGATGCCATAGATGCAAAAATTCATCATCACCATCAGAATATTCTCACCTTCCCAGGGTCCTCTTCTACGTCCTGCTCATCTCACCATGATGGAAATGAAGAGTGAGTTACTGGAGACAAAAAAGCACAACATTAGTGGAAGGGAGAGGAGGACAGGCCCTAAATGGGTAGGTAGAGATCATCACATCATTTTAATAGCCATATAATTATCTACTGATCACAAATCTCTTTATCAAGAAGAGTTTGGTAGAAAATACTGAGGCAGCAGGCAAACTAACAAAAGCAGGAGCATGTGCTAATTTCACCATTCATTTTACAGCTGCTTCAGAATACTAGCTAAGGAAATGCCTTAAACTGCTTTATTTACAGTATTCACTGAACCGGCACATTTATTATAGTATCTGTGGTCATTATCTAAGAAAGAGCAAACTCCACGCAGATTACCTACAGCCCCAACCTGCCAGGGTTGAAAGGGAATTCTCATGACCATATTCTATTCGGTCACGCATCTGTGTACTGAACCTCCGAAGCAGTGTTCCCCTCACGAACCACACTACTTTGCTTTCCCTGTAACCTGGGTACATACACTGGAGGGGCAGCATGCAGAACACATGTACAAAAAGCCTGCTGAAACACTGCTAACTCCATTCATTAAATGCAATGAATGAGGCAAGCCCCGATGGTTAGAAGTGATGGATAGATTTTAATGGCCATAAAATGGCCTGGCCAGATCATTCACCAGGCTCTGTGGTGTTCCCAGATAAAAGCTTTGCAGCATCCCGTGCCATATTTTGTTTGCGCCAGGTATTTCATAGAATCATAGAATATTTCATTTGCTCTTCATCTTTTTTTCTTTCTTCATCTCCTTGTAATTTCCCTTCCCCCTTTGAAGTAAATTAGGGCACGATTGCAGCATTTAGCCACAACCCATAAGGGACGAGGAGGAGCTATAGTACCCTGGGGGAGGGGCACTCAGAAATGTTCCCAGCATGCCTCTGGATCTACCTGATACATGGAGGAGTGCACTAATTACTATGCACTTTAACAGCTAACCACATTGGCTAGTGCATATGTGGGGGTGGAGCTAAGGCACCATCTACTCCCCGCCCCTTTTTGACCAGGTTCCTCCCAGGAGGAAGCATCTCAGTAGCAGCTACTGTGCTCCCCTGAGATCAGAGGAATTCTTGGCACCCCTAATGCAGGTCACACGTGGTGGGACTGTGGTGGGGAAAGCTTCTTGTGTCCTCACTCACCTCCGTGCACCAGCCCCCCGCAGCCTTGCCCTCAGTTACTCAGGGCTAAACATTGATGTCCTCACTTGGCTTTTACTCAGTTGTCAGGCAGGCAAATCTCTCATGGATGCATCACTACCATCACATTGAATGGTATCAGCTGCTTTCACTGTGTGCCAAAGTAGAGTCTGATTTTTCACTGTGTGAGAAATTGAAAGAAAATGCTGTTTTCCTTGCTTCTAGATGATGCAGGTGATAAAATCCTTCCCTCTCCTGTGGTCTGGCCATTGGCAAGACAGGTTCAGTACTGCTCGGCCCTTAAGATGATTTGGAAGAGTGCACTGCTTGCATAGAACTAGAAGCCTTCTGGAGAGAACATACTACCTGACCAAAAATAAATATAGACAGATTCCCTCTCCCACATGTTTGTGCAGCTTCAGGGCAGAATCTGTTTTGCTTATTGAATTTGTTCTGCAAAATAAAGGTTGTTTTTTCCTTAATCTCTTGCTGTTATATAGACTCATTGTGACGGAGTACGGAGTATTAACCTGGTAATCTTGCACGGGAGTTTTACTGTCTTACTGTCTGCATCAATACTAGATGGTGGTGGGATATACAGGAGTGACTTCAGTGGAGGGCTTGAGCATCATAACCTGAGCCCAGAATGGGGATGGGGCCAGGTGACACCTTTGCCCAGGAAACTGGACAAAGGCTGGAGGAGGAGCTGGGGTGTGTGGCTGGGTGAGACTGCCAGAGTGGGTTTCAGTTTGGAGCTGGCTGGGGAAATGGAGGGAGACCCAGCAACAGGGTCTGGGCTTCCTGCCCCCCCAAGATGGACCTGACTGAGGGGCTCCTATTGTTTGTACCTACAGGCTCTGTTTTGGACTGTGTTCCTGTCGTCTAATAAATCTTCTGTTTTACTGGCTGGCTGAGAGTCACGGTGAATCACAGGAAGTGGGGGGTGCAGGGCCCTGACTCCCCCCAACTCCATAACACTCATATTGTGCTCTTATTATGAATTACATTCTATACAGCTCCAGCGCAAAGAAAATGAAATGATGATGGGCGGTCCTCTGTCATAGAAATGCAAAAAAAGGGAAATGTTGTTCTAAGATGTATTAACAGGAGGGTCATATGGAGGGCCTGGGAAATAATTATTCTACTCCACTTGACACTGGTGAGGCTTCAGCTGGAGCCATATGTCCACTTTTGGGTGCCACGGTTTAAGAAAGATGTGAACAAATTGGAGAAAGTCCAGAGAAGAGCAGCAACAATGATAAGAGGTTTAGAAAGTATGAACTATGAGAAAAGGTTGAAAGAATTGGGCATGTTTAATCTACAGAAGAGATGGCTGAAGGGGTGACCTGGTAACAGTCTTCAAATATATTGAAGGCTGTTATAGAAAGGACGGTGACCAATTTCACCATATCTACTGAGGGTAGGACAAGAAGCAAAGGGTTTAGTTGGCAGCAAGGAAGATTTAGTTTGGATATTAGGAGAAACTTTCTAGGAAAGTTAAGCACTGGAACAGGTTAACCAAGGAGGTTGTGGAATCTCTGTCACTGGAGGCTTTTAAGAACAGGTTAGACAAACACGTGTCAGGGATTGTCTACATATACTTAATCCTGTCTCAGCAAGAGGGAATAGACTAGATGATCTCTTGAGGTCCCTTCCAGCCCTACGTTTCTATGATTTTATAATGCAAGAGATCAAAGATTAATTAATTTTCTCTGTTTAGATTTCAAGTGACAGGCTGCCTGTTCCCTCAAGTGAATCTAAATGGATAGATTTCAGAGTAGCAGCCGTGTTAGTCTGTATTCGCAAAAGAAAAGGAGTACTTGTGGCACCTGAGAGACTAACAAATTTATTTGAGCATAAGCTTTCGTGAGCTACAGCTCACTTCATCGGATGCATTCGGTGGAAAATACAGTGGGGAGATTTAAATACATAGAAAACATGAAACAATGGATGTTACCATACACACTGTAACAAGAGTGATCACTTAAGGTGAGCTATTACCAGCAGGAGAGCGGGGGGACGAGGGGGAGAACTTTTTGTAGTGATAATCAAGGTGGGCCATTTCCAGCAGTTGACAAGAACATCTGAGGAACAGTGGGGTGTGTGTGTGTGTGTGGGGGGGAATAGTTTTACTTTGTGTAATGACCCATCCACTCCCAGTCTCTATTCAAGCCTAAATTAATTGTATCCAGTTTGCAAATTAATTCTAATTCAGCAGTCTCTCATTGGAGTCTGATTCTGAAGTTTTTTTTGTTGAAGAATTGCCACTTTTAGGTCTGTAATCGAGTGACCAAAGAGATTGAAGTGTTCTCCAACTGGTTTTTGAATGTTATAATTCTTGACGTCTGATTTGTGTCCATTTATTCTTTTACGTAGAGACTGTCCAGTTTGACCAATGTACATGGCAGAGGGGCATTGCTGGCACATGATGGCATATATCACATTGGTAGATGTGCAGGTGAACGAGCCTCTGATAGTGTGGCTGATGTGATTAGGCCCTATGGTGGTGTCCCCTGAATAGATATGTGGACACAGTTGGCAACGGGCTTTGTTGCAAGGATAGTTTCCTGGGTTAGTGGTTCTGTTGTGTGGTGTGTGGTTGCTGGTGAGTATTTGCTTCAGGTTGGGTGGCTGTCTGTAAGCAAGGACTGGCCTGTCTCCCAAGATCTGTGAGAGTGATGGGTCGTCCTTCAGGATAGGTTGTAGATCCTTGATGGTGCATTGGATGGGAGAACCACTATGCATAAAATAAGAACAGAACCAAATAGTCATTCATTAAAATAATAATTTGTTGAATTCTATTGCACTTTCAACCAAAGCCTTCCAAGTATTCTATGGATACTAGTGATTAAGCCCCACAACATCCATATCAGGCAGGTCTTATAACTAGCATCTTCCCCATTTTATAGAAGGTGTAAGTGAGACACAGAGATTAAGTGACTTGCCCCAGGTCATACAGGACCTTAGCAGAGTCAGGAATTGAACCCAGATCTCCCAAATTACAGTCCCATGAACCTTCAACTGTATCCAAACCAAACCTTTTCTGAGGCTGGAAAAAAAATTAAAATAACTCTCTTCTCCCCCCCGACCCCCCGTTATTTTTAATTGCTGCAGATGCTCTTCCAGGTCTCTGCCAGGACTGTGAGTGTGCCAAATATTGTACCAAAGGGTGATCTCATGGCATTTCCAGTCTCCCTGGAAGCAGAATGTACCAGGGATATCATAGTCAAGTCTGTTCTCATGAGACTTCCAGCTGACATTTCTACACTCAGTAGATTCAGGTACTTCATCTTGGACACCCTTCTGAGAAGCATCGAGATGTTTGAGCAATAAACTAAATGAATCTCCAAACCTTTTGAGGTTCACCCAACCTCAAAAAATTCAAATCAGGCCAAGATTTTAAAGGTCACGCAGGATCTAAGACAAAAAAATTCTGGGAACATATTTTAACAGGTGATCATTACTGATCTACAGCAAAAGTATCAGTATCAAAGAAATGTTTCTGTTGTTCACTTAAGGGAACAGGCAGCCTGTCACCTGAAATCTAGATAGGGGAAATTAATCAGACCGCACCTAGCATTTGTATAGTGCTTTACCTTCTCTTAGTGCTGTACAAGCACTGACTAATTCTTATGCCATGCTTCTGAGGGAGGTAAATATAATTACACCCATTCTACATCTGGGGAAATTGAGAAGCAAAGAGGTTCATCCTCCATCCAGCAGAAAAGCTGGAGTGAACAGACTTGGAGCAGGGGTACTCTGCAAAGTTTGGTGAAGAATGGAATCTTTCCCGCAGGCCTTGGAATCGCTCTCTGCCCATTAGTGCAGTACATAGATCTCTATGCCTCTCCATCCCCATTTGGTAGGGTTTGGCTAGTGGAGCTTTGTCATTGTGGAACCACTGGACAGGTCACCACTCCTCTCCAAGGCCTAGCTTCCCCTGGAGCATGCTTCTGTGTTGCAGAGGGAGGTGCAGAGATCATTCATGAGTTCTTGCTAGCTGGCTCCCTGGTATCCCTGAATAGCAGAATCACACCATGTTGTTGACTTTTGAACCATAAGATGGACAGGACTTGGGCCAACGTGACATTCCCAGGTCCTCATGGTCATTCCATAGTAGAGGTAGAATTAGAACCCATCTGGGACTTATTCTACCCTCACTTAGACTATTGTAAATCAGATATAGCTTCATTGGGGTCAATGCATTTGCATGGAGTAAGTGAGAACTTAAGCGAGTGAGAAAAGTATCAACCCACCTGTCTTTCAGTGCCGTATCATGGTCCACTAGACCAAACAGCTCTGTTAGCAGGGCTGAAATATGAAATGATAATGGAGGTCATATGATGCTGTGACACATGGCTAGAAAGGGTTAAAAATCCTGCAAAATAAATAACCCTCAAAAGACATATGGGGAGATAATGTCTGTGTTTTTGTGTAGTTACATATGCATGAGTAGGGTCGGCAATGTAATCAACAGTCCCTGTCTATGCTGTATTCTGATATCATTTAAATGAATTGTAAACACGGGATATCTTGGTATTCATCTCTCTTTGAAATGTACCATGAATAGTGGAGGAAAAAGCAAATGGCCTTATGTTAATTCGTATAGCTAAGTACCAGTGATGGACCTCCTTCAAAGTCATCCTAATAACCTTTTGTTCTCCAAGGAAATCCCAACTTGTCAAAGAGGGCATGAAATTGTATAAAAGATCCTTGGGTCCTGATTCTGTCGTCTCAGATCTGCTTAAGCGTCATCAGGGGAAGTTTGGGTCACAAGATTGAGGTCCCAGTTATGGATCTCTGCTATGAATCTGCAGCTAAATGAATTGAACTCATGTCTGTATATATATTGATCTTTTAACCATACTCTCTCTCTTTTGTTTTTTAATAAATTTTAGTTTCGTTAATGAGAATTGGCTGAACTGTGTATTTGGGTAAGAGCTGAAATATTCATTAGCCTGGGAGGTCATGTGTCTGATCCTTTGGGATTGGTAGAACCTTTTCTTTTATATGATGAAATAAGATATTCAGAAATCATCATATTTGACTTAGGTACCTGGATGGAGGCCTGAGGCTGGATCACTTTAAGGGAACTGTGTTGTTTGGACTTCTGAGTAACCGGTGAGGTAATAAAGAAGCTGTTTTATGTTGGCTTGCTAAATCCAAGTATTGGAATATCCCAGCTGTATGGGAATTGTCTGCCCCATTCTTTGCAGTTCACCCTAATAGAGTGACCATAGCTGGCTCCCCGCTAGGGCCCCGGTCACAGATGCAGTGAGGAAATTTGCATTATGAGAATAAGAGAAAAATGATAAAATACTAATGAAAAAGTTAAAGGCAAAGAAATCATGATGTGATTCTAAAGAGCAAAAGATCTTGCGATAAAGAACTGAACTGTAAAAGTGAAAAATGAGAGTGGGAGAGAGAGTAAAATGAATATTATACATCAAGATAATGAATAATAACTAAAACTACCCCGGCTGTTAATTTTAGGCTTGGATGAATAAAAACGTAGAGAAGCAGCTCCCACAGGCTGAATGCACCGGAGCAGCTATGAAAATCCAAAGTTTCTGTGTATTGCATTTTGACAGCATAAGCTTGTCTGTTAGAAGTCGGTGGCAGGTATTTTGCATTAGGTCGATGGGATGTGCTTATTCACACCTTTGTATTGTTTAATATTATATGTGTCTGTTTGTTTTTGGCTGTATTCGTGTAAAAGTAATCTGTTATGATTAGGGGCACATATGCTTAAAGCTTTTGATTTTGTTATGGCATAAGGCTGCTATTCTCCAGTGTCGGATTTCCCCCGTGGACACAAACCAAAAGAATGGGATTGAGAGAGCTTTATCAAGGGTTCCAGTGTTCTTGCTCTCCCAGAGATAATTTGCTTTCTTTTCACTTTCTTAAAGAAACAACAAATCCGAATGGCTGCTAGAACATCAACAACAATGCAAATTTAATTACAAATATAAACTTTGTGAAGTATCCCATCTACAGCCAATGTGTGTTTGTAATGCTGTTTTAATTTGCATAGGTTTGAAAAGCTTCAAGATATCTTACAGTAGAACCTCATAGTTACAAACACCAGAATTACAAACTGACCTCATTTGGAACAGGAAGTACACAATCAGGCAGCAGCAGAGATTTAAAAAAAAAAAATCAAATGCAGTACAGTACTGTATTAAGTATAACTACTAAAAAAAAGGAAAAGCAGCATTTTTCTTCTGCTTAATAAAGTTTCAAAGCTGTATTAAGTCAATGTTCAGCTGTAAAGTTTTGAAAGAACCACCATAACGATTTGTTCAGCGTTACGAACATTTCAGAGTCATGAACAACCTCCATTCCCGAGGTGTTTGTAACTCAGAGGTTCTACTGTACATCCTGGAACATAGTCTGATGAATATATCTAGCTGTAGAGAAGATTGCACTTGATTGAACCAACAGGACATCCTTACAGATTTAAAGCCCAATCCACTTTCTATGGAAGACAATGGCAAAACATGGGTTGACTTAAATAGGAGCAGCCTGGACTGTGTCAGTTTTTGTAGGGTGTTAGAAACAGTCACAACATATATATGGGATTCCCACAAGTCAAAGAGCATTCTGAACAAATATATTAGAGAGAATACAATTAAGAGTGAATGCTCTAGTTATATGTGATGTATTTATCAATAAACAGAGATGAGTTTGGAGGCATGACATTTCACATCCTTCTTTCTTGCAAAAATGCATGTACTTAACTCTTCAGCTGTAGCTCACTATTTATCAGAGATCCCATCAGACGTGAAAGTGCAGTACCAATCACTGTTTCCTAGGTTTCTTGCTGTGAGCATAATGAGAAAACAGCCAGAGCTATCCTCAGAAACAGAGGGCAGAAATCTTACTTTGTGGAGCCACCAGGCAATTCAAAGAGCTCTGAATGCTGGATCCAGTTATAACAGCTGAAAAATCAAGGAACCATCACCGGGAGAAAATAATAATCTAATTCTCAGTGTGACTGGTTTGGCTTATGAGTATCAGGGACAATGGGTAATGATGAGAAGAAAGGAAAGTGCGGACAGAGCATTAGAAATCTTATCCAAAGCCTGCTGAAGTGAACTGGAGGCCTTTCAATACTTAAATGGCATTTGGATCAGACCACAGCACACCACCTTTACCTCTCTCTCTTTTTAATTGAACTTTCCCCTCAAAGTTGCGGGGAGAATGAGACTCCTCCAGCTCTTTGGAGAATTCAGAATGATTGATACCCATCCTACAGTTAAATGTGGAGGAGACACTTCATTCAGAAGATGCTGCATGGTGCTACAGATGCAGCAATTGATGAATGATGAGTGATAGCCAATGTGGGATATCATGTTAAGGCATGAGGCTAGAAGTTAAACAGTGAAGAGCAGAGACTGAGGAACCTCAGAGGGTCAATGGTGCTGTTAGCCCTGTGGATGGTTATTTATTCACATTTTATCCCAACCTCTTTGATCTGCAAAGTTTGGCTGGAAATCTGAGCAGAAAAGGCTCAGCTATAAGCAGAGATTGTTCAAAAGTGATTAAGCATTTTGGAGATTTTTTTGTTGTTGAAATTCTAAAAAAATTCCACTTTCATTTTCTGCCTCAGACAGAGGCACACGAAACTGAATAATAGTAATAACCTACATCATTTTCAAAAGCTATTCGTGATTTTAGAGGTGCTTAGCACTTTCTGCAAATTACATTCTTTTAAGGGCTCTCAAAATAGGCACCCAAAATCACTGATCACTTTTGAACATTTAGGTCACAATACAATTACCTGAATGTTGCTGGAACTGTAAGAGCCATTCTAGTCTAGGTTATGCTCACAGTGCTAGGTAAAAGACTCAGGGTTAGGTCATACTTTGGACTCTATAAAGTCCACTATGGACTTCGCTATTGCTATTGATTTTCTGTGGAACGTGCTAAGGTACTACAAAAAAGGCAGAATTATGAAAGCCTAAAACAGCTATTTTATCAGAACCGGTTCAACCATTCCCAAGGGAAAACAGTCAGGAGAACATCTAATTTCCCCATACTATGATGATTTTATTATTTGCATTTCAGTATCGTCAATAGGCCCCAATCAGTATTGAGTCCCCCCTGTGCTGGATATTGTACAAACACAAAGCAGAAAGACAATCTCTGCCCCCAAAAGCTCATGGTTTAATTAATATTAGCACTAAGAGCCATGATCTTTCTGACTAGCTGGTGACTAGAAGCCCAGTCACAATATAACGTTTCACCCAACTGATTAATGTGTATATAAGAGTGATTTGATTTGATTTTCCAGCAGGGTATGTTTTGGCAGAAGGAAGAATGATTACTGTGGAATTACAGAAAAGAGGGAGTACACTCAAACACGGATACACCCTTGAAACCACCATCATTCTGGCATTTCTCCCAGTAAGAGCAAGCTGCGTGGTGACTGATCAGGTGACTGTTGTTATGCTCTGCTCTTGAAAGCCAGGTGGGTGGGCAAATAACTCTACTGCTTTCCCTCTACTTGTGGCCTCATTTCAGATCATCCAAAACATCGCCTCTCCTTCCCTAATCTCTTGACTCAGTAGTCATTGGCACCCAGTCACCCTGGTTTCACACAAACAAGCTTCAAAATACCGATACCTGTGCACATATTTTTCTCTTTCCCACTTATTATTAACCCTCTGCCCCCTCTGGATCCAAATGTGCCATCTTGCTATATCATAGACCCCATCCTGCAAGCCCTTAGCTGCATGAGAAGTACCATGCAGTAGTACATGAATATGAGTAGTACCAGTCTTTTCAAGTAAGGGTTACTCACATCAGTAGACATACCTGGAAATCATATTGATCAAAAACAATCAGGCTGTAGTTGCTATAGGAAAAAAGAAAACCTCTGTCTAGTAGTTGTTTTTTTTAAATAAGATCTTTACATGGCTTAATGATCATTAATTACAGCGCGTTCATTAAATTAGTCACGTCTAATTAAGCTGACATGCAGAGAGTGTGCTCATGTTTGACAGTAGTGTGGGCTAGGGAAATATACCTAACAAGCTAATGCTATGTAAAAAAAATGTGCCAAATCCTCTGCTGGTATAAATTCCCACAGATCTTTTGAAGCCAATGGGACTCACTAGATTTACTTTGCATTCTTTATGAGGAATCTACTGCACAATGAATCATTGTCATGTAAAATATCCAGTACAATGAAATTAGTAGACTATTTTCTTGCTGTATATTCAGGTAACTTCACGTATACAGATTAATCACTATTAGTACCAGGAGATACAATCTGAATATGACTGTGCGAAATGGTCTCTTGGCTATTGCTACCTTCTTTTAGGTTTCACAGTAGCAGCCATGTTCGTCTGTATCCGCAAAAAGAAAAGGAGTACTTGTGGCACCTTAGAGACTAACCAATTTATTTGAGCATAAGCTTTCGTGAGCGATGCATCCAATGAAGTGAGCTGTAGCTCACGAAAGCTTATGCTCAAATAAATTGGTTAGTCTCTAAGGTGCCACAAGTCCTCCTTTTCTTTCTACCTTCTTTTGGAATTTCTACTGGCGAAGTCAGGTTTAAGTTCCACCGGAGGCTCCATGGAAGCACTGCTGATGAAGGTGCATCTTCCACCTTCCATAATCAGATTCCCTAGGCCAACAGGACCTAGTGTGAAACACTTCTTGCCCACTCCATGTGATTCTCATTTCTACTGCTGCAATCCACCTTCCTGGAGAACTTTCAGTCAACAGGCTCTTCATCATCCAACGTCAGTTCAGATCTGGGAACGCAGCACCTAGGACAATGGGGTCTTGGTCCACAACTAAGGCACTTAGATGTTACTGCAATAGAAATAATAAATAATAATTCAGACCCTTCTCCAAACACCACAGGAGTAACTGAAAGGACTCCAAACTGTTTCCAGTATCCAAAATGGTAATTGTTTCTTTCAACATTTGTACTAAAAGAACAATCACTTCGGCTCAGATTCACAAAGGTATTTAGGCTCCGAACTTCCACTGAAATGAGCTAAATTGGTTGGGTTTTTTTGACCACTCCACTGGATAGGGGGGTTGGTATGAAACCATCTATACAGCTGGTCTGATAATGAAAACCATTATTAGTGAATTGTTTATTTAATGGATAATGCCAATTATTTCAGATAGCCTATTTGTCATGAATAATGTGATGAGCACTAATAAATAGTACAAACCATATAGGCTGGGTTAATGTGATTTAACATGCTCAAAGAGGGACTTCAACGAAATAGCCGAGTGTGCTGGGGGCTAATTAGTTGCAGACTATACAATAATAAAGGTTTGTGTGCATGACACTGAACTAACATGCCATTAATGGGCTAAACATGTTAAGATTCAATCTTAGCCATTTTTTAGAACAGAGCTGTAAAATGACTTGAAATACAAGGGGATTATAATGGAAATGCTGTCCAAGCCCTTACCAGAGCCTCGTAAACAGTGGTGCTACAGTAACACTGAAGCCTCACATAAATGGAAAACGCAGGTAGATGTTATAAGATTGTAAGAGGGCGGTGAGCTTGAAGCATTGCAGTAATGGACTGATACTCTAAAGCTCTAGCCGGGGTTATTCTGCAGGCCAGACTCCCGTGGCAGAGAATAATGTAGGGAAAATCAGTCCCCCATATTTTGGGCTAGTGTCTGTGTCCCTGTGCTGGTTGAAATCTCCACAGTTTCTCTCTTCTTTCACGTGGACCACATCCTGTACAAGTGTTTGACAAATTGCAGACAATGTCACACCTCACAGGCTACCATAGAAATCATGGTCTCTGTCTTCTGTAACTTCCAACCTTTCATTATATTTGGAGGTGTCAAATTGCAGAGGGTCTCTTCAGGCCAGTCCTTTTGTTTGGACTTGCCGCCCATCTCGAGGCCTCTTCCTGTCTTGCAGCTCAGTGATTCTATGAACACCCAAAGTGAATGGCTGCAAATAGGTGATGTGAGGGAAAACAAAACAAAAGTAAAATGATCTGCAGCTTCTGTCTCTCTGATCTACATTTTATGTCATGCAGCTGAAATAAGAATGAAAAAGTCCTCATTAAATTATATGGTGAATGCAGAATGGATAATAGGTTCTGGATGTGAAGCTGACTGTGCTCTCTGCAAATACATCATTACTAGGAGTCCAGCCATCATTCTTTCTCCCCCATCAAAACTGATGGTCACTTCATCTGATTTTTAGCCTCTCATCTGAGTCATGGCTAAAGCTATTGCTTGTCAGGTACACTTGCGAGAGACACTTAGCTATATTAGATGGGGCTGTGATCTGTTTTCATCTTGCCCTAAATTTCATTTGAAAGTGTGGATGGAATGTCTTATGTTTTTCTAACTAATGAACCTGACAAGCATCTTTTACCAGGAAATAACATCTGGGAGGTATATAGAAGGCTATTTTGGGTATATATTTTTCCTGCTAGTAATAAAAGTTTTAACTATCACTGGAAGGTCTATTGGAATTCATCATAATAATGTTCCATAACTCATCTCTTAACTGAGATTTTCTCCTTTTCTAAATTATTAAGAAAAAATGTCGTCTATGTTAATTCCACTCATCTGAGGATGATAAGAGGCAGCATATATTTTCACATAAAGTGAAAAAAATGAACCTAATTATTTTTGGTGATATAACAAAGAAATAACCATGTGGGATCTTATTATATGGCTGAAAACTGAATTACCTTCAGCATAACCATACCCAGTGAATTACTTTAATGGCCTGCTTCCTAGCCCTTGCGAGTGATCTCATAGCAATCCTCTCATAATCTGAGAATGTACATGAGCATAAATTGGTTTTCTTGTTTTTCAAACTACTATCTTGTATTCCTAAGCATGTCACAGAAGTTATGGGCCATATTAATCACTGATATAAACAATGTTACCTTCACCAGAGTCAGCTGTCGCACCATATTATGCCACTGGTGAGTTTGGCCCAAGGAAAAGGCCTTATTCAAAACAGCTCCATCTTGATGCAGAATCTAAGATGGTGCCCCTGTGAAAGAGCAGACGGAGCTGCCACTTTATTTGATTTGATAGTTACCTTGATTCATGGTTCACAAAGCTGGAAGAGCAAAACCATTCCACCTGTAAAATTTGTGAGAAGAAAATGAGCTCATCCTAAAGCTAGCCAATCTTTTCCCTATTGAGACATTGTTTCAGTTCAATGGAAATGTTCACAAGAAAATCAGTTTTTTGGTGACCATTTTGGGGGTTTGTCAAAAAAACCAAAAAGCTGAAAAACGAAGTCTTTCTGTTTGTGGCAAATGAAAACTGAAATGTTTCCATTTTAAATAGAATTTTTTCATTTTTCAACGTGGTATTCAATTTTTTGATGAAAACTTAAAAAACTTAGATGAAAATTTCCTTTATACTTTGGTACATGCATAAGTACTTTGCTGAATGCGGGCCTGAAGGACTGAAACCTTCTTCCCCAATTGATACCTTAAAGCAACCTGTTTTTCAGAGGGTGGATGCTCCATATTTTCTGACAATCAAGCCCCTTTACGGGGCCTCGGTTTGGGCACTCAATAACTGGGGCACCCCAAATCACTAGTCACTTCTGAAAATGTTGATCTAAAAGTCTAAGGTACATAACTCCACTAGTTTGTTGGTAAAATCAAATAAACCTTAATAGACTAATAGAAATAATAATATTCAATACTTACTATAGAGCACTTTATATCTTTAAAGCCCTCTGTAAACAATACATAATTATTCCTCACAATCCCTCTGTGAGGAAGTTTATTTTCAGTGTTGTATACAAGGGGAGATGAAACATAGGCCATACAGGAAATCATTGGCTAGCATTAAAACTTCCTGGCTTCTAGCCCCATGTTCAGTTCACTAGACTACGCTGCCTCTATGCGCAAGAGGGCAAATGATACTTGTTAATTTGCATAATACTAATTAAGTATATGATTGAAGAAAGTAATTAGTAGTTGTTCTGCAGTTTGTTTTCATTATCTCAAGTTGAAATGTTTGTAAATATGCAATTTCACGTTGAACTTTTAATTATGCGGCAGTTGGGAATAATGAATTCACTTTAAAATTAGTCACCATGACTTGCAAAGCAATGGGAAGCCAGAAGGCATTTAGAGAGGAACTCTAAACACACAGTGTCCATATGCTGACACCATTCCATGTGCTCTCGTTGATCACGGAGACCTCTGCACATAAAGATTTGTTTGTCCGCATTGCTGTAACTAGTTGTTTATTATAAAATCCTTGACAAAAATAAAGTTCTTTCTTGAGGGTAACTTGTTGGCACCTAAAAAAGGACTGGCTGTTTTGTGACACCAATTTTGAACAGCCTAACATTAAAGGAAAATAATAGCTTGTTTTACGGCATCAGCATTGGCTTGTTCCTAAGGTAATAATACTACAGTGTGGTAATGAACTGGCCATGAAGTGACTGCCCTGAAAATGTTGGAGATATAACCCATAGAAAGACCCAGGGTATACATTTGTAGGAAGGAGTGCTATAGTGTTGTGCCTGCCAACCACCATCATGAAAAGTACAAGAGGGGCAATACTTGCACAGTCTTCACTGGAGAAGCTAATTTTTTTTTAATTAGGTTAGCCATCAGAATCTCTTATGCCTGATCACCAGAATATATTAACCCTTCAGAAACATGGGTGACTCTATGCCTCACAACACCCTTGTGAAGTAAGGTGTTCATTTTCATTCCCAGCTAAGCAAGTGGGGAAATGAACCACAGAGAGATTGAATGACTTGCCCAAAGGCATTGGAAATCTGCTGCAGAGCTGGGAACAGAATCTTGATCTCTTGAGTACCTTAACCAGAAGACCAGCCTTGTAACCTAATTTGCTACATACATCCTTCCTCTTCTGAGCTTTATCATAATGGACCATCAGAGGCACAAAGGAACAGGGTGTAGGTGTTTTCTCAGACAGTTCTCGTGAACCTATTGCTAGACCCATCATTCACGGTAACAGCTGGATGTCCTGGTATGCCCCAGAAACCTGAACCCAGTGGTAGTCAGTGGCACCAAGGTGCTTTGCCTGCTGTGCACCACTTACTGCTATCCCAATGTTCGTGCTTTCTTCTGCTAAATGTTAGCAAGCTTTTCTGGGAGTAGAATGGGGAGTAAATGGTTTTGCCCCCTACTCAGTCTACCCATCCACTTCCCCACGCCAGCACTGTGCAATATTCTGCCAGACCAGGTGTACAGCTGTTTTACTGGTTTTTCCAGTGACTTATTACAGGCAGCTTCAATCCAAGACACGTGATGGAGGGAAGCACATGGCCCATGCTAAGTAAATCCATCGGATAGTATGGTAATCACATGCTAGCTCAAGGTACGTGACTACCATGTTATCACCTGGTAACCATCAAATTAGCTCATGACATGGCTGTATTTACTGAAATGAAGACGTCTTAGCCCAGTTCGTAGTGGGAAAGTGGCCCCATTCCAAAAAACACCCTCAATGAACAATCGGATTCTTTTCAGGAGTCTCAGCTTAAAGGAAAGTCAAGGCTTGAATGGAGATGGATGCTGAACTACATATTCCAGGTTCAGACAGTTCAGGGTTTTTTTTTGGATAGCCAGAGGTACCCGTAGCCATTCCCAAACACAAATTTAAAAAAGAGAGCTATCCACAAGACTGTGAAGCAGCAATGTGCATTATTTGAGCAGGCCAGACTTGGTCACTCTACTATTCATCACAGCACCCTGCTTAGCTGCCTGGGAATAATAATACTGGCAGCAAACATTCAAAGTGGCAAGGAACAGCTGTTTGCATTGTAGCCCTGAAAAAATCTCAACCCATTCATAACTGGAACAAACTCAACTTGAATAACAATTGAACCCTAGTGATGGAATCTATTTTCTCAGTTGGTCAATCTCCCTGCTAATGGTCCATTCAGAAGGAAAACGACAAAGCAGATAACGATTAATTCATCGAAGTAGATTCTCCTGTAGATGATGAAACACCATTTGGCAACTCAGTAAATCAGGGAAGAAAAGAATTTGGATTCCACGCATCTGATGCCGAACACGCTGCCTGAATGGAGCTTTGATTTTCCACAGTAACGCTGTGCTTGCCAGTTACAGTAAATCCATCAGACCATCCTTGCTGCTGTTGCAGGCACATAAAATAGAGCAGGAGCCAGCGTTTCTTCATAGTTCAGGCTTATTTGATGGCAAAGGACAAATGACATTTTCAGTCAGGATCCATGACATGGGGCGACAAACTCTAACCTTTGTCCTTCCACACGTAAAACCCATGCTGACTTTAATGGGTCTGTTTGCCTCTAAATAGGGTGGGAACAGCATCCAAACAAGGCAATAGATTAAAATTTTAATGGATCATTATTATTATTATTATTATTTGTATTACAATAGTGCTAAGCTATTGTATCCAGCATCACCTGTGGGGGAAATGATCTGAGGCTCCCCTATTTCAGCCTCACCAATCTTTTTTGCCATTATTTCCCTCCCACGCACACACTTTCCTTCACCTTCCTTCTCCCTGAATTTTCTCAGTCTAGTGTTGAACTGGGGCACTGCATGAGGTGGAATTTGCTGTGCATAGATATGCAGGAGGGAGGCTTGTGCGTAGTGAGATAGGTGATAGGGTTGTGAGGAGGTGATGGAGCACAAGAATGAGTGTGAGGAGTGTGAGAATAAAGGAGTAAAGATTTGAGTGTGGACATAGCCAGCAGAGTGAGAAATTAAGAGCCTGATTCAACATCATAGACGTCAGTGGGGCATATCCATTGACAACATTGATCATTAGATTGGCCCAGTGCATTGATACAGGAAAGTTCATAAGCATGCACTTACATCCTATTGAAATCAAGGGACTTCTTGAATACAGATGACATGTCTTTAAAAGTTTTTCTGAATCAGGGCCTAAGAATATGAGAGAAGACCAATGAGGAAAAACATTAAAGAGATTAGGGAGAAGGAAGAAATGAACAAGCCACTGTCAAAGGAATTGGAAGAAAGAGAGGGAACTATTGACAAATACCACAAAACAAGCGGAATCTTGTCCATAAGTGTATGAGGTGCTCTTTGTACTGCTGCTTTTGAGGGGGCTGCTGGAGAGGAGCTCAAATAGGTGACAGTGAAATTGAGAGTCATTCTGCCCATTGTCTCTCCCTTTTCCCCCTCCCTGTTCTTTCATTCCTTTTTCTTTCCTATTTGTCCTTTTCCATTTCTCTCTTTCTCTGCCATCTCTATCCTCCTCCTGCTTTTTTATTTTATTTTTTGGCCCTTTCCCTTTTGATATTTTCCTCTTCCCATTGTCCCTTGTGTCCTTACTTTGCCTTTCTAAAATTACTGGATTATTGGATTTTACTGGATTTTAAGTCATAAGGCATCCTGGCCTGCGACCATGTTGATAACCAAGGCAATGTCATTAAATTGTGTGGCCAACACCTACGAGAAGGATTAAGAAGACTCCAGTTACACTAGCCTGAGTGAAAATATCAGAGGTGGTGAAAGATGAAAGGCAACAAAGGGAAAGAGGGGAGCAAGCTTAGTAATGAGCATTTAGTAAAAGCACTGAATCATGTTTGCAAGAATGCTAAAAAATAAGTCAGTTTTGGTAAATAGTCTGAATCTATTTTTCTGCTGATTCTTTATTCTGATTCTGTAGCGATACACTAAGCTGCTGAGAGATGTTTCACAAAGAAAGAGCATGAAATTCAGGGGGGCTGGAACAATTTTTTTAGAGGGGTGCTGAGAGCCATTGACCCAAACTGTAAACTATTATATGATGGAATCCACTTCAAGCCGGGGGGGGGAGAGGGGAGGGTACAGCAGCACCCTAGCACCCCTAGTTCCAGCACCCATGATGAAATTAGCACTAGCCATTTACAACCTGACGCTCTACATGACACAATAGCGTTCTGAATCCTGATCAGCATTCACATTAATTTTAGCCACTAACTTTTTTATTATTAATATTTGTATTTTTTTAATGTTTTTGTTTTTTCTAAAAGGCCTTTTTTTTTAGAAACAAACAAACCCCACACAACCCTGACATCTAATGTACTGCTCCCTTTAGGGCCAAATCTTGTTGTCTTTTACACTTCTGTAAATCTATTGGCTTCAGTTGAGTTAATCCAGATTTATTTCAATGTAATGGAGAGCATAATTCAGCTATGCATATAGGGTTATTTTTAGTGAAGTTCCAGGTACAATCTAAATTGAGCTGTTTAATCTCAGAATACCTCTTGATTCAATTAAATCTTACAGGAGTTACATCACCTTTCTCCAATGATTCAATGTACAGTTCAAGCACTTTACTGGAAGTGTTAATAACACTGGATTAAGTTCAATAAAAATACTACCTAGCTTCCAAACCTGTGCATCTCCTTGGAAACTCACTGTAACTGGAGAAAGTTCCCATAAACTATACTTCAGTACATTACTGATATCACCAGTGTAGACCAGTGCTGCAAAATGAGTGATTTGTCTTTTTTGTGCTCATGAAGGAGAGACACTAAAAGCACATGCTATACAGCCTGGCAGATTGTAAGGCTTCTCAGTGGGCAGGTGTCGCTCATGCTCTCTGCTAATAAATATTTCTGCCATTCTAGTCTCAAGCTGCTTCTGAGCTGAGAATGCCAGTTGTGAGGAACAAGGCAAACCCTGTGGTGGCTTTGTGTTGCAGACAAAGGTCCACCAGAGCTTGTCAACTCATTTTCATTTGGGTCCTGATGAGTCATGGCTTGGTTTCCAGATGTTAGAGGCCACATCTACACTAGAGAACTTACCGCGGCACAGCTGTACCAATGTAACTGCATTGCTGTAAGATCTCCAGCGTAGCTGGTCTATGCTGAGGGAAGAGAGATCTCTTGTCTACATAAACTTCCCCCAACAAGAGGCAGTAGCTATGTCAGTAGGAGATGCTTTCCTGCCGACATAGCACTGTTCACACTGGTGCTTCTTTGGTGTAACAGTGTTTTTTTCATGTCCCTCAGCAACATAAGTTATACCAACAAAAGTGATAGTGTAGACATATCCACAGTCTAATGAAGTAACTCCCAAAACAACAACAATCAGGACCAATGTCCAAAAAACAAGACCCACCCAGAACTAAAACTTTCCCACTACATCCATCCAGCTACTTCATTTTAGAAAAAGCCAAGGAGAACAATTGTGTAGATACTTATTTGTATGCACCAAATGTCTGTATGCAAATACGTTCCCTATGTGGCAAATCATGTGTTTCCACTTCCCAAAAGTCTATACAAGGGCAAGAAGAAACTGGATAAGAGAGTGCTATTCAGTCTAGCAGATAAAAGTCTAACACAATTTGCTGGCTGCAAGTTGAAACTCAACAATTTCAGATGAGAATTAAGGTGCGAATTTTTAACAGTGACTTAAAAGAATTTACCAAGGGTTGTGGTGGATTATCTCACTGGCAGAATTTGCCAAGGGTTGTGGTGGCTTCCCTGTCACTGGACACTTTTAAATCAAAACTGGATGTTTTTCTAAAAGAGATGCTTTAGTTCATATGGGAATTAGTTCAGCAAAGTCCAATGGGCCGTATTATACAGGAGGTCAGATTAGATGATCACAGTGGTCCCTTCTGGCCTTAGAATCTACAAAATTTATGAAGGGAGAGGAAGAACATTGACTGACTGTTGTTGCCTAGGTTACCAATATACCCTGGACAGGAATGCGCTGGCTCTGACCCAGGCACAGGGCAAAAAGCAACAGTATTCCTTATATAGGTTTAGATAATTCCATTAAGGAATGTAGAATTCTCAGGTCAGGTCCTGGCAGAGAAGTAACAGAGGGAAACCGATTTTCAAATGTATCATTATTTATTTGTTTAGTTGTAGTGCCTTGAGGCCTCAATCAGGGTTCAGGTCCCCATTATGCTAGCTGCTGTACACACAAATACACAACACAAAAATTTACAATCTACGTAGGTGAACGCAACAAACAGACAGGGGCAGCACAAAGAAACAGTAGGCAGCCGTCCTAGCACACCAGCAGTCTAGCAATTGTTAAATAATTGTTGCCTAGCATCGCCACTCACGTGAGTTTAAGGCGAGATTTGAAAGACTGAGTCAAGTTCAAGGTCACAGTCTTTGTCTCTAAGGTACCCAGTGGCCTGGGCCCAGGATATCTACAAGATCAAGCAACATTTTGAGATAAAGATCCAAGGTAAACAATTCCACTCCTCACAGTGGAAACTTTCTGCCATAAGGGTAAAGTTTGCGCTTTCTCAGGGCCAGTCCAACACTGTAGAATAAAATCCCACAAGAACTAAGGGCTATCCCAAACCTCACCACCTTTCACTCCAAGTGCAAGGTGCTAGTCTTTGATCTGCTTTCCCCGAATATAAACACGGAGCAGTGTGTACATGTATTTTAAAACAAAACCAAAAATGCTCCCTACCAAACCAAACTCTCCTCTACACACATGGTTCTTCCCCTGTGAAGAGGATGAGAGAAAGAACAAATCACACATGATGGAGTTTAGTTACAGGACTCAGTGTGCTACCAGAAGCCACTCAGATACTAGGGTGTTGTGGGTGGTAGAAGTACCTCACTAGAACAGAATGACAACGTAATGGCTTTTTGGAGACCTTTTAGGAGAAACTCCTCCCATGCTGGGGAGAAAGACATATAGTGTTTGCTGGAAACTAAAGTGATAAAAAATAAAAGTCAGCATCATTCACTGAGCTGGAATTGATGGCTTCAAACTATATGAGAAATGCTCGGTAGGTGGAGGCTAATCTGGGAGGGCCTTAAAATGTTTGATGCTGTGGAAAAGGGGAACTAGTGGCAAGACACAAGTGGATTGGAGGGAAATAACAATATTTGATCTCCTAATGTATTTATCAGTAAACATTATGGGACTCATTCTCATATACACTAAAATAACGTTTATTGCACAAGTAGTGTAAAGGAGCCTTAAAGTGAGTATAAATATAATTTTCTCTCACTTTAAGGCCCCTTTATTCTGCCAGGCGCAAAGTCTATACATATGTTGCTCTATATGTGGGACTGGAAAGAGTTTAATTACATTTTTTAAAAGGGAAAAAATCATTTTGCCTATAAGTTTCAGGGCAGGGGGAGACACTTGCTTTCATTATTGGTGCAGCAAAGGGAAAATATGAGGGAGAAAAAAGAAAATGAGAGGGTAAGGTATTAATTGGCAATTTCCTGTAATACACCTTCAAGCAAAATGCTAGAGCAGAATGACAGGATGGCTTCTTTTTCTCCCCTTTATTTATTATAGAATTGGCTCATGGCCAATTACCGAGTTCTGTCATTGTAGAATGAACAGTCGAGGCAGAAAGGGAACATGCCCTCTGCAAAGCGCATCCATTTCATAAATACCGTTAAACAATGAAGATCTTATGAAACCTATTTTCACAGAAGATGGGCCGGGGAAAGGAAAAGGAATGTGTTTTTATTTAAACCAAAAGACTGATGAAAAGGGAAAGCACAAGGAAGATCAAAACAAAGTGCTTTTCCAAATCGCCACAGCCCTTCGATGCCAGCTCAACATGACAAGTCGTCAAATATTAGGAATTTTTTTAATATAGGACCACAATCGTTATTGACGTAAGCACATTGGGCCAGATCCCCAACTGGTGTAAAGCTGCATATCGCCATTGAAATGAAACCCTCCAGCAAGATAAAAAGTCGCTAGAGCTATGATGGTTTATACCCGTGGATGATTTAGCCCTCTGGTCTCAGTGCATAACATCAGGCATTAGTTTGGCCCATCAGTTTGTCTGCAGGACGGATCAGCGTCTATCTGAGAGTGACACAGAGACAGAAGCTGAAGGAAAGGGAGAGGAAAAAGTCTGCATAGCCCCAGTTCAAAGAGAACTCAAAAATATTTTTATTGCGTCCTATAAACCATAAAAACATTTTTATTTATTTTCGTATTGAATGTTAATTGAAATCGTCAAGAGAGAACACACAAAGAGGAGGAGAGAAAATGCTCCTGGCACTGTTTCAGCAAAAAAAGCAAAATGACAAACATAGCTGGGAAAAAAATCAATACAAAAATACAACCGATTTCGATGTTGCTTGAGTTTTTAAAAAAATATTTAATAATTATTTTCCCTGAAGCTTCAAGACAGGAATGACCAAGTGACACAGAAATGGCAGTGGGTTTTTTCATTTTATTTTATTTAGGTTGCATGCTCCAAGCAAAACACAAAACTGTATTCTACCACTGTATAATGCAAGGTACCTGCAAATCCTCCCCTGGGTGTTTCATTGGCTTATTAAGTTGTAGTGATGGAGGGCTGGAGAATGAAGTTTTCTTGGGAAGATTCTCCCGGCCACATGCAGCTCAGTACAGCTGTTACTAAACTCAGATATTTTTGTAACTTATTTCTGGACTTCTGTCCTGACCTGAAACCTATTGAAGTGAATGGGAGTCTTTCCACTGACTTTGCTGGCTTTCAATCCAGGCTTAATTGCTCCTAGCACAGCACCCTTCCTTCCTTCCCCAGTAAAACCACCATAGCTATAAATGCTCTTAAATATGAAGAAAACTGAACAACTTAACCCAAACTGTAGCTTTGCTACTCATCTTCTGATACATGTTACATGAGAAAGTTACATGAGA
This sequence comes from Eretmochelys imbricata, assembly GCF_965152235.1. NCBI lineage: Eukaryota > Metazoa > Chordata > Testudines > Cheloniidae > Eretmochelys > Eretmochelys imbricata. The sequence continues at coordinate 115,619,659 of NC_135578.1, read as the reverse complement.
AAGTCATGGCTCTATGTGCTGCCGCTGTTGAAATGAAATGGACCAGATTTTCATATACTCGTTACTCGAACGGGTCAAAATTTTGCAAACACATTTTTGAGGAGAAATATGGCCTTTTTAAAAAAAAAGTGAAAAATTTCAGGAAAAACTCAACCTTTTGGTTTTGTTTCTCTTGAAACCTTGCACTATTTTCAATAAAACTCGTATCAAAAATGTCATAGACATATTTTATGTTTTGAAAACCTGGTTTTCAGTAAACAAAAAAACCCGATTATATTTGCAATAAAAATTTCAAATAAAACACTTTGATTAAAGCTTGTCGGGACTGTTTTTGAAAAAAACAAGCAAGCAAAAAACAACTGGTCTGTTTTTGTAGCTGGCACAACTGAACCAGTTTTGAAATTTCAGACTCTTTCACAGTTCTACTCAGAAAACGGCTCTCTTGACAAACAATCACGGCCAGACTGTCAAAACAGCTCAGTGTTTAATGTGGCCACATTTGCCAGTATGATCACCTATTTTCGTGACTAAATGGAGCTAAACCCTTTTGAAAATCTGGCCCTATAAATCCTGCTATATTTCAGTAAAATTATTTTGTGAGTGTCCAATGAGCTGTGGGCAGAGAGATAAATCAGGGCTCCCTGCTGGGGAACAGCAGCCTAGCTGAGCCTTCCTTGCACCTTCTCCTGTTATCATCATTAACTCAGTCATGAAATTTGGACTGCAGACAATTTTCTCCTCACTTGCTGTATTGCCATTGGCTGCTGCTCCCACCTTTCCCCTCCCCCTGTAGACCCTCCTGATGCACAACCTCATTCTCCCTGCCCATCACACATCCCACAATCCTCTCCTCTTCCCCGAGCTCTTCAACTTCCATTCATTTAGAAAAGAAAGAAAATCAGTGTTGGCGTTTGAACGTTTTTCAACAAATGTGCGTAACCCTTGCCTCTGAAGTATGTGACAGGGTAGGGAATACCGACGAGAGCACCTCCTGGAACCAAAGATATTAAAACATTCCAGGGAAATGTATTCCAAAGGTCTGCGGGGGTTACAGATTAATGCATTTCTGTGATTCAGAGGCTGCTGATTACATCCCTCTCACCACTTCTCTGCTCATTAACTTATTTCTCATGTCGAACTGGGCTTTCTGGAGGGGGTGTTGATTTAAATGATGGATAGATTAGTGATCTAAGTGGAAAAAATTGGTACATTCCATTTTGCTCATTCCCGGCTACACTCAGCCCAAGTAATCTCTTCCCCAGCCCAGCCTCCATTTCTTGGACAGGTTTCTTTTGCATGTTCTGACTTCTCTTTGCAACCTGTACTCAAAAAATGTTTTAGCTTTCTTTTAGGGTCTGCATGCCCCTTCCCAGGGAAGACTCATGACAGCAGAAGGTAGATAAAGAAGCCTGATAGTGTTGATAAGAATTGATGCAATGGGGTAAATCCTGCCCATGTTAAATCCGTTTATACACGGCAGGGCTACAGATTGTGCTTTGGGCAAACAACGAGGAAGGATGGTCTTGTGCTTAAGGGAACAGACTGGGACTCTGGAGATATGACTTCAATTCTCATTTTAGCCACAGATTTTCTGTGACACCTCAGATAGGCCATTTAATCTCTCTGTGCCTCACTTTCTCCATATGTAAAATGGAGATAATAATACTTCATTTCTGTCACCCTTTGTCTTGTCAATTTAGACTGTAAAATCTTCAGGGTGGGGTCTCTTTCTCTTACTAGGAGTATGTACAGCGCCTAACACAGTGAGGCCTTGATCGCAGTTGAGGCTTCAGGCATTACAGTAATACAAATAAAGAAAAGCATTGAGAAAGCCATATCACCTCAAAGAAAGAAAGAAAGAAAGAAAGAAAGAAAGAAAGAAAATTTGTGCCCTTAAAAACAGGACACGCATTCTGGAGATTCTGCCTGTGTGGTATTGAGAGATATGTTACTTATTTCTAATTCTGTTAATGGGTTTAGCTTGGTTCCTGGTGTTTATGTAAATGGTGTCAACTCTAGAAATACAGAAATAAATCTATGTAGATCTCTATGGGCCAGATACCCAGCCAGCATATATCAGCATAACTCCATTGACTTCAGTGGAGCTTCTCTGATTTACACTTGCTGAGGATCTAATTCTAGGAATGCTGGCCTCTATTAATGTATTCCTTTACACTATGCTGTTTCAAGGAGTAAAACAACTTGCAAATATTGGTATATTGGTAAGTGTGCTCATTGTGGGTGCACAAACCCCATGTAACATCCTCTCCCCCCACTCATGTCCTTCACACTGGGTAAGCATATGTGGCTTCATCCGCCTCCCACTGACGAGCCCAGTGGAGGTTTATTTTGATTTCAGTGAGAACTCAATGGGTCCTAAGTGAAGTTTAAGTGCAAGTGTCCTTTGACCAGTATTCTGTACTGGAGTGAATTTCCACCTATGTATATGGTATGTTTATTTTTTATTTGGCCTATCTAGTCTACAAGAGGGAAGGAATTCATTGGAGGGGAACAGTCAATCAAGGATTGATCTTTGATAGGGCTTTTGGAAAACTCAGCCTATTTCCAGTACATTAGGCTTTTAGATAATGGGGAAATTTTTCAAAAGCCCCCAAATTACTTAAGTCCCTTTGAAAGTCCTTGTGACTTGGGCTTAGAGGTCAGATAGGCAATGTTTGAAAATTTTACCCTATATATTTACAGGATGATTGAGTTCATCCAAGGATCTTGTGATTCTTTACAAATATAGAGCCAGATACTCAGTTAGTGTACATTGACATAGCTCCATTGAAACAGAGAGGCAGTAATGTCTAATGAATAGGGCAATGCACTGGGACCCAGGAGAGCTGAGTTTTCATCTCAGCTCAGTCACTGGCCTGTTGGCTGACCCCAGGCAAGTCACTTTAACCTCTCTGTGCCTCAGTTTTCCCATCAGTAAAATGGGGATAAAGTGTTTTTAGCTCTCCTGATGAAAAGTGCTATATAAGAGCTAAGTAGTATTATTACTCTGATTACATCTGCTGAGGATCTGGCCCATAGAGTCAAAGATATTTGAGGCTTGGACTCTTCTGGCCTAAACAAGCTTTTTCCTTCCAGGGCTTTTGTGATGGGTTTGGTCACAGAGACCCCCTTGGGATTGTCACCTGATGTGCTGAAATTACCTCTGAGCCCATTTTCTCTGCCAGCTTGGGATTCCAGGACCCTGCCTTGTTGAGCCAGACACACTAGCCTGCTGCCACACATACTGATCTGGTCTGATTCATGTCTGCAAAGCTGAGATTCCCCTATATATTTCCAGCTTTAAGGGCAATTTTCAGACAGGTAGGGATGTCATCCAGTGTCTTAGACTATTTCAATTTGCATGAGCACAGTATCTACCTATCCTAGAGGTTTGTATGGCCACCCATCACCTTGGTATCTGAGTGCCTTCCACATAAAATCAATAGCAAAGTCCCTAGTGGGCCTCATGGAGCATCTGGTACTTCACCCATCATGAGGTCAGGCTGCTGTGGCCGTTGAAATTTATTCTGTTCTTCTTGACTTCCTGCCCTTAATTGCTTGAAATGGCTATTGTGTTTCATTGCACAGACGGCTGCATTTCACTCTTGGGCAAAGTGAGTCTAAATGGGTTAAAGGCTCTGATTGTACCCTTGTGTGATGCCCTACACCTTAGTAGAGGGCAGCTCTTGGTTTTGAACTCCACAGAGCTGGCTCTGTGTATCTGAAGCCCAAAATTCCATTGGCCTTTTTCACAGCCATGATCCTATTGCAAACATTGTCCAAACCTCTTGTTTCAGTGCCACTGCTTCCCATTGGGTGTATGAGGTTTGGATTTTCTCCTCTAGATGTGTATGCCTGGTGTTTTTCCAATATAATCTCAGTTTGTTCCTTTATATCCAGGATTCAATTCCCGCTACATTCCGTTATATTCACTGCTACTCACAAGTCCGCCTAGTATATTTCATTTATAAATTAAGCCTCACATCCCCTTGAGAGTTCGTAAGGTGGAGGAAGTATTTTCATTTCCATTTGACAGAGGAAAATGAGGCCCAAAGATTGTGATGACTTGTCCAAGGCTTATACAGGAAGTCAGTGGTAGAATCAGGAAAAGAATCTGACAGTCCCACGCCCTAGTCACTAGACAATACTCCCCCCAGTAAGACAATTTTTATGCTTCATGCTATGCCACACACAGACTCAAATCACTGTAAATTTTCATGTGGCTATCGACCTGGAGTGGGGAGACTGAGCCAGTTTGAAGGATGGGGAGAGTGCTGGCATCTGAGACTGTCATAGTTATGTTAAAAAGGATTGGACACATGCAGTTGTATTAGCTAGGATAAAATTCAAAAGGTTATCAAATTTCATGCTTCAGGGTATAAACTGATCATCAGCTGGAGTCAGGAAGAAAGTCACCTGTAGTAAATGTATGAGCTGGGGCAAGCAGAGTGATAAACCTTTTAATTTTATTCTAGCCGATATACTTTTAGTGACATGTCTAGAATTTTACATCTTATTCTGCAGCATCTGAAATTGGTCATTCTCAGAGATTAGATGAACCAATGGGTATCCTGTTCTATGGGAAATCCATTGTTTTAACTGGCCCTGAATTCCTGTGTGATAATAGAGTAGTAAGCAATCCAGTCACCTCAAGAGGCAAGCTGGCCAAAAACTCCATGCTGAAAGGGAGATTTTTCTATTACATTTTGCAACATTTTGCTCTGTTTAGCTCATAAGCTTGTCTCTTTCATAAACAAAAGTTGGTCCAATAAAAAATTTTACCTCACTCACCTTGATTCTCTGTTATCCTTTTGTCCATTTATCTGAGATTGTGGCCCAATCTCCATGACCCATTCAGTCACTGGCCTTTCTCCAAAGACTACCAAGTTTGATAATGGATAATGGATAGTGGACAACTTTAAAACATATCCACAGGAATTAGGTGTGACCATCAATGCTTTCATGTAGGATACATAATAGGAGAGAGATGTTAAATAATATTTATTGGCTTTTAGATTTCAAACACTTCCTGGGGTTTGTATTGCTTACATTGAGTAACTGATTTTAAGTTTTACCTAGCAGGTAAAGTAATTTGGAAACACACACAGTGTAAATGTAAAGTATTCTTGCCAGGAGGTGCAAAGCTCCCAGTATTAATTCTCCCAGCCATTCAGTCCACTCATCTTTTGATTGGGATTTTTTTTGTCCCCGATGACTGAAAAAGAGAAGAAAGTGTATCAGAGCAAGTGGGCGGGGCAGGTTACAGAAAAAATTACTTAGACAATCGTGGAAATAAAACACATATAGTTTCAAAAGCCAAATCTTTTCAACTACAGCTATTAGCTGCTTCTCATCTATCTCAGATAATAGTGAATAGACTGTTAAAAATATCAGATAGCAACTATACGATTCTTCACAAAAATAGAACAATTTACTATGTTCACATCTCTAACAAACATGAAACTGATGTAAAGAAACAACAGCTGCCATTTATTTTCTTGTGGAGATATAATTGCTAATGATAGAGGCTAATTAATACCATTCTGTGAATAGCACGAAGACATCGGAGATATTAATTTTTTGGTCTGAAAAGGAAACAAACACGGTGGAAATATTTTTTGATCTAAAAAGACTGCTTAAATGTTTCCTTTAAAGATTGAGAGAGAAAAATCACCAGCGTTTTCTAGACAAACATAACGAAAGTTACCCTTATACGGTTGTAGCTTTGATTTTTCACATTAATATAACCTCCTCCTGGAAATGTTCTGCTTCATGCACTATTTTCTGATGCCAAAGGGCTGCCACTTAATTACTTGGCTTTAAACACCAAAGTAAAGAGGTTTCTAAACCAGACCAGCAGATTTCAAAAATGATACTGTTGCCTGTTGAGCTTCTGTAGAAACAGCACAGAGCTGTTATTTTTCCCAAATGGTTTTCTAGCTCACACTGAAAGTTTGTTTCCAGCTAAAAATTTTTGAAGTAGTTTTCTTTGCTGAACCTGGACTATGCACCATCTTGTCTACTGACGTGTTAATTAGTCAATATGGGTAGTACAGAAGCATCCAAAAGGTACTAGGCACTGTACAGATGTACAGGACACAGTCCCTGCCTGACCCAGCCTGTGATGTGGAATGCTCAGATCCCATCTCAAGCCAATGGTGTAGCTGCAGCAAACCTCTCATGTAGACAGTCAAAGCCACTGTTTGCATCAATTTGCTTGAAACACAGGTAAATATAACTATGAAAATGCTGGTTTACAGCAGTTTATCCTGTGTTCGCTATGAGTTTGTACTGATGCATCATGCAGCTGCACTAAAGGCCGGTCTCACAAATGGCTGTAAGCTAAGGAGGGCCCACCAAGGAAAAGTAGGTGAGGGTTGTGAGTTCAATCCTTGAGGGGGCCATTTGGGATCTGGGGCAAAAATTGGGGATTGGCCCTGCTTTGAGCAGGGGGTTGGACTAGATGACCTCCTGAGGTCCCTTCCAACCCTGGTATTCTATTCTATGATGTTGGTGAATTTCTTCTAAATCAGTTTGGAGCCACTACCTCAGTGTGGAGTAGTGTGCTGCAGGAGAGGCCGACTTCCAGGTGAGCTATAAAGCCAAGATACTGACCATTAAATAGCCCACGGGATTTTTCACAAAGGGCGGGCTTTCACCTCAGTGCCGTTGGCCACATTCCAATTATGGTAAATACCTAAAAGCTGCAGATCAGGAAGAAAACCAAGTGAACGATGCAAAGAAGTCGACTCTCATAATCTTGTACAGCCCAGCTGGAAATAAGGATTGACGGAAATTTTTCAGCTAAAATCCTATTTGTCATCAAATTTTAAAGCCAGTTTGCTACAGTGGACAGAAGAAGACTGGCTAACTCTGATAAGGTTTAGAGACGTACCTACTTTTTGGATTCTTAGCCAAACCAACAGGGATAAGGAGTACAAACCGAGGAAGGGTAGCCTAGTGGTTAGTGCACTAGCCTAGGACTTAGGGGTTTTGTTCTCTGCTCTGCTACAGACTTCCTATGTGACCCTGGGTTTAACCTTCTTGTGTCTTGGTTCCCATCTATAAAATGGGGCTAATACATTTCCATACCTCGCATGGGTGCTGTGAGGATAAATACACTAAAGATAGTAAGTAGAGCTGCTTGGAGGTTGACTAGTCTGTTTTATGGCCTCAATCCTGCCCTTGAAATGAGGATGCCCACTGGAAACTAGACTGTGCCATAAAGACAAAACTTAGATTTTTACTTCACTTTGTACTCATGGTTCGGGGAGCACAATTTAAATGTCTTTGTCTATTGAAAAGATCCCAAATCCTTCACTAACACAAATTAATAAAATAAGGAGCTAATTTTCTGGAGCAGCAACACAAGATAGACTTAAGGAAATGAAGACAAAATTTAAACAAACTAGAAAAATCAGCACAAAGCTAGCTAGTTCTGTTGTTTTCTTGCTTATACTCCTTATGCTCATGCCCAATATGTTGTTATTTAGGTGAGCATCTTTTAAACGGTGCCATGTTAGAATAGTTGACACTTCGAGAAGAATATCTTCAGAGCATCTCTCTGGAGGCCTGATCCAAACCCCACTGAAGTCAATAGAAGCCATTCTATCCATTTTAGTGGCCTGAGATCTAACCTTAAGCTACCTCCATGCTATAGTACATCAGTGCAATCTATTAGATGCCGCCTATGCAAATGTACTTCCTCTAATCTAGAGAGAACATACAGTGTGTACCCATGTGAAATGTTTCCAGATCTAATCTACGCTGATTTGAATAACCCCTTGCAACAGCTGTTGGCACAGGTGCTGTGTTTGTATTTCTAGATTTCCTGTTTGCTTGGCCAAGGTGGATTGCTATTAGAACTCTCTTCTATTATCAGGTTGGTTTGGTAACAATGCTTTAGAAATGGTAAGCCCTTCATTCCAAAAGAGGTCATGGGAAAAACTCTCTCTGCTTCAGTGTAACCACAGCAAAGTGTAGGCCATGTGAATATAAACATCTTTGAATGTTAAGGCTGGCAGATTGAGCATGTGGGACCAATCCACAACACAGTTAATGGTCAATGAACTAATACTGAAGCTTCACAAACTTCTTCTGTGTATCTGGAAATACTGTATAGTGTTAGAGCATTAATAGGAACATTACAGTGCAGCATTGTTATGAATTGTACCTTGACATAGAATAATTGTATGAGGCTTGTTCTTCGAAAGCTGGACGAGGGAGAGGAACAAGTAACTAAATTTAAATGAGGGCTGAACTCATTCCTGCTGTCACTGCACTTTAGCCAGGGGAGGAAAGGAAACCACCTGATCTGTTTGAGACTTTGTCTCACAGGTAGTATAGAACTGAGACTATAAATCAGGTCCACAGTTTCATAAGCTGTACATTTTAAGGCACCGCTGAGACACTGGCATGGGAAATGCAAATAAATAGAAAACCGGAAAATGCAGGGGAGTGAAAATCAAGCTGGGTTGACAAAAATGTAAACATTTCTCAATCCCAGTGCAATGTTCTTCATCTGCAATTTAGACTAGCTCAGCAGAGAGCCTCTGTTCATTAAAACCACATTCAGTTGATGAAGAGCTTAAACAAACTGAATGGAATAATCATTTGATTATTTTAAGCTGTCAGCATGCTGTGGCGATGGTGTCTTATAGATGCACATGTTCAGCAGTAAAGGCCTATACAACACGCTGTATGAAGGGAATCTGAAAGGAACCTTTTCTGACGTCTGTAAATATCTGATACTGGTGGGGGGTTTTGCCTTATTTTTGTGTTCTTTTTGAATGTCTGTGTTCCAGTCAGAACCAGAAATGCTGAGATACTGCTAAATAGTTGATTCTGAGGGTATTTCTGTCTGGGAGCAGAGGTGTGGGAAATCTCATGAGAAAGCATGTTCTTGTGAAATTGCTGGTCTAATTTTGGGGACTTGTAAGGTTTGGGTAACTTGGATAAAATTCTGAACTTTTGGATATTCATCCAAACTGGGCTTGAACTACAAACCTTTTGAGTCGTACTTAGAAATTAATAATGGTACTTAGCATTTGTATAGTACTTTACATTTCCAGGGCACTATACAGATATCAACTAGAGCCTGCCACAAACTGGACTGTTTTACTGAGGACAAATTAGATGACAATTGTTAAAAAGTCTAAATTTTTTATGGAAAAAAATTGAAAGCCAAAATATTTCAACTGTATCAAAATATTTCTGTTTGGAAATGTTCCTGTTGTGTCACATGGCAGTTCTAGTTTCAATTCCTCGTGCTCCCATTCTCTGTCAGCTGGGCTCCCTGGTCAGATATCGTCTTCCATGATACACCATGGTTTCCACTTATGGTGAGTTGCACCTTTCAGTTGCTTCCTGGCTTTTAGCCCAGTGCTCAGTTTACTGACTTAGACTGCCTCTGATCAGAATCATTAATTATCTCCGGCCAGATTGTGCATTCTGAGGAAAATTAATTTGCATAAACTCCCTGGAAGTTACAGAATTTGGGGGAAGAATCCAGACAGAAATGCTGCAAACATTGCTAGTAGTTGTTATCCACTTGATTTTAAATTCCAGACTATACAGATATGTCCCTGCTATGTGATATAGCTGGGAAATCCAAGGGAATACGTCCGAGAATTGTGCAGATGTAACCACAAAATGAGACTTTTGCTCCCCCCCACAATTTACCAGACAGAATCTTTGTGCTGCTGTTGAATAATTGAATGATACAAAGAAGGCAGATTGGTAGTGTCTCATCTCAGGTGTTCAGGGCCTCTCTAGTCATCCTCAGTTGAGCTTGGCTGCATATTAATAAATGTGGTGGAGCCCTGAAGCAGAATGTCTTTCCCCTTTCCAACCCTGAAGTTGTTGGGATGCCAAAATTGTCAAATTAGAGATTCAGCTTGAAGAAAACAGCATACAAAAATAATCAAAACTAGCTGTGATCAAGACTGATTGTTGAGCTCCTTGATCTCCTCTCCAACTTTGCCTGAAGTTCTGCAGATCTGATCACTCTCATGATCAGATGGGCTCATTGCATCTGCCATTAATACTGTTCTCCAGTCATTGCTGAATAGTGTCCATGAATTGTTTTCCATGGGTTTTTGCTACATATAGCATGAGGTTGCAATTGAAATACTTCTGCTTGCAAAACAACTCTAGCGATGAAGCTTCAACTACAATTTTGTAGCTGAAAACCCCCAATATTTTGGTGAAGTTCAGATTCATTTCTAGATCCACATTTTGTGGCTGGGTCAAAATGAACCCTTGTTTCCTAAACTCTTTGAGGAAATTCAGCTCTGGCTCTGAATGTTAAGGGCCAAACTATTGACTGATGAATCTGGCCCTCAAAACTGTTGGATTTCTCTAGGCATCACCAATTTTTGCTGCGGAATACCATGCAATGTACAAATCTGAGATGGGTGAACCTCAGAAGGTTGAATTTCAGTTGCGTTTGGATAGGCACTGAAGGTTAGATGTTTATTTGGACTCTTTGAACCTCTTCCATCTGCAAAATTGGATAGAAACGTCATGAAATCAGAGATTGTTGGTGTGACGCTGGCAGACCAGCTCTTGCTGAGGCCTTAGGCCCCATTCAAGCAATGACAAACACATTTCTGGGAACCAGTCTAGTTCACCTATGTGTTAGCATGATTAAGGTGGGTGCTGGACTTATAACAATGTTATTAGTGTTTGGGCTTCATGAAATGCTTGTAAATCGCTGCATATATTTATCCTAATTATAATGTCTGTATCCCATGCTATAAGGTAATACTTAAATGTCACAGAGGTCTCTGGAAGTCATGGATTCCGTGACCTCCGAGACATAATCGCAGCCTTACTTATCACTAGGGTGACCAGATGTCCTGTTTTTAAAGGGACAGTCCTTTCTTATGTAGGCGCCTATTACCCCCCCACTCACTGTCCCGTTTTTTCACAGTTGCTATCTGGTCACCCTACTTATCACTCATCTTTAACCTTTAACAACAATTATAATTGTTAGATATGGTTTGGACAATGTTATATTTTAGGTCACTAACTAACTAATCTCTGCTTAGAAGGCCCAAGTCAAAGCCCACGGATCTCTTCCCACTGACTTCAGTAACCACTGGGTCAGACCCTTCGTGGCATAAGTTATTTAGGACACCAAGGATTAGGTCCTCGACTGTATTTAGGCTCCTAACTCTCATTGATATCAATGTGCCTTCCACATTCCTATTGCCTTGGAGTGGCTGGGAACATGCGCAACGTGGTACACTGTTGTGACTAATGTTCTAAGCTAGTCTGGAGACACAGCTGCACAGCTGAGCAGCTTTGACAAGCGTGGTGTCAACAACCTGTGCTGGTAAGACTCTTTTGCCACTCTGTGGGCTTTGCTGTTTGTTTAATAAAGGCTAGCCAGGTTGCTGAGGAAATCCAAATGCGTGCCTTGGGATTCTTTGATACAGAGTACTCCTGTTGCTTCAGAATCTCACTGGGTTTTTTTAATGAGCAAACTTTCTCTTTACACGCTTCTATTATTACACCGTGCTACAATTATGGCCAGGGAAGGGTATTAAACTCTATGGACATCCAGGCCGAGAGTTTCAAAGCAACCTGAGGGCATCAGGACCTCAGTGGCATTGAAATCTAATGGGAGTGGCAGCTAGCTCCTGTAATCCCATTTGAAAATTCTGACCCCAAATGCTTCTTTGTAATAGTGATCACTCAAAAAAGTGATTTATTTTATTCTCAGTAACATAATGTGTTTAAATCAGTGTAGCTACAATGATTGCTTTAGCAGCTGTAAAAAACAATTCACCTCCCCTATGTCCTGTCCCCTATTAAAATAACTTCTATTCCATAACAATGGTCTCTAGTGACAAATCCACTGGAAAGAAATACATTCTCTATTAATTAATTCCATACAAAAAATCAATGGCACAGACTCAGTACACAGTGTTAGAGTTCATCTTAATCAAATACACACAGGATCACTCTCTGTATACATTGTGACAGTGTTTTACTTTGTAGTCCTCAATGAAATGAATGGACCAAAAACTCAAATAACTGAACCAGACAGATTAAATGCATGCACAGTTAATTCTGATGATCAATTCTAACATCCCTATGGGACTCTGACATTCTCCCAGGTTCAGGCTGGGGGACACTGGGATATCACTCTCCCGTTTGTCTGGAGTGCATCCAGTGTATGAAGGAAGTTTCTGGTGTAGGTCCAGAACTATGCACTAAGTACACCACAATGGATTTTACCTGGATGTGTCAAGAAAGGCAACTAAATAAAAATGACTCCTTTTCAAAATGGTGTAACTACGGGTCCCATTGACCTCAGTGGGATTTTGGGATTCTCTGCACTTGTGAAAATTAGCCACTCTTTCATTTAGGCCTAAATATGAATTTAAAAGTCTAACTTTAGGCAAAGTTATGATCTTTGTGTTTTCTTTTATACAACTGATGCTATATTGGATATACAAACAATTGCATGGAATTACACTGAACAGTATCCAAGTGGTTAATGCACAGGGGCCCATTTTTAAATTTTTAAATGGTGGAAGCAGTTCTCCATTACACTTTCTTAAATACACTAGAAATGGTTTTGTCCAGTCTACACCAGCACTGAAGCCATTTCCAAATGGGTTAAGGGAGCATTTGTATCAACTGCTGCAGGACACAAAAAGATGCACATGCCTCTGACTCAGCAGAAATATCCCCTTCTTTACTTGAATTCGCTAATTAAACCAACCAACTCAAAATCACTGTTCAGATTCTTCCCCTAAGTAGGGGTAGTCCAGCAGCTCCTTCTCTCTTTTCCAGGGGAGGTGCAGTTCTCAGGCCTGAATGCTTCAGTTTGTTCCAGAGATGGTCCCTCTATCAGAGCAGTCAGCTCTCTGACGCCTGTTTCTCTCAACAATCCATGGTGGAATTGGAGAACCTTTGGAAGACTGGATAATCTCATGCAGGGGAAGGGCCGTGGCTGCTTGGAAAAGAGTGATTTTTACATCTGCCTTGACGCATGGAGCAGGGCAAGCCAAGAAGATGGAAAATAAAATAAAATGTTCTCAGTTGGCATATTACAAATCCTAAGCAATCTGCGGTGTTCTTAAAACCCAGAACCCCGTGGCCAACCTGACATTTTTGTGGCACAATGAACTGTTGTGATATAAAATGAAGTAGTATTCCACATCCCATTGAAACATACAGTATTGCCTCATTGTTACACTCTGCAAAAGAGTAAGTTGGGAAATAGGAAAAATATCATTAAAATGTTCCAACCAGCTCTCCTCTGCATACCACAGAATACAGGGCCTGAACCTTCAGCTGGCGAAAATTGGCATAGCGCTAGCAAAGCCAGTGGAGCAATGCCAATTTACATCAGCTGAAGATCTGGCCCATGATATCATCCAATCAGTTGCTAATTCAGAATCAGGAGATTCACCTTTTCTACACCACGGCAGAATGAGAGGCTGAAGAAAACCAACAAAAGACCAAAAATAGGTGAGTACGTTCCTGCTGACATTATTAATTACGTTGGGGCACCAAGATCAGGAATCAAAAAGCAGCTGCTGTACTTCCTGCAGCAATTATTAGTTATGTGCAAATGCATGCAAACAGGTGCATTGTGTCTTATTTTGAAAATCTGGTTCTTATGATTGTGTCTGTTGTTTCTAGACTTAAGGTTGGGACTACGCTAGGCCAGAACTGGGGAGAAGTTAGGGAAGGTGCTGCTCCACATAGAAACCAGTGTTCAGCTTTCCAGAAAAGGTATGTAAGCTACGGTGGCTTTGAGAAAGAGTAACAGACCCTCTGTGCCACACACAACCCAACAGGACAGCTTGTGTAGCCATAGGAGTTTCTGTGGCAGCCAATGGTAGCATAATTTCACAGATGTTGCTGACATAGTAGGAGCAGAGTAAGGAGTATAGGTGGCTTGTTAAACCTAGGGTTCTCCTCTGCTAATCCTGCATATTCTTGGTCTCTTCTTTTTTCACACTCCATGCTTGCTACCTCATTCCCACCACCAGAGGCTACATGTCACAGAGTGACTGTCGAATGTACTGAACTTTGTGTGTAGGGTTCATTGGTGTTACTCTCCACGGGGTGGCCCATGATAGGACCTACTACGAATTATAGACTCGGCTGGTAGCACTACCTATTACTGAGGTTGCCTGACACTTCCCATTATATACTCCTGTTTTCAATAGTTTATAGCTTTACCAAACTTTAACCATTTGGGATGTAATTTTCACATCAAAGGTGTCAGTCTGTTTTGTTGTTGTTTTTTTAAAGTTCATCCAAAAGAGTTCAGCCATTTCCAAGAATGAGACTAGGGAAATATACATTGTTCTGTCCCTCTTTAAAAAAAGTTCTGGTGACCTTTCCTTTGAGCAGGTCGAGTGCCTCCATGCATTGGAAGTACTTGAAATTTGTGGGGCAAAGGTGGCCTTTGTCTCAGGGAGGTGCCTTTTACCATCCCTGTGAAAATCCATCCAAATTTGGCCCACAGACCGGATGTGGCCAGCGTGCCGTAGTTTGCCCACCTTTGCTGTAAAGGCTGCTCCAGGGTAGGGTGGGGCTGGGCACTGGAACTGAGAGGAGTGATCCTGTCTCTCCTGTGCTCTCAAGACATCCTGCTCTCCTCCCCTACTGGCACCCAGGCAGCGTGGAGGAGGAAGCCATCTGATTTGAATGCAGAGAGGAGACAAAAGTTGGATGATGGGGTCGGGGGGGGAAGGAGTAGATTGGGACAAGGAGCCTGATGAGACTAGGATTAGATAAGGGAAGAGAACCTGGAACTGGGACAAGCTGGGCAAGGAGACTTGGACTGGCTAGGCTGTGTAATAAAAGAGGCCATTGTCTCTAGGACCCTGCCTCATTTGTTGCAGAAGTTGGAAGGTGTGTAGTGAATGAGGCAGGGTTCACTCTAATGGTTAAGGAAATTGAATGCTGCCCTGGAGAACTGGATTCTATCCCTGCCTCTGCCACAGAGTTCTATATGATGCTGGGCAAGCCACTTACACCAAACTTTTCACAGGTGGCCGCTAATTTGTGTTCTCCTCATTTTATGGGTTCCCAGCTTGATATTCTGGGATCTGACCTGCAGATGTGCTGAGCACTCACAGCTGCAACTGAAGTCAGTAGGAGCTATGCTTTGAACATAAAACATTATGTAGCACTTTAAGTATTATGAAAATTCAAGTCCTAGATCGCTCAACTTGGGCATCCAACATTAGTGGAAACTTTTTATCTTAATCTCTCTGTGCCTCAGTTCCCCATATGTAAAATGGGAATAATACCACTCCTTCTTGTCACAGGGGTATTGTGAACATTAATGTTTGTGAAGCCCGTAGGTCCTATAGTGATGACCACCATAGAGAAGCCTATGAGGAAATTAATATTGCTGTCTTCAAAGCAGTGTTTGAATAGCATGTGGTAAATAAGGCATCAGATCACACACTGAACAATGAAGAGAAAACAAAATATTGAGTAGCTCGTTAAGTCAACATTGCCCATCCTGTGTACTGAATGAAGCAGGGGAGGGGACCTGTGGGGAACAAATAGTAGGTGATCATGTAATTAAGACTGCATTATATTACATACACACAAGGATCCCGACAAAGGTTGCATGGACAATCTTAATTCTGGCATTTCTGAACTTTTGAGTGGCTGAGTTTACAATCTTAATATGTTCTTTTAAGATAGCTAATATTACATACAAAAATCTAAGGGAGAACTCTTACGGATCAAACAGTGGAAGCTTATGTTTGTGCAGATCAAGGTTCTATCCCAGCTCTCCTAGGTTTGCAATGCATGATTTGTATCCCATTTTCTACCACCCTAGGATTCAGTGCAGGATGAGAATCTGTCCAGGAGCCACACATTTTTGAGGCAAACCCCCCCCCCCCCACACCACCTTCCACACACTTTCAAGCATCCGATGAAGTGAGCTGTAGTTCACGAAAGCTTATGCTCAAATAAATTGGTTAGTCTCTAAGGTGCCACAAGTACTCCTTTTCTTTTTTCAAGTAGGAAGAGGATTATGTAGGTCATAGTCATTGGCCACTTGAGAGGCTGAACCTGTGCTCACATCAGGGAATGTGCATTTTATGCCTATTTTATATCCTAGAGTGACTCAGGTGCTGGAGAGGCATAGTAACAGCTTTACTGACGTGAATAAACATTTGTTTGTTCCTCTCCCCCGCCCCAGTAATTAATATTTAAATCAAAAGTTCAAAAGGTACCAGGGCTACAGAGATTACACATGCCAATCAAATGCCAAAGAACCATCTAGCTATCAGCCCAGAGTCCCAATGAATGTATTAATAAAAATGTGATCAGAGATTGATAGTGTTAAGTCATTAATTATGTAGGCTCTTCATGTTTTATTGATGTGTTCTTTAAGCGTTTGGAGGGGTAATGTGATTCTCTGAATCATAATGGTGTCAAAAATCTTCATGCTGCAACCTCAGGCTTCTTTTTGAACTCGGTATGCACTATGAATAAGTCGGCAGGATGCTTATTAAAGATACAATACCACAATGCAGCTCCTGCACCACGAAAATCCATCTTCCTTGTTTGTAAATAGAAGCAACTTCCTAATTGCCCCCATCGGTCATCATTCACTCCCCACAGTCCAACGTCAATGGATTCAAGAGTTAATTTGGTGGAATGCTGATTGGGTGATCTGAAATTTGTGTAGGAGTTTTTTTGGCCCTGGAGAAGAGAAAACTCTGTGTGATAAGCTGGGGGCGACTTGCAATCTGATTCTTGGTTAAATGGAAAGTTTTACACAGTAATAATCCGGTTTCTGAGTTACACTTTAGCTTTCTCACATGAAACTCTTTAACTGTCAAGTTGGCTAGAGCAAGACGCAAGGCAGCCAGCGTGATATTTATATCCTTTAAAAGTGTATTTTCAGCTTAATTGCAAAGGCCACATTTTTCTCAGGGGACCTACTCTAGCCATACAATGTTCTTGGCTTGGCTGTGCCATAGGCTTTGTGCAGTGTGAACTATCTGGTTGGATAATCCCTGGCTTTGCACGGCTATTTTAATCAGTGCCTTTATACTATGGGCCAGACTCTCAGTAAATCAATATAGCTCCAATGACTTCAACGGAGTTACACAAATTTACACAGTTGCAGAGCTGGCCATGTACCATCGCCTTTATTATAATCCAAAAGTCATATTTTGTTCATGGTCAACGTTCTGCTTCCAGTAAGAGTTACATGCATACAAATATTGTCATGAACATTGCAGTCTGAACAATTACCATGCTGGCATATATAGATGTTTACACCAGCCATTCTAGGTCATCAGGGATCTAAGAACAGGAACTCCCAAAATAACATGCCCCTCAACCATGGGAATAGAGATACAATTATAGACATAATTTATAAGAAATACGAAAGTTCTATCCCTAAGAGAAAACACAGCGGCAAAAAAGCGACACATACATACACAGGCTCAGAAGTGACCTATTCTATTCATTAGAATAAGTGTACATAGAATATATCAAAATTGTGACTATTAAGGGTTCATACAGGTTTCAAGATGTGTTCATGAGTAGTACTGCCAAAGACAACTGTTCAAAGATCAGGCGTGAGCCTTTCCGCACCAAAAAAAGTGTCTTCAGAATCACAAGATTTTTATCAGTCATTAATCTGGGGTTCTTCTTATTGCCCTTCGAGTTTCTGAGCCTTCAGGAGTCACATTGGCAAGCTTTTCTCCTTAACTATGGAGGGTAAAAACTTATTTATAAAAAACTGAAAGGACCAGCAGCAATGGCCACCACGACAATACCATGTGACTTAGGTGACCAATCACACAATGTGTCCAACAAATGCTCAAAGTAATAGGTGAGACAGGGCGTTGTTGAGCAATATGTAGAGTGAAATCCATTCACATCAACCACCCATTGGAAAATTTTAACAGCAAACAAATTCATGCAAGTCAATCTCTGTATCGGGATAATTCACAAACAGAAAAGGGGCGAAAATTCATCCTGGTTCATATTTAAAGAAACCACACTCATATTCTCCATTACGCCCCCCCCCACTCCCCATTTCTGTATAAGGAATTTTTAATAAGAATTACTATTTAACAACATACAGACCAGAGGAGTCACCAGCTTTACCACAGAACCAGAACAGGGCAGGCCTAAGGTTCAGTGGGAAATCTACAGAACTCACTCCAGGGGAAGTTCTACTGAAGATACACAGATTCAACATATTCCCACCTCCCAGATCATTTACTTTGGAGGCCACAGTTGCTGCCTCGGTTTCCCTCTTGGGAGGTGGGCTGTCAGCATCTTTGGTTGCTGCAACTAATAGATCTTGAGGCAGGATTTGATAGCTGCTTTCAATGATCTGAAAGGGGGCTCCAAAGAGGATGGATCTAGACTGTTCTCAGTGGTATCAGATGACAGAACGAGGAGTAATGGTCTCAAGTTGCAGTGGGGGAGATTTAAGGTTGGATATTAGGAAAAAACTTTTTCACTAGGAGGGTGGTGAAGCACTTGAATGGGTTACCTAGGGAGGTGGTGGAATCTCCTTCCTTTGAGGTTTTTAAGGTCAGGCTTGACAAAGCCCTGGCTGGGATGATTTAATTGGGGATTGGTCCTACTTTGAGCAGGGGGTTGGACTAGATGACCTCCTGGGGTCCCTTCCAACCCTGATATTCTATGATTCTATGATCTTCCTCTGCCTTCATCAAGGATTTATGCCAGCTTCTGCTTCTCTGGACCTGGGAGTGATTCTAGCCCCTAAATCCTTAGGTTGTGAAATCGTAATCCAGCTCTGATGGCTAAGGATTCTGACTTCAGGTGAGA
The DNA here is from genome assembly GCF_965152235.1 of Eretmochelys imbricata. Classification (NCBI taxonomy): domain Eukaryota; kingdom Metazoa; phylum Chordata; order Testudines; family Cheloniidae; genus Eretmochelys; species Eretmochelys imbricata. The sequence goes on along the minus strand of NC_135578.1, from coordinate 115,600,840 downwards.
GAAATAAACAGGAGAACTTAGAAATATAGAATCAGATCCTCACCTGGTGTAAATGGGAGCTTCTCCATTGACTTCAATGGAGCTTCATCCATTTACCCCAGCTGAAGATCCAGCTGAGAGGGCCATTTTTAAACAAATGCCACCTACTCTAAAAAAAAAACAACAACCCAACGGGATAAGCAATGGAGCAAATATACTTTCGCAAGCCTGTTTCCAAGCAGAGCTTTTCTCAGTCTGCCGTGAGGCCTTCAACTGATCTTTAAATAACGAGCCAATAAAAATACCAATTGATATTCATGTTCTCCCTGAGGATATATAAATGACATTAGTGCTGAGAATGTTTTATGGTTGTATTTTGTTTACAAACTGGAAGGTGGCTGAGTAACAATATACTTTAAGGATAGGTCAGAGTATAAATAGCCTACTCCCGGAACATTGATAAGAGTTTTCAGGCAGATAAGCTATATTTACAATAATGCAAACTAGTTACACTGTATTCTTTCCCATGGTAACAGGCTGCTCATTGTATATATCCTGTACATGGATAGACATGAAGCACAAGAATTATGTGCTGATCATCTTGGCTAGTTCTGCTCATCTCATCTACAGGAGAGAAAGACTCATGTGAATTTATTCTTCATTAAAAAAAGGATTAACTGAAGATGATTTTGGGAAGACGTCCAGCAGGCTCATTACTGCACCATTTTGCCAGCCCCATCCCTCTTCTCCACCCCAGCCAGCACACCAGAATACGTAAATGAAATGGGAGTCTTAAAAGTTATTGGGCAGGGGTGGTGGTCGGAAGAAACGTGTGTCACTCAATGTGTGTTGTGGCTAGATATGTGCTGGTGAGAGCTCCTGGAGCCCCTATTTAAATCTCTGCCACTACACTGAAGAGGTAGTTTAGTTGATTTCATTGCAGGGACATATCCCGCAGTTCTTCACCCTTCCGCAGAGAGCACATAGAACATTGTTGTGGAAGAGGCTTGCTAAAGTAATGGCAGTACATCACTGAGATGGGCTGAATTCTTGTTCTGAACCCATCGGGTTCTGTGTTCACTACGCACTCAGGGCCAGATCTGGGACTCTGAACAGGCCACTTCGTACCATCAGGGGCCTCGGCTGGTCTAAAGATAGCTATTCAGTCTTTACAGTAGCCCCTGCAGGCTCTCTTTTCGCTGGGCCCAGTGGGCAACTGAGGGGAGGTAGTGGGCATTCCAGGCTGCAAATGAAGGAGGCAAGAGGGGGTGAGGCTGGATTATGATATCCCTATTGATCCCTGATGGGCAGAACTGTCTCTTCATGACTGTTTCCAACCAGTGCAAGTCTGGACAGCTTTTGGCTGTTCCCGGTATCAGGAGAGGGGTAAAGGTGGCTTTGATCCTCTTCCCTCAACCCCCAGCAGTGCTGGACTCTCTGCTGCTGAGTCTGAGGATTATCTAAAGTCATTCTGGGATTTGCCAAAAGGTTTGCAAACCGCGGCCTGGTTTTGAGTGAAGTTGGCCCCGTTGTTGCAAGAATCTAGGCTAAATCATGGTTTCCATCGGAGATGGGCTCACACTAAGCCATGCCTCAGAACGACCCAAACTTTAGAGACATTTAAAATCCAAATCACTATCCAGACCTGATCTTTGGCTAACTTTGCCACTGTCAAGTAATGGGCCAAGCCAGATCCAAACATCCAGAGCTTGTGCATGCTTGAAATCCAGATTTTGAGTATATGGCTTAAGGCCACCTGTAGTACCCCAGGTTGCCATTCTAGCCCCCCACCCGCCCCCACCTTAAGTCTTGCAAAATGTAGTCGTTTTCCTAAAGCACCTTCTCTTGCAGCCATGTGATTATGAAAGAAGTTCAGCTTTCATTTAAAAACAAAAATCTAACCCTCATTTTTGTGGAGAAACAAACTGAAAACATGAATCCTAAAGAAAAGAGGAAAACCAAAAAGAATATATTCTTTCCCAAAAAAATCATGATTTTTGAATGGCGGGGGTTAGCAACACTGGAATTGGACAAGAAATCAGCTGAAACTCAACTTCCTGAATTGGGCTGTGAGATTCAGTTCTTTTGAACCTGAGAGTTAAAGGGTACAACCTCCGGGGAAAATAAAGGCATGAACCTGAATATAAACTGAAGGTCTGTGTTTTTCTGGACTCTGGTTATGTCGTGTAATGAAACAAAACAGGTTGTTTTTCCTTTGCAGCTACTTGAAAGTAGGTGTTTGCTTGAACTAAGTACTTAAAGTTTACTTGGAAGAGGGTGGATAATGCTTAACTCTTGCCGACATGTGCAACCTATTGATGCTGAGCACGTTTCAGTTTTTTCACCTCAGGTCAAACAGACACTTACTTGCATCTAAAATGGTCACCCTGGCATATCTCTGGTTAGTTGACTGTGCTTTTCATGTAGCTTTTGCTTTAATTAAACCCTCCTTGATATGAGCTGCACCATCGTCCAGACAGGATTTTAATAATCAGGTCAGCAGACAGGTTAATACAGTAAAACCAGAATATTATTCTTATATGTGTTATCAGACTGACTTCAAATCAGGTGCAGGTGTCCTCTTCAGCCCCTCCATTACATAGTCCAAAGTGACTCTCAGTCTGGAGGACAGTTTGATGTGCCTGTTAGAGGCAGCGTGACTAGTGGTTACAGCATGGGAGTAAGAGCCAAGAATACTGGGGTCCCATTGAAGTGACTGGCAAAACTGCTGTAAGATTTCAGATTCCTGGCCATATTCCTGACTTTGCAACTGATTGGGTATTGGTTTCCCCATCTATACAAGAGCAGAACAAGATTTATCTGCTTGTGGGAGCAGGGGGCAGGCAGTGGGCTTCAGTTAGTTAATTGACTGTAAAGTGGTTCAGTCAACAAGCTCAAGCAGGCATTGAAGGGCAGAGCTGGAAACAGACCTCATGAATGCTAACTCCCACTTCTCTGTTCTTTCCAGAGACTGACTGTACCATACTCCCTCCTCCCTACAGACAGGCACGACTCTGCCAGGGTTTTCCAATGTCTCAATTTGAATTTGTGCTCACTCAGTCACACCTGCCCAAAGGAAAAGCTCTGTGTGTGTGTGTCTGTGTGGGGTGGGGGTGGAATCTGGGAGGTTGTTGTGGATGGACACCCTATAGCCAGCACCACCACCTGTCCAGGCAGGAAAGAGTTCCAGGACAGGAAAAGACATCATACTGGCCAAGTCCTCTGTTCCAGTATTGGTTGGGTGATGAGTTCAGATGGGCAGGAGAGGCGATAACAACCTCTGTGCAGTCTGCACCCTAACTGCCACTGTGGTAATGGCCAATGAGATCCATGCAAAGGCAGATCTGCTTCTCTGAGCTTTCTCTTTCCTTATCTCCAACCCTCATGGCAACCAAGAGAAAGCCACAAAGGGAAGCACCCTCCTTTGCATACTTTCCCTTTCTAGCTTTGTAGAAACACACCAGTTCCACTGCAATGGAACTCCTTACATCAGTGGAGCAGAGGCAGGATTTACTACTAATGTATGTACCTATCTAAGCACAAAAGAAAAGCAGTTCAGGGTATCTCCAGCTGTGCAAAATGCCACAGAGAAATCCCCCTAGCTGAATTTTATATCCTGGGGTATCAGAAAATTGCTTTAAAAGTTAAGTTCCCCTAGCTTTCCTGTTACAGACAGTTTGTAAACAATAAGCCAAAGGATTGCACAGGAATGCACAGGCAGGGTGCACAGGAAATTGTATTACTCTATTTGTTGCTGTGGAAACACGCATTATGGGACTGACTAAAACTATGCAGTGAGATATTGAATAAACTTGTTAGAATTTAAAAAAAAATCAAAACTGAATATTAGTTTTAGCCAGAGAGTGTTTTACCTACAGCACAGTTATGTAAAGCCAGTGACTCAGAGCGAAACGGATATTGGGTCCTTCCGTTTGGGTAACAGGTTTCCCTCGCATCTTATGGCACATGGCCAACAGAAGCTGTAGGGAATGATTTTCCATTGGATTACCTAGCTCTCCCAGGCACTTGTGCGATCTCCCTTCTAAAGCCTGCTCTACACACACACTGTTTGTAGTGTTGTAATTATATTGTTAGGTGTTATTTTTTACCAGTATAGTTATTCTGCTACATCCCGTAATGTGGGCACAGCTATAATGATATATCATCTAAAGGTGCTGTATTCCCCTTCCCATATGGGAATACTATCCCAGTACAAAGCACCTTCATACTAATAAGAGCATCCATGCTAAAGGTTTGCACTGCTTTAACTATACAGGTATAGTGCACACAAAGCCTAATGTTGCTGTTATCATGAGGGAACATCTTTGATTAGATGAGTATGAAGCCTATATTTGTTTGACTTATGACCAACTGTATCCTAGTGACCTGTACTTTGGTTTCAGTTTAATTGCTGGGCAAAGCTGGACTTGCTCACCGAATGCCTCCAACTCACAGCAGCCTTTGTTCCAGCACAGTCACCTACTCACACTCCGGATGATTAAAGAGAACAGTCAGGTGAAACTGAGGAGGCTTGAACTATTTTGCCTGCTAACCATCACCATTTTTCTTTTAAACAAGGCCCGTTTCAAGCTGGGGGACACACTCAAAGGCCACACAGGGAGTACCATTTTTAGTGTTTTATTCAACAAACCAGCATTTCCAAAGAAAAGCGCTTCATTGAAAAATTCCCAACCAGCTCTAACAGAAAGCCAGCACAAATGTAAAGACATGATTTTTTATAGGCATAGAGCCTGAAGTGTGTAAATCCTCACCTTACAAGACCCGTACACCAATCTACCTCTGTTTACATCTCTGATCCTATTTCCTCCTCCTTCTACCTCAATGATTCCTGTGCTTCCCTTTTTACCACCCCCATATTTTTGTTACTTTCTCCCGCTAATTTCTTTTTTCCAGACCATCCCTTCTGCTCAGAACTACCTCTTCTCTATTCAGATTTCTTCTCCCCGCCCCACCACCACTGCCCAGAAAGGCTTTCAGTAAAGATTTCCCTAAATGTGTCTGAAATACAGAACTTCATCTGAGGCATCAGAGGTCTTTGAACTCCAACATGTTGGGGTCTTCCTTAGAGAAGAGGCTTCTGTGGTTGCAAAGCACTTGACCTACTGACAGCACAAAAACAATAACATAGCCGCACTGTCCAGCTCACATTTGTATTAGAAGCTCTATTAAATACAGAATCTTGAAAGTAGATAGAAATAGAGCTGGTATTAAATAGGGACCAATCAAAGCTCTCTCAAATCCTGGAATATCCATGAACTGGCCTGACTTCTGTGCCTACGCAGAAATAAAAAATAGGGATGGGACGGTCAGATGGTACAGGGGGTTCTTATCAAGAAAACTTTTAATAGTTTAAGCAAAACCAGCTGGGAGACAAGCTAAGAGCGTGAGTTTAAGAGGCTTAAAGAAAGCAGAGAAACTAACCTCACAGGTTTTAACTAACAAACAAAAAGAGCCCAACTTCCCTGTTAATTCACTATAGAGGGCTGCCTGTTACGTGAGCCATTTTTATAGGGCTTTATTTAACCCAAACATTTCCACCTGAGTGAGTTTAGATCTGCAGTGATTGGAACATGAAGTTAATCCTTTGTCTACCAGATCTAGAATAGGGCTCCTTTGCCAGATTACAACCAAAGGGAAAATAATATATTTTAAAAACAAAAACAAACAAAAAAAGTTTTCCTTTTCTGTGTTACAGTAATGCCTCAGATCAGGGATTCCCGTACTGCAACTCCTTTTCCCTATCACCCAGGGTCCCACCCATCTGACTAGGATCTGGCTGGGACCCATAGCCCATTTAGCAATATGAGAAAGGAAAGGTGATAGCAACCCCTGGTACCCATTGAGGAATCACAGCCTCCAAGGTGAGAACCCTTGTCTTTAATTATCAAACTGAAAGGATTTGATTTATTTCTCCCCAGTTATTCTGCTTGTTTCCCTTTGGTATTGCATTCTGCTCAGACAGAGAAATTAGACCAGTTCATTAATAAAACAATTAAGCAAAATGCATTTTTTTAAAAATGTATGGAAACAAACAAACCTGTCACCCTTTGGAATCCATCCCATAGATTCTAGAATGAGTTAATTGCACATAATCAAACCAAAACAGAACAAAAATATGATCATTTGAAATAAATTGTGGGGAAAAATATCTCAGAGTTGGAAACAGTGTGATTAAGCTTTCATTGACCAACATCTGAGAGCGTGATGGGGGGGAAATACCAGGCTAATTCTCTTCCACCCTTTTGCACCGATTTATACCAGTGTGTCAATGACTTTATAAAGTTACTCTTGATTTACTCTGGTGTAAGTGACAGGAGAATCAAGAGCTGAAGAAATTAGAGATGTTCAATTCCAATTGTGACTGCAGCAAAGACAGCAATAGCAAAGCAGAAATGTGTGCATAGAAGTGCCATGTATTATGAGTTTATTGCTTGCACAATAGCTCGTTTGCTGACAACAGCTCCAACACTGACAATCTCCTTAACTGTTACATTGTTAAACTTATTTATAACGTATAGAGGGAGACTGCTGTGTCTCTCTTTTCTCCCTCCCACACTTACATAAAGCTGGAGATAATAAAATCTTGACTTAGCTTCATATTGCCAGCAGAAAAATTGAGACCCACTTGCGATGGTGGCTGCCAGGTGAAATATTTTCTAACTCGTTAGTGTCAAAGCAGTTATTGCTTTTTTCACTTTGTGAATAGATCATGTGTTAGCATGCACTTCTTTATAATCACAGCCAATTTAGGGCAGCAAACCTTATAGCAACACGAAGGTATTTCCTTCCATAAACTCCATCACCTTTTAATATTTTGCTTATAATGAGGATTTCATGTAAGCAAGCTGGGTTATCTATTAATCTAGTTCTAATACATTCATCACCCTGGGCACACGAAGACAACCCTGGCACTCAATTCCCATAAGAGTTACCCTCTCAGGGCCGAATTCACTGCTATCAAACTCCAAGTGGATGTGAGGTGACCTGTGCACTTCAGCAAATTTAGCCCTATACATATAAATGGATCACTTCCCCAGAGTGGGAGTGCGGTCTGATATTGGGTTTTGGGAAGGGCTTCACAGAGCTCCGAGTGTCTGGTCGCTGTGCCGTCCTTAGAAAAGACACTGTATGGGCTCACCTCCATGCCTTGATCTCGGCTCCTTCTTTTCCCCTTCACAGAGGCTGGTGCTGACAACAGCATTAGCTCAACAGGGTGGCCAGAGAGCAAGTGTAACAACCAGCACTTGGAAGAAGAGACGGAACCAAGGCACCTCCAGAGCACAAAACACACAGCGCGACAACTGGAGCTGAAGCAGCCAAGGAACCTGTCCCACCCCCTCACTAGTGGGTTACACCATCACCCTCAGTCCACAAACTCTAACAGCTTGGGTGGCGTGTATCATAGGCTGGGGGTGGCTGAACCTCTCCAAACAACCAGGTGTGGCCCCATCCACACTCCGCCCCGAGGCCGCCTCCTTGGGCTGGCTGGTGCTCTGGGGTTGGAGGTGCTGGGTGCCATGCTGCCTGCCTGCACAGCGCTCTGGGGCTGGGGCAGCTTGGGCTGGCCGGTGGGTGTTAAGCTGGCCAGTGTGGTGAGGGTTGGGCCAGCCGGTGCGGCCCGGGGTGTCTTGGGCTGGCTGGCGTGGCCCAAGGGTCGGGCTGGCTGGCACAACTGGGGCAGGCTGGCAAGGGCTCCTCTGTCCCCAGGGGGAGAGGGGCAGTTTGGGGCTCAGGCTGCAGGGGAGGGAAGGGGTGTTCGAGGCTCTGGAAGGTGGGGGGCAGGGCCTCGGGTGGAAAGGGCGGGGCTGGTGGATTAGCCTCCCCGAAGTGGGGGTTCACCCACTGCCCATGTCAAACAGACTCATACCCTTTGTGGATTGGACACAGATGACAAGACATAGCACACACTGGCCAGTGGGTTACATAAGGACACCCATTTCATCTGGCCCTTGCTTTGGGGTTGAGGTAGCGATGGAAGGGGATGATTTCCTCATTTACTCTCCTCTTCCATGCACCATCTTTTCAAGAAATCTAGTCTCCCTATATTGCTGAAACGACTGTAGGAAAATGCAACTGGGTAAAGAACCACAGATAAATATTGTTTTCCCTTTTTAAAAAATACAAAAGCAGTGATTATTATAACAAGGTTCTTAAGCAGTGGGTACTAAGTTAAAAAGCTTTGATTATACATGGAATTGTCAGCTTGGTCTCAGCTGCTGCTATCACTGTCTGCCACCACACAACCTATCTGTAATTAATGTCCATTACACGTTTACTTCTCAGACATTATCCAGTTAGGCAACTATTCCCTAGAACAATACAAAGCACAATGCATTATTGTTCCGATGAGTGTGACCTGTCTGAGAGCAGCAAAGAATGAATCAGTTGTGCTTTATCCCCATGACTCATACCTGAACTAATACCCATCAACAGAATGACAAAAGCCTTAACAGAGGAATAGTTAAACCACATGAAAATAATGTCCATAAACCGAGGTATAAATACTTTTGTTTCAGAATAGCTTGCAAACAGATGTAAATAATGGACGGACAACCAAAAGAGGCTTTCTTTGTGGTTGGCAACAATCTTTACATATTAAAAATGCCTCTTTGGAGAATCATCATGAAAAATATTTTGCAGTCAAACTTGGCCGGCCAAACAAATGAATGCAAGTTGAAGCCAGGAAACAGACAGCAGAATTCAGTCGACAATCTCTGTTCTCTTGCATAAATTCTTGCTGTTACTGGAATTTTTTTTGGATGGGCAGGCCAAAGTTAAGTGAGAAAGATGTGTATGATGAGTGTTAGTTAGGCCAAAGTTTCAGGAAAGCATGGAAAAGCAAGACTCTCTCGTTAAGGGAAAATTCTATCTGCACTTATTCCCCTGTAATTAAGATACTAAGTTTTGTAGAAATAACAACAACAAAAAGCAAACAAACCACCAACTACCCACAACACTTGGGGCATATTTTATTAATTATTTTTCATCTTGAATACACAAGGATAAAGGCAGCCACAGGAGGCTTTCACTTACATGACTCATCACCACAGTTCCTACCGACACAAACAGGCTCATATTTTCCTAAGAATGAACCATCCACTGGTGTATTAATTAAGCCCATGCACATCACAGAACATATGAATGGCCTTACCAGCTCAGAGCAATGGTCCATCCAGCTCAATATCCTGTCTTCTGATAGTGGCCGGTGCCAGATGCTTCAGAGGGAATGAATGGGCCAGTTACCAAAAACCTGAAGGGACCGTGTTTAGGAGGGAAGCAGTAGCTTCTTCTCTTTGCTGATTCAAACATTGGCCTGTGTTTTGAACCAGCCCACATAATGTCCATTTGTTTTCTGTCACCATGGCTTGTTATTTTTTTAAAAAGCCATTAGAGCTGTGAATAGGGCTGGTTGAAAATTTTCCTTCCGAACTGTTTGTCAATAGAAAATTGGGTTTTAATCTTTTTTTTTTTTTTTTTTTTGTGAATATGTCTGCCTTCTATGGAATATTTTGATTTTTTGTCAAAAAAAAACTGGAGACCCTAAAACCTCAAAATATGTTGATTTTGAAATGCTGCTATGGTGCCCCCTGGGAGTTGCAGTTCAGTTGCCCTCATGTCCCCATTCTCCTCTTTGATTTGGGGCACTGGCTGGACTAAATCTCCCATGATGCCCCAAGTTCATGGACTTCCATAATACATTGTCTTCTCTCTTCACGAGGGAAGACTGTGGTGCATCATGGGAGATGTAGTCCAACCAGGATCCTGGCCAAAAGTGGAGAATGGAAGCACAAGGCGCTAGAACTACAACTCCTATGAGACACTGCAGCAGCATCCTAAAATTGAAATATATTAGTTTTTGGCTGAAATGTTCTGGTATTCAAATTTCAGTTGAAAAAAATCTAAATTTTCTGTGGAAAATTTAGATGAAAATGAAATTTTCCATAGCAATTTTTTCCCAACCGCCTTCCTAATCATCATGCCCCCTGTGTCACAAGTTGGGAATCCTGCTGAAAACTGCGGCTTGATCAGAAACAGAGACTGAGCATCAGAAAAATGCCATTTTTGTCAATGTTTATGTGGAAATTTTAAACAAAGTGAAATAATCATTTTAGTTTAATTTTGTTTCAAACTCAATTTTTTCTTTTGTTTTCATTTCATAAAGAAAAACATCTGTGAAATTTCAACATTTTGGATTTTTTTTTGCCACTAAATGAATAGTGTTTCTCTTTTCCTTCTTCCATTTTGTAAACTTTTCCAAACTTAGAGAAGTTTGGAAGTTTGAGAGTTGCAATTTTTCACTTTGCCTATTGCCAATTTGCAACTTTTCCAGAGTTGGAGAAGTTTTGAAAATTTGCACATGGGATGAAGGCTAAAAAGCAAGAGGAAAAACTGAAGAAAAAACAACCCCTGGATATTATTCAATTGATTTTACTCAGTAGCAAAAAGGGGAGAGGCAGCACATGGAAAAGGGAAGAGGAAAAATTCAAAATTTCAACTATTCAAACATTTTCAAAGAATTTTTTTGCCAATTTTTTTTTTAAAAATGAGAAAAGCTCCATTCTGAACTCTTCAGAACAGAAACAACTCTAAAATTTCAAAAAAAAACGTTGCAAACATTTTTCTCACTCTTGACCAGCTCAGCCCTTAACCTCTGCTAATGATATTTTCCTGCCTCTCAGGGCTTCTGTGAGCATTAATTGAATTGTGTTTGAAAGCCTTCAATTTTTTAGTACTACTGGGGAAAATCCTGCATTTATGAAGAAATGAACAGGATAACCTAATCCTTCAGAAGGACCTTCCCTTGTTTAATGTCTGATCCAATTTATTTCTTTGTTGTATCGAGATCTTGGGGGGGACGAAGGGGATGAGGCGTTCAGTCAACTTTAATAGTTGATTCACTCCCGCAAAAAGCTGAGTTCAGAAAAATGGATCATTATTAGCACAAGTGATTTAAGGATACTTTCACATAAAAGTAAAGATGCTGTGAGATTCTAATTGAGAGTGTTATACACTGGAGGTTAAGAGCATGATCTCAAATTACTCATCAAAACTGAATAGCGCTGACTGAAGAAGACACTTTCCTATCGGAATTTCAATACATATAATACATGAACTATCAAAGAAATACATTCTGCCTAACACAGAAACCTCTTGTCTAATTCACTGATAATATGGCATATAGCGTCATTTTTGGTAAATAACATCTTTGGGGCAAGGACCATCTTTCTGTTCTGTGTTTGTACAGCACCCAGCACAATGGGATCCTGGCACATGACTGAGAATCCTAGGTGCAAATAAATAATAATAATGATTTGCAATAGCCTTTAGGACTGAAGTTGATACCGATAATCTACACTATTCACCAAAACAGGGCAGCATTCCCTGTTTCACTGGGATCAACAGACTCAATCCTTATTTGAAAACAGCCCATGTGGATTGTGATTTGGAGAAAGGAGAATGGCTTGAGGTGTAAATTATATTGTCAAAATACCATTTGCAGGTGAGACACAGTGGTTAGAATGGCAAGGTACTGCTACGCCAGTGGATTATTACAAAGAATTAATTTTGTGGAAGCACGGAGGATTTGGCTTTTTCTGGCTCATTCAAGTGTCACAGATATTTGTCTCATTTCAGATTTTATTTCTTTATTCTTATTAGCAGTAAGTATGCAGCCTTCTCAGCATATACCCAGCCAGAGGCAGCATTCAGAAATTCACACTTACAACAAGGTCATTTGGGCCAAACCATGTCTATCAATGAAAATCTCAGAAATGATCCTGTAGTAAATATTTCCAGATTTGCATGATATAGTTCTCTGATTTCTGCCTCGATGAAACATGAATTCATTTAGGTTATTTACATATTTCACAGCAGCTCCCCCATGTGGCAGATGACCTGAGTGTATTTTTATATTTTTATATTTTTATATTGCTAACACAGGGCCACCAAGATGCCATGTGAGTGGCTGTTTATAAGAAATAGATCTCTTTGAGGGTAATCTCCTACTCCTGTGTTATTTAGACACCACTGCTGATATTATTTTCCAAGTTTTAGGGAACAAAGTCAAGTTTGTGTGGGCTGTGCAATTTGGATGAGGAGAGAATGTGTGTCAAAGGATTATGAGTTGGATGGAGTCCTTTATTGTTTAATAATTTATGTTTTTTTGTGGGGTTTTAGGAGCAAAAGTGTCCATTTTGCTTTGGGGATGATTGCTGGACTCCAGTGAAACTCTCTCTCAACCATAACTTTTTTCAATGAAATGTTGTGTTTGCAGATAGTGGGCTAAATTGTGCCATTTAGGCATGGCCCAAAACAAGGGGGTCACCACAAGGCACTGTGCCTCTGAGACATCCATCTGCAGCACAGTTCCTCCTCTGGGTACCTTGTTAAGCTGTGGGATGTGTAATTATGAAATATCCCATTATGGGGTGACTATGTATCTGTATTTCAAATGTGTTACTTTGGGGTCATCCCCAACCACACCTTCAGGTACAACAATGGAACAGCCAGATGGTGCTAATGGCCCATTAGCAGAGACAATGGACCATGAAAGAGCTTAGTCTTCCTGTGGAGGATCCAGATGGCCTACGAGTAATGGCTGCCACATCCCTGCAGGGACATGGGTCTGAGTCACCTGGGACTGGACCCACTCTCTTGGAATGCCAGTGTTCTTCCACTAGGAGACAAAGGGTTCCCCCCATACACAAGAGCTATATAAGGCAGGGGAGTGACATCATTGTGGTTCTCCTCTGCCTCCCACCCAAACAGACACTGAAAAACACCAGGAACTGAACTGAGGGAAGAAGGGTTGAACCCAAGCTGGAAGGGCGTCTAGCTTGAGAGTAATAATACCTGAGATCTCAAGCTGGAGGCCAGTGTAGCTGCCTTTCAAGGCTTTCTGTAATCTGCCTGCAACAATATCTACGGAGAGAAATTACTATTTGTAACCAATTTCTTTAGTGAAACAAGCTTAGCTTGCTTGTTTTGTTTTATTTGCTTAGTCATCTGCTTTGTTCTATCTCTTCTATTCACTTAAAAATCACCTTTTGTAGTTAATGCATTTATTTCCTGTTTATAATATAACCCAGTTTGTGCAATTCATAACTCGGGGGGAGGGTGGGGGGGGGAGGGATAAGAGACTGTGCATACCTTCCTCCACATTGAGGGAAGAGGCAGATTTCATAATAGACCTTGGGTCTGCACTCCAAGGGAGGTGGACACCTGTGTACTGGGGCAAGTCCCTTAAGCTGAGCCTTTCCAGAACTGATCTCAGTGTCTGTGTCGTTCTGCAGTTGCGTGTGGCTCTGCCTGTGTGTGTGCTGGAGGAGGCTTAATAGCCTGGCTCAGCAAGACAGGTAAAAAGGGGTCCAGGCTGGCATAATAGGCAGACTCAGTGGTATCTCAGCACATCGGGTGACACCTAAAGCGGTCCTACCCATCACAGTCCGACCTCAGCACCTAGACAATGACCTTTGAGATCCCATCCAGCCCTGTACTTCCATTTCCCTGCACACCACATTAGGGCAAGGCCTAATTTAGTCCCATTGCAATGATACTTTGCATTTAGGCAGTGATCCTGTAAGGTATTGAGTATCCTCAGTTTTCACTGGCTGCAATAAGAGTTAGGAGAAGTCTGCACTTGCATACAATTATCCCAAAATATTTAACAAACATTAATGAGTAAAGACTCACAACACCCCTGTGCATTAGTTATTACTGTTATTATTCACAATGAAGCATAGACTCGCCTATCATCACACAAGAAGTCCATAGCAGAATCAGGAATAGAAACCAGGATTCTGAGTCTCTGTTTCCCTGCACCTTGTATAGTGGTCATTTATTCCAGTGACAACTTTGCACTGGTGTAAATGATTGCACAAAGCGCAGGGACATAGAGACTCAGGCTTGAGATCTCTTGGCTCCCAGTTTTTTCCTATATCTATAAGCCCATCCTTCTCCAGCCCTTAGATTTTACATTTCATCAAGCATCACAGTGCTACCTATTCCCTGGATAACTTGGTCCAATGCTTCAGAGGGGAGAGTGCTAATTTACTGATTCAGAAACATCTCTTCCTGTCACATACTGGCCTTTCCTGAGAGTTTTTTTTCCATCCAAGAACTGACTTAGTCTAATTCTGTTTCACTTATGAGACTGACAGGATCAGTACCTCAGGTGTTAAGAACAGCAGGTAGTGACATTATGCTATGTGTAGCATATGACTTGAAAGTAACCTCTGAAGCACTGAGTGACTAGGAAGAAGAATACAAGGGGGGGGGGGTCAAGGACACTAAGCTACAAGTAAGGGCAGGGGAATGACTGGAGAATATGAGGAAAAGTTTGATACAGATAAAAGAAATTTAACAAAAATAAACTCACAGTCATGGACATACGGTCTGGTTTAACAAGCTCCCTTCCATTTTTCCTTTCTAGCATCCCACCAAAACCAACCAAACAAAAAACCCCAGTGGAAATGTTATACCTCTTCATCTGGAGAAAATATACAGAGCCAGAGGAACGCTGACACTTTTACTGAGTGTTTACTGAAGAGTTCAGATATAAAATCGAAGAAATGTATTAATATAGTATAAGGATAAGTCTCACACATAGCTTCACCGGAAGTCAGTGAGAGCTGCAGGACCTCTGAAAATCAGTCCCTGTGTGTGCGTTAATACTATGACGGCGTTCCCAAAACAAAGTCTGATCAACTTGGTCTTTGTATGGGGAGGTCTGGGTGAATTTAATCCTCATCATTCAGTGCCTATTGAAGTTAACAGAAATGGGATCCTGTTAGCTTCAGAATCAAGGAGTAGTATAGTCTAGTGGAGAGGCCAGTGGACTGGGAATGATGAGATCTGCACTTCAATCGCAGCTCTGTCACTGGCCTTGGGCACGTCATTCTAGGGATTATTTGCAGAAGTTCTATGGCCTGTATTAGACAGGAGGTCAGATGAGATGATCACAATGGTCCCTTCTGGCCTTGGAATCTATGAACCTCCCTGTGAAGTCTCCCTACACTTTGTCGGTCCTGTTTTGAAACATGCTGTGTTTTTCCTGCCTACCCCTTTCTTTCTTGCCTACTTAGCATGTAAGCTCTTTGGGGCCAGGACTGTCTCTTAATACATGTACATACAGTGCCTAGTACAATGGTTCTGATCTCAGTGGGGATTTCTAGGTGCTTCCATAATATAAATAATAGCCACAAGTCTTGAAAAACAAATTTAGCTGTTGACTGACGAGGATAAAGGAACGCGAGTTGGAGGCATGTGACAGGTGCACCGACCCTGACCTGGCCCCACAAAGGTTAACCGTGCGTCGTAGGCTGAGGAAGCCATGCACCTTCACCTCTGCTGGGCAATACTCAGCCTGGAGGCAAGATATAAAAGAAGCAATCCAGCTCAGTCTGGGCAGGCTGCTGAAGCAGGAGGATGCAGACTGCAGGCTCTCTCCAGGTTGCTGCTACAGGCCCTGACTACAGAGCCATGGCACACAGAGCTCCAGATGGCCTGCAGGCTGCCTGACGAGCTCAGAGAAGAAACCATGCCGACAGGAGCTAGGCTACTTGAGGATCCCAGGGGAACCGTGGAGCATCACTGAGGGAGAAAGAGTAGGAAATAGCCCAGGGGACTTTTATCCAGTGAGTGAACCAGGGAACCAGTCAGCATGTTTTGGGAGGATCCTCACTGACTCGGTGGTAGATACCCTCACCACTGCCAGGGCCCTGGGACGGGACTCAGAGGAGCAGGGAGGGCCCGAGTCCCCCTGCCCTGGGTACCACATACCCCTGAGTGGCACCCTACTTCCCCAATGGGCCAATAGGCCACACAATCCTACAGAAGGGTGCAACTTTATTGACTCTGGCCATTAGGCCATACTACCACATTTTACAGTAAGGGTCATCAGCATAGGTCCTAACCGGCTATGGTAAAGCCTCTTCCCTTTCTTTTCACCACATGTGACCCAACACTCCATGCTGGGATGTACTTACCTCATGACAGGGCAATATGAGAAATGACCAGAAAATACAATAGGGCAGATCCTCAACTTGTGTCAATTGTCATATTTGTATTGAAGTCAATGGAATTCTGTCAATTTACATCACCTGAGAACTTGGCCTGGTTACTGCTAGAAAACTCAACTTCCGTTTTAATTTTAAATTAACTACAGAATCTGAGTTTATTCAGCATTTCATATCGAAAGTGATCATACAGAAGATTTTCAGTTAGTTTAGCTATCTTGATGGATTTCTTTCTTATAATCTCATAGTCCTGAGTCTTTGAAAGTCCATATATTGGATCCGTTTAACCAAATACTATGTTGCTCCCCAGCAAGCTTCTGAACCTGATCCTGATCTCACTTATGCCAGCAAAAATGTGTGGCAACTTCACTAAAATCAAATGATGTCCACTAGTGTAAGCCTAGATCAGAATCAGGCCCTTTGTTTCCTTAGTTTGAATTCCGACACTATTTAATGAGATCTTCATTTTCAAATCCATTTGACGACAACTAAAAAGTCAGGGTACATTAATTACTGCCGGCTATGAAATCTTTTAAACCTTTTATAGGTAGCATGTAGCACATAGCTGTTATTTTCTCCACAATGACTCCTTTAGACCTCATTTACTCACTGTTCTCCTAGACTATGTACTGTATATTACGTTTTCCTGCAGAGCATTGCATTTTGTTAATGTAGTTGGATTTTTTAAAATAAACAGTGTTTGCCAATCATATTACTATGAGACTAAATTATAGATTTTCTTTTAAAGCCTGGACATTCTATTATGTATGATTTTCATAGATGCCAAGTGCCCAATTCTCTCACAATATGACCTTTATCCAGCACAGGATTTATGCACGTGGGGTATTTTGCTGGTCTGAAACCTTGGCTATTAGACAGTGTAAGTCTACTACAGTGTAAGCATACAGGGAAATGTATACTATATAGCACCAGGTTGAGTCAATAGAAGACAGACATCTATGGAGACTGAAATATGAAAGTAAGTTGATGAAACTGAAATAACAGTCTTACTCTTTATCTAATTAACCTATAGAAAACCAGAGGCTAATAGGCTCCCGGAGCCTGGTTGTAATGGAGGTATCAAGCAGGCAGCCATATAGTCTCAAAGCAGATGAAACAATAATGGAAAATTGCCTCAAGCATACTACTACTTATGCTCCCCAATTATCACATTTTAGAAATTGGAGCATTTGCTAAAACCACTGGCCTATAAATCAGCGCCTTCAACATCTAGCTTTTTATATTTGCAGTGTGACCAACTCATTATGCCCCATTGAAAGGGTAACTATGACAGGATAATGGATTCATTTGGCAGTGGCTATACACAGCTACAATGCTAATTCACTTGGATTTTTTTATATAGTTTCTACTTTGCTAGGAGACAGACATTAACAAATTACAGCACTGTCTTCACCTTCCAAGGGTGTGAAGTCCATTCTATACCAGGATTTGTATGAACAAAATGCAGAGAAATTGGCTGGCAAACAAACTGTCATTGCTTGCAAAGATAATACACAAAAATGTGACTCTCTTTATGTATGTTTTTATACTTTGCTTTAGAGATAAACCCAAACCAAACCTCTGAATCAGAATGTATGTACAATTTCAATCTGGATCCAAATCCAGATTGGATCTTTGCAGCTGACCTATATACACAGACTTGGAAGGATTAGATTTTATCAATAAGCGTCAGCAAACATCAACTGCACCGTACCCACACAAACTGATGAAAAAACATATCCATTGATAATAACAGAAATTTGCAAATAGGCAAAGTAAGGAAAATATTGCTTAATAACTTATTACAGTTTGATTTAAGGCTATTTACTTTGTATTTTTTGACATAGGATGTTGACAGTTTGTGTTTTAAGGGTTATAAAAATTTAACTTTTTGAATCACAGTATCTACTGTCATTAAATAACCACTGTCTGATCCCTCCATGATTTCCTACAACTGTGAATATTTAAATTGATAAAAATAAAAAAATACTTAAAACCCATAATTTCATGCAACTGTGAAAATTTAAACCAATTAAGAGCTAAAAAAATATGCTTAAAATAAACATTGATATTATCCATTGAGATAATAAAAAATGAATTCTGCAAAGCCTACATTTACAGCGCCTAGGAGACACAGACTCTCCTAGATTCATTAGAAACTGCAGACTGAGATTCTGCTGGTCTCATCACTCTGAGTCAAAGTGTACCTCTGAACCAAACATGCACACATTTGCTACTGATGTCAGTTTCTCTTTGGAGGGGTGAGTGAATTTCCTATCTGACTGCACTGGAATTAGCAAACAGATGCTCCAGATTTATTTTTCTTAATGAGATCCTTATAACAGTATGAAATTCAGCATCAACAAAATGTACAAATTCTACATGGGACATCTGTTGCCACCGAACCAGCATTATCAGGGAGTCTATTGTTTCAAGTGTTGCAACTCCTGAGCATTCAGTTGAAGGAAATAAAGAAAAAACCCCCACCCTTTTTTAATATACTTAAATCTGTTGATTAAATCAGTGATTCAGGAAATCTTGTTCTACCTTCTGTTTGCTCTGAAGTGAAGGAGAGACAGTGGTTATAAGCAGACGTTCATCAGTTAAACAGATGCTCCTTGCATATAGGCGTATTTTTGTTTAATGATAACCGCAGCATTGCAATTAGGCTCATCTCATCTGCTGTTAACTAAAAGTTTAAACATGGGATTCATTTACTGCTTTTGTTGTAAAAATTAAATATACTTGTATAATTAAAAAAGCCCACACAAAATTGGGCTAGTAATGATATTTTACTTATGCTAATCTGAGCAGAATTGCGCTAGCAATAATGTTCTAATTGCCTAAATAACAGTATCTCCTAGTTGTCAAAATTATTTGCATTAATGGGTGCTGGAGACAATGCAATAAAGCTTCCATTCTAGCACATTGTGTACCCAGTTGTGATTAATGGT
Source organism: Eretmochelys imbricata (assembly GCF_965152235.1). NCBI lineage: Eukaryota > Metazoa > Chordata > Testudines > Cheloniidae > Eretmochelys > Eretmochelys imbricata. The sequence goes on along the minus strand of NC_135578.1, from coordinate 115,581,870 downwards.
TTGATTAAACCTTGTATGTCTTCCTGTAATACGATTAAGAATAGGTTATTAGATAAAAGTCCAGAACAAAGACAAATGCACCTTTTTAGTGAAGCTCCAAGTCTTTATATGAATATTTGCTTAAAAGTAGGAAGCAGAAAAACTCCCTGGGTTAGATGCTCAGCTGCTGTAAATCAGCCTAGCTCTCTATATAGGCTAATTTACACTCAGGCCCTCATTTTTCATACTTTAACATTTGTGCCTTATTTCTCTCTCTCTCTCGGTATAAATAAGGAGGAATTCCACGCACATCAGGGAGTGGCACTCAGTGGTGGATATGCAGGAGAATCAAGCTCTGTGTAAGCTCAAAAGCATGTCTCTTTCACTAACAGATGTTTGTCCAATAGAATATATTACCTTACCCACTTTGGCTCTCCAGTATCCTGGGACCAGCAGGGCTACAACAACACTGAAATTTACACAGTTGTGTCAAAATATGAATTCTTCTGAACATAGAATGTATCTTGCCTTACTGATAAAACCAGAATTCTACTACCTGTCCTTTACCTAAGTGGTGCCCTTGTCACATTAAGTCACTGGCATGAGCCAATTATAAAATGACATGCATGGTATGAACAGTGATTTGGGAATATTTTGGTAAATGAATGTGGTAGGCTCACGCTGTGGTTTTTCAAGGGGGTTGTATTATTTTTTGAAGGCGATGAAGCCAGAATATTTTTAAGCCTTGTCTACACTAGGCATTTTGACCTCCATGTTGGTGAATCCTTCTGGAAAGCAGGTTTATTTGATACGGTGGTAAAAACGTTCCCAGACCCGGACGGTTGTCTGCACTAGGGCTACTACCAGTGCTAACAGTGGTTCAGCTGGTAGTAACAACGGGACTTTTAAAAAATTCCCTCGTTATAACCAGGCTAAAGAATCCTCTCATCTTTGGCGCCTTCATTTACCCTTGCATCCATCAACTGCAACATCTTGTTGGGTCCAACTTGGTAGCGCATGCTATAGGCCATAGCCTGAGGAGGGGTCTTTTGCCTTAGTGAGTCCTACATGGCTGGGGTTTTAAAGGGTAAGGACTGGGACCTTGAAGTGCATCTTGGAATAATGCTGTGGAAGCCGATGGAGGGCACGGTTCACTGGTGCAAAGTGCTTTTGTCGGTCCTTCTTCCTCAAAATGTAGGCTGCTGACAGCTGAACTAGTCGTAGTTTCTCTGCTGCTGGCCCAGTCATCCCTAGGCTACAGTGCACTGCAGAAGCCTAACCTGGAGCGGCCACATGTGTAGGTCACTGGGGCCAAATTCTCATCGGACAGGAATGGGTGCAGCCTTTTGCTTGTGTGACATGGAAGAAAGCATGTCCCTCCCCTGGGGCGTCCCAGGAGCAAGTGCCGAGTTCCGTAGGATCCCAGAATAAACCATTGTCTAAACTACTCAAGAGGGGATGATCTTGCTAGAGGTTGAGCTCAGTGTCACAACCAGCTTCAAGTGTATCTCTCTCCCTACCAGCATTACCTTTGTCTTCCGAGGGCTCATCCTGAGCTGGGAGCAGTGATATTGACTTTTGCTGGGAGCAATTTAGCAAGGTGAAAGACTTGTATTAGATATTACTGGAGACCATTAGACACAGACAGGCATATCCCAGAAGCATGCTGTGCATGACTGTACTGGACAGGAGATGTATTACTTTTGCCACATACTTTTTATTAAAGCAGTGATTAGTTTTGTGACAAACCTGTTGTAATGCTGGGCCAGGGAAGCTTAAAAAATCAGCAAGCTGGGTGACCTGCAAGCAACCATTAAGCACATAAAAAAGGGTATTGCAATGGTAAACAGGGCCCTTCCTTGCAGATACTTATCAAAGCCATGTAGGTCTTGAATCATTAACTTGTTTGCTTGTATTGTTAGAGAATAGAAGAGTAAGTTATAAATGTGGCTATGTTTACCTGTGTTAGGTGAGAAAAGTTAACCATGAAGCAGTTATGTCAACTGAACCAAAGTCAGGCTAGGAGAGGCTGCTGGGAAAGTCTCTGAAAGTAGAATGAAGGGATATTTGTTTAAGTTACAGGGAGTGAGAAAAAAGGGGAGGCTTGCATTTTTTTAACAAATGTTCTGGCTGGGAACAGTCCTTGAGATACAGAGGCACTGTTTTCCACTCCCTGTTCTTGTGTTATGTCTGTTTTAACTCCTCGTCTCCTGGTTGACACCCATACCGATAAGACAGTTAGTGAAGCATTGCGATTTGCTAAAAGTTACCTACAATAGGGGGCAGAAGTGCATGCATAATAGAGTAAGAGAATTTTAACTAACATAGGGGAGGGCTGGGGTGGGCTGCTTTATGAATAAATCTGTGACGTGACGGAACTGTCTATAAAAACCTATTCATTTTACTTAGAGGCTGCTGGTTCTCTTTGGAGACGGGCTGCTCTCTATTGTTGTGTGCACTCTTCAATAAAGAGCTTTGTGTTCGGACCTTGCTCGTGTTGCCTGTCTCTCTCCGGTCAGACAACGAACCGTGCCGTCTGGGATTCGAGTCCTCGACACCTGCATCCTATTCGAAATCTAACTATGTGATCTAATTAGCTTGTAGATTTAATAATTTTATTAAGATGATGTTAAAATAAAAAGAAAACGGTACAGAGTTTAAGCATAGAAGTTTCTGGTTATCAGGGAATAAGGTATAGATTATCAAGGGGTGTGAAGTTCGGTTTACGATCGGGTGGCGTAAGGAATACATAATCTGCAATATCCCCGATTGGGGGTAAAAGGTTAACGGTCAAAGTACAGACATTGAGACATGGGGGTATGTTGTTCATATAATGGCTATGTTCAGGTGTGGAATATAATGAGTGGATACGATGATGAGGATGGATTTACCCTCATTTGGTGAGATGTAATGTTCAGTGAGTTTATGGTTTTAGTTCATATAGTCCAATGGGAAAAGTCTCTCGGTTCCTTTCTCATAGTTGATGCACGATGTTGTTCCGGCTCACACCTCCTGGTACTGTCAGTGACCGGTGATGTGTTAGATGCAGATGTCCCTGGACCATTGGATGGTGTCTGAGACCGTGAGGCGCCGCACGAGCCTTGCGTAGCGTCGACCGATCCCTCGGTCCGCAGCACATGCTTGTTGCAGGGGTCCCAAGAGCCCAGGGCTATCAAAGCCATGTTATGTAGTCTAGAATCATTAACCTGTTTGCTTGTATTGTTAGAGAATGGAAGAGTGAGTGCTAAATGTGTCTATGTTTATCTGCATCCTATTAGAAATCTAACTATGTGATCTAATTAGCTTGTAGATGCTAAATCCTGCTCCTGTCTTATACTGTTTCGTTATTGTATTCTATTGACTGGGAGATCAAAAGGAGATATTAGCATTTAGATGGGGCTTGTCTCCTCCAAACTTGTAATTCCACATAGAAAACCACCGGTGAACTGTCTTAATAGTTTGAATGGCTATTTCTATAGGTATTGTCTGAGAAAGGACCCATTGAGAAGAGATCACAACTGTGGGCTCACTTTCATCATAGCCTGGTGATGGAGTTACTTGTCAGTGCCCAGCCTGCTTCAACTATAAAGCGATCCTTTTCATCTCAGGTCTGCTTAAATTTTAACTGGGAAGGTCTAAGTCAAGAAAACAACAAAGAGTCCGGTGGCACCTTAAAGACTAACAGATTTATTTGAGCATAAGCCTTCGTGGGTAAAAACCCCACTTCTTCAGACGTATGGAGTGAAAATTACAGATGCAGACATAATATACTGACACATGAAGAGAAGGGAGTTACCTCACAAATGGAGAACCAGTGCTGACAGGGCCAATTCCATCAGGGTGGATGTAGTCCACTCCCAGCAATAGATGAAGAGGTGTCAATTCCAGGAGAGGCAAAGCTGCTTCTGTAATGAGCCAGCCACTCCCAGTCCCTATTCAAGCCCAAATTAATGGGTTTCTCAAACTCAAAAAAAAAAACAAAAACAAAAAAGCCAGGGGTTCTCAAACTGGGGGTCAGGTCCCCTCAGGGGGTCACGAGGTTATTACATGGAGGGGTCGCAAGCTGTCAGTCTCCATCCCAAACCCCACTTTGCCTCCAAAATTTATAAAGGTGCTAAATATATTTAAAAGTGTTTTTCATTTATAAGCGGGGGAGGGTTGCACTCAGAGGCTTCTTATGTGAAAGGGTTCAGAGTAACAGCCGTGTTAGTCTGTATTCGCAAAAAGAAAAGGAGTACTTGTGGCACCTTAGCGACTAACCAATTTATTTGAGCATAAGCTTTCGTGAGCTACAGCTCACTTCATCAGATGCATCGGATGACGTGAGCTGTAGCTCACAAAAGCTTATGCTCAAATAAATTGGTTAGTCTCTAAGGTGCCACAAGTACTCTTTTTCTTTATGTGAAAGGGGTCACCAGTACAAAAGTTTGAGAACTAATGGTCTAAGGCATAGGACTCAGGTCTCCAGGTTTATCCTGGAATTCTCATGGAAGATCTTGCACAGACTCTACACCTGGGATGGCCAAGTGGACATTAACCTTTTACACTGATTCCAGAAAGACTTTTACAAATTACCAGCCTAATCATCGCTGCTATGAAACTGACCTAAGGACTTTACCCATATTTGTACATAAATTAATCTTTTAACCTTGTGCAACTCTTTTCTTTCTCTTTCCATTTATTATTAAACCTCTAGTTTTTAGTTACCAAAGGGTTGGTATCTGCATGATTGCTGGGTAAACTCTGGTACACATATTGACCTGGGGATAAATGTCCAGTCCTTTGGGATTGGTGAACCTCACGTATGGTGAATCAGGTTTTCAGTAACCACTCACTATAATAGACGTGGCTGTCTAGATGGAAATCAAGGGCTGGAATGCTTAAAAGGGGCTGTGTTTGGCTTCTTGGTAACCTGTGTAGTATTACAGAAGCTGTTTTGTTACAGGCTTGGTGAATCTAATTACAGAATTAACCACCAGTTTTGGGGACTATTCCATGCAGTCTACCCTGAGCGTAGCATTCTCAGTGTGGCCCATCCAGGCACTCATGGTCACACCTGTATTCTTGTTTTTCCATTCCCTTTTCAGGAAGATACTTTAAAAAATGGGCCAGAGAAGGGCTATGAGAAGGGTATAAATGCAGCTGATCTAAACATTGCAAAAAGAGTCAGGAAACTATTTATTCCCCCGATATTCCGCATTGCTCAACTGACCAGGCTCATGAGGATTGCTTGCCTTCCAGAGGCAAAATAAGAGAGTTCAATAGACCATTGCTCTGGTACGACTAATCCTATGTTCCTAAAAGACCACTAACTCCGTTCAGTTTACATGCTTCGCTGTTGCAGTCTACCACAGGCTCTCTACCTCTGGTGGGGTGCTGGTGCTAAAAGAAGATGGATAGTCTTGTGCTTATGGCCCTAGCCTGGGCCTTGGGAAATCTAGGACCAATCCCTGCCTCTGCCATAGATATCCTGGGTGACCTTGGGAAATCACCTAGGCTTTGATTCAGTAAAGCAGCGAAGTCCATCCCTGTGCAATAAAGAACACCCTTAACTTTATGCACATGCTTAAGTTCCATTAAAGTCAATGAGATTTAAACACACGCTAAACTTGAAGCACGTGCTTAAGGGCTTTGGTGACGGCATGCTGAACCAGTGCCTAATCTCCCTGTGCCTCAGTTTCACATCTATACAGCAGTGATAATAATACTTTCTTTCCTCCCACCCTTTGTCTGTCTGCTGTAAGCTCTGGGGCTCTCCCTAACTATGTGCATGTACTGTGCCTAGCACAATGGGGGTCTAACACCTAATTGGCGCCTATAGGTCCAACTGAGATACAAATAACAAAGACATAATATTAACAGGGACACATTGGTCCTAAAAGGCAGCGTTGGAGCGTGCATTTTGCCCCACGCAGCTGGTATGTTGCTTAACAGTAAAAGTATTAAACAGTAAATTGGAGTGTCCAGGCTGGGCTTTCCCCGCCTGTTATTGTTGTGCAAGAACTCTTGTTAACATAGTTCAGTTGTTAGTTCAAACCTTTCAAATCCATAATGCTAATAAGGACAATATGCTCAATGTCTTTAATGATGGTTTTCATATTGTTACAGTAGAGTACACAACACTAATTATATCCCGTATAGTAGCAAGCTAAGAAAGCAGATACTTTGTGTTGCTTTGTGAGAACTAGACATTGGAACAATCATTTGAAAGTCAATGTTTGAGAACCTTAAACACTGCATGCAATGGATCCAGAGGAGTGGGGAATGTTTCAGTACTTTTATTTAGTTAAATTACCCAACTGTTTTGTTTGTGAGTTTTCAAATGCACTAAATTAAAAACACTCTTATCACATGTACAATATATTCCAACTGCATTCATTAAATAACAAGCATTCAAACTGAGTCAATGCCAATAGGAAGCTCAGGGACAAAAACCTTAGGAATACAGGAATTGTCATAGGGGCTCAGTCATAATTTCCAGTATCCTGTCTCTGCCCATGGCCAGGACCAGAGGCATCCGAGGAAGGAGGAGGGTAAAACAGAGATGCTATTTCAGTATACCACTGTCACTCACTATTTTACACACAGGTAAGAAAGAACAGGGCCCCTCCCCTACTTTTCCCCTGTGCAATTAGTCACTACAAGTTATCACATAGTGGGCACAGGCCTTACCCTTTCCCTTCATGCATTATGAAACGCAGCCAACACAAGAAGAACTCAAAGAATAAAGGAAGTAGCAGAAGTAGGAAGACAACTTTTGCTCTTTGAAAATCACTAAAAAGAAAACCAAGAATGATTAAAGACCATGGCACCATGGTTGTGAGTTTTCCATTTTATATGTGCAAGAAGACAGGGAAAAATTAAATCACGTCCACTTTTAGGAGACCTAGGAGAATTTTCCTTGTTATTAGACTGATCTGCAAATCACACGTTAAAGGTCCATCCACTTCTTCATGATGAAAAGACACCTTTGAGCAGCTCAGGATCCTAAGGGACCATCTCCTTCCCAGTCACTTTTCACCTTAGTCTTTGCCAGCTTTTGCCCTTTGATCCAATGAGGTTTTTTAAAAATGTTTTCAAAAGTTCTGGAGCATTGACTCTCCAGTTAAATGTTTGGGTTTCCTTCTGTAATGACTAACTAATGCATAAATACTTTGAAAAATTAGGAAAACCAAATAAACCAATAACTTTTCTACAAACCTAGTCCATTTGCTGGGATGACCAAATAACTAGAGATGGGCTTGAAGTGCAAAGTTTGCGTCACGATTCAGAGTCAAACTTCCCCAAGTTTCAGGGGCATCTAGAACTAGTCAGGGTTCTGGTTTTGTCCCATCACCATTACTTAACAAAGCAAAACATGGATTAATAAAGTGATAGCCAACTGTTTTGTGCAACCGTTCCAGCTCACTAAAGTAAGACAACTGTAACAGCCAGTTCATACTACAGTTCATGCTGCAGTTCATTCATTCATGTGCACTTTTAGTCACAATACAGTTTATTCTGCATCACTTTCCATTCTCAGCTTTGCATGAGGACAGCATTTGGAAGCTGAAATATGCATGGCAGCTGGACTAGCTGAAAAGGGAGCATGTAGTGAAAGTACTTTGGGGTCTCATTGTTAAGGTGAAGACATGGGGTTAAGTTTTCAAAAGTGACTCAGGATTTTAGGTGCCTTGCTTTTTAGATGCTCATTTTGGGACATACTAAGAGGCCTGATTTTCAGAGGGCAGATGACCATTACTTTGTGACGATCAGGATCCTTTAAGGTGTCTCTGTCTGGGCATCCAAAAATGGAAACATCCAAAATCAAAAATCACTTTTGAAAGTTTAGAGTTTATATAGCTCTTAACAAAAGCCAGAAGTACCAGTTCCAATTGGGAACCACTAGAGTAGATGATCTACTTCCAGCCCTGATAATTCTCTGATTCTATCATCCCTCTTATAAATTCAGATAATCCATCTACTGTTTTCTGTAAGCAGCTTTGTAATGAAACAAGTAAAAATGGAATAAATATTTCACATTTGAAGATTATCTGCTGTAATGTATAGCTTGATAGTACTGATATCTTATAAATACTCCTGAGCTGAGAGAACAAAGGGCTGATTAAATGTGTATGCCACATTCAGAATCCTTATATAATTTACAATCAGCTGTATTAGCACTAATGTGATCTAAATGCTGACCTGACAGAAGTATCAATGTTATGCACCTTGTTTTCCATGCTATACTATCAAAGTAATACACGGTTTCTCATTTGCAATATCAGATGTGAATCACTAATCTAGAAAATTAGATTTCTGAAAGAACAGATTACATTTCCCCAATACCCAAAATCTAAGAGAATCACTCAGTTCCTTTTAACACACTTTCTCTGAGTATGGGTAATGCAGGAGGAATCATTAGGATACAAAAAAACCCTGTTATTCATTCATTTATGCAAATAGGGTGTATAGGCTTAATTAAAACAGAACTAGAGAGAGTTGGGGGAAGCCCACACTTATTGCTCTTCTTATTAATTATTTATTATCGTAATTAAATATTTATTCTTCATTGTCATTTTAAAAACACTGTGTATTGCAAAAGTTTAATTAAAGTTACAGTGGAATCAGATTATGGTGAGTTCATACATAGAAAAATTCCATTTATCAAACTCAAGTCCAAATGGTTTGAATTAGGGCTGTCAAGCAATTAAAAAAATTAATCGTGATTAATCGCTGTTAAACAATAATAGAATACTAATTATATAAATATTTTTGGATGTTTTCACATTTTCAAATACATTGATTTCAATTACAACACAGAATACAAAGTGTACAGTGCTCACTTTATAGTTATTTATTATAAATATTTGCACTGTAAAAATAAAAGAAATAGTATTTTTCAATTTACCTAATACAAGTACTGTAGTGCAATCTCTTTATCATGAAAGTTGAACTTACAAATGTAGAATTACGTACATAAAATAACTGCATTCAAAAATAAAACAATATAAAATTTTAGAGCCTACAAGTCTACTCAGTCCTACTTTTTGTTCAGCCAATCGTGCAGACAAACAAGTTTGTTTACATTTGCAGGAGATAATGCTGCCTGCTTCTTGTTTACAATGTCACCTGAAAGTGAGAACAGGCATTCTCATGGCACTGTTGTAGCCGGGGTTGCAAGATATTTACATGTCAGATGTGCTAAAGATTCATATGTCCCTTCATGGTTCAATCACCATTCCAGAAGACATGTGTCCATGCTGACGACGGGTTCTGCTTGCTAATGATCCAAAGCAGTGCGACTGAAACATATTCATTTTCATCATCTGAGTCAGGTGTCACCAGCAGAAAGTTGATTTTCTTTTTTGGTTGTTCGGGTCCTGTAGTTTCTGCATTGGAGTGTTGCTCTTTTAAGACTTCTAAAAGCATGCTCCACATCCCATCCCAATCAAATTTTGGAAGGCAATTCAGATTCTTAAATCTTGAGTAAAGTGCTGTAGCTATCTTTAGAAATCTCGCATTGGTACCTTCTTTGCATTTTGTCAAGTGTGCAGTGAAAGTGTTCTTAAAACGACATGCTGGGTCATCATCCGAGACTGCTATCACATGAAATATATAGCAGGATGTGGGTAAAACACAGAGCAGGAGACATACAATTCTCCCCCAAGGAGTTCAGTCACAAGTTTGATTGGCGCATTATTTTTTAATGAGCATCACCAGCATGGAAGCATGTCCTCTGGAATGGTGACCAAAGCATGAAGGGGCATATAAATGTTTAGCATATCTGGCAAGTAAATCATCACAACAACCACTACTGCCAAGCCTGGCCTCAGTTGGCTAAGGCATAGTGACTGAATTACCCTCTCAACCATACAGCTGGTCTCACTGGGACCGGCTTGACGCACAGGAGCAGTGCAGTGTAGGGAAGTTCATATTGTTGTCAGTCGTTCCCTTTGGTGTATCTGATCTGTCGCTAAACAGATGACTCCCGAGTCTTCTGTCTATTGCTTTACACAAGCAGGAAACACACTTAAAAAGTTAAAATTAATAAAGAGACCTAACCCTTCAGATATGGGTGCATACATGGCTCTTGTTAATTTCACTGGAGCGATAGGTAGAGCTAAGGGCAGTATTTAGCCACATAACATGTTGAAGTCTTTTTAAAGTGTAGCTTCATTTGGGATTGGCCCAGTAAAGAAGGAAAGCAGTCCATTGTCTTTTACAGGTTTGCCCAGTGAAGAGGACGTGTTCATGCTGATGATGGCAGTTTAGATGATGTTTCCAGATTAGCATTCAGCACAAACAACCTGGAACTCTTCTTCAAGAGCTGCTCTTTGGCTAGTCAATACTTAACAACGAGTGTTATCAATACCAAATCCTTCTAGTGGCTCTCTGGCTGCCTAGCCTGATGTGATTCAGATTCATTAGGCTAAAAGCAAAAATATTTATTCAGGCCTTACACCGAAAAAGCTCCCATTGAAGAGTTCAGAAAGTGACCCATTTATCCATAACAAGGCTGGGTTGCAGGGGAAAGAATCTAAAAGCCATCTGCTCCTGAGGAGCTACCCTCTGGCCTGTGTGTGGTGGAACATTTGACTATCTTTGTAAAAGGTAAAAGAAGGCAGAGAAGAGGGGTTAGAATAGGACATCATTTTGATTGCAATGTTTACCAAAAAAAAAGACCCCCAAATGAATGTAATTTCACTGCAGTTAACAGTAACTAGTGTAGCTCAACTGCCATAATTCCAGTCTGGCCCTGGAGATTAGAATCAGCATTTAAACTATTCCTTTCCCTTTGATTCAAAGAACAATCAGCCCATTGCATCTTTCATTTTTATGCTTGCTGTACCATGTCTCCCTAAAACTTTTCTAATTCAATATTAGAGAAATTAAATATGCTTGTAATTACAGTCCATTACTCATGCAAACCATTCACACCTGACTTAATGGTATTTCATTTGCCAAGTTCGTATTAATACATTAGCTTTGTTTTTCTGTTACTTAACAGCACAATTAGGTCAATCTGATGAATTTATCTGCAGATAGTGAGTGAAATTAACTTTTACATTTTCCTTATTATATAAATCCATAGCTTTAGACTCTTCTGTATTTTTAGAACACAATGTGTTATGCACATTGTATCTAGCTCTTTTTGTTTAAACTCTACAATTTAATCTTTTGGCTCTTAGAAGCAAAATGTCCTGCTGCAGTTACAGACCTTCAAGAATGACTGGGAAGGGTGTTATCTTTGGTGTGTAATTTGTTAATCACCGAGAACGTGCACTACATTGTACAATGCACCAAAGTAAGGACAGTCCCTACCATAAAGATCTAAAAGCTAGTCACATAGAAAATGAGATGTGCTAGGAAATCTAGAGTTGGGGAGAAATTACTGGGGAGTTTTTTTAATTATAAACTCACTATTGTCTTGCATAAGATGTGAGTGTCTAAGGGTGACCTGAATGATGACACAGGGGTGGCTAAGTGCACTAGTACAGATGTAACAGTGGGAGTCAGATACCAACGTCTGAATATTTGATCATCTAGTCTGAGCTCCTGTACAGTGCAGGCCATAGAACTTCCCCAAAATAATTCCCAGAGTAGATCTTTTAGAAAACTATTCAATCTTGCTTTAAAAATGGTCAGTAATGGAGAATCCATCACAGCTCTTGGTAAATTGTTTCAGGGGTCAGGTACTCTCACTGTTAAGAATTTATGCCTCATTTCCAGTCTGAATTTGTCTAGCTGCAACTTCCAGCCTTTGGATGATGATATACATTTCTCTGCTAGCTTGAAAAGCTGATTATTAAATGTTTGTTCCCCATGTTGATATTTATAGACTATAATCAAATCACCCATTAACTGAAGCACCTAACTCAGCTTTGTGGAACACAGGCTGTTCCGGTGATTTTTTACGCACTTAAAACTTAGGTGCCATGACCCTCAGCACTGCAATGCCTAAGTCCCTTCATGGATCCCACCCTATGTTGTGACAGGAAAGGAAGGCTGATGACAATAGGAGAGGGGAATTCATAGATTTCAAGGCCATTGTGATAATCTAGTCTGACCCGAGTTTCGATTAACTCTAATCGAAACCCTTTTAAAATTGAACTAAGTTGTTGGCCCCACAGATATCTTGTGGCAATGAGTTCCAAAGGCTAGTTGTGTGACTTGTGCCTCCTCGATGGATTTATTTCTCCTTAGATCAGAAGCTCAGAGGAATGCGTGAACTGTAGCATGCTCCTGGGACAAGGTGCGAAACTGAGTAACATATTTCATCTCTGTGGATAAGTAAAATGTAATAGGTATTAGGTGTGCCTTGGATAATCTAACAAGCCTACACAGTAACTAGAGTTCAAAGCAAGCACTCAGACTTTTTATTTTAACACCCACGGCCAAAAATCTCATAACCTGCCCTCTGCTTGTACACATACGACTCTACACAGGCATACATTCACGCCTGCACACTGTGCACAAGTTAAACCTAAACTGAGCTCAAAAGGGTGTGACAAAGTTCTCCTCTACCTTGGTGGGTCTTGCGCTTATTGGTGGATTTGCTCGCCTTGGAGCTTCACGGCAGCCCTCAGTTTGGCCGTTTTCGTGAACCCACAGTCCAGGTCAACTTCTCCTGTGTCTGACCAGGAGTTGGGAGGTTTGGGGGGAACCCGGGCCCGCCGTCTACTCCGGGTTCCAGCCCAGGGCCCTGTGGAATGCAGCTGTCTAGAGTGCCTCCTGGAACAGCGGTGCGACAGCTACAACTCCCTGGGCTACTTCCCCATGGCCTCCTCCCAACACCTTCTTTATCCTCACCATAGGACCTTCCTCCTGGTGTCTGATAATGCTTGTACTCCTCGGTCCTCCAACAGTCTGCGTTCTCACTCTCAGCTCCTAGTGCCTCTTGCTCCCAGCTCCTTGCACGTGCACCACAAACTGAAGTGAGCTCCTTTTTAAATCCAGGTGCCCTCATTAGCCTGCCTTAATTGATTCTAGCAGCTTCTTGATTGGCTTCTTGATTAGAAGCCTGTCTGTGTTAATTGTCTCCAGAAAGTTCCTGATTGTTCTGGAACCTTCCCTGTTACCTTACCCAGGGAAAAGGGTCCTACTTAACCTGGGGCTAATATATCTGCTTTCTGTTACTCTCCTGTAGCCATCCGGCCCGACCCTGTCACAAGGGTTTGTGCCTGTTTGTGCTTTTCTAAAAATAGGGCCCATTGAAACAGACTCTTTCAAGTGAAGTGGTAGAATCTTCAGTGCTTGAGACATCTGAAATTGAACCGGGCAGAACAACTGAGAATAGGGAAGAGTCCTGCACTGACTCCAAGGTATGGTTAAAATGAGCTAATAGTTTTCTTTTCTCTGCCTCCTATGAATGAAGAATGGCTCTTTGGTATGATACCCAAAAAGAATCACAAGCATGCAACAATTAGCATAGCATCATGAGAATGGGTTAAGTTTGTACCAGGCTTTAGTCTGGTTTCCAAAATTGATTCAGGCTCTGCCATTTTCTCTTCTTGTTATAATCTTTGTCACACAAGAATGAGCTGTGGAGACAGTTAATGCCTCCCCTTTAATCGCAAACTATATTACACTGACCTTTTCAGTGTTCTCTAATTGGATTCGCTGGAGATTCCCGTTCTTTTCTATTTGCTTATGAGGAAGAGGTGGAATGGACAGCCAATAAAATTAAAGAATCTGGGAAAAGGGCAGCACGGCTACTGTTACCAGACTACAGTGGGACCTAACAGGCATGTGCAGCACCTTTGTGATACAGATCACATTGAGGCTGGGGGCATAAAGCTGTATGCATCAATGTTCAGGTTAATGACTGCTGAAAGATGCTGCCATTTACCTCTTCTAGTGATTTTAGCTAAAATCTCTGCTTAGCGTTCTGTGCTTTAATCTTGCAACTTCTACTAAACTAATCACTAAACACCATGTTTATTGAGAATATGGGATACTAATAAAATACCAGAAGTTAAAGAATAGGTTACAACCCTGTTCCTCAATCATTTTCCCCATAAATTGTGTGTTTTCAAAGCAAGCCGGCCTATTTTTATCTTCAGTGATTTTTTTTTATCTTCAGTGACAGCACAAAACCATGATGCTTCATGCAGACTGATCATTTCAAGAGTAACTTGTTTTCTCTGTCACAATTATAATGTCTTAGAGTTAGTTATAGGTTGATATGCTGTCACTCTAGCAGCATATAATTTGATCTGGTCATTTTGTTATTGGAAAATAATGATTTGTCAAAGCCAAAGCATAAAAGGGGTGGTTTTGACAAATCTTCTGATTCAATTTTTTTTTTAAAAAAAAAACAACAACAACTTTGGAAATTGTCTTAAGTTCCATTTTGACATTACTGAAGCGGAACGTTTGGGGATTTTTATTCCAAATGGTTTTTTTTTATTTTGAAGTTTTCGTTATTTTTTTCTTTAAAAGAAGACCAACATCAAAATGAAATGTTATAAAATTACCCATGATTACCAAGAGATGCACTGTCTGCCCATGAGCTGCAGGAGGTGCTGTGACTCAGACAGACACCATCCCTACCAAAGTTCTAAGACATGAATGAGAACTGCAGCACCTGCTAGGCCCTTTGGTGAAGGTGTTGTGTTGACTGTGCTCTGTAGCCTGCCATCTCTGCTGGACAATGTGAAGGAGGGGAGAAGAGCAGACTGCTTGTCCTATATTGTGTTGCAGTTGGACGCGTACAAGGAGTGCCATTGCATCTACGGCCCTGCTTGGATGAACAAGTGAAAGAAAAGCACTTTGTATCCACTTCTGACACAGCTACACATGGCCAGGCATAAACTTGCCTGCAGAATATTATTTAAGTTGAATCTCTCTGAGGAACAAAAGGGATTTCAATGGAAGTTCAAGCCAAATTATAATCATGGTTTGTAGGTTCTTGAATGGTGTAATTGCTACAAGATTTATTAATAGGGTTGTCAACCCTCCAGGATTGTCCTGAAGTCTCCCAGAATTGAAGATCACTCTTTAATTAAAGATTATGTTATGTAATGAAACCTCCAGGAATACATCCAACCAAAATTGGCAACCCTATTTATTAATCACTTTGGAGCAATGCTGCCCATTACCTAGAATACCTTCATTTTGTGAGGGAGTGACTCTTCACTAAAGTTGGAGACATAAACTCAACCAGTGAATACAAATATTAACAAAATATACAGGACAAGTTGACATTCCTGAAAGTCAGGTTGGCTTTAATGAGGCCTTTGTCCTCTCAGAACTAACACTCACCTATTTCCCTAACCTCTGATTTGTTTTAAAGAGAGAAATTGTCTTGCTTTACAGTATTGACAACATGAACTGGCTGGGGTGAAGACCAGGATGAAGAAAGCTGCCAAACCCATCTGCTGTATAGTTCTATGTTGAAATTAAAAGACCCTCCCCATCCCTGCAGGGCAGAAGCTCCTAGTCCCACCACCCCGCTGCAGGGTAGAAGCCCTGAGCTCCCCCCGACCCTCACCCAGTCTGGTAGATGGAGAATGGGGGAGTATGGGGGGGCTCTGCAAACCTCATTTTAACCGTAAAAGAGCCGCATGCAGCTCACGAGCCACGGTTTGGCCATGCCTGGCCTAGACCAATGCCAGCATTGAAATTAACCTGTGTCACACACATCATGCATACTCTTCCAAGAGTCATTACATCATGACACGCTTTGTTCAAATCTAATTCATAATAAAAGTTTTCACTTTAACATTCTTTCCTGCATAGCACAGGCAATACATTCATTCAGAGGAATGCTCCCAAGACCGTAGTCACTGTGCAAGCCGTATAGTTGCAGGTCTATTTTCATAACTATGACAAAGTGGGAATATTCTCAATGTTTTCTCTGCATACTGTGTGGAGGCCTCAGTTTCCCCTATGCATTTCTTAAGTATCTAGGTGGTGGGATAAGGGTGTGTGATAGTTGCAGAGCCCTAAAGGGCAGGGGTGATGCTGTCTGCACAGAGAATGGCTGACACCCTGTCTCCTGGCAACTGATGGCCTGGGCCCTTCCCCTGCAAGTTGCCAACTGAAGGTGTTGGAGAACAAAGAGATCAGGTGGCCTCCTTTCCCGGGAAAGAGACAAAGGTCAGAGGAGGGGCTGAAGGGAGTCTCAGTTTGGAGCTGACTGAGGAAATGGAGGGAGGCCCAGAACCGGGGTCTGGACGCCCTATCTCCCAAGATGGACCGGACTGAGGGATCCTGTTTTCTGTACCTACAAGCTCAGTTCTGGACTGTGTTCCTGTTGTCAGATAAACCTTCTGTTTTACTGGCTGGCTGAGAGTCACGGTGAATCACAGGAAGTGGGGGGTGCAGGGCCCTGACTCCCCCACACTCCGTGACAATAACACAGGCTAAAATTCAATACATACGCTCTTTCTCAGAGCTTTGGAAACTCTCATCATGCCAGGTTTCAGAGTAACAGCCGTGTTAGTCTGTATTCGCAAAAAGAAAAGGAGTACTTGTGGCACCTTAGAGACTAACCAATTTATTTGAGCATGAGCTTTCATGAGCCACAGCTCACTTCATCAGATGCATACCGTGGAAACTGCAGCAGACTTTATATATACACAGAGAATATGAAACAATACCTCCTCCCACCCCACTGTCCTGCGCTGACCCTAGGATAAACTCTTGCAGTGAAATCACTGTGCACATGATGTTGACTTTCAGAAGCTTAATGTGTACCAGCTGGCTCCCATAATAAATGGCATGGGGCTTGATAAATGTTTGTGAAGTACCTGGAGTTCCTTAGAGAAAAGGTACATTGGCATAAAAAGGATTTATCATATAGTAAGCAGCATTGCCAACTCCTGTGATTTTGTCATGAGCCTTGCAGCGTCTGATATTTCCCTTAAAGTCCTCATACCTGCAGTTCAATAAATACAGGTGAATCTCAGCTTTTTTTTAAACATAAGAGTCGGTTTCTAGCCCTTGAAATGGTGGAGAACAGCTTGAAAAGGTAACCTGGGGCACCTTACAGCCTCTAAAGCCAGTGGGCAAATAAAATTTGCCCCAAATTTACATGTGAAAAAAAACCCTTAGGATTTTAAATAAAATATAATGATTTCTGAGGCACGGTTCATGCTGTTTAAATGCCTGGGATTAGCAATATAGATACCATACTCAGAAGCATAAAAACAAGGGAGGATTTTTGTGGCGGAAGCTGGATTCAGGGACTTACGAGTTCTGAGTTCAATGTCTATTTCTGCCACATGTTCCCTGTGTGGCCTGGGGCCAAGTATTTAATCTCTCTGTGCCTCAGTTTCCCAGCTATAAAATGGGGATAATAATACATCCTTTCCCCATCTTTTGTCTGTTTGACTGTATGGTCTTTCAGAGCAGGGCCCATCTCTCTCTATGTTTATGGAGAGCATCACAGAGACACTTAAAGTAACTGAGATAATACGCAGCTACTGTGTGTTTAATAATGAGAAAATGGTTTCTTATGTCCATCCTCCCTTCTTATATCTATGCACATTCTGACCTTTCATGGGTGAGAGAGGGAGCTGAATTCAATGGAAGTAGGATTTGGGCTAATATAGGTGAAAGTCCAGGAGTCCCTTATCTGACTTCAGATAATGTTTCTTTTCTGCATCACTGACTTATATTGAAACCACTCCCGCTAACATCAGAATTTATACTATCACTCCTAAATTTGGGGCCTGATCACTCTGACGATGTGCCTTTAAACACCCACCAGACCGTGCTGGTATGGAAAGAAAATAAACAAATGAAGACATTCCAGAGGGAGTGGTTGCGTGACTTTAGGCTCCACTTCCTGGATTAAAGAGGCAGTGGCATAACTACAACTTTGTAAACAGTTGTACCAGGGCCCACAAGGTAATGGGTGCCCTACTAGAGTATGATTTTGATTTAGAACCCGGGAGCCTAGAGAGATGGGGGAGAATCAGTACAGGAGCCTGTATACCCACTGCATAGAGCTGTAACCAGATAGTATATATGGATTACCCCCAGTAGCTAGAACCTAGGCATATGGCAACCAGGGTGCAGGGACTGTCTGTGCTGGTGTTGCTAGCCAGGAAAGCTGCTCGGTTCTAAACACACACTTGTATCTCATTCCTGCCACCACCAGTCCGGCAGAAGTTAAGCCATGCCAATCACCTAGATTACCCTCATTTTATGAAGGGCTGTAGGGGGGAAGGCAGGGATGGGGAAAGGGGGTTGGAGCAGAGTTTGGCAGGGTCGGAATCAGAGCTGGGCTGTGGCTTTGCTCAGAATTTCTGCAGTGGTGAGTCTTGCAGCGGGGCTTGCAAGTGGCTCCTCGGAGGACAGCCTTACAGCCATCTATTACTATGTCTGCACGCAGCAGGGGAACCTTCCCCAAGCCAGATATGGGGCTTGTAGGGTGGGTAAAAAGAGTTGGAGCAGAAGCGAGGATCTCACTGTATACACTTTATATCCTTGTGGTGTCTGTTTGCTCCGTTTGTCTAAGTAACTTCAGGAAACTCCTGGTAATCCTCTTACAGGTTTTTTTAAAAGGGCAATACTTATTGTGGTATCACTGGTTAGATCTGGTCCCTATGACCCATGAGATATAATAAAACAGATGGAAATAAATTAAGAATAAACAATAACAGAGTTCAGGGTCATATTATGTTTTTGGAGCAATTGTGTATGATTCTGTTAACTTTGTGCTTTTTTGTTTTGTTTATGCCTTTGTTTTTGAAACACTTTTTCATGGATGGGTAGAAGTGGCACCCAATGCAGTCAGTGAGGTGGGAAACAGACAATTCTTTCAAGTCAGGTTAAGCGCTGAAGCTGTATATAAGCCACCTGAAACCAGGAACTACCAGCAAGAAAAATTGCAAAGCCAGGCATAGGTTAGAGCTAAATCTCTGCAAGAAATCAAAACAAATGGTAATCTGCTCCCCCTCCCTAAAGGAGAACTGACCAAAAAGGCCATTACAAATCCAGGTATGTTTGTTAAGGGGAAATAAATCCATAATTACAAGGAGGAGCCAGGATACCGCAATTCTAAAGCCTGAGACCCTGTATTATTTTTTAACTTACAAAAGTCTGTGTGTTGGTTAAAAAAAAACCCAAAAAAACAAAACAAAGCAAAACAAAAATAACATCTGTGCGGCGAGAACAGTGATTCCTCTGAAATTTGAAACATGCTTTGGGATGAAAGGTGCTGAGTGTAAGTCAGTTGCTCTCATTCTCCAAAGAGGGATCCACATTTTGCAAACTAAGGTCTGAGCTGGTTGACTGGAGAAGGCAGGTAAATCCCAGTATTCTAAAACTGTTGAATGAAGCTGGTTGGGAATTTTCTGACAAAACACTGTTGGAGAATGGCAGTTCGTTGAAAGGGAAACTGTGTGGGAGTCTGTTTCATCAAATCTCCCACTTTGAAAAACTGTTGGTGAAAACCAGAAAAGTTCTGATGCTACCGCAATGCCCCAGTTTGACATTTTCAAAATGAAATATTCAGGGTGAAATGATTTTTCATTTTGAAGTGAATTTATACCAATAAAAAGGTTAAATTAAAAATAAGTCATAATTGAAACAAAACATTTTGATTGACCAGATCAATTTTTTCCCCAATTATCAGTTAGCAAAAATGTTTGCAATTTTGCCTTTTTGTCCCAAAACAGGAAAAAAAAATTGAAATCTCAAAAACTCACGGGATGGGAAAACTGTTTCCTGCCTGTGTTGTGTGTTTTGCATGATGGCCACAATTTTCATCTTTTACATCCAAGTTAGATATCTGTATCCATATTTAGGCACCTATGTATTTGTCTTGATGCTTTATCCAGCATGTTGGGGGTATGGAGGGTGCCAGTTAATCAAAAATTCTGGTTAACTAAGAGTTATATTTACCAATGGAATACCAATTTTCAAAGAATTAGAATACAATTAAATGAATAAAGTATAAAATAATATACAGGTATTCACCAACCCAATAGTAGTCGTGGACTACAGAGTGGTTGGTTTCTTGAAGCACTTGGGTGTATACAGGTAAAGTTTTCTAACCAGTAGGTTATCTTATGACACTACATATCACTAAGGGCAGTGCATGGCGCACACCCAGATCACTAAAATACACTTAACACTAAAACTATACTGAACATAATTTCATCTTTGATGATTCAGACGGCACTTCAGGATCTTGCAGTGCCTCAGGACCATCATTATCTACCTCAATTTTTACTGTAGATGTAGAAGGTGCAGGAGATTGGGCTGAATCTGTAATGATCCTATGACACCCTGGAAGCTGCTTTTTTGAATAAATCCCTGATATCAGCTTGCTTACTTGTCTTCGGCCTCTTTTGCATAAAAGTAGAGTGCAGAATGTGTAACTGCATAACCTCCTGGGCCGTACACTATTCCCGGTTACTAGACTGAAGATTTGTATTGGGAGATACCAGAAATGCCGGTTAATAGAGCTTTCTGGTTGACGAAGTGCCAGATAACACAGCTTTTACTGTACTTACATATAGTCCTTGTCACCATAGTATCTGCATGTCAAAAGGAGGACTGAGTGTTCACCATCTCTGAAAATCAGGTCACAGGTTAGGAAGTTATTGGTATTGCCATTCTGAGACTTTTGATAAAACAGAGAGTTATTTGTCTTTTTTCTTAAAGCCTCATATCCAGGAGCCAAGTGACTGAGAAAATCTCAGTTTTTATTTTAAAAAGTAAGTTTCTAGTCTGGCTGGTGGGAGGCGGGGAGCTTGAAAACATGAAGTGAGTGCACCCTAAAGTCTCAAAAGACAAAGAAAATGCAAAATGTATTATTTTTAAAGTCAATCTCATGATTTTTCAGTACTTGACTCAATTTTTGAAAACTCATGTTTGGCAATACTGTTATTTATTTTTTCATATTTTTCTCCAGTAATCATTGGGATGATTAAAACAGCTCAGAGTTCCAATCCTGGAATCATTCAGGAAACCAGCCCACCACCTTCATTTAGGGTTGCCAACTTTCTACTCGCACAAAACCAAACACCCTTGCTCCATCCCCTGCCCTGCCCTCCTCTGAGGCCCCGCCCCCACAACACTCCATCCACCCTCACTTACTTGCTCACTTTCACTGGGCGGGCCATTCTTGTGTGTATCCGACATGAAAGGCAGTATGCTGCTAATAATTAAACTCTCCAGTGGATAGCAGGTCCAGATATCTGAAGTTACATTTTACACTCCAGCAAGTATGTCTTTTCATGCATATTTTTACTCTGGTCTGGAAGTCAAGGCCTCATAGCTCTCAGGGCTATTACAAACTTGCAAAGTGCTTTCTGCATTGTGCTGCTAGCAAAGAGGTAAGTGGCTTAACAGCTGTCTGAAACCCATCCGGTGTTCTTTACTATATAGGGCCCAGGTCCAATGCAATCATGTCTAAAGTAAATTTTGTCACGGCAACAACTTCAGAATCATTGTCTGGTAATTTCAGCTTTCTGGCACACGTCTCTTCAAGTAACGAGTTGCCATCTGGTAGCTGTTGGAATCCAAAGGTTGAGGAGAGAAATAGTGAAGCAGAACTTTTAGACTATAGATTAAGAAGAGTGACATCTCATGGTATTATTAGGTTCTGGCACATAGTGTAACCCTAGGTAACCCATTCCAGTGCTTCGCCACCCTCCTAGTGAAAAAGTTTTCCCTAATATCCAACCTAAACCTCCCCCCCCGTAACTTGAGATCATTACTCCTTGTTCTGTCATCTGCTACCACTGAGAACAGGCTAGATCCATCCTCTTTGGAACCCCCTTTCAGGTAGCTGAAAGCAGCTATCAAATCCCCCTTCATTCTTCTCTTCCGCAGACTAAACAATCCCAGTTCCCTCAGCCTCTCCTCATAAGTCATGTGTTCCAGCTCCATAATCATTTTTGTTGCCCTCCACTGGACTCTTTCCAATTTTTCCACATCCTTCTTGTAGTGTGGGGCCCAAAACTGGACACAGTACTCCAGATGAGGCCTCACCAATGCCAAATAGAGGGGAATGATCACGTCCCTTGATCTGCTGGCAATGCTCCTACTTATACAGGCCAAAATGCTGTTAGCCTTCTTAGCAACAAGGGCACACTGTTGACTCATATCCAGCTTCTCGTCCACTATAACCCCTAGGTTCTCTTCTGCAAAACTGCTGCATAGCCACTCGGTCCCTAGTCTGTAGCAGTGCATGGGATTCTTCCGTCCTAAATGCAGGATTCTGCAATTGTCCTTGTTGAACCTCATCAGATTTCTTTTGGCCCAATCCTCTAATTTGTCTAGGTCCCTCTGAATCCTATCCCTATCCTCCAGCATATCTACCTATCCTCCCAGTTTAGTGTCATCTGCAAACTTACAGAGGGTGCAAATCACGCCATCCTCCAGATCATTAATGAAGTTATTGAACAAAACGGGCCCCAGGACTGACCCTTGGGGCACTCCGCTTGATACCGGCTCCCAACTAGACATGGACCCATCGATCGCTACCCGGGGAGCCTGATGATCTAGCCAGCTTTCTAGCCACAATGCCTACAACCTGCTCAGAACCCAGCTGTATTATCCTATTATCCTTTTGTATTTGTTTTACTTGTAGAAAAGTAAAGAAATAGATGGAGCGGAAAGGATGGCACACTGATGGGATACTTTCAGGCACTTCAAGTTTAGTAGTTTCATTCTCAGTGGTAATTACTTTTATAGCTGCTGTGTATTTTCAAACTATTATATTTTCTGCCAAATGTTTGCAGGTTAGATACTTTGATAAGAATCACATAATAATGATACAAGTAAAAGCAGCTGAGCCTACAGATGGCAAGAGTAGACTGCATTATAAATTCAATTCAATGCATGTTTTAATGTAGGATTTGGTGCCTAGATTGGATAGTAAGTGGCTCATTATAAACACCATTGAAAAATTGGATGTTCACACTCCATGTGGTTTATATTTGCATATAAAGTTAAAACCAAGAATATTTTAAGTTCCATATTCCACATAAGGCAACCAATTCTACCCCATTCAACCTCAGTGAATCCACATTGAAGTAAATGGTGTTGTATGGTGAGGTGTTCATCAGAGTAACTCAGGGCTGAATTTAAGCCAGTATCTCAATCCCATGGCAAGAGCTGCTTTCTTCTACCACTGAGTGTTTCAGCTGGCTGTTAGAGATGCTCATCCTACACCAAGCCACAGACCTCCTTACAGTGTTTGCAAAGAAGGTTCCCTAAACTATCAAGCAAAATCATATTTAAGTCCATTCCACTTACCTTCTGTAGGTAAGTCAGAATAAGGCTTGCTTTGAATCCAAAGTTATTTTGAAACAGACAGATCAGAATTATTTTATTACATGATCAAAAAGAAAGAGACAGGATTTTGAAGATGAATAATCTTATTCAGATGTACATTTTCCAGAACAGTAGGAGGTACACCAAAGAAAGCCTCAGAAAGTGAATAACTTTTGATAAAAAGAAATGGGGTTTTGTAATTAGAAAATTCCTCTTCAGAGGAGACTTAAAGAATGGTCCATTTGCTTCAAAACTAATTTTTTTAACTTCTTTGCTGAGGGTATGTTCTAGTTTGATGGTTCATAATATGAGCTAATATTCATGATTAGTTATTGTACTCTTGAGAACAAAATAATCCCTTCCCACAGATTTCTTTCTGACAGGGATGAACGGAGAACAAAAAGGAACCACTTGCTACAGAAATAGTAAATGATGACAACAGAGTTACAATACAGGCAATAATGGCACTGTGTGATGCACAGAATTATGCTGTGTGTCTCAGAACAATAGGTGCACTGAGGAAATATACCCTAATCACATGTAAATGTACTGTAGATTAGAGGGTCAGTCAAACCAACCTAGAACATTCTCAGTATTTGGAGTGCCAGGCAGACTAGGAGATGGACTGCATGGGCCAAGATCACCAAAAATAGTTGGCTAATCTTAACCTTCTAAGTCCATGTTTGGTCACTGATTTTCAAATGCGATGAGCACCCAACAACTCCCACCATCAACCTCACTAACTTTAGGCAGCACTTTGTGAACATCTAGGTCTCCCTTTAGAGTTCAGACAAGGTTATTGCAGAGACGTAGTAGTTGCCATTAATAATGCAAGTATTGTGAAAAATGTCAGTAAGTGTATCTGGTTAATGTTGACTTTCTAATGGCAGCCACTGTCCAGTGATAAACACTGCTATGCTATTTTGTAGTCACTAACAAAAGAACTCAGTTCTAAACAAGGGTAATTGTAGTGTTCCTGCATCTCATGGTCCAGGGTGCCCCTTTTGGCGCCCACAGCTGGTTAGTCTCTCGGGCATCCTGGCTTGTGGCTGTGCAACTGAGCAAGCTGTAGCTTGGGTCTGAACAGGTAGAGAGTCAGTGACTCCGGCCTCCTGGCCTAATAGTTAGTGCTCATCAAGTCCTAGAGTGCAGGACTGCGGTAGAGGGACCCAAGCCCAACCTGCTTCACTGGTTCCCAGCCCAGGGCCCTAGAAATGATGGGTGATTAAGTCCCAGGGTTGATGGGAGAAAATGTGGTCACTGTCTTGCCTCCCAGCAATACAACAGGACCAATGTCCCTATCCTCAGGGCTACTTCCTACTGGCATCTGGTGGGGCTGATCTGTGGCTGCTGGGGCTTGGTTCCCGGTCTCTTTGTTGGGTGGTCCAATCTCCACTCCCTCGTTGGGTGTCTCAGTCTGTCGGGACAGTGGTTTGCCTTCCCTCCAAGCAGCTATGGAAGGTTGTCGCCTGTCACAGCCAGTCATAGGCTCTACTGGCAGTTTGGCTCCCTGGAAAGAACATCTGGCTCCTTCCCTTGTCGGGTTCCAACTGAACTTCTGGGCCCTGCTCTTATACTTTGCCCCGCCCCTGCACCTCCTGCAAGGGGGAAGGGGTAGAGCTAGCTGAGCCCAATAGGATGAGTTAACCCACTCCGCACCAGAATGGGGTCACTCTGCCTCACTACAGTATTACTCTGCTCAACTTTGCATTGCCATCAAAATAATTAATTACATTATTCCTGGAAGGATATTCCTAGGAATAACAGCGGGAACAATTTCACAGTGCCCTATTAACAGTCATTTAATGATGTAAAACTGATATGTAAAACTGCATAACACTGTACACGCAGGAAACGCACCCAGGAACCTGAATCAAATTATTAACACCCCATCCAGAAGACAACTATCAGGCACTGAACTCTCTGGCCATATCCCATTTATTACTTAGGTTTTCCAAAGAAACTCAGTTTAGTTGTTTAAGCAGGGTACTGGGAATCAATTAAATTCCCAGCTCATCCACAGAATTGTTGTATAATTTTAGGAAAGTTGTTGATGGTTACTATTGATATAGTGCTTTGAGATGCTCAAATAGAAGATATTATTCTATATGTTTGTTAATCTTTTTGCTTCAGAAAGAGATACCAGCCCCTGGATGCAAAAGTAATTTTATCTTGCTGCTAGTGCCCTTGTCTGAAAAGCATGAATATCTGAAAAATAAGGGTATTGCCATTATCTATACTACAGTAGCAGCAAAAAGACCTAATTGTGACTGAGATCCCAGAAGCACTGGACATGTGCATAGCAAAGACTCACTGCATCGCAGAAAACTTACAAGACAAAGGATGGACGAAAGGAAGTATTATACCCGTTGTACAGATGGGAAACTGACTGAGTGACTTACCCACTAAGAATTGAACCTAGATCTCCTGAATCCCAGTCCAATGACTTAGCTACAAACCATGCTTTATTTCTCGTAGTGTAGAGATGATTGAGATAAAACAAGAACACCAGACTAGAAATGGTAGGAAATTTTTAACTAGATTGATTTTCAATCAGAAAATACACTGAAAAATACACTGAAATTGAAACTTTGTGAATTTCTGTTGGTTTCACCAAAATTTTATTTAGGTGAAAAAAAGGGAAAACTTCTGACAGTGTGAAAACATCTCATTTTGATATTTTGGGAATTAAAATTTCAATTTTTCATTCTGTAATGACTGTTTAGAATAGAAAAGGAGTACTTGTGGCACCTTAGAGACTAACCAATTTATTTGAGCATAAGCTTTCGTGAGCTACAGCTCACTTTATCGGATGCATATTGTGGAAAGTACAGAAGACATACTTCGAATAGAATATAACATTTTAAAGAGTCAAAATAAAAAGGAAACGCTTTGTTCAATCAAAAAAAAATTCCCCCAGAATTTTCTTTTATGGAGGATTTCAAATTTTGGAGCTTTTTGTTCCAAATCAGAAGGAAAACGTATTTCAAAAGCTCAAAAGCCATCATGAAATGGAATTTTGATCCTCCACAGACCTCTATATCAGTGTCCTTTACCCAAAATTGGTACCAACACTTTTTTGTTATTGTTCTAAATTGGTTAGCTTTTTTTGGGAAGTGTCTAATCACTGAAAAATAAAGCAACTATACTGAAAATAGTAGTTTTGACTTGGTTAGAATCAAGAAAAAAAAAAGTGACACAGGAAAGAGCCTCATGAGCTGTTTAGCTAGATTTTGAAGATTCCAAAAGTTCAGTTACTTGGCTAAGGCTCGGATGCACATTCAGATTTTTAGGTGCTTCTCCAAACGAAATCTTTTTGAAGATTACTCAACAGAAATGCAAATTTGAGTCCCAATCTGAGTCCCACTAGGATGTGGAACAAAGCTTCTACAGACTTTTCTGGGATCTTGATCTGTCTGCTAGTTTGAAAGTGTCATGTGATATTACGGTTGCCTGTGGTCTTACCTACTCTTTGTGCTTTCCAACAGATGGAATGCCAAATGCACCACAAAAGTCTGCAAACAAAGTCACTACATCGCTCAGAAGAAAAAACATATGTAACTAAATCCCATACAAACCAAAGACAGATTTGATTTTTTTAGAACAAAGGACTAATATTGTTAACATTTGTTAGATGTGTTTGGAAGCTTTTTTCATACCCCATGTGATGTAGGAAAGTCCAAAGGCAATTTCTGTTGCAGAATCTTGCTTTGAACCCAAACTCTGTCACGTACAGTAGGTCTTTGGCATCAATTTATTGTGTAAGAATTAATAGCTTTGCCAAGATTGCCTCTGGCGATAGGCTCCTATTACTGATGTGACTAAATTGAAGATAGGGAAAAATGTCATTAAAACTGTAGGCTTATTTGATTATAAACAAGGTAAAAACTAACTTTCTTATGACATTCAGTGTGTCTGAGACCATACTAGGGAATTCATATTAAATTGATGATAATGACTCAGGGGCTGGAAAGATTGAGTTATGAGGAAATATTAGAAGCATCAAAAATGTAGGACCAAATATCTTCACTGAAGCCAATGGAGTTACTTCAGCGATGAATTTTGCTCATGAGTCACTATTGATTTTGAGATGTTTTACTTCTTCTTTACAAGAGGCAGTTCACCTTTTAAACATCAGTGAAAGGCTAGGATAATAATGGAGGATGGCCATATTTTATTAATTGTATTACTGTAATAAATTCCCCAGCTGAGATGGGGATACTATGTTTCTACAGGCGTACTTGTGGCATAAGTACTCCTGTTCTTTTTGAGGATACAGACTAACATGGCTGCTACTCTGAAACCTGTCATTATGTTTCTACAGTGGCTAGTACAAAGGTAAGAGACAATCCCTTCTCTTAAAATCTAAAGAGACAAGACAAAGGATGGGGAAAAGGAAGCAGGTGTGGAACAGAGGCACAGAGGGATTGTGGGGCAGATCCTCATCTGATGTAAATTGTCAGAGGCCCAGAGGCCTTTACTGTACTTTGTACTACCTTAGGGAATTACCCCAAGTCACACAGGATCTGTAGCAAAACCAGATACTGAACCTAAATTTCCTGAATCCCAGCTCAGGGTTTTACTCATGAGAAAACCTGTGGTCTAAAATTCACTAAAAGTTGAAGAGGGACTTTGAACTGAATGTTATTTGGGGTAACATGGAACTGTTTCTAACAGGAACATACTGTAGCTGGTGAAAGTATGGACCAATAGTTATCAGAAAGAGCTTCAGCAATAATGCACAATAATCCCTAGTTGGTTTAAAAGAAAGACAAGCAAAGGGAGAAAAATCAGATTAGACATGAGAAACAAATTATCCTATCTGAACGATGACGGACATTACCATTCTGGTGATAAATATAATCAGACGGAATCTCATTTGGAATGGTAGCATAAACCTGCACTGTGAATTTCACAAGATAATTCTACTGATGAATAGATTCAGATATGCAGAAATCTATAGCAATTCTAGTTAATGATTGTACTGTACTGGATCTAGAAATTCAGACTAGAAGTTATAATTAGATGGCTTACATTCATTTTTTGTCTAACAGTAATGGTGGAATCAGCAGTTACCAGCTGACTATTGTCAAACGCTTGTTAATAAGTTTTAAGTTGGTTTTATCAGGATTCAGTGAGATTTATTATTTTCTTTTGCAAGCAAAATTGAAAAAAGTACCAAACTGATTTCAAGAAAAGACATGGCAATATATTATATCATGTGACAAATTCTTAGCTAAGGACTAACTAAATCACTAGACTTTTTAAAAATAAATATATTTTATAATGATAGAGTAATGCTTAAAGAACAGTCCCTAACATTGTGCCCCTAATCAATCATAGGGAGAAAAGTGCAGCCATTATTAATTAGTTGTGACTGTAAATAATAGCATCATAACATTAGATTGCAAGTCATCTAGCTACATGTAGAGCCCTGCAAATCTGTGGATAGCCAGGAACCATTTTTGCAGCTCATGGATCAAATGTGGATACAAATTTTGTATCCATGGAGGGCTATAGCTACATGTCTAAATGCTCCCATTTGTGTCTGAAGTTCTACTCACAATTGATTATGGGTGCAATATTAGAGGCCAAGCTGAAGCCCCTTTAACAATTTGTCCCCAAGCATATACATTTTAATATACAGATGTTTCATATAATTTTATTAATCAGTCTTGATATTGATAAAGGTTTAAGATACTATTTGTTATACACAGACAATGAGTGTATTATACATAGACAATTGGGGACAATACCCGTACCTCAAGTTTCTTGGACCTCTTAACTCATCGTACCCCAGGCTATTCCCCATCTTGCTGTTCATATCCTCTGAGGCCATTCGCCTTGCATCAATTACCTGACTGTGCTTCCTGGAAATGGATATATCTTGGCTACAGTCAACTTCATGGCATCTGAAGTGTCATTCTTTACTACTAAAAGGGTTTGCTCTCTCTGGGGAAGAAAAGATCACCATGACTTTTGTTCTCTCTTAGTGAGAAGCTGTTAATGTTTCCTTTCTTGTCAAAATTTCGCGTAGCTTTTAGTAAAGCTTCTTTTTAAGACAAAGCATATTTTATGTGTTGATCTGTTTTTTCTCCAGGTCACAATGTGCAACACAAAAGTATCTGTCTGCCAAGTGCCACCCCAGATTTTCAATTCAGGAAATGCTACAGTACATATAAGTCTCCATCTTTCAGTCTTATTGGCATTACAGTAGGTCGAAGGCCCCACTCTGCTAAGTGCTAAGTACTATAAAGAAAAGAAGAATTCCTACCCTAAAAGCTTACAATGTAAGTAACTCTACTCTGCCCTCACTCCAGTTCTTTCAGGACTGTTTTGATTTCAACATGGGGCAGTTCCAAAGCTTGTAGGATGACCAGTGTGTTTTGAAAATTATGTTTGGTGGACTCAACAACTTCACATTGCAACATGATGGTGTGTCCATGATTTCATCAAACTGCGTTACATGATGACATGATAGAGTAGTGATGTGATGAATACCTGTCACTACATGACAATGCAATAAGTCTGTCCTACTCCAACAGCTGGAATGGCAATCCTAACTCCATTTCCCAATACAGAAAGTCTATTGCTAAAGACAACAGCCTGTTATTTCTCCCAGTATCAATTAGTGATCTCTCTGCCAGGTCCTTTTCAAGACATCTGAGATATGAAAGCCACCAAACCAGCCATTATCATGGATTTTAAGCCTAGAAGGGACCACTATGATAATCTAGTTTGAGCTCCTGAATAAGACAAGGCCATAACTTCTAGCTGAGTTACAGCATTTATTATTAATTATTATGTAGATACTATAATTAAGCTACTAAGTCTTGATTTAAAGACTTCAAGTGAGAAAAAAAATCCACTATATCCTTAGGTGAATTGTTCCAATGGCTACTTGCCCTAACTATTAAAATTGCACCTTATTGATACTCTGAGTTAGTTATCTGCAGATTCCAGTTATTGGACTTTGTTACACCTTTGCCTGCTATGTTAAAAGTCTTCTAGGATCAGAAGTCTTCTCCCAGTGCAGCTACTTAAAAACAGGGGTCAAGCCCCACGTAGCCTTTTCTTGGATAAACTAAAAAGTTAGACTTTCTTGAGTCTCATTGTAAAGCATGTTTTCCTGGCCTAGAATCATTGTAGGAGCCTTTTCCAACTTGTCAACATCCTTTTTAAAGCATGGGCACCAGAACAGGACACAGTATTCCAGTCATAGCCTCACTAACGTCATGTGCAGTTGTAATAGAACCTCTTGACTTCAACTTGCTATCCCCCCTGCTTATACACTTCAGTAGTGTGCTCAGCTTCAGCGGACTGTTAAAATAATTCAAAAAAGGAGACTAGGAGTATGGATTAGAGATTACAGAACCTTAAGGAGAAACCATTCTGTGGAAGAGAGAAAACCTCTGCAAGTAAGGAGCAGCATAAGAGTAGTCAAATATGCAGTGGGGACCCAGTGCCCCCTGGTGGAATCAAAAGAGGAGGATGTGGCAGAGGAACATCCCATGTAAATAATTTGCACCCAGAGAGGATATAGATGGGGCCAAGGAAGCTGAAGAGAGTTTGATAGAGAGGACAGCTCTGGTGGAGCGTTACAGTAGAGTGATGGAGAGTAGAATACGAGTCCATGTATGAACAGATGCTCATGAATTTGAATTGCTTTTGCGAGTCCAAACAATAGCTTAAGAAGTTTGCAAAAGCTTCTGAAACACTAATGTAATTATTGCAGAGTTTATAAAGCAATAAGGAAGTGGCTGTTTTGGCTGCCAGCTGATGACAGAGGCCGGGGAAAAGCAGATAAAAATATTCTAGAGCCCAAATACCCATAATGAATAGTTCTGCTGACCAAAGTGATTGGCAGGAATTGCAGCTGGCAGCATTAAGAGGCAAAAGAGGGCAAGAGATAAGGATGCATGCACACTGCATGTGTAACTGAGCCTTTGGTAAAGCCTTCATAACTGGTGCCAAAAGGACACACTTGGAAGAGGTGTACTTGTCAGGGGTAGGGGATGCCCTTATCAAAGAGCCTCCAAGGACAAATTCGTTCGTTATGAATTATTTGTTCAGCTTCAGCGAATGTATTCTCTCCACGGGAGAAAAGAATAACGATGGTGCATATTTTATGTCATTTTCTGAAATAACCCCTTTTTTGGGGTGAGACACCCCACCATTTACAAACAATCCACTGAAGGTGCACATGTACCAAGGGTAAATGTGTTAATCCTGGCACAGTGCTGAGTGCCCTTTAATTCCATGGATTCGCCTTATGGCAATACCAAATGCCAGACAACTTAAAAAATGAAGTCTGATACTCCATCCTTCAGGTCAAGAGGAGCCATTTTGCTATCAGCCATGCCACAGGGGAGCCAGGAAAGAGTGAGACAGGCTAATGACAGCTGGTTCCAAGGAAATCATAGGCCATCCATCCAGGTAAGATGAAGCCATGCTTTCAGCTCAGAGACAGTCCATAGGAAGCTGAAATAGAGAAGACAGTACTGAGATGCTGAAATGAGCTAATGGCTACCAACAGGTGAATCTTAGATCCAAAAGACACTCACAAAACCTCGGTAAAGGCCAAGCACACTACTTCAGGATCAAGAGAAGGAGCAATCAAGTCCTTTTGTGTAGTAAACATATCTAGGTTTCATCTACGCGGCACAGTAAGCCTGGGCCTATGGGACGCACACCTGCAGAGTAGGTGTTTCCAAGCTGCACTTGAGCAATCCACACTCCATTGTAAACCTGGGCCTCCCAACTGTGCTGAAGCATCCGTACTGTACTACGCAGACCCAAGTCAGAGCTTCTGCCTCTGGAGGTGTATCCCAGGGTTCCTAGTGCCCTTGTCAACTGTAGCCACTCTAGGGCTTCGTTTGTAGTAGATTGTGGGAGAACCTGTCTGTCCACCCCGCCTGATGGAACCCCAGGAGTGGTTTGAGACTGCCAATACTTCCAGCTAAGCCATTTTTAAATCCTAGCAACCAGAGTCACCAGTGTGGAGCCCAACTCAGTGAAAGAACCTGTCCAGCTCACGCTGTCAGTCCTATTTTGGGACTCAGGCAGAGTATTTGAGAAACACTGGCAGACATTTTGACAGTGGTATTTGACCTGCTGAAAGCACCTCTCAGAAGGGGGCACTGGCACATCCGGTGTGATCCCCCGATGCTGCTCATGCCTGTTGCCAGAGCCACACATTCCCCATACATAGACCAGCACTTCTGGAGAAAGGTCACAAGCAGACTGATGGGATCACATTGTCATACAGACCTGGTATGACCAGCAGTGGTTTCAGAACTTTTGCATGAAGAAGCAGACTTCCTGGAGAATTGTGATTAACCTGCCTCTACCCTTCTGTTCCAGGACACACATGAAGGAGGCCATGCCAGTCCAGAAGCAGGTCACGATAGCCATCTGGTACTCAATCTGCTGATTGGTTTTATCGAGATTCTCTCCCATAACTCATCTCAAACTCTTTCTCCTTCCCCACAGATGGTAGGTCTGCTGCCCCAGGCTGCTGGTGCTGTGTATTTTCCCCGCAGGGGTGGGAGGGCCTTGAAAGAAAAGTGAAAGAGCACATTATTGTCTGATCACAATAAAAAATATTACATTTTCTACTGTTTCAGGGGGGCCTGATTTACCTCAAGGTCAAAAGATTATATTTTTTAAACAATTAGCTTGATATTATTCTCACAAAAACACAGGCCACTGCGGATGTCCATTGGAACAACACTGAATGCCATCACACATCATGCTAAGATACACATAAATTGAAATTATTTATAAATCCCCACCACTTTTCCCAGTGTCATAAGGGGTGTTGTCACTAGCTGTAGGATTATGAAACAAGGCAGGGCAATCTCTAGAAAACATTGAAATTCTGGAGGTCCTGAGTGGAAGTGTAGCTTCTGTTTCAGGCCATCATCCATGGAGACCAAGGAGATCTTTAGGCATCTGGTGACTGACCAGCACATCTCCAAATGGAGGGGCCTCGTGGGCTACAGAAGTGGCCCTAATAAGTATACCCTGCACTGGAACGTAAACCAACCCTCTGCAGTTCCTACTCCATGAGAAGTTTGTGTTCATCACTAGCCAGCAATGGATGAAAATTCATGCTAAAACCAATGAGATGCTGATTTAGCATGGAGAAACAATGGAGCCTCTTCCCAAGCATCCTACATCCATGGACAGCTCTGACTGACTGCCAGCCATTGGGACGCCTAACACAGGCAGGTGTCCACTCTCTGCTGTAATTGGAACTCATTTCAGCCAGCTATGGAAGAAAATACACAGTCTGGTTTTGTTTGGACTCATTATAACTAGTCTTTTTTAGACAAGGTTTACTGGCAGACCATGACAGTGTGGGTGTGGCAGATTGATAAGGTTCATAGATTCATTGATTCCAAGGCCAGAATGGTCCATTATAATCATCTAGTCTGACCTCCTGTGCAACACACATCAGAGAACAACCCCCAAATAATTCCTAGAGCAGACTTTTTGGAAAAACATCCAATCTCGACTTAAAAGCTATCAGTGATGGAGAATCCACCATGACCCTTGGTAAACTGTTCCAATCATTAATTACTCTCACTGTAAGCTAATTACTCACAAGTGCACTGTTTTAGCAGGGATGGGTACATGAGGCTCATAATTATTGTGCCCCAATCCATATGTCTAACAATCAGTGAGTAACTAGTATAAATTTAATCATCACTGTTTGTCTGACTTTCCCCTCCTCATTTCCTGGAATCCATAGTATCACGGGGAAAGGGGGCAAGGCTAAGGGAATGGTGTGGGTTCCACCCTGAATGGAAACACAGTATAAACCTAGCTTGTATTAATAAGTGAATAGGGCCGTAAGCCAGAAATGCCTCCCATCCATATATAACAACAAACATGGCAGCAGAAATTTACCAGCCTATGGCTCAGGGTGGCTCTTCCTTGTTCTGCCGGTTTTGCTGTGGGCTGCTTCCAAGGGCCATCCCCAAACAGTTCCTCTATGGACCCAGAATGTGCTGCAGCTGTTCCAGAGGCATAGCCTCCCCCATGACCAGTCTCAGCACCAGGGTCACTTCTTGCCCTTCATCCAGTGACTGGCTCGTCTCCTCCTTTGCTGTCTGTGACTTATAAGGGTCCCATCTCTGCTCAGCAGATTGCCAGATATCGTTGTGGCCTCAGTGCTCACCAAGGTTTCCAGCACCTAGTTGAATTCCTCACAAATAAGGCAGGAAGACAGGGAGTTCCCAGAGGTGCCGTTAGCATTCTTAATTTTGTGGTGGTCTGTTTTCAGCTGCTTACTTTGCTCTCTGCTTTGTTCTGTGTGCTGTCCAGCCAATCCCCAGTGCTGCCTGCAGTGCTGATATAGCTTTGTAGACATGATTTCTTGTGCTTTAGGTGAAGATAACTGTCTTACTTGCCTCACACCAGAGGTTAACCAGAAACTGGCTGTATTTCTCTGACCCGTCAGCAGCATGCTTGACACAGGACATTTTTGGTTAACGCTAATCATAGCTCACACATATCATAGAATCATAGAATCATAGAATATCAGGGTTGGAAGGGACCCCTGAAGGTCATCTAGTCCAACCCCCTGCTCGAAACAGGACCAATTCCCAGTTAAATCATCCCAGCCAGGGCTTTGTCAAGCCTGACCTTAAAAACTTCCAAGGAAGGAGATTCCACCACCTCCCTAGGCAACGCATTCCAGTGTTTCACCACCCTCTTAGTGAAAAAGTTTTTCCTAATATCCAATCTAAACCTCCCCCACTGCAACTTGAGACCATTACTCCTCGTTCTGTCATCTGCTACCATTGAGAACAGTCTAGAGCCATTCTCTTTGGAACCCCCTTTCAGGTAGTTGAAAGCAGCTATCAAATCCCCCCTCGTTCTTCTCTTCTGCAGGCTAAACAATCCCAGCTCCCTCAGCCTCTCCTCATAAGTCATGTGTTCTAGACCCCTAATCATTTTTGTTGCCCTTCGCTGGACTCTCTCCAATTTATCCACATCCTTCTTGTAGTGTGGGGCCCAAAACTGGACACAGTACTCCAGATGAGGCCTCACCAATGTCGAATAGAGGGGGACGATCACGTCCCTCGATCTGCTCGCTATGCCCCTACTTATACATCCCAAAATGCCATTGGCCTTCTTGGCAATAAGGGCACACTGCTGACTCATATCCAGCTTCTCGTCCACTGTCACCCCTAGGTCCTTTTCCGCAGAACTGCTGCCTAGCCATTCGGTCCCTAGTCTGTAGCGGTGCATTGGATTCTTCCGTCCTAAGTGCAGGACCCTGCACTTATCCTTATTGAACCTCATCAGATTTCTTTTGGCCCAATCCTCCAATTTGTCTAGGTCCTTCTGTATCCTATCCCTCCCCTCCAGCGTATCTACCACTCCTCCCAGTTTAGTATCGTCCGCAAATTTGCTGAGAGTGCAATCCACACCATCCTCCAGATCATTTATGAAGATATTGAACAAAACCGGCCCCAGGACCGACCCCTGGGGCACTCCACTTGACACCGGCTGCCAACTAGACATGGAGCCATTGATCACTACCCGTTGAGCCCGACAATCTAGCCAGCTTTCTACCCACCTTATAGTGCATTCATCCAGCCCATACTTCCTTAACTTGCTGACAAGAATACTGTGGGAGACCGTGTCAAAAGCTTTGCTAAAGTCAAGAAACAATACATCCGCTGCTTTCCCTTCATCCACAGAACCAGTAATCTCATGATAAAAGGCGATTAGATTAGTCAGGCATGACCTTCCCTTGGTGAATCCATGCTGGCTGTTCCTGATCACTTTCCTCTCATGCAAGTACTTCAAGATTGATTCTTTGAGGACCTGCTCCATGATTTTTCCAGGGACTGAGGTGAGGCTGACCGGCCTGTAGTTCCCAGGATCCTCCTTCTTCCCTTTTTTAAAGATTGGCACTACATTAGCCTTTTTCCAGTCATCCGGGACTTCCCCGGTTCGCCACGAGTTTTCAAAGATAATGGCCAATGGCTCTGCAATCACAGCCGCCAATTCCTTCAGCACTCTCGGATGCAACTCGTCCGGCCCCATGGACTTGTGCACGTCCAGCTTTTCTAAATAGTCCCTAACCACCTCTATCTCCACAGAGGGCTGGCCATCTCTTCCCCATTTTGTGATGCCCAGCGCAGCAGTCTGGGAGCTGACCTTGTTAGTGAAAACAGAGGCAAAAAAAGCATTGAGTACATTAGCTTTTTCCACATCCTCTGTCACTAGGTTGCCTCCCTCATTCAGTAAGGGGCCCACACTTTCCTTGGCTTTCTTCTTGTTGCCAACATACCTGAAGAAACCCTTCTTGTTACTCTTGACATCTCTCGCTAGCTGCAGCTCCAGCTGCGATTTGGCCCTCCTGATTTCATTCCTACATGCCCGAGCTATATTTTTATACTCTTCCCTGGTCATATGTCCAACCTTCCACTTCTTGTAAGCTTCTTTTTTATGTTTAAGATCCGCTAGGATTTCACCGTTAAGCCAAGCTGGTCGCCTGCCATATTTACTATTCTTTCGACTCATTGGGGTGGTTTGTCCCTGTAACCTCAACAGGGATTCCTTGAAATACAGCCAGCTCTCCTGGACTCCTTTCCCCTTCAAGTTAGTCCCCCAGGGGATCCTGGCCATCCGTTCCCTGAGGGAGTCAAAGTCTGCTTTCCTGAAGTCCAGGGTCCGTATCCTGCTGCTTACCTTTCTTCCCTGCGTCAGGATCCTGAACTCAACCAACTCATGGTCACTGCCTCCCAGATTCCCATCCACTTTTGCTTCCCCCACTAATTCTTCCCGGTTTGTGAGCAGCAGGTCAAGAAAAGCGCCTCCCCTAGTTGGCTTCTCTAGCACTTGCGCCAGGAAATTGTCCCCTACGCTTTCCAAAAACTTCCTGGATTGTCTATGCACCGCAGTATTGCTCTCCCAGCAGATATCAGGAAAATTGAAGTCACCCATGAGAATCAGGGCATGCGATCTAGTAGCTTCCGTGAGCTGCCGGAAGAAAGCCTCATCTACCTCATCCCCCTGGTCCGGTGGTCTATAGCAGACTCCCACCACTACATCACTCTTGTGATGAAGGTTAACTGTGTTTCTAACTGAGCAGTCCACATGGAAGTGAAGGGTTAAATGCTGAGCAGCTCTATTTGAACCAGGAGGTTATTTCCAGTTCCTGGGAATTGAGTGGGAAGCTTTGGGATGGAAGGGCTGGGAAACGCAGGCCCAGGGAACTGTTTGATCGTGTTGGCAGACTCTCCAACTTGAGTCTGATGATTTGGACTTGAGCTGCATCCACACTGCAAAATGCCTGGGCTTGGAACTGCACCACATTGAGACATGGACTTGTACCCTGGCCGAGTCCTGAGAGATTTGGGTCCAAGTCAGATTGATTTGTGTAGGAGATGCTTGGGCTTGTGTGTGTCACAGCCTGGATTCCTATGCAGAGTAGATATTTTCCTAGGGGCTGGAGGCCTACGACTCAAGACACTAGGTCTCATGGCAAGTCAGAGCTAAGCTGTATAGACTGGTAGCCAATAAAGTCACTGTAGTCCTAGGATGTAGCTGTAGTTCAAAGTACTATTGTCCCTTTGGTTTGGCAGTTAGTCAAACTTCCGGGCTTCGCAGGGTTTTTTCTAGTTGGATGACGCATTGGTGAGGTGAGTCGAGTCAGGTATAATCTTAGTGTAATCTTGTCTATTTACAAAAGTACACCAAGTTCCCCCGAACATAGTAGAAACAAACAATCCCCAAGCCTGCCACTCTAGTGAGCTCTGGGCCCAGGAAGCCCCCTCCTGCTTCCTCTCAGGGTAACACGGATAGCTCCTTTTGGCTTTCTCCTTCTCACACATACAGACTGAAACCAATATCCTAGCCTCAAAGGTATCCAGCTTGTAGGACTGACTCACATGTCAGAGAGTAGATGATCCTACTTCTGAAAATCCCAGAGTTCCAAGCTCTGATGAGCTCAATGATGTAATCCACCAGTGAGAGGGTTTTATGTATGAGGTTCATTTTTACTATATATGATCACGAAGCACTTCTCAATTCTTCGTTGAACGTTGAGACCCATGGATTCTGGACGCTTGGAAAATGCCCTGTTTTACTAATCTCTGGCGTTTAAAAAAAAAAAAAAAGGTAGTAAAAGGTTTTCTGTGAATGTCAATGGCCTTTTGATATGCCTCAAGCATTTTTATTCAGGTTCTTAGGAGTTTTAAGTGTTCAAGTTTGAGCAAAGTATTGTGTGTCCGACAAGCTGAAAAAAACATAAAGGCAACAGCAAGATGTGTATAAGATAGATAGCTGTGATGGATAGTTTTTGTTAATACAAAAGCCCTTGTTAGTTCCCCACGTGTCTTGCCAAATGTCTTTGTTGATCAAACATTTTTTCCTGAAGCAACAGATGAAAGGTTTCCCACTGTTTCACATATCCTGCTTTTTACAATCTGCCCCATCAAAATGACACACAGACTAGTTCCCACAGCAGACAGTTGAAGGCATGAAGTCAAAGACAAAGATGGTGTGGGAAGAGAGAGAAACCTAGTACCAGGTAGCAAGCTGCTCTTTCTCTCCAGGTCAAAAAGAGGACAGATCAGAAAACTCAGAAAAACAAGATTTGAACTATGAACCAGAACATTGTGTGCCGTGAATTCAATTTCATGGACATGGCTTGGAATATGAAATAGCAGACGGGATGAGGAAATGTTTCCAAAGTTAGCATGACACCCCACCTTTTAATTGTCCTGCCTGTAGA
This sequence comes from Eretmochelys imbricata, assembly GCF_965152235.1. NCBI lineage: Eukaryota > Metazoa > Chordata > Testudines > Cheloniidae > Eretmochelys > Eretmochelys imbricata. The sequence continues at coordinate 115,542,908 of NC_135578.1, read as the reverse complement.
AATGGATGAAGAATTTGCTACCATTGCCTGTTATTAAGAAAATGGAACTGACCATGAACCTTGCTCAGCTGCTTGTGACAAAGAGGGGAATGTTGAATGTGACTTGTTCTCATCTGCATATGCCAAAAAAAGCAGACGACAGGAGGATGCAACCACAGGCAATTGTTCTCACATTTGTTTCAGTTATTTTAGGCTGAAATAGTTAGAGTAGTGGCTCTCAAACTTTTACACACTGGGGCTCCTGGATTCTCCTTCCAATCTAGCCCAGTTCTAGGTGGGACCTCCACTCATATGGGAAGAACAAGTTTGTTGCGACCTCTCCCTTGAGGTTTGTCCATTACTCTTGCACTGAGAATCCATATAAGAGAATAGAGTGAGGTTTCACAACTCTACATTGAAGTTCTCATGCTGTACTGTGAATAAATGAGTTCACTTCACAATTAGTCACTGTAGCAAGCAAAGTAGCAGAAAAAGAGAAGGGTTTGGAAGCTTTAAGAGTCAAGGCAAAGACTAGTATAGAGCTGAACTCTGTTGGGAGTAACAGGGTATTCACAAAAGGGACGGGGCAGCAAGTTACTGACCACACTCCAAGATGACAGCCTGCATGTTCTCTGGATGGCTCCTGTAGATTAGGGTCTTATTTCATAGATGCCATTAAATACTTATTTTCGTGATGACTCTGACAATGTTTTTTTGTCTAATCACCCCCAACCCTGAGGACATTCAGATCCAGATTCAAACTCTGTAATTTGGCCACTTCCCCATTTATTTCATTTATATATGCCCTGGCCATTATACACTTCTAACAACTGCCAGATTCAATATCAACAACAATCGGAGGCACTAACAAAAATATCCCAGCGTTACCAGAAGCTGAGACTGGAATAAATGTCTGAGCAAACAGCTAAACATTGCACTGTAACCCAAAGGATTATAAACCCAGTTTGGTTCTGATAGGCCAGCAAGGGAAGCCAGTTCCAAGGTCAAGGAACCTGCATTAAAACCACATTGCCAACAGCCTCTGAAACATTCAGGCTTACAGCTGATATCCATCCTCTCTTGGGAGGGTACATGAGGAGGGTGGTTAGTCTTTACGATAGTGAGATCCAGACTGTCTGGAGCCTTATACATTAACACAAACATCCTGAATGGCATTCCAGTCTGTGCCAATGAGCCTCAGGCAGCAGGTGGACCATAGGTGCAAGATGCTTAAAATGACTGGCACCAATAAAGCTATATTATATATTAGATGAAGCCATCTGGCGGTCTTCAAGCATTGCTCAGATTGGAAGGCATGGTAGTAAGCAACCTAGAGATGACAGAGATAAGGGAAATAGCCATAATCTGCTAGCCACTGGAATAAGGATCTCTTGGTCATTGCTCCTTTCAATACTTCAGGAGCAGACAAAGGTCCAAATGAACCCCAGTGCAGTCTTCCATACGTACACATTTTAAAGGAGGGGAAAAAGAACGGGACCATACAGAAACCCTGCACAAAAAAGCCCAATGGGAAAACGAGCTATTTCTTAGTTATACTCTGTGAGATCTCAGGAGGAAAACAGAGACCATTAGAGCAACATCAGCCACTCTTCTAGTAGTCCACAGGCAAGTCAGAAACACGCCATGATGAACAGCATTAAAGCCAGCTCCGAGATCTGATAGCCTCTGTACTCACAGCTGACCATTGTCCATTGCCAGAAGCAAGTCATCAACCACATACGCTAGTCTCCACACCATATTTGCACTTTAATGCAAACTGACACCTTCTGTTTGAAAGAGCAATAGACCTTTGAAAGGGCAAGAAGCTGGCAATACAACTTTAAAAAAATACTTGAGAGAGAGCACAGCAAAGCCTATTTTCTCTGCCCCTTGTCACTGTCTAAAGGCATCGGCAACATGGGATTAACCTGCTACAAGATGAAGGATGTCAGTGGAACCTTGTGAGAATTCTATTGAAGTGGGGTTTGTAGCAATATGCTTGATGAAAAATAATGCTTATGCTGTAGGATGCAGGGATCTAAAGGAAAGAAAGGTCAAATTTTTATCCACTGCTATGTGCAGTTCACACTGACTGACATGACATTTAAAAATTCCATCTTGCCGGATGCAGAAGTGAGGGGAGGGGAAAAATGCCCCACATTTCACAGCAAAACACCACATGGGGAGTGTTGGATAGTCCCACTCCAAATTCCGACTTGAGTTCTATGCATACAGAGCTTGCCAGCTTCAGAAGAGAAAGCTACATGAAAGAGACAGCTCATAGATCAAGACAGGCAGGACTGTGAGATGTTTTCAATACATTAAAGGGACTGAGCCAAAGCCTATTAAATCGGAAGACTTCCATTGACTTCACTAGGTCTTCAATCAGGCCTGAATTCTCCATATACATTTCTTGTTTAAAAAAGACAGACAAATAGCAGCAGCAGGAACACATTATGATATTCAGAGATGGGCAAACGGCTCTTTTCCCTCATAACATTTGCTTGGACGAGAAACAGAATTAGGTCGGGCTGTGTTCATTACCCACAAATGGTCTAGCGAATATGCCCACAGGCAGGAATGGACCTGGAAACAGTGGATTTTAGGAACATAAGGATAAATATTCTCATATTAAAACAACAAAGAGTCCGGTGGCACCTTAAAGACTAACAGATTTATTTGAGCATAAACTTTTGTGGGTAAAAACCCCACTTCTTCAGTTGCATCAAATAAATCTGTTAGTCTTTAAGGTGCCACCGGACTCCTTGTTGGTTTTGTGGGTACAGACTAACATGGCAACCCCCTGATATTAATGCATCCGAGGAAGTGAGCTGTAGCTTACGAAAGCTTATGCTCAAATAAATTTGTTAGTCTCTAAGGTGCCACAAGTCCTCCTTTTCTTTTTGAGAATACAGACTAACACAGCTGCTACTCTGAAACCTATTCTCATACTGTATATTTTGAACTCAGAGGGTCAGGTCCTCAGCTGGTGTAAATCAATATAGTTCTGCTGACACCAAGAGAACTATGGCAATTTACATCAGCTGGGGATCTAACCCTGAATGATGAGAATTCACACCACCCGCTTGCAGCCCAATCCTTCTCTGATTGATATCAAAGGTGAAATTCCTACTTAGAATCCCTTGAGTCTAAGAGTCCAGCTCAGAGCACAGAAACATGCTGGTACTTTTTGTAGCCATGTACACTCATATAGAGTGGCAAAGTCATATGCTGCTCACAGAAAATTCCCTAGCCGCTAAAGGCCAGATCCTCACATGGTGTAAAGTTGCATCAATTCACTGAAGTTAATGGAGTGATGTGAAAAAAAACCAGCTGAGGCTCTGGCCTAGTATTCATTGTCAAAATTATTTGCTAAGAACTAGTAACACAGCTGAGGGGTGGGGAGGAGGGAGGCAGAGAGAAAGACAGACAGAGAGAATAGGGGACAAAGGGGGGAGGGTAAATGGAAAGGGGAATTCTTACTCCCTCTGTTTCCCAAGTATGGCTGCAAAAGGGCTGACCACGCTCTAGCTTAGTATGAGGCCAGAGCTGCACAGTTCAGATCCAAACTTTCCCCAAATTGATGGGGAATTAAAGACTTTTAGGTACAGCTCAGCCTATTAGAGAGGCATGGGGGAGGCAGTCTTTGGACCCAAGGCTTTAGTTTGGGTGCCACCTCTAAACTGTCTTAAAAAACAAAACAAAAACAACCAAAGACAAAAAAAACCCCTTTGTCCTTTTAGACCTGTGGATCTAGATGTTGGTAGTTATTACCAGTAGTAGCAGCAATGAATAGTTTAGGCATCCAGGGCAAGAACTTGGATCATTCTGCACCCAGCAACACTTGGAGTGGCTGGGGCTTTGCAAATGAGAATTCATGCCATCTTTATGCCCCTCCACACCTCCATTCTTGGGGTCACCAGATGCCAGGTCAATTCCAAGGCACAACTTAGAGAAGCCTTAAGGCTTCCATGACAGGGATGTTGCAGCTGCCTGAACACACCCCTTATGCTGGCAGCAAGGTGAGGGACTGGGTAGGAGTTGCTATGCCAGCGCCATGCCACTTGGGGATACAGAAGACTGGTGGCTTTTGCTTTCCAGTGGAGCTGAACCAGTGGTAATAACAGCTCACAGGATCAGCCCCACGATAAGTACAAATGTACGCTGATCTTCCATTGTTTACCATAAACACTTGTAATCCTGTCTGCCATCATCTCTCTCTCAAAAGCACTTGTGTACAATATAGTTAAACAGGGTGAAAGGGTCTCTTATTCATTCTTTCTTCCAGCTGTGGCAGACTGTGCTCACGGAAGTGAAAAATAAATATGTTCAGTGCTTAACAGCAACAAGCAAAATAATGTATCATTTTTCTGAGCATGGTAACAATGCTCCCATTTCGTTGCTGTGGCAGGTATTCCAGCTCTGTATTTATTATAGCAACCCCAGAAGACACTATTCCTGCCAATGAAAGTCAGTGTTGTGCTTGGAATAACAATTTCTTAATAATCTGAAGGCAAGTTAATAAACAGATGTTCACTTGTCTGAGAGCTAAATTCAAACTGCACAAGTAAAATGGAGCTAAAAAAAAAGGGTTGGCTCATTCTAGAACTCCACCCACACATCAGTCTATTTGAGGACATCACACTCAGCCAATGAAACACAAGACGGAGGCATGACATCATCAGAAGTATTACATCAGAATATCACTAGTGAAGCTCTATGGCAGGGGCCTCAGTATAGATTGTCCCGTGGTATTTTTTAACCACAATCCTACTCAGAGCAGATCTAGACAACACAGTGGTTAAAACACTGATGGCCAACACCAAATGTCTACACTAGCGATATTAGCTTAACTAGATACACCAGTGGCAATGCCATGATGGGAAATACTAGTACAGCAAGACGTAGATGTCTCCCATGTTATCAGCTGTGGCAAAATAAGACACCTAACAGAATCCAGGGCCCGGCAAGCAAGTGAAGAAAACAGTGACTATAACTCTATAGTTCTATCTTGCAGCCCTTACTCAAATGAATAAGACATTAAAATAGTTTCAGTGACTTTAACGGGACTAACTAGGTAAGTGTTGTGTGGGTCCTGAGCCAGCAAGGTGATCCACTGGAGGCGAAGTTTGTCACCCATACACAGAACATTGACTTCAATGGGGCTCTACACCACAGGAGGATTCAACTTGTGAAGATCCCATTACAGGATGAAGGTGTAGTCTGTTAATCACACAGGATCTTTCCACTCTGACTTGACCCTATGGCATAACATTTGTAGGTTAAATGGCTGAACCCTAATGTCATTGTAGTGCTTTTTCATTGCTTTTTTCTTCTTAATAGAAGGTGAAGGGTGATAACTTCTTCACTGCAAGGAAAGCCAAAGCAGACACATTATACAGCAGAACTGCACAGTCCGAGGCCTTGACTTTCTCCTTTGTTTCCAGACTTGGGCCTTGATCCTGCAGACACGTATCCACATGCTAAACTTTGCTCACAGGAGTAGTCCTCCTGAGGTCACTGGGAAAACGGATCTGCCTGAAGTTAAGAACTTGCATGACTGTTTGTTGGACAGGGACAGCGAGCCCTGACCCTGCAACAAGATCCATCCAGGCGGGCCCCTGTCTGTGCCTGCCTGGAGCTCCACTGAAGTCAATAGTGGAACTCACTGTAGGATCAAGACCTTAGGCTGGAAAGCATTGAGTTTAGCTTACTTCTAACTCTGACCACACTTACTGCTTTTTGGGGTCCTCTGATAATCCGGCAGACCTCTTGGCTCCCCATCTGTCTTTTCCAGTGTGCCTTCAGCTATGCAAGTACTTGACAAGTCTCCAGTTTTCCCTTTTCACCTTAACATTAAAACTGGAGTTGGTTGAAGAAGACAAAAAACCATCACCAGCAAAATTTTAGCTGAAAAATGTTTCTTCTTTTGTAATCAAAGATTTCCTACCAGCTAGTTAGAGAGGGGCGTGGGGGGAGTGGCAGAATTACAAGAAAGTGGGTGTTGAAAAAAATATTTCAAAACTTTAAGCAACAGAACAATTATCTCACAAAATATTCCAACCAGCACTAATTAAAAAATGAATTTTAAACCAAGATGATGATATTATTTTGTATTGCAGTACCATCTAGTGACCCCAGACACAGAGTTGGAACCCATTGTGATCAGTGCTGTACAAATCCGGGTGGGAAAAAAAGACACTTCCTGCCCAGAGCAGTTTAAAATCAGAGGAGAGAACAGAACCACTCCTCCAACATGGAGCACCAAACCCTGATATTCAGGATTTCCTGCTCTGACTGAGTTAGCTGGGACACCCGTGATGCCAGCTATGACACCAGATGGCAATTTGCAAAATTATCCCTACGTCTTGATGAGTATTAGCCTGGGAAATGTATTATTATTTACTGGAATTGCAGGAGCGCTCAAGGGATCCAACCAGGGATTAGGGTCCCATTGTGCTAGGTGTGCTAGAGAGAAAACGAAAAGATGGTCTTGGGCTAAACAGCTTCCAATCGAAATATAAGGGGAGGCAACAAGTGAATGAATACAGGCGTGCAAAGTAACAATATGGTGATTACAATCAGCATGATAAGCAGTCTCAAATCTGAGTTTATAAAGAGAGTAGGATAGACTCTTAGTCAAAAGGCCATTCTGACTCTGAGGTAACGGGAGGCAAGGCAGAACTTCCTCGGGGTGAAGCAGGCAGGCTGGAGGCCCTGTTACAGTTCAGGGAAGGGGCAGGAGTGGAACTTTTCTGAACATGTCAACATGATTACAGCAGTGCTACTGGAGAGAAAACTACTGCAGCTGTGATGAAATCATTTGCACATTTCCAGTTCATCACCATAAAGGAGCTCTTCGGGGTTTGTGTAATTTGAAGCAGAAAAGGGAAGACCGGCATGAAAAAAACATCACAAAGGCGCCAACTTATCATATTAATGTCTGGGGATTGAGACATAGTTTAGCAAATGTTAATGTATCTTCCTGTAGCTCATCACCTCTTTCACTCACATTTTCATCTCACTTTCAGCTACTGACTTACCCGCATTTTTGCGCAATGCAAATGAAAGTAGTGAAGTTCTGCATTCTTTACTGGAGCCAGAAACTCCCCCTTTCCCCCATATTTCACAATGCAAGCATTAAAATGATATTGGTGTCCAATTTCTTGCTTTCACAGATATTATTATTACTAAGTATTTGTATTTGTACCAAAAAAAATTAGAGACATGAGAGAGATCAGAATCCAATGTACCAAGCACTACACAGACACACATAAAGTGACTGTCTTTGTACTAAAGAGCTTACAGATCCAAACAAACAAAATATTGGAGGAAAAATGGAGGCACATGAACATCTCCTAGGTCATTGGCAGAGCTGGGAATAGAACGGATTCCCAGTCCAGTGTATATCCAGACCATACTGCCTCACATGGGCACACAACTTTAGCACACAGATAGTAGACATGAAATAGTCAACATTTACTAGGGCTGCTCAGATATGATAATAAAAGTATCAAGAGAGACGGAGAGTATTTCTCTATTCTGAGTATTTCATATACTCCAACAGGGTAACTTGGTAAGTGTTGGCTGCTTAGTGGAGACCAGTGTGTCTGGCCTTTGTACCACCCCTATCACTGAATTCAAGAAGTTACAAATGGAAAAAACTTGGCACAATGGGGTCCTTAACCTGACTGGAGCCTCTGTGTACTATTGCAATAAAAATATCAAATAATGTTAGTGTGAAAATCTGATCCAATATTAATAATATTAGTTAGGTCCTTCAGTCTATCTCCCTGCCAGACCAGGATTTTCCCCTGCTTTGTATACTCCAGCGGTTGTCTAGTTCAGTTTGAACTCTGAAAGCCATTGACTGACTTACCAAGGGTTTCTTGGCACATCTATGCCTCCTCTTGCTTCCCTCTCTCTGCTCTAATGTAACAGGACTTCACAGCTTTTTAAACAGCTTTTGAAGGTGATTTTAGGGGTTTCTTTAGAAGACACTGACTTGCATGTCTGCGGTTCAGCTACAAACCCCAGCTATGATTTATTATGACACCTCCAAGAAACTCCACAAAATCTTTCTCCCAGTGGCTGCTACTTTCCTCAACGCTCGACCTCCTCTGCCCGTAACTCCACATTCCTTTTTCTTTGGCAAAGTAGTAGTGGCAGTAGCATGAGGAAGGATGTAGATACCTATGAATGTGCCTGGGGTCAAGGGTATATATATTGAAACGCATCTGAAAATTACCATGGAACATATGACACAAATAGAAATTCTCTTCTAATAAAGGCAGAGCAGAAATGAACTCACTACTTTGGGGATACAGCAGATGGTCTCTGAATCTGGGGTGGGTGGGTGGGTCATGTGTTGGACGGGGTTCTCTTATTCAGGGTTCACTGGACATTTCTTCCAAGAATGTATGATCCTATTGAGATCATGGCTGTTATGAATCCATGAGGGCCCAGCAGATGGGTTCTTGATTGAATTTCCTGGCTGCTGTCTGATTTCTTGGCTGGATGAAGATTAAGGTTTGTGGGTTTGGGTTTTTTTTAAGACAATAGAAGATCTGATGATTAAACTGGAGCAAATCCTGCCTGGTCTCTTCCACCCTCTGCAAACTGAGTTATAATCACTTATACACAGAATCGACTCTCTGCTAATGGTCTGAGTGGGATAGAAACCTGATGCGATTCACATTAGCATGATCCAGCAAAGGTTTGCTGTTTGTCTTTGTTTTTAATCAAGTGAGGAGAGTGCAGTTGGTTGGGATGGCTTAGCAGCACCTGTGAGTTTAATCTGGGTATGGAGATGTTTACTCTTATAGGATTGAGATACAGTCATACAGACGGAGTGCAAAGTGGTGTGGGATACTTCTTATATGTTGTGATTTTCTATGGGGCATGTAGGAAGCAGTCACTGAGCTCCTTGTGCTTTTGTGTCAACACTAGGTGGTGAAGAAAGCTCCTAGTGCCTGCCCTTACATTTGTGCAAAAGCCAGGTACAATCTGTCCCTGTATTAGCCTCCAAACAGGAAGTTGTTGGAGCCTCAATTTAGAACTAACTGGAACTCCACCAGATGTTTTGCCTGGACTCAGAGTAAGATAGGGCAAGAAGTGAACTCACTCCCAGCTAACTTAATATGGCTATTTTACAGTTTAACTATTCATTAACTGAATATTTATTGCATATTCAGTGCTAGAGATCAAATAGCTTGTTTCCCTGGAACCACAAGTGTGAATTCTGGTAAGGCCAGTTCAGCCCTTCATTTTTCTAAAGGGAGGAACACTGAGTTCCATGCAGTTTGCAACAAACCCACCATCACATGCTGCTCACTGTGGACACTCAGAACTGTCCAGTTGCAGGAGGGGTAGAAGCCATGTGCCTACCCCATGAGGCAGAATAAAATCATCATTAACTTTTAACCCACATCCTACTTTCCAGGCCCACTGACACAAAGCTAAGCAGTACTGATTCCATCCAATAGGAGGCAGTGGCGCACACACACACACACACAGGCCTGATCATTTCAAGTATATGACAGGATAATCTGATGGTTGTTTATTTATCATGTATTGTGCCTGCCAACAACCTCTATCCAAATATGTAAAAATTCAGAGTGAAAAATAAAACAGTGAAAAGGCTTTTGAAACCCTTAAGCAGAAATCCCCCTCATGGCCAGGTGCGACATAGCAGGCTCTCCTCATCTGGCACCTGCTGCCGACAGCTGCTCTAGTCTTTGACTGGGAGTCCGCCTCTTCTCGTGACTCAGCTCTCTGGCCATCTCACATTTAGTCCCACCCCTTCCAGGGTAACAGGCAGTCCCACAAACAATGGTGCAATGTCCTTAGATCACATCTCCAGCCCCCAACTCTCAAGGTTTCACATAGGGTGACCAGATAGAGAGTGAAGGAGGGAATGGGGAGTAATAGGCATCTATATAAGACAAATTCCTGAATATCAGAACTGTCCCTATAAAATCAGGATACCTGACCACCCTGCTTTCACACCACTTTCCTCGGTGGGCAATAGGGCAACCTCAGCCCTCCCTCTCATCAGGGTCCCAGTCCAGGGATCCTGAAGAAAGCAGCCAAGATCTATCTACTCAGACCCCTTGCTTCCACCTGGAACACTTCCTACCTTGGCCTGTTTCTCAGCCTTTCCCACAGCCCCTTCCTGGGTTTAGTCCTCCACGGACTCTTCCCCTCCTCCCAGGCTCTGACAAGTTGTTTCCTGCTCTCCTTCAGAGCTCTACCTCCCTGGTCTCTCTCTCTCTAGAGACCCAGCTCCCACCAAGCCATTGACACTTTGAGTTTCTTCTCTACAGTCCCTTCTCCTTCTCTGTATCCTCAATTCCAGTCTATCCCAAACGCCATCTGCCAATGGATTGGCCCTCTCTCAGACCCACTTCCCAAGTCTCCTCTATTCTTGATGCCCTCAGGGCTGGTCGCAGATTATCAATTTCCTTCAAAACTCCTCCCACCAACTGAGCTCTCTCAGCCATTTGTGCAAACCTTCTCACTCTCTCAGCTGGATCCAGTTGTTATTTAAGGCCACCTGATTCCCAGCCAGTTAGGAACAGCTGTGAGCGCAGCTGGTCATCACAAGCAAGGCTGAGCTTGATTTCCCTTTAAGAGTCAGTCAGCCTGTGACACCCACCTATCACCTACCACATAAGAATATTCCATAAGAAACCTCTCCAGCTGGAAACCAAATGTATTCCAATGCCCACTCAAAACTAAATCCCATCAAACCCTTTTCACAGGAAAATAAGGCCCCTTGCAGCATCCCTCAACATCAGCCACCAAATCCAAGCCCATTGGCATTGCAGGTCTTTCAGCTGGAACTTTAGAAAACCCTAGGCCCTATCTGCTCTGGCTGGACATTAAAGATGCCACTGCACCTTGTGTGAGTCCGAGTCTGCACTGCTTCCCTATCCAGAATGGTATTTCCCCCCTGCGCACTGTAATTCAGCATTATGCTCTTTGATTGCCTACCTCCACGTACTCTACCCCTTCTCAGTGTTTGCATTTCACTGGTGGTTGAAGGGATCTCTATTACACACAGTTTTTGGAGTGTTTTGGGATAAAAGATGTTATATAAAGTGAGTTATTACTGGAACTGGTTGAAAAAAATATTCAACAAAACTGTTTTTCTGTCAAAAATGTTGTTTCACTGAAACAGAAATGTTTCATGGAAATGTAGTTCAGAAGGTTTTTCAGGTCTGGGATGGGGTGGGGGAAGAAAAGACAGAGAAATAAAGACACACACAAGCCTCGTGGTTAGGACACTCATGTGGGATATGGGAGACCAAGGTTCAAGTCCCTGCTCTCCCTAATTTGGAGCATGGACTTTGTGGTGTTTTGAGGATTGTGCTGGAAATGCAGCCAACTATCACTTTGAGAGTATGTGGGGGAAGGGAGTGGTTCCTGGTCCTGTTGACAGGTAACAGGCCTCTGTCGGAAAATGTGATCCAGATCAGTCTGAAAGAACCAGTCTAAAATAAGGTGGGGTGAGTTGTGCCTCTCTGACTTAGGGAGCAGCCTGCTTGCTCTCTCTCTGTTTTTGATTATTGTGTGTTATTGTTCAGGATTTAAAAATAAAAGTAGGGCTACAGTGCAACCTTCCAGTGAGAGTATTTATGTTTTTATCTAACTTCTCTGTATGTATGCAAGGAACATAACGAACATGAACCTGAGTCTCTTGCCGCTCTAACCTTGAGGCTGCTGGCTATTCTGGGGTCTCTCTCTCTCTTTTTCTCTGTTGTGGTTTATTGTGAAAACAATTGACAGGTCTCAATTTTGTTCCATGTTCAAATGAAAACAAATTCCAAAATGTTGAAAATTTTCTGGCAATGGGGCTGCTGTTTTGCATCCAGCCTTAATTATTGCTATTTGATTGGTCTGAGCTGTAAGGAGGAACTTTGGGTTTCTTCTTTAAAAAAAAATCATAAGAAAAGCCAGCCAGAAGAGTTATGTTAACAGCTTGCTAATGAGCTGAGAAACAGCCGTGTTAGTCTGTATTCGCAAAAAGAAAAGGAGTACTTGTGGCACCTTAGAGACTACCAATTTATTTGAGCATAAGCTTTCGTGAGCTACAGCTCACTTCATCGGATGCTTAAAGAATCCCATTACATGGAAAAAGGGACTCAGAAAACAGCACCTACTTATCAGGAGGAAGAAATAAAAAGAAAACCCTACTCCTGTTTGACTGTGGTAACACTGCATCATCTGGCTACGCAGACAAGGTCTTTAAATCTAGCTTTTAAAAATATATATCTATTGAATTTGTTTCTCCAAAGGAAGAAAAATTCTTGCAGAGTCAAAATTCATTGCAAATGATAGGCTTCTAAACCAGTCCAATAAATGCCACACAATAAACCAGACAGTTGCTAGAGTAGGTACCTAATAATTTCTTACATTTTCATCGTGTTTACCAAGAACAATATGATGACATCCAGCAGCCTTACTGAAAAATCTATTCGGTAATTACCAGACCAGCTCTTCACATGTATTGCACTTAGATAGCAGTCTCTCAGGCTTCGTTCTCCTTTGTTTTCCTTCTCCCCTGTCACCCTTCAGCTTAACAGTTACTTCTTATTTTATTTGGGAATTTCAGTGACTGGTGGAATAAACTCCTCAAATAAACACATTTTGAGAATGCTGATCCCAAACCAAAAGAGAATGGAACAGAAGGACCCTGGGATCAACAGGAGCTAGAGGCAGGGACAGATTAAGTGGAAACAGGACTGGCCTGGACAAAAATAAGTGGAATCCCAAAGCTGGGATGTTGTTTTATAGGTTGGGGCTTTCATGTATGTGAGGCCCTTTCAGAGCATGTTCAAATCCTTTTGGAATCGTTGAGTTCAGACTGGTTGATGCATTCGGGTCTTCTTTAATCTTCCTCTGGTAGCAACCCCCCAAAGTAGCCTGGAAAGGTTTTCTACTAGTCATCAAGGGAAATAACAACAACTGACTGAGAAGAAGACCGGGAGACCTCTGTAAACTGATTTTCGGCAGTTTTAAAAAGCAGACACTTTTGTTGCTTCATGTGACTCTTACTTTAGAATGTGTTCAGCATCCAAAATATCTTACTGGAATGGGGAAAGAAAAATGTACTTGAGTAACCCCCTGAATTATGATAAACTGCTGCTAATCAGCGGCATAGTGATGCAAACGAGTGCCCCCTTTTTCTTTAACAGCCAGAGCCAAATTTTGCCAAAGAAGTAAAATGTTGAAATACGTGTGCAGACACAAGAGGAACTGCACACCTAATATGTGTGCACCATCACTGAAATGACAGAATCCAGTGGCAACTTTTAACATGCAACCTTTGTTTCATCTGCAACTGGTTTGGAAACCTGGCCCTTTGGATGAGGATATTCCTAATGCAATGGGCATTCACATGGGAAAGCATTTCTATTCACAACCCATCAGGATGCTTCTCTTCAGACTGCACTGGGGTCTGAATGCACATTTACAGAAAATACTTGTCAGGGGAATAGCAGTAGGTTTTTGCTTCTTAAAAATGTATGTTAAGGGCAAAATAATACTTTAAGGCTTGAATGGTCAAAGTTGAAACACCCAAATCCCATTTGAAAATCTAAGCCTACATAGTTTTCCTTGCATTTGGGATAAAGTAACATCAGTACCGCATGAAATGTTATACTCCAAAGTTGCCATGAATATTAGTCAGACACGCTACAAAAAAAGAAAAACTTTTCAATTGCTATTTTGTAACAGATTCAAAGTACTTAACTAGATTGTCTGCCACAAAATTTGCATCAAGGGCACCACTTAATGCATCCATCTGGTGGCTCCTGGGATCTCTCTCACCACAGAGGTCAGAAAGAAGGTGCTTTAGAGATGGAAAAGTGATCACTTATGCAGCCTTGTGGCCTTGTTGCAGCGTATGACATTGCCAAGTGGGAGCGTTGGGATATTTTAATATTCCAAGCACTTGGACCGGTGTTGGATGCTTAAGGTGACAATGAAAAACATTAAGCAGCAACACAGTGCCAGATGAACTGAATGTACTTCCTCCATAATAAATTCCACTTGATACCTTACAACTTGCTACTAAACAGTAAACCATTATTAAATGAACTCATAAAGGGTTACTGTCGAGATACTCATTATGCAATACACTTCTCATCAATCTCTATATTCACAAACCATTCACTGTTTAAAAACCACATCACAAAAATAATGCTGGCTGGAGTTGTCACCGAAGAGGAACAGCCCCCTATTCCCAGAGAATTAAATCCTCAGGCATTCATTCCACCCCTGCGTAATAAACACATAAGCCTTGCAACATTCCCTAGAGATCAACAGTTCTGTTGGATTGAGTTGAGCGAAAGTAAGTAGCAGTGTTGAGAGTCCTCCTCCTCCGTAGAAGCAGAGTCCACCCACTAGACACATTTAGCTCTAGCAGCAAAGTTGACCTTACTTTCAATGAACCATGGGATGTTTGTTGGGTGAGGAGGATGAATCATAGAATATCAGGGTTGGAAGGGACCTCAGGAGGTCATCTAGTCCAACCCCCTGCTCAAAGCAGGATCAATCCCCAACTAAACCATCCCAGCCAGGACTTTGTCTAGCCTGACCTTAAAAATATCTAAGGAAGGAGATTCTACCACCTCCCTAGGTAACGCATTCCAGTGTTTCACCACCCTCCTAGTGAAAAAGTTTTTCCTAATATCCAACCTAAACCTCCCCCACTGCAACTTGAGACCATTACTCCTTGTTCTGTCATCAGCTACCACTGAGAACAGTCTAGATCCATCCTCTTTGGAACCCCCTTTCAGGTAGTTGAAAGCAGCTATCAAATCCCCCCTCATTCTTCTCTTCCGCAGACTAAACAATTCCAGTTCCCTCAGCCTCTCCTCATAAGTCATGTGTTTCAGTCCCCTAATCATTTTTGTTGCCCTCCGCTGGACTCTCTCCAATTTTTCCACATCCTTCTTGTAGTGTGGGGCCCAAAACTGGACACAGTACTCCAGATGAGGCCTCACCAATGTCAAATAGAGGGGAACGATCACGTCCCTCGATCTGCTCGCAACGCCCCTACATATACATCCCAAAATGCCATTGGCCTTCTTGGCAACAACAGCACACTGTTGACTCATATCCAGCTTCTCATCCACTGTCACTCCTAGGTCCTTTTCTGCAGAACTGCTGCCGAGGCATTCGGTCCCTAGTCTGTAGCGGTGCATGGGGTTCTTCCATCCTAAGTGCAGGACTCTGCATTTGTCCTTGTTGAACCTCATCAGATTTCTTTTGGCCCAATCCTCTAACTTGTCTAGGTCCCTCTGTATCCTATCCGTACCCTCCAGTGTATCTACCTCTCCTCTCAGTTTAGTGTCATCTGCAAACTTGCTGAGGGTGCAATCCACACCATCCTCCAGATCATTTATGACGATATTGAACAAAACCGGCCCCAGGACTGACCCTTGGGGCACTCCACTTGATACCAGCTGCCAACTAGACATGGAGCCATTGATCACTACCCGTTGAGCCCGACAATCTAGCCAACTTTCTACCCACCTTATAGTCCATTCATCCAGCCCATACTTCTTTAACTTGCTGGCAAGAATACTGTGGGAGACCGTGTCAAAAGCTTTGCTAAAGTCAAGGAACAACACGTCCACCGCTTTCCCCTCATCCACAGAGCCAGTTATCTCGTCATAGAAGGCAATTAGATTAGTCAGGCATGACTTGCCCTTGGTGAATCCATGCTGACTGTTCCTGATCACTTTCCTCTCCTCTAAGTGCTTCAGAATTGATTCCTTTAGGACCTGCTCCACGATTTTTCCAGGGACTGAGGTAAGGCTGACTGGCCTGTAGTTCCCAGGTGCAAAGAAGAAGCACCGATGGCCCCCCAACCCTATCTTTCGACTACTGCAGCTCCAGAGCACCACTCTTCCCATATTCTAGCACTTGAAAGATTTTTTAAACTCTCACAATCTTGAACAGTAATATGCACTCAAGACCATTGATATGTGCCTTTCGCTTCTGCCAGGTTGTTTTAGGCAGGAATCGCTGTATATTTGGTTCAGAGTACATTGTTGTGTCTCTCAAAAACATATTGTACAGGGGAAAATAAAACAAAGCCCATTTCCACTGATTTTTGGAGGGGAAAAAGTGTTTTTTTATCAAATTCACTTCAATGGTGTTTGACCCTTTCCTGCTTCTTTTCTGAAATGTTGCAGCACATTTGTTTCCCAGCAGGAATGCTTCTCCAAAAAGCAAATATGGTACTGAATTTCAAACTGCAGTTGCAAGTATCCGCCCTTACATCCATCTATTCAGAGACCAGAAACATATTATGTGCAAAAAAGGGACATAGGACTGAAATAGATCAGACAAGTGTCCATTTAGTCCAGTATCCCATCTCTGACGGTGGCTGGTACCTGATACTTCAGAAGAAAATTGTTGACAACTGTGGACAAATCCACATTTCATTAAGGGAGATGGAATCTTTCAGGGAGCTGGGCCCATGAGAGAATGGAAGAGCGAACTCCCACTCTCATAAGGCAATGTGCTGATAGGAAAATGCAGGTTCGTATTTTCTCAAAATGATTTGAAACTAAATGTTTTGGGTCATTTCAACAAAGTGAAATATTCTGATTCTGGTCAAACTGACCCAAACCAAAATATTTCATTTTGATTTTCCTGATGGAAAAAAATCAAATTTTCTGTGGGAAAACCTGATGAAGGTGCAAGTTTTCCAAGTCTTTTTCCAGCAAATAAAAATTAACAGCAGAGACCGAAGCAGAATTTTCTATTTTTACTGTTCTTTTCTTTCCCCTTTTGAGTGTGTTTATCTGGTTTTGCCTTGTAGAAAACAGGATCAGATTTTAATAACAACAGCAACAATGACAGCTCCAACCCATCTCAGCTAACATCTTCTATTTTTCCCAAAAAGGACAATTATTACCATCTTTAATACCATCTAAAAAACTGTCAGACAAGGGGGGAGGGGTTCCTTCTAAAAACAGTCTCCATCTAAAAGAAAGGGACCAAGGGCTGTTGTTAAAATAAAGGCTTTGCTTAATATTTTACATTTTAAGTGCCTAAAGTGTTTTTCATTCTTTTTCTGTATCTTTAATAACATGTTAAAGTGATTTTTAATAGTGTTTGCTATGGTATAAAGCAGGGTGAGGTCTCTGTATACTGAACCCGAACATTGTTTAACACAGTTTTAGGGTCATGTTAACACCTTTGACTCTGTGGGCCCTTTTATTCCATCTAAATTAATACAGCACTACTCACAATACATTGCTCACGTACAATCACCCTACAGACTTTTAGCCAGAGGAAATTCTTTCACCAGTAATGTTGACTGAATGAGAAAGTAATGATTTGTTTGTGAAAAATTTGTGAAGAAAAAAAGAAAGGCAAAATGCACTGAATTATAAATAATTTGTTATGAATCATTTACCCATCTCTACTTTCTAATGCCATCTCCTATTTGGGATGAATAAAGGTCTTTATTGCCCTCACTAACCTGTCTGTTCTAAATGAATATGAACCTCTACAATCATGAGCCATTATGACTGTTGGATACGGGATTTTACACTGAGATTACACTGATAATATCACATTATCTCCTAATGGCAATGCTGCTATTGCATGTCTCCAGTGGCTGATTCACTCACATATGCTCACACAGGTAGCTCTTGAAGAAGCTGTCATGACCTGGTCTAAAAGCCACAAACAAGATGCTGCTAAGCAAATTCTAAGATCAAGGACAAAAGCAGATAGGGGAAAATAAAATACATGTATAAAAATACTGTGGTTGAAAAAGACCCAGAGTGCCAGGATATAAAGGGAGAGGAAAATGGATATAAATATAACCAGCCAGTTCAGGGACATTATAATTAAGCACAAGAAGAAAGCAGCAAAGAATGCTGGGAAGGTCTTAGCGAGAGAGAGAGAGAGAGAGACCCAAGATGCTTTCAGCTTTACATTTTCAAATGTAAACTACATTTTATTATAAAATTGATGGGATAGGTCTAAAATCCAGACATGATGGTCAGATGTAAATGCTATATGCTCTAGGAGTTATTTTGGGGAAGTTCTATGGCATATGTGTACAGGTCTTGGCCTTTGAACCTATAAATCTGTGAAATCAATGGGCTCACATCACAGTAGTGCAATGGAGACTCATATAACTACATTTTAAAAATCTTTTAGTGGATGGCTGCACAACAGCCGCTCGCAGCTGTGAATGATTTAGGATGTCATCTGCAAACACATGGAAACATATTTCTTATTTCAGCTCAATCACTTATATTTTCCCCCCTTTCTCCTTATATCACGGCAAGAGGAAATAATACAAGCTGTCATCCCAAATGACTCTTCCGAATCATCTCAAATGACTTGAGTAACATGTTAGCTCAAAGATGTTTTTTAAAAAGTTATCATCTCTCTTCCCATCACACACGCTAGAAGAAGTAACGGGGAAGCATGAGGATGGGAATGTGTTTAAAGGCCACGCATTCTAAATAGTTAAATTATTTAATGAACATTTTGTTATGGTTAGTGGGAAAACTTTAGGGAACCATAATGAATTAAACAGCCTCCGTATGTCTGATGGAACTGTAATAGGTCCTGCAAGAGAAGATGGTGGTAACGCAGCATGCTCTAGCTAAAGGGTGAATTGTCCCTAATGGAGCTGGGAGGGCTGTATCAGCACACCTCTGGATGGGGGAATCACTGGCAGTCAGGACTGACTCTGGGATCACCAGATTTTAATTGGATGAACCTCCGCTGGAAGAAAGGGGAAGTTGATAGTAACGAATATAAAACAAGCTTCAGAGGGGTAGCCGTGTTAGTCTGGATCTGTAAAAGCAACAAAGAGTCCTGTGGCACCTTATAGACTAACAGATGTATTGGAGCATGAGCTATTGTGGGTGAATACCCACTCCATGCATCCGATGAAGTGGGTATTCACCCACAAAAGCTCATGCTCCAATATGTCTGTTAGTCTATAAGGTGCCACAGGATTCTTTGCTGAATATAAAACAGAAGCTCAGAATTGTAGAAAATTGATAAGGGAAGCAAGGGGACACAAGGAGAAGTCTATGGGCCAGCAGAGATACGGACAATAAGATGGAGTTTTTTAAGTATGTTAGAAACAAAAAGAATCCTAACAATGGTATCCATTACTAGACAGAAATAGCAGAATAATCAATAATAATGCAGAAGTGTTCAATAAATATTTCTATTTTGGATTCGGGGTGGGTGATAAAACTTTTTCCACTCCACTACTATCTCAGGAGGATGCCAAACAGCAGCTACTAAAGAGAGACATTTTAAAATCATCCAGTCTGGATAACCTGCATTCAAGATTTTTAACACAGCTGGTTGAGGAGCTCACTGAACCATTAATGTTGATTTTCAATAAGTCTTAGAGCACCAAGGAAGTTCCAGAAGACTGTAAGAAAGCTAATGTTGTGCTAATATTTTTAAAAACATAAACAGGATGACCCAGGTAATTATAGGCCTGTCAGTCTGATATCGATCCTGGGCGAGATAATACAGCAGCTGATATGGGACTTAATTAAAGAATTAAAGGAGGGTAATATAATATAATTAATGCCAATCAACATGGGCTTATGGAAAATAACTTGATATCTTTTTGTGGTGAGATTACAAGTTTCGTTGATAAAGATAATGTTGATGTAATGTACTTAAACATCTATAAAACTTGGTACTGCATGAAATTTTAATTTAAAAACTAGAAAGATATAAAATGAATATGATGCACATTACATGGATTAAAAGCCGGCGAACTCATATGTCTCAAAATATAATTATAAATAGCGAATCAACATTGAATGGGTGTGTTTCTAGTGGGGATTGGTTCTTGGCCTTTGGCCTTAAGCTATTTATCATTTTTGTTAGTGACCTGAAAGAAAACATAAAATCATCACTCATAAAATTTGCAGATGACACAAAAACTGGGAAGCTGTAAATAATGAGGAGGACACGTCACTGATACAGAGCGATCTGGTTCATTTGGTAAACTGGGTGCAAGTGAACAATATGCAATTTATTATGGCTAAATGTAAATGTATACATCTAGGAACAAAGAATATGGGCCATATTTACAAGATGGGGGACTCCATCTTGGGAAGCAGTGACTCTGAAAAAGATTTTGGGGTTGTGGTGGATAATCAGCTGCATATGAGCTCCCAATGCGACACTGTGGCCAAAAGAGTTAATGCAATTCTTGGACACATAACAGAGGAATCCTGAGTAAGAGTAATGAGGTTATTTTATCTCTGTATTTGGCACTGGTGTCACTGCTCTCGGGTTATTGTGCCCAGTTCTGGTGCCCACAATTCAAGAAGGCCGATAATTTGGAGAGGGTTCAGAGTGTAATTAACCAATGGAACAACTTACCAAGGGTTGTGGTGTTTTCTCCATCACTGACAATTTTTAAATGAAGATTGGATGTTTTTCTAAAAGATCGGCTCCAGGAATTCTTTCGGGGAAGTTCCAGTCCACACAAGAGATCCACTTCCTGGACACTACAGTGCTAATAAACAATGCTCACATAAACACCACCCTATACCGGAAACCTACTGACCGCTATTCCTACCTACATGCCTCCAGCTTTCACCTTGACCACACCACACGATCCATTGTCTACAGCCAAGCTCTGCGATACAACCGCATTTGCTCCAACCCCTCAGACAGAGACAAGCACCTACAAGATCTCTATCAAGCATTCTTACAACTACAATACCCACCTGCTGAAGTGAAGAAACAGATTGAAAGAGCCAGAAGAGTACCCAGAAGTCACCTACTACAGGACAGGCCTAACAAAGGAAATAACAGAACGCCACTAGCCGTCACCTTCAGCTCCCAACTAAAACCCCTCCAACGCATTATTAAGGATCTACACCTATCCTGAAGGATGACCCAACACTCTCACAAATCTTGGGAGACAGGCCAGTCCTTGCCTACAGACAGCCCCCCAACCTGAAGCAAATACTCACCAACAACCACATACCACACAACAGAACCACTAACCCAGGAACTTATCCTTGCAACAAAGCCCGTTGCCAACTGTGCCCACAGATCTATTCAGGGGACACCATCAAAGGTCCTAATAACATCAGCCACACTATCAGAGGCTCGTTCACCTGCACATCCACCAATGTGATATATGCCATCATGTGCCAGCAATGCCCCTCTGCCATATACATTGGTCAAACTGGACAATCTCTATGTAAAAGAATAAATGGACACAAATCAGATGTCAAGAATTATAACATTCATAAACCAGTCGGAGAACACTTCAATCTCTCTGGTCACGCAATCACAGACATGAAGGTCGCTATCTTACAACAAAAAAACTTCAAATCCAGATTCCAGCGAGAAACTGCTGAATTGGAATTCATTTGCAAATTGGATACTATTAATTTAGGCTTAAATAGAGCCTGGGAGTGGCTAAGTCATTATGCAAGGTAGACTATTTCCCCTTGTTTTTTTCTACCCCCCTACCCCACCTCGACGTTCTGGTTAAACTTGGATTTATGCTGGAAATGGCACACCTTGATTATCATGCACATTGTAAGGAGAGTGGTCAGTTTGGATGAGCTATTGCCAGCAGGAGAGTGAGTTTGTGTGTGGGTGGGGGGGGGGGTGAGAAAACCTGGATTTGTGCTGGAAATGGCCCACCTTGATTATCATGCACATTGTAGGGAGAGTGGTCACTTTGGATGAGCTATTACCAGCAGGAGAGTGAGTTTGTGTGTGTATGGGGGTGGGGGGGGGTGAGAAAACCTGTATTTGTGCTGGAAATGGCCCACCTTGATTATCATGCACATTGTACGGAGATTGGTCGCTTTGGATGAGCTATTACCAGCAGGAGAGTGAGTTTGTGTGTGTGGTTTTTGGAGGGGGTGGGGGGATGAGAAAACCTGGATTTGTGCTGGAAATGGCCCAACTTGATTATCATACACATTTTAAAGAGAGTGGTCACTTTGGATGGGCTATTACCAGCAGGAGAGTGAGTTTGGGGGGGGGGGGGGCGGAGGGTGAGAAAACCTGGATTTGTGCTGGAAATGGCCCAACTTGATGATCACTTTAGATAAGCTATTACCAGCAGGAGAGTGGGGTGGGAGGAGGTATTGTTTCATGGTCTCTGTGTATATAATGTCTTCTGCCGTTTCCACAGTATGCATCCGATGAAGTGAGCTGTAGCTCACGAAAGCTCATGCTCAAATAAACTGGTTAGTCTCTAAGGTGCCACAAGTACTCCTTTTCTTTCTCTGACCTGTGTTATACAGGAGGTCAGACTAGATCACAGTGGTCCCTTCTGGCCTTGGGAGCTATGAATTCCCCTCTCCCATTGCCATCAGCCTTCCTTTCGTGTCACAATATATGATGGGATTCATGAAGGGACTTAGGCATTGTAATACCGAGTGTCACAGCACCTACAAAAATCACAGGAACAACACTGCGATCCACAAAGCTGAGTTAGATGCCGAGGCACCCTATACAATGAATGGGGAGAAGTAGACACCTATGAATTCAACCCAGCACTCCAGGTAGGGAGCCACCTAAGCTATCCAAGAGGAGGTGCTGACAAGAGGGGTGTTTGCTAAGCCTCACCCCTAACTCAGTGATAGTCTAAATCCAGGCTGCAAGGAGGCGCCTATGTCTGCTTAGCGATCCACAAATGGGAACCTGCTGTCTGGAGTC
This sequence comes from Eretmochelys imbricata, assembly GCF_965152235.1. Taxonomy (NCBI): domain Eukaryota; kingdom Metazoa; phylum Chordata; order Testudines; family Cheloniidae; genus Eretmochelys; species Eretmochelys imbricata. The sequence continues at coordinate 115,520,210 of NC_135578.1, read as the reverse complement.
ATGTGGCTAAGCTGCTTTTGAGGGAATGAGTTGGCACCCACCTTCTAACTTGTAGCCCACTGGTTACAGCACTCCCCTGGGATATGGGAGACCAAGCTTCAATTCCCCCCTCTCTGCCAGAGGGGGAGGAAGGATTTGAACAGGGGTCTCCCAACTCTCACAAGTGTGCTCGATCCACTGAGCTCTAGGATATTCTGCTGGGGATTCCCTCAGTCTCTCCTATGGAAGCTGTTGCACACTTGTTTCCATTCTCTCTCTGTGGCCCAATGACTCATTGAACTGACACTGGGTGTCCCATCTCCCAAAAGAAGGCTGTCACCACTGGGCTAAATGTTAGAAGATGGGCTCCTCCTCCTGGATTTTGAATGGGACCTGATGTAGTAGGTGGCCTCTGAGCACACCTACCAGATCAGGCCCAACTTAGGTGGAAAAACATCTGTCTTTCCCTAGTTTGTGAATTGTTCAGGCTTAGGCAGGGGATAAATATCTGGACACTTAGAGAGATGCAGCAGTGCACATGCCCAGAGGCAGGAACATGGGCCACTGGGGAACTTTTACTTGGAAAAACTTAGGCACCTACAGGGTTCAGCAGGAGTTTTGTGGATTGTGGTGGAGCCCAAACTGGGAGTTAAATTCTGGGGTTTAGGTCTTTTGAGGATCTTACCCATAGTGCCTTAGAAGTGATGATCTCTGCATACTGAGTGAGCACCTCCGAGAAATGGGCAAAGCTAAGAACACGTCGTGGCCTCTACGATTTTGACAGAATGGCTGCAGTCTTTGTTCCAGCTCAGATACCTCCTCTCATTCTCCAGTCTTATTAACATGCACAAAGCTTCAGGAGCACAGCTCCGTCTTCAAAAACAGTCACCTCTCTTCCTAGACTGTACCGCAGAGAATCTGTGCACCATGCATTGAATCCCAGCACAGCACAATTAGAATGGGAGTTAAAAAGAAATATCTGGCCAGAACTGTCAAACCGGAGTGTCTAGCATTAGGGCTCCTAAATCCATAATTAGGCACCTGAATAGGAACAGCTGGAATTTCAGAATTGCTAATGGTCTACAAATCACACTGAACTCAGTGGGAGATGGGGGTAGGGAGTGGTCTTCACAGTGACATATTTTGGTGTTTAAATTTTGATTTAGAAGCCTACACTTAGTCAATTGGTTTGGGCTACTAATGAATGGAAGAGCTTAGTAGCACTCAGAAAAAGATTAGAAATGTATAAGACTATTGAGAACATCCATGGCTACACAAGAAGAGGATAAATATAATTTTAAAAGCAGGGATATAAACGTTCATGCTTCAAGGCACACGCCAACCTCTAAGTGAGAGGTATAGAAAAAAATCCCTTAAAAATTGGCTTATATTGATTCAATAATAATAGCGACATTGATTTGATTTCATTGAAGTTTTGAAAAACTACTTATTTCCAGATCATATACTTCAGTGTCATTTTATTATACTTTTATCCCCATTATACTGATGTGCGACAGCAGCACTAGAATACTAATCACGGGTCTCATAAAGGTATTTGGGCACCAACTCCCATTCAAATCAATGGGAATTAGATGCCTAAATACCTTGGTGAATACCACCCTAAGTTACTTACCCGAAGACACACAGGAAATCTTTGGGCAAACAGGGAGCCAAACCTCAATTTGTATTTTCATTTATATTACAGTGCCCCTAGAGGCTTCAACTGACATCGGGGTTCCATTGCACGAGGCGTTGTATGAACACACTGTCACTGCTCCAAAGACCTTACGATTTATAGATGAGAGACAAAGGGTGGGAAAGGAAACAGAAGTCCGTGATCCTCAGAGGCATTTAGGTGCCTAACTCCTATTGAAATCAATGGGAATTAGGTAAATTGAGTTGAAGTGACTTATTCAAGGTCACACAGCAGAGATAGGCACAGAACTCTTACCTCCTAAATCCCCATCCAGTGTCTTAATCACACGACTGCCCTTCTTCTCAAACTCACTTAAAACTTTGAAAGACTAGCTGGGGAAGATGTTTTGCAGCATTCACCCAGCTCTGTTTACCACAACAGACACTTCACTTCACAGATTAAAATGGTCACCGCAGGTTGCATATATTAAAAATCAGACTTCTCATATGGAAGGCAACGTGTGATGAAAATTCAAAATGAGGGACACAAAAAATATTTGTGCAGGAAAGTAATAATGCCGTGAGAATGATTCCTTTAGTGTAAATAACTATATTACCTCAGTTATGAGTTTGTATTTCTTGTGTAAGTCATTTTTAACAATACAAGTCAGGGAGCCAAACTAGTGGGGGACAGAGATAACTTTTGGACTGAAATGAGTGACATATCTTGACATGAGGGACAGTTGGCAGGTATATTGTAAACTCTTTCATTGGCTTTATCTTATGGGACATTGTTTTCCAGTAGAATAGTTCAGAATAAATCAGCAGACAAATTTGCTATAGTAAATAAAATAAAAGTTGAGACTTTTCACTGATCAATTTTAACTATGATGGAAGGAACTAAATATATTTGTGAACCATTAAAATGTTATAAGGCTGAATCCTGATAAGGAGATTTGAAATTATTATTCTGTGTTGCTGGCTAAAAGATTTTTTTTTGCCCTTTGGCTACTAATGAATGGAAGAGCTTAGTAGCATTCAGAAAAAGATTACACATTTATAAGGCTAATGAGAACATCCATAGTTACATATGAGAGGATAAATATGATTTTAAAAAAAGTGATATAAATCTTCATGCTTCAGGACACAAGAAAACCTCTAACTGAGAAGGTTAGGGAAAAAAAAAGTATTTATGGGTAAGTTATTCCATAAAGACGTGAGATGAAATCCTGGCCTATTAAACACAACAGGAGTTTTCCCATTGTCTCCACTGGGGCCAGGATCCTATCTCTGATCTTGACCATTTGTGCAACTTCCAGTGGCTTCAACAGAAGCAGAATTTGGCTTAATTACCCGCCATAGAGTTTCTTATTCTTTCCTCTGAAGCATCTAAAAGTGGCCAATGTCAAAAATAAGCTACAGGACTAGACAGACCTTTCTTCTGGTCTGAAATGGCAATTCCTATGTTTCTTTCATTATGTTCATATTCAGCAACTGAAATTTGATGTGGCCTACTGTGAGTAATTGACGAGGCTGATGCAATTTGTCTTGTTCATGCAACTATTAAAATTCTTGGAATAAAAGGTAAGCACAAGACAACCAGTTCTGTATCACCCAAATAACTGAATCATTCTATTTCTTGATACTGTATCAGCAATGGGTAGTTCTTGATTTATTAATAAAGAAGTTCAAATGGGCTTTAGCACTGGATTCACACAGCTGCTGTTCGTTGGTTTGCCTTGGGATTTCTTCACATTATCATCATAGCATCATTCTTGAATATCCCCAGTTATGTACCTACTGCATGTTGCTTGACATTTACCATTACAGTTGATTGACACATTGAAAATACCAGCCATCTGCCATGCTGTTCCCCAAGGACTAGATGAGGGCTACAGCTTGCTGTCACCACCTGTACTTTCTTTCAATGTTCTTCCTTCTCTGCTTCACATAGACACATCTCCTTGTCATTTCCTCCCTGATGTTCAGTAACGCATCTGTCTCCAGCTACCTGAGGCAATCAGGGCTCAAACAGGGCTCCAAGCACAGATCACTTTCATACAAGTCTCTTCCCCTGTTGAGCAGGGAAGACCCACCCACATGGTTGGCTGTCATAACTCAGATACCAATGCTGAACTTTGCTTGCTTCACTCAGCACCTCATCTTATCCATATAGCCTCTCTAGTAATACATGGTGTCATAAATATAAAGGGAAGGGTAAACCCCTTTGAAATCCCTCCTGGCCAGGGGAAAGCTCCTCTCACCTGTAAAGGGTTAAGAAGCTAAAGGTAATTTCGCTGGCACCTGACCAAAATGACCAATGAGGAGACAAGATACTTTCAAAAGCTGGGAGGAGGGAGAGAAACAAAGGGTCTGTGTGTCTGTCTATATTCTGTCTTTGCCGGGGATAGACCAGGAATGGAGTCTTAGAACTTTTAGTAAGTAATCTAGCTAGGTACGTGTTAGATTATGATTTCTTTAAATGGCTGAGAAAAGAACTGTGCTGAATAGAATAACTATTTCTGTCTGTGTATCTTTTTTGTAACTTAAGGTTTTGCCTAAAGGGGTTCTCTATGTTTTGAATCTAATTACCCTGTAAGATATCTATCATCCTGATTTTACAGGGGGGATTTCTTTATTTCTATTTACTTCTATTTTTATTAAAAGTCTTCTTGTAAGAAAACTGAATGCTTTATCATTGTTCTCAGATCCAAGGGTTTGGGTCTGTGGTCACCTATGCAAATTGGTGAGGCTTTTTATCCAACATTTCCCAGGAAAGGGGGGGTGCAAGTGTTGGGAGGATTGTTCATTGTTCTTAAGATCCAAGGGTCTGGGTCTGTAGTCACCTAGGCAAATTGGTGAGGCTTTTTACCAAACCTTGTCCAGGAAGTGGGGTGCAAGGTTTTGGGAAGTATTTTGGGGGGAAAGACGTGTCCAAACAGCTCTTCCCCAGTAACCAGTATTAGTTTGGTGGTGGTAGCGGCCAATCCAAGGACAAAGGGTGGAATATTTTGTACCTTGGGGAAGTTTTGACCTAAGCTGGTAAAGATAAGCTTAGGAGGTTTTTCATGCAGGTCCCCACATCTGTACCCTAGAGTTCAGAGTGGGGGAGGAACCTTGACACATGGAATTCCTGCTATTTGCTGCTTTCACTCACTCCCAATAGGAATCGGGATTACAGTTTATGCCTCTGAGCATAGGTCAGGTTCTCAGCTTTAACTAAGCAGGATAGAAAGCTGGCAGCTCAGCTCCAGAAGATAGGACTGACGGGGAGTCAATGCTTTCCAGATTCTCTGGTGGAAATACAGAGCACATCAGCTTAGCCACTCCATTGCCTTGATACTTGGTGTATAAAGTATAGAGTATTTTCCATGATGTTTGCTATGGTATTTAAGCAGCATAGAATCTGAAAAAAGAACAGAAGTACTTGTGGCACCTTAGATACTAACAAATTTATTTGAGCATAAGCTTTCGTGGGCTACAGCCCACTTCATCGGATGCATAGAATGGAACATATAGTAAGAAGATATTTATACATACAGAGAGCATGAAGTACCCATACCAACTGTAAGTGATGCATTTAATTAAAGCTCTTTCCTTCTCCTCCCTGTGTGTCGAAATCCTCAGCTCTTTCTATATGGAGAGAGAGAAGGGGAGACAAATCCACCTGACAGATGAGCCTTTTATGTGCTGCTAGAATTCCGACAAGAAACATTATGTAAAAAATCTTGTTCGGGGTCTATACTAAACTGATAAAAGACAGGAAATTCAGAGTTCAAGGTGATGTAATAATAATACCGTGCATTTCTGCCATGCAGTCCCTGAATAGATGGAAGGAGGCAGGGAGAGCCTGGAAGTCGGGAGTCAGGGGTGTTATCTGTGAGTGTCGTTTGTATGACCTTGAACAAGTCATTGAGGGTGTGATTCTCAAAAGACCCTAACGGACTCAGGTGCTCATTCCCACTGACTTAAATCCCCATGTTTACTGTGTGTGCCCTCAGTTTGCCCTTCTGTGCAATGGGGTTGCTAATATAACCTTTGTAAAGCACTTTGGCATCTATGAATGGAAAGAGGGGTTAAGTATTATTGTTCTTCTACTCAGGGATCTCAACGCACAATCATTCATGAATTAAGCCTCACAACATGCTACAATACGTAACTGTGTATTAGGCAAGTATTACTATCTTCATTTCATACATGGGGAAACTGAGGCACACGGTTGTTAAAGTCACTATCATTGGTTGTCGTGGTTTTTGGGTGCCCAACTAGGTCTTCTGATTCCTCAAAGGAATTCATGTGGCCAACCCTTGCACATATGCAAAGTCCTGCTGACATCTGTTGTTGTCAAATTCCATATAAATGGAATTTAAAGAAAATAAGAAAAACTGGTACAAATACCTCTGACAGAAACAATAGCTCCCGTTTGCTTGAAAACACTTTGTATTGTCAGGCCTTTATTATATCCTTTGGCATCCTCGGTGATATTAATCCTGTCTAGCTCTTAAGGCTATAAAAATAGATTAATAGATTCAAAGGCCAGAAGGGACCATTGTGATCGTTTAGTCTGACCTCCTGTATAACACAGGCCATAGAACTTTCCCCAAAATAATCTGAAGACCAGATCTTTTAGAAACACATCATATCTTGATTTAAAAATGGACAGTGATGGAGAATCCACCATGACCCTTGGTAATAAAAATGTACACCTTATTTCCAGTTTAAATTTGTCTAGCTTCAACTTCCAGCCATCGAATCTTGTTATACCTCTCTCTGCTAGATTGAAGAACAAATATTTAGTAATGGGTTCCCCATATACATGCTGATAGCTGGTAATCAAGCCACCCCTTAACCTTCTCTTTGTTAAGTTAAATAGATTGAGGTGTTTGAGTCTATTACTATAAGGCATGTTTTCTAATCCTTTAATCATTCCAATGGCTCTTCTGTAAACCCTCTCCAATTTATCCACATCCTTCTAATAGCACTTGGCATAGTTATTAGAGATGGGATTGAAACAAAAATTCCAATATACCCACCCCCAAACAATGGAAAATTTCAGATCCAGACTCCGCGTTCATGACTATCACCTCATTTCGCTAAAGACAGAACCAAAACATTTGGTGAAAATACTCCTGAATTTTGAAAGAGTTCAGATCAGGATCCAAACTTCATGCTTCACGCTCATCTTATGTCATAAATATAAAGGGAAGGGTAAACACCTTTAAAATCCCTCCTGGCCAGAGGAAAAACCCTTTCACCTGTAAAGGGTTAAGAAGCTAGGATAACCTCACTGGCACCTGAACAAAATGACCAATGAGGAGACAAGATACTTTCAAAAGCTGGGGGGAGGGAGAAACAAAGCCTCTCTCTCTCTGTCTGTGTGATGCTTTTGCTGGGGACAGAACAGGAATGGAGTCTTAGAACTTAGTAAGTAATCTAGCTAGATATGCATTAGATTCTGTTTGTTTAAATGGCTGAGAAAATAAGCTGTGCTGAATGGAATGGATATTCCCGTTTTTGTGTCTTTTTTGTAACTTAGAGAATCCCTCTAGGCAAAACCTTATGTTTTGAATCTAATTTCCCTGTAAGGTATTTACCATCCTGATTTTACAGAGGTGATTCTTTTTACTTTTTCTTCAATTAAAATTCTTCTTTTAAGAACCTGATTGCTTTTTCATTGTTCTTAAGATCCAAGGGTTTGGGTCTGTGGTCACCTATGCAAATTGGTGAGGATTTTTATCAAACCTTTCCCAGGAAAGGGGGTGTAAGATTTGGGAGGATTTTTGGGGGGAAAGACGTTTCCAAACGGACTCTTTCCTAATAAAATAATACCGGTTAGACGTTTGGTGGTGGCAGCGAAAGTCCAAGGCCAAAAGGTAAAATAGTTTGTACCTTGGGGAATTTTTAACCTAAGCTGGTAAAAGTAAGCTTAGGAAGTTTTCATGCAGGTCCCCACACCTGTATCCTAGAGTTCAGAGTGAGGAAGGAACCTTGACATCTTATTATTAATTAATTGAGGTACACAACTATGTTACAGCTTTTGTGAAGTTATTCCTTGTTCCCTTAAAGCAACAGGTTACAAAGAAAGATAGGGTAACATTACTTCTAAACAACAGAATCCCATAATTAGAGTTGATCAAAAAAAAAAAGGGAAATTTACTTCCTGAAGGAAATGCCAATATTTTCACATTTGTTTCTGTTCAAAATCAGAATGAAAAGCCAAAATGCTAATACTTTTCCTGGAACAGAAAGCTCTAAAAGTATGAGTTCAGAAATGCCAACCTAGAGAATTCATCCAAAATTTCTCTTTTCCCATGGAAAATTTCTAATACATTTATAAAATGGACTATGATTCCATAAATGATGAATATCTCCTTTTCCTCCCATCCCCATGGGCCTCTCTCTCAGGTGAAGACAGGATCTCATCTTTACTTTGGAATTTAATGACCATTTTTCCCTTAAGAGGAGAGAAACGGAGCTGGAATACCAGGGGTTTTTTCAGGTCTTGACTCAAATGCATTAACCTAATGGCTTATACTCTGCTTAGAATATATTTGATAGACAGATAGATAGATAGATTTGGATCAGCGAGCGCATAAAAATAATGTAGTTACCAGGAATTATACTAACATATACAGAGGTACATGGGGGATGTTGCCAGGTTACATGAATCCAGAAACAGTCTGTTGCAAACAAAAGATATACATCGAATGACTATTACAGTGACAAGGTGGGTGGGGTAGTGTCTTTTATTGGACCAACTTCTGTTGGTGAAACAGACAGGCTTTCAAGCTACACAGAGCACTTCTTGAACTTCCTGTTGGGACCAATATGGCTACAACAACAGTGCAGCTACTCCAGTGACAGGGAACCTTGTAGGTAATCCTAACCAGGGATTGACAGGAACCAGGATACATTAATTTATTACGTATATATGAAAGCCACGTGAAATATACAAGCCATTAGGCTAACACATTTCAGTCCAGACCTGGAAAACCCCTGCTGTTCCAGTTGCGGTTTTCTCCTCTTGAGGACAAACTGTCATTGCATAATCACAACTGATGCCCTAAATGAGAACCAATAAAATTGGAGAGAGTGCCCAATCCTCTAGCAGTGTTTTTTACTCTGTTTTGGAACCCATTGAAGAGATTTCCGAGGCTAATTCATTCAGATTTTGTTGAATGAGAACATTCACCATGAGATCCTAAATATACTTGTCTTAGTGCAGAGTGCACAGCAATGAAACTTAATAGGGAAGTTATTAAGTATAATGTATATTCTAGCAATGCTTATAAAGAGCCCTTCTCTGACAGTCAGCTAGGCCCTGATCCAGCAAAGGACATTCTTAACTTTAAGCACATGAGAAATCCCACTGATTTCAATGGGACTTGACCCATGGCTCAATAACTGGTTAAAAGACAGGAAACAAAAGATAGGAATAAACGGTCAGTTTTCACAATGGAGAGGAAAATAGCAGGGTCCCTCAAGGTTCTGTGCTGGGACCAGTGCTGTTCAATATATTCAAAAAATGATCCGGAAAAGGGGGTGAACGGTGAGGTGAAAAAATTCGCAGACGATACAAAATTACTCAAGTTAGTTAAGTCCAGAGCTGACTGTGAAGAATTACAAAGGGATTTCACAAAACTGGGTGACTGGGCAAGAAAATGACAGATGAAATTCAGTGTTGATGAGTGCAAAGTAATGCAGAATAGAAAAATAATCCCAACTGCACGCACAACATTGTGGCTCTAAATTGACTGCTACCGCTCAAGAAAGAGATATTGGAGTCATCATGGATAGTTCTCTGAAAACATCCACTCAGTGTAGCACAGCAGTCCAAAAAGCTAACAGAATGTTACGAAACATTAGGAAAGGGATAGATAATAAAACAAAAATATCACAATGCCACTGTATACATCCATTGTACACCCACACCTTGAATTCTGCATGCAGTTCTGGCCACTCTACAGGCTCATAAAAAGATATATTTGAATTGAAAAAGGTACTGAGAAGGGCAACAAAAAATGATCTCTTCCTTTGAGGAGAGATTAAAAAAACAGGGACTGTTTATCTTAGAAAACAGATGATTAAGGGGGGTTATGATAGAGGTCTATACAATCATGAATGGTGTGGAGAAAGTAAATAGGGAAGTGTTATTTATCCCTTCACATAACATAAGAATCAGGGCTCCCCCAAGGAAATTAACAGGCAGCAGCTTTAAAACAAACAAAGGCAGTACTTCTTCACACCATACACGGTCAACCTGTGGAACTCCTTGCCATGGGGTGTTGTGACAGCCAAAAGCATAACTGGGTTCAAAGAAGAATTAGGTAAGTTCATGGCAGATAGGTCCACCAACGGCTATTAGCCAAGATGGTCAGGAACTCCACCTCATACTTTGGGTGCTCCAGCTGCCAGAAGCTGGGACTGGATGACAGGGGATGGATAACTCCACAATTGCCCTGGGACTATTAATTTTAGCATGTGCTTATGTGCTTTGCTGGACTCAAGCCTTTTCCTCTAACTTGAGATTTCTGTCACCCTTATTCTGATTTTTTTTTAATACTGACGGTATGATATTAAATGAGGATATTTATTAGAATGTATATCATGTCCAAATGCAACTCTGCAGTTGCTTACAAATCTAGCAGGAGCCGTCTCTGACCTTTTACTAATTATTTTATCTTGCCATTGAATTTCAAGGAATAAGAAGGATGTCTTTAAAAAAATACCTCCTGGATGTTTAAGGAACGGCAAATGCCACGAGGTCATCCATTTAGTAGGAGCAAAACTCAGCCCTCCATTCAGCACCCCCAGTCAGAGGCCAGATGTGCATATCTCGCAATGACTGTGAATAATTTTAAAATAAAAAAACATAAGCGATAGTGATAGAAACTTTGATTGAGATTTAACGCCTTTGTTCAGGAGAGTTCTTGCTTAAATGCCATGAAATCTCATTGACTTCAACGCAGTCTCACTGTATGTAAGTCAGGCTAGAACTTTAAGGAGCATAATTGCTGGAAAACTTAATTGCTCATCTAGTCTGGTATCCTGCCTCTGACAATGGCCTCTCTCCTTTGACCCCCCTCTATATACAAATGCTTGATCATGCAAAACTATACCTGACCTCAAAGGTAGCTTCCAGAACATAAGTATCCTCTTCAGAGTATAACACGGATGGCCTCTCCAACCCAATCTTAATTCAAAGATAATAATAATATTATAATCATGGCTCTGATCCTCAGCTGGTGGGTATTGGTAGCCTTCCCTGGATTTCAACAGAACGACACTAATGTACACTAGTTGGGGATCTGGCCCAATATTTGGAATTTGTGATTTTAAAATTCCTTTACAGACATTACCTATTTAGCATTAATTTTTTGTACACAATAGCACCTCGGAGCTCCAGTCATGGACCCAGACCCCATTGTGCTAGGCACTGTATAAACACAGAACAAACAGATGGTCCCTAGCCCAAAGAGCTTAATCACAACACGCCACTGAAATAATGAAGCATTATGGGGAAACCGAAGCACAGCAGTAAATGACCAAAGCAAAGAAGAGCTCTGTGTGGCTTAAAAGTTTGTCTCCCTCTCCAACAAAAGTTGGTCCAGCAAAAAATATTACCTCACCCACCTTGTCTCTCGAATGTCCTGGGACTGACACAGCTACAACTACACTACACACAACGCTAAAAGGGGTTAGTCACAGAGTGGGATTCAAACCAACCTCATCTCTTCATGTTGATTTGTCTTTTTCCGTGAATGTTCTTGGGGGAAACAATGACTCTTCACTGAGAAATTCTTTCTCTGTACCAAATGAATCAATAGGCCAAGATCAACAACCGGTTGGGAAAAGACAAAAGGCCTGATTTTCCTCTCCTACCAGTTTTGATTTTTCAACTGAACCACTTCTGATTTACCCCATTCCGACTGAGAGGAGAATCAGGACCAAAGTCTGTATTTCACTATGAAAGTAAAAAGCTGTTAGGAGCAATACTTTTACCTCTCTGATTAGAACTGATCAGAAAATTGTACTGAAAATGACATTTTAGCTCACAAAAGTTTATGCTCAAATAAATTTGTTAGTCTCTAAGGTGCCACAAGTACTCCTTTTCTTTTTGTGGATACAGACTAACACGGCTGCTACTCTGAAGAGTGACTTCAGTTGCTCGTGCTTTTGCGTTGGCTGAGTTTGTTAAACTTCCAAATGCAATACAGAAATAGAGCTATGGTGCTCAGTTTCAGCACTAAGAAGTTTCTCAGAAGCCCAGAACCTTGCTGCAGTTTGCATGTAATTGTGTTAAAGTCCCAACTATGATCACTGCTTGCATCTATATTTTCATAATTGAGGTCCTGATTCAAAGTCCACTGAAGTCACAGGCGTCTTTCCCTTGGCTTCATTAGGCAATGGATCAAGCTCCTGGTGAACAGAAATTGCTTGTTGGTTGAGTTCGTCAATAGTAAAAGTCTGCAATGGCTCAGCTGTGCATTGAGAGGGAGATAGCAGCCAGGGGCCATATGATAGGAATCTGAAGACATCGCTGACAGAGCATATTCAATAATATGTGCACAGTGTAGACAACCATAGTTTGACTTAGATTAATGATTACGAGAAAATGAACAAATAAGGGGAAAGTATTTTGCAAGAAAACACTATGGCTAAGATTTTCAAAGCTGCCTAATGGACATGAATGCCCAGTTCCCACTAAAATTAATCCCCCAGGCAGCTTTGAAAATCTCAGCCAAAGGGTCTGATCCAAAGTATGCTGACGTCAATGGAAAGACTCCCATTGACTTCAGTGGGCATGGGATCAGGCCATAAATGAGAAAATACAGTTTTGTTTTGTCTCAGGCTCTATGTATTTGGACTTCACTTTTGTTCAACAGTAATAAATGACTGAAATTTGAGAAGCTAAAGGAAAGGACTCTCAGATCTTTGTAGCTGTACTGATTATTACTGAATTTCTCTGGAGTTATACCTGAAGTTTCAAAGGGAATTATGTACATAGAACCTTAATTGAATTATTGATTGTTTTAATTGGATTTGTCTTGGTGTCTTGAACTGATTGAGCTATTCCAGGGGATTCTATAGACAAAACAGTAAGTCATCCAGTTACATTGTTCTAGGGATGAGAGCAAAGAACTTAGAATAGAGAACTAAAATTCAGAACTTCATGGATCTATTTATGGGTTTGTCACCAACTTGCTGCATAACAATGGATGATTCACTTAGGGCACCCAGGTTTTGTACCACTTTAAATATATCAGTTTAAGAATGCAAGTAAATAGATGCAGCTTCCTACATGGACACAGGTATACTGGTATAATGGTCCTTATATCAGTAGGGTTTTTTCTGGTTTCTAAATAGATAATAGTTACAACTGTACAAGAACTGGGTGTAGGGTAGCCCTTAAATCAGAGGTTCTCAACCCCCAGCCCGCTCAGCTGTGTGCTAAAGGCTGGCCTGACAGCCTGGGGTCCGCCGGGTTCCCAGCTGCCCAGTGCAGAGGGATCCGTGCTGCCCAGCTACCCGGTGCAGAGACGTCTGGCCAGGCTGCCCCACCACCTAGGGCTGCTGGCCCACTCTGCATGGTGAGTCTGGGGTCGGGGCTGCCGGCAGGCCCCACAGAGTCGGATGGGGTCCAGGGCAGCCACCTGTCTCTGCAAGCTCTGGGTCCAGGGCAGCTGCCCAGCCCCACGAGCTCTAGGGTCTGGGGCAGCTGGCTGGCCCTGTATGGTGGGGGTCGGTGCAGCCTCCTGGCACCATAGAGTCCGGGGCAGCTGGCCCACGCCGTGAGCTCCAGGATCCGGTTCTGGGGCAGCTGGCTGGCCCCACGAGCTCCAGGGTCCAGGTCAGGGGCAGCCAGCTGGCCCCGCTAGCTCCAGAGTCCAGATCAGTGGCAGTTGCCTGGCCCCACGAGCTCCGGGGTCTGGGTCAGAGGCAGACAGCCTACCCCTCATGGTGTGGGTCGGGGCAGCCGGCTGGCCTGCACGGTGAGGTCCAGGGTCTCTTGCAGCCGCCCGTCCCTGCAGGGTCCAGGGTAGCCACAAGGCAGGGGTCTGGAGCAGCCGGCCAGCCCCACAGGGTCCGAGGCAGGCAGCTGGCCGCCCCGCGCTGAGAGGAGTATTGTGGTCGGGGCTGCCGCTCCCACCCGGCCCCTGTGGCCCAGGTAACACGATATATAATCCGTTGAGAACTACTGCCTTAAACTGTGCTTTGTTTTCCCAGTTTATCAAATGGGGATAATAATGAGTTAGGTTTAATTCACTCTTTTTAACATGCTTAACAGTCCCCAAGCAAGGACAACAAACAGCCAACCAACAATTTTAGGACTGCGAGAAATGAATGCTAAGTGGTAAATCTGTCCTTTCATGTTCTAAACATGCAACCAAAGAGAATTCTCCCTCTCAGCTTGATTACAGAGCACTTGACTGTCTTCATGTCTAGGCTAGAAAGCAAATTATTAATTAATGAGATGCTCGTAGGCATTGTCATTGGAGACAAACATGTGGCTCAAACAGGCAGTTTTCTGGAGATATGCAAAGAAAGCTGAGAACCGAAAACAATAAAGCTTTCACTCCAGAATTGCTTTTGCCACCAAGTCATGGTGAATTAGTCAACTCACTCACCTGATCCAATTAGCTCCTGACATTACACAGGCTGGAAATTCTCCTCTTGACCCATTGGTATTTACTTAGCTAAGGAGCTAATTATGGGTAGAATCACTGCAGGTAGCACTTTGTGGGAAAGCCAACCGTTTTAAACATTTTAATGAGCATATCTGTGGCTTGCACCAGACTGTAATTCTTATGGACACTTTGGGCCAGATTTCCAACAGCAGAAATGAGCTGGAATCTGGGCAGATGACAATTCTGCTGGTTTGGAGGAGGTCTCAGCTTATGTAAAGTAAGGTAGCTGGATCTTGAGTCAACATCCCCACTTCGCCCCGGCACAGGGGACATGTCATTGAATGGGGAATGGAGAGATGCTGGAAGAGGAGCAGTGTAGGACTCTTTTCTGCCTATTCAGAACTGGCATATGGTCCCATAGGGACCATTCATTGTTACACAAGTTATAAAACTATGCCTTTTAACTCACACTGAGTTAACATAGACTCCAAATCAGGGAGCAGTAAGTGGCTCCCTAAGGGCCCCTCCATTTTCTTATGTACAGCAGATCTTGGATGCAGAAAGAATCTGTCCCTTTATATACAATTAGAGTAGGTCGGAAAACTTGAAAAGAACCATTTTCTGTCAGAGAATGAAGTTCCATCCACATCGACACACTTTGTGGAAGCATGTTGGTTTCACCAAATCTTTGGAGATTTTGGTGAAACAGAGTTTTTATTGATCTAAAATTGATTTGGAGGGAAGGGATTTTCCTTCCTGGAGAATTTCAAAGTTTTGGGGCTTTGTTTCGATTTGGAATGAAGCCAGATTTCAAAATCTTGACATCGTTTAAAGAGATATAAGTTCCATCCTCCACAAAGCCCTATACAAAATTACTTTAATTTATAACGGGTAGCCACAGGATTGCCTGTTTGAACCACGATGACAAGACCAAGGAGTGATCGTGCGAGTGATGGTTTGAAAGATCAGAGACCAAGATGAACTCGAATTATTTCCCAATACCTATTTCCACCCCAGCCCCACCCCCTCCGCAAGTCACATCTGAGCTCCTACTGTCCTCCTCCTATCCATCCCAAATGCAGCATTGTTTCCTACAGCTTTGACCATCTCTCTGTGTTTCTGAACTTCTGCACTGGACTTCCTCTCTCTCCACCCCACTTCCTCTTTCTCCCACATAAAGAAGCAAATCATTTACCCCGCCAGCCAGCCTGAGTATCCAAGTCAGCTGCTACGCAGATGCACAAAGGGACTCCTTCCTTAAAGTCTGTGCAGGGGCGGAGAAGCAGCAGTGTGGAGACTATTGCTGCCCAATGGGTAGAGAACCCTTCGTGTGGGCATTAATGCATCACCCCGGCAAAGAGAGTGTGGAGGATCAGCAGATCCACATAGCAACAGATCTTCTGAGAGTATCCCAGAGATCCATCCTTTTCCTGGGCCAGTGATTCCTCACCTTCTCTCTGTGTACCCCCGCACCTCTACCACCCCCCCTTCATGTCATAGCAAAGTCCTTACCATTACTTTTTTTCCCCAAGAAACTTCTAAAACTCCACCTTCTCTCTCCACATGTAAGAAGCCAAGCCACTCGGTGTCTGTTCACAATCAAGTTGCTAGCTAGATATCTAAGTCACATTATTTACACCCACAAATAATTGCAGAGGCAAAACTGCACCTGCAATTATTTCCACACACAAAATTGCAGGGGCAAAACCTGGAGGCTTGATTAACATCAGGCTGACATTCAGGCCTTAGAAATGGAAAAGGCCTATTAGATGACCTGGTCCATTCCCCTTCCAGTGCATGGTTGTTTCCTTCCAATTCATCATCCAAAGGGGCTTCCACTATATTTTTCAGTTGTATGTGTAGGAAGGGAAACTATATTCTGGGAAGTACCATATGGAGCAGCAGTCACTCAGTGAAGAAATATATTTGTTCACTTTTAAGAAGCTCCGTGAGAAATGCAACAGAGGACTTTCCACCAAAGAAAAACATGACAGACAAACTAAGCCTCTCTCCTTTGCACTGAGTGGCAAGTTCAAAATAAGTCTTCTGCTCTTTTAGGGTATACATCCACTGCAGTTAAAAACCAGCAGCTGGCCCATGCCAGCTGACTTGAGCTGCGGGGCTGTCACATTGCAATGTAGATTTCCAGGCTCCAATACAGCCTGAGCTCTCGAACCCTCCCACCTCGCAGGGTCCTGGACTCCAGTCCAAGCCGGAATGCCTACACCTCAATGAAACAGCCCCGCAACCCGAGTCAGCTGGAGCAGGCATTGCAGTGTAGACAAACCCTTAGTGCTTCACTGAAGGATTATTCTTAATCTTTCTAATTAGCCCACTTCTCCTATGGTCCGTCGGGGCATCTGCTTGTTCCACATGTATGTGGAAGCTCAATATTTCCAGAAACCTCCCTCCCAACCTGTCTGAGAGTCCCACTCTGCTGGCTCCGATCAGGAGTGTCTCCTTGGGATCCAGACATGCTGAAGTGCCTGATTTGTGCACCACAGAGACACTGGGCCAAGCAAATCCCTGGTGTCACTGGAGATCCAGACAGATTGAATTTGTCCCATTTTTTGGCGCATGTAACCCATCTCTAACTGTAACAGGCTGATGTATTTGCTATGCTGTACAGAGCCCCGAGGGCCTTGCTGGGGTTGTACAATCAACATAAAAGTATGATTTTTATTCTGAGTCAGTAGAGTTCTTGAGGCTCTCTTATAGAAGGGAGCATACCAAGCACAAAGAAATGTGGACACTTGGCAGGTACAAATTATTGGACTGCCTTTCACCAACGAGGTCTGACCTTTCCCTCCTAGCTCCTCCAGAGCTCTCCTACCACACTGGAGGCAGAAATGTGAGGAGCATTACTTAAAACCAGGACAACTGCAGCTGCATCAATTCTAATTTTTTCTTCTATGAGCCTGGGTCAGGAGAATAAAATAGAGAAGCAGGCTCAGGATATGAACACATATTTTTAATACACAAGACAAGTATGTTTGCCAGAGTTTCCACCTCTGCTTCCTTTCCTTTGCTGACCTGAGAAAATCAGTCCCATTTCAGAATAGAAGGAGGCCATGCAGATCATTTACATTTAAAAAAATGGCAGAAGGCAGAGTGTAAATTGAGGCCGGAGGAAGGGCAGGGTACCCAGATGTTAATAAGGTGACTGATGCTATAGAAAAGCTTGAATAGATCAACCAGACAAGAATCACCTTGCACACTTTTAACTCATTTGCTGTCTGCTATCATTTTGATATGACTGATTTCCAGTTTCAGAGGGCCAGATTTTTAAAAGTATTTAGGCTCCCAAACACCTTTAAAAAATCTGGCCATTACTCCCCTCCCACTGACCATCTGTGTAGTGGGGGGTAAACAACCTAACCAGTTTTAAGCTAAAGAGTGATGCATTTGAAATCAGGATCATATGATGCGGTTGCCTGTGACAACAGGAGACGGGACTCAATGTCCCAGGAGTTCCTTTCCAGTCCTATCTTCTTATGTGTTTCTTCCCCAGTTGTGGGCCAGGCACGTGGACAACTGAAGCTCTACAGGCTCCTTCTTAAACTTTTGCTGAAACCAATATTTACTAACAATGGTCTGTCTGCTCAAATGTAGCTCTGGCATAAACAAAGTACAACTCCCATAGGTTTTAGTGTGTTAATGAATTCATTAATATTTATCCTTTCTTGTCTGTTATTTTGTCATAGAGTGGAAGAATGGCCTTGTGTTGGTCTGAGATCTGCGTTCAAGTCCTACCTGTGCCACTAACCTCCTGTGAGAGCTGGTGCTGGTCACTTAACCTTCCTGGGCCTCATTTTCTTCCACTATAAAATGGAGATAATAAAACTTGCATGGTGTTCATAGAATCATAGAAGATTAGGGTTGGAAGAGACCTCAGGAGGTCATCTAGTCCAACCCCCTGCTCAAAGCAGAACCAACACTAACTAAATCAACCCAGCCGGGGCTTTGTCAAACCGGGCCTTAAAAACCTCTAAGGATGGAGATTCTACCACCTCCCTAGGTAACGCATTCCAGCGTTTCACCACCCTCCTAGTGAAAAAGTTTTTCCTAATATCCAACCTAAACCTCCCCCATTGCAACTTGAGACCATTACTCCTTGTCCTGTCATCTTCTACCACTGAGAATAGTCTAGAACCATCCTCTTTGGAACCACCTGTCAGGTAGTTGAAAGCAGGTATCAAATCCCCCCTCATTCTTCTCATCTGCAGACCAAACAATCCCAGTTCCCTCAGCCTCTCCTCATAAGTCATGTGTTCCAGACCCCTAATCATTTTTGTTGCCCTTCACTGGACTCTCTCCAATTTTTCCACATCCTTCTTGTAGTGTGGGGCCCAAAACTGGACACAGTACTCCAGATGAGGCCTCACCAATGTCGAATAGAGGGGAACAATCATGTCCCTCGATCTGCTGGCTATGCCCCTACTTATATATCCCAAAATGCCATTGGCCTTCTTGGCAACAAGGGCACACTGTTGACTCATATCCAGCTTCTCGTCCACTGTCACCCCTAGGTCCTTTTCCGCAGAACTGCTGCCTAGCCATTCGGTCCCTAGTCTGTAGTGGTGCATTGGATTCTTCCGTCCTAAGTGCAGGACCCTGCACTTATCCTTGTTGAACCTCATCAGATTTCTTTTGGCCCAATCCTCCAATTTGTCTAGGTCCCTCTGTATCCTATCCCTACCTGCTACCGTATCTACCACTCCTCCTAGTTTAGTATCATCCGCAAATTTGCTGAGAGTGCAATCCACACCATCCTCCAGATCATTTATGAAGATATTGAACAAAACCTCCCTAGGTAACGCATTCCAGTGCTTCACCACCCTCCTAGAGAAATAATTTGTCCTAATATCTAACCTAGACCTCCCCCACTGCAACTTGAGACCATTACTGCTCGTTCTGTCATCTGCTATCACTGAGAACAGTCTAGCTCCATCCTCTTTGGAACCCCCCTTCAGGTAGCTGAAGGCTGCTGTCAAATCCCCCCCTCGCTCGTCTCTTCTGCAGACTAAATAATCCCAGTTCCCTAAGCATCTCCTCATAAATCATGTGCCCAGCCCCCTGATCATTTTTGTTGCCCTCCGCTGAACTATCTCCAATTTGTCCACATCCTTTCTATAGTAAGGGGAAGGGGCACCCAAAACTGGATGCAGTACTCCAGATGTGGCCTCACCAGTGCCGAATAGAGGGGAATAATCACTTCCCTCGATCTGCTGGCAATGCTCCTACTAATGCACCCAATATGCTGTTAGACCTTCTTGGCAACAAGGGCACACTGTTCACTCATATCCAGCTTCTCATCCGGTGTAATCCCCAGGTCCTTATCTGCAGAACTGCCGCTTAGCCAGTTGGTCCTCAGCCTGTAGCAGTGCATGGGATTCTTCCATCCTAAGTGCAGAACTCTGTACTTGTCCTTGTTGAACCTCATCAGATTTCTTTTGGCCCAAGACTCCAATTTATCTAGGTCACTCTGGACCCTATCCCTACCCTCCAACGTATCTACCTCTCCCCCCAGCTTAGTGTCATCCGCGAACTTGCTGAGGGTGCAATCCATCCCATCATCCAGATCATTAATGAAGATGTTGACAAAACCGGCCGCAGGCCAGACCCCTGGGGCACTCCGCCTGATGCCAGCTGCCAACTAAACATCAAGCATCGATCACTAGCCATTGAGCCCAATGATCTAGCCAGCTTTCTATCCACCTTATAGTCCATCCATCCAATCCATATTTCTTTAACTTGCTGACAAGAATACCGTGGGAGACCGTATCAAAAGCTTTGCTGAAGTCAAGGTATATCATGTCCACCGATTTCCCCATGTGTTGAGACAGTTGGGCTCTACGGCAATGAGTACCATATAAAACCCTAACAATAAGACTTCTTCACCAGTACAAACCAGCTTTTATTTACTTTTGTGGGCAAGCTGTCAGAGCTGACAGAGCCCTGCCCAGCCCTGGAGATTAGGTTACAGGCATATTGACCATAGTGGACTTTGTACTTATTTTCCTTCAGTAATTGTCTTTATTGCATCCTTGATTACCATTGTGCCCAACAGCATCATGTAATAATGAAAGTATTAACGACTTGGTGGGAGGTATGAGAGAACAAGTTCAGGCGAGGGGGATGAAATGATAACCTGTGCTGGGCTAATACTGAAATTATACACAAAGCTGGAGCGTAATAGACCCAGCTAAGGCTGTAAATTGAGGTACTGAAAACAAGTCCAGTCCTGTAGCTCTATTTCCGAGTCAAATTCGGTCAGATTTTCATTCCTCTGCAACAAGTTGTGCTCACACAACAAACCTGCACCAACGTTTGCAGGGGTCTACTTATGCACACACCAATTTCTACCTTTTAAATAGGGTAACGTCTGCACCCTACATGATTTAGTGTAAGCCAGGCCTGCATGGTGTGGCGCTCTGTCCCCCTCTAGTGGCCCACCTAGAGATTGATGAGTCTGCTGCAGCCTCGGCTAAGAGCCTTGTGACTTTTAGCTCATGTAGCAGAAGCTCCTACACTAAGCTTCAAGAGGTCCCAGTTGACATGTCATTGTAACCTTAGCATTTTCAGCAGGTGTTTGCACCTGAAAATTGCAGGAGCACCAGTATATTTGTGTGTGTACTCACAGATTTTGTGCACAGATAAAAATGTACCACATAATCTACCGGAAACAAGAAATCTATATAGCTACTCACAAAAAAAAAAAAAAAAGCTTATTATGGCCCTGATTCAGCACATGCTAAACTGCTTTGCTGTATAGGGATAAGGTTACTGCCTCATCCTTCAGTATGTGCTTAAAGACCACCAATAGATGTGGCAGTATTAACATGGATGCTTGACCTCCCCTGCCATGGTGAAGCATCAGGCAAATTAGTCACTATTGTCTCTGTGCTGTCTCTCCGGATCTGAAGCCACAAAGAGGGTTCTAAGGTAGTGATGAAACCTGTGCTGACACCACTTTCTCAATAACCTTTCCCAGAAGCAGGGGGTCGTAATTGGCAAGATCTTTGCAGAGAGACATTAACAAACTCTACCAGCAGTTGACACCAAAACTCGTTTCACTGAGCATTAGGGACATGGGTACCGTTTGCACATGGTGAAATTGTGTTCTCTGCAATGCTGCCTGAAGCTGCACTGACCCATACTCAAGCAAGGGGGCAGTTCCTTTTCTGCCCTGCGACATTGGTCCAAATGTGATTGGTCTTTTCTGCAATGTGCGATGAGACCACCTGACAGCAGGTGGCGTTATAGTCTGAAATCCGGAGGCGGCACTGCCAGTTAATTAGATAGATCCCTGTCCTGAACAGTTCCTCTGGCCAGGACTTGAGAGAAGTAATAGCAGAGCAAGAGAATAACCTCAGCCTTCTTTGTTGCAGTATGAACTCCATATGCCACTATTGACTGGATTCAGAACCATTCTTTCTTCATCAACACTCAGTCTCCTACTCCCCCATTTCACCAGTCTTAGATCATCCCTTAACAGAGGGCACTGATAAGGGACCCGATTTAAAGGTGAGTGACTGAGGAGGAAAAGTAATAAATAAAAGCAACGAATTTCCTCCAAGATGCTAGTGCAAAATAGCCAGTGGTCTGGCTGCTGTGACATCCTTGAGAGACAGAAAAACTGCTCCAGTCGTGGAGGAGGAAGGAAGCCACCTCTGGAAAATATTTTGTTTGCAAGAAAATGTATGGAGCTGGATGGAACTGTAATGACAGGTGCCCTCATTAACTCACGCTGAATGAGAATGAGTGCAAAGGACTGTGACCAGCTCTCCAAGGCCCAGTATCTTTTCTGATTTTGAGATCATGGCAAAATAACCAGATGTAAAGCTTGGCATCAAGTTTGACAACAGCTATTACGGCAGTTTAAACATATCAGGGAGTGGGGGGTTCTTATTTCATCCAAACTGAGGCACCTATCTCTGAAAAAGAGCAGGCTGCACAGTCTCCATGATTACAGACACTCCCAAAATAAGATAATTTTTAGATTTCATTTTGAAAGCATCCTTATATCAGCGCTCTGCTTTTAAAATGGAAGCTTCTTTACTGGAGATGTCCTGAGAGATGTCCGCACATGTCTGTGTCGTCAGAAGGCTTGTTTTGAACTCACCCCTACATTTCAAGGAAAAACCATCATGAGCCGGGTGAGGCCTTGGAGTTTCCACTAAAGCTGAAAGGGTGCCAGCTATTCTTTTCTGCTGAGCCATATCTAGGTAGTTCCTCTTTATTTTACCCTTCCTTTCTTCTGCCTCATGCTACCTGCAGTGGCTCTGACAGTAACTCCTTACATTTGAAATTCCAATTGGCAGTTTCAGAATCCTGCCCAGAAGATGTATCAGAGACTTGTTAGTCTTTCTGTCCTAGTGGTATCCATGTATTTCATTAGCCTTTATCCCAGGCCTATTCTTGACTAACCCTGGTTTTAATATTAAAGGCTATACATGCAAAGGATGCAGCTGAGCACACCGCAAGGTGAAATTGCACACTTAAATATTACCACGTGTGCAATATAAACAGCTAACAATATTGGTAGTGAGGGACTGTGTGTACGCAGGGAGTACTTCTCATTGTCTGGTGCCCAGCCCACTGGACTATGCTACACCTCAGCTTCATCTCAACCAAACTCAGGAAGTGCTGGAACTTGGCCCAGATTTTCAAAAGTGACTGATCGTTCTGGGTGCCTCAGTTTTGGGGTGCCCATCTTGCAAAGGGCCTTATTTCCAGTGAGCAGGTTCAGAGTACTTTCTGAAATTGTTGTTTTTCCCTCCTTAAACCATCTTTCCAGCTTAATTCCCCAATCAGAGAAGTTTGAACAAGCATTCAAAAGTTTATCTGAACTCAGAATCAGCACTTTAAAGTTGGGTTGCAGCCGAAACCCTCACATTTCTGAGTTTCACTAGTACTAACTAGATAAAATACACCTGGCATTGCCTGTTAGTGAGGGCCAGAACTGCAGATCACTCTGATCTCTCACTGCAGCAATATTCAACCCCTAAAAGCATGTTTTCAACGGATTTATCATATGCTGTAGCTTATAATGAGATATACCTGTTGTGAGGGTTGAATGAGCAGAGCTTTTAGCAAACATGATTCAAGAGTCTAGTTCTGGGCTGAGGGGAAATTGAAATGGCCTTGTTAAAATAAATACTATAGTAAGAAAAATTGGATGGAAGCAAAAACAAGTCAGTGACCCAGAGGGGCCTATTTCAGAAATTACAGTGAGTGCAGAAGTCAGTAATAACAACAGAGTCTACATGATTGGGGGGGACTTACTCCTGTCACTGACTGTTTTCTCTAATTATGTTTTCCTTTCATGTACAGTATTTTACTGCCTTAGCTATTGTATTGACAGTTGCTAACATTGCTGATAAAGACTGGTGAGCAGAACTCCCAGAATTGTCTATGGTTCAGACTTCTCCTTAATGCAATGTATTTAGCAGAGACATGCAAAATTATTATTATTACTGATTACATTATTTACTGAATAACAAAGAGGGCACTTGGGGATGAATAAAGTGGACTCATGGTCCCTGTCTTAAAAAGCTTGCTAGCTGGCTGTGGTTAGAATGAGAACCAACTGGACGTTTTTGCTGGGGTCGCAGGGGGAGAATCACAAACTACTCTTTTTCTGACTGGACAATGTCTATAAATTCCCCAATGTCAGAAAAGGGTTTGTTTTGAAAAGTATAATCAGTGACAGGATTCATTTGTGATGTGGGGGAGGATGCCTCTCTCTTTCTGAGCTCCGGCCAACAGTACAATTACAATGGCCAAATTACTTCAAAGGAAACTCTACCTACTATTTTGCCAGACTGAGCAGACAGAGGGGAGTACCAGAAAGCCTGTTCTTGTGAGATTCCAAGCCCAGTGTTGAGGAGCTGAGGACACTTTGGATAAGATTTAGAAAAGCACATGAATTTTGTACAGTGCAGCTGAACCAACTCATTACAAACAAGTGCAGTGAAGGCTGTATCTCTTTTCTCTGATCATACAAATCAGAGATCAAAAAAAGCCTATTAGATCATCCAGTGCATCTCCTTGCAAAATCAGGATTTTAAAAGGATGCTCTCCCCTACTGTGGTACCATACCCAGTTTCCATGGAATCTGACCATCTTCTGTGTTTCCCAGGATAGGTTAAAACCACCAACCTTTTGGTTAACAGTTGAACACTTGTTTCTTTTACCCTCTCATGGAGGTCTCCTGGTGGGTAGAATCTAGCAGAGCATAGTGTGCATCCACTCACTCTGGATTATGGGCTCAGCATGCACCCATTGCCGCACTCTGCTGCCAGCACAATACCCTTTATTGTGAACCTGAGATGATTTGACTCCATGAACTGAGTAAATCTGCTCACTACTAGTATATCATTCAATTACTTGAGTGTATGGTCAGATTTTCTGATTGATAACAATCCTGCACTCAAGAACATTAACTGTTTACCCTGGGAATTTCTTTTCCATCTCCAGGTTTTGTGATTTTTTTTTCAGACTAAGAAAAGCAAGCTTTTGTGGATAGTTGAAAAGAGTAAGTTCAAGCTGCTTGAAATATTTATCTTCAGGCAGAGCATATTTGTATGACATTGTTTTCCTTGTCAGGTCCACAACAGCTGTGGGACTTATTAAACCAGTTTCATGTTGAATATTCAACAGATGACTGGCTAATCATCTGGAAGGCCTCTTAGGAGAGAAAATGTGTTTTAAGAAGCAAGTGCTTGTTTACTTGTCTACATAAACATAGGCGCCAACTCCATGGGTGCTCCAGGGCTGGAGCACCCACAGAAAAAAATTAGTGGGTGCTTAGCACCCATCGGCAGCCAGTTCCCCCTTCCCCTTCCAGTGCCTCCCGCCCGTCATGGATCAGCTGCAGGAGGTGCTGGGAGTAGGGGGTGGAGCAGGGACAGTCATGCACAGGAGAAGGGTGGAACTAGGCGGGAAGAGGCGGGGCGGGGGCAGGAGGAGGTGGGGTCTCGGGGAAAAGGGGAAAGCGAGGGCAGAGCTTGGTGCTGAGTGGGGGTTGAGCATCCCTGGGGAAAGGTGGAAATCAGTGCCTGTGTACATGAATATTTAGTTTATGGCAAGCAGTGGTGTCAATCTACCTCAAACTAGCCTCTTGTGCACTGTGTATCCATGGGGATGTTGCCGACACGCACACTGCTGACACGCACTAACAGTCTGTTAGTGCACTCTGATGTACTCCCGTTTCAAAGCAGGGTAGAGCAAAGTGCACTAGGGAACTTTTAAGATGTGGTAGCAGAATTCATAGTTCATGCATGACACACAAGTGTGGGGTAGATTTTCACCCCAGCTTGCTGCAAATTAAATGTTTCTGTAGACAAGCCCTTCATGTATATGAAAAAGGGGCAGTTTCCTCTGATTTAAAATGGAGGTTCTCAATTTTAAAATGGAGGTTCTCAGCTGGAACGAACAGCCTGGAGACCTCTGGATAAAGCTGATAACAAGGAACGGAGCCAGCACCATGTGCCATGACAACAGACCACGGAACAACAGATCATGAACTACAATTCCACCATGCTCCACAAACCACAGTTTGGGGAACCACTGATCTGACATGTTGGAAAATGTCTGCAAGTTAAGAACACAAGACTTTCCAAATGGTAACAAAGCTCCATCTAGCCTGGTGTAACAGTGCACAGGTGTCAGGCCACACACTCATCTCAGTGTACCTGTTCCTGTTCCAAGGCTGGGTCATCAAAGGAGTTGCTGTCCCAAGTGATGGGAATGACAGTGGGGGTGGGGGGGGAGGTCAAGTGACAGGACCAGAAGAGAGTCAGCATGGCATATCAGATTGGGTCAGGGACTCCAGAGAGATCAGGCTGGAGATGTTTCTCCATAGTTCCCAAACAGAGGGCATAGGGAAAGAATTTGAGGGGAGCAGGAGCCTGCTGCAGGAAAAGCTTTAGCCGAGAGCCCTGCAGAGAGCAGGGCCCCAGAAGGGCAGAAGCCTACACTGTAAAGGCCATATTGGAAAGTTAACAAAGTCCAGGTAAAGGACAGAGGATTATTGGAGGGGGCTATAAGTATGGTGAAGCCCTGATAAAGAAGATTGAGCTCTGGGAAGGGCTGGAAGGAACTGGTGAGCATGGAGGAGGCTGGGAGCATTTGGCTTTCAGTTAAGCTGTTATTGTATGTTAACAATAGGCCCCAGGAGGGGAGTATAAGTCAAAAGCACCAGTTGCAATGGTTAGTTTGACTGGTGAAGGAGGTGAAGTAGGCCTGAGTAGCATGAGTGAAACCTCATTTCTTGGGAGACAGGATTAGGGAGGTAAATGGATCAACAGCCTGGAAACAGAATGCCTGTACTAGCTAAAATAAGGGGGGAACACCCAAGGAACCATTGACAAAGGACAAGATAATAATGGATAAGATAAATCTGAAATGTCAGATGAGATAAAGAGTACGCCGTGCATGGACAGCGCGTGCTGTACAGGGATTGGTTGTTCCTACAAAGTAACCACGCCAATTCCAAAACGTCTGATGCAACAAGCAGCACATGCAACCTAATGTGAAAATTTAGATAAAGAAAGAGATTTTCTAGGTAACTTTGGATGTGGGTTACGCCTATACCCGCCCCCTATACTTGAGTCGGACCAACTCAGCGTAGCTTTGCTGTATGCCAAATAAAGGAACCTGAGTGACAAGACTGGAGTTGAACTGAGTTCTTGGGGAGCCAAGTAGAAGAGGCCATGGGGAAACCCCCAACAGGAGGCATGTGGATGGATCTGATGCTACAACAGGTAAGCCCCTGCCCCCACTCGGTATCTTGTCTGTAGCAGTGGTGATGGGATGAGCCTGTCCCAACAATGTGAGCAAGGACTAGCCTGGGATAGAGCAATTATGTTTATTCATAAATCCAGAACTAAATAACAGTGGATCTTTTCTGAGGGCTGTGGAGGGCCTATTCTGATTCTCTGGACGTAGAGCAGGGCTACAGACTAGGACAAATGACTTGGGCAAACTAAGACCCAGCCCAAAAAGGCTAGAATTATTATGCTGTCTTCAAACAGGCCTTCAGCTCTTTCCCTGTCCTCCACCTCTAAATATTCCCCTCACCCTCTTCAAGACATAGAGGTGAGGCAAGAAGTCTTTCTAATCAAGCCTTTCTGCTTTCCCCTTGGAAGTGTTTGTCACAACACTGGGAATCCATGGAATACAAAAGATTCCTCTCCCTCTTTGCCAAGTTAGCAGTTCTCTGGGGGAAAAGGCCGATTTTGCACACACTGGTGTTTGAGACGTGTGTCATGATCATCCACAACGGAATGGGTCTCAGTGGGAAGACCACAGTGACATCTACATTAGGCCAGCTGCCTCTGGGAGTGGAGGGACTCTCTAGCTTCCCTTATCCTGAAAATGTCCTATCAATGGGTGAATACAGCTAAGTGTCCCTGTTTCACCTTGAAGACCCTTTTGCTGAAAGGAAAACTAGAAGGGGGGTAGAAGGGATTATTTTAGGATTGGGCTCACAGGGAGAGCAGTTGCTTTAGAGTTTGGTTAAAGTTTGGCTAATCATCCAAATATTTAAATGCTTAGACCAAACCTATGCAACTTGGAGTTTCAGTTGTCACTAGCTAGAATTCTTTCCAAAATGAGCAGTGAAACTTGCTAGCTGCCTCTTGTAGATGGCCCCTGAAAGTGAGGCTGATTAGACCCGGCAGCGTTTTCCATTCATAACCACTTTAAATGAATGGAGAAGATTGGACAGGTTTTCTACAACTGATAGAAAAGCACGACAAATACAACAGGTGCCAGCCAAATTGTCCTCCATGAATAACCACTGTGGTTTAAATATGGAAGCAGAAAAAAAAAATTACAGTGAAAACCAAAGTTGATGTATTTTTCTCTTCCAGGAAAAGTAATGATCACCATGTTTCTTAATGCAGTTTGTTAATAATAAATACAGTCCATTTTGCAGCAGAATTAATGAGCCTACCTACAGCATACAGAAGATTATTCTCACTACAAATTGCAATAGTTAATCCAGAAGCCTCACTAAAGACACACATCAGGCATAGTACAGCTACACAGAACATCTTTATTTTAATTCTTGTTGGGGAGAGAGGGCAAATGGGCTGATTAGGACACGCTTCACCAAGTTTTAAAGTCCTTAGCAGTATTTTGGGTTGCAAATAGTGATATGAGAATATAGACCCTGAAGTTTAAATTCTTATACAAACATCTCTGATCCCTTACAGATACTGAACTGGGTTGGAAATCTCACAGAAAAGGATGTCCCAAAAGAATTCCATTATTCCATAATTCCAGTGGAGCTCAGGCTTTGGTGTCAGCCCTGGGCAGCAGGACTGAAGCCCGTGGACTTCGGCTTTGGCCCCCTGCCCAGGGTGGTGGGACTCAGGCATCAGCTTTGGTCCCCCCACCCGGGGCAGCAGGACTTGGGTAAGCTCACGCTTTGGACCCCTTCCTGGGGTCATGTAGTAATCTTTGTTGTCAGAAGGGGATCACTGTACAATGAAGTTTGAGAACCTCGGCATTAGAGCATCTGGACAGGCCAGAAAGAGGAAGGATGATCTTGTGCTTAAGGGTATGTCTATACTGCAAAAACCCCACAAAACCAGCAGCAGCAAGACTGAGAGCCCTGGTCAACTGACTTTGTCTTGTACTACAGGGCTAAAAATAGCCGCGTAGACATTTACAGTCTGGCTGGAGCCTTGGCTCTGATCCTCAGTGAGCGAGGAGAGTCTCAGAGCCCAGGCTCCAGCCTGAGTGGAAACATCTACACTGCTATTGTTAGCCCTGTCGTGAGAGCCTGGGTCAGTTATCCTAGTCTTGGACTCGCTGCCATAAGGGGAGGGTTTGCAATGTAGACATACCCTAAAACACCAGATTTGATCTGGGGGCAATTCTGAGCTCCTTGGGGTGACCTTGGGCAAATCACTTAATCTTTCTGTGCCTTAGTTCCCCATATTAAAGATGGGGATAATAATATTTGTTTCCCCTCTTCCCCCTTTGCTCCTCTTGCTGTTTAGACTGTAAGCTAGTCAGGACAAGGACTCTCTTTCTATATGTTTGTATAGCACTTAGCACAACAAGGCCCCAAATTTGTCTGAGGGCTCTAGGCACTATCACAATATTAATAAACAACAACCCTAGAAAAACCCCAGAGACTGTTCTGTCTCAGGAGTGGGGCAGTCCCCAGATGATGTAGAGCTGGCTTCTATCCAGACACTCCTTTGCAGACCCCAGCATAGGGACACACTGAGGGTGTCAAAGGGGCATGACTGCAGCATGCCAGCTATTCTTAGCTCCTGTTACTGGCATCGAGGGCCACAGCCAACTCTTCATAATTTTCAGATGTGTTAGATCAGCTGTCTGTCCTTGCTGCCAACCCTTGTGTTTACACTCGTGAAACTTTTATGAGTTTTGTGTTGAATCCAGTAATACATTTTAATAATTTTTCTTTACTAGACAGGAGCCTTGAAATGCCTAGTCCAACAATTTTTAATTCAGTGTAAACTCTCTCTTGATACACTTATGATCTTAATACCATTGATCACAGCACATTTATGATCTCAATACCATTGAGGGGGTCAATTAGAATAAATTGCTGGAGGATGCTCAGAATGCTTAATCTTTTAAGTACCATACATTTTAATATTAATCACTTATGTTTTACTAAAATGGGGTGAAGTGAAGCCCATACTGAAGTACATTTGGAAACTAAATGCCTTCCTATTTTGATGCATTTCTGAGAAAGAAACAAGGCCTAAAACTATTTAATCCTCAGAGAGAAAACCCACAAAAAACAGCAAAAAAAACCCCACACCCCACAGTCTCCCCTCCAAAACAAACAAACGAACAAACCACCCCACACCCTCCCGTAAGTTAGTTCTTTAGGTCCAGTTGGCATGGAGTCTTTCCTGATTCTGCTTCCATACTTCTCAAATCCGGAACATAAAGGTTTCATGTTGGATTTTGTCAGTATTCTAAACTAGCACTGACGAACTTGCCTGTAGGCTTCAGTTAATATGGAATCCTCAGTCACTTGGTTCCATAAAACTGAACTGTACAGAATACTGGAAAACAGATTGCTCAGAATGATTTTACATTGGCAGGAAAATTAGATTAGGTGGCTAACAGGTGTATGGTCATCCAGGGACAGGGATATTGGGAAAAACAATTCCGGTATTTTAAAGAACTCACTAAAAAACAGTGTTGCTGTAAAATGTGTCATATACGAAGCACTCAATGGTGCTGTACAAAAGTGCTACTGGGACTTATTTGGGATGATCTACATAATTCACTCTTGCCGTCACCTCTCATGACTAATGCAGCCATCTTGAACTCATGATGATAAAACTGCTATACCACAGCATCATAGTCTCTCTCTATAAAAACCACAGGGACCTTAATTATTCAACTTCAGACAGTCTGTACAGTTAGGATCAGTTACTCACCTAAGTAATCTAAATGAAACCAAACAGACTATTCATGGGAGTAATTGCTCACCAATTAGAATAAGGCATTCCCAACCTGGATTATATTCATTTGTTAGTTTCCAACTATTATTTTGAATGTAGCACTTGATATACACTAGTATGTTTTATATAAGTCTGGCTATCTTTTATTTTAGAGTTTGTGACTTCTTGGGTAACAAATTACATTTAGTAAAGATTTTATATAGAAGGTCGTCTGTCAAGAGCTTTTTAAATTGCTCATCTAATCATCTAATTAGTTATAAAATGGTACCAGGGTGGGAAGAGGAGGAGGGAATGTGTATAAGTCATGAGGAAAATTTTTTCAGTAATCACAATTTTGAAAACATTAACTGCTAAGATAATTACTGCCCTTACATCAAATACACTGAAGCACTGTACAACCTTTATAATAACTGGAACAAGCCTTCTGGAAAACAGCATGAAAAACCAACCCTCCATGTCTCTGAATAAATAATATTGCAATGTGTTTATCATTACCACAAAAAACCTGCAAAATTTAGTGTAGCAATTGAAAATGCCTGTATGGTTACACAGTATGGTTAGAAAAGCAATTTTCAGGCTAGCAGGCCACAAATGGTAAACAAATTCCCCAAACAAAGGTATTTCAAATAGAAATTGCACAAAATGAGTGATACTTATTCATGGCCACAGCAGGTTCAGAAAATAATTAATTTCAAAAGTTTTTTTCCACCCACCAAGAACATTTGATTTCTAAATAAATGATCAATAGCAGTCTCTTGCCAAACTGAAGTGCTTGTACAACTTCAGACAGGTAATTACTTACGGCGACTGTATATGGAACAGATGCATCAAGGGACACTGTAACTTCAATCTCTCTCTTGCTAGATATATTTTTGTTATTGGAACAATTCTACCCTTTTGGTTGTAAAAGAGATCAGGATTAAAGAGCTGCGGCTACAATATACGTAAAATCTATAGACCCAATACACGTTTTGGACATCATGGTTTTCAAACCTTTACTGCAAAGGATGGAGGAGAAGGCTTACAAAGTAAAGGTACAGTTTTGGTGGGGGTTAGAATAATATTAGGGAATGATTAGCACAAATAGAAGTTAAGTCGCAGCATCTCCTGTCACTGAAAGGGAAAGAGACCAGCATGAGATGAAGATATGCTGATGCTCGGAACCTGCACAAGATTATTCAGCTCCCAGTAGAAATTGTAGGCAGAATTGTAGCTTCATGGAGAGCAGTAACCTATCAGCCCTAGAAAAGCCATACTCTTCTCCTCTGACTCCCCTGTCATTTCTTTCCTCTTCTTTTCTTTTTCTTAGTCTTCTTTTTTTACCACCCCCATCCTCCAAATCTCTTCACTGGCTCCTTGTTGTTTGCTGCATGAAGTTTCAACATCACATTGGTACTTTCAGTGCACAGTCTGTCTATCCTGATTCCGTACCTCTGAGCCCTTGTTTTCACCGCCTCATACCTTATATTCTGCTCAGTCTTCTCAACTTTAGTCTCCTTCCTGGACTTATGTGATGCATAAATCTTGATGCTGGTCCTCAGCACAGGAGTGAATTTCACCCATATTGCACAAAGCTTCGACTTCCAGCTTCAAATCCCTCCTAGAAACCCAACTGGTCCAGCTCACCGTCCATCACTGAGCTATAGTCCAGTGCTAGCTACTTCTCATTTGCCCTATTTTATTTTTGTAGGACCCAGTTGTGCTGCTCTTCGGTTAAATAGTACAAAGTCTCATTGACTTAAATGGGACCACTTATGCAGTACAGTTTTTCCTACTACGAGTAAAGGGACCACAACTAGGGCCAGAGAGCTACTGAGCCTCACACACACGGTTAACATTTTTTTACTGTTTGATAGCTCCCCTACTGTGATTTTGTCATCATTTCCTGTTTGTCTTCTTCATATTCCAGGGCACAAAGGGCAGGCAGACACCCAGCTTCTACTGACTAGGAACTCTGATTGACTTTCAGTGGAACTTATATGCCTAAATCCCTTAGACCCTATTGGAAATCACCAGAGCCCCTAGGATCAATGATGAATAATCCTTCTCAAAACAAAAGCACCAAAAGACCCAAAGAGCAAAAGCTGCAGACAGGTGGAATAGTGACAGCTAACTGCTCAGTGCTGTAGTTCTGTGCATGGCTAGCTGATGGCTTTGCAACCGCAAGTAAAGGGAAGCACATAGTTGCAGTGCCCCAGGAACAGGCCAGAAGCTCGACTATGACCCCGGTTTCCCTCTTGTTCCAGGGAAAAGTGATCCGCGCCAGTCCTACATCTAGCACTGGTTATTTCACCTGTCCCACCAGTTCTACTGCACTAGCTGAGACACCAGGCGTTGATCTTTGCTGCAGTGACAGCTCGAGTTATCTACACTCTAGTTACCCCTCTTGAGTTTGCTGAGCTCGACTGAGAGTGGCTACAGTACCAAATACTGTTCACGCTGCTCTGTCCACACTGGTGCAGCATTCACTCCTGTGTGGTACTGAGACATGGGTACCTCCCATGGTTCGTAGCACTGTAATAAGCTGATCTGCTCCAGTGAATTGAGGGAGAACATGTCTGTCCTTTCTGGGCACCCGGGGGGACTTGCTGGAAGGCCCTGGAGGACTTGCAGCACTCCAGTGGTGCCAGTCAGCACCCATACTACAGAGAAGTCATGTTAGCAACTGCGAAATTGGGCGTTCTTCAATTTTATCTTATAACCCCTCTCAGGACAGCCAACGTGAGATAATAGTATGTCCACTCTCAATCCAAGGCTCTCTGTGTAGGTGGGACTCGAGTTATAACTCAAGTGAATTTTGCAATGAAGACAAATCCTAGGAGATGGAGTTAAGGCTCTGTCCCCTCCCTGTCCCCTTCCACCTATGCAGGAGCTAGAGTAGTGGCAGTCATGGGATAAAAGGAAAAGTCCTCTTATGCATCAGTAGCCAATTAAAAGACAGGGAACAAAGGGTAGGAATAAATGGTCAGTTTTCACAATGGAGAGAGATAAATAGTGGGACCTGTGCTGCTAAACGTATTCATATCTGGAAAAAGGGGTGAACACTGAGGTGGCAAAAATTGCAGACAAGACAAAATTGCTCAAGCTAGTTTAGTCTGCAGAAGAGAAGAATGAGAGGGGATTTGATAGCTGCTTTCAACTACCTGAGAGGTGGTTCCAGAGAGGATGGTTCTAGACTATTCTCAGTGGTAGAAGAGGACAGGACAAGGAGTAATGGTCTCAAGTTGCAGTGGGGGAGGTTTAGGTTGGATATTAGGAAAAACTTCTTCACTAGGAGGGTGGTGAAACACTGGAATGCATTACCTAGGGAGGTGGTAGAATCTCCTTCCTTAGAAGTTTTTAAGGTCAGGCTTGACAAAGCCCTGGCTGGGATGATTTAATTGGGGATTGGTCCTGCTTTGAGCAGGGGGTTGGACTAGATGACCTCCTGAGGTCCCTTCCAGTCCTGATATTCTATGATTCTATGATTAAGTCCAAAGCAGACCGCAAAGAGTTACAAAGGGATCTCACAAAACTAGGAGACTGGGCAACGAAATGGCAAATGAAATTTAATGTTGACAAATGCAAAGTAATGCACACTGGAAAACATCATCCCAGCTATACCTACAAAATGATGGGATCTAAATTAGCTGATATCACTCAAGAAAGAGATCTTGGGGTCACTGTGGATAGTTCTCTAAAAACATCCACTCCATGTGCAGCAACAGTCAAAAAAGCGAACAGAATGTTAGGAACTATTAGGAAAGGGATAGATAATAAGACAGACAATATCATATTGCATCTATATAAATCCATGGTACGCCCACACCCTAAATACTGTGTGCAGTTCTGGGTGCCCCATCTCAAAAATGATATATTAGAATTGGAAAAGGTTCAGAAAAGGGCAACAAAAATGATTAAGGGTCTGGAACTGCTTCCATATGAGGAGAGATTAAAAAGACTGGGACTTTTCAACTTGGAAAAGAGATGATTAAAGGAGATATGACAGAGTGCTATAAAATTATGAATAGTGTGGAGAAAGTGAAAGTGTTATTTACCCCCTCACATACCACAAAAGCCAGAGGACACCCAATGAAATTAATAGGTAGCAGTTAAAACAAACAAAAGCAAGTACCACTTCACACAATGCCCAGTCAACCTGTGGAACTTGTTGTCAGGGGATGTTGTGAAGGCCAAAACTATACAGCGTTCAAAAAAATATTAGATAAGTTCCTGGATAATAGGTCCACCGCTAGTTATTAGCTAAAATGGTCAGCAATGCAACCCCATGCTTTGGGTGTCCCTAGCTCAGACTGCCAGAAACTGGGAGTGGATGACAAGGGATAGATCACTCGATGATGGCCTGTTCTGTTCATTCTCCCTGAAGCACCTAGCATTGGCCACTGCCGGAAGACAGGATACTGGCCTAGATGGATCATTGGTGTGACCCTGTATGGCCATTCTTACATTGTTACATGGAGACTGCATTTATTCTCGTACTCTTACCTGAGTTATAAGTAATGAGTTCAGAGAAGCAAGGATGCGCCTTATGCCCTCATACTCCCTTGCATGGGCATGCAGCAAAGGTCATAATTTGACCCTATGCAAAATTTGTCCAATTGCAAACATAAGTGTCTTTGGATCCCAACAATGCAGACCAATATTGAGTGTTGTTAAGGTATATCCAGCCCTGTAGTGCAGGTTGAAATTTTTCCATTCATACTTTTTCTGATGGAATATGGGGGTTTCAACTAAATTAAACATTTTTGCTAAAAATGTCCCCAAACATTCAATTTTTCATCAGAAAACTGAAAAC
Source organism: Eretmochelys imbricata (assembly GCF_965152235.1). NCBI lineage: Eukaryota > Metazoa > Chordata > Testudines > Cheloniidae > Eretmochelys > Eretmochelys imbricata. Next base: position 115,484,703 of record NC_135578.1, on the reverse strand, counting down.
AAAACTGTTCTGCTGAAAACCTAAATGTTTTCTCTTTTTTGATTGCCAAGGGGTTGGGGATTGGAGGAGTTCTATTATTTTTGACAAAAGTAAAAAGTTTCCCAAAATTTTTTGATGAGGTTTTCTTTTTTCATTTTTCTCTAAATTTTAAGTAGAAAAACAATTCACAAAACAAGTCATTTTCTGGCCAGCTTTAATTTCCAGAGCTAGGGTTTCAAATGTGACATCAGATTTCATGTTTTTGCTTCCAAATCTAAGTTTAGCAGCAACAAAATGTCACAGAATCAGGTTTCTTTTCCCAATTAAAAATAAAAAACCACCATCCTGAATAATTATTGCTAAAAGTTAATAAAGAGTTTAATTTGGGACACGTAGAAAATATGCAGATTGTAAGAAGGTCCAAGCTGGCTTTTGACTCTTGAAACTTTCATTCTTCTTTCTGTAGCTAAAAATCACATACTCCTGACAAATAATTCTTCACTGAGTGAACTCAGGTATGCACCACTCCTGGGGGAATGGTACTAAAAGAGGATACACTTTAATGAATTGGATAGATTCAGTGTCTCTAGTGTTTTTCTGGAGCTCATGATGATCCCAGGTGATGAGTCAAAATTTGCATTTAAACAGAGGCTGAATTCTCTATTGAAAAGACATCATGCTCAAAAGCTCATAAGTAGGGTTTTTCTATTATTTAGTCTGATTGAAATTTATAACAGCTTTTACATGTTCTCAAGGGATGGGGCATGTTGTTGTTAATTGACCTAAACTGATAGCTGTATTTTTGCACTCCATGTGCTAAAAACTAGCCTTGATACTTGCAGTCTGTGGGCTGTTCCTGGACCCTGTTCCAGCCTCGCTTATACAGCCAGTTGGGGACATGCCAAGGATGTGGTTATTGGCGTAGGGGCTGCTGTGCTCTGACAATTTTCTTGTAGGAGTGTTTCAGCCAGGTGAAAGTTAGAGCAACCTAGACACTGCTCTAAGTCGTGCTAGGGGTGGAAGTGGGCTGTGGCCAGGCCCACGATAAGGGGAATAAGTAGAGCTTGGCCTGACTGACAGATTTGCTGTGTGCATGCATGTCTGTCTGTCCACTGGATAAACCCTGAAGGACTCCCTCAGTTTTTACTCTGGCAAAATTTCCCATTAAATTAATGGGAATTTTTTTATTTCTGAGTTACATTTATGTATGAGACAAGGAAGGATTTCAGGACACAGTGCAGTATTTTAATGTCATCTCCCAAAGTATATCCCTCAGCTGCATTCTCCAGCTGAGTCACAATGAAAGTGTTGATTTTACTTACCCCACAAAGTACTTCAGAGAACCTTCCTCTTAAAAAGCAGTGAAAATTCCCAAAGTCAGGTTCTTAATTGAATTGCTCTTCCATCTTTTAGATTAAAAGGGTTCTGACTCATTGTGTATATTACCCATAGTGTTTGGGTGTTTTTTGAAAGCATAGTTGAGTTAACTCTTATGTCTTGGTGAAATGCCATCTCTGGTAATTATTGATTACCTAACATTACTTCTGCAGTTTCAGGTGAATACTATATTCTTCCATTTTTGTCCTAAGCTGTGCACTGTTAGGCCATTATCTTGCAACCGGATCCACAATTATAGACCCTTCTGTCTATGCAGAATACCATTGACTTAAAGTGTCATTTATTTAATGCAATGACTTATTATTTCTTGTATGTTTGAGAAAGGAGGGCATTGGGCTTCTGACGTGCTGTCCATTAAGGAAAAGCTTTCTTTGAGTAAGAAGCTATAAAAGGGGATCTCCCATAAACTAAGATATTTTTTGCTAAGAAACAAGCAAAATTCCCTTCTCACTTCCTTCTGAGATGGTCTTCCTCTACCATTTCCAAAAGAATGAGAGGTTGAAGGCTGCTGAAAGAACACTGGCCAGTTTCAACAACTTAAATTGTTGTGCAGTACTGTGTTTTGTTAAACAGCTGCTGTGTTCCACCCCAGAAGTGGTAGGGAAGTGCTTATTGTGTTTCTAGGCCAAAATTTTGAATAGTAGGTACCTAAATCCATATGAAGGCACCAAACTAAGGCCCCAGGTCAGATACTTCATCATATGCCTAACTTAAAGCGTATGTGCTTATTACTCATATGCTTAGAGTTAGGTATGTGCCTACGCACCTTGCTGAACTGGGGTCCAAAAGCAGTCCTCTTTGGAAAGGAATTTGTACCCACAGCTCCCTTTGAAGTCAATGGAAATTGCACATATTCAGCGCCTCTGAAAACCAGGCACCATTTATTTAGGTACCTGTGTAATTAGGTGTCAGGGCCAGGTTGTGGGCAGCCACAGCTACTGATCAGAGCCAGAGTCCACAGTCAGGAGTCAGCTGGCTCAGGATACTGGGAGGTCAGAAGCAGGAAGCAAACTGGAGATCAGAACCACAAGTCAGAGGCCTGGAGCCAACCTAGACCAGGGTGACAGGAAGTCAAGTCGAGGAGCAGGAGGCACAAGGTACGCAGTCCAGAACGAGGTGGATCCCAGTTGTTCAGACAGCTTCCTGTTCCTGATTTAAGTAAGGCCAGTGGGACAATCAGTGCTCTGGGACTCTGCCAGTGAGACATCTGGGGCAGAGCCTCAAACTGGGGCTGGGCTTCATGGATCAGCAGTTGTCAGCAAGCTGCAAAGTGGTCAGTTGAAGTGTGGCTGCTCCTGTAGACCCAGGTTTGAAGGCCATGACATTTTAGGTGCCATAGCTTTGAAAGTGATTTGCCATCCTGTGTGATGAAAGGCACTAGTTTTAAAAGGTAAAATACAACCAGTGAACAGGTTCTTTTGATTAAACTTATCTCCCAGCGGTGGTAGACTTTTTAAGCTCTGTTTCCCACTGCTGAAGTCAATGGGCATTCGAGTTGATTAAAGAATGACTAGAGACGTCAGTATCGGAAGCAAGAAGGAGGAAGTTCTCTCAGAGGCAGGTCACTGAGTAGTCAAGAAGTCTAGCAGAGGTGCACGCCCTCTGGACGTGTTCTAACAGAGCCCGTCATTCAACAGTAAAGGAGACAGGCTGCCTCCTCAAAGAAGACTCCAAAATACATCAGTTTGTGCTGCTTTCTCATCAGAAATTATGGAAAAAACATGGACGATGATGGAAACAATAATGGTATATAAGGATGAAGGTAAGCGATGGCAGGGACCATTGGAAATCTTAAAAGTTGAAGGCCACTTCTAGGTACTTTTAAGCTGCTAGAAAACAGAACAGTACACTAGAAACACTCTGAGGAGGCAAGGAGGGCATTTTCATGTGTGCTAACATATTGTATTCATTACTGATTTACCAGGCTGATATGGTCAAAACTAATAAGGCTTTGATTAATAGCTGACAGAGTTATTAAGAACAGCAGGTTTCCCTCATGTGAGTTACACTGTCAAGCTAATGAATGAAACCCAAGACTCTTTGGGGGTAATTAGAAGTACATGCCAGCTATCACAAAATCTTCTAGAGACTTATTCCTGTATTAATGAGACGGGAGAGGAATGTTTTCAAAGAGAGACATGCATTGACCAATAAACAGTACATGTCCCAATGGAACCATAAGGGCTCTTAAAACTTCATGTCAATTCCAGGGACCAATGTGTGGGCCTCAGCACTACTGTACTGTAATTGTTATGTCTATTAGAGGGCTAATTGTAGGTCCATTAATGGTGATGGCCTCCTTTATTTTCCTTATCTTCCAAAGTCGTATGAATTGACTGACATGTTTCTCTATGTGGCGGCAGAACCACATCCACCTCATATTGCCATGGTAACCACTTGTATTTTACAGCTGACTAGAGAATGAAAAGCGTGTATTAGAACTTATGCAAGATGCTAACAAAGGAAAACTGGAATGATTGGCTCATGCAGTCCAGGTCACAAGGTTTACACTAATGAGGCCACTTTGTCAAGGTAGCCATCCCTAATCAATTAGGGAAGTGAGGTGGATTGAAAGAAGTATTACACCACTGGCTGAAATACACATCTACAATGTCTGTTTGTATGCATAGGTTGCACCTCCCATGCCATCCATTCCAGTCACTGTTTTAGATTACATTTACTTTCCCAAAAATATTTTTTACAGAAGGAAAAGAGATGATGTAGTGGTATGGCTCTCCTCTATGCTTGCAGATGTCCTGAGTTCAAATCCTGGTGGTACCATGTGTGGAGGATTGGAAAATTATGGCACTTTTTATTTTAACAATGTGATGCTCTTGTGGAAAAGGCTAATGTCATCCTGGGGTGCACCAACAGGAGTGTGGTGTGTAAGACATGGGGGGTAACTGTCCCGCTCTACTCAGCCCTGGCGAGGCCTGAGCTGGAGTTCTGTGTCCAGTTTTGGGCACCACCCTTTAAGAGAGATGTGGACAAACTGGAGAGAGTCCAGAGGGGAGCAACCAAAATAAAAGGCTAAGAAAACCTGACCTATGAGGAAAGGTTAAAAAAAAATGGGCATGTTGAGTCTTGAGAAAAGACGACTGAGAGGGGGACCTGAGAAGAGTCTTCAAATAGTTAGAAGGATGGTGAGCAATTGTTCTGTGTGTCCACAGAAGGAAGAACAAGAAATACTGGGCTTAATCTGCAGCAGTGGAGACTGAGGTTAGCTATTAGGGAAAACTTTGTAACTCTAAGGATAGTGAAGCTCTGGAATAGGCTTCCAAAGGAGGTTGTGGAATCCCGAGCACTGGGGGGGGAGGGTTAAGAACAGATTGGATGAACACCTGATGGTCTAGGTTTACTCGGCCCTGCCTCAGCACAGAGGGCTGGACTTGGTGACCTCTCAAGGTCCCTTCCACTCCTACAGTTCTGTGAGTCTATAAAATAAGTGTGATCATCTCTACGACCGGGACTAAAATTTCCCAGGATATTCAGTGTAAACATGAGGACATGGCCCTAGCAAGATCTCAATACTGAATTTGCTTTTTTTCCTGAAAACCTTCATTCGACATTTAAAAGCTAATTAATTACACAGTAGTTTACATCTAAATGCATTTCCTATCAAGAAGTTATTGAGTATAGACAGATACCTACAGGTTTTATTATGATGATGATGATTATTTCAAAGCTTCTCTGGCAACTAGCAGAATATAAAGTCTAAGTCAATTAATGAGCATAATATTAAATAACTGATGATGGAAATAACTCATTTTTTTAATTTGCAAAAAACAGTTCACTTCCTCCAACATTGCTTTTTGAATTAGACGATGTTTCGGTGCCAAATCCAGTCAGGTTGCAAAGTCAAATGAACTGAGGAAATGTTGTAATTATGTTTTGCTGATTACTTTAGCATTTATCTCCAGTCTAATCATTAGCCAAGGCAGAATCAGTGGAAATCATACATGCATACATCCAAATGTCTTTTTTTTAAAAAAAAGGTCCCAGAGCACTCATGCACCAGCAGCCTATCTGATCAGAGCATGCTGCATAGAAGAATGTCATTTCCATACAGGACCAAAAGAAGAAATATTATAGCATTCAAAGATCTATTTTATTCATCCTCCCTGTAACAGGAGGCCTTGCCCTAGGGGCTGCAGAGTCTGGGGGCTAAACCAGCCCTGATTACAAGATGAGCCATACCTAGGTTGAAGCAGGATAAAAAAAAAAAGAAAGCAAGAAGGTGTAGTGAAGGGGAGATGTCTAGGAGACTGCAGCTTGGTCTGTAAATGCAGTGGGAAGTAAGAAGGTTCCTGCAGGGCCTTGAGTGAGCAGGGGAGAAGCTGAAAAAGCAGGAGCGAGTGGGAGAAAGCTCTCCAGGCAGATAGAGCCCTAACGAAGCAATGAAAAACCTGTAAAAGCCAACTTGGATGGAGACTGTGAGAGTTTGTTTGTGTTATTTGGGATAATCTGGAGACAGACACTGAACTGCTCGGAGCCAGAAGTCTCAATAAATTGGCCCCCAAGAGGGCATTGGTTTGAACTACCTTTGAAATCAGTGAGTTCCTAAAAGGGTCCTAAACAAGGGGGAAAACAGTAGGGCAGTACAGGGGCACCCTGGCCATTGTGGGAGGGAAGGGATGTTGATAGCTCATATCACACTCCCTCAACTCTGCTGCACCTGAACAAATGCAGCTCTTGCTAGCAGGCAGATTCTGAAGAGCCCACCCTGTGCTGGGAAGCTTGGTTCCAATGAGGCTTTCAGCATGGAGCAATGGCTCCCAAGATGGACAGATGACTTCAGACCCAAGGGCTGCCCATCCAATGCCTTTTGAAACAAACGGCTCTTGCTCTCCATGCACTTCCCTCATTGCTCTATAGCTACTGAAACTAAATTGAGTTAATTTATACCCACCATTCAGCTGCCCTTTTTAAGCACTGGGCTGACTGTGATTAGGTGGGACCATTCTTTAGATTATTCAAAGTTCTCTGTGAAAGCCAATTCTACTGTAAGAAATAGAGGAATGTATGGTCCTTGCCTGGAATAGCTTAAAATAAAGTAACAGGCAAGTGAAAGGTGAGGGGAAAGGATACAAAATAAAGGGGGATGGGGCAAGAAGGCCTTGATTTACCTAACACTTGACTGTAGCTGATACTGGCTGCTTTGAAAAGTAGACCCAAGGATTTGGGTACTTCCCTAGAAACTACCTGCCTCAAGCACAAAGGACAAAATTCTGAAGTCAATAGCAAAACTCCAATGGGGCCAAGATTTAACCGAATGCCTCAAAGATCTCCCGCTAGTATGGTTCAACCCTTCACCGCCCCCACCAGCTATGGTTTAACATGCATAATAGACAGCCAGAGACATTCATGAGAGGAAAAAACCCTCCGAAATCTTTCCAGCAAAATAGAAATGTTTCTTTCTTTGTTTCTCATCAATGAATAGCTTCACTGTAGGTGAAAGAGGAAATTGTGTTTCCACACAGGGGTCAACATCAGCAAATGTCTGTGTGTTTGTTTATTGCCCCCCAGACTTGGCAATTAACATATAGCAGCTGTTGTTTAATTTCAGAAGGATGCGAAAGCTATTATTTTTCTTTCAGTGAGCACATTCCCAAACCTGTGGTGGACAAGATACAGCCAACATTGCAGCCCACATCAGGGACTGCTGGGTTCCTATTTTCCTCTTGTTGTTTAGCTGTTCCACATATTCTCAGGTAATAAGCAGACTGCCTGGTAGCCTGTGAAATATCCTAGGCAACAAGGCAGGAGGGCCCTGTAGGGCTCTTTCACTGTAAAGAATCACCTCTTACATGACAATTTGCCTGCATTTCAAATGATTAGCTATTGTGGGGCATATCTCAGTCCTGCAAATAGGTTTTTTTCGGTGTGTACTGTGCATAGACGAGCACTATATTTACTTAGGATAAATGCCCCATGTTTTTTAGAGAGGCAAAGTGGTTGTGTGGTTAAGGCACTAAACTGTGATTTAGAAGCTCTAGGTTTGATTCCTAGCTATTCCACAGACTTCCTGTGTGACTGGGCTAGTCACTTTAAATACTTTTCTTCCACCCTTTGCTTGTCTGTTTTGCATATTTAGATTGTAAACTGTTTGCAGAGAGGTTTCTCTCTTGTACTGAGTATATATACAGTGCCCAGCATGATGGGGCCGCGCTCTCAGGTCTTAAAATTAGGCATTTCCATAATATAAGTAATTAGTGATTTCTGAAATTCATAGAATTCAGGGTTTAGGTTTTAATGCCCATAAGGATTGAAGAGTTTGGATACCCATCCAGATGTCACCTGAACTACCCAACATGATTGGTCAACAGAGCTAGGTTGGAAGGCTTGGGAGACTAAGCTTTCTATTGAAGTTTCTAGTACTTCTTGCTTCTGACGCTACTGAAATAGCAGGAAGACAGCCTCTTCACGTGGCCTCTGGGGGATGGGGGGTGCACTTCTAATCCTTGTTGTAAGGGCAGCAGGAGGCAACACTGTACTTTCTCAAATCCTCCAATGATGGCGTTATAGGATCAGGACCTTGCTTTTATGTCTCTGCAAAAATATGGTACCTCCAAGCAGTGCAGATCCACCACCCCACCCCATCACCCCATGCAAGCATCATGGAGGTGTTTGAATTCAAGGCTGAGACAGAGGAAAGAGTGTTATCGATGAACACACCACCCCCTTACTTGTAGCAGCTGGTTCTTCCACAATGCTCAGCGGAGATGGCGTCTGAAATCTCGTTCACGCACTTGGCAGCAATGTCTTTATTAAATTTGGGAACCTTTCACTGGACATTTAAAAAAATAGCCTCAGGTTTTTGGAGGAAAAATGTTCAATTGCTTTAATATGTTCTACAAAAGGGGGTTATTTGAAACCGAATATGCCATGCCTGTGAAAAGAATTGAGGTGCTCATGAGATATCTAGATCATCACTAAGTTAATGAAATTCACTTTTTTGCTCATGCAAAATACAAAAAGATATAAATGATTCTCCCATCAAACTAGCTATTCTGCAGTCTTTGATTAAAATAGGGACACTAATGTAAACTTTATTGCAGTATGGAACTCACAGTATATATGGCCTTAGTAGTTTTTCCTGTGGAAAGCTACTTCACTATATTAAGTGATTCCAATTTTGACGTTACAAAATCCTTAACAATAAATGTATTGTCATTAAGGCAATAAATATTGCATTCCATTGCACTGCAGTAAGTTTGATATCCTCACAGCAAAAGCAAATACAATAATCTTGATGCAAAATGGCAACCACGTAGGTGGAAATATGCTATGAGCTAAAGAATTATTGTTAATTTACATTATGGTAGTACCTAGGAAATGACCTATTTATAAATTGTATTATTAAATCCATCCGCCCTGAAACAAATATTCTGCAACTGGTCAGTTTCTTGCAATTCTTGCAGAATCATTCATTTTGAGGAACATCTTTAAGTCATCACTTCTGTTTCCTGTGGTTTCTGGGGGACTACAGAAAAAGCTACCAGTTGCCAGAGCCAAAGTAAGGTGCTGCACTCAGCTTGGTGGCATTTCTCTGTCCATCTGGTTATCTGAATGTGACATTAACTTTTAAACACCACATCCAATCAATACCAAAACGTCAGGGCATGTTCTCGGCTTTCATAGGGAGAGCCCTATTGATTTGGGTGAAAAGCCGTTGGCACTTAAAAACGTGCTCCTTGTTCTCTCTCTGGAGAGCTGTATAACACCCAGCCAGCAGTGGGGAGAGGAAAGAAAAGTGAAAGTGGTTTTATGCCTTCCTCTCTCTTAGCATGCTGTGTCCTCAAAGCCTACTCCATGGTAAGAGCTGGGCGGGGGGGGGGTGGAAGAGAGAGAGAGTGAGCATGTATACCAGCCATCCAACTGTTCCTTCCAATCGGTGGGTGGGAAGGGACAAGAAGAAGAGGCCGCACACAGAGCCTCTGGCATGGGGGGAAGGAGGAGTTTAGGAGGGCGTTAGAGTCCATGGCCGGGGGGAATGGGATGGGGGGAAATGGAGGCACACGCATCAGCTTTAACTGGGTCTGGGATTGGTGGCAGACATTAACAGGTTCCAGCATAAACACCACAAGCTTCATGCTTTCCGTGGTGTTTTTCTGTCAAGATATTTTTTCACCTTGCCATCGCAACCAGTCTCGCTCTCATCCATATCTCCTTGCTCCTGACAGATTTCTTTTCAGTCAGCCGAGAGGGGCCATTTTCAATGGCGCCAATTGTTTCGGCAGAGCCTGTTGGCTGGGACAGACTTCACCAGGGAATTCATCGCTATCCCGTCTCTCCTAGACTTCCCTTCCACAGCTACATTCTCTGTTGCCTGGGGCAGACAAGCCAAGAGTCCCCAAGCACCTTCCCAAAGGGTTCTTAAGCCTAGAAAACCATTTGCACTGAACGCTGCATAACACACAGCACTCTACCTACGGAGTGACGGGCCATGCCACCCATTAGCATTAAAACTTGCAGATGGCCACTTTAGTAGCCATCAGAGCAAAGATTAGGGGCCTGATCCAACTCTCATTGACATCAATGGGAGTCTTTCTACTGATATGACTGGAAGCTGGATTGGGCCCTAAATGCTCACCGTGGACTAAATAGATCTAGATTTGCCGCTGCATTTGGATTCTTTTGACTCCACCCTGGGCTGTTGCACCTCAGGCAGCCATGGAAAGAGGACCGCTCCCATAGCTGCCCTGTTGGCAGCAGCTTTGTAGGGAAGGCACACAATCAACACAACCTCCAGTCATCCTAAGCACCATCCTTCCCTGGCCAGCACTATTCGCTCTGGGTCTGCACTGGGCTGCTGTGAGATGGCCCAAGGAGGGAAAGCTGACATTTCTTGTGCCACTGCAATAACGGGTCTTTCCTTCACCAGGAGCCTAGTGCTAAAGTCTGCACTGTCTTCTGACAGAACCGAACCTCGAGTGAATCAGGCCAGGAGCTTATCTGTAGAATCTATCATGATTGTCTTAAAACAACAGCATGGGTCAACAAAAGGTAGCTGTACAATTAAAAGGGAGGAGCATTTATGTCAGTCCATTTCTACTATAAAAGACAGCTTTAAAATCTGTCCCAGTGCACTTTGAGACTAAGGCGTTGCTTATAGCTCATCAGATTCTCTTTTGTTCAAACTTTGTAACGGAGAGCTCCTAGGACTACAGGGCAGGTAGAGTGATGAGCTATGCATCATGCAAGCAGGAACTGTGCAAGCTTCCCTAATGCACTCTATTAACACACTTGAGTCTTCTCTTCCAATCCTATACCACTCTCATGACAGGGAAAATCCATTACAGTATTAAAGAAAAGCCAAATTTAACATGCAGCTTGAAGTCAAACATCTATCCCACACATGGCAAAAATTGCTTCTTCTACTGAAAGCTCTTTGTGCAAAAAGAATGAGAGAGGGACAATGGGATTGCAGTGGGGTAGCTGAAAAAAGTGGCCATTGCATTTGCAAATCTGAGAGTGGGTGTTTGAGGTTTGCAGCCTGAATAATGTCAGAAATCCAACGAGATGACAGCTTTTTGGCAGTACGGCAATATTAGCTGTCTAGCAAAAACACAACCGCCGCAGTTCTGGTGTCATGGTCAAACAGTGCTAATTCATCTCACAGACCAAACAAACAACAAAGCAAAACAAAAGCAGAAGGTTCAAACAATATAAATTCTTCAGCATTTCAGACACAACCTCCTACAAAAAAACTCAAACATATTGTTGCAGTCAACTTCTGAACTTCCCAATTCGGTGTTGCCATTCTGGCAAATTGTAGCAGGAGAATGACCATATTTGATGTTTCCCTGAAAGCCCCAGCTTTATATGAGGGCAATTATGTGAGAATCTCAACTTTCTTTTAACATAGAATAAGTTTCTAGTCTTTATGGTTGCAGAGAAAGACTTCAAAACATGACCTGAGTGCACCCTAAAGGTGATTTTTCTGGGGGAGTGGGGAAGAGGATTTGGGGACACTTAGTGTTGTCAGTATTACTGACTGTGCAGGAGTATGGAATGATTTGGGGAAAACAGACATGCTTCCCCAGGAAATTAGGGGTATATCTACACTGCAGCTGCAGCTGCTCCATTGTAGTGCTATAATGTAGCCATTTACTACAGTGATGGAAGAGGTTTTTCCATTGTCAAAGTAAATCCACCTTGCCAAGAGGTGGTAGCTAGGTCAATGGAAGAATTATTCCAGCAACCTAGTGGTGTCTTCACCAGGGCTTAGGTCGGCTTAATTGCATCACTCAGAGCATGACATTTTTCGCAGCCCTGAGTGATGTAGTTAAGCCAACCTAATTTTGTAGCGTAGACCAACCATAGATGTGGCCTCAAACTCTTCCAGCCTCTGCAGATATTCTTACCCAGCTTCAAACTTACTCGACCAATCCTGCAGCATTGCCAAGATTGCATTCACTTTTTATGTAACACCAATTGCTATGAAACAACTTAGGAATTTACATGACACAGCAAGGCTTGGTCATGTTTTAAGGAAGTTAGAAAGATTTCCTGTCAGCACAATGCCTTACGGACCATATAAAATCAGTCGCTTAGTTTGTTTAATGAAGAAGTAAGAACATCAAAAACTGGAGAGAAACAGCTTATGAGAAAAGTGTATGAAGAAGTAATCAGATCAAGCAGCAGTTGGTGACTATGCATGTTTATATATATTTTCATTGAGAGGCCAGATGTTTCCAGACAGGAGTAAGTCTGAATTTTCAAGGTCTCTTGAAACTCATGTACATTTGGGATATATCTCAGTTAGTAGGAAAAAACAGAATCCTTACTAATGCCCCTTAAAACAAAATATATCCCCAAATATATGCTAGTAACTAGGTAACCCATTCATCCATTCTGTTTGGTTAGTAGGTTCAAGTACCTGAAGAAGACATCTGAAGCTCTATTCCAAGGGTTGCACCAAGATTTGTCTCCTCATTATTTAGAGCTATTTTCCTCAGGAGGTGGTATGTTTGGTGATTAAGACAGGGAGCCAGGATTCCAGATTTCTATCCTGGCTGGGGTTGGTCAAAAATTTTCCATCAAAACTGTATTTTTTTCCCAGTGGAAGACTAAACAAAATTTTGTGAGAAGTCTCTGCTTACCATAGAAAATTTCATTTGCTGTAGAAATACCATGGCTGAACCCAAAATATTTCAGCCTAAATTAAGTTGTGGTTCCTCATGGGAGTTGTAGTTTGCTTCTCATGTCCCATTTTCCTCTATGAACAGAGATCCCCAATTGAACTACATCTCCCACAATTCACCATCGTCAGGGAGTCCACAATGCTCAGCTTCCCCTAGCCTAGAGGAGAGACCAAGATACATTACAGGAGATGATGTTGAGCTGGGGAACCCAGGCTGCAGTAGAGATGAGGAGCAAACTAACTCCCATAAGGCTCAACAACTCATTTTCAGCCTAAATATTTCAATGTTTGAGTTTTTGGCAAAATAAATAAATAAAAAAAGTTTTCCATGGAAAATGTCAATGAAAAACCGTTTTGGTTTCCTTAATCAATAAAACATTTTCAGAGCTGCTCTAATCCTGGTTGTGACCCCAGTTTGCTGTGTGACCATTATCCTCTTGCTTGCGTGGCTGTGAAGCCACCATTAACCCTTCCAGACTCTGGAAAGATACAGTTTACAATAGGCCAAAAATGAGTACAGTTGAAGTTAATGAGATCTGCTCTGTCCAACGTCTCTGAGAATACGGCCATTTTTATTAGACATCTGAATCCATAATTAGGAACCTAACTTTGAAAACATGTTGGCCATAATATATATACACAGGATCTACAGATGCTGTTTTGATGTATACCGTAGATCTATTCCTGATCATTTTGAAGTTAATGAATTTTGCCATTGAAATCAACAACTTCAAGTTTAGGTATAATTATATTTTCACAACAGCTGATCCAAAGATTTTAAATCACAACAGTTTTCTGTTGGAAAATGCCATTCCAAAGAAACCAACATTTTTCACCAATTCGTATAAATTTTGATGAAGTTTGCCATAGATTGAAATAAAATGTCAAAATGGAAAAATTGTTTTGGAAAATTTCACTTTGGAAAACATTCAGCATTTCAATATCTTTGTGTTAGCCTAGAATCATTTTTTCGAGGAAATGACTACTCCTCTAATGAGTACATTTTAATTTATTTTTTTTGTTCAAACAGTTTCACTATAATATAAGCAAGAAGACAGTTTGATCTAAAAATAAGATGTTGCAATCCATACTAAGTACTAGCAGCCCATTATTGTATATTTTATTTTTTTTAAATCAAATCGCATATTCTAATTACATCATGATATGATGTCATATGAATTAACAGGACATGTACTATAATGCTGACAAGTTACAAAACAAGGAAAAATTAAATTGAAATAACATAGGTTTCGTAATGCTTCACAAGATTGGGTGAGCATTATTATCCCCATGTTGCAGATGGTGTGAGTGAAGAACAGAGGGGTTAAGTGACTTGCCCAAGTTCACATGGTACATTTTCAGCAGAGTCAGGCATAGAACCAAAATCTCCCAATGCTCAAGCCAGATTCTTAGTTCACCAGACCACAGCTGCCACCTCAGACTAGAAATAAGACACCAATTTTTAACAGTGATGGTAATTAACCACTGGTAAACTGCTGTAATTGTTGTCATAGATTTTCCATCACTGGGATTTTTTAAATCTAGATTGGGATTTTTTTACCTAAAGGATGCTGCAGTTCAAACAGGAATTACTTCAGGGAAGTTCTATAGCTTGTCTTATGCAAATGGTCAGACTGGATGGTTCTATGAATCTTCCAACAAACTTTCACCAAAACCTTTTCAATGGCTTGCTAACATTTCAGTGAGACATTTTGATTGAGAGAGTTTCTTCTGTCTGATGTTTTAGACACCCTTTGACTTTGGAGGTGTGGTGGGCAGAAAATCATGTCACACTGCAAAAGCTGAAGAAGATCTCCCTTAGAGCAAATACATCTCTATTTTCTCAGTCCTACTGATTGCCTTGTTACTGTCCACCTGTACAAAGCACTTTTCACTGACACTTATCTTGCTCTGTCAGGATGGAGAAGATTATTTTGTAAGTAGTGAAAAGTCTGAGTGAAATTGCTTCTTTTTTTTCCCCCTATCAGACAGTATCTTTCTGTCACTGGTTAAGCTTTTTTCCATTTTCGCTGCCTCTGTAATAGGGAATCCTTTCTACCCTTTATGAAGAATATTCATCATTTCCTATATAACCTTTCAGTCGTTTCTCTCTGTCTCTGTTACTAACAAGGTTCCCTCCAAACCATTTATCATGGGATGTATGAAACTTTCCTAAAGCTCTCTCTTGTCCAGAGCTATATCATTTAACTTTACAGGATGAAACAAAAGACACTAAAGACTGGGCCTCCTGAAATGCTTTTCCCCAATTCTAAGCGTTGGCCTTTTGACTGAAGCGCATTACCCATGAAGCATTTCATGGTATCAGAGCTATTTGCTTATCTATAGAGTTAAAGGAACCCATTTTTCTCCCAGGGGGCACTTTTTCAAGAGCTTTCAAGTTCAGACATTTCTTCTGTAACAGTAACTAGTTTTAAGTGCACACTCTCTTCCTTTCCCTCCTACCCCTTACCCTCCCTCACTATAAAGAAAGTCTTTAATTTCTGACCCAAATGTATCCCTACTCTTGTACTCTTGTACTAAGCTCTCTGGAGCGGGGGACTGTCTTTTTGTTGTATGTCTGTACACTGTCTAGTACAGTCTGATATTCAGAGTAGGGGTTGGGATTTAGGGCTGCTTTCTTCCATTCTCATCTGGCACTCACCTGTTGGTGCTGGTCCAGCACAGGTTCACAAGGGGAAGGGGCTGGCATTCCTGTGTAGGGGTCAACAATAGTGTAACTGTATAAAGGAGACCTTGATCCTAATAGTGCTAGTGCCATTCTAACAAAGCAATTTTGTTTGTGGACACTCTAAAATCAATTTAAAACTGCCTTATATAGGTTTAGCTCCTACTTGTAACTAACAGGTACAAGCTAAACAACTATAAACTAGTTTCCTACCAATATAAGTTTGTCCATACAGGGTGCATATCACTTCAAGAAAGCAGTTTTTAAACCAATTTAAGTTAAACTTCTATGTGTAGATAAACCCTCCCTGTTACCTTATGCTCCTGACTCTCTATGTTGCATCCACCTGTCGTCTCTTGTCTTACACAGAGCTTGTAAGCTCTCTGGAGTGGGGGACTGTCTTTTTGTTATATGTCTGTACACTGTCTAGCACAACGAGGCCCTGAGCCGTAGCATTCAGCCACAATTTGCTACCTATCCTCAAGATGTGATGCACATTTCCCAGAGTGTAAAACATGTGACGGCAACCCTTCTAGCATCACTTGGAAAGGTGCCATTACATTCAAGAGGAAAGCAAACCTGAGGAGTGCCAGCATATCTACATTGCCATCTGCTTCTGTTTGATGGCACAGGAATATAAGTAGTAATATTTTAAAGGTATCTAGCACCACCTTAGACGTCACCTCTGAATTTAGCTCTATGTGTAGATCCATACAGCCATGAAAGGAATAGCATTTTAAAGTTAATACAGTACACGCCGCCTTGATTTTGTTTCCCCAGTTACTTTCATTTTCCAAGCCTCATAAACTTAGGGCAGGGGTGACCAACCTGAGGTTCTGGAGCCCCATGCGGCTCTTCAGAAGTTAATATGCGGCTCCTTGTCTAGGCACCGACTCCAGGGCTGGAGCGATAGGCACCGACTTTCCAATGTGCCAGGGGGTGCTCACTGCTCAACCCCTGGCTCTGCCACAGGCCCTGCCCCCCACTCCACCACTTCCTGCCACCTCCCCTGAGCCTGCCCTGCCCTTCCTCCTCCCCACCTCCCCCTCCCCGAGCCTCCTGCACACCACAAAACAGCTGATCGGCAGGTGTGGGGAGAAAGGGGAAGGCGCTGATCGGCAGGGCTGCCGGTGGGCGGGAGGCGCTGGGAGCAGGGGGCGGGGGGAGCTGATGGGGGGCTGCTGATGTATTACTGTGGCTCTTTGGCAATGTACAATGGTAAATTCTGGCTCCTTCTCAGGCTCAGATTGGCCACCCCTTACTTAGGGGATTAAAGGCTTTTTCCCACCTATAGGTGGGGTTTTCCTCAAGCACATCCCTCTTTCACAGGCTTTTGTTTTTACTTCCCAATGGACTGATCAAAGTAATCAAAGAATTTGGCATACTCCTTTCTCCCCAAATTCTCTTTCATACATCAGTGAAAGCCCATACATCTTATATTCATTCATTAAGAGAACTGCCTGGCCTTCCTTTCTTAGTTCCTCACAGATGCTACGCAGCAAACAATTCTATTAACACCCTTTTTCACATGAGAAAAAATAACATCCTTTCAGCTTTTTACAGATCTTCAGACAGAAATGCTGCCTCTAACAGAGCCTTCTCCATATTTGAAACTAGAGCAGAAGACATCTCATCCTAGCTAATTTGCTTTTCCTATTCTTCTCCCTTCATCGTTTGCAGACTGGGTTTCTTTCAGTAATTCAACAAATGCTTCTTGGAAGCCCGTTTCAGTTCTGAAATTCCTTTAGTCAGCCTAGGAAGCAACCATATGGGCAGCTGCAAGCAACCACACAACTACTGATGAAGAGAAAGCCCAGAATTACCAAAATAAAAGCATGGAGGGAGAGAAGTTGCTTGTTGCTAGCCACGTCTAAGAAATTTATATGGTCTCCATCACCATATTTTGTGACCATTACACAATCTTTATCCTCATAACATCTCTGTGAGGTAGGGAAAGTGCTAGTATCTTAATTTTACAGATGGGGAACTAAGGTATGGAGAGACTAAGTGACTGGCCCAAGGTTGCACAGGAAAATCCTGTGGGAGGACAGGGAATTGAACATAGGTCTCCCAAGCCCTAGAATAGCACTTACACCACGGACCCATCCTTTCTCTCCAAGGAGCTACTTTTTAAAAGCAGTAAGAAGTATCTGTTCTTTGTTAAATTATAAAAACGTGCATGGGCAAAAAGAAAGAGAAAGGGGAGATTTAAAGAGTAATTGTGAAAGAAACCAAAGAAAGTAAACAGACACTTGTTAAAACAACCTTCCAGAACTTTAATGCTGATGTTTAGTTGTTGTTTTTTTAATTCAGCTGCTGCTTTGGATCTTGTGTAAGTGTTTTCTTGGGGGTATTTGTGGTTCTGGTGAATGGTAATGAGATACAACCACTAGGTCACTGGTTTTAATCTAGCTCAGAGTAGTGGGCTCAGTCCCTGTTCCTAGTGGAAAGATATCTACATCATTGCGCCCTTGGGTATCCTAACAAGAGAGTATAAGGAGTGAATGAGACAGAACCATCCTGTACTCCCTAGTGGTGCATCCATTCAGGGCAGTCTCAAATGTGGGGTTTGTGGCAGGGATGCTGTTCATTGCTGCTGTCCCAGTTCTGTAGATAAGTAGCCAAATGCCTTTTGTCCACACTAATTTCATTTTAAAAGTGTTCTCCCTGGCTAAATCCATAGGAGCTTCTAATTACACCAACCACGGAAATTAACTCATGAAATAAAGAGGACAGAAAAGAGGCGTGGAAGCATGGCTGACCAGAGCTGACAGTTGTCTAGAAGAAATATAAGGCTCCAATGACATAAGTGGGAGCAGAAACAGGGTCATTCTTGGTAAAGAGCTTTAGGATCCTCCGAGATGAAAGGCACTATACCAAGTACAAGTGTAATGCATGACAGTATTTTTTTAATTGAAGCAGACACCGAAAGGCTAGTTTTCAACTTAGGAGCTGAGAAACAATCTGACAAAAAAATTGAAAAATGTGGCTTAGGGTTAGAAGTGGAAAGTTGTTCTGTATATGCAGGACTCACTATTTTTCAGACACAACAAATACTTGAGGATACCATTTTAAGACTAAATGAGTCAGCACACAACACTGAATTCTGGGCCTCTGTTCTGGTGCCCATCATGGAGCAACTGAGGAGTTTCCCTGACCTAGGCCAGTCCTTGAGTGGTGCAAAGCTTTCATGTTAACCACCTCTACCCCTTCAAGCAGGGGCATGCCAGCGACAGAGTAGAGCACACACAGTATTCCACCAAATCCTTAGCTGATTCAGTGGCTAGTTGCAGTGAGTGTGTAACTTAGGGCAGCCCTAAGACTGTTCCAGTTTACATTGGCCTAGGTTTAAGGGAGCAAAAAGGATGTAAACTCAGCTGAGGACTGTGTCCAATGATGGATTCTAATGGCATTCCCATTTGAATGGGTAGATGCTGTGAAACATAAGATGGAATCATCCTTCAATAGAAGGAATCATCCCAATAGTTTGAACCAAGATTGTTAAGAAAACAGCAGTTTTATAACTACAGATTCAGGGACAGACTGCAGCTGCTCTTTATGTAGGTGAATGGGAAGGAGAAAACACTCCCCTTGCACATCCAGTGCAGGAGGAGGCCAGAATCCTAGAGTTTCTGCTACTGGAGTATATACGTGCTTGGAAATCAAACTGCTTAGAGATGCTGCCAAACTTCACCCCCCAAAAGGCATGTTGCTCTTCAGGACGAAGGCTATGACTCCACCCTCCTCTCACACCGGCTGGCCATTTGTGGGCCAAAAGTCAAAGGGCACCTCTATGCCTTCTCTACTAAGTCTGAAGTCATTCTGCCTTCAGCTGACCTCCACAGAGACCTGGGTGCAGTATCTGTCTTGTACCACTTTTAAGAAATTGGAACCTCCAGGCCCCAGGACCAGCACTGACCCCCACACCTCCTGTCATATTTCCCCAGTGGCTTAAGGACACTGGTCACAAAGCTCCACCCTTGTGAGTATCCTGGTTTAGAGTTTAATCTTTCAGGAATATGCAATAGTTGCAATAAGCAATGAAGTAAGCACAGACTTTGCAGAAGGATGTCTAAATCAAATATGTTTTACTTATAGACAAACTATAAGAGATTGATAGATCCATACAAAAATAGTAAACAACTGTATGCAAAAAACCTGACTCAGTTTCCCAACCACTCTCAAGCGTTCTTTGGGATTTGGTCAGTGTCTTTTCAGTGTCACAAGCATGACACTTCTCTCCCGCTTCCTTTCTCCAGCCTAGTCTTGCCTTCTTGTTCTTATTGGTGAGCCCGCTAATAAGAGTGGACCTTGTCCTTTTAGAACTTCCAGTCCCATCTGTCATGTGAGCTACCTGGGCAGCTGCAAAGCCTCCCATTAGGTAATCAAGGTCCCCTGTCAGGTGATCTGTTGCTTGGTTACTTCCCACCTGGAGTCCAGACTGGAAGAACTATTTTCTTGCAGCTTTGGCCACGCTCTTTCACATAACCAGTTTATTGCCAGGGCAAAGTCATTCTGTGGTAATGACCCTTCATTGCTCAGCATTGTTTACCCTGTGTTGACACCCCTGGGAATTTCAGTCCAAGGGGAAGATAAAAATACAACAAGGAAGACACAGGACAATGTTACAACCAAATGGACGCTCACAAAACAAAATGGAGTTTGATATGAACACATACAGATATACACTAAATCATCATGCCCCCATTTTACGGATAAGACAGAGAGAGATCACGTGACTTGCCTGATATCACTCAGGATATCTGTGGCAGAGGCAGGAATTGAACCTAGTTCACCTAAATCTCTATTTAAGGCCTTAACCACAAGATCATCATCGTATATAGGTTAATACACATTTGCAGGTCTTTTCCTTCTGACCTTTTTTTTGCCCCGTTTGTATTTCATCATCATCATGGCAACTTCCTTAATAATAAAGTCAAACTAACTATATTAATATAGCCATGGGAGAACAGACAAACCTGGAACTGAAGTGAAGTCTTTTGAGTTTGTTCTGAGCTGACTCATGGAATGCTTTGCAGCCTGCAGAATGTTAACTGAAACAAGGAATACAGTCTGCTAGCTCTTTTTAATTGCCAGTGAACAAAAGAGAAGACAAACACTTAGAGAAACAAATGATATAAGCAATAAGGGCTAGGGGGAAATGATTTGGGAAAGGGCAGCCATTCTTTCTCGTCACAGATGATCAGAGTTGAGTAGGTAGAGCCCCCCAGGCCTTGTCTGTCAGAGTTCAGAGAGATGTTCCTTTGAAGAAAGTTTAAACTTGCACAGCATGACAATAATAATCAGTCAACAGACAGTGCCTATTGCACTTTATCAAATCAGAGCGTACTAATGGGTCTGCACGGAGGCTTTCAAAAAAAAAAACACCCAGCATTAAGATCAATAGCACAGAAAAGTGTTAATGATAGCCCTTAAAACTACTTGTTACATACTTAGTCATTTCCTGCAAACACAAGCTGGAACAATGATCTGTTTTTAAAAAGTCATTTAAAATGCAGGGAAATATAAAAAATGTTAAGTGCCTGAGGATTTTTAATGGAATATTTCTGCAGCTGGGTCATCAGAGACGTGTACACGGGGGCATTAGTGAACTAGGAAATGGAGGCCAGACTGTAAGTTTCTCTGGTTTTTGTCAAGCATCTCTTTGCTAGGGTCATAAGTCCCAGCAGAAATTGGCTTTGAGATGATGATCTATTCACCTGCTCCATATTAAGTGGAAGGACAAGATCAGAAATGAGGATATTCATGGCTGAAATCAACAAGTGCCTCCATAGCACTGGTTCAGTTTCCCTGGCTTTCTTGCTATTGTAACTCCCCTTTCCTCCCTGGGTTACTCCTGAGCAGGCAACTCTCACCTGTATGCCAGGGCACCTGATGTTGTTGACATTAAAGGAGACCCTGAGTATCCCAGTGGTGATGTTGGATAGGGAATCCTCTAGTTACCCTCTGCTGCAATCCCTTTACTTCTAAAGGAATTTAAAATGGGCAGTGCCTCCATCTGGCTGGCCCCTGTACATACTCAATGGTGTGCCTTGGGAACCTCCAGGAATAAACCTATTCTAATAATAAATAATATAATCTGTGGCATGGCGTAACTCAGAAACACCAATTATAAATAATATACATCCCATATATTTAAATTAGCGTTAGTACACCTTTACTTGACAACTTAAAGAAACAGGATATTAAATGTCACTACTAATTTTAATCCACAGAGGGCAATTGAATAAAATCAATTACCAAATACAATATACAGTAATAAATTAAACATATCAAACTGGCATTTATACTGCCACCGCTTACCCCACCCCGGAGTGTACACTCCGCTGGATTTCAGAGTCCTGGACGCTTGCTTGCGTGGACGCGCTGGAAGACCTGCGGCTGGAGACAGCACTCAGTTGGTTCTGTGTATCAGTCCGGCCGAGGCAGCAAGCTGCACAACCCCTCTGATGATTGGAGCTGGCCCCACCAGAGGTCAGCAGCTCTGGGTCCTTGTTCGGTGGGAAGATCACTCTGCCTCTTCTCAGACTCAGTCTCTCTGCTGTGCCCTTTCCCTTGCAAGCAGTTTCCCAAACCAGGGTGGGGGTTACTCACAGTCCTTCACCGCAGGCCCACCTCGGTCAGCTCTAGGCACAGCAACAGTCTCCACCCTGGCTCCAGTGAAGCCACCAACAGCCTCTGGGGCTCCCTGCTCGATCAAAGCCCCAGCCCGCGCTCAGCAGGCGCTTCTGGCTTCCTAGAAGCAGCACCTGGTAGGGACAGAGCTTCACACCAGCAATCTCACCCCTTGTCCCAAAAATGGAGGCCACTGCCTGCCCTCTCCCTGCACTGCCTGGAAGAGAAAGTGGCTGTCTCTTTCTCCAAGGCATCATGGGAGTTGTAGTCGCTAAGGCTAAATTGCAGCACACGGGATCTTCCTAACTGGAACACTCCCAATAAAGTTCAGAGGCCCCTCTAGTGAAGGGTGCCTACACTACGGAAGCATTATAAGGATGGAGGACAGACTAATTACAGAGCCTGTTTACCAAGGAATGGCACTAGCTGGCTCGCAATCAAGTGGTTGCCAAAAGCTTCAGTGGTGTGATAAGAGCACCAAATGGAATATCCAGCCAGTCCACCTGAAGGTTCTAGCTAGAGATCCATCCAGGTAGTGCTCAATCTGCAAGAAGACTATATCCCTTTGTGATTTGCCAGGTGGATGATGATCTGCAAAGCTGAATCTTCAGTCAGATCTTCCATTTGGGGGCATAAAAGTGGGTACTGACTGAGGCCCATGAACCAGGCAGACTGCAACATAAGTTGGGACATTTCTGTGGCTGTGCATGTGGTTAAGACCAGGGTGCTAACACAGACATCTTTCCTTAGCTGCTAATAGAGATCAAATGAGTAAACCCTGCCAGAGCCCTGTGAAGTCATACATATTATGCATATACATACAAGTTATACATATTTCAGAGATGTATAAGCTAAGGCCTGAAGAAGTCAGACCCACATTTTCAAAACTGATTTCCAGTTTTGAGTGCCTCAGTTTATGGATGTGCAACTTTAAACTTCTAAGTTCTTTACCTGAGCTCACAAAGCATGTCCAGTAGAAGAGCCAGGAATAGAATCCAGGAATTCTGACAGCCTATATCTTACCCTATTTACTAGGCTACACCCTCTGGTTAAAAAACTGGAAGTACCAAGATGTTTGCCAATCAGCATTCCTATGAATCATCTTGCATTTATGCCACTTTCCTACTCCTTTCATCTGTTTTGTCTTTTTAAGACTGTAAGCAATTCACAGCAGGGATAATGTCTCCCATATGTCAGTATAGCACCCAGCACATTATTTTGCATATTGCAGTAGCACACACAAATAACAGCCAGAGTCAGATTTGGGGTGAGATGAGGGAAGGATAAAAAAATAGGACATAAAAATGAGTGATGGGAACCAAAAGGTATGGATAGGAGTCTGAAGTTTACAGATCTCCAGCCAAGAATGCAGCACTTTCCTACCATTTTGAGTGTTTTAACCTTTTACCATAGTTGTAATAAATGCCTCCTGTTTAAACATTCATTACATAATCTATGTTTGCTCATCTTGAAATATTTTATTCAAACTCTTGCGAGCAAAGAAAAGTTGTACTGAAGATGACTAAGTTGGCAATGAAGCAGCAGTGGCAGCTCTCACCCATTCATTCCCAGCACATTGGAAATTTAACAGGAACATAATGTATCTCTCAGTCATTCTTTCTTATCCTGTTGTATTACAACCTCAGCAAATTTATTCCATGTAGTAATAATTGCCACAAGCACCTTGTTCAATAAAAGCATTCATAAGGATTTCTTTTCAGAATGAACATAAGAATCCCTGAATCCTGTATTATGACCAATGCACAGAATAAAAATTCTCAGAGATTAAATGCAAACTACTGTGAGTCATTTGACAAAGGCAATGGAATGTATTTGCTTAAGCAGAACTCTCTGGTTTATGGCAGGAATCATCCCAATTAAGCACCTGTCTGATTATGGGAGAAAGTTCTTTTTATATCCTAAGAGGATATAAGGGGAGCAGTGGGGGCAAAAGACCTAACTGGCTTCAAGACTGAGTTTGATAAGTTTATGCAGGGTAGCTATGATAAGACTGCCTACAATGGCAGGTAGCCAATCTGCTACTGCTAGCAGCAAATATCTCCAACAGCTGGAGACGGGACACTAGATGGGGAGGGCTCTGAGTTACTACAGAGAATTCTTTTCCGGGTGTCTGGCTGGTGGGTCTTGCCCGCATGTTCAGGAGTCTAACTGATCGCCATGTTTGGGGTCAAGAAGGAATTTCCCTTCAGGCCAGATTGGAAGAGATCCTGGGAGTTTTTCATGGTCCTCTGCAGCCTGGAGCACAGGTCACTTGCAGGATTAAACTAGTGTAAATGGTGGATTCTCTGTAACTTGAAGTCTTTAAACCATGATTTGAGGACTTCAGTAACTCAGAGAGAGATTAGGGTCTATTACAGGAGCAGGTGGGTGAGTTTCTATGGCCTGTGATGTGCAAGAGGTCAGACTGCTGACCTGGCCATTAAAAGTCTGATGGACGGTGCAGTGGGGCTAAGGCAGGCTCCCTGCCTGCCCTGGCTCTGTGTGGTTCCTGGAAGCAGCCGGCGTGTCCCTGCAGCTCCTAGGCACAGGGGCGGCCAAGGAGGCTTTGCGCTCCACCCCCACCCAAGCTGCGGAGGCAGAGCCTGCCAGCGAGGGCAGTGCACATGGAGACCCCTGGCTGCCCCTAGGGGCCACAGGGACATGCTGGCTGCTTCCAGGAGCTGCCTGAAGTAAGCACTCCCCAGAGCCTGCACCCCGAACCCTCTTGCACACCCCAACATCCTGCCCCAGCCCAGAGCCTCCTCCCACATTCCGAGCCCTTTCGCCCCAGCCCGGAGCCCCCTCTTGCACCTCAAACCCCTCATCCCCAGCCCCACCCCAGAGCCCGCACCCCCAGCCGAGCCCTCACCTCCTCCCGCACTCCAACCCCCTGCGTCAGCCCGGTGAAAATGAGCAAGAGAGCGAGGGTGGAGGAGAGCAAGCAACAGAAGGAAGGGGGATGGAGAGAGTGGGGGAGGGGCCTCGGAGAAAGGCTTGGGCAGGGGTAGGGCTTTGCGGGAGGAACAGGACAAGGTTGTTTGGTTTTCTACAATCAGAAAGCTGGCAACCCTAGTTCAGAGTGAGATATGTTATGCCTACAAAACATACTTAAGCAACAAAATGGTGCTCTGTGATTTGCACTGCTTACAGTCAGGGGAGTATGAAATGAAACAATGTTGCCAAGAGCTAGATTCCACACCTATCGCATTGAAGGGTTTCATTGAAATCAGTGACTAACCTAAGTCATTTCTTCCTATATGCATTGCTTTGCGAATCTAATAGGATCACTTCAGTCTCCTAAAGGGGGAGTGTGATTCAGTTGCCTTCCAAGTTGGGACCTAAGCATCTGAGGATTTTGGCCTTTTCATCCCCACACACGCTACTGGTCATATTGTAAATGTGACACATACTTTGATGATCCCACAGATTCCAATAAGACTACTTCAGGGAGTAGCTGCTAACCAACATGAGCTAGAGGTTCACAATACAGCCATATGTCACTTTAATACTGAATGTCAGGACTTCAACCCCAATCAACAGCTTTAGTTTTATATTTGTTCTGTAAAAGAAATGGGCCTTCCTTTCATATATACTTTGAGGAGAATTTCCTTCCCCCGGCTTGTGAAATATGGGAGCACTGAGGCAATGGTCAAGTACAGAACCACAAGCTAAGTCTCTAGGGCTTCAAGACTAATATAACTGGTTATCAAGCAAGAAATGCCTGAGTCAAGGTTTTAGACTGAGATTTGTGGCTGACTTGTGATACTTGGGGTGAAACCCTGGCCTCACAGAAGTCAGAAGTCACCCTTCTTAAAGCCCCAACCCTTAGAAGCATAGGCTTAGGTGGGATTCCTCAACTTTCATTAGTATCTCCGCTGCCCCCGCAAAAAAAAAGCTTGAAAACCCATGGCCTGAGTGCACCCTAACAGCCCAAACAGAGAAGTCAAATCAAAGTACACAACTTTAAAAAAACTTCATGATTTTTTAGCACTTGACTCCTGATTTTTAAACACCCAGGCTTGGCAAGACTGTTTCTACTACTCCAGTTCCTTATCTACACAGCTCTATTAGAGATCAAAACCACACAACACTGACCTTTAAAGGTGGATTTCAGCCTGGTCCTTAAATGTAAACCAAAGAGGAAGATTTTTTGAAGCTTAAATATAAGTTTGTCCTTATCTCCCCTCCTCCCACCATACTCAGTTGTCTACCTTAGGTATTTACATACCCCTCACTACCATAGTATCTGAGCATGTCACACTTCTTAATGCATCTTCACTGGACCATCTTTCTTCTAAAATTATTTACCCCAGTTTCCTTAAACTGCCCTGCTTTATAATATCTAGAAGGAATTACCTACTGACCTCGGCTGGCCCACCCGTGCTTCTCTGGCAATTTCTGCACTGAAGTTGTGTGGTCTTTCCTCTGCTGAGGGAGAGCATGTGTGAATCCTCTCCTTCCCAGCCAGACACTGTTATTTACAGTTGTTTTAAGGGTTCTGCTTATACCATTCCACACAAAAGTGAGTGGCTTAAAAAAGTAACTGGTTTCAGAAAACTACACCCAGGCAGCAGACTGTTCTCTCTCCAGCCTACTCCTTTGCACCCCCATTTTACTGGTACACTTACAGAAAAGCCACTTTAGGAAATGAGGACAGAGGTACATGGCATTTTTTTCTGCTTCCTGCAAAGCTTCTATTGCTATTATGGTGTAATTTCTTTGTCTGGATTATGTCATCTAGTTTTTGGTGTCTCCAGTCTCTTTTTCTCTCTCTTTACTTATGGAAGTTATAGTTCCTTCCCCTGCTTCACATTTTCATCCATTCACTCTTTCCTAGTTTCTCTCTCTTTCTCCTCCTCTGTCCCTATGGCTAGAAAACACTTTCCCTCACTAACTTCTCAGCCATCTACGCTCTGCATTCACTCACCCAGCTCCTCCAGTCTCAGCTACCTCATTGTCTCATCACAGTCCATAGCTGTTGGTCATTTGGAAAAAGTGATAATTTCCCCCTTTGGGATGATTTTTTTAATCCTGGCTTCCCTTTGCACCTGCATACAACTGTGGGTGAAACTATTTGCAGATGGAAGTGAGGGCCTGGCAAACATCTATCTCTGTCAGTTAGAATCAAGATTTTTATACCACTCATCACCATGGTATCAGAGGCCCCTGCAACCTTAACTATTAAACATCTAACTACTTGACAACATCTACGGTTCATTACTTTGATGGCTATATGACCTCATTTGTACACATATATCACTGTGCTTCCTAAACTACACTCACAATTATTTGTGGGCATGGCAAATAACAAAGAGGACAGGTTATTGATACAAAGTAATCTGGATTGTTTTGTAAACTGAGTGCAAACAATATTTGTTTTAATACAGCCAAATGCAAATATATGCATCTAGGAACAAAGAACGCTGGCCATACTTACTGGAAGGAGGACTCTATTCTGGGAAGCAGTGACTCTGGAAAAGACTTGGGGGATCATGCTGAATAATCATCAGGAAGTTTAGACTTGAAATTAGACAAAGGTTTCTAACCATCAGAAGAGTGAAGTTCTGGAACAGCCTTCCGAGGGAAGCAGTGGGAGCAAAAGACCTATCTGGCATCAAGATTAAACTCGATAAGTTTATGGAGGAGATGGTATGATGAGAGAACATGATTTTGGCAATTAATTGATCTTTAACTATTCATGGTAAATAGGCTCAATGGCCTGTGATGGAATGTTAGATGGGATGGGATCTGAGTTACTACAGAGAATTCTTTCCTGGGTATTTGGCTGGTGAATCTTGCCCACATGCTCAGGGTTCAGCTGATCGCCATATTTGGGGTCGGGAAGGATTTTTCCTTCAGGGCAGATTGGAAGAGGCCCTGGGGGTTTTTCGCCTTCCTCTGCAGCATGGGGCATGGGTCACTTGGTGGAGGATTCTCTGCACTTTGAAGTCTTTAAACCATGATTTGAGGACTTCAATAGCTCAGACATAGGTGAGAGGTTTATTGCAGGAGTGGGTGGGTGAGATTCGGTGGCCTGCATCGTGCAGGAGATCAGACTAGATGATCAAAATGGTCCCTTCTGACCTTAATATCTATGAATCTATGAATTTATGCTGTGGCCAAAAGGGCTAATGAGAACCTTTATTAACAGGGAATCTTGCATAGGAGTAGGGAGGTCATTCTACCTCTGTATTTGGCACTGGTTGACCTCGACTAAACTACTGTGTCCAGTTCTGGTGTCCAAACTTTAAGAAGGATATTAATAAATCAGAGAGGTTCAGAGAAGAGCCACAACAGTGGTTAAAGGATTGGAAAACATGCCTCATAGTGAGACTCCAGGATCTCAATCTGCTTAGTTTAACCAAAGAAGGTTAAAGGGTGACTTGATCACAGTTTATAAGTACCTACATGGGTAGCAAAACTTTGATAATGAACTCTTCAGTCTAGCAGACAAAGGTGCAACAAGATCCAATGGCTGGAATTTCAGGCTAAACACACTGAGACCAGAAATAAGGCACAAATTTGCAACAGTGAGGGTTATTAACTTCTAGAACAATTTATCAAGGGATGTGGTTGATTCTCCATCACTGGTAAATTTTTAAATCAAGATTGGATATTTTTTCTAAAAGGTCTGTTCTAAGAATTATTTTGGAGGAAATTCTATGGTCTGTATTATATAGGAGGTCAGATTAGATCACAGTGGTACCTTCTGCCCTTATAATTTGTGAGTGACTAAAAGAGG
The DNA here is from genome assembly GCF_965152235.1 of Eretmochelys imbricata. Classification (NCBI taxonomy): domain Eukaryota; kingdom Metazoa; phylum Chordata; order Testudines; family Cheloniidae; genus Eretmochelys; species Eretmochelys imbricata. Next base: position 115,456,116 of record NC_135578.1, on the reverse strand, counting down.
GGCTGAGTAAAGTGCCCTTTAAAATCAAACCCTTTATATCTCCTCTTAAAAGCAGTAACTTCAACTTGATTTACAATTGTCAATCTCCCCATAAAAGACTTAGAGCCTCACATGAAGGATGTTATCTAAAGGTCAGCTGCACAGATTTTCTTTGCAATTGAGCTACCTCCTGTACAGAATTCAACACTAAATCTTGCATTGAATTTCTAGATTTATATTAATCCCATAAAGAGTTTTCTAAAATGTAAAACTAATTTAGAAACCTAATTTACAGGAAGTGATATGTAAAGGGCTGACTGGTGAATAATGATAATAAAAATTTACCCTAAGTAAGTAGTACAGTAAGTTGCATATATAAACAACCATGATGATACTAAAACTTTCCCCAGAGATAATTGCACAGTTTGTTCTCAAATTTACTAATGTATGGCTATTTTTGCTACTATTTATGAAACATACAATCCAGACTGATGTTAATGGCAACATTTATGTTTATTTGAATGGGTATAAAATCTGTTTCATAACATGTTTATGCCATAATGATTTTTTGGGCCTCTCTGCATTGATTCTCCCCGGTACACTGCTTCACTATCACACAGGAGGTACAGACTAGTGAAATAACCCTAGCTCTGCATGCCCCCCTTTCAGAATAGGGCAGAAAATGGTTTATCTGTCCCTTGAATATTTTCAAGATTTTGAGTTTTTTTCCCTGTTTTAAATTGGGATGAAAAGTCCAAATCTCAACCATTTTTGTGAACCAAAAACATGAACAAAAATTGCTTTGGGCCAAAGTGTTTCATTTCAAAAGTTTCAAAATGTTTCATTTCAATTTTGACCTCCCTTTAACCTCTCCAAAGTCCAATTAGATTAAATTTCCAATTTGAAAAGATTTTTTTATTTTGTTTTGTTTTGATAACTGGAAATTTTGTTTTGAAAGTGTCAAAATAAAATATTTTGACAATTTCAAATGTATTTCAACATTTCTTCAAGTCAGGAGATGTGCTGAAACAGATCCTGATTCATAAACCTTTTTGATTTTGACTGATCACATGTTTTTGATGACTAAATGTTTTGTCAAACAATTCCCGACTGGTTTTACTCTGCTAAGAGCCAGCATAAGAGTTCTGGGCCAGATCCTCAATATACCTTTGAGTACCTGGGACCCTGTGCTTCCCCACCCCCTTCCCAGATCACAGAACAGGGGGCATATTAGAGGTAGGTGATTTTTAAGGGAAAGAAAAGTCATGACTGTCTTTACATCAGGCAGATATTCCTCTGCAAAGTAGATTTAAGTGTCCTTTGCTCTATTCAAGTCATGTAAATGGGATTTAACAGTAAGGCAGATTGAGCCATATATTTGTAAAACTCATACATATACAATTACTATATATAGCAATTTTTATTAATACCAAAGCCTCAGAGAGAAACTTTATCACCCTTTCCATACAGCAGAGAAAGCTGCAACTCCCACTGTACTCACAACTCATATGTATAAGTATTTAGCCAAAGGGGGGAACATCCAACCCTTACCAGAGAGTTTAAAGTCCACATTAATTACAGAGAGTTCTGAGAAGAATCTAACTGACAGAGCAAACAAATATTACAAGCATCTCCATCCAAGTGTCCTATATCTCAGCCAGATAGGTACCACTCTGAAGCTGGAAACAATACTAAATATACATGGCCCATACATTGGGCTTGTGAGGGATCCTCAGAAGTTCTTGAACTAGAGGATTTCTCCCCCAGATGGACCCAGACTTTTTAGGGGCCCTATACACCACTTCAGCCCTTTCACCTGATGCAAAGGGGTCAGAGCAGAGGTGAGACTCTGACCCTAGGAATATGAAGAAACAGGGACAAAGTAGAAAACCAATTGGCATTGTTAGTTAAGATAGTATCCACAATCATTCCCAAATTCATCTCCAGTATAACTCCATTGGCTTCAGTGAAGTTATATCAGGAGTGATTTTTCCCCATAATACCTACCTCACTCTTTACTGAAATCATAAGACTACTCCTAAGTAAATGACTTTGGTGTCATGGAATTCCCAGAACAGCTGAGAAATAGTATGGGTGGTGGGGGGCTTGTGTATATTTATGTACAACAAACTCTGGGCCTGATTCACTACTCTTATACCCTTAACATTGACATAACTCCCTCCTCTATCTTTTTATTTTTCTGGAGATTCAAGAAACAAAATGGATTTTGGGGGTACCTGACAGTGGCAGGCCTACGTAGTTTTCTCAATCTCTCTGGAAGCCTGCGGTTGTGGTATTAAATTAATGAAATGTAAAAGATTTAAGATGGAGAATTTAGGGATGCAACTGGAGGGAGGGGGGAAATCACATTTGAAGTAACTTGGAGCTAATGACTCTAAACCCCCTTTATCATTCAGGTAGATGTGCAAAAGTTAAGATTGCCCATTGATAGCTCAGGCCATTCCAGAATGTAAAGTTCAGAAAAACTCAAATTGTGAAAATCAGAAAATACAGAGTTAAGATATATGCCTGTGCAACCTTAACTCTGCCCCGCTGGGGCTGCCAATATCCAATGGGAACTATTTGCATGCACTCCGGCTGCATTCACTGTGGTAGGTGTAGCTGTGCTGACTGGTCAGGGAATAAATTGGAGCAGATTGCAAGACCTGTAGTTGAGATCTGAGGAGATCTGGAGGGCTGTGGCCCTCCATGTGTGAGCCCCTCTCTCTGACCCCTCTGTGTGGGTGATCAAAGGAAAGAGGTGCATACCTACCTTGAAAGGCCAAGTATTCCTTATTTCAGAACTGCATTGTCTGGGATATGTCAGCAACAAGGCACAGGAATCTTTTTGCTATGGGGATTGTCAGGAGCTAGGTGGGAGATGCATGTGGTGTGTGAATTTAATGAATGAAAGGACTGCATTGATGGTATCGTATGCATAAAAGGATTAAAGGAGTTGTAAAATTTAGTAGATATAGTATTCTCTCTGTGGAGATGGTTAAGTATATAAGCATAGGGAACTTCTGATTAGTATAGGGCAAAGACTGAGTGTGAGTGTGTATTATGGGCTTATTGATGCATTGTTCAAGGAAGGTGGAGTTGAGGTTGTGTGGATGTTTACTATAACTCTATAATTCCTGTTTTTCACAAGTTAAAGTTTTCCTGAACTCAGTGTTCTAGAAGGGCATGAACTATTGCCAGACAACTTTAACTCTGGGTTAATGGAGTTTTTGCCATTTAATTGCCAACCTTTTTAAGTGGAAAGATAAATGTTGTTGGTAGGAGTATGTGGTCATTTAGGCCATTGTAATTATCATGTACTTGTGCAGTTTAGATGCTCCTGTGGACAGGTAATGATAATATCTAGTTCTTACATAATGCTTTTCATCAGTAGATCTCAAGGAGAGAAACAGAGTTATTCCCCCGTAGATCTGGGGAAACTGAGGCACAGAGAGGTGATGTAATATTTCCAAAGTCACACAGCAGGCCTGGGGCAGAGCTAGGAATATAGCCTAGGTTTTCTGAGTTTTGGTACACTGTTCTCTCCCATAGGCCATACCATTGCCATGAGATTCCTAAGTGCCCCTTTGTTGTAGTGGAATGGGGATACTAGTCACGTTTTGAAATGTTTGGAGTGTGTAGTTGTTAACAGAAATCGTACATATGGGCTATGTGTCCCAAGAAACTGACATTTTTATTACATGGTGGTTACAGTAACTTTGAGTATGTGAGAGAAGACTGGTATCTCTCTATCCTCTCCCCCTTCCCCATTATTCCCTGGAACATATAGCTTCCCACCACCACCACTATTTCCATCTCACCTTCCCCTTCCCTACCCCCTCCTCCTACCGTCCCATTAAGCCATTAACATTTTAGAAGCTAGGTGTGCACAAAAAGCATTGGTAGAATCTATGAACCTTAAGAAAAGCTGGGGGGTGGGGGGTTCTTCAGAGGGCTGTATCTCAGGAACCTTGTAATCAAGTGACCAAAAATTTGGCTCATTAACCCTACCTTCTGCCCCCTCAATAGCACAGCAGATTTCAAGACAATCTGGGTACACAAGTGGATTTTGAAACACGTAATAAAATTGTCCTTTCAAACAAAAACGTCTTCTCAATGTTAACTGTAGCAAAGTTGGCACTCCGCTGTAGTTTTTATTAAATTAATTATCAGCGACTCATAGACTTTAAGGACAGAAGGGATGATCGTTTAGTCTGACTTCCTGCACATCGTAGGACACAGAACCTCACCCACCTCCCATAATAGACAACCTCTGGCTGAGTTGCTGAAGGTCTCAATTTACAGAGAAGCCACCATTTAGCCTAATTCAAACCAGCAAATATCTTCTGCAATGTGCGGCATGGGAAGGCAAAGCAACTGCTTTACTAGGGCACAGCTACTCTAGAGAGCTTACAGCGGCGTAGCTGCACCCATGCAGCTGCACCACTATAGACTCTCTAATGTAGTCGGTCTAAGTTGACAAGAGAGAGCTCTCCTGTCAGCTTAAATATTCCAGCCCCTGTGAATGGCAGAAGCTATGTCAGCTGCAGTATACACTTTATACACCAGTGCTTATATTGGTGTAATTTATGTCACTCAGGGGGGGTGCTTTATTCAGACCCCTGAGGCTATGTCTACACTGCACTTTTGTTGGTAGGGGTGTGAAAAAATACCCCTCTGACCGACAAAATTTTACTGACTAAAAGTGCCAGTGTAGACTGCGCTTTGTCGGTGGAAGATGCTCTCCTGCCAACAAAGCTACTTCCCCCTGTTAGGGTGGTTTTATTTTGTTAAAATAATGCTCTCCTGCCAACAAAGAACAGTTACACTGCACAACTGTTCTGCTGTAAGGTGCACAGTGTAGGCATAGCCTGAGTGACATAAATTATACCGACATAAGAGGTAGTGTAGATGTAGCCTTATCCCCAGTGCAAAATAACCCTGAAAGCAGAGGAGGCTCTGAGAAGCTCTCAATAGGATGGTCTCAGCTGCATGAGAATACCCCATGGAGGTGAACACAGCTTAACACAATAGCTCAGAGATGTATGAATTAATCCCCTCATGTCAGAGGGTGTTTCCATTCCCCTTCCCCAGTGCTGGAGAGCCTGTGATATGCATCAAGCATGCCCTTTTCTTAACTCCTTATCCCAATACCAGTGTATTCTTGGAGCGTATTCCCAGTATGCGTGGCTTCAGCTTCCAACCTAGAGGGGCAGGACTTCCCCAGATGCTGGCAAGGATAGGGGCCTGATGCCCCCCAGATCCCAGCTCACATGAGGGAGGTAAGAAGAGGGGTTCAGATACCCCAGAAGGGCAAGACCCTCCCCTGGAAACTGACTCACCTGGGCCAGGGTCAGAGCCCTGTAAATGAGTAGGGGTCCCCATATCCTGGCTTACAAGAGGGGAGGCAGTGAAGGGGAGGTCAGTCCCCCATAAATGGAGAGCGCCTCCGATCCCCAGCACACATGCAAAAGTAAGGAGAGGGGCTCAGCCCCACTCCACACACACACACACACACACACACACACACACATATACATATCCTGGCACAAACATGGGAGGGGAGAATGTGGAGCTACTCTCTTTTCCCCCCGTCTGCCTGCCATGCACCTCCACATCCCCAGTGTCCTACCCCTCCCCACCCTGCACCTGAGACCCCAAACCCCTCTCCCCTCCCTACTACCTCTCCCCATTTTTCCTCCCTCCTCTTGCTGCAGCTCCAAACCCCTCTCATCACTGTCGTAGCACCCTTCTGAGTCCCGCCCAATTTAGGATCTCACTTATTTTAGGGTCCTCTGCAACAGAAGCATATTTCTTTTCATACTGCCTTTAAAGAGGGCTTTGGGCTGAACTCTTGCATTGAAGTTGCACGTGTAAAGTTACACGTGTTTATATCTTCGAAAAAATTGAGGCCTTTTGTTGTCAGTTTGGCCCTTGTGAGAAGAGAATAATCATGATGGCTTTCAGCTGCATGGTTACTGGAACAATTATTCAACATGTGTACATTCTAAAATAGATACCAATGTACCATTGTAATATTGCCAATCTGATGCATTCAAAAATAATGAGTCTTCCTTCTCCCCCTGAAAAAAATCTATTTTTCACATTGGGGTTTTTTTTATTTGGTTTTATCTGGTTTTCAAAACTTTGGAGTGCACTGGCTTCAAGTTTGCAAGTTTTTCTCCTCAACCATGAGGACTAGAAACTTGCTTTTTTAATACATGAAAATAGAGATTCTCACACCATCTCTTCATTCCAGCAGGTGGGATTTTAAGAGAAAAAAATATCAAGTATCATCAGATTTGCAATAACCATAAGTTGGCAACACTGTCAAAATAAATTGTTTAAATAGCAAACTTCCTTATGTGTTACTAATAAAACTGGTTATTAAAAACCTAATTCACTTCGCATGTTTGTTGTTTTCATTTTCAATGAAGTTTAGACAATGAAAATAGATTGTTCGGTTCCATGTTTTTGTGTAGTTAGTTTCACTTTCCAGACCCCTTTCACTAGCAGAATGCTGAAGTGCTTGTTAGAAACACTAAGGGGAGAAATTTAAATCCACAAGCTAACAGCTTATGTAAGGGGACTGTTGCCCCCTTACTAACATTTAGTGGGGGTGTTTTAGTTGCTAGCTCCCAGTACTAAAAGCGGGAAGGGTCGATGGGGAATCAGGACCCTGAGACTGCCAGTCCCTAGGAGCAATGTGGAGAGGCCAATGCTCCAGGTCACCCTGAAGGAAGCTCATAGTAAGAAGGTGATATGGAAGGGAGGGGTTCAGCTGTTGTGACCTGCACTGGATGTGCCATGTTTGTCTTCTTCCACAGGACAGAAGCGACTTTGTGTGTACAAAGTGCAAGCTGGTCTCCATACTGGAAGAGAAGATTGAAGGTCTGGAGCAACAGATAACGACCCTGCGTTGCATACGAGAAACGGAGGATTTTCTGGACAAAAGTCAGGATATGCTTCTACGGGCACAAAGCTCTAAAGATTTAGAGCAGGTTGCACAGCGGAGCCAAGAGGCCAGTGAAGAAGCTTGGCAACATGTGACCTCCAGAAGAAGAAGGGGGAATGTCCGGGTTCCAGCAACGCGGACACAGGTAACTAACCACTTTCATGTTCTCTCCACAGGTACCATTGCGGAGAGTGGACCAGATGATATGTCTGGGGGGAGAAAGCAGAAGGAGACTCCGCTGGTTGGAAGGCATGAGATACGCTGTCCTGAGATGGGGGGTTCCACGACCACCACTCCCAAGAGAAGGAGGCGGGTGGTGGTGGTCGGGGACTCTCTACTCCGGGGGACTGAGTCATCTATCTGCCGCCTTGATCGGGAAAACCGAGAAGTCTGCTGCTTGCCGGGGGCTAAGATTCGCGATGTGACGGAGAGACTGCCGAGACTCATCAAGCCCTCGGATCGCTACCCCTTCCTGCTTCTCCACGTGGGCACCAATGATACTGCCAAGAATGACCTTGAGCAGATCACTGCGGACTACGTGGCTCTGGGAAGAAGGATAAAGGAGTTTGAGGCGCAAGTGGTGTTCTCGTCCATCCTCCCTGTGGAAGGAAAAGGCCTGGGTAGGGACCGTCGAATAGTGGAAGTCAACTAATGGCTACGCAGGTGGTGTCGGAGAGAAGGCTTTGGATTCTTTGACCATGGGATGGTGTTCCATGAAGGAGGAGTGCTGGGCAGAGACGGGCTCCACCTTACGAAGAGAGGGAAGAGCATCTTTGCGAGCAGGCTGGCTAACCTAGTGAGGAGGGCTTTAAACTAGGTTCACTGGGGGAAGGAGACCAAAGCCCTGAGGTAAGTGGGAAAGCGGGATACCGGGAGGAAGCACAGGCACGAATGTCTGTGAGGGGAGGGCTCCTGCCTCATACTGAGAATGAGGGGCGATCAGCAGGTTATCTCAAGTGCTTATATACGAATGCACAAAGCCTTGGAAACAAGCAGGGAGAACTGGAGGTCCTGGTGATGTCAAGGAATTATGACGTGACTGGAATAACAGAGATTTGGTGGGATAACTCACATGACTGGAGTACTGTCATGGATGGTTATAAACTGTTCAGGAAGGACAGGCAGGGCAGAAAAGGTGGGGGAGTAGCACTGTATGTAAGGGAGCAGTACGACTGCTCAGAGCTCCGGTACGAAACTGCAGAAAAACCTGAGTGTCTCTGGATTAAGTTTAGAAGTGTGAGCAACAGGAGTGGGAGTCTGCTATAGACCACCGGACCAGGGGGATGAGGTGGATGAGGCTTTCTTCCGGCAGCTCGTGGAAGCTACTAGATCGCATGCCCTGGTTCGCATGGCTGACTTTAATTTTCCTGATATCTGCTGGGAGAGCAATACAGCGGTGCATAGACAATCCAGGAAGTTTTTGGAAAGCATAGGGGACAATTTCCTGGTGCAAGTGCTAGAGGAGCCAACTGGGGGGGGAGCGTTTCTTGACCTGCTGCTCACAAACCGGGAAGAATTAGTAGGGGAAGCAAAAGTGGATGGGAATCTGGGAGGCAGTGACCATGAGTTGGTTGAGTTCAGGATCCTGACGCAGGGAAGAAAGGTAAGCAGCAGGATACGGACCCTGGACTTCAGGAAAGCAGACTTCGACTCCCTCAGGGAATGGATGGGTAGGATCCCCTGGGGGACTAACATGAAGGGGAAAGGAGTCCAGGAGAGCTGGCTGTATTTCAAGGAATCCCTGTTGAGGTTACAGGGACAAACCATCCCGATGTGTCGAAAGAATAGTAAATATGGCAGGCGACCAGCTTGGCTTAACGGTGAAATCCTTGCGGATCTTAACCATAAAAAAGAAGCTTACAAGAAGTGGAAGGTTGGACATATGACCAGGGAAGAGTATAGAAATATTGCTCGGGCATGTAGGAATGAAATTAGGAGGGCCAAATCGCACCTGGAGCTGCAGCTACCAAGAGATGTTAAGAGTAATAAGAAGGGTTTCTTCAGGTATGTTGGCAACAAGAAGAAAGCCAAGGAAAGTGTGGGCCCCTTAATGAATGAGGGAGGCAACCTAGTGACAGAGGATGTGGAAAAAGCTAATGTACTCAATGCTTTTTTTGCCTCTGTCTTCACAAACAAGGTCAGCTCCCAGACTGCTGTGCTGGGCATCACAACATGGGGAATAGATGGCCACCCCTCTGTGGAGAAAGAGGTGGTTAGGGACTATTTAGAAAAGCTGGACGTGCACAAGTCCATGGGGCCGGACGAGTTGCATCCGAGAGTGCTAAAGGAACTGGTGGCTGTGATTGCAGAGCCATTGGCCATTATCTTTGAAAACTCGTGGCGAATGGGGGAAGTCCCGGACGACTGGAAAAAGGCTAATGTAGTGCCAATCTTTAAAAAAGGGAAGAAGGAGGATGCTGGGAACTACAGGCCAGTAAGCCTCACTTCAGTCCCCGGAAAAATCATGGAGCAGGTCCTCAAAGAATCAATCCTGAAGCACTTACATGAGAGGAAAGTGATCAGGAACAGTCAGCATGGATTCACCAAGGGAAGGTCATGTCTGACTAATCTAATCGCCTTCTATGATGAGATTACTGGTTCTGTGGATGAAGGGAAAGCAGTGGATGTATTGTATCTTGACTTTAGCAAAGCTTTCGACACGGTCTCCCACAGTATTCTTGTCAGCAAGTTAAAGAAGTATGGGCTGGATGAATGCACTATAAGGTGGGTAGAAAGTTGGCTAGATTGTCGGGCTCAACGGGTAGTGATCAATGGCTCCATGTCTAGTTGGCAGCCGGTGTCAAGTGGAGTGCCCCAGGGGTCGGTCCTGGGGCCGGTTTTGTTCAATATCTTCATAAATGATCTGGAGGATGGTGTGGATTGCACTCTCAGCAAATTTGCGGATGATACTAAACTGGGAGGAGTGGTAGATACGCTGGAGGGCAGGGATAGGATACAGAGAGACCTGGACAAATTGGAGGATTTGGCCAAAAGAAATCTGATGAGGTTCAATAAGGATAAGTGCAGGGTCCTGCACTTAGGACGGAAGAACCCAATGCACAGCTACAGACTAGGGACCGAATGGCTAGGCAGCAGTTCTGCGGAAAAGGACCTAGGGGTGACAGTGGATGAGAAGCTGGATATGAGTCAGCAGTGTGCCCTTGTTGCCAAGAAGGCCGATGGCATTTTGGGATGTATAAGTAGGGGCATAGCGAGCAGATCGAGGGACGTGATTGTCCCCCTCTATTCGACATTGGTGAGGCCTCATCTGGAATACTGTGTTCAGTTTTGGGCCCCACACTACAAGAAGGATGTGGAAAAATTGGAGAGAGTCCAGCGAAGGGCAACAAAAATGATTAGGGGTCTGGAACACATGAGTTATGAGGAGAGGCTGAGGGAACTGGGATTGTTTAGTCTGTGGAAGAGAAGAATGAGGGGGGATTTGATAGCTGCTTTCAACTACCTGAGAGGTAGTTCCAGAGAGGATGGTTCTAGACTATTCTCAGTGGTGGAAGAGGACAGGACAAGGAGTAATGATCTCAAGTTGCAGTGGGGGAGGTTTAGGTTGGATATTAGGAAAATCTTTTTCACTAGGAGGGTGGTGAAACACTGGAATGCGTTGCCTAGGGAGGTGGTGGAATCTCCTTCCTTAGAAGTTTTTAAGGTCAGGCTTGACAAAGCCCTGGCTGGGATGATTTAATTGGGGATGGGTCCTGCTTTTGAGCAGGGGGTTGGACTAGATGACCTCCTGAGGTCCCTTCCAACCCTGATATTCTATGATTCTATGATTCTATGAATGACAGGGCAGGCAGGCTAATCGGGGAGTCAGGAGGCCAGTGAGGTCCCGTCCTCTGTGTGAGCTGGAATTGCCTGGGTCAGACAGAGTGGGGCCAACCTAAGGAGAAAGCAGGGGCCCAAGCTGAGCTGGGGAGCAGAGCTGTGCCAGATCCAGAGGAACCAGAAAAGCAGCCCAGAGAGAGCAGCCCCAATCCTGGGAGCAGAGCTGCAGCCCCAAAGCCAGAGGCACAGCCCAGAGAGAGCAGACTTGCTCTGGGAGGCGAGCTGCAGCAACCAGAGCCAGAGGGGCCAGAGAAGCAGCCCATGAAGCAGGACAGCGCTGGGAGCAGAGCTGCAGCAACCAGAGCCAGACGGGCCATAAAAGCAGCCCACGAAGCAGGACAGTGCTGGGAGCAGAGTCACAGAAGCAGCCTGCAGAGCAGACTTGTCCTTTGAGGAGAGCTGCAGCAACCAGAGCCAGAGGGGCCAGAGAAGCAGCCCAGGGAGCTGGAGGCAGAGCAGCAGTGCTAAGGCAGAGTGGTGGAGCTGGGGCTGGAGCAGTCTAGAACCGGGTGTCATGAGCAGCTGGGGAGAGCGAGGGGGGACCCTGGGCAGTGGGTCCAGCACAGGGAGATGCCTAAGTCAGGAGGCTCTGCAGGCCAGACTCGGAGGGGGATATGTAACCCTATCAGGGCGGAGACAACGCTGGGAAGAAGGGCCCTGCCACTTAGAGCCTGAGAGTGTGTGGCCACCACCAGAGCAAGTGTCCAACCCACAGCATCCCTGCAGCACAGCCAGGGCCTGAGAAGAAGTCCTGGGACTTACAAGGAACAGACTGTGTACTGCCCTGACATTCCAGAGACACTGTTTGTGATGTTTCCTGCCACAGAGCGGGGTGATGTGTTTCCTTTAACCGTTCCCATTTTTCCTTATTCTTTTTAAAATGAATTGTTGATTAAATAACTTGCATTTGCTTCAAATTGTATGTAATGATCAGTGGGTCAGAGAAGTGCCCAATGCAGAGAGAGTACCCCAGAGTGGGGACACCCTAGCCCCTGTCCTAGGTGACTACAGCAGGGTTGGGGTCGAGCCCCCCCAGGAATCCTGGGCCCAGCCTTGTTGGGGTTACGAGGAGTCTTCCAGACAGGAGAGTGGAAGGGGAGTCCTCAAGGGCAGAGAGGCAACTGGGTAAAGGAAGTGGGAGCAAGGACTCAGATCCTTTTGCTAGCCCACTTCATCGGGGTAGTGCAGAAGCCAGGAAAGTTCCCCACAATTGCGGGACTATTCCCCCACTTACATGATTTTTAAAGATGTCACTGAAAGTGTTTCTATGAATAAGTCCAACAGACTTAAATGGAAATAAAACCAATAGTTCCACAGAAATAAAAAAGGGTCCTGCAGAAATTATTCTAAATCCCTTCAGAATTTGCGCAGAGAATAATCTCCTTTCCAAAGAGTTTTTGAGCCATCTGGTAGAATCTGAGAAATAATTATATCCTTGCTATAGAAGCACACGGGTCGGTTTTTAAATTTTATCTATTAGTATCCTTCTCTATCATATTCTGTGGGGCAGCCGGTGTAATTGCCATAGCTCCAATGACTTCTATATGAGTTTTCCAAAAGGATAGTAGGCCTTTTAAAAAAAGTTATTCCTTCTCTGAGGGTTGAGAAAGAGTTGCTGCATCTGCCATTTCTTTACAACCTGTGCCCTAAGATATCAAAAACCTTGCCAATTGTCTCTCTTGTACTCATTAAATGAAAACTGAAGACTTGCTTTTTTTTTTTTTTATTGCTTCCAGTTGTTAACTTGAAATTGCACTTGAATATAGTGTTATTGAGCTCTTGTACATCTTTTCTGAAGAGCCTTGAGATGTTTTGGCATGATTAGATGCAATACAAGTTCCACTTGTCTTTCCCTACTGCCTTATAGTACTTAAGATCATACTGTCATCTAATCAATACAATAACAATTGAATCCAGCTTTGTTTTCTGGAGTGTGTTTATAAATCGGTACCCCAAAATATCACACAGAATTAGACACTCCAGCATGTAGTATGCAATACCATATCATAATATATGTGATACAAAGATACTCCACAGTGAACCAGTTAAAACATTCAGCCATGATGCTATTATGAGGAATTACGAGGCCTGGACAAAGAAGACAAGATGTGTTTTTAAGATCCAATTTGAAAAGAGATGGAAAGTCAACGATGTGAAGATAGAGAAAGACACAGAAAAGCTGAAATACTACTAACTTGATTCTGAGTTTAAATTTCACTCTGAACATAATGGCTATTGAATGCTTTTCTTTCACTTGGATGGTGTTCACAGCTACATTAAATCAAAAGAACAAACGATCTGGTACTGTGCACATCTGAAACATTGGCTGCACAGTAAACTTGCTCTCACTAGTAAAACACTTAAAGTGAAGTTTGGACTCTGAGCACTGACTCTATACATATGACATCCTGGGGTTATATAACCAGGGCCCTCTGCCACGCACAGCCCTATGAATCCTGGGACTCCATGTGAGACAATTTCTCCCTGGGATGCTTCTTCCATGGTGAAGCTATCTGCTACTCCCTGAGTGTCCTGGTGCCATAATCCAGCCCAGTGACTCTCTGGCTCACCCCCAGGGACTTTAGGTTGAGAACTGCTGCACTAACAAATCGGTGCCAATTTTGAGTGGGATTTTCAAAAGCTCCTAAGGAAAGGTAAGCACACCAAACCCATTAGCTTTCAGTGGGACTGGGGCTCCTAGGGTCTATTTTTCAAAAGCACCTAAGTGACTTAGGAGCCTAAATCTTATTGATTTCCACTGGGACTTGGACACTTTTGAAAAATACCCCTAATTCCTTTAGGTATTTTTTTAAAATCCCACCCTAATCAACATTGTCTTTGGGTTAGTGACCTGGTGAGGGTTTTGTTTCATTCGATACAAGCATTTTGCCAAACTACTTTGAAGTGCTCTTGGCTTTTTTCAGGTTTTTGAGGCCCTAGTTTAGCCTCCTCTGAAATCTTTGTTGTTTATAAAGCAAGAGAATTTCTACAGAAACAACATTCAAATGCTGCCCCCTCCCGCACCAGCTTCCTGATAAAGTTCTGGGGTCTAGTGACTTGGCAGGGGTTTCATTGCTGCCTGAAGAGATCAGTAACAGGAGACCACACAGATTTATCGCGACCATCACTGCAATAAGGTCATGCACAGCCAAGACGGAAGCTGGCTGCCTCTCAATATCTGGCAGTTCCTGGAGTGGAAAATCCATAACTAAAACCAGTAAAAAACTGCAAGTGTTACTGTGTGGGGAACCAAAGAAAGGGCTGCCTGTGTGTTCTTATAGAGTGAGAAGAGCTTAGAGAAGACTACATAGGGAGCATTTTAAAAACAATCTGCAGAAAAGTGAACAGGAATTGCTTCTCCCCAAGATCTTCCCTCCAATTTGCTAAGGGAGGAGGCCAGGATTCTGAAAGAGCCTGATTACAGCTCTCAGTCAGGGCATGGAGCCTGATTTACACCTGTGCAAAGTGGGACTAACCCTGACAGCCCCAATATTCAGCTCTACTTCTTAGGTGATGCAGCCATGGAATAAGGACAAAGGTGGTTTTATGCTACTTGCGCACCTCCAAAATTCACTTGAGGTTTGTAAAACCCACAGTGTAAGCTAGATTAGTCCCAGGAGCTGCTGGGCTAAAGTTGTCCTCAAAGGACCATTCGCTAGCCCAAATAATCAGACCACAGAGCACTCTGGTCATTCCCCAGCCTGCTCAGCATGCCCTTAAACTGCTGCTCTGGCCCTATGCTGGCTGGAGAACCCCTCACTGCTGCGGGAGCATCTGGCTACTTTCAGCCCCCTTATGCCATGGAAGAGGCTTACAGAGGCTGGAACACAGCCAAAAATCTGCCATTCTGAGGGCTTGTCGTCACTTAAAATGCTGCAGCCGCTATGGCACTTCAGTGAAGACACTATGTCATGCTTCTTCTCTACAACATAGTCATACATGACCTTCTCTTTGTATACCTTATAAACATCAGATAAAGAGCTGAAAATGATCATCCTTCACCTAATCTCACATGACAATTGCTACTGAAACAGATGAGCTGAAGAAAAACAACATTGAGAAAAAGATCAATATTAATGACCTACTACAAGTAATACTAAAATATTCCAGCTTCTATCACAACACATGGAGTGAGACAAATTAACAAAGAATTAGCTTCCATGTCCGTACCCACAGTATTGCTCATCAGCGTATAATATATATTAGGGCTGTCAAGCGATTAAAAAAAATTAATCGTGATTAATTGCACTGTTAAACAATAATAGAATACCATTTATTTAGATATTTTTGGATGTTTTCTACATTTTCAAATATATTGATTTCAATTACAACACAGAATACAAAGTGTACAATGCTCACTTTATTTTTGATTATAAATATGTGCATTGTAAAAATAAAAGAAACAGTATTTTTCAATTCACTTAATACAAGTACTGTAGTGCAATCTCTTTATCATGAAAGTTGAACTTGCAAATGTAGAATTATGTACAAAAAATAACTGCATTCTAAAATAAAACAATATAAAACTTTAGAGCCTACAAGTCCACTCACTACTACTTCTTGTTCAGCCAATTGCTCAGACAGACAAGTTTGTTTACATTTTCAGAAGCTAATGCTGACTGTTTTTTGTTTACAATGTCACCTGAAAGTGGGAACAGAAGTTCTCATGGCACTGTTGTAGCCGGCGCCACAAGATATTTTACGTGCCAGATGCACTAAAGATCCATATGTCCCTTCATATTTCAACCACCATTCCAGGGGACATACTGATGATGGGTTCTGCTCGATAACAATCCAAAGCAGTGCGGACTGACACATGTTCATTTTCTTTATCTGAGTCAAATGCCACTCCGCGTTGGAGTGTTGCTCTTTTAAGACTTCTGAAAGCATGCTCCACACATCGTGAGTCGAGTGCTGTAGCTATCTTTAGAAATCTCACATTGGTATCTTCTTTGCCTTTTGTCAGATCTGCAGTGACAGTGTTCGTAAATCAAACAACATGTGCTGGGTCATCATCCGAGACTGCTATAACATGAAATATATGGCAGAATGCCAGTAAAACAGAGCCGGGGACATACAGTTCTCCCCAAAGAGTTCAGACACAAATTTAATTAATGCATTATTTTTTTTTATGAGCGTCCTCAGCATGGAAACATGTCCTCTGGAATGGTGGCAGAACCATGAAGGGGCATATAAATGTTTACCACATCTGACACATAAATACCTTGCAATGCCGGCAAGTGTCATGTGAATGCCTGTTCTCACTTTCAAGTGACATTGTAAATAAGAAGCGGGCAACATTATCTCCTGTAAATCTAAACAAACTTATTTCTCTTAGTGATTGGCTGAACAAGAAGTAGGACTGAGTGGACTTGTAGGCTCTAAAGTTTTACATTGTTTGTTTTTTGAGAGCAGTTATGTAACAAAAAAAATCTACATTTGTAAGTTACACTTTCACAATAAACAGATTGCACTACAGTACATATATGAGATGAACTGAAAAATATTATTTCTTTTGTTTATCATTTTAAGAGTGCAAATATTTGTAATAAAAATAATATAAAATGAGCAGTGTACGCTTTGTAGTCTGTGTTGTAATTGAAAACAATATAATTGAAAATGTAGAAAAACATCCAAAAATATTTAACAAATTTCAGTTGGTATTCTATTGTTTAACAGCGCAATTAAAACTGCAATTAATCACAATTAATTTTTATCACTATTTTTTTTTAGTGAATTGCTTAATTTTACTGCAATTAATCAACAGCCCTAGTAACCAATAAACTTGTTTTACTATTTGTCTTTACCAGTGAGTTTGCCTGAAGTGCTTGGTAAATCTGCTCAGGTTTACAATGGCTGTTGTATATCCACTTTCCACTGATGAAGTGATGAACCAATTAATAAACTTGCATTGCTCAAGAAAGGGTCTTGAACAGTGCCAGATGGTATATTCCTGAGGTACAAGGCTGGGAGCTGGGGGGATTTGGCTGGTGCCATTCTCGGTGTGATTCATGAGTGGCTCTGGGAGCATTCATGCAATCTAGCTGGGTGTGGGGCTCCATATGTGGTTGTGCTGAGTGATAACAGCTCCTGGAGGGGTTTGCTGCTTGTCACTAGCAAAGCATTGTGAGAGACAGCCCAGGCTGGAGAGTTAAGGGGGCACAGTGGTCCCACAGTCCCAGGTTGCACCCTGGGAATCCTGTCACAACTAACCTCAGGCATATGCGGTCCATTCTCTCTCTAATTTTCTCCACAAGATGTGATGCAAGAAAATGAATCCTGCATTGATGGGAACACAAAGAGAATAACAAAAATAGGCATGGAATCCTCCAGTGCCTTCAGTAATGACTTGTCCAGTCCTTCTGCTTACTAACGAGGCCTTTAAAATAGACCTTGGCCCGTTGAGAGAAATTTGGGCCCCCACCCTGTCCCAGTTCACCCCAGTCACAGACATTTTGGGAGCGGTTCCTGAGTTCAAGACCCGAATACAATTGCCCCCTCTCTCATTAGCCCTGAATGAACCCTTGATATACAGTTAACTTGTCAAGTTTTCCACCAAGAAGAGTGAAAGGATAGTGCCACTGAGGTAAATGGAAAGACTCTCATGGACTTCAGTGGTCTTTGGCTCAGGCCCCAGGGATGTGTGAATCTCTCCCAGCTCTGAGGTTTAGCCATCAAGGGCACATAAAAACACTGGGATGGCAGAACAGTTACACTGGGATTTGTTGCTGCCACGAATGCAACCAGATGCTTGTTAGTAGGAGACCAGGGAACTTAGTACTTGACCTGTTACTGCTGCTCTCTTAGTTAGTGATGAAAACTCCCTTGAGAGCATGTTTTACAGATGCTGATTCCTAAGTTTTAGTGATGCTGACTCAATTTAAATAGACTACCTGCTAAAAAGTATCACTTGTCAGATAATAAAAGACTTTGGGGGTTAATATCACCTACAAAATGTTTCATAGGCAATTACTGGGCCATGCTATACCATCCCTGAGAAGGATATCATTTGTGATTTCTTGTTCACATGTAAATCTACTCACAGCTGCTGGACATAACCTCAATCAAACATAGGTTTTGATATGTCCTTGCACTGATTACCCAGCTGGCTTTGATCAATTCCACTTTTAATTTTTTTTGTTTTTGGTGTGTTGGGTGGGGAGGGAGAATATTAAGCCCTGGGTAGTTTAAACACATCACACACACACACACACTACTGTAGTGGTATTTAATTAAGTAACAGGGCAGATACAGAGAGGTTAGTGGTTCTATTATTGTATTAGAAGATAAGAAGCTTTAGGAGCATGAAGTTAAAGCTGAGTCATTTTTCATAGCTTTAGGAAAGAACTGATTGGTTAGGGATGGATGTACCTACCGCCATTATTTGTATTACAGCAGCATCTTCAGACCCCAACTGAGATAAGTCATAGAGTTTAAGATCAGAAGGGACCACCAGTTCATTCAGTCTGACCTCCTGTACATCACAGGCCACCAACACACTAAACCCAATACCCAAAATCAGACCAAAGTATTACAAGCCCACAGAAATCTAAACTATTACATGCCACAAGGAGAGAACAGGAGGGACCAACGTGCACCAGTGCCCCTGCAGTGTCAGAGAAATAATGGCATGAGATATACTCATTGTGCTAGGCCCTGACCAAACACAAGAGACAGACCCTGCACCAAGGAGCCTACAGCTAAATAACAGACAGATGCTGGGAGAGAGAAGTACTCTTATCCCAGTACACAGATGGGAAACCCAGGCACGGATAGATTAAGTCAATTGGAACTGGGTGCCTAACCGTCTTCGGCCCCTTTGAAATACCATCATGGCTTGCCAAAGATGAGGTCTGGGACCGGAGATCTCAGTCTTTTGGCTTAAGCTTCCCCTGCATGAAGCATCAAGCAGATCTGAGATAAAAAGGATCAGGACCCCAGAGATTCTTATACAGTTCCAGATCTTCCCTGACAGCTCGGAGTATTGTATTTGGAGTGATTGGATGACATGTTTTCAAACATATTTCAGCCGACAGACTTGAAGTCATTTGCACTTTGGATTTCAACTATTTGCTCAGTGTGATTGGTCGCCTAAGTCACAAGGTATTGTTTTTGTGGTCTGCTTGGATGACTCCCAAACCAACAAAGAACTAACATGAGATGACACACAACACAGAGTCATAGAAATGTAGGGTTGGAAGGAACCTTGAGAGGTCATCCAGTCCAGCTCCCTGTGCTAAGGTAGGACCAAGTTGTCTAAACCATCCCTGACAGGTGTTAGTCTAACCTGTTCTTAAAAACCTGCACTTTGGACTTTCCACAGCTTCCATAGGAAGCCTATTCCAGAGCTTAACTATCCTTATAATGAGAATTTTTCCTAATATTGAACCTAAATTCCCTTGCTGCACAGTAAACTCATTACTTTTTGTCCTACCATTACTGGGCCTGAAAAACAATTGGTCCCTGTCCTCTTTATAGCAGCCCTTAGCATATTTGAAAACTGTTTTGGGGTCTTCCCCCCTCCCCCAATCTTCTTTTCTAAAGACCAAACGTGACCTGTTTTATTTTAACCTTTCCTCATAGGCTAGGTTTTCTAAACCTTTTATCATTTTGTTCCTGTCCTCTGGACGGTCTCCAATTTGTCCACATCTTTCTTAAAATGTGACACCAAGAACTGGACACAGTAGTTCAGTTGAGGCCTCACCAGTACCAAGAAGACCAGGAAAATTACCTCCTGTGTCTTACATACAACACTTCTGTTAATACACCCCAGAATATTAACCTTTGTCACAGCTGCTTCATATTGTTAACTCATAGTCAATTTGTGATCCACTATAAACCCCAGATCCTTTTCAGCAGTACGACCCCCTCACCAGTTACTACTCATTTTGTGCATTTGATTTTTTCTTCCTTTGCACTTGTCTTTATTGAATTTCATCTTGTTGATTTCAGACCAATTTTCAATTTGTCAAGGTCATTTTGAATTCTAATCCTGTTCTCCTAAGGGCTAGCAACCCCACCCTGTGTGGTGTCATTCACAAATTCTATAAGCATACTCTCCATTACTTTATCTGAGTCATTAATGAAAATATTGACCCAGGACAGACCCCTGCAGAGCTAAATATATTGCATTCAGTTTGACAGCAAACCATGGATGACTATTCTATGGTCTTTCAACCCGTTTAGCAATGACGTTAGTGTAATTTAATCTAGACCACATTTCCCTAGTTTGCTTATGAGAATGTCATGTGGGACTGTGCCAAAAAAAATCTTACTAAAAATCAAGATATATCATGTCTACTGCTTCTCCACTAAGCCAGTACCCAGGTCAAAGAAGGAAATTAGTTTGATTTCGCATGATTTGTTCATGATAAATCCATGTTGGCTGTTACTTACAACGTTATCCTCTAGGTGCTTACAAACTGGTTGCTTAATAATTTGTTCCAGTATCTTTCCACAGCCTAACTTGGATATGACTAGCGTATAATTCTCTGGGTCCTCTTTATTCCCCTTTTTAAAGGCAGGTATTTTGTTTAACCATCTCTAGTCCTCTGGGGCCTCAGCCATTCTCCATGAGTTTGCAAAGATAACTGTTAACTGTTCTGAGCTAGTTCCTTAAGTACCATAGCTTGAAGTTCACCATGCCCTGCTGACATGAATACATCTAATTTATCTAAATATTCTTTAACCGTTCTTTCCCTGTTTTGGCTTGCATTCCTTACCCCTTGTTAGTATTAATTGCGTGGAGTATCTGATCACCATTAACCTCTTGAGTTAAGACTGAAAAAAAGCTACTAAACATCTCAGCCTTCTTGATGTCAACTATTATTAGCTCTCCTTCCCCACTAAGCAGAGGACTTATACTTTCCTTCATCTTTCTCTTGCTCCTAATATATTTATAGAACCTGTTCTTGTTGCCTTTTATGTCTCATGCTAGGTGTAACTCATTTTGTGCCTCAGCCTTTCTGACTTTGTCCCTACATGTTTGCCCTATTCTTTTGTATTCATCCTTAATAATTTGTCCATGTTTTCACTTTTTGTGAACATCTGCCAGGATTAATTTTTTCAAAGGAGTCAAATTACTTTTCCTATCAATTAACCCAATTGTTTGTAGCAAAACCCCATTGCAAAATCACCCCTTGTAATTAACTAGAAATCCTCATCACAGGATGAAGATTTGCCATTGCCATTATCTGTGGCCTGGCCTATGTTATGCAGGAGATCAGACTAGATGATCATAACAGTCCCTTCCTGACTTAAAATTCATGAACCTTTTTGTATTTTTGACAAAAATCACCTTTCAGGTTTGTGGGAAACAAAACAACAAGAATGACAAGATCTCATCCTTTTCACCTTTTGGAAAACAAAGGAAAATATTTTGTTGTTGCCAGTTATGCTAGTGTTGTGAATCTTTTGCATATGTTAACATATAGGCCTGAAGCTCTAAGTTATGGTAAGGAATTGTTAATCAAGACTCCCTTGAAACTTTGCAAAGTTAGGCTAATAAATATAATAAGCAAAGTAAAATCTGCTTGATAACATTTTTATGAAGTGAAAAAATATATGTAAAGGTCATGACCTATTTTCGCAGACTTGGTTTTCAGCAGGTTAAACATAAATGCTTGTAATCAGCTCTAACTCTACTTTAATAACTTGAATAAGATTGTAATCAAAACCACAAGAAAGGAGTGTGACGAGTTGGACCCTCCCTTCTGGGGTGCCACCTGATGTATTGGGGTCTGTTCCACCAGCTTGGGCTCCCTTACCCTGTCCTGCTGCACAAACACACTCACAGGTAGGAACACAACCAGTTCTAGAATCACACAGAGTCTGCAATCAGCTCTGTGTGGGAAGACTCAGCTCAGGAAATTGCCCAGCACTCAGGTACACACACCCTCTGGAGTGTAAACCCAAAATTATATTGTCTTGCACTGTATAGAGATCTATACAGCATGAGCTCATGAAATTTGCCCCCTCTCTCAATGTGGAGGAAGATATGCACAGCTCCCTCCCGTTATGAATTGCACAAACTGGGTTTTAGAATAAACAAAAAATAAGTTTATTAACTACAAAAGGTAGGTTTGAAGTGATTATAAGGAATAGCAAACAGACCAAAACAGATCACCTAGCAAATAAAACCAAACACGCAAAATAAGCTTATTACATTCAAGAAATTGGCTACAAATAGTAATTTCTCACCCTAAATGTTGTTTAATGCAGGTTGCAGAGTTTCTTGAAGGTAAACTGCACTGCTTGCAGCTTAAATCTCCAGGTATACCCTTCACAGGTTGACCTTTCTCACCTGGGCTCAGGCCCTGCCCCACCCCCCAGCTAAATTCCTTTGTTTCTTCAGGTGTTTTCAGCAGTCTTCCTTCTTGGGTGGGAAGGCAGTGCAGAAGAGCCAAGATTAACTCACTCTCCAGCCTTAAATAGGATTTACATATGGCGGGAGTCCTTTTCTCCCCCCAGTTTGACCCTCACCCCCTCTTAATGGAAAAACGCTAGAAGCCCAAAATAAAACTGGAAAAGGGAAAATAAGTAATTAAGAAGTTTTGTTGTCTCTGTTGGCCAAAAGTGTCGTGCCCTTTTGTATGCTGGAAATCTGGAGTGTATTAAATAATTGTCTAGACAATTAACTACAAGGTAGACAATTGATAGTAATTGGACTATAATAAGTTATGCAGTTGGCTGCAAATTGTAATATGTAATAAACAAGAGGGGGGAGCTATAAAAGTCTTGTAGATTGTGAATCACCCCTTGGCCCAATGCAAGCAGATAGCCTGGTGACCCTAGAGGTTGCTACGTTATTCCTCTCTGTAACTTGCTGTCATGTCTGTAGTCAGGGCAACTTGATCTGAATAAACCAAATTGGGATTGACCACCTGATGTCTCAGTAATTAATAATCTAACAAGAACCTATTTATTACACATGGTTCTGTCCAGAAGCCTTGGAAAAACTGCACATCCGTTGCTAACAAAAAGCCTAAATTCTGCAACTACATTGCTGAATATTTCTTTGCATATGTAGTTTTCAAGATGAGCTCAGTATAGCCCTTCGGGGGCAGGGGGAGATTTGCAGTACTATTAACACAATACATGTTATGCTCCTGTGCTTTAGTGAAATGTTTACAATGCTAGATTCACATTTGGTACGACCCCAGAAAATGTAGCAGTGTCAATAACTACAGTCAATAATATGGATATCAGACCATTTTTATTGTCTAACAAAAAGTGTCAATGGGAGAATGGAGATACTTGTGGCCAAAACACTGGACTGGGACTCCGGAGATCCATAAGGGATAATAAGACGCAGATGGTAATGACAAAAAATGCCATTGATATCAATGGGCTTTGAATCAGGTATAAAGGAGACATCCTCCACACTTGCGCTCCTTTTCCAAATGAGGAACCGAGGCACAAAGTAGTTAAGTCACTTGCTCAAGGTCACACAAGGTGCCTGTGGCACAGCCGGGAACCAAATCCAATTCTCCTGAGTCCTAGCCTAGTGTCTTAGCCACAAGTGCAATATCTTTATCTTGTCTATTTATATTGGAAGCTCTTCAGGGCAGGACTAGTCTCTTGCTATGCATTAGTATAGTGGCTAGCATAATGGGGCCCTGATCCGAGTTGGGCCTTCTAGTCTGACATAATACAAATAAATAACAAGGTGAATGGACTTCCTTCTATCTGCAGTGTAGCCTTTGCATATTGTCTTTTTAAATGCCATAGGTCAGCACAGCGGGGCACCAAACACTATGATCATTCAAACAGGTGATTACAGGAGTGTCCATCACTGGGATTACTATTGTCAACTTCCAAAACACACAGATATGGCTGCAAATATACAGAAGCTGAGCACTTGTGGTCATTTTCAGAAGAAGGCCTCAGTAGCTGCATCCACTGAAGACAATGGTAAAGTTTCCATTGACTTCACTGGCACAAGATCAAGCCCAAAGGTGGGATGTAGGACCAAGGCATCACTCCAGGTTTATCACGTTAGTTGGGAATTTCCCTTCTTGTTATAATCACAGTTACTTCCAATCTGTAACATCCTGAACATTGTTGTGAATTTCTTTCTGGGTGCTCCGCTGTGATCTCTCATCTTTCCAGGCATACTTCCCCACCTACCGCTCATCCGCATCCATAACTGCTTCCACCAGCCAGTTAAGTAATGCACATGTGGCTGTCTACCAGCACCTGTCAAAGCTGCTCCAGCAATCAGTCAAAGTCATTACATGAAGAGGAGTTCTCTGCACCTTTGGTTCTGAGTAACTGCAGGTCCTTAATGGTGATGTTTTCTAACTGAATTTTCTTTGGAGGGGCAAATTGTTGTTTGATGGTTCATAAAGTAGGGAGTATGGTAGTAAGAAAAAGTAAGCAATAGGGCTTGCTTGATTGTTTCACAGTGCAAGCGTACAGAGTTACATGTATAAGCACAACGTTAAAAAAGTGATCAGCAGGACATGAAGTGCACTACATTAATGAGAGCACTGGTGTGTGGATGCCAATTTACTGCTACGTAGTAGTTGCAATAAGTCATAAGAGCTGAGCACAGAGCTGAGCACCTCCATAGAAGGATCAAGATCACATTAAGTCCGTGTCTCCTCAGATACTTTCAGACTCTGCCTATGAGCCAGCCTCTTTTTCACCCTGCATGTTTGAGAGAAAAGTGTGGACACACAGGGGTCATGAGATTTACAATAGCTCATTCTGGAGGATGGCACTTGTCAGGATTGCAGGACTACAAATTTACCCTAATTGTGAGATCAACTGCAAAAAGGTGAGTGAAAGTTTATAAAATGGCACAATAGCCTATTAGGATAAATGTTGATGGGAAAAGATGCAAAAGGGAGAGAAGAAAGGCAGCTAATGCATTGCCCCCGAGAGCCTGACACTGGTACAAATTTGCCAGGTCTCATAGTAGCTGATTAGACTGTGTGCTGGGCCTGTGATTTTACTGCAGTGACGCTGCGAGTGAAAGTCAACACCAGAGGCAGAAGCTGCATTTTCTATCTTTGCTGTTCTTTTCTCTTCCCGTTTGTGTGTGTCTTTTGTTTTGTCTTCTAGGAAATGGGATCAGACTTTAACAACTGCCACAATAGCTCATTCTGGAGGATGGCACTTGTCAGGATTGCACTTGACAGGATTGCTAAAACGATGAAGTGGGTTTTAGCCCATGAAAACTTATGCTCAAATAAATTTGTTAGTCTCTAACGTGCCACAAGTACTCCTCGTTCTTTTTGCTGATACAGACTAACACGGCTACCACTCTGAAACTAGTCAAAGAACGTAACTTGTAAGTATAGCGTGAGCTTTGTTTGTTAGTCCAACTCCATAAAGCAGTCCAGCTAGAATAACTGCTTGTTTTGCATATTGCATTGCACTACATGACTTTTATTTGTGTTTATAGAGTATGAGCTCTGTGTCAGGGACATGTTTTCTTAGCACTGTTTCCCCTATTGTGCATGTCCACAGCGTCATGTCCACTTAGAATGTTTTACCAAAGGACTACGTGATGAATGATGACAAAGCTGTGTCATTTCCTGCTGTCGTCATGTAGGAAAAGCTAAGAGAGAGCTTCTTACACTGTTTTTCTCAACATCTAGATTTTTATGGTTTCCAAATACAGTTGTAGGTGCTTATTAACTGGTGATGGAGAGAAAAAGCAAGAGAATAGAACGAGAATGTTGGGATTTGATCCAACCTACTTAGGGTCTAATTCTGCATACATCTACTACTAAGTCAATAAGCGTTTGTAGTTCTGGGCCCTAAGTAAATTAGCTTATTAAAGAAGATGAGCATTATGGACCAAACTAGGAACTGATCTTGAAGTCTTGATTCCAAAATGCTTAATGGAAACACGATGATGCTGTATGAGAGTTTCTTTTAACTAGTATAAATATGATATCATTGCTATGGGGAACTGTGCAGTAACAACCTCTCTTGCATTGGACTAACAGGAATGTGGTAAGACCATATCACAATAATACAGTAAACTAGAGTCAAACTCTGTATCTGTATTTACATGCTTTGTAATGTCTGTGGATCATAGCACAGGGAGCCTAGAAGTCTATGTTTCAAGCAGAGCTGTGTGAGAACTGGAATTTCCATTCTGTGAAAAGTTTCAAGATTTCAGATTATGTTTTCATTCTAACTGTGAATAAAAATGTTTAAAACACTGACATTTTCTGAAAAAGAGAATTTTTGGGGGAAAAATCATTTTGGGTCAAACAGATCATTCCATTTTGAGAAAACTGAAACGTTTTGCTCAGATTTTGACTTTAAAAAAAAATCAAATTCAAAGTGAAGTCATTTGGAAACAAAAGCAAAAGCAAAATCTTCCATTCAATAAGGTCAACATGCATTCCTCCCCCCCCCCACCCCCACCAATGACATTTCACTGAAATCAACATGTTTCCACAGAAAGTTTTTATTTCCATGAAATGGCATTTTCTGCTGGAAAAACATTGTCAGAAAATTTTTAGCCAGCTTTAGTTTCAAGATTCTATTTCAGTTCTATCTACTGGATAAGACTTAAACTGAGGGCTTCTTGATTCCTAAATGCATTGCCCTGGCCAGAGTTCCAAGGGCTTCCATTCCAAGGCTATGTCTATTCCTATGTGGCATATAGCGTACAGGCACTATGGGTGTAGCTATACGCCACAGTGAAAGGCTCCAGAAGCAGGGAGGCAGCAGGACACTACACTGTTAAAAATAGCAGTTTAGATGTGTAAGAAACTGGGCATGAAGAGAGCCACGTAGGGTATACATATCCTGAGGGTTCAGGCATATAGGGTGTCATAAAAATAAAGGGAAGGGTAACCACCTTTCTGTATACAGTGCTATAAAATCCCTCCTGGCCAGAGGCAAAACCCCTTCACCTGTAAAGAGTTAAGAAGCTAAGATAACCTCGCTGGCACCGGACCAAAATGAGCAATGAGGAGACAAGATACTTTCAAAGCTGGAGGGGGGGAAACAAAGGGTCTGTCTGTGTGATGCTTTAGCCGGGAACAGATCAGGAATGCAGCCTTACAACTGTTAGTAAGTAATCTAGCTAGAAATGCGTGAGATTTCCTTTTGTTTAATGGCTGGTAAAATAAGATGTGCTGAATGGAATGTATATTCCTGTTTTTGTGTCTTTTTGTAACTTAAGGTTTTGCCTATAGGGATTCTCTATGTTTTGAATCTGATTACCGTGTAGGGTGTTTACCATCTGGATTTTACAGAGGTGATTCTTTTACCTTTTCTTTAATTAAAATTCTTTTTTTTAAGAACCTGATTGCTTTTTCATTGTTCTTAAGATCCAAGGGTTTGGGTCTGTGTTCACCTGTACAAATTGGTGAGGATTTTTATCAAGCCTTCCCCAGGAAAGGGGGTGTAGGGCTTGGGGGAATATTTTGGGAGAAGACGTCTCCAAGTGAGCTCTTTCCCTGTTCTTTGTTTAACACGCTTGGTGGTGGCAGCATAGGGTTCAAGGACAAGGCAAAGTCTGTACTGTAAGAATAAGCTTAGGGGGTCTTTCATGCAGGTCGCCGCATCTGTACCCTAGAGTTCAGACTGGGGAAGGAACCTAGACATAGGGCAATGTAAACAAATGGCACCCCTCCAGGGGAGCCCTGCACATGGCCCTTTGCCTCAGTTTCCTTTTTGGAGGAAGGATATTTATTGGATATTTCCTTTTTATTGGAAATATCCAATAAATCCATACGAGCTTATCCTCCATTAACGTCATATTAACAAAAACTCATTGCAAAAGACCCAGCACAAAATTCCCATGGCATGGTCCACATCAACCCTGTGCAAGCAATCTTTAAAAACCCAGCACCGTTCTCAGCCTTCTGGTGTCTTCTGCCAAACCTGGAGTCTTTCAGTGTACCTCTGTCCTTCTGCCAGAATGGCCATCCCAGCCCTTTTTTCTGGAGTGCAATCCCTCTCTTCCCACCAGGAACACCCGCCCCAGCCCCTCCACAGGGAGTCTCTCATGGTTCCTCTAGGACCCAGCTCTCTGACAAGGAGACCCAGCAGGTAAGCCCCTCCACTGCTCCCCTTCCTTCTCCCCTCTCTGGCCCTTCACTCTGGCTCTCCAGCACAAAGCCAGCAGGCATCTCCCTCTGCTGCTCTTCCAGCCTCCATCCCTTTCCATCCCGCTCTCTGGTTTGGGTCAACAAACCCCTTGCTGCTCTCCTGCCGTCAGCCCCTCCCCCAGGAACCATCTTCTCCCTGCGACAGCTCTCATCTCCTGCTCTTCCTGACTGAAACCATCTTCTCTGAATCCCTGGGGCAACCCCATCTCACCAGGCCTCTTATCAGAGAGGATGCGTGTGTGTGTGTGTTGGGGGGGCATGCAGGGTCACGTTCTCTGCCCCAACCCCTCGAGATTTGCTGTTTGGCATGTACTGAGCATGCTCAGTAACTCTGCTGAAGCCAGCTGCCCTCATTCTGCCCCCCACTATTGGCAGGCACAGGTCATCGCGGCCTCTTATAACTTCAAAGTGCTGCCTCATTCTCTTAATTAAGCCAACAGAGCGCATCTGGACTGAGACAGGAGCTTTGTTACATTAAATGGGTCAGCTACTTTATTCCTCCTCAAGTCGCAACCAAACTGAGCCTTTTGCAATAACTTCACTGTAGACACAGGTGCTCCAGGCTAAGGAAACACTTGGACTCAGATTTCAGCCATGTAACAAAATCAAGACCTTGGGCAAAAAAAAAAAAAAAAGAACTTCTGAGGAATCTCTGGGATGCATGGAAATTTCAAATAAATATTCACAGACATTTGCTTTTCCAATCTTTGTTTATCCCACAGAAATCTACCCAAAAATGCTTGTAAAAGGCCAGCTGAGAGCATTATGCATGATTCTACAAAATCACGGTCCTAAATAAACCTGACTGATTGAATCAAACCTAACTATCAAATACAGTATGTGCAATCATTATATACACTCCTTTCTGGACTACAGCCAGAAATGCAATGCATCGTCTCTAGAGGCAAATACTGTACTTAATATTGATGTCTTTAAGTGTGCTCTTTACTCACTCGATCATCTCACAAGGTGATCATGTCATCCTAGATACCCATTAATAATACATTATTTACATGAGAAAAAAAATTAAGCAGCTCTACTAGAAATGCTTACACCACTCAAATGGAGAATAGTGTTTTGATTTCATGTTCTGCCTCATTTGTTCCATATTTCCTCATCTTTCTGGTCACAAATTTTGTTTAACAAAAAGGTTGTGGGATGTCAAAATGAGCAGCAAACACTCATGGTTTCTGACAGAAAGAAGGAGGAAGGGAGGAACAAACACACAATTTGAAATGTAAATAACAAGGACAAGTTTCTCTGGAATAAATGAACATTTACAAAAGAAATTGTTTGTCCAAAATAAAATAAATACATAAAATTGCTAGTTATGTACTTCAAAGTTAGCTTCGAACTGCTCTAATGGATGAGTGGGTAGTGAATAGCACTATACCAGTATCCATGCCACCAAATCCAAATTAAATTATGAGGGAAGAAGAAGTTACATTTATATATTACCTTTCACCTGAAAATTCTCAAAGTGCTTTGCAAATTATATATACTGAAATAATTGCACTCACCACTGAAACTGCAGGTAGTGTTGGAAGAGAGGATAGCAACATAAAAAGCAGGCAAGCAGGAAAAGGGGGACATTTGGGCACTACGTCAGAAGAACCTCAGTGTCTATGCATATCAGGCTGGCCCACAGCCCGAGTCCCACCCTGCTTCAAATAGCTCAGTGAATAATTTATTTAATGAAAGTAATATTTTTGTTTTGTTTATCCTCTCTCAAATTTATTAGTTACAATTATTGGAAGTATAATTTCTGGGAATAATTGCTCTGCAGACTGTGTGAGTAGTTGGCTGCCAGTATCCATTAGTCAAAATACAAGTTGTATTGGCTAGTGTTGATTGGATAGGTATTAGTTGTATTAGGACAGGAGGGTTAATATTATGTATTAATATATATAAATTGGATATGGATTACTTGTATTAGAACAAGGGGTTCCACAGGTTCTTCAATTACCTTAAATGCCAATCAGCTAGAGGTAGTTCAAAAATTTAGCTATTTAGGTTCTACAGTTACCACCAACCTCTCACTGGATGAAGAACTAAATGTTCACACTGGAAAAGGCTGCCACCATCTATAGCAGACTAACCAAAAGAGCATGGGACAACTCAAATCTTACCATCAAGACCAAAATGCTAGTGTACCAAGCTTGCGTCCTCAGCACTCTCATGTATGGTGGGGAAACATGGACAACTTATGCTCATCAGGAGAAAAGGTTGAACAGTTTCCACCTATGTTGTTTACGCCACATACTCAACTCCAAATGGCAGGATAAAGTCACCAATGCAGAGGTTCTTCAAAGAGCAAATTTACCAACTGTGACAGCCCTGCTGAAGCAAAGACGACTGCGCTGGATGGGCCATCTGAGTAGGTTGGAAGATGGACTCATACCCAAGGACGTGCTACATGGGGAGCTATCAGAGGGAACAAGAACAACAGGACGTCCCAAGCTTCACTATAAAGACACATGCAACGAGATATGAAGGATGAGATCAATGGGAAATCTTGGCAAGTGATCATAACAAGTGGAGCCATCGTCTCCATCAGGGTATCAAAATCCATGACAGGAGCTGACTCCTACAGCTTGAGGAGAAAAGAGCCCATAGGAAGCAAGCAACTCCCAACCAAGACACATACATTTTCAGTAATTGCCAAAGATCATGCAAATTTTGGATTGGCCTATTCAGTCACGAGACGCTGTAAACCATCTACATCATAGGCTGCAATTCCCACCGTCTCTCGCAGACGAAAGGATGCCAACAATGTGAAAGAGTTGCCAAAGTTCCTCCCTTACTGGTCTTATCAGGAATCCCTTCGCCAACTCTCTCTCAGGAAGAAGGCTGTGCAAATAATTGATTTTTTTGGTTCACTGTATCAGTCCCCTCTCCCCAATGAAAAAAGTTAATTTCAGATCAGCCTGAAACAAATTTTACCCATTTTCCTGGTGAAACACAAAAAAATTACATCAGGGTGAACGAATTTTTTTTAACCCAAAACAAAAAAAAGTGTTTCAATTTTGGGCATTTTAACTGTTTTTTTCTTATATATTAAAAGCAAAGGAAATTTGGGAATGCCATTCACAAAAGCAAGTGAAGGTGCTGCCACTGTCCACTGTCTCAAATCTCTAGGTGGAGCACTCACACAGAGTGGAGGAGACCAGGGCTCAAGTTCCCCTTTGATTGATTTGGAGCAGGGATTTGAACTTAGTCTCCCACATTGCAGGTGAGCACTCTAACCACCAGGCAGTAGGGCATTGTGTAGTGGGGCTCAATCTCTTCTGCTGAAGCTTTTTCAATTTGTATAACTAATTAAATATTGATTGGGCCAGAGAGAAAGAATGAGTCTATAGTCTGGTGCTTAGTACACTCACCTGGAGCGGGGGAGGTGGGGGGGGGAAATGAACACTGAGATTCCAGTCCCTGCTCTGAATCCAACAATGAGAACATGAACTTAGGTCTCCCACATCCCAGGTGAGTGCTCTAACACAGGGGTATAAGGTTGCCTGTGGGGTGGTCAACCCAAAACTACATTTTTCAGCTAATTTATCGAAAAAACTGTATGCAATGCCAATCAGGAATGCCTATCAATCAGGTTCTTCATTCCAACTCCGTATCCTCCCCAAAGAGCTCTTCAGCCTTCCTGCATGTTCTCTTTCACAATCAGCTCTTCTCAGCTCTTCAACTCCCTCTTCTGTCTGTCTGTCTGTCTGTCTGTCTCTCTCTCTCAGCCACAGCCACACACACAGCCAGATAGAGACCAGTTGTGCAGACAACTTCCTGTGCCTCTCTTTGGGTTTAAATAGGAATCCCTAACCTATCAGATATCCCAGTGTTCCTTCAATCAGGGCCCAAGGGAGGCCTCCCTAATGTAATTTCAGTTTTCATGGTTTCTCCAGCCCGTCAATTGGTAGCAAGATGTAGGAGAGAGCAGGGAGGAGTCAGTTGAATGGGAACCCCACGGACCCAGGTTTGAGGCCAGCAAAGTCATGACATCGGGCTTTCCAACTCCACTCATAACCTCCAGATAGGGATCTAGAGAAGGGACTGAGTGTAGAGGAAACTTATCCTAGGCCCTGTCATGATTTGCTCTTCTCTGTTCCTAAGGACTATTTTTCCTCAAACTATTTCTGAGCTGCTATCCCCACTACTGCAATAAAGCTCTCCTCTTAGCAACTATTCAGCCAAATTCCAAATGGAAGTGGTTGTGTATTTGCAGTCAGGAAGTCCTAAAATTTCTCCTGTCCCGCTAAGCAAATTTTGTTGAATAAAGAAAACACCCTTGCTGTGCAGTAGGACTGGAACACAGATAGATTTTTAGACCAAAAGTGACCATTCTGATCCTTTAGCCTGACCTCCTGCATAACACAGGCCAGAGAACCCCACACAATGATTTCTGCCTCATAACTTCTTTTTGAGCTTTAGCAAACCTTTTAAAATGACATTCAGTTTTGACGTATAGTCTATCATGGGCCAGATTTTCAAAGGTATTTCGCCACCTAAGCATATAGATAGGTGCCTCATCTGTTTAGGCACTGTAGAAAATCCCACTAGGCACCTATCTTCATCTTTGGGCACCTACACCTTTGAAAATCTAGCCCCACATTCCTAGTCAATTTGTTCCTGTGGTTAACAACCTGCCAGTTAAAAAATGCACCTTATTTCTAATCTGAATTTGTCTAGTTTCAGCTTCAACCTGTTAAATCTCGTTCTACCTTTTCCCGCTAGATTAAAGAGTCCACTATAAAAATCTCAAGATACAAAGATGGAACTGTTTTTTTCATAGAATCACAGAAATGTAGGGCTGGACCAACCCTCAAGACGTCATTTATTCCAGCTCCCCAAACGGAGACAGGACCAAGTAGACTTAGACCATCCCTAACAGGTGTTTATTTAACCTGTTCTTAAAAACCTCCACTGATGTGGATTGCACAACCTCTTTGGAAGCCTTTTCCAAATCTTAACAATCTTAATAGTTAGAAAGTTTTTCCTAATATCTAACCTAAATCTCCCTTGCTGCAGAGTAAGCCAATTACTTTTTGTCCTATCTTCAGTGGTCATGAAGAACAATTGATCATTGTCCACTTTACAACAGCCCTTAACATTTTGAAGATTGTTATCAGGTCCCCCACCCTCAGTCTTCTTAAGACTAAACATGCCCAGGTTTTGGGGTTTTTTTAAACCTTTCCTCATAGGTCAGATTTGCTAAATCTTGTATGATTTTTGTTGCTCTTCTCTGGACTCTCTCCAGTTTGTCCAAATCTTTCCTAAAATGTGGCTCCCAGACCTGGAAACAGCACGCCAGCCAAGGCCTCACAAGTGTCAAGTAGAGTGGGGCAATTACCTCCCATCTCTTACATATAACATTCTTGTTAATACACCCCAGAATGATACCAGCCTTTTTCACAGCTGCATCACATTGTTGACTCGTATTGAATTTGTTCTCCACTATAACCCTCAGATTCTTTTCAGCAGAGCCACCATCTCACCACTTATTCCCCATTTTGTGCATTTGATTTTTTCTTCCTATTTGTAGTATTTTGCATTTATCTTTATTGAATTTTGTCTTGTTGATTTCAGACCAATTCTCCAATTTGTCATGCTCATTTTGAAATCTAATCCTGTTCTCCAGAATGCTAGTAACTCCTGCCAGCTGGGTGTCATCCACCAATTTTATATGCATGCTTTTCACTCCATTATCCAAAAAAATCATTAATGAAAATATTGAATAATGTGTTTCCCAGAACTGACCCCTACAGGATCCCACTAGATACATTCCTCCCCAATTTGAAGCAAACCACTGATAACTACTCTCTGAGTAGCCCACGAAAGCTTATGCTTAAATAAATTTGTTAGTCTCGGAGTACAGTTCTTCAACCGGTAGTGCACTCACCTTATAATAATGTTGTCTAGATCACAGTTCCCTAGTTTCCTTATGACAATGTCATGTGGGACTTCTGTCAAAAGCCTAACTAAAATCAAGATACCATGTCTACAGCTCCCTTTATTATTATTAATTATTATTATTTTGCCTCCTTTTCATTTTAGATATTAACTAGACTTGATGTGACTGCCAGGAGGAAACACCTTGTGAACAGAAATATTACCCTATCATTGAAACATTGACACAAGAGACCAGCTAACCAGACAGAAGCCAGAACAAATGGTATCTGCTGTTTCCAATTGTAGGAGCACTTGAGCAATTCCTAATTGTTTTCCTGAGATGGTGGAAAAATTCCTATTAAACTCTCTGAGCATGCAAGCCGATAAAATGGATTAACTTCTCGAGGACTAAATTTCTGCAATTTAATGTCACTTGTGGTTGAACTCTTCGGTTATTTCTGCCAAGAGAAGATCTTCCTTCCAGCATGGTCTTTCCACACTTTCCTGTCTGTGTCCTAGATTAGTCGTCAAGATGTCTGTGGTGTTAGATTTATAATCCTGCTTTTGACTCATTTATACTCTGCATCTTCTTCTGCATCAGATCTAAGTTCATCTCTGGTCCCTGTTACTGTAGTATCTGAGCACCCCACAACCACCATCGTCCCACACTCCTGTGAGGTAGGGAAGTATTATTTACCCCATTTCACGTGAGGAAACGGACATACTGAGATTAAATGGTTTGCCCAAAACCTATGGCACAGCTTGCAAATGAACCCAGATCATCTAGCTTCCTATGCAGTTATGTAATTCTAGGGCCATCTTTATTGGTCTCCTGCAGTCTCTTAATCCTCCCCGCTACAGAGGTTGAAGTTAGAATGGTCCAGTCTCAACTCTGTATTACTTACAGTCAAAACTCCCCTGGATTTTATAAGAAAGGACTCTAGGATCAGGCTCCTCATCTGATATCCCAGATAGAAACACAGATACAGTCGACAGGACAACATTAGGATGACAGTTGTCCACAGGTTAGAGTCAAGCAGAATGGCAGAGTTGGGATGGGAAAGAAGTGAATCTCAGTAAAGAAAGGAACCAAGAGCATGAGATCTGCCAGCAATTACTATACCCCATCTTTATCGTGAAGAAAGGAGAAGAAAATACCTAGCCTCACTCTTTAAATAGCCACAGCAGGAGGACAGGATTAATCCAAATCATCCAGAAATACTAGAAGTGGGACAAAGGTCTGAATGAGGCTCCGGCAGGGATTCAAGGTTTGGATTCAAGGCCACACCAGGGCTAGCAATATAAGTTCAAATGAGACAGCGGCAAAAATCTCAGAGGCTGACCCAACAGTTGCTCTTACAAAGGTTCTGCCATTCTGGGCCACATCTAGGCTGGATCTGAAAAACAAGGCTGTGCCTGGATTTGGAATTGACTCAACACTTAAACTGTAAGGCGGATTCCGTGTGAGGAGCTCAAAAATTAACATCCTCACCATAGGGTTCCCAGGTGTCTGGTTTTTGACCAGAACACCAGGTTGAAAAGGGATCCTGGTGGCTCCGGTCAGCACTGCTGACCGGTTGTTAAAAGTCTGGTTGGCATGGAGCTGGCAGGCTCCCTACCCAGTTCCACACGGCTCCCGGAAGCAGCCGGCATCTCCCTCTGGCTACAAGGGGGAGGGGTGGTCATGGGGACTCCGCGTATTGCCCCTCCCGAGCACGGCTCCACAGCTCCCATTGGCAGGAGCAGTGCATGGCGCAGAGCCCTCTGGCCTCTCCGCCTAGGAGCTGGAGGGACATGCCGGCTGCTTCCGGAGAGCTGCCTGATGTGAGCCCCCTCCCATACCCTGAACTCCTCATTTCTGGCCCCACCATGGAACCCACACCCCCTCCCATACCCCAACCCCCTGCCCCAGCCCCGTGAAAATGAGTGAGGGTGGGGGAGAGCAAGCAACAGAGGGATGGAGTGAGAGGGGGGTGGGACCTCAGAGAAGGGGCGGGGCAGAGGCAGGGCCTCAGGGCAGGGCGCAGGGCAAAGGTGTTTGGTTTTCTGCTATTAGAGGGTTGGCCACCCTACCTCACCAGCAATATATGAGAAGGGTTGGAAAAGAGGTTTCATTCTAAACCCATCTTAATTATGTGTATTCCACAGTAATGTTATATACAGTGTGTATACATAATATTTAATAGTAATAAAAATTGAGTGTACATCAGAAAAACTGCATGTGGTAAACTTCAGCTGCTGGAGTTATGCTCTAGTTCATACAGGAAGTAATTCAGGGAAGTCCTATACAGGAGGTCAGACTAGACGATCACAGTGATCCCTTCTGGCCTCAGACTGTATGAGTTACCGAATCCAAATTAAAGGGTGGTGCAGCTAACACCAAAGCATCAGTAGAGACAGGCTTGAGTCAGAAAGCTCAGAGATCTGGATTCGAGATTCCCCAAAACATCAGGACTCATTCAGTTTTCTTCCATCATCCCACCCTCACTGAAAATAAAATTCTGCAGCTAAAGGCATCCATTCATACATGCTGTGCGGTGTAAGGCTCGAATCACAAGCTATCGGATCTTGCCAGAACTTTAGAGGTATATAGAGTTATTTCAAGTAGGTATAAAAATAGCAGTTGACAATGACAGGGCAAATGGGGCTGGAACTGAATTTTTTGGAACTCCATTTATCATCTTAGGCCAAAGACCAGGGGCATCTATCTGCAATATATCCCTCATCACTATAGCATCAGCACACCTGGGGTCTTCTAGGAGTAGAATGGCTACTGTCTATTTTGCCTTTAGTGGCCCTCTAAATGTTAGATACGAGGCTTTGCAGCACCCCTCCAAAATAATTGCTCCTCTTGCCACATATACACAGGTTTTTATTAGTAATAATTTTTATTAATTATTATTATTATTATTTTGATTTTAATCTCACAGCAATTCTTCCCTAGCTTTCTCCCAGTCTCTAACTCCGATATGGCCTCAGCCACAGAAGCAACAATATTATATGTCATGTGGGCACACATCCGTTTGTCCGGACTTGCTTGGGATTCCTCGTTGTTGCAACACAGGCTTGAACTTTTACTGAAATTTACAAAAAGTCCCAAACTCTCAAATTCCAGGGATTTGGGATTTTAACAGAGTGCTTTTGACAAGCCCTGAGAGAGATTAAATAGAAAAAGAGACCATAGCAACAGAAGCTTATTACTTGTAGAGAAAGGCTAAGTGGAATAATATGGTGTGTATAATTCAATATTATACATGAGAACTCAGGCAGCAAGAAACCCAGAAATATCAAAACTTTAAGTTCACGACGCAGAAGACCTTCTTGGGAAGAGAATGAACCAATCAGAATCAACACTTTGGTAGAGCAAAATTGTAGCTGAGTCAATAAAGCAGTTATATAAACATCACTAAGGTCTCAGCAGAGGAAAAACTACTTCAGTTGTTCGTTTGTAATTGCTTTATCAGGTTGATTCTCAAAAGGTCTGAGAACCCATCAGCTCTCATGGCCCTTCAGCATTTTTGAAACCATGCCCTCTTAGTTAGGAGCCATATATTAAGGTTTACAATCCTAACTTTAGGCTCCAATGTCTGAAACTTTTGGATTCATGCCTTTTTAACTGAAATGAAAATTTATATTTCATATGTAATATGCATTCACATACACACACACACAAATTGTAGTGTCTTTGGCTTTTTATACAACTGGGTACAGTTGGGTCCCAGATAACCATGTTTGTATATAAACATGCAAAGACTAGCTACAAACATACTGCAGCCAAAATTACTCCAGCAAGCACTGGCAGTCAGGCAAGGAAGCCTGTTATGTGATTTCCCATCTCATTTCCAGGCCATAAAATCCAAAACGTTCCTGTAAGCTACTCTGATTGAACATTTGGATACTTGTCTGTCTCAGCCTTCGGAATTTTCCCCATCACAAACTTCTTCGAATTCATTAAACTTCAAGTTCCCAGTCCTGCAGTCAACCCATGCAGGCAAACTTCTGCACCTGTTCCATCTAAGGTACTTATATAGTGCGCATTACCATAGCATCTGAGCGACTCACAATCCTTAATGTATTTATCTTCACAAAAGCTCTAGGGAGGTGGGGAAAGACTATCATCTCCTTTTTACAGATGGGAAACAGGCATCAGAGAGATTAAAACCCTACAGTGGCATCACTACTGCAGCACTTTGGAAGCACTTCAGTATGGACACTACCTACGCCGACAGGAGGGATTCTCTCATCGGGTAGGTAATCCAACTCCCCGAGAGGCGGTAGCTAAGTTGACGGAATAATACTTCCGTAGACCTAGCGTTGTCTACAGAGACTTAGGGGGTTGGATTTTTCACATCCCTGACCAATGTAGTTAAACAGACCTAATTTTTTAGTGTAGACCAGGCCTAAGTGACTTGCCCAAGGTCACACAGAAAGTCTGTGGCAAAGCAGGGAACTGATTCTGCATTTTCTGTGAGTCCTGGGTTACTGCTGTAACCATCAGACCATCCTTCTATTCTCAGTGGTAGAAGAGGACAGGACAAGGAGTAATGGTCTCAAGTTGCAGTGGGAGAGGTTTAGGTTGGATATTAGGAAAAACTTTTTCACTAGGAGGGTGGTGAAACACTGGAATGCGTTACCTAGGGAGGTGGTAGAATCTCCTTCCTTAGAAGTTTTTAAGGTCAGACTTGACAAAGACCTGGCTGGGATGATTTAATTGGGGATTGGTCCTGCTTTGAGCAGGGGGTTGGACTAGATGACCTCCTGAGGTTCCTTCCAACCCTGATATTCTATGATTCTATGATTCCTCTCCAATTCAAAGTCCCCACTGAAGTAAATTGGGGCTTCACATGACTGCAGATGCCCACTTGTGCAGAGCTTGTCAGGTGGATTCTCCAGCACTGACCATTTTTAAATCAAAAGTGGAGGTTTTTCTAAAATATATTGTTAGCCAACGTGTAACAGTTATGTTCACATATTTACAGGTACATCACATTAATAGATATTATGCACATAGTGTATTGCCCAATCTTGCAGTCAATAAAAGTTTTTCCCTTAGATGAGGACTTTGAAGTTGACTGTAAAAGGGCCTAACTTCAAAGTCCTCATCTAACCTAACCCCTGGAGGAGCAGACCTATAGTTTGTTGGTCTAGTTTTGCTAATGGTGTTATTCAAAAATACTTATACTTCCATTCCGGTCTCACTTTTCATTACAGTAATGTAGGGGTTTGATCACAAACAAAAATACCCCCAAACAAATCCAAACCTGCCTCAAAAACATTCTGCACATTTCATTTCTCCTCCCACAGAATGTTATAGAAGGCTTGATTGTGCCCTCTCTCAGTTGTATCGGACAGTAAGGAGGATTGTGCCCTATTCCCCGTTTGGCCAATACGTGATTGTGATTCTTATCACAAGGGGAAAAGCAGGGGCTATCGCCCAATACACCCACCCTGCAAGCAAATAGGGATAGGGCAGGAGGAGGAGGCTGAGCCTGGGGCCTCCATACAATTGTCCCCCCTTTCCCCATATCTCAACAGCCATGGGTGTAGGGTGACCAGATGCCCCGTTTTTAAAGGGACAGTCCTGTTTTTTGGGACTTTTTCTTACATAGGCGCCTATTATCCCCCACACCCTGTCCCGTTTTTTCACAGTTGCTATCTGGTCACCCTCCCTGGGTGGAGCAGGGGAGGAACCCTGACTGGGTCTGCTGTACACTGCCTCTTGCTCAGGGAAGATTGAGTTTTTCTGGGCTAGGTTGTAACTTTACAATCTCTACTTTGGGGAAGTATTTTTTTTGAAATCATGCTGTTTAGTCTTCTCACGATTCTACCCAGAAAAAATTCTGACATATAAAAGCCAGCGATCTGTCATAAACAAGGGAGTGCTTCTCACATTTATGCACAGCAAACTCTCCAAATATAAAAGCAGCATTATTTCCAAGGTCACAGGGGAACATCGCTCACTTAATTCATCAGAATAAAATGTATGAGTCCAGTGAACTGAGTGATGGCCGGTAGAATCCAGTGTAGTTCATCATCGAGTGGCATTAGCAGAATACATCATCATCAATGACTATGTTTCATTTTGTCAACCAATTACTTCTGATAAAATTCCCTCAGATTCCTTGCTTAATACATTGATGGAAGGTTTAAATGATGGAAATGAGCTAAGCAACAGGGAGACAAAAAAACGAAACTGCAAAATCCCTCCCAAAGTAATTGTGTTTCCACATTTTTTTTGTTTCATTTAGTGAAATCCTCTCTATTTTAGACAGCAGAAAAATAGTTGTGTCTAATGCATTGTAATTTGTTAGGGAGAGTATCAATGGACAACCTGTTATCCTTTTTGTGGTAGAATATTGCCTGCAGGTGGTTAAAGCTAAATAACATGGATGGCATTTTCAAAAGCATTCAGCCTGACTCTGCTCCCACTGAAGTTGAGAGTAAAATCCCCATTGATTTTAAAATAAAACAAATGCACAAAAGCATTTACTTGTACTTGTATCTTCCTTAATAGGAGAATAGACATTATTTATTGGTTGTCTTCACCAGCAGTAAAGACGTGTAGTTTCTCAACTCTCTCTCCTCTCCAAGGAGAACGTTACACTAGGCCTCATATTCCCAAGCCCCAGGCTCTCCGGTTATCCTTACATCAGGATTATAGAGGAGAGTGAAAGATACAGAAATAGTTAAGACACGTTTGAACAACCTTTTATAATGGAGATAGTTAGGCCCTGCCTATATTAAGGACATTCACAGTGGTATGTAGTCATGGAGTTATACCAGTGCAGGCTGCCTTCATGAAGTCAGAGCCTTAGTATGCATGCCCATAAACTGGGATGGGTATTGAAAATCTAATGCAGAACTCCCGTACAAACGAATGTAACCATTCATTTCAAAGGGAGCCTCATGTCTTTAACAGGAATTCCTTCCAACTCCATTCTCCTACCTACTGCTGCCATTGCCTTGAACCCATATCTCTGTACCATTGCTCAGAGAAGAGAGTGCTACACAGAACATGAGTGGGTACAGATTTACTAATGGTGTTATTAGTAAACTCTGGTGCCCAATCTGTTTCATGCCTCTTGCTCTTTTCCTTGCATCGAGAACAATTTAAGTTCTTTAATGTTTTTATTTTCTTCCTGGGTGGCTTTTGTTCCTCCCTTTTTCAATCTCTACCCACATCCTTCAATTTCCTTTCCTTCCACATCCCTTTGGTCACTCCACACCCTCAGAAAGAAAAGTATGTTTCCCTCTGTAAAGATTCCTATCTCATCTTTTCCCCTCTCTCCCCCCTGCTTCCATCCTTTCTTCTGATGATCAGAGCTGTATTTTCTCATGTTGTTCCAGAATAATTCACTTCACTCCTCCATCAAGGTCTCTTTGTTGTGGCTACAAGCCATTTAGACCACCAGGGTAACATTTAGATCAGGAAAACGCTGTGCTTGCACTTTGATCATCCATTCCACCTCCACTGAAATTCAAACATATTACAGCTTCAAGAAGCTGAAAGCTTCCAGTGCAATTGCCTTTGGCAAAAAGTGAGTTTTTCTGCCTCCTAATGAAAATAAGTGACGTTTTAATGGACCTGGCTTTACTGTGAGCCAGTGCCATTTTAAAAAA
Source organism: Eretmochelys imbricata (assembly GCF_965152235.1). Taxonomy (NCBI): domain Eukaryota; kingdom Metazoa; phylum Chordata; order Testudines; family Cheloniidae; genus Eretmochelys; species Eretmochelys imbricata. Next base: position 115,414,749 of record NC_135578.1, on the reverse strand, counting down.
AAGGAGGGGGGGGAATATAATGGAGAACAACGTAGTTTGTTTCTGGGCAGCAGTTTTAAGAACTGAATGTGGGTGTTTCATGTTCAGTGAGCATATCCCCAAACAACCTGCATGCTATTTTCACTGCATTTCCATACATCACTGCATATTTCTAATGGTCTCTTCAAGAGCAAAATATGTATGGAGTTTTAAAGAAAAACACTAAGTGAATTTCATGACTTGTTAAGGAAGATCCCCCATTGGCAGGCCCAGGATCTTCAGGTCATTAGGTTGAATTCTGATCTCACACATCATTTTCTCTGTGAAACTATGCAGAGAGATGCAGCTGTTACCAACAGATCCAGCAAATACTAAAGGCGAAAAAAGGGCCACAAAATTCACTAATTTTTAAATAAATTTGTTTCAGCCATACTCTTCCTTCTATAATGTTCTCTTTCTAGAGGCATTTGCAGAATCAAGATCTACTGGTACAAATGTTTGGCGAGAGATATTGTACATGCCGGCATTTATACCAGATGAGCTTGAAATATCAATGCTACCTGACTTCTGACCATTCACAACAAAACCAACACAGCCGATGCAGCATTTGGTATATGGACAGAGAGGTGTTTTCTGTCAAGCTACAGAGTTAAAGTTAAACTAAACTGCACAGAATACTTTTAAATATTGGATTAATTGAAAAAACTGTGATCCAGTTGTAGAAATTTCATGAACAGAACAAGAGATGCTAGATTCGTGAGCTGAGTTATTCTTTGCAAGCTATTTGTTTAGCTTTACCCTTATGGAGAATTCATACAGAATTTAATACAATGGCGGTCTATAAAATTATCCTAAAACCTCATATAGTTTAATAGAGAATGGATTCATTTTTGTAGATTTCTTGAACCATCCTATATAATTCAATATCAAAGTTAAAATTTTCTATTCTATAAGATGTAAAAAAAACAAAAACAAAAAAACCCCACAAACTTTAAAGCTCCTAAAGATTTTTCTATAAGGATTAATTAGGAACAGAGAATGAGGTACAGTGTTTTCTTTAATCTGTTGATCATTTTTTAAAAACACACCTTATCCTGCAAGTGTGACCATACAGCAATGGGGAGGTGTGACTGCAGGATTGGGTCCAAACTTTGTGGCTCTGATTCAGCTATGGTAGTTAGATGAAGGTGACGGCTAGTGGCGTTCTGTTATTTTCTTTGTTAGGCCTGTCCTGTAGCAGGTGACTTCTGGGAACTCTTCTGGCTCTATCAATCTGTTTCTTCACTTCCGCAGGTGGGTATTGTAGTTGTAAGAACGCTTGATAGAGATCTTGTAGGTGTTTGTCTCTGTCTGAGGGGTTGGAGCAAATGCGGTTGTATCGCAGAGCTTGGCTGTAGACAACACCTTCAGCCCCCAACTAAAACGGCTCCAAGGCATTATCAAGGATCTACAACCTATCCTGAAGGATGACCCAACACTCTCACAAATCTTGGGAGACAGGCCAGTCCTTGCCTACAGACAGCCCCCCAACCTGAAGCGAATACTCACCAGTAACCACATACCACACAACAGAACCACTAACCCAGGAAACTATCCTTGCAACAAAGCCCGTTGCCAACTGTGCCCACATATCTATTCAGGGAACACCATCACAGGGCCTAATAACATCAGCCACACTATCAGAGGCTCGTTCACCTGCACATCTACCAATGTGATATATGCCATCATGTGCCAGCAATGCCCCTCTGCCATGTACATTGGTCAAACTGGACAGTCTCTACGTAAAAGAATAAATGGATACAAATCAGATGTCAAGAATTATAACATTCATAAACCAGTCAGAGAACACTTCAATCTCTCTGGTCACGCGATTACAGACATGAAAGTTGCGATATTACAACAGAAAAACTTCAAAACCAGACTCCAGCGAGAGACTGCTGAATTGGAATTCATTTGCAAATTGGATACAATTAACTTAGGCTTGAATAGAGACTGGGAGTAGCTAAGTCATTATGCAAGGTAACTTATTTCCTCTTGTTTTTTCCTACACCCTCCCCGCCCCCCGTTCCTCAGATGTTCTTGTTAAACCCTGGATTTGTGCTGGAAATGGCCCACCTTGATTATCACACACATTGTAAGGAGAGTGATCACTTTAGATAAGCTATTACCAGCAGGAGAGTGGGGTGGGGGGAGAGAAAACCTTTTGTAGTGATAAACATCCAATTTTCATGGTTTGTGTGTATAAAAACATCTTGTGTATTTTCCACAGTATGCATCCAATGAAGTGAGCTGTTGCTCACGAAAGCTTATGCTCAAATACATTGGTTAGAATTATCAGACACATAGATGAACATGATCTGTTGGGGAAGAGTCAACACGTCTTTTGTAAGGGAAGTCATGCCTCATCAATCTATTAGAATTCTTTGAGGGAGTGAACAAGAATGTGAACAAAGGTGATGCAGTTTATACAGTGTATCTGGACGTTCAGAAAGCCTTTTGCAAGGTCCTGCTTTGCTCTTAAGCAAAGTAAGCAGTCATGGGATAACAGGGAAGGTCCTCTCATGAATCAGTAATTGGTTAAAAGACAGGAAACAAAAGTTAGGAATAAATCTTCAGTTTTCACAATGGAGAGAGGTCCCCCAAGACTCTGTACTGTAACCTGTGCTGTTCAATATATTAATGAGTGAGCTGGAAAGGGGGGGTAAACAGTAAGGTGGCAAAATTTGCAGCTGATACAAAATTATTTGAGTAATTTTACAGAGTTACGATGGGATTTCACTAAACAGGGTGACGGGGCAACAAAATGGCAGATGAGATTCAAGGTTGATACATGCAAAGTAATGCAAATTGGAAAACATAATCCCAACTATACATACAAAATGGTGATGTCTAAATTAGCTGTTAGCGCTAAAGAAAAAGATCTTGGAGTCATCATGGATAGTTCTCTGAAAACATCTGTTCAATGTGCAGCAGCAGTGAAAAAAAGCTAACAATGTTAGGAACCATTAGGAAAGGGATCGATAAGAAGACAGAAATTATGATAATGCTACTTATAAATCCATGATACTCCCACACCTTGAATACTGTGTGCAATTTGATTATCCCATTTCACAAAAAGATATATTAGAACTGGAAAAAAACACAGAGAAGGGCAACAAAGATGATTAGATGACCAGTTTCCATGTGAGGAGAGCTTAAAAAGACTGATAGTTCATCTTTGAAAAGAGACAACTAAGGGGGATATGATGGAGGTCTATAAAATCATGAGTGGTGTGGAGAAAGTGAATAGGAAAATGTTATTTACCCCTTCGCATAATACAAAAACCAGGCAACACCCAGTGAAAAACAAACAAAAGGAAGAAGTACTCCTTCTCTCTCTCTCTCTCTCTCACACACACACACACACAGAGAATCAACCTGTGGAACTCATTGTCAGGGGATGTTATGAAGACCAAAAGTATAACTGGGTTCAAAAAAGAACTAGGTAAATTCATGGCATATTGGTCCACCAGTGGCTATTAGCTAAGATGATCAAGACGCAACCCCATGCCCTCGGTGTTGCTAAACCTCTGACTGCCAGAGGCTTGGACTAGACAGAGGAGGGTGGATCACTTGCTAATTACCCTGTTCTGTTAATTCCTTCTGAAGCACCTGGCACTGGCCACCGTCAGAAGACAGGATACTGGGCTAGATGGACCACTGATCTGACCAATTATGGTCATTTTAAAGTCCTTTTTACCAGTGACTTCTTAATCAGACTGTAGAATCATTCCAAATGCAGTTCGCTGAAAGAAAGGTAGTGATTAGGGACCCCAAGTGAAACAGTTTTTTCCTCAATTTGTTTACTTCTCCAGTTTCACTGTTAAATCAAGGGAAGTAATGAAAATGGTTTGCGAGCCCACACCAAACACTCATAGGAGGCTGTCAGCCTGTGCAAAAGCTTCATGGGTTTCAGACGAGGTAACTTCTGCTAAAAAGGATACTAGGATTTATCTGTGTTAGTCTCGTTCACTTTTGGCTACGTCTATACTACACACGACTTTTGGCAGCGTGTCGTTTGTGTAGCTACACACTGCAGTCAAAAGCACACCATGTCCACACTGCGATGCATAGCTACGCATAATAGGTGAAAGGCTCTGGGAGAGGGGAGGCAATAAGGAAAGGCTTCAGCTGCTCCCTGCTGCCTGGGCTTTTTATTGTGGCGAGGCGGGACTCCAGTCGTGGGGAGCTGCCGGAGCCTTTCCCCACTGCCAGAGCCTTTCCCTCTGATGGAGAAGGGCTCCAGGACCAGGGACATGGCAGCCTTCCCCCACTGCTGGAATTTTTTCCTAAGGACTTTTCCTAAGCAGTGAGAGATAGCAGGACACTACATTGCTAAACATAGTAGATGGGAGGCAGGCTTGGTCCAGCAGACAGCTCCAGGTACAGACAACCCCAGGTACATACCTGTACTCCAGATACAGACGACTCCAGGTACGTACCCACACCCTTCAAGTGTGACTTTACTGTGCTGTGTTAATGCATGCCTCACCATCTAAACTGCTGTTTATACCCGTGCTAGGGGGGGTTATGAATCCTGCAGTGTAAACACACCCTTAGTGAGAGCTTCGGAGAAGGATCTCCAGGTTTGGCACTAATTTTTTTCCTATGAAATGCTTCCAGAGTTTTGTAACTAAACTCCAGCGTCTATAGATTTTCTTAAGGAAAATAAGCTCTCCCACCATGGGTTAGGTTAGTCCATCTAGTCCAGCATACTGCCTCTTGGTAGCCAGTTCCTCGTGTTTTTTATGATTTTTGAATGACTAGGATTGGAAATACTGTTATAACATCAGTCACATAGTATTGTTTCTGATTCCTGATTGGAGGATATGTAATGAACGTAATGGAGATTGCAAAAGTTGCAATCTGAAGTTCACTTTGGATAAATATTCAAGCTTAACACGCACTTTTCACATACATTAGATGCATAGTAGTATGAATCAATACAACTCAAATATTTGTGGAAAGTGTGTGTGAAAGAGCAATAGAGTCTCAAATCACAACTGAGATTAAAAGGAGAATAATCACTGAATTGTTTTGTCCACCTCTAAATCTTGGGGTGCAGACTTCAGTTTGCAATAAACATAATATTTCTGTAAATATATTTCTCTCAGCATCTTTTCAAGACAAGACATTTAGAATAAGGCACAGTTTCTGAAGTGACAACTGTGACAGACTGACAATATCCTGTAACATCCTGAACAAACCTTATGGAATTAAGATAAACTTTATTGAATTAAATTAAACCTTATTGAATTAGGATTAACATCTTTGGGGTACATTGTATTAACAAAGCAATGGTGTGTGTGTTATTGTGGAACTGTAAATACCTTCTCTTGTAGGAAGGGGAGATAATGATAATGAATGTCTTCCCTTATCAACCTGTGAAGTCCCCTGGAGAAATATGCATATACTAGCTCAGACTGGATTTTCCAGTGATCAGCGGACAAAGGAAAAGACTTTTGGATAAAATGCCTGAGTTTAGGCTGATTAAGGGCCTTCTTCATGAGCCAGCAAATTGACAGGACCCCCTGGTCCACATGGGATGGCCAATTTTGGTTGCACATATTCCTGGAGTTTTCATCACAAGACAGTCTTTAATGAAAGATTCATCTTTAATTCCTGGAGACTCCAGGACAATCCTGGAGGGTCCATAGTGGGTCCCAGTCTTTACAGGAGGATTGGAAAGTCTTGGCCTGGAGAGGCCCCATAAAATTGTGTGTTTGTTCCGAACTGAATCTCTGAGGAATCTCTAAAATCCAATCTCTATGATTGGAGAATTGCTAACATAGTTCCTATTTTTAAGAAAGGGAAAAAAGTGATCCGGGTAATTATAGGCCTGTTAGTTTGACATCTGTAGTATGCAAGGTCTTGGAAAAAATTTTGAAGGAGAAGGTAGTTAAGGACATTGAAGTCAATGGTAAATGGGACAAAATACAACATGGTTTTACAAAAGGTAGATCGTGCCAAACCAACCTGATCTCCTTCTTTGAGAAAGTAACAGATTTTTTAGACAAAGGAAACGCAGTGGATCTAATTTACCTAGATTTTAGTAAGGCGTTTGATACCATGCCACATTGGGAATTATTAGTTAAATTGGATAAGATGGGGATCAATAGGAAAATTGAAAGGTGGATGAGGAATTGGTTAAAGGGGAGACTACAATGGGTCCTACTGAAAGGTGAACTGTCAGGCTGGAGGGAGGTTACCAGTGGAGTTCCTCAAGGATCAGTTTTGGGACCAATCTTATTTAATCTTTTTATTACTGACCTTGGCACAAAAAGTGGGAGTGTGCTAATAAAGTTTGCGGATGATACAAAGCTGGGAGGTATTGCCAATTTAGAGAAGGACAGGGCTATCCTACAGGAGGATCTGGATGACCTTGTAAACTGGAGTAATAGTAATAGGATGAAATTTAATAGTGAGAAGTGTAAGGTCATGCATTTAGGGATTAATAACAAGAATTTTAGTTATAAGCTAGGGACACATCAATTATAAGTAACGGAGGAGGAAAAGGACCTTCGAGTATTGGTTGATCATAGGATGACGATGAGCTGCCAATGTGATATGGCCGTGAAAAAAGCTAATGCGGTCTTGGGATGCATCAGGAGAGGTATTTCCAGTAGGGATAAGGAGGTTTTAGTACCGTTATACAAGGCACTGGTGAGACCTCACCTGGAATACTGTGTGCAGTTCTGGTCTCCCATGTTTAAGAAGGATGAATTCAAACTGGAACAGGTACAGAGAAGGGCTACTAGGATGATCCGAGGAATGGAAAACTTGTCTTATGAAAGGAGACTCAAGGAGCTTGGCTTGTTTAGCCTAACTAAAAGAAGGTTGAGGGGAGATATGATTGCTCTCTATAAATATATCAGAGGGATAAATACTGGAGAGGGAGAGGAATTATTTAAGCTCAATACCAATGTGGACATAAGAACAAATGGATATAAAGTGGCCACCAGGAAATTTAGACTAGAAATTAGATGAAGGTTTCTAACCATCAGAGGAGTGAAGTTTTGGAATAGCCTTCCAAGGGAAGCAGTGGGGGCAAAAGATCTATCTGGCTTTAAGATTAAACTCGATAAGTTTATGGAGGAGATGGTATGATGGGATAACATGGTTTTGGTAATTAAATATTCATGGTAAATAGGCCCAATGGCCTGTGATGGGATATTAGATGGGGTGGGATCCGAGTTACCCAGGAAAGAATTTTCTGTAGTATCTGGCTGATGAATCTTGCCCATATGCTCAGGGTTTAGCTGATCACCATATTTGGGGTCGGGAAGGAATTTTCCTCCAGGGCAGATTGGAAGAGGCCCTGGAGGTTTTTCGCCTTCCTCTGTAGCATGGGGCACGGGTCACTTGCTGGAGGATTCTCTGCTCCTTGAAGTCTTTAAACTACGATTTGAGGACTTCAATAGCACAGATACAGGTGTGAGGTTTTTTGCAGGAGTGGTGGGTGAAATTCTGTGGCCTGCGTTGTGCAGGAGGTCAGACTAGATGATCATAATGGTCCCTTCTGACCTAAATACCTATGAATCTATGAAAGAAACCCCTAAGGTGGGGTGATGCCTGGTAAGTTTATTAGCAAGTGGGGAGGTTCTTTTATTGTTCTTAATATGTTCTCTCTGTTTGTTTGTTTCTTAATAATAATATAGGCTTGCTTAAAAAGGACTGTGTGGTAATATATCTGTAGCAATTAAACTGTTCTCCCTCTCTGAAGAGAAAGCAAGCAGATCTGGTTAGCCAGATTGTCTGTGCTGGGAATTACACAGTGAAGGCGGGGAACTGGCCAGCCTGGAAATACCCTGGGCAGATGAGACACACAGAGAGAGAGATGACTCCATGCACGAGAGGAGCTGGAAGCCTGAGGGCTGCGTGCCCTTTCTGAGCCACTGAGGGGAAATACAGGTGCCGCTGCCCTGAACTGTGACAAGGAGCACAATAAAAAGATGTAATAGCAATGATAATCTTTCCTACCTTTAATGTGGCTGTGTCTAAGGGCCCAATTTTGTAAAGTACTAAATGCCCATAAAACCCATGCCCTGAATCAGGGTTGAAGTTTCATAGCACCTTGTGTGGATTGCTCAGCACGTGGCAGGGATGGGTCCAAAGTACCAGTTGCTGGTTCAAGTCTGCGTTCGCAGTTCAGCAGGAGTAAGGTTGTTGCGATCTGGCCCAGCTCGCTTTACCTTAACAGATACGGGACAGTCATTAAGAGACGCTCCCATTGGCTTCAATAGGAAACGTTCCTGAGCAGGAATGCAGGACCGGGTCCCAACCTCAAACAAGGCTGCCAGCTGCATTATCCCAACTCACTGCATTAAAGTTTAGGACACCATCAAATATTGTTACTACCGTACATTATCCATCCTTTAATGCTGATATCAGGAGCATCAACTGGTGCAGAGGATAAATATGAAACTAAGAACTTCTTTTTATCCATAAGTAAAAATGTACCTCTGATTTCATTCACATGAAATTGCGTTAGGGGGTGGATTACCAATAAATATCCTACCATAAAGGGGAGAACAACAGATTCTGAAAAGTAAATGGAAGGCTGTCATATTCTACGTCATCCCTCCAAAGGTCAGCATTGAGCTACTGCTCTATAGTTCTCTATTAGCAAGTTGCTAATGGAAAATTGTAAGTCCTCTATTTCATTGACCACCTAATGAACCTGATCTAGTTTCAATTAACATTTCTACATTTCTAAGCACTTTTATCATACAACCTTGAAAGTCAAGTACCACTCCCCTCATTCCCCGTGTGCTTAAAAAACAGGCCAGTACAACCTTAGGGAAACAGGTAAATGGTACAAAAACAGAATACTCTATTTTTTGAAATAATAAGCTCATTTACATAAATATCCTCTTACCATATTGGCTCAACCTGACTAAAACAAAATTGGCATGTAAGTGGCACTAACATAATTGACAAAAGTAAGCTGGATTAGTTATCAAAGTCTTATTTCCTAGCATGCAGGGAAAAGCTTCACTGTACTCACGGAACAAAAGATCAGTGTGAGATAATAAGTTGAGGAATTTCACAGAAATTTAACAAAAAATAATAGTTCTCCAGGGAACTTCTGCAATTTTCAGCTTTAAAGTATCTGGTAATTAGAAATGTATCAAAACTGAAATTAGACTGGTCTAGTCATTGGAAGAATGGAACCTGTCTCCAAGAATTATTAATGCAGAGACAGGCTCTGGAATGCTAGCTCAGTGACGTTAGACTCCTTCATGTTAGCCTCACTGTTATGTAAAACTAGGTTCATCTTAATTTGCTGGAATAGATTATTGCTTGACATTGAAGGGAAGCAGGCGTCGGCATTTAATTAAAATTAATGAACTGTTTTCCCCAAAATATAAGCAGCGTACATTTTGTGTCTGATTTCCAATTCCAGTTTTCATCCAAAAAATTCAGATATCATTACGACAAATAAATAAATAAATAAACAAAGTGAATTGAGATAAGGAAATTTCACGATCAGATCCACTGCCAGAAGGAAATGGTTTCAAAGCTCATCCCAAATGAATGTGTACATTTCTGCGAGGGTTTTCTTCTTAAAGCATTAAGATTTTATGAAGATTAAATTTATAGACAAATATGACATACACTGGGCTCGGTTCTCACATGGACTGGGAAGAGTAGGGGGAAAGGGAAGGAAATGTGACTAGTAATTGTATACCACCTTTCAGCGAATCCCCTAACCCCAGGGTTCAGCAGGCCAGGGGCTGCTTGGGTCTCCTGTGTAACTTAGGGACTCTTTAAGGCAGCTCCAAGTTGTGCCAGCTTGGAACAGTTGCCTAGGGGTCATTACTTTAGCTGGAAGCCCTAGAAGTCACTGAATCCTCCTGCCCTGACATGCTCTGTATGCCAGAAGGCCAGTGGCTGGGGCCACACAGCCAAATAAGCCACCTCTTTACTAGTCAAACTTCTCTCCTGCTAGGTGAATCTGCTGGCTGCTAAGGGCATGTCTACACTGCCTCTGGGAGTGAGTCTCCCAGCTGGGTCCACAGACTTGTGCTAGCCAGGCTCATGCTAGCATTCTAAAAATAGCTGTGTGGATGTTGCTTGGGTCTTTGCAGCTTGGCCTGAAGCTCAGGATCTCAAGTCCACCTCCTCCCCTCCACTCTTCAGAGCCTGAGTTCCAGCTTCAGCCCAAGCAGCAGTATCTAAACAGCTACTTTTAGAGTGTTTGCACAAATCTGTGGACCCGGCTAGCGGACTGGCTCCCAGATGAGGTGTGGACATCCCCAAAGGCAGCTTTAAGGCCCCAGTTCAGCAAAGCACTTAAACACGTACATAACCTTTGTGGTGCTGAGGGGGGCTGGAACAATTGTTATAGTGGGGGCACTGAAAGCCATTGAACAAACCTGTAAATCCTGTATATGATAGAAACTGCTTCAAGCCAATGGTGCTGCCATACCCCCAGCATCGCGAGTTCCAGCATCTATGGTGGTGTTTAACCACTAGAGCAATACAAAAGGGAATTAGTGTGGCCCAAGATCTGGTCTATTCTATTAAAAGAAACAAAGATTAGATTTTACTGATGTGTGAACAGTGTATAATACAGTGTTCCAGCTGCATAATGTTTACTGGCATCTCATAAAGTGGAGATTCAGACTTCAGAGCACTGATAGAAAGGCTCATCACTGCAGAATAAGGAGGTTCTTCTTCTATATACATTTTGGGATCAGCCATGGCACAGAACAGCTTTGGGATTGGGGAACATTTGTGTTCCAATTTCCCAGTTCCAATTCACCAAGAGCTCCTGGTCAGCAACTGGTGATCTGGCTTATTAATAAACCACACTTGGTTTATTGCCCATGCAAGAGCTGTCAATTTTCATTGCAGGTAATGTTGATCTGTGACAATATTCTATTGCATTTATTATTTATATAGCACTGTAAAAATTCTCACCCTACATACAAGATTAACTGTGCTAAAAGAAAGAAAGAAAGAAAGAAAGAAAGAAAGAAAGAAAAGTCCCTTCCTGAATGGAATTTAAGTGACAATGACTTGATTTCTATCATGACAAATCATTGTTGCAGAGTTATTCGTTTCTCTGAAAGATGTAGAGCAATAACTGTGATTCATACCTTTACCAAGCTGCTTTGGCAAATCAGAAAACAGCTTATCCATAAAAGTACGTGCTTTCAAAATTATTACCAACAAATTGATTTCTGGTAGATGTAAGTTTATGAAGAAAAAGGTCAGTCATGCAGCAACCTGACTGACTGTACTGGGGTTAGTTGCAAACAAGGTGCCAAGACTATCACAGTGGGATAAATAACCTATGTTAGCGGAAGTATTCTCCAGAATAAAGCAGCTTTCTGGTAGCCCTGCAGTTAAGAGGTTGGTCAGCGAAGATGTTGCTAGGTTCCCTCCCTGCTTTCCCCCAATTCACGCCAGTCCGATAAACCAATCATTGGTTCATCATGAGCCTAATCCAAAGCCCATCAAAGCAAATGGAAAAAGACTCACATGGAATTCAGCAGGTTTTGTATCAAGCCCCGTACTGCCAAAAATTAATCCCACCGATTCCACTCCATTTTCATTGGAAGATATTTTAAGTATCAACTGAGATGAATAAAAATAGAGATGGGCTTTGACCGAGTCTTTGTACCGAGTCTTGTACCGAGCACACTAATTCGCTGTATACTGCCACTGCGGGGCTACAGCTGTTGTCTTCCAATCCACAGTGGCTGCCTTGATACCTGTACGTCTGATGCATTTTCCTGTGTATCAGCAGGAGCCATTCATGCCAGTCAAAGCCTGGGTGTAGGGCCCTTTGGAAAGGTTTTGAACATGAACTCTGAATTCTCTGGACTAGGAAGATTGCATCATTAACATTATTTTACAGCAGTTTTGTCTAATTTAATTCTCTGCCCTCCTCCACCCTCCCCCTCCCGATTTATGTTCTTAATGTCTAGGTGCTGCCTTTGGTTCCCAGAAAATTGTGGATTTTTAATGTACTCCACTTCCATTTTAAGATTGTTCTGTCCTTTTCATTTCTTTTCTCCCTTTATATTGCCATCAATTATTTCAGCTTTATATTACCTTAAAATCATTTGTCTGTGCTCTTTTCTCCTCCTCTATTTTTCCTCTCTATGCCTCCTCCAATTTTCATGTCTCATTTTTTCTGAAATACTTCTATGTAACAGGGAGGGAGGCTTGCCCTTTGGGGCTGAAGGGTTTACATCTAGCCAATCCTTATTATGAAGGAGCCAGACCTGACCTGGCTGAGGCTGTTCCACTATAAGAACAGCAAGAAGAAGAAGTAAGTTGCAGAGAAAGAGAGGGAAAGAAAGAAAGGTTGCAGTGAAGGGGGGCTGTGAGAGCTGCTGAGACTGTGGGGGATAGAAGGCCTGGGAGTAAGCTGTGGAAGAGAGAACCGTGAGGACAGAACTCGATACGCAGGGTAATTGTTATGTTACTTTTGATTTTGGTTTGCTGTATTTGGAAAACTAAATTGGAATAGAAGCCTAGCCAGAAGGGCCTGTGGAACTGTTGGTTTTTTTGGTGTGAATGTAACGGGAGAGCCCTGAACACTCTGAAGAGGGGAGAAATTATTAGAACGTCACCTCACAGCAGGGGTGCTGGAACAATTTGTACAGTGGGGGTGCTGAGAGCCACTGAGCCAAACTGTAAACCCTGTGTATGATGGAAACCCCTTTAAGACAGGGGGTATGACAGCATCCCCAGCACCCGTAGTTCCAGCACCTATGCCTCAGAGGCACCCTTGGCCATAAGGGGGTACATGGAAGGCAACTGACCCTACTACACTCCACATTCCAAATCCTAATCTGTGCAAATTAGATTGCTGGACTGCACAATGGGCTTTGTCAGGCATCAACACTGCAGCTCTGGCGGCAGTGCTGAGACTAATGAAAGGGCTGCATGTGTAGGGAGGCTATAAGGTCAAGAATTTTCCTCCTGTGGGAAAACAGGAATAACAAATACAGCTCCAGAACACCTGACAGTAATGACCAGATTAGGATGTTTGTAACAGACAGTCCCCTAGTGTCCCCTGAATAGATATGTGGGCACAACCGCATTTGCTCCAACCCCTCAGACAGAGACAAACACCTACAAGATCTCTGTCAAGCTTTCTTACAACTACAATACCCACTTGCGGAAGTAAAGAAACAGATTGATAGAGCCAGAAGAGTTCCCAGAAGTTACCTACTACAGGACAGGCCTAACAAAGAAAATAACAGAACGCCACTAGCCGTCACCTTCAGTCCCCAACTAAAACCCCTCCAACGCATTATTAAGGATCTACAACTTATCCTAAAGGATGACCCAACACTCTCACAAATCTTGGGAGACAGGCCAGTCCTTGCCTACAGACAGCCCCCCAACCTGAAGCAAATACTGACCAACAACCACATACCACACAACAGAACCACTAACCTAGGAATTTATCCTTGCAACAAAGCCCGTTGCCAACTGTGCCCACATATCTATTCAGGGGACACCATGATAGGGCCTAATAATATCAGCCACACTATCAGAGGCTCATTCACCTGCACATCCACCAATATGATATATGCCATCATGTGCCAGCAATGCCCCTCTGCCATGTACATTGGTCAAACTGGACAGTCTCTACGTAAAAGAATAAATGGACACAAATCAGATGTCAAGAATTATAACATTCATAAACCAGTCGGAGAACACTTCAATCTCTCTGGTCACGCAATCACAGACAAGAAGGTCGCTATCTTAAAACAAAAAAACTTCAAATCCAGACTCCAGTGAGAAACTGCTGAATTGGAATTCATTTGCAAATTGGATACTATTAATTTAGGCTTAAATAGAGACTGGGAGTGGCTAAGTCATTATGCAAGGTAGCTTATTTCCCCTTGTTTTTTTGTGCAGGAAATGGCCCACCTTGATTACCATGCACATTGTAGGGAGAGTGGTCACTTTGGATGAGCTATTACCAGCAGGAGAGTGAGTTTGTGTGTGTATGGGGGTGGGGGGGTGAGAAAACCTGAATTTGTGCTGGAAATGGCCGACCTTGGTTATCATGCACATTGTAGGGAGAGTGGTCACTTTGGATGAGCTATTACCAGCAGGATAGTGAGTTTGTGTGTGTGTTTTTTGGAGGGGGGTGAGGGGGTGAGAGAACCTGGATTTGTGCAGGAAATGGCCCAACTTGATTATCATGCACATTGTGTAGAGAGTTGTCACTTTGGATGGGCTATCACCAGCAGGAGAGTGAATTTGTGTGTGGGGGAGTGGAGGGTGAGAAAACCTGGATTTGTGCTGGAAATGGCCCAACTTGATGATCACTTTAGATAAGCTATTACCAGCAGGACAGTGGGGTGGGAGGAGGTATTGTTTCATATTCTCTGTGTGTATATAAAGTCTGCTGCAGTTTCCACGGTATGCATCCGATGAAGTGAGCTGTAGCTCACGAAAGCTCATGCTCAAATAAATTGGTTAGTCTCTAAGGTGCCACAAGTACTCCTTTTCTTTTTGTGAATACAGACTAACACGGCTGTTACTCTGAAACCTGTCATAAAAATGTTTATCTTTCAATTTAAAATTCTTCAGATTAGGCATGCCTAGATGAATAGGGTGTCCTCATTTTCTAGCCTATTGCAAGCAATGGTCTCTTCATTGTTTCTTAAATACTAGGAATCTTGGAGGCACTATAAGAATATAAGAACGGCCATACTGGGTCGACCAAAGGTCCATCTAGCCCAGTATCCTGTCTTCCGACAATGACCAATTGCCAGGTGCCCCGGAGGGAATGGACAGAATAGGTTATCATCCATTGATCCATTCGTTGTTGCTCATTCCCAGCTTCTGGCAAACAGAGGCTGGGGACACCGTCCATGCCCATCCTGCCTAATAGCCATTGATGGACCTATCCTACATGAATTTATCTAGTTCTTTTTTAACCTTGTTATAGTCTTGGTTTTCACAACTTCCTCTGGCAAGGAGTTCCACAGGTTGAATGTGCATTGTGTGAAAAAATACTTCCTTTTGTTTGTTTTAAACCTGCAGCCTATGAATTTCATTTGGTGACCCCCTAGCTCTTGTGTTATGAGAAGGAGTAAACAACACTTCCTTCTTTACCTTCTCCACACCAGTCATGATTTTATAGACCTCAATCATATCTCCCCTTAGTTGTCTCTTTTCCAAGCTGAAAAGTCCCAGTCTAATTAATCTCCCCTCATATGGCAGCTATTCCATACCCCTAATAATTTCTGTTGCCCTTTTCTGAACCTTTTCCAATTCCAATATATCGTTTTTGAGATGGGGCGACCACATCTACATACAGTATTCAAGATGTGGGCGTACCATGGATTTATACAGAGGCAATATGATATTTTCTGTCTTATTATCTATCCCTTTCTTAATGATTCCCAACATTCTGTTCACTTTTTTGACTGCCACTGCACATTGAGTGGATGTTTTCAGAGAACTATCCACAATGACTCCAGGATCTCTTTCTTGAGTGGTAAAAGCTAATTTAGACCCCATCATTTTATATGTATAGTTGGGATTATGTTTTCCAATGTGCATTATTTTGCATTTAACAACATTGAATTTCATCTGCCATTTTGTTGGCCAGTCACCCAATTTTGAGAGATCCTTTTGTAGCTCTTCACAATCTGCCTGGGACTTACCTATCTTGAGTAGTTTTGGATCATCTGCAAATTTTGCCATCTCACTATTTACCCTTTACAGATCATGAATATGTTGAACAGGAC
Source organism: Eretmochelys imbricata (assembly GCF_965152235.1). Classification (NCBI taxonomy): domain Eukaryota; kingdom Metazoa; phylum Chordata; order Testudines; family Cheloniidae; genus Eretmochelys; species Eretmochelys imbricata. The sequence continues at coordinate 115,398,994 of NC_135578.1, read as the reverse complement.
TGGGCCCAGTACAGACCCCTAGGGGACACCACTATTTACCTCTCTCCATTCTTAGAACTGACCATTTATTCCTATCCTTAGTTTCCTATTTTTTAACCAAAAAGAAAAGGAGTACTTGTGGCACCTTAGAGATTAACCAATTTATTTGAGCATAGGCTTTCGTGAGCTACAGCTCACGATGTAGCTCACGAAAGCTTATGCTCAAATAAATTGGTTAGTCTCTAAGGTGCCACAAGTACTCCTTTTCTTTTTGCGAATACAGACTAACACGGCTGTTACTCTGAAACCAGAAAAAAGTATATTGATTTACCCTCTCCCCATCTCTCTTCAGTTTTAAGCACACAAATTCTGTACCATTTGGCACTGGTGCCAGCATTGCCATGAACTTTTCATCAGTTGGGCACATCTAGAGAATTAAACCCAAAGCTGGGTAATGACCAAAACAGCTTGGACAAACTGTTCAGTTGCCATATAATTATTTGACTCGTGGTATCTTCCAGCTTTAATTTTCCTGTCCATTTATATTCCTCCTGAGTCGATTATCACTTCATTCTGTGCATTCGTTCTTTACTGCAAGTGCCACTGTAGAGCGACAGTTAGATTGTCTAGTAAACTGAGATATTTAGAGGTGCAAAGCAAACAAAGTATTGGCTGCATCTGGAAAACTCCACTCTAGTTCCTGTTGAAGTCATGGCTGGAGGCAGAACAAGGAGGTGATAAACATTTTCACTTGGTGTTAAAGTCTGTATCCTTCACTTACCTTCAGATTCAATATTGGCCAGAGACCATACCAGGACAGAAGATCACAAGCTTGCAGTCAGGGGGTACAGGCATAGGCTTCTATTTTTATTGCACATTCTTTTTCAGCCCTCATATCACCCCCACCCCAAGATACCAGATGACTACCACAGGAGCCTTGCCTGAACCAAGAACTCTGTCTTTCACCCTAAACTTTTGAAGTACCGCCTTCATTGTTAACCCCACTACAGGAGTGACTGGCCTGCTGCGACAGTAATTAACCCCTGAACATGAACTAAGACAACAATAACACAGGGACTATGAGTCACAGACTCACTTAGGTCAATGAAGGAAGGGAGGAAGTCCACAGAGCTGGTTATATTAGAAAGCTATAACTTGACTGAGTTCCTGTCTACACAGGCGTCTAAACTGACTTGCATAAGAGCTGGAGATTAGCTTTATAGTTCCTTAACTTCATTTTGGTTTCAGCGATTTAGCTCCTTCTGCCTTTCCAGGCCCTTTCCCCCCATTTCCCACCCATCCCTCACTCTTGTATGGACTTTTTGATTCCATAATTTTAACTATTAAAGCCAATCTGCAATTTTGCGTTCCCTGGTGAGTCCCAAGTAAGAGGCCGCATCCCTGAGTACACACAGAAAACTAGAGAACTGAATGGTGCACCCCACCCCTTTTACACTGAATTCCAGTGGGTGCACACTACAGTGGGTCAAACATTTTCCAACAGAACATGTTTCCATCTGAAAATCTGACTTGACTAAATCTAAATGTTTTGTGGGAACCGTACTGATTTTGTGTGTAAAAAAAAAATTTGATGGGAAGCGATCAAAACAAAATAATGATAAGGTGACAATGTTTTCTTTTCATTTAATTATACTATAATTTATAGGAAGAATAAAAAGGAAACATTTTGATAAGGTTGAAATGAGACATTTCAGAATATTCCCAAAAAATTCCAAGACTGACTTTGTGCTAATTTGGGACTAAGCCAAAATTTGAAATCTTGAATTTCTTTCAGGATGACAATTCTGGTGTCCCCCCACCTACCCAAAAGCTGTTGTGCGTGTGTGCACATGAACACAAAAGAAACAGGTATTGTTGGTAGGGGATATTTATCTTCTTAGGTTTTTCTATAATGACTATAACTCTGTCCTCATCCAGATAGTGTATTAAAATTTGTGTGTGTACAAATATTTTAATTTTTTCCCCATTAAGTTGGTGTTGAGTTTCTAAGGGGAAACCCTGGCCCTACTGAAATCTGTGGGAGTTTTGCCATTCATATCTATGGGGCCAGGATTTTATCCCTAAATTTGGGATAGGTGCTTAAGAAAGGAAAGGAAATAAAGCATTTCACCCATTTCTGGGACAGCTGACAGACAGTGCACGACAGAACTACACAGTAGCTTAAAGATAAGTTAAGCTGAATATTGTGTCTAAATAAAACTGCAGGAAGAATTTAGAGAGTCTGTTTTGGAATTTGGCCAGGATTCTGGGGTTAACACAGGCCCAGCTTTATGAAAAGTCCCATGTGGTCTTTAATGATAAGCATGCAGGACCTGGGATTAGCATCTCCTTGAGACACAACTGGTGAAGTCCTGGCCCCAATTAATTCAATGGGAGTTTTGTTATTGACTTCTGTAGAGTCAGGATTTCATCCAGCAAAGTGATGTTCCCAATGCCATACTGGAGCATTGCTTTGTACTTACTTATAAGGCTTTTCTTTCATAAGCTTTCCAAATACTGACCGTGCTTCAATCATGGGCCGAGGGGAAAGGGTGCAGGTCTGCAGGGATCACTCAAGCTGTGTAGACTATAGACATACAATTGAGCTTCAGAATTAGTCAAACTGTCTAGGCCTCTTAAAACCACAGGAAAAGACTCAGCCTCAGTACTCCAATAAGTCACCAAGTGAGAAAATCTCTTACATTAATTATTTCTGCTTTGTGACTTTAGATCAACAAATTTGCCAAGCCTAAAAGACAGGGTTGATTTTCACAGCTGTTATAGGCTGAAGGTCTCTTTTACATGATGGATATAGTCAACGTGGGAGATGATGGGTTGTCAGCTGTGGAAAATAAACCTTAATTTCTTTCAAGACTAGACATAGGGTGTGCTGCTACCATCTCGATGACAGTAATTTACAGTCACCTCTTTGAGGTACTTCTATTTTCTGTGCTCATTAATTCACCAGGGATGCTTTTGGAGGAAAAGCACTTAAATCAGTCAAATTATAAGGTCTATTCTAGCAAAAGCGGCTAATTATAGTTATTGTCAAACCTTCTATTACAAGCAGTTACAGTACATCTGCTTGTTAAATGGCAAAAGTGCTATTTGGTTAACTGTTTTCTACTAAAACCCTTTCCAAAATATATTACTTTGCAATGCAATCATTTTTATTGTTGTGTAGTATAAGCATGATAGTATTCTGTAGAGGTAACAACGTTTGTTCCTATTGTGCTAGCCACTGTACACATGTATCAGAGTAACAGCCGTGTTAGTCTGTATTCGCAAAAAGAAAAGGAGTACTTGTGGCACCTTAGAGACTAACCAATTTATTTGAGCATGAGCTTTCGTGAGCCACAGCTCACTTCATCAGATGCATACTGTGGAAACAGTTTCCACGGTATGCATCTGATGAAGTGAGCTGTGGCTCAGGAAAGCTCATGCTCAAATAAATTGGTTAGTCTCTAAGGTGCCACAAGTACTCCTTTTCTTTTTGTACACATGTAGACACACATGCAGCTGGCCCCGACACAAAGAACTAAGCAAACAAGACAAAGGGTGGGAGAAAGGAAATACCATCCTCTCCGTTTTACAGAGGGGGAAACAAACACAGCAAGATTAAATGACTTAATGAAGGTCACGCAGGAAGCCTATGGAAGAGCAGAGAATTGAACTCAGATCTCCTCAAGCCAATCCTCCTTCCTTCATTTTTTAAAATCATGTCATTTTAAAAGGAGCAGTAGAGCTAGTAATTTTTGTAGCATTAATATAGTTGTTTCACTAATTAGTCCTTTATCAACATTTCCTTTTGCTCTCTCGTTACCGGAAGCCTCCCACTAAAAGTTTTGTTACATCCCACAGAAATACTGCTTCACACAGCAGAACAGATTCAGAGTCAAGCTGTTCACATGGTCTGTCAAAAGCAAAGAAACTATATAAATCGGTACTAGGAATATTCTTTTATAAATATTTTGACCCAACACATGCTTCAAGGCTAAAGGACAAATACAGTAACTTCTTAGGTATTTGTAAATGAGTTAAGCTGCCAAATTTACAGTATCTGTCCCCAGTGTGATTGAACTGATACTTCGATTGCCTTTACATGTCCTGTATCCACCCATGACAATCGTTTCCAATATACACACATGGCCAGTGAGTGGGGCTGGATTCCGATCACAGGAGTCTCTTAAAACCTCTGCCTTGAAATAACAGCCTGGCAATGGCAAAGGTTTAAATAAAAACAAAACAAAAACAATACCCTTTTGTATGCAAGCCTTTACTTGTGAACAGATGTATTACAGATGAAATCTCAGGCGAAATGGCTGAGAAAAGAATTCAAAGCAGCACGATTGATACTAAAATTGCCAATAATTGCCAATTTGTGCCTTTCCCGTTCTATCATTAGGATGACTGAAAGTAGTAACAACGTGAGGCACAGGGCAACATGCAGCAAAGATGCCAGTCAGGAACCATTCATTTGAATTGCAAACCGGGGCCTAGTCCCAGCACACACACACAACTTTGTTCACCCATCTTTTCTATTTTATTTTAAAGGCTGCAGTTCTGCCACTCATTGTGTAGGGGGGCCTGATTGTGATTACACTTACTCTGATTCTAAACCACTGTGTTTCCATTAGCTTCACTTTTAACAGAGCCACTTAATTTACAATCACGTTATCCACTCATCATCATTCATCCGGTGTTACACCAGAGATTTAATTCAATTCCTTGTATTAATTACTCATACCAGTTGAGGTGGACTCATGTGGTTCTACTTAAACAGGCCTCAGTTCAGCAAAGCAATTAAGCATGTGCCTAACTTTAAGCATGTAAGTAATCCCTCTAAAGCCCATGAGACTACTCACATGCTTAAATGTAGGCACATGCTTAAGTTCTTTGCTGAATCAGGGTGATACCACCGATCTTCTACTGATGGGTAGGATAATCTGCATTGTCCCTCCAGGCTTTGCAAAGGCTATTCCTTCATCCACTCATATTGAATTCTACCAAAAGCAACAACGAGTCTTTTGTCTTTATGAGCCCAGGACGCTAATTGCTCTTGGCGCTTGCACATGTTTAATGCATTTTTTCTCTCAGCATTTATTCCTTTTTCATTAAAAAAAATGCCAGGGAAGAGGTTAGCTTTGTCAGACACCAATAGTCAGCACAGAAGAGCTAGCATTATATTTGTTTTTCTCCAACATTATGCTACCGCCCCAGTTTTCCATGACTTTTCAGGAACAATCATCAGTGGTGCAGTTAGTTTGCCAAGTCCCTTAGGATGGTTACCATCCAGAGAAGCCAATTTCTATGAGCCAGTCTCCCTCGTGTTCTCCACAGCCATGCAAGGGAGCAAGAAGAAGGGGCTAGAAGTGACCCCTTATTGCTTTGTGCTACTTGCACAGATAACAGGGAGAGAGCAGCCTCTGTGCAACTATGCCATGCCACCATGCAAGTGGGTGAGACAGGGCAAGGAGTGGGAGGATCCCTTGTTCTGTTCCCTCCTATGACCCAGCTAGTTTAGCCATGTCAATGTACTATGTCAGATATAGGCCAGCACAGGCTACTCAAGGGAGAACCTAAGTGGCAGATCCAGTCTGCTCCAGGGAAGTACAATATTGTGCTACCACTTGCTTCAGGGTTATGGCAAAGCCCTATATGTTTAACTTTTATTACCTTATTTGTGCTTTCTCCGTAGCTATTATTATTGGTTAACGTTTATACTTCAGCAGCACCTAGAGAGTGGGGCCTCATTCTGCTAGGCACCATACAAACAAAGTGACAGTCTTTGCCCCAAAGCTATTACCAGGTTGTCCTCATCCCCTGAATATACAGATTTCTTTCCTTTAGTTTAGTAGTTGTAGATTTTTTTTTTTATTAAAGGAGCTCAATAGTTCATCTGTTTGAGTTATTAGCGTCTTCCCACTCCCCAGTGAGAATCAGATCCTGATCTCCTCACTTATAACGAATTGTATCTTACTCCACAAATACTCCCGTTGACTTCAAGGACCCTGCTCACAGAGTAAGGTGTTACTCAACATGAGTAAGGGGATCTGAATCTAGTCCTCAGTAGCAGACTTATTTTCAGTCTAATACCACACTTTCCCCACACATATATTTAGAAAAAGCTTTACGTAGGCTATGTCTTCAGTGCCAAAAATGAGGGACTTTTTTTTTTTTTTTACAGAGAGAACTAGCTTGAGTTAGCTCTCTCAAGCTATGTCTACACTACGCGCCTTTTAGTGACACAGCGGATGCGCTACAGCCGGGCCGCTAAAAGGCCGTGCAGTGTAGCTGCTGTTTGTTGGCAGGAAAGCTCTCCCACTGACAAAGCACTTTTCACACCGGCGCTTTTCATCGGTAAAACTTTTGTTGTTCGGGCAGGGTTTTTTTTCACACCCCTGACTGACAAAAGTTTTACCAAAGAAAGTCCAGTGTAGGCAAAGCCTCAGTAAAATCCTAATGAAAATAAGGCACTGAAGATTTTACCTCAATGAAGCTAGGTAAGGTCAAACAGGGTGGGTGGCTGAGTGGGCATTGTTTTGACCGTGACTAGCTACACTGAGGTAAATAATTACCTGTGCCTTTTCTCCACTAAGACTTTACTGCAAGACAGCTATCTTGTTGTAAAAACACACCCTATCTGACAATGAAGACATAGATGTGGTCTTTCTTAACCCCTTTAGCTAGCATTATCTCATTCTGCTTCTTTAGCTGGTCTTCTCTTTCTCTTGAAAGCCTTGATTAGTTGTGTATTGCTGTTGATTGCCACCACATTTTTCCAAGTAGAGTACAGGGTTTTGTTCTGTTATTTGTTGGTTAACCTTACACCCTTGAGTGGTCCATTCTGAAGCCACTCTGGCTGCCCTCTTGTTCCTGGCATTCTTCTTCTTCAGGGGAAACCTTGCCTTAATTAGAGTGTCTTTAGGAATTCCCCACCTCCTTCCACATGCTCTCATGGGGTTTTACTCACTAGATTTCTTAAGTGCTCCAAATGTGTCTTTGCTAGGAGTGCCAGCCTATGCAACTCTAACAGTGAAATAATCCACCTTCACATCCGTCAGTTCAGCACCAACTGCAGGTCCTCTCCTTGTGGGGGGGAAATAAATCTCATAAAGGAAATCAGTAAGTGCAATGCTCTGCTTTTTCTCCAGTCCCATTGCAGTCTACCCTACGCGTCACAATTTAACACCTTGAAACCACAGCTATCATTTCAAATAAACACTCTATGATAGCATTCTTTTAAGGGACTGCAGCAGTCTCTCTCTCTTCTGCTGCTACCAGTCAGCTAGCAAAGCTCACAACCCTGCTGGCCTTCCTCAGACTTTAGCAGAAAGCAATCAGCATCTTCCAACTTTTTCCCCATAGGCCAAAGCCTGAGGCCCTCATTCTGTTTTTAGCTCCATCTTTACTCCTGCAGGAAAACCCCACATTAACTTCAGTGACAGTTGCTTCATTAAAAGCTGAATAAAAATTGAACCAAGAGCTCAGCATGACAGGGAGAGGGCTTCTGACTAGTGACTGTATTGACGTATGCTGCATAACTCAGTCTACCTACTCCTGTTATCGGAGGCAGGCTCCCAGCTCAAGCTGCTTTAATGCAGACTGGCTCTCTTCTCGTCAGGGGGAAAGAGAGGGGCTCACTTTTGGCTTACTTAGAGGAGGCCACTGCCTATGGACCACAGGGGTTCTGGTTTGAAGTTCAGCAGTAGTAAAGAGCAGGATGTGAATTCACTCTTTACAGAGGGGATTCTGCTAATCTGTTGAGAGCGTTCTGGTGACCAGCCACCAGTGTATGAGTGCAGAGTGTGGCGTAAGAGGAATTTTTGCAATCAAAAAGAAGTCATTAGGATTAACTCCCTGTCTTTATTCTCATTAGCTGGTCACATCAAGAGCCAGAAATAGGTGTGTGTGCGGGGGAGGGGGGTAGTACATAGAGTTGTCAGGGCTTCTGATACTCATTTGACAGATTTCAGAGTAGCAGCCGATGTTATCCCCCCCACCTCTCCTCCCCTGCCACTGTTCCTCAGACGTTCTTGTCAACTGCTGGAAATGGCCCACCTTGATTATCACTACAAAAGGTTTTCTTCCCCCCTCCCCACCCCACTCTCCTGCTGGTATTAGCTCATCTTAAGTGATCACTCTCCTTACAGTGTGTATGATAACACCCATTGTTTCATGCTCTCTGCGTATATAAATCTCCCCACTGTATTTTCCACTGAATGCATCCGATGAAGTGAGCTGTAGCTCACGAAAGCTTATGCTGAAATAAATTGGTTAGTCTCTAAGGTGCCACAAGTCCTCCTTTTCATTTGACAGAGTTAGGTTTCACCTCAGGCAATAGAAAATGAGGGGCTGTATAACTAGGGACTTAGAAGCAAGTGGAACGGAGGCAGGCCTGCATTTCACTTATAAAAACAAAAAACCCACTATAGGAAAAACAATAGCCATGAGCAACACCACCACTCTTAGGCATTAGGGCTTCTCTGCACTTAAAAGACTGCGGGGGGCGCTGCTGCATTGCTGCAGCTGTGTCGCTGTAGCACTTGAGTGAAGATGCTGCCTACCACTACGGGAGGGCTTCTCCCGTTGGCGTAGGTAATCCACCTCCCCGAGAGGCAGTAGCATTCTCCTGTCAGCCTAGCGCTGTGTACACCAGGGGTTAGGTCAATCTAACTGCACTGCTCAGGGGTGTGGATTGTCACAGCTGACCGATGTAGCTACACCAACCTAATTTCCTAGTGTAGACCAGGCCTTAGACCCATGAATTAAAACCTAATACAAATGGCCATCCAAGTAGCACAGAAGTGCTACATAAAACCAGCTCCACGCAGGTATTCATTGCAATCATCCCTGTGACTCACTTGGCATGACAGCCTCCAGATCTTGTTTTTTTGTCCTACCCTCGTTCAGCCAAAAGAAAGTAAAAGAAGAAAAATTCATTATTTTTCTTGCGCCTTCTCCCTGCTCATTTGATGAGATGTCCCATTTCATTCTCCATCTGCTCTGCTGCAACACGAGAAATGGGTCCTTCCTAGATATGCAGAATAGACTCAAGGAACTAAGCCAGTTATAGCCATAAGAGAATAATATATCCTGATCTTATTTTATATGTCCTGTCTCATTTCCAGGTTGGTAATGGAGCAATTTACAACCACTTACATTTTTCCTGAAGTTTACAGTGGATAAGGCATTAGTGCAGTGTTGCAGTGTACTGGGACACATCTCGTTAGGGAGGAAGCAGTCTCTCTCTCTCTCTCTCTCTATATATATATATATATTTCCAATTTTAAAAAAAGCCACACACTTCACCCTCCATGAATTTACAGCCAAAATTATTCTGGTGTTTTTCTTTGCAATGATGCAAACTCTAAAATGCAAGGAACAATGCTAAGACAACACTCAGAAAATAAAATGCCAAACTTCAAATATTGACCCACTACTTTAGAACCCAGGAATACTTTCATGGGACCTTTCCTATCTTCAGATCAGATTCTGCCACTCTTACTCGGGCTGCGTGGTACCCAATGGGGCAGCTTGAGGAGTCAGGTGGGTACTATTCAACCTGCATAATGGTGGCAGTATCTGACTCCTAGTGCTTTTTTTATTGCAAGGTGTCATGGATCCACAGGATCTGGTGTATGCCCAGCTAGGAATCAGTCCCTTGGGAGTGACATCTTTAGTGTTACAGGCCCTAAAGATCACACCATTGCACAGAGGCAGGCCCTGGCCTACAAGTTTCTGAAACTGGGCCTTCAGGCACCAGCAATCCCTGTCTCTCCCCACGGCTCCCAGCAAGGAATCCAGCCAAGCCAGACTCCTGCAGGAGGCTTGGGCTGTATTCCATAAGGGCACTGTGCTCCCAGTAAGCATTTGCAGTAACACCAGATAGCCTTTCCTAAACAAGGTAACAATTAGTCACCCGGCACACAGATTCAGAAAGTCCTTAGGTTAGCACAGAGAGGCAAAGGTTAAGATAGAGTTCAGCCTGCCTGGCCAACGCCAGGCCAGGGCTCCTTTGAGCCATGCTAGTCTCGAAGCCCTATAGGCGTGAACACGCATGTGGTCTCCCAAGGCCAGCTCTTAACCCAGCCACCTGACATCTTTGCTCTTTGTTCTCCAGTTCCGGGTCTTTGCTCTGCTTCGCCCTGCAGTGAGGGGAGACGAAAACTCCTTCCTCCTGGAGGTTGGTTGCTAGGAATGAACATCCAGGTCACTGGGGTTCCCATTGTCTTTCCGGACGCTCCATTGATATGGGTTGGTTCCAGCCTGTCTTTAACAGCCCATCCATTCCCTCCTTTACACACTGTGCAGAGCAATGCAAAGCACAGAGGGAAGCTGAGGCATAGATAGGAATCAGAATTATTACTAAAATTCTCACGTTGTCACACAAGGGACATGCTTGTAGGCACCCCTCCGTCACTCCTAATCCCAACCGTTCCAGGGCGCTAGAGCCCAGGTACCGAAATGGAGCTGGTTGCAATTTTTTCATTGAAACTTATTTGATGAAAAATGGGTTTTCAATTAAATGGACATTTTTGGGGAGGGAAGCATTATATTGACAATTTTTAGATTTTCATAAATCCCTTCCCTCCCCTCCCCCCCCCCCCCGAAAACCCAATGTTTCAATATTCAGCAGCTGAAAAAGAACAATTACTTACCTTACAGTTCTTAAATCTGTTTTGTAACTGGTTCTTCCAGATGGTTTGTCCACATAAATCACACTAATGGTGCACATGTCTATCGGGCCATGCCTGCACCCTGAATGGGCTTGTGCCCCCAGCATCCAAGGCATATAGGGCAGAGTGTATTCAAAGATCTCTGTGTTGCTTCTTATTGCCTGTGGTAGCAACAGGGTACTTGGCAGTGGCCACCTGCTCCCCCATAATATCATTTAATCAAATCAATGTTGTACATAGTTGTAATTACTATAACTAGTTTAGAGACATTTCTGCTTTGTTAACAGCCCCTCATTCATTTTCTTGAAATAGTCTCTCTCCTTCCTTCATCCAAGTACAACTTGGCACCTTCCCACCAAATGGCTGAGCCTAAACTCTCTGGCTTCAAGCCATGGCTGTTTTGTGACTGATCTATTCCTTTAACTGATGGACACAGTTCTGTTTGGTCAAGAGCCACATTCCAGTCACTTTCCTTCTCCACCAGAACTCACCGCTCTGGGGATATCCAGCCCAAGCTCCACCTACTGGAGCAGTCCAGAAGGAAAGCATCCGATTCAAAAAAACATTCCTCTGACTCCAAAAAGGGACTCTGCTCCCTGAGATCCCACTCCTTCAGCGGTCTCTATAAGTAGGGACTCTACACTGAATGCTCCATTTGCTGATACCCAGAAAGGGTCTGCAACTCAGTCAGCCAGCCATCTTCAGTCTCAAAACAGAGTTTTATTTCCAACTGATGCCAGGTGCTGGAGACTAGTACCACCTTCACATCGAGGCAGAGCTGAGCATCACTCTAAGGGCAACTCACCATGCTTATTTTGTTCCCTGGAAAGGTATACATTAAACCACAAATGTTACCAGTCTCCACACTCTTCTAAACCACAGGCCCAAGGCCTTATCACCCTGGACAGACTCACAGGGCTGATTCTTTGCCTCATCCAGCTTCAAGCGGAACTAAGTGCATTCCGGCACCGAAGCCTGGCACCAACAAAAGCTCCTGTCAATCAGGTTCCTGGGATCCCATGCACAGAGCAATTGTAGAATTTTTAAGCATATCTGTTTGTTAATGTCTGTGTGATTTTCAAGTCAATGAGAGCTCCATTCATCCCTCTCTTCGGCCAGTGTGACAACAGACCATAAAAAGCAGATCTCTGTTTTTTGGCAGGAAGACCCAGGTTTCCACATAGTTCTCCCATTCCCTGGCACAGCATCTGTGTCTCTGGATTTTCTTGGCTAGCGGCAAAGATTTTATTTTTAAATGATCATCTACCACCCTCTCCTGGAGGTCACTGCTTGTCCACAGAAGAGCCAAGCAGCAAAATCAACCCCAAGGATTCATTCTCTTGTGGAGGCATGATCCTGAGGAGGGGAGAAAGCTGAAGGGGGGAAAAAAAGACAAAAAGAAGGAAAAGCTCTATGTTGTATGGCTCAGATATTGGGAAGAGAAGGAGAGACACAGATACTGGAACTTTAGAGGGAGGGGGAGGTCCATTACCATCCTGAGGTGAGAAGGACTGAGCTACCATCTGTGCCTTCAAGATGGTGAAAGTGGAAAAAAATTCCATACTGCTAGCATGCAAATTGTATGCAAATATATATAAATCTTCTCAGCCTTTTCTATGACACAGTCTAGGTAGGTCTGCTGGAAAGTTGGAAGAGCTCATTAAACACCAGGGCAGGAAAAATGTTCTGTAGTAATGACAAAAAAAAAAATAGAAGGAAGAAAACACTAGAAAGATTTTGATTTGAACAGTTTCCGTAAACAATTCACCCTGTCAACAGTAGAACAAACTATAGTTGCATCTGAAGAGCATCCAGGTGAGAAACTGCCTTAGAATCCTCTCAGCTGATGTTGTTCTTGGTTCACTGAGCACATGTTCTACTCTGATTCAGGGAAACAATGCATGCCAGCTTGCGCGTTCATCTGTAATCTTAATTTGCTGCCTGCAGGAAACACAAGAGAGACCCTCAGAAAATATTGAGAAAGATCATCAGTTAAGTGCCAGGCAACGCTCTAAATGTTTGCTTCTTGGATCCTTGGGGCCAGATCCTCAGCTAGTGGAAATCAGTGTAGCTTCATTAAATCAAAGGAGCAACACCAGTTTACTCCATCTTAGGATCTGGTCTTCTATTTCTGGATCACGTAAGGCCAAATTCAGCCCTGGCATAAGTGGCTGTAACTCCCACTATTTTCAGTGGGAGTTGTGATTGGCCACGCTTAGATGGGCCAAAACATAGTGTAAACCAAAATGCAAAAAAAAAAAAAAATCCCAATGAGATGTACTACTAGTACCTTTACATTATATATGGTTATTCATGGGAATTCATACACTTAAGTGGCATACAGATTTTACAAATAAAGTAGTTTGTTTGAGTTCTCCTCGCCCCAAAATATTCTTTTTAGAAGTCACTTAGCTCTGTCAACCCAAGATTCTCAGAGCATCAGACACTTTCAAAATAAGATGGAAATAGCCAGGTAAACATTCTACTGGAGTAACCATGAGAAACACAAGCCATTATGTTGACTGGGTTAAATAATAAAATTAAATAATAATAGTTAACAAATCTCTGCATGTTTCTTCATTCAGGATTCAGGTGCAGTTATTTGCTATAATGTTGCATATCGGGTTTGTTTAGTCTGGAGAAGAGAAGACTGAGATGGGACATAACAGTTTTCAAGTACTAAAAGGTTGTTACAAGGAGGAGGGAAAAAAATTATTCTCCTTAATATCTGAGGATAGGGCAAGAAGCAATGGGCTTAAATTGCAGTAAGGGTGTGTCTTAAATATAAATGGAAGGGTAACCACCTTTCTGTATACAGAACTATAAAATCCCTCCTGGCCAGAGGCAAACCCCCTTCACCTGTAAAGGGTTAAGAAGCTAAGATAACTTCACTGGCACCTGACCAAAATGACCAATGAGGAGACAAGATACTTTCAAAGCTGGAGGGCGGGGGGAAACAAAGGGGTCTATCTGTCTGTGTAATGCTTTTGCCGGGAACAGAACAGGAATGGATTATTAGAACTTGTTAGTAAGTAATCTAGCTAGAAATGCATTCGATTTCCTTTTGTTTTAATGGCTGGTAAAATAGCTGTGGTGACTGGAATGTATATTCCTGTTTTTGTGTCTTTTTGTAACTTAAGGTTTTGCCTATAAGGATTCTCTATATTTTGAATCTGATTACCCTGTAGGTTGGTGAGGATTTTTATCAAGCCTTCCCCAGGAAAGGGGTGTAGGGATTGGGGGGGATATTTTGGAGGAAAGATGTCTCCAAGTGAGCTCTTTCCCTGTTCTTTGTTTAACACGCTTGGTGGTGGCAGCATAGGGTTCAAGGACAAGGCAAAATTTGTACCTTGAGGAAGTTTTTAATCTAAGCTGGTAAGAATAAGCTTAGGGGGTCCTTCATGCAGGTCCCCACATCTGTACCCTAGAGTTCAGAGTGGGGAAGGAACCTTGACAGGGTGGTTTAGGATGGACATTAGGAAAACCTTCCTAACTACCAGGGTGGTGAAGCACTGGAATAAAGTGCCTAGGGAGGTTATGGAATCTCCATCATTGGAGATTTTTAAGAGCAGGTTAGACAAACACCTGTCAGGGATGGTCTAGATCAGTGGTGGGCAACCTGCAGTCCACAGGCCACATACAGTCTGTCAGGGTAATCCACTGGCAGGCCACGTGACAGTTTGTTTACATTGACCATCCACAGACACAGCGGCCTGCAGCTCCCAGTGGCCACGGTTCATTGGATTGGAAGAGGCCCTGGAGGCTTTTCGCCTTCCTCTGTAGCATGGGGCACGGGTCACTTGCTGGAGGATTCTCTGCTCCTTGAAGTCTTCAAACCACGATTTGAGGACTTCAATAGCTCAGACATAGGTGAGAGGTTTTTCGTAGGAGTGGGTGGGTGAGATTCTGTGGCCTGCGTTGTGCAGAAGGTCGGACTAGATGATCATAATGGTCCCTTCTGACCTTAATATCTATGACTCTATAAACAAACTGTCTCATGACCCGCCAGCGGATTACCCTCTCAGGCCACATGCAGCCCACGAGCCGCAGGTTGCCCACCACTGGTCTAGATAATACTTAATCCTGCCACAAGTGCCAGGGACTGGACTAGATGGTCTCTCAAAGGCCCTTCCGTTCCTATGATTCTAGGAAACTTAACAAAACAGGTGCATATATGAGAATGGTTTGTCAGTGTTATACAAATGCTGCTAGGAACAGTATAGCCTGAGGTGTGTCATTTAGACAACTAGTGATGGAATCTATGTGTTTTCACTCTCCACCATCTCTTTGTATAGCCAGTAACACATTACTACTCTTTGGGGAAAAGGGAAAAATCAGGAGAGGAACTGTGACTCAGTGGGGTATCTCAGAGGCACTGTGTCTCCCCCAGGATGACCCTAGGGGTAGTGCAGCTTTCACACCGCACATTGCTCAGGGCTATGCCTACAGTCACAACCCTGCTGTGTTAAACTGCATCTCCCCTATGAACTCACCCAATGGATTTTTCTCCTGGAAATAGAGATATAGATTCCGGAGAGGGCACAACCTGAGCATTATCAAACAAGACTGCGGAAAAAAGCCAGAGAGATTTAGAGCTTCTACAGAACTGAAACAATAGCAACCATATATTTGATCAGTTGCACATAATTATTTATTGTTATTAAAAAGAGGATAGTCACCATGGTAACTAGAGCATCTAGTGGTTGTGCGCTGTCTGTGAGAGAGAATACCTTATCATGGGATGGTACACAGCAGATCAGCAAAATATCAGAGTTTTTCACAGTGTTTCCAAGGAAATATTGTCCTCCATTTTTCATTATAATGCTGAACAAGTTGTGCTGTTGCATGCCAGCTATTGTTCTTAATGATTTCAATTTATTTTTCCCCCTTTTAAAGAAGGGACGTTATCAAAAGTGGTAGATCTACAGTTAGACCTGCAGCATCAGCCGTGTTTTGGATCAACTCAAAAAATGAGAGAAATTTCAAGTATTTTACATGACTGGCTCTGGATACAACAGATTACACTAGCCCTGAAAAAGTGTTTTGAGGCTTCTTCTGTAGAATAATTCAGTAGGTTTTTGCTTGTTTTTTAAGGGGAAAGACATACTGTCTCATTACAGAAAGCCCTACCAACAAAGTGGAAACCAAGAAGCTTAGTACAAAAAGACTGGCTGGCCTAGCCCAAATGGACATTGAAAGACACCACTCCCCTAAGGGGTATGCAATTGGATCTCTGGAATTTGCCTGGAAACCTACCATTCGAAAATTGCAGCAATATAATCAACGTCCTTATGAAAGTTGTAATAAAGTAGCATGAATGATTCAGATCAACCAGACAGATTAAGCCCATGAAGGATCCAGATCAAGCATCATGATGCTTGTCCCTGTAACAGAAGCATTGGATATTAGAGTCTGTTCATTCTATGACCCAGTGATGCTCAGCTAAATCTGCCTATGTTTTAAACTTACAAACACATATCTAGTCCCAGAAACTCTTCTCATGTCACTGTCACCTCATTTTGTAGATGCACAGCACCTTAAACAGCAGGGTGGCCAACCCGCGGCTCATGAGCCACTTGCAGTTCTTCTACAGTCAAAGTGAGACTGGCGGAGCCCACTCCCCATTCTCCACCTACCAGACTTGCGAGGGAGCACGGGACTTCTGCCTTGCAGCAGGGCAGTGGGGTAGGGGCTACTGCCCAGCAGGGAGGAGGGGCCTGGGGACTTCAGCAGCAGTAGGGCTGAAGTCCCAAGCCCCAGCAGGCATGCCCCAAAGGGCTGAAGCCCCAAGCTCTGGCAGGCACATCCCGGCTCTCGAACTTCTGAAGATAGCCATATATGTCTCAGAGGGTCAGTAAGTTTGGCCACCCCTGTTGTACAGTTTGTAAGATCTCCCCTTTTTTGGAGACTTACCATAATAAGTGAAAACAGGACAACGGAGGAGACTGTAAATCATCTGGCTTTACACCACTGAAACCTACCGTAGTTCAGAGTTATCCCCACTTTGGAATCCGCACCTGTCACAGTAATTTAGCAATAAGCATGTAGTTTGCTACTATCATCTTGCTATGTTGACCCCAAAGAGTTCACATACAGTTAGCAATAGATAATGGTCTTCAAAATGTTCAGTGTTCCAGCAAAGAAAACATCCCAAAGTTTGGATGCTTATTCAGACCTCTTTAGCTCACGAGCTCAGGCTATCACATGAAATGGCTAGTAATTTCTAACAGGTTATGAGTATCATTAGAACAACATTTCTGGTGGTGCTTCTGCCTCTCCTGGCGGATGAAGTTAGGAAGGGCACACAGATGTGAAAAATTCTAGCTGGAACCTCAAAAATGTTCTGGTTCATCTCAAAATGTGCCTGAAAGTT
Source organism: Eretmochelys imbricata (assembly GCF_965152235.1). Taxonomy (NCBI): domain Eukaryota; kingdom Metazoa; phylum Chordata; order Testudines; family Cheloniidae; genus Eretmochelys; species Eretmochelys imbricata. The sequence continues at coordinate 115,381,963 of NC_135578.1, read as the reverse complement.
TAGGATAATCCTTACTTTATCATGCTCATCAGTTAGCTAATTTCTACTGAGCTCATTCAGCCAGTTGCTTCTTGTCAGACTTAACAGGACAGAGGGAGACCTCTTAAAAGGGTGTCCTTGAATTGTTCAACTTTTTAACACCCCCCCTCAAATCTAAACATTAATTTAGTTTAATGAGACCCAGGAGGGATGTCTCTCTCTGACAAGTAATGACCCTGCTTTTGCAAAAGTATTTTCAGTGTAAATTACATTATTGATTTAGAGATCCAAATGAAGAAATAAGAAGTTCTGAAGGACTGAAATCCATTATTTATTCTTATGGATGAATGGATTCCAGTCTGAAAGCAGATTTCAGGGGACTAGTATAGGGATAGTAGATCAAACACATTTTTTTTTGTTATTCCCCCTCACCCCACCCCGCAAAAAAAAAAACAACTTTCCACAATTGGTAGGAAACTACAGAGAAGATTGAGAGGATGGGTGCTCGGAAACATCTGAAAACCAGGCTTCTTTAAAGGCATCCAAAGTTGGGCACCCAAAATCACTAGTAACTTATGGAAGTCTTGGCCGCAGTGTCTTAAGAGATGGAAATAGTTGGTTCCTTCCCTCTCCCGATTACAGAATACGTGAGGCTAGCCGAAAGATTAAACGTTCAAGCCATTGCCAACACCAGTTCATCTTCCCCCATTGTTTAACAACAATGAGAGTCATATACAAATGTCACCATCTGCTGCTGGCATTTTAAGCTCCATGTTATCTAACCCTGCTCAAAGTGGTCTTTATTGACATGGTGTTTACAACACCAGTGGCAGATGGCACCCAATCTAGTCTGGGGCTACCAACATAGGTACCTCCAGAGGAGCTGAACCACTGGTAGCAACAATGGGGAAAAAATTCAATATCCCCCTAGAGTAGACAGGGCAATAAAGGAATGAGCCAGACTCTACATGAAGACTTGGCAGTAGTACTGCATATAACACCTATACACCCCACTGTTGGGGGTTAATAGTATTGCTTTGTTTCAGCTCTGCAGCACGTGAAACTTCTGAGTCAACAGAATGGAGGTGTAAATCGGAGGCATGTTTTGAGAGCGTGTGCTTGAGACATCACTCAAGTTACAATCAGAGAAAATGGTTTCATCCTCCAGGATGTTAGAATATGGCATAATACTGATCTGACAGAGGTATCAAGAGAGCATTTTGTCTATTACTCCACCAGGGGAAGAACCAGAGAGACACTTGTCCTCTCATTTTCATTTTAAGGACTTGTTGTACTGGGACTGGATCTATTTTTCACAAGGGTTATTCCTTTCACTTCACATCTGAAATGTCTCGAGTAAAAAACAACTTTCATGGAAACGACGCTTTGATGTTGTACAACATTTTGCTGTGCCACCTGAGTGTCATTTCCAATCAGTTTGCTGGGGGAAAGTATCTTTCTGGGCTTGGGGCCAAGCCCAAGCTACAGCCACTTCTGTTTCAGACATCATTCAAAGAAGAAATGGCCTACTGTCAAAATTGAAAGTGAAAAGCAGTTCCCATGACCTCTGACTCACAGACTTCATTGATCTCTTGAGCTGTGCAGGGCTCCTCCTGTCCACACTCCTTGGCAGATAGTGGCTAAATGCCACATTTGTTAGCAGCTACCTCTGCAATGCCTGATCGCTGTGTGTAGGACAACTGGAATCAGGGATATTATGTCAATGGGTGGCATTAGCGAGTACCACACCTTTCCCTATTGGGATTGGAGAAATAGCAGGGTATGTAAACTCATCATTTAGTGTGCAATCTACTGAGAGCCATGGAACCAGTCAGAGTGACCAGAGTTGATGGCATCACACCAGGCTTCAGAGAGTGAAGTTCCCAGATCTGGCTCAATCCTGAAAATCCACAACTCTCTGGGGCAGCCCCCTAGGTGACGCCAGGTAGAGCGAAGGTATGAATTCCTGCATATGTCAATGGACAGTTTGAGAGCGTGATGTGCTAGAGTGTTTTTGTCCATCCTGGCAACATAACCAAAGAGCATGCAAAGCTGCTCCTGAACCTAGTGAGTGACTGGAGGAAGAGTATGGCATTTCACACAAAGTCAAACCATCTGATGGTCAGGATTTGGCACTGACAGCACATATGAAATTCCCCTAGTCTGTCTGTCAATACATGCAGTACACTGGTCTGATAGACAGACAAAATTCAGGATCTATCAAACCAGTCTCAGTGCAGAGATGCTTTTGCACCCATTAGCAAGACAGATGGTGAAGAGACATATTCTTTGGAGGACATCCCATTTGCTGTGAACATTTGACTTCTGCTTCTTATGCAGGTAGATAAACACAACAATGCCCTCCATGCTGCTTGACTCCATCTGCACCAGGGGTCTGGGGGCCCAGCTCAGAGGTTCTGGACCTTGGTCTTCTGCCACAAAATGTTCAACCTCATAGTCCAGCCAGAATCTTGGAAACCTTGAAGGACAGAGGTAAAATTCTCTGCTTCTCCACAATGAAGGCAGCGTTGTTAGCATAGTCTCAGTCAATGAAGATTTCTTGACTAACCTTAATTCTGACACACGGAGCGGCAAGTGCTAATATCCAGTTGATAGCTCAACAGAATAGTGCTGATGTGAAAATGCATCTTGTTGCACACCTGAGGCTGTAGAGAAATATATAAACCAAAACGCAATCTAACACTGGTACCAGGGTGAAGACTGTGTACTATACTTAGCAGGACATCTGAGATGCCATCTCCTTTCAGTGCAAGCCAAGATGCTAACCTGTCAACTGAGTCAAAAGCAGGGCCACAATAACCTTTTGTGGGCCTGGTGCCAAACATATTTGTGGGCCCCTATGGGGAACAAGGGTAAAAGACAGGAGATCGACACAGAAGTTGTCTTTGACACTGCACACAGATGCAAAGATTTTATTTACAAGTTTAAGTTACAGATGGAGGTGGCTGCCACTAGGTACCAGCAATGGTAGCCCAAGGGCAAAAAGAATACACACAAGTGCACATAAAATAAATTATACAATAAAAAAAATACAAAATAAAAAACACAATTGGTAAAAAAAAGCTAACAAAAGCCAAAGCCGCCAAAAACACCAGCTATGTGCTGCTGCCACTTGAAAGGGAACCTTCCCAATATCTCACCCTTCACATTTCTCATGTGAACTACCAGGGTTTGAATTACATTTTTGTATGAAATTGGAGCGGATTTAAAACATTTTAAAAATAAAAAAATATGAAAAAAATTTAATACATTTTATTTACAGTGTCATTATTCATACTAGCTTTGCTTGTCCTTCCTTCCAGGCGGAGAGGCACGGAAATGAGGATCAGGACCAGCTGTGCCCCCAAAAAGACCGGGCCAACCCTCCACATGGGACCAGACCCACATCCCTCTGCAGAATGACCCCCCCCAAACTGAACCATATCCGCATCCCTCCACAGACCAAAACCCCCAAGCTGAACCAGGCCCTCTTCCAGCCAGAACCGGATCAGACTCCTCTATGAACTGACCCCTCTCGACCCAAACCTCCCCACTGCCTACCAGAACAGGGCTCCTCCCAAACTTCTGTTCCCGAACCAGACCCTGTTGGATCATATTAAAGAAGTTCTGTATTAAAATCACAAATGAGTTTGATTCCCCATAGTTTAAATTCCAGGGCATTACTAATTAAGAGGTCTCTTGGTTTTTCGTACCGTTTCTCTCCTTCTATGTGTGAAACTTGCAAGCTGCTAATTGCGTTAGTACATTCTAAGACAGAGTCTGTTCTCAAAGCAATTCACACAGAGAGAGACTCAAAGCAATACTCTGTAACAACAGAAACATCACCCAGAGACTCCCCGCCCTTTTGTTGTATTAACAGTTGTGATTAAAATAGAGATAGAGGATGTATGTGGATGGATGCTTGGTGTGGATAATAACTGAATGATCAGGGAGGTGCCAGCCTAAGAATCCAGTGTCCATCGGCTGAAGAAGGCGTCAAGTGGAAATAACCAGAGGACCCCCGGAGGGCAAACTGGAATCCACCCAATAGCCTCAAGAATGGGAGAACCAAAGAAGAAGAAAACATCTGGCAGCACGGAGCCGTCAGGAATGTGCCATCTGCTGACTGATTCAGCAACAGCATGATGAAGCAATTCCCATAGACTGGCATAGGAAAAATGGACTCTAGAAAGTGAGAACTTTGGGGTCTGATTCTGCAAACCAACTTCCAGGAGCATCTGACAAGGCCCTGCTCCCTCCTCATGTCCAGGCCACCTGGCCAGTGGCTTGGCATGAGCAACTCTAAAGCTGGTAACTATGATAGCAACCTTGCAGAACCTGTGTGTGTGTGTTTGCATGAATGAATGTGTGAATAAATATGAGATTGAATGGAATATTATAGCTATAACTAACTGCTTACTATGATTCTTTCTGTATTCACAATAAATGTGGTATTTTGCCTTTTCCCCTTTAATAAGATCCGGCTGATTTTTATTTTATTGGTATAACAACCCCACCCCAAATCCCCAGCCAGACCACTCTTGGGCAGCCCATTCCCGAGCCACCCTCTGCAGCTGATCTGCCCCTGTTCTCTGAACTGAACCAGACTGGGCCTTACCTGGCTGCAGCTAGGCCAGGTGCAGCTCCCAACTGGGCCTGGAGCACAGGTGGGCTAGGGGAGCTCAAGGGGGCATGGGGCTCAAGTTTCCGCCATGGACATTGGTGGGGGGATGGGGGAGGCCCAATCTCCCCCAGGGGCACTGGTGGGGGTGATGGGGCGGGGTCGCTGGGTCTCTCCCAGGGGTGCTGGTGGGGGGGATGGCATGATGGGGCTCCAGCTGCTTTGCGGGGCCCGGGCCAAGAGGGGTTACCTGGTGCAATGAACACCCACTGGTCAGGGTTCCCATCTGCCAGACACCACAGCCACCTCCTGCCCAGCATGGTCCGGGACCCTTGTGCTCCCCGGCCTCTGCATTTGAATAATGGTGGGGCCAGGACATGCACATGGGGTGGTGGAGCCCTGTCACCCAACGTCCTCCCACCAGTGCTTCCCCGGGCCCAGAGGGGGCCCGGGAGCCCAGGGACAAGGCAGGGGCTACAGGGGAGCCCAGCTGTCCACGCGACAGCCAGAAACCCCTGAACTGGGCCTGCCAAGCCCCGGCCCCCCGTTCTGCCAAGTGGTATGAGCTGCTGCGGGGAGGTGGGGCTGGACACACCATGCCACCTCCCGCTAGCTGCCTCTGCATGCTCTGCCTTTAGCTGAGGGACAGACAGCTGCTGCCCTCACCACACACACCACCCAGGAGTATGGGCCCATTCCCATATGTGGGCCCCTGCCCCACGGCGCCATTGTAAACCCAATATTGGTCAAAAGCCACTTTGATGTCAATATATGCCACGTGAAACGAATAGTTAAATGCTCAGTGCAGTTCAGCTCAAAGCCAGCAATTAAGGACAGTGTCCATTGTTCATCGCCGAGTGAAACCTGATTGCTATGGATGACAGTGTTGAGGAGCGGCTGCATTCTACTAAACAGAACATGAGCAAAACGTTTTCTAGGGACTGATAGCAATGAGATAGGTCTACACTTGCCACGTTTGGTGCAGGATCCTTTCCCTTGTACTGGGACACTAAGATGCCATCTTTCCATTCTGCGGGCTCTGTGCCTGATGCTCACATTTTTAAGAACAACTCATGTAGGCCAATGCTCAGTGGTCCCAAGGCACCTTTGAGCAGCTCCGATGGAATACCATCAGGTCCAGTAGTACATCCATTCTGTAACTTCCAGCTGGCCTTACATACTTCCTCAAGTAATGGAAGATCAATGTTTGTTCCCAAGTCTATAGCCTTATGGTTTGCCAGGTTACATAGCTCTAGACCATCATCAGAAGGTGCAGGGTTCAGTATGCTTTCATAGTGTGTTTTCCATCTGTGCAGGGCCTCGTACACTGATGAGTAGGGGCAGCTATCTGGTTTTGTGATGGGAATATTAGAAGGCTGTTTATGGCTGCCAGCCAGGTGTGCAACAGCTCTGTAGGCAGCATGCAAATCTTTGTGCTTTAGATCATCCTCTATGTTTTCTCAGCCAGGAAGTTGATGTATATCTCACGGTCACATTTTGCCTTCGCCGAAGAATGCCTTTCAACTGTTTATGTTCTTGGACATCTCCCTGCTTGCATGCTTCTGCCTTTTTTGCTAACATATCAAAGCCCTCTTCAGGAAGACAAGGTTTCTTGCATGACCACCTGAAAGAGATTGTATCAGTAGCAGCAAATGATATAGGATTATGTGCACCACCACAGGTGATCTCCATGTTGTCCAGGAGGATACCAAGGTTACGTATATGATCAGGGTAATGAGCGACACAGCAAACAAGGGCCAAGTCCTCAATGGTGGTGAACCTTGATGAGCTATGGCTGTGGGAGTATGCCCCACACAGGACAGAAGAGGAGCTAAATCTATGAAATGGTCATCCACACCCTCAGGAACCAACAGCATCTGACAGAACAGTTCCTGGGAAGGGGGATGGTCTCCCCCACAAAAAAAATAAACTAAAAAAAATCCCTCAACATCTTCCCACTCTCAAGGACGCAGAGTGAAATGAAGGAAAAACCAGCTATGACAGACCGTGACAACAGCAGCAGGGTTAGAGCCAGTTGTCACCAACTCCATAAGGAGGGATGTGTTTTGCGTGCATATACTGGGCATGACCCAAACACACTCTGGGCGGTGGAGGGGAAACTCCTCAGAAGTCCAAACCAGATCTCAGAGGTGTGTTCCATGTCACTATATGTGTTGACATGGTCTTGTACCCAGTGTTGACATGGTCTTGTACCAAGTGCCATTCAAAGAACTCAGTTGCTACAAGATTATTATCACCAGCATTGCAGAAGCTCACCTGCTATAAAGTGGAAGTCACTGTGGATAGAGCAACCTTCTTCCACTCCACTCATTTCACAGAGTGGAATTTATCAGACAACCAGACGTTAACCCCACGGAACGCCATCTCTCCACACCTACTTTATGCTTGGCTTCAACACCATCTAGGACTCTTATCTGCCACTGTGGCTGTGACGGGTTCCCTCCGGAGTGCCACTTGGAACTGGGGTACCACTGAGCCCTCTGACTCACCAGCCTGGGCTCCCTCTCACACTATGCTGCTGTGACAAGCTGTAGACCGCTCCCAGTCCTCCACTCCCAACAGCATCCACATCGGCAGGGACACACCCAGCGGGAGTTGCATGCAGGCTTTGACCAACCACTGTATGAACCAACAATAGAGAGTCTGTAGCCAAAATAACCCCCAGCTCCCCAGCCTAGGACCCCAGAGCTGTATCGCCCTGCCCTAGATGAAACTCTGACCAGTATGAATTTATTACCAGGTTTGCCCCTCCTTCAATGTGGAGAGGAATATGCAACAAACTTGTGTTAACCAAGTTGAGATTTTTCCCCAGACATTTCACTTAAAGACACACTGGTTTTGATTAAAACATAAAACAAGTTTACTAACTACCAAAAGATAGATTTTAAGTGATTATAAATGAGCGCAAACAGATTAAAGCAAATTACCTAGTAAATAAACAAAACTACAAACTAAGCCTAAAATACTAGAAAGATTGGATATGAATTAGCAATTTCTCACCCTGGCTGATGATACAAGCAGACCACCAGGTTTCCATAGACAGGCTGGAAATCCCTTTAGCCTGGGACCAACACTTCCCCCAGTTCAGTCTTTGTTCCTTAGGTGTTTCCAAGAGTGTTCTTGTGTGGGAAATGAGGCCCCCTCAATGATGTCACACCCCACATTATATGGCTTTACCATATGGCGGGAACCCTTTGTTCCAAAAATAGTTCCCAGCCCAGTTTGTAGAAAAATACAAGTACCCAAAATGGAGATCAATGTCATGATCTGGTCACATGCCCTGCTGAGTCATAGCAGCCATTATTCATAGGCTGGCTGGAGCATTCTCAGGAAGGCTCAGCGGGTGGGGGATAAGCTTCTCCTAAGGCCTATTGTTTCCCCTAATGGCCCATTACTTTGAATGGGCCCTTCACAACCAGCTGTCCAGTCTGGAAGCATTTGGCCTAGTGGGTGTTATCCAGATGTAACCACATTTGAAATCCAGACACATAGTCAATATTCATAACTTCAGATCCAAAAAGGATACATGCACACAAATAGGATAATCATATTCAGCAAATCATAACTTTTCCAATGACACATCACATGACCCATATTGTACAGAGCGCATTATAACTGTGCCATAATCTTATCATAATATTACTATGATGAATATGGGTGTAGTATCGCATGCTATCGGAAGACGCATCACCTGAGGAAAAGGACGCATTCTACCATGAGCTAGCAGCAAAAATCCAGTCATCTCCACTACATGATACACGGCTAGTGCTCCAAGATTTCAGATGTTGTGACTGGCTGGGATCAAACTGGGGATGAAACCATGATAGGTTCCTTTAGTCCAGGTTCCCCAAATGGCAATACCACTCAGCTTTTGACACTCTGCACCGCTGAGGCTTTGTCTCTCATGGGCTCCTATTTTAGGCACCTCAACAACCATTGTTGGACCTGGATTCCAAGCAATAGACAAGCCATGTGGACCACATCCTCCTCAGAAATTTCTTCACAGTGGAAATCTTACTGGGTCTTTGTCTGCACAGAAGCAGCAGCAAACTCAAACCACAGACTAGTTGTCACTTAGCTCTTACTACATTTTCCAGCTCCTCGTGAGCCACATATCCACCAACAGTACAACATCCAGCCTCTTTCCAAGGATCCTGTTGACACCACGAAATACATGCCGGCTGCCAAAGCCCATATATATATATATATAAGAATTCAGAGGGATATTAGGGTGTGGGGAAGGGAAGGTATACTTATTTGGTTAAATTAATGCGGCTACATACGCAAATTGAAAAGGGAATGATTTTTTTTGTCTGGTGAAACACAAGGTAGAATCATTATGGGCCTGATGCAACTTAGTGAAATCAGTGGAAAGGTTCCCATTGACTTCAGTGGGCTGTGGAGCAGGTCCTATGTGATCTCATTGGCTCATCAAACTGAGAAACTCCTGAATGTTGATTAACTTCTGTGGATATCACACACAGAGACCCACTAACACCAGAACTGGAAGGGTAAGATTTTCAGATAATGTGACCCAAATGCTTATCATACCCTTGTTTAGAGAGACAAGGTGGGTGTGGTAATATCTTTTATTGGACCAACTTCTGTTGGTGGGAGAGACAACAGAAGTTCATCCAGTAAAAGATATTACTTCACTCACCTTATATCTCAAGTATCCTGGGACTAAAAGAGCTACAACAACTCTGCGTACCCCTGTTTGACAGTTTGTGAACTGTAACCAGGGAGAAACAAGTCCAGAAGTCAGTCCAAAGATATATGTCAAACCAAAGATGTTCCTATCCGTTTCTCTCTCCAAAGGAGTGATAAGAGGCAGCCTAACCACTCATTTTCAGCAACCTGAAGGGGAGAAAGGCCTCCTACTCCTATAATAAGAGAAATTTTCTTTGAGAAATTGGGCCTCGGCTCAGACCACTCAACCTCACTCATCCGAGAGCTCTTGCAGGCTGCTAGGGGACAAGGTAAGAGAGGCAACCTCAGAACCGGTATTAGTGGGGCATGAAAGGTGAAGGGCTCATGTCCCTCCTCTCCCCATTAGGACAGCTACAATACTTCCTGGCATGTGTCGCTTTGCAGAATAGCTCCATGTTTCTTTCTCCTGAATAGATCAGTCAGCTGTGGAGCTGGTATCCGTGGCCCTTGGCATCCCGTGTGGCTCAGAGGGACAGACATATATTTTGCTGACAGAAGCACTGGATAGGCTCAATCACTTCTCACAGTGGCAAGAGTAGCTCCATTGAAACTGATAGCTCAGACACGCAGACAGCTCAGACACTCAGCAGATTTTGGTGGAGCTGTGTCAGTTTCCACCAGCTGAGAATCTAGCCCATTAATGAGTTACACTGGTGTAAAATTGCTCTAAGTTAGGGGAGACTCAGGCTCTATGTTTTTAAATCTACAGTGGTAAGAACATAGTGTGAAACAAAGTCTGAATTTTTAGCTGGAAAATGTGTAGAATCATGAATATTAAAACACAAAGATGTTGTGAAATTAGTTGGAGCAAATATCCCTGTATTCCAGATGGTTTATTTTACAGAAAGACTACGTATGTGTTTGGTTTGGGTTTACAAAATTATTTACCCTAAGCCACTTGTTCCAAACAATTAATCTCAGTACTCTATGTTCAATTTAAGTGCTTAAGTATTGCTTGTGAACATAATTGAAATTCTTAACACACAATGACAGAGGTGGATATGAAAAAAATGCTTCAGTATTAAGTTCATGAGGAGAAAGAAAATTAGCTAAGGTTTGTATAACGTTTTGAAACTGGGAACGAAGTATGAGATCTTTTATTTTAAATTGCTCAAGAAGTGGCTTTATATTAAAAGTCTATTTATTTATGCTCAGGTATTGTTTCTTGGTCATTCAAATTCAACCTTCGAATTAACTGTCACACAGGGGATTAGTAACTACTGTATTTCTCTGGTGCCTTTTCTTGAAGAGGCAAATCTGTAGTTTCCTGCAAAACCATTTGCATTTCTAAACTGCAGTGTTATCTGCAAGTACACTAATTTGTCAATTCTATAAATTATTCCCTAAGCCAATCCATCTCCTACAGTGTCCCTAATCACGGGATAAACATGTTCTGGACTGCACATAATGCCTTCTAATGTTCTTTGATCACAATAACTAAAGTATTGACCATGCTGGTTTCAAACAAATTATTCCAAAAGGAATCTCAGATTCATGTAGAGTTAAAACATACAGGAGATAATCAGAAACAGAGCTTACAACATTTCAAGAACTGATGGTGAGATGGTTTAATGTAAACCTGAATTGAGCATCTGTACTATCAACCTGGCTTGCCTCACAAACTAAGCAATATTGGGCTGGTCCAGTTCTTGCCTGGGAGACTTCGAACAAAAATTGTTTCCTGCAAGAAATGGTGTTAGTGACTCTTCGGAGTCAGTCCAGAACCAGGGTCCTCACATGTAATGAAGGGGCACCACACTATTAAAAGGAGCCGCCTTTCTGGTGAGATAGCAAACAGAGAACAACTCTTTGTGGTCATTAAAGACCCCATAGGAGTTTTCAAAAAAGTAAGGTTATTAACAGGAGCGTCCTGGCCAAACTGCAAACTACCTACCTAAATCCTCGTTGTGTTGTGTTGAGCAGTTGGTTTATCTCCCTCAAGATGCGGATGAAGTGACTTCTAAAGGGCTTTGTGATGAATAGCTGGTGGGGTTTGAGCCCTGGGCGGTGCAGGTGCTCAGCATCTCTCAGCATCAGCTGTATCTGAATAGGAGTTATAACCGCGGAGAGGAAGAGGGAGAACACAGCAGAGAGAGGCTATTCATGAACATGAATTATCTGTGTTTGAGATAAATTTCCCTTCTCCCCTCCCCCATACTTTTCTTTTCCCTTCTCTGCCCAACCCCCCCATTTTACCCAGTTGCACTATTGCCCCAAAAACTGAAAAATGACATTTCACCATTTTAAAAAGGAGAGACCTGGGGATGACATACATGTCAGATGCTGGGCTTGAACTGTAAATGTGTTAAGCAACTAAACCATCACTGCTAGGGAACACAGTCTCTCACCACAGTAGAGGCAGCGCAGTTATTATGCTTGCATCACGACAGTCTGCAGCTGCATTCGTGAACAGGTGCCTGTTAATTGTACATATGCCGCATTTGGGAAGAGACACTACCTTCTATTCCAAATGCACAGCTAGGTTGGTGAACAATCTGGCTGATTGCATCTATCAATCTACTAAGTTCGAGCCTGTCTGATATATTCCATCCAGTAGGGGGCACTGATATACGTCCCCCTATAGAGATGGACAAGCTTGCTTAGAAATATAAACAGAGTATTTTTTCTGAAGCAGTGAGTAAGATATTTTTCTGCACCATTTCCCATGGAGGAAAATAGTAAGGCATATAATTATATACAGATTTATGCTTGTTAGATAAAGTTTTCATAGTTGCCATTTAATAATTGTTTTGTGCTAATTAAAGTACCTTGTGCAGTTTGAGTTGACACTACAAATGACACTAGAGCGAGGACTTCTTAGCAATTCATCGTATCACTGAAATATGCGGGTATGTTTCTGATCGGTGGAATGGCTCCTTTCTAATTTACAAGTGAATTAGGTGTTGCCATGTGTCTGTGCTCCAAAGATAATTGCAAGACGCTCTTCTTTGCTTTCTATGTTTTCAGTTCATGATTGCTGCAACAAATTTAATGTCAACAATAACTCTACACAGGAGTCTCTAAAGAGCAAGCCAGAAGGCAGCTCGCACCACCGTGCACGTAATACTGCTCCTTGTTTGCTGTGGGGATTGAGACATAGAACAAATATGCAATAGGATGTGCTTAAGGACCCTTTTGCGAAGGAACATTTCCTTCAGGATGCTAGTCAGAAGAAGGACCGAGTGCTTTGATAGAAGCATTGAAGGCAAATTCCTTGGTTAGAAAACAAGAGTGACGCTTGATGGGAATTTTTTTTTAAAACGGATGACTCAGATCAGTTGTCTGCCCAGTGTAGTTTAGATTACTCACGTACAATTATGTGCATTACCAGGTTGCTTAATTCATGGTCATGTTGCTTAAGACATACTGGAAGGGGTTCAAATAGCACAGTAACAGGTATGGAATAGGAACCCAACCAGAACAGAAAAAGAAAAGAAAAACATTGGGTGGGATTTTCAAAAAATATTCAGTGTTGGTTAATTTTGCTCCCACTAAAAGTGATGAAGGTTTACCATTGGTTTGAATCAGGTTAAAACTCAGCTCTTTTGAAAATCCACACACGTAATGCCTAGGACACAATCCCAAGTTTTTATTGGTTATCTGAACCATGTACCTATACTCGGTGATTCACTGGCCTCGATCTGCAGTAGACCTATAATTTTTCCCACACATCATTATAAAAATGTAAATCATGAATAGATTCAACAGAAACAGATACACAGGCAAAAGTCTGCTCTGTTACACTGACACAAATCTGTTGCTATTCCTCATAAACATCTGGCGCATCGTATTGAGCTGTGTTTTAATTTTAAAAGGGCTTGATTAACAACATCAAAACACATCTAGTCATCATAAAAAGTATTTTCCCTACTAAACTAAAAATTCTGTGCCAAGGAGTATATAACTACTTATGGCCGTGTGATAAATGAAAGGGGTGGGGGTAGCTCCCTTTTATGGACACCCAGCCAGCCAGTTAGCTATAAAATCCCTCTTGGTAGCTGTTCTCTACTTGCTTTACCTGTAAAGGGTTAAAAAGTCTGACTGCATGCATACGTAAAAGGAAGTGAGTGGGCACCTGGCCAAAAGAGCCAATGGGAAGGCTAGAACTTTTTTAAAATTGAAACAAGATTCCCCTTTTGTCTGTCTGTGGTTGTCTCCCAGAGAGGAGACAAAGAGCAGCAATGCTGTGAGAAGCTTTGAGCCAGGTATGGAAAATCATCAGATCACACCTAGAAACTACTCATTTGAAACCCCAGATATGTAAATAGATCATGGAATGTCTAGGAAGACATGATTAGGTTAATCTCTGTTATTTCTTTATGGCTTGTGGACTCCTCTGTGCTAAACCCAGGTGCTTTTGTTTTGCTTGTAACCTTTAAGCTGGACCTCAAGAGAGCTACTCTTAATGCTTAATTTTTGTAATTGTTTTTTTTTTAATCTAGCCGAAAGCCTAAGTTCCAAATAAATTTTCTTTCTTTTTGTTTTTAATAAAATGTACCTTTTATAAGAACAGGATTGGATTTTTGTGTCCTAAGAGGTTTGTGCATGTGTAGTTTAATTAGCTGGTGGGAACAGCTGATTACTTTTGTTTTTCTTTCTCAGCTCTTCCCCGGGGGGGAGGGGGGGGGAGTTGAAAGCGCTTGAGGGAACCCCACAGGAAGGAATTCCCAAGCATGTCTTCCTGGGTTCACAAAAGAGGGTTTTTGAACATGGGTGGTGGCAGCATCTACCCATCCAAGGTCAGAGAAAAGTCGTAACCTTGGGAATTTAATACAAGCCTGGAGTGGCCAGTATTAATTTTTAGAATCCTTGCAGGCCCCCATCTTCTGCACTTGACGTGCCAGAATGGGGAATCAGCCTTGACAGGCAGTGATGGCCAAAGTTCAGAATCCAGAGGTTGATTTTGGAGAAATATTAAGATTCAAAGCTCATCTTTGATTTGAACATCTCATTATATCAGGATTTTTAAATACCTTTTCCAGTATTTCCTTGGCTTTGGCTAAGCATAGAAAATAACGGAAAGCATCGGACAAGATCTATGAGTCATGGGTATATATCCAGGAGACAGATAAGCAACTTAACAACTCAATAAAGCACTTCATTGTGAAAGGCCCATGATTCTAAACACCATCACTGGCATTTTACACTCTGAAATGCAAATACTCAGACATGGAAAATATCTCCTTCTCTGACCACAGCAGTCTGATGTTCAAATAGCTTTACCGTTACCGGGGCACTGACCACATGGTGAGTCATGGTCCAGTTCCACCCTTTCTGAAGTATTTTGTATAAACCAGGTTCTCCCTGACTCACTCTCTCTTCGCATATCCAGCACTTTAGCTCTTTTCTTGCAGCTTGAGATGCTTTATTTTTTTTTGGAACCATGTAAAAAGCTTCCTCAACTCTGCATTCTACACAAAAGCGTACCTACCCAGGCTCTGGCAATGGAGTATCTACATAATCATATAATATTTGTGATACAGATGAAAGAAACTAATGAGAAAAGCAAAAACTCTCCTTGTATTTGTCTTGACTGCACACTCACAGAAGAAAGAACATGGAGAACAAAGCTCATTGCCAACAGAGGAATATAAGAGAAGCATACATCAAACAAAACCCCCAACAGAGCAGAGAGCAAACTTCACTGCAAACATAGAGACTCACACTCTTTCTGCAAGCTTGAATTGGAACAGACTCCTCATGCACAAGTACGTACAAACATTTCAAGTCTAGTAAAAGCATATCACGAAAATAAGCCCAAACCTTAAAGGCCAGGAGAGAACAAAAAAATTGAGCATGTATTTGTAAAGCCCATAACTAAATCTGGAGACATGCTCATACAGCACCTATTACCGGGGTTCTCAAACTGGGGGTCGGGACCCCTCAGGGGGTCACAAGGTTATTACTTGGGGGGTCGCGAGCTGTCAACCTCCACCCCAAGCCCCACTTTGCCTCCAGCATTTATAATGGTATTAAATATGTAAAGAAGTGTTTTTAATTTAAAAGGGGGGTTCCACACAGAGGCTTGCTATGTGAAAGGGGTCACCAGTACAAAAGATTGAGAACCATTGGTATCACAATGTGGTCCTGGTCTATGACTAAGGCTCCTAGGTGGTATGAAAAGATAAATAAATAAGATAGCAAGCATCAACTAATTTCCATTTCCAAAGAGAGAGACAATGTCAGAGTAGACAGGAGATAGTGTGATGGGACCCAGCAAGGGAAAGTAGAAACTGGGGTAAGATGGTTTTATGGCTAATGCAGAGATCCAATTTCTTTTTCCTAGTTCCACGACTGACTTCTGTGTGACCCAGAACAAATGCCTTAGCATTTCCATGTCACATCTGACACAGAAAACTGAATGTGTGCATTTTGATTTGTACACTAATTCCTTTGCTCCAGATAGAATGAAATTAATTTTGGATGAAACTAGGTTTTCATTAAAAAAAAAAAAGAGGCAGATTCTGGTTGACCGAAACATGTAACAGGTGTGTGTCATTTTCAGCTAATTGTTTTGGCCAAAACAAAGAAAGAACATTTTGAAAGAATCGCAATGTACCATTTGGACAACATTAAAACACATTTTAATTTTTTGAGCTAGATTCACAAAGGGATTGAGGAAGAGGAGAATGAAGAGGGACCCCCTTCCCACTATTTAGTACAGTCATTAGGGCACTCACTTGGGATATAGGAGACCCCAGTTTGAATCCCCACTGTGGAGTAAGGACTTGAACCCATGCTTCCTGCCTCCCAAGTGAGCGCCCAAACACTCGGATCTGTGATGGGTCTCAATCTCTCCTTCTGGTTCTAGGACCCTGCAGGGTGGGAGGGTTCCCAGAATTCAGGCTGCAGCCTGAGGCCAGACGTCTACACAGCAATGAAACAGCCCTGCAGCTTGCTCCTGAGTGGGCTGGCACGGGTCAGAGATGGGTTTTTCTTCGCTGTGTAGACATCCTCTCTCTCTCTGCTCAATGACTACGCAAGTGGAATTGCTTTAACAAGAGAGACTGAGTGCGCCCTTCCCCAGCATATGCTATTGCCTGATGGTTAGGGCACTCGCCTGGGATACCTGGGGTCAACTCCCTGCTGTGAAGTGGGAGGAGGAATTGAATCTGGGCCTCCCATATCCCAGGTGAGTTCCCCACCTTCTGGGCTATGAGATGGAAGGGGAGTAGCAGCATCACCAGCTCCTTTTCTGTGACTCGAGCCCTCTATTACTTTTGCTTTTATTAAACGTACCCAAAACAAAACATTTGAACTGAGTCAAAACAACATTTTTCCAACGTTTTTCAGTTTGCCAATTTTTTTTAAAATTTGGGTTGCACTGAAGTTATTTTTCAGAATGGCCAAGAAACCTAAAATAATAATGAGTTAGACACAGCTCTCAGCACTTCTTGCCACAATTTAAAAGTACCATGATAAAAACAGAATACTCCAGTAAAAGGAATATGTAAAACTTTCGTCTGAGGGAGGGAAGGGTTAGAAGTGCCAAATATTATTAGAGAGAGAAGTTAGGACTAATTTAATTTACTGATGGTGATGCACAAGAAGGAAAGAGCCTAGTGCGACTCTCACAGCCGAGCCAGAATTTGAAGGGTTGCCAGCTATTTAAAAAAGGACCATCCTTTTACTTCCATACTGGTACAAAACCAGAGAGACGGTAAATGTAGAACTCCACAGTACTATTCTGGATGGTGTCACTTTTCAGAGGATAACATACTTTAGTGAAAAGCCGTACATACATTTGGGTGTAAACCAGAAAAGTTTGAGAACCCTCAGGACTGCAATAATTGAGTTAATGAAGAAAGGAATTTTCTTAAGGAAAATGCATTTAAACACATCATAATTGTTAATGCAAAGAAAATATTTATGAGATCCAATATCTGTCTTCAGTGTAATTTACAAGTTCTTCTGGGCATGTTTTCTTTTTTAATGAACGGAAGCAGTAAAAGAAAAATAGATGGCTATAAGGATTGAAAGTAAGCTTCATTTTTTAATTATGCCTCCTGGAAAAAAAATCTATGCTTAATTTTTGCTTTAAATAAGACTTAATTACCTTAGAGAAGTAACATATAGGATCACATTATTGTTAGTTTCATAACATTATTACATACAGACTTCAATGAATGGTTACAGAACTGAATGCTTGCAATCCTTGGACATAGATGTATAGAGGGAGAGGTCATCAAGAATTAAAAGCTTAGTCTAAGCAGATCTTGGAAAAGTTAGTTAGGGATCCCACAGATAGGTTGGATGAAGTGCCTGGCAGACACATGATACGGATGCTTGGTCCAGCTCACCACTTCATGAGCTTATAAAGATGGTTACATTACACAACTTCAAAAGGCTAAAATAGCTAGATAGCTACTGACGGAAGGAAATGTAGCAGAGAAGTATTATATTACTCTTTACTAATATTCTACTGTCTCAAAGTGTCTATCAGATAATGGATAGCATACGTTATCTTAAACATCATCCCTGGTGTGACTGAAAGTCAATAGAGTTACATCACAGCTGACTTTGGATGCTTATATTTTAAACTGCTGCACTTCCCCCCTCCAAAACAAACAAACAAACAAACAAAAACCACATAGCAAAATCATAGGTATAGTTTAGATCTGGCAAAACCACAGCAGTTAAGGATTGGCTCAGCTCCAACCTCCCCCGGCTTGTGACTCTCTGTATTCACCTGAACATAGAATAGTTACCTCTACAGAGAGCAGAGACCATAAAGATTTAAAGTACAGTGCCCTAAAAAAAAAAGTTACTGTTTCTCAACATATACTGACTTTCATCTCAAGTGACTCCTTTCAGGTAAGATATCTTGCTTCTTTTCATTGTCCTTTGAACTCACCTGTTTAAACACAACAGCAGGGAACTGCAAAAACAGTAAAAGAAATCCTTTACAAGCATCCTAATTAACCCTCTTTCCATTTTGCCACAGATGTCACTCAACACCTTTTGCAGAGCACATACGATTGAGGTCTTTTCATAGCTATCCCCATGGCATACATATAGTTCATGGATTCATATGTAGCCTATGTTAAAGGATGTACAGCTAAGATCCAGATACAAATACTGCAGTGACCTTAAAACTTGGACTGGGCTCCCCTCATAAAGGGGCATTTAACAGAGTCTCCGTACACTTAGTTAATCAATAGCCAAGGATTCTACTAAACGCACTTTCATTCTCATGACATGAACAGAGCTATGACTGTAAACACAAGTGGATGACAGCACATTGCCCGTGCCAGGAGATTACTGAGCAGGTGTCTTCTTTCAAAAAGCATGTCAGGTTGACCCCTTGCTTTGGAGCTCTAAGAAAGAGAGCTATATTTAATCTAATGTTTCATCCTATGTGCTGCCTAGAAGGTTGGGGGCGGGGGTTGCTTTCTTTTTAATTGCTAATTCGCTTAACCTGAATCTTTCAGATGCTTTTATATTTCACTTCTGGGCATCATTACTCAAGATATAGCCTCAATCCTGCAATCAGATCCACCAGCATGGATCAGTGCCCACCCAAGTCCCACTGGAGGAGAAGAGGCTTATAGCTAAACATCCATGCTGTGCCTTATACCTGTTGTATGTTTCATCACCACAGCTGATAAAAGCCTGAAGCCTTCCTCTGGGAATTTTTCAGATGAACCTCAATGTGACCTCTCAATTTGCCCCCACAGTGTGAATAAAATAATTTACAGATCAACACGGAACAGTCAGGAAGTTGTGATTATTGTTTAATATTTATACAGTGCCCTGTGTGGCACTTCACAGTAGAGGGGGTCTCTGTAATTCAAAGTGTCACAGATTCATCTGTGATTTGAGGGACTATGGGACTCAGAAGTTCAGCCTGAACTTCCAGCATCATAAACTGGTCTGCATGTGTGTATCCCTCTCTGTGCCCAGGCTCCCCAGATAGGAGTCTGTTATAACTCACTGGTTGGTTCTTTAACTCCCAACTGGTAAAGACTTATGCTTCTAGCTCTCGAGTCGCTGATTCGATCCCTGCTGTGGAGCAACATGGCGGCCAGCACATAAGCAACCTGGGGCAGAAAACAGGTCTGCCTTTATGGTCGTGTTTTCCTTTGCCACGTATGCAAACAGTACTCAATAAACATTGGATGAAATCCTGGCAAAACTTCCATTGATTTCAACAAGGCAAAGATTTTACCCATTATTTCCATACATACACAGTGTTTGGCTACCAAAGGGAATTGATAGCTTTTATGAAAAAGGTGATGTAATAGTTCTGTGTTATTCAGAAACACTTTAGTTATAAATATATTAAAGATCGTGAAGCAATTTGTGATGTACTGATGAGAAGTGCTATGTAAGAGTCAGGTATTATTATTACCCACACAGGATTTCTGCCCCTCAAATTGAGTTAACCCTTCAACTATGAAGAGAATGATCTAAGGCAAGGAAAGCGTATGCTGCACATAAACTAAAGATATTATTTTCTTCCTTGGTAAGCTCCTCATGTTGGCCAGCACATAAAGACCTAGCTCTCTAAGAGCTAGGTATTATTATTACTTATTACTAGAGCTGGTGGAAAATTTCAAACATAACAAAAAAATGGTGCAAAATTTTCAAAAGTATTTTGGCAGATAATGTTTGATGTTTTGCAACCAGCTTATGGAGTAGTGAGTATCTTCTGAGAAGTCAAAATTTGACAAAATATGGTCATGAAAATTTTCAAAAAGATTTAATTTTTCTGCCCTTTTGACAAACTCTACTTATTACATGTAAGCTAGGGTTAGCTAATTTAATGGTAAGGGGGGCGCGGAATTGTGTGGGTCACAATTTTTGAACATCATTTGTAGAATCTGGAATATGGCTATTAAGAGAGAGTGTCAAAATTTATGACCATGCTTAAAGTATATTAGTGGTAGCTTAAAGTGTATTAGTGATGGGCAGACTTCAGAGGTTCCATTCAGATAAGCATCCAAATGTTTGAATGCTTTATATGAACCTCATCTGAAATACCCAAAGGCCTCAGATCTGCAAAATTTGGCTGATCCATCCAAAAGCAGATTTACTCACGAGACTTACACTATTTCCTGTTCTGGCTGAGTTGAAACACCATGAAAAGACCCATGTATCCCAGTGCTGCCACTTCCAGCTTAAACCAGAAGAAAACAAAACAAACAAAGCAGCACCATGATTGTTTTCTTTTTAACCTGAGGTTTGGTTCATGTTGTGGTTGAATATTCATTGAAAGTGAGTGGATTTCATTTTATCAGTCTCTTTGTCCAGACCTAGCACCCAAATGATGGTTTCTTTAAAGTAAACAATTATAGATTCCCAAAGTGCTAATTTTGCACTGATTAACCATTTTAGGAAGGTAGCATGGTATAATAGTCTCAGTAATGAACTAAGTAGAGCGACCCACGTCTTCTGGACTGCTCCAGCTTGGTGTGTGACTTTGAACAAGACATTAACCTCTGCTGGTGACACACCGGTCATTAATAACAGTGTGTAATTATGTGTGCAGATGATGTCTAAAGAGTTGTGCATGCTGGAAATATGTTCCTAAACTAAGTTTTGGGGGAAGACTTGATAAACAAATTTGTCCCAAACAAAGGAACGTTTATTTGCCTGTCTTTAATATAAATTGAAAAAGGTGATGCCAGAGACAATGGGCAGTTCATTTGCATCTGAGATGAACACCAGTTATGTGGAGGATCAGGAAACAGCATGGCTTTCAGCACACAGGAGGACCCACCACAATCCCAACACCAGGGGGTCCTCCAGACTCTGGAGACAGAAACAATGAACTTTCGGGAGTAAAAGAGAAACAAAAGGGCATCTGATTATCCATCACTGAGTGAACAAAGAGGTCCGTGCTCTTTGCATCTATGAACAGTGGATCCCCAGCCATCTGAGTTGGAGATGCTGAGAAGTAGCTGTAGGTGGAAAAAAAACCTGCTTTAGACAAAGATTGAAGCTTACTAAACTTATGTGTAGTCGCTTAGGAACATGTTACATTTTTGTTTTATTTGTAACCATTTTCTATTTCTACTATCTCTGCTCAGCATCATTTAAATCTCTGTTCTTTATTAATAAACATTCTTTTTTATTTTAAATTCATCTCCATGCTGCTATATTAAGTGAGGTGGGCATCCCTAGCTGAGCCAGCAGGCTGCTATGTATTCTATCTCTTTGGAGACAGCAGACTTGTTAATTTCTGTAAGTGTCTGGTGACCGGGACTGTATGCTGTAGCTCAGTCCACTTCCAGGGAGCTCTGGAACCGGGACACCATGTGTTACCTGCAAGGAAAGAAAAGGACTGGCAGAGTCCTGAGGACTTTATTGGCCTGGCTAACGGAGTGCAGTAGGGTGACCAGACAGCAAGTGTGAAAAATCGGGATGGGGGTGGGGAGAAATAGCTAATATGAGAAAAAGACCCCAAAATCAGGACTGTCCCTATAAAACGGGGACATCCGGTCACCCTAAGTGGAGTGCCAAGGAGCTGACCCACAGTTTAGCAGCAGCAAATCTCTCTCACTGAGGCAGATGGATAACAAGGTAGTTTACTGTACTGGAAGCCCAAAGAAACGATCAGAGGGATAATGACCCACTTTTGTAAAGCATGACAATGCTATGGAAGGCCCTACTTCTGCAAGTTGTTCAATGCCAATGGACCCCTGTGCCAATGACTTCATTAGTTGCAGGAGTTTGCCCATGCAAAGCAGCTCGCAGGATCAGGACTTCTGCAGTTTTTTTTTTTTTAACCCTTTACAAATCATTACCTCGCTGAGCTTTTGCTGCACTAACTGTGCAGTACTGCAATGGCCCAATTTAGAAAGGCACTTAAGGACATCCTTAAAGCTGAGCACGTGCTTAAGTCCCATTAAAATCAGCAGGGCTTAAGCATTTGCTTCAGTGCTTTGCTGAATAGGCATGGCTTGGTGACTCAGGGCCAAAAGTGGGAGAATAGAATATTTTTAAGCTAAAGCTGTAGGTTAAAAATTAGAGGTAGAAATATTAATGAGTTCATTAAAAATAGATATTGAACATTCTTCTGCATGAAAACTGCCACTTCAAAGTGGGAGAGTCTCAAAGAAAACTGATGGTTGTAAGGACTGAAAAGAAATGGGTGTCAATTATTTATCAATGCCATTATAGTGGGAAGGAAAATCGACATCTGAGGTGCCTTAAATATTTACCCAATTGAATTGTTTTTGAAGAGCTTGATGAATTTGTATATTAAAAGGAGTGAATGTTAATTAGATGCCTTTATGCTGCTGTAGATATCATCTCATAGTTGCAATACAATACTGGTATCTCCTTTTTGTTAATTGCTCCATGCAGCTGTAGGAAGTAATGGCCCTTGTGCCTCAGGTGTAGCGCTGAATTGTAGCTCAAAAATTGATATGTAAAAATGATAGCAAATCCAGACTGGTCATGTATTCCCTTTAAAGGAGTACATGACACTTGAAACCACCTGTAAATCTAATCAGGGCCACATTTGCAAAATAGATGCCTAAATTCAATCTATAAAATATGCATGGGTAGGCAAGAATATGTCATTGCATATGCAGACGCTAACTTGTGCATGCAATCATCATGGACATTGTTGCAAGAACAATATTTACAGGATACTTTAGCCACCTCAAACTCACAATTGTTCCTCTTGTTCTCATAGAATCATAGAATATCAGGTTGGAAGGCACCCCTGAAGGTCATCTAGTCCAACCCCCTGCTCGAAGCAGGACCAATTCCCAGTTAAATCATCCCAGCCAGGGCTTTGTCAAGCCTGACCTTAAAAACTTCCAAGGAAGGAGATACCTCTAACAGGATTTAATACTTCCCACATATACCCTCCCCCGGTGAGCCACTGGGCTAGATTCATCCCACCATTGACATGAATGGGCATTTGCCAGAGATCAATGTAACCTGCTGATTTAATACAATACAGGGGTACATCATAATGGCTATCAGACCAGGGCACTCATCTTGTCCCCTCTGAACCAGATACTTCAAAAGAAGATGCAAGAAATACTAGTGGACAATTGTCCTAATTCTCATTAATTAGTGATCAGTTTGTGCTCTAAATAGTGAAGATTTAATTTGTAATTATCCACTGTGAACATATAATCATGGAAATGTCTAATCTTTTTGAATTCCCAATGAAATATTATGGAAATGACTTCCACAGCCAATCATCCATGGTGCAAAGTAGTATTTTCTTTTATTGCTTTTAAATTGGTTGCCTTTCAATTTCAACAAGTGATCTCTCATTGCTGTACTACAGAGAAGGTAAATGGAAGTGTCGGATTTACAGTCTCTCTTCCTTTCATTGTTTTATGTACCTCTATCCTGTTCCATCTTATAAGTCTCTCTATAAACTGAGCTGTTCCAAGCTATTCAGTCTTTCCCCATCACTAATCCTCTTCCTGGACTGTTTTCAAAACCCCTATCTATTTCTGCTCTTTCATTTTTAAGGTTGGTTGACCAGAACTGAATGAAGTATTTCCAGGCGACATTGTAATGTACATTGACATAAGGATGGAACACGTCCCAATGAGCCCATTTCATCCATTGTTGCTGACACAGGAATAAACTAACCCAGTGCATCTGAATATTCTAGACTCTATACAACACTGCCTGTAACATGGACATCCACTGCATCTCTCACATGTTTGCAAAGCACCAAGCGTTACTGTTGATGCTCAACTAATAACATTTACTATTTTTATGTTTCAGACAAGACACAGTTGTTTATTGCTGAAAGTTAGGCCCTAACCTCCTGAGTTAACATTCATACTCATACAGAGGAAGATGCAGAGCAAGATTAGGCACAAGAGAGAGAGAATTGGCCAGTAGAGATCCTCCCAACCTCTCCCTAACTTTTTACAATACAATCAGAATGAATGGTTCAGTTTTTATATTCAACCCTCAAAGAGGGTCCAGCAAGTCATTCTGGCCTAGATCCACAAAGGAACATGGGTATTGAAATGCTGAGTATGGCAATGGGTAGCTTTTAGGTGTCTTAAAATAAAAAAGTCACTAGAACAACACTATGATCCACAAAGCCTGAGTTAGGCACCTAGGCCTCCTATACAATGAATGGGGAGACACAGGAGTTTTGGAGTATGAGCCACAAAAGCCAGCATGCTCGGCAGCTCCTTGCCTAAACTAGCCAATAGGAAATGCCAAAGCCTGAGCCCCACTTCCACAGGTTGAAGTCTAAGTCTGATCCCAGGCGGCGAGCCTCAGGCTTCGGCTTTGGCCCCGGGCAGTCTAATGCCAGCCCTGACACACTTTGGGGTCCCGACCCACAGTTTGTATAGCACAGCGGTTCTCAAACAACCAGGCAGGGAAATAGCTGTCTTACCTCTAGCCTCTGAGGTAGGTCACCTCCTGGTGACCTGTCTTAACTCTAAGACTTTAACAACATCATTTTCAGAATAATACATACCTCCTTAAATATTACCTGTACATACATCTCACAATGATTATGAGGACCAGTGGGATACTGGCTCTCAGTAGAGACCTCACATGCCACCCTTCAGTGAACTATTATGCATATATCCAACCGAGGTGATTCTTGTAAAGCCTTATGAACCCCCTGTGACCTCTGCCAGCTGACACTGAGGGGTCCCTGGGTCACACTACCTTATAACCCTTAGCCAAATGATTCAGGCACTCACCTGAGACATAGCAGATCCCTATCCAAATTCCTTCTCATTGGACAGAAGGGGAACTTGAACCTGGGATCTCCCACAGCACTGGGCTAAAGGCTTCCTCTTCCCCAACGCCTGTTATTTTGTGTGGAGTTGGGCGGCCTCTGAGCATGCCCATCGGATCAGGCCTGGCATTCAAGATAGGCAGAGGAACACCTACACCTATCTTCCCCCGGTTCATGGATTGCTCGGGGCATCTGGATGCCTAGAGGGAGGTAACAGTGCACACCCCCAGAGGCAGAAACAGTCACATAGGGAACTTCTACTGCAAAACCTCAGGTATTGAGTTTGGGCATCCACAGGTTTAGGCAGCAGTCGAGCAAGAGTTTGGTGGATCGCAGTGGTGCCAAACAATGAGACTTAGGCACCTAAGTACCTTTGTGGACCCAGGCCTCTGTGCCAGCTGGAAACCAGGCAGGTACCCAGGGAGTACCTTTATGTCCCATCCTATACACACACACACCGTATCAGAATGATTAAGGTGATAATGATTCACAGCTGTTAGTAACTTTCCCAGTTATCTTTTTCTGTAATATTGTTTTATGTCATCTGATGCTAGTAATTTGGCTTCTTCAGCCCATGCTGATATCTTCCCATTCAGTTCAGCATGCAAAATTACATATGCTTGAAATCTTTGCAGTTATATAAGCAGAAATACTTTGTCTAACATCAGCACAGGCTTGCTTTGCTAAGTAATGAGCAATCTGGATGTAGAATTTTAACTGCAATTATAGCTTAATAGCATAATCATTGCTGAGACTCTGCATATTGCCAATAAGATGTTTAAAGGGTTTGTTTTATTAATATTTAAAGGATATTACGCAGCAGAAATTCTGTGTGGAGGCTGGTCTGAGCGAGTTTAGATTTTCAGGTCTGCTAATCCAGGGAGTGATCCTGAAAACATAATTTTCCATAGATGCTGGAACTAGGGGTGCTGCTGCACCCCCTGGCTTGAGGTGGTCTCCATCATACAGCGGGTTTCCAGTTTAGTTCAATGGCTCTCAGCACCCCCACTATACAAGTTGTTCCAGCATCCCTGTAAGTTCTCCTTTTCAAATGTAAATGATGTGTTCTCCATCAGGATCTGATTTGCAGAGAGGCTGAGAATGTCATTGAGAGCAGTGGATGCTGAATGTTTCAGAAAGTTCGGCTCTAAACTTCCAGATTCTATTGTTCCCAATGTCCACACACATTTATGCAAGATAAAGACTAATTGTACAGCTTCAGAAAGAGAAGAGCTATTCTACTTAAGTTCTTCTATAGTACCCCTCACTTCAGCACCTGAGCTCAGGAACACACATCTGTTTTGGATAAGACAAAAGCAGGACAGAACAGTGCTGGGGAATCACACTGTAGCAAGGTTTCCCCATCTGGTGGTTGTTATAGGCACCTTACACAGTACTTTAAAATATGAAGTCACATCTTCAACTGATATAAAAGGCCAGTGCTCCCCTGATTTTAAGTGAGCAGCTATCACGATTTACACCGCCTGAGGCTCTGTCCCCAATTTTTGTGAGATGCTGAAGTCCTGGCCCTATGGAAGGGAAATGGCAACATCCCATGGACTCCAGTGGGATCAGGATTCCACCCAGAATGTTTAGTGTCACTCGTGAGAGACTCAGGTTTCCACTGAAGACTAATCTCTGCTCTAGAGGTCTCATCCCAATCAGCTGCCAAGGCAAGAAGTGAACCCCACCCCCATCCGTGGAAGCAGACTTTCCAAAGACAACGGTGACTTTTTGCCCACTCAAACTCACAGAAGCCTTCTCCCACCCTCTCCTTGCAACTCCACAAATGCAGGGCTTTAAGATAGCGCTTTTCTTTGGGTGTTTATAGTATGCGCTGTATAGCTCAAAGGCTTGTCTCTTTCACCAACAGAAGTTGGTCCAACAACACCCACTTTGTCACTATAAACACAGACATTTGAAACTTAGTTTCTGTTCTTTGATACTGTCTCCCTGTCATGGGGTTCACTCACCACTAGTGGGCACCTCCTCCTGGCCGCCGTGGGGATTAGCTCCAGCCAGGCATTGCATCCTCTCTGGCTGCGTCTTTACCCATCCTGTCTCGCCCCGCAAGAACAGTCTCACTCCAGGAACTGCAGTCTCCTCTTTGTGACCCGGCCCTTCAGCTGGGTCACCATACATGTGTCCCCCTTCCAGGGTATCAAAGTCCCTCCGGCAATAGGTGCTTCTCTTCCTGCTCACTGCCCCACCAGTACTAGTTTGTCAGTGGCTGGTGTGGGGACCCAGGCCTGCCCTTGACTCGAGGTCCCAGCTCAGGGGCCTTGTTGTTGACAGCTAAGGTTTTACCCATCCCATACCTTGCTGATTTTGCCCCTGAGCCTTGCCCACCTCTCTGCCTCTCCCTCTTTTCTGGGTTTGCCAGCCCAAGCTCCTTCCTCCCAGAGAATAACTGTAAGCTACTTGTCTCTAGCCCCAGACACACCTCCCTTCTCCCAGGGAGTGACTGCAGACTCCTTCCCTGCAGCCCTTTCTGTTGCCAGCTCCCAGGCTTATATAGGCCCTGCCTGTTCCCATCCAGCTGAGCCTCTTCTAATTAAATCCCTGCTCCCTGTCTCCTTCTCCAGGTGCAGCCCGGGCAATTAATTGGCTCACATAGCCATCTTAACCCTTCCAGGCCTTGTGGGGAGTGGACACCACCCCATCACACTTCCTCTCATACACATATTTTGCTTGAAACGTGGTAAAGGTAATTTAATTGTGACTGAGAAATGGGAGACACATGCAGTGGAAACGTAACTTAGAGGCAAATTTAACCCTTTCATCCACAACCATGGAGAGTCTCTCTGGCAGCCCAGGGATTCTGCACTACAAGATCTGGATAAGCTGCACAAAGTGTTAAATAGCTCTTGTCCAGCAAGGAACCCCTGGAGAAAGTGGGAGTTGGCATGGATGAACTAAAGGAACAATGGGACAAACCCAGAGAGCCTAGTGTTATATAGATACTCCAGTACTCCCTTCCACTTCTGGAGCATAAAAGTCCAGGTAGGCTACTCTCCCAGCCACTCCATGAGTTATGAACAAATTTCTATCCCCATCCCACATATCTGGACCAAGAGCTCAGGTAATATCCCTAACTGTCAGGATAGTTAAGCACTGGAACAAAGTGCATAGGGAGGTTGTGGAATCTCCATCATTGGAGTTAGATATTTCCTTTGCTTTGGTCCCTTATGACAGAATTTCCAAGCTAGAGAATTTGTAGCCCTGTGGATTTTGCTGTTTTTGCAGAAGTGCTTCACTTAAACTCTCCCGAGCCTCTAACTCCAACAGCAGATCAGGGTTAGAGTTACTTTTTCCCCAAGTGTGTGTGAATGTGTTCTACAATGCACGAGTACAAATATAATTTGGGCTCGACTCACAAGAGGGACTTAGGTGCTTACCTGTCACTTTAGAAACCTAAATCGAACATTTAAGTGCCAACAACTCAAAATTTTCTGCAAAATGTTTTCTGACCTACTCCAGTGAGTTTTTTGAACTCCTGAGCCCTGGGAGTGGGCAGAAAGAGACCCTGTGCTAGAAAAGGAGCAGTGGTAAGGCAAAGTGAGTTCAGCCAACACAAAGCTCTCTTCCTATTGCATGTGTTTTTTCCCGCAACACCAAACAAAAACCCATCGGGTTCCTTTTGCTTCACTAGTAAGTACAATATCAAATGCCCTTGAGTCAAATGTGCTACTGCTCATCTTGTTTCTCAGTACACCACATTCCACATAGTTCTCCATGGGGAAAGATGGGAGAAGGGATACAGGGCCAGACTTCAGGCTGTTTACACAAAGGGGGACATCAGGGAGCTCATTATAGCTCTCATTATCTGCCTCAGCCCTGGCTTGAATGCAAGTTAGAGTAGCCTGGGGGCTGCTCTAGTTTGCAGCAGCTGGCAACAATCCACCAAAGACTGTGGAACTCCATGCCAGGGGTATTCCCAGCTAGGGTTAGTTTGTCTACTTTATAGTGCAGAAGGAGAATCTGATCCATAGTATTGGAAAGTCTACAACAAAATGAAACATGGCATTTCTTTTCACTGGTTCTACCAGTCTCTTCCCCTCCAGACACACCCCCCTCCTCTGGTTTCTAATGCTGCCCCCATCCCTTTTTTAAAATTACTTTCCCTATTAACATGAATAAGTTCTCCCTACACTTGCTGCAGGGCTTTCCCCCGTAGCCCACTCTTTGCACCACATGCTTCTTCCTTTTGAATATTTCAGCTGTCTTTTCCAGCCAGAATTCATAGTTTATGTTCTGCCCAGTTCTTTCTTTGCCTAATTAAAAAACAGAAGCTCAACTGTACATTTTTATTGCTGTTTTCAGCTAAATAGCTTTCTGTATTCTATTACCTGGCAAAGGTGTGCTTCACTTAATAATTGTAAAACAAATTTGAGAATTAAAGTGAACTGGCTAAAGCTCTAACAAAACTCTAACACCAGTACAGTGACTTATAAATAAAAGCTTTACATCTTATGTACTGACCTGGGATTTTTGCGTTTCCTGTTTCTTCTTTTTATATATATACATATATAGTTCTTATTGTTTAAGTTTTAAATAAAACTGAATGTTTCAAAATACATAAATGCATCTGACTGCCCTCAAATTTTAGGGGTTGAGGTAGGAGAGGCAACATTGGAAATACAAACTCAGACACCCCAGAATGTTGCACTTGGTCCCTGTTTGTACAATGGGTCATACTGTAAACAATGGAACCAAATACACCTGGACTTCGGGGCATCTGATATCCAGATGAAGACTTGAATTTTGCAGAGTGAGCCCATTTCTCATAAAGGCTTCTCAAACCATAGTACATAATCAATCACAGAACAGTAGGGAATTACTATGGTTCCATTTGCCCCACTGTTTTCACAAAGAAATGCCTAGCATCATCTTTGGCCACCTTTTTCCTGTCAGAGGCAGATTGGCTGCCGTGATTCACCCATTTGTCATCTCTAAACTTGACTACTGCAATGGCCTGTCTGCTGGGACACATTAAAGCAGCAGCTCTAAAAGACACAGCACACAATAGTCCTTTTAAACAAGCCAAGGCAATGGGAATGTATCTCTGTGCTCCATTAATCACGCCAGCTCCGGAGACCAGTTTCTCACCTGCTTTAAATCTCCCTAGCTCCATTGATTTTAATGGAATGATGCTGATTTACACCAGTGGACAACCTGGCCCTGGTGTAGTCCTGATCTCACATAACATCTCAGGCTACCTCTTGGGGATCACTATCTGCCACAACAGCTATGTATATCATGGACACCGGAACTGACTGTGCATATCCATATGAGGAAACTCACAGATACTCATATGTTAAACTAATCAATTTGTACAGCAAATGAGGCTAACAAAACTGCAACTCAGCCCAGTTTTGCTGGAAGGTTTGTGAACCTCTCAGTCATTCAGAACTGCAGATAAGCCACCGAAATGGAAGGGGAGAGTCCACTGATGGTTCAGGTTTTGAAAACCCAAAACCAGGCTTAGTTTGATTCAGGGACACAGCTGTCTAAATGCTTTCATGTTCAGAGGTGTGGAACATCTTGGATAAATCCAAACAGTTCAGACATCACTGGATTTAAAGATGTATCCCAAGTCAACTTTCTGACTCTGATGACTACACTTATCTGCAGAATGGAATTTCCGTCTAATGGGAAAAATCTGTTGTTTTGACATTTGTTTTCATCCCAAAATGGGATAAACTGAGATACAGAAATAATTCCCGAATAAGAAGTTCAAAGACATTCAAGTTGGTAATGTCAAAACAAAACCTTTCAGCATTTCATCTTTCCTTTACAATTTTCCCATTTTAAAAAAAAATCAAAAAGTTTAATTGTCATTTTTCCACACATACAAAAAAATTCTAGTTAGACTAAACCTGATATTTCAGCAGGGAAAATGTCTTGGTCAACAAAAATTTCTACCGGCTCTATTTGTGACTGTGTTTATAATGAAATTTATATTTCCTTGAACCTGACACAGAATTAACTAGCCTTGTCTTGTTCTAAAATATATACTAGGATTATTAAAAATCACATTTAAGTTCACAGAACACAGTGTGGTCTAGAGGACAGGGCACCTGACTGAGTGTCAGGAGACTTAGTTTTACTTCTGGCTTTGCCACTGATCTGCTAGGTGGCCTTGGACAACTCCATTTCCCTTTTTTGCCCCCTTCTCACATCTCATTTCATTACACTGTAAGCTCCTGTGGGCAGGGTATACTATGTGTTTATAAAGTGCCTACCACAAAGGGACCTCAATCTTGGTAAGGTCTCAGCATTGCTTTAATGCAAATTATAAACTATAATAACGTGCTCTAATTAGGAGGATGTGCTGTAGTTAACGTTGTCTAAAGGTTCTAAATGAAGAGTTTGGACCAGATTAGTCCCTGGTGCAAGAATCACAGAAGTTAAGAAGCTTTTCTCCATCTTTAGGTTACCTAATTCAGCTTCCTAATGCCAATGGAATCAATTTCCATTGATGTCATTGAAACAACACCAGGGATGAATTTGGCTCATTTGTATCTACTAGCCAATTACTCATTTCTCTTCTCCCTTCCCCACCCAATAGTTTTCTTTAATGCAATCTAAAACCAATTCTTTGTGTCTCTTTCAATAAAATGTGAAATTATTTTCAGGGGTATTATCACATTGTGCATAAAGTAGAGATTAGCTGGTATCTGTATCAGAGCAATTTGTACCACACACACATCTCTGTTCCACAAAACAAGCCTTAACAATTAGTTATAGGATTTGTTTGTGAAACTACCCGCATAAGGCATTAAAATGGATTGTGCCAAAATGGATGATGAAGCCTACAGCAGAGTACACCAATTAAATGAGCGGTGAGTCAAGTAATTAATCATATATATGAACAGACTGTAATTAAGTTTAAGGCAGAGATTATCTTTCTTGGTTATGAAACAATATATGGCCTGTGGTTATAAAGATACACAGCACAGTTCAGATCTCTTCCATGCTCATAGCTTTCCCCTAGATGAAAAATAAATGGGAAGTCAACTCAGAATTATAATAGCTTTTTCCAGTTGCAGAGGGGCATCAAGCTAACTTTTGTTTCTCCCCGCAAGCCCGACTCATGATCAAAAGCCACGGGATGGGCTAGAAACAGAGCAGAAGTTCTTTAAAGACCAAGGAAGCTGCTCAAGGGACTGTATCTGATGCAGGGATAACCTGGCCCTAGGCAAACAATAGAAAGTTGTGTCTGGAACTATTATTTTCTAACCAACTCAGTGATAGTCCCAAGGTTCCCAAGGTGTTGCCAGACATAACAATACAGTGTGACCATACCATTTGCTTGACAAAGGGAATGTTAAGGATGATAACGTAGCTGAAAAGTTGAAGAGAAATGATCTTAAACTTTAGGAACACAGCAACTCCGAGACCTCGCTAATATAAATAAATGCTTGATGTGCTGAAATTTCATCATATGCTGGTTTTTAAAATATATCAGCAGAGAAAGATAATTAAAAGCAAATTAGATAACCCAGCTAATAGTTCACAAAAGTAGGGAGTCTTCATTTTTCATTGTCTACACTCAATTAGTTTGCCAGTTGACTGAATTATTGTTCATGAGGGTATTTGGATTGATTAGCTCTTGCACTATATTCTGAGCTGCTTGAATCAATGTGCATTAATTACAAGATCTTTAACATAAAGACATCATAGAATAGTATGTACACAATAGGTAGATTCTTGGAGATCCTCTTTGTAATATATTGTAGGCTCATTCTAATATTTTTCTGGGTACTTCAAGAAACCCCTATCTGGGTATCAAAGTATCTCCCAGGTTTTTGTGGATTTATCCACCTAACACCTGCTAAGTATTATCCGATCATGCAGATGACGAGCTGAGACACGGATATTGTTAAACAGGAAGTTTGTCCCAGAGCTATTAGCTGAACCCAAGACCCGTTGCAGTGACATAACTGGAATCCCACCCTTTTTCTCTTAGGCTGTAGACTTCAGTAACCTTTAAACCAAAGTGTTGTCCTCGGGAAGGTTTGCAAAGTGCAACACCACTTGAGCCAAGCACAACAAAGTGACTACTAGCTTAGTTGGGAGGATGCCGACGGACTATAAAGACTTGGCTATTTTAAGACAACACATCCAGCTTTCAACTGGGAGATGTTGCCAATTGGTTATGTCCATTCTAATGTGTAGTCATCACTTGTCAGGTACAAAAACATTATCTGAGCTGGTAGACCTATAGTTAGTGAGGATATATAGCTAGGGGACTAGAAGTCAGAACACCTGGGTGAGTCCTTTCTCTGCCACTAACTTGATGAGCAGCCTCAGGCAAGACACTTGACTTATCCGTGCCTCAGTTTCCCCAACAACAACACAGGGATAGAAACACTTAAAGCTATGTTGTGAGGCCCAACAAAGGTTTATAGATCACTTGCTATCCTGAAATGAATGGTGCAACAGAAGTATTATTATGCTATTCATTCTGCTCTACTCTGAAATACACAAGAAAGCCAATGTTTTGAGATCTACAGAGGAAAAGTGCTATATGCAGCTGGGTATTTTTATCAGAGAGGAATTGTTGTACAGTTCTTTACAGTGTGGTTAGTCATCTCACATAATGTTTTGAAGGAGGAAAATCTAGCATTCTAGGATTGTTATTATAAAGTTCCACAAAGGAGTACTGCAGTTTGAACATTGAATACGTTCCAATTGTAGGATGGGTGATATTTAGACTTTTCAGGATCAAGAGGTCAGTGTACATGAAAGTGTGCTGTTTTTAAAGACTAGGTCTTAATATCTAGGGCCTGTCAGTCATGGCACAATCTTATTTAAGTGCTGGCTTATTCTTCGGTTTTTACTAACAGCCCGTCAGATTTGTCAAATACAATAATGGAAACAATTTCAGTTTTTAAACTTTGTCTGAGAGAAGATCAGTCTGAAATCTGCAGAAACAATTTTTCATAAGAGAAATAAAAGTCTTTCAAGAATGAATGCAAAATATACCTTTCGAAGCACCTACAAAATTGTGTTTCAAACTAGAAGGGAAAACCCATAATTTCTATAGGAAGTTTCCCAAGATTTATTCTCCACTTTTATCTCTGTGTAAGGCTGACTGTTTTTGAACATGTTTACTTTTCCTGCTTTCTCCAGCAATAGGAAGTCAGATTACAGACAATCTATTCAGTTATTCCAGTAAAGCAGTCATTTTAAATTAACGAGCATGACCATTACTACGTTAGAGAGCTTGGAGTATTTAATATTAATTGCTAAAGTATTTTAGTTGATTATGCAACAGCAACAAGAAAATTGTAATAGGATATCCAGGTATTCCATCTTGCAACTGTCATTCAAAGTTTGGCATTAAATTATAGCCACTGCTTATCACACTTTTCAGTTGTCTCATTGTTGCTTCTGCTCCCTCATCTGTGTTATAGTCACCAGTTATCTCTCATCTCATACTTAGATTATAATCTCTTTGGGGCAAGGAAGGTATTTTTTG
Organism: Eretmochelys imbricata; assembly: GCF_965152235.1. Classification (NCBI taxonomy): domain Eukaryota; kingdom Metazoa; phylum Chordata; order Testudines; family Cheloniidae; genus Eretmochelys; species Eretmochelys imbricata. Next base: position 115,347,454 of record NC_135578.1, on the reverse strand, counting down.
ACGTGAGTGAACAGTGTGTAGCATAACTGTGTCCCAAATGTGATTGGGGCCTTCAGCTATGACCACAACACTATTAATGGACTTTACTCATGACACAAGTTCACTAAAGGAAACATACCCAGAGGGAGGATAGTAGTTAGAATACACTCTCCCCCCACCCACCATGAATGTATTGGGGTAGAAGAGGGAGTTTTACGAATGAAAAGAAAAATATTTTTCAAACTTTTCTAGTGTATTAATCAAAGTTGTTAGTAACACATGAAAGGACACTTTGGGTCAGATCCTCAGAGGTGTTGCATTCCCATAACTCCACCTGAAACTCCTCTTGATTTCAGTGGCTCAGCAGCTCTGAAAATTCAGCCTCACACACACACACACACATTTTTAAAAAAAAAAAAGTGAAACACCTCAACCTATCATCTTCCTTCTTGCCACCTGACTCAGAGATCTTGAAATCCGACAGCTCCTGCCAGCGCTTAACCAAGCCATGCCAGACCTGGGCCTTTGTGACAAATTTTGAGCAGTTTAGACAATTGGGATGGGATTTTCAAAGCCATCTAAGGGATAATTAATTGGCAATTAAATGTCCAAATACCTTTGGTTGCTTGAATGTTTTAGCCTTTGTTTCTGTTCTTAAAGTGTCTCTTTTAAAGGATAGTTATTGATAAGAGTAGCTGGCTGAACACTGCTGTCATCTCTCCGGAGAGATGACACATCACAGGCAGAAGCTGTGCAAGCTACCTAGTTAATGTGCCTCACTCTTGACTCAGTGGGTCTATCAGCAGAAGTGATAGGCTCTCTGTTGAAGGTGATGTTTGTAATGGATAGTTGTAATGGACACATGCTCACCAGGAGCTGTACAGACACCACAAGTTGTTCTTACATAGGCTACTGGAAGATGAAAGACTCTGTACCCTATTACCAATTGCCAGGGGCTGTCTGGCACAGGGCTCCTCAAACTTTTTCAAAGAGTAGTTCACATTCAATAGAGTCTAATGAGCACCTCCAACCCACCACCACTCAGGATCTTCTAGACCTCTTCCCCTCGCTTTCCCTATCACTTAATAGCCCCATTGCATCTACCACGCTCACTAAAACGGACATGTAGAATAGAAAGTACTTTGTGTGTATTTAACTCCCTTTAAATGATATTTGGTAGCTGCAAACAGCAAGGGGAAGGAGAAAACACTATGCGAGCAACCAGCTGTCTTTGAACATGGCGTAATATTCCCATTCTTGTCATTAGGGATGATGTGTTAGATATGTGGCATCTTTATCTTTCCAAAGCCCTCATCAGTATGGGGCTTCAGCAACAATATAAGTCTCCTGATAGCACAAGGATCTCTTCAAACTAGTTCAGCCTGACAAGTAAAGAAAACAAAAAAACAGCCAGACGACACACACAGAGAATGGGCTTTGGAGTTCATTATAAGCTTCTAGGACATGATTAAAGACGTTCTGATGGGACTGGCTGTACTGACATCAACAACTCCAGGACGCTTTGTTTATCTTTCCTGAAATTCACATGCTGCCAGCTCACTGAAGACATGGCATAGCTGGAGCAAAGAAAGGGAGCAGGGGGCAACAGAAGTTCTGTTGTTGGGTTTTTGACAAGTTCTCTTAAGAGCGATGTGCAAAAGTCTCATTCCAGCCCACAGCACTGCCCGTGCCCCAGCATGGCATTGCCAGTGGTGCTCCCTGGCTGAATTTCCTTCCCCTAGGTGCATCTCCTCAGCTCTCCACATACCAGTCTGTATGGGAGGTATGGCTCCGCCCTACAACCAAGTCACACAAAATTTAACCCCTTCCAAGGTAGCAAAAAAGTCCAAACTAAACACAAACAAAGAGGTCCTTCTGCCTCTCAAGGGCTTCTCTCCAGCGCACTTTCTGGGCCCTGGGCCCATCCCATTTCCAGGCCACCTGCATAAGTCTTTCTGCCTCAAGGATAGGGCACTAGGCCCCCAGGCTGGTTCCCCTGGAATACCATTCTCAGCCCCTTCTAGGCTCTATTCCCTGTTCTGGTACAGACCACTGGGCCCCCAGGCTGGTTCCTCTGAAGTATCCAGCCTGCTTCAGACCCTAGCTCAGAGAACCTACCTGCTGCCTGTGGTTCCACTCCCGACTGATTTTACTCTCAGTCATTTTATAAGGCCCAGACATCCATGAATCTATCATCGGCCTTAACCCCACCCCCTCAATCTGGGAAGCAATGACTTAATTGTGGCACAGGTGTGACTGGCCCCAACTCCCCTTAAAGGGCCCAGTCACCCTGTGACACTGCCCCTAAAGGCAGGAGCCAGCTGTTTGTGATAGGGAGAGCGAGAGAGATGGACACTTCTTAGGGATGGACCAGGATGGGATGGCTCAGAACAAGGGCACATTCGTATTTCTGCTCCTTTGCAAAGCAGCAGCAGTTCATGCTCCCTGACATCTTCCTCTCTCAAATATCATATGCCAGCAGGTGTGTAAGCATGCTGGGACAGGCCCCACGACCCATTCAGCAGAATAGAGCTGGTCCAAAAAAAAAAATGTATTTGATGGAACAATTTTCCATTGGAAAACGCAGTCTTGTCAAAATCAAAATGCATCATACCAGGTCTGGTCTGATAAAATTGGATGAGAAAAGGTCAAAAATAATTGTTTGGGTTTTCTCATTTAGTTTTGACTTGTTTTATTTAGACTTCTGTGGTATTAAAATGTCAGCGTTATTATAGCTAATTTTCAGAATTTCCATACCATAGGACATTTCAAAGTTTAAACTTTTCCCTCTGATCCAGAATGGAAACAAATGTATCACTATTTGCCATAGAAAAAAGACTTTCCATGCCGACCGACTTGACAGTACTCCATGCTCCTTTGGGTCCATGATGTACTGGCCTACATGATAGCAAGTGAGCCATCCATCTTCCTAGCCCTCTAAGTTAAAATGCTGCCCTACTGCTTGTGTGGAAGTGAGTGGGAAAGCCCCGTGTACTCACTGCCCACATTAATGCACTCATGTAGCACAAGGCAGGACCTGGCCTTTGATCTGAGCAATTCCTTGAAGTCAAACTATTTCACTAGCAGGGTGGTGAAGCACTGGAATGGGTTACCTAGGGAGGTGGTGGAATCTCCATCCTTAGAGTTTTTTAAGGCCCAGCTTGACCCTGGGATGATTTAGTTGGGGCTGGTCCTGCTTTAAGCAGGGGATTGGACAAGATGACCTCCTGAGGTCTCTTCCAACCTTAATCTTCTATGATTCTAAGTCAGCTGAATGCATCTGTTTGCATTATGCAAGGAACAGCAGTAATTTTTGTCTGGGAAGGTAAGGCATACAGCACAAAGACCAGGGATTGCATAGGAGGTAAATCAATGGAGTTTATGGTACAGTACTACTTGCTGTTGAACAGAGTGTATTTATGATTAAGGGGGGTGATTATATTCTAATTTAAAATCTCATCTAGCTAGCTTTTCTATTAGGTTTGTTCACTGTACAATTGAGGGCAAGGAAGGACCTATCGTTAAGCCTGATTACTACAGCATCTCTCCTGCTTTAATTCTGCACCCTCCAGATGGGGAAAAAAGGCTAATTTAAAGGGAACACATGTCCCTGCACCCTCCCTGTGTCACTAATTCCCAAATTCTCATGCAGTAAGTCTGGAATTTTCCAGGCAGAGAACAGCCTGAGGACATTGTGCACATCCTGGGTAGTTTTATTTAAATATAAATTGCTCCTCCATATAGTGTCTTTAATAAAGCGGGTGCAGAAACTGCACAGCTACAAGAGTAATAAAACCCAAACATTCATCAGAACTGTACCCTTCCCTTTGGGCTGTTCATCACAATGTGATTTCAGCGACGGCCACCAGTGAGGAGAAAAAAAATACAGGGACAGATCCTCAGCTGGTGTATGTGGGCCCAGCACTATTGAGTCCCCTGGACCTGCACCCATTTACACCCGAGGAGGATCTGGCCCATGGGCTCTCTCAAGCAGTGCTACCCAGAAAGTATATAAAATGAGTTTTAATAATGAAACTGCAGTCCAGAGTGCCTTGAAGCCAAAGATTTATTGTGTAGTGTTTAGAGCAAAAGGTTGGAATCCAAATAAACTATTTTGTGGTGCTACTGGCTTTCAGGCTGTGTGAGAGATGCTGGAAACAGGAGAACCCCCTCGTGCACATTTAGGGCTCGATTCAAAGTCCACTAAAGTCAACAGGGTTGATGTCCATAGGCTTTGGATCAGGCCCTTAACCCTGAGGATACCAGAGCTGATCATGGTTTGATTTTTTAACAAAATAGTTTTTCCACTGGTGATTTGTCAGAACAAAAAATTTCCATAGAAACATCTCACTTTGATGACACTTTTGTCAGGAAGGTTTCTCAGGCCCAGGATGGAGTTTTTGCCTGATTTCCACAAGGGACTTCTACCTCTATCTCCCACATCCCAGGTGAGTGCACTAAACAATTGGCTATTCTTGGGGGGTGGGAGGTGCCCTCCCCCCATCTCTCTCTAATTTTTCATGAAAATTTTCAAAAAGTCTCAAATTCATCCCAATTTGGGAAAGTTTTTGAAACCTTGAAAAATTTCCAAGGAACAGGAGAACTTTTCCCCACCCATGGTGAGAGCAGGGGTTCTCAACCTTTTCCTTTTTGAGCCCCTCCCTCTCCCTACATGCTATAAAAACTCCACGGCCCACCTGTGCCACAACAATTGTTTGTCTGCATATAAAAGCCAGGGCCAGTGTTAGGGGATAGCAAACAGGATAATTTCCGGCGGCCCCATGCCACAGGGGGCCCCGAAAAGCTAAGTTGCTCAGACTTCGGCTTCAGCCCTAAGTGGTGGGACTCAGGGCTCCGGACTTCAATTTCAGTTTTCAGACCTGGACCCCAGTAAGTCTAATGCCAGCACTGTTTGGCAGACCCCCTGAAACCTACTTGTGGCCCCCCAGGAACCCCAGACCCCAGGTTGAGAAAGTCTGCTCTAGAGGACATTACAAAGTACATTCACTTCCACCCACTGCTGTACCTCTGCTAAGGTCCCACTTTCACGCTACCTTAAGAAGATCCTGCTTTTCCTGAGTGCTAGTCCCAGAACAACTTAGAGGGAAACAAACACAGGAAGGTCCCGTTAAAAAGAACAATCCCTATAGCGATCAATTCAATAGCAACACATAATACTACGATTGTGCTTTAACATCTCTAAGATACAGCCTGTCTTATCCATCCACACAGCTAAAACTCTCAGCCAAGCTCTCATCTCATGTGTTGATTACTGCAACCTCCTTCTCTCTGGCCTCTGCTAAGGGCTGGCTTGCCCCATGCTAGCCATTCAGAATGCTACAAAAGATCATTTTCGTAACGTGTAGCTTTGTCCATCACCCCTCTCATGAATCCTTCCAGCAGCTCCCCCTTCAAACATAAGCTGCTTGTGTTCACTTTCACAGCCCTTCACTGTCAATCCCCACCCTCCCTAGCATCTCTCCTTTATTACTGAGAAGCCGATTACTGCCTCTAATCAGCCTGTGATGCCAGCTTCCGCTGTCCACGTGTCAGGTTTTCAAACAAGCATCTTCATGCTTTCTCCATGCTGCCCTGCTTGCTTGGGAGGAGCTCCCTAAAACATCTACACAGATACCTCATTCCCACCTTTAAATCCGTCCTCAAAACTCCCCTTTGCCATGATGCCTGTGAAAAATGGGACAAAAAAACTGGTTAGGTTGCTCATTCACAGAGAGCACGGCCTATCACGGTGGCCGGCATTGCCTCGTTGTTTGCTTGCACTCCCACATCTGGCTGTATCCATCTGTTGCCACTGGTTTGATGATTGTAAGCCCCTTGGGGCAAGGAGAACAGTTTTGTTCTATGTTTATTCAGAGCCTAGCACAGTGGGGTCCAGGTCCATGACTGGAGCTCTGAGGGATTACAATAGCACAAATCATAAAAGATTTTTCAAAGCACTGTACAAGCCTTAGCTAATCATTAGTGCCCGTCAGGTAGCAACTGGTTTTATCCATATTTTCCAGGAGGGGAAACTGAGGCACACAGTAGTCCAGGGCTACACACACCACACCAGCATTGGATTAGAACTCATGTTTTTGGTCCCAGGCTTATCCCCTTGATAGCATTTGAGCACTGAGGTTCCATGGACTTGTCACTTTACAGGTTGCCAGTCAGAGCCAGAAGGGACATGTGCTCACAGTTTCAGGTCCAATTTCTAAGCAAAACTCCAGGCTTTGAAATGGCCAGAAAGCATCATTAGCGACAGACAAGAAGTGCTCTATGCACACTGCGCCCTGGCTCTACTGGCTTGAACTAGATTTGCCACCCTTTACAGGAGCTCAGATACTGCCCATAGCATTGAAACGGCCTGCTGGTTTGGTGGAATAGCCGTACATTTGTTGTGACAGCAAACTGCGGTTCATTTTAAATAAGCCCTCTGTGGCTGGATTGCATAGCTGGGCTAATCACGAGAGGGGGGATTCAAAGACTGCAGGAGTGAGACAAACTCTACAAGGCTAAGGAGTTTAAAAACAATGAGACTATGACAAATAGGAGGGCTCCGTTTGTTGCTGAGGTTCACTAAATCCTGAACAAAACAATTTATGTCCCTGAATCTTCATTTCTCTCTGTTTCATTTTAACAGATAAAATGTCTCTAGAAATGAAGCAACTGATGGCACAAACATAGATCACAAATGTGCTTCTCACAGATGGGCCCAAGCTGCTGCCTTCAGATTTTAATCCAAATGATTCAAGAATGCGGGGTTTGGGTGTGGGATTTCATTTTGGCCTATTGTAGGGGCAGGGATTAGCCACAAAGTTTGCATCAAGATCCAGAACTTCAGGAATGTTTGTTTGGGGAAAGGAGAGAAGGGCTGGATCACCAGTACTTTGAGACGTGGTGGGAGCTCACGAGAATGGTGATATGTCTAGGGATCCCATTAAAGAGAAAGAGAATTCATTTTCCTTTGTTAATGTAGAACTTTCCAAAGAGCACTGTATTTAAGGAATAGCATTAACACAGGACTAGACTCGTACCCCATTCTCTGTCTCATGCACCCATAGAAAAAGATCTGTCTCGACTCCTATCCTGTCCCTGGATTCATGCATGGGTTTGGAGATTCTCTAATATTTAAGCAATATTGCAAGAAAAGAAATCCCCACCCTTAAGAAATTCTTGACTACAGACTTATTCTGGAAACAGACCATAATGATACACCTGTCCACTTCTACAGCAGCTCAGAAGTGCTTGACTAGCCTCAGACATCTCTCAGTGGTAGGCATTTTACAGAGAAAAACTCAGGGAGGTTAAGGGATTTAACTAAAGACACATCAATCCAGCAGCTCAGGTCAGATATAAAACCCACGTGCTTGACTCTCTGTCCTGTGCAATGGATCACAGGCCCTCCCTGAATAGGAAGTCGTCTCCTAACTTTGATGTCGCATGAGCCAGTGAAATAAGATAAGCACTTCTAAGACTTTTGATTTTAGATCAGCATTAAAGTCAATGGGCCAAATTCATCCCTGGTATACCGTCATGGGCTGCAATGGTCTTACGCTAGGGATAAATTTGGCCCACTGAGTTTCTCCTCAAAGGCTATTACTATTAATATGAAGTGTTATGTGTATTTATGCATAATTTTAATTTTAAAATAATGAAACAGCTAAGGTGGCTCTGGCGGCAGAGAAGAACCGAAGCTAAACAGCAATAAAGGGGTACAAGAACAGCGTATTTCTGAGGTTTTAAAAGAAGACTTAAATCTTTCCTAAAGCCAACAGCGGGTGATCATGCTGCTTTACGAAAGCTACAGTATCAACATGTCCGAAGGGGGCACTGTACAATGTGCCAAAGGGGGATTATGTGGGATTGTCTGTTCCTTTGTATACATAAAGGCACCATGTTTCTCTGGTTTGAATGCAGGGCACAACCATACTGTGGAATATTGTCACTCAGCACAAGCTTTCTATTGATTTCTAAAGGGCTTTTAAGTAAAAGATTCTCACTAGGAACCACTTCTTAGCCTTAAACAAAACCCTCCTGTTTCTAAGAATCGAGTTCAAGCATGGGACTCATCAGCTTATACTAGCTTTAAAATTATTCCTGAAACATATGAGACACTATACATTGTATATGACCCTATGGTCAGTCACCCTTTGTACTTTCTATACAGGGTGAATTCCTCTGTGCTATTTACCTCATATGATTGGGCCTGTAATGCAGACGTGGTGCACCAAGATTCAGCCATTATCTGATCACCAGGGGCCAGATCCTCAACTGACTGTAAACTGGCAAAAAATTACAGCACCTGTACAATTCATTTGAACTTTCTGTACTGCAGCCTCTGAACCACAGCTCTTCAGAACCGGGCGAGGAGTCCGGCAAGAACATCCTGTGTGTGTATCTGTGTCTGTCTCCCACGTATCAGCTCTTCTGCTTCCAGGGCCAGATAAAGGCTGGGTCAGAGGGGGCCTGAAAAGGAAAAATAATTCTTACATTAGTTTGAGTATTTTCAAACTGACAGTTGGAGGCTAAGTCACATTTTGGACATTTTTGGGGTCAGTTCTTATTCTATCCCTGGGTTCTCTTTCATATCTGAAGATCATTAGATGCTCCAAGAAACCAGACTTATGCCTGGCACTCTGGGAGAGTCCACAGACATTAAAAATAAATACACATAGGGCCAGATTGTGGGCCAGCTTACATGGCTGTACAATGGAAATGTAAGCCAACCCTTTCCTTCCTGAAGCTGGCTGCCTGATGATCTGTAGAAGCACTGGGGAAAGTCTGTAAGGGACTAGAAAGAGGTGGAGAATTGGAGGAGCTTTGTACCCTAACTTGCTGGCTCTGGTAAGCTGCTAGGTTGCGATCAGGGGGTGAGTAGCAGGGTCAGGAGTGAGCTGGGTCAGGGTACCAGGAAGTCACGGTTAGGCCCCAGGTTACAGACAGCAGTTAAATAACAAAGTTAAGGACGAACCAGGTTCAGAAGCCAGAATCTAGGGTCTGGAGCAGAAGCAGGCTGTCTGTCTGTTCTGTTGCTCAGACAGCTCCCCATCATGGCTTCCTGGTTTATATATGGGTACTGACTAATCAGTCGGCTATGAGGGCCCGCTACTCAGGCCCTCCTGGGTGATCCTTCCTGCCAAGCGTAGCATCACCGTGTCCTCCAAGGGACACCTAGCCTAAGTCAGAGTTGTCAGAAGCCTAGCACCCTCATAGTCCCAAGTGCTTATAGCTGGGGGAGGAAGACAGTATGCTGTGCCAATTATAGGCCTGGTGCAGGATACTTCTCCTGTACAGCCATAGAAAACCAAAAGTTAGATTTTTGACTCTCAGAGCAAAGCTGCTCCAAGGGCTATGCATCAACTCACTGCCCATTGCTCAAGGTCCATGAGAGAGCCCATAACAGTCAAAAAAAAAACCTTGAAATATACAAATTAGTGTGGCCCATCTGTGTCAGGGAGAACAAAGCCAACGATCTTATCCTCCATAAATAAAGCTTGGAGACTTGGAGGAAATATTCCACTGCAATCAACTTGGGAGCTATTGTGGGAGTTGGCTAGGAAGCCAAGGAATTATGCAAGACAGATGCATTCATCTGCAGCTTCTGACGCTATTCAGTTACTATCTACAGTCTGAATTTTAAGGTATTTCTAATATGCCTTTCACCACAGTGTTTTTTTCTTTCCAAGTACTGTCAAAGCAAAAGTGCACATAATCCGGAGTGTTGATGCCATTACCAAGAAGCACTCATTACAAAAAATCTGTTTTCCACACTTATATAACTAATGCAGTTAGTTTCAAATATAGTACACAGGCCTTTTAAATTACTTTGAAAACGTGCCACTCACTTTACAATATCTCCTCACTTGGAAATAAAAAGGATGAATCGATGCTTTTCTTTAGAGGGTACATTAGAAATTTTTCTTGATAACAGAAGAATTTTTATAGCATCTAAGATGCCATGATCTATGGAGTCCGGCTTACAGAGGTGGTGTTTATTATTGAAAATGCTGCAAACCATACACACAAGCAGCTTGGGTTTCAGCACTGACCTCAGTTGAAGCTGAGGGATGTCAGCACTGCTGAAAATAGGTCAGGCCAAAGTAATATTATCAAGTTTATTTTGCAAACAGAAAAATTAAGGGTTAACTATTCAGAAGTGCCCACTAATTTATGTCCTCCATTTTTGAGAGCCAAACATGAGACAATTTAGGGGCCCGATATTCAAAGGTGTTTAGCAACTATAGCTCCTGTTGACTTCAGCAGGAGTTGTGGATGGTGAGCACTTCTGAAAATAAAGTCTAAATGTCTAAAGGTGGGGAACTTCAAAATGTAGAGGCCACTTTTGAAAATTTGGATTTGCCCAAAGTTAGAGAAACCATGAAATGAAACCAGGTACGTTTTCTACCAATCCTGAAATCTTAATGGAAGTCTTTATAAAGGTTACTCTTTTGCCAGGTGTTGTCAGCAGCAACTGGGGCCAGGTTCAATAGCTAGGAGTCCCTCTTAAAACTAGAAATTGCCACAGGCTTAAGTCCCCACCTGTAATTTCTGTGATCACTGAATATCTTCTCCATGGCACCGTGGATAGATAATACTTCCCCATTTGCAAGCTCTGAGACGGAGTATGAAACAGGGAAAATGTTACTGGGGGAAATGGAACAAAGCATCAACGTGGGAAAAAACAGCAACAAGTAAAACATTCCCCCACCGTAGCTTTGGCTGTAGTCTGTTAACTCACTTCCCCACCCACTAGTGTGAACATTCCATAGGCAAAATGTCCTGTACCATGTCACTTCCTCCTTCCCCATCTGCTACACCCCACACATGATTTGGTGTCAGTGGGTAGCACAGACCCAGAATCCTGAAGTGCACTAGGACAGGCTTATCTCCAGCTCCTCAGAAATGCTACCTGGTCCTGTCCTAAGGCTCCACCACCTAGCCCAGCTACAGTGATTTCAGCTTTATTTAGCAGCAGGGTAGGAAGGGCCTCCCTGGAGTTCGTTCAACTTCAACTGAGAGCCCTCTATGCATTGTACCTCATTTAGGGGCCACTTCTGCACCTTCTCCCACTCCTCCAAATGACCCTTAGTGGAAGGGAACCAGTAGCTTATAGGACCTTTGTAAAGTGGCCTTGTCACCAGACCTATACTCCTTGCTAAAATGCAGGAGGTCTTTCCCCCTCTCTCAGTTCATTTGCACTACCCAACCAATTCTGAGTTGGTGAACAGCTATGACTCCTGAAGTGTTACAGGAGGAATTCTGGACAGAAAGTTCATTTGCATAATCTCTCTCTGTAGCCATACTTCTCCAGTAGATGGAGTAGGGAACCCCTTACTCTCTAGAGCTTCGGACTACAGGTCTTACATGGCAAGACTCCACTACCCTGGTGTTCAGAGAGGTGGTTGATGGCCTCTCTGTGTATACATGTACATAAAGTGTTATGATAAAATATCCCATGTAGCAACTCACAGAACAGAAGAAATAAATTGATCTCTCCATCCTAATTACCAGGTCCCCTGTTAGAGGATTATAGTTGGCTTCGCTTGCACAGGCATGACTGAGTCCTTCTCACTTTGCACACCTGCACCTTGCAGTTTTAGCAGCACTAGGAGCCACAAAGCTAAGGGCTTGCTTACATGAACATTTAGGCTATGGCTACACTACGCAATTCTTAGCGATACGGCTGTACCGCAACAGCCATGCCGCTAAAAACAGCTCTTCTGCTGACGAAAAAACTTCCACCCCGCATGAGTGACAGCGGCTTTGTCGGCAGGAGAGCGCTCCTGCCAGTAAAGTGCTGTTCACACCGGCACTTTTTGTCGGTAAAACTTTTGTCATTCAGGGAGGTGTTTTTTAACACCCCTGAATGACAAAAGTTTTGCCAATGAAATGCCAGTGTAGACATACCCTTAGTTCAAAGCTAGCTCCAGTGTGAATCTATCCTGCATCAGCCTGCTGCACTGTAGCTGTCCTTGTGAACCCTGCTGATGTACATTAACAGTTCATTAACGCACTTTGAGCTAGGCCTGTTTGAAACAGGACGAGCTCAAAGCACATTAATGAACTGTTAATCTGCATTAATAGGGTCCACAAGGACAGTTACACCATGGGAGACTAGAGCCAGGTAGATTCATATCCCTGCTTACCATGAACCAAATGTTTGTGTAGACGAGATTCATAGCTCCATCCACTTTACGCGGTGGATGGTGATAGGAGCCAGCATTTAAGGGAGCCCACTCAACATCTTAAAGCATGCAGAAAATTCTGCTCCTTTATGCATTCCCACAGCACACCTGTGTGACGCTCTGTACGTCAGGGGAACACCCTACACCCCAATGTTTATCTTTATAAAATGATTTTGTGGTATCCAATGCAAAGTTTGTCATGTTGGGTGTCTTCAGAAGGCTCATAATGCACTGAGCATGGTTGTTATAGTGATGTTATAGTAATTGTTACAGTAATGTTATAGTAAGGTTATAGGTTATTGTCATAAATATAAAGGGAAGGGTAAACCCCTTTGAAATCCCTCCTGGCCAGGGGAAAGCTCCTCTCACCTGTAAAGGGTTAAGAAGCTAAAGGTAACCTCGCTGGCACCTGACCAAAATGACCAATGAGGGGACAAGATACTTTCAAAAGCTGGGAGGAGGGAGAGAAACAAAGGGTCTGTGTCTGTCTGTATGCTGTGCTTGGCCAGGGATAGACCAGGAATGGAGTCTTAGAACTTTTAGTAAGTAATCTAGCTAGGTATGTGTTAGATTATGATTTCTTTAAATGGCTGAGAAAAGAATTGTGCTGAATAGAATAACTATTTCTGTCTGTGTATCTTTTTTGTAACTTAAGGTTTTGCCTAGAGGGGTTCTCTATGTTTTTGAATCTAATTACCCTGTAAGATATCTACCATCCTGATTTTACAGGGGGGATTTCTTCATTTCTATTTACTTCTATTTTCTATTAAAAGTCTTCTTGTAAAAAACTGAATGTTTTTTCATTGTTCTCAGATCCAAGGGTTTGGGTCTGTGGTCACCTATGCAAATTGGTGAGGCTTTTTATCCAACATTTCCCAGGAAAGGGGGGGTGCAAGTGTTGGGAGGATTGTTCATTGTTCTTAAGATCCAAGGGTCTGGGTCTGTAGTCACCTAGGCAAATTGGTGAGGCTTTTTACCAAACCTTGTCCAGGAAGTGGGGTGCAGGGTTTTGGGAAGTATTTTGGGGGGAAAGACGCGTCCAAACAGCTCTTCCCCAGTAACCAGTATTAGTTAGGTGGTGGTAGCGGCCATTCCAAGGACCACGGGTGGAATACTTTGTACCTTGGGGAAGTTTTGACCTAAGCTGGTAAAGATAAGCTTAGGAGGTTTTTCATGCAGGTCCCCACATCTGTACCCTAGAGTTCAGAGTGGGGGAGGAACCTTGACAGTTATAATTTCACATATATAGTTATGAGGTTGAAAATGTATCCTCATGGCTTAAAGCAAGCCCATGCAAAAACTCTCCAAGAACAGAGAGGCAGTTCATACCTCGTCAGGGCATGGATGGGACAAACCCAGCCCAGCCTCACAGGAACAATGGGCACTGGCTTAGGCAGCAACAAAAGAATCAGACCCTTGCGGGAGTCACCCCCTTCCTTTGGGCAGTCTGAAACTGTGATGAGGTAATGCTCACCTGACTCAGAAGCGGGGGAGGGCAAAGCCAACAGGAAAGAAAGGACCTGGTAAAAGTGAGAGATGTTTGCCATGCTTGCTCTCTTCCACCTACTTCTACAGACACCACCACTACTAGGCGACTGAAGCGCTGATCAACGGGGAGAACCTGGCTGAACAGCAGCCAGCCTGAGGTGAGAAGCATCTAAGTTTGTAAGGACATTGAACGTGTTAAGATCACCTTAGAATGTGTTTTGCTTTTGTTTCATTTGACCAAATCTGACTTGTTATACTTTGATTTATAATCACTTATATCTACCTTTATAGTTAATAAATCTGTTTGTTTATTCTACCTGAAGCAGTGCATTTGGTTTGCAGCATGTCAGAGACTCCCCTTGGGAGAACAAGCCTGGTACATATCAATTTCTTTGTTAAATTGACTGTGAAGCAAAGAGATTCTTTTCCCCAAGAATCGGGCAGGCACAAACAATACTGAAGGGGGTTTATTTATGGTGCTGGGAAGACTGACAAGCAGCATCAAAGGTGTGGGGTTACAGTGACCAATTATATGCCTTTCTTTTATCACTTTATTTGCATTTATCTTGTTCTTACAGAGACAAACATTATTTCAGAGACAGAGAACACACTTAACACAACAGTGACAGGAGCAGAACATACGCATCAAACTGTTTTGATTACATCAATTATTCATGACTACCTTAAGGTGAAGGGGTGGGGTAAAGGTGAGTGTTTACAGATATCCAGAGGACTGTGAAGGGAAGGTTTGTTCTGTTCTCAGAGCTGAGTTACGGACATTTGACCATATAAGTTTATCAAGCGTTTATAGTTGTTAGTTTCTTTGGGCTTCCAGTGTTTCTGCTTGTTAGTTACGTGGATTTCTGTTTCACTGCTAACTGAATTTTAACTCTTGCCTAGCATGACAAACTTATATAAGCTTGCAATGTCCAGTGGGCATAACTGGACACTGCAAGATGGAGGTTCCCAGGGTTGTGTCTGGGACCGGAGATATTGGCTAGTGTCATTTGGTTGCAAGTAGCTGGGAGCAGCTTACATGCCAGAGGCTGTGTGTGAAAAGCCCTGGAATAGGGGTTCTCACAGCAGAGCAGGGTCAGGCTGGCTCCCAGAGTCAAGGATTGGAGTGGCCTAGCAGATCACTGGTCCAGACCGCATGTTTCAGGGGAACACATGTCCCACGCACATTCCTCAGCAATAAGAAATGCACCTGAAGTTACAATGGCATAAGCTGGCAGACACTCTACTCCTCCACTGAGAAATGCATGCATGGTGCTCTGAAAGGATAGATAGGCCTTTGTGCACCAGTATCTGCTCAGAGTATTTTTCAGCTGGCCCCATAGTGTTCAGCTCTTCGAAGACGTCTGCTTGAGGAAGAGCTAGATTGTATAAGATATATGTTGCCATTTTCTCCTGTGTTTTATTACCTGCCTAGAGCAAATGAATGTGTCTGACCAAGCACACTTCACATGCTCTAGAGCAAGGCACCTCATCCATCTCATTTGTGGGATTATACAGTAGGTATCGTACCAGGAGAGGAAATAAATCAGAGTAGAGAAACAGAAGTGAAGTCAGATCAGGCTTAGGCACTCACTTTTTATTTTACTTTCAGCTTTATAATGAATTCAACCATTTTCTATTTATCTCCAGGTCAGGCAGCATGAGCTCCCCTCCATGCTGCCCTGACATTGTTCCTCAGCCTGTTTCATCGGGGGACCATTAATGGGTAAGACTAGTTCAGACGGTATTCTCATTCCATTCTTGATATCCTCGTTGGCAGTCTTGGATGGAAGGTCAGTTGGTGGTGTTTTTTGCGATGTGATCACCCATCTGCAAGGACTGAGACTGTTTACTTATCCCACATAGACCACCAAACAGTTTCCCTTCAAGCCCTTAATCCCCTCAATTACTCTGTTATATAATTGATCAAGCATGCCTGCGCTAGTTTATGGCATAAAGAACATAGAATCATAGGACTGGAAGGGACCTCGAGAGGTCATCTAGTCCAGTTCCCTGCACTCATGGCAGGACTAAGTGTTATATAGACCATCCCTGACAGGTGTCTGTCTAACCTGCTCTTAAAAATCTCCAATGACGGAGATTCTACAACCTCCCTAGGCAATTTATTCCACCGCTTACCCACCCTGACAGTTAGGAAGTTTTTCCTACTATCCAACCTAAACCTCCCTGGGTGCAATTTAAGCCCATTGCTTCTTGTCCTATCCTCAGAGGTTAAGAAAAACAATTTTTCTCCCTCCTCCTTGTAACAACCTTTTACGTACTTGAAAACTATTATCATGTCCCCTCTCAGTCTTCTCTTTTCCAGACTAAACAAACACAATTTGTTCAATCTTCCCTCATAGGTCATGTTTTCTAGACCTCTAATCATTTTTGTTGCTCTTCTCTGGACTCTCTCCAGTTTGTCCACATCTTTCCTGAAATGTGGAGTCTAGAACTGGACACAATACTCCAGTTGAGGCCTAATCACTGTGGAGTAGAGCGGAAGAATTACTTCTCATGTCTTGCTTATAACACTCCTGCTAATACATCACAAAATGATGTTCACTTTTTTTGCACCAGCGTTACACTGTTGACTTATATTTATCTTGTGGTCCACTATGACCCCCAGATCCCTTTCCATGGTACTCCTTCCTAGGCAGTCATTTCCCATTTTGTATGTGTGCAACTGCTTGTTCCTTCCTAAATGGAGTACTTTGCATTTGTCCTTATTGAATTTCATCTTACTTATTTCAGATCATTTCTCCAGTTTGTCCAGATCATTTTGAATTATAATCCTATCCTCCAAATCACTTACAACCCCTCCCAGCTTGGTATCGTCTGCAAACTTTATAAGTGTACTCTCTCTGCTATTATCTAAATCATTGATGAAGATATTGAACACAACCAGACCCAGAACTAATCCTTGCAGGACCCCACTCATTATGCCCTTCCAGCATGACTGTGAACCACTGATAACTACTCTCTGGGAAGGGTTTTCCAACGAGTTTTTCACCCACCTTATAGTAGCTCCATCTAGGTTGCATTTCGCTAGTTTGTTTATAACGTTGGTGCAACTGGCTTCTTTCATGAACATGAAAGCACTGCTCTGAAAACAGGCATCATGACGAAACCTAAGGCATCTAGTTATGTTATAGTATGTATCCAGTGAAACATACAGGCCCCCTTTCTGGGCTCCATTCCAATGCCTATATACCACTCTGCTTTGTAAATTAGTTCTGAATGTTTGGATCCACTATTTTAGGTGGTCACTACGAAAGAATAAGGGTCTGGGTAAATAGGAAAGAAAGGCTTTCTTACATTTACCCTGACCCCGTGTCCTAGGTCTCTAATCTCTATGCGGTGTAAGAACAGAATCATACAAACGAACAGCAGAACACCCAGGAAAGGAAAACAGACAAGGAAGTCCTCCAACCCAGCCAGAAGAGCCTAAAAGCTGTATAGAGCTAGCAGCAAAATAGGCTGACGCAGGGGAATTCCCTGAGTGGAACAGGGCTGGTGTAATGGCCGAAAACCACCTGTCCTAGCAGCCGCCGGCCTAGGGATGTCCCAGTGCACAGTCCTGAGGGTAGGGACAGAGTATTCTGGCTGTTCCGGGCTGCTGAGGTGGCCCCTTGGGGACTGTTGCAGTCCAGGTATAAGTTAGAGCAGCCCTTGAGCCTCCTCTAACTGACGATGACACTGGATAAAGAGATCAGAGAGAGCATAATATGAGGAGAGATTGAAAAAATATGGGCTGTTTAGGTTACCAGGGAGACAAAAAAGCTGTGGATGTGACAGAGGTACGGTATTTAAATAATGAGTAGGACAAATTCAAATCAGACACTCCTATTTACCCCTCATTATGGAAGAGCTAGGAGACATCCAATTAAATCGAAAGGGGACCACAGAAAGGAAACTCATTGTCAGAATGCCCCCTGGCAGGTAGGTATAGAGTAGTAGGATCCTCTCCGGCACCCCTGCCACCAGCTGCTCTAGTCCTGAGGTGGCTTGTTTCATCAGATGACCCAGCACTCTGGCCAGGTCCTTCTAGAGTAACCTGCGTGAAGCACATCAATAGTCCAGCACACAAGCTCTTCAAGCTGACTGCAAGCTTTATTAGCCTTCCAGCCCTTGTCTCCAGGGTCTTCATGCCACTGTCCTCGGTGGGATGTAAGGGGAACTCAGGCGCAGCCCCTGCTCAGGGTTCCAATCCAGGGATGCCACAGTAAGCAGCTGTCTAATCAGACCTAGTGCTGTCTCTCTGGACTGACTTCTACCCCAGCCTGTCTCTTGACCTTTCTCACAGACCCTTTCCAAGCTCACTCCTCTGCAGATCCAAAAAAGGAGATAGATTAGTTACAGGGAACACAGCAAATGTAAATCCTATGCAATCCCATGTTCTGGGTGTCCCTAAGCCTCTGACTGCCGGACACTGGGACCAGAAAACGGCATGGATCACGATGGTCACCCTGTTCTGTTCATCCCCTTTGAAGCCCCTGGCTCTAGTTTAAGCATCTTCCTTGCAGTCTCTAGGTTTCCCCTGCCCCAACCAGTCCTTGGGTCAGCCCTAGTCTGGCCATCCTTCAAGGGACTAGCACAAGAGATCCATTCCTTCTCCTAATCAGCCACTAATGAGCTGGACTTTTCTTTTTGTAATTCCTCCCCTCCAGATTTGTCAAGGTGTCAAGGAGTGGGGTTGACTGAGCCCACAGGCTCTCATTAACCCCAGCCATCACAGGCTTAGCATACCACATCAGCAAACACATTCAAAGTTGATACAAAGAAATACTTTAAAAACCCCACATCGTTAACCCATGAAACTCATTGTCACAAGGTGTCATTGAGGCCAAGTCCTTAGTAGAATACAAAAAATTGTAAGGAATAAAATTACGATTCAAGGCATAAGCCAAACACTAACTGAGAGGTTAGGAATACATTCCCCCTGTGGACAAGTTATTCTATTACAGGATTTCCTTGCATCTTTCTTTGAAACATTCACTAGTGACCATTCTCAGAGAAAGGATATGGGACTGCATAGACCTCAAGTCTGATTCAATCTGGCAATTACTATGTTCTTATAGTTTTTATGAGGAACATAAGGATTTTTATTTGCTAACCTTGAACTACTAAAGAACACTCACACTTTGTTTTCTAACGTTGTATCCAAATGAAAACGTTGGCATTTCTCTCATCTCCTGCAATCCAAACCTTATTCCCTCAATTTATTTTGCTGTATAAAATGTGACTAAATATTCTCCAGTGAGGTTGTGTTTGTGCACTGATATCTTTTAAACAGTTTCCTGCCAATTGGTAATATGTTAACGCAGCCTAAACACGCAACAGTAAATATTTAAGACAGATACACCAGAGAAATGTGAGAGAGACATTGGCACACACTGGTGATCAATTAACATGCTAATCTTTCCGGGAGTCCATGTCTATATTATGTAAACGTCACTGGAACATCAGTTTTGATGAAAGTTTCATTAGGAAGGTTTCTCAGGTCCAGGATGGAATTTCTGATAAACCTAGAAAGAGAGATCTTCAGAATAGCCAATAGCCCAGCAGTTGGGGCTCTCATCTGGGATGAGGGAGACCCAAGTACAAGTCCCTGCTCCAAATCAGAATAAGGACTTAACCCTGGGTCTCCTACAAGCCAGGTGAGTGCACCAGCTGCTGGAGTATCGGCCATTCTAGGAGGGCGTGTGCGCACGCACGGAAAATTTCAAAGAGTCCAGCTTTCATCCCGTATTGGATCAAAAAACTAACGTCAAACGGTAGATTTTTCATGAAATGGAGTTCTTTTCTGGCCAGTCCTACTCAGGGCTAGGATAACAAGAGTTTGTAGATCAAGACTTAGGCGGCACCGAGACAAGTTTGCTGTGTGATTCTCAGCTCTCCTCCAGCTAGTGCCGGTATAAACAGTACCGTGACTATGCTAGCTAAGTACAAATGCACCTGATCCCAGTGGGTCCTTACTCAGCATGGTTGCCCGTACTACCACAGCTCCGCTACTATTTGTACTCGTGCTTGCTCGGTGAAAGCTAGTGTGAGTATGCATTTCATGCCCCTAGTGTAGACATAGCCTTAGATGAATGAGCAGAGAAGCAGGGGAATCTTGCTTGGCTTCTTAATGTGTAATACCGGGCATTCTGTAGAAGACCCTGTCTTTTGTAAGCGCTACATTCACTTGTGAATGTCGGACAACAAAAAGATGATTGAATACATTTGAATTACACTAAAGCAAATAAAAGCATTTAAAGGTTTGCGGTGGAGAATCAGTTGATTTAACTTTAAAGAAATAAAAATGCCTAACATATTTTAAGAATCTGTAAAACATTTTACAAAAAAAAAAAAAAAAGGAGCCCAAAGTCTTATGTGTAAAGACTCTAGAAACCAAAACTCAAACCTGGTGCATATTTTTTTGTGGTTCAGTTAAAAAAAACCTTCAAAACCATAGGTTTGTAACAGAAACACTGATACACATTTAAACTATAAGAGGACTATGTGGGGAGGGATAGCTCAGTGGTTTGAGCATTGGTCTGCTAAACCCAGGGTTGTGAGTTCAATCCTTGAGGGGGCCATTTAGGGATCTGGGGCAAAAATGGGGGATTAGTCCTGCCTTGAGCAAGGGGGTTGGACTAGATGAGCTCCTGAGGTCCCTTCCAACCCTGATAGTCCATGACTGGTATAATTGAAAAAGAAAAAGATTTGATAGATGCTGAAGATGAACAGTTTTCTGCTATTTTATTCAACTTTTGAACTATTACTTGGGAATCAGACAGTAGAGAGCTAAAATCACTACTGAAATCTTAGTTCATGGTACCACTTGGGAATAAATGTTACTTTTCAATAAGCCTATACAATAAGAGCCACGCCATGGTTCCATTGAAGTCAGTTGCAAAACTGCCCACTTATGGCATTTGGCCCAACTGCTGATTATAAGAAAGGGTGGGGGGGGTTAGCTATTGAAATAGAAATAAAGTTCTATAGAACCCATCCCCATGTTCCTTGCATTCTTCAAAGTCTCTTGAGCTGTGATGGGAGATGAAAGCACACATGAAATATAAGACCTGGTCCTTTATTTTCTACTATATAACATACGATATAAAAAGGTATCTTCCCAAGACATCTGAAAAATGAACATATGGGGCCCCACAAATAGCTAGCTTCATTTTCACCTATTTGGATCAGTATCTGGTAAGGGTTTTCTTATATACAGATAAGTCCAATAGTTTTCATTTTAAGGAAAAACAAAAGTAGAAAGAGCAGTGTAACAGACTACAGAAACGGAGAACAAAATGGCTACAGGAAGACTCAGTATTGCCATCCCAAGCACTGAAAAACAACATAAGGCAGGTCCCGACACCCTCCTCCCCCTCTATCCCCCCACCATCATGAAATTAGCTTAAAAATCAGTGAATTTTATATAATAAATTTTGGGTTCTTTTTCTTTGCCTCTGGGTTTCTGAGCCTTTACCGTGCACTCTCTTTATGGTTTCAACCATGAACTTCTCCACAACCAGGCAGCTATATTTCAAAAGAAAGTTGAAATTCTCATATGATCTCTTGATTCCAGCAGCTGGGGCTTTAAGAAAACACACCAGTTACCACAAAACTCATGATAAAAAAAAATCACTGCTGGCTCCTTAGTTTTTTAAAAGTTCATAGAATCATAGAATATCAGGGTTGGAAGGGACCCCTGAAGGTCATCTAGTCCAACCCCCTGCTCGAAGCAGGACCAATTCCCAGTTAAATCATCCCAGCCAGGGCTTTGTCAAGCCTGACCTTAAAAACTTCCAAGGAAGGAGATTCCACCACCTCCCTAGGCAACGCATTCCAGTGTTTCACCACCCTCTTAGTGAAAAAGTTTTTCCTAATATCCAATCTAAACCTCCCCCACTGCAACTTGAGGCCATTACTCCTCGTTCTGTCATCTGCTACCATTGAGAACAGTCTAGAGCCATCCTCTTTGGAACCCCCTTTCAGGTAGTTGAAAGCAGCTATCAAATCCCCCCTCATTCTTCTCTTCTGCAGGCTAAACAATCCCAGCTCCCTCAGCCTCTCCTCATAAGTCATGTGTTCTAGACCCCTAATCATTTTTGTTGCCCTTCGCTGGACTCTCTCCAATTTATCCACATCCTTCTTGTAGTGTGGGGCCCAAAACTGGACACAGTACTCCAGATGAGGCCTCACCAATGTCGAATAGAGGGGGACGATCACGTCCCTCGATCTGCTCGCTATGCCCCTACTTATACATCCCAAAATGCCATTGGCCTTCTTGGCAACAAGGGCACACTGTTGACTCATATCCAGCTTCTCGTCCACTGTCACCCCTAGGTCCTTTTCTGCAGAACTGCTGCCTAGCCATTCGGTCCCTAGTCTGTAGCGGTGCATTGGATTCTTCCGTCCTAAGTGCAGGACCCTGCACTTATCCTTATTGAACCTCATCAGATTTCTTTTGGCCCAATCCTCAAATTTGTCCAGGTCCTTCTGTATCCTATCCCTCCCCTCCAGCGTATCTACCACTCCTCCCAGTTTAGTATCGTCCGCAAATTTGCTGAGAGTGCAATCCACACCATCCTCCAGATCATTTATGAAGATATTGAACAAAACCGGCCCCAGGACCGACCCCTGGGGCACTCCACTTGACACCGGCTGCCAACTAGACATGGAGCCATTGATCACTACCCGTTGAGCCCGACAATCTAGCCAGCTTTCTACCCACCCTATAGTGCATTCATCCAGCCCATACTTCCTTAACTTGCTGACAAGAATACTGTGGGAGACCGTGTCAAAAGCTTTGCTAAAGTCAAGAAACAATACATCCACTGCTTTCCCTTCATCCACAGAACCAGTAATCTCATGATAAAAGGCGATTAGATTAGTCAGGCATGACCTTCCCTTGGTGAATCCATGCTGGCTGTTCCTGATCACTTTCCTCTCATGCAAGTACTTCAAGATTGATTCTTTGAGGACCTGCTCCATGATTTTTCCAGGGACTGAGGTGAGGCTGACTGGCCTGTAGTTCCCAGGATCCTCCTTCTTCCCTTTTTTAAAGATTGGCACTACATTAGCCTTTTTCCAGTCATCTGGGACTTCCCCTGTTCGCCACGAGTTTTCAAAGATAATGGCCAATGGCTCTGCAATCACAGCCGCCAATTCCTTCAGCACTCTCGGATGCAACTCGTCCGGCCCCATGGACTTGTGCACGTCCAGCTTTTCTAAATAGTCCCTAACCACCTCTATCTCCACAGAGGGCTGGCCATCTCTTCCCCATTTTGTGATGCCCAGCGTAGCAGTCTGGGAGCAGTCTGGGAGTTGTACTTCACAGAAAACAAAGGCATGTTTGCATGTAAGAAACGTTCAATGAATAATGCCTCACTGATTTGGCTAGTGTTCAGTGCACAATAGAATGGGGCTAGATCACAATCAGGAGCTCCAGCATTTGGGAAATTAGAGTAGAATATGGTGCTCCATCCTTCCCACCTTGATCATTTTGGCAGGAGCACATCAGCTAGTTATGGGTAAGCTGCTTCTGACAAGACAACACTCCAGCATCCAACCCTCAAATGGAACACGAAAAACTATTAAGGTTTCTAAGTGTTGTTAATATTAACCCTTTCCCCATTACCTCTTATTCTCACATGCAGAAAGAGGCTGTCCCAAAATTCCAGTGAGCAGGAGGAAATATCAGGCACTTCAGAGGAAAGCCAAGCCATCATTATGCACCTGGCCAGCAGTTTGACTCTCCAGGTTTAACAGGTCCAGGCTTTGAACTACCTTTCATTTTCTTTAGATGTTTTCCAGAGTCCATGCAGTTCTTTACAAGGGATGTTCAAAAACAGATTCTTCAAAACAAAGCCAGCGAACTCATTAAATTAAAGCTTAACAGGTGTGTATGTGATAGAGGAGAAAAGATTTAAAACAAGAAAACAGATTTCAGTTTCGAGCTCACAAAGGGGAAGACAACAATGAATTTAAAATGGTCTATAGGGCTTTTAACCATATTTTGACAATGCTTCTTTTGACAGCTCACATATTTACTTCTGTTGATTTGTTCCAGTTAACTAACATGTACAGAAAAAAAGCATAATTATACATTGGTTCCCATTCTGTCATAGGTGGAGCCTGTTCCAATTCCCAGCAGTAAACAAATCTTGGTATTTCTTTAGAAGATCAGTAAAACAAGTGGCTCAACAGTGGCACTTTCATAAAATCATCACAATTACATACAAGTATAAAAGTAAACATTGTGACATATAAAGGCGGGACACACACAAAACATAACCATTCATCTTTCTACCAGTCTGCAGATGGCAGAAGACGTTTTGGGCTGTCTACCCTGGGAAAGTGCATCATATTAAAAAATGTGAGAAAAATGTGCCTCAGTTTCCCCTTCTGTTAAACAAGGGTACTAATATTTATCCACTGTGTAAAGCATGTTTACACCTGAGTGTGAGAAGTGAGATACAGCTATAGCTAATAATTGTTACTGCACATGGAATAAAACCCTGGAAACCAACTGGGAAAGGCTGAACAGAATAGAATGAGCAATATTAAGTAACTGGGTGACGTACCATGATTTATTTCCCTTGCATGAGCAGTGTAGTTCCTGTAACTTATATCATTGATAAAAATTTGTGTATGTTGGAAATGAATTCTCTGTGCTTAGCTATTAACAGTGTCCACAACATTAAAAATCTGGTGTATATAAATACAAAAACTTTTGCCTGTACTGTACCTTTAAATTTCTAAGTAGACTGTCTTTGTAGCTGTCATTTTGTGAGACACCATAGATGCAGCAAAAAGACACACACTAGACACTCTCACGGAGACTTACATAGGGCAGGCCAGCTGGAAGAGTGATCAATCATGAGCACGGACTTCATGGGTGGCGCGTGACTCCTCCATTTGGGGAGGCTGGGCATGCCCCGACCATGGGCCTGCCCTGAGGCCCGCCCCATGGTCAGCCTCCTCTTCCCAAATCCCAACCCTCTCTTGGCCCTCCCCACCCATCACTCGCACCTCTTCCCCTGATGCCCCCCCCCCCATCATGCATGTGCCCACTGGCCGACCACTCCCGCGTGCCTCTTCACCCCCTTCTCGCCCGCCCCAGCCCCCCTGCCTGCCCACCCACCTTCCCGCCGCCCGTCCAGCTGCTCACCACTTGTCCACGCCTCTTCGCAGACTCCTCCTAGGCCCCCAGGCGGGTGAAGCAGGGATTGGAAGAGGCAAAGGGAGAGTGGGGCCTTAGGGGAAAGAGGATGAGCAGGAGTGGGGCCTCAGGGAGGAGGGTGAGCAGGACCACAGCCGGGGTGCCTTTTCAGCTGCCACGCACTCCAAAGGCAGCGGGCGGGTTGTTTGGGGAGGTTTAGCCTCCCATGGCCTCTTATACATGCTGCCCAAGATTTAAAATAGGAAACAAAAAGACACATTTAAGAGATGAAGAAGAGGAGTAAAGAATTTGTGCTTCTCTCCCTGTTTACTGTATGCAACTGACAGCATGTGGGGCATGGTCAGGGGGAGCAGAGTGGGCCAGGGCCAACAGGGGATCAAAAGCAGAGGGCATCAGACAAGCTGAGCAGGAAACCACTAGAAAACACTCTCTTCCAGAACCTGGAACTGATCTCAACATTCCTCCCCTCGGCAAATAGCGGGCAAGTCCAGTGGCAAGGTGTGTATCTCACCGCAGTGGCTGGCCAACATGACAGAGACCTCCGTCGCTGGTGACACCTCAGGCTCTCCTGTTCTCTTTCTGTGGTACACAACGGTTCAGAGTCCTGAGCACTGAAAAGTGCATAAGCTAGCTGGCTGTGATTTGGTCCAATGAAATCCATTTGGAAGTGAGTTGTCTGTTAGCTTTAGTTACTCCTATAGTGGGGCTCAGAGAGGGTCAGTGCTTTTACCCTGTGTCACTGGCAGAGATGGGCATGGCAGGGAATTGAATAAGCGAGATGTGCCCAGATGATCCTCGCAAGTGACCCCGCTCGATGCTGCAAGAGAAAATGAAAAACCCCCAAGGTCCCTGCCAATCGGTCCTGAGGGAGACTTCCTTCCCTCCCCCAGATCTGGTTATCACTTTGAGCATGTGAGCAAGATTCCCCAGCTAAGAATCTAGGAGCAGAGAATAAGCTATAGCACCTCCAAGCATAACTCCATTACATCTGGCATCCAGCCTCCAGGTGTGGACAATGTCTGGATTGCTTTTATCCAGAGGAAGCTGGATAAAACCAGAATATATCTAGCAATTATGCATCAGAAGGAAAAAAGTCATTCCTGACCTCTGGAGGCAACCGTCTGAAGCCGTGAAGCATGAGATTTGATTATAGTTATTGCGTTAGCATGGGGAGGGCAATGCAATGCTTCCTGTTGTCTCCATGGCCTAGAAGGGAGGGATGTGGTAGTCATCTTTCCCTGGTGCTAAAGCCAATGTTGCAGGGACAGGGCTGGGGTCAGTATAAATCATGGGGATAGTGCCTTGAACATACTCTGTCCTTACACAACACAAATACATCCCATTCCTGCCCCCAAAGAACTCACAGACAGAAGACGACAAGAGAAGCAGGCTGAAAAATTCCATCTGATCTTCTCTCCATTGTGCAAAAGCTCAACACTCCCTGCACTGTCCCTGTGGGGGCTGCTGAGTTTGGCAAATGGGCTCCCGTCATTCTCTCTGTCTTCCCCTTCTCTCTGTGTGAATACATAATGGCAAGGTGGTGCCACACCCAATGGGCTATCCCAGCATGGCTATCACCATGGTAGCAGCTTTTAAAATGGCTCCTGCTCAAGGACATTACTACATTTCACCTGATCTCTCACCCTAAGCCAATGGTTTCATCTTTTCAGCAGTCTCTCTCTCTCTCTCATCAGAACAGAGTGCTTTTATTCCCTTTACACCCAGTGCCCTGTTCTTCTCTTTGAGGGAACTTCTTAGTATCACAGGCAGTGGGGCCAGAAAGAGTCACTTGGGCCAGGAATTTATTCTTTACAGAAAAGCTTTGGGCCAAGACACAGTTACTGAAAAGGGGAAAGTGGCTCCTGAACCAAGGGGTGGTAGAACAAGGTCTCCTTCACCCCCTCACCTTCATCTTTGTCTCATTTTCTAGGTTTAGCTCCCTCAGACTTCCCTATGTCTCTTTTTTTTCCTCCAGCTTTCTAACCTCACTCTCAAGAGACCAGCTGGTCATCAACACTCCTGGGCCTTAACTCCCCTGAATTTAACAGTAGTTTTGAATCTGAACTGGATCTGCTACCAGATTTCCCCACAGACTCCAACTTAATAAAGAGCTGAACCAAAGCCCCAGAGCCACCCGCTTTTCCATTTGGGGAGTCAACAATCTGAATCCAGATCTGAATTCTGCACCTTGGCCTTATATGATAATGACCCATCAGATCAGAGGGGTCTTCAAGTCTCTTCTTTTCTTTTCCCCCCAGACAGAAAGGAAGTGAGTCCAGAAGAGCTGGAGAATGGACAGTCCCCTCCATTAACCACTTCTAAGTCCACTCAGAAGACTCTCCCTGCACTTACATTGTGGATCATTTGCTTCCCTAGTGGTCCCCACTGACCTGCTCTATCACGGTCTATCAACAGTGATACAGCAGGGGAAGCAGGGGCTGCTGGCTGCCCCCCTCCATGGCTCTGAGTGACACTCTGACCCTGAGGGGCATCTAGTGACTGGCCCTGAAAGAACATCCAAGTCAGATGATGGCATCAGAATTTTGCCACCACCCCATTGAAAAACCCAATCCTCTCTACACTGTTGTCCAATAAGGTGTTTCGCCTGACTTCACAATTCAAGTTCCAGCCCCTCTCCCTGCTTGTACCCAGCTCTAACCACCATTAGGCTCATTCATTCACCTTAGTTCTACCAGTTTCTTTACAGGGAATTTACTTTCTTCCCTGTAAACACAGGCCTTTCATTCCAGGTCCTCTATCCCTCCAGCTCCCTGGCTCAGAAAGTGTTGCCAAGCTCTTCTTCAAGAATCCATTGGGAGCAGGGTAGAAGTATAGGATTTTGAAAGCATTTCCACCTCACTTTTGGGAGGCAATCCACTGCCCCTAGAGAAGTATACACACAGCAAGAGAATATACACACAAGATATAGGGAGACAGAGTCCTGCACAATGTATGTGTCTTAAAGGTCCCATTCTACTTTTTGTAAGGCTAAGGGAGTAAATCCTGGTGCCATTCCAACCCAAGTATCGTCTGACCACTTAAATTCCTTCCCTTAAGTTTCAATTCGATGCTGTACTCTCATTCACTGAGCTAGAGTTGTTTAGTCCCGCTGTGCGGTGTTAAACAGCATCTGGTTCCACACCAGTGATGGAATTGATGTGAAGTGAAGTGCTAAACAGCGTCTGATTCCACACCAGTGAAGTGATTCTATATTGGCCTAATTCACAGGAACCTTGTGAGATTTTAATTAATATTTATACAGCATTTTAAGATTCTCAGTTCAAATGGATGCTGTTATAAAGCCTCCACAACAGAAATGCAAAATCTTAAGGGTCAATGATGTTTCAAGTGAGTCCAGGACCCATGTCCTTCCCTTATTTTTTCCACAATAATTCTGCCACCTGTGGGGTATAGGACAGTAACCAATGGCTTCATACTACTAGCACCATACACATTAGTACGGAGTGGGGAAATGCCAACTAAGGACTACAGGGGACACCTCTGACTCTTACAAACAGTGGATTTTTTAAGGAATCTGAATGACACCTACATAATAAACTGCATGGAATTTAATTGCGCACACCCTCCCTCCCCCCCACCCCCCCCCCACACACATCTCTTCTAACAGCACTGGATGCTAGCAAGGTGGGCAAGCGCTGCTCAGCTGATGTGGATGAGGCCTGTGCTTCTGAAGCCTGGAGAACTGATCCTGGGAAGTCCCAAATGGCCATGTTATGCATCACAGCAACAATAACAAAGACCTTTAGTGGTCACAGATTTGTTACAATTGGGAAATAAAAGCTATATTTAAAAGAACAGTATTTTACACAGTGGGGAAACATGGGAACTAGCATGTGTATATTTTTCAAGTCTCATCTACAACACAGAAAGAAAACACAGAAAAAGAGTGTGTGGGTGTGGTGTCCATTCATCCATGCTGGGAAAAAGAAGAAATCCTTCAGAGGGTAGATCTGATTAATGTGCAATGATCTAGTAGCATATGATATAATTCAGCAAACAGCCAGAGGCAAACACTGAGCACAGAAGCATGGCATTGCTTTATCATCATACCTCCATCATGTTCCGTAAAGACAAGGTTTTTCAAGTGTGATGCAGAGCTTCCCACAGCAGCCAGCTCCCTGTTGCATGGCTATAATGAATCTTCTACCCACCACGTGGAGTCAAGGGTCTGGAGAAGCTGCTTGTAAAACAATATTCTACCTCGCTATTTTTTACAGTTATTTTCTAAGTGCATTTGGGAAATGATAAGAAAGCTGGTCCCATTCGATAGTAAGTGCCACTTCAAGTATTCCTACAGTCTCAATGTACCCGAGCCAGTCCCAAACAAGTTTCAGAGTGGTAGCCGGGTTAGTCTGTATCAACAAAAACAACGGGTTTTAGCCCACGAAAGCTTATACCCAAATAAATTTGTTAGTCTCTAAAGTCCCAAACAAGGCTCAGCACAGGCTGCTCCACACTGAGCTGTCAGAGTGCCTCAAAGGATCACTGGGAGAGAACTCATCATTCTCAAGGGTCATTCAGTACTGGGTCGCTCTCCTGGGATGACCAATAACAGTGCCATTAGGACTAATGCTTTTGAGAACTCCTATTTACTTCAGCAAGCTTTGGATCAGGCCCTTGGTGATGTGGACACCTGTCCAAATAAGAACAGGCTGCTAAGCTTTCAGGGAGCCAGTGACCTAGCCCGCACTCCTGCAAACACAGATACACACCCTTAGCTTTACTCCTGTAGCAGCCCCAATGAAATGGGGACCCTAGAAGTTAAAGGCTCCGTAATTCATTGTCAGAACCCTGAGCCATCCAGTCCCTCAGAGCTGAGAAATTTGGGCTATTATATTGCAGCACATAGCCCAATAGGACCTAAAAGGAAAATCTGTTTGTAAAACAGACTTTTCTCCCTCCTGCTGTCTATGGAGAGCTAAAGTTATGTCAGAGGTCACAATGACTTGTTTTTAGTCTAACTCTCACTCGTATTGATTTGAAATAACCACCCGCAGCTCAATATTGAAACCAGCAAGAGACAGCCTCAAAGGAAGAAGTGTCCATGTGACAGCTTGTGCATCCAGATCAGATCAGAATCCTGGCAGAAAGACAAGCAGCTCGAACCCAGGCAGGTAGAGAAGACAAAAGGGCACGTGTGCTGCTCTAACATTAACTGGTTCAGTGCTGCCTTGCTGAAGGCTACACCTTAAAGTCATTTGGGATATGAAATTAGTACAGCAGCTGGCTGCCCACCGACTAGATGGCATCCCTCATAGGGAGCACATTGAACCTGCGGCTGCCAACTGATAACCTTAAAATCTGCTCTTCCTGTGTGCAATGTCTCTGCAGATGTAATCAACTCAGCTTCGTAAAATGCCAGCTCCCGCATTGAATGGGAGGGGCCTGGTGGCAGGACGCTGTCGGTTAACAACTCTGTACTCAGATGAGCTTCATGTCTTGGTCTGCCAGATCCCAGGTATAGTGATGATTAGGACATGCTGCAAGGCTCTTCTGGGTCTTTGCCTGTTTCTTGGGGATGGGATAGGCCAGGGAGGAGAGTGAATAGCATGTTGGAATGGAAAGGTTGATTTTGATGCCTTGGGAGTTCATTTAGATCTAGTTTGTTTTCTATGCATTTATGGATGACTTTAGAGGAGCCAGTGCTCCAGTAGACACTTACTAAACATTTACATAAACAAATTGGCTACTTGCACTAGGGAAAACATACACACCTGATGCTTCCCCTGACATCCCTACTGAAATGCCAATGTTTCAGCTGAATGCTGGTGCTAAAAAGATATTCCAGCATCTACAGAGAATGACTGCAAGGTTAATTTTTTCAGTCTTCCACTTCCCCACTCCTTTGGTACCTCCCCCTTTCTCAAAAATATTTTACTTGGAGTTTGGAGGATCATTAACATAATTCCTTAGGAAGTGGCCTAACACCCCTGCCACAGATTCTCTGCTCTTGTTTCCAGAAGAAGGGGAAAAGATTAGGAGCCTGCTCCAAAGCCCACTGAAGTCACCTGCCACCACAGGGAATCCACAGCCCTGAGCTGGGCACCCAGGTTCCTGCTACAATGCATGGGGAGAGTTAGACGTCTAAGGAAGGGATCCTCAGAAGTCAGCCAGCAGAATGCGAAGCAGCCCAAGCTAGCCAGCAGTGAAATGCCAAGAAGAGCAGCGAGAGGGGTAGGGAGAAGAAAGGGGTTTAGGCACCTAGGTGGCTGACCTGAGGTGCCTGGCTGATAGGCACTTCCCTTCGTTCAGGATCCTCAATCACAAATCCTTCCTGGAGATCGGTACCTAAGAGCTGACCTAACTTAGGCAGCCTGCACCCTAGGAAACGAAAGCATCTCTGTCTCCTGCTCCTGCCCGGTAGCTCTCTAACACATGCCTCCATTTCCTTGTGCCTCCAGCTGTCTTTTGTACGGATGCTGTGCTGCTCCCTACCCCCACCATCATCAGCTATCAGTAACCTGGATCTGGTCTGGTAATTCTGCTGCAGGGTTTGACAAGTGTCAGGCATTAGGGGTGCTCAGAGCATGGACTGGGACTGGGCCCCACTGATGATATCGGCATTCCACCGCCTATTTTGAGAATCCCCCTTCGGTTTGAGTGAGGGCTCCAATCTGCTGGTTAATCGTGGAATGGCATCAAAGTTAAGGCAGCTTTTTGACTGCCATGGGTAGAAACTTAAACAACTCAAGAGGTTAGGCAGCAGCTGAGTGGTGGTTTTGAAAATGGCACTGGTACCTAACTGGTGGACTCAGTGGCCTAAAGTGGTGGGGATAAGTACCTAGGTCTCAGCTCCCCATCTGTAAAATGGGGATAATAGCACAGAGGTGTTGAGGATAAATAAATTAAAGGATGTGAGACACTCAGATACTCCAGTGACAAATAGATGCAGCTCCAAGGGGTTTATGCTGGAGAAGCAAAGTAATGAATCAGGCCCCATGGCCAATAGGAGCTGTAGGAAGGGGCATAGGCTGTGGCTGCAGGGATGTGCTGGCCGCCGCTTCCCACAGCTCCCATTGGCTGGGAACGGTGAACCGCGACCACTGGGAGCTGCGGGGGGCCATGCCTGTGGGCGGTCAACATAAACAAAATGTCTTGCGGACCACCAGTGGATTACCTTAATGGACCACGTGCAAAAGGTTGCCGACCTCTGACTTAAGCCCTATTCTGAGAACTTAAGTGGTGCATAGGCCATAGCTACCTATCGGAGTGTTTTAGTCTGCCATTCATCATGGTAGTATCTGAGTTCCTTCCATGTACAATCAATGGCAACTGCAAAGTCCCCAGACTTCTTGAGTCTCTGAGACTTCTCCCTTTCTGGGATCAAAATTCTTTGGGGGGCAGGGTTTGCGTTGGTCATGAGTCAGGTGTAGAAGGGGGTTGTCAGCATCGCAAATATCTTTCTTACGGGGGAAAGGCTTTGCCTGCCCTCTGCATAGGAGTGAATTTAACTACGGATGCCTAATTTTAGGTATCAACATTTGGAAGCATTAGCCTTACTCGGTCTTCAACTTGGCTAGCCACTCTAAGCTGCGTCCAACAATACCTATCAGTCTTATAGGGAGTAGAAGTGCTGGGAAACTTACCTGCTGTTTGAAAGGGGATCCAAGTTGCTTGAATGAAAGGAATTATGCATGTTTAAAGAATCATTCTACTGGGAATAGCCTTTTTTTTTCCCCATGGAGATTCAACAGAAGAAACAGGCTGTGGCTGTTTAGAAAACAAGGAAGTAAAGTGTAAAGCGGTCACACATTATCACAGCAAAGAGATACTGTTGCTTGCAAAATTATTATTAGGATGCTGTTTAATGAAATAGTAGAATCTGGCCACACAGTCCAGCCATCTGCTCTTCCAGCACTTCATTAGAAAAACTCCAGTTACCTCCCAAACCTCTGCTTGTCAGAGCAGGAGCCTTTCTGCAGAGGATGCATTGTCTCGTCCACTCATTCATGCCTTTCTGGTTTCCGGGATGGATTACTTTAAGCCTTTACTATCAGCCATGCCTGGTTACCTGCTAAACTGGGTGCAGGTGGCATTCAGCATTGCCATCAGCCTTGTTAACAGGACTTGATTTACAGCTCATAATTTCCAAGTCTTGTTTTACAGCCTCTGCCTTGGCTGCTGCTCACAGGGAGGGAGGGAGAATTGGTTTCCAGAGTTCTTGCTGATTGGCACAGAGAGAGCTAGCCTTGGTTTTGTTTACAGCGCTGACCTTTGAACACCACAGGCCAAGCTTCTCAATCATCTAAGCGTGGCTACTGCCTAGCAGCTGGCACCCATGCTTTTGCTAGTTATTCTCCCAAGTCCTGAAATACTGTAGCATGCCAGTGCCCACAAGAGCAACAGAATCAGCAGCTGTGGTGTTAATGCAGTGCCCACACAGTAGCTGAGAGCAACGGTTTGAGGTAGAGTTGAGCCCACCGAATTTTAATCCAGGTCATTCAGGTTCAGACCTGATTTTTCTTTTAGCATTAAGGCTGATGCAAATGTAACCTGTTCCCCTCCAGTGGCTAGCGCATGTAGAAAGCTTTACAAGTCTACTGCTGATTGCGGCCTTTAACTCAGGCAGTAGAGGCTCATGCTCATTAAATCCAAGATGCTGGTAGTGACAGCCTCACCTTAAGTGACTTGCCCAAGGGTCGCGGTGGAAGGCCGTTGCGCAGCTGGGAATTGAACACATATTTCCTATGCCTTAACCACAAGAGCATTCTCATATATCCTGCCACCGCTGCATAATACTACAGAGCAAGAAAAATCCATAAGGTCCCTGACAGTGGAGATTTATTAGCCATGTTCTTCTGAACTACGAGAAAGCCTTTTCAAGTTTCTTAGGTTTAACAGCTACTTGTAGAAGACTGGAAGAAAGCTTGGTAGAGGGCAGAGAAACTGAATTCCCCCCCCCCCCCCGCCCTATTCTTTATCCAGCTCCCTGTTTTTGTGAGACTAGTGTTTTCTTGTAGAGACTTAAAGCACAAGACCACGAAAGCAGCTTTGGAAATCAAATGGTCTTTGTTTTATAATTTGATCTAATGCAAATAAAAATGATGTTTGTATCCTGCCACTGTTTATACTCTGGACTTCTTTCAAACTGCTCTCCTAGCAACTTTGCCAACAACAAGACACAAGTTTTCTCCTTCCCAGCAAAATACTGACTACTCCTTATCGCAGTAACTCCCACAGTGCACTAGATACTTTTCAAATGAGGATGAAGACAGAGTCCTTGCCCCAAATGTGTACAGCCTAAAGCCCTGATCCTCCAATGAACCCCACATGGGCAACCTCCTGTCCTTGCACAGAACCCCACTGAAGCCGGTGCCATGGAAGTCTATGACATAGAATAGATTTTAAGTCAGCCAATTTCACTGTAGTTGTGAGCATGTACCAGGGCCTGCCCACGCAGAGATCATTGCAGGCCAGGCCCCGGGATGAGGTTGGAACTCTTGCAGCATGATATATCTCTAATCATCTTGAACTTTTTCAGTACCACAAAAGGTTCCAGGGAACTCCCTTTCACTAATTTTTGCCCAATCACTGCATGGACACATTAGCTAAGGCTGTTGTGCCTTCTATAAGCAGGCAGCCCATTCAGCCACCGTTGGAAATATCGCTGTCCAAGTGCTATTCTCTTTCTCCACTCCTCTGAATCTCTTCAGTAAGTGGCAGTGGGTAGTCAATGAAGCACTTGTCATGCTGAGTCATTCAGTTCTACTTGCCTTTGGTTAATCATTTTATTCGTTTCACAGGAAGAATCTTTCTTTCCCCCTCACTCTGGGTTGGGATTTGAAGCACCTTTGTTGTAAATACAAATAGCCGGTTGGGTTTAATGCCACCGTTTGGTTTGCAGCACGCAGAGCTCTGTCTGTATTGCTGGAGAAAAGCTGGGGCAGCACATTCCCTAAAAGTAGGGCCAGTTGCACCACCATGGGGCTGAATGGAGTTGAGAAGGCTCTGATTCCCTGACACCCAAAGGGCTGTTGACATTGAGAATACTGGAAACAAGAGGGGGGAAACCTGAGATATCAAAAGGGAATGTTTGTTGCAACAGGAATAGAACTGCAGGAATAATTCTAGGAGGAATTAGCTGTTACAAAGTTAATTTGAGTGCATTATTATTGTGGTCACCCCGTCCCAGGGTATTAGAGAGACAAAGTGGGTGAGGTAATGTCTTTTTTATTAGACCAACTTCTGTTAGTGAGAGACACAAGCTTTGAGCTTACACAGAGCTCCTCTCAATTGAAAAAGGTGCCCTCTAGTGGCTAACTTAATAGCCCTAAATTTCCCCCAGAGGAAAATTAGCTTAGTGCAAAGTGGCTTTATACTTCAGATGCAGACGAAGTTCAAATCCTTTTACGGTTATTCTTGTATTAAAACTATTATTTCTCTTCCACAATCAATGTAATTGTCAAATCACTGATTGCCCATTATTTATTGAAAAGGAACAAAAATTCTGATCCCACACAATTTACAGTAGGGGAAAAAGCCCTATTTGGTCATAAATATGCATGTGGTCAGGTTAGACAAGACAATCACCAAGAGGGCTAATGTGGTTCCTTCCCAGCTCAGTAATCATATCTGGGTTTATGGACCCTGGAAGCAGAAGCTAAGGTTTCATGCGCTCTCTGTCAAGGCTTTTCTAATACAAGTTGTATAGTCATAGGTAAATAGAGTTAACCCACTTCTCACTTGGGGAATATGGAGATTAGTTTAATCACTTTCTTATCTTTTTTTTACCGCTACACCGCTGTCTGTAATATACAGGGACCAGCTCTGAAAGATTCTGACCTATATCACCTCTATATCCCACCTCCTGAATCTGGGGCCAGCTTGAGACTGGTTGAGGCCCCAAAAGTAAAGCTGCTCTAAGTTATGCCTGGCTGCCTGTCTATTACCAGAACTCAGCAGCCCCTGTCTATTACCAGAACTCAGCAGCACTCTGGCTATTCCCACTTCCCACACCTACTGACTGCAAAGAGAGATAAGATAGAGCCCTTGATGCTGATTCTACTGCACCGGAGGATTCCCCACCTCAAGGGGATCTCATTGCTGATCTCAGTCTGCTATGCACGCTTGCATTAGTAAGTGTCAGAAGAAACAGCACAGTGGGATGCTCCAGGCTGCCTGAAGAATATAGTTCACATTTGGAGAGTTCCTTCACAATGAGAGGGCTAGCACGAGGAAGTCCTTGTCTGTAACTGGTGCCCCTAGGCACTACACTAATATAAAGAGGTTTTTTTTCCTAGTGAAGTCTTATAATTTACAGAAAACTTTGGAGATCCCAAAACTCCATGGGGAAGTCCCTGAATCCATACGTCCAGAGCCCCTGCCATTTCCTACAATGTGGTAATGTTTGGATGAGGAGGTTTCATCTGAAAAGAATACGCCAGGGGATTTTGTCCTGAGGTGACAGCCTCTGTAAGGCTGTCAGTCTACCATAGGGCAAACAGCAACACTAGGACACTTTCACCCATGCTGCAAAAGAATGTGCAAGGATTTAACCGATGTGACTCTGCGTGTGGTTTTGGTGGCACAGCTTTCATGTGATGCAAAGGACCAAAATGGGTCTAAGCTACAAAATTCAGATCTTGGGTCTCAAACACCTTGCAGTTTGTGGGTGCTATGATCCAGGCTGTGGGTGTGGGATTAATCTCTGAAACATGTCTGTATATGGGGGCATGGGAAGAGGAAGAGAAGAAATGCCCCTAAGAGAGCCAGTTTCTGTTTGTATTACTTATTTCTTACCTCGTGGAGCAGTCAGAATGCAAATCCATATTTGCAGGAGCTGAAGTTATGGTCTCTTCCTTTCCTGGAAGTTGGTATTTCAAGGTGCCATTGCTCAAGCAGTTTCCATAAGGCAGCCTGGTTGTTGTGCTTCTAAAAATCAATAATGGCTACAGATAAAATCAGCCCCAAACCAAACGCTTTCCATGTTAAGCAAACGTATCTGGTTGTCGAGAATATAATAAATTGAGGGGATTTTTATTTTTTTAAATGAGTGGCCTTCAGCCTGACATGTACTGCTATTGTCCTTCCAGCTGATATGACTGCAACTGTAGATGAAACTGCAATGCCACCTAGTGGATGGAGCAAAATTGAGTGGTGTTATTTGGAATTAATTTAATCATGAAAAAGAAATAAAACTTTCCCTTTGAGAACTAGTTAATAGAGACGAAACCCATTTAAAAACCGCACGGGCTGAATCTTCATCCCATTTCAGTCCATATGAATTTTTCCAGGGACTAAAATGGCATCAAGATTTGGCTCTTGCCTGCGTTTTAGATTGTGTAGGGAGGGGCTGTGTACAACGCAGCGGGGAATTGGGGCTGCCAGCTGATAGAACCTGAGTGTACCACCCGTACAAGTGCTGCCGTGCTCTCTTCAATTATTGCTTGTGTCACAGTAGCGCCTATAGGCCGCAAGGGAGATTGGTGTCCCCTTATAATAGCGAGGGAGGGCCCCTGCCCTGAAGAGCTCATAGTCTAAATAGACAGAACAGACAAAGTGTGGGCGAAAGCAAGGATTACCGAGTAGAAATTTAAAACCCGAGTGACAAAGGAACCTAAGGACCAGGCTATCAAAAGTATTTTGGTGCCTAAAGATGCACACAGTCTCCCGCTGTAGAGAGGATGCAAGGGGACAGACACACGACATGTGTTAGTCACGTTGCTTAATGCACTACTAAAAGGCAGCATGGTAACCTATACAGAATAGTAGCATTTTCAAAAGTGCCTAAGCAGGATAGGTGTCTCACTTGCGTAGAAGCATTTGAAAAATCCCTATCTACATCTTTAGGTGCCTAAATACATTTGAAAATCTGGCCCTTAAGTACCTTTTGAAAATGATACCAAGGCACTTAAGAACTAAATCCCATTGGCTTACAATGACTCAAGGGCTCCTAACTGCCTGACACTTTTGACACTTAGGTGCTTTAGAGTCTTGTACCCACCATCTCCATTTTATAGATGGGAAATCAAGGCAACGAGAGATCAGGTGACTTGCCCTAGCTCACACAAGGAGTCTGTGGTGGAGCCAAAAATTGAACCCCATATCCTCTGAGTCCCAGGTGAGTGCCTCAGCTACAGGACCATCCTTTCAGCCCCTTCTTACATACACTTCTTCCAACAAAGCCTATGAACTCTAGATTTCCCCTCAGGGAGGCACATCCAATATCCGTTTAATAACAGCAGCAAAAATCATGGCACTAACAAGACATGTGCTATGTATCACTGCCATGCATACTGCTTTTTGTTGCATCCCTGCATTTGTGGGTGGCCTACATAGGTAATAAACCCCAGAGATAGGGACTATCTTTTTACACGTCCAGGAAGTGCCAGCATTCTTGGCACCACATACTATAACAACAATAACTACTTTGGCAGTTATCAACTTGAGCTAGATTTCAACCATGTACCTAACTGCAAAAGCCTCTGTGTTCTGATCCCCGATACCCATGCTGTACCTCAGAATTTCAACTCATTCCAAATGTATAACATTGACCCGCTTTCTAGTTTATCCTGAGTTTTCAGTAGTGCAGAATGCACTAGGATTATTGGAACAGCAATGTCCAAACCCTGTTGCATAGTTTTGATCAAATTCCTTAATAAAATAAAGAAGCAAGGCATTAATAAAAGATACAGGAACCACAGAGTGCATTGCTGAGACTAATCTTTTAATGGTTGGAATGGATGTACAAATTGCTCCAATTTCTAGCTAGCATTTCTCTTTTGCTCTTAAATATTAATAGCCAATTTGTACTTAATTTACTTAGTACAGGAGATGAACTACATGTGTCATGGATGAAGAGTTCAACATTGTTCAATTATATTGCCTACTGAACCAGCAAAGGGAACATTTATATAATCAATGCAAAATAAACTCAGCATTAACTCTTCAAATTCTGAGTAGATGGGTGTATCCAGAAACAGTAGTTTAGCCTCTAATTTAGCTATACTTCTTTGTTTCAGATTTATTTACCGAATATTTGGGTTACCTTTTATAGATGAATGAGGGTAAAATTTTAAAAATGCCAAAGTGATTTAGGACTAGAGCAGGTCAGAAACAAGAATTTCTGATCTGTGGAAAATTCCAATGTTCCAAAATTTATTTTTATTTGGAACGAAAAGCCAAAACTTGAAATTTTCCATGAAACCACAATTCTGAAAAATTTCAATTAGGAACTATCAAAATGTAAGATAAAATATTAGCTATACTTTCATGTAATATTAGACTATATATAGATGCTAAAATAAATATTTTAATATGTTCAAATATTTTAATATAAAAAGTCACAATGAAACATTTACCTCGCTAAAACAAAATGTTTCAACATTATCAAAATAGGAAACTTGCAATGATTCATTTAGACTTTTTCCTGTAGAAAATGTTGTCAAAACTGACACATTCCCATGAAATGTTTTAATTCCGATGAAACTGCATTTTCCCAGGAAAAACTATCCTATCAATTTTTTTTTTCAATCAGCTCTACTGAAGAGCTTAAGTCCCATTTCCAAAAAGGGTTCTAAAATGCTTCTAAAAATGTTACCCTTAAGGTCCTAAGTGCCTATGGTCACTTTTGAAAATGGGACTTAGGTTCATCGGTCACTAAGCTGGTTTTGAAAATTTTACCCCATGCCTCTTCTATTATTTAAGCAGGGACGTATCTGATAGTTAAAGAATAGGACTGTGAATCAAGGTTGAAATTCTATACCCATTGAAGTGAATGGCAAATCTCCCAATGACATCAGTGAGGCCACGACTTCACCCCAGGACTCTGGGAAGCCATAGATTTTAAAGCCAGACAGACCATGATGATAATTTAGCCCAACCTCCTGCATGACACAGGCCACAGAATTTCATCCAGTGAGTCTTATGGTGGAGGAAATTAGTCGCCCTACTATAGGTCTGCTTGGTCCTAGTTTTAAAGCTGGACCTGAACCCAACCAGTGCACAGCTCAGTCAAATCTGACCCAAGAGTATTGAGTCCTTTTCAGACCCAACCCAGACCTGACACTTCCCCAGCATTAGCACTGTCGCAACTACCTAGTCCTTCAGACTCAGCCTCGAAGGGGTTTCCCACAATCCATCTCCGGTCGTGTTCTGCCCATGGGGTCGCTGGGGAAGCACCTATGTGCCCCACGCTTGCTGGCTGCACTGTGTGTGTGGTGAAGTGACAGGCGTTGCAACTTGTCAGCACACTCACTGTACGGTACACAGAGCGTGCAACATTGCAGTGGGCACTCAGCTGCTGCTGCACCAACCCTGCGGGCAAGAGGACTTGATCAGAGACAACTTTACCCAAGCTTGAGAGGGTTGGGCTGATTTCAGACCTGACCCAAATCCAACACCTGTAGTCCAGTCCTGTTGGATTGCAAGGCTCTATTCCCTATTATGTGAGTGAATACTATCAAGTGCAGCTGAACTGTGAGATATGGACTAGAAAACATTCTGTACCCTGGCATTCTGAATCCATTCCTTAGAAGTATGATTTAGCATTTCTATTGCATTAGCCACCTGAGGACACCAGAGATTAGGACCCCATTGTACTAGGCACTGTATGAACAACACAGAAAGCACTCAATGTAAGATTTAGACAGTACACAACACGTGAATAAACTAACAAGTATGGGGTGGAATGAGGAGGGAAAAAGTAATAGAGATTGCGAAGATCAGCTGCCAAAGTGCTCTCAATAGTCAAGAGCCATTATGCGATATTCACAACAACAGAACTGCATTTTGAAACATTAGTGAATGTGCCAGATCATCTATCAATGACGATAAAGTTCGGGCAAGTCACTTCACCTCCCTGTGCCTCAACTTCCCCATCCGAAGAATATTTATTTCACCATGTGCTATTAATAGCTATCAGTTTTTTGAGATACTCCAAAGGTGTCATGCAAGTACGTACCATGCAATGTATCATTGCTTCCCCAAGCAACGCAGTCGGCATTACTTACTGTTATCTGTCTGATAAACACCGATGTAGTTTTCAGACTCCTTTCCTCTATCCATTTGTTAGATTTTAAAACTTAACATTTTATTCAGAAAAAAAAATATTACTAGATTAGTCTGGATCCTTCCACAAAAGAAAAACATATACTTGGGGTATGAATGCCATTTCACTTAGAATTGATCCAAAAAAATCCAATTTTATTTTTGGAAATAATTTTGAATGAAATCATTTTGTATGAATTTTTCATGGAACATACTGATTTTTTAAATGAAAAATTCAAAATGAAATAAACATTCGCTTCAGATTGAAATTTTTTTTTTTTGGTTTAGTTTTTAAAAATAACCATTAATTTAGTCTCTTTAGACCTGACTAAACCCTCAATCGTGAAATTTGGAGTTTTAAAACCCGAAACAAAAATGTTCTTTTCCTTTCAAAAATATTTGCCAGAAATTAAATAAAAATGTTATTTCACCCACTTCCCTGAAACTGCATTGTTGACAGAAAAATATTTAGATTTAAAAAAAATAAATCAACCAGCTCGAATCTCAGTGTCTGGATTTTGAAGTGAGTTTAGGTCCCCAAATTGCAATGATAAATTGCTGGGTAACTAAAGCAAAGAGCTACAACAGAGAGACAAGTATGTAACGAAAATGAGGAGCAGTTGGATAAATCATCGTGACAATGCTGAGGGACTAACCCTATGGCAAGAGGGAAGAGAAGATTTAGCTGTGGGAACTGGAGGCTATAAATGGTAGGACAGAATGAGAACAGCAGAGTTCCTGATGATTAACTGTAATTAAGAGGGAATATAAACATTAAAAAGGCTTTTAAAGACTTCTGACTGGTAGTTTAATTGGTCTTCCCCATCCTGCAGAGCTAAGATAGGAAGCCTGATTCCAGAAGGTGCCCAAGGACATTGCTACCCTAATTAGGCATCAGCTAAATTTAGGGAAACACATACTAATATATCCAGAAGATGAGGCTGCACAAACTTTCCACAAAGTACCACAAGCAAACTGCTTAGCTGAAAGAAAAAACTCACACCCAATGGCTTAGCAGCCCTTTCTCATTCCCATTTGAATCCTGCACACACAAAGGCAGGAAAATTAGCTCGGGTATGGCTAGCACTACTCTTCTTCTGTTTGGGTGACTAGAAAAGGGATGAGGAGAATCTGAGGGGAATAAGGTGGGTCCTGTTAGTTAGAAAAACTAATTTGAACCTGACAAGCACAATAGAGACGGGTCAATCACCAATAAAATTGATGCAGTTGAGGCTCAACTGTCGCTTAACAATTTTTTGCTGAATACTATTTGTATTGCAGCAGCACCAGTGAGCCCCAGCCATGGAC
This sequence comes from Eretmochelys imbricata, assembly GCF_965152235.1. Taxonomy (NCBI): domain Eukaryota; kingdom Metazoa; phylum Chordata; order Testudines; family Cheloniidae; genus Eretmochelys; species Eretmochelys imbricata. Next base: position 115,305,307 of record NC_135578.1, on the reverse strand, counting down.
CAGATTTTCAAAGGTAATTAGATGCCTAAAGATGCTGACAGATGCCAGGTTGGACTTTTAAATATGCCTAACTCCTAATGGGAGTTAGGTGCCCTAGGTAATTTTGAAAATCCCACCTATCTGCACCTTTAACTACCTAAATACCTTTAGAAATCTGGCCTTGGGGCCCCATTGTTCTAAGCACATTACGAACACAACCATCACAAGACCCAACACACTACAAACACAACCACTATGAACACATCCATCATAGGACCCAACCACATCAGCCACACCATCAGGGGCTCATTCACCTGCATATCCACTAATATGATATGTGCCAGCAATGCCCCTCTGCCATGTATATTGGCCAAACTAGACAGTGTCTATGTAAAAGAATAAATGGACACAAATCAGACATCAGGAATGGTAACATACAAAAGCCAGTAGGAGAACCCTTCAATCTCCCTGGACATTCAATAACAGATTTAAAAGTAGCCATCCTTCAACAAAAAAACTTCAAAAACAGAATTCAAAGAGAAACTGCAGAGCTACAATTCATTTGCAAATTTAACACCATTAATTTGGGCTTGAATAGGGACTGGGAGTGGCTGGCTCACTACAAAAGCAATTTTCCCTTTCTTGGTATTGACACCTCCTCATCAGTTATTGGGAGCGGACCACATCCACCCTGACTGAATTGGCCCTGTCAACACTGGCTCTCCACTTGTGAGGTAACTCCCTTCTCTACATGGGCCAATATATGTTTTATGCCTGTATCTGTACTTTTCACTCCATGTATCTGAAGAAGTGGGTTTTTTACCCACAAAAGCTTATGCCCAAATAAATGTCTTTAAGGTGCCACCGGACTCCTCGTTGTTTTTGTGGACACAGACTAACACAGCTACCCCCCTGATACAAATGCAAAGGCAGTCCCTGCCTCCAAAGACCTGACGGTTAGATACTAGTGCAATATACACTAGCACTCCTCTGATTAAGACTCAGGATACACCTATATCTTAAATGCCACAGTTGAACCACTGCAGCAGCACTGGGACAGGCGATGTTCTCCCGTTGGAATAGGTAATCCATCTCCCCGAGAAGCAGTAGCTAGGTCGATGGAAGAATCTGCATCAACCTGGCACTATCTACACCAGCTGGTAGATTAGCATTGATACATCTCTCAGAGGTGAGGATTTTTCACACCCGTGGAGACATAGCTATAACAGTGTAAACTGCTAGTGTAGTCCAGGCCTCAAATCCAAGAATAGGAGGAAGAACATTTCAAAGCACTCACACCCGCTACACCGGGCATATACCGCATTAACAAGCCAGCTGAAACTATGTTTATTTCTAAATTAGGAAGCAAAGATCATTTAAAAATATCTTTAAACTTCATACATGCATCAGAGAAAATGTGTGCACCTTTAAATGTCATGTCCCGATCTCCAGCTGTGCCATGAAATGGTTTCTCTCCTTATTCTTGCACTTTATAAATACAGCTATTTTTGTTTCATTTTCATCCTTCCCTCTTTTCTGAACAATTAAGAGAGGTTCAACCCCTTCCACCTCAAAGGATGAATTTAATAATTCACTGAAAAATGTCTATTACCTGTCTTTTAATAGATTGTAAATTCTTCAAAGCAGGGACAAAGCTGGCTACGGAATTTAGCCATACAACTCCCACTAATTTTGATGAGATTTCCATAGCTAAATCCACTCATTCACTGGGTATGAAAATCTCACCCATTGTCTTTTTATGATCTGTAAATTACCTACAAGACTTCTGGGTGCTGTTAATAAATCAAATGGCATTACTGGTATTTCCCCCACCTCTTAAAGCATTCTGCTCTCTACAGGTGGAAAGTGCTAAATATGATTAAGTTCCTGGGAGTATAAAAAGTCTTACGTGGTGTGGAAGAGGGTGATATTGTTTTCAGGTCCTGAAACTGGGATTTTTTTCCTATATTTATGCCTGGATTGAGAGATGTTACTCACCTTCCAGCAGCGAGAATTCTTATCGATGGAATGGAACCCTGGAGTTTCACAGGTGCCATGAGGTCATTCCTTTTCTTTCATTCTTTATGCTTGCTATAGAATGGCTGAATGCCTGGCTCAAAGAATTTATGCTAATAGGTAAATAAATAGTATTAGATAGGAAAATACTTATCACTGTATGCAGATGATCCAAGTAACGAATACATTGCGCCTTATAGTTTTAATCATCAGCTTTTTGGTACCCCTCTGTGGCTTCATTCTAAAAAAGGGACTGCCTAAAGGTTTTTTCTAAAGAGGACATGACAGACTATTCAACTTCTAGCAAATATTTTGGAGTACATGTCCAGGCAACCCTCAAACCTTCATAAACCACCCTTCTCTGGCGAAACATCTACAAAAAGCTTATTGAACAATCTCATCTTATCCTGATATTCTAGACTTGGTATCTTTTAAAAATGAATGTCCTCCCCTGTTTAAATGATCTTGTTCCAGGAATGGCTTTTGAGCAATCTTAAGAGATTGCAAAATAACTTCTCAGTTGGCATGGGAAGAGAACGGAGAAAAGAAACAGTGGAACTGTTACATCAAAAAAAAAAAAAAAAAAAAAAGCTAGTGAGAGTTTTAACCTTCCTGACTTATTTGTTTTACTGAATATTGTATTGGTACAAGAATGATAAACAACACTGAATCATTATGGATCAGGTCTACACTGTTAGAATATATTCCTTATTTACCATAGTTTAATTATATTAGATCTAAATTTACAAATCCACACGTGCATTACACTATCAGGCTGAAAGTAGCTAAAATTCTCAAATATGCTCCTATTTTCTCCCTTCTGCCACACTCCTTTGTGCAAAGACAAAGAGGCTGAAGTCTTGAGACAAAACAATCATGAAAGCAACAGCAGACTTGCAAAAAAGTTCATCTTGCGTTAAAAAAAAGCTCATTGGCAATTTGGAAACATCGCAGACTGACAAATATTTTATGTATAGGGACAGACAGATTGCAAGGTCTTTGGGTAAGGGGCTGTCTCTTTGTCATGGTTTTGTACAATGCCTGGAGAATAAGGGAGCCCTGGTCTCTAGGTGCTACCTCTGTACAAATAATAAACTACTCTATCAACCATCTTAATATGGGATAGCAAAGAACTTGTCTTATAAAAACAATATAGAATGGAAATCAATGCTACAGATTTTATGATTCTATGATTTATGCCAGAAATGTAACTGAGCAGTTGGCCCCCTTCAGTATATGGTAGGGCTGTTCAGTTCAGATCTCGTTGGAACAAACAGCCAAACAAAGCAGCCTAACCCTTCTAGGCTCTCTCGTACAAATCCATCTGTATATTGCTTTACCGGATGTAGCCAACAAGCATCCTTGCAGAAAGGTGAACCCTTTCATGTACTTAAAACTGCTCACGCACAGGCTTATCATTGCAGCCCAATTGTATAACCTTCCTATTCCCACTCTGGGTACCAGGTGATGGAAAACACATGAAGAAAGTGATCAAATATCTGGACACTCAGCTACTTCTCTTACAGAATCTGACACCCAAGTAGCAAGGTCATCTGAGTTATTGCTCTTCGCTCCTATGTCACATAGGAGACCATATGGAAGGGTAAGGCACTGGGCTAGCTATCATTAACCTTGGCAGGTATCCCCATCTGCAAAATGCTACTGCTTTTTAATGCATTTAGACCTACAGGTAAAAATATGCTAACGGTATAAGTGCTATAATTATTTATGCAAACTACTTGTAGCAATTATACCGTTCGCATTTGCTTGAAATCATGCATTGTATAATTATCTACACTCTGCTTTTCTTTCTGTAGCTTTCAGGAAAAAAAACCACAGATGGATTTAAAACCAGAAAGGACTTAGCGGACCCTCTAGTCCAACTGCCTGCATAACAGAGGCCACAGAATGTCACCCACTAATTCTTGCAAGGGAGAGGATTCTTCTTCTCAAGACAGAAATTTCTCTCTTCTTGGGCAAGTTACATATGTTTTTCTGGTGAGCTGCCCCATCCGTGAAATAGGAATAGTACTTTGCCTAGCAAGTGAGAGGCCTAATTAATGTTTGTAAAGCAATTTGAAGTCCTCTCTAAGTATCATCCAGGTCAATGCGTGAGATAGGATCTTTAACGTATTAAAAGCCAAGGGCTACTGAAACAAGGTCTTGTATACAAGAGAACACCACAGGACTCAAATCAAAAGATCTTTTTAAATCAGCATGACAAGATTTTATTACAAGCAAAACTGAATTTTTGCTTAATTCAGAGATAAAGGGTTTAATCTAACATCTTGGGTTTTAAAAGATTGGGAAGATGCAAGACATTTAAACAGAAAATAGCCTCTATATAAGGTTATCACTGATAAACATTATGTTTTACACAAGCCATTAACAATAATTGCATTTTAGTTTCCTATCTAAGCCTATTGTTCACAAATAATAGGCTTTTGCACCTTGCCTGCATGTGAATGTAGCTAGAGGCCTCTTACAAAATCAGTTGTGGATAAAAGTTCAATTGTTTTGCACTCAGAGTGAAAGAAATACCCTTTGGGTAAAAATTTGCTAGGTAGGTATATTACTTTAAAGTCCTACTCAGGCTTATTCATGTATTGGCTGGGTGCTGGCAGTATTACCATAAAACACAACATAAAATATTAATTTGTAAAACAGTTTGCAATTATTCCTATATAAAAGGCTGATCAGAAGGATCAGAAATGTGAGTCTAAACACAAGTATGTCTACCTTGACTAGCTTACCCCAAGCTAGCTTGAATCCAGCTAACATGGGTAACAATAGCAATAAAAATGGGACCATGAGCACTTGAGGGCAGGCTACCAAGTGGAATACATATCCAGGGACCACACCAAGCTTATACGACCCCTGCTGCTGTGTCTTCACTGCTATTGTTATCTGCATTCACTGGATTAAAGCCAGTTTGAGTAAGCTAGCCCATGCAGAGCTTTTACTATGTAGACATACTCTCAGACCAGTTTGGAGTGTGGCAGGGGAAAGCAACAGACTCAAACTGTAAAGAAGTGTAGTGGCCAGATTTGGTCAAGCAAGCAGAACTTACAGCCTCCGAAAGGGAGCAACAGAACTGTGAAACAGAGCCTTTGTGCACAGGGGAGAAAGAGACAAAATGGAAGCACTCTGCTCTGGGACACGATATGCAGCAGAAACTCAAGAGGATGTGTAGCCAACTCTGCAGCCTCTGAAACCATTCAGCTCCTGTAAACACCCCCACTACAGAAGAGGCCCCCTCATCTATGATCCAATTCAGCAACCAACCATCAATTGTTCTCCCTCTGCTCCAGCATGAGTCCCACCACCAACCCCAACCCACCTGAGGTCTCTTGTTCTAATGCACAATCCACAATCGTTTGTAGAAAATGGTGGGTTATGGGACGATTGACTTTTATGGGTCATGGACCAACCAATCAAAAAAAAAAAAAAAAGTAGAACCACTATATCTGAACCACTAGCTTTAGGTAAAAATTTTATTCTTATTTTAAAGCTGTTTCATCCATCCCTACAGAGCAAATGGCTACCTTCAACATATTATGATGTAAATACATTTACAGCAGAAACCCAAGGTGAGCTGCCTGTATATCAGAAGACACCTCAGATGGCTCTGATGTTTGAACAGAGATTATTTGTGGGTAAGCCTACATTTAGGTCCCAGAGGTTATGGAATCCGTGACTTTCAGAGACCCCCCCCCCCCCATGACATTTTCTGCTTCAGCCCTTGGGGCCGCGGGTCTGGAGCTGGCAGCTAGCGGAGCCCCAGCAGGGTTCCAGCGACGGTTGACAACCTCCTCAGGGTTCCAGCAATGGGTGACAGCCTCATGGGGGCTGGGGGAACCCCACAGCTCCCAGACATTATGGTGGTAGGAGAAACCATGGAGCTGCAGCAGCAAAAAATGGTCACAGACAGGTCACAGCTTCTATGAATTTTTGTTTATTGCCCGTAACCTGACTTACTAAAAATAACCATGACAAAATCTTAGCCTTATTTCTGGGTATGACAAAATGTGCAGGCGTATGCCCAGCACTCAGATGAAAACAGGCTGACCATAAAACTCCGAAGTCCGCAAGGCCCATGCAAGAGGAACAGAATGGCTGTTGGGTCCATTACACAGTGCCTCAACATTTGATAATACAGATTATTCATGGAATTTGCGTAAAGGGTCATTTAGTCTCTCTCTCTGCCAGCGTTGGGTTGCTCCCAAAGAACACAGTGTTTTGGCCCAGCCTAGTTTTACATATCTCTAGTGATAAGACTTGCACCATTTTCTTTGCAAAATTAATCCAAAGAAGAGATTTTTCTTGATGCTCTCAGCCTAAATATATCTTTTCTTATTGGTTTCTCATAATTCCTTGTACCATCCTACATTATTCTCCTCGTCATACAAATAAAGGAATGGCTACACTGGATCAGACGTTGGTCTATCTAGCCTAGTACTCCATTCTGATGATTGCTAGTACCTGCTGTTTCAGAGGAAGAAATCCTGCAGTAGGCAGTTAGGGAATAATCAGTGCCCAGGATGAGGATTAGTAATTTATATTCGGAATCTCCCCAGTCCCCCATCCAAATAAAGTGCTAAGTACGTTCGTTTCCATTAACTCACAATACTTACAAGAGCAGACTTCCATATGTTTAACTTAAGAAAATATTTGGTGGGGAAAGAAGTTATATAGAGAATTGTTTATTTTACCGCTTTTTTAAATCTACAAAAAGTTGTTCAGTGTCATACTAGCACAAAAAACGTTTTAATTCGTTTATTAAAATAAAACTACAGTATGTCTCTGTGCTTCTTACGACAGATACAATGTTACATGTAACATTAGCAGTTTCAAAGTACCACAGGCAGGACTCACAAATACAGACACACCGTAGCTATATTTTACAGCATCTTACAAGAGAAACAAGGTGGGTGAGGTAGTATCTTTTATTGGACCAACTTCTGTTGGTGAGAGAGAGACGCTTTCGAGCTACACAGAGCTCTTCTTCAGTCTGGGAAAGGTACTCAGTGTCACAGCTAAATACAAGATTGAACAGACAGGTTAGCACAAGCAGTTAGCACATATTCTAATCATTCAAGGTAAAGTGGCCAGTTAACACCCCTCTAGTCATAAGACAAAGAGGGGGGGGTTATTGGGTTACGGGTTGTTGTAATTAACCATAAATCTAGTATATTTATTAAGACAATGATTTGTAGTGTCTACACTACACCAACAGAATTTGGTCCAGTAAAAGAAATTACCTCACCCAATCTCTCTAAGATCCCGGAACCGACACTGAGTAGCATCTTCCAAGATCATTTTAGTTTTAAATGGTATGATTCTGACACTCCTTTACAGAGCAGGCAGTTAGTTAATGCTCAAATGCACTTTTGAGCTAAAGATATTAGAATAATGCCCATACTATCAAAGATAAGGGATGTAGGCTTAATATGCAGACACTGGTAGGATTCAATATGCTAACAAACATACAGCTCCTGAAAAAAAAAAAAAAAGGGGGTGGACAGGGGGGAGCTCTACACCCAACAAATAAAGTTCACAGGACATTATGTGGGAAGATTTCTTATCATGTTTATACTTTATTGATAGACCCTAATCCTGCAAAGACTTAAGCACCTGAGTAACTATGATCATGTGAGTAAAGTGATTTGCGTGAGTAAGTCTTTAAAGTATTGTGCCATTTCAGGTCCAAATGCTTATTTATATTGATAAAAAATGATGAACTCTGAATCCATTCTATACATCAGCCAAGGAGGCTTGAGAGTTTAAAGACTCTAGAGGCCCAAATCCAGTGTAAAAATTTTGTAGTGTTATGACCAGTCAAGTTTTTAATCTATGCACTATATTCAGGGAAAAGCATAACCACTGCATGCCCTAACTACACATGCCTATAGACATACGTATACATGTACGCTGCAGAAAGCAAAAACTTCTTGTGTCAGCAAATACATATGCTGAGGTTTTCAAATTGCAGCTTTTTACAGGTTTTAAAAGCATATTTTCCCCTCTGTTTACTGTAGGTATTAATGTTTATTCACAGGCATGTTATCTAACGCACTCAGCACTTTATACGAACCAGAATTTTAATAATCTAATGCAGAAATCATCTTTAATTGTGACACCTAGCAGTTACGTTCTGGTGACCATGCTGGTCCCTACACTCCATATCTATCTAAATTAAGCAGAACATTTTCATTAAAATTAGTCAAGTTTCAACTGCTTCATATTGCTTTTTTTTTTTCATTTAGTTAGCACACAGTCTTCAGTATAGAATATACTTCAGATTTACTGAAGTGCAGTAAACTGTGAGAAGTTATTTATTTATAAGCACCTCGTCTGTTTGACCTTAAATGGAAGCCAACAGCAATCTTAACAATTGCTAAGCAGAGACTATATCTAGTTAACAAATAGTGCATATTAACTAGGGTGAGATGAACCTGTACTTTAAGCAGCTGGTCAACTTTCCTAGGATGGCGTATATTTCAGCCACTATCCTGACAAACAAAATAGACGTACATAAAAACAAAAGCAATTTTATGGTCAGCTTTTATCTCTAAATCAATGTAACTCTGGTTCAGAATTTCTTCTTTTAAATGTTTTAAAGCACTGTTTAGTGACAGAAAACATGCATAATAGTTCCTGTCACAAAAAAGAAGCGCTAATACTAACAAACCATACTCTGAAATTTTCACTATTAATAGCATTTAATCAGTAGATGTATAGAACTTTTTTATTAAAAATGTGCAGTAAAAACAAGTTACTCCTAAAGCAGACTCAAACCGCATGCAGCAGTTCTATGCTGGAGTACTGTGCAATGCCTCTGTCATTCAAGTGAGCTTTTCCCATTGTTACAAACGATTACATTAAATCACAAATTTTGTAACCATAGTGCTTGTTTTACCTGCAAGGACAGGATGGAGGAGTTAAGTGAAACACTATACTGATTGAGATGTTTGATTTCTCACGTGAAAAAAAAGCAATCCAAACAAGAACACACATTTCACCAACAAACCAGCTCCACCTCCCATAGATTTATTGCTTCAGCTAGTATCAGCTGAGTGAGACTGCACTACAGGATTAGGGCTTGTAGTCCGACCTGCACCCATGGGGAATCAAACTGAAGTCCCCGGGGCCCCACATGGACACAAAGGGCCAATCCTAAGGATAAGGTTGCAAAATCAGGGCCCCCCACCTTTTTTTTTTGTTAAGATAGAACCCCCAATATTAATTTAAAACTCCCAATTGGAACAAAACCAAAAATAAAACATTACGACATTTTTCTATTTCCAGAGGTCAAAGCAATTTAAAACTGCTCACTTTATAACTCAGCAGGAAAAAACAGAATGGGAACATACTTTTCTTCAGTTTAAAAGGAATTAGAGAGTTCAGTTCTACAAGATTGCAGTGTTATTGCGGAAAATTTCAGAGACAAAATTAAAGTAACTTTACAAAATAAAATGCCAACCAACAGGTAACAGCACTGGGGGAAAAAACCTTCTGGTTTGCCAGCTACCCTTAAATTATATGTTTAAAACAAAAGACTGTCACTGTATTAGCTAAACAACTCTTTTTTATTAGATACAAAATGTAAGTGGTTAGAATACATTCATGTTTTAGGCAAATTAATTCCCTATTTCTATTAGGGGTAAGGGATAGCAAGCCCTAGTAAAACTGTGCTATCACATACTACCATGACAACAGCGTTTAGTGCAATTTACCATTGCATTATGCAGTCCCGATAGCACTAGTTTGCTACTCAATTGATTGTTATTCTCATTAAGATTTTGGCATTCATTCTAGATGCTAACAATTATGAAAAACTATGGCTTTTTCCATAAAGTATGCACTGTCCATGCATATCTTTATAAACCATTTATTTTAAACAATAAACCGGATAGGAATGAGATGACAAATTTTCTGAAGTAACAGCCTTCACGTTACCTTTTTTGTCACAAGCAGTGTTTTTCCTCTAAATTCAAGATCTCAGGGCTAGCTATAAATCACTAATATCTGCATTTGTGCACCTGTCACAGTCATTAGTCTTTAAAAGTAATTATGTAAAATGTAACTGATAAAATGTCAGTTTTCATTTTAATTCTAGTTTTAATATTTTTTTTGCTGCAAACACAACTGATCGCTTGCATCCAAAGTGTTACCTGTTGTATTACTGTATTATCACAGCATTGGGACCATCAGAAATCCACAAATGCATACATAAGAAGGCACTGTCTTCCAGTGGTTCAAGTCAGATAAGACCTTACCAAACAAACAAGGGCACCTTATACTCTGAAGGACTAGCAAATGCCCTCATGTTTTGAACCAAATCTCAGAACCTGGTTTCATCTCCCTGGCAAAAGGTACTAAACGTGGTCTATAGTACAATGAAACTCAGGATGAATTCCAGTAGTTTTTGCCGGTTGCGGTGAGGTAGGAAAGTACTGCTCAGTTCCAAAAAAGTCTCTTTCTTTTGTTTTGTCTCCTTGAAAACCTAAAGGGAAGGATGAAGACATGCCTCTTCATTAACAATTTCAAGCAGAGTTACTTATTTGTAATGAATAACGTACAGCAGTTTATGATCTATTCTAATTAAGACCCTGGGCCTAGCATAAACATTCAAGCATTGAAATCATGCGGTCGTTGAAAATTATAACAGGTGGGAGACAAAAGGCTAGAGTTAGTCATCTCTAAAATCCCTTCTTCACTCTAGTACACCATAAGGATATTATTCCATACAAACCCTGAAGAGAATTCTGTTTGCTGTGATTTCATGCATGTGATAAAGAACAAAAGACTGCTTACTAGAACCAATTGTAAAGATTTTTTTCTTTCTTTCTTTCTAGCACCATCATGGATGACAGAAATCTTAAGAATCTTTTAGATATCTTAAGAATCAAGGTATTGTTGGGATTTTAAGTAGCATGGAGGAGGAAAGAGTGATTATTCCAGAGATACAAGCTGTAATTTAGAAGAGAGGTCTGAAAAGACCAATCTTTTTGGGGGAGATTCTTTACAAGCTTATTCTTTAGCGTAGAAACATTAACATTTGTTAATGAAAACAGAAGCATTCAAAATGATGAGATGATTCAACAGAAAATGACAAATGGTCAGCTTTTAGTTAACACAACAGGACTACTTGTATCCATCTGCATACATCATATGTATGAAAAACTACATGAAAAAGTATGCTGTGTATGATAATCAGACAAATAGTAAGAGGAAACAATGTGATTCAAGAAAAGAAAACTCAAACCGTGCAATGTTTAGTTTCAAAAACAAGAATCAGAATTAATTATTACGAGCAGATGCAAGTAACAGATGTCAGCTAGTTCCACTACCCTAGCAGCACGGTATATTAGAATAAATATGCTGTATTTGATAAATGCATTCATAAGGCAGCATCCCAAAGTGCATTTAACAAACTGCAGAAATTTGCCTTCATTCTAATAGTCAGCTTAGTACTTAGGAAGTCATGGCCAAAGAACTGAAAGGCATTCAGTAACCCCTATCCAGAAACAGTCTTTGCTTTGTACCTTTCGACATAAAAGAGGCAATATTCAGTATGATCTTAACGTCATCCAGCTTTAAGAAAAATTGAGAGGTGCAATAAAAAAAAAAAAAACCAAAACAGTCAAGGTGCTAGTGACAGTATGGAAGCCCAGCTCCATCCAGCTACGTCAGGGAGCAGCATATCTATCTCCATGGTATCTCCTTGCATTTCAGGTTCACTGGGACACTGCTGCTATGACTGTTTGGCATACAGGAATGGCAGAAGAGCTCTCTCGGTCACTGTGACGGTCCTGGAGATGGTCAGCACCTGCCAGCATCTTTCTGTGCGTTCAGGATTTGGATGGAATGTTAATTTTATGGTTGTTAGTGCAGGCAAAAACTGCTGGAGGCCTTGGAAAGTGATGGAAAATAATGAGCCAAAATCTGATGACTAATATTTCTGTATGTTTTTAATACTATGGGGAAGTGCTTAATTACTATCGTGCTATGTAGGTCAGTAAATAGACATACAAATAGACAGCTAGCCTTCCCTCCTTCCCCTGGAGCACACTGATGAGTGGTAGCATCAGAGTCCAATACAGAAGTACTCAACCTATAAAAAGAAAAAGTGGCTGGCATCCTGCCATACTGGTCAATTTCTCTTAGCAGTAGGAAATGCAAAAGCAGAAGTGCAAGGTTACACTTCCTCTGCAGCCGTAAACTTCAAAGACAGGTACACACTTATAAAGCACAAGAGGAAGATATATGCAGAAGCATTTGCTTGAAAAACATTAGCAAAGGCTGATATTGCACAGCATTCATGCACTACCCAAAGTTTGCCTTTGAGTCACTCACGTTAAAAGGGCCCCAACAGTTTCAACTGAAGAGGAGAAAGCTTTGATTGCAAAACACTTACCCCAATATCTTTAAAGACCTTCACTGCATTTTTCACAAGACAATAGGTGGCACTCTCAGCTGCGAGGAGGGGGGGAAAAAAACACACGCATTTCAGGTCAAATATAAGACACTGGAAGACACTAGGAAGAATCAGAGTTATACATCAATAACTGAAATATTGGCTCTGTTTTATCCAGAGCCAAGCTGCATGACGTACCATACACTGCAACACTCTTCTCTGTCCTGGTTATTAGGTACTTGTGTAACTTATGAAGGTATTCTGTTTCTGACACAGGTCCACTGAAGTTGTGCATAAAGATAGCAGCTGAGCTGTAGGCTTCGAGTAAAGGTCCCAGTAACCTTTGCAGGAAGGTGATGTACTGCTGGTGTTCTTGGGATTGGTTCACCTAAGTTAAGGCAGCAGGAATGAAAGTGAATGAAGCTTGAAGAAGAAAGATGGCCAGCTACACAGTAAAAGCCAAAACACTGGATATGGACAATCACTCAGGAGAACAGGAGGAGGGGCACAAATTACAACAGTGCATTATTATAGCAAAGCCAAAAGTGGTCTGATGTATGAAAAACTGCTCCAGAAATCACACTTACACTGTTAATGTCCTGGGGAAAAACTAGTCAAGCATCTGTTTTCACCACTTTAAAAGGTCATGTTGCTTTGCAATAAATAGCACAATCACAGTTCATTCCTTCACAGAGATGAGCAGTTTCCAAATGAATATTCAAAAAAACCCAAAACAAGTGTCACCACTATAAAAACAAAGAAACCAAACAAACCAGCAACAAAACTCACAATTTGCTTTCCAAGAAGAAACAATATAACTGAATTTCTAGCAAGGAAACTATAGGCTGACCACAGAAGGGGACTACGTAGTAGCTTTTTGAATCAAGAAATCATATCTTCTGACATGTCTTGGTCACAAATTAAAAACGTACACACATGCACAAATATAAAACACTGTACACATAAGAAACAGTACACCACATTTGAGTCAGAAAAATATGCATGAGCAGTATATGCCCACCTTTGGTACACTGTGTTATTAGTAATACAGTACAAACTTTAGAACCCTGTAGGATACTAAAGCCTGTAGTAGTTTTCACCATAATGGCCACTCCACCCCAGTTATGTAGACTTTGCCAGCAGGCTATCTGAAGTTCCCTCACAGAGCTGGTCTTCTTTTTTTTTTTTTTTTTTTGGAGGGGGGGAGGGTGTGAAGAGAGAGAAAGAACGATTTACTGATTGTAGCAGACTATTGCAGACTTTAATGCTGGGAATGATCAGAAAAAGAAACCTTATTATTTTCCCCAACTGAACTTGTAAACTAAGATTTACTTAAACTTTAACATAATAGGCCTGACTGTTAGCTTTATATACAGTACCTTCAGGTAGCAATCCCTCTGTTCTTCTCCAAAGTCACTGTCTTCATCCTCCTCATCACTTCTCCAAGACAAGGGTTCAGGAAGCTTTTTACCCCATTGCTGCTCTGTAAGGCTAGGGCTAATATCCTCCTGATCATCTTGCTTAAATCAGAAGTGGGGAGGGGAGAAAAAGGTAACTATTCAGAAAAACAAATCCAGGTGACAACCAGCGCTATATTTTAATCTCAGGTGACCTGATATCACCCCTTAGTGATTTACCAGTACTTCACACACTGGGGCTCACAATGAGGATGTGCTGGCCGAGACCCAATCCACACAAGACTGAAGTAAGTGGATAGAAACAAATCAGAAGAATTGGTAAAGGTTGTTTCTTCTCCCTTGACTGGGAAAGTCTGCCCATCACATGAAAGAGAGGGGCTCAAGTTGGGGAGTCTTGCTGGATCCTCTCTCGAGACTGGCACTTCAGTAGGCAGCAGATGTCAAGAGAACTTTTTCTTCACCTGTGTTTCACTAGAAGGTAGGACTTTATTTTTTGGATGTGGATTTCACTACAGTGATCTATAACTTTGTCAACCCAAGGATGGATTACTGAATTTGCTTTACATGCTGCTATACTTGAAGACCAATTGAAAATTTCAAGCTAGTACAGAATTCAGCAGCAAGTTTGTTAAGTGCTACTTACCTCTTGTAATCATGTGCTTGCTGCATTTGTCTCCATACTCTCTCTATACTGGTTGAAAATTCAAAGAGTTGGTTTTAATCTAAAACGCTCTAAATGATTTGTTCTGAATCCCTGAGATACCACTTCTCTCCTAGTGTTGCATCAGATCAGCTGAGCTACCTTAGTTAACAGCACTCAGTTTACTTTAGGAGGGGACTGCTGGCAATGCATTTACAGAGAAGTGTCCTTCACTCAAACTCACTTCTCCATTTGCAGTAAGAGGCTCTGAGTCTGACCATCAGAACATGATGCAAAATATATGCTTCCTCAGGCTTTTGAGAGGGGCATGTGTTAGCAAGAGTGTCAGTGAGGTGGTGTTTACTACGCCATCACGAATGGCTCAGGAGAGTTCATTGATCTCTGGCTCATTTTCTTGTAAAATCTGTTAATGTTTGCAATATGCATATGTCCATGGGAAAGGATAGAGACATGGTTAGAAATCTAAAAGTGACGAAGAAAACACACACAAAAATTGTATATATGCTAAATCAGCTACCATAAGAAAGACACTGAAGTTTACAGGTAGCTAATTTCTGACAACATAGGTTTCATCTGGAAAACTCCATGTTCTACATGCTCTCATTTCCAGGCCTGTATCACTCCAAATGTCTTACATTTTCAGTAAGAGGAATGTACCATTCTCCAATGAGTATTTTATCTGCTCTGGGGAGGTCATCCTGGTTGAATAAGGGGGCTTATTTTTATATTCCTGTTATTTTTTTTCAAGTTCTCTTTTTAGCGGAACTGAACTGCTGTGGCTTACGTTTCAACATATTGTACCCTTAACTAATTTTACTTAGTTGGGGATAGACAGCGTTTGGCTAGAGGTTGACTCTTGTGTGTGACAGACAGGGAAATATCTACCTTCAACAGGAAGGGCATTCTGTTTCTTTTCAGACTAGAATGAGAGAAGGAAGCAACAAAACCTGACCATGACACTAAGAGTCTATTATTGCAACTGGGCTTGGCACTTTACAAAGACCTGTGAAAATTCTTAGGGGCTTGTGTGTGATCACTATAATATCAATATAATTAAGGAGACGACTATGGTCTTACGAAATGGATTAAAGGCATGAGAGTGCGTTAAGGTCAGACCAAGTTAATGGGTACTTAAAGAGTTTCAAGGCAAGACTGGGGATGGTCAGGATTAGATAGCGTAGAAGTATCTGTAGGAGGAATTCATCTGGTATGCTGAGGAACCCATCTCACCAGAAAGGAATTCTACCAAGCCGACACTCCCTATGCAGGTGCGTAAGGGACTAACCTGCAACAGAGAAGTGACAAGCCTCTATACCTACTTAGACAGTGATTTACTATTATCACATGGAGACTGAGATGTGTCAGAAATGCTCCACCTAACAGATCAATGTATGGAGGTAGGAGCCATTTTGGAGAAATGTTCCAAAAGGGACAAACTGGTGGTAAAAATATATCTTCAGAAGGATTATAATCAGTCAGAGAGACGGTTTATATTACAAAAGCTCCCTCAGATCTTGGTGAAAATAATCAAGGATGTGACTGCTTAGGAGTCTGAACACTGCTGTGTTAGATTCAAAGAAGGGACTTACAAAGAAGTCAAGTGGCAATCCTGTTCAGTAATCAGGCAGGTAGCACGGCTGACAAGATGAAGTGAAAATATGACTGACTCAGACGACCCACCCTTAACTAGGAAAGAGTATTAAAAAGGGGGACAGACACAAATGGACCTCTGACATCAGCTTTATTAGTCCGATGAACAAAATCACTGTAGTAGTAATATAGTAAATTAGAAATTACTTACATGTTCTCAGAAGCACGAAGCCCTAGAAATTTCAAGTAGATGCTCAAAAGTAAAAGGGGACTTGAGTCTCATTGACTCACAATCACATATAGGTAAGAAACATAGTAGAGAATTGCTTCAAGATCTCATGAATGTGAAGCAGCTGGACTAAGAGGCTACAAGAATTCTTATGCTGAGAGATGTGATTAAAATTAGATTAATCCTGTTCCTGCCTGGCAGGATTCAAACAATAGCATAACAGAGACCAAGTACAGAGTGTTCATCTTCATGCCATCTATGAGAGAGACAGACGGGTCTTTGTAGAAAATGAAGTAATATCTGTCCAATCTTACTGTAATTGAGGGTTTTATTTTAAACCAAGTAACAAAATCAATGACAAAGGAAAAATTAAATGAAGAGATGCGATGTGTTAGGAGAGTTTCAGCTCATAACGTTCAATAGAGTGGACAGTGGAGTCAAAGGGAAAAAGAGAAACCATGAAGAGCTACTGATGGCAAAAGTTCAAACTAATATGACAGTCAGATAGACCTAAATGTACAGGTATCAGCTGTAAAGAAATAAACTGGAAAAAAAAATAAAAATAAAAACAAGGTGATGCAGACGCCACAGACAACTGACAGGCTTCTGTTGATCACAGATATGTTTCTCAGAGGTTAAGTTGGAAAAGTACCCAAAAAACATACCCCAACTGTCCTAAACAGGGAAATGGTGATTATTCCCCACAGTTTGCCACTAATAATGTATACTTTTAAATTGTATTAAACATGAAGTCCCTAATTTTTCTCTTTCGCCTAGTATATAGAAGATATATATAATGGACTTGCTGTGTCTCTCAGGTAAAAAACAGACTAGATAGATAGTCCTCAGGATTACACAGAGAAATGAGTTAGAAGGATGCAAGGTGAAGCAAATGGGATTGATAGGATAGACAGCATCAAAGAAAAAAAGAGAAAACATTAGTATATAGACAACTGACAAGAGCAGTGGTACAGCCTGGAGACAATACTTGAAATAAATCTTGCAGAAAGTGATGGTGAGATTGTATTAGGAAAACTGTACAGAGAATCTGAGAAATTAGGAAATACTCCTGTTAGTCTGAACTGAATGGGCACATGGACTAAGAGCAACCCAACCTAATAATTCTGATCATGGAAAGTACTTGAAAATGAGTAAGGTATCTAGAATTTCAGCTAAGGCAGTAACAGAATCATGCAAGCCTGTGCAGAAGAAATAGGAAATAACTGCAACAGTATCATTTGATTCCTTAGTATCAGAGAACAGGATGGTGTTTTGTTTGTCTGGCATTCAGATACCACACTGGAGGGGCCTAATATAAGAACCAAGACAGATCATGTCTTGGTACTTATGAGTGTCGTGACTGTAAGAAAGTTTTACACAGCAAATAGATATGGATAAAAACATGCTGAGAAATCAGATATCAGACAATCAAGTCAAGAGAAGACAGACAAGCTTTATATATGACCTGTAAGCCACTTCTATCCCACTTATTGATGGTAATGACAGATGGGAGACAGACAATATAGGTTCATAACAAAGCCCCTAAGACAAGACACATGCTTTGAGAGGCAAAGACATAACAGACATTTATGCCATTATACACACCTATTTTTTTCCTGGAGCCTGGAACATTAAGTAAATAAGAATAGGATTCAGAGGATAAGAAATGCTTCATGTAGAGACTGCATTGTAATACATGATTATATGCCAACATTTTATGTATAAATGTAGGTAACACATCCAGAAAACAAGAGAGTTTTAGAGCCAGGAAAATCTGTCTCCAGAGAACAGGTGAAGTGAATTCTACCTCTGTAACTACACATTAAAAGGGAAACTTGGGATACCACAAGAGGTGCAACAGAGTGGAGCTGAACAAGGGTCATCAAAGCACAGGATGTAGTTTCCCTTCAAACAGGAGAACTGAAAGAAGGAAGCAGCCAAGTATATGTAACTGTCTTATTTTTTCCACTACTTTAATTTATAATTGTCACGGAGCTGTGGTATGATTCTGACATGGAAAAAATGCAACATGATACATTAATCTTTTTACTCACTTATAAAAAAAAATTGTGTTATGAGATTCCCTGAAGGACACAAATCTGGAAGACAGAAATTACTGCCTCCATTCTTAGTCCAGCCATGCTGCATTTGCTGCAGTGCTGTAGAATGTGGGAAGTAAAGATATCTTGACTTTGCAATTCCTGGATCCCTGAGACCACTAGGAGAACCTGGTGCAAACTAGAGCTGCCTTAGGGCTGCATCACCTGTGGATTCCCATGTATCGGGGAATCCTCAGTTACCCCTGGTCCCTTTGAGCTGCTGTACCAGAGCAAAGGGACCATACAGGAGCTAAGGTTGAGCTGTATTACACAGTGATTGAAATTTACAAGGACTTCAATATTAAAAGATAATCACCACAGCCCACTTTAAGAGCTGG
The DNA here is from genome assembly GCF_965152235.1 of Eretmochelys imbricata. Lineage (NCBI taxonomy): Eukaryota > Metazoa > Chordata > Testudines > Cheloniidae > Eretmochelys > Eretmochelys imbricata. Next base: position 115,286,557 of record NC_135578.1, on the reverse strand, counting down.
TGTAATCATCATCATAAGCAGCACTAGCTTTATTAGGATCCTGCTCCCATATATGTTGTCATCCGTAACATCACAAAGTGATTCTGCCAGAATACCTTCTGCTTTAAAATAAAAGAATAAAGACATTTCAGTTTAGGATTGCCTTAGTTGTTATGCACTTCAAGAGAAAAAGTGCCAGTTTAGATACTTGGAATAAGTCATATAGTTAGTGAGAAGCAAAGGATTCCAAGACTGCAGGCAAATCGGAGAACAAAAAAAAAAAAACTAATCATCTTACCTCTGCCACCAAAAGAATGCCATATTGTATAAACCTTTCGACTGCCTCGTGGCAAACTTGATATAACATCTGACAAGGCTTAACAAAAATAAAAAAAAAAAAGTTAAAAAATTAATCTCTTATAGATTCTTTTTCCCTAGTCAACCAGCATATTTTTTTATATACAGCAATGTCCCTTTTAAGCAAGTTCCTCAATTCTTTATCAATGCTCCCACTCCATTAGTGCATGCTTTATTCTTCTCTTACACTCACGTACACTTCAAAAAAATCCACGAATGGGATGATTAAAATTAGACTGGACAAAGCATTTGAGATATGGAGACTCTTTCACTGGCAAGGAGCTGGACCAGGTGACATAAAAGAACTTTTACATCTTATACTATTATTTTGTTAAAATGAATAAGTGCTAATCATTGAGCAGTTTGGAACAAAATCTTCATAAAAGCTGCAAGACCTATTCCACAAATTCTCCTATAGTTTAAAGAAACTCCTTGAAAAATCTTAGAATCAAAATTCCCCACCAGATTATAACCACTGAAAAGTAGGGCAACGTCTACCAGATTAAGAAAAAACAAACAATCATTACCCTCAAAGGTAGAATAAGGAGTATAAAATGTAATAATCAGCTCTCTTCCTCAAATTGCATTGCACAAGAAATCAAACATAATTTATGCTCCATTCAAACAACAAGAAAGAAGAGGGGGCTGGGAAACTGCAGCAAAGTTTCCCAATATCAGAACTAAATCTATAAGAGGAGAACATGTATTTCTAAGATTCTAGGTGGACACTTATTAAAAAGAACAGGAGACACATTGTTTTTAAAAGATAATCAGTATTTATAAAGTTAAAACTGCGGTATTTGCCACTGTTCCTTTATTGGTTTACCGTAAGTCATGGGTAAAATCACTGATAAATATTTGATGATGTGCAATATGACTACTGAGGTAATCTATAAGTTGGGAAAATGCCTTTAAAATCTGGAGACCCGATTTCAATTTGACTGCAGTCACACGTGCAAAGAGTTTGGTAGTCTTGATTTCACAGTTTAAGTTTGTTTAGATCAAAGTCACTGTATAGTCTGACAAGCAGTCTCTTCGCAGGAGAGACCTAGTACTAGAATAGCAGAAATATTCCAAGCTCATTGCCAGTACTATCAGTTGCTCACTTGCATGGCCAACAGGTATTCACTACACACACAGCAAACATCTAAACCATATCATGAGCACCATGTTGATTGATGTCGTCTCCCCTGGCTCAGAAAATCTCAGCTAATGAATTGACTTGTCAAGCTCATATCATTCATGTTATTTGTCTAGAAATGGTTTCAAGTGAGCTAGACTAATTCAGCTACACAACTGAGAAGTAGAGACATTTTGCTGAAACAAATTAAAACAATGGTATTTCCCTCTTAGCATTGCTGGGGATGGGACATCCACGTAATGGATCATATACGTTTTATTTAAAGTAAATATATTAAGACCAAACAACTACATTAGAAACAGAGTGCAGTTTAAAAAAAATCCATTCTATTTAGAATAATGAAGACAGACACTAACAGAATGGAGTTGGAGTTATGGACAAGCACTATGATGAACTTTGCTTACCAAGGATATAGCGCCTTCATTGGAAAGCAGGTGGCACAAGCTGGCGGCTTTGCGGACCAGTTGTTCTTGGCTAATCATGTTGGGAGGAACGCTATTGATGCCATTTCTATACCTTTTACTCTGCACTGCATGAAGACTGCAGGCTAGCGTAGAAATGTGAATACAAGGGTGGTTAGTTTTCCTACAGAGTTTTTTAATATGGGAGACTTAGGTTTATTAACAGGAAAGTTATACAAGCTTAAAAACTGACAACCATTACACATATAACTGAAAACTATCAATTGACTAAAGCAAAATCATCCTATATACATGAACTACAATGGTGCACAACTGAAGGAAACATTTTAAAAGATAACAAAGCTACTAAACAATAAAAGATTATACCACTGTGTGTAAAAGTTAAATAATGATTCAGATCCAACCATTAACTAATCTTATTAAAATATTCCCAAGATAGGAACATCTACCATGCTGGATCAGATCACTGGTCCATAAAGTTAGGTCCCTGTTTCTGGCAGTGGCCAATACATGGAGACTGCCAAGGAGAATGAAAAAAACACAATGCATTCATTCAGCTATATGTTTAATGGTGAATATGGGTTGAGGGCAGGTGGAATAATTTTCTGACCCTAGATAATTTAATTGTTTGGAAACTGGTTATTTCTGTGCCGATGGTTTTACTTCATGTATTACTTTTGGGGGGGAGAGGCCGCGGGGGAAGGATTAAAAGAAAAATAAAGCCTTCATACAAACAAATCTTCTGCTAAAAACCAGTACATACCAATAATGGCCTCTTTGATGAAGACATGCAGTACACCATTGCTGTAGAAGTTGAGTTCAAAGACAGCAGGAATAGTTGTGCTGGGAGTGATGAAGAACTCATTGTTTTGGCTGGTGTTTGTTATATTTACACAGTTCCCCAATAGGTGGATGGCATGCATGACAACATCTTCAGAATTTCCTGAAAATCCCAAGTCAAAGTCACGGGCCAAGACCTCCTCCTTCATAGAGAAGAAGTCTTCCACCAGCTTGGAAAGGTCAATTCCCTGAAGAACCAGAGTCACAAGATTAAATAACAAACTCTAACCCTAACCCAAGACAAAATGTTAAGAGGACAGGTTAAATTTATCTGTAATCTCCAAACACAGTAAATAAATCAAATGCATAATAAACCTGTAATAACCCAAAGCACAACTTATCACATGAACAAATCTTTTCTTCGAAAGCAGACTTTACCAAAGTAATCCATGACTGTGCTCCAATTGGACGGCTACAAAATGCTTTACATGGGGCTACGCCTTAAAACCACCCAGAAACTACAGCTAGTGCAAGATGTGACTGCTTTGTTTGTTTAGTAGTGCATCTCACAGGCTATAAAGCCCTAGGAGGGTCAGAACCGGTGTTCCTTAGAGATCACATCTCCCTCACCTGCCATTGTATCATATGATCACCTGAGATATTTTTGCTAACAGACCTTTTTTTTAATTGATAGGAGGCTTGAGGAAGAACATTTTCTCAACTCTGGAACTTACTTCCTTTCTCAGTTTACCAAAAGCCATATTTGCTGAGCTTCAGATCCTGTTGCAAAGCACATCTGTTTTCCCAGATTCTCTCTATAGGAAAGGGGAACGATTGGATTGAACTGGAAAGTGATAATACCCTAGTTTTGGGGGGAGTCTATATTTTGACCTTTTCTTCTAATTTGTATGTTTTATTTTAGTTTCTGAACATGTACCTAGAGCTCTGGATTGGTGGGGTGGTGAGGAATTTTAAATAAAATGGAAAAGAGAGAGTGTAGCAATGAATAATTGTATCTTTCTTTAGGAGCCACACATTAAAATTCAGTTACACATTAGTATCATTCCATTATAAAATATAAATTGAAAACAAACATAATAATAGTTCAGCAATTTGTCCAGCTACAACGATTTGAAATAACAGATTTTAAACAAACAAAACAAAACAAAAAACAAAACAAAGCACCACCACCACCCATTAACAATAAAAAGGAACAAAATTATTGCTTTTAAGAATCACAGGTAAATCCTAAAATTAACATGGGATGACAGGGTTTTTTGTTAAATTTTTAGGAAAAGGTTCCTTTTTCTTCAATGATAACTAGGATTGGAAAGACTTGATTTCTATCAGGAAAAGTCGGTAAACAGATTTCATCATACATATGCAAGCTGACAAAAATATATTTCCACTGATAATCAAAATTTAAGTTTGATTTAAGGATATTTACTTTGTATACTTTGACATTTAATGTTGACAATTTGAGTTTTACTGGTTATACCGTTTTAACTTTTAATCTCAGCATCTACGGTCATTAAATAATTAGTCTTCCCCCCCTCCACCATTAACATGTCATAATTTTCCACAACTATGAACATTTTGATAAAAACCTACAAAATGCTTTTAAAAACCATCAATATTATCTGTCAAAATTATAAAAAAAAATAAAAATTGAATTTTGCCAAGCCTAACGATAACTGAAATCAAAGTAGCACAATATCTTTAAGTACCCACCATTAACTGGAACACCCATTATAATAAGCTAGCTGAAATCTCTTCAATATTACATTAAAATAATTTGAAAGTGCACACTTTTCTCACCACTGGATAGCATATGGCTATTTCAGCAGCAATATAGCCTTACCTTCCTATGTCGGTAGAGCAGCAAACAGGCAACTATGTGTGTTGACATCACAGCACATGACTTGTTAGCAGCTAGAAGCAAACAAAACAAAGCTATGCTGACCTGTTAAGCATCTGAAATGCTTAACAAGTCATTAATATGGCATAAAATGACAGATAGCACGAATCAACTAATAATTATAGATGGCCCTTACACATTTCTATAGGGCTTTACATTTTCAACAAGCTGTAGTGTACTTTAAGGGACTAATCAAAGAGCAAGAAGCCAGAGGAACTCTAGAGAACTCTGTCACTAACTTGCCATGCAGCCTTTGGCAAATCACCCCAACTCTCAGAACCTCATTTTCTTCATGTGTAACATGGGGTGATTACACATACCTAGCTAGGAAAGGGGCTGAGATGATTATTCAACATTTTTGTAGTACTTTAGAAATGTAAAACATTAACTGACCAAAGTGGTTTTAATTAATAAGCATGAGAGAAGTAGTCTGTCTCAAACATTTGCTAAAATATATAACTAAGTACCATTATTTATAGCTATGTCTTTGTTCACGTATCTGACCTGGTGTCCAAACAGCATATTATAGAACCTACAAAGCTGGACAATGGTTGGATAAGCAGATACACAAACTCAAGTAATTCTTTAAAGACATGGTGATTTCAACAGCTCTACCTCTGGGGGCAATTTCCTACTTCTTGCCAAAAGGAATGTAAATGCACAACAGTTGACTCAAACACTTATAGCAAGTCAGCAGCAACCCAGGATACAGGCCTAAAGAACGTAAATGTATCAGAGCAAATGAAATAAGAATGCCGTAGAGAGACAATTTCATTTAAAAAGGGATGAGATTTTAAGTGTTTAAGTAAACAAAATTCTTACCTGAAAAATCACCCTCAGCCAAGTAAAAATGCTATCAAATGGTAAATTAGTAAATGCAGTCAGAGGACCAAGATATACAGTCAATACATATGACTGATTCTATACTTACTGAACAATATATGCTCAGCCAAGTTGGCTATCAACTGTCTTCTAAAGGGCTCACTGGATAAATCCCTGGAATCACCCAGCGCAGCCTCTGTACCTTCATCCACAACATCATTAGGCCTGAAGATAGCATACAAATAATTTATGGTGTGAAAACATCCAAGTCTTGTCAAATTCTAACCTACATCATCATCATTTACAAACATTAAATGAATTATAATGCCCAAATAAAATCAGACATTCTAACAAGAATACAAAAATGTCTTTAAGCATTACAAGTCCCACAAAGTTCTCATTAACTACTTTTCTCAACATATTCCAGACTCTTTCTTCATGTTATAACACATATTCCTAAACCTTCTAAGAAAAGCAACATAGAGTATTCACTTTGTTCTTTGGCCATTCAGACTTCTCCATTACATCAGACATGTCCCACAATCCCTTCCTTTAATGAATTTGAGCAACAACAAACATATTATGCAAACCTTTTTAGAAGAGAGTTTTCAGTCCAGCTGTTTTGCATATCAAAACAAGGGTATGGCATGGCATGACAATGCTTTAAAGACAAATGACTTACTCAACTTCTCTTTACAGGCACCAAGTATCAGAGTAGCCAAGTAGTACCACACAGGCTTAAACAAGCCATGAAAATTACTAAAAATTAAATATAAAATAGTCTAAAATTCAGGAATATCTCCACAACACAGTTTTACATTTTGAGCAAAGTTATTAACAGATGGGAGCTCACTGACAACAGCCCTGGCAATCATTGTGTAGTGCTGAATCAGAAATCATTAGTGAGTGAATGAATACATGCCTTTCATCTTAGAGTAACTAGAAATAATATCTAGATTATGTGGGAGATTTTAAAAAAGATATGTTTCAAAATGTGTCATTTTCTTTCCTTGTACAACACTCCTATAGAATTTAAAATTTATTAAACCAATAAAGTTCACTTGAAATTATTCTAAAACTACACAGAATTTAACAGAGAATGATAACATTCCCATAGTTTATTTGAACAGGAGTTCTACAGCAGGAATATATTCTTCAATTTATTAGAATTGTATAGGATAGTTTAAAAATCCTAGAGTAAAATTTTCATGTTTGTGTTCTATTTTATAGGATTTTTCCATAAGGGTTACATGGGAAACAGTTTAATTATTCGTAGGATATAACTACCAGGCACTACTTGAAATATACATTAATCCAAAAATACTACCAAAAAGGTTCCAGAAAAACATCCTACCGTGAAGGAAGTATAGCTGGTAAGAGAGCTTGCTCCAAAGATAGCATGGCAGGCATAGGTTTTTGACTTTGGCTGTCTAGGTATTCCTGTAAATATAATACTTATTTGTACATTTTTCCATTAATTGTAACATCTAACAGCAAATTTTGCACTCTTATTTGTACAAATCCCCCCCCAAAAAAAAAAAAAGCAACCATGAAATAGTAAGTACAAAAAAATAGAGGCGAGATTGTGTGAAGATCACTACAGTTTCTTCACTGGTGCATTGGTGGTTCTGTCTGGAGTTAGCATCAGGCAGAGGAGAAGCTTTCCCTCTGAACAGAATTGTTAGTTTGGGGAAAATACTGCAATTTAAAAAAAAAAACCCAAGGGAAAGATTCCCCTGCACCACTTTGGCAGAAACTCCCTTGGGGATAGATCCTGCACCATTCAAGTGAATGGGAGGTTTCCCATTGATTTGAATGGGAGCAATATCAAGTCCCCAGTGGAGGAGCAGCATATGGATGACATTAATGGTCTTATACTGCCTCCTCACCGGCTCTAGCATTCAGGGCATCTCCACAGATGAACACCACTACAGAAATTCTGGCAGTAACAAATTTCAGGCAACCATGGGGAGACTGTTGTAAATTACACTTCCCAGAACGTAGGCAGCAGGAAGGTGTCTAAAACCACCTTTGCCCCCCCATCCTCTCAGCTGTATCTTCTGTGCTGTGTTTCTCAGGAGGTACAGCACATGACTGGACCTCAAGAATTCTATGCTTTTAACAAACAACTAAAACTTCTGTCTTTAAAGGTTACCACTTAAGTTACTCTGTCTTCAGGATATTATGTTCTTCTGGTTCCTATAATAAAGACTGTTTCCGCAGTCCATATACCCACTCTGCCTGCTGGTCGGGAAAACATTTACCTTCAAGCAAAGCTACTTAAATAATTAGGGGTAAATTTTCAAAGACAGCTCTCTACTCAGCTTGCACCGCTTGTTCACAAATGCCTTACAGCAGTATATGTATATTACATCAACATTATTTCCATTATCAAACTCAATCTCAGCTAAAAGATATTAAATTAATTTGACTGTCTACTTTCTATAAACCCAGGTTGACTGGCATTAATTTTGTTTGGGTTGCCAAAATTAGCTTTGTTTTTCAAACTGAAATTCTGTACATTTTAATACATATTGCTGAGTAAGACCTAAAGATAAAAAACTATTTGACAGTCAACTACTGTACAGGAAATATATTTCCCCATTTTTTTGTACAGCAATACACAATTGATCAGATGCATCATGGGGAATTTTTACTTTCCTCTATTATTGATCACTCATGGAAGAAAAATACTGGCTTTATGTCCAATGACTCAGTCTGGTCTGACATTATGTTATAACACTTGTACCTGTACTGGACTTCATACCATGGACCAACACCCTATGAATCTTCTCAGGGGTATCAAATAGTGAATTTTTGGAAAAACAGCTTCATTGCATTGATAGGCTGAAAACAATACTTCTGCACCAACAGTTTAGCTTGTGGTTTCCCGCATTTTAAAGCGGCTAAGAATTCATAAGAACTTAAGTGTTTCTATGAATATGAAACTTACTTTTAAGGAAAATGGTTGTGCAAAGTCTACTCTGACACAACCGTAATTCTTCCGCAGCATTCTGAAGACTCCTCTGGCTATGCTCCAAAGGCTTTCGTTCTTCTTAGGCTTCCCCTGCAAAACATTGAAAAGCAAAAACCAACGTTCATTTACAATTAAAAGTTCATTGATATTTTACGGAAGCATAACCACAGTTACAATAAATCCAGGTCTTTTGACATGTAGCTTTAAAAGTCAAAGAGTAGAGCCATGACAAAAGCCTAGGAATCATATGGCTTTTATCCTTATTATTATTTGTATTTGTTAAGTGGTGAATTTGTATCTAGTAATATACAAGACTCAAATATCAAGATAGTACTTGACCTAGAAAGCTTTCATGATTCACATTACGTTGCATTTTTAATTCTGACACAAAAAGTTAAAGCACTCATGGCATACCAGTGCTAGCACAAAAATTAGATACATTTTTACTTAAGCAGAAAATCCCCTAGGCAAGACAATAAGTCTTCAGTTGCTTCTTACCAGCTGTTCATTGTTATAGTGACCTTCAATGATGCGATCATAGGAGATTCCCACAGGTATAATTAGTATGTCAGGGGTGGCATTTGTGAAGAGAGCATCTACCACCACAGATAAGAGACCTGCTCTGGCACAGGATGTTTTTCCACTCCGAGAACGCGTCCCTTCCAGGAATATCTCTAAGAACTGCTGCTGTCTAAGCAACTCCTCTATGTGCTAAAGGGACAGTGAGTAAAAACAAAAAAAACTAATGATACAGACATAGAAATTCCATATCAGCAATAGAATCCTCTTTACAAAACTGGAGCTGAAATAAATACAAATCTGCAAGAATAATCAAGAATTATAAGAGGAAATTAGACTTTTATACAACCAAATTCTGATCCCAGTTACACTAATCTATATCCAAAGTAATACCATGGACTTTAAAACATCACTTCAGCTGCAAAACCAAAAAGAAGCAACCTAGCAATAATTAAATATTTTAAAGACACCTAAATTATTCTCTTCTCTGGATTTCAACAAAGTCAGTAGGGTAGGAGTTCCCAAATTTTTGTACATGTATGGCAGGGTGGCATGAGAGCTTGCTGGAAATGATGCACCAAAATTCTTTTAAAAATATTTTGGTTTCAAATAAAAAGTCATTCCATGCACTTCAGTACATCCTACAATGCCTGAGAAGCAAAACACCCTCCTGGACACTTTCAGCAATTTCGATGAGTAACTCTGTACGACCATGTCATCATAGTAGCTTTATTTAGCAGTGTATTGAATGCTGTGGGAACTGCACTCTCAAGTTGTGCACAGTTGCCTAGCTTTTTGCTGGGCCTAGCCTTCAGCTTGCACCAAATCACACAGCTCCAGCTACTGGGGCGATTTTGCAAAGTTCCATATCACAGTGCCAGAGCCTCTCTCATCTGAAAAGACACATGAGTTCAGGCCAGTTCAGAGCCACTGCAAAACCTACAGTTGCAGGGAGCATGAGATAAAAGGGCCCCACACAGGGAGCTGCTGCAAGAGGTAGAGAGGGAAGGATTGTTGGCCAGAACCAGTGGATAAAAGCCTGGCTACAGGACTAAGGAGAACTGACTGGCTGTTCACCAGGACAGCAGCCAGCTGGCTATAATTTGAGCTTCTTCTCAGCAGGGGGAGCCACCGTGCAGCATGCCCAGCATTCTGCTGAAGAGCAAGATGCTTCGTGGAGCTGAAGCCCCTCCAATTCCAGCCAAGCGTCCCCCCCCATCTCTCTATATCTGCCCTCTGAGCCCCTGCCCTGCTGCACATGTGCACCGTTCTTTGTAATGGCACTTCTCTTATTCTCTCCCAGAGCTTTCTCAAAATATTTCATAATTTTCTTGATTTAAATTTTGTCAGACAGGAAGCTAAATGAATTCTGGCTACTGTTCAGTAATAATTCCGATAAAATTAGCAGGAATTTAAAACTTAGACTAGATAAGTTAAAAAGAGACAATCCACTGAGTGTAGTTAATGGCATACCATAGCATATCAAGAAAGCATTTATGACATTTAATTGTTTCTTATAATTTGAGTAAGATGAAAGAAATAACGGCTGCCTCATTATGTTTCTTTTTGATGGACTGTCTAAAAACTTGAGATGTTTACAAAGGATGTTATAATTACAGCTGGTTGGGAACTTTTCAATTAAACTTTTTATGGAAAATGCTGATTTGACAAAACCAAAACTTTTCATGGAAACAGAGCAGTTTCAATTCAACTTTCATCAGGAAGGTTTTCCATCATGAAGTTTCTGATAAATATGAGAGACCATAGAACAGCATAATCCAGTATTAGGGCACTCTGCCTTTTAGGCTAGGAACTTGAACCTAGATGTCCAATATCCCAGATGTGTGGTCTAACCGCAGGGCTACTGGCTATTCTAGAGTGGTCTCTTTTTTCACTACACATTTTTGAAATGTCTTGATTTCGTGCCACATCGGAATGTAAACAAATGGCAAAACCTCAACATTTTTCACAAAATGGAATTCTTGCTTTCCTGCCAGCCCTAATTATAACTGAACATTTTTGGCTTCTTTAGGGATATATTTTACCACAGAGTCCAGAAATACTTAAATTAAACCTACTGAGGCCTAAAATAAATGTGCAAAAGAAAGAAGTGTGCATGTGGTACTTCAAACGCCCATTAAATACGTGAACAAATACAATTTGGGAACTGCTGCTCTACATTTACCTTAGTGTAAGTGAAATCAGAAGCTGTCCCAGTAGGCCTAATGTTACTGTTAATTTACACTGAAGGCAATCCCATATCCCCGTTACAGACTCACACAGGGGAAAAATTTGATCCTGACGGGTGCTGAACACCCTCGACTCTCATGCACTTCATAGATTCAGGACCTCACTCAGCACAGAATTTACAGTTTCTCTAGTTTCAGATTAACAGCCATGTTAGTCTGTATTCACAAAAAGAAAAGGAGTACTAGTGGCACCTTAGAGACTAACCAATTTATTTGAGCATAAACTTTCGTAAGCTACAGCTCACTTCATCGGATGTTTATCTCTAATGTACCAAAACACACACACATGCTAAAATCAAGATAATAATAAACAATTTCACTTTCTCATCAGGCAATGCTGTTCAAATTAATGAAGTTAAAGAGAACCAACCTACGTTTTTCTAACATACATGGGTGCTCTTTCCCCCTTCTCTGTGACTAATCAAATTTTATATTTGCAAATTAAGAAAAGATACATACCACATACAGCAAAGCTCTATAAAGGACATCTTTACGTCCATGAGGGTTCTCATCCAACCTCCTCCGAATGAAAAAGCCTCCCAGCTTGCGGATCAATGTGCTACAAAGCAAGAAATGATTTTATTCACCAATTTTAGTCAAATATGAAAAGAGTGGAATGTATAAACCAGCCAACAGCTTCAGGAAAAAATTAGATGAGGCAGAACAATGTGCATATCTCAGCCATTCTCCCTCAAATGAAAGAGAGGAAGAATGTTCTAGTGGTTAGGGCACTAGTCTAGGACCCTGCTCTGCCAGACTCCCTTTGTGACCCTGTAAAATGGGACTAAGAGCACTGCCCTCCCTCACAGAGATGTTGGGAGGATAAATACATTACAAATTTTAAGGTGTTCAAATTCTATAATGATGGGGGCCATATAAATACTGAAGATAGATAGCGAGTGATCTGCAAGAATTCTAGTCCCTACATTACTGCCAAATTTCAAAAGCTTATGCGAGTGTTCTCAATCCTTCAACACTTGACATAACTTACAAAGATAAGTGCTGCAGTATTTGACTTAAACAGCCCTCAGTGTTCAAAGTTCTATGTTGCCTGCCACTAACTGAATACACTTAATTTCCCCTAAATCCCAATGAGTCTCCAAAGATGAAGAGGAACAGATGCTCTTAAACTTGTGCTATCCCACATTTATCAGGATTTCTTCATACACCCCTTCCTCAAAGCGACTCAGTAACTAAGTCTCAACTAAGTCTTCTTCCTTTTCCAACTTCCTTAAAGAATCTCTCTTTCAAGACTCTCTCTCGAATAAGACCAAAGTAAAGCTAGATAAGCTAGATAGGACCAAAGTAAATTCCAAAGTATGACCACAAGACTAAATTCCCTTATCACAAATCCTGAACAATTTGGGGCAGATCCTCAGCTGGCGTGGAGCTATGACAATATACACCAACTGAGCATATGCCCCTTTGGCTTTATTGAGAGTAAGTTAAAGTTTAGCTCAGCATATTATCCTTACCTGAAGATGGGAATGTTGAGGTTATTCCCTGCAGCAATGTACGGTGCTTTGATGTTATGGCAGAAAAGAATGAATGTAAGGAGCAGATAGTCAATGTGAGATTTGTGAACAGGCAAGAAGATAAGAGGCAAATTCATCTATTTGGGGGAGGGAGAAAAAAAGATAAAACAAAATTAATAGGATACTGTGGAGTGAAAAGAAGGTTACTCACCTTGTGCAGTAACTGAGGTTCTTCGAGATGAGTCTCCCTGTGATTGTTCCACTCCAGGTGTAGGTGCATCCCCATGCCTTCACTCGGAGAGTTTTACTGCAGTGCCCATACAGGTTGCGCATACATGGTGGTGCCTGCCTCACGCGCTGTTGTCTGTTGAAGCGTTGCGTGTGCAATCCGGACTCCTCAGTTCCTTCTCTACTCAGAACCTGTATCCAGCTCCGAAGAAGAGGGAGGAGGGTGCGTAATGGAGCACCCACAGGGACACTCATCTGAAAGAACCTCAGTTACTGCACAAAGTGAGTAACCTTCTTCTTCTTCGAGAGGTGTCCCTGTGGGTGCTCCACTCCAGGTGATTGTACAGCAGTGCCCTTTAGGATGGTAGGGGCTTTGCAGTAGGAAATAAAACAGTGGAAAGTACTGCTCGGCCAAGTTGAGTATCTGTTTTAGGGCCTTGCGTGATAGCGTAAATGTTTGGCAAAGGTGTGTCTGGATGCCCAGATGGCAGCCTTGCAAATGTCTATCTATGGGACATTGTTTAGAAATGCCGTGGACATCAATGTAGACCTCGTGGAATGCGCACTAATGGTTGCTGGAAGCTGAGTGCCTTTTAGCTGATAGCATAGTCGAATGCATCCAGATATCCATTTAGAGAGCCTCTGTTTGGTATGTGCACTCCTTTGGACCGTTCTGCTACTGATACGAAGAGTTTAGGAGAAGCCCGAAATGGTTTAATTCTGTCTAGATAAAAGGTCAAAGCCCTTCTAACTTCCAGCGTGTGCACGGTCACCTCTAACGAATTTGCGTTTGGCTTGGGGAAGAAAGTTGGGAGCTGCAGAGGTTCGTTAATGTGGAAGTATGAGTGCACCTCAGCTAAGAATTTGGGATGAGTGCATAACATAACTTTATCCTTACGAAAGATAGTATGGGGGGGGGGGGTCAGCCATAAGTGCCTCTATCTCCCCCATGTCTCATGGATGTGATGGCAACCGAAAAGGATACTTTCATGGACAAGTGTAACAAGGAGCAAGTTGCCAAAGGTTTGAACGGTTGACGAGTCAGGACGGTTGGCCCAAGATTTAAGTCCCAAGGTACAGTATGTGGCCTCACATCCAGAGAGAGGGTGTGGATGCCTCGGAGGAATTTTTTGGTGATAGGGTGAGCAAAGATTGAGGTCTCATCAATCTTTTGGTGGAAAGCAGTGATCACCGCTAAGTGAACCTTCAGTGAGCTAATGGAAAGCCCCAACCATTTAAGCCCTAAGAGATAGTCTCGTATCATCATGAGAGGAGCAGATACAGCATATGCTCGTTTTGTGGTACACCATGTTATGAATCTCTTCCACCTGTGTACGTAAGTGGAGCATGTAGATAGCTTCCTATTGTTGAACCTGTTCTGAGCAGGTTAGCTCATCATGAGAGAGCCATAAAGCAGCCATGCCTTGAGCTGTAGCATTTGCAAGTTGGGGTGCTGTAATTGTCCCTCCTGTTGTGTAAGTAGGTCTGGGTGCAGGGGAAGAGTGATCGGGGCTGTGCTGACATGCGTTTCAAGAAGGGGTACCACTGCTGTCTCGGTCACGTAGGGGCTATTAGGATGACTCTGGCTCTATCGGTTCTTATTTTCTGTATGACCCTGGGGAGCAGTGGTATCAGTGGAAACACATATAGGAGATCTGCGATCCAGCTGATTAAGAATGCATCTCTCCAAGAGTGTTTCCCCAGGGCTGCTCTGGAACAGAATAGGGGACTTTTGCTGTTGCGGACTGTGGCAAAAAGGTCTATACGTGGGTGATCCCACTGTCGTAATATATGTTGAAGTACTGGGTTGCTTTGTTCCCATTTGTGGTCCTGAGGAAACCATCTGCTGAGTTCGTCTGTCGTGGTGTTCTGGCAGCCAGGTAGAAATGCAGCTGAAATGTGGATGTTGTGACGGATGCGTAGATTCCGGAGCTTGATAGCCTCGGAGCAGAGTGAAAGGGATCTGGCTCCCCCCTGCCTGTTTATATAAAACATACAAGTGATGTTGTCGGTCATCACTCGTACATGTTAATTTTGTATGAATGGTAGGAAGTGGAGGCAGGCATTGCGCATAGCGCGAAGTTCCAGGAAATTTATATGTAACCTGGTCTCTGTTGTGGACCATAGCCTCTGTGCTGAGCGATGTTCCTTGTTTGCTCCCCTACCCCACGAGGAAGGCATCTGTCGTGAGCAATTGTGACGGTGGGGGGCGGGGGGGGGGGAGGAATCTGTGTGAACGGGATCCCCAAGCACAGGTTGGGTGGGTGAGTCCACCAGGTTAATGATTCCTTGCTCTTGTGGGACATTGTTAAGCGGATGTTCATGTTGTGCTTGTTTGGTTTGTACACTGTTGATAGCCATCCCTGCAGGCAGTGCATGTGCAAACACGTATAATTGACTACAAATGTGCATGCTGCCACGTGGCTCAAAAGTTGTATGCATTCGTGGGCCATAAGCTGAATACCAACTGTTGGGTAGGTTCTATCATTGATTTCTTTGTAGGCTGAGGCTGTGGAAACAGCTTATTGCCGTTTGCATGGAGTGAACAGCTTCCAATAGAGTGTACACCTTGAGGAGACAATCGGCCAGATAAGGAAATATAATTATTCCTGGCTTCCTCAGATGCCCCGTTGCCACTGCGAGGATCTTGGAAAAGAAAAAAAACTTGGCACTAAAATACAAATGGTATAAACTGGCTAACACTAAATAACTATTTCCTAAACTAAAAACTAGGTATGAACGGCACTGCAGCGCTCCGTCTCAGGCCGGGGACAGCTGAGAAGGAACTGAGGAGTCCGGATTGTGCACGCGACACTTGAACAGACAACGGCGCATGAGGCAGGCAACGTTCATGCACAACCCATATGGGCCCTGCGGTAAAACTCTCTGAGCAAAGACGCACCTAAATCTGGAGTGGAGCACTCACAGGGACACATCTCGAAGAAGAATTTTGTCTTCTAAATTTTCTTTACCGAGTAACACCTTAGATTAGTAGAACTGACAGAATTTCAGTTTACACTTCTCCACTTATTTGCTTTAGCAGCGAGAACAGACTAGGCAATTGCACTACCAGTGTTTGTACTGTAGGCACTGCAGGGAGCAGTAGAATGACATTAGCAGGTTTTTCAGACTTACAGTATCAATGCAAGATGACGACAATTATTTGAGATGTGCCAAAATTTTCCACTGTAAACAGGTTGTTGACTTGTTTTGTAAAAAAGTAACTTAACTTTATCAGCAGCAATGTTCCCAGGCCATTGTACTCCAAAATGCTAACACGGTAACTGATTACATAAGGAAAAAACCTGCCATTTTATTCTCACTGCATACTATCTATCTAAGCAATATTGCACAATGTCTCCAAATGCTCCCGGTAAAGTTCCTTAGAAATCAATGGTGCCTCTCTCTCTCATTTCAGTGCAATTATTTATTCCTTGATAGTGTATGGGTCATATAGCACCTTTCTGTGGTAAATTCTGCATAAAAGGCGTAGAAAATTCAGGATATTGATATTGTGAAATGGGAGGGGTAAGGACTGGTAGAACTTGAAAGGATGCTTATAATAAATTTAAATAAATAAGCAAGCAGTAGGTGAGGCACTTTGCAGACAAGTATGAAGACCAGGTTATTCCTTGAAGTCTAAATATATGTATAAGTAGTTTTAAAAAGTTTAGTAATTTATTAGCCTGCAGCTGTATCAGCATTGGGGGGGGTGGGGGGGCAGAGAACATTCTACAGTGGGTCACATCAGACATTACACTCAAAAACGATCCTGAAACTTGAGATAAAACCTTTTAGGGTGCTGTGAACACACAGCTGAAAGAGCACAGTATCTCTAGTACCTAGGATTATCTAAAAAAGACAGGTCTGCTGAATGGTATGTTCACAGAACTGGATAGCACAGGATCTGAACTGGGGCCTGATTCTGATCTCATTTAGACTGGTATAACTTCACTGACTTCAATGGAGTCACTCCTGATTTACACCAGTGAAAGTAACATCAGAAGTTTCCCCATGTTTTAAGAGTTTATGTAATTTTCTTACCTTGGTGGCTGCTTTGACCATCTCCAATTGGCCTTTGTGGATCTGAATGTTCCAAAAGAAGCTGTTAAATAATTTCAGTAACACCCAACCAGTCAACCTAAGGGTGAAAAATGTTAAACCCAAGAGAATTTTAAGTTTAATTCAAAGTGGCCTTCCTGTTGTATTGCTTTTATAACCAATATGGTCACATAGAGATGTAGAGTTTCAACACCAACTGGTCAGTGGAGTTGTTGGGGGCATAATCAGGGAGAATTCCTTCCTAACATCTCTCGTGATCAGCTTGCACACTGAAGCATGAAATTTGATTCCTATCTTAAGAGTCACAACTAAAGAAAAATATTGTTAAATGGACTATTGATCATAAGTTACTGCAGCAAGATGCTTAAGCTGATTTAGGCAGTAACAATAGAGGGTACCCTGGGGCTGACAGCAAGGAGCTTAATTCAGGGGGGGAAAGTGTATTTATTTAAATTTTATCATACTATTTGTAAGTTGGAAAGCCCACAGATTCCTTGTGTTCCAATATGAGAGTATGATTACACTTCATTTTTTAAGGCTAAAACCTATAATCCTCATGTTTTGAGGTAGCATTAGGGTTAGCTATAAAATAGGAATTTTTAGGCAGGAAGTGACTGCTGTGCTCATGTACAAGGGCAAAGACTGGAGATCCTTCCCCTGATGCTAGGCAAGCATAAAAATAGTTCACCAAACTATGGTTATTACCTGATCAAAGCAGGTGAGATGTTTGCTACCATTTCTTGGAGAATTCTTCTAGCTTTTTTCTTCACTTTGCTGATGGCCTTGAGGTCTGTCCAAGTACCTGCAGCACTTAATACAGAAGCCTCCTCTACAATGGCCTTCTGCACTCTGATTTTAAAAATAAAACACAAGACAGTTCTGTAACAAATGAGTTAAGCTATAGACTGTTTCTAGAAGGAATGAACTAGGGCAGTTCTATGGTATAATTATTGCAGTAAGTTGGAAGATGAAAGAAATGCCCATCAACATGCTTTGCGTTTCATTTGCCATAAACTGAAATTCAATGGTCATCTAAGTTTCGATTAAATACTTGTAAAATGAAATGGACCAATCCATGGGTAAACTGGTATCAGCTGGTCAATGATTTGCAGAAACATATTGAAAGTTATAAATACAGTACAGAGGCAAAAATATCATTCACTGGCTATCAAAGTTAACCCTTGACAGAGTATGGCAAGTGCTGGCCTTTAATAAGTTTCTCCATTCTAAGAACACATCTATAGAATATAAAATTTTAAAAGCAAGGGTCTGAGAGCTCTCAGATCAATGGCTGATGTTCAAAGCATTCCTTAAATTTGTGCAAGTATTCCTGGATATTATGAAAGTCGGCTCAGAAACTGAGTGAATTAGGAATCCAACTATAAGCACTAGCTCAAAACGTTACTACAGAATGAGAGCATAGACTATAGATCCACTGCTTAGAAGGAGTAGGGCCTATGATGGTTGCCCCTGGCTAGGGCACTTCCAGCAGCACGGGGGAGATCAGACCCATCTCCACTCCGGGAACCTTCTGCGGCTGCAGGAAGCTCCATGGTTGCTGACTTCAGAGTCCAGCTCTGAAGGCAGCACAGAAGTGAGGGTTGCAATCCCATGAGTCTTCTACAACAGGTTTGTGACCCCCCCACCCCCCCACACACACACAAATATCCCCTTTTGGGTTGCACCCCCACCATTATAACACCATGAAATTTCAGATTTAAACATCTGAAAACGTAAAATGACATTGACCATAATGGACCGTGAATTTGGTAGGGCCCTAGCTATATAGATCTACTATGAACTTGGTAACAAAAGCTGCAAAGGGCTCCATAGTAGTTTATTATACTTAGGACTTTTCCACATGGGACGTTAACGTGAACCTATAGCACACCTGCTTGCCATGCACTAATGTCCCATGTTAACAAGCCCTTAATATTAAGTTTATTGTATCTGTAGCAGCAGTCTCTCCAAAGATACGGAGGCTGATGTGTAAAAACCCCACTCACCCATAACTATTCTATACAAAAGTTATGTGGCTTAAATTTGAGGGATGAGCTGTCATACAGACACTGTACCTTCTATTATTCTAAATATTCTAGCTTTCAGAATTTGCTGTGTTGTCATTCTGTAACAATCTTTGATTAAATGTAATATTATGCATGAAATTGGAAACAGACACAAAAAAAACAATGTTGGCTTATTTAGCACATCTTACCTGCTGCAGTTCAACACATTTTCTGTCACATTGTTGGCAAACATACTCTTATGCACATCTCGTTCTTGCACAAAAAGAACATAACAGAGCCGTCTTGCCAGCCACCCTCTGTACCTACATCATAAGAAAGATAATCATCAAAATGTGTCCCAAAAATGTGTCCCATTGTCAGCTTTTAAAAGAATAATTTTATTGTCAAAATTCACATACATCCAATAAAAGGTTACAAAAGTAGGTAAAATTCTTTGAACAGCTACCTCATAGCTTCTGTATTTTCTACTATATCAGAAAATTAACAGTGTTACAGACAGAACAGATATATATCACAAGATACGTGGGAAGAAACCCAAACTGAAGCAACAAACTTATGGGAGGCTGGTGTCATAACATTTTCGCTCAATCATAAAAAAATTGCCACAAAAGAACATATCTGCGGTATTTTCCTTGGTTACATCTCAGAACTTACATACATTTCGGCTGTCTGCCAGGTCAGAATACACAATTCACCCAGTGCCAAGTTTTAAGCAAATCAGTGACCTTGCTGTGAGCAGCATAAATCCAGCTAACATTCGTCAACATTTTTATAAAAAGATCGAGGCTGACATTTTTCAAAGCTGCCTGAGTCACGTGTCAATCCTCAACCTAAAGACAGGGGTTCCTGCCACCTCTTCCTATAATTATTAAAAAGATATTTTGTTTTAATGCACATATATGCCTGTTTGCATTGTAACAATTCTAGGAATTTGCAAACAGTTATTTTGGAGATAAAAGCCTTGCTAAACTGTGGACAAGGAAGAAAAGAAAATAGGTTAAAGGTTTTTTTAATATTTTAAAGCACTTTTTCTCAGTTGTTTGGCAACTGCATTTTCATTGCTTTTCCTTTCTAAAAAAAAAATTCTTTGAGAGGTTTTTATAAAAAAATTCGTATTAGGCTTGACAAAATGGTCAACCGACCACATATTTCACTATGGTCAAATATTCACCCAAGAATGCCCTGATCAGCAGCCTACATTTCTGATTGCATCATGGAGCCATTCTTTAATTTTTTAGAACTTCATTTCATTGAGTTATTTTCACTCCGAAAAATGTGAAACAAGTAACTTTTTTTTTTAAAAAATTAGGCATAGAGTGAGCGCGCGTGTGTATATATATTATATATATAAATAAAATGCTATGCCTACTGTAGACCATAAAGTCTTACTCTTTTGTCTTACTGTTCTAATAAATTAGCACTTTAAAATATTTGACAATATTTGACAATATTCGACCAGTCAATTGACCAATTATTTTTGGACCAGTCATATGCCCAATCCGAATTAATTTTAAGGGAAAAGTTGAGAAGGGACGTTTGTTGCTATCAAACAGCTTGGTTATTGTGAGTAAGTCATCAGATCAGCATAGAAATATCACAAAAGCCTGTCAAATATTAGCACATTCACTATGAGGCTTAGAAATAAATAATCATGCAAATCTCTACTCTCTAAATGGCTGTCAGACAGAGAAAATTGCATACTGTATACATAGTGAGAAACTGTATATTATGTAAATTAGGTATCTGCAACCAATCAGAGCACAAGGATTTACTGCGGGAAAAAACTGAAGTTAGGAATCAATAACTGTCTAGCACCCTTCGAATCAGACTGGCTGAGAATTCCATTTCAGTACAATACTAAACTCAAGGGAAATGCTACACTGTCAAAAGGAAGAGGGGCTGAAACAAAATGATAAATAAATAAGTTGTTACTGGATGGTATTCATTCAAGAGTTCCAAAGGAACTTAAAGTGGTAGGCTAAACTACAAACAAAATATGCATTCATTAAAATCCGTGAATATAGTCACTGTTCACTAGCAGTTAGAAAAATCACTTTTTTAATTTTGAAAATGAGCAAATGTGGTAAGAAAGTTACTGAGAGATTAAATATGGAACTTCAAAAAATCATTTACACGTTCACTACAACTGCACTGTGAGTTAAGCACATTTTGTGGTTTAAGGAAAAATGGTTCGATGAATCAACTGATTTTACATTCCTATTTTACAAAACCATGAGCTATCAAGACCGTTCAAGGATTTGACCTATTTTTTTTATTTTATTTTAAACAGCATTTCAAAAGGTTTTCAGTATTCTAGACCACTGATGACACACACAAAAAATAATCAATTAAATCAATAGACAGTAATCTCCAGTATTAACCTCCAGGCCTTCCCTCTCTCTCAAGTACAACACAACACTGTCTTTCTTTCACTCAGACATTTTGGCTCGTTTCCTCCAGTCTATTAGCCTGTCTCTGTTTGTTCTGAATCTACAATGAATACTACAGAATCTTACGTTAATTATGATATCAGGAGAATCAACTTTGCAGGCAGGCAGAACACAGAAACATTTTCATTTATTACCCCAGGACAAAACTATAAAAACAGCACAAAAATGCATTATCCAGTTAAATACCTTAAACACACATATCAAAGAGCTGTACTTTGCTATCATGGAAGGACAGGCTCAACCTATAACTGCTATTATCCTATGTATACCAACAGTGGCCAAAGTGTAGGCTGTGGGCCAAATTGACAAATTCAACAATGCAGCCTTCAGTCACACAGTCAACCCAAGGATGCAGAGGCCACTTTCATCTTTAATCTATTGCTGCTTTCATCTTTAATACAGGGATACATGCTTACCCATTCAAATCAATATCTGTGGGACATGCACATTGTGACTCACACCCCAATGCATTAAAGTCAATGGCGATTGAAATCTGCTTTACTTTATGCAGACTAGGTGCCATCTTCACACTCCTTATATGCAGTCAAAGTAAGTAGACAACCTTGGGACTGCTCTGAAATATACAAGCAGTTTGCACACACTGTCTGTAGTTAGCAGCGTGCCAAGACAGACTATAGGTTTTATTGCCGCTGTAAATTCAGCACAGATTCAAGCGTACCAAGAAAGCATTCTAGCCCTCATGAGGTTGTTAAATCTTTCTTGGTGGTTTCTCTGCCAAGAGATCCAGTAAGTTAGAAAGACAAAGAAAATGTCATTAATTATGCTGGAAATAGTTTAACTTACCTTGTGTGCGTTTCATTGATATAGATGACATTGCGTAGGCCCAAAGAAGGGATACTAGCATTGAAAAGTTTATCCTACCAAAACAAAATGAGAGAAAAGAAATAATTGGAAGACTTTTTCCTTATAAAAAAATGGTCGTTTCTTCACATTAACAATAACGTAAATTCTTTTTCCTCTTCAAATATGAAGATAAAGAAACAGAGGCAGAAGTGTTATGTGACTTGTTGATGAGTACAAAATAAACCAGTACCAGAGCTGGGATTTAAACTCAGGAGGCCCTATCTCCCAGACCTTTACTCAGGCCACATTTAGCGCCCATTCAGTTCATCCATGATACTTTACTGCATCTAGAAAACTCAACAGTGCCTCCCACTTGGAAGTGGATGAAGATCAGGATACGTAATGAGCGGGGGTATAAGTAAATGCACGTTCCTATACAGAAGGGAAATAACCCTCACTTTTTTAGCATGGGTAACACTGCCAGCCAGTGAAAACCACAGAAAAACAAAATAAAGGTTAGTTTAATCCAAACTTGTCTAACCAGTCTAATCACTTAAATGGGAAAGCAATGGGTGTTATAGAATACCAGAAGATAGATGCAGGTCATGAGCTGTTCAAAAACAGTCAGAGTTTAGGCCCAGGGTCCATCTACAAAGCCAGAATATTGTATTATGAGCAAACTACATAAACGAGCACTTGTGCAAAGACAAATAATGAAGTGATGCTTCAGACTGGAGCTTGAGGTCAGATTCACACCTGGTGTAAGCAGGAGATACACCATATAAACCTTACCCCAGTCAAACCCTCTGGCTCAAGCACAGCATCTGCATGAGAAGGTTTATAGTTAGTACTGTAGCCCATTTTGACAGTCACGAACTGAAGGTGATCCTCTCTCAAATCTAGACATTTGCTGTAACAAGTACAAAACCTGCATTCCTGTGATTTGCTATGTAAAAATAAATACGTGTATATGAATCATTCAGGTCCTGGGAAGTGAGAACTCATTCAAGAAGAGATTCACAGCACACTCAAGTCACTTATCACCTCCCACCCTAAACAGAAGATGCCAATAAAGCAAATCATCACACAGATAACAAGTTGCCTTTTGTTGTTGTTGTATTGCCAACCCAGACAAACAATTTATGAGTTCAGAGAAAGATTCATGAATGTAGCTGACACAGGGATGGGAAACAACTCAATGAGGAACACCACCAGGGAAGGGAGTGTTATTGTATTTGGGTGGCAATGTTGCTTTTTGGATAGAGCACTGGACTGGGACTCAGGATACCTGGGTTCTCTTTCCAGCTATGCCAATGGCCTGTTGGAGAAGTCATTTCACCTCTCTATGCCACGTCATTTCACCTCTCTATGCTCATCTATAAAATGGGGATAATGATACTGACCTCCTTTGTAAAGCACAAGAGCTACTGATGAAAATGCTATAAAAGATAATATAAAAATATCTATTTATTTCCCTTCTAGAACATTAAGCAACAAGTGTATTGTACAATTATGCTCTGAGGTTAACAAAAGGGTGTCTGATACCACAGCCACCTTTCAATGCATTGCTACAATACAATTTGCAAAGGACACAAAACACTCTGCTGCAGGTATTCCCCTCAAATCATATGTAGCATGAAAAGCCAACCTCAAAAAAAAAAATCACTGGATTTGTGTCAACAGATCTAGTATTTACCCCTTCCTTTTCAAATTTAACTTTAAACTGAGATTCTCATCAGAAAAGGGACTATAAAAACAGCACTGAGGTGTTCCATATGTATTCCATCACATTAGGTATGACTAAGGAGATCATGGCTATGTAACCCCCCCCGGCAGAGTCCTTGAATTTTGCCCTCATTTACACCTAAGCAACCGCAGTAGTTTTAGTGGGGCAGCACAGGTATAACTAAGGGCATAATTCAAAGAAAATGGGATTAAGTGGCCCTACAAATGGATCATCAACAACAAGTTTGATGCTTGAGCCAGAAAAGAAATCAGTTCACTCTCAGAACTAAACTGGCTCCACAGACTAAACAAAATCCAAAAATATTTTTGATATGGCAAGTTACAGAAGCGTTACAAAAGCATATGAGGCACAAAACCCTTACGTGTACACAAGAGGTGGAATCAATTTATCTAGGTCCTTATATTGTTCCCCATATCCTACCAAGGATAGTTCTTTACAACGCATTTGGGGTTTTATCCCCTGTATCCATTTGTCGTTATTGACCATTCCTACTCTGGTGGCAGGAGTTAACAGAAGCAAAAGTGTTCTTTTGTCACTGAACTCAACAAATACTTACTATAGCCAAACACAAGTTACTGGCCTCACTACAGGGGTAACTGGGTAAAATTTAGGGACCTGTAACACAGAGGAGGTCAGAGTAGAATCAGATAATCTAATGGTCCCTTCTGGCCTTAAACTCTGTGAATCTATGAAATATAATTGAATGAAAGAGAGTACATATCTGACAAGTAAAAATGTGCCATTTCACACAATCACACCTTCAAAGGAAGCTCATTCACTATAGTTTAAAAGTTTGGCAAAACACTTTTTAAAGTCATCTTGCAGATCATCTGTTACTTGAGCATCTTGATACTGCTCCCAAGGGACAAATCACCACAAAAACTACTACAACTGGCACTTGTTGTCGCCAGGCTCAGCAGACGAGCCAAGAATTGTCTGGGTCTGAAAACTCAATTGTCTTCTCAAACCTACTTGTGGTTCCTTCAAGTCAGTGGTGAAACATATTGGAGAATACGAGAAGCTTTCAAGACCAATGGTCAGACTGTAGTTATTCTATGGATTCAGAGTGAACGTTAAGATTTCATTTTTGGAGATTAATACCTTTCATGAGCATTAAATTTACATCAGTAACATGTATTTTAAATAACCTTGCACAGCAAATGAGTTTTTCACAAAATTCAAACACTAGTTCTCAAACAGAATTTAGTGCAGGGAATTCTGCACTGGAAGACAGACAGACAAGACATCACAAAAGGTCTTTTCCACCTCCAAATTTTATGACAATGTTTTAGGAAAGGTAATCTTAACTACCAAGCAAACAAAAGAGAAGTAACAATCAACCTCCCTGTATAGATTAACAACACTGTGATCTTAATTCTGAAAGTGAGGAAACTACTGAAACTCCAATACACTGTAATCACATTTCAACTTCTTATTGTCAAACATAATCCAGTTCATAATCTTCTTACCCGGCTTTGGGGAGTACACATGTAGCAACAGCGTCCCACAAATGGCCTTTTTCTGCTCAGTAGTGTCTCTTTCCATTTTAAAGTCGCAGATCGGAAGACAGTAGGCCTCGAATTGCACTCTCCCTAGCACAAAAATGACAATTATCCACTACTGAGAATTTAAAGACTTTAGGGATACTACCAGGCCCAACTTATTTTTTTAAACCTAAGGCCAATAGAAATGTTTCCGTAATTTTTTTTCTAAAATTCCAACTGATACCAAAAAAACCCCTACATTCTGCTGCACTATTTACATCCCTAACACTGCATTATTGTACTGATGCCTGCAAAGCTGAAAATGAAATTGACATAAGCTAACTAGAAACAGATGAGAAATTAACCAGTATATTTTCATTTTCAGAAATGAGAGAAGAGTAAAAAGTTAACAAAGTATAGTGAACAGTAATTCAGATGTCATTTTAATAATTTAGAGTCGTTCATAATGTAATCAAGGAAATCTGAATTTTAATTCATTGCCGGACAATGTCATTTTAAAATTGTAAGATGACTGAATGTATAAGAACTTCACCAATTTTACAGTCCTTATAGGTTATGTTTCAACAGCCATATGAAAAGTAATAAGCAAAAATAACTACTGTACGAAAGCCTAATTCCTCAGGCTGATTTTTAAAGATTCCCAAGTACAGGGAATCAGCAACAAGAAAGCTGGAGTTTTCTTTTATTTGATTAATTAGAAAAACAAACCATGCCATTCTTAACTACAGTAGCATGCATAATTAAACATGCATAATTCCCACTGAAATCAATGGGAATATTACTTGCCTGTGGATGCTGGTTCAGGACCATTGTACTCAATGGAATTACAAAGTCATCTGTTATAATATTGATATAAAGAGCAACCATATAACCAAAAGAGAGAAAACAAAATAAGCCCATATATGTTAAAAATGACACATGAAAAGGAAGCAAAGCAGATTGCAGCCAGTACCTTCAATGCAGCATACCTGTTAGAAATCCTAAACGTGGGTTATCATATACTCAACTAGAAAACCACATCATTCAGAAACAACCAGAAAGTCAAAAGCAAGGCAAAAATTCATATTAAAAATTGAAATGTTCAACAGGTAATAGCCTGAATTGGCTAATGTTCCTACCCTAAAGAGTTTTTTTCAGAAACGAAATAAGCACCAAAATGCTGTCCCTTCACCAGCCCCATCTATTACCAATACCACCAACCAAACGGTCACCATCCAAGCTCAAAACCTTTATGTCAAAACCCTCACATTTAGGCCCTTGCTAAAACCTGCTACTACTTTCTCTACAAAAACTCTTCCTTCCCATCTCGTGCATGCCATTATCCCCACTCTCATAATCTTTTCTCATTTACTGTAGCCTGTTCCCTCCTATCTCCTCCACCTCTAGTTGGATCCAAAACACACAGCTGCCAAAATCAACATCCTTTCTCTCAACTCTGACCATGTTTCCAACTCTTCTTTCGTATCAAGTTCCAAGTTCAAACTTCTCATCTTTAGAGCACTGCACAATTCCACCCTGCCTGCATTGCTACATCATCTCCTCCTACACCCATGCTGCTCCTTATGCTCCTCCCAACCTACTCTGTTCACTGCCCACTTTGTATATTCCAAATCCTGAATCCTTTTCCACAACAGCCTGCACAACTACAAAAGCCTCCCCATTAATGCCCACCAAGCTCCCTCCAGCACTTCTAAGAAACCATTTCAAGAGCTATATAAAACTATTAATAAATATACCATGAGGCTCTAAGGACGTTAACACCATTTCTTTCTATGCCTGACAAAATGAAGGCATTCTACTGCCTAGCAATACCGGTCTCTGCAACAGCATTATACTCTTGGTTCATCACCAATTTCTAAGCCAAGTACTGGAAGAAATTGTGTAATGTACATAGGAGATAACATTCTTATCCTCACTCCTCATGAAAAGAAAAAGAAAAAAAGAAAAGAAAAAAGAAAATTCTATCTTATACTTTAAGGAAAAATAAAGCAAATCTTAAGGACTTACATCCATATTTTTACTTACCCATTCTTCACTGGAGTGCTTACATCTAGTGACAGCATATTCTGCTGAAGAGGCCAAATAGGAAACATCTATTGTTCCAAGGGACAAAGCAGCCTCATCCATGACACAGGACAAATTTAAGACCATGGGCTAAAAGGCAAAATGCGTATTTTTGTGAAGGGTAATTTACAATTCTAAATAATTCATCATAAATTGGTTTCCTGTATCAATGCATATCCTGCAAAGTTCCAGATTGACTCTCTCAGGTTTTGGTACAAGCAGCTGTACCAACACAGTAAATGGACAAAATAGCATACTCAATATGTCTAGATGAAGAGACCTATTAACACCTTGCCCATACTGCCTTGTACTGACCGAAAGGATACCTTTGCTCAAGAAGTTACTCACACTCCTCTTATACTATACAACATTCCTCTTTTATAAATTGTCTCCTGGGAACATCTTTCTTCTATAAAGTCTTTCAGAAATGTTTTCTCCTTGCACCACCAGCCAGTGTATTGCATGTGTCTGAGGTAGACTAAGTGTTGAAACCAGATTTAAAACTCCTTGGGGCAAGGTTCATGCTATATGTGCATGTATAATTCCAAACTCATTACTGGCACGCAATAAAAAAAATATTAAAAATCCAACACAAGCCCACATTGCATGTGGAGAAGCCTGCATTAAGATAATCCTTTTTAAATAAAATATTTCATCATCAATCTAATAAATTTAGTTCATATCACTCCATGAAAGATTAATAAGCCAATAAGTCAAAAGCATTAAGAGAGTGTTACAATGAGCATTTGCACAACTCGGACATTCTGAAATCAAGTAGTAGTATTCACTACAAATTGTGAGATATATTTCATAAAATATCAATTTATATTCAATATGTATACAGTATTAAGAGAGGATGCTAATTCTTTCATTTATTACCACAGAGAAATATTTCAAAGCCCAGATCATGCAAATACCTGTAGGAGTACTCTCCACTGAACTCAATGGGCATATTCTGGTATATAAATGTTTGCAGAGACTAAAATCACTAACCCAAAATTTTACTTCATTTAATCCCAGGCAATCAACCAGCCTCAGCATAGGGAAATGAACTAGATGAAGTCTGGTGGTCCCTTTAAACCCTACATTTCTATGATTCTAAACAACAGTCAACCCTGGATCCATCCTGCAAGCACTCCACGCACAAAATTCTCAATTTAAATTAAAATTTTAAATTCTGGCATTTTACAGGATTAGGCCCTTTGGCTTAACTTTACACATTGTGAGTACAAAAAGGTACACGTGAATAGATCTTTGCAGGTTCAGGACCTTTATTTGCTTTACTGGGTCTTAAACACACTAATACTCTAAGTAACCCATAAATACAAATACAATGCTCATACATATTCAGAAAGATATGTCCCCTAATTCACTTCTCGGTCACCTTGGTCACATTTGTGTGTATACACAATCACTTGAAGACAAACACTAGAAATAAAAAGCTATTGAAGCAATGGCAATTTCATACATAAATCTACAGAGAAAAAAATTCTTCCAGCACCTAAACCCCATTAAACAGCTTATGCTCTAAACCAGCTACAATAAATATGTCAATCTAAAGTGAATCAGCATGGAGTAAAAATACAAAAGATCTGCTAAAAATAAAACTACAAACACTGAGCACAAATATGTGGTGTAGAATGTCCCTGAGCAATAGAGGGGCATATTGCCAAGCGGACTGCGCTGAGGCAATGTTGGAGGAGGAGCAGACCATAATGGCAATGAAACTGCACTGTCCTCTGAAGCTCACGTGGAACTGAGGAACGGATATGACAAAATCAGCAAGGTGCAATAAAGGTTTGTGGCTCCATTGGTCTGGAAGGGAGTGAGCATAAAGGTGCGTGAGAAGGCAAAGAAAAACCAATCTTAATAGGGCTCCCAGCCTCTAATTCCAATCTTCCAATTCAGAGTACAGCCTGAATCTCTGCAGCTCAGTGAATGCTTTATCCTATTCCAGGCCTACAGAAAAGACAGAAGTGACCCATAACCAACCCCCCCCACCAACACACACTATCTTCCCCTGCACCCTCCACACTATACCCCCATGCCTCTACCCCCTGCACACATCCCCCACACCCACTAGATACACTATCCCCCGTACCCCACCCACGCTAGTCCCTTGCGCCACACCGCCCCCACCCACGCTAGTCCCTTGCGCCACACCGCTCCCACCCACGCTAGTCCCTTGCGCCACACCGCCCCCACCCACCTCTGCAACCCCCCCACGCTATTCCCCTGCCTCTGCAACCCCCCCACGCTATTCCCCTGTGCCACACCGCCCCCACCCATCTCTGCACTGCCCCCACCCACGCTAGTCCCTTGCGCCACACCGCCCCCACCCATCTCTGCACTGCCCCCACCCACGCTATTCCCCTGTGCCACACCGCCCCCACCCACCTCTGCAACCCCCCCCACACTATTCCCCTGTGCCACACCGCCCCCACCCACCTCTGCAACCCCCCCCACACTATTCCCCTGTGCCACACCGCCCCCACCCACCTCTGCAACCCCCCCCACACTATTCCCCTGTGCCACACCGCCCCCACCCACCTCTGCAACCCCCCCCACACTATTCCCCTGTGCCACACCGCCCCCACCCACCTCTGCAACCCCCCCCCACACTATTCCCCTGTGCCACACCGCCCCCACCCACCTCTGCAACCCCCCCCCCACACTATTCCCCTGTGCCACACCGCCCCCACCCACCTCTGCAACCCCCCCCACACTATTCCCCTGTGCCACAGGACCCCCACCCTCCTCTGCACCGCCCCCCACACTATTCCCCTGTGCCACACCGCCCCCACCCTCCTCTGCAACCCCCCCACCCACACTATTCCCTTGTGCCACACGACTCCTACCTACCTCTGCAACGCCCCCCCCCCCCAACACACACTATCCCTCTGCACCCTCCCCCCACCTCCGCCCGCCATCTGCCCTGGGACCCCCACACTAGTACCGCCCCACCCACCCGTGCGCCATCCCCAACACTGTACCCCCTTCGCCCTGGGCCCCCACGTTATTACCCGTGCAGCCTCCCGCTCCTTCCTGCCAGTTAGGAAACCCTCCTACTCACCCTGCACCGGGAAGCCTGCCCCAGACGCGTCTCTCCGCCCCTGCGGCTCCCCGCACCCCGACTACTCACGGGTCCCGCGCACGCTCCCGGCGGCGGCCGCGCCAGAGACTCTGTCAGAGCCTGGCTCAAGGACTCGCGGCGGCGCGGGCCTGACGCGAATCCTGCGCGCCCGTCTCCATGGTGCGGAGCGCACGCCGCCCCTCCTGCTGTGCAACCGCCACCCCGTCCCCCTCCCCCTCCCCCTCCGCCGAAAGCACCCCCAGCCCTCCACACACACACTCAGAGTGACACCCCATTCTAACCCCGCCCCCGACCACCAAGTCCCCCCACAGTGACACCCCATTCTAACCCCGCCCCCCCGACCACCAAGCCCCCCCACAGTGACGCCCCATTCTAACCCCGCCCCCCGACCACCAAGCCCCCCCACAGAGACGCCCCATTCTAACCCCGCCCCCCGACCACCAAGCCCCCCCACAGTGACGCCCCATTCTAACCCCGCCCCCCGACCACCAAGCCCCCCCACAGTGACGCCCCATTCTAACCCCGCCCCCCCGACCACCAAGCCCCCCCACAGTGACGCCCCATTCTAACCCCGCCCCCCGACCACCAAGCCCCCCCACAGTGACGCCCCATTCTAACCCCGCCCCCCCGACCACCAAGCCCCCCCACAGTGACGCCCCATTCTAACCCCGTCCCCGACCACCAAGACCCCCACAGTGACGCCCCATTCTAACCCCTCCCCCCGACCACCAAGCCCCCCCACAGTGACGCCCCATTCTAACCCCGCCCCCCAGCACCTTCACCCCCCCAGCACCAAGCCCCCCCCCCATAGTGACACCTGACCTCTAACCCCACCCCCAGGCAGCCCCAGCACCTGCACCCCTTGTGCATCCCCAGCCCCGCACTGAACCCGCCTGTCACTGCACTTCCAACCTCCCTCCTCACCCCAACACCTTCCACCCTCCAGCCCCGCACTGACCCCTACCTGTCACTGCACTTCCAACCCCACCCCAAACACTAGCACCTCCAACCTCCCCACCCCAACACCTTAAACCCCCCAGCTCCACACTCACCCCGCCTGTCACTGCACTTCCACCACCCTATACACACCTCAGCTCCTCCAATCCTCTAGTCCCGCATTGACCCATCACTGCACCTCCAATCTCACACACACACACAACAGCATCTCCAACACCCCATTCCAACACTAATACACCCACACACACACACCCCTGTAGCCCCTTCAAAGCATCTCCATCCAACTATACCAACTCCCCCCCCCGCAAAAAAAAAAAACACCTCCAATCCTGCACCATATCAGCAAGTAATCCCCCCATACAACAGTATATCCAGCCCTCTTAGAAACATATAATCATAGAATATTAGGGTTGGAAGAGACCTCAGGAGGTCATCTAGTCCAACCCCCTGCTCAAAGCAGGACCAATCCCAACTAAATCATCTCAGCCAAGGCTTTGTCAAGCTGGGCCTTAAAAACCCCTAAGGATGGAGATTCCACCACCTCCCTAGGTAACCCATTCCAGTGCTTCACCACCCTCCGAGGAAATAATGTTTCCTGATATCCAACCTAGACTTCCCCCACTGCAACTTGAGACCATTACTCCTCATTCTGTCATCTGCTATCACGGAGAACAGCCTAGCTCCATCCCCTTTGGAACCACCTTTCAGGTAGTTGAAGGCTGCTATCAAATCCCCCTTCACTCTTCCCTTCTGCAGACTAAATAACCCCAGTTCCCTCAGCATCATCTTGTAAGTCATGTGCCCCAGGCCCCTAATAATTTTCGTTCCCCTCCACTGGACTCTCTCCAATTTGTCCACATCTCTTCTGTAGTGGGGGACCAAAACTGGACACAGTACTCCGGGTGTGGCCTCACCAGTGCCGAATAGAGGGGAATAATCATTTCTCTCGATCTGCTGGCAATGCTCTTACTAATACAGCCCAATATGCCGTTAGCCTTCTTGGCAACAAGAGCACACTGCTGACTCATATCTAGCTTCTCGTCCAC
The DNA here is from genome assembly GCF_965152235.1 of Eretmochelys imbricata. NCBI lineage: Eukaryota > Metazoa > Chordata > Testudines > Cheloniidae > Eretmochelys > Eretmochelys imbricata. The sequence goes on along the minus strand of NC_135578.1, from coordinate 115,253,934 downwards.
TGTAATCTCCAAGTCCTTTTCTGCAGAACTGCTGCTTAGCCAGTTGGTCCCCAGCCTGTAGCGGTGCATGAGATTCTTCCTTCCTAAGTGCAGGACTCTGCACTTGTCCTTGTCGAACCTCATAAGATTTCTTTTGACCCAGTCCTCCAGACTCTAGGTCACTCTGGACCCTATCCCTACCCTCCAGTGTATTTACCTCTCCCCTCAGTTTAGTGTCATCTGCGAACTTGCTGAGGGTGCAATTCATCCCATCATCCAGATCATTAATAAAGAAGTTGAACAAAACCAGCCCCAGGACTAACCCCTGGGGCACTCCGCTTGATACCGGATGCCAACGAGACATCGAGCCGTTGATCACTACCCGTTGAGCCCGACAATCTAGCCAGCTTTCTATCCCCCTTATAGTCCATTCATCCAATCCACACTACTTTAACTTGCTGCTACCCCAGCATTAACTCCCATATTTTATCATAACACCTTCTCACATACACCATAGTATCTCCAGTCCCGGCAGCTGCTCACCACCTCATCATTCAGGCTGCTTAACACCAATTTCCTCCTGCATACTGAGTATCGACTCCCCACCTACTTCTCACCCTATCCACCATCCTGTTATTCAAGCTGCTCAGCACTAACCCTCCATCCTCCTAATCACAATCCAGCACCAACCCCAACCTCCATCATCTCTACTACCTTAAAGCAACCACCACAAACTCCATACGCAGCACCAACCCCCTTCCTCAGCATCCCAATGCCCAGCACTAACCTCTCCTGCTCAGCACTAAAACCCACAGGCTCCCACCTTGTCTATTTAGTTTGTAAGATCTTTGTGGCAGGCACTGCCTCTTACTCTGTGTGTGTACAGTGCCTACCACAATAGGGTCCTAATCTCATTTGTGACCTCTAGGTGACTCTGTAATAAGAATAAATAATAATAATTAACAGTAATACTAATTATAATATTGCTGGCTCCAAAATGGTCAGCTGTTTCTTCATTGTGCTCCACAGTATATGTAAAATAACACTCCTAATTTACAGTAAGTATAAGTTTTTGTGTGTCCTTTCCAAATAAGGTAGCTTCTCCCACCCCACTTCAATTCCCCCTTTCTTAGAAATCATAGGATCATAGGACTGGAAGGGACCTCGAGAGGTCATCTAGTCCAGTCCCCTGCACTCATGGCAGGACTAAGTATTAGACCATCCCTGGCAGGTGTTTGTCTAACCTGGTATTAAAAACTTCTAATGATGGAGATTCCACAACCTCCCTAGGCAATTTATTCCAATGCTTAACCACCCTGACAGTTAGGAAGTTTTTCCTAATATCCAAACTAAACCTCCCTTGCTGCAATTTAAACCCCTTGCTTCTTGTCCTATCCTCAGAGGTTAAGAAGAACATTTTTTCTCCTCCTTGTGTACTTGAAAACTGTTATCATGACTCCACAGTCTTCTCTTTTCCAGACTAAATCCATATCTGATTCGTCAATAGGCGATTTCCAAAAGGAAATAGAAGTTTAATGGCAGTCAAGAAATAAATAGTTTATGTTTATTATTAGTAGTTTTACAGTAATGGTTTGAGGTCTAACCAAGATCAGGACCAGCTCCATCATGCTTGGTTTTGTTACAAATATATAGCAAGAGACAATTTATAGCCCAATTTTCACAGATGTTGAGCACTCAGAGCTCCCACTGATTTGCTTAACACTTCTGAAAATAAGGCCATTCATGACACACCAGCTATAGTAGACAATTATTGATGAGGTAACAAATTAAAAATAATCATTTAGTGTGTTCACTATTTTAGAGAAAAATGCATTGCGAATGGTCATATTTTTAATAGAATGGCATAACTGCTTACTGATGCATTTATATATTTGTGGAACCATGAGAAATCTGGCATCACCTGGATGGGTGATATCACCCATGTGCTAATTTTAATCATAATTTTTTACTTGAGGCAGTGATATAGTTGTTTAATCCCTAAAGCAAATATTGCTGAAACATTGGCTGGTTTATGGAAATTTCGCTTCCAAGTCAGAATTGCATAGAAAAGGTATGTGGTATGATGTTTATATTTGTGTATAATGACTTAATAGTCCCGAAAGCTAGATTTATACTGAAAATGGAACAATCACATGAAATTCAAGACAAATGGCAGCAAGGAGAAAGAACTCAGGTGAATGTTTATCGAGGTTGCTAGGCACAAATAGACCCTGTGCCGGTAATTCTTCCTGGATTTGTAGGTCCTGGATTAGAGAGACAGCCTCTTTTTGTCCTAGTCTGAGCTAAGTATCCATGGATGGGATTGCTACTACATTACCATCTGAAGGTCAGAGTCTCCACTGCCTTGCACTGTGAAAAATGGGTATAAAGTGCTACCAAATCAGAACAACAGTGTTTTTTGCCCACTTTGCACAGGTTTAAAAAACTACACGGTGCAAGAGAACCAGACCCTGGTTGTTTCTGCTAGCTTCCAAAAATAGTCCTAAATTTCTGTCAGATTTACTTTAGCAAAAATATCCACGGATAATACCAGCACCTGCATACTTGAATAGCCTTGCTCTCCAACAGCTGGAAGCCTGCTGGAGAATATCAGTGTTGTGTTACAGTTTATATCTAATGGAGAATCTCCTTTAGCTCAGGTGACAAAGATGCTACTTTTGGATCCAAGTTTCCCTTAATTTAAGGCTCAGCAAGCAGAGGGTTTTTTTTTCATTCTGTCGCAATGTTGTATATGCAGAAGACTGAAGCAAAAGAAAACCTGTTTTTCAAGTTGCAAATACATAATATGAAGACATAATCTGGCAAAACTTGTTACATTAAAAATTGTCTGTGTCCATAAAAACATGGGATCTCAGCCACGGATAAGTCTGTAGGAGGACATGTTTATGACCTTGAAGAGATCAAAATAATATTATGGAGAGTGGAAGTTCCCCAGCCCTAATTAGGATACTCATGTTTCCCATAGTGAATTAGCATATTGAATTTTTTTTCCCCATCTACCCCTACAGCCAGTTCTTCCATTATCAAACTGCCAATATTTTCAAGAGTGACTAGTGATTTGGGATGTCTCTGTTTTTGGGTGACCCACTTGAGACACTCTGAAGGAGCCTAATTTTCAGGAAGTGCTGAGCACTCACTCTATAAAGCTCAGGTTCCTAGAACATATTTCAAAAGTTGGGCATCCAAAAATCAGGGCACCCAAAATCATTAGTCACTTTGCAAATGCAGGCCCGTAAGACTACTTGAACTTGGCTGTATACTAACTTTTCGATGGGAGGATTTCAGCAAAAATGGGGCAATGGATTGAACTTGCTTTCACTTATAACCACTTAAGTCAAAATTCGGTGATGAATCCTGATCACGTGTCACCTGAGGTACGTTGTGCATACGCTAAGAAGAATGAAACTACTATGGACTTACATTTATATAACTAACAGAATCTAGCCCAAGTGGCCCTCTTAATTATGAGAAACTCTGGTTTTGATTTTGATTACTACATAGACAAGTTAATGTCCTCCAGGTTACCCTTATATGACTACATCCTCCTTGACTTCTGTGGAATGGCACAGGCCATACGGTAAGTGAGAGAAGAATTTCCCCTTTGATTCTGTGGGCCATATTCAGAGGTGAGTTTTAGTGAATCTAAAGGAGTTTATGATTCTGTAATGTGCAGCATCTCCCTGCCCACCTAAAATGTATTCCACTACTTTAAACTCCCTTAATCTCTCCTAGATTCAGACTAAACTAACTAATCCTTTAGAATAACATACACACATGCATTTACCAATTTACACATCACCTTTGAATTTGGACCAGTAAGGCTAATTCCAAGGGTGTCTAAATTGTAATTTATATACTGAGATGCCAGATGAGAGGGCGCAGCAGGAAGAGCAACATATCTGGGAGGACTTTAAGAATGCAGATTATGAAATAAGGTCACCCCACTTTCCTGCTGCACACCTTTCTACCAACCCTTTGACATGTAAATTACACCAGCGTAGATTCCCTTGGACTCCTCTCACTATCTGGCTTCTTATAAGGACCAGGTGATGTTCATACCTAAATCCTTATTTTAATGATAAACACAGATAGAAGTTTGCTCTTCCTAGTGGTGACCAGATACTGCAGGAGAAATACAACAGGAGAATTAAATTCTGTTACACCAATGCCAGAAATCAATCATCACTTTTAATTAGTGGTGAGAGTCTGTTACAACCTGTCTTAAATGACAATGCTGTAATTAAAACTGCTTTTATTTAATGCTAGTATTTGCAGTAACCAGGGAAGAATACAAATAAAGGTTTCAGAGGTAGTACTGCATGAGTCAAAAATAGCTTGACTGAAATGATACCTATACAGGTATTGTAAAGGGGAAAAAAGAGAGAGATTGAGATTCTGGCAAAATAATCCAGAATTATAAAAGGCTGACGTATTGGGACAAACTCAGATGCATACGTGCAAGGCATATTGTAATCAATTGGAGTTGTCTGCATCCAATGGGCAGAACTTGTATTTAGAATTCCTAAGACTGACATCTCACATTATATCATTTATTTCTACAATGCCCTTAGTTTACATAGTTGGAGGTACAGACATCCAAGGTCTCTCCCCAAAGAGTTTACAATCTAAGGGCCCTATTCTGCCACTCTTCCTCATGTTGAATAGTAACTTGCTTCTCGAGTAATCTTGCTGATTTTAATGGAACTATATGCAGAGTGGGGAATCCATAAATGAGACTAAAGCTAGCAGAATAGGTCTCTAAATCAGAGGGGAGTTAGAAAAAAATGGCTCAACAACTGGATTATGTTGAAACAAAGAATCAGAGTTTACCTTATTTCTGAATATCTAAGCTATTTGAATATCCTATTTTCTAAGAAAATGTGTAAGTGTAAGGGAATTAAATTTTTTATCCACATTAACTTACCTAAGCATTTCCAAACTTCATAGCATTTAAGTGTTTTAACTGTAATTTCTTGGTATGTAGATTACACTAGCTAACAGTCTTAATTTAGGCCTGGTCTACACTATGGGGTTAGGTCGAATTTAGCTGCATTATGTCGATTTAAAAATGACTGCGTCCACACAACCAACCCCATTCCATTGACCTAAAGGGCTCTTAAAATCAACTTCTGTACTCCTCCCTGACGAGGGGAGTAGCGCTAAAATCGACCTTGTTGGGTCGAATTTGGGGTAGTGTGGACACAAATCAACAGTATTGGCCTCCAGGAGCTACCCCAGAGTGCTCCATTGTGACCACTCTGGACAGCACTTTGAACTCCGATGCACTAGCCAGGTACACAGGAAAAGCCCCGGGAACTTTTGAATTTCATTTCCTGTTTGGTCAGCATGGAGAACTCAGCAGCACAAGTGCCCATGCAGTCCCCCGAGAATCGTAGAATGTTTCTATGCTCCCCCTATCATCTCCATCCCTGAGGTTATCGCAGATTAGAATGTGAAAAAAATGCACTCGCGATGACATGTTTTCTGAGCTCATGCTGGCCTTCCACACTGATAGGGCACAGCTTAATAAATGGAGGCATTCAGTAGCAAAGACCAGGAGAGAATTAAGTGAGTGCAAAGGGCGGAGGCAGGACGCGATGGTGAGGCTAACAGACTTGATGAAGCATCTGTTGGGGGAGCAAATGGACATGATGAAGCATCTGTTGGAGGAAAGCCAACAAGAGCACAAATCCTCGCTGCATCCACTGCATAACTGCCTACCCTCCTCTGCATGTTCCATAGCCTCCTCACCAAGACGCCCAAGAACGCGGAGGGGGAGGCTCCGGGCACCCAGCCACTCCACTCCAGAGGATGGCCCAAGCAACAGAAGGCTGTCATTCAAACAGTTTGATTTGTAGTGTGGCTACAATAAGCAATGTGGCCTTCCCTTGTCCTTCCCTCCTCCCCCACCCCACCCAGGCTATCTTGTCAATTATCTCCCCTTTTTTTAATTAATAAAGAAAGAATGCATAGTTTCAAAACAATAGTTACTTTATTTCAAAGGGGGGAGGGTGGTTGGCTTACAGGGAATTAAAATCAACAAAGGGGGCGGGTTTGCATCAAGGAGAACTGTCACACACAACTGTCACACTGAAGCCTGGCCAGTCATGAAACTGGTTTTCAAAGCTTCTCTGATGCGCAGCGCGCCTTGCTGTGCTCTTCTAACTGCCCTGGTGTCTGGCTGCTCAAAATCAGATGCCGGGTGATTTGTCTCAACCTCCCACCCCACCATAAACATCTCCCCCTTACTCTCACAGATATTATGGAGCACACAGCAAGCAGCAATAACAAGGGAAATGTTGGTTGCACTGAGTTCTGACCTAGTCAGCAAACAGTGCCAGCAAGCTTTTAAACGTCCAAAGGCACATTCTACTACCATTCTGCACTTGCTCAGCCCATAGTCGAACTGCTCCTTACTACTGTCCAGGCTTCATGGGCCATGGGAGCAAGGGGTAGGCTAGGGTAGGTGCGACCGCACGGTGCTGCCGGCTGGGAGAGCAGCCTGAGGCAGAAGCCTCCAGCTCACATGATATTCCAGGCAGGACTGAATCTCCATGAGATAAAACTTAAAGAAGAGAATGACCTGAAGTCTTTGGCTCCCATTCGGTGCTCTAAGAGGAGAATGGCCATGTCTGTCCAGGCGCTCCTGATGGACCTCTCTGAGGTCTGCCAGGAGCACCCAGGAGACATATGATGGCTATCAGTCCTACTGCACCATCTGCCGCGAAGGCAAGGAGCTGCTGCTGTGTAGCAATGCAGTACCGTGTCTGCCAGCAGCACCCAGGAGACGTACGGTGACGGTGAGCTGAGTGGGTTCCAGGTTTGCCATGATATGGCATCTGCACAGGTAACCCAGGAAAAAAGGTGCAAAACAATTGTCTGCCGTTGCTTTCACAGAGGGAGGGAGGGAGGAGGGCCTGACGACATGTACCCAAAACCACCTGTGACAATGTTTTTGCCCCATCAGGCATTGGGAACTTAACCCAGAATTCCAATGGGCAGCAGAGACTGCAGGAACTGTGGGATAGCTACCCACAGTGCACCACTCTGTAACTCGATGCTAGCCACGGTAGTGAGGACACACTCCACCAACTTAATGCGCTTAGTGTGGACATATGCAATCGACTGTATAAAATCAGTTTCTAAAAATCGACTTCTATAAAATTGACCTAATTTCATAGTGTAGACATACTCTTAGTTTAGTACACAGTTCCACCAGTTACAAGTACATAACTGCTTTTCTTATTATTATTTTCATTTCACACAGCATTTGCTGACATGACATGAGGCCAGAGACTGCTTTCAGTTTCACTCATGTAAACCTGGAGAAACTTTATAGCCTTCAATAGTGTCATTCTAAATTTACTCGGAGATTGCAATCTCACTCATGAAGTGTTACAAATGTGCTAATTTGCATTACATTAATGTTTTTTATATGAAGAACTATTATGCATTGGACTCTGGAGATGATTCTTCTCTTGCTTACATGTTTTAGACCAGTAGAACTCCTCTGACTTCAAAAAATTACACCTGATTTACAACAATATAAGTTACAGGAGAATCAGGACCACAGTCCTCTCAGCTTTAGTGGCTTTGTCATCATTTTTATGTCCCATTTAGTGTGTGTTCACATTCTTGTTGATGGGGGAAATGGCTAATCTATATTGTTCCATTTGGAAGGAACAGTAAATGGAAACTTTGCTTCAGGGCCTCAGAAAATTTTTTTTTAAATATTCAAGTGTCGTTTATTCAGTGCAATAGCTCTTATTCCAAAGAAAGACTCAAGGTGCATTTGTGGTATGATTTTAAAACTATTTCTCCTACTTTTGATAACATTACTGCATTATATGTTCATTGTAAAAGGAATCCAAAGGTGATCCAGTAACTCATCTGAAAGGGTGCTGGAACCAGTCCTTTGGAAAAATTAAGCCTGAGCAAAAACTTTTTGTACAACAGGATATACTCGTTTAAAATCTCAATTTTCTGAATAGTAAACTCTCTTCAGTATTCAACACTTGCCATTTATGTGTTGTTGCTATGGGTCTCGAACAAATGGGGAAAGGCTTGGAATGCCCTTAAAGGCATGGACTTTCAGGGCTGCATCAGTTCCAAAAATTCAAATACAGTTGTCTTTTGACACCATAAAACAGAGACTCTCTCCCACTTCTATTGAAATCAATGGCGGTCTTGCCATTGATTTCAATGGGAGCAGGAGCAAGCCTAAGGTTTGCCAAATTTTTTTCTTCTTAAATGAATGTATTTTCTATGCCACTGAGTCCAGGGAGATAATTTACATATGATGACAAACTGGCAATCCCCTTGCTTTATGTGAATACTATATTTTGCAAGATGCTTCGTTACACAGTAGTTTTCAAAGGAGACTAAAGCTGGCAAGATGGGTATACTTTTAAATCCTTTTAACAATTTTTGATTAGTCCCCAATTTACAATTTCAAGATTACATTGAGCATTAAAACTTCCAAAACATCATCTTATTGAGAGAGAAATACTGTTTTCATAAAGTCTATACGCATTATCTGCTCCTGACTGGCTTTTACCAGTTCCCATGATGTCGCTTTCACTAACGGAAACATGTTTACAAAAGAGTGAAAGTATCCTGTTTAAACAGATACTTTCCAACCAGGGAGTGCTACAAAAATTTGGAAACCAAAAGCTGTGTGATTAGGGAGTAAAGATACATACAAAGAGCCATTGTTTTCAGTGACTCAACTTGACCTGACAGGACTATGAACAATAAAGGCGATGCAATTTGGCAGTGGCAAGCTTCCATGCCAATGTGTATATAATGTATGAGGAACATTTGAAGATGTCAAGAGGCCATGAAATTGACAGATAAGGCTGTAGGCAGTAATGGTTCAGCTATCCCTATGTCTCATTTTAAGACAGAATATTCCCTTGCATCTATTTCACCTCCCATATCCTGAAAACTAATACAAAATATAGTGCAAGTACAGTGACTCTCTCCTGTGGGTTTTTTCCCCTTCCAGCTATCATCTTTGTTACTGTAATCTTGAAACAATAAAGGTCATTTTAGCCATCAACTCTACTTCTAGCTTTTCCCTTTTATTTGTTACTCACTTTACTTTAGCACAATAAGGCTTTTGTTCTAATCGAAAGCATTACTGGATTAAAACCAGTAGAACTGATATGACAGTATTATAAGCTGTTAAACTTGCAACCACAGCATCATTTGTGCATTAAGCAGTTACAGCAAAAGCATTTAAAATGCCTCCACTTTCCATATGAATTTCTTAGTATGTTTTAAATGAGTGCCAGTGATCTTAAAACACTTAAAACAACATTCTTCTAGCCAACAGAAGAGATGGAGCACTGAGTGCAAAAATGCAAAATTCTCTAAAAAAAACCTCCCTGCCTCATGCCTTTGCTCTGATCGGGAGAGGCAACTTACTAGGGGCAAGAAGGGGGGCATTTAGTATATTTAATTCAGCCCTGGGCCTTCTTTGCTGAAACCACCAGAGAAGATGTCAGTGTTACTTGTGACTTTTTTTTTAAATCTGAACAACTGTTTAAAAGAGAGTGAGCTCAGAACACTAACTCCTTGCATACTGGCCACTGGATAGCTTTGGGTAGGTAAAGAATCATGTTCATTGTTCCCTTATATGTCAATTTGTCAATCAGTTAAAGAGCAGTATGTATTAGGAGGCTGTAGTGTATTATGGATAAGACTTGGTTTGTGTCAGTTTTCACAGATGTCTCAGGTTCCACTTACTTCTTTGTTTTCATTTTCAGTGCCCCTTGCCTACTACTTGCTGCCAAGCCCCCTGCAGGGGGAAGTACAAAGATCCATTTCTTCCTGTTCCAATTGCCTGGCCTCCTGCCAAGAAATGAAGAGCTGCTTTCCGTCTCTCTGGGGATACCCTCATTGGGAACAGAAGAGGAGGAAGCATGAGACATGGAAGCTGTGCAGATCATTCTGGAAACAAAAAAATCACAGATGAGTCACAAATTTTATCAGAATTTGCCAGGCCCCATCTACAATTGATTTCAACATATGGCGTGGGATAGCACAACCCCTGGTTACAGAGACACACTCAACAAGTCATTCAGCAAATGTGAGGGGGGCTTACTACTTCTCCAGTGTTATGCTAATGTGGGATTGCTTTTCTTGTTTGGTGTTTTACAATAACTCAAACAGTATTGCCTGCCGCCTGAAAGTTAGGGTCTGCTTGCTGGTGCTTTGGTGGTCAATTTTCCGAAAGGAGATGGTTAGCTTTTTGGAAATATTTGGTAAAACTTATGAAAACTTCAGGCAGCCTGAATGATCTGATTCAGGAATAATCATTCTTGCACAGACCACTCTACATTTTATAATCCTCAGCTGTCCCAGTCAGAGCGCTATAACCCCCAAATTGCTCAATCCCATATTGTATCTTCTGTGCTGTAGTGTAAAGGACATGAGATACCTGCAAAAGCCAAGGGATACAAAGAGTTTAAAATGTTAACTAGGTGCATCACATGGGTGCCCTAAGAACTTTGTGGTTGGGATTGGATTTCTGCATGGATCATTGAGATCTAGACCAGTGGTTCTCAAACTTGTTCTGCTGCTTGTGCAGGGAAAGCCCTGCCAGGCCAGGCCAGGCCGGTTTGTTTACCTGCCGCGTCCGCAGGTTCGGCCGATCGCGGCTCCCAGTGGCTGCGGTTCACTGCTCCAGGCCAATGGGAGATGCTGGAAGCAGCGCAGGCCAAGGGACGTACTGGCTTTCCCTGCACAAGCAGCAGAACAAGTTTGGGAACCACTGATCTAGACTAATACAGGAGGACCACACACTCCTTGCCACTCCTGACTCAATCTTCCCTTCCCTTCCTATACTAAACCCTCCCCACAGAGGGGAGGATGCATTGGATTCTATGTGCATTTAAATGCATAGAGAATTTATAAACACTTTTTCCCCTGCAGGAGGGGAATCAGCTGGACCCTAAAATGAAACTGTTCCTCTAAGTCAGCTCTTTTGGGAAATACTAAGGGCTTGTCTACATTACCCGCTGGATTGATGGCTAGCGATCGATCCAGCGGGGGTTGATTTATCATGTCTAGTCTAGACATGATAAATCGACCGCCGAGCACTCTCCCATCGACTCCGGTACTCCACCAGAGCGAGAGGCGCAGGCGGAGTCGACAGGGGAGCATCAGCTGTCAACTTACCACAGTGAAGTAGATCCAAGTACGTCGACTTCAGCTATGTTATTGACATAGCTGAAGTTGCGTAACTTAGATCCATCTCCTAACCCGGCGTAGACCAGGTCTGAAACACAGTTGGTGACTAATTAGAACAGACTCAATAGGAACAATGAATTTGTCTATAGTGCTAGAGAGATGACTCATGTGACATAAGGAATTCCAGTGAGTGAGTGTTTTTTCATTAGTATTAACCTTTTACACCTCATTTGAGCAGTTATTTTTAATATTTCAACCATAGTCAGAAAGGTATTAACTAATTTCTAGGGCAGTAACTGATGAGTTAAGAGCAGTTAATAAATTTAAACTCTGAATTAGTCTTTTTTGAAAACAACTAAAACTGTTTAAAGTAGTCCTTTTCTACCTAGATACATATGTTGCCCCCATTATAAACTCTTTGGGGGCATGGACTGTCTTTTCGTTCTGTTTGTACAGCGTCTAGCACAATGGGGTTCTGGTTCGTAGCTTGGGATCCTAGAGACTACCACAATATGATAATAGTTACCATAGAATCTAAGCAACTTGAACATTAATGAATTTATGCTCAACTCCTGTGTCAGTAAGGGAAGCATTTTACACATGGGCAAGTGGGGCAGGATATGTGACTTGCCCAAGATCACACAAGAAGTGTGTGGCAGAACCAGGAATTGAACCCAGAGCTCCTGAGGCTCAGTAAGCCCTTTTTCAAAGTGAGTTAATATTTGCAACAAAAAATGTGTTTGTGGATACAGGTTATTTTAATGCAAAATCATTCAACTTGCAACAAATGTCAAGTGTAGACAAGCCCCTGGGTGCTTTATTCACAAGACCAACCTCTTTGAGTCTATGAGTGAGTCACAGGTAAGAACAGCTAATGGATCCTAACTGAGTGGGTGGCAGAGGCCAAGTGCTAATGCCTTGAACTGACTGAAATATAAATGCAAAGCTATGAATAGAAAAGAAAAGGTAAATTGGGTGCTATCAGTACAGAAATCAAGAGGGGCAACCACTGAAAGTCCATGACAACTTGAAAACTGAGAAAAGGAATTTTAAAATTCAAAAAAGGATTAGATATTTATCTGTATGATGAAAACATCCACAATTACATGACCGAGGCTTTTTTTAAAGAAAGGCTATAAACCCTGATGTACCAGGGCATTAGCCAACCAACTAAGAACCAAATTGTAGCATCCTTGCACTGAAAAGTACCTTATTCCACATGTATTCCTATTTTGGTTTCAATCTGAGTGTCACACTTCATTTGAACTCTCCTAAGTATATCTCTATATTACTCTGGTCCCCAGTCCTGCTCATTGTGACTTCTCATGTTCCTAAAGCTAAGCTCCTAGGTAAGTGCGATGGGGCTTACAGTCCCCAGACAGAGACTAAAGGAGTAAAGGAGCAGTAGTAGGCCAAGAGGGCTCTGCCTCTCAGCAGCTACAGTGCATGCTCCAAACAGAGCATCTGCTCAAAAGGGGACTTTGATAGCCAACCTGGAAAAAGAATAGAGGAGAATCTGTCTGAAGGGAGGAAGTCAGTTTGAAGATTCTGGGGACAGAGCAATTCACAGGAGAAGGGTCTAGACTGTGGGTAAGATGCCATCTGGCAGGCTAGGGGACTGACCCTTTTCCCTTCCCCACTCCCTGTTGAGGGAGAATAACTGAACACTGGGAAGAGAGCTGGGGAATATTTATTTGACCAACTGAGCTGCTACGAGTGACTGGAAACTCCCTGCTACAGGTGGATGGGGGCTGTGACCATGCCCCAAACTGAAGAGAGTGGGGAGGTGGGAAGCGGCCCAGAGGAGGCTGATCAGGTGCACCAGGAAGAGGTGACTGAGACACTCCATATCTCTCCCCCTTGGGACCCAGTGGAGAGAAAGGGCACAGTTCCCCCAACTTTCTTCTACCCTCTCCCCCCAGCTCTGGTGCAGCTGGGAGAACTCTGGAGAAGCAGGGAACGACAGACCACTAGGCCTGCTGACTGCCAGGCAAGCCCATCCCAGGACTTTCAGGAGTGGATGATCTGTCGAGTTGCGGCCTGCTCACTCGGCCTGCTGGCCTCCAGCTGAAACCTGCTACAATACAGTAAGTGTTTTTCTGGACTGGGGCTTTAAAGAGATACTCCTGCTACCTTCAAATACTCTCTGACTATCACAGCTTGCGTTCAAAGCTAATTCCAGGCCATCCTTTGACTCTCTCCCCCAGCACTGATCCTGCTCCAATGCCAACGTATTTAAAATGAATGTAGAATAAATGTTACAAAGAAGGCTAACACTGTGGGTGCTGTACAAAAACCAATGACCGCATGACCTTCTACTGTGCAAATCTTATTCTCATTTTATCATCTCCTCCTGTGTTCTTGTCAGGTTTTATCCAGTCGAAGCTAAGAACAGTGGGATGAAATCCTGGCTCCATTGAAGTCAATAGCAAAACTCCCATTGACTTCAATGGAGCCAAGATTTCACCCTTGGTGTTTTATTCATCTGCAAAGCACCATAAACCTCAATGGCTATGTATAAGTGATAATCTAATAGCTATAAATCCTCTGTGATCAATTTTGAATTCATACATCTATTCTCAATTAATAGCTATGCAACATTTGTCTTATATAATGTATTTAATTAAAGTCATTACATAAACCATTTATCATTTGTAACCTGGACAAGGTAACTCAAAGAAACTGCAGTATGTAACGTTATGTAATAGATATTCAGGATAAAGAATCAAATACGCAAGATCACACAAACTCTGCTATGAACAGAAAAGTCAAGCCACTAGACAGGATCTTGAGTAACAGCTGCAAGGAGCAACAACAAGCACTGGTGCTGGAACTGGGGGTGCTGCCATACCCTGTGGCTTGAAGTAGTAACAACATACACCAAATATATGGTTTCTATCATCAGCACCCCTGGCAAGAAGTGACTTTCAAATACCAAGAAATAGAAAACGTGTTTTGCGCTAAATGTCTTTTTTGATATGCTCTAGATTTCAGCCAGTGGTACCATAGACGATCACGCCAGTGCAGATTGATCCTTCCAAAATTAATAAATATTTCTTATCAGAGACAATGCCTCAATGAGAACATGCATAAACTGGCAGGAGAAACTTATCTCCTTACAATTCTTAATTTGCAAATCCCCCTCCTCCATTAAATTTACAATTACACAATTTCTCTATCAGTCCCTTTCATATTCTCTTTTCAGTTTGATCAGAAAAATATTAAACAGTCTCTCAGACAGAAGCTTTTTATTTTAAACTTTATGACCTGAAAAGCATGTTGATATTACACTTTTTACTAAAACAGACATGCACAATACAACAGCTTATCTGTACTGACTAATTCCAACCTTTTGATCTAAAACATAATCACCATTAACACACAGATAAATATCCATGATACACAAGTATATTTAACACCTAATCCTGCTATACTTACAGTCTTAAATTATGCAATTGTGTAAGTGTTTACAGGATTAGGGTCTTGGATTGCAACTTTCTTGAAACTAATATGATTTATAAAGTATTTTATTACTCTGAAGGGAAAGCTCAGGAAAATTCACTTACCTTATATCCCTTGTGAAAGAGCTCTGTCCTTGCCTCTGTGGGTCCCACGTTTCCTGGCAGATTTTGCTAGTCTCAGAGGCTCACCATGACCATACACGTAACCCTTCTTTCTCTAGAGACAAGGATCAGAGTCTACTGAGCCATTTTCATCATAAGCCAGCGAGGGAGATGAGGAGAAGTTATCCTTCCTTGCACAGTCTCTGTTGTCTCCCAGTCTCAGTGATTAATCAGGGGGCAAAGGTGGGGGTGGGGGAGCCCGGGCCCACCCTCTACTCCAGGCTCCAGCCCAGGGACCATAATAGTATCAGCTATGGTAGCTGACCTTTTAGAAACATGACACGTACAATTCCCTGGGCTACTTCCCCCACAGCAGCCCTCACTTCCTCAAGCTCCACTTCACCCTTACCTCATGGCTTCCTTCCTTGTGCTGCCATTTCACTTATCCTGGTACCAGGGATTTGTTTAGCCTGGAGCTAATATATCTATCTCCCACTACTTTTCTATAGCCATCTGGACTTGCCCCGTGACACCCTTTACTGGGTATTACTAAAGAAATGATAAAAATTGTCATTAATTATAACTTAACTCATTCATTACATCCAACACAAATATTAACCTAGATCTGTGTGCCTAAATTTAGGCACCTATATCCATGTGGACAGACCTTAAAAAGTGGCCTAATTTTCAGAGATGTTGAAAACTCAGATTTCCCATTAACTTCAAAGTAGTGAAAATTTTGGCCTCTTTTCTAGAGAAACAATACTCATTTTACATGAAATGGGGTAACATAAGATACCTCTCAAAAAAGTCTGTATCATTTATAAACACTGCACAGTGACATAGTTTTTATGGGTCAGATTCTGATCGCATTTATACTAGTATAAATTGGAATGGCTCCACTGATTTCAATGGAATCATTTCAAGTTTATAGGTGTGTGAGATCAAAACCTGGCCCTCCAGCCTTTAAAAGAAAAAACACTCAAGTCTAACATCACATATTGCACCATACAGGATAAGACAAGTATTTCTTTTGGAAGGTTGCTCAGATTACTACAGTTAGATCATATACCACATTTAGAAGAGAGACAATTATTTCAGCATCACAGTTAATACACCAGGTTGGTGAGCATTTAATTATATTTATGCTTTTTCAAGTCACACAACATATTTTAAAATAAATCAAATTATTTTTTGTTCTTTGGGAAAGAGCTCTTCTTTTACTCAGACATATTAGATGCAATTCCATTGCAAGGGTGACAGCCAGAATAGCTGACAAAGTTGTAGTATTAGATGAAAGAAAGCAGGCAGAGAAGCTTGGAATGCAACAAAATTCTGTACATAGACAAATGTGGCTATTTCAAATCATCGCACTCCTTTTCAAGGCAGCAGCAGTACTGGGAAAGGAAAGCCTCTGATTTTTTCACAGCCTGATCAGAGTCTGACTATCCAACTTTGCTTCTAATCCTCTTGTCTATGTTTAGGAAATCTTTATGACTCTCTCCCCCAAGCTTCAGTCACTGAAGTCACTTGAGTCACTGATTTAGTAGATCCATCAAATAACTAAAAAGATCCTAAGCAAAACAAAGATAAGTTTTAAGAATTACCTTAAAATTTGACCCCTCCCAAATCACCCATTTTTCCCCCTCTCAAGAGACAGAAAAAGCATTCCTGCTCTGTCCTCCTTCCCTCCCAAATAACAAGCTGATCATGAAATGTCCCAATTGCTCTGTTCTCCGAAGGTGAAAAAAATATCAAGCAAGAGTGAATATTGCTGTCATTTAAAAGTATTCCACTTCTGTTCCTTATGCCCAGTTCTCAGACCTACCATAACTAGTGCATTGAGGAGTCAATGTCACTGGCTTGTTTGCACATGGCCAGTCCAAAAGAGCAAATAGCTTTATGCACATACTCGTACTAATGCTTTAAAAGAAACTGATAAAAAGGCAAGTCTCTTTTCATCAAAATGGTAATCACCATAGCTTACAAGACACCCTAAGAGTCATACCCTATTGGGCAACCCTACATTTTTTTACATAATAAGGAAAGCTCACCTTGCAAAGATCAGTGTTGGGTTACATAATTTAATTGTATGGTGGGTGATGGTGGGTTTTTTTGTTTTTGTCCTTGAGGGAGAATATTCTTTGTGGTGATGAATGTTTCAAATCCCAAAAACAATAGACACAGCACAAATCTACACTTCGAAAAATAGGCTCTTTATATGATCATGCAGTTTTTCAGGTTATGCCTTATTCATAAGTGATGAGAATATGACATTAACTAAAGTAGTCAAAATATTCTGTGCTACACCATATGTGTTTTAAACTCCTAGATTAACTCTGGCTGAATTTTTTTTTAAGGATGTGCACAGGCATCTTTAATTTAAAAGCATTATTCTATTCAATACTTAACATTATTTAAAGTTTTATTTGGCATCTAGGCCTCAATTCAGGAAAGCACTTAAACTAGGGGCAGCTTTTGTATCTGGATTCACGGCTTCCACAGAAATCAGGAAACAAAGGGTGCAAAACCAGGCAAACATACACTTCTCCCAGCCCGGTAAGGAAGGAGACCCTGGAGGGCAGAGAGTAGAGAACAAGCCCAGTTCTCATTCACCCTGCATCCAGGACAAGCATAGAACTGCAGAATCATAGGACTGGAATGGACCTCGAGAGGTCATCTAGTCCAGTCCCCTGCACTCATGGCAGGACTAGGTATTATCTAGACCATCCCTGACAGGTGTTTGTCTAACCTGCTCTTGAAAATATCTGATGATGGAGATTCCACAGCCTCCCTAGGCAATTTATTCCAGTGCTTAACCACCCTGACAGGAAGTTTTTCCTAATGTCCAACCTAAACCGCCCTTGATGCAATTTAAGCCCATTGCTTCTTGTCCTGTCCTCAGAGGTTAAGAAAAAGAATTTTTCTTCCTCCTCCTTGTAACAAACCTTTACATACTTGAAAACTGTTATCATGTCCCCTCTCAGTGTTCTCTTTTCCAGAATAAACAAACCCAGTTTCTTCAATCTTCCCTCATAGGTCATGTTTTCTAGACTTTTAATCATTTTTGTTGCTCTTGTCTGGACTCTCTCCAATTTGTCCACGTCTTTCCTGAAATGTGGTGTCCAGAACTGGACACAATACTCCAGCTGGGGCCTAATCAGTGCAGAGTAGAGCAGAAGAATTACTTCTCTTGTCTTGCTTACAACATTCCTGCTAATACATCCCAGAAGGATATTTGCTTTTTTTGCACCAGCATTACACTGTTGACTCATATTTAGCTTGTGATCCACGATGACCCCCAGATCGCTTTCCGCAGTTCTCCTTCCTAGGCAGTCATTTCCCATTTTGTATGTGTGCAACTGATTGTTCCTTTCTAAATGGAGTACTTTGCATTTGTCCTTATTGAATTTCATCATATTTACTTCAGACCATTTCGAATTTCAAACCTATCCTCCAAAGCACTTGCAACCCCTCCAAGCTTGGTATCGTCCGCAAACTTTAGAAGTGTACTCTCTCTGCCATTATCTAAACCACAGATGAAGATATTGAACAGAACCGGACCCAGAATTAATTCCTGCGGGACCCCACTCGTTATGCCCTTCCTGCATGACTGTGAACCTGCTCTCTGGGAACTGATAACTGCTCTCTGGGAACAGTTTTCCAACCAGTTTTTCACCTACCTTACAGTAGCTCCATCTAGGTTGCATTTCCCTAGTTTGTTTACGAGAAGGTCATGTGGGACAGTATCAAAAGCTTGACTAAAGTCAAGACATACCACATCTATCACTTCCCCCCTATCCACAAGGCTTGTTACCCTGTCAAAGAAAGCTATCAGGTTGGTTTGAATGGCACTGAGACCCTGTGTGCCAGGCTGCAATGCCTGGAGCATGGATCCAGGCCCCAGGAGTAAGGAACAACCATTGTGGGGTGAGTATCGGGCCGACTTACTCTTCAGCAACACCCTTTTCCACACCAGGTTGGAATTAAGGTTTTGGTGTTGCAATGGAGGGCACTGCTGCCAAAGATCAGTGCCCCTTAATGTAGTGCACCCATTGAATTGGGCATCTACATCCACCTAGACTTAAACATACTTGTAGACCCATTGATATCAGTGGGATATAGCACTTAAACACATGCTTTTACTGGATGGGGGGGCTTTCCTAAATGGGGGGTTTTGCCACAGGTTAGGCCTGGTCTAACACAGAGTGACCTAGACAAATTGGAGGATTGGGCCAAAAGAAATTGGCGGTTCAACAAGGACAAGTGCGTGTAGGACGGAAGAATCCCATGCACTGCTATAGGCTGGGGACCGACTGGCTAAGCAGCAGTTCCGCACAAAAGGACCTGGGGATTACAGTGGACGAGAAGCTGGATATGAGTGAACAGTGTGACCTTGTTGCCAAGAGGGCTAACGGCATATTGAGCTGCATTTTAGCAGGAGCATTGCCAGCAGATCAAGGGAAGTGCTTATTCCCTGCTATTCACCACTGGTGAAGCCACATCTGGAGTACTGAGTCCAGTTCTGTCCCTCCCTCCCCCATTACAGAAAGCATGTGGACAAATTAGAAAGAGTCCAGCAGAGTGCAACAAAAATGATTAAAGGGACTGGGGCACGTGACTTATGAGGAGAGGCTGAGGGAACTTATTTAGTCTGCAGAAGAGAAGAGTGAGGGGGGATTTGATAGCAGCTTTCAACTACCTCAAGGTGGGTTCCAAAGAGGATGGAGCTCGGCTGTTCTCGGTGGTGGCAGATGTGAGAACAAGGTCTCAGGTTCCAGTGGAGGAGGTCTAGGTTGGATATTAGGAAAAACTATTTCACTAGGAGGGTGGTGAAGCACTGGAATGGGTTGCCTAGGGAGGTGGTGGAATCTCCATTCTTAGAGGTTTTTAAGGCCTGGCTTGACAAAGCCCTGGCTGGGATGATTTAGTTGGTATTGGTCCTGCTTTGAGCAGAGGATTGGACTAGATGACCTTCTGAGGTCTCTTCCAACCCTCATCTTCCATGATTCTATGAATTTTTATACTAGTAAACCTGTGTCATTTGGGGGGGGTGACTTTTTCCCCTCCTGATCTAGTTATACTGGTACAACAGTATTGATGCAATTATACTGGTATAAAGATGCCTTATATCTGTGTAGTTTATCTTCCTTCCCCACACTAGGGGGATTGTTCCACGTTAACTATACCAACATAGTTAAAGCAGTACAGCTTGTGTGTGTAGGCCTCGTCTCAGGGTATGTCTATCCTACGAAATTAGGTCAATTTTATAGAAGTTGATTTTTAGAAATAGATTTTATATAGTCAATTGTGTATGACCACAGTAAGCACATTTAGTTGGTGGAGTGCATCCTCAATACCATGGCTAGCATCGACTTACAGAGCGGTGCACTGTGGGTAGCTATCCCACAGTTCCCGCAGTTTCCGCTGCCCATTGGAATTCTGGGTTAAGCTCCCAATGGCTGATGGGGCAAAAACATTGTTGCAGGTGGTTTTGGGTACATGTCATCTGTCGCCCCTGTCTCCATGAAAGCAACGGCAGACAATCGTTTCGCACCTTTTTTCCATGCAGACACCATACCACAGCAAGCATGGAGCCCACTCAGCTCAGCTCACCGTCAGTGCTGCTGTTGTGTCCTGGGTGCTGCTGTCAGCAGACGGTGCAGTACGACTGCTAACTGTCATCATCCACCACTTCCGCTGCAACTCTGCTCTCCTGCCCTCCTGGTGCCATGAATCCACCTCGCAAGTCCTCTCGTTGTTCTGTATAAATATCTATTCTCGTGGCATCCACCACTTCTGCTGCAACTCTGCTCTCCTGCAGACGCCATGCCACAACAAGCATGGAGCCCGCTCAGCTCACCGCTGCTGTTGTGAGCATTGTAAACACCTTGAGCATTATCCTGGAGTATATGCAGAACCGGGCTAAGAAACGCCAACATGAGGACAATTTTGATGAGGACATGGGCACAGACGTTCCTGAAAGCATGGGCTGTGGCAATTGGGATGTCATGGTGGCAGTGTGGCTGGTTGATACAATGGAATACTGATTCTGGGCCCGGC
This sequence comes from Eretmochelys imbricata, assembly GCF_965152235.1. Taxonomy (NCBI): domain Eukaryota; kingdom Metazoa; phylum Chordata; order Testudines; family Cheloniidae; genus Eretmochelys; species Eretmochelys imbricata. The sequence goes on along the minus strand of NC_135578.1, from coordinate 115,233,112 downwards.
AAACAAGCACAGACTGGTGGGACCGCATAGTGCTGCAGGTATGGGATGATTCACAGTGGCTGCGAAACTTTCGCATGTGTAAGGCCACTTTCCAGGAACTCTGAGTTGCTTTCCCCCACCTTGAAGCGCAGGAATACCAAGATGAGAGCTGCCCTGACAGTTGAGAAGTGAGTGGCGATAGCCCTGTGGAAGCTTGCTATGAACTCCAACCCAGCAGTCTCTCGCCCGAGTCTGGACCTGGCTTGTCCGGGCTGACCACTCTCCAAGTTTGAATCCGGGTTTGGCCAGGGCATCTGGCGGGGGGGGGTGGGAGAGGGCAGGGGGAGGTGGGCTGCCTTGCGTGGTGACTTGGCCACTCCCAGTCTCTGTTTGGGCCTAGATTAGTGGTGTCCGGTTTGCAGATGAATTCCGGTTCAGCGGTTTCTCGCTGGAGTCTGGATTTGAAGTTTTTTTGTTTTGGGATGGCGACCTTCATGTTTGTGGTTGCGTGGCCAGAGGGATTGAGGTGTTCTCCGACTGGTTTGTGACTGTTGTGGTTCTTGACATCTGATTTCTGTCCATTTGTTCTTTTGCGTGGAGACTGTCCAGTTTGGCCAATGTGGGTGGCGGAGGGGCATTGCTGGCATGTGATGGCGTGTATCACATTGGTGGATGTGCAGGTGAACGAGCACATCCACCAATGTGATGTGTGCCATCGTGTGCCAGCAATGCCCCTCTGCCGTTTGCATTGGTCAGGCTGGACAGTCTCTGCGTGGAGGAGTGGATGGGCACAAATCAGATGTCAAGAATTGTGGCATTCGTGGACCAGTCGGAGAGCACTTCGGTCTCTCTGGTTGCACGGTCACGGCCATGGAGGTCGCTGTCTTAGAACGGAGGGGCTTCGGGTCCAGACTCCGGCGAGAGACTGCTGGGTTGGAGTTCATTTGCAAATTGGATGCTGTTGATTTGGGCTTGAGTGGAGACTGGAAGTGGCTAGGTCGTTGTGCAGGGTGGCCTATTTTCCCTTGTTTTTTCCTACCCACCCCCCCCCCCCCGACATTCTGGTTGAACTTGGATTTGGACTTGGAGGTGGTCAGTTTGGATGGGCTGTTGCCGGCGGGGGAGTGGGTTTGTGTGTGTGTGTGTCCCCGGGAGGGAGGTTGGGGGGTGGGAGAGCCTGGATTTGTGCTGGACGTGGCCCACCTTGATTGCCATGCGCATTGTGGGGAGAGTGGTCACTTTGGGTGGGCTGTTGCCAGCGGGAGAGTGAGTTTGCGGGGGGGGGGGGGGTGAGAGAACCTGGATTTGTGCTGGAGGTGGCCCACCTTGATTGTCATGCACATTGTGGGGAGAGTGGTCACTTTGGATGAGCTATTACCAGCAGGATAGTGAGTCTGTGTGTGTGGTTTTTGGAGTGGGGTGAGAGAACCTGGATTTGTGCAGGAAATGGCCCACCTTGATTATCATGCACATTGTAGGGAGAGTTGTCACTTTGGATGGGCTATTACCAGCAGGAGAGTGAGTTTGTGTGTAGGGGGGTGGAGGGTGAGAAAACCTGGATTTGTGCTGGAAATGGCCCAACTTGATGATCACTTTAGATAAGCTATTACCAGCAGGACAGTGGGGCGGGAGGAGGTATTGTTTCCTGATCTCTGTGTGTATATAATGTCTGCTGCAGTTTCCACGGTATGCATCCGATGAAGTGAGCTGTAGCTCACGAAAGCTCATGCTCAAATAAACTGGTTAGTCTCTAAGGTGCCACAAGTACTCCTTTTCTTTTTGATTGGAGTTCTGCCTGCACAGATGCTTCTCCCCATACAGGAATCAGATCCAGTATCTCCCTTTTGGTCCATGCTGGATCTCGTTTGTGATTCTGGGGGGACTGCATGGTCACCTGTGCTGCTGAGTTTGCCACACTGACCAAACAAGAAATGAAATTCAAAAGTTCCCGGGGCTTTTCCTGTGTACCTGGCTAGTGCATCTGAGTTCGAAGTGCTGTCCAGAGTGGTCACAGTGGAGCACTCTGGGATAGCTCCCGGAGGCCAAGACTGTGAATTTGCGTCCACACCACTCCAAATTCGACCCAGCAAGGTTGATTTTAGCTCTACTCCCCTCACCAGGGAGGAGTACAGAAGTTGATTTTAAGAGCCCTTTAAGTCGACGGAACAGGGTTGGTTGTGTGGACGCAGTCATTTTTAAATTGACCTAACGTGGCTAAATTTGACCTAACCCCGTAGTATAGACCAGGCCTCAGTCTACTCTATGGACTTCTGCCAGCATACCTATGGTGGTTAGGCAGTGAAGAGGTATAAGCCTTGACCAACATGTCTGTGCCAGCAGAAGCCCCTAGTGAAGAGGCAGTAACATTGGCAAAACTTAGCTTTTAGGGGTATAGCTTGTTTAGTTCATGGGGCAAGGGGTGGCTTTACTATACTGGTAGAAATCACAGCTTTGCTGCTGTAGGTGTGTACACATTAGGAGTGCTTTGCTGGTATAGTATAGTGGTATAGCACTCCTAGTGTAGACATAGCCAAAGGATCAGTGATTTTAGGCAAGTTTGTGTTGGAATCTTTATTTAATATTTCCTGACTTTCTGACGGTTGGGTTTTGAGTTGCATCTGTTAACTGAACTGTTTGTTGCACTAAGGTTTTACCTGAGTAGGTTGAAAACCCACCTGAAGAACCTTCCTCTTTTATCCAGGTTTGGGACCTGCACTGTTGCTAGCACTGGTAGAGTACCCTTAGACATTATTAGTTTAAAGCAACATTATTAGCACATGGTAGCAATAGTTCAAAAAACCCAAGTCTGACATATCTCACTGAAAGCTGAAAGGAAGCTAAGATCTCAAGACATCAAATCCTAATGACCAAATCTGTAACAAGCGTAAGCAGGAGGAATGTACATTCGGGAAAGCTGGCACAAGTTACATGAGAAATTTTTTTAAAAATCCATCTGAACATACTTGGCATCAGTGAGATGAGATGAGATGAGATGAGAAGGGAGTGGCAAAATGTTGTCTGATGGTGCTACAATCTGATAAACAAGAGGAAGAATGCATGAAAGAGGTATAAGAATTAGGTTGCATAACATCACAGCAAAGACCCTGCTGGCTTAGGAGCCGGTGAACAACAACAGCAGGGCTGCAAACAAGACATGTCAAATGGACAATAATCCGCATCGACAAACACAGCAGGTGACAGTGAAAAGGATACATTCTATGAGCAGGTGCAGCAAATATTAAGGGACCTCAATTCCTGTGAAAATTAAGGGGAACTTTGAGTCTGGTCCTGGTCCACTCTACCTCATAAAAGGTTACTTTTTTTTCTCTCCTGGGTCTTGGACCTGCACCACTAATATCAATGGGAGTTTAAAAAACTGACTTCTGGAAGAGCAGGATCAAGTCTCTAGACCAGGGGTGGGCAAACTTTTTGGCCTGAGGGCCCATTGGGGAATACAAATTGTATGGCACGCCATGAATGCTCACAAAAGTAGGGTTGGGATGCAGGAAGGGGTGAGGGCTCTGGCTGGGAGTACGGGTTCTGGGATGGGGCTGAGGATGAGGAGCTTGGGGTGTAGGGGGGTGCTCTGGGCTGGAACCAAGGGGTTTGGAGGGCGGAAGGGGGATCATGGCTGGGGCCAGGGGTTGGGGCATGGGGAGAGGCTAAGGGATGCAGGCTCCAAGAGGCGCTTACCTCAAGCATCTCCCAGAAGCGGTCGCACGTCCCTTCTCCAGCTCCTAAGCAGAGGTACAGCCAGGGGGTTCTGCACACTGTCCCATCTGCAGGCACTGCCCCTGCAGCTCCCATTGGCATACCAGAGGGGGCCATTGGATCACGGAGGAGCCGGAGCAGGACCATGCCACGGCTTCCGCGTGATGCAGCCCCTGACCCTGTGCCCCAGCTGGAGTGCTGGAGCGGGGCCGAGCTGCGTGGTGTGGCCCCCTCACCCAGTGCCTCAGCTGGAGTGCCAAAACAGGGCAAGCTCCAGACCCCGCTCCCCAGCGGGAGCTTGGGGACCAGCTTAAAATGGCTCACGGGCCTTAGTTTGCTCACCCCTGCTCTAGACTCTTAATGTGTGTATGGGCCTTGGTACAGCAGAGATGCCGCAGTGATGGTCTTGGTAGCTGCCCTAGTAATGGGTGAAGATCAGGTGTCCACAATGATATTCAGATCATGAAGTACTATTGAATTGCCTGTAGACTGTAGCCAGAGTGAATGAGGCTGGTCGCGGTTGGCGTTATTCTTAACTTGTGAGACTTCCCGGAGGTTATTGTGAGTAAATTGCACATGATCTCTAATGAGTTCCTCAGTGATCCATCTCATGCTGAACATGTACATGATGTCACAGGAAGAATGAGTAAGAAGGCAGGGTTGCAGTGCCTTCAATACATCAGTTATAGGTAGCTGTGTACTAACGGACAGTCCTATGTGACTAGATTTTAATTCATGGGAAAGGTGTGGAAAGCACTAGATGGGCACCTATATCGCTGTATTTTAGAAACTTGAAGAAATAAATATATGCATGTCTGATCAGATCCAGCCAGTGCTATTGAGTGCCTGATCCAGGCTCTGGGCAAGATTAGTACATGGATAAGAGATAACTGGCTGAAGCTCAATCCATATAAAACAAAGGTGATGTTAGTGTTCGGGGAAAGAAACCAGAAGATGTGGCAAGGATTTTCTCTGCCCCTCTTAGTCTATGTAAGGTATTTTTATGGCCTCCATTACCTCACTATATGAGGACCTCACAATCTTTAGTGTATTTTTGCTCACAACACTCAAGGAAGGTAGGGCAATGCTATTATCCCCATTTTACAGATGTGAATGGAGGCACCACAAGACTAATGGTATGTCTCCATTGTGGAACCTATGTCGGCATAGCTAAGTTGGCATAACCCCCTAGTGTAGACGCAGCATACACTGACAAGGATTTTTTTCCTGTCAACACAGGAACACCACTGTCCCAAATGATATTAGCTACATCAACTGAAGCCCTCTTCCATCAACACAGTTGTGTCCACACTGGGGGTAGTGTTGGCATAGCTATGTCAGTCAGCAGTGTGGCGGTTCAATACAAGACAGGACACGGCTTTAGGAAAGCAAGCAGGCTGGTTTGCTAACTGGATTGCCCCTGTCAGCTTTTCCACCTCTCTTTTATTTCTCTCCCCCCTGCGCATTACATACTCCGACCGCAAAAGGCATCAACAAAGAAAATAATATGACTTTGATTAATATTCTTATTTACCAGCCTTTATCTACTACAATCCTTGTTCTCAGGCCTTGAGCCTAGTCCAAGGAAGCTTCCCACGGTTCATGTCCTTTAATTGACTTCCCAATGGTCCATGTTCCCATGGTCCATGTCCTTGGACAGAGCAATGTGTGCATCGCTCCTACACAACAGTCAGGGTGTGCCCTGACTGTTTCCAGGTGCATGAACGCTACATGAACCCTTCACAGCAGTATGGTTTCTTCACATCCCTAGCTGACATAGCTATGTCACCATAACTTTTAAGTGGAGACAAAGCCTTGGTAACTTTCCCATGGTTACACAGGAAGTCTGAGGCAGAGCAGGTAAATGAACTTGGGTTTCCTAAATCCCTAATCACTAAAGGGTGTGTACCAACCATTTCTAGCTGTATACTTTTATGGCCCCCATTCCATAGTATCTGGGAACCTCGCAAGTATTTAAAAATGGAAATGACAATAAACAATCATCAAAATTCCCGTCTGGGGGTATTGTTGAATCTCCAGATGATCACACAGCAGCAGTGTCTAGACAACCATTTTTCCTTTTTCATCTGGCCAGAAGATTGTGGCCATTACTTTTGCATACAGATCTTACTACTGTAAACTGTCTTTGTTGCCTCAAGATTAGACTATCACAATGTGTCCCCCAGGTATGTTGACACCGCCTGCAACAGTGAGTCTCTAAGCCTGAGTAGACAGACTCGGGCTTGTGCTACTGTTCTAAAAATAGCTGGGTAAATGTTGCAGCTCAGGCTGGAGCTCAGGATCTGAAGTCCAACCCCTTATCTTGGGTTCAGAGCCTGAGTTCTGGCCTGAACTGTTGCTAAAAGCACTGTCTACACCCCAGCTATTTTTGGAACGGTAGCACAAGCCCTGAAAGCCCAAGTCTGTCGAGATGTGCTTGGAGGCTCGCTGCCACTGGGTAGACATACCCTATAATGTGGCTACATCTTACAAATCAACCTGGAAACTGAAGATGGAACAGAATGTGGCAATCTACTTGTTAAAATATGTATCACACCAGAAGCACATGACACCAATTGTCCAGAATATGCATTAACTGCCTATTGATTTCCATGTGGTTTATGGTGGTGTTTTGGACATATACCGGCTCAAGACCATCTCCTTGAGAGGCCATCTCAAAATACTTACATACTATAGTCAATTAATAAGATCAGAAATGTAAGTAGTGAGATGGCACAGGAACAAAAACATGTTTTACTCTCAACTGAGTGGTGCAAGTCCAAGCTAATGGCTGGCTGGAAGTAAAGGGTCTAGTGCATACAGTGATGCATAAAAAGACAGTGTGGCCTAATAGCTAGAGCATGAAACAGAGTCAGGGGTATGAGGTCTATTCCTGGCTCTCTTACTAATTCATATTGTGACCACTGGCAAGACACTTAACCTCTGTATGCCTGGTTTACCACCGCTGAGAAAATAATGCCTTTTGTAAAGCATTCTATAATTCTTCTATGAAGGTTGCTATAAAATTGGGAAGTATTATTATAATTAATTATTACTTCTTGTGATGCATCCCAGCATAGGTCAGCAAAGTGTCCGTACATGGACACAAGTGTTTGTGGTAAAAAATTTGAGGTCTACAGTAATTTTTCAAAAAACGTTGAATGACTGAATGATATAACCCCCACAATGTCCATCACTAAGTATGGTAATTTTATCAAGTGTCCATCACACAACATGGTGGTGCCGACCCCCATATCCCAGCGGTAACCAGCATTGTGAGGCACCTTGCTACCACCTGTCCTTAGCATGAGGAAGCCTTGGTTGAGCCTCCCAAGGTCAGCTTGCCATGGGCAACAGAAGCATTCCCCTCTTAGCCGATACAGGCTCCTTTGTCACTCTGCCTTTTAGCCATAGGCACACTCCAACCCCCAAACCCTTCAAGTGACCCTCTGGAGTGCTTAGCCCCTGCTTCACGGGACACCCACATTGTTTACAGATTTACTGCTCCCAAATAAATAGTACACTCCAGCTTACCAGTTACACCTCAGATCACCACTCCACTTAATGCAAAGCACTTAGATAAGTTTATAGTGAAAACAAGTAAAAGTTTATTTAATAAAGTATAGAGATGCAAACGATAGCAAGAAGAAATGTTGGAAACAAATGGTTATATATAAAATAAAATCATAACATGCATTCTAGAGGATAGACTTAGTTAACAAGATACTCTCATCGGTAATAAAGTATTACTCACCCACGCTTTTCAATGAGGCAGACTGTGATCCCTTTCTCACGAGACAGGCCACACTGTCTTCTTGTCCCCTAAGTGAAGGATACTTTGCCTCTCCTTGCATTCTCCTCCTGTACCATGTATTCTCCTTCTTTGATCTTAGTCAAAAACAAGGTACTCTCCGGCAGCATATGCCTTCCAATAGATTTTGTGATCTTGCAATTGATTTTGCTATCTTGATTAGCTGGTGGCTCTGGTTAGCAAATAGACTAACCTTATGAAGCATACAGTATACAATGACCAGACAGAGATAAGCATCTACCTCCCACTGCCTGACAGAACCTGTCTGAAGCACATCACCTCCTGGTGACCTGCCTTTAATGTCAACGTTTTAAGAACAAAATTTCTAGTATAGATACATAGCTTCTTATCCATGCAACAGTTTGCCATGATTATGACAACCAGTGGGCTACTGGCTTTCAGTAAAGCCACCGTTTGGTGAATTATTGTCCATAAACTTCACCCAGAGAGTCCTGTAAAACTCTATGCTTCCCTGTGCCCTCTGCCAGTTGGCACAAATAAGTTCCTGGGTTACACCACTAAAGTGGAGAAATACTTACTTTCTAGGGTGTGGTTGTGTCTAATTAATTGTTGTTTGTAAAAATCTTCAGGATAGTTGGATGAAAGTCTCTATAAAGGAGAAGTATGCAATACATTGAAAAATGTTTAACAAAACAAACACCATCATCATTAGAGGATATTGCTTCTCAGGATGATAGGGAGACATGACCAAAAGACATGAGCAGGGTTGGGTTGCTTTAAACTAATCATAAATTTTCACTTGTTTGGCAATTCAAAGCCATGAATTTTGTGTGTAACGCCTTTTTCCCTACAGCTGTGGGTGCTCCAGGTATATTCTAGACTTATTTCTATTAATCCAACATCTTTCCTTCAGGCATTATACTTTAGTGCAGGGGTAGGCAACCTATGACACTGCCCGGATCCTGGCCTCCGGTCCGGGGGGCTCTGCTGCTGGCCTAGGGTCCCGGCCACCAGCCCAGCTCTGCAGCCGCCCCCAGCTGTGGCCCACTGGTCCCAGCCGGGGGCTCTGCAGCTGCCCCCAGCTGTGGCCCACTGGTCCCAGCCGGGGGCAGTGAGGGGTGCAGACAGGGGCAAGAGGGGGCGCAGCTCAGCACCCCCACCTTAAAAATTGTTCCAGCGCCACTGTACTGGGATATTTTTAAGTCCTGATTTGCAGCTTACATCACTATCATGCCACGTGGAACAGCGCACTGCGTTTGACGTTGAGATTAGAATGTACACGCAAGAACTGGAATCCGAATTTTCTGACAGATTTCAAGATTTCCAGCAATTTGGCCCAATTCATTCTTTTCTAATTAAACCTGAAAAGTTCAATGAAACCGATTTGGATTTGTCTGTATTTCAGGGGATGGGTGTTGAAGATTTCGAAATGCGTCTCATTCAGTTAAAAAGCTCAGAAATGTGGGCATCAGAGTTTGGAGATCTGCGGAGTGCATGAGAGAGATCATGGGGCCTCTATTCTGACCTGCTGGTCATCCCTGCCAGTGAAATTTAACTGTTTGAAGAAAACTGCATTTGCAGGCCTTTCAGCATTTGGATCCACATACCTGTGTGAACAGGTATTTTCACACAAGAAATCTGTCTTCTGTCCCTCTCAGAGCCGGTTAAAAACTGATCACTCAGGAGCCTGTGTGCAGCTTAAAGTATCCAAATACGTGCCAGACATTGGAAAACTCAACAAGGAAAAGCAAGGGCAAGGATCACACTAAACTGATAAGATCTGCATTTTAATTTAATTTTAAATGAAGCTTCTTAAACATTTTAAAAACCTTATTTACTTTACATACAACAATAGTTTAGTTATATATTATAGACTTATAGAAAGAGACCTTCTAAAAACATTAACATGTATTACTGGGACGCAAAACCTTAAATTAGAGTGAATAAATGAAGACTTGGCACACCACTTCTGAAAGGTTGCCAACCCCTGCTTTAGTGCATTTCAAACAGTTTACTGATGCCAACATGTGTTCATTACTTGATGGATACAGTAGGCTATAGTCATAGACATAGAATATCAGGATTGGAAGGGATCTCAGGAGGTCATCTAGTCCAACCCCCTGCTCAAAGCAGGACCAATCCCCAATTTTGCTCCATATCCCTAAATGGCCCCCTCAAGGATTGAACTCACAACCCTGGGTTTAGCAGGCCAAAGCTCAAACCACTGAGCTATCCCTCCCCAAATAATTTGGTTTAGTTATGGACAAAATTTTAAAAAACCCCACACACACCTGCTCTCTTCTGTAGCCTTTTAATGAGAAAGCCAGCACTAGTTTTGGGATTCATAACCTATAACAATGGCTATTGATACCCAGACATTATTCTGTCACAGGACACATTACCAATAAAAATACTGATGGGAAAAGGAAATATGCTGTATGTAAACTCCAATGCTAAAGGCATTGTAAAAAGGATGAACATACCAGCTCCAAGTCCGTTATTACCAAGGACTTTTCTGCCCTTATCTGTTTGATTTAATTAAGCATGGCAATATCACACTGCGTTTTGCTGTTCTATGCCAAATAGCCTGTCCTCTCTGCATATCCCCCCTCTTTGCATATCCCCCTGACCTGAGCACTTTCTTTTATAGACCTTTTCTTCCTGTTGACTGGTTTGCAAGCGAACAATGTTGTCATTATTGTAGCAGCATCCCTGTAGCAACATAATTAAGGTTGTCTCACTGTGTCAAAGATACTATCTGAAGTGATTTAGACTTTCCAGTGTACATAAGGGCACAAGATTTGGATTGGCGCTGACTGAAAACATTTTTAGAAAAGTTCACACAGAATTGTTGACCAATGGGGACCTCAGAGTCGAATGATTTTATCCAGCATTCAAAATTTCCCACTGAAATACCACAGCAGCCATTACCACACTGAAACACCACCGTATCACCATCACAGTCTAATCGGGACTGAGGCAATGTCTAAACCTGGAGCTGGAGGTGTAATGGTGTATGCTAGCTGTCAACAATATAGTGTGATAAAATAGTGTAGCTGTGGTAGCAGTGAGCAGGAGCACAGAGCATCTGACCGGAGTATGTACCCATGGGGTCCGGGTGAGTTTGTACTCGAGGTAGCTAGCCCATACGGCTGCTCACCACTGCCCAGGCTACCTCAGTGACACTACTATTTTATCACACTCGCTCTCATCTAGCTAGTGTGAGGACCTTCACTTAAGCTGGGAGTCAGACCCTGAGCACCAGACATAGCCTAAGTCCCAGGCTCTATGCCCATAACAGGTATTTTACTGATTTGGTTCAGTTTTCCTAATACTTTTCCTGGCCTGTTTACAGGGAAGAACATTGTCTGCCAGCTTATTTCTGTCACTTATGAGGACCACACTCCTTCATAGCTATGTATGAATTATGACTCATCAGGGTCACATATTATGTGAACAATAAATGATAGTGTCTTTCCTAAACGTGCTACACGCATGAGGTTGTTTAAAGTGAAGGGGTTGTTTACTAAAATATCTGGGTGTAACCCAGAAGGAACTGCAATGCTCTTGCAAGCAAACGATGTGAATCTGGTTCCTTTGGAAAACCTGACAAAAAATACTCTTTAACAGCAGAGCAGCTGTATGAATTCTATGCCTCTCCGGCATGGTGATGGCCCATAGACCTGTAGGGATATCTCATGGACCACAAAGCATCTGCCAAAGATTGAAGTGTTCACCAGGAAGGTCGAACCCTCTAACATACCGTGGGTAGAGCGTCCCATGTGAAAGCATGGCTTCCTCAAGTCCACACTACCAGTGCATCCCTGTCTGCAGCTTACTCCAAACTCTACTCCGAGGCAGTGTGAATGCATAGAAATGAATGCCAAAAACTACTGATTTGCCCACTTCTCTTCTACAGTTCTGCACCCGTTGCACCCAACTCTATCTCCATGCCCTGAGGAGCTCCAGCCAGGCATAGTTTATATGGGAGATTTTCCAAGGGGTTGGAGAAAAGATGGATATAACTCCGCTTAAGAGGCCTCTTTTTCCATGGATAGATTTGTGAACAGTGGGTTTTCCTACTCATGCAATAAGCCTTTGGCAAAAAAGTCAGCATTTCACATGTGCAGTACAATATTTCCATTAAATTCAGTTACTGTGCAGGACTGCTTACTGCAAAATAATATAATTTACTCAGAGTAGTGAGAGAAGTCCCACTAAAAGACTTGCTGCATGAGAAGTGAGAATTATTCATGTAAGCAATGGTGCAGGACTGGGAATTAGTTACATAAGTGTAGTTTCACAATGCTGGAGTTTTTAATACTGGAGCTAAGTAGCTATGTATGTTTTGACTACACAGCTGTAGAAGTAGAGTGTTCAAGCATTTATAACTTTTTAATTGGTAAATGTTAATTTTCCAAACTTAGCACACACACAAAAACAAACAAATAAAAACCCAGTGCTCATTAAGGCTTACTTACATACTGTAGTGAATAGGATACCCTTTTAAATAGTTTGGGAGTCCACAGTTGGCCTCCTGGTTTTTTGTATGTTTACAAACAGCTAATAAACATGGTTATTTGGAAGCCAGCTGTGTCCATGAGGTTTCCTCACTCAATGTTGTGTAAAGAGCAAAGACCAAACACAGCCATTTTTAAAGTTATCAGATTTTAAAACCCGACAGAACCTAAGTATTATTCATATGATGATGTAATTTCTACTAACCAGTGGAAATCTAACTCTACGACCTCAAAAGCCAATCAAACAATCTATGGCCTCAATTTAGGCAGGCAGAGCACTTAAGCATATTATCATGGTTAAGTGCTTAGCTGAATAAGGATGGATTGAAGCACATGCCTGAAAGTAAACGTATGCTTATATTCATTGTTGAATTGGGGCCTATAAGGGGGAAAGTATCTTGCTACACTGACACACTTTATAGGACATACAACCAGGACACACTGAGTAAGCAGAAAATGAAACAACAAATGGGCCCCAACAATGCTCTCTGCAGTACTCATCTAAGCATAATTGTGCTTTCCCTTGTTTTACAATTTTTAGTCTGTTACAATATTATCACTGGGAGGTACTTGTTATTTGGGACAGTTACTGGCTGGTCCAGCAGGAGAGGAAAAAGTTAATGGATTTTCAAGGAGAACTAGTAGAGCAATCAATAACTGCCTGGATACAAGGCTATGGGCACAGACACAATGGTAGTTCTGTTCCATTCAACAAATGATGGACTTACGATGAACTGTGAATTCATAATGATCAATGAGTTAGGAGGCGGTGTTAGAAATATACCTGTGGAATTCCATAGGGTGGAGTTCTATAAAAGGTTTTAAATAACATGAGACTGGGATGGGCTCCTGGCTCCAAAACAAGTTTCATTAAAACCTTTACACTGTATCACAGCATATTCCAACATGCCTCATATGTAATAGAGATAGTCCAACAAGTACTGAGAGATCAAGTAAAAGCTGAACTGAACTGATTGGTAAATTGGATATTATTGGGTGAATTCAGGTATCATCATGGTATAGCTACCACAATAAAAGCAAATGAGTTAAGGGTTTGTATAGATCCAAGAGATTTGAATGAAGTCCTCAAATATTTGCCTACCCCATGAGAACAGCTGAGGAGGTGATGTCTAAACCTCGAGATACCAACGTATTTGCACCTCTGGATTCACGCCAAGGGTTGTGTCAGCTCTGACTCAATACAGAGAGTGTGAAGCTCTACAGGGGAAATCCTGGCTTTATTGAAGTCAGTGGCAAAACTCCCATTGACTTCAAGCAGGCCAGGTCTCTACCCTACCCAAACTCCCCATTTTGTCAATATAGACTTAAGTATCTTCCTTTCAGGATGGCCTCAGCACTTGAGGTGGACCTAAGCATCAAATCCTGGATCTTTGGAGACCTGGCTCGGGTGGATATAATTATAGATGATCTGCTGATTTGTGATGAAAATGATCAACAAACAGCACAATTAAGAGTTGCATTGTGTTCTGTGACACCAAATGAAAGGACCTGACACTGAATGGAATCAAAATACCAGATGGACCTGAATGAAATCAGTTATGTGGGGACACACTTAGAGTATGTCTACACTTACCGTGGATTGACACTGCTGCGACTGATCCACCGGGGGGTCGATTTAGTGGGTCTAGTGAAGACCCACTAAATCGACCGCAGATTGCTCTCCCGTCAATTCCAGTACTCCACCAGAACGAGAAGCATAACGTTGTTAGGATATAAATATTCAGGCCTGTCTGTAAAGGCCTATCATTTAGCTAGCTATAGCGGTGTAAAAGAAAGAATCAAAATCATTGTCTGCCTGTGTAAGGGCCTTCTCTCACTGGACAGTCTGAGGCCCTGTTCCTAAGCTAAGGCCTTTGGCTGAGCAGAGGGAGCAGCCATAAATTGGGAAGCGAATGGTCACATCCTCACATTCCAACTAGTCACATTGAAATAAGGGGCTGTTAGAAAGGTGATCCGATCTATCACCTCCAGAGAAAGGGAAGAGCCTAGAAGATATAAAAGGAAACTTACTTTGATGTTTGGTAAGATCTCACTTATCAATAGACACAACTAGGAAACCCTTATGTCTTTACAGATGTGGTTGTGAAATCCTCACTTCCGTATTGTTTTGTCATTATAGTTCCCACTTTGCTATTGTTTACTGGCATGGTCTCTGTCTGGTTCTGTGATTGTTTCTGACTGCTGTACAATTAATTTTGCTGAGTGTAAACTAAGGTGGTGGGATATAATTGGTTAGCTAATCATGTTACAATATGTTAGGATTGGTTAGGTAAATTTCAGTAGAATGATTGGTTAAGGTATAGCTGAGAATATTACTATATAAATTAGGGGAAAACAAGAAGTAAGTTGGGATTCAAAAATAAGGAAAAGGGAACTTGGATTTAAGCTTGCTGGAAGTTCACCCCAATAAATATCAAATTGTTTGCACCTTTGGACTTCGGGTATTGTTCCTGTCCGTTCATGCGAGAAGGACTAGGGAAGTGAGAATGTGAAGGAATAAGCCCTCTAACAAAGGTAAATTGATGGGAGAGTTTCTCCCGTTGACCCAGTGCAGCGTAGACACCGCAATAAGTCAACTTAAGCTATGTCAACTCCAGCTACGTGAATAACGTAGCTGGAAGTGCGTAACTTAGGTCGACTTAACCCTGTAGTGTACACCTGTCCTCAGTGACAACAGAGTTCAAGTAAACACACCAAGAAACAAAAACAAAACAAGCTCATAAGAAAATGTACAAATGGAAAAGCCCTGAAATAAGGAAGCTTTACTAACACATCTCAACAAATTCATTCCTAATTTATCCCAAGTGCACCACTTTGAGTATTATTTATTGTTTTATGACAGTAATGCCTAAGGACTCAACTAAGCTCAAGTCTCATAATGTTAGGAGCTGCACAAATACCTAGTAAAGAGCTCCCAATCTAAACAGGCAAGACAGACAGAGGGTGAGAAAGAAAATTGAGGCTCAGAATGCTGAAGTGACTTTCCCGTGGTTGCACAGCTGGTGATCAACACAGCTAGGAATAAAACCTGAATCTCATTACTCCCAGGCCAGGACTATTAGCCATTACCCTATGCTCCCTGTCCTAGAAAAGGGAAAAGAAAAGTCTTGGAGAATTAAAAAAAAGTTTTGTCATAGCACCACCTCTACTAAAATGTTTTTAAGATCTCAGCTGATGCAAGAACACATGAGTTGCTGGCTGCCCTTCTGCAAAATGATCTGACGGTGGCATAAGATTCTACTTCACTGACTGAATCACAACAGAACAGGATGATAAAGAAAAGCTAGTAATGGGATCTGATTGAAAATGGTTTCATAAATTATTTTATGGGGAGAAAACACTAGAAGCAGAGTTCATAAAACTTTGGAAGCTACGTTAATAGAAACCTTTGTGCAAATCACTGGGTAAATTTCATAAAACAACATTGACATTGCAAAAGCACTTGTTAAATACAATATACAGGCCTGGAAATAAGTTAATTATAGCAGGGATGCTTTCAAAGGTGCCTATAAATAGTGAATGCAAGATGCTGCAAGAACAGGAGGATGCTGTCAGTTGGCACACCTGGCCTACAGCACCCCTTCTGCCTTAGTGTTGCTTTATAGCACCCTACTTTGGTTCCCTTCTTTGTGCTCCTTTAATAAACTACAGGCAGGCTTTATTTTTGTCTAATAATGCCCCTCCCCTTTCTCCCAGAGTCTATTTTCCTGGAATAAAACACAAAACAAAACTCAGTCTTCTCCCACTTCAAGTCTGCTCTCTGCAGCTCTTCTCGCCACCCTCAGGAAGTTTTTCCTACTTCCCTGGAGTCTGCTCTTCCTGGCCCTCAGCCTTCTTCAGCCCTCTCTCTTTCACACCCAAACACCTTCCCTTACCTTGCTGAGCTGAGAGAGAAGTCCACAGGTAGCAAATTTTTGCTGCCTGCAGGGATCTTTCTCAGTGTCTGCACCTTTCTGCCATATTCCCTCTTTCATAAGACCCAGGTGCCTCAACTGGACAGCATGTAATCAGTCTGGTACACTTCTTCTTCTTAAAGGGGCAAGTCACCCTGTGATAGATGTATATACAACACAAAGATTACCCAATTCCCAAAACAATGTTGGCCCAAGCTCAGAATGACTTAACCTTACAAGAGCTTGAGAGAGTAGCTCATGATGAAACTTTAATGTAAAAGCACAAATACCTCCACAAATACCTCTAACCACCAAATCTTGTTGAGATTATCAAGATGAAATTGCTGCACGTGATGGAATTATGTCATAATACCTACCACACAGTTTGAGCTCAGAAATGCAATGCATAATCCACTGTGGGTGTTGGGATGTGTAAAAACAGATCCCAAGATGTCCTGTTCTACCCAGTTTTCAATGTTGTCATCAAATATAATGCAGCCAAGGGTGATCATCTGCAATAAATACTGGAAACAGAGTGTTCAGGAACCACTGAAATCATGTGAGATTCCTGATCACCCTTGGAAGGAATGAGGTTTTGAAGGGAATGAGGGGCTCCAGGAGCAGGATGACTTTCTACCCTGTAACACATTGCCCTGCAGACCCACTATGTTCTCATCCTGCAGAGAGTTAATGCAATTTAGCATTACTAAACAGCTGTAGGGGGGACACAACTATGGCAGCATGACTCTGGAAGCAACGGAACTATGGAGCAATGCTACTAGGGTAAGGGGTCTAGGCAAGAAGCCTGTTTCAGCAAAGAGTGGAAGGCCTCCCTGCTTCCCCCTACCGAATTCTCCGGAGCAGATAAGCTGGTAAGCAGAACACTCAGAGAAGGGAATCAGCGTGGGTAAAACTGAGACTACACACTTGTCGGTAGATACATTGTGCAGCTGTGTAAAACTCTGAAATGACACCCAGTTAAATGGTGTGGATCAAATGGAGGTGTTGCCTTTCATGTTTTGTTTGGTTTTGAATTGCCTGTAACAATATTATAATTACACTGTTAGTTTTATAAGTGATTATAAAATGAGTTTCATAGAAATGACTTACATTTCAAACTTGAAACAAGGGCACCGGTACCTCCTAATGAGGACACATCACTGGGTAAGTTTGTAAACAGGAAGAAAAAAAAAGAGGGGGGGGGATAATAACCAATTAAATATTTCATTTATAGCATGCACAGTATTAAATATCTATTACTTTTTGAGGTGCCTAGTCTCTGATGGGAACCTACGGTGATGTATTTGTGATGGTTCTCGGGGTACCTCACACTGTGAGTCACCTTGTTAACCCCGCCTTCACTGTGAGGGAGAATTGTTTGCTTAGCTGGGTTTGCTAGCCTGGTTAGCCACTCAAGCACTCCCCTCTGGGCAATGGGCTTACTTTGCTTTGCAGGTTAACCATAGGTGCACCCCAGTCCCTTTCCCTGCGATATCCAGCTCCTGACACTGACTACTCATAGAACTACTAGGTCTGCTGTTCTCAAAGGAACAGTACACATACCAGCTTGTACAATTCATCTCAGAACCAGCACTTTGCTTAGCAACAGCACAGCTATATTTATAGTGAAACCAAGAATAAGTTTATCATCAAAGGCTAGAGATTCAGGAGACAGTAAGTAAGGATATTGAAAACAAATGGTTACCCATAAAACAATCATAATACGCTTTCTAGAGACTAACTTTAACTATCAGGTTAGCCCCCCGTCTAAAGAAGTTTATCTCACCCAAAGTCCTCTGCAGCATTTTCAGCCAAGGTTGGCTGAGATCCTGTTTCAATGCTGTAAACGCATTGTCTGTTTACTTCCTAGGTGCAGAATGAGGGGCATACATACATTCTCCTACATACGCCCCCAAAGTTAATTGTCTGCACTCAGAAACAGGTAACCACCTGTGCATTGTTTTTCCTGCGTACTGCTTCCCCATTAGTTTCACATCTCTTCACTGACTTCATATGTACATGGGCACCCTTTGTGCTGGCTTACAATGCTTAATTTACATCTAGATAGACGGAGGTGAATAAACATCTCGTCTGACAGAAAACCTGTTTTTTCACTTCTGCTGGTGAGTCATACCTTGACACAGACTAAGCCCATATTTTCAGTGTATATACACATAGCTCCTTACCTAATATCGGTACATACATTTCACAATGATATTAATGACCAGCGTGACTGCAGCTTTCATTTAAGACCTCACTATACATTCTTTGATGAACCAGAATCAGGACAATCCCATAATGTCCTTGCCAGTTGGCATTAAGGAGTTCTTGGATCACAGTATTAAATTCCACTGTGCATCTCTGTAGAAGTGCAACATGATTAGACCATACCCAGAGATAGAATTCATGCATAAATACCCCCTCACTAACATTGCAATTACTAACATTCACCGCTCTAGAACTAGAAGCTCAAATAAGAGATGTTCTCGTATTGAAATACAAAATACACGCACACGTTTATTCTCGTTTGTACATGCACGCATACAAGACTTTTAATGAGGACCCACATCCCTATATATTTGTTCTCTGGGCCCAATTTTACCACTCTTTCAAATGAAACAACTCCACTGACGTTTGCCAGCAGTCAGTTGGGCTTCCCATATTATTTCTTTTTTTCCTATTCGTGAGTACCCTTTTTTTTCCTTCTCCTTTCACCATTTTTGAAAAATGGAGAAAACTCCATGCAAAGAACTATATCAACTATCTCAAAGTTAAGGTTGCCCTTGTCAGCAAGTCAGGAAAATGACAGAAAGCTTTCTGTCATACAAGACTAGCAGAGTGGTGACATTAGATGCAGCCAGCACCTGATGGTCGTAGAAGCTCTGCATAGCAAAATATAGGGCAAAAACTCCCCAAACAGAGAAAATTAGTCAGAAGTGCTTGTGCTGCCTCTCCTGATCACACGGGTTAGGCTCTGCCAAACAGGAAACCAGTGTGTGACTTGTGTAACTTGTGACTTATTACTGTGAGACTTGTGTGACCAATCTCAAGTTTGAAAAATTTCCTCCAGGATTCTGAAAAATTTTGCAACATTGAAAACAAACCTTTTCTTCTAGAAATTTTTTGCCCAGCTCTGATAAGGATGCCCATCATGGTGGGAGTGTAAGTTAAAGCAGGGAGCTGAGGCTGCTTTATTTTGCACTCTCCCATTAGTCACTTAGTGACTGTTTATGCCACCACTAGATTGCTTTAGCAGATTTTGCCCCTTGAAAAGCTCCTGGATTGGCCACCCTGCCTTTTCCAGCCATGCCTCCCCCCTTCCTTACCAACCCTGTAGAGTGACTATAGGACATAGACTCCTGCTCAAGTTTCAGACTGGCACATCTTGAACTACTTTGGTACAGAGGTATTTTTTCTAACTCACACTCAAAATGCACTTGATACAATTATTTGCATAACCAATCAATTTATGGCTAGAGACCTTGTGCCAGATTCTGCTCTGAATTTCACTGCTGCGGTCCAGATTTACATAAGCAGAATTTGGTTCCCTAATTCTACATTTCCTGCATTTGGACTGCTTGATTTCTCAATTCTAAGCTTTTATGAAAGCTGGGTTTTTTGCACACAATAGAAATAAATAATATGTCAGATAAGAATTAAACAGGAAATATTTTAGAAACCTCACCTCACAACTCAAACCGAATCTGAACTAAATTTGGCTTTGAGATTAAACAAAGTTTTTTTTTTAAAGTTTGATTAACTCCTTTTTTTCCCTTCCCCTTCCCACCCCTCTCTCACACACTTATTTTTCACTGTAACATAATTTTGATCCTATGGTTCCAACTGAAATGCTGCAAGAAGAGCTTGTCTTGTGGATTTCTGTCCAAGACCAGAAGCAGGAAGAACCAGAAAAATCTCACAAGAAAGCTTGTTTTCAGAAGATTTCCAGTTCATTTCTGTAGATCCAAGAAGTTCAGATAGTTCAGCTAACCATCTGGGGCCAATTAATTCCTAGTATATCTTCAACATCAATGGGTTACAGAAGGAATGAATCTTGGCAGATAAAGTTCTTGAGTGCTTTTCTGAATCAAGTTCCAAATCTTTATCCAGTCTCACACATCGTTAATTACAAGCCTTCCAAACAACAGAACCACCAGCATTTTTTGTGATTAAAACACCAACAACACTTCTAATGTAATATTACGTCCAATCTTGCATATCTTGTGCATCTAAAACATTCATTAATTTCAGCTGGAGTTTTGAATGAGCATAGAATTGGGCTAACTGTTTACTAAAAAATTCAACATATGTACATATAACACATACACACACAATGACAAGAAGAAAAGCAAAAACACAATGGAAAAATTTCCTACAAATCAAAGGAACTCCTTGCAATCTTCATTTATACATAAATATATGAAATTCATTCTAACTAAGAAGCACTGGAGAGAAAAGAAAAGCAAAATAAAGAAAGAGGGGAAGAACTGGTGTCTGGAATCTAAAGTCCTACTTCTGCAATTACACATTAATTTAAATATCTCCCTTTGTAAATTGTTCTTTATTTCCAGCATTTTCTTCCATTTCTCTCAAAAATATATCATTCAATCTACCAAAAAGAAGCTAATTCCCCCATGCACTGAAAGCGATCTTTCCAAAGAGATGGATTTGGACTCCACCATGTACACAGCTGCAAATGCATATTCATACGTAGAACAGCTCATGCAATTCACTTTTCGTTTGATTGTGATCATTCTTTTCCCCAGTTGAAATCGAGCGAGATATTTTCATGGCACATGTAATTATGCACATGTATTACATCTCTGGACGTAAATAATATTATTACTCCAATACCTTTATAATTATAATGACTGAAATAGTTCCTATACACCTGGTACTACCATGGCTATGCACCGAAACCAGCCACTGACACTACGGGAAGGTTGGATGATAATTATATAGTTAGCCTGGATTTTTTTTTCTAAAACATTTCCTTGCACATGCACTCTCCAGAGTTCCCCTCCCACCTATCCTCCACCATCCCCCTCTGTCACACACCAGTTCATCCTGGTCCTGCCCTCCACTTTCCCCTCCATGCACATACGCAGTTTTCCCCACCTTCTTGCTCTCCCTGTTGAGTTGATGATGGAAGAGAGAATTTTTGAAAGGAAACATTTAGGATTAATGAAACTGAAAGTTTATCTGTCAGCACTGGCTAAGAAAATATTTTTTTCCAGAGAATTCCATGAAAAAATGCCTTTTAAAAATTCAGATATTTTTAAATTGGTTTCCATCCTGAAATGGTGAGGATGAGACGCTTGATGCCTGAAATCCAGGTCAGGTATTCAAGGCAGTAGAATAGTATAGTCAGAGTCACAGGCAAGAAGTTGATTTAGTGGCAGGTGTGGATGGATTTGAAGGGAGATAAGAAAGGAGGACTGTGTAGTACTGATAAGAAAAGATTTGGCATGGAGCAGGGCATTAGCAGTGGGAATGGAGGGGGAGGGCATGAGAGGTTTCAGGTATTAAATAACTAGAGCTGTCAGGATTTAACAAAAACCTGGACGTTGTAGCAGCGAGGAGAGGTGTGTTGGCTATTCACTCAGACAGCCTTATAACTGATGTATCAGCAGTGCTGGAAGAGGGAGGGAAAGTGTGGCATTTGCTCCTCCTCCGAGAGGAAACAACATTCCAGCCCTACTCATTGCTACCTGCCCTGCTTAAGATTTGGAACAGGATTCTAAAAATCCTAGGATCTTGTGTCATTCAATTCCCCTCAGGGTCAATCTGCTCACTCGAAAAAAAAAAACCCACTCAACCTTTTTCTTTAATATGACCGGAGTTTATTGGGACATATAATAAAGTGAAAGGGTTGTGTGATCCGGTCCACTGTTTGTTTGCTCCAACTAACATGACGCAACACTAAATAATAATCCGGATCACTTTGTGGTTAAGGCAGTCAGGGGCATGGGATCCATTCCCACCTTTACTACAGATTTCCCGTGACCTTTGGCAGGTCACTTAGAGAACCTGAATCACAGAAAGACTATCTGTAAAATGGGTTAATAATATTTATCTAAAGGACAGTGGGTGTTTTGAGGCTGAATTAATTCATGTTTGTAAAGTGCTTTGAGAGTCTTAGATGAAACATGCTGTATATATGCAAAATAGTACGATATGCAAATCCAAAATCTGTCCACCTCCAGCTTCAAACCATCACAACACAAAATAAAAATAATTAGCTCTGAGGTGCAAATGTAACCCACACACCTCCTAGATGTGGTGTTCTGTCCCATCTAGTGAAACTGAGACCACTTAGAGAGAGACACACACACACACACGCACACAGATTAATGAGTCTGCTCTACAGCCTTAGCTAACAAGCAGATGGCTTTTAGCTCATGCGGAAGAGACTCATTCACTAAGCTCCAGAGGCCCCAGGTT
This sequence comes from Eretmochelys imbricata, assembly GCF_965152235.1. Lineage (NCBI taxonomy): Eukaryota > Metazoa > Chordata > Testudines > Cheloniidae > Eretmochelys > Eretmochelys imbricata. Next base: position 115,210,772 of record NC_135578.1, on the reverse strand, counting down.
CGATCCTGCCCGCCAATAATCGGGGTCTGTCGGTGTTACAAGTCAGGGCTCGTCTGGGATTTCAACTGGAAGTCATAAGACCGGCCATACGGGGTCAGACCAAAGGTCTATCTAGCCCAGTATCCTGTCTTCTGACAGTGGCCAATGCCAGGTGCCCCAGAGGGAATGAACAGAACAAGTGATCTGTTGCCCATTCCCAGCTTCTGGCAAACAGAGGCTAGGGACACCATTCGTGCCCATCCTGGCTAATAGCCATTGATGGACCTATCCTCCATGAATGTATCTAGTTCTTTTTTTGAAGCCTGTTATAGACTTGGCCTTCACAACATCCTCTGGCAAGGAGTTCCATAGGTTGACCATGCATTGTGTAAAAAAATACTTCCTTTTGTTTGTTTTAAACTTGCTGCCTATTAATTTCATTAATTACCCCTAGTTCTTGTGTTATGAGAAGGAGTAAATAACACTTCCTTTCTACTTTCTCCACACCCGTCATGATTTTATAGACCTCTATCATATCCCCCCTTAGTCGACTTTTTTCCAAGTTGAAAAGTCCCAGTCTTAATCTCTCCTCATATGGCGGCCGTTCCATACCCCTAATAATTTTTGTTGCCCCTTTCCAATTCCAATATATCTTTTTTGAGAGGGAACGATCACATCTGTGGACGTAACATGGATTTATATACAGGAAAGATGTGGGTGTACCATGGATTTATATAGAGGCAATATGATATTTTCTGTATTATTATCTATCCTTTTCTTAATGATTCCCAACATTCTTTGTTAGCTTTTTTGACTGCCGCTGCACATTGAGTGGACGTTTTCAGAGAACTATCCACAATGACTCCAAGATCTCTTTCTTGAGTGGTAACAGCTAATTTAGACCCCATCATTTTATACATATAGTTGAGATTATGTTTTCCAATGTGCATTACTTTGCATTTATCAACACTGAATTTCATCTGCCATTTTGTTGCCCAGTCACCCAGTTTTGAGAGATCCTTTTATAGCTCTACACAGTCTGCCTGGGACTTAACTATCTTTTATATTGTCTGCAAATTTTGCCACTACACTGTTTACCCCTTTTCCAGATGAATATGTTGAATAGGACTGAGCCCAGTACAGACCCCTGGGGAACAACACTATTTACCTCTCTCCATTCTGAAAACTGACCATTTATTCCTACCCTTTGTTTCCTATCTTTTAACCAGTTACAAACCCATAAGAGAAACCAATCCCTCTTATCCCATGACTGCTTACTTTGCTTAATAACCTTTGGTGAGGGACCTTGCCGAAGGCTTTCTGAAAATCTAAATACACTATATCCAGTGGATCCCCCTTGTCCACATGCTTGTTGACTCCCTCAAAGAATTCTAGTAGATTGGTGAAGCGTGATTTCCCTTTACAAAAACCATGTTGAGTATTCCCCAAAAAATTATGTTCATCTATGTGTCTGACAATTTTGTTTTTTACTATAGTTTCAACCAGTTTGCCCGGTACTGAAGTCAGGCTTCCTGGCCTGTTATTGCCAGGGTCACCTCTGGAGCCCTTTTTAAAAATTGGCATCATATTAGCCATCCTCCAGTCATTTTGTACAGAAGCTGATTTAAATGATAGGTTACAGACTACAGTTAAAAGAAAAGGAGTACTTGTGGCACCTTAGAGACTAACCAATTTATTTGAGCATAAGCTTTTGTGAGCTATAGCTCACTTCATCGGATGCATTCAGTGGAGTTTCCGATGAAGTGAGCTGTAGCCCACGAAAGCTTATGCTCAAATAAATTGGTTAGTCTCTAAGGTGCCACAAGTCCTTGTGAGGATGTAGATATTCAGGCCTGTCTGCAAAGGCCTGTACTTTAAGAATTTAGGGGTATTCTTATCACTTGGCTAGTTCTAGAGGTATAAAACAAGAATCAAAATCACTGTCTGCTGGTGTAAGGGCCTTCTCTTACTGTGACAGTCTGAGGCCCTGTTCTTAGGCTAAGGCCTTTGGCTAAGCAGCAGAGGCAGCCATAAGCTAGGAAGCGAACGGTCACATCCTCACATTCCAAACTAGTCACATTGAAATAAGGTGCCATTGGGCTGTTAGGCACTATCAGGACAGGATTGTATTCCTATCACCTCCAGAGAAAGGGAAGTGCCTAGAAAATGTAAAAGGAAACTTAGTTTGATAGCATCCTGTCTGGCAAGAACTCACTTATCAATAGCTGGGATGTGAAATCCTCACTTCTGTATTGTTTTGTCATTATAGTTCCCACTTTGCTATTGTTTGTCTGTATAATCTCTCTGGTTCTGTGATTGTTCCTGTCTGCTGTATAATTAATTTTGCTGGGTGTAAACTAATTAAGGTGGTGGGAAATAATTGTTTACGTAATCATGTTACAATATGTTAGGATTGGTTAGTTAAATTTCAGGAAAATGATTGGTTAAGGTATAGCTAAGCAGAACTCAAGTTTTACTATATAATCTGTAGTCAATGAGGAAGTGAGTGGGTGTGGGTGGGAGGGAATGGGTGTGTGGGTGGGCGGATGGGAACAGGGAATGGGGGTGCGGAAATTGGAATCATGTTTTGCTAAAGAGGGGAAATGGGAATGGGGGTAAGGAAATTAGAATAATGTTGGGCTAAGGGCACGAATGGGAACAGGGACACAGGTGTAAGGCTCTGTGGTGTCAGAGCTGGGAAGGAGGATACTAAGGAAGGAAACTGGAGTCATGCTTGCTGGAAGTTCACCCCAATAAACATCGAATTGTTTGCACCTTTGGACTTCGGGTATTGTTGCTCTCTGTTCATGCGAGAAGGACCAGGGAAGAAAGTGGGTGAAGGAATAAGCCCCCTAACAGTCCTCCTTTTCATTTTGCGAATACAGACTAACACGGCTGCTACTCTGAGACTACAGTTAGTAGTTCTGCAATTTCACATTTGAGTTCCTTCAGAACTCTTGGGTGAATACCATCTGGTCCTGGTGACTTATTGCTGTTTAATTTATCAATTTGTTCCAAAACCTCCTCTAATGATACCTCGATCTGGGACAGTTCCTCAGATTTGTCACCTAAAAAGAATGGCTCAGGTTTGGGAATCTCCCTCACATCCTCAACTGTGAAGACGGATGCAAATAATTAATTTAGTTTCTCTGCAATGGCCTTATTGTCCCTGAGTGCTCCTTTAGCATCTTGATCGTCCAGTGGCCCCACTGGTTGTTTAGCAGGCTTCCTGCTTCTGATGTACTTAAAAAAAAATTGCTATTTCTTTCTGAGTCTTTGGCTAGATGTTCTTCAAATTCTTTTTTGGTCTTCCTAATAATATTTTTACACTCCTTCTACCAGCTGTTACAGTCTTTATCCTTGGGCCTTGAGACTAATCAGAGACAGAAGGAGAAGTAGAGCAGTCCTTGGATGGTTGCCTCACTCCATTCCTTTTCTTTGCTGAAATTAAAAAGTAAGCATCTGGAATCAGCAGTTTGCAGTGTCGCTGTAGCCTTGTTGGTCCCAGGATATTGGAGAGACAAGGTGGGTGAGGTAATATCTTTTATTGGACCACCTTCTGTCGGTAAAAGAGACTATCTTTCGAGCTTACACGGACAAAGAGCTGTTCTGCAAACTAAACTTGGTTTCTCCTCCATCCAATTCAATTGGAATGGAGTGTTTGCAGGGAAAGTGTTCTACATAGCAAGGGTCTTAGAAAATGTAGTATTGGGAAATCTCACTTTTCCCTCTGAAGCTGAAATATTAAGCTGCAAGTGTTAAGGCAGGAAATTATTTTCCCATCCCGAAATATTTTTTGAGGAAGAGTTTTAACTTCAGCTCCCAGTTCCTGCAGACTGCCATTTTAGCTGTGGCAGGTGAAGCTCTTCTGTGAGGCTCTCCCAGTCACCAGACACAGTGAGAGTATCTGGCCTTATAGGAATCGACTCCTTGCGGGAGAGGCACCTCTTGGAGCAGGGAGAGCCAGGTATGCCCCTGGGTGGGGGGCTGTTATCTTCCAGCAGTGAGGAATGCAGAAAAAGGTCTTCTTTACTCCTCTTCTTCTCCCCCCCGCCCTTTTGTTTTAAACTGAAAAAACTTTGAGCAGGGGTGGCCAACCTGTGACTCCGGAGCCACATACAGCTCTTCAGAGGTTAATATGCTGCTCCTTGTCTAGGCACCGACTCCGGGGATGGAGCTACAGGTGCCAACTTTCCAGTGTGCCGGGGGGTGCTCACTGCTCAACCCCTGGCTCTGTCCCCAGTCTACCCCTTCCTGCCCTCTCCTCTGAGCCTGCCATGCCCTCGCTCCTCCCCCCTCCCCCCCCAAGCCTCCTGCACCACACGAAACAACTGATCAGGAGGTGCGGGGAGGGACGGGGAGGCGCTGATTAGCGGGGCAGCCGGTGGGTGGGAAGCGCTGGGAGCTGGGGGGTGTGCGGGAAGCTGATGCGGGGCTGCTGACGTATTATTGTGGCTCTTTGGAAATGTACATTGGTAAATTCTGGCTCCTTCTCAAGCTCAGGTTGGCCACCCCTGACTTAGAGTCTACTAAATGCCCAGGGGAAGGGAGGGAATGCCCCCAGACAGGGCAGGAAACTCACATTCTTTTCTCTCTCTCTCTCTCTCTCTCTTCTTTTTTATTTCTTTAATCCCAAAAGAGTAAAACAAAGGAAACACTACTTATTAAGGAGAACAAAAGAAACAAAACCAGCTACTACTTATGCTACTGACGCAGATAAGCAAAGGATGACTGCTCCCTCCATGAGGCCAAAGGCAGTTGAGAAGGAAGAGAGGGGGGTTAGATAGCCTCAGGCAGACCACAATGGAGGGAGAGCACATGCGGGGACTCAGCAGACCTACAGTGCCGCATCCACAGGGACACTCTCGAAGAAGCAGCCAGGGCTCCATGCTGAGAGGCCTGTGTTTTTCATGTTGCAGGCTGTCCCCGCATCATAGGCACAGGAATTAGGTGTGCAGGGGGTGCTGCAGCACCCCCAGGTTTTGTGCCTGGGGTCCCAGCCCCTCGCCCCACGCCCAGGCACTCTGCTGCCAGCCCAGTCCCAGCCGCCAGCCCCACACCCGGGGGCTCCGCTGCTGGCCTGGGGTCCCAGCTGCTGGGCCCAAATCCTGGCCACCGGCCCCACATCCAGGGCTCCACTCCTGGCCCTGACCTGGGGCTCCGCACCCTCCCCCAGCTGTGGCTCCAGCCTCGTCCGCCTTACCACTGTCTGCATTCCCCTCCCAGTTCCCGGAGCCACAGCCCTGCTGGTGGTGAGTGGCGCAGACTGGGGTAAGGGAGGGCGCAGCTCAGCACCCCCATGCTAAAAAACGTTCTAGAGCCACTGGCCCGCATTTGTATTCCTGAGCCCCTGGTTTCTCACCAGACTACATCCCCTCCTGCCACATCCCTCTCTTACTCCAGCGCTACTCGTCATCCTGCACAGGGCTCCCAGGCCATTGCAGTTCTGCTCGCTGCCTTCCACGGGAGGCAGGGGCCGGCAGTAAAATCAGGCGGCTAGTGAGTGGAACTTCTTTTCCTTGGGGAGAGGCACAGATCTGAGAGAACAAGAGGAAGAGCTCTGAGCTTGGCCTACATCTTCTCCCTGCCCACACCAGCATTCCTCACAATGCCATGACTTTTGTTCACGCTCCTGTGCCATTAGCTTGGTGAATGGCAGCCATCCACTCACAACCCACAGCCAGGGAAGAGGAATCTCTTCTGCACAGAGCAGCAGTTCGTTAGGCTAGTTTTTGCACTCGAGAGGATGATGTCCCATTAGGAGTAGCTCTTCACCTTACTTCTCCCCAGATTGCCAAGCCATGCAGAATTCAGCTCCAACACAGCAGCAGCAGCCGTAGCGGGCTTGTCTACAGTCACCTGGCAGACTTAGACATGGGCAGTAGACATGGCAGAAGCTGTAGTGCGGACAGGGCTCGTGCTTTTTTCACATCAAAGCCGCAGCTCTGCCTACAATACAGCTTCAGCTGTTACCACCACTAATGCAGCGGCACGGGCTGTGAGTTACGACTATGAAGTCTGCCGGCATAGACGCTGGCAGAGGGGGGAAAGGTGGCTTTGCAGGTTGGCGGGGGGGGAGAGAAAGGGGTGTTTTGCATGTCGCCACCACTCGTCCGCACACCTTCAAACCAGGCAATAGAGGGAATCATGGACTCCTTAAGAAACCGAGATGTTTTAGTCATAGATTGCAGTAGCTCAAGCACAGAGTCCAATTAACTCTAATAACGAAACATTTCTAAAGTTCGCTCCGGGGCAGATTTTAACAGGAACCCTGGGGCAAAAATAAGAGTGACTAATCCCCTGAATTGACCCAGTGCTCAAATCCATCACTACAAGCATTTCAGATTCAGTTAAGCTTTATAATGTTCCTACATTGTTCAAATCTTCACTGCTGACTCAATACAAAGATACCTGTCTAGCTTTCCCTTTAGCTATTAATTTTCACAGTGCTACCAGCTGCACTGAATTCTATGTTCCTGTGTTAATTATTTCAGATACCTGGGTCCAGATTCTAAACTGATGGCAATGGAGTTACTCTGGATCTACAACAGTGTAATTGAGGTTAGAATCTGATCTGTTACACTCCTTAAATTCCATGTATCCCTTGGAAATTAATCAGATTCTGTACCACTTAGGAATTTTAATGGAAGAAAAGAACTTTGATAAATTTCAGAGACGGTAAAACATTATCTCCTTGAGGCAGGGAGCGATAAGGAATGGCTTTGATGTGCAATTATTGAAAAAAAAAATACCGCTTAGATGACCACAATGTTCCCTTGCTCTCTTGGATTAAAATTACATTCTTTCTGCCACTAAAATGCCAGATCACATACTCTCTGCAGTTTCATCTCTGCCACTATGAAACAAAGCAAAAAGAGAGTAAGCGCTTACATTAAAATATAATACATATACATTTTCTTTTCTTTTTTTTTAATATAACCTGGTTACACACGTGGGGCGACATTCTGTGCTGTCTCGCAGGAGGAACAGCGCCAGTTGCAATTGAGATGAGGAAAGGGCAAAGGTGGCTATAAGCTAAACTTAGGTCACTCAAGGAGTGGGGGAATAAAACCACCTCTCAGCCTGAGCGACGTAAGTTTCACCAGTGTAAGTGGTGGTGTAAGCAGCACTATGTTGGTGGGAGAGCTTTGCTGAGGTGACAGAGATGGTCATTGTCAATTCAAGATTCTTTCAGGGCAGATCCAGGGGTAATCCCTGGGGATCTCTGCCTCACTTTAGAATCTCTAGCCCTGTGAGAATTCAAAACACCAAAGATTTGTGACCTGGACCACAGCCCCTGCACAAAAAAACAGAGCCTGAATTACCTATTGCAAGTTTAGGGCCAATCCAGTGCCAACAATAGGAGTTCACTGACCATTGGATCAGTCCCAACATGATCTCAACTCAACGTCATACAAAGCCATTTCTTGTTTGCATTGGTGTTGTACAAACATATACTGGAGAAAGCCAGTCCTTGCTCACAAGAGCATACAGTCTAAAGGAGAAGCAAGGGATACAGCATACAAGCAAAGCAAAAGCTATTTATATTTCTAATGACCACCGTTAAGTATGATGCATGATCTCAAAAGAAAGGGCACCAGCACTCAAAAGCCACTTAACAACTCTTCATAATGCATTTATCAGACCCTCGACAATAAGAGACTGTCTCCATTTGGGATGTTATCGACCTGCTGGAAATCACAAACGTTTAAAAAGTAGGACACTCGAAGGCTAACGGTTACAGTGTATTAATAAAAGTAGGTCTAAGAATGAACTAGTGGGATTATGTGGCTTGGAAAACATGAACACTGATTCTAATCAGCAACGGCTATTGATAAGAGTGCAAAGGTTCGAGTTTACATTTTATACGGGTGGTGATTTGAGAGGACAGCACTATAGATACTGATAGAAGATTGTTTGATAACAGTGAGTAACTGAATATTAACTGGAGATATGAGAGAGTGGACTAAGGTCTGAGTGTAATAGGGAGACTTTACCCTTCTATAGCACAGCATGGCCAAACCCAAACTTTCAAAAAATCATGATTTTTGGAGCCTAACTTATGAGTGGCTTAAAAATCATGAGATTTTTAAAAGAATGCATTTGGAGTCCTGTTATTTGCCTTCCAGCTTTTGAATCTTTAGGGTTCATGTTTTCTTGTGCAAGGGCTAGAAACTTACTTTTTAGAAACAAAAATTAAAGCTGAGATTCTGTTGGATGCTGAGGCCTACAGGCTATAAGGGAAAACATCAAATGTTGCAAAACTCACAATAAATTGGTGAGAGTTTGCAACACTGGCTAGGAGAGACTTTCACTGAATCATCTTAGAGCAGGGGTGGCCAACATGTGGCTCTGGAGCCCCATGCGGCTCTTCAGAAGTTAATATGCAGCTCCTTGTATAGGCACCGACTCCGGGGCTGGAGCGACAGGAGCCAACTTTCCAATGTGCAGGGGGGTGCTCACTGCTCAATCCCTGGCTTTGCCGCAGGCCCTGCCCCACTTCACCCCTTCCTGCCCCCTCCCCTGAGCCTACCGTGCCCTCGCTCCTCTCCTTCCCCCCTCTCCCCGCAAGTCTCCTGCACACCATGAAACAGCTGATCAGGAGACGCGGGAAGGGAGAAGGAGGTGCTGATTGGCGGGGCTGCCAGTGGGCGGGAGGAGCTGGGAGTGGGGTGGGGGGAGCTGATACGGGGCTGCTGATGTATTACTGTGGCTCTTTGGCAATGTACATGGGTAAATTCTGACTCCTTCTCATGCTCAGGTTGGCCACCCCATCTTAGAGCACTGTGCATTAACTGGATTAGACCTTGGGTTACCTCTTCAGCAGCAAGGCCCAACTTTTGAAAGACAATTTTGTTTAATCTTGGAATTCAGACTGTTTTGTGAGAGTCTCCTTCAGCACGCAGCAACCAGTCCAAGTCCTCAAACAGCAGCACACACGGGTGAGAGGCTCCTGTGAGGGCCCATTCCAAGCCACCCCCACACTACTTTGAAACAGGCAGCGCCCAGCTAACGTAGTTTACAAAGCTAATCACACACACACACATATACAGAGCAATAAAGTATTCAAACAAACTCAGTACTAAGAATCAGCAATAGGGACCCATTTCTAAGACTGTCCCAAGGGCCCTCAGGCTTGCCGTCCGCACTCCAGCGCCACACACGCACAGAGCAGGTGTGCATGGTTATACCCACAGCATCATACCAGAGGGTCAACCTGAGGCACAAAAAGCTCAAAGGCGACATTTTCATACTTGGGTGGCAAAAGTTCAGCATCTAAATCTAGATAGAGGCACTGAAATAGATGTGCCCTGGCTGTCAGAGATGCTAAATAGGCATAACTCCCACTCAAGTCACCAAGTCCAGTTCTATATCACCATATCCAAGATCGTAGGCTAGCCACCACTGGATAACATATGGGAGTGGGGAAGGTGGCTGTCTCCAGAGTGCCCCCTTTGCAGCAGGGGTGGCCATGCCAGAATCCCTGCCTCAGTTTCCCTTTAGTCAGTCTTCAGCCTATTCTTGTTTTAGTGGCAATTTGCTGCCATAGACATGACTTGGCCTTCCTGCCAAGCTGCTAACAAAAGACCACCCATTCCAGGGGTCCACGTCCAAACCATACCCAGTGCAAAGTCTTCGCTCCACTCTCCAACTAGCGCCACCTTCCCAAGGAGTCTGTCTTTTCTGTTCTTGGGGCTCAGCTTTCACCATTCCTAGGCTCCTTTTCACCTCTCTCCTCAGTCCCGCCTGGGCTCCTTTGGGTTGCCCCCTGCTCTTTCCTGAACAGCCACTCCCCAGCCTTCCTGACTGGAATCTTCTACAGGCCTCTGTCTGCTTTGTACTCTCCTCTGGCTCCTCAGAGTCTTCTGCGCTCCTTTGCAGCCAGCTCCCCACTACTGGACTTCTTTCCTTTTAAGTCTGACCCTGTCCAGGTGTAGCCAGCAGAGCTAACTGAATAGAGCTGACTGGCCTCAAGGCCTCCTGGTCCTTAATGGCGCAGGCCACCCTGTTACAGCATCCAGAGGAACAGCGTGCACTGTGGTTTTCTCCTCCCTGCCCACTCAGATCAAAGCAGTGCTGTTGTGTGCCCATATTCCCAACATCAATGGTCCTGCTGACAGCTGTTTGCCTAGATTATACCTGCTCGGAGAACAAAATCTTCAGGAGAGAAAGCATAAATTCTCTGCCAGGTCAGGGTGTACATCCCCAAAAGCACAGACCAAGCCCAACTATATTCCACCCCAGAATGTTCCTCCCTATGTAAGCAGTGTCAGGATGAGCTCCACCCTGACATCTGGTGGTGAGGTGTGGCAAGTTGTGGAAAAGAACTTCAGGGGCCGATCTCATTTGCATAGGCACACTCACCCCGCCTAGAATGAGGCCATAGCTGCCCAAATGGTCACTTTGGCTACTGGGGGATCCCCAGTGTCTCTATTATTGGGGCAGGAAGAATAAATTGTTATTACCCTGATTATGGGAACTGTGCTTGGAACTATACTTGGCCTTTTGTTATGATGGAGGGACTCACCATCAACTAAGTAGCACTTGCTAGGCAAGGGTCATGGGTTCCAAAACTCTGTGAATTGAGAGAGGTTGGGGACAAGTATTAATACTTGGTGGTATGAGCCCCTGGGTGAGGGCCTTACATGCTAATTGCACTTCCTCCTCTCTCCACTGTAGAATATCAGAGCTAATTTTGATTCTATTAGGAGTCTAGTTACAGGCTGCTGAGCTCACTTTGGGCTAATGGTGCACCAGCATGGAGGCTCCCCTACTACAAGCTGAATTCACCTAAGAGCTGAAATCACTGAGCATTGTGTTAAGTAGTGGGGGAGCCTGAAGATATATTGTGGAGCAGTTTGTGGGATGGCTGGAGTGACTTGCAGACAGGCTGGTGGAGCAGTTCGGAGGACGGCGGGAGCTGCTTGTGGGATGTGGAGCGGAGCAGTTTGTGGACTGGCTGGTGGAGCAGCAGAGCCGAGCGAAGCAGTTCGTGGGGCGGCTGGTGGAGCGAAGGCCTATGGAGTTGTGGGGCGGTCAGCTTCAGATCATGTAAGGTACCCCTTACCTCTCTCCCCCCCACCATCTCCACCCAGGTTGGGAGGTAAAGCTCGCAGATAAACTTTCAAACTCTGGGGCTGCCCTGACCAGGGACAGACACTTTTGGGTCATTGGACTTTTGGGACTTTGGATGATTTGGGGTTGCTGGACTCAAGAACCAAAGGGAAAGGACATGCCCCAATTTGCTTGTAGCGTTTTTTTTTTTTTTTTTTTTTTGCTCATGGGTTGTGTTACGAATCCTGTTGGTGGTGTTTCCCCAACATAATGCCACATTGTTTCTCTCTGTTATTAAAAGTTTTTTTGCTACACTCAGACTATGTGCTTGCGAGAGGGGAAGTATTGCCTCTTGGAGGCGCCCAGCAGGGGTGGTATATATTTGTCCCAGGTCACTGGGTGGGGGCTCAAGCCGGTTTGCATTGTGTTATTGGAATGAATCCCCTAGATATTGAACCTGGCCTTTGTTGCTGCCAACTCTGATGGGCAGAAGGGTTACACCTATATTCCCTCATGGGCTTTTTTGGGAGCCTGAATCAGAGCAGACATATCTGTGCCTTGCCCCCCTTACACCTGCGAGTTTTCGAGCCTGCGGCAAGCAGGACATGGCAACCAGGATTCATCCTCTTACCTGTTGGGCTCCATTTGCTTTACAAATCTAATACAATCTCTGAGTTATGGCATATTCAAAGATAATCTAGGGCTTGCAGAAGTGCCTCCAGGAAACTGGTAAGGCAGCGGGACAGCAGAAGGAGAGTGAGGTTTCTATTATGTATTTATATTTCAACAGCACCCAGAGGCCCTGGCTGAGATCGGGCTCAGTTGTACTAGGGCGCTGTACACACACAGAGAGTCTCTGCCCTGAAATGAAGACAAAGGGTGAGAGGGGAAACAGAGGCAACAAGGTAAAGTGACTTGCCGAAATCCACAAAGCAATTTAGGATCAGAGCAGACAACAGAACCAAGTTCTCCTAACTCCCACTCCAGTGTCCCATCCACTAGATCACACCCCTTTCCTGGTATCTGTAGTAAGAGGGAAGAAGGGGGCAGGGGAATGGAAACAAATAACAGCTATAGTGAGCCAAAGGGGAAGTCAGTCAGAGTTTTTGGTGCAGAAGGGATTCAGGCTTACAGCATTGACATGACTATAACAAACTGATAAATTTCAGAGTAACAGCCGTGTTAGTCTGTATTCGCAAAAAGAAAAGGAGTCCTTGTGGCACCTTAGAGACTAACCAATTTATTTGAGCATGAGCTTTCGTGAGCTACAGCTCACTTCATCAGATGCATACCGTGGAAACTGCAGCAGACTTTATATATACACAGAGAATATGAAACAATACCTCCTCCCACCCCACTGTCCTGCTGGTAATAGCTTATCTAAAGTGAGCAACAGGTTAGGCCATTTCCAGCACAAATCCAGGTTTTCTCACCCTCCACCCCCCCACACAAATTCACTCTCCTGCTGGTGATAGCCCATCCAAAGTGACAACTCTTTACACAATGTGCATGATAATGAAGTTAGGCCATTTCCTGCACAAATCCAGGTTCTCTCACTCCCTCACCCCCCTCCAAAAACCCACCCCCATACACACACAGACTCACTCTCCTGCTGGTAATACCTCTCCTGCTGGTAATAATAAGAGAGAGTGAGTCTGTGTGTGTATGGGGGTGGGTTTTTGGAGGGGGGTGAGGGAGTGAGAGAACCTGGATTTGTGCAGGAAATGGCCTAACTTCATTATCATGCACATTGTGTAAAGAGAAAAGGAGTACTTGTGGCACCTTAGAGACTAACCAATTTAAGTGAGCTGTAGCTCACGAAAGCTCATGCTCAAATAAATTGGTTAGTCTCTAAGGTGCCACAAGTACTCCTTTTCTTTTTGCGAATACAGACTAACACGGCTGTTACTCTGAAACCTGTCATTGTGTAAAGAGTTGTCACTTTGGATGGGCTATCACCAGCAGGAGAGTGAATTTGTGTGGGGGGGTGGAGGGTGAGAAAACCTGGATTTGTGCTGGAAATGGCCTAACCTGTTGCTCACTTTAGATAAGCTATTACCAGCAGGACAGTGGGGTGGGAGGAGGTATTGTTTCATATTCTCTGTGTATATATAAAGTCTGCTGCAGTTTCCACGGTATGCATCTGATGAAGTGAGCTGTAGCTCACGAAAGCTCATGCTCAAATAAATTGGTTAGTCTCTAAGGTGCCACAAAAACTGATAAATCTAGCTTTAACAAAATCACACTAATTTGCTACAGTTCTAGCACCGATATGCTCTTGTCATGATAAAAAAAAAAGTAGGGCTGTCGATTAATCGCAGTTAACTCACGCGATTAACTCAAAAATTAATCACAATTAAGAAAATTAATTGTGATTAATCGCACTGTTATACAATAGAATACCACTTGAAATGTAGTAAATATTTTTGGATGCTTTTCTACATTTTCAAATGTATGGAATTCTATTACAATACCGAATACAACGTGTACAGTGCTCACTTTATATTATTATTTTGGATTATGACTATTTGCACTGTAAAAACAATAAACAAAAGAAATTGTATTTTCCAATTCACATCATACAAGTACCATAATGCAATCTCCTTATCGTGAAAGTGTAACTTACAAATGTAGACCTTTTTTTGTTACATAACTACACTCAAAAACAAAACAATGTAAAACTTTAGAGCCTACAAGTCCACTCAGTCCTACTTCTTGTTCAGCCAATCGCTAAGACAAACAAGCTTGTTTCGATTTATGGGACATAATGCTGCCCGCTTCTTATTTATGCTGTCACCTGAAAGTGAGAACAGGCATTTGCATGGCACTTTTGTAGCCAGCATTGCAAGGTATTTATATGCCAGATATGCTAAATATGCTAAAAATGCTAAATATGCCCCTTCAGCCACCATTCCAGAGGACATGCTTCCATGCTGATGATGCTCGTTAAAAAAAGAATGTATTAATTAAATTTGTGACTGAACTCCTTGGGGGAGAACTGTATGTCTCCTCTTCAGTTTTACCTGCATTCTGCCATATATGTCATGTTATAGCAGTCTCGGATGAAGACCCAGCACACATCCATTTTAAGAACACTTTCACAGCAGATTTGACAAAACTCAAAAAAGATACCAATGTGAGATTTTTAAAAATAATAGCTATGGCACTCGACCCAAGGTTTAAGAATCTGGAGTGCCTTCTAAAATCTGAGAGGGACTAGGTGTGGAGCATGCTTTCAGACATCTTGAAAGAGCAACACTCAGACGTGGAAACTACGGAACCCAAACCACCAAAAAAGAAAATCAACCTTCTGCTGGTGGCATCTGACTCAGATGATGAAAATGAACATACGTCGGCCTCCACTGCTTTGGATCGTTATCGAGCAGAACCCCTCATTAGCATGGAGGAATGTCCTTTGGAATGGTGGTTGAAGCATGAAGGTACATAAGAATCTTTAGCACATCTGGCACATAAATATCTTGTGATGCCGGCTACAACAATGCCATGTGAACGTCTGTTCTCACTTTCAGGTGACATTGTAAACAAGAAGTTGGCAGCATTATCTCCTGCAAATTGTAACCAAACTCGTTTGTCTGAGCAATTGGCTGAAGTAGGACTGAGTGGACTTGTAGGCTCTAAAGTTTAAATTGTTTTATTTTTGAATGCAGTTTTTTTGTACCTAATTCTACATTTGTAAGTTCAACTTTCATGATAAAGAGATTGCACTACATTACCTGTATTAGGTGAATTGAAAAATACTATTTCTTTCATTTTTTACAGTGCAAACATTTGTAATAAAAATAACTATAAAGTGAGCACTGTACACTTTGTATTCTGTGTTGTAATTTAAATCAATGTATTTGAAAATGTAGAAAACATCCAAAAATATTTAAATAAATGGTATTCTATTTCTGTTTAACAGCGCGATTAATTGCAACTAATTTTTTTAATTGGGTGATTAATTGCAATTAACTTTTTTAATTGCTTGACAGCCCTGAAAAAATGGAAGTAAACAAGAAGTCCTGACATAATTTAATAACAGCCGTATACCTATTTTCCACAGCAAGATAAAATAATAGCTGTGGAAAGACTGATTTCTAAACCCTAAATCAATATCTGGATCATGATAAATTATTTGAGAACAGTTTGTGTTCCATCCTCCATCTGTCTCCTGTCATGATCAGTGGCTAGCGTACCTACCTCCTTTTCTATTTCTTATTCTATAACATGGGTATTTTGGTGGATTAGGATGACGTATAGATTGTATAATAAACTGGGATGTTGTCTTCAGCAGCTCTTAAAAATAAATTCAGCTCGTAAACTGGGAAAAAGTGCATGAGTTCTTGTTCAGACCTGCTGGAAGATGTATGTTCACTTGCATTAGCCCACCCCCTGTGAAAGGGCTGGGAGCTTAAGTTCCACATTAGTACTGGGGGTTTTGGCATGAAGCCCTGCAGGTCTGGAAAACCTGACTCTCCAGACACTAAAGAGTTAAAAATACAGGCCAAGACCTTCGAGAGAGAATAGATATTTTGACCACTTCAATTTTTGGAGTGACCAACTTGTGATATTAAAAAGGGGCTTGAATTTCAGTCAGTGCTGAGCATCCGTGCTCTGAAATCAGGTTCCTTTTCACACATCTCAGGTTAGGCACTCACAATCACTAGCCACATTTTTGGATTTGTACATTTTTTTGCATATGTAAAACACGTTTATGAAATAGCTAAGCATATGCTGGTTTCTTTTTTGAAGACCTGGAGCGGTCTTTGTTCATTGTCTTCAGCCGTATATCAAATCAAATGCCATGTTTTAAGTCAGCTGGAATGATCAGACATTACAGGAGGGCCAAACGCTGTATTTCAGCCCCTTTCCAAAAGAACTAAGCAGAATCAGCTACAAAGTTACACTAGTTAGTACATTCGGTTTTTCCATTGGTGCGAACAGAAAAGAACTGTAGATTGGATGCTTTTGCAGCCCCCTCCCTCACCCCGGATGACTCCCATAGTGCTAATTTAGGCCACCAAATATGGGACACTTTGGGGAGTGTGTTCAGTGGAAAATGTGTCTGTCTTGTGTTTCTATCCTCCCCAATTAGTCCAGGATGTGGCCACTTTAAGAAACATCCTCTTTCACTAGACTGAAAATTCCCCAGCCCTGACTCTGAGCTACTCTGAGTTTTTACTGGGTACCCAGTTCTCTGTATTAGAACAGTGGATTTGGCATGCAGGCATTTTAAGCAATGGGGCACGAGGTAACAGCACTTTCATGTAAGCCTTTTAGTTTCTTTCGTCGCTACCACAGGTCTTGATCTTTTTGCAGTGTAGAAGAATTTTTAGTGGAAGGGGAGGAAGGAGAGAGAATGGGTCACTTGTGTCATTCATTACTTTAACTGATTTTCTCAGGCTGGCAGCCAGCACTGGCCCCATAGCTATTGCTCCAGTAATGTTCTTTTTCTGGACAGTGTCCCCGTAGCACTGGAATGTTGCAGCAGATATGGCAACAGCACTGTAATGCCACTAACTCGGCATGCGATAGTATGAGACAATCCATCAAGCCTTTCAGAGGGAAATCTGTAGCAGTTGTCTTAGCCCATCTCTGCTCATAAGTTTCAGAAGAGAGTGAGGCTGCATTCCCCAACTTCTTGCTCTGCAGCAACACAGCTGGAGAAACAGTGAGATTGCAGTACAGCAAATTTAAAAAAATATGAAAATCCAGGTCCTTACCTGGTGTAACTCAATGATAGCTTCCCTGGCATCAGAGGATCTGGCCCTAAATGTGCCTTTTAAAAAAAATTAATAGGAAACTTGCATTGAAACCTTATAGTTTAATGAAATGAAATCACTACCCAATGCGACAAGTTAGTAGAGCTGAGCAAATACTGGATTTTCCAGTCAGGGACCAAGTCAACAAAAAATTCAGTTCCGTTTGAACCAAAACCAATTTTTTCCAATATTTGTCATTGAGTCAAAACCTTTTTTTGAATCAACCAAAATAGTTTTAGTCAACTCAAAATGAGGAGTTGGGTTTTTTTAGTTTTTCATTTCAATTTAGGCATTCGGGGTGTTTTTCTCTTTTTTTGTGTGTTTTTTTTTTAAACTGGCCAAATTTGGAAGTGAAATGACGTTTCAGAATGAAGAGTCAAAATGAAGCATTTCAAAACAAAAAAACCCAAAACATTTCCAAATGGTCCAAACAAAACATTTTGTCTATTTTGAGAAAATATTTTTAGGGTTTTTTTCTTTTTGGCCAAAACTAATTTGCAAATATGGGTTGAATTTGACAAATATTTTGGAGTCCCCAAAAATGCATATTTTGACAAAAATTCTATTCACTGAAAAAAATATCACCCAGCTCTACTAGTTAGAACTGAAAGGGTATGTCTACACTGCAACTAAAAACCCACGACTGGCCTGTACCACCTGACTTGGCCCTCAGGACTCGGGCTGAGGGACTTCTAATTGTGGTGCAGACATTTGGGCTCAGGCTGGAGCCTGGGCTCTACGACCCTGCGAGATGGGAGAATCCCAGAACTCAGGCTGCAGCCCGAGCCTGAATATCTCCGCCGCAATTAAACAGCCCCATATCTCAAGCCCGCAAGCCTGAGTCAGCTGGCACGGGTCAGCTCCGGGTGTCCAACGGTAGTGTAGACATACCTGAAGAGTCCCAATGGAAACAAATTCCCAGGCAAAAACTTTGTAAGAGAATTTTTAAAAGAATATTCATTTAAATTAGATGATAAAACTGGGTATATACTACAAAAAAATCACATTAGTGAGCAGTCATTCTGGTTACCAATAGATGTTTACTTCTAGCGTGTTCACACCACTTTTAATGGGTCATCATGAACATTCAGGTGAATGACTGGTTGATATAAATGTCTGGGGTATTTTTATTCTTCTCCTGTATTCACACACACGACACATCAGGGAATACCTGCATGAATTAGAGTAAATGCTTTCCATTATTCACCTGTCTAATTAGCTCAGCCATCCAATCAGGAAACGGAAACACCATCATGAGCTCAGGTGATCGACCAATCACACACCATGACTAACATTATGAAGAGCTGAAGCACTCAGTTCCCAAATACTCCATGAACTGAAATGTATTTACACTACCTGTTAACTGAACAATCATTAATAACAAATACATTCATACAAATCAGGGCTTGTTGCTGGATAATTCACAAGAAAAGAAAAGGTCTAACTTTCTGTGTAAACTAATGGATAATTGGATCATTGCTTTTAGAGGTTAATATACTTTGTACTTATGTAGATCTCCTGTCATCCAAGATCTCAAAGCAACATACAAAGTATGAAAATAAGCCTCACAACATCCCTACAGACTAACTACTCTCCTAAATAAGGACTACTAGGGTGAATAAAGATGACATGATCAGGCTGTCAGGCCCAGAACCTTCAAGGTATTGGCTTCCAACTCCTGTTGAAATCAATGGAAGTTAGGAGCTTAGATACCTTTGAGAATCTGGGCCTTAGTTTTTAATCAGTCATCTCTCTCTTAGGCAAAACTCCATGGAAATGAATAAGTACTTCAGTATTTGGCCCAATTTCTCTATAACATGCTTTGAAACATAGTGCTCAAAACAACATCAATATGAAGTGGAATCTAGGGTTCGGGGTTATAGGCCCGATCTAATTCTCATTGAAATCAGATAGACCCTTTCCATTGACTCCAGTTAGAGTTAAATTAGGCCCCATAAGATCATTGCTTATAGATCTGAGCACCCATCAGCTTTATTCTCTTATCCAGTGTAATAAAAATCAGATGTCATAATATTCATCCCAGCATAGACTAGTTTCCATCATGTAACAGCCGGACAGTAAATGTTTGCTCAGCTCTCAGTCGAAGGGGGGACCAAAGCAAAAGAGACAAGCTGCCCTTTTAGGTTAGGTTCACAACAGAGCTTTCATTTACTCTTTGTTGAGATTTCTACTGATACGTACACTGTTAAAATGTTGCTTAAATTAAGGGGAGGGGCTGGGCAATGAGTCTCAGTGGTGTACTTTGCAATTTAATGAGCTTTTATTTTTTTTTAAATTACTCAGAGAAATACAAACCTCCCCCAGGTCTTAACCTTTTATCAGCCCAGGTATCAAACACCGGTTGGCCTAAGTACATTTTGTGCAGTCCTTGTTTCTTATGCAAATGGAAACATCTATAGACCAGTCTGCACTGTAGTCGAATTTGTTTCATGGACTTCATTCTGTTTTGTACTTTTCACCTAAAAGGAGTATCAGGTAGCTGGAGGCTTTTTCCCCCGCCATGAGGAGATTGTGGGAGATTTATTTTGTTCCTAAAATTATTGAGATAAATCCATCTGAGTGCAATTCCATTGAAGTCAGTTGGGTTACCCAAGGGGTGAATATTTTTCATCACCCTGCTTCAAAGAAAAAGCACTACTATGTAATCAATCTTCATGTATTTTAAGTGTTTCTACTAATGCTATAGGATGATCAACCAAAAAATATATATGCTACTGTCTTTGTCAGTCAGGGTGTTTGTATTATGTCCGTACCTACATAGCTCTTGATCAAATCGCAGTTAAACGCCTTGAGCCCAAATCCAACTCCACTGAAGTCAATGGAGTCGCACTTTGTCCACCACAGGGCTGAATTTGGTTCCTTGAGTCTGAAGAATTGGGATGGGCAGACTTGCAAGGACAAGCTTTCTCATGAGATCCTTCCTCTTGTGTTTGGGCTGCACGTATCCTGTCTCATGATGTTTTGACACTTATGTTGATGTTTCCAGTCCTAAGCAAAACTAGGAAGTAGAGAATCACAAAAGCAATGACAACAATAAGTTAACCACTCTATCTCAATCTCTCTCTCTCTCTTTTTTTTTCTTTTTTTGTTAAAACACACACCACAAATGTTCCATTTAATTTTGGATCAAGAAATGAGTAGATGTTTGAATTTGGGCTTTATAAAGTGACATATAGATCTGGATTTTCAATATCACTAATTCCAGGATTTTTGGTCTGGGCCCAGGCTCATCTGTAATTGGATTAAACCAGCTGACTCATGCTCTCTAGTTCTTGTATAATGAACTATTCTTTAACTCAGTTGCAATGACAGTGGACTAGGGTGGAGTGGCCTGATCTTGCATGTCAATACATGTGTAAGTAATTTCATTTAAATCAATGGATAATTATTTACAGAATTGGGCCCATGAGGGCAAAAGGACCAGCCTATTTAATATACTCTGGTCTAGTCTTGCAATTGTTATCTGACTAAAGGTTGCAGAGTCAGGCTTGTGGCTTATTATTTGAAATAGGAAATAGGGAATTGTTAGGTCCAGTATTCCACTATTTTTACTTGAAATATCATGGGCTATATTGTACCCTCACATTATAATGAAATCAATGGGGAGTTCTGCTTAAAAATTCATAGCCTGAGATGGCCCCAACATTTTTACTATTAAGAAAATAGTGTTTATATTACTATAATTCCACATTAGAGAGACAAGGTCGATGAGGTAGTATCTCTTATTGGACCTATTTCTGTTGGCAAGGAAGACAATGTTTCGAGGTTACACAGAGCTGAAAATTAGGACTCAAACTCATCTCTCTCACCAACAGAAGTTGAGCCAATAAAAGATACTACCTCATCCATCTTGTTCCTCTAATATCCTGAAACCAACACAGCTACAATGCTGCATACTAGAATTCCACATAACTGATTGCTTATTTTTAGACCAAGTTCCCCTCCAATACACCCCAAGGACAAACTGTTTGTGATATTGGTGACTAACTCATCTCCTTAGGAATGAGAAGGAGGAAAAAATGGCAGGAGTAAAGAGAAGAGGGAGTTGCACATCGCATTAGAAATGTTAATACACATTAAAAACTTCCCTAATACTAACTCACCATGTAAGGAATCACTTTAGTTGTATACATTTTATTGGGAAAATCTAGGCTGGGTTTTTGTGGGGGTTTTTTTGGTAAGTTTTATGAAAAATTCAAAATGTGGAAGTTGTTTACATTTTGCAGAATTCAAAACAGAGCAATTTTTCCCCATTTTTACAAAATTGTTAATTGACATTTTTATTGATACCATTATCAAAACATGTAGCTTGCTGAAAATTAGGTTTTCAGACAGCTTAAATATTTCAATCAACATTTTGATAGCAGTTTCCAGTGGTTTCTGATACAAATCCTTGACAAAAATTTGTAATTAAAAAAAGGCAGCAAGAATTTTGCAAACAAATAAAAAGGATGGGGGGCGGATTATTTTTTGAATAATTTTCATTTTGAATGAAAGGCCGTTTTTTTTTATTTAGCTATTTTGCTTTTGAAAACTGTCAACCTGCTGTAGGCAAATCCTCACTGGACATCTGCACCCTCTGAAGTCCTCAAACACAATGAAAATGCCAACTTCCTGCTGTATAGCAGGCTAAGTTCCCTGTAAGCTGCGCGACTGCGCAGCAGGCTATCAAGGGCTGTGCAGGTGGGGAAAGGTGCCAATCCCCCCGCCCAATCCAGCCCCACAGGAGCTGCTGGGGAAAGGAGCCCAGCCCCACAGGAGCTGCCACAGCCAAGGAGAGGCACCTCTCTGCCAGAAGTGCCATGGCCCAGCCCAGTCCAGCCCGGCCCAGCCCCACCAGAGCTGCCATGGCTGGGGAGAGGCACCTCTCACCTGGCCCCAAGCTGCTGCAGTGAGAGAGGGCTGGGGGGAGTCCTCTCTCCCCACCGCAGCCCCAGGGCAGCCTGGACCCCAAACCCCTCATCCCCAGCCCCATCCCAGGGCCGCATCTCCCCGCACCCCAACCCACTGCCCCAGCCCTGAGCCCCCTCCCACACTCTGAACCCCTAGGCCTCTCCCCTACCACACATCACCTCCATATTGGTGCACATAACAAAATTAATTCCGCCTACAGACAAAAGAAATTAGAGGGAACACTGGTAACAGGGATAGGTGGTGGGCTCTGCACCTCCTAGCATACAGCCTGGTGAAGGACAGAATGTGGATGAGCTACAATCATGATTATTGGGTCTCTGTATGATCTACTGTCTCAAAACACCATGTCATGGGGAAGCCATGGGTTATATGTGCCGCTACCCACATACATTTGCAGCCACAGCTGGCCACAATGTATGGTGAATATAGGCCTTTTGATCTGGCTCTCCGCACAAGGGTGACTTTTACCCATTATGGACGCTTTTCTGGGATTAGGTGCAAAAGGCAAGTCCCACCTAAGGAAATATATTCCATCTTGGATTCATGTGAGCCTCTGCAAAAGGATAATAAAATCTACTGAAATATGAAAGAGCCCCAATGCTGGAAAATAATCTATTGAATATTGTCTCCTGTGTCTATCCGAGTGACATTAGAGGGTGGGATTTTCAAAAACACCCAAGCAAGCTAGGCCCTAACTCCCATAGATATTCAATAAGAGTTGGGCACACAGTGTCCGTGATGGGGATGTGGGCAGTCAGGCCTAGTGGTCAGAGCAGAGAGGTGCCCAAGCCAAGGATCACAGACAGAGGCAGAGCCAGGGTCAGAACTGAATTCAGCAGCCAGATGCCAGAGCCAAGGGTTAGACCCAAAGTCAGAGGTCAGGAATCAGAGCCACGGGTTAGGCCTGGTCTACACTGGGGGAGGGAGGGGAGGAGAATAGATCTAAGTTACGCAACTTCAGCTACGTGACTAACGTAGCTGAAGTCGACGTACTTATATCTGCTCACCACGGTGTCTTCACTGCAGTAAGTCGACAGCTGCCGCTTCCCCCATTGACTCCGCCTGCGCCTCTCGCTCCGGTGGAGTACCGGAGTCAATGGGAGAGCGCTTGGCGGTTGATTTTTCGCATCTTCACTAGACGCGATAAATCGACCCCTGCTGGATCGATCACTCCGGAGGTAAGTGTAGACATGCCCTTAGACCGGGTTACCTGGTGTGAGAGAAGGCAAGAGCAGGGCTGGACCAGGCAGGCACAGGACCTATCATAACTGTGGGCAAATGCTTTGAGCAGCCAGTGAACTGCTGCTGCAACTGGTCTTAAGAGCCAGTCTGCTGATCCTTCCAGGTGATGGAACGAATCATGCAGCCTTCTAAAGGCTAGCTGCACTTATTAGATTGTCTGGAGAGTAGGTCTGCTGCAGGCCCTGCTTCCTGACACATAGTACCCTTGTGCTTGTTTGAAATTCCCACCCAATGGGCATTCAGTGTCTTTTAAGTAAGCAGATTTCAGCCAGCAGGCAACTGGCTTCCTGCCAATAAAAAAAAAGTCCACATACTATCTTCCAAGTTAAGATGTAAAACAAATTTGGTGCAACTTTCATACTGTTAGCAGAATTCTGTTTGAAGACCATAATAAATAGGTTTAAACCTCATTCAGATAGCATGAATAATGTCTACCCTAGAGCAGGGGAACTGAACTTTCCATTCAGTTACTTTGTACAAGTCTTTTTGGCCATCCTACCCTATTGGATACTACTGGTTGATTGAGATTTAACCAAAGATGGGTCCCTTTCACAAGATGGCCTATATAAAGTGACAATAACACCAGCTGGATTCATTTGAAAGAAGGACATCTTGGGAAGAGCAGATACACAGCTAACAGAATAAAACAGGGAGAATAAACACCTGAATCCTTTGCCTGTTCTTGTCTTGTAGGTATTATATTCCTTAAACTTCTAATGGGTGCATGTGATTTTTTTAAAGGAATTGTCACTTAGATATACAGTATAAACATTTAATATATTATTAGAAAAACAGGCTGATTGATTGAAAATGTTTTTTGTGTTGAAAATACTAATTCCAAGGAAAAAATTGTTTTTCTATCTGGGCACATTACTGGCTAAATGATACTTGTTATTTCTGTCTGCTGAGTGATCTGTGTAAGCTAGAGGAATTACCTAAAAAGTGTCTAGTATGGAAAAATACAAGTATTATGGCCCTGATCCTGCAAACTGTTCTGTGCTGGGACCATGCCTGCATCGGTGCAGAGCAGCTTGAAGGTTTGAGGTCTGTGACTGAATTCTTAATACTATTAATTCATATTGCTATTTTGCAAACTCAGAGGCTAATATTAAAGGAGAAATCACATCATTCACTCAACAGCTTTGCATGAGAGAGTGAGATATATATTGCAGGATAACAACCATCCGGACTGAATATGGGAATAGTTTCTCTGTTTGGCTAATAAGTAAAGTGTATTTTTACTCACCTCTACACTTCTTCTTCTTCCTTCCAATTAGCTCTTCTCTCTCTTCTTCTGATTTCCTTGCTTGATTTTGTTTTTTCTGCTTCTTTTTTCCTTCAAATTCATTGTCTAATTTTGATTCATTCATGTTTGAAGCTCTTTTATTCTGTGACTTTTATAGGAACAAAAAAGAAATCCTTAGCAGTGATACAAATCCATTACTAGACTCAGATGCTGAAATTATCAATAATGATGCCAAAGAGGCAGAAGTGCTCAGTAAATATTTCCGAGCGGCAATTGCAATCAAACTGGATGACGTATCAATATCACAGAATGATTTTTCCAGCAGTGACTAAGGAGCATGTTAAACCACATCTACAAGTCTATAATTGCACTTAATGGAATTTCAGAGACATTTTCTCTTTTTTAAAAAAATTAACATTTTAAAAAAATGCGTTAAGACCCAACAGCATTTTAAAAGGCAAACTCTGCTTTTGTTATCAGTGTATTCTTGGCCCTTTGGAAGACATGGTGATTGTTGCTATTTATCTGCTGGACATCTTGGTTCAAGCCTTTGCAGCCCCCTGCAATCCAAATAAAGCAGGTAAAATAACTTCAATTTATTTTTCTAAATAACATCTTCTCTCACAGTTAAAGGAAGCCAAAGGGTTTCTGGTTAGGTAACAATGAAATATCTATCTTGAGGGATTTAAAGTTTTTAATTCTGGCACAGTTTTTATTGGTCTGACTTTAGTCTCAGATAACACAGAAAACAAACTAAGGAGCGGTCACAGTGCCTAAAATTAAACATGTGTGAAGCTCTGCAGGATCAGGGCCTAAAAAAGTCCTGAAAATAGAAATGAATCTAAAGCATTCTAACATATCAAGGGCTACATCCTGCAAATCCTTGCCACATGAGCAGGCATTACTCATGTGAGTAGTTCCATTGATTCCAGTTGGACTACTGACGTGCATAACGGTTTGTAGGGCTGAAACCTAACATATATAACCAGGGTACTGTATTAGGGGGGTGAAAGTAACTTTCTGATCCTCCACTGAATTCTGCCTGGGAGCCCAACTGATTTAGTGCAGGACTGGGACCTTGGCTTGCAACTTTCAAAAATTAGAGAACATATATTAGAAATTTATCCAGGATCCCTTAAAATATGAAGTATCACTTTATCTGCATGTCCACTGTGCTTGTGTCAACAAAATGGATAAGCAGGAATCATTTCCATGAGCTATTGATGAATTTTAACAGTTGCTCATGAGTAAGGTGCTTTACTCATGTGAGTAGTCTGACTGAATTCAGTAGGCATACTAATGCGTGCAAAGTTACTTGTGGGTGGGTGCAGGATCAGAGCACAGTTACAAGGAGGATCAGGCTGGGAATTTTGAAAGTTCATTGATTTAAAAAAAGTGGAAATTATTAATGTCTCCACAGCTACATTCTCAATCCTGTCTTCCTTGAGCACCCACAACACAAAGCAAAGCCTGTGGCTATGCCGTGAATTCAAGATCAAGCCCTATGTATCCCATAAGCAGCAGTGTGCTTTGGGTTGGGGGGGATTTTTTTAAACAATATTTTGTTTCTGTAGCTAGCAGTCAAATTTCAATTTTCAGCCCAGTAATGTTTAGGCTGCTTTTACTTTTTATGTATTCAAATTCATGCAACCTGTTTCCATGTAAATAAGAAGCACTATCACTGCAAGACCAAGTAAGCAACCCTATGCTGTGATGTGTAATATCTGTACTTCATGTCTGGGTCCAGCCTCTGTACTGACCATTATTAAAAAGTTTGGTCTGTTTGTTTCATCTTTTGCAAACTGCATTTTGGCTTGGAAATTGTGACAATTATGTTTACATTGGCCCTGTATCGACAGCAATGGATATTAATATAAGAACTTTTAGTAATAGTATGGCCCAGATATAAAGCTGCTATGAATAGATGTACGTCTCCTGAAGACAACAAACACACTTGCCCAGGTTATTTTCAATGAAGTCAATAGTGATATGCTAAGTGACACCAGCTAAGGATCTGGGCCCATAACATTAACGTGCGGTAATATGACAATTTTCCTTGTAGTACGATTTCACTTCATTTTTTCTTTGTTCTTTGATCAGCTGTTCTAATTTTAATAAAATTTACACAAAGGGTGAAATTCTGGCCCCTCTGAAGTCAAAGGCAAAACTCTCCCAGACTCCAATGGGGACAGACTTTCACCAAAAGAATTTTGATTATTATGGTTTGCTCTATAGATTTAGGCTGGTGGATTGGATTTTCAAAGAGACCTAAAGGGGTTTAGCCAGGCAAATAACAATAGATATCAAATTTAAATCCAATGGTATTCAAATGCCAAACTCCCATAGGCCCCAAACCTGCTTCCTTTAAAGTTAGTAGATAAACTTCCACTGACATCAGATCCTTAATCCAGTTTGAGATAAAGGTAGATCCAAATGTAAACTCCAGATGCAAACACTACCCACAAAGTTCAGATCTAGATCAGTCTTAGCAGGAGAATGGAACTTAGAATACCTGTATTTTTTCCTTTTAGACATCATTTTGGTGTATTGCTATCCTAAAACCATCATTACAAAAATTCCCGAATGTCCCTATGGATGGGAGGTTAATCAGTTGGCTCTTGGAGGCGTTTGCTACAATGGGGTTCATGATTCAGGATACTACCAATTCACGATTCCAGATTTATCGCCTCAAAACAAGTCCTACTGTGGAACTCAATCAGAGGTAAGTATATCATGGGCAAAAATTCGCTTCCCATGCATTGGCAGCTACTTTGTACAGCATGGGCCCGTTCCAAAGCCCACTGAAGTCAGTGGAAAGATTCCCATGACCATTAATGTTCTTTGGGTCAGGCTATACATGCTGTAACTGACGCAGGCAGGATGTAAACTCAGACGATTTGTCAAAGGCTCTAGGGCTTTTCAATATCATGGATCATTGACACTTATGTTGGAAGTCAGACAGTCCTGCATCCCTGGCTCAGCCAAAACGCACATGGGATTAGGTCCACATTCAATTCATCTACATGTACATGTACTAACATTACCGTCTTCTCATTTACTTGTGTGCCCAGCTCTCGGCAACTGGGGCCTCAAGACTCTACTGTAACAGAAATGCATAAAGAACCAGAACAGATTGTTTTGCTGATCATTTATGTCACAAGAATGGCCTTTTCCTGTTTCAAACATCAGGCAGAGGTCCCTGTTTGCATCCAAGTTTCACTGCCAGCATTTCTCTCATTGTCCCCCCCGACTGCAGTTTAAAAACCCTATCTATCACTTCTACAACTCCATCGTCTCCAACGACAGTTCGGTAATTGTGAAGAGCCAGCCTGTGAATTACTCATTCACCTGTACTTACCATGCAAACTACTTGGTCAACCAGGCAGCCTTCGACCAAAGGTAACTCCCCCAGGAGGAACAGACTCCCCCATTTTCAGCACAGGGCTGGCTCCATTATCAATAACATATGTTTCAGTCATACGAAATGTTCTCAATTTTCTAGAGTGGCGACAGTCCATGTGAAGAATGGGAGCTCCGGTTCATTTGAAAGTCAATTATCCCTCAACTTCTACTCTGTAAGTGCTCCTTCTCGGCCGGTATTTAGTCTGTCAGAGCCTGCACAATGGGGTGAGTCCACTCACTTCATGGGAGCCGTTCCATATTTCCACCAGCGTCCATGAGAAGGGAATCCAGCCATAAGAGCGCCTCTGTTTTGTACGGTACTGAGCACACTGTCACCACGCAGCAGATAATGAACATGGGATTTATGGGGGGGGGATGTACTTATTTCTAATAAATTAATAAGGATCAATCTAGATGGAACAGAGTAGCTCATATACCATTTTTAAAACATGTAATGTCCCTTTGTGGCACAGATTTCGCTGACTAGAGGCGTGTTTCTCTCTTGCATGGTTACAGATTTGACTGGTGTCAGAAGAAACAGCCAAACTTTGCTTTTAGCCTAAACAAAGAACTGTGTGAATCCACAGACACTGCTTCTATCCTCCAGTCTCACAAAATATAGAAGCCCCTTTCATTCCTCCTGAAATTTGCTTAGCTGTTCTCCGATGAGCTGGCTGCTTAGTGTTCCCCTGAGATCTTTAGTTCACACTGGATTTGATTTCCAATGTTTGCCCCATGCCAGCAAGATTTCCTTTTAAAGTTCTACCACCTTTTCGGGGGGGGCGCAGGAGTCTGTCTGCATTGGCAGAGCAGCAAACCAACCCCTGAATCTATTTCCAGAAAATCACAGTGTAAGTGGAGGGTAGCCCAGTAGCCTAGATTTTACATGAATAAAACACACTAGTAATGATATGGAGCCAAATCCTGAGGCCAGGCTATGGGGCGGCTTTGCATATGGATCCTCTACAGGGCTTGGATGGATGGAATCTTCCCCTATACCTACTGGATTTAGGGTACCAGTGGAATCTTCCCCATCCCCGCTGGTTTTAGGGAACCAACAACCAAAGGCTTTGGTCCCTGCTTATTTGTGGTGTGTGACTGATCTGTTAAATACCACAATCCTGTTGCTAGTTCCTGGCTGAATGATGGGAGAATAACAAATGATGGAGAACGAACAAGCTATTTCCAATCTGTTCTTTAGCCAAGTTAATTATTTGAACTAAAATTCTTGAGGCTCCAAGGAGTCACAAACAGCCAATAGTACTCCTTGAGTACTCACAGACTACAAATAATGACCACTATGAATAAGTATGGCGCTAACTCATGACATGTATGGGCAAAACATGAGTGAATCACTACTTTGTTAGGGCTGCTCAAAATGTTCTGAACAAAACATTTTCTCTTTAGAAAATGGGAAAAAGCTCAGTTTTGGTGGAATTTTCCATCAGCAAAATAGCTGCCATGGTGCCTCAGTGGAGTTATAGTTCTGGGTCGCTCATGCCCCATTTGCCCAAGTGGGCCCAGCTTCCAAGCCAGACTCACTTTCTCATGAGACAGTGCAGTTTCTTTTTCACCCCGAATTCAAGATGAAAAGAAAAGGTCAAAATATCAAAATTTCCTGCAGGATGAAAATAGTTTTGCAATGAGCTCCATTCTTTGTACTATTCAAACAGCTCTAGTTTGGGGCATAATATTGCTTTATCACTACAGGGCTCCTTCCACCTCTGCTAATCGCTCTCACGGTGATGCCAAATGGCGCAGAGTGAAACTAAAAAGCATAAGGGGCTTGGGCTTTATAACCATTTGCATGCAACTACTTTGATTGCCCAAATGGCCATTCGTGCGCACAGACTCAGTAACCACAAGCCCACATAAACATTTTCACCTGCACAGTTTGGTGTCATAATGAAATAAACAAACTGGGGGAAGAAACTAATAGAAAAATCAACGTCAAGTGGTACAGGTCAGGAAAAGCAGCTTCAAAAGTGTAGCTTGTTGCAGGGTGAGGATTAATGACGCTCAAACCACTTGTGGCTTCAGCATGACTTAGAGGTTCCTTCTGTTTCTTGGCAGAGAGTGTCATAGTATCTATGCTGGCATCTTAAAAAAACATGTTGAGTTAGGCTTGTGGCTGCCTCATGCCTTCAAATATGTTAATCACCTCAGGCCAAAGATAACAAATACCTTCCCAGTGTTTTCAGGATGGTTAACATTACCTTGTGTTGTAAAAAAGGTTGTAGAAAATTCTGCTTTCTCCCAACAGAGGGCAGCAGGGAGCCTTACATTTCCCCTTCCAAGTCTTAAGCCCGGGGAGGAATGTGCCAGGGCCCTCCAAACAGAAAGCACCTGCTGTTTTACAAAAAACCATGTCAATAGGTTGCTACTGGAACGAGGCCAATGCAGCAGATGTGGTGGAGCGAGTGTACTTGACACGAGGGGCAGGGGTGCGCACTTCAGCAGTTCACTGCAGGAGGGATTTTGCCTGACTCAGAATTCTTCCGGACGCTCCTGGGCCGCTCACACTGGAGTAGGAGTTCCCCCATCCTTTCAACGGAGGCAAAGTACATGTCTGCCTCCACCAGGACGCTATTAGCACTTTCAAGGGACTAGGTAGCAGCAGGAACTTTGTACCATGATGTGTTTCCTCAGCCACAGAGTCAGGCAGGATTAATTCCATCCCAGCCATAAGTATGGTGCTCTTATCCTTCATCCCTTGCCTCCTTCTCTTGGTCATCTCTGCAGGTAGTGAATCTTATAGACCCTGTGAGGATTGGTACATCCAGTTTCTGCATTCCCCGTCATCCATTCTTCCTTCTGCAACAAGGCTAAGCAATTATAAACCAGTGTAAAGTTCTTAATATCACAGACATCCCATGGTTGTTAGCCTAGGTACAGTCTTTCGGTTTAAGTTCAATACAGGCAGCCTATTGGATATTTCAAAGCTATGGCTACAAGAGACTGCTGTAATGTCTCTAGGCTTTTGTTGTCCAGAGGAATGTGAGAAAAACAGTGCTAGAGAATGAGAAAGTTAGGAAACAATGCAAGGGAAGAAACAGATGAAAGATGGTTCTGTGGAGCTTTGGGGCTGTGTATCTTTCTATCTAACCAGATAGATAACGCTTTGAACTGTACACCACACTTTCGTTTACACAGTTTCAGTCTCTTACTAGCTTTGTTTTAGTACAGTGCAATGAGAAGCTGCAAGGCTCAGGGTCCCATGGAGACATGCTTTGCCTGGACATCAGCACGCAATCCTTGTCAGTTCAGCAAAACACATTTTGCAACTCAGACTGTCTTTTGCAGAAGCCTCTTCTTTCTTGCTGGACATAAACATAAGGTAGCTGGCTAGCCCCTTTCCTGAGAAAAGGAAAATGGTTTCTTGAGCCCTCCTGCAACTCGACTTCACAATTTAAGCCTTAATCATGTCAATGACTGTTGTAATCTGACATTTATGGGGGAAATGCTGTTAGCAAAGATGGATGGATATAGTGATATGTAAAGCTAATCGTGTCTGACCCCATATCAGAACACCCCGATCAAGGGAATCCAGACTTCTGAACTCCATTTTTCTGTGCTTGGCTTTATTACGTAATCACGTCTTTGCTTTGGTGGTGTTATTAATGCACGCTGCCTCTTTCTCTCAAAGAATGCCAAGTTTTCAAGCAAAAAAGAAGCCCCCTTTGTCGTTGAAACCTCAGAAATTGGTTCAGATGTATTTGCTGGAGTAGAAGCCAAGGGGTTAAGTAAGAGGTATGAAAGGTATTGATTTACAACTGGGAACTGTCGCTGACAGATAGATTGTTGCTGATGTCAGTGTATTGGTTGGTTTCCTCACAGGTTTAAAGTAGTTCTGAACAACTGCTGGGCAACACCTTCATCCGAGTATTTCTACCAAATCCAGTGGCCACTGATCACAAAAGGGTAGGTAATTATATGAGTGAGGCCAAACGATGTGTTACATGGATGAGTTACGTGAATATCAAGTTGGGTGTTTTTAGGTCATGTTTGTACTGGTTGGCAAAGCATGATATTAGTGTCTACAGTCATACAAAGTGTGCACAAGAGGGATTGGTCTTGTGGTTTGCGTAGAAGCCTAGCAGTAATGGTACTGAGGCACATAGTCCAGGACAGATTAATAGGTAATAGCTTGTTACCGAGAGGACTCTGTTGGGCCTCCAATGTTTGTAAAATCATCCAAGCATTCCAAAAGTAAGAGGGTTGCATGAAGAAGCTGTATCACATTCTGCTTTCACTGACACCCAAGCAACCCATGTATTCCCCTACATGTCATAATGGTGCAGCTGAAAGCAAAATGACTATCAAGATGGGCTCAAGAAGAGCGTTATGAATGCCTGTCTCACTCCAGTCTCAGGCAAAGGGAGTATCCTGATGCTGCTTTTCGGAGGAGGCTAAAGAAAGCAGAGCAGCAGAAATCTAGGGCCGTTAGACCTTGCAGCTGTGTCTGTTCTCATGACACTTTTCAATGTGCAATTTAGGTGCGCAACGGACAACTCTATCTTAGTGCACGAAAATGGGAAAAACAGCCGGGCCACCTTCCAGTTCAATGCTTTCCGGTTCCAAAACATCCCCAAACTGTCCAAAGTCTGGCTGCACTGTGAGACACATGTCTGTGACAGTGAAAAGTTTTCCTGCCCTGTGGTAAGTCCTTCCGCTAAGGATAAGAGATAGGCCCAAGCTACAAAATTCAGACCCAGGGTCAACAGCCCCCAGTCAAGTGTTTGGAATCTGGGGGTCTGGTCTGTTTCTTTGCTCTCAAGAGAAGTTTCTTCATTGAGTAGTTATGTTCTGTCCACTAGAGGGAGCCAAAGCAATGCACTTGTAAGAGGAGTCAGCACACACTGTCCCTATATTGAGTAGGCTGATGTCTGCATTTCAAGTTTGATTAAATGGTTTGGGGCAAATTCAGTTTTGTTTTGTTTTTTAAATGGAAAAAGTTCAGTGAAAGATTTGTATAGAATTTTTTTCAGTATTTTTCACCAGCAATAGAGCTGAGTGAAAAAAATTATCACAGTTTTGAAAGAAACGGTAAAAGAAAATAAAAATCACAAGTGTTTTTCAAAAAATGTTCACTATTTTTTCCACCCCGCTCTATGAAACTTTTGTCCCCCTGACCCATGACATGCAACTAAGGCCAGGGAACAGTCTCCTACCAGTCCTCCTGGGTGTCCCAGTTATCATCACATGGAGCCAGGAGTGAACAAAATCATTTATGAAAATAAAGCAAACAAAGCCCCCTGAATCCCTGGGCCTGGAATGGAACCTGACAGAGAGCCAAGCTGGTGGTTGCAGTACTTCCAAGTATTCCCATTATCACGGTTCAGCTGCCACAAATCTTCTGCAGCCAGCCTGAGGGTATAGGATGGGGATTGTCTCATTGGCATGCACAAAGAGCTCCAGGAGTCTAACAGCTAGTGGAGCCCATTCTGACCAGGAAGGCCCACAGCCTGTCTGCTGCAGATAAGCTTGAACCAAGGTGGTGGCTCTGGGGTTACAAGCAATGTATTTTTCTGGAAACCAAAGTTACCATGTGCAGCTTGTGTAAAAATAAACAAGTTATGTGATCTGGAAGGGCCAAGGAACAGGCAAGATCACTCAGGCTGTAGTGCACTGGTTCCAAGACCAATAGTGACAGAAGGCATTATGCTACGTATCTGGCAGTCTATGAGGAATGAATTTGGTGGTTTCAGGCCACTCCCCAGTGGATAGGAATCTCAGCTGGCAATAACCATAGCAGTATCCTCAGTGACCACCTTGTAGAGCGGCCAAGTTTTGAACACATGGGGATCAACCCTGCTTTCCCCTCTAGAGGGGGTTTCTCCAAGCTATTGTAGAGAGGGCAGGTTGGCCAAGTCTGTGGTTCAATACAAGACATGGGTTTTGATGGCAGCTGTCATTTCAGCACCTTAAAGTAGCAGCAAATTAATTTGAAGGTCATTTTTTAAGGACTGCTGCCTATAGCCCATTTGAATCCACTCTGGGATTCTCAGAAAATATGTAACAGGGATAGTGTTTGAAGCGTGAGAGCTGGTCCTGCTCTACCCCTCCCAGGAGGGGTGCAAGGACCTAGTAATTGGAGTCTATCAGGTTTCATTTTAAAATGCAAAATACAGGGACTGACCGAGATTTCATTTTCTAACAAAGGAAAACTTCAGGGTTTCTTTTTTTAAATAAATGACTCTGTCTGTTCTTTTGAGCCATGTGAAAAACGAAAACGACGCACCGAACAAACCGGAGGCGTTCTAGCAGCGGAATTTGCAGTACACAGTAAGTGTGAATGTTTTCTATTTGGAAAAGAATTTCTCTCTCTCACGAAGTGTCACATATGGGAACAGTCAGTCATTCTCCGAGCAGGGATGACAGTAAGAGGGAGAGGTACTGCTTCCATATACATTTATCCCTAGTCAGAGAATGGAGAAGATTAGCAGCAATTAAAGAACGATCTTTAGACTTTGGTGGTTACTTGGAAGGGTTGAATTTTGCTACAACTGCTGTAGAAGGACCAGTTCCAAAGTCCCTCCATAGATAAAGCGACCGTTTAGTTCAACTACTATAATCCTGGAATACCCATGCAGCCTGGGTTAAGGGGCTCCAGGCAGGGATGTTGCACTGTGTGTGTGGGGGAGGGTTGGGGGGGGAGAATCTCCCCTAAGTCTTCTGTATGCCAGTGAATCTGTGCTTCAGGTGTTTCTATGGATAAGGCTCTTTGGCTGGTGGATCTGCACAACTGTGGATCCACTTGCCGCTCCATCCAGTGATATCCCAACACACACACACACACACACAGAGAAATGTAGCTCAAATCCATCATGTCCACCTATGCCTACTTCTCCCTAGAGGAGGGCCCAGAAGTTAGCACTCTTAGGACTGTAGGATCCAGCCCTCACGTGCAAGTCTTTTCGTGTGGATTCTTTGAACACTATGGGCCTAATTCTCATTTACACTAGGGACCCGTTACACCAGGGTGACAATTAAATCAACACCAACTTTACAGCCCCTTTATGCTACCTGAGCAGTATAAAGAAGCCTTTAGTGTAAATGAGAATTCTTCTCTCACTTACCCTGGTGTAACTTCACTGACTTCAGTGCTCTTGTTCCTATATGCACACTTACATCAATGTAAGCAAAAGGAGAATTAGGCACTGGAGATGGAAGGAGGATTAGTCCTGTTCAGCTTGAAATTCACAGAGATGTTAAAGCCATGAGAGAAAATGCTTATCAAAATGTGACATATATAGCTGCATGTTATCTGTTCTGTTCCCCCAATCATACTGCTGGATTTTGCCTTCCTTTAAACAATGCCATCCAATTGTTCTCTTTTCTAATATTATACAGATGGAGGTTTATCCGGTTACTACAACTTCTCAGGTAAAGAGCAAAATAAGACACCAAAAATGCCCATCCCAGAAAGCAACTGTCCATATCGATCCCATATGCTTTTTTAAAAACTTGTAAATCTACTCAGAACAAATGGAGTTCCTACAGAAGAAAGAATTTTCAATATCTATTTTTATTTTGCAACATTTATGTGGTTTGTTTCCTTTTTTGGTACTTGGGGTACCTTGGACAGTGAAACTAGACCTGTCAATTGCACTTTCTTCTAGTGTCAGTTTCACTCTTATTTTCATGCTTAGAAAAAATGCCATGAAAACATTTCTATTCCTGTTCGGATTTGTAAAACACATTTCAAAAGCCTAACACACGGACCGAGTCACTTTAGGGAGCTCAGATGCCAACGTGATGGGCACAGGATCAGAACCTAAACAGAATTTAATTTAAGACGTTTGAAGATTTCAGCTGAGAACTTACCTTGCTCTCTGTGATTTCCTTGCAGCTATTCTCAGTCATCTAATCTTCCTGCTTGGAATCTGTGCTGTTTTACTGTGAGACACAACCCAGCTGCAGTTCTCAAATCATTCCCCTGCTCCCCCGCCAGCCCAAACACACTTTGTAACGGTACTTTACTACTTAAAACAGTGTTTATTTTACTAACGGGGGGTGGAGGGGGAACTGTATTGTTTTACAGGAAAAATAAATAAAACATGGCTTGATTTTTGTTTCTATAATAATGGGAAATAATGACACTGATCTTTCTTTTCCCAGCCTCTGCAGTTATTTTACAAAAGCGAACAGCAAGGGCTTACATGTGCTGTTCACTTCTCCCCTTTGAACGTGTGTGGTGTGAAACAGGGCTTGTTTCTAGTATGTAAGAAACACAGGGACATGTGAACTCAGCACTTCCCAAAGCTGAGCCCCCTTCAGAAACAAACGAACAAACAAAAAGCCCACCAGTTGTAGCCCCCTTCCACTGGGTCTTGCTAAAGACTTCCCCAGCTCAGTTAAGGACTCGATCCTGCAAGGTGCTGAGCAGTCAGCCATGATCCAGTGAAGCACTTTAAGCACAAGAGCTGTCCCATTGAAGTCATGAAGTTATTCATGTGCATAAGTCTCAGGATCAGGCCCAAATGCTCAGCACCATACAGGACTGAGCTCTCACACATCTCGTGCACCTCACCTCCTCTCCCTGCCCCTGTGTGTCCAGCAGGGGTCTGAGCACCACACAATGGGAAATGTTGCATTAACTTTTACCTAGACCTATGTTAGCCATAAAAACTGACTCGGTGGAGAAGCAGATCAATATAATCTAGCATGGCTCCATACGAACAGACACCACTGTTGTCAGCAAGGGTCACATGCGTGATCAGCAGCACAAAAGGCACAAATCCTCACCCCTTGAATGAGAGAAGTATTTAAAGTGCAAGCTTCTTGGGGCAGGGACTCTCTCTCACTATGGACAGACAGTCGGAAGGTGTGACGGCAGCACGTGTAGGCATACCCAAGTTAGATGTGATCAAGCTAGCTCACTAGAAATATCAGTGGAGGGGCAGCATGGGGCCAGCCACTCCTACCTATGGAGGGTTCCAGGCAGACTTATAACTGGGGGGCTATACTGCTATGTTGCTTTTTTTGAGCGAGCTAGCGCAAGCAAATCTAACTCCGGTTCGTTCAACTCCTGCTGTAAAAGTGCCTCATGACTACAGTGTTCAAACAGCATCTCGTACAATGGGGCCCTGATCTCCGTTGGGGCCCCAAGATACTATCACAATACAAATTATAATAGTAACAACAATTCTGAGCTGTCAGTAGGTGGATGGTAATTATCACCTCTGGAGATTCCCACTAGTGGGAGACATGACCATTTCCCAGGAGCGAGATGTGTTGAGCTGTAGAATGGTGTCTTATGGGAAGTGATGGAAGGTCCATTGGTTGACACATTTGAAACCAGATTGGACAAAACACTTGAAAATGTCCAGAAAGGAACATTCTTCCAGTGGGCAAGGAGCTGGATGGAGGATCTAACAGGTCTTTCCATCAAACTTTTATGTATTTATGATAAAAGAGACTAAAAGGAATACACTAGGTATAATCAGTTTTTATTTGCCCCCATTAATCCCAGTGCCGGCACTACACATATCTATACATACAGTACAGTACAGAACATAGAACATGACTAAAACAAGAACATAGACAATACCAGACTGGATCAGATCTGAGATCCACCTAGTCCAGTATCCTGTCTCCAACAGTGGCTAGCACCAGATGCTTCACACAAAAGTGCAAAAAGCCTTGTGGCAGAGAGATGGGGTAATCTGCCTCACATGCCAGTTTTATCCTAATCCCGAATCAACTTTGGTTTAAAGCCCGAGGCATCTGGTTCTATCTCCTTTCCAATGCACTTTGCATTAACTATCCTACCTCTGTCTGTTCTTTGTTAGCTAAGTAACCATGCTGCCCCTCTTTGAACCCTGCTAAATTCCTGTAATAGCTGCATTCTTTTCAAGCTACCATTTTAATGTGCTTGCCTTTTTTCCATTTCATTTAATTGGGATCATTGCTACGGATGCTATAATATCCTGTTATGGTTCCTCCATTCTTCTTTCCCACTCCCTCCCAGCTGCACCCGTTTGATACATCTTGTCTGACTCTTTGGGGCAGGGGCAGTCATGAACTATGTAATCATAGACAGCACCACCACAGTGAGGCCCCATGACCTGGTTGAGGCCTCTAGGTGCTACCAGAATTATAGAATTAATAATAATAGTTGTTAATAATTCATTTGACGTTGCACATATAGTACTTAACCACTGTAAAAAAACTAACATACCATTTCTGTGTTAACCTATTACATAAACTATGGCAGCACATGAAAGTCAACACCGCTAAAGCTAATGCCGGGGGGAAACCTTGAAGTAATTCCAGTAAAATACCTTTCAAATTTATTGTCCTCCTTTTTCCTTGCTAGAGTATTCAGAGATGATGCTGTATGTCCACAATTCTCAAATTCTGTATAGGTTCTCTCTCACTCTGGGCACTATTTGCGTAAATAGGTGTAAGGCATCTAATATAGGTAGTTTAATTTATAAGTAGCTTAAAGCAAGGATTCCTATTAGCTAAAATAAGTGACAAGCAGAATCCACTATGACGACCGCTGAGATAATAGTATCAGATCCGACTGTATTTAGCCTTTTGAGCCTAGAGTGCACAGTCTCCAGCCAAATTGTTCTAGCTAGGTTGGGTTTACATTAGGTGGATGGCTTTCCTCACTTAGGCCTGTTCCTATCAGTAAAACTGCCCACGAGAAGACATGTCAATGAGATTTTACTGCTTTGAGATATTTCCTAGACCCCAGCAGATCCTGTTGAACGTTTCAGAGATTCACAGAGCATCTTGACTCCACAAAAGTTTCACGTGGCTTTTTTCATTCTTTATTTGCTCACCTCCCCTAACACTAGCAACTCCTCCCAGCTGCTTTCTTGCCTAAAGCTTTCCGCCTGTCCATGCCAGAAGGGATTAACATGCTCATGTCATGAAATGTGAAGGTTAGACAGTATTGGCTCTGGGTCTACGCTGCACCTTCACCAAAGGCAGGTTCTTATGTCCATGTTGGTTATCTATTCCTGTATCAGATTGTCTGGTTCCACAACTCTTGCGTAGGAAGCCTGAACTGAGCTCCCTTGATAGGTTCTTTAATGCTGCTACTGATGATACAGCAGCTGTTATTTTGCACCAAGGTGAGTCTCGCACCCATGTGTTCCCAGGAGCTGAGTGTGTCACAGAATTCCCATAGTCCCTGCCAGTTGTGGAACCAAGCGTCTAAGTGCCAAACCTCCCAGCTGATATTACACCGCTCCTGATTTAGCCCATGCAACCAGCTGCATGTGGTCATAACACAAGCTACGAAGTTTGGATCCTGATCCAAATGTGGATTGGTTGTTCCCCAAAGTTCAGAAGTGATCTGGGTTTGGGCTTGTGACTGGGTATACAACTCCCTAGGGGGTTTCAGCCAAATCAGTCCCCATCCCAAAGGGGGCAACTCAACCAGTCTGGAGCAGCACGTACAGGCTGCAGTGGTGACCCAGCTGCTATGCCCAGGGAATCCAGGAGCGTTCTGACCTACAAGGGAAAGACCTGTAACATTATTTAATGGGGCCTGTAATGCGGAGAAGGGAAACTGCACTTAACCTTCATTTTGCTCATCTCCATATTGTTCATGGTTGTTAATTTCCAACTTATTGCTATTTACATTGCTAGTATCTGAGGGTTCATTCTGGAACGTGGCTGGTTGCAAGAGATTTTAGCCCATTTTGTTCACAACAATCTATTTAGCTTCTACAAGAGATCACCTTCCAAGACAAGAGAAGACGGGGGTCTGCTGTGGTTGGTGGGGAAGAAAGATATTTGTCTAATTCTGAAGATCTCCGCATTCATCAGTGCAGTGTTTGGACGATGATATTAGTCTTCCATTCATTCCATGTTGCAGTCAAATGGCCTCAGTTTGTATTGTGTTCAATAGTCCCAGCAACGAGTTCCTCCTACTGCAACAAGAAGGTGATGGTCATCCAAAGTGTCAAGAACCTCAGGGAGAAGTGGCACAATATGATTCAATTTTCAATGCAGAGGAGATGAGGACTTCCTTTATATGGGTGACTGTAACAGGGTCAGGCCTGATCCAGCATGGGACCCTGCTGCTGACTCAGTTTCCCCTTCTTGAGTTTCTCAAAAACTGTGCCCAGCGAGTCTAATACTACCCCTTCTTGGGGTCTGGGTTTATTAAGACATCATCACAATTATAAAAAAGCAACAAGTATAGTAGCAGCTAAAACAAGTCTTTCTCCTGTCTCCCCACTCCAGTTTCTTAAGCCTCTCGCTGGGCTTCTTTACAAAAACCCAGCTTCTCCTGCCTAGTGTTTCCTCAAGCCTCTTCCTTTTACTGCTGTTACATCTCTTAAGGTTTCTGCTCCTGCTGCTAACTGCAAGTTGCTCCAGCCAGGCCTTTTCCCTTCAGTGATGAGGGAAGCCCTTTTCCTTGGTATCTCCCCCTAGATCCCTGCAGGCCTCTCTCCCCAGATTCCTTTATATCAGAGGTTCGGACCTCAGCTCTCTCTCTCTCAGCTCCCCGCATCCCTTTGAGCAGGGCACCTCTGCCAGGTCCCCTCTGGGTTTGTCTGGAGAGCCCTCTCCCACGTCTGTCCTTGCTCCTGGCCTCCCTTTCTCTGAGGGAGCAGGCTCTCTCTTATCAGAAGCCCTGCCAACGGGCTACCATCACATGATGCCTGGTCACCAGACCCAACCATTGGCTGAAGCCCAAACTCATCACCAGGGTCCTGACGACAAGGCACAGGTGGGGCTGGGTCCAAATCCCTTAAAGGGCCAGCCCATCTTGTGACAGTGACTTTCTTTCAGAAGGATCCCAAAATGTTTTACAAATGGATTCAAAACCTGTAGCCCCAATTCTGCAGTCCGGGTGTGGGAGTTTTGCTCATTGAAGTTAAGAAAGGTTTGGCCACATGAGCACTTCAGGACTTGGCTCTTAACACATTATAAGAATTATTTCACCTCAGTGCGTTCTTGGTTTGAATGTGGCATATCAGTGCATAGCCACCTAGCCTAGGAATTTAAACTGGTCCTAATTCTTCATTCCCTAAGCTGTACTCAGCTATCATGGAGATTAACAGCTGCAATGGCTCCCCCATTTCAGGGCTGCCTGTACGTGGTATAATGGGCCTACACCAGAAGAGGATTGGGTGTAGCAGAGCTCTTCCCTGCCCCATCTCACCCACATTCTCCCATTCCCCTTACTCTGGGTAGGAGGGGGATGCTGGCGTACACCAG
The DNA here is from genome assembly GCF_965152235.1 of Eretmochelys imbricata. Taxonomy (NCBI): domain Eukaryota; kingdom Metazoa; phylum Chordata; order Testudines; family Cheloniidae; genus Eretmochelys; species Eretmochelys imbricata. Next base: position 115,169,960 of record NC_135578.1, on the reverse strand, counting down.
TAGAGAATTCTCCTGAACAGGGCGGATTCTCCACTGGCTCTCTCTAGTTTTACGGTCACTTGCAGCCATCAGCGCAACACAAAAGGGCCTTTGCAGACCAGAAAATCTGGCCCTTTGGGTTTTACATCTCAACCAAAAGGCAAAAATATCTTGAGAAGAAAAATGCCAGTCTCCAAATTCTTGATGTGCCACAGCACAGCGGTGCAAATGTTTCCTGATCTTTTTGCTTCCTAATTATATAAAGCTTTCAAAATGCATAACATGCTTTCTGTTTCCAGGATGTTTTTGGTGGGCTATGCATATTAATGCATCATCAGCTTACAAATGGTGAAAATGTTTCTCTCTCCTCTTAAAGACTACGCTGCATAGGATTGCAACACACTCTCTGTCTTGTCTTCTAATCAACTAGTAAAGGAACATAAATAGGAAGATACAAAACTTCATCTGCTTTGAAAGGGCATCTCCTGTGGGTAGAGATAGGATTTGCCAAGGTTTTAATGCAACAAGCCAAATAGTCCTCATATTGGGAAAGACTGTAGGCCAAATGAATTGCTCATATAGAATCATAGAATCATAGAATATCAGGGTTGGAAGGGACCTCAGGAGGTCATCTAGTCCAACCCCCTGCTCAAAAGCAGGACCAATCCCCAATTAAATCATCCCAGCCAGGGCTTTGTCAAGCCTGACCTTAAAAACTTCTAAGGAAGGAGATTCCACCACCTCCCTAGGCAACGCATTCCAGTGTTTCACCACTCTCCTAGTGAAAAAGTTTTTCCTAATATCCAACCTAAACCTCCCCCACTGCAACTTGAGACCATTACTCCTTGTCCTGTTCTGTACTATAGATCTTACTTATGTCATCTGTTTATGACAGAATTGAATTTTACCCAGTGAATATGCTATAACGTGGTGCAAAGACTAGTTTAATTCCCTCTATTTCTTATGTACCAAAGGTCATATCCTACCATTGCTTTTAAAGGAGAACATCCCATTGTCATGAATGGAGAGTTCTTCATGTGCACCTGTGACAACTGCCATTTTGGTCATGACCAGGGATTGAGCCAGGGAGCTCCAAAACCTTTACATCTTGAGTTTAAGTACTGTCTTATAATTGGGAGCTTTAAGAGACTCAGATGCTATGTGGATTGGCCATGTGGCGGTGGGCTGCGTAACACACACTAAACAGTTGGTTACACTTCTATGCCAGCATAGATCCCAAGTGGATTGAGTTTCAATTGAGTCTAGGAGTTAATGGGCAAGGAATAACCTGCTGTTTTCAGATTTAACAACCAAAACAGTGTGGCTTGAAAATGTTATTGTAAGTGATAATCCCATCTCATAGCCCAGGAACTGTTATTCACAATCCTCATGAACCACGATGCCATTACCCCGCCAGGCCTCTGTTGAACTCAGACCGTCATGCCGGAACTAGAATATTTGGATAACACACAATGGTTCAGATCCTGAGGTGATGCAGAACAGCATAATTCCACTGCAGTCAATGGTGCAACACTGATTTAAACCACCCGAGGAGTCAGGTTAATCACTCCAAAATCTCGTATATTTCAATAAGGATACTTCTGCACTGCATGTCTCCCGAAGCAGACAGACAAACACTTGCTTTGCTCAAGGTAGCATGCTAAAATTAGCAGTGTGGACAGCGTAGCACGGGCTAGCCACCCGAGTACAGACCTAGGAGTTCAGGTGGGCTTGTACTCTGGTGTCTAGCCCAGGATGTGCTGGTATTCTTAGCTTGCTAGCTCAAGCAGAACTAGTGCATGCCCGTCTATCTGGACTGGGAGGCACGCTCCCAACTGCAGCACAAACATACCTCCTAAGAGGCAAAGCCACAACTAGTAGCTTCAGTAGACCCACATGTTAGATCACTCCTCCAGTCCTTGAACTGTATACTGCAATTATCAGCATATGGATTTAACACCCTTCCCTACAGAAATCTAATCACTGTCTTACCTGCAATGTTTCCTTTAAACAGCTTCACAAATTGTCACTGAACTCTGGGAGAGACAAGTCAAAGCCAGCTTTTCCTTTTAACCAAAACGTTCTTTGCTCTCCTTTGCCCTGACAACAGAAAGAAGTGAAAGTGGAGTTGTACAAAGGAATCGGGATGGGGGGGGGAGGGGGAAGAAACGCATTGCTTGTAAGTAGAGCTGGCCCAAACTAGAAATGTCTGGATTGTGGGATAATTTGGTATTTCAGAATTTGGTTTTGTTCCAAATTTTTCAGTTTCCCCCAAACTGGAAATCTTGGGGAAAAAATTGTTTTAGAAACATCGACACGTGGCATTTTCAAAATGAAATAGGCTCCCTGGAACCATGGCCACCCCTAGGTGTTCTGTCACCCAGGACGGAAAATATTTTTGGTGTCCCCCATACTTAAAAGGTGCAATAAAAAAAAACAAAAACAAAAAACAAAACAAAAAAAATCAAACCAACTCCCTCCCTGCCTCCAGGGATTTGGCACCCCCAAGTACAATGATCCAGTGCCCCTCAATATCGGTGCTCAGGGCAGATGTCCTGACTTCCCACCTCTAAGACCAGCCCTGCCTGAAACCATGACTGCTACTGACTGAAATTCCTGCTGCGCTCATGAAATTGACACGAATGTCAATTTCAGTCAGCAGCTGCCTGGACTGCTCTGGGGCAGGAGACCCCAGGCCTTCCAGATTCCCTGACCAGCTGGGTCGTAAGGTAGCCCACTTGGAAGCCCAGGGTCCCTGGCCCCAAGGCAGTCTGCATAGCAGAGCTGACCCAGAGCCATGGACGCTGGAACTCAAACCATTTTTCTCAAATATTTCAGGTTTGAGAAATGGGTATTTTCCAATGAAACTGTTCCATCAGAAAACTTCTGGCAAGCTCTAACTGTAAGGTCTTTGGAGCAGGAACCATCTCTTGATTATACTTTGGTACAGTGGCTAGCATGATGAGGCCACGGTCCCTTATTGGGGCCTCAAGGCACTCCAGCAACATAAGCAATAAAGAATAGTAATATCAACATAGAGCATGACAAGGTAAAAACCATGCACAGGATCCAAGGATGTGAGATGCTGAAAGGGCTGTGGAAGCACAAAGACTTCACAGCATTGAGTCCTGTTTTTCTGGAATGCTTAATTCTAGTTTGCAAAGCACTGTCCTATGTTAGGCAGACAGTTATCATATACAAAATGATGGAAGTGTCTGATTTCAGTCACACCATAGTACTGAACACTTAGGGTGACCAGATGTTCTGATTTTATAGGGACAGTCCCGATTTTTGGGTCTTTTTCTTATATAGGCTCCTATGAGCCCCCATCCCCGTCCCAATTTTTCACATTTACTGTCTGGTTACCCTATGAACACCTCTACATGTTTGTTGTTTTGTTTTTACACTGATGCATTAACATCAGTTCATACCCAGGAAAGCATATGTTCTGCATACATTGTACGTGTTCGAAAATTCCTCCATATGCTGTCTAGTATATTAGACCTATCTACTTGGCATGATAGGCTACCTTCTGCACTCTTAATGTTCGTACCTTTACTGTTATGGTCCCTCTTTCTTGCAGGTCATACCCACCGATGGATTGCAAGGCATTAGCAGTGGTTGCGGAGACATGGATTCGGAGAGCTACAGCAAAATAAATCTATTTACTTATTTTATAAATGTATATGACTGGCTGGCTGGGGAGGATTAACTAGTTAAAGGGGCAGGATCAATCTGTTTAGAACTTAACGTTTATCTTCCTAAAGGTTGTGTTTCATTTTTGGCCCAAATCTTTCCTCCTGTTCAGAAGGGTTTGTAATTAAGATTTAGGCTTTAGTCTGACTCCATTTAAAATGAAGTCACTTGACAGAAACAGTCCCCAGGGCAAAAGCATGGTATTTATTATATAAACCTCAAACTTTCTCTTTTAATATTTGGTATCGTAACATCCATGGCTATCTAGGTCTTCACAGTTGTCACTACGCTGCACAATATGGTCATTCAGAGCTTCATGGCATCAGCAGAGAAATAAATGAGCAAGCAAAGACCTCTCCATGTAGCAGTATAGGGTCTATGATGCACAGTCATGTGTGTCTGAGGGCAGTAACAAACACACAAAACACCATGTTCATTTTGAGTTCTTCAAAGATTGGACATCCCAGTTGGTTGTGAAACATGAAACATTGTCACTGTGGATAGCAATGGACAGAGCAATGAACTGGGACTCCGGAGACCTGGGTTCTATTCCTGGCTCTGGCACAGGCCAGTTGAGTGAGCTTGGGCAAGTCACCTCACCTCTCTGTCCCTCACTTTCCCCCACAGTAAAATAAGGATAATGATCCTGACCTCCTTTGTAAAGCGCTCTGAGATCTGCTGATGAAAAGCGCTTTGTCAGAACTAGTTGTTGTTATCTGACAACAGTGATCTCAGATGTAAGAAACCCTCAGGGTTCATCAAACTGGATTATCAGAGCATTGCATGGCAAACGTTTGACACAAAAAATGTCAATTAACAATGGGTTAAGTGTAACACTGCCTCTGTTTGTGGTTAAAATAAATTCCATGCAGGATGACTGCAAACTCCTCGAAAATGGTACCTACGCAAACTGGTACTTTCCATCCTTGATGCCATATTAACAGTGTCTCCAAACAGGCAGTACCGTGGCATTGTGATTCCCACCACTCCTGCAACAACAGGTCCTAAAGTACAAAAAAGAAAGCACAAACCATGAAGCTATCAAGACAGAAGGTGTTATGCAAAGCAACTTTGCCCCACACTGGGGCTCCTAACTAGGCACTGGAGAAGGAGTTTAAATGAAGGAGTGTCATTGTCTCCTATCTGGAGCCCAAGCGTGGGCATGTGCAACTCCTAAATTCTAATCCCAGTTTTGATACCAACTTCCATTCTTGACTTGCGCAACTCATGACTTATTGTCTATGTTTCTGCGAACATGGCAATAATCCCTAGCTCAGCTGACTGTTGCTGTAAAAACTAATATGCGTACAATTTCTAGCTCTGCCAGGGGCCTGCTGGGTGACCTTGGACTAATCACTTAATCTCGCTACGCATCTGCAAAATGGGGATAATAATACTGACCTCTTTTCTAAGGCTCTTTATGATCAATGGAGGGAAAAGAGCTAGGGATTATTAAAACAGCATAGAAATGCTTAGTTGTGTTATTAGAACTGAGACATGTATGAAGATCAAAACATTCAGACAATTATTTCCCGAAAGTTTGCAGTTGTCACTGAAACACCCTGAGAAAGGAACATAGATATTGTCATACTAGAGGAGATCAGTGGTCCATCTACAACAACATCCTGACTCCAACCATACCAGATGCTTCAGAGAAAGTTTCAAAACGTTCTATAGCAGCAGGCAGTTGTGTAATAATCTGCCCATAAGGGAGATTTCTTCCTGACCTCTGTCAATTTGAGAACCTAGGCCTCCCACATCTCCGGTGACTGCCCTACACACACTGGGCTAAAAAGTTATAGGGGACGTGGCCTCCTCTTCCATTTTTGCAGATGAAACTTTTTCACACATTTGCGTCAAATTTTTGAATAAGTTTCATGTTGTCTGAAACTGCATTTTTCAGCAAATAAACTATTCATCCGAAAAATTTTGCCCAGCTGTAGAAATTAGATCCCATTCACTCCAATGGCAGGTAACGTTATAGTTTTAGGCCAGTATTTGTGAGATGACCTTGGATACATGCATTATCTTTTCAGGAAGAGTCCGACCACTGAAATGCACGTCTAAATGATCTTGCTGGTATATGCTGCACTGAGCTTCTGTCAGCATAGACGCCAAGCTGTGCCGGTATTACTTGGATAGGAAATGGAAAGCACCAGTTGAGAATGGAGGTGTCATTCCTTAGATGGGTACTAAAGCAGAAGCCCAACATGACTACAGTATAGTCGTTGTACAGTGCTATGTAAACATTTTACATTTACACAGTGATTTACAAACACAGGAAAGAGCACTGTACACACTTCTGAATGTCTGATATTAACGTTCTACACCTTTATAGAACCTTTCAACCAAGGATCTCCAAGCGCTTAAAAATAGAAACTAATTAATCTCCCCTGCACCCCGTGAGGATACTGAATGTTAATATTGCCAGCTTGCTGATGGGGAAACTGAGGGTACAGAGCAGTTCCGTAAGTAGCCACGGTCAGACAGCAAATCACGGCCGAGGTATAAAGAGAATCCAGAATTTCTAACTCCTTATCTCATGCGGTAACTGCTCAATATGTGCTACAGTGAATTAAGGATGAACCCCATACCCATACCCAAGATTAAAACAAACATTTGGCCACCAGTTCTCTAGTCTTTACTCAGGCAAAAATCCAAATTAAGGTGGGGAGGGGAATTTTGGCTGAATCGAGGGGAATTTTGGCTGAATTAGTACCGGAGAATAAGCCCCCTTAAAAAACACTCTCCAGTCTCATCTTAGCCTGATGCTTGACTCATCTTGAATTGCTTGAATTTATGCAAACATGTGAATTATCTACTTGTGGCTCAATTTGTATAGACCGAGAACAAATCTCAGTATCGGAAGCAGGTGAGACTCATGCTACTTACCTGTGTTAATGCCAATCCGCAGCTTCAGCTTCTCGTTGGGCATGTGCCCTATCTTGAAATGGATCATTGCACTAAGGAAGTGCAAAGACATTGTAGCAATTTCCTCAACGTGCTTCATTCCATTGGGGATGGGAAGGCCACTGGCAACCATGTAGGCATCTCCAATTGTTTCAACCTGTAGCAAGGAAAACAAAGCACTTAGGCAGCACGTTACGTGTCTGGGGCACAGGGCAAATAATAGCCAATATTAGAGACAGTGCAAACTAGTGAACTAAGCTTAAAACCGGGAGTTAAGATCTTCTACATTCTAGTCATGTTTCTGCCACTGACTGCACTCAACCATCAACAACTGGAACAACAGCAAGTCAGTGATATTACTGGTTTTGGATGCAAGTGACTACAGAGAGGGGGCCTGACTCTGTGAGTGCTCTCTCTCCAGGAAACTTCCCTTGATTTTGATGGAAGTTCTGCAAACACACTGCTTGCAGCACTGGGCCCAGCAACTGTGCTGCCTGAGAACAGGAAGCAGCATGTCTCACCTTGTATACGTCGTACGTTTTAATGATGTTATCGAACAGGCTGTACAGGTCATTCAGGAGATTAACCACGTGCAGGGGGTTGCTGAGAGAACACAAACTGGTGAACCCAACAATATCTGAGAAGAAGATGGTCACGGAATCAAAACTCTCAGGCTCCACGGATTTACCAGCAATGAGCTGCTCTCTGACGAAGCTGGGACAGGAGGAGAAAGCAATCATTTCCTTCATGTTTGTTTGCTTGCTCGCTCTCTCCCTCCACCTCAGAATAAATCCATTTGGCCTTAACGTCCTGCGTGTTTGGGAAATACACCAAATGGCCTATTTAAAGCACTTTGAAGGCTGCCTTAAAGATCCCGAAACCAGATTCAATCTGGATTTACACCAGCTTCCACTTTGGCAAAAGGTCCCCAAATTAAAGCATCTACTGGAGGGGAAGAGGGTGCAACAGAGAAAAGTGGCCACTTGCCAGAGGGGTGTGGGAGAGTGAAGGTCAGTGGAGCAAAAAGAAGTTGACGGCATTAAATGCATTTTAAAATGATGCTGGCTAGCATGGATTCAGGCTATACCTACAAAATATTTGTCAAGGATTAAGGAAGCTGGCGCGCTGAGACCACAACTTCTGTTGAACAGTTCAGTCTGATTGTTTCTTTCTGCTCCTCATGTCTGGTGTACCCAGCAGTAGTCCTTTGTCTTAGACTGTCAGCAATTTGGGGGAACAGTCTTTTTGTTTTATGTTTGTACAGCACCTAGCACAATGGGCTCCTGGTCCCTGACTGGAGCTTCTAGGCTCTATCACAATATAACGAATAATAATAATTAATTGCTTAATTACCATTCATTAGTTAGAACCCAAGGCTACAATCCACAAGTTTTTCAATAGAATGAGACCTTTTGTCCAAAGCTGTTGAGCATGTGATTGCCACATTCAGCTTCAGGAGACACTGTGCTACCGGTGGTTCAGTGACTCCAGTACTTTGCAAAGCATTCCGAGACGCACTGAGTAGGAAAGGCTCTGTCTTGCACCAAATTCTATTGTCGACAAACTTCTGAAAATACAAAAGCTGTTTGATTACCTGGGCAACATTGCTGACAAAAGTGTATCCGTCTTTTTCTTCTCTGCCACCAGCTGGGCTGTCCTTTGTTCCACCACATCCTCCAAGTGATTGGCATACTTTTCCAGTTTGTTTACCATGTTATCCAAGATGCTGATGTGGCTAATTGAATTGTTCAAACAAATATTGTTTTTAATTTACATAATAGCACTAAGTAATACAAAATATTGATGCTCTAGACTCTAGATGCTAGAGGGGATCTTTGATGGAAATGGATTCCACTTCCATTTCCATCAAAGATCCCCTCTAGCATCTAGAGTCCATGGGGGAGAAATGACTTCTGATACTTGGCTACTCCCCACTATGGGCCTTTCATCAGATCTCATCATTTAACTTAGATAAGAGCAATCCATGGAGACTATACAACCTGCAGATAGTATTAGTACTGACCCAATGCCCCCGCATAGTCTTTGGGAGCACTGTGCTGCCAGAAGGGACAACCTCAAACCAAAGTCCCTTACAAGACTCAAAGTGGTAGCCTGGCATCCCGGCCACATTCTGCTGTGGACAATTACATGCTGACTAAAAAATACGATCAATTTAAATATATTTTTGTCCGATTGGTTTTTTACATACTTATTACTGGTAACACTTAAGACACTGTAAGTGAAAAAGATTAGAGCATAAAATGCCTGTTTTTTTCAGTCTACTTTGGCAGTACTCTGCCTATCATTAGTTTCATGATTCCTCCTGTATAGCCCACAGTTTCCACCATGTGGGTCTTTCACTCAAGAGAGGAAAGAAAAACATTTCACCATTAGGAAAAATGTCATTGCAAAAATGCAAATATTGACAGGGAGGAGCTACAGTACTTGGAAATAACTTTAAACTCTCTTCTAAAAACTGACTAGATTTCAAGTTAACTACATCCATTTAACCCCCCACCCCACCCCTCAACTGTGGTTTCAGGTGGACATTATTTGTACCATCACAGAAATGTAGGACTGGAAGGGCTTTGAGAGGTCATCTAGACCAGCCCTTTGTGATGAGAAATGACCAAGTAATCTAAACTGCCCCTGACAGGTGTTTGTCCAACCTCCTGTGACAGGATTCCAAAGCCTCTCTTGGAAGCCTATGCCAGATCTTTACTATCCTTATAGTCAGAAAGGTGAGATATTGGGAAAATCTAACTCTTTATCTTCCTGTTCTAAACTATCCTGCAATGGTGCTGTGGGCTGTTAAACAGCTGCTACATCCTATCTCTGATGCAGCTGCATTTCAGCAGTGTGTGAGTAATCCCTACATAATGGATGCCATCTATAAAACACTTTGGGAGCCTGCTGGATGAAAAGCACAATGTATATCTGGTATCATTCTCAGACAGGTAAGAGAGACTCACCTTTCGGGGCTTGCATCTCTTAACTCTCTCTTCACAGAGGAGAACATTGGCCTTCTCCCTGGATCTTCATCCCAACAAGTTCTAAGCATTGCAATGATCCTTTCATTGCATTTCTCTGTTGACAGGGATGGCCGCAGTGGGACGGGCACAGTTGGGTCCCTGAGATGGTTTATTATCTCTGTATTTAGCAAATGTGATCAATCAGGATTTGAGTCTATTCATAAGTTTAATATCCTTAACTTTGGAGCAAATTGTCCTAGTCCTTAATGCAGAAGTCAGAGGAGGAGGAAAAACAGCATGCATGGAGCTTCCTTTTCTCTTATGCACCTAACATAATGGTCAGAGCAAATCAGTCTTTCACCTGGACGAGCTTAGGGTCTGCTTCTTCTATGCAACCCATGCAGCTGGCCAGTTTCAAAGAAGGAAGCCTTTCGTACCATCCCCCAGGTGCAGTGTTCACATGCCCTGGAGCGCTGGGGGAAATTGTTCCTCCAAAGCTACAGGCTAAATCTGTCTCTATAGATGAATGCTTTCTCCTCTCAGAGACAGGGATTTCAGAGTAACTAGGTACATGCCGTATTACTGCAGGCTGCTGAGTAGCTCCGGCATGTGAATGGTGTGGTGTTTTCATTGGTACTATGTTAAGCTGACCATTTAAGCGATGCATTTAATTTGCACATAAAGTCAGATAAAAAGGAGCATAGAGCCCTATTATCTGAACAGAACAGACAGCGTGGAATTTATTCAGATCAATAGAAGGTCAAACAAGAGACAGAGGTTTTCCTATGAGCAATGCACCTCAAGGAGATACTATCTGTGGACTATAGGAGTTTGTGGGAGAAGACAGCTGCTGCTGGATTTGAAGCAACACTAAACATAAAGCCACTATTGTTGTTGTTTTTCTTATAAAGTGGGAAGCAATGAGAAATAGTGACAGGAAATCAATACAGGGTTAGGAAACCAGCATGGAGCACTTGCTCGGATTAAGTTCTAAATTCTTATGATTTATTAGGTAAAATTGCAAAATCATTTAAAACATATAGACAGTTAAGCCTGTGTGACTCTCCAAAGACCAAAGGTGTCTATCCTTAGCAAGCAGATAGTTAAGTGACACAATTATCTGCCTATACTCATTCATAATGTTCAGTGTACAAAAAGTCTTTTGCTTCCAAAGGGTGCATCTACTCTGCAAATTAAAGGTGTGTTCCTAACTCAGAGTAGCTAACCCGCTCTGGCTAATCTGGGTTAAACTAACACGGAAGAGAAGGCAGTGCAGGTTAAAGCCTGTACGGGAGTCTGGGGTTGAACTACCTGCTAACCTGAATTAGCTGTGTCTTCACTGCTATTTTAACCGCAGTTAGCTAACATGGGTCACAGCAAGTCTGAATTTTAAAACACATTTTATTTGCAGTGAAGACATGCTACATTTAGGGTAACTCCAGGATACAAAAAGGTGCTCACAGAGGGAAGATCATCTGGAAATGTGAGGAACAAATTCTACCTTCTGCTTCCTTGTTCAGGTCTTGGAACGGACCATCCTCATTGTTATAAATCAGCTCCCTCATTATTATAGCAAAACTGTAGACATCCCCCTTTTGAGTCCCATGGAATGGAAATTCCCCCATCCTGAGCAGTTCTGGGGCTGTCCAATAGAGATCTACAAGGCAAAATAGGAAACAGCAAAGAAGTCTGTGCTCCAGCTGGGTCAAACTCATCATTGACTAAGAAGAGGCTAGACAGCCTTTTAAAATCCTAATCACGCTATGGGATGGTTTGTGCTTTTATAGTGCCATCCAACTGAGGATTTCTCTGCTGCTTACAGGCACTCATTCATCCACCCAACACCACTGCCTGGTAGCCAGCAGCAAGGGCACTCCTTCCTCCCCACCCCAGAAGTGGCAGTAAGATCCCCTTTGGGAGAATAGAGATAAAAAGCAGAGTGGCCTCCCAGCAGCTGGGAGGGGTAGGCCCACATGTGGAGTCGTCTGTCAGGGTCACAGTGTGCATAAATGAAGCAGACCTAGCTCCCTTGTGCTAGAACAGGGTCTCCCAGTTCAGCCAATTAGGAGGGGAGAGCAGCACCTGCAGCCATAAAGAGCCAGGCTGTCTGGAAGCAGTGGGGGCAGGAGCAGCAGGAAGTTCCCTGGGAAAGGCTGCCAGAGCCCCCCAGGAGGCAAGGCAGTGGGAACACGCTGGGAAGTGGGGGGCTCCAGGGAGAAAGCCTGGGGAGGTGGAGCTCTGTTGAAAGAGCACAGAAGGATCTTGCCACAGGCCCTGGAGCCCTGCAGTCTGAGTAAGGCAAAGGTGGAAATCCCCTGGGAGCTGTAGCCCAGAGTGGGCTGAAGAACTGTTTTGGGATTTGTTAGCCTACATCTGTGAAATAAAACTGTGCCTCGAAAGATATTAGAGGGTGGTATTGGCATGACTCCTCACAGCTGTGGCCCTTGGAATAAGCACCCTATTCGGATGCATGGGGCTGTTAACACATCTCAGAGCGATTGTTTCAGCCACCTGCAGACTCTGGCAGACTTCACTACATCAGTTACATTTGAGTCACATTTTCAAGCTTTTCTTTGCAACTATAAAGGCTAGAATTGGGTTTTTTTTTTCTTTTCTTTTTTTATAAATAAAGGCAGCGATTTTCCTGTAATCAAATGATTCCAGAAGCTGGGGCTCTAGGCACAGGTCTAGAAGAACATAAGAACAGCCATACCGGGTCAGACCAAAGATCTGTATCCTGCCCAGTATCCTGTCTTCTGTCAGTGGCCAATGCCAGGTGCCCAGAGGGAATGAATAGAACAGGGCCTCATCAAGTGATCCATCCCCTGTCACCGATTCCCAGCTTCTGGCAAACAGAGGCTAGGGATACCATGCCCATCCATCCTGTCTAATAGCCATTGATGGACCTATCCTCCATGAATTTGTCTGGTTCTTTTGCGAACCCTGTTATAGTCTTGGGCTTCACAACATCCTTTGGCAAGGAGTTCCATAGGTTGACCATGCGTTGTGTGAAGAAATACTTCCTTTTGTTTGTTTTAAACCTGCTGCCTATTAATTATCCCTAGTTTTCATGTTATGAGGTGTAAAACAACACTTTCTTATTTACTTTCTCCACACCAGTTATGATTTTATAGACCTCAATCATATCCTACCTTAGTTGTCTTTTTTTCCAAGCTGAAGAGTCCCAGTCTTATTAATCTCTCCTCATACAGAAGCCGTTCCATACCCCTAATAATTTTTGTTGCCCTTTTCTGAGCCTTTTCCAATTCCAATATATCTTTTTTTTTTTTTTTTTTTTTTTGAGATGGGGTGACCACATCTGCACGCAGTATTCAAGATGTGGGCATACCATGGTTTTATATAGAGGCAATATGATATTTTCTGTCTTATCTATCCCTTTCTTAATGGTTCCCAACATTCTGTTAGCTTTTTTGACTGCCACTGCATATTGAGTGGATGTTTTCAGAGAACTATGCACAATGACTCCAAAATCTCTTTCTTGAATGGTAACAGATAATTTAGACCCATCTTTTTATATGTATAGTTGGGATTATGTTTTCCAGTGTCCATTACTTTGCGTTTATCAACATTGACAAATGTCTGTCGCATTTATGCCTTAATTCGTCCCCAGCTACAGACCAAGAATTATTCACCAAAATTATTCAGCAAACATTTTCAAACAACAAATAAATTGGAGAAAATCATAAGCTGCTCAGAGACAATTATTGAGCAAAATAGAGACAAAAACTGATCATATGCATTATTTGCTGCTATTTCCTCATCCATATGCAGCATTACTGGAATAAAAAAAACCCTCTGTAATTTCCAAAAGCTGTGTTCCAATCACCAATATTCAAAGAGGTGTTGTAGATAAAATCCGTGTGAAGACCATTATGAAGAAAAGCATCCGCTAGAGGAATCCACAAATCGTTGTTTTGTTGCATCCCTCGTGCTTGTAATTCTTGTATAATCCTCTTACCTGCATAGTTGGTATTTTTCTCAGTAATTACTCTGTATTTCGTTCCATACTTAAACTCCCATAGCCCAAATCCACACAGTTTCACTTGCATGCGACTATCCACCAAACAGTTAGTAGGTTTCAGATTTCCATGGGAGTTCAATGGGCTTCTGTGAAGAAACAACATCCCCTACAAAAACAGGAACAGGGTGACTATAGAATGGTGGCTACAGAAGCACCTGGCAGAATAAAATACCACCAATGGAATGGCGGGATCTAGTTTTGGCTGTCAATGCAACAAACAGCAACTGTAACCAGCTCTTGGCTCAGCTGGTTCTGATCAGAAACACCATCCCTAAATCTCATTGTATCTATGCAAGTCTTTTTTCCATTACATTGTCCAAGCTATCTGTAGCAATGGTCTGCTTTGGTCAAACCCATCCAGAAACCTACTAGTTATGCCCATACTTCGTCTGGAGAGCCACTTTCTCCTATCACTGCTGCTATTGTCCTCATTCCCTCCATTCACCTAGGGCATCTGGTCTTACGTTAGGCCCCGATCCTGGATATTATTTCCATATGGACAAATCCATTTGCCCACATGGAATCTCTGACCTGTCTACCTAGAGAGCTTGGGTACTTAATATGGTCCCTGTGACAGACTGACAATATCATGCAATACCCTGGACAAACCTGATGGAATGAAGATAAACGTTCCTGAATTAAGTTAAACCTTATGGAGTTTTGTTTGATACTTTTGGGGCCCATTGTATTAAAAATGCAATGGTGTTACTGTGGAATTGTTTGCAACTCCTCTAAGGGATGATAATGTAGTTCCTCTGGTTATTGAAACCATCTGGTGGGGTCCACCTAGATTAGTTCAAACTGGATCCTCCAGGGGCCAACAGACAAAGAAAAGATTTTTGGTTAAGTAGCCTGTTTTCAGACAGGCTCAGGACACCATTTCTGATCCAGCAAATAGACAGGACCCCTGCTCTAAGAAGAGCCCCAATTCTTAGGGAAGGATTGGAGGAACTTGGCTTGCTAAGGGCTCAGCCCCAAAAGAATGCATGCTTGTTCTGAGCTGAAGCTGTGATGAGCTTGGTACCACAAGGAAACCCCTTGGGCACAGAGGTGCTGGAACTAGGGGCCCTGTCGCAACCCCTGGCTGGAAGTGGTTTCCATCCTATACCATAATTTGGTTCAATGGCTCTCAGCACCCCCACTATCAAAATTGTTCCAGCCCCCCTGCTTGGACGGAGTAGTGAAGGACTGTCCTTACCAGAGCCCATGTTAGGGCTGGGGTGATCTCTGGTAAGCTGGTTAGCGTGTGTGTAGGGTCTCGTATTGCTTTTAATATGTTTTCTCTGTAATACTTTTTGCCTTGAGGCTCAAACAGGCTTACTTAGAAAGAGCTGTGTAGTAACATATCACTGTAGGCATTCGTACTGCTAACCGTCTCTGAAGACAAAGCAAGCAGGCCTGCTTGGGCAGTCTGTCTCTGCTGGGAATAATACTGTATAGTCATGGGACTGTGCAGGCTGGAAATACCCCAGTCAGGCAAGAGTGAGACTCCTCTCTCCGACCAAGGGAGATCATGGGCATGGGAGCTGGAAACCTGACAGTGGGTGCCCTTGCTGGACCGCTGAAGAGAAATACAGGTGCGGTTGCTCTGAAATGTGACACTCCCCATCACAACAGTATGTGAGCACCTCACATTCTTTATCGTATTTATCCTAACACCCTTGTGAGGTAAGGAAGTACTATTATCCCTATATGGATGGGGCACTGAGAAACAGAGACTTAATGCCTAAATACCTGTAAAAATCTGGGCCTGTGGCACTCAGCATTGCAATGCCCAGCTGATTTAGGAACCTGTCTTGTTTTCAAAGGGGTTTAGGTGCTTAGAGCCTAAATACCATTGTAGGACTCTTAAGTGCCTAAATCACTTTTGAAAACAAGACAGATTCCTAATCAGTTAGATATTGTGACACTGAGCACCACAACACCTTTAAAAATCTAGGTCTAGGTGTCTTGCCCAAGCTCATATAGGAGAGTCTGTGACAGAGATAGGAAATGAACCTGTCTCTCCTACCTCCTAGACTTATGCCCTAATCATTGGACCAAAACTTTAGATTACAAATTCTTCAGGGAAGGCACTTATTCCTACTGTGTGTTTGTATAGTACCTAACACAATGGAGCCCCAATCCAGAGAGGCCTTTTTACACTGCTGTCACACAAACAAATCATTTTATTTAGCACTTTTCATTCATTCCTTATTGAAGAAGAAAATTCATGACTAGAACGGTGTGGCCTATTCCTTTGGATGTGGCAGCATAGCCATACTCCTTCCTGCCCACCTTGGGATCATGAGCACCCCAGCAAGGGGACAGTCCCCTCACTTCCACAAACCAGACAAAGGAATGTAGCTAAATATTTGCCAGGGCCAGGTGAATAAAGCCAGCTTACAAAATGGCTACGTGAGTCATGGGCCACGCACTACAGGTCTTCAAGTAAATGACCAACAAGCATCCGAAAAAGAAGCAACCTTCTGTATCATTTGGTAATCTTTCCCCCTTTCTCCTCACTCCCATCTTGTGTCTTAATATCACACACAAACCAGAATCAGACTTTAACAACAAAATCAGAATGGTAAGAGCTGCAACTCAACACTGAATTCCCTCCCACCCGCCCCTCATTTAGTAGCATCTATAAATTTTCAAGCAAGAATTTTTACTTTTGGAAAACAATTCTGTACAAATGAGAAGAGAAACATGTTAAAATAATGGTTTTGTGTATTATTTATTACTATTGTTCATATTGCAGTACTGTCTAGAAGCCTCAACCAGATTAGGCTTCCTTTGTGCTCAGTGTTGTACATAGTGAATACATAAGACCGGCCATATTGGGTCAGACCAAAGGTCCATCTAGCCCGGTATCCTGTCTTCTGACAGCGGCCAGTGCCAGGTGTCCCAGAGGGAATGAACAGAACAGGTAATTATCAAGTGATCCATTCCATCACCCATTCCCAGCTTCTGGCAAACAGAGGCTAGGGACACCATCCCTGTCCATCCTGGCTAGTAACCATTGATGTACCTATCCTCCATGAACTTATCTAGTTCTTTTTGAATGGCTGGTCCAATCCTGAAGAGCTTACAACGTCAAACAATTTTCTCAAAACTTTAAAACTTTTTATGTTTTATTTTTAACTGTCTCCCCCCCCCCTTTTTTTTTCCCCCTATGTGTAATAAATGTTTAATTTGGGGTTTGTTTAACGGTGTAAGCATAGGTCACTGCAACAGAACTCCCAAATTAATAAAATAAATACACGCAATAAAATAAGGAAAGGAGTACCTGTGGCACCTTAGAGACTAACCAATTTATTTGAGCATGAGCTTTCGTGAGCTACAGCTCACTTCATCGGATGCATACCGTGCCCACGGTATGCATCCGATGAAGTGAGCTGTAACTCACGAAAGCTCATGCTCAAATAAATTGGTTAGTCTCTTAGGTGCCACAAGTACTCCTTTTCTTTTTGCGAATACAGACTAACACGGCTGTTACTCTGAAATAAAATAAGGGTAATTTGCAATTACAACTTCCTCAACCCTCTATCAAATGCAAACCCAGTACTTCCATCTGGCTCCAACGGGATAGTGATTATTCTCATTTTTGTCTCTGACATGTTCGAAGTCCAGAGCAATAAGCATTTCTAGGCTCCATAACTTTTTTAATAAGGTTTTCTATTAGAAAACAACTCAATGTCATACTCACATTGACTATATCATAGGCAAAAGAGCATTTGAATATCCAATCCAATTCAATATCAGAGTTCCTTAAAATGTCCTGAAAAACAAAAACGTTCAAAATGACATTGGACTGAATCTCATCAGATGGAGATGCAGTGAGCACATGGAACTGAACTCAGTCTATTTGCTCTGTGAACGTTTATTGGAAACGAAAACTTATTTCCTAATACATGTGTACGGGTCTCCAAATCAGCAGTTGCTGAGTCTGTACATATCACTATTGGGCAAGTGGTAATTACAAACTTTATTCAATATTTACATACAAATTCTGTAGAGCTTTATTACACAATAAGCTCAGTAAATAAGATGTTTTTTGGTAAATAAGATGTCCTAATACTCACTGCCTCTGTGGCGTAATGTCTCTGGTTTTTTATTTTCTCCAGGGTGCTAGTCTGCTTCTCATACCTGGTATTCACAAAATGGTTGCACATAAGAAAGAACTGAGCACTAAAGCAATGAAGACTCATAGGAGTAGGAAGGGACACATGCACTTGAAGTCGTAGCTATTAGATGCCAGGAAAGTCCTGATATCAACAGAGCAAGAGTAGGCAGCAAAAAGAGCTAACAAACTAAAAGGAGGAAAAATCAGTCCTTGCTGACCTGGCAAGAGCTCAGAACAGCTCCTTTGCAAGCTCTCTTACAAGTCAACCCGAAGGCTATTGATGTAAATGATGCTGGTATTCTCACCTTGAGGCTTCCTTTCTTGCAGTACTCTGTAATAATACAGATATTTGGAATTTCAGTGCATATACCAAAGACGGCCACCAGATTCTCATGCCTCAACTCGCGCATCTGAAAGCAAAGAGGCCTTGTTAAACACATTTGTTTACATTACAGCCCCACCCCCAAGCTGTTCCTTAGCCATTGTTTATTACAAGAATCCTACAAGTTAGAAATGAAAAGGTCATTAGCTCATCCTTGTCCAAGCCTGGCTAGTTCAGGAATGTCTCTGCAATATATTTTCTATTCCTGAGACTAGTCTTGCTTCAGATGATTCAAGCATTTGAGCTTCCACCATTTCCGGGAGTCTATTCCAGCCCCCAGGAGTCTATTCTAGCCTGATAGATCACCACTATTAGGACAATGCCCATTATTTCAGCTTAATATCTTCTTCACAGCCCCTGAAAATACTCCATTGGACCACCCTAGACAATTCCTCTCCCTTCTTAATGTTTATACCTTTAAGATGGAGAAGGCAGTTATTTCCCTGATTTATCTTCACAGTATAAATATTTAGTTCTTTGCGGCCAGATTCTGACACTCTTACTCACATTGAATAGAACCTTGAACCATGATTAGACCCGTTGAAATCAATAGGATTACTTCTGGAGCAAGATTAACACTCAACATGAGAAAAGGTATCACAATCTGGCCCAGGATCTCTCCTAAAAAGTCAGTCCCTCCTGTCAGTCAGCTAAGTCCTATTTGTTATTGCTCTTCTCCAGCTTGTCAATATCTTTTTAATGTAAAGGTGTGCAAAACCAAAATGCATGACACTGATGAAGCCTAAGTAGAATCCAATCTTCTCCCAGATTCAATATCAACAAAATACTGCAGGCTGTGGATGTGAATTTCAACTTGCTAAAGATAGCGGACCAGTTGCCCGATTCAGCAGTACCTACAGTATGTTTGTAACATAATTTGCATTTCATTTCAGTCGGGCGTAGGAGGATCATGTTGAGGTTGAACCTTACCATCTGAACTTCGTGAAGGACTGACTGTTTCCGAATCCAGGCATCTATTTGGTTATCTATATACCTGAGTGCAACAAGAGTTCCCTGAAACGAATATTCAGAAAGGTGGAATTCAACATACAGTACTTTAACACAGAAACTGTTTGGAAGAGATCTGCACAAAAAGGTTATGAAGGGACCTTTGAGAAAACATAGCATGTGCTTAGAAGTTTAGAACTCCCATATGTTAAAATGGTTAAAAGTATCCTTCCCTGTACAGACACGCAGCCATAAGAGATGACCAATATGAGCTTCACTGTACAAGGTACTGGATTACTAACTTGCCCAGTGACAGACAAAGTTGAAATTGCCTGTTAAATCAAATTTTAAGGGTTCTGAAGGGAAAGATGCCAAATTTATATTGGGAAGCCAGCTGACTGTAACAAAGCATGGTAGTCAAGTGAAGACCCTGTGCTAACAGTCAAATTAACAATGGTTGTCACAGACGATACAGTCCAGAAGTGATTTTAATTTAGGTTCTCTTATATAACGTGCTGCTCAGTTATGTTAATCGATATAGCATATATTTTCAGAACAATTTTCTGCAGATGAAATAATGTACTCGTGTAGGAATTACCAAGAACTGCAATGCTGTCATAGGAAAAATACTATATTATATAGCCAGTAAGTTAAGACTGATAAGATACGTCATGCTTTTTGGAAGGCCAATTATACTACCCAAAAACTCTGACTCCATCTCTGTCAGAATTTCATATAGGACATTTCTGCAATCTGCCATTTTTGGCAAAGCAGAGTTGGACATTTATCAGCAACCTTAGTAAATTAGCACCATCAGTTTCACAGTCCTACCTGTGAATCCTGAGAACTACTGTGGCTTTTATTCTTTTGCCAACTTGTGCCCTATTTACCTGTAGAGAGCACCCAAAGCTGCACAAAGGAAACCGAAAAGGACACAGTTAACATAACAGAGCAGAAAGTACACCCACTGAAGCTCACCTAATCTCCCTTTGTAGTCGTACCTGGTAAAGACCTATTGTGGTATAAAATACGTCTTTCTCCTGCTTGTCCTTCAGCCCAGACCGCCAATTGCTTGAAAATATCAAACTGGACACAACACTTTCTTGTCCTCGAGACACTGGTGTGCTTGTTTCTGATAGCTCAAAATGATCCTTTAGGAGAAAACACAAGAGACGTGATAC
Organism: Eretmochelys imbricata; assembly: GCF_965152235.1. Classification (NCBI taxonomy): domain Eukaryota; kingdom Metazoa; phylum Chordata; order Testudines; family Cheloniidae; genus Eretmochelys; species Eretmochelys imbricata. Next base: position 115,149,742 of record NC_135578.1, on the reverse strand, counting down.
TGTTAAAAATTCATAAATAACCTTGGTAAATTTTGACAAACCTAAGACTTGCCGATATTGACAAAGACAAACTGATGAGGAAGAACCCCAGTAATGGGTTTTCCTACAGTGCCTACCATAAACGATAAAGACAAAACACAGGTAATGAAAAGCAAGTTGCCATCCAAACCTGATGTAGAAGGAAATCACATATGCTTGGGCTTCACTCCTATACGGAGGACCAGCACAAAGTATAGGACCCACATAAATAGAAATGGGCACAAAAATTTCATGAGAAAGCATGTGGTTTTTTCACACAAAAAAATGCAGACTTGGGTTGATCAACACAATTCACAAATTCAGATCAATTTTGGCTAATTGTTCCAGTCAAAAAAAAATTCTGAAATGTCAAAACAGGTTCAGTTTGGGAATTTCTGAAACGAAACCTTTTGACTTTTCGTTTTGGAAAATGTTTCATTTTGGTATTTCCCTCAATTTTACTTTTAATAAAACCATGAAAACATTTTTAAAAACGATTTTTTTTTTTACTTTTTCAGTTCTCTGAAAAAAATTGAAAACAATCATTTCCGATTAACCTGAAATGAATTTTTTAAATTTTTCGGTTCAGCCACTGAACTGAAAAAATCGGTGTTCAGAAAGCTCTATATTTAAAGCCTGCGGGTTATGTCCACCCTCAGGGTTGACATAGGACTAATATGAGCCCTCTCCAAACTATTCTCAACTAAGGTGTAAGTAGAACTGTTGGTGCTGAATATGCCTTGTGCTGCTCCTCTGGATAGCCGTGAATTTCATCCATTAGCGAGTAACATGCTGAGAAAATGTTTTAGAAATCATTGGGAAAAAGTGTTCATGACCTAACACTGCCAGGCAAGGATCAACGACTAGTCAGATCAACGCAGTATAAGGACCCAGTCCTGTGCTGAGCATCTACTACTAAAAGGAATCACTCCAGATCCCATCATTGTGACCACAGGCATGGTTTGACCCATTAACTCCTTAGGCCCTGATACTGCAAATTACTCAGGTGAATGCCTAACTTCAGGCACAAGGCCTATTGATTTAAATAAGACTGCTTAAGAGCTTAAAGTAAGGACATGCTTATGTACTTTGCTGTAAGTAAATTTCTACAACTTCATGATAAAAGCATGGTTAATTGTTAACATGATCACAAACTTATGGATTCCTTCTCGCTTAGAGTATAATTTATAACTAGTGTGATCCCTGGTATTTCAAGGTCTTGCTTTACCTTATGATCTTGAAGCATACTAATATCATTGTAGTTTATTTTCCACCAGATGTCATCCATTTGCTTTTGCAGCTTCCTTTCCTGGATCTTTAAAAACACCATTATGCTGGCAGCTCCTGAGGCTGTTAACAACAGGACGACAATCAGAACGGTCACTGGTGTACCTGTTAAAGACATGATACAGATCATCCCCAGCTATATGGAGGTGGAGAAAAATCTTGATGGCACAACCAAACTGGTGATTTTTTTTCAGGAGTGAGTGGTCACCTTGCTTCATATTGATATCATATGCTTGGTTGATCCTTGGCTCCAATCCAGGGGCTTTGCACCACTCAGGCAGCATAAAACAGCTGGAACACCAGTTTAATTGGCTCCTAGTGGAGAATCCAGTGGAATAATGCCCTCCTAACATTTCCTACATAGCCACCCTCCTTCTGACTTTCAGAGATGCGGATTACTCACTGCTCATACTGGATTCAACTGGAGATGTCGGTGCGCACCACCTGTGACAATCAGCCCTAAGTGTCACTAGTTGTGAACCCACCAATGATTAGCAGACACCTTTGAAAATATTAGCCTAAATGTTCAAAGAATGCTTAAATATGGATGTAGTACTGACACCTAAATAATAGCCTGATTGCCAGAAGTCCTGAGCACACAGGAGCTCTACTTATTTAAGCGCATAAATATGGATTTAGGTATGTAAATTTAAGTATCCATTTTTGAAAATCTTGGCCTTAAGTCTTAGGCTCTCTTTGCCTCAATTTCCCTATAAAATGAGGATGGTATACTGCAGACACACTCACAACGTTTCTCCTTTTCTGAGGTATCATGAAATTTCATTAATCAATGTTTGTAAAAAGCTTCTTTGATCTTTGAATGAAAGATGGTAAATAGCAGCAAAGTATTTCCTTTGTCTCTTTCCCCTTCCCATGTGCCCAAGCGCGCTGATCTCATTAAGTATGACCATACTCACTTATAACTGAAGTTTCACACTGTTCATTATAAAACCCACAGTACGGTCTGTCTTTGGGAGGAAAGCCAGCCAGCCAGCTGATGTAGGCAATTTCCATGGTTGGGCTATAGATGGAGATAGATAAATGTAAGTGCCCATTTCTACTGCCTGTCCTCCTTTCCTAAAGTTATTTTCCAGTGGGGAACACAAAACTGGCATCATTTCTAAAAGCTCATAAATACTAGAGCTGATCGGAAAATGTAATCCCCACCCCACCATAAATTTCTACCAGGAAAAAAAAAAATCCTTTTGAAATGTTTTGATCAAAAATTTCTGATTTTCTGCAGGGTTTTTTTAAATGGAATGAAACACAGTTTTTGTTATAGAATTATAGAAACGTAGGTCTCGAAGGGACCTCAAGAGGTCCTCTAGTCCAGCTCCCTGCGGTGAGGCAGGGTGAAGTTTACCTAGACCATCCTTAACAGATGTTTGTCTAGAAACCTCCAATGACAGGGATTCCACAACCTCCCTTGGAAGCCTATTCCAGAGCTTAAATATCCATATATAGTCGTAAGAAAGTTTCTCCTAATATCTAACCTAAAGCTCCCTTGCTGTAGAATAAGCCCTTTACTTCTTGTCCTACCTTCAGTGGACATGGAGAACAACTGATCACCGTTCTCTTTCAGTCTTCTTTTCTCAAGACAAAACATGCCCTGATTTTTTACCTTTCCTTATAGGTCAGGTTTTCTAAACCTTTTTATCACTTTTGTTGCTCTTCTATGAGAGGGAGGGATAGCTTAGTGGGTTGAGCATTGGCCTGCTAAACCCAGGGTTTTGAGTTCAATCCTTGAGGGGGCCATTCTGTGTGACAGTTGTTTTTCTGGAGGGGAGGGATAGCTCAGTGGTTTGAGCATTGGCCTGCTAAACCCAGGGTTGTGAGTTCAATTCTTGAGGGGGCCATTTAGGGATCTGGGGCAAACATTGGGGACTGGTCCTGCTTTGAGCAGGGGGTTGGACAAAATGACCTCCTGAGGTCCCTTCCAACTCTGATATTCTATGATTCTCTGACTCTCTCCAATTTGTCCACAACCTTCATAAAGTGCGGCACCCAGATCTCAACACAGCACTCCAGCTGAGGCCTCACCAGTGTCAAGTAGAGCAGGACAATTACCTCCTGTGTCTTACATTCAACACTACTGTTAATACACCCCAGAACATAATAGCCTTTTCCACAACTGCATCACATTGTTGACTCTCATTCAACTTGTGATTCACTCTAATCCCCAGACCCATGTCAACAGGACTACCACTTCACTAGTTATTTTCCATTTTGTAGTTACCATGTCTGATTTTTTTTCTTCCTGAGTGAAGTACTTTGCACTTGTCTTTATTGAATTTCACCTTGCTGATTTCAGACCAATTCTCCAATTTGTCAAGGTCATTTTGAATTTTAATCCTGTCGTCCAAAGCGGTAGCAACCCCTTCCAGCTTGGTGTCACCCACAAATTTTATAAATGTACTTTCCACACCATTATCCAAGTCATTAATCAAAATATTGAATAGCACTGGACCCAGAGCAAACCCATGCCGGACCCCACTATACATGTCCTCCAAGTTTGCCAGCAAATTACTGATAATTACTCACTGAGTACAGTCTTTCAACTAGTTTTGCACCAACCTTATAATAATGTATCCAGATCATTTTTCCCTAGTTTATAAAAATGTAATGTGGGACTGTGTCAAAATGCTTACTAAAATCAAGGTATACCATGTGTACAGATTCCCCCCCTCCCCCCCCCCCAGCCACTAGGCCAGTAACTGCACCAAAGAAGAAATTCGATTGGTATGGCATGATTTCTTCATGACAAATCCATGTTGGCTATTACTTACAATCTTATTTATCCTCTAAGTGCTTACAAATTGATTGTTTGACAGTTTATTCCAGTATCTTTTCAGGAATCGAAGTTCAGCTGACTGGTCTATAATTCCCTGGGACCTCTTTGTCCCCCTTTTTAAAGATAGGTACTATGTTTGGTCTTCTCCAGGGCTCAGGGACTTCACCCGTCCTCCTTGAGTTCTGAAGGATAATCACTAAGGGTTTTGAGATTGAGTCAGCTAGTTTCTTAAGTACCCTAGGATGAATTTCATCAGGCCTTGCTGACTTGAATACATCTAAACTTATCTAAATCTGTTCTTTTCCTATGTTGATTTGCTCTCCTTCCTTCTTGTTAATATTAATTGTGTTAAGTATCTGGTCACAATTTACCTTTTTAATGACGACTGAAGCAAAATAGGCATTAAACGCTTAGCCTTCTTGATGTTGTCCGTTATTAGCTCCTTTCCCACTAAATAGAGAACCTACATTTTCCATCATCTTTCTCTTGCTCCTATATATTTATAGAACCTCTTCTCACTGACTTTTATGTCCCTTGCTAGGCTCATTTAGCCTTTCTGATTTTGTCCCTATATATTGGTGCTATTCTTTTGTACTCATCCTTAGCAATGTTTCCACTTATTGTATTATTCCTTTTTGATTTTCAGGTCCTTAAAGAGCTCCTGATGGAGCCATATTGGCCTCTTAAGGTTCTTCCCATCTCGCCTTCCTATCAAGATAGTTTGCACTTGCCTTTTTAATGTTGTTTCTTTGAGAAACTGCCAACTCTCCTGAACTCCTTTTCCCTTAGAATCATAGAATATCAGGGTTGGAAGAGACCTCAGGAGGCCATCTAATCCAACCCCCTGCTCAAAGCAGGACCAATCCTCAACTAAATCATCCCAGACAGGGCTTTGTCAAGCCTGACTTTAAAAACTTCTAAGGAAGGAGATTCCACCACCTCCCTAGGTAACGCATTCCAGTGTTTCACCACCCTCCTAGTGAAAAAGTTTTTCCTAATACCCAACCTAAACATCCCCCACTGCAACTTGAGACCATTACTCCTCGTTCTGTCATCTGCTACCACTGAGAACAGTCTAGATCCATCCCCTTTGGAATCCTCTTTCAGGTAGTTGAAAGCAGCTATCAAATCCCCCCTCATTCTTCCCTTCCGCAGACAAAACAATCCCAGTTCCCTCAGCCTCTCCTCATAAGTCATGTGTTCCAGTCCCCTAATCATTTTTGTTGCCCTCTGCTGGACGTTTTCCAATTTTTCCACATCCTTCTTGTAGTATGGGGCCCAAAACTGGACACAGTACTCCAGATGAGGCCTCACCAATGTCGAATAGAAGGGAACGATCACGTTGGCAATGCCCCTACTTATACAGCCCAAAATGCCATTGGCCTTCTTGGCAACAACGGCACACTGTTGATTCATATCCAGCTTCTCATCCACTGTAACCCCTAGGTCCTTTTCTGCAGAACTGCTGCCGAGCCATTCGGTCCCTAGTCCGCAGCGGTGCATGGGATTCTTCCATCCTAAGTGGAGGACTCTGCACTTGTCCTTGTTGAACCTCATCAGACTTCTTTTGGCCCAATCCTCTAATTTGTCTAGGGCCCTCTGTATCCTATCCCTACCCTCCATCGTATCTACCTCTTCTTCCAGTTTACTGTCATCTGCAAACTTGCTGAGGGTGCAATCCACACCATCCTCCAAATCATTTATGAAGATACTGAACAAAACCAGCCCGAGGACCGACCCTTAGGGCACTCCACTTGATACCGGCTGCCAATTAGACATGGAGCCATTGATCACTACCCGTTGAGCCCGACATCTAGCCAGCTTTCTATTCACCTATTTCTATCACCATTCAATCTATTCATCCAGCCCATACTTCTTTAACTTACTGGCAAGAATACTGTGGGAGACCACGTCAAAAGCTTTGATAAAGTCAAGGAACAACACGTCCACTGCTTTCCCCTCATCCACAGAGCCAGTTATCTCATCATAGAAGGCAATTAGATTAGTCAGGCATGACTTGCCCTTGGTGAATCCATGCTGACTGTTCCTGATCACTTTCCTCTCCTCTAAGAATTCAGAATTGATTCCTGGAGGACCTGCTCCATGATTTTTCCAGGGACTGAGGTAAGGCTGACTGGCCTGTACTTCCCAGGATCCTCCTTCTTCCCTTTTTTAAAGATGGGCACCACATTAGCCTTTTTCCAGTCGTCCGAGACCTCCCCCGATCGCCATGAGTTTTCAAAGATAATGGCCAATGGCTCTGCAATCACATCCGCCTACTCCTTTAGCACTCTTGGAAACAGCACATCCGGCCCCATAGACTTGTGCTCGTCCCGCTTTTCTAAATAGTCCCAAACCACTTCTTTCTTCACAGAGGGCTGGCCACCTCCTCCCCATGCTGTTCTGCCCAGTGCAGCAGTCTGGGAGCTGACCTTGTTCATGAAGACAGAGGCAAAATTAGTACATTAGTTTTTTCCACATCCTCTGTCACTAGGTTGCCTCCCTCATTCAGTAAGGGGCCCACACTTTCCTTGTCTTTCTTCTTGTTGCTAACATACCTGAAGAAACCCTTCTTGTTACTCTTAACATCTCTTGCTAGCTGCAACTCCAGGTGTGATTTGGCCTTCCTGATTTCACTCCTGCATGCCCGAGCAATATTTTTATACTCCTCCCTGGTCATTTGTCCAATCTTCCATTTCTTGTAAGCTTCTTTTTTGTGTTTAAGATCAGCAAGGATTTCACTGTTAAGCCAAGCTGGTCGCCTGTCATATTTACTATTCTTTCTACACATCGGGATGGTTTGTCCCTGTAACCTCAATAAGGATTCTTTAAAATACAGCCAGCTCTCCGGGACTCCTTTCCCCCTCATGTTATTCTCCCAGGGGATCCCACCCATCAGATCCCTGAGGTTGTCAAAGTCTGCTTTTCTGAAGTCCAGGGTCCGTATTCTGTTGCTCTCCTTTCTTCCCTGTGTCAGGATCCTGAACTCGACCATCTCATGGTCACTGCCTCCCAGGTTCCCATCCACTTTTGCTTCCCCTACTAATTCTTCCCGGCTTGTGAGCAGCAGGTCAAGACGAGCTGTGCCCCTAGTTGGTTCCTCCAGCACTTGCACCAGGAAATTGTCACCTACACTTTCCAAAAAGTTCCTGGATTGTCTGTGCACCTCTGTATTGCTCTCCCAGCAGATATCAGGGTGATTGAAGTCTCCCATGAGAACCAGGGCCTGCGATCTAGTAACTTCCCTTAGTTGCCAGAAGAAAGCCTCGTCCACCTCATCCCCCTGATCCGATGGTGTATAGCAGACTCCCACCACGACATCACCCTTGTTGCTCACGCTTCTAAACTTAATCCAGAGACTCTCAGGTTTTTCTGCAGTTTCATACCGGAACTCTGAGCAGTCATAATGCTCCCTTACATACAGTGCAACTCCCCCACCTTTTCTGCCCTGCCTGTCCTTCCTGAACAGTTTATATCCATCCATGACAGTACTCCAGTCATGTGAGTTATCTGCCAAGTCTCTGTTATTCCAATCACATCATAATTCCTTGACTGTGCCAGGACTTCCAGTTCTTCCTGCTCCCTTAGATGTATGTTTCTTTCAAATCAATATTTAGAAACACAGTGAATTTTTTTTGCTTCATCTCAAATTCAAACGTATTTCATTTTAGTTTTTTAAAGCTGAAAAATTTTAGGGTTGCTAAATTTGGGGCGATTTCCCCTTTTTTCTTTCCCCCTTTTTTGCCCATTGACAAAAAGGTAGAACTTGGGGGAGAAGCCTACTTTTGAGACCTTTCTACTATTTAAAACCAGTGTAACACATTTGTACAGTCTTAAACAGCAAAACGGTGCTAAAAATAGGATTTTTCACCACTTTCCAACACTTCCTTAACATTTCCCAACCTTTGTCTGTTAGAAAACTGTCAAAGTGTTGAAAATAACACATTCAAAGAGAAACACTTTCAGCGCATAACAGTGCCCCTTATACTTTGTTGCTCTTATTCAGCTGCCAAAGGTTGGAAAAAAGGCAGAAAGTGTGTGCGTGGGGCAGGGCGGGGCGGTGCAACTACCAGTGAAATGAAAATTTAAAAAAAACCAAAATATTTTGTAAAAATTAAAAATTTTCATTGAAACCCTTTTTTCCAATGGGAAAGTGTTTCAGTGGAAATTATCCACCTGCCTGTAATCAATACCCTTTAAAAGAAAAAAACTTGCTAATTATCAACATGTGCCAATCTCGAACCTGCTAACGGACTCTCAGATACATTCACTTAAGGTTGGCAATTGATTGCCTTTCAGCAGAGCCATTACTTTCTTTTCTTTTTCTTTTTCTTACAAGTGATACTGTCTGCTTGTGTAAGACATTTTCATGTTGACAAAGTGTGCCCTAATAGAAAAGGCAAGTGGAAACAAAGATGCATGTAACTTATGTGTGTGACCTGTATTACAGAAAAGAGGCCACTTTCATATGAGTTCAAATCAGAGCATATGCTGGTCATATACAATAAGACTAAAACACAAAACATATTCTATTTATATAAGGCTATCTCATTTGCTCTAACTAAGCTCTGTGAAGTTATATCTGCAGCAGTTCCAAGAACAGGGATTCTCAAACTGGGGGTCGTGACCCTTCAGGGGATCACAAGGTTATTACATGGGGGGTGTCAAGGTTCCTTCCCCACTCTGAACGCTAGGGTACAGATGTGGGGACCTGCATGAAAAACCTCCTAAGCTTATCTTTACCAGCTTAGGTCAAAACTTCCCCAAGGTACAAAATATTCCCCCCGTTGTCCTTGGACCGGCTGCTACCACCACCAAACTAATACTGGTTACTGGGGAAGAGCTGTTTGGACGCGTCCTTCCCCCCAAAATACTTCCCAAAACCTTGCACCCCACTTCCTGGACAAGGTTTGGTAAAAAGCCTCACCAATTTGCCTAGGTGACTACAGACCCAGACCCTTGGATCTTAAGAACAATGAACAATCCTCCCAACACTTGCACCCCCCCTTTCCTGGGAAATGTTGGATAAAAAGCCTCACCAATTTGCATAGGTGACCACAGACCCAAACCCTTGGATCTGAGAACAATGAAAAAGCATTCAGTTTTCTTACAAGAAGACTTTTAATAGAAATAGAAGTAAATAGAAGTAAAGAAATCACCTCTGTAAAATCAGGATGGTAGATACCTTACAGGGTAATTAGATTCAAAACATAGAGAATCCCTCTAGGCAAAAACTTAAGTTACAAAAAAGATACACAGAAATAGTTATTCTATTCAGCACAATTCTTTTCTCAGCCATTTAAAGAAATCATAATCTAACACGTACCTAACTAGATTACTTACGAAAAGTTCTAAGACTCCATTCCTGGTCTATCCCCAGCAGAAACAGCATATAGACAGACAGAGACCCTTTGTTTCTCTCCCTCCTCCCAGCTTTTGAAAATATCTTGTCTCCTCATTGGTCATTTTGGTCAGGTGCCAGCGAGGTTACCTTTAGCTGGCCTTTACAGGTGAGAGGAGCTTTCCCCTGGCCAGGAGGGATTTCAAAGGGGTTTACCCTTCCCTTTATATTTATGACAGGGGGTCATGAGCTGTTAGCTTCCACCCCCAAACCGCACTTTGCCTCCAGCATTTGTAATAGTGTTAAATACAAAAAAAGTGTTTTTAATTTATAAGGGGGGGGTTGCACTCATAGGTTTGCTGTGTGAAAGGGGTCACCAATACAAAAGTTTGAGAAACACTGTCCTAAAAGAATTAACTCTGTAAGGCAGTACTCTCAGAAAATCTTGTGTTAGCATCAGCCATTGGGCAGACATGTTCACAACCAGTGAATTTCACCCCCCGTGCAGAGGATCTGACAAGGCCTGTGTGACGCATAAGCCCAATATTAAGCAATATTCAAGGACTTGTGCTTGCACTCTGAACTGGGGTGACTTATCACCCATAAGCTACTTTCAATATTGTAGTTTCACTTAAAAATATGACCCGCAGTACCTGATTGTTTTTCTCTCGACATCATAATTAAGAATAGGAACAAACTGGGATGAATTCCCAGCTTTCTGCAGACCATATACAGAGTAATCCATCCACCTCTCACCTGATTCATCGATATACACCAGGCCAGTAACCCCTAGAAAGATAAAAGAGTACATAGCATACTCACTCAACACTGCTGGGCTTTTTCCGGTTCACGGTTAATTCCATGTTCCTTCTTTAGCACTAGTAGCTAACAGGCTGGAGCTGACACCCAGCGAAGCACAAACCAGGCACCCTCCAAATGAGCTTGCCTGAACCATAGCGTAGCCCTAAGGAGGAGGTCTGTGGGGCCCTGGAACCAAAGGGAAGAAGTGTAGGAGTTCAAGAACCTGGGGACTGGTGGGCTGGAGAAGCCTGCTGGAATTGCAGTACTGCCCCATGAAGGAGGACTATGGAACCCTTTAAACCAAGGGGGAAGGAGTTGTCAGTTCAGGAGCAGGGCAGGACTTGTCTCTGGAAAGTCCTTCTGTGAGAAAGCCTTTGCAGAGAAGCCAGGGGCTGCAATGAGACTGGTAGAGTTGCCCAGCTAAGAGGGAACTGGAGGGGAACCAGGAACCTGATTTGCAACAAGAGTGAACTGGAGCTGAAGTTGTCCAGTGCCCAAGTAAGCTTCAAGGACCCATTTTCAATAGAAGACAACACCCTGCTAACTATGGAGCTTGTCAATATTTTTCAAAGTTAAAAATTTCAAAGCAATTTTGGGAACAAACAGTTTATAAAGACAAGAAACAGTTCCAGCTAAAGCAGCTCTGGGTTTGTAGTGCCCACCTACACCCCTTCCTTACTCTCTTGGTATATAAACCCCAACACAATAATGCTTTGTTACCATTTCTGCAAAAAGGGGAACATGGGAAGTACACCTTGGCCAGCACTAAAACTTTTTGTTTGTTTGTTTGTTTGTTTGTTTGTTTGTTTTTAAATGACAGACGTGGGGGTTGCTAAGAGCTGGTGTTTTGCTAAGGCATAAAAAGAAAAGAAAAAGGAATGGTTACAAGCAAGCCACCATTTTAGCAAAAATAAAGTAGGATAATATTTCTAGCTCTCTGGATTGAGTTCCTCTGGATTTACACTCCAATAACTGAGAGCAGAATCCAACCTTACATACCTTTGAAAAACTTCTACAATTCATCAGTATTTAAAAAAAAAATTTTTTTAAAAAGGATTAATTTGAATTAAGATGTTACTTTGCACACTGCCCAGAGCAAATCAAGAATATCTTCTCTCTAAGACAATAAGAGGTGTGCTAACTCATGAGAGGCTTAGTTTAAGTCAGTTACATGTGATTGACATAATCTCCGCATCAGCAGCTTACCATACAAACGGGTTTTGTTGTAGCCTTTCAAAGTGTTGACAAGTGCTCGTCCATCTCTGATATCTTTCCCTTCTTTTAACATTTCCCTGATGGACAGGGCATAAAGCAGGACTGCATCATGCAGGTAGGCAGAGTAAGAACTCACCTGAAAAGTGCAAAATGGAAAAGCAATGTTTCAGCTTCAGAGATAAAGGACTTAGACAGAAGGGCCTTCTCCCGAGAGAATGATTATAGGGTTTGCTTACAAAATGTCCATATAAACGTTATAGCACTGATACTAAACCTTGGGACAAAGTCAACAGTGAATTTCTGAGCCAAATTCAGCCCTGGAGTAAGCAGGTGCAATTTTCTATTGACTGCAATTGGAGCTGTGTCTACATACATACGAATTTGATCCTCTGTATAGAAAAGCAACCAGGATCACTGTCCAGACAGGATGGCATGAGAGTGAAAGAAAACCTCTATAAAAATGGTTCAAGTCACCCTTCTACTTAACTGGCAATATCATCACCACCCACTGAAAATCAATAAATGGGTGACCCACATATGTTTCTGATCTCAGGCCACCTCATTCAAGTAAGTACTCCTGGTGGAATCAACAGAATTACACACACAAGTTGCACAAGAGGGAGATGGCCCTTGGTATGACCTGAACCCAGTGGCCGCACGTGCAGCAATTAGAGAGGACCATATCAAACCTCTTCTTCTGAAGAAAGTGAGCTGTAAAATGGCTGTCCCTTCAGTTTTTCATGGACCTGCTTCAGAAAATCTGAATACATAGTGTATCCTCCATAAGGGCTGAGGGAAATCAGAAACACTGGCTGGTAGGCTTCAAGCACACTGCTGTTCTTCTCGCTGCTTAATGCCTCTTTCAAAAAATTGTCCTGAAAGAGAAAGATGAGGGTAGAGTAAGTGGCTTAAAGTGATGGTGCTCTTAGTTCAAAGTGCAGTTATTGAGCTTGGGCTTGAACTGTGATCTGCTAGCACAAACTGTGGTGCAGAGTCAGGGCCATCGTTACCGTACGTTGGTTGATAAAGTTTTCTTGCTACAACATGTTCAGTGTCAATTCTCTGCTGGTGACAGGTTCCAGATAGACAAAAACAAGTGCTAATAAACCAACTTGGAGCAATACTCGCCAGGTTGCCACTGACCTCCAACTGCTGCAAAACGAAGAACACAAATTTCCCATTCAACAGCCCTAGATGTTTGGCCTCCAGCATAATAGACCTGGCATCCGAAGAGCTGCAGATTAAAACAATAACTGCAAGAGAAAAAGGTGTGTTTAGTTATTTGCTCCCCATCCATCCACCAAATTAAAAAAAAAAATGGACAAGACAATCAGAGCTGCCAATCAACACTGGGATGATTTTTAAAAAGAAGAGTTAAATTACATGGCTCATGATTACACATTGATCATATTTATTGCTTTAACCAGCATGGACCAATGTCAATCAAAACTCTTTGTCATGGTCTTGTGTAAATGAAACATGCATGGCTCACTGAGGCTTTCAGTGGTAGCTAGAAAGTAAGGAACGAGGATCCTACACACTTTACCCACTACTTACTCATGTGAGTAGTCCCACTGAAGTCAATGTGATTTGTCATGTGAGAAAGGGTAACTGTTATGAATAAGAGTTGCCAGGGTCATAGGCGTCTCTGTGCTTCACAGTAGAGAGGTAGAAATATCTGTAGTAATTTACTCCAGGAAAAAAAAGCAAATCTACGGGGAAGCTCAAAACACACTGAGTGGTACATTCCCATCAACAGATGCATGGCAGCAACCAAAGACAGCCAGGAAACCTCTGCAGACGTAGGTCACCGGCAAGTGGCAACTTGAGATAGTCAATACATTTCCTCACACAAAGTGTTTTTTTGGGTATGTTTGGGTATTTTTGTCAAGGGGGGTTTCAATAAAAAAAAATTTAAAAATTGTGGAAAGAATTATCACAGACTTTTTTTTTTTATTTGCACTATTTTAAAACAAAAATCCCTGAGAAGAAAAAAAAGAGCGTTTTTTTGTTCTGAAATTCTGGATTCCCGCCTCCACCACTACCCCCTCTCCCACCATGACTTTCTGACCTTTAACTAACTTGTGTCAGTTGGAAAACAGTAACAAAATGTTCTCTCTGGCAGTAAAAGAAAGTAACAATTTCACTTGTAAGTGGTAACTGTAATAGTGTTACTTTTAAACATGAAAAGTTATCCACCCCCGCCCCCTCCCCCAGCAACTCTCCCATAATTTCTTACTGTTTCCCAGTTGGAAAAAAGTGGAAAACAGCAAGAAAGTGAATGTTGGGGGAACCCTTACCCACAAAAACAGAATTTCCCAAGAGGGAAATTTCAAAAATATATTGTTCTTGTGCACATATTTTGCATGCGGGGGGCTGGGGGGTCAGATTTCCAGCCACTCTAGCAAGGATATGTGTAGAAGTCCAGCAAGCAGATGCTACATAAGGAATACTCCCCATGTAAGAATATATACTTTCCAGATGGAGTTATTTGTATCACTGTGGTGCCCAATGGAAACAAACAGGTTGGGGTCAGATTACACTAACCCTTATAGTTCCATTGCATGCAAACATTTGCTAATGCTGATAGCCATCTACAACCTGAGTCCTACATATACACACAGATCACATCCCACTGTTGACGGTGGGACTGGATGTTCGAGAGAAGCTCGGGGGCCTGACAATTCGAGCATCACACGAAGAGTCCTTTTCTCCTGAGTAGGTGAAAGTCAGCAGGTTGGGGCATGCGCCCTCCACAGGTTTCCTGTTTCCCTTCACATTGCTGACCCTCATGTCAATGAGTTGTCTGACCACGACCCCAATTCCTCCCGCTCTTTATGATGTACACATTATCTCTTCCCCCTCTGCACTGATTTGTATTGGCATGGCCCTAAACAGTCAGATGCACCTCTGTAATGGATCAGAGGAATTCTGCTCCTCTTCTGATCCTTTGCTCTTCAGAACAGTTCCTCTGACTTATGCTACGTATCTCCTATGCAGCTCAAAAAGGGGCAGTCGATTCTAGTCTGCCTTGTATTTTTCTCTTCTGAAGTGCTAACTTTGGTGTCATAGAATGGCATTTGTAGAAGGGATTTAGGTCACAGCCTATTGTATTGTCAGTTTCACATTTGGATATTTTCTATGTAGTAAGAGCAAAGTACTAATCTTCAGTAAGGAGAGCAAAATCCATAGGCTGCATCTTGTCATTGTCGTCTAGTTACAAAGGGAAAATCAGAACACTTTCAAGATGCTGTTGGTGCCAAAGAGAAAGTCAGCAGGAACCCTGTCAAAGATCAGCTTCTCATGAGCCTAAGAGTGAACGGAAATGACTCAGCTGGGGTCTGTCGCCAGCATTACAATTGTGCACCGCAATTATATTCAGCTTCCTAGGTTTTCTGATGTAACATGTTTATTTGAGTTAGTATCTTTCTTCATTTCTCCCTAAAGATGATGTGCTAATAAGGGAAAGGTGTGGAGGCTAAATATGAGGAAAGCTTCCTGTAATCATGCCTTTCAAAACACAAGCAGAAAAAAATTCTTATTGTAGCTGAAAGCAATAGCCACAACTTGCAGCTTGCTGCAGAGCTAAACCATGCGCTGTTGTGAAATCATTCTGATCTACCCAAGCATTTGCATATTGACATGCCAATGAGCACACAATCATTTTGCTTCAGAATTCTGCACTGCCAAAGCGAATAGCTTTTAAACTGATGAGGTTTCTGTATAATACGGATCAAGAAGAACCTTGATCACATACTTCCAGGAATAAAACAAAGGTCTTCCATTGTTTTAGCGGAAATTTTTAAAACATTCTTTTTTTCCCAAAACTTTATGATGGTTTTCAACCAAAAAAATAAAAAGTTGTGTGATTTCAAATCCTGGTTTTAGTAAAATTTAGTTTTTGAAAACAAGAAGTTTATCAAAGCCCAATATTTTTAATGAAAACCAAATTGTGTTTTGCTTTTTAACAGAAAATGTTGGGGGTTTGTTGTTGCTGTGGTTGTTGAAAATTTAGGAACATGTTGACCAAAATTAAAATTGTTCACAAAAATATTTGAAAAAATTGGTTGACGAAATATTTTTGACCAGCTCTAGTTGACAGGTCAATTAATTTGTTTTGGACAGGTTGTCTTCTCCTCTCACCTGTGACCAGATTTGGAAAAGTTGTGTCCATAGGCAGAGTTTTCATGAATACAGAAAGCTGACCTGTGTAACTGTGCCACCAGGGAATACTGACACACATTGTCAGCAGCATGGTGGGAAGGACACGTTGTCCATTGAATGGCAGGGAGAGAGCTCTCTCTATTTCTATGAGCAACTGGAGCTCCTTGTGTGATTCAAGTGCTTTATGTAATCCTATGGGCAAGTCCCTGCATGTGTACAGCCCAAACAATCTGGCTGAGCCCTGGGGAGAAGGATGCCCTAAGACCATGGAGTGGTAGAGTGTTCTGTGCACAGGGGACAGCATGGAAGAACATATGTGTGGAAGATGCAGACAAGCAGGTGAATGGGGTTGCTATCTGTCACGGATCCACAGGATCAGTGCTAAGGCCCCAGATTTGGGACAGTCTCACGAAGGAACTCTTTCAGTAAGCCAGCCCCTCGAGCGATCTCACACATCCTCCAGGGTAAGCTACATGGCTTCACCGCCTTCTGCAGCACTCCTGCTTCACACCCACAGCTCTGTTCAGCAAGTCCAACTGAAACATACCCCCATGGAGACTTGTACATTTTTTGGGGACTAATGCGCCTCTCCAAGCATGTGCCGTGACCCTCACACAGCATAGTCAAAAGAGTAGGGTTTATTAGTCATCTGGAACACAGCATAGGAAGACCCTAGGTTAGCCTAGAGGAATGAAGGTTAAAGCACAGTCCATTCTGGTTAGCCCAAAGCCCAGCCAAGCCGTAGAGAAACCCATTGTTCAAGCTCCATCTCTCCAACCTCCTCGATCAGAGCCCCAGGTGTGCCCCTGATTGCCTCTCTCAGCCCACACTTGAACTCCACCCAGTCCTTTGTTTTCGAGCTGGGAAAATGCCATTCAGCCGCCCTGCTGAGAGGTGGGGAAGTTCATATCCCTCTGCCGCGTTGCTTGCTAGATGTCAATGACCAGGCAACTGGATCTGCCATTGTATTCTCAAGAGCTCCATTGATATGGAACCTAAACCCCAGACAATTAGGCACAATTCACACCTGTGTCTTAGCCTGGCCCAAGAGCAAACAGTCTCTTTCCACCCACCAGGAAACAATGCAACATACAGGGGAAACTGAGGCACAAACAGACGTCATAAAAATATTACAGAAAATTCCCACTTTGTCACTGGTGAAGCAAAGGGGTGGGGGAGGAGAGGGACCCAGACAATGAGCTAAGAGATTGGCTAAGTAGGGTGGAATTCAGGAAATTTTGATATTTTGCCATTTGCTTTTATTCCAAATTGGGACAAAAAGTTGAAACCTCAAAACATTCTGTCGAACAAAAAGTTCCAAATGAACATTCTGATTTGGAAATGTCGAAGCATTTCAATCAAAGCTCCTGAATTTAAACATTTCATTTCACTTTGTCAACTTGAAACAAACCCATTACATTTCTGTTTGGGTCTACACTAACCTCTGTGTCTGCCCCAGCTGTTGCAGTTCCTTATGAGTGTAGTAGTTCTAGATCTCTAATGACCCCAGTGATTCCCTGTCCTTGATGTGCCATGAGGGTACGGCAACAG
Organism: Eretmochelys imbricata; assembly: GCF_965152235.1. Taxonomy (NCBI): domain Eukaryota; kingdom Metazoa; phylum Chordata; order Testudines; family Cheloniidae; genus Eretmochelys; species Eretmochelys imbricata. The sequence goes on along the minus strand of NC_135578.1, from coordinate 115,132,574 downwards.
GGAGGGACCATAATGTTATGGCAAATGTAGTCCAGGCAGGCAGCTGGGCCGACAGAGGACGACGGGGGCATGAGAGACCTGGAAATACAACTCCCTGGAGGCACTGGATTGGATTAAGACACAGATCAGTGCTGACCCAGAATAAAATGTTTCTCTTGTTCATTTAGATGGAAAAATTTCATTTCAACAAAACCCAGCTTTCTTATGGGAAAACATTTTGTTTCAAATTTTTCAACCGGTTCTAGTCATTCCCCGTTCACAAGCCACGTTTAACCCTTTGATTGCTGGAGAGAAATCTGTAGCTAAACCCTTTAGAAGTCCGTTTTAACGGGGACATACCAGCTGCCAAAGGGCTATTTTAGAAAAAGACTTTTAACAAACAAACGAGTTTATCTAACAAGTCTAGCTAACCAGACTTGCAAATTGTTGTTGGTCCATTTGCATGTTACACGTGGCTTTTAGATCCTTTTTCCTGCAGTAGTTGACAGTCACAGCAGTGCTATGCACTTCAAACTGAAATGAGATCAGTGTTGCATATGGGGAGTTCTTTTGTTTGCTGCTGTTATGTAGTTATGATTGAATTTATTTAAATTAACAAGGATGCTGAAATAAAGAATAAAAAGAGTTCTCCAGTTACATTAAAAACAAGTCAACATCTGAATCACTCTTCATATCCCTCTGGGGTGTGTCGCCTGTTTGGGAGTGTCGCCTATTCGGGAGTGTGTCGCCTATTCATAGACTGTATGGTGCCTAGCACAATGATGTCTATGCAAATCACAATGAACCCATTTAAGTCAGTGGTTTCCAGGTTCCACCCACACTAAGACACTCTTTCTGCTGTATTCTCACTCAGAGGGGAATGTTTCCTATTTATAGAGTCTTGCCTGCTTTACTCCACAGCTAGTGAGAACATATCAACCCCCTCTAAGTCACTCAAAGTTGACCTTTTGAATATAATAATTCTAAAATAATAATGCAGCATATACACCAAGAAGTAGTCAATTCAAGCTTCCTGCTAGAGTTTCTTTCCTTAAGCATAAAAATGAATAAGCCCCAGGCAACACTGTGCATCTCATTTCCTCTGACCTACATATGTGAGAAAAGCTAAGGGCAAAATTCTGGTTCAGCCAGGTTGATTTGACAATCACATTCCACTCCCATAGTCTATTCCCATTGACATGTTATTACACAAATACGAGTCAAGCTATACTCTGTGGGGGAGGAGGGAGAGGGGTATGAGCATATTTTTGCTTTAATATGGCGGGCCATATTTTGCTCTCCAATTGAAGTCCACAGGTAACTAAGGCTATGTCTACACTGCACACTAAACCTGGGTCTTTGGGACCTAGACTTCTGGCTTTAATATTTCCAAGCCTGTGCTTGAGCATCCACACTGGATTGTAAACCTGGGTTTAAAATGGCTGGAGTCTGGTCTCACAGCCATGCTAATGCATCTACACTGTGCTACAAAGACTTTCTGACCTGGGTCTGCAGCTTGATATGCATTCACACTGCAAAATTACTGGACTTGGAGCGAAGTCTCAGAGGGACTCAGGATCTGAGCCACCCACACCCTCGGCAGGGTCTTAGGACCTTGGGGTTGAGTGCTTGATAACCCAAGTCAGACTGGTTTGTTTGTGGAAGGAAGGGAGGCTTGGACTGAACCCTGAGTCAGAGCCTGGGCTTAGTATGCAATGTAGACATACCCTAATAGCCCACTGTGTTTAATAAAATTATACCAGATAAGCTTCCAGATTGATACAAGTAATGTGTTGTAGTAAATTTTCATTCATCTGTATTTGGCAAACTTCTACATGTAGTCCCTTTAAAGCCAGACAGTATAAAACACTTTTAAACTGGAACTTACTTCTGGCAACAGACAATATGTACTTGAGGTTTTCCCGATGGAGAGTTGGATCTTTTGTGTTGTATTTGACTTTAGCAGTGATAGTGATATTGACTTTGAGTTGGTTTTCGACAGACGTCCAGAGTTCATCCATTTTCTCCCAGGTGGAAGCATCAGATGAACCTCCAAATAATCCAACGTATTTCCAGCCAAAATACTGCAGACTTTTATGCAGAACTTCCCCTATCCTTTGCAGAGGGGAGACAAGTTTGACATAGGTGTCATATAGATCTGCATTGTCCAGCTTTGGACTCTGGCCACCAAATCCAAACCAGGGGATATTCCAATGAGAAGCCAGCAAACCAGTAATCTAGATGGCAACAAAAAGGGTTTTTTCAGACATTGTTATTTAATACCAGTATTTAAAATGCAAAGGTTAGACTGATAAGTAGCAGTGAATTGTTTTGATTAATAAGATTTATTGGCATCTGCTTCTCCTCTCACACCAGTTTTACAGCCACTCCATTAATTTTAATTGAGTTATTCCTAATTTACACCAGTGTGAAATCAGAAATAGCCCCCATATTGTTATAGAACAATGATGCTGTATAGCTGAAGAACTAGCTTATCCTGTGTAAAGCCTAAGAATTGGGGTTTAATATTGTATGGACCAAATTAATCCCTGGTTAACTCCATTGACTTCAACATTCCAAATTCTTCCCTCACTCCTCAAATTAAGTGCTAAGAGCTCGACTCATGCCACAAAATGAGGATTCAGATCAAGATTTTGGACATCCTCATGTCTGTGGTTGTTTCAATACGGAGACTTAGTTTGATCTGTTACAAAAGGTAGGAATCATTTTCAAAATTCAGAACAACAAAAGATCAGTAATGACTATGCAAGTTACACAAATTCACACTGTGCTGGTTACTTACATAAACCATGCTGCATTGTTTCTGTTCAACACAGGCTATTTGAAATTAGCGCATAGTCAGGATTGAAATTCACTTTTCTTGAAAATTCATAGTATTAAACCTCAAGTACTCGGAAGTTTTTAGAATGAAAACATGGAAGTATCAAAAACATGGTCAAATCAAAGTTCACTTTCAAATTCAAATGAGGACACAGAAATATTTCATGCTGCAGGCTCTATTCTGTGATAAGAATGATGTGAAAGAGAAAAGTTAGTGGTGCCAATTTGACATTTCATTAATGAAGTCTATTAAAGGAGTCCTGATGATATAGGGATCCCTGTAAAAGTCCAGATAGGTTTCTCTATTGCTAAGGTAACCCATACCATTGATAATCAGGGATAATACTTTCTCTAGTGAGCATCTCATATGATTCTGGCTGCCAGCAAAAGTCAGCCTGAAAGTTTTTCTGCTCTTCTCTCTACCCACAAAGTCAAACACACCTAACAAATAACATAAACACACATCCACAAGGGTAGCCTCCTTGTAGGCTTTATGAGTCACTTCTCAAACAGCATTTAGCATCACCTCATTGCTGAGCAGCTACTGTGGGTCTGTGATTAAAATTATTGGGCAACTGAAATTGTGTAGACCTCCGGCAGGGCAGGGATTCACTGCTGTTATATCTGAACTGGTTACATGGGATGAAATTCACTGGTGAACAGAGGAAAAGAAAAAGACCACCATGCAATATAAGTCCCACAGGCAACGGCTTTCTGCAAAAAAAGCACAAGCTTATTCAGTAGTTTACACTGAGTCATATGACAGGTTTCAGAGTAGCAGCCATGTTAGTCTGAATCCGCAAAAAGAACAGGAGTACTTGTGCCTTTGTCAGTCTCTAAGGTGCCACAAGTACTCCTGTTCTTTTTGAGTCATATGCCGTACCTTTACTGAGCAGTGCTTATTTCCCATATCTTATCCCATGCATTCATGGCCATGTATCTCTTTAAATATTTTCCCCATTGACAAAAGGAATTTACATATTTGAAAGAGCTGGGGATCACGTAGAGCTGAGCACAATAAAAGGGAATTTTTTTTTTCTTCCCACTGCTCCCGGAAGGATATTCACTCTGCATCTATTAAGACTCGATGTAAATATCACTATGGTCGCTTTGGTTAACGCTATGACAGAGTTCCCGCCAGAATTTCTTTGTAACCTACTTTCACACACTCCTAATTGGTTCTGAAACCCACTTTTAAATGTTTATTTATTATTTGTATTAGTACAGCACCCTAGCGACCCCAGCGAAGATCAGGACCTCACTGATCTCCCTTCGAGGGGAGGGATAGCTCAGTGGTTTGAGCATTGGCCTGCTAAACCCAGGATTGTGAGTTCAATCCTTGAAGTGGCCATTTAGGGAACTGGGGCAAAAATTGGGGATTGGTCCTGCTTTGAGCAGGGGGTTGGACTAGATGACCTCCTGAGGTCCCTTCCAACCCTGATATTCTATGATTCTATGTGCTAGGCACGGTACATACACACAGTAAGAGACAGTTCCTACCCTGAAGAGTTCACCATGTAATTGGATACAAGATGCAATGAGTGAGTGTGACGAACAGGAGGAAAATCGGGGAGAAGGAAAGACAAAAGTAATAAAATTGGAGCAGATGGTTCCATAGGTAACTACTAAACCATTTAGTGGCCGCAGATGGACCAGCTTTTCATACTTCATCTTAGCAAGGAGATGTATGTTCCAGTAACTCAGAAATGGCTGAACAAAAATACTCCAAGCTTAGAAAACCGTTCGTCTTCTATGAGGAATTTGTTTTAGGTTTGGGAATGGTTAGTCATGGAGAAATTAAAAATAAAACAATCATAAGTGGTTAAGCAAATACAATTGTTATAAGCAATTGCAAAATCATCTTTAAGCATGCTTTATAGGCGTCTATGATGAGGCCGATTGCACTGACACCATGCCCTCTGTGGTATGATGCAAAGGGAAGAGATGGCTGTACATCCTCTTTTCATGGCTAACATTTTCTTATCCCACTGACAATCTTCCCTAGAAATCAGGTTACATTTTGGCCACGTCTAGACAAGGATTCCACCTTGGACCCAAAATCTAACCCACCACTTTCAATGCCAATAAAACCTTTTCTTGTGGTGTTTACAAGGAGGCATGAAAACGTATAGTGAAAATTAGGTTCAAACATAACTACACACACATTACTCAGAGTAGCAAGTGTGTGAAGGTACAGAACTGGTTGACGGACTGTTCCCCATTACAGCTGTATTTCTTTGTTTGAAAGCTCTGTGTGTAGGCTGGGTTAACAGTATATAAGAGCAAACTATGCTTAGTGTCACAGGTATAACAGGTGTGTGAGTAAGCACACTGAGTAGTGAAGTGGAAGAGTGACGCTAACAACAGAGATTCAGGGAGATTATACGAACAAACAACTACGGATACTCTACTGAAAGTGGTCAATGCCTGAAGATAGGCATTTTTGTGGTGAGCTGTGTCTTTTACAAACGGAAATCTACGTGCCGAGGGCTGCAGAGATGAACATCAGGTAAAGGAACTCCTGAAAAGGGAGAATGTATATGAATCAGCTGGCCTGGGTGAATCAGCTTTTAGAGTGTAAAGGGAAACAGTGAATGAATTTACATTTGGATTTAATTTTGAAGCTCTATGGAGACACCAGAAGATTGGGGGAAAGCAAAACAACATACCAGCATTCAGCCAAAGTAAGAAGGGTGATCCTAGATCTAATTTAGATCTAATTTCTAAACATAGTAAAATATTGAAACAAATATGAAGAGAGAAAAATAATCACTAAATATCTAAAAGCAAAAGGTGCCAGAAACTATAAATAGTCTACATTCATAAGAAACTAATCTTGCCAGACAAGCTTGATTGGTTTTTCTCTATTTTTTTAAACACAGAATTGCAAAACTAGTAGCTAAAAGAAGCACAGTAGAGATGTTATATATCTGGATGTTAGTAAAACGTTTGCTAAAGAATCTTGAAAGAGCGTACTTGTTGGATCATATTAAAGAAGTTCTGTATTAAAATCACAAATGAGTTTGATTCCCCATAGTTTAAATTCCAGGGTATTACTAATTAAGAGGTCTCTTGGTTTTTGGTACTGTTTCTCTCCCTCTATGTGTGAAACTTGCAAGCTGCTAACTGTGTTAGTACATTCTAAGACAGAGTCTGTTCTCAAAGCAACAGTTGTTCTTTGTAACAACAACTACTCACACAGAGAAAGACTCAAAGCAATACTCTGTAACAACAGAAACAGCACCCAGAGACTCCCCGCCTTTTTGTTGTATTCATCTCGCTTTGTTAACAATTGTGATTAAAATAGAGATAGAGGATGTATGTGGATGGATGCTTGGTGTGGATAATAACTGAATGATCAGGGAGGTGCCAGCCTAAGAATCCAGTGTCCATCAGCTGAAGAAGGCGTCAAGTGGAAATAACCAGAGGACCCCCAGAGGGCAGACTGGAATCCACCCAACAGCCTCAAGAATCGGAGAACCAAAGAACAAGATAACATCTGGCAGCACGGAGCTGTCAGGAATGTGCCATCTGCTGATTGATTCAGCAACAACATGATGAAGCAATTCCCATAGACTGGCTTAGGAAGAAATTCCTATGAAAATGGACTCTAGAAAGTGAGAACTTTGGGGTCTGATTCTGCAAACCAACTTCCAGGAGCATCAGACAAGGTCCTGCTCCCTCCTCATGTCCAGGCCACCTGGCCAATGGCTTGGCATGAGCAACTCTAAGGCTGGTAACTATGATAACAACCTTGCAGAATCTGTGTGTGTGTGTGTGTGTGTGTGTGTATGTGTGTGTGTGAATGAATGTGTGAATAAATATGAAATTGAATGGAATGTTATAGCTATAACTAACTGCTTACTATGATTCTTTCTGTATTCACAATAAATGTGGCATTTTGCCTTTTCCCCTTTAATAAGATCCTGCTGGTTTTTATTTTATTGGTATAACATACTCTGAAAAATCATTTAAATTGGTTTGGGTATCAGCACTGTTTTGGGATCACAACTGGACGAAAGGTGGTAAAAGACACATGGTGCAGTAGTTAAGGCATAGGATTTAGGAGAGCTGGGTTCTATTCCCAGCTCTGTTGTGGGACAATGGAAAAATCATTTCACATTTTTGGGACTCTATTTCCCCTTCCATTCCTGGGCTGTTTAAACTTGTTGGGATAGGGACTATCTCACACTGCATTTGTACAGCAGTTAGCACAATGAGGTCCTGATCTCAGTAATTAATATAAGTAATAAAGTCAAGGTAATTACAAACAGCAGTGTAGGAAAGAATATGACTGGGTGCCATGGACAAGTCCTTCGCCCATTCGCATTCCATCCCTGCGAGCCTGGGGCTGGAACCTCCATTATCTAATCCCAGAAGTTGCAAGAGATGCTGCCTTGAGCTGAATCCCCCAGGCCTGCCATGATGCCATCCCTGGAGCATGCTGCTATAAAGGAGTGGTAGGAATAGTGAGAAGGTCCAGTGCGCTTCTGCACCCAGGAGCACGAATGTGACTAGAGCGTGAACACTAGAGTTCAACTGGCTGGCATGAATATTCTGTTATTAGAATCCACACTGATCACGAGCAGATCACAACTTTCATGAATTTTTCTGTCACTTGAAACTATTTGCTGGATACTTTTTCACCACCGTATTTCAGCCTGCAAGCTTCATCCTGGCAGGGCTGCTTTGACCATCAAGCTATTTGGATTGGACATGCAGGTCATATTGTATGGTTCTGGTCCCTGCGTAGTTGGGTATGATTCCCTCAAGTCAGGTTTCCAGTGTGGATCCTTGCAATTGCAAATGTAACACTAACAGATCCTGGTCGTCGGCAGGCGAGATGGAACCTAAGACCTCTGTAGCTAAATGCATGAGCCTCTACTGCATGAGCTAAAAGCCACATAGCCTTTAGCTAAGTCTGTAGCAGACTCATTAATCACTCTCTAAGTGGTCTGAGTGCCACTAAATGGGACAGAGCACCACACCCAGGAGGTGTGTGGGTTACACAAACACCGAATTTGTGTTCCAACATTCCTGCCAAGAAACTCACTCCCTAGCTCACACATGGCAAGCAAATGTGAAACTGCTGGGAGCACAGCCAGGACAAATCCATTTAAGAATTCAAAGGCGCATTCATGAATAACCGCGTTCAGCATCCATTGGCTACCTCAGGAGTGTGTCACAGACAGTGAGGAAGGCAGGGAGATAGAGGAATGTGGGGGTGGAAGAGAGGAGCCTGTCTACGTTAGTAGTAGACTCACTGCTAACAGTGGGTGTCAGTGACAGGCAGAGCTGAAGCAGTGATGAGCAGAGCTTGCCTATAAGCGTAGGCCAGGACAAGCCAGGCTCAGCAGTGTTAGCCATGGTTAATACATGCTCAGAGCAGGGCTATGGTGTGTTATGGGGAGCTCTTGAGGACTTCTCTGAGGGCATTGGCGAGGAGGCTCCAGTATTATTTCCATCTAGGACACCAACCCCACTAAGGCCTGCCTGGAGAGAGAGTATGAACAGCACAGATCCAGAAGGGATTAAGCTCTGACTTCCTTTTTATTAAAGAGAATTTTCACCATATCTCCTTGCCCACTCTTGGGGTCAATGTGCTACAGTGGAGAAGCCAAGGGTTACTTGCTCCTCGACATCTCAAGCCTTTGATGTCACAGAACTGCTGAGAAGGAAGCTCTTTCCCTGTGGGCACCATGCTCTTCCCACGCCCCAATTCTCCAGCTTCGGCTCCCTCCCGGTTGTATTATTATTCGTTATTACAGGGGTGCCTAAGGGCGCCTGTCCAGGATCAGATCCACTTGTTGGACCCGTCTCTGCCCCAAAGAGCTCCCAGAGTACATTAAGGCAGGATGCAGGGGATGGATGAGACAAACAGAGAGATGGGGAAGTGAGAGACAAGCAAGCAAGTTTTTGTACATTAAGTGTAGATCTCTGCTCACCATCCACCTAGCCAGCTCCTCTGCAGCTCCTCATCTCCCTCTCCACCTGCCTCTTTCCCGTGGCTCTTGGTAGGGGCCACCTGCTCACTCACTACCCCTAACTGTGTGGGCCCTTTGCCCTGCACAAACCTCTGCCCTCCAATTGTCTTTACAGCTCTCCCTGGGACAGCCACCTCTCCTTTACATCCCCCAGCTCCTTCCCCATGGTGCTGCTCCCCGCAACCCTCCCTTGCGCTCTAGCACCCCTCCCACTGCACAGGAGCAAAACCCACCCCACTCGCATTTCCCCGTACACCCCCTCTCTCCCGATATCCAGGCCTGATTATTTGAAATATTTTGCAATGAGGGAATTGATATGGTCTGAAAATCACTTTCCTATGTAAACAAGCCCTAGATTTGTCACAGGAAGAGAGCAGGAATAGGCTTGAGAATGGGAAGCAGAAAAGGCAGGGTCAGGAAGGAAGGGGTCAGAAAGGATCGGGGAATCGGGATCAGAAGGGAAGGGGTGAGATCAGGGACTGGGAATGGGTGGCTGGATAGGAACTAGCAAAGTCAGGGAAGCTCTGATATGACCCTGGATCCAACTTCAATACAAACATGCCCCAAGCAGGTGGTGCCCCCTTGGAAACTGGCTGCTCCCTCAGTGGCCTCTAAGACAGCTGGCCCAGCATCTTTCTGAGACACCTGGCTGCTGTCTCAAAGTCTGATCTCTGACCACTGCCTATGTAGCTGAGCCTTGGGAGCACACGCTGTGGCCTCAGAGACAACAGGGGATCTCCCAGGCCAAGAGACATGAAGTTAACTGGTGTGAATAGGGAACTGGGGACAGCGAATTAAAGAAGAAGAAAAAAAGAGAGAAAAGAAGACAGGAAAGAGAGAGAAACTACAGAATAAAGTAGAACTGGTGGTATCTATACCAGGGCATAGCATGAGGGGCAGAGGGCCTTAATTAATCGTCAATCACCAGCACAGGGAAATTACCCTGTTACATTGATGAATAGTCCCAAGGAGAGGAGCAGAAACACCATCAGTTGGTATATTTAAACCAGATGGGACAATGCACCAAATGGACAGGTCTAGGGAACAATCCTGCAGCAATGGCATGGAAAGTTGAACAAGAAAGACTATTCCAAACCCACTTCTATAATTAGAAGCAGAAACTGTGAGGGGTGGGGGGGTAATCCCACAGTATAACAGATTCTGCTTATTGTGAACTTTGATATGGCATAGCTCTATTTGTAGTCAAAGTCCCACATTGTTTTATTGCCATGCAATGTGCGAACTGTAGCTCTGACTATAGTGCAAACAAACCCGCACTTTCTCAGGAGGAAATGAACATCTCAAAAGAAAGCTAGTTCTGATGGGATTGGCAGGCCAAAGAGATTCAGATGAACCTTTGACTGTTTGGATTCCAATCCAAATAGAACAAAAACTCTGGGCCTTTTGCCTATCACTGCTTACAAGTCAGCCACCTTCTTAACATTCTTACTAAAAGGTCTTCAGTTGTTTCCAGCAGATTTTAAAAGAACAATTTTCACAACAACAACAAAAATCAATCCTGTTCAATGTCATTGAGGTTTGGCTTTTGACCCATGAAACTTACTGGTGTAAAACAAGAAGATTTGACTTACAGAAGTAATTCTATTAACTAGCCATAAGTAGCTTCGTAAGCAGAACAGCTGAGATTTTCAAAGCTGCCTGTAGAAACTGGCAAACAACCCCGGCAGGCAACTTTTTATAGCCTATGGGAATAATTTAATATGGGCATTTTAACAATAGACAGTAACTTATCATTCTTCTATCCTGAGATAAGTTGGGGGGGGGGAACTGTGTATAATAGCCTGGATATATCTGATAGACACAATGTCCTAGACTTAGAATAAGTGTTATTTATTAGGAAGTATCACTTTTATCCTTTCCATGATTTTCATTAACTTTCAGAACTGATAGTCGTCCCCCGCCTCCCTCCAAGGAGCAAATATCTTAATTTTATTTGCAAAAAGAAAAGGAGTACTTGTGGCACCTTAGAGACTAACAAATTTATTTGAGCATAAGCTTTCGTGAGCTACAGCTCACTTCATCACAAAAGCTTATGCTCAAATAAATTTGTTAGTCTCTAAGGTGCCACAAGTACTCCTTTTCTTTTTGCGAATACAGACTAACACAGCTGCTACTCTGAAACCTGTCATTAATTTTATTTTTTCCCTTGATTTGTACACTGTGCCCTAAGATCTAAGCACACATGCAAACCAAAATACATTTTGGACTGACAGCACAACTAAAATGCTCCCTGCCCATCAGAACTAACAACATTCTCCCCCTTAATTCATCCCTCCACAAAAGCCTGTGAAAGGAGATCAGCTTTGCAGAATGCTCTGAAAGCCAGCAATCTCAGGCTGTATCAGACCAAGGATGAGGAAAGCAAGTTCCAGAGTTGAGAAGAATTCAGGGGAAACATCTTCCCAGGAGCCACTTTCCACAAGCAGCTGTTAACTCAAGCACCAGGGCTAAATTCACATCTTTAAGGTAGCCCAGTTAGAGATTTATAGGTGAAACACAACTCCCTGAATTAGTCAACTCATAAGAAAAGCAGAAATATACACAGTACAAAGAGTGGCAAGGCTGGGAGAGAGAAAGTGGTGGGAAGTCATACCTACCTCAGCTGCTTCTGAGCAGACAGGTCCGAACAGGGCCAAAATGTTCTCCTCCTGAACCTGATGGATGAAAGCATTGACGGACTTCTTGGCATCACAGCCGCAATCAGCATAAACAAAATCCAAGGTGTAGTTACCCAGGTAAGATGGGTCTGTATTGACTTTATCAATGGCAATCTGGATAGCTGAGCCCAGCTTTCGGGCACTAAGTGGGTGGGAAGCATTCCAAGGAGCTTGAAATGCCACAATAAGCTGAGAAGTTTCCAGTCCACGATCTAAAGCATTAGCAAAGACCACAGCAATAAGTGTGATTGCTGTAGCACTGTGGAGAGGAATCAAATTCAGAATGAGCCTGCGTATGTAACAAGGACCCATTCTGAGATCCACGCCGTCCCTTAACTAGCTGCACATCAGCAATATGGAAGATTTCACTTTCCTCCTGCTCTTAGTGCTACTTATACTATTGGCTCCAATGACAGCACCAGCTCCTTTGCCTGTGACATGATTTTAATTAAACAATGCTAATTAACTGAACCCTTGCTCTCCAGAGCATTTTGCAATCTATCCTTTCAGCAGGGTCCTTACTTTGGACTTGATGCTGCAAGTCAAGTCTGCTCAAATATTTTACAGCTTTCTGTTTCATTGCATTTAGGAACATAACATAAAAACGGCCATCCTGGGTCAGACCAATGGTCCATCTAGCTCAGTATCCTGTCTTCCAGTGCCAAGTGCTTCAGAGGGAATGAACAGAACAGGCAATCGTCAAGTGATCCATCCTGTCATACACTCCAAGCTTCTGGCAAACAGAGGCTAGGGACACTCAGAGCATGGGGTTGCATCCTTGACCATCCTGGCAAATAGCCAGTGATGGGCCTATTCTCCATCTACTTATCTAGTTCTTTTCAGAATCCTGGTATAGTTTTGGCCTTCGAAATATCCCCTAGCAATGAGTTCCACAGGTTAACTCTGCATATTTGTTTTAAAAGGGACAGCATGGATCTCAGACTCTGTCCTTGTTATCCACTCAGGCTTATTCTGAATTTGATTCCTATCACAACACTACAGTAAAAACACATATTACTTTCTTTCACACTCTGGCCTAGTTAGAAAGCAAACAAATGTGTATGCCTCACATAATGTAATACTATATGTGAAAGAGAGTGGGACAGTACGTAACACTACCATCAAGGTGTATACACGCTTACTGAGTAACTGTGTATCGTCACCCTTGTTCTTTGTCATCTTAGTTTGTTGTGACAGCTGTTGTGTCATGTCAAATGCAGATTGTACCTTCTTTGAGGAGGAATTCTCTCTTTGGTTTGTGGAACACCTACCACCTCTTTGAGCACTCAATAAGTAATGAGGAATTTTACAAGCAAATGGAGTTGGCTGGGGGCAAGAATGGGGGAGGAGGGGAAATTCTCACAACTTTCCCTCCCTGCCTTCATTTTATGGTCCAAATTTCAACATGCATAGTCTTTTTCAAGCCGCTCTAGGAATCAATGAACATGCACCATTGGAGAAACCATTTATACCTAAAATGGAAGAGTTTCCATACAACACAGGTGAGACACCTATGTAATTTGGGCACCCTTGTTTGCTAACAAGAAAATACCCTGTGTGTGTGTATTCTGTGCTAAGAGAGGATGGCAATCGCTTTGATAAGTCTGAAGAGTAAAGTTCTCTACCTGGAACAGCTCAGGTGGTTGTGAAGTGCAAGTTTCCCCACCTGCCCCAGCAGTGAACTAGAAGGCCCATTTCCAGGCATGAAAGGCTATGCCAGATGAAGCTGTAGACAGCACCTTTTCTTCTCTATGCCCATCACAGTGTGAGGCTGGAGGTTACATTTCTAGGAAGAGATACAAAATTAACATCCCCAAGGCCCGGTGGCAATTTTGCCGTTCAGCCCTATCTGTTCACTTTGAACATGAAAACTTGAAGAGATCAAGAGCCCATGGATAATCGGATATTATGCTGACAGGGGTCACACAAATACCTAGACAGAATGAGTTGCTTCTTTGCTTTCATAAGTGCATTCTGCCTTCCGGACTCTCACATTCTGCATTTCCTGCATACTACAGGACAGGCCCAACAAAGAAAATAACAGAACGCCACTAGCCATCACCTTCAACCCCCAACTAAAACCTCACCAACGCATTATTAAGGATCTACAACCTATCCTGAAGGACGACCCATCACTCTCACAAATCTTGGGAGACAGGCCAGTCCTTGCTTACAGACAGCCCCCCAACCTGAAGCAAATACTCACCAGCAATGACACACCACACAACAAAAACACTAATCCAGGAACCTATCCTTGCAACAAAGCCCATTGCCAACTGTGTCCACATATTTATTCAGGGGACACCATCACAGGGCCTAATTACACCAGCCACACTATCAGAGGCTCGTTCACCTGCACATCTACCAATGTGATATATGCCATCATGTGCCAGCAATGCCCCTCTGCCTGTACATTGGTCAAACCAGACAGTCTCTATGCAAAAGAATAAATGGACACAAATCAGATGTCAAGAATTATAACATTCAAAAACCAGTCGGAGAACATTCAATTTCTCTAGTCACTTGATTACAGACCTAAAAGTGGCAATATTACAACAAAAAAACTTCAAAAACAGACTCCAAGGAGAGACTGCTGAATTGGAATTCATTTGCAAACTGGATACAATTAACTTAGGCTTGAATAGAGACTGGGAATGGTTGTGTCATTACACAAAGTAAAACTATTTCCCCATGTTTATTTCCCCCACCCCCCACCACTCCTCAGAGGTTCCTGTTAACTGCTGGAAATGGCCCACCTTGATTATCACTACAAAAGGTTTTCTTTCCAACCCCCCCGCCCCCGCCCCGCTCTCCTGCTGGTAATAGCTCTTCTTAAGTGATCACTCTCTTTACAGTGTGTATGATAACACCCATTTTATCATGTTCTGTGTGTATATAAATCTCCTCACTGTATTTTCCACTGAATGCATCCGATGAAGTGAGCTGTAGCTCACGAAAGCTCATGCTCAAATAAATTGGTTAGTCTCTAAGGTGCCACAAGGACTCCTTTTCTTTTTGCGAATACAGACTAACACGGCTGCTACTCTGAAACCTTTCAGTACTCCTTTTCTTTTTTCTGAAACCTTTGGAGTTCTCGCCACTGCAGTCACAAACTCTGGAATGGATTTGTAGGTCACAGGACTGGAGTCATGTTATAGCTTTACTTGCTTCAGTGCATGAGACACACTTTTCACAAAGCAGCAGATCCTTGTGTAGCAGCTCAAGTGGTCATATATGCTTGCACATAATAAGGCTCTCCTATGCTTGTTTAAGCAACTGACACCATACAGAGACCCAAAAGAGATTAGAACTGAAAAAGAAAATCTCTTATTCCAGTACAGGTTCACATAGAAAACTAATCAGGCTCAATCTTGGGAAAACTTCCTCACATACATCCCCAATGCCCTGCAGCAAGCTCAGTACAGCCTTGGGGCTACTAACAGTAAATCACTATTCTCACATTGGCCACAGATAGCAATAAGCATAACAAAAATACCTACATCAGTACAACAACAAACTACTGTACAGCTATCTGTTCTAGATGTGGCTATAAAACTTCTGAGGAAATATACAAGTTTGGTTTTGAACTTTGCTAATCCCATTTAAAACCACTCCATTTATTCACTACCCTTTCCCTCCTCCCACTCTATTGTTTTGAACATTGTCCCTTGCATTGCACAAATTTGTCAGCCACACAGTTTGCAAATATGGGCTTTACACACTGCTGTTAGAAAGCGATAAGCAGATGAGTTCCATTCAAAACTACAAGGTACAACTCACCAAGGATTCTTTTAACAGGTGGATCAGTGAGAGTAAAGCAATGTGTTTCTGTCTTTTTATTCCTTTGATAATAAAATCTATCTGGCTTCCCAAAAATCACTGCTCTTGTAAGAAAAACAAATTCTCCCTCAGTCAAACTTCAAAAAAGGGCCAATTTGATCCATGAAATCAATGGAGTTACACAAGCCGTGAATTTGGGCCCAACGTCTATTCTTCGGTTGGTGGCAACTAGATTAATGGGAACCCAGCTTGAAGAAACAGAAATTGCACAATTTCTAGGGTACTGGAAAGTCTTTGAAAGCTATTTTGGTGGCAACAATTGCATCCCTACAGAGTATGATATTGCACATAATAAATTCAGAAATCTTATAGATGGTTCGCCGGATGAATCAGGCAGGTGGGAATTGTTTAAACCATGTTCGTTGGAATAACTGTCTTTTCAAATACTTTATAAAATCAACTCCTAATAAACATGACTTATAGGTTACCAGCCATGGGAAACATTAATTCCTCGAGTTAGAAATCAATCAATCTCCTTTTTCTTGTCATATGTTTCCCTAGACTGCAGCATATGCCTAGTATAGCTGAATACAGATTTTTCTATCCAAGAAAATTGTTTCTTTAAAGAAAGACAGGTAATTTGAGCCCAGGAAGCCTTATTTGGCTGCTCCTTTGCTTCACAACCAGTGAACGTGAACAAAGCCTGAATAATTCATGACTCTTAATGAAATAATTTTAAGGCATCTAAGTCTGGGGCTTAGGTCCCTTAAGTACCTTTGTAAATCCCTCCCTATGTGCCTAAAGATAAGCTTCTAAATCCACATTTAGGCATCTAAAGACAAGTGACATCAGGGAGATTTGCTGCCAGCACCCCTGAAAGGAGGGTCAGTTTTATTTCGGTGTTTAAGTGTAGATTTAAAAGCCTGATTTTAGGCCTAAGGAATTAACTTCTTCATTTCTTGATTGCATGGCAAAGTAGCCTCAAAAAAAAAAAAATCTTTTGAAAGCAGTCCCCAGTGGTTACAGATTGGAGACAGTTTTGTGAGGATATAGGGACTGTTCCAAAGCTCTCTGAAATCAGTGGCCTCTGAATAAGGTCCCTGAATCTAAATCGCAAGAAGTGCTGGGCACTTGCAACTCTCGTTAGGCCAAATCTTGAACCTCATAGATTCTGTCCAGTCCTTACCCAGGCAAAACCCCGAATGATTCAATGTCAAGAGCTTAGCCTATGTAAGGACTAAAAAAAGAATACTTAAGTGGAAGTTATAAGCAGTCCTCAGGTTTTGGGTTCTGGCGAATACTGTAAATACCCTCTGTGTTTATAATGTATACACATTTGGGTAGTTATGGCAGGTTTCTCTGCTCACAACAGTTTTACCGTGTTGTAATTTTACTGACATCAGTGGAGCTATTTATTCAGTCCTTAAATCAGAGATGGACCCAAACCAAAGCCACAGATCTAAACATCCCAGGAGTTTGGATCCAAATTTGGATCTTAACTTCAAGACTAGGCCTTGCTTTAGATGGGGCAAGCCTTGGTGTCGATGTGTATTATAATGGAGTATAATGGACATTTGTGCAAAAGTTAATCTCCTAGACAATTTACAGTGCTAAGACTTAGAAACATTCCAAATGGTCTTTAATCTTGCCTCATCGAAATATTACACGTCAGATATTGCTCTCTTTGAATGCTAGCTTTTTTATCAGTGAATAGTTCCAAAGTCCAAATCCACCCCTTGCTTCTACTTTAATTTTCAGTTGAGTGGTCAATAATCAAAGTCCCTTTCAAAAATTGTTATGCCTGCTCATGCTGGCCATGTCAGATTTCTTTCACATGCTGTATGCTTACAGCGGGGAAAGTTAAATATGCTAAAATATCCAGAACAGTATGGGACGAAATTCTAAGCGGCACCTAACATGTAAAATGAGAGTTTTAGGTGCTCAGCACCTTTTAGGATTTGGTACCTGATTAGTGAGAGTCAAAAGGATCAAGGCAACACGACCAAGCCACATGTGAACACTCAACAAAAAGTAGAGATCAGTTAGCTTCAGAGGAATGGCCGAGACTTCTCAGGGTCAGCAGTGTTCATTCTCATTTGGAAACTGGGCACGCTGTAATCTTTACTAACTGCCGTAAAACAGGACTCGAGCACAGCTTTTTGGGGCAGCTTTGCCCATTCACTTTCACCTGCCTCCATTACAGCATTAAGCTCTCCAGGAGGAGACGCCTGCGCAGTGTTTCTTTGCAATGAACATCAGTGGATCAAACAGCAACAGGGTCACTGAACTCCAGAGTGCACATTCTGCATGGCAGCATTGCTGTTTCTGCGAGTCACATGGGACACTGGAACCCATGCGACAGTTGCTAGTGTTGTGCTGTGAACTACATTCATTTGATGGAGATTAAGCAGAGTCCAAAATCTTTCATTCTTGGGATTCCCATTAGGGCCACAGAGACAACACAGTATGTTTTTCCTTGGGGAAAAGCTAGACAAATTCTGACCTTGGTTTTGCCAGGATAAGTCCAGGGGAACGCCGTCTATTTCCTGAATGAAATCAATGGAGTTACTCGGTCACACGGGTGTAACTAATGCTACGTCTACGCGACAAGCCAAGAGCGTGGGTCCGTGCTTTCAAACGCACTCTTGCGCTAGCTTGAGGAGAGCGAGCATAACTATAAATAGTACTGCAGTAGTACAGGCAGCCAGCCATAGCAGCAAGTACAATCCCACCTGAACCCCGGCCCTGAGTACATACTCAGCTCAGCTAAACGGTGCCTCAACTGCCCATGCTACCGTGGCTACCCCACTATTCATGCTCATGTTACCCTGATGGACCCCGGGCAGCAGCCGTGGCTGGGATCAAACCTGTGACTTCTGAAGCATAATTAAGGCTAAGATTTAGTCAAGGGTATTTTTAGCAAAAGTCACGGATAGGTCGTGGGCAATAAACAAAAATTCATGCCCAGCGACCTGTCCATGACTTTTACTATAAATAAACTGACAAAAACTTAGCAGCTCCTGGGGCTCCGGGGCGCTGCTGCTCTGAGGGCCCCCGGAACACGGCTGGTCTGGGGCGCCCCAGGTGCCGACAGCTAGCCCCTGCCCGGGCGGCAGGGGCTGACGGCCCCCAACCCCTTGCTGCTTCAAAGCCCCAGGGACTGCTGCTCCGAAGGCCCTGGGGTCAGCCGCACCATCCGCTGCAGCTGCGGAATTCACGGAGGTTGCGGAAAGTCAGGGAATCCGGGACTTCTGCGACCTCTGTGACAGAATCACAGCCTTGAGCATAATGCATGAGCCTCCACTGCCTGAGCTAAAAGCAAGCTCACCAATTGCTAGCTGCCAGTAGAGGGGGACAGAGAGCCACACCAAGCAGGCATGGCTTACAGTTGCACTAGCTCTCGTTCAGCTAGCATGACTGTGTGTGTATGTAGGAATTACACACCTAGCTTGCAATGTAGTTGTAGCCTAAGATCAGACTCTTTCTGGCAAGGTTTGCATTAAAGACTTTTCCGTTCCTGCATAACGTCTCAGTCCTATGCCCTGTTCTGAAGCCTTCACTAGCCTCTAATGCTGCCCTGTAGAGCTATTTGCTGTGGTTCAAGCCATTGAGCCTACTTTACTGACACTTTTGATAGAAAACCTGCAGCATAACTCCACCGGAGCATAGCAGAGGGAGAGAATGGAAGATTCTCAATAGCACAGGGTCAATTCAGTGAATTCAGAAGTGGCATCTCCAATCATATACACTAGCATTGCTAATCGACAGCCAGATCAGAGCAGCACATCCAGGAAGCATACAAAGTGACTGTAAATATTCAAATATGTGTGCAGCCTAAACGACCTGGGCCGTTTAACGATATGTCTATCTTTTTATGTTTGATGTAGCAAACATAAAAAGATAGACAGATAGATAGAAAGATATTACTGTTTACTGATATTATAGTTTATTGGCACCGAATTAATGTTACTATGAATCAGGCAATTATCGCTTATTTAAGTTGATTACGGATTAGTCTTTTATTGTTTAATAGCCAACTGCATTTTAACAGATTGCACAAGACTAATAAAGAAAAGGCTAAAGCAATGTGCTTTCTTGCCTATTAAACATATATATAGGAGTGAGGGATTAAACTTCAGCCCTATGCACTAAGTAGAGATCTAAAGGTCATTACATCCTACCATCTTGGGCTGATTGCACAAGCTCATCAATACAGCTGGTCAAGAAATTTTTGAAAAACGTGTTTTTTCATCAAAATATGCTGTTTCATCGAAACCAAAATGGTTTATGGAGACCTACTGATCGCAACACCGTTTGCAACGCGAAGTTTTCTGTGGTCCAGGGTGGACTCTTCCGTAACTTCCAGAGACACAGACACAATTTGAAAGCTTGATGTTTTTGATCTGACACCAATCATTCTGCACAATTCCATTTTGCAAAATATTTTGAAAGATTTTGTTTCCATTCCAATGTGGAAGTAAAAAAAAAAAAGTCAAAATCTCAAAAATCAAAACCAGAGGAGTTGTCTGGCAGACAGTTCTACTCAGCAAGGATGGGACTGGGTCTGGAAGTACTTTCTTTCATAATACACATTTACAGTAAGAGCTCTACAGATGGATACATAGCCCATCGTCTGTACTACAGCTGGATGAATGCTGGAGGACATTCAGTTGGCTTTTTAGATGCAGTTTCCACAGTAGTGCTCTGACCCGTAGGTTCATGCTCCTCTGTCAATCAAGCTATCAAATTTTACAGGCAGAAATTTCACAGAGGGCAAGTTCTAAAGTTGCTTCCACAAGTCTTGGACAAATTTTGAATTCTTATGCTCATTTAAATATTCAAGGTGGAATTGGTTCCTGTCAGGAAACATAAATAAAACTATGTGATTTATATCACCAATCACAACTAGCTGCCATAGACTAAGTCACCTAGGCAACAACATTACCACTGGTCCGCATTCACAAAGCTGCCTAAACCCTCACCCCTACCCACAGCTAAAGAGCAGTTCAGAGCCCTAACTCAGCCTAAAGCCTCAGAGGCCTTGAGAGATTCTCAAACTAGGCAGGGGAACACAGCAGGACCTGATCCTGTAAACATGCTCTGAGTGCACCTAAGACCTTGCACGTGTCAGACCCTGCAGCAAGAGGGTCAGATGAGGCCATCGATGGATGTGGTGGCTGCCCCACACCGGCACAGAAGACAGTTGTGGGAAACATAGAACAAGTGTGAAAGAGGTATCAGGGGTGCGAGCAGGAGACAGAGGGACGGTTTCAGCTGCTAGTGCACAGGCTAGCTAAGCGCTGACCTGGCTTAGTGACCTAACTCCATGAGAGGGTTTGCACCTGACAATCCAGAGCAGAGGGAGTCTCCCATGCCCCTCTCCTTTCCCTGCCATTTCACGCCTGGTTACAGGGCTGAATTAAAGAATTTTGGAGCCCTCTGTACTATGGGAATTGGGGGTCCTCCTACCTTCCCTATCCTTGGGGTTGGGATCAGATCCTGCCCCAGGGGGCTGGGAGACCTTAGGGAGATTGGGCCAGGTAATAGCCTTAGGGGGGTGGGAGGCACTGGGGTTGTCCGATCCCCAGGGGATTGGGTCCTGCCTGTAACTTTGGGAGGCCCTGGAGGATGGGAGGGAGAGAGTGTTGGAGAGTGAGCCCACCCCGCACGCAACCAACGACAGCTCCAGTCCTGCGTGGCTAACCCAGTTCCCTGTTCTGGCCCTTTGGTTCTCACTGCAGCATGTAAGTGAGGCCCTGGCCCCATGACATCCCCACCCCCACTTCCTGGCCTCTGGCTTTCCCCCATCCCAGTCATTGGGGTCCCCCTGAGATGGGGGCCCAGTGCAAGTGCACATTGGTTAATCCAGGCCTGCCTGGCTTCCCCCTCAGATTGCTGGTTTTGAGGGTCCCTTCCTTAAGTGTCTGTCTGTCTGTCTGTCCCAATGCATTGTGTAGGGAGCCTGGGTGCTTACCTTGGGGCTGAGGATTCCCCTAGGGGATAGGCATGAGTAATGCCTAAATACCTTTGAGGATCTGGGACTAAGTGCCTAAGTCACATTTAAAAATGGGACTTAGAAACCTTAAGCACTTCTGAAAATGTTAGAGATAGTGCGTCTTAGGGCACTTGTTCAGTGCTTTAGAGTTCAGCTGTTGACCGGAGGACACAAGCACCAGCTGTGAGGCAACGTTCAATCAGGAGCAACGGCGCACACGTACAGTACACTTAATAACTCTGCACTGCAGAGTCTCAACTTAGAAGCATTTCAGTGTTTGCAGATATGTCCGTTTAAAGCTGCTTTCAAAAGGGAAACTGGCTGGATAATTGGTAACTGTTGAGTCAGTAATTCAACAAAACACTTGCTCCATGCAAGGCCCAATCTGCGTGATTAAGGGATGACAAATCCACAGTTTAGAAATGCTTCGACTTCCTGGGCCATGTTAGTAGTGAATTTATCAATGGTGTAGGTTGATCATAAAACAAGTAAGGTCATAGTAGAGGAACGAAACTTGCATTGATTTGGCCCTCAATGGATGTACAAAGGCCAAAGGAAAAAGGGTGTTGAAGGAAAAGTAATTATCAAGAAAGTGTAAGATCAAGTGTGTGTATGTATGTATGTATATATATGGGGTGGGGTGTAGGCATGGGTAGACTACTTTATCTTTTTGTTAGTACTTTTTCTGCTATGCTCTTCCCCTACACCTCACACCTCCATGTAAGATACTCTCAGTCCAGATCCTGAGCATAAATCAGTATACAGTAGCTCTAATGAAGTTGATGGAGCTACGCCAATTTACGCTGGCTGAAGATCCCTGGCTGTGCACCCCCATGAAATACCATATAACTCTGTCAGTTGCACATGGGGATATAAGAGGCAAAGTAGTGTTAAGTTATGCTATTATGCCACCACTGAATTTGGCCATAGACTGCCGTGACAGTTGTACCTGCTTACATCGGGCTTGAATCTGACCCATATTTATTTCCTTTCTGCTCAAAAACTCCTATCATTTTCTCAATAGATTAACATACTACAGTGAGTGCAATTACATGAGAGAACTACACTCATGCTGGGCAACAGTCACTCAACTTTTAGGAAAAGCCTCTCTAAGGTCTATCGTGGTATTTTGGATTAAGACTACCCAAGGCCTTAATGAAAAGGGTCAATATTGGTTCACTGATTCACATTAAAAATAAAAGACATAGATGCACAAGACTGCAGCCAGGCCTGAATCAACATGAAAACTGTACTATTGTAATTTGTAAAGCTTCAAAAAACTCTGCTGCAATAATGGTTTAACAACTTACACACAACATTGTTGTTTCTGGAGCCAACCCCAAAATCACTGACTGAATGGGACACCTGCTTGAGTAAGGACTTGGGATTTGATCTGTAGTGTTTCAAGCTATTAGAGGTAAAACCTGAACCAGTTCTTGGCTTGAGTAACCAAACTGGGCTCTGACAAACGCACGGACATGGTGGTAGGCCCTTTCCCCAGGCTCTGAAGCAGTTACACAGAGGATATATCTATCTGTACGTAATGACCACCCATCACCATAATATCTGAGCACCTTACCATCACAGCACTCCTGGGAGGTAGGGCAGTGCTATTATCCCATTTTACAGGGAATCTACGGTAAACCAGGGAATTGAACGCAGGTGTCACTGGACCACGCTAACACTCTAAGCACTGAACTGTGCTTCCTATCTACAATCCAAGACTGACGTGACCCACTTACATAGCACCCCATGCTATTGGGGAAAGATAAGGAACTCCACAAATCAGCAAGTCCTTGGACCCTACTATGGCCATGGCGCCTCCATTCCTTGTGCTCTGCTGAAGTGGGAGTCCCTAGGGACCAAACTCCCTGCCAAAGAAGTGCACTACCCCATTGATTAGCAAAACTGCACAGGTTCCACCGCAAAGGGAATCTACACCTCTGCTCAGGCAGGGGCAGGATTTGCCCCTCCCTGAAATGTCTTAGAAAGACTCTTCTCTAATGAGGTTGTAAAGGAGTAGGGTATTATAATCTGGTTGCCCTGATCACAAGCATGTAAGAGGGTCCCATTCTGAATCAAGCCTCTCTTATTACATATCCCAAGCACTCAAAACAAATGAAAGCCCTATATAAAGCATGAAGCTTTCTCTGGGCTGGTGTTAGCTTTTCAGGGTGTGCTGTTCCTTTGTAAAGCCATTGCGTAAGAATTGTATGTTTAACCTTTTGTCTAAATTGACATTTCTAACTGGCTGAAATTACTGCTCATATTTAATCAGGGACAATTACTGCCTTTGAACCTGTTGCAATGCCGGTTCAAAGGTTACTGAGGAGCGCTGTTAGCTGTTTATTAAAGCAGCACTGTTGATTATTTCAGATACAGTCCTGCCCCAGGAACAGTTTGTGAAAAGAACAAGCCTTATGCATCCACTTGGAGCTGTACAGCAACCTGAGTAGGACATAAATCCCACACAATATATCGTGTCCCTCTCTTGGGAAAACAAGGTAAGCTCTGTAACATTCTTTCTCCTGATTGGAAATGATGATTTTAAATTCCTTTATGGAAGAATTTTAAAAGGGATATTAAAATAGTAACAGTCCCCTCCGTTCTCCCATGCAAATGCAAAGCTCCCATAACAACACGCAATATATGTTGTTAAAGGCGAGAGCTGAGTGATTACTGGGCTGTTTAGATTTCTGGGTTTATGAAAGGAGTAGTGCTGAGGTCAGAAGCAGCATGCAAGCCAATCCCAGGAATACTAAATGCCGGAGGGAGAGCTATCAAATAAGCTTCCCCTTACTGTTGCAGTCTTGAATGTGAAACCTGACTCTAGTCTGGGTTATAGCCACATTTTTATATGTTTGATGCCTTTATCCATTCAAAGGCATAGTGCATACCTTGCCACCATTCAGATCCAAGGTTACCCCTGACCTCCATGCGAACAAACCAGCATTCCTCCACTTCTGTTACTTAAGTGATCAGAAATGACAGATTTTGAAGTTAAGTGATTGACAAATCCATGGACTAGATTATCTGAAAAGATGTGTAGCGTCTAGTCCAAAGGGACCCTGATCTTTGACTGGGGTTCAGAGGTGCTATAATAGAAATAAATAATCCCTCAAATTTTTTTTTTTTTTTTTTTTTTTTGAGTATGATACAGTGTAAAGTGCCTTTCCAAACTGACAGTGGCACTAAGATAGGACGGAAACACAGCTTCCTGCAATAAATACTTAGCTTTTGCTGAGCACTGTGAATATGAAGATCTCAAAGAGTCTGACAAAGTATCATTAACCCCAATGAGCAAGGGGGAAACTGAGGGACAAAATGAAGCATTTTGCCAAAAATCAACTAGCAAATGAGAGGAGAACTTGGGTCTCCTGAGTCCGAGCCCACTGCATCACACTGCCATCTTTGAGCAATGGAATAACTGGTTTCAATAGCACAACAAAGTCCTTGTGCTTATCTGTTTTTATACATACACGGCAGTGATAGGCACCATATAGGAGACCCGTTATGATCTATTTTCTTAAATATACAAACCAGAATGGATTTACACAACATGTGGTTGTTCCAAATGCAAATGATTGACAAGGGCAGGGGAATTACTTAATCTTTATTTTCAAGAGACGAGACAGAGCTAAATCAACACATGCACACACCTCAGAACACTCACTAAAACTTAGGAAAGTCCTACTCCAGATCTGGAATCACCTCCGAACACTGGTGTGGTAACAGTACAGAGGGAACTGTGGACTAAGTGAGTATTTCTTGCTTATTTGCATACTCTATTTGCTTTAGATAAGTAGGTAACTTTGCCACCTTTGGACAATTGCCCTGTTTCCTTGTGTAAAAGCTCATCCTAACCACTCCTCCATCACAAACACTTCTACTGGGGGGAGGCAGTCAATTACACAGCTGTTCTCAGAACATAGACAGTCTGCGCCACTGATTTGAATTACTTACAAGTGGGTGTAAGTACAGATGGTTTTTTTTCATTTTAAGCCCATTAAGAAGGCAAGAGACTGAGATTTGTGTACTTGTGCTTCTGGTCCACTTTGTCCCTTTGAAAAAGGTTGTTAACTGGAGTCAGTGAAGCTTGTCCCTCCTTTTCTGAGAGCTGGATTTGGCTCAAACCATGTTTGTTTTTTAAGCTGGAAAGTCATCATGAAAAAATTAATATGAAGTCCCGCAACATTCATATCACTTTCTTACTCATTTGCTTTTAATAAACACTCCATTTTCTGAATATAAATGCACCTGAAGTGGCATCCAGGAAACGGCTAACATAGAAGGCCTGCTTTTCCTATTTGAGCATATATACCTGTGCACTGACTGAATTCAAAGGAGCAGCTAGTGCTGGGCAAAACTGAACATGGCCAAGTTTCATACACAAAACAAGCTACATTTCTGAGATACGCAACTATTCTTATACTAGAAATGGGGAAACAGAGGGGTTAAATTACTTGCTCAGTCACACAGCAAGTCCATGAGAGAGCCAATTCCCTGTTATGTGCTTTAATCACAAAACCTCACCTCCCCCTTCCCCAACAGAAAGATTAATAATGTCCCACATCTGTGCTGATTTATATCTAGTTTAGCCCCATTGAAGTCAAGGAGTTTGTAGGAGATACATTTAGGGACAGACTATGTACAAAGTTGGTGTATTAAGACAGTACTTACAACAGTGATTTCTTTTAAGTACCTTGAGCCAAATCCACAGCTGGTGAAAATGAATAGCACAGCTCTGAGTTCAGGATCTGATCTCTGGGCTTAAAGGAAGAGCACTAGGTGAAGTATAGCCACCAAACCTACAACAAACAACAGCTGTGCTGTTCCCTTACCTTTAAGAGGGGAAGGAGTGTCAGAGGTGTCTACAGGCCTTTAAGAAAAGAGATACAACCCCAAGGATTTCTCACATGCAGAAAGGCACTAAGGGGAAGAAACCCAACTTCACTCTTTAAAATCTTAGGGTCTGATTAGCTACTACCTTATACTTTGCAAGGTTATTTATATTTGTGGGAACAGGGAAACGATCACCAGATCAGAATATTAGCACCCTACACAGGTGTAAGCAACCAAAAAACCCCAACAGCAATGAGGAAAAATAATAGCATTGAGCAAAGGATATTCTAATAGAAAGGATTCTGTTTTTTAACCTCACAAACAGTAGAGAAACCCTATTGTATCAGCATACAACACTAGAAATACAGAAAATCCCTAATACTAAAAATACAACTGGGCTTTTGTTAGCAAAAACAATCTCAGAAAGTAACAACTGCATCAAACTCTCAAGTTTTGACCTTTAAAGGCTTTCTTATCTTTCATCTAGTCCTTCAGAAAGGTACAAACTCAATCTCTTCCCTGTAATTATCTAGGAACCACTATGTTCTCCAGCCTAGGTTCACTCTTTTATAAGATCCTTTCCCAGCATGCTCTTCTGATTACTGGTTATTTAAACCTGGCAGAGACAAACAGTAGCTAGTCTTGAAGTATGTGTTATGGTGTTCTATAGGTGACTGTAACAAGTAGCTAGTGCTGTTCTTCCAGAGGTAAGTTTTAAAGTTTTTTTTGTTTTCCTACTTTCAGTTCTTGAGGTATTAGTACCTTTTTTTATTAGTAGTATTTTCTTTGTAACTATATTAAAAGGTTTAATTTATAAGTAAAGTAAATATAAATTTATTTCCTTTACTATTAAAGGGTGAACTTCTACTTGTGGCTATGTGTAACTGTAAAAATATACTTTTATATATTAAAGGGCAAACTCTGCTCTAAAGAGCTACTATCCCTACTGATAAACTTAAGGGTGCTAAAAAGTGCACAGAATAGGTAAAAAGACCTTAATAACTCATGAGTCTGAATAACTGATACTTACTACTGCTCTGTTCCTTGTGTAACTATAAGCAAGATGTTTAACCACTCTAATTTGGTTTCCCCACTAATAACACTTCTTTGCTTTCTCTCCCTTTCTACTTAAGGCCTTAAATAAAAGGATTCAGAGTAACAGCCATGTTAGTCTGTATTCACAAAAAGAAAAGGAGTACTTTTAGCACCTTAAAGACTAACCAATTTATTTGAGCATAAGCTTTTGTGAGCTACAGCTCACTTCATTGGATGCATACTGTGGAAAGTAGAAGATCTTTTTATATACACAAAGCATGGAAAAAACTTCAACCCCCCCCCCCCCCACACACACACACACACACTCTCCTGCTGGTAATAGCTTATCTAAAGTGATCACTCTCCTTACAATGTGCATGATAATCAAGGTGGGCCATTTCCAGCACAAATCCAGGGTTTAACAAGAACGTCTGAGGGGGGGTAGGAAAAAACAAGGGGAAATAGGTTACCTTACATAATGACTTAGCCACTCCCACTCTCTATTCAAGCCTAAGTTAATTGTATCCAATTTGCAAATGAAATCCAATTCAACAGTTTCTCGCTGGAGTCTGGATTTGAAGTTTTTTGTTGTAATATTGCAACTTTCATGTCTTTAATCGTGTGACCAGAGAGACTGAAGTGTTCTCTGACTGATTTATGAATGTTATAATTCTTGACATCTGATTTGTGTCCATTTAGTCTTTTACATGGAGACTGTCCAGTTTGACCAATGTACATGGCAGAAGGGCATTGCTGGCACATGATGGCATATATCATATTGGTGGATGTGCAGGTGAACAAGCCTCTGATAATGTGGCTGATGTTATTAGGCCCTGTGATGGTGTCCCCTGAATAGATATCTGGGCACAGTTGGCAACGGGCTTTGTTGCAAGGATAGGTTCCTGGGTTAGTGGTTCTGTTGTGTGGTATGTGGCTGCTGGTGAGTACTTGCTTCAGGTTGGGGGGCTGTCTGTAAGCAAGGACTGGCCTGTCTCAAGATTTGTGAGTGTTGGGTCATCCTTCAGAATAGGTTGTAGATCCTTAATAATGCATTGGAGGGGTTTTAGTTGGGGGCTGAAGGTGACGGCTAGTGGTGTTCTGTTATTTTCTTTGTTGGGCCTGTCCTGTAGTAGGTGACTTCTGGGAACTCTTCTGGCTCTACGAATCTGTTTCTTCACTTCCACAGGTGGGTTTTGTAGTTGTAAGAATGCTTGATAGAGATCTTGTAGGTGTTTGTCTCTGTCAGAGGGGTTGGAGTAAATGCGGTTGTATCGCAGAGCTTGGCTGTAGACGATGGATCGTGTGGTGTGGTC
Organism: Eretmochelys imbricata; assembly: GCF_965152235.1. NCBI lineage: Eukaryota > Metazoa > Chordata > Testudines > Cheloniidae > Eretmochelys > Eretmochelys imbricata. The sequence goes on along the minus strand of NC_135578.1, from coordinate 115,104,127 downwards.
AGGGTGAAAGCTGGAGGCATGTAGGTAGGAATAGCGGTCAGTAGGTTTCCGGTATAGGGTGGTGTTTGTGACCATTGTTTATTAGCACTGTAGTGTCCAGGAAGTGGATCTCTTGTGTGGACTGGACCAGGCTGAGGTTGATGGTGGGATGGAAATTGTTGAAATCATGGTGGAATTCCTCAAGGGCTTCTTTTCCATGGGTCCAGATGATGAAGATGTCATCAATGTAGCGCAAGTAGAGTAGGGGCGTTAAGGGATGAGAGCTGAGGAAGCATTGTTCTAAGTCAGCCATAAAAATGTTGGCATGCTGTGGGGCCATGCAGGTACCCATAGCAGTGCTGCAGATCTGAAGGTATACATTGTCCCCAAATGTAAAATAGTTATGGGTAAGGACAAAGTTCAGCCACCAGGTTAGCTATGACATCATCAGGGATAGTGTTGTTGTTGGCTTGTAGTCCATCTTTGTGTGGAATGTTGGTGTAGAGGGCTTCTACATCCATAGTGGCCAGGATGGTGTTATCAGGAAGATCACCGATGGATTGTAGTTTCCTCAGGAAGTCAGTAGTGTCTCGAAGGTAGCTGGGAGTGCTGGTAGCGTAGGGCCTGAGGAGGGAAACTACATAGCCAGACAATCCTGCTGTCAGGGTGCCAATGAGTCATTAGTGTACAAAAGGCCCTTTAAGGTATTTAGAGTACTAAATATTAACTACCTATTGAATCTATTTACTTAAGTATCCTTACACCTACTTGTCAACATTATCACTACATATTATTTTCCTGCTAATAGCTCATCTTAACTAATTAGCCAATTACAGTTTGTATAGTAACTTCTAACGTATCTATGTGTGTATATATATCTTACTAGATGTTCTAATCTAAGCATCTGAAGTGGGCTGTAGCCCATAAAAGCTTCTACTCACATAAATTTGTTAGTCTCTAAGGTGCGACAAGTACTCCTGTTCTTTTTGTGGATACAGGCTAACACTGCTGCGACCCTGATACCTTAAGAAGCTTGACTATCTAAAACTCGCTAAACAAGGCCTAATTAGTGTATAGGTGTCAACCAAGAAAGATAGTAAACTCCTTCTGACTAGGAACCTTAAAGGGAGATCACCTATATTGGTGATTACAGAATAGGACTGATGATCAGAAGACCTAGGTTTTGATCCTGACATGTTTTGCTTGAGATTATATAAACAAATCTGTCTAGCCCCTCAGGTTTCTTTGTCTACATTATAACCATGTGAGTAAAGCACTTGTCACTGGTATAACACTGAGTCAAAAAGCTTTAGGACATCAGATTAAAAGGACCCTTAGCCTGTATTTGAGCAATACTGCTTGGAGTTGTCTCAATTAGTCAAGGCCCAGAAATCACTGCCATCTAAAAGGTGAAGTGGTGTTCACAAACTTCAGAAAGGGAATACTCTCCTGAAGCTTTAATTTCTGCAGTAGAGAAGACAAATGAATGACCTTCAAAGAACATGAGTTATAGCTGAGAGCTGGCCACAAGGAGGGCGTGTTGTATCAAACTCTCCATTTTGAGAGTAAAATGACATATCTGAGAATAACTCATGCATTTCTGAATGCCTTGAAGGTTTCTTTCCCTGGTTGTAAGCTTACTAAACTGCTAGACAGGACCCTGAGGAAAGCAATCCATGTTAAACATGAGGATTCCTTCCCCTGCAGCCACCCACCCCACTACTCTTTTATGCTGGTGCAACTCCAAAAATGTCAGTTGTACTCTTCCTGACTTTCATGTGTGTGAGGAGAATTGGGGCCCCTCTCATCCTTGGAAAATATTTAATGCTTATGTTGTATTTCATGTGTCCAAAATGCCAAAGTAACTAATTTTCATATAACATCTAGGAGGATGACTTATTTACCCTATTTCACACTTGGGAGAACTGAGCCAGTAGGCAAAATGACCTGCCTTTGATAGCAGATACAACTAGCAATTGTTCAATCACAGCCTTGTATTCCTCCAACCAAGCCACTCTGCTTCTTGCTTGTAGATTTCCTCTCTTCTATGTGACTGGCTGGATATTGAAAACCTAATAGGCCCAGTCAATCAGCAGCTGAAGGAAAGTCTAATTTTCTGAAGCAGGACTGAGCCCTAAAAGGGCTTTAGGACATCAAAGGCAATTGGCAGTGAACTTGCTTTGGAATGAGCACTACTGCTATCACTTGTAGGTGCAAATAACAGTGATGGGTACCCATGTAGGAGCCACGATCCTTCTGTTCACCCTTTTCTCAGAAGAACCCTAGGCATGCCAAATGGCCACCATGAGTAAAACTCCTATGGTGATAGAATCATAGACCTGGAAGGGACCTTGAGAGGTCATCTAGTCCAGTCCCTTGCACTCATGACAGGACTAAGTATTATCTAGACCATCCCTGACCGGTGTTTGTCTAACCTGCTCTTAAAAGTCTCCAATGATGGAGATTCCACAGCCTCACTAGGCAATTTATTCTTGTGCTTAACCACCCTGACAGTTTAGAAAATTTTCTAATGTCCAACCTAAACCTCCCTTGCTGCAATTTAAACCCATTGCTTCTTGTCCTCTCTTCAGAGGTTAAGAACAATTTTTCTTCCTCCTGAAAATTTATGTCCGCTCTCAGTCTTCTCTTCTCCAAAACCCAATTTTTTTACAATCTTCCCTCATAGGTCATGTTTTCTAGAACTTTCATAATTTTTGTTGCACACTCTCTCTGGACTCTCTCCAGTTTGTCCACATCCTTCCTGAAATGTGGCACCCAGAACTGGACACAGTATTCCAGATGGGGCCTGAGTAGAGCAGAAGAATTACTTCTCGAGTCTTGCTTATCACACTCCTGCTAATACATCCCAGAATGGTGTGTGTGGTGGGTGGCTTTTTTTTTTTTTTTTTGCACCAGTGTTACACTGACTCATATTTAGCTTGTGATCCACGATGCCCCCAGATCCCTCTCCATGGTACTCCTTCCTAGGCAGTCATTTCCCATTTTTTATGTGTGCAACTGATTGTTCCTTCCTAAGTGCAGTACTTTGCATTTGTACTTATTGAATTTCATCCTATTTACTTCAGACCATTTCTCCAGTTTGTCCAGATCACTTTGAATTTTAATCCTATCCTCCAAAGCACTTGCAACCCCTCCCAGCTTGGTATCATCCACAGACTTTATAAGTGTACTCTATATGCCATTATCTAAATCAATTAAGATATTGAACAGAAACAGACCCAGAACCAATCCCTGTGGGACACACTTGTGCCCTTCCAGCATGACTCTGAACCACTGATAACTACTCTCTGGTTAGTCTCTAAGGTGCCACAAGTACTCCTTTTCTTCTCTGGGAACAGTTTTCCAACCAGTTTTGTACCTACCTAATAGCTCCATCTAGGATGCATTTCCCTGGTTTGTTTGAGAAGGTCCTGCAGGACAGTATCAAAAGCTTTACTAAAATCAAGATATATCCCATATCTACCACTTCCCCCTAGCCACAAGGCTTGTTACCCTGTCAAAGAAAGCTATCAGGTTGGTTTGACACTTTGTTTTTGACAAATCCATGCTGACTGTTACTTATCACCGTATTATCTACTTGATGTTTGCAAATTGATGGCAGCAACATCTCACTTTGCAAATGATCCGCATCTCACTGATGTTATGTGCCCAATATCCTCTTAAAGGTGCCTATGAATTCAGTCCTGGTCTCTGACTTCCAACTGAAGAGAATATAATAAGAGGTTGTCCCATATACTGTATTGCATCCCCATTCCCTGTGGTGCCTACGCCACAGGAATCCACATATCCTCTGATCTTGTAGGCCATAGGGTTCACAGATTAACCCTTACCTCTACATGGCTAAAGATAACTCTGACCACCTGCATTGCCCTCTTCATTAGATTTTTTTTTTTTCCCCCTCCCTACTATATCTCCACCCCTCAGTGGTTTTTTCTCCTAATAGGATAAATCAACTCTAAGTCGAACTTTCAAATCCACAATGAGTGGAAGCATACAGCCTTATTTGCTTTAACTTTCCACAGAGCCTTTGTGGAAATCCTTTAAAAAAGGAGTAAGGTGCAATTAAAAAAAAAAGTAACCTACAGCCTTGAGTACAGCAGTGCAACTGGTACCACTGTAATAAAACTGTTCTGATAAAAGGTAAGCCTTTGCACTCTGATTCTGGTGCACATTATCCCTGACCATTGATCAGGCTCAACAGTCCTGTGTACCTTGGTGGTCTGTCTTGCGTAACTGAGTGATAACTAGCTGTGACCAGACTGAGGGGTACTGGCAATGCCAATTAAAGTGGAATTTGAGCAGCTGAAGCCAATGAGTTCCAGATGCTCAATGTTGCAGGATGTGACCCTGCATTCATGACAGTCTCACACACATGAGGTATCTACTCACATGCCCTTTTTTCTCTTGTGGGAGAACTGCCTCTACTGGACTCTAGGCTCACTACTAAGTAGAGGATTTGATTTCAATGCTATGTATTCCTGGTTGTCTTGGCATTTATGGCCCAGACTTGACCCTTGATACTCCATGGTCCAGATCCTGGCTGGAGCTGGGCAACTCCTCCGCTTCATATCCGCAGATGATTAAGTGAATCTGTAAGGAGAACTGATTCTCTCACCATAAGGTGTGGGGGATGACCTGAGTCTCTGGACATTAGCAGTGTCTTCAAGAGTGACAGGCAGATGGATGAGGGGACTCTAAAGAGGCCACATACCCCTAAATTTTGATTCCTGGGGAGACTAGTCAGTTGGCTTGAAGATTCTTTTCTCCCAACCATCCTGTGGATCAAACATCCCAGTGATGCAATCATTAGGTGTGCCACAAGGGATTTACAGCTTTCTGCTTCTGTAAAACACCTCCTAATCCCTATGTCTCTTCAAAAATCAAGATGGGGGTTGGGGGGGGGGCACAATTTTACTCCTTCTCTAGTCTCTGGTCTTTGTCCAGCATAGTTAATCTGGCTCTGCCTTGGACTGTTAGTGAGGGTGAGTAAGCAGTTGCTCAGTGAATCAATTCTTTACGTTTTCTGTTTGAGTAGTAAATAACAGTTGAATCAGGTTAGAGTTCACTGACTAACCTAGATGTTGGCTCTCCAAGCAATTTAGACTCTAATGAAACTGCATGTACTTGGCATCTCAGGACACAGTGCTGAGATTGAGATTTCTTTGGTGATAAACCTGTTAAAGATCAATTTTTAAATGAACTTTAGCACACTTTTTCAGCATGGTGCCTTACTGATGACAATAGTTAGCAGGTGACTGTTGGGAGGAGGATCATGAAGGCAGTGAGCAGATGGCCTTGCTAGCTTCCCATCCAGATAAAATCTCTTTAACAGCCCACATTGGTCAGTACATGCTAGAGGGCAGAACCCCACAACAGGACCTGAAGAGTTGGCTTGTTTCTTCCCTATCAAGGGGCTGCCTGGGACCAATTTAGTCCCTTGTACTAGCTAGATAAGCCACTTGCTCTGGAGCAAGCTGGAGAGCAGGAAAGTGCTAATCAGGCTCCAGTTTGCCCTGGAATGCCCCAGTGTCTGAAAACTAGGCTCAGAATGTGGATTGTATATCTAAAATGACTGTGGGCTGCAACAATTAGCTATCAGCCCCACCTATTTAACATTTCCTGATACTTCCTATTATAAGATGAAGCTTGGCAGTGTTTTAAGGAACTGAAAAATAACTATTTGAGCTGAAATCTTCCATGCCAGATGTCTGCCTGAAGCTGTTTTTTGGAAAGTATCAGCTAAAATCAACTTTTCTCAAGGATAAGGCTAGAGGAAAGTTTGTCCATATGAAACTCTGAATCCTTCTGTGGGAAGTTATTTCCTACATGCTCTGGAGCAGGGACTGCTCATTTAGCAGGAGGGTGGTGGTAATGGTAGGGACAGGAAGAGGCCTATCACATAAAAATATCATCAAATGTGACCAAGTTGTGAGCTTTCGGAGAAATTGCAGTTGGCACATGCTCAGATGCCACAGTTTAGGCTCTGAACAGAGCATGCTCCAGTTTGGGATTATGCAGGATTTTCCTCGCTATTGCACTTGTGCGATGCTTCAGTCATGTTGGCTCTAGACACTGGAACTGAGATTGTCTGCATAACCTCCATAGTGTACACAACCTACACCAACAGAAGGGGTTTCTTCTGCCAATGTACACACCACCTCCCCAAGTGACCACAGCTATGTCAGCAGAAACATTTTTTCCACTGACATAGCTGTGTCTACGCTGGGGACGGTACATTGTAATAGCAATGTTAAGGGTGTAGCTGTTTTCCACATGTACCTCAGCTAGGTGTAGGCAAGCCTCAGAGCAGGGGGCCTGTCTCTGCTTTCATTCATTGCCTCTTCCTCCCCATCCCTGATGAGCCTTCAGGCTCCAAGGAGGAAGAAGCTGCCTAAATTGAAAGCGGAGGGACAAGAGCTGAACCCAGAAGCAAAAGCATGGGATTAAATTGGGGAAAGGAGCCTGTGGGAAGGGGAAGACTTTAATTAGAGGCTGGGAAAGGATCCTGGGATTGCAAAGAACTGGGCTGAGGTGAAGCAGAGATCTGATAAGAACTAGGCTGGAGGGGGAAGAATGGGAACTGGCCCTGTGTGTGGGGGGGGGGGGGGGGGGAAGAAGACTTGGAGAAGGGGGACTGGGATGTGAGTATGGGAATGCTTGGGTGGGGGTGCAAGAGATGGAGCTGTGAGGGAACTTCAACTAGTGGGGCTAAGGGACAGTCGTGAGAAGCTTGATTGGAGAGTGGGCTCCCTTGATGAGAATAGGGTTGGGGCAAGGAGCTATGGGTGGAAAAGACAAGACTGGGACAGGGCAGAAGGGGTCAAGTTTAGGGGAATGGACAGGCATTTGTTCCCACTAGACACTCGCCACAGCCTGGAATGAAATGTGCGTGAGTTCACCATTCCTTTGCTTTCAGCAAATGTCTATAAAACCCACTGGCCAAGTGTCTCATCCCCATATAGTGCTAGTCTGGAGGATGACTGCATACCAGTGCTACTATACAGTATTCCATTAGCTTAGCAGAAGTCTGTGTAGTGAGACTAAAGGTCCTAACCATGCTGATGGCCCATGTGGGTGTCAATATGATGTTGCAATGGAGTTTGACTTTCCTTAATGTGGTTTGTGTGTAACTTAATGTTTTCGTGCTTCTTGTTAAGAAAACTAATAAAGTTGCAAAGTCCAATATCTGAAGGCTAAATGGCAGAATTAAGGTTGTCCATAATGTATGGTGATGCAACTGAAGACTGTAGCATAAGCACAAAGGGACTGAATTAAGGTTTTTGAAGTAAATTCCAGAATTAAGGTTGCCTGCATGCTCACAATCTAGGTGAGTAATGGGGTAAGAACAGTCTCAACTACAGCAACCAGAACATACAAAACAGCTTATTGGCAAAGTGAATTCTGGGTTTTTACCTTCCTCTGAAACCTTATTGGCCATGACCAGAGAAGGTGGATGCCAGTTGAGGTGGTCCAGATGTCTGACTTTCTTACAAGATATGAATAACACATGTAAAATCAACTGCTCCCAAATAAGTGTCTTGGCATCCATACCAGCTGATCCTCTAACTTCCTTTTCTTGGATTAGGAATGGGACAGGGTTACCTGAACATCATATTGCCCACTTTGGGGGGTTATTTTAATCTCCCTTCCTACTTTGACTAATTTACAAGGAAGCATTAATCTCTTGGATTGAAATGGTAATTGTTGTATCTAGAACTACTGCAGAACACAACTTACTCAGCTTTGCTAAATCCTGCAGTTGGCATGATCAAGCTGTCTCCTCAAAGGCAGAGGAGTGAATTAGACTAATGGGACACAGAAATAGAGGAGCAGTGTTGGGACATTGCAAACATGATGTACATATTTCTCCCTTTCCTGTACATGTAGCTATGATGTATGTTAATAGGAGTGAAGGTTGACCATTAAAGATGGTGAGACCTCAAAATGCATGTACGTACATCCTTGGATCAAACACTGACGGCCTCAAGACTTTTCCCTGAATAAATACCACTGTGGGAGTCCACTGGTCTGTTATCTCAATCATTTGCTCTTTGCAATCCTGTAATCGCCTGCCTCTAACCACAAGGCAACAGGACTAAATCCTGCTCTGCTCTGTTTAAAACCCATGTAAATCCACTGGCTTCAATAGGGTTGCCTAGTCATAACCAAGCGCAGAAATTGTGCTACAACAAGACTAAAACCCAGAGTGCCCTAGTTGAAGTGAAGGTGTCTGAGAATGAACTGCCAAAAGGATTCAAAAGCTGTAAACCCCCCTCCCCCCCCTTTTTTTAAATAGGGAACCAAATCAGTTCCTCTATAGGCCAAATTTTGCTCTGATTTGCAAATCATGCAGGGGCCACCACTCCTGAAAAGGAGCACAGAACTTACTATTGTAAGGTGAAACTTTCAAAGGTGACCAGAGGTGCAGAGTAATCTGCTTAAGATGCATTGAACCTGGCTCCTCAAAGTGCTGAGCACTGACCACTAACTGAAACCAGTAGCAGCACAGGTGTTTGCCATGGGTGGAAAATCAGATGCCAGGTGTCTCAACGTATCTAAAATGGCACGTAGCATTTCTGCTGCACATCTCAAGTGGCTAGTAAAACAACCTGGTGTAAACAAACAGAAGCTGGCTTCATGATATCTCAAACTGTATCTTAAATACATGGTTCAAAGAACCAATCAATATGAACTATTTGTCCTAGGTCAGACTTGGTACTGGGAGTGTTCTGTTTCAAATATGCCCAGGGAATCCCCTACTTCCTGTCTGGAAAACCAGTGTAATGGAAATAAACTAAATGTGTATTTTGGACTATGAAACATAAAAATGGCTAGGGATAGTAAATGTAACCTGAAGTCTGACAGCTTATGTTTATGACCCAAAATAAAGCATCGATTCCTGTTACCTGCCATGTGCTTCTTTCAGAAAAGCTTTAACAATCAACAGAACTGACTTAACAATCCTTTAGTTAAGGAAAGACTGCAGCTGTGGGCTCCTTCTAATTAGCCTTTGTGTTCACTGCTAAATAAGTCTGTACATGCAGGAGAACTAACACCTCAATTAGATGTGAACGAGGACACAATTATTTCCAGGCTGTGGAAATAAGAACATTGGGGCAAATTTATGCCTGGTGTGACCCAGCTAACATCCTTTGTTTAATGCCAAGGATGAGTTTCAACTACAGTAAAACCTCTGTTACAAACACCTCTGGAATGGAGGTTGTTTGTAACTCTGAACAAAACACTATGGTGGCTCTTTCAAAAGTTTACAACTGAACATTGACTTAATACAGCTTTGAAACTTTACTGTGCAGAAGAAATATTCTGCTTTCCCTTTATTTTTTAATAGCTTGTTTAACACAGTACTGATTTGCTTTTTTTGTCTCTGCTGCTGCCTGATTGTGTATTTCCAGTTCCAAATGAGGTGTGGTTGACTGGTCAGTTTAACTCTAGTTTTTCTAACTCTGAGGTTCTACTGTACTATTTTAAGATGTCAGTTGCTTGTTTTCAAAATCTTTACTCTTTGCAAAAAGGAGCAATTCCTAAGCACAGCTGGTCAGAAAACTAACTTCTGACACTTGTCCCAAATAGGACAAAGTCAAAACACCTTGCAAAACCAAACCAAATGAAACACATCAGCCTTACTGGAGTAATTTGATATTATCCAGATAATGTGCTCTTGTCAGAAATGCACTTCTGTCCAATTTGATATTTCAGTAAAACTTGATAACTGGTCTGTCAATTTTTTGACCAGCTCTCAGACTAAATATTTGTATTATCATAGTAACTAGCAGCCCTAATCCTGGACCAGAGCTACACAAATGCAGGGGGAAAAGGGGGTCCCTGCCCCAAAAAGCTTACAATCTGAGTATAAGACACAGGCAGACTGCCTCAGGAAACAATGGGACAATATTACTCAGCATGATCAGCTGTGGTCTGAGCATCCCTGTAGCCTAACTGAAGTCAATATTATATTCATACTTAACAATTTCAAAGCCCTTGTTCTGTCCTAATGTTCACTTGATTGATCTCCAGTAGTCCATGTAACATCTGACCTTCTCCCCCCCACACCCCCTACCCCAAAAAAGTGGGAGAAGCATGCTATTTTGCAGCCTTGTCCTCCCCACTTTCTTTCTGGAGCCTGCCCTTTCTCCTCCACTAGAGACATTTGAAAGCAGGTGGGCAAAAATAGCATGAAAAGTGGATTTGGCACAAACTTGTGCCACATGAACATTGTGATCTTTTACATTTTAAATGATTTTAAATAAGTTGGTTTGGGAGGCGGGGTTGTTGGTTCTGGAGCATGTTTCAGGAAATCCCAAAACTGACAATTATGACACATCCTGCCCTGCTCATCCTTTACTAGTCCCCGCCACATAAGACTTGGCTAAAAGATACTAGTTCAGTTACTAAACAGTGAAGAAAATACATTTGGGGAAAGGAAACATTAGCCACATAGAATGAGAAATAATACCTACTTGTTGGCAAAAACCATGGCATCCCCTCTATTTGAAGCTACCAGGAAAACAGCATTGTACTCTGGCACTATACAAAGACAAACATGGAAACTCAGAACTAGATCTAACATCCCAGTGATCAGTTGTGCTTAAATCCATGGTTATGGGCTGGCCCATCATAAAGATAGGCAGTACCAGCAAAATTCCAATTCAGATGTGGATCTCATACACCCAAACTCAGAACTTGGGGTATTCAGATCTAGTTTGCTGTTACACTTAAGAGGCACTGGAAGTCAAATCCAGATCTAAGTTTGATGGGAACTGCAGTAAGGGGTCTGGTTCAAGCTCATGGCTAAAATAATACTTGAGCAAAATGCCTAGTTCCAGGCAGCAAACTTGGTCAGCTCATTTTAAACACAACATGAAGTTAAGGGTTGAATCAAGAACAGGAACTAAATTCCTTATTCCCATTAGTCTTACCCCAGATCCATCCTTGTCAGGAGCTATGGATGCACCACATTCTGAATCACCTACAGAAAGCTATCGAGACATAGCCTATGTCTACACTACTGTTGGATTGATGCACCAGGTGTTGATTTTTAGCAGGTCTTCACTTGACCTGCTAAAAAATCAATGGCAGAGTGCTCTCTGGTCAACCTAGTACTTCACTGGGAACAAGAGGAGCATGGTGTAGAGACTGCAGTAAGTCGACCTAAGCTATGTCCACTCCAGCTACATTATTCACATAGCTGGAGTTGTGTAACTTAGGTTGGCTTACCACAGTAGTGTAGACATAGCCATAATCTACATAAGATGCATTTTTGTAATAGACCCCAAGATGAGAGTACCTAGCCTACACATAAGCAAAGAGCTGAAAAACTATCCTTCTTTCTGCATCCTATATTAAAGTAGAAGAAAGCTTCACCTATTTTACCATTTCAATAGCCTATATTTAGGGCAGTTCCACTTTCAGAAATGGTACCGGGGAAGAGAACTGAAACAGAACTCTGCCATATTTAGGGTTTTCTTGTGGTGGTGCCTCAGTCTTCCTGCTTCACTGATAGTGTTTTTACAGAAAGCTACTATGCTCTACAATGTGGGCATCATGCACTACTTATGCATGAAACAGGTGGCCAGATCTTGGCTACATGTGAGATCAAGATGTAGCTCCTTGGCATTTCAGAAGTGCACTAATTTACTAAACAAATACCTCAGTAACAATTCTTTTGTGGTTTTCAGGACAAGATTATATCAACAAAAATGACCAGACTTGGCATTTTTCCTGTAGAGAGAATAGATACTAGCTGGACAGCTATTAAATAATGTTTCCCTTCTTTTTTAATGCAAAGATGAAATCCACAAGGCAGAGCAGTGACCATTTTAACCTAATGTAAGATGATAGGTGTTGGGGACAGAAAGGGATAAAACTTCTAAATCCATATAGCTGCTCAAGACTATCTGAGAACCTGCCCTTCCAATCTAAAAGACCTTTTCTCAGTGATAGGGAAAAGGAGTCTTCATCTAGTCTCTGCCTCAACCCTCCCCAACTCCTAGCCATTTGCCTTCCTTGTCCCTACTTCCTTCTTAGCAGCTACCTTTTCTTCTTCTTACTTAACATGCAAGAATGCTCTAGCAACTGGCATCAAAGAAAAACCTACCTTTGACTTCTTCCCTGCCACTCATGTGACTCCCATCTATCCTTAGTCCTTTTACCACTGAACTCCTTCGACAAGCAGCTTCCAGCTCTTGCCTTTCTTCCCCTCTCATTGTTCAGTCTGGAGCTTCTGCTAGATTACTGAAAGATTTTGGGGCAAGATCTGACTAAACTTCAAGGCCTCTAGCCCCTCCAAATCTTAACACTTCCACTTCTTTCAATAGTGGTAATCATGCAGTCCTAATGATACTACTTCTTCCTCTCAACCTCCTAGCTCCCCCCCCCATTTAAAGTTCTTGATCTTCATTCCTGAATGAGGAGTCTATTGGTGTTCACAGTGGGTGGAGTAGGCTTACTGGATGGGTGACTTGAGAACTAGACAGTGGACCTACAGCATTGCATAAGCATGGTGTCAATTACATACTGGATGAGGGGGTCTTCAAAGGCAACCCACTTAACTGATTCATAATACTTGGCACCCATAGCACCTGTCTAAACATCTTGCATTTTATTTTGTACTTAAAATTAGCTATTCACATTAATCAGAACACTCTGCTGAACCTTCTGTTTCTCTGCTCAGGTCCAACACCCTGGTGGTGCTGATCCAGCACCATGATTTGGATACTTCATTTCTTGTTTTCACCACTCCCAACACCAGCATTGATTGGCCTTATTACTCTTGGAGCTACAATTTTCTTATGGGTAATAACCAGACCAAAGACCATTACACCTCCCATTGACCTGAACAACCAGTCAATAGGAATTCAGGTAATGCTTACATTGATTAATAAGCAAAATGCTTAATTCTTTTTGACTTTCAATGGGATCTAGCCACAACTGAAAACTTTGCTGTAGGTGAATGAGTTTTTTTTTTTAAAAAACCTGTTTTTGTTTTTATATGGGGGCTAACTAAAACAAGACTTAAATTAGGGGGATTTCTTTCAGTCCTCCAATCAGAGATCTGGCCAGACTTCTGACTTGATGCCTAAACTTTAGGGGAGTAGGAGCATGAAAGACCTTGGGTAAATCTCAAAACTCTCAATCCACTGTTCCTTTAATCTTAATAGGGGGTGTGCTGTTAGCTGTGACCAAACCAGCACCATTTTAGATTACTTGAGTGGTACCAGTGGCAATTACTCCACTGTTCACGGTTCACTGTTCACTGTTATTGATGAGTTCATTGAAATAGCTATCTGATAACATGTCAGTCCTGAGGCTAAAATAAGTGCAATATTTCAGAATCTACTAGTTGTGTAAACACCCTGGCTGTCTGATTATAAAGGAGGATGAAGTAAGTTTACCTGAACTTACGGTGGCTTTCTAGTGTTGGAGACTACAGTGGATGGATTAATCAGCAATAAACAAGCAGACAGACATTTGGGAGGAATTTAAACCCCCCTAACTGATCTTAGGCTTGTGTGTTAAAGCTCCCCCCAAGGGGTTTTGGGAGAGGTTTGGAGGAGGAAGTAGCTGCCTGTCACACACCTGACTTTCAGTTCACTGCTCTGCAACAACGCTTACAAACATGTGCTCTGACCCTAGGGAGGTGCCCGAAGAAGTACTTTCTTGCCAGAGAACAAGCTGCTTAGTTATTACTATGAGGATGCCAAAACTATGTATGAGGCCTTCCAAAGAGGACTCCATGTGTCTGGTAAGTAGGATATTGTTCTTAATCATCTTGGTCATAAGAAGTAAATGTTTGTTCCGGCTACACAGACTTGAAGCCAGAAGGGATGTTGTTGTCTAGTCTAGGCCCAGCTAAATTGTCCTCTCTTCTTCTGGACCTTCTCTAGGAGAGGGTTCTAACTGTGCATAGATTGAATTCAGTCTGAGGTCTGTGGCTTACCCCCTTAATGAGAGCAAGACTGTGCTTTAAATACAGCACACCAGACATAAAAAGCCTGGAATAGTAACTCCTTAAATAAAGGAATAATCAGTAGCCTTCCCAAGTCAAAGTATCCAAATAAACAATATTGCATCTTTCCTACCCCTTCAAATGGCTCTCAAGATGCCAACACCTCTCCATAAACCTATTAGATCAGAGCATCTCAGATCCTTTGATATCCTGCCAATGTAAAACTGCCTTCAATAGACTGGACAAAAGTCTTGTCTGGCCAGGCTAATTCCACAGTCCAAAGCAATGAAGATTCCGTCACTTCTCTTGGAAACATTTGGCTGTGCTGTAAGAGATGAATCAAGGCTTTTCCTGATCAACAAAATCCTTTTTTAGATTCACCACTGGTGTCTGCTTTCAGGATACTTGGCCACTATTGGTGGGGGGGGGGGAGTGAAACTTTCTAGTGTTAATGCAGCCTATGGCTCATGAATAAAGCCTTAGGAGAATACTATGCTAGGAAAGAATTTTTTTGTTGCTGAACAAACTAGCCCATTGCACAAGGTACAAAAGCAGTGTAAACTATTCATATGCAATTGAGTTCTGGAAGAAAAGCACTTCCAGTCACTTCAGTTTCTTAGCTAGTTGTGCACCTAGTTGAGTGGGAAATGCATAGTGCTCATTGAGGCTCAGTGCACAAGCCTACAGTTTTACATTAACCAACATGAGTGTGTGGAATTGCTTGTAGCTAACTGTACAATCAAAAAGCCCTCTTTGTTTGAAGGTGACTTCCAGGTTTGCTAACTGAAGATCATATCCTAAGCTTAAATTTAAATGTCTCTCCATCCTAGTATAAAGGCAAGAACCTGAACTCTAAAACATAGAGGATGCCATTATTCTGAGGTCAAATATTGGATTTGAAACTCAATTGGAAGAGTGCACCAATAGCTAGGTAGCACTTAGCATTCCATATAAGATGACTTGGCTAGGGACTGCATTGCCAATTAAACACTGAAAGTTGTTTTGATTTTAGCCAATTTTATCTGCAAATCCATGAACTGACTCTGACTTTGGAAAAAATGTGCAATGGCCATAACTGCCTGTCAGGATGTCTCTTAAAATCTTGTGAATGGCCAGCAGAGTTGGATGGTATTGTTGCAGCTACCTGACTGGGTGAAAAGATCTTAAAGAAAATAGTGAATGAGTGGCAAATGCTAATTTTTTAATGCGTTTAGTGTGTGTGGTGGGGGGGAGAGGCAGGGCAGGGGCAGCGTGCTGGTGTAGTTAAATGGGTGTTGGGAGACACACAAGAACAACTCCCAAAAAATTTGAAAAATCAAAGGTCAGAAAAGAGACATAATCACAGCCAGAAGCATTCAGAACTCTAATCAATAGTTGAACACTTGATCTGTCCTGAAGATCCATTTTGCCGAAGATGTTGCAAAAACTTCCACTAAAACTCCATTTTTCTCAAGTTTCTCTTGTACTATTTCTTGTACTATCTATTTCTGGAGTCCACTGAGTACCTCAATTCTGGCTATGCTTGGTTAATTGCTACCCAACTCTCTTGCTCTCTAGACAAATGACTCGTCCAAGAAACATTCTTTATGGGGCGCACAAATTCTTGTAGTTCTCCCTGATCGTTTAGAAGATTGATCTCTTGTGCAGTCTCTTCTCAGGGTTAAAGATACTTGTCTAAATAAAGATTCTAGCAAAACACTTAACTACATAAGATTGAGCCAACAAAGCGCTTACCATGTTTTACTGAAGACAGCCCAATAAATGAAGATCAGTTTTAATATAAAACTGATGTAAATTTTCATAACAAACTTTCCCAACTTTTCTTAGGAAATGGACCATGTTTGGGGTATAGAAAACCAAAACAGCCATATCAGTGGTTGACTTACAAACAGGTTAGTTCCACTTATTTTATATACAGTCCAAAGAATGGATCAGCACCTTGTAGCAGTCTCCAGTGGTAATGAGCCAAAACTACTTCCTCTATTCCTGCAGGTGTCAGACAGAGCTGAATACCTGGGATCAGGGCTCTTGTTCAAAGGATGTAAACCATCACCAGACCAATTTATTGGCATCTTTGCTCAAAATAGACCAGAGGTAAGTGACAAGCAGAACCCTAGCTATGGGCAACTGTCCAGCACTCATGGAAGTCTAAATTCAGTGGAGTGCCCCCAATTTATTTAAATAGGGTTGGGGTTGGATTGGGCTCCAAGTGATGATCTGCAAACAGTAATCAGATCTCCTACTGGGCTTAGGCTTTGTTTTCCTTCCAATCACCTTTTTGTATCTGCTCATCAGTGTCCAGGTGGCTGCCTAGGACTAACCATGAAGATCTGGGTTCTGGATGCCATAACAAGCAGTTCATATACAAATCTATAGTAGATGTATATGTGTGAGGGGCTACTCTACAGGCTACTAAACTTGCTCTGGCAAAAGCATTTGAACAACCATAGATCTCTGGTAACAAAGTCAGGGTAGTTGCTTCTCTAACAGTGCTATTTCTTACTACTTTTGTGCAGTGGATCATTTCAGAATATGCCTGTTACACTTACTCAATGGTCGCTGTTCCACTCTATGACACTCTGGGGCCAGATGCCATTGCATTTATTATTAACAAAGGTAAAAACCTTATGTACTCTTCACAATAAAGAACTCTTCCTTTCCACTTTCACTGACCTAACAATGCTTCTCTTCTGCTTCAGGTTTCATAATAGTTGTGGCTTTTCAGAACTGTTAGACCTACACTAGCTAACAAACCTAGACCTCTTCATTTCCAGCTCTGCAACTTGGCCCTAAACTCTCAGCACACTTGTAGCTACCACTACTTTCTCAATGCCTATCCTGTAAGATGACATGACCTGAGCAATAGGCCTACCACCACATTTCTTGGGAGAATTCTTGTACTAAGCTTTGGTGACTGTCCACTAGATTCTAAGGACTGGGAAGAGATTGGAAGGAACTGGGTCATCTGTATCTCACTTATTAATGAGACCCTCCTACAAACTTTCTCCAACCAGAAAAAGCAAACCAGTGTAGTATCCTCATAATTTGAGGTGAGACTCTAAAAATTGAAACAAAGGGTAAAACGAAGGCCCAATCCTGCCAACACTTAAGTATGCACTTAATTTGGTTTGCCTGAGATCCTATGCGACTAATTGAATACAAAATTGTCAACATGATTAGATCCAAAGTTAGTAAAATGAATGAGTGCCCTCTTGTCTATTTCAAGTCTTCCCTTGGGTCACTGATTCTTCCACTGGTCTTTATCTTGCTTAGTTCCTTGTCAGAACTTTGTTAAAATTAACCAAAGGCAAGATTTGCCAAACAGAATCAGACCATCAGTCAACTTGTACAATCTTTACAAATTAAATTACAAGCCAAGCTAACCTTAGCAACAGGTTCAGTCTTCTGGGACAACAGAGCTGTAATCTAATTAGATTCATTTGAGTCTGAACATGTCGCTTGCTCATTAGTGTTCCATTACTGTCTTACCACAACATGCAATTACTAAACACATGTAAAAGGCTTCTGTAAATTCAGAGTATTTGAGGCCAATGCTCCTTGGGATACATGCTAGCTGGAAAGAAGCAAGTATTTACAGTGGGATATTCAGTCACTCAAAATGACCAATTCCCATCTTGGACTTAAGGAAAGAGTTGATGGGCATTAAAACTTTATCCCCTGTTGAGAAGCTACACTTTAACCAAGACCCACTTCTGTGTGTACAACTAAAATGTAAAGCCCTTTTTGGTGGGGCAGGGTGCAGTGGTTGACACTTGTATATTGTAAGTCAAATCCAGCCCTGGTATGACTCCATTAGTAGAGGCCCAGACTTGTAACCATAGTAATTGAGTGCAGAGCATTTGTTAACTTCAACTATTGGCTTTGGCTGCAACCTTTCAAATGAGAACTTAACATGCTGAAAGATCTGAAGGACAGAACCTGAATTTCCTTTAACCTCTAATCAATCCATGGCTAATCTCAATAAGGGTCAGATCAGGGCTCCTATAATTTCAGCAGGAGTTGGATCAGGTTTCTGAAGTGTGGGCTCTTCCCTTCCTGTAGGTGACATCTCCATTGTGATCTGTGACAAACCTGAAAAGGCACAAGTCCTGCTTGAAAACTGTGAGCAAGGGAAGATCCCAGGTCTGAAGACCATCATTCTGATGGATCTCTTTGATGATGAGTTCAAAGATAAAGGTGCCAAAGAAGGAGTTGAGATCCTGTCGCTTCAGGAAGCTGAGGTAGGCTGTCAGTGAGGGATTCACATATCTGGTGACTTCAGGGAAAGGTCAATACAGCTACTTGGTAAGAGAAGGATTTTGCTAACTATATATGCTCATTCAAGGAGACTTGATTTGAAGCCAGAGTCAAATTTCACTGCTAGTCTGAGAGCTTCAGACTGAACATTCAATGGTATGAACAAACAATCTGAAGAGACAGCAATGTATTGACTAGGTCAATACTGACACTGGACATGTTTACTACACTGGTAACTGGAGTTTCCCTAGTTTTACACTCCATGGCTCTGTCATGTACCACCTATTAAGAAGCTGTAACTTAGTATTATCCTCTTTAGATACAACACTCCTCCTATTACAAACTCCTCTTTTTTGTGTTTTAAGTAGGCATACTTGGTATTCAAATGTCTAGCTTTTTATACAATAGCAATGTTGGGGTTAATCTGAGCTCCCTTAAATAACAACATACAAACTTTTGAATAAGAAATTCAGTCAAATCAAACTGGTAAGCCTTGCAGAAACTCCTTTTTGAATGGACAGACTTTCTGCAGCTCTTGAACAATAGCCAACTAAGGTATGTCTGTACAACCTCTTGAGTTCCCTCATGCTCTCCAGAAATTAACTGGAAGCTCCTTCTGGAGAGAGCTAGCCCTGGAGATCTAAAGCACAAGATTCTAGAGCTGTAACTTGTAATATGCATGGGCTCAGCAAGTTTTACAGCCTAACACAAGCTGGCAGACTTGCTGGACCTCTTGGATAGGAATATTAAGAACCTAATGGCCATATTTGATAAAAACCAATGATCCATCTAGCCCTGTAGCCTGCCTTCTAACAGTGGCCATTGCCAGATGCTTCAGAGTGAATAAATAGAACAGGATGACTATCAAGTGGTCCGTTCCTGACATCTGGTAGCCAAAGACTTGGGGAAAATACAGAGCATAGGGTTATATCCCTGACCATCTTAGAAATAGCTAGCAATGGCTGTCTCCTCCATGAGCATATCTAATTCTTTTGTACCCAGTTATACTCTTTGCCTTCACAACATCCCCGGCAACAAGTTTCACAGATTGACTGACTGCATCTTGAAATACTTCTGTATTTTTGTTTTTGTTAAACCTGCCTAACTTCACTGAGTAACCAGAGTTCTCATGAGAAGGGATTATATAACCTTTCCACTCATTCATGATTTTTCTAGACCTCTATCCCATCCTTCTCTTCTAAACTGAATAGTCCCAGTCTTCATTTCTCCTCCTATAGAAGCTGTTCCATACTCTTAAATTTTGTTGCTGTTCTCTGTACTTTTCCAATTTGAATCCTTTTTTTAATGGGGAAACCAGAACCACACCCAGTATTCAAGGTGTGGGTGTACCATGGATTTATATAGTGACCTATTTTCCATTGTATTATCGTTCCATTTTCTAATGGTTCCTAACATTGTTAGCTTTTTTATGGCTGTTCTACATATGAGCAGATGTTTTTAGAGAACAATCCACAATGACTCCAAGATCTTTGAGTGGTAACAGCTAATTTAGACCCTGTTTTGTACATGCAATTAGAATTCTTTTCTGCTATGCACTAAACATAGAATTTCATCTGACATGCTGTCACCCAGTTTAGTGAGATCTGCTGTAGCTCTTCACAGCCAGCTTTGTACTTAATTGTTTTGAGTATGTTGAAGAGGGCTCTGCAGTAATTGCTGTGGCAGTGCAGGGAAGGCCTAGCACCTGTCTCAATGAGTTTACACCTTGACACCAGCAAAATGCATGCTGGCTAAACAATCACATGCCCCATCTGGCTTGTTTCACCTGCTTACATTGCATTTACTTTGATATTACAATGTGTTAAAGCTGTCTTTTTTTATCTATCTTGACACAGGAACTGGGCAGGAACAACTTAAGAGAACCTGTTGTAAGTTACTGAAATTTTTAATCTTTCTTTGATGAAAGCACTGCAAACCTGCCTCTCTGAAGAGGCCTCTCCACCATAACAATGAGTCAACAATGATCCTCTCCTTTCTACCTCAAACTTACAAAAATAAAAACCCAAGCAGGGCCTTGCTGGAAAAGGGAGAAAAGCTAGGGATTTGGCTACTGGCTTGTCCAAGCACCTTCCAGATATGACAGTAATGGGGAGAAGGATTTAAAAAAAATCTTGATTATGAAATTAACACTGCTTTTGTCATCTTTTTAGCCTCCTAAACCTGAGGATCTTAGTGTTGTCTGTTTCACCAGTGGAACAACAGGTAAGTAACAAGCAGAGTTCAGACACTAAAAAGTCTGTTTTGTCATTTCTGAATTTTTTCTTCCCTTGGATCAGGGGAGACTATTAAATCGAGAGGGGAATACTGGAAACTTCTCAAGACATGAAATGCAGAAAATATAGCTTCCTTCTGTGATCAACAAGCTGCCTGATGGTACTTGCAATCAAATGAGACCCTGTCTTGCTTTGTCGTTCTGTAGTGAATAACTGCAGGAGGCTTCATACAATATACTAAAACCATAAAAATTGAAGCCATTATAGAGGGATAGCAGATATGAGCCAAAAACCTCCTTTTGTTACATCCATGCAACTCCACTCAAGTGAATAGCTTCACCAGTCTCAGAATCTGGCCTTCCATCTCAGGCATGTTATCCCTTAAACCTACAGCTCTCCCCTCCACTTTAAAACATGCCTAGCCAGAGACACTCCTAGACTGAACCTCAGGATTCTATAGGCCATGTTCTGGGCACACTTGCATTAGATGTAATTTATGTAGTGGTGATTTTCATCTCATGACTACATAGTCATACCACAATCAATCTCCTGAGGGCTTGCAAATGTACAAGTGACTGAGCAAATGTAAACTGTAAAACTTGCCAGATCCCTAGTGGCTCTGGCTGCCATGAGTTTGTTCTTCCCCCATGATCTTTGGCAGGTAACCCAAAAGGAGCCATGCTCACACATGAAAACGTTGTTGCAAATACTGCTGCTTTCCTTAAAAGTACAGAGGTAAGTTGCTGCTTTCACATTTGCAGACTAACTTGGTGCTTATTCTTTTGGAGGGTCAGGCTTGAAGTGGCTGTAATGCAAGATCTCCTGTCTAAGCCACCCAGTTCCACAAAACTATATTCAAGTCCTCCTGAGTTGCCACAGTCAACTTAACAATAGCCTACACTGTGTTCAGGGCTTTGAAATGGACAAGTCTACACTGTAGACCAGCCTAAGACCACTAACCTCACTGATGTACAAAGCCAGAACATGAATGTATCTTTTACAGAAATTAGTAGTCAGTCCTAGGAATGGATCTGAGCCAGAACACAAGATCTGAAATATTTAAATCCTGGCTGCTCCTATGAGGATCTGAACTTCATCTTGGGCCTTTCCTAGGGCTTGTCTAACTTTCCTGAGCGTCCCTGTATGGACATGCTCCTAGAAGGAACACAAGACACTCTTTCAAGAGTGCCTGACTTGGCTCCAAACCAGGCAGGGAAACCTACTTCTAGACAAGGACTGCAGATACCATAGGGGATAGAGGGAGTGTGGCCAACTTCAGTGGTATTTTTTTCCCCAAAGTTCTGACTCCAAACCTCTGAGTAGGATGGAGCAGGTGTAAAATTACCTGCTGTTTCAATATAGCAGTTAACAGAATTAACAGATATGTTTAACTGCTGTGGCATGACTATCCTCTCCTGCCTCAATGCTGTTCTGTTTCCCTGTAGACTACATTTGACTGCAAGACTTCAGACATCTCCGTGTCCTATCTTCCTCTGGCTCACATGTTTGAGAGAGTAGTACAGGTAAGAGTAAACCAAGCCCTTAATTTATGTATGTGTTTCCTTATGTTCTACAGATCATTACAGGAAGGACCTTGGTATAGCTGTTCTGGTCATGCAGCCAATCCTACAATAAATAGTACACTTAACTCAGTAGCACAGTTAGCTACTGATTTATGTGAGTGGCCAATACCAGATTGGCCCATAGGGCAACCTCTAAAACCATTATTTAGTGATATTAATAGTCATGTTCCAAGGCGCATACCAACCACTAAACAAATGTAACTATGAATGTTCTGATTAGCCATATAAATTCTTTTGAAACTTGCCAATAAAGGTTTGAACTAAATATTTTTGGCAACAAGTTCTGCAGGCTACATTACACATTATATAAACTTTCCTTTCATTTGCTAATGTGTTGCCTTTAGATCTAAAGGCATCAGGCCACCCAGTGAAGTTGGCCATTCTTGTACTCTTCTGAGAAGGTTAATAGCCTGCCAATTTACCTTCTCCACATCTCATGTAGTCTATATTGTGTCCTAACTTGTCTGCTTTCTAAAATCCCTCACTATTCAGCCAAACTGTCAGACAAACAAGTCTCTTCATTAGAAGATACTGCTGCTTGTTTATAATCTCGCCTGAAAGTGAGGAACAGGCGATGGCCTGGCACAGCACTCTTGTAGCTGGTTTCACAAGATATTTACATGCCAGATGTGCTAAAGATTTATATGTCCCTTGATACTTCAACCACCATTCCAGAGGACATGTGTTCTGCTCGATAACAATCCAAAGCAGTGCAGACCAATGCATGTTCACTTGCATCTGATGCAGATGCCACCAGCAGAAGGTTGACTTTTCTCTTGGTGGTTCTGTAGTTTCCACATCAGTGTTGGTCTTTTAAGACTTCTGAAAGCATGCTCCACACCTCATCCTGCTCAGATTTTGGAAGGCACTTCCGAATGTTAAAACTTGGGTTGATTGCTATCTCTAGAAATCTCACGTTGGTATCTCGTTTGCATTTTTGTCAAACTTTCAGTGAAAGTGTTCTTAAAATGAACATGTGCTGGGTCATCTGAGACTCACATAACATGAAATATATGGCAGAATGCAGGTAAAACAGCAGCCATACAATTCTTGGCCAAAGAGGTTAGTCACCAATTTAATACGTTATTTTTTTACTGAGTTTCTTCAGCACAGAAGCATGCCCTCTGGGATGATGGCTGAGGCATGTGAATTTTTAGAACATCTGGCACATAAATATCTTGCAACACCAGCTACAACAGTGTCATGCCAACACCTGTTCTCACTTTCAGGTGACATTGTAAATAAGTGGGCAGCATTATCTCCAGTAAATGTAAGCACACTTGTTCATCCAATTGCTACGAGAAACAAGAAGTAGGACTAAATGGACTTGTAGGTTTTTTGTTCCATAATGGCACTCAAAAAACACAACCATGTAAAACTTCAGAGCCTAAATTTGTAAGTAGTGCAATCTCATTATCATGAAAGCACAACAGTACTTAGTACTTTTCAATTCAGCTCATACATCTTATCCTTTTTTTACAGTGCAAATATTTGTAATCAAATATAAAGTGAGCACTGTAAACTTTTAATTGTGTTGTAATTAAAATCAATATATTTGAAAAGGGTAGGAAAATCCAAAAATATTTAATTTCAATTGGGATTCTCTTGTTTAACAGTGTGATTAATTTTTGAGTTAATCAATGAGTTAACTGCAATTAATTGACAACTCTAATCTAAATACATATGTGGACAGACAAACTGGTGCATTACTCAAACATACTATAAGCCCTCTGGATGTGTGAACACACAGACCTGTGAATATCTCAAAAAAATTGGTTTACAAAACCATTGCAGCACAGGTCAGGAGACTGATCTACCAGGGTATGATCCAAACTAATGTCACCTCTGTCCTGCAACCTTGGGTGCCTTACAATGCCTTGCTGAAGTAGCTCCCACATGGATTGCTCTCACACACACCCTTTCAGCATGCAACTATCTGCATAGTTGCAGTCTGCTAGCCCCACTTGGGTTACATTTTTGCTATACTAAACTAGTGGATTCAAGCAACACTTCTCACCACATGCTTTTAGCTATCTGAGCCCTGCTCTACACTGAGTTTAGGTCAAATTTAGCAGCATTAGATCGATTTAATCCTGTACCCATCCACACAATGAAGCCATTTTTGTTGACTTAAAGGGCTCTTAAAATCCAATTCTTTTACTCCTCCTGACAAGGGGATTAGCACTGAAATCTACAGCGCCTGGTCAAATTTGGGGTAGGACACAATTTGATGGTACTGGCCTCCAGGAGCTATCCCAGAGTGCTCCATTGTGATCACTCTGGACAGCACTTTGAACTCAGATGCACTAGCCCAGTACACAAGAAAAGCACTAGGAACTTTTGAATTTCATTTCCTGTTTGGCCAGTGTGGTGAACTTGGCAGCACAGGTGACCATGCAGTCCCCTCAGAATCATAAAGCCAATGTTTCTCTGCTCCCCCTGTCATCTCCATCCCTGAGGTTATCACAGATTAGAAGGAGGTGGGGGGGAACACTTGCAATGACCTGTTTTCATGACCTGCTCATGCAGTCCTCCTGCATTGATAGGGCACAGCTTAATGCATGGAGGCATTCAGTGGCAGAGGCCAGGAAAGAATTGCTGTTTGCAGTACCACATCTGCCATCAGCACCCAGGAGATGTACAGGGACAGTGAGCTGAGCAGGCTCCATGCTTGCCATGATATGGCAAGCATGGCCGCAGGCTGAGCAGGACCCTGGCAGCCAGGACCCCAGCTGGCAGAAGCCAGCAGCCAGAGCCATGGGCAGACTCTGCCCACTGCTGGTCTGGGGCTCCATTCGTTGGCCCCGCTCAGCCCACTGCCTGCCTGGGGTTGCAATCATCCAGGCAGACAGCAGGCTGAGCAGGGTTGGCAGACAGGACCCTGGAAAAAAGGCATGAAAGAATTGTCTGCCATTGTTTTCACAGAGGGAGGGAGGCAGGGGGGCCTGATGACATGTACCCAAAACCACCCCCAACAAAGCTTTTGCCCCATCAGGCATTGGGAGCTTAACCCAGAATTCCAATGGGCAGCAGAGACTGCAGGAACTGTGGGATACAGTGCACTGATCTGTAAGTTGATGCTAGCCAGGGTAGTGAGGATGCACTCTGCTGACTTAATGCACTTAGTGTGGACATACACGATCAACTGTATAAAATCAAATTCTAAAAATCAACTTCTATAAAATTGACCTAATTTCATAGTGTAGACATACTGACAAAACTCTGTAGGTCAGGACCCGTTCCCTCAGAGTCCAACAAATGCACCTGAAGCAACAGGAAAAAGTAGTGTATGAGATGGGCAGGAAGAGGGGATGCCTTGACATGTTTGTCCCTCCTTTTTATAGTTTCAGTCCCCTCACTTGAAAAACATTTCCAGTTGGGCACAAGGAGATAACCAGTGGGGAACATCGTTGCTCACCTGTTTCCCTTCCTGCTTGACATTTTTATTGCTGAAATGCAAATTTAAGCACAACACACATTCCTTTATTTTAAGACAGACCTGTTCGCCAACATCTGCTTGGGTGAGCCATGGCATTTGGAACAGGTGTTAACATCATACAGAGAAATCTTTGCCATACATATTTTATGTAAAGTTATGTTGTATCATCAGCAAATTGAGTTTTCAAATGATTACCTTACCAGGTGTACTTTGCACAAAAATATTACAACAGGTGTGAATACTAGGGTCTAGTCCATCAAACTGACTCTCTAACATTCACCTGCAACACCTTAATATCCCCAGAATATCAGGCCCAGAGCTCCTTATATCAAGGGCCTGATCCAATAGGGGTTGAATGTGAGCAAGATAAAGGAAGTAATGGGTTAGGGAGGAACTGAAGGCTCTCCTATTCCTAAGGCACAGAAAAGCTCTTCAACCAGATGGCAAGAGAACTGCACTGATCCCACAGAACTTGATGCCAATCATCTTACTGATATCACTAAGATGGATTCAGTCTCATTTTTTTCACATTTCAATCCATTTGAATGAAGTAAGCAGTAAATAGCCTTTTGTCAGAACTCTAGCTGACAAATGTAGCCCTGCTTGGTATCTGCTACTTCTGAAGGGATTGATGGTGGGAAATACCCACCAAAGCAACACTGTTACACCATTGCAAAGTGTAGGGCAGAGGACACTAAGAAAATACCTAAACAAATGACACTGCAAGAACATCCCTTAACACTAATTCCCCTGTAGAAGCAATAAATCCTCCCAGACTAGGTCCAGAAGCCCAAATGCACATTACATGTGGACCATATTGTAATATCCTTTCACAAAGTACACTCACTACCCAACTTCATCTTCTGTTAAATCCTGATTCTGAGCTACTTCAATGACCTTGAACAAGTCACTTGGCCTCTTTGTCTCCACTTCCCTATCTGTAAAATGGAAATTGCAAGCCTTTATCAATCTCAGGGATACTGAATCTTATTACTTCTAAAGAACACTGAATACAGGAAGCACTTAGAGCTAAGAAAGTAGCAGTGAATGTAATATTCTTAAAGATCTTAATATCACTAGTCACTGTTTCTTCACTTGTTCCACTACAGTCTGGGCTCTCACAGTAGAAACTAAACCAAATGACATCCCTCTTGTAGGTCAACAGATAAAAGTAACTTGCCCATCCATAAAATGGGGATATGTTGAAGATTAAGTGATTTCATCCTTAGCTCCCAGGTCATACACGAGTACAAAGGATAACAGTTTCACTCCTCCAAGGAAGCTGCATGCTACAGATAAGACAAGCCTGCATAGCCTTAGACTCTTGAATTGTTCTGAGACTTCTAGTCATGTGAGGCTGGGAATTCTTACCCCAAGCAAGGACTTGCAGGACTAAGCCCATTCTCTGCATGTTTCCTTTCTAGACTATAATGTACTCCAGCGGAGCAAGAGTGGGTTTCTTCCAAGGAGACATTAGACTACTAACAGATGACATGAAAACCTTGAAGCCAACTATGTTTCCAGCAGTACCAAGATTGCTCAACAGGATCTATGACCAGGTACTCAAAGCTGCAGCTTTCCTAGATGAATTTACACAAAGGGGGATATGCACTTAAATCTGCTTCCAACAGTTGCAAATTCACACAACTTAGCACTCACTGGAAACTTGGCTTTAAATGTACTGACTACCCACAAGTTGGAGGCAGAGGCTCTGATTAGAGGAGTGAGCATTGTCTTTGTGCCAGAGGCTATAATGGGGGGGCTTGGGGTCATGACTGCATCTCCTAGATGCTTCAGTACTAGAAATACCTCATACTTCCCATGAAAATCAAATTAAATGTGGATCATCAACTAACACTCACAGCAGGAATGTCTGCTCTTAGTTAAAGCACAAACCCTGTTGGCAGTCTTTACTGTCATGGTGTACTATGCAGATTTCTGCACGGCCCAATCTCTACCACAAAGGCAGTCCCTCAAGGTCATGGCTGAGGTGTGACCACTACACCAAGTGGCATTATATTTCCCAATGTCCATGCATCATCTAAATGGATGAAGATGGCACTGGACACTGAATCTAGCACCCTTCAAATTTTTAAAAATGTTTAATTTATCATGAGAGAACATGAGAGAAAATACCCTGGTGAGCTCATGAATAAACTCTTTTAAACATTTCACCTGCAGATACAAAGTGCTGCACAGAATCCATTGAAACGGGTTCTGTTAAGCTTTGCTATAGCCAGAAAACTGGATGAAGTGAAGAAGGGCATTCTCCGAAATGACAGCATCTGGGACAAAATGATCTTTAAGAAAGTCCAGGTATGTCTCAAAGGCATATAATTCAGAAACAACATTCACATAACCACTCCAGGCCCAAATAAGGTGATAGATGAGCTGGTGGAGATAAGCAGAGGCTAGAACAGCATGGTAAGCCACATAAGGCTCCCATCTGCTGTAAGGCTGTTTACCTTGGATCAGAGCTGAAAGCAAGAGTCTGACATGAGCTGAAGCTGTATTGTAGCAGACTTAGAACATCTGTAGATCAGGCCCAGAATGGAAAACATGTAACACTGAGGTGAATTACCCACAAGGACTTCTAAAAACACTACACTATTTTATAGCAATAGTTTAAACAATGCAGAAAAACTATTAGACTTGCAGTGATTGACTTCATTGTACACACATGCATGAATGCAACTTTGAGTTGCTGTGTTCCAGTTGGATTGAAGTGTCCTGGGGGGAGGAACACTCTGCACCTGTTTAGTCTGAAGGCAGAGTTGAGCTGAAACTGAACTTTCTGGAAGGTGGGACTTCTTCTCTCCTTATTAAATAGAATGACTTGTCCTTAAAATCTAGAAGTTTCCAGTCCTTGGTGACTGCTCCTTATGGTAGTGTTAGTGTAAGGTACAGTACACTAGATACTCTTCTGGCATCTAAGAATAGCCTAGTTCTTTGTTCAGAGTGAGCAGCCCCTGGATCAACAACCAAATTGGGGCAATAGCAGCATGGATAGGGGAGGGAAATGAGAGCTGGAAGCAAAAGCAGGTGATGAAGGTAGAGATCTAATCCTTGAGTTATCACTGGCTGCCCATTTAAAATGGATAAATGACAAGCGTTCCACCTCCAGCTTGGATTTTACTTGTAGCTACCTCAGTTGAGATATTGTAATTCTTGGCACTTTGAAAAGCACCCTGAGACCCTTGCCAAATTAGCTTGGGATGGAGGAGGGGAATGCTGATCTGACTTCTACGCTAGACATGGCTGCCTTGAAGTAATTTCAAAAGGTAGCCTCCATGTTCTAGAGCCAAGTGGGACAGAAAGAGTGATGTCTCAACTCTTCCTTTGAGAAGCTTGATGCTTGCACCACTGATGCCTGTTAGATAGGAAGACCTGTTGGAATGTCTTGTGATCCTCTGCCTTCAGTGAATGGCACACAAACCTTAGTCCTCCATTTGCTGGAGCCATATTCAATTCTGTTCAAGAGGTGGTATCCTGCCTTTGGAGGGCTTATGTGGCATAGAAAATGACTAGCTGCTTGTGGCAATCCTCTCCATTAAGGAGAGGAGGAAGAAATCCAGAAAATGGGCATACCTTGAATGAAGTCACAGGTTCCCATACACATGCTGATTAGTCACAAACCCTTGACTCATATAGATGGATCAGGCTCTGCTTTGACTACTCTAATCATTTCTTGCAGGAGACCATGGGTGGGCAGGTGCGTATAATGGTAACAGCAGCTGCCCCCATATCTCCCTCTGTCCTGACACTTCTCAGAGGAGCATTGGGATGTCAGGTAAGCCACCTTCTCTGAGACTACTGTCAAATCAAGTCTGAGAAGTTAGCAGAACACTTTAGATGGCACTTTCACTGACAAGTGACACTGGCCCAGACTGAGTAGTGGGGGATGATTTTTGTATGAAGTATGGACTTCTCCACATGCTGAGAAGACAAATGCAATAGCATTCCACACTGCAGAATAGTCTTCATTAAAAGACCTCACATCTAGAACAGACTCTCCATTGACTCTGGATCACACTAAAACTCTTCTCCCCTATCTATGTACCTGCATTTTTCTAGCTGGATCCAACATCATACAATCTTTAGAGTTCAGTGCTATATAGAATAAGGGCCTCTTCCTGAATGAGTGGAGGATGAGGTAGCTTGGAAGGCTGATGCTGTCAGGCACTTCATATAGTCAAATCCGAAGACTAACTCCCTATCACAAAGCTTAGTCCAAATAGAAAGCAAAGGAGAGTGGAGAGGAGCAGTGAGTCAGATGACTGAATTTAAAGCATCTCATAATGCCACAATCCTATAAAGACTTGTTGGTTTTTTGTACATGTTCATCTCTGCAAATTAAGTTTGCAGCCCCCCACGCTGTAGCATTAGTATAGAAGGGGGAGAACATGAACCTTTTGTGGCACACTGTTTTTAGTGGCTTGTAGTTCTTCTCTCCAGAAGCTGCTCCCTGCAATACAGCAGTCAATGTGCAGGGGAGTATAATGGGGTGCCAGGAGTCTTCTAGCAACTTGCCCTGTTAGCAAGTGTGTTCACTTCAGCCACTTTATGCAGGCCTCTCTGTGGCAGGAGTGCACCACTAGCTCTATGCAGGATGTGGGTAGTGGGAATGGCTCTGGAGGGAACTGGGAAGGGACTCTGGACAGCTCGGCTCAGGGAGGAAACAGATTTGTTACCTTTTTCTTGCCAATAGGAAGAGTTTGGATGGGATCTCTACTCAAATCTGCACTTGGACCATTAATAGGGAGGCCTGCACTAGGAATTCTGCATTTATGTGAAGGGACTGGATGTAGGCTCAATCTTCTAACTCTGACCATACAAAAAAAGCAGGCTATTGGATCTAGGTGGTTTTTACAGTAGCTGTACATAATATTAATTTACTTTTATTCCATATAAAGGATGGATAGGCCAGAAGTGGCCAAAGACTTCCTATTGTCATGTAAAGTGCACCTTGACACTCTACAGATGGGCACAACTCTTGTGTGACAGCACAAGGACTCCAGCACTAAAAGGGTATTTGTTTCCATCTTATCCAGATTTTTGAAGCCTATGGTCAGACAGAATGTGCAGCTGGCTGCACCTTCACTGTGCCTGGAGACTGTACAACAGGTATGGCTGAGATTGAAAGTCTTCTCTGAAGCTGCCAAAGGCAGATGGCCTCACTTCCATGGAAAGTGTTGGGCAACTAAATTGTCCTAGGAGCCTTTGAAAAGATCACCCTGCTAGACTCAACTTAAATACTTTCAGCTTCTTGCTGCTCTGTAGTGTACACCACTTCTCAAACACCCGTTAGCACCAGTTAACCTTGCTTTCACTTTTCTATGAGGGCTGGCTAGCCTGAATAACATCTCTTCATGTGACGAACAGAACTTACTGACCAGGTGGCTTAATTGTATAGTTCTGTTGGGGGCAGAAGGATAGAAATGTGTTCTTTGGGCATATAAGGCTCTAAAGGACCAAAGCGCACGCACGTCTTCCTTGCTCACGCTTCTCCCAGAATCTCTTCAGTATCTCTTCTGAAACACAATTGGAGGTCCTACCAAACTCACAGCCATGAAAAACATGTCCCAAATGACAAAATCTAGTCTCCCCTGCAAAATCTGGTCTTGTGTGCTTTTATCCTATACAGATTTCACAAGGGAGACCAGTGTTCCTCAAATTCAGGGGTTCTGTCCCAAAAGGGAGTTGTGGGGGGAGGGTTGCAAGGTTATTTTAGCAGGGTCACAATACTGCCACCCTGACTCTAGCCTTCAGAGCTAGGTGGCCAGAGCAGCAGCTGTTGGCTGGGCACCCACCTCTGAAGATGGCACCTTGCCAGCAGCAGCGCAGAAGTAAACTGTGGCAATATCATGCTATACCATCCTTCCTTCTGCACTGCTGCTGGCAATGGCTCTACCGTCAGAGCTGGGTTCTCAGCCAGCAGCCGCCGTTCTCCAGCTGCCTAACTCTGAAGGCAGTGCTGCCACCAGCAGTACTGCAAACCCCCCCAACAATAACCTTGTGACCACCCCCACAACTCCTTTTTGGGTCAGGCCCCCTACAATTACAACACTGAAATTTCAGATTTAAATAGCTGAAATCATGGAATTCATGGTTTTTAAAATCCTATGACCATGAATGTGGTAGGGCCCTAAACATAATCCAGGGAGGCACTGTTACATTTTCAGGTGTTTTTACACAACATATGGAATACTGAATCAACTTCCATTTTGTCTCTTCCTGGAGGAATGCAGAGCTGCTTTACTGTTGCTCATAATACCCAATATTTAGATTGGGTTAACTAAGCCTCAATACAACCATTATTCAGGAAAAGGCTAGATCCAACTTGGATCACTTCATCACTGAATTGAAGCTACTAGGCAGAAATCCATTTACCAGCACACAGCAGCCAAGACTTAGGACAGGGTAAAATTTCAAATAGATGAGCAGGGGCAGGGCGGGAGGAGTTTACCCTAATTAGAAAAATGCCAGGACATGAGATGGAGGGAGCAAACTCACTTACACATGTCCTAGCATTTTAAACACTCAGTGGCAAGGACCAATGACTTGCATTTCAATAGATGCTATAGCTTCAGCATGAATAACCTGGCAGCTAAAATGCTCTTCACCTCTGATCAAGATCTGTTGGGTTTGTTCTTCCTGCAATGGTGAAGAAATCCCTAATCCAACCATTGCTTTCCTACCTTGTATAGTACACAGATTAGAAACTCCAAAGCAATATAGGGGGCCCTCAAAATCTCAATGCTTTGAATTCCAGACCCTCCAAGCAAAGTAGAAACTGACTTTAAATTGACACCCTCAAAATACCTTGAGGGTGCAAGGAAGTAACCTCTGGATTCTGCAAAAGGTTACAGACCTTACAAATCTGCCTAAATTTCTCCTGCAGGCCATGTTGGAGCCCCTCTACCCTGCAATATCATAAAACTAGAAGATGTGGCTGACATGAACTACTTCTCTTCCAATAATGAAGGAGAGGTAGGCAAACCTGTCTCTGGAGTGATTCTGTGTGGATTGGTGCAATGCTACATGTGATGACAAGTGCTCTTGTTTGTATGCTGTAGGTCTGCATTAAAGGACCAAATGTCTTCAAGGGTTACTTGAAGGATCCTGAGAAAACAGCTGAAGCTATTGACCAGGATGGCTGGCTTCACACTGGAGACATTGGGAAATGGATGCCAGTAAGTTGTCACTGGTTTAATACCTGCTATAGGAGGAACACTTCCCTAGTTTGCAGAGGAATCTTTGGGAAGTGATTGTCCCTACTAAACTTGTAGTGAAGGCAAAAAGTATTGGACTGTCATAGGCTACATAATCCCAAATTGTTAAAGATAGGCCTAAGCATCTTTCTTTTGGATATGAACTCCAGTTAACTCTATTTAGTTAATCTGGGGGTTTTGCTTGGCATACTACAAAGATAATCTAGATATAGAACTGGTGTTTGGAGTTGGTGTCTGAGTCTTGATTCTAACTTAGATGTCAGAGTGTAGAGTCCATCTAAGGACCACTTCTCACCACTATGCTTGGTACAATATGTGGTTAAATAAAGAGGCCAGTAACTGTTAAAGTTGCTGGGGTGAGGGTGGAGTGCCCAAGACCAATTAGCTCAGATAAGGGAGACTTCAAATAACACCTGTCAGGCCAGTAATTTAACTCAAGAACATGCCATTGCTTTCACAATGATCAGGCAAGGTGAGATCTTTTTATTAAGAGAGAATAAAGGTGCTGCCTAATCATGTCCTGAGATAATTACAAGAATAACTGAGGGGTTGGGGCTACAGAGAAACTGATTAACTTAACCAATTAGTACCTCTCAACTTCTCTGTGGGGTTGTGAAGATGCAGCTGTCTGAGACAAGCTGCATGATTCCATGCAACAAAAATGAAACCCATTACAGAAGGGAGTAGGTCTTTTTAGAAGCAAGCTTTAATTTGGGGGAGAAGGAATGACTCTAAATACTAGGAAATACCCTAACATTAAAACATTACTGTAGAATGGAACTCTGAAGATCATTGACAGAAAGAAGAACATCTTTAAGCTAGCACAAGGAGAGTACATTGCACCAGAGAAGATTGAAAACATCTACATCAGAAGTGCTCCTGTAGCCCAAGTTTTTGTACATGGGGACAGTTTAAAGGTAAACTGCTGCTTTCCTGAGTGCTATACTCCCTAAATAGGAAACGAGTGCTCAGCCTTGAAGAATCAGGCCTTTTGAAGCATTACCTTGAGTACTTCAGACCCATAAATTGCTCTGAAGCTCATTCTGTGTACAAGCTGCAGCTTCCCCTCAAGAGCCTCTGGGTTTAGTATGTGGGTATAGCTGGCCTGTGATATACAGGAGGTCAGATTACTGGTGGACCCTTTTGGCTAAACAGGCTGTCTCTTGCTAGCCCTCCCTATTAGAGGGCAGGAATCTTCTCTTCAGCAGTGTTTGTCAGGATGCTGTCCCACAATTTTTGATCTCTAAGTAGGCTGGGAGGTGATGAGAAGTGTGGGTTTTGAGTGATCAGAAGTTGCCTGAATATCACAGCAGTTGATAAAATTCCCATGTACTTCAATGGGAGCATTTAGACAAATGGTGAAACATCTTAAAAACCAGAGGGCAATCATCAAACTCTTAAGAAATAAGTGCCCAGAGCATAGGATGGATGGCTATAGACTCTAATTTGAAGCCGCCATTAAACTGTAGCTCATACTTAGAGTTTTGCATAATGTAAATAAGCTCTAACAGTAAGTAGTTGGTGTATATGTAACACTCACCCTAGCCAGAGAACTCAGGCAATTGTATTATAGACTTAGACTTTAAGGCCGGAAGGGACCATCATGGTCATCTAGTCAAACCTCCTGCACATCACAGGCCACCATTTCACCCACTCCTGCAATAAGGCCATAACCCAGGCTGAGTTACTGAAGTTTCCAAATCATGATTAAAGACTTCAAGTTACAGAGAATCTACCACTTACTCTGGTTAAAACCAGCCCATGCTGCAGAGGAAGGCCCCAAAAAACCAAACCCTGAGGGTTTCCATCAGTCTGACCTCAAGTTCTTCCTAACACCAAACGGGGTAATCAGTTATGCCCTGAGCATGTGGGCAAGACTTTTCCAGGTGTCTGGCAATGAATTATCTGCAGTAATTGCAACTGTTTAAAAAAACCTGATCTTAACTAGGCACTTCCTCTGATCCATGATGCATGTCTTCTTAGAAGGGAATCTGTCCATATTGGTGAGAGGCAAAGTGAGAACCCTATAGTTCTGCAAAGTCTCTTTGGGTTGAGATTCTAGGTATGACTCCTATACAGAGTCCAACAGCTTAATGCAATCCTGTTCAACATTTAACTTTTGACACTTTCACATCATACATCTTGTTCCAAACGTGACTCTTTTTCCAGTCTTCTCTAGTGGGTGTAGTGGTTCCTGACCGTGAAGTACTTGCAAAATTTGCAGCAAAACTTGGAATAAAAGGTTCATCTGAAGAAATTTACAAAAATTCAGTAAGTGACTCTTTATCTTAAGATTGTGTCTTCTGCAGCACAAGTATAATGCACCCAGAAGACAACAGTCCTGCAGAAACTACCTTAAGGTGGATTTAGGATTTTTCTTTAGTGTCTTTAGAGTTCTATAATTTAAGCTTCCATTTAAAATACTAGTTGCTAGTCTCAACCATTTTGAGTGTCCCGGAGCAAGCACTGGGTTGAGGTGGCAAGCCCTGAGTTCTAATCTTAACACTGCCATTGCCACAGGGGCTTAGGAAGACTAAGGCAGTGTAATGACTTCCAATCTGGCAAATGAGGATAATGCTCTACTGGCCTTCCTAGGGATGTGGCTGATGTTTATAGGGCTCTGAACACAGCACTGAGTGGTAAGTATCCAACACCTCTAACCATAACTTCACAAGAGGCCCGCTACCCCACCAAGAACTTAGAAAGGGAGGTGGCTTTAAACTTCTGCTTGCTGTGTTGTTGTGAGGTCTGTTTTTCAACTTGGTGTATTCTAGGTATTGAAAAAAGCCATTTTAGAAGACATGGTCAAAGTAGGAAGAGAAGCTGGCCTTAAGTCCTTTGAACAAGTGAGTATTTATGAACTTTCTGTTAACAGGCATTAGCACAGGCAAACAGTGGCTGCCAAAGGCCTGGGAAGTATGCATTGCTGTAGCTTATACTAGTCCTGAACCTCCTTAGTAAAGAACCTATCCAAATGGAAATTCAGTGGCTTTTCAAAAAGAAAATAAGTACTTGTCACCTTAGACTAACAAATTTATTGAAGCATAAGCTTTCGTGAGCTACAGCTCACTTCATCAGCTGCATTCAGTGGAAAATACAGTGGGGAGATTTATATACATAGAACTAACATGGCTGCTACTCTGAAACCTGTCAGTGGCTCTTCAATTTATCATGGTACTGATGATCCCCTCAAATGCTGATCAACTAGCTGTCAGTGATGTGCTAGAAAGTGTAAATGTCTGTCTTTCTACACTTAGGTAAAAGACATCTACATTCATCCAAAGATGTTCACTATTGAACAGGGACTCCTGACTCCAACCCTGAAGGCAAAGAGAACAGAACTCTCTAAATACTTTCAGACTCAACTTGAAGCCCTCTACGCAAATATGCAGGAATAATAGGGTGGCATAGCTAAACACCTTGAAATTTCTGTGGAATACCAAAGCACTCCCCAGGACAGTAAGTCACCTGCTGAGAAAGATTTGAATAGAGGAGCAAGAAGAATTTTAACAGGAAGATGATACATTTATACTTGCCAATTTTATGCCATGGCTTGGACTTCATCATAATGATGACCGTAAGCTATTGTGTTCCAGTTTCCTCATCTCTGGAATAGGCACAAGACTCCAAGTAAGGTGGAAGCTCTTGCTTTCAGACTGAAGCACACTGATCTCTAAAATGTGCTTATGAAGCAAATGGGCAGGTTCTACTAAGCTTCATTCTTTGTCAAAAAGTGGTGGTCACGCTCCATGCCCTCCACTTATTAAACTGAAATTGTCATTGGCTGGAAGACTGACCTTCGTTCATAGTTCCTCCAGCACTTTCTTAAGCCTGAAATTATTCATATTCTGCTTCAGCTGCCTTCTGGTAACCACTGCTAATGTGAAGCAATAAATTTTAATTGCACATTCAAAAAACTATCCTGTAGGAGTGATCATTTCTGCAGTGTGTACTTGCCAAAATTCAGTCACTCAGACCACAGTGGTAGAATGTCTTTGCAGAATGCTTTGTTACACAGACATCTTAGCTCACATTATAGCTGACCTACTGGCTTCATGCTTGCATGCATACCACTGGGCTACAGAACAAACATGGGGTGATAAAAACTGAGACCTCTCTCCATCTGATAAGTTGAGGGAAGCTGTTTTCTGTTGTCCTTGCATATGAAATACTGAGTCAGTCCAATGTTAGTGCTGGAGATTGCAGCAGGAAGCTGTAGCCTTCAGGTAAGGCCACAAGAAGTGTCCTTTCAAAGCTCTCCAACTTAAAACTTAATCATAACATGAGGTAATATTAAGACAACTGTATGTCTAAATCTGTCAAATTGTCTCCTAACCTACCAGGATAGGTTAAATAGGAAGAGAAGTGTGCAACATGAGAATTTTATTTTTCTAGTAGCTATCAGGTGAGAAGTGCCTCACGCTATTGTGCCCTTCTCTTTCATTATGATAATGGGAAGCAGCAAGCAGCTGATCACAGATGGCGGGTGGGTGGGGGTGAGACAGCTAAGCAGAGATTTCTATAGAAGTCCCTCCCCACATAAAACAAACACTTTATAAAACAAGGAATTGGGGAACCTATCCAGTAGCCCCTTCCTTCCAAAAGGATGCTTCTGCAGGGGAATGGAAACTTCATTTGTAAATCTTCCTGAGATAAGGCTGAGACCAGGTCTACACTGGTATAACTACATTGCTCAAGGGTGTGAAATGTCCACACCTCTGACAGTTACACCAACCTAAGCCCCAGTATAGACAGTGCTATGTCAACATAGCTACTGCCTCTTGTGGCAGTAGCTTAGCTACACCTATGGGAAAGCTCTTCTATCCACATAGCACTTTAGTGATGATGCTACTATGGTAGTGCAGCTGTGTTGGTGCAGTGCTTAAATGTAGACCTGCCCTTACACTTTCCCAGTGCCCCAAGGGATTTCTGGGAATGGTTTCCTAGATGCCTACCCTACCAACTGTGGCAAAAATTAATCTTACCTGTAGCAAGCTTGACACCAAGGGCCTTGGCTCTTTGGATGTATTGACATGAACTGGGCACAACTGGGGTGCATGGTCAATATGTATGCTCTCCTTTAGCATGAAAGGCATACCTGTTCATGCCACAACCTTCCAAAGGGGGTGCTAATGGTTAAACCAACAAAAGGATGGGCAACAACTTCCTGGGAATCATGGAACAGCTTCTAGAATTGGAATCTCCTTATTCCCAGCTTTTTTTCCCCACAAGAGACACCTCTCTACATTCTTTCAGAGGTGGTAGTGGCTAGTCTATATTGCAATAAACCTTCAGCAGTGAGTTTCAGAACCCAGGTCAACTGACTCAGGCTTATGTTTTATAGGGCTAAAAGTAGTAGTGAGGACAATCCAGGCTCAAGCCCAAGCCTGGACTCTGATTTCCCCCCACACTGGATTTCAAAGCGGGGGCTCCCTCCCAAGACAATGTCTACACTGCTGCTTTTAGCCACATAGCATAATCCCAGCTCTGAGCTGCACTACCATGTGGCTTTTTTTATAGGGGTATAGATGTACCCTAGAAGTCAAGCCAGTTTTGTCAAACACTCTGACTTAACCTAGACCCCTGATCAGGTGGTGAGTCTGATATGCCTGCTTAAAGGATACTGTTAAGGTTGCCACACTTCCATGGTACTTGGTTGTCACTTACTGTCCCAGAGAAGCTCTAGTGTAGTTGAGATCACCAGGACTTTGTGGTGCTGGGGTTGTATGACAGTAACATCTAAAGATAGGCCCACTAGTGCTGCATAGTGGACAACTAAGTAGTCGCTGCCCTAAACACTTGCTGTTTTTTCTCCACCCCAGAAACATAACTTGCTCAATGAACTTCAGGGTGAGCTCTACCTCGATACCAGAATGCATTAGAGGCTAAGTACAGCTCATCATGGATTTTTATGAACTTACACTAAGCAGCCTGGTTGCTGAAAGTGTTCCAGGTCTGGATGAGAGTCCCTGCTTCAAGAGTTCTGGTGGCTTCTGTATGTGCTGTCAAGTCTAAGTGCCTTCTGTACCAGAAGAGGATTGCCACACTCTGTTTATATTAAACAGTCTTGAAAAATGACTAGTTCTTTGCCCAGGATGCTATTTGTTGCTATGCAGAAGATTTGACCTACTTATCCCTTCCAAAAGCAGGGAGTGACACTCATGCCTAGGGGCCCCCCCCCCAAATTCAGTCCATTTTGGTCATAAGATTTTAAAAATGAAATTTCATGTCAGCTCTTTAAATCAGGGATTTCAGTGTTATAATTGTAGAGGTCCTGACCCACAAAGGAGCTGTGGGGGGCAGTTACAAGGTTATTGTAGGGATTGCAGTACTGCTCCATTTACTTTGGTGGTGCTGCTGGAGACAGCATTGTCTTCAGAGCTGGAGAGGAGCAGGTGATGGCCACAAGCCCAGTCTGAAAGCAGAGCCACCACTATCACCAGCAGTGCAGAAGTGAGGATGGCATAGTATGGGCACTCAGCCAACAGCCACTGCTCTCTGGCTGCCCAGCTTTGAATAATACAACTCCCTTTTGGGTCAGGATCACCAATTCTGAGAAACAATGGTTTCTTCCCCCCACCCCCATTAAATCTATACAGTATAGGGTAAAAGCACATAAGACTAGATTTCAGTCCGAGGTTTTTCATGGCTGTGAATTTGGCAGGGCCCTATTCATGCCTCAGTCACAAGCCTTATGTACCATGAGGTAGACTTTTCCAGAACAGAATTGCCTTGATGTTGCTTTCTGTCCCTTTGAAGTAGCCAGTATTGGCCAGTGCCTGGCAGGACACTAGATTCCATAGAGCACTAGTCCAATCCCACTGAGCCATGTTTGTGGTGTGATTTCTTCCCCCCCAACACCACTGGGAGCTGTTGAAGTGAACTAAAACAGCTACTCAATTTTGGAACCTTTCTATTTTCAAAATATTCTTCCTTCCCTGTGAGTCTCCCTTACAGGTATGTAAGGGTCAAGAGTGAGAACTGCTTTAACTTGCAGTATATTCCTACTGACAACCCAGAAAGGGATACAAAGATCTGAGAATTATTTAACTTTGCATTCCATCAGGTGTATGGTTCCATCTTCTCAGAAGGAATAGCTTGAAACCCACACAGGAGCTGAAGCAGTGAGGGTTGGTTGGCTCTGAACAGGCAGCCTGCAACGCTAACCCTTCCTCAAATAAGAGTTAGCAATTGTAATGTTAACAGAACTACTTGTGGGTTTACTTTGAACTGTTTGCACAAAAATCTCCTGATTGTTCTTTGCAGTTCTAATTCTCAGGGTCTACACTGTCTTGCATTTCTAGTAAGTGGGGGAAGGTGGGTATTAACTCACATGTGGCTTCTTCAAAGATGCCTGACACACACTACCAAAACACATTCTATCCTGTACTCTGCAGGAATGCCAATGGGAAGTTAGGATACTGCAGCAAGTTGCTTCCATCTTAAAACAAGTTTTATCTAAGCAGGGAAAAAAACAAGCAAGTTGTTCCTACTGCCTATAAGGTCAAATTCTCTTCCCTCCTTCCATGGAACTCTTAACCTACTCCAAGAGTAGGTAACACTGAGATGAAGTTATGACCTGACTCTCTAGGAGTAGGTCATTGCAAAGGAAAAATACATAGTTGTAGTTACTATTTAACATCCCTCAGTAAAGAAATTCATACTTGAAAACCAACCATGTTTTATGGTTTTGAAAGTCTTATTAGGATTTAGAGGATAAATAGATGGGTATCCTGTATGCATAGTTTCCTTTGGTGAAACTTGAACTGCCTACTCAGTTTTCATTTAAACAAATTCCTGGCCCTTAGAGTTGTACAGACCTTCATAAAAGGAACATTGAGTAAATGTAGGGAACTATCTCTATAGGCAGAGATTTGAACAGTCCATTCAACTGACAAGTTCATAGCCTCCACAGATCTGCCCCCACAATGCTACAAAACTGAGCATCTTTTGATGCAATGAGACACTTTAGCCAAGACCTGCTGCTTCTCTAGGCAAAATTAACTGCATTCTTCCTGCATTAGTCCATGGAATCCTGTTTCTAGCTAGAGCCTAGGGCAGCTAGGAATGCAGGCTAGCTAAATGGGCTCAGAAAAAGACATTCAAGTGAGTCACTGCAACCAGCTACAACCATCTCAATTCTCTACTAACCATGAAAGAAGTCTCTGAGCTAGGGTGCCTGGCAAACAATGCAGAAATTAAGGCCCATCAAGCAGTTAGGCTCATGCCACTACACACCCTCATGTATAGTGTCATCAGAACCCCTCAAATGGTTGAAATCATTAAAGTAAAACCTAGCCAGAGTCCAAGGTGGGGAGGGTATATCACAGCAGTAGATAAGTATAGGAGTGCTCTTAAATTTGTTTCTATTATATAGTGGCCTGGCTGTCTACATATAGCTTTAACTCAGTGCTTCCTAACAGAGGACTATTGGGGATGATCCCAGAAGGAGAAGATGGTTCAAACTGGTCCAAACTGCTTCTACTTAAGGGACTCAAGGGGGTCTAATGACACTCTCTCAGCTCTCACCCCCTGCCACTGATTTGACCAATAGCTCCCAGAACAGCCTCTAGGAGAACAAAAAATCCTTGCTGGCTTTAAAAGGATTCCCACTGGGTACAAAGGAGAACTCAGACAGTGGAACTTCAAGGTGTGTTAAGTAGCTAAGCCTACCTAGGCTATCATTATGGATTGTTAACACTTTAAAACATGGATCCTGCTTAGCATAAATCATTGAGGGTTTTTTTTCCTAACCGCTAAATAAAATCACTTGGTAGTAAGAAGGATGTTAATCACCAATCACAGGATCCCAAAACCTGTTGCCCTGCAGACTGATAAACAGTTGATCTATACGGGGCAGTGGTCCCAGTCCCAGCCTAGGAGTGAAGGAATTATGAAATTCCACCCTGAGACAAGTAAGGGCACAAGGCCCGGCACCTGTAGTGGGTGCTCCGACCAGAGAGGAAACAGAGGTGCTGCTAACTCCATAACTGTCTCATTAATTAGGTGGACTTTGCTCCCTTACCAGGGTATACAGAGGACATTGATAAGTTAGTAGTGGAGAATGTTTTAATTCTTGATCTTCCTATCTCTAAAAGCTCCATCACTGTAAGTTCCTTTCAGATCCAGATCTTTTCCCATTTTTGCACCTGTAAATTGACCAGTGTGACATTTTAACCATTTAAATGCACAATCAGAATACACATCTACAGAATACACATTGTTTATTTGTGATTGACAAAAGTCACATTATTAAAAGTCACGGGTAGCAAATCATACTTGCATTGGAATTCAAAGTTTACTCTATAGCTTTTAGGGGGCACTTGGGACACACGTCCAAGTAATATACAAAGGAAAAGCGGCATGCATTAGCCACAGATACTGTTGTGGAAAAATTTAGAAATAAAAGGTCCCTCAGTCTGCAATTAAAAAAATCCTTCATTTAAACAGTAAAGAAAACACAATCAAATCTGTCCTAAGGTGGAAAAACCTTTGTATCTCAAAGGCATCTATGTGGAATGGCTTCTTCAGTTATAAAAACATTAATAAAAATATATGCAAACCATGGCACTAGGGTACCCTTTAATTATGAGAAAAAGAAGTCACTTTCACACCATATTTCCTGCATAAGTCTAAAGTAATATACAGAAGATTTCAAGTAAAGGACTGTGGTCTGAAAGGAACATTTCCATTTCTTCATAAAGATGACGAGACGGCTATCTATTTTTCTTCTCTCCATCCAATGGTTGATCCATTTCAGAGTCATACAGGCATTTTTCCACACATTTCCTTGGGAACCAGCCTCTGACTCTCATTCCAGCTGGTGGTAAGAAAAGAGAAATCAATTAGCTATAATATAGCAATTACCAGAGATCCTCCTGTGTATTCATTCTAATGAATAAACATCATGTAATCCTCAAAATGCAGGACTTGACATTACTCACTCTGATGACTGGCTTAGGATCAGTGTATGGAAAAGTTTACTGGAGTTACATGCCAAAGCATGTCTAGCCCTAGGCAGTCTCAAACCTTCCAAGAAAGGCACACATCATCATAACTTATCCTCATCTTTCCTTGTTTCCAGTCTGATTCAGAGCAGCCAACATTTGGAACTTAGACATTTCTATTCTGAAGCTGCTTTTCCATTATAAAGCATTAATTCCTAACTGTTTGAGATAGAAGCTGCTAAAAAAAGTCACTGGAATTTAAGTACAGATGGAGTTACGTATAGCAAGATGACAGTCAGAACTACCTCACTCTAAAATCTGATACAACTTGTTAGAAATTAATTTTCTGTAGAATTAAGACTGTTTATAGTTATGATGGTTCATAAGACATGGACTTAGAATCAGTCTTGATTCAGGGACACTAACAAGCTCCAGATGTTGGAGCAGTCTATTTGCATTCGGTATATATATATATTTAACTAAACTATTTATTTAGAAGGTTTACAAATCATTGCCCTCTAAATACCAGAAATAAAATGATAATCATGACAACAGTGAGGGTTTTTTTGTTCGGAGAAACATGCAGTGATATATTCATCAAATCTCTGTTTAATAGGGTTTTACCAAATTACAGAATGAGCCTCTTAATACCATCCAGGATATGTTTCTGTAGAATTGATTAAACTGAGTGAAACTACAGACTTTATTCCTTTATAAAACCTGGAGTACCTATCAGATGTTAATAGTCAAAAAAGTTGGATCGGTTTGCTGGGTGTTTTTTGCAGCTGAATGTATGTCAGTTCTATATTCTGAGGATTAATATTTACTATTTAACATATTTTCGTTAATGGAATTATCTAATTTATGGTTTTTATCCTTGCACAGTGCACCAACCTAGACTATACTGCTAAAACTATAACACAGATTTGCTTCTTGAAAAATAATTAAAAGTAATTGCTTTGTACCGTCAGCAGTTGAGTCAAGAACTTTGTCTCCATACATCCAGTGTCTGAAAAAGGTGCAAACATATTCATTAGACTGTAGGGCTAAGTCACACAAACTTCTCTCCATCAAGTTTAAATGTATAAAGCCACTAACTTTAAGCCTCTAGTGGCCAAAATCAGATCCCCCTTCCACAGTGCAATTCTTGGTTCTTCAGTGCATGGGGATGTGAAGAATGTTTTAACACCTTTAGTCACAGGGCAGCAGGCACCACTGTAATCTTCTACTGCTCGGTACCGCACCTGCCAATTTAAAGAGATCACAGTCATGTTGTAGTCCAAGAAGTCACTCCTTTGCTGTCGGTCTCACTTTTCCATTAGCCTTAATTTCATACTAAAATCAATTCAAGCATACTGAGAATCTGACGTGTAATGACAACTGCTGTCACAGCCGCTCTAAAGTCTATGTTAACCGTTTAAAAAAAGAAGATTGGAGTAATCCTTATCTTGTATTGTCATGGATGCATTTGTGTGCCTTGGGTATATAGTACTTGACTCTCCTGCTTATCGAATATAATCTAGAGAGTAAGAATTTAGTGTAAAACGAGATCAATATTTGAATTAAAGAGGATTGCAGCTTTCTGTTTCTGTGAGAAATCAAAATTTGTATTTCCAGAGTGTTAAACTGGATGGGTAGTATTAAAGCTCCATTTTACCAAGAACTAGTATGCCAGTAATAACTTACATTTATTAACATGGGAAACGTGTTAGACTCCAAGCAATACAGAAATACTTACACTTCTTACTCGCTTGTCTGCTTTTTGTTTCAATTGCTCTATCTGCAAAAGATTATAAACAGGAGTTTAAGGCGGCATTTAGTATAAGAGCACTTACCAATTTTAAATACAAACTAAATAGTATCCTGAAATCTATTTCCTCCCATTTAAAGTCTATTTATGGACACTCTGCCTTAAAAGCTTTATCTGTGGGGTAAAGCTGGATTTAAGAGCTGAGACCTTCATGGACTTTCTTTTTCTCTATCACTATTGTGTCTAAGGGCCCGCTCCCATTCCCACTGAAACGAACAACAAAATCTCGTTGACTTCAGTGATGCCGGGTCACCAAATTGAACACCTCCTTTAGTTAGCACTATTGACATTTAGCCATCAAATAGTTAACCCATCCATTAGTTAACAGATTATAATAAATGTGCACAAGAACTAAAACAGTCTGAT
Organism: Eretmochelys imbricata; assembly: GCF_965152235.1. Taxonomy (NCBI): domain Eukaryota; kingdom Metazoa; phylum Chordata; order Testudines; family Cheloniidae; genus Eretmochelys; species Eretmochelys imbricata. The sequence goes on along the minus strand of NC_135578.1, from coordinate 115,059,293 downwards.
CCCAAACCCATTTTCATTCACAATGCAGAAGATGACATTTACCGGTCCAAAAGGAAGCACACTTACTGAACAATCAAGAAGACTGGGCCTTGGCTTTAGTTTTAGCGTATACAAGGAACATAAGAATGGCCATACTGGGTCAGACCAAACATCCATCTAGCCCAGTATCCTGTCTTCCGACAATGGCCAATTGCCAGGTGTCCCAGAGGAATGGACAGAATAGGTTATCATCAAGTGATCCATCCCCTGTCACTCATTCCCAGCTTCTGGCAAACAGAGGCTAGGGACGCCATCCCTGCCCATCCTGGCTAATAGCCATTGATGGACCTATCCTCCATGAATTTATCTAGTTCTTTTTTGAACCCTGTTATAGTCTTGGCCTTCACAACATCCTCTGGCAAAGAGTTCAACAGGTTGACTGTGCATTGTGTGAAGAAAGACTTCCTTTTGTTTTAAACCTGCTGCCTATTAATTTCATTAATTACCCCTAGTTCTTGTGATATAAGGAGTAAATAACACTTCCTTATTTACTTTCTCCACACCAGTCATGATTTTATAGACCTCAATCATATCCCACATAAGTAATCTTTCCCTCCCCGCCCCAAGCTGAAAAGTCCCAGTCTTACTAATCTCTCCTCATGCGGAAGCTGTTCCATACCCCTAATAATTTTTGTTGCCCTTTTCTGAACCTTTTCCAATTCCAATATATCTTTTTTGAGATGCGGCGACCACATCTGCATGTAGCATTCAAGATGTGAGCATACCATGGATTTATATAGAGGCCATATGATATTTTGTCTTATTATCTATCTCTTTCTTAATGATTCCCAACATTCAGTTCACGTTTTTTGATTATGCGTATAATTGGGATTATGTTTTCCAATGTGCATTACTTTACATTTATCAACACTGAATTTCATCTGCCATTTTGTTGCCCAGTCACCCAGTTTTGAGAGATCCTTTTGTAGGTCTTTGCAGTCTGCATGGAACTTAACTATCTTTAGTAGTTTTGTATCATTTGCAAATTTTGCGACTACACTGTTTACCCCTTTTCCCAGATTCTTCATGAATATGTTGAACAGGACTGGTCCCAGTACAGACCCCTGGGGGACAACACTATTTACCTCTCTCCATTCTGAAAACTGATAATTTATTCCTACCCTTTGTTTTCTATCTTTTAACCAGTTACCAATCCATGAGAGGAACTTCCCTTTTATGCCATGACACCTTACTTTGCTTCAGAGCCTTTGGTAACGGACCTTGTCAAAGGCTTTCTGAAAATCTAAGTACACTATATCCACTGGATCCCCTCTGTCCACATGCTTGTTGACTCCCTCGAATTCTAGTAGATTCGTGAGGCATGATTTCCCTTTGCAAAAACCATGTTGAGTATTCCCCAACAAATGACGTTCATCTATGTGTCTGACCATTTTGTTTTTTACTATAGTTTCAACCAGTTTGCCCAGTACTGAAGTCAGGCTTACCGGCCTGTATTTGCTGGGATCAACTCTGGAGCCCTTTTTAAAAATTGGCATCACATTAGCTATCCTCCAGTCATTTGGTACAGAAGCTGATTTAAACGATAGGTTACAGACTACAGTTAGTAGTTCTACAATTTCACATTTGAGTTCCTTCAGAACTCTTGGGTGAATACCATCTGGTCCTGGTGACTTATTACTGTTTAGTTTATCGATTTCTTCCAAAATGTCCTCTAATGACACCTCAATCTGAGACAGTTCCTCAGATTTGTAACCTGAAAAGAATGGCTCAGGTTTGAGAATCAGCCATGAAGACTGATACAAAGAATTAGTTTAGTTTCTCTGCAATGGCCTTATCATCCTTGAGTACTCCCTTTAGCATCTCGAACATCCACTGGTCCCACTGGTTGTTTAGCAGGCTTCCTGCTTCTGATGTACTTAAAAAAAAAAATTGCTATTACTTTTTGAGTCTTTGGCTAGATGTTCTTCAAATTCTTTTTTGGCCTTCCTAATTGTATTTTTACACTTCATTTGACAGAGTTTATGCTCCTTTCTATTGTCCTCACTTTTTAAAGGAGTTTCTATTCTATATAAGTTCTTATACCACACTCATCCCCACAGCATCTGAATATTTCAGATTCTCACAATTAGATTACCAAAGGGATCCTTTGGATTGCATGCCTGCTTTATTTAATATACTCATTTTAAGCGCTCTTTCCCCTGTGACAAAGTTCCTCCTCTACCTTGGTGGGTCTTGCGCTTATTGGCAGATTTGCTCACCTTGGAGCTTCACGACAGCCCTCAGTTTGGCCGTTTTCGTGAACCCACAGTCCAGGTCAACTCCTGTGTCTGACCAGGAGTTGGGAGGTTTGGGGGGAAGCTGGGCCCGCCCTCTATTCCGGGTTCCAGTCCAAGGCCCTGTGGAATGCAGCTGTCTAGAGTGCCTCCTGGAACAGCTGTGCGACAGCTACAACTCCCTGGGCTATTTTCCCATGGCCTCCTCCCAAAACCTTCTTTATCCTCACCATAGGACCTTCCTCCTGGTGTCTGATAATGCTTGTACTCCTCAGTCCTCCAACAGTCTGCGTTCTCACTCTCAGCTCCTAGTGCCTCTTGCTCCCAGCTCCTCACACACGCACCACAAACTGAAGTGAACTCCTTTTTAAACCCAGGTGCCCTCATTAGCCTGCCTTAATTGATTCTAGCAGCTTCTTGATTGGCTGCAGGTGTTCTAATCAGCCTGTCTGTCTTAATTGTCTCCAGAAGGTTCCTGATTGTTCTGGAACCTTCCTTCCTGTTACCTTACCCAGGGAAAAGGGACCTACTTAACCTGGGGCTAATATATCTGCCTTCTATTATTCTCCTGTAGCCATCTGGCCTGACTCTGTCACACCCCCCAGGCTTAAAAACTGATCATTAGTGGGACATACTAGTTTGCAATCATAAGTACCACTTGCTTTACCTAAACCTGTTTTAAGTAAATACTGGAGAGGTTAGCTTTTATTGTCAGTGTAGAGGCAAAGAAAGTGTTTAGTATCAAATAATAAAACCAGAGTAGCTCCTCAGGTAATTGTCACTTTTGATGGCTGTCTTAGCAGACACCAAGAACTTGAACTTCTGCCTAGAAGTCCCTTCATAACAGGGTAGAGGCACTTTAAAGGAGAGGTGCACAGGAAGTTTACACTGCTGATATCCATGCTATAACTATTTTAATGGATTAATACCGTCAGTGCCTGTCAATCCATTAGCATTCACAAGGACAAAATTTACAATTTATTCCATTATGTTAAAATGAGATGTTTTGCAACATTTTAATATCAACAATTACTACATTATAGTTTTAGTAGTAGCAAAAAGAATAATTTATAGCTGTAAAGATAAGCCCGCAGTGAAAGAGTGAATTACATTGTTAGCAGATACTGCTTTCTAGGGCTGAGCAATTTAAAATACAGGGTAATTTAAATTAGGATAATAAGATATAAATGAATAGATGCTTCCTTAATCAGATTATGAAATAAAATAAAAAACAACAACAACACACTTTTGTTAAGTGAGGCTGAGTTAATCAAAAGTCTTATATAAAAGCGTGAAGTATGAAAATAAATGGTATATTATTCTGCACTGATAAATCTGTTATACTGTTTACAGCATATTTAAAGTTTGATCAAGGTATACAAGGCAAAAAGTTAAAGATTTATTTACCGAATACAGTAGTCATTTATAAGAAAAATAAAGGTCTTCTAAAACTTTTGATATATTTTTACACTAGACACCCTATTTCTATATCCATTCTCTCTGACCAAACAGTTCAATTGGAGACGCTGCAGAAATCTGAATAGGATGTACTGGAATTGTGAGGAAAAGTTACACACACAAGTTAGATGGGCAATGACGACTAAGCCAGCTGGAACTGCTACATTTAACGTTTCTTGGAAGAAAACTGAGGGTAGGAAGAAAAAACTCACGCGCACCTTTTATGCATTTTTTCAGTAGGAACTCAATTTAAATGAAAAATAGAAACAGATTTAATCCATGCGAAATAAAGTCAAGTATAGCGACACTTAACAGCAAACATGAAGTCGTATGATGGGCATTTAAAGTTCTTAAACACAAAATTAAGCATTTTGAATCTACTATATTACAGATGGGGGAGGATTTGACAGAGCTTATATTTCCATTGTATCTGTGATATAGTTAGCTTTGTGTGGGGTTATTTAAAAACAGATTCATAATGCGTGAAGTTAAGCAGACCTCTGAGGGGCGTGTGTGTGTACGTGGAAAATAGTGGCGAGATCTGAGAAGAATACTTACTGTCAAAGTATATTGATGACAGCTTTCTCTTACTGGCCATTCGAGGCCATCTCCCTCAGGAATCCCTGACCACGTAAACACTTGTTTGAAGTTCTTCCATTTACTTCCCATGTCATAAGGAAAAATAAAGATCTCTCCCGTTTTGTAATATTGGATTCTGTCTTTGGCCTGCACACAGAAAACACATACATGACATTAAAAAAAAACCAAAAACCCCACCACACAACATGACTTAACAGCAAAAACTAAGTGTGCCAAGAGAAGGGTTGCACAGGCCCTACAGGGCCATAAGGCCAAAAATGTGAGAGAGACCATGAAATCCTGCTAGAGTTTCCCTAGTTTGTGACATTTTATAGCCTCGTATACAATAACTGTTGTATTTTGGAATGTGTTTTACTCTTTTATAGTATCCGTACTGTCACCGGGTGCATGCATATGGATGCGCGCGCACACACCCCTCCACACAGCATGGCAGTCGTGCAAGGAGGCTCTTGCCTCATTCCCTTCACAGATTCCCAGGAATAATCCACAGGGGCTTATGTCTGGTCACAAACCTGCTTTCTTCCCACAGTAAAGTCTCCTCCATCCCAGTCTCCCACTGAACATGAAAATGGCCATACTGGGTCAGACAAATAATCCATCTAGCCCAATATTCTGTCTTCTGACAGTGGCTAGAGCCTGATGCTTCAGAGGGAATGAACAGAACAGGGCATATATTGAGTGTTCCATCGGGTTGTCCAGTCCCAGCTCCTGGCAGTAGGGCACATTCCCACCTCCTGCCTGAGTCTGGCTCCAAGCCTCTCCATTAGGCACAGTTATTAGCCTGCTCCCAGGCTCTGCTCAGTCCCTCTGCATGCAGTCAGAGGGGTGCACAGGCCCCCTTCTTGGGCCTGTGTTCGTTGGACTCTCAGGCCGGTCCTCCAACAGGTTCCCCAGCTGCTTCCCTGCTGAGCCCTTTTCAGCAGCAGCTCTCCTCTCTTTTCCCCTGGTTGCAACCACTTCCCTTTTTGTAAGGCCCAGCACCTTCCCTTAAGTTCAACTGGACAGCAGGTAATCAGTCAACGGTGCACGGGACCCTACACCCTCTCTTAAAGGGGCCAGTTACCCTATGACACCGAGCAATAGTGTCAGTTAGATACATCACTGATAAGCAAATATTTGGACCATAGTGTGAGCTAATTTTAAAAAGGCTGATGTCTGGCTAATTTTCAAAACTTGGTGCAATGTGTTGCATAACTTAGAATTCATGGACTTTTCAGATTATATCATAACTTTCATGATGTGTGCGCAGTTTGGTATTATTTGAAATAATGTCCACACCTCTCAAATGATTTCACATACATGTACATTCTAAATTTTCTCTTTTATTATCTAACGACTTTTAATTCTTTAAGTAATAGTGACATCTAGTGGTAGTCACAGAAGGATAAAATATATTTAATACTGCACAGTTTGAAATTTAAACACATTTCTGTGGGTGCATAGTTTTCAACAGGAACATATTACTACTTTATGAAAACTGTACAATCTGTACTTGCAGAGAGTCTTACCACTATGACTCTGTGTTTGCACACAGAAGCACACAGGCGGTTCTCTACTTCATTTTAATATGAAGCTGCCACACTTGGAGCCTCATTTTTTATTTGTACCGTGGTTGCGCTCAAAGACTCAAATTAGGATTAAGGCCCAATTGTGCTAGCTTCTGTGAAAACATGTAGGGCCTTATTGTGCTAGGTACTGTGGTAACACACAGTCTCTGTCCTAAGGGGCTTACAGTCCCATTTAAGACAAGAAATAACAAGTGAATGCGACAAACAAGAGGAGGTGGAAAGACGATGATAACAGGTCAGTTAGGTGCACAGTTTGGTGGTTCCAAGTACTTATGTTGTTTTTTAAAAAAAGCATCACCATCACTGACATCCTCACATTTTAGCTGTTGTTAGTTGGCTGACTTCTTGTTAAGTGTTATAGAAAAAGTGGGTCTCATGGAGGGATTTAAAGGCGGTGAAGGTAATGGCCTTATGGATTAGTTTAGGGAGGGCTTTCCATACTGAATGAAGTAGTCATAAAAGAAAGCACAAAAATACTTGTTTTAACTTATCTCCTAGATGAGGTCAAAAGTGGCCCTGATGCCAGAATGGGTGAGGGCGTGTGACAACAAAGTGGCATGCCTGGATAAAGAGATAATTGAGGAAGGTCATCTTTAGTTCCAGATACAGAGCCACACGCTTCAGGTAGTGCAACTGTCCAAAGGGAAATAATTTATTTTCCAGGTTCATCTCCTACGCCCCAAATAAAAGGGGCATAGGAGGGTCTGTCTTCTATTTAGGTATGTTTCAGTGACTCTTGGGTCCAGCTGTGTTTTGTAGGCAAGCTTAAATCTGCGGTGACCTGAAACAATGTTTTACAGTGCAACAATACCTTGGTTTAAAGTCAGAGGCGCAAAATAATAAAAAAGAGATGAATATACTGTGCAGTAGTGTCATGATAGAATATACTGCAGAGTGTACTAGAATTAAAGCCTACCTTATCTTCAATCCATGATTCGATTGAAGTTTTATTCCTCAGAATGACTTTCATCTAAAAAAAGTAAAAGAATTAAAGGAAGTTGGCATGGACTACATCTAGGAAGTACATCAACCGGGCAAACAGTACTTCATTTAACTAACAGTCATTCCAACACCATCAGAAAATGTTTAGGTTAAAAGTTCATGACAATTTATAAAATATTACAAATATCAACACTCAGCATGAATAAAATGTTTTCTAATCCCATCCTTATAGGGTGGATGTGTGATTGTAGCATGGTAGTGAAGATGTGGTGGCATTGGCTAGCTGCCCGAGTATATGCCCGCTGGGAACCCTGGTACGTACTTGGGTTTCTAGCGCACATTGAAGCTTATGTCATCACATCTTCACTACCCTAGTTATCCATGTTATTCTAAAATTAGCTTGCATATGCCTACCCCAGCTCCAATCATACCTTCACTTGCAATGTAGACATACTCTTAAAAAGGTATATTGTGCATAATAGGGGAGGCCTAAAATGTAATACTTTGTACTTGTACCACTCCTATCAGAGGATCTCAAAGCACTTGAAAAACAAAAAATTAATCACCACAATACCCATTATTATCTTTATTTCAAGGATGGGGACACTGAGACAGAGAGAGGTTAACTGATTTACTTTTTTGGGAACAGAACCCAGAAATTCTGACTCCCAAATCCTCTCTACCCATTAGATTACACTCCCTAAATTCTTCAGTGAAAGAAAGAAAATGATAGAAGGAATGAGGGAGAAAATGAAGGAAATGAAACAGCGCAAAAAGAAAAATTAAAAGAAGAGTTGCACACAAAGTTGGAAACATAGTTTTAATTTTAATGCTAAATTCTGTTCCTCCCCTTCCATTAGGAACCATTAAAAAAGGGATAGATAATAATACACTAAATATCATAACGCCAGTATATAAAGTCATGGTACACCCACACCTTGAATACTGTATGCAGGTCTGGCTGCCCCATCTCAAAAACTATATATAAGAAATGGAAAAGCTACAGAGAAGGGTAACAAAATCTCTCTCCAGATGAGATTAAAGAGACTGGGACTATTCATTTTAGAAAAGAGAAGAGTAAGGGGGGATATGATAGAGCTCTATAAAATCATGAATGGTGTGGAGAAAGCGAATAAGGAAGTGTTATTAACCCCATCACATAACACAAGAATCAGGAGTCATCAAATGAAATTAATAGGCAGCAGGTTAAAAGAAACAAAGGCAGTACTACTTCACAGAATGCACAGTCAATCTGTGGAACTCATTGCTAGGGGATGTTGTGAAGGCCAAAGCTATAACTGGTTCAAAAATGAATTAAATAATGGAGGATAATATAATGGAGGATAGGTCCATCAATCGCTATTAGCCAAGATGGTCAGGGTTGCAACCCGATGCTCTGGATGTCCTTAAGCCTCTGACTGCCAGATGCTGGGCCTGGACGACAGGGGATGGATCACTTGATAATTGCCCTGTTTTGTTCACTTCCTTTGAAGCATGTTGCATTGGCCACTGCCAGAAGACAAGATACTGGGCTAGATGGACCATTGGTCTGACCGAGTATGATAATTCTTATGTTCATCAATTGCCACCCCAGTAAATCTTACAGCCTTTAGCTGTTTGTAACAAAAGCTGTTAAACTCACCTGGATAATAAACAACATACCAACTGCTATGGTTGTTCCTAATGCCAGTCCCAACGCGAATAAAGATGCAGCAAATGCAGACAATCCAAAAGGAATAATAGGAAGTGGGTCTCTTTTGGCTGCACTCATATCAATCTTTACAGAATTCCACCCAAAAGATATCTATTAATGGAAAATATGATTAAATTGCTGTTATTTTCCAATGCCTGAAACAAAACAAGTTACCAATAAGAAACCTGACTTCAAGCCTCTGCTAAGGTTTTTAATGCAGTAACAGTGATTCCTAAAAGACACACGTGTAGAGTTTCTCAAGTTTTTTCACACGTTTGTTCTTTGCCAGAAGTAGGTCTTTGTTAGATTAAAAGCTTATACTCTAGAGAACTACATACACTCACTATCCTGTGGACTCCATAGCAAGCTGGTCCTAAATTCTACAACAAATTCTCCAAATTCTGTGGCATACTAGTAGAAATTCTTTGATAACTTCAGATAAGTATTATGGTGTCCACACATTTTCTGTTTACAATATGGCACAGGTTTGCACCTATAGGTTTAAAAAAAACAACCTAAAATGATGAAGGGGGCAGGTCACACATCTACATGCTATTGCTTTGAGTTGTCTGCAAACTCAGCAGAGGTCCTTTTGCCAGTTACACTCGACTGGTATTTTCAAGCTTTTCTTCACAACCACGCAAGCTAGAAACAACTGTGTTTTAAAATGAAAGCTTAGAACTGGACACATAATTCTGTGAAAAGGGAAGAATTCCATGGCAAATACTGCTTTTTTATTTGAACTTCTCTTGATTTAAATTAAATTGCTTTAGGTTATTTTCAGTCTTAGACTGTTCCTGAGATAATCAATCTAGTCTGTTCTTGAACACAAGGGAAAAATCTCCTGACTTCTGGCAACAGGCAGAAAAAAAGCAAAAGATGACCGACCTGGTCACCCTCCAAAGCATAAAGCAAAAAATGACCTGACTCCCAAAAGTGCTACCCAGAAGCTGTATCCAGTCAATAAAGAAACAAAGTGGGAGAAAAACACAGTGACTGTGAGGAATGACAGAAAAAAGGACAGATTACAGAGGGTTGGGGCACCTTTACTTCCACTGTTTACTTTAAACAATGCTTTGAACATTCAAATGTATTTTCTTACCCTGTTATAAAGCTGAGTGTACATGGTCATAACAAAAATGAAAGAAGCATGGATACATCCAAGTGGAGCTAAAAGGAGAAACAGAGTGAAGGATGCGTGATTCTGATACCCACAACAATTATTGATCCATGGACAATGATGGTCCATTTTCATCACACACCTAAGAATAAAAAAAATTTACTGTTATCATTCAAGAACTCTAATGATATTTCACTGGACTGTATATCAGAAGTACTTAAATAAAAAGCAAATTAAATTTCTGGCAATTCTCCCTCCATACATTAAAGCCTACTTGAGTTTCCTCTAAAACAGCCTAGAATCATAGAAATTAGAGAAGGTGAAGATTTAGTTGATCATCCAGCCCTCTGGTTTTCAATTTTTTAAAAGACAATCCATGAAACAATCTCCATCTTTCCCCCCGAGTCCTGACTCCCTGCTTTCCATGTGACAGCTCCAATTTTTGATTATGTGAAAAAGGTATTATTAGGAGAGTAAAAATGAAAATAAACCAATTTTAAAGCAATGGGTGTCGCTGTTCAATTGGATGCATTACTCTGTATCTTTAATTCCCCTCCCTAGGTGTGTACTAGATCTGTATGTTGCCTGCAGTGCCCACATTTCTAATCTGTCCAGGTCACTGCAGTTTGTTCCATCCTCATATGTACTGTCTGTTTCTCTAATTTTGATCATATTTGAATTTACACCAAACACCTGGATATGACAGTAAACAGCTAAAGGATGCATAGGTTCCCCCCCCCCTCACAATTTCTTTTTTGTTTTCATTTAAAGGTACAACTTTAATTATTAAATGATAACTAGTTTCACAATAATCAGTTTCTAACAGAGCACCTTTATGGCTTAGAACTCTTAAAAAAAAACAAAAAGGATTTTTCAACTCCTCTGCAGATGTAGAAGCGTCTATAGGAGCCACACAGGACATCCCCAGGACACACAGGACATCCCCAGGCACTGCCCTTCCCAGTTCCTCTTTCTCTCTGTGCACGATCCCACTTGCTGTTTTTTTGCTTTCAGCTCTGCTGCTGGTAAATACCACGTTGCAGAGCCAATAGAGCCACCATCAACAAAATAGTGGACTATACAAATACCCAAAGTAAACAATCTGAAAAACCAGAGGGGAAAAACATTTTTCTTTAATCTCTTTCAGCTAGATTGTAAGCTTAATTGTAAGAACAGTAGGATATAAAATTTGCATGTGGAAGTGTCATTTTCAAAATTACAGTGTCCCTTTAAGTTTAGTTTAAAAGCTTCTGGAAAACCCACACACACAAATTGCACCGATTTAAGTTAACATTAGTTTAAAACGCTCTTTAGTTAAATGAATATAAATCCTTGTGGGCATTCATATATCAGTTTAAAATGGGTTATATTGGTTTAGCTTGTGCCTACAGATACAAATTAAACTGCTATAAGAATGTCCATACATAAAGTTGCATCAGTTTAATGAAATACAATTATAAGTAAAAAGAACAGGAGGACTTGTGGCACCTTAGAGACTAACAAATTTATTTGAGCATAAGCTTTTGTGAGCTACAGCTCACTTCATCGGATGCAATGCTTTAACTCACTCAATGCTGTAGCTCACGAAAACTTATGTTCAAATAAATTTGTTAGTCTCTAAGGTGACACAAGCATTCCTTTTCTTTTTGCAAATACGGACTAACACGGCTGCTACTCTGAAACCTGTCATTATGCAAGACAATTATAAGTGTAATTTTTATATGTATCATTGAAACTTTGTGCGTAAACCAGGTTTCAGAGTGATGGACTGGGCTCTAACAGACCAATATACTTCAGCAGTGTAAAAGAAACAGGTTCTGATAATTAGTTTGAAAACCATGGTCAATTCTCTGCAGCTAGTCCCCTTACCTTAGAAAGGTTTAGAGTTTACTCACAAGCTATGAAAAAGTTAAGTATGCTCTACTGATTGTCTAAATTCTTCAAATATGTTCTTTTGTGAAAGCTCAACTGTTAAGCTTTAGATAAGCTATTACCAGCAGGAGAGTGGGGTGGGAGGAGGTATTGTTTCATGGTCTCTGTGTGTATATAATGTCTTCTGCAGTTTCCACGGTATGCATCCGATGAAGTGAGCTGTAGCTCACGAAAGCTCATGCTCAAATAAATTGGTTAGTCTCTAAGGTGCCACAAGTACTCCTTTTCTTTTTGCGAATACAGACTAACACGGCTGTTACTCTGATAACTGTTAACAGAACTTCATAGTTCAAGCGAATACTACTAAACTTCTGCCATCTCTTTCACAATCAATCGTTCTTGGAAAAAATAGTAACTTGTAGACAGGAGTCTAATTTTAAGTTTTTTAAAAGAGGAATCATATACTAATGTACATACAATTATGTCCCTCAGTTTCAGACTCCTTACTTCCTGTAAAGCACACAATGATGGAGCTCAACACAGCCTTGATAAAATGGACTCAATTTAACGCAGCAAACGTTAATAGAAATAAATCTATGGGTATGCTGTAACTTCCTTCTTTTATGTTCTCAAATGGCTTTCAGATCAGGCACTGCTGAGCTAAACAAGTGAACTGTAAATACATACTGCACTGCAGATGGCTACAAGTATTTGTGCATCTTTCAAGCCACATTCCCATCCAGTGCAGCTATTTGTGCTCTGACAAAACTATTTAAATTTGAAACAAAGCAACTGAAAGATTTATGAAGTGGCAGTTCACTGTGACTCAGAAAGTTTATACAATGGGTTTATTATGCTGAACCAGCAGGTTTTGGGGTATGCTTACAAAAAAAATTAGCTCTTGTTTCCTGACAAAGATTTCACGAACTTCCAGCCCAAGACTCCCGTTAAAGTCAACAGTTTATTCAGGTATAAAGATGGAAGAATTGGGCCCTCACTCAAATCAGCATTCCTGAAGTAAATGAAAAGTAGATGTTTGGGGTTTGTTTGAGGGTTGGGGGGAGAGGCTCACCAGGAGATGAAAGTTTCCTAGATGCTTTTGCCCACCCACCCCACTATCCAAATACTTTCCAATTTAAAAAATTCTTAATGGGAACTAATATTCAAATTAAAAAAAATAAGCATATCTAAAGATGGCTGTTTTAACCATATATGCTCTCTATTGTCAGAACAGTAAGAGAAATTAATTTCCATTTTCAAACAGTGTATTTTGACATTGGAAACCAGCACACTGTTCTAAAAATGGAAGTTCCTGCACTACACACAGTGCAATACTCCAAACAGTAAACATGAACAACTCATCATTAAAATCATCAATTGCTTTAAGCCAAGAACAAAAAGCAACACAAGGAAGACTGTACCTGTTACATTTTCGGCAGTGGTGTGAACGTGGTGCCTTGTAAGACTGGCACACTTTACAGTACTGGACATACATGCAGTCCTGAGACTTTTCCTTTAAGCATAAGAAGAGGCATATCAGAAACAAATACGTAATTCCACTAGCAGAGTATGCCTTAGCACTTTCATACTGACTATGAAGCGTCTGCGCTTTGCTTTGTCTGGGTGTGGTTGGTCTCCACCCTTTTTAAATGGTAGGTAGAAGGGTGTATGAGAGAAAGCAACAAAACTTTTGGCTACCATTCCAATTAACTCTTTGTTAATTGTAATGCTTTACAAAAGAAATAAGTTTCCGCCTGAAAAATGTAGGCCCTCACCCTGCAAATTACTCTGCACAAACAGGCTTCTGCGTAGGTCAACCTGTGTGCAACAACTGGCAGCGTTGAATCCTTAGAAATTTGCTTCTATTTATATCTCTGTTTTTCTCCCTCCTCTCTCAGCTCTGGACCAATCCGGACCCGGAAGGAGGTTAAAGCAGCCCTAGGGCTGCTCTAATTTATGCCAACTGGTAATGGCCTGTAATGGTATTTTATGCTACCAGTGATCAAGAGTGCAAGGAGTTCCAGCCAACCTCCCTGTCAACCCAAAATGCTCTCTAGAGAAAGAGGAGGGGCCAGAAGGGGGATGGCATAAAGCCTGTGATTTCCCTATATAAAGTAGAATGCCCAGCTACCCTGTTAGGGCAGCTTTAGGATCCCCCTCCCTCACCTTTCTATTGAAAAGCACTGTAAAGCCAGAACCATGACCACCCCACGGGCACACTGGTGAATAAGATTCTGGCCACTGCCTTCAAACGTTGTACCAAGGGTTGCCAAATTTGTAATATTTAAAAACTGAACGCTAGCCTTTCCCTGAGGCCCCGCCCCGCCTCTTCCCCCCGAGGCCCTACCCTCATTTGCTCCCCATTCCCCTCATCGCTCGCTGCTCTTCCCTTCTCTCCCACACCTATGTCCTGGTTGGGAGGAACTCACCTGCAAAGCGGAGGCTGGGAGCTGCAGCCACCCGACACAGGTACGAGGCAGCCCTGGCTAAGTAGGGGCTGGCGTGGGTGATGACTTGGCACCTCCCCACCTGCAGTAACCGGATTTCAAGTGTCAGGTCCCCTTTTCGACTGGACTTCCCTGTTGAAAACAGGCCCCTGGCCACCCTAGTTGTACCTCTGCCCTTCGATTGTGTGTGAATACTTTTTCAATTAGCTTGAGGAGATTGTCAACTGAGAACAAAAGAAATGCAACCTCCTACCTTAGCTTATAGAAGTGTGTTGAACATATGGCCATGGAGCTGGATCCAGCCCACCTAATGTATTTATATGGCCCACATAACATATTCACATTCACCGGAATCTAACTTCTTCTTTTTTTAAAATTAAAGCTAATTTTTCTAATCTTCATGACTGCAGATAATCTTCCAAACGTAAATCAAGTGTAATAGATACAGTGACGTCTGCATGAGTTTGCAAACAGCCTGAAACAATGATTCAGAGAACACCACTGTTCCCTCTTAATCTGATTGAAGTATCAACAATAAAGCCAACAACAACACTGCAGAGTCAACATGAATTATTTAACCACTCATCATTTTAGTAGATGGAATGGGGATAAAAGGTGGGACTGAAGCACATTGGATTGGAAACTGGGAGTTGCTGGAGCGAAGGAAATTCGGACACAAGAACAGAGAAGAGGGTAGAAACTGGAAAGCTGATGGCGAAGGAAGAGAAACAAAAGGCAGAGCTAGTGGATGCCCAAAGGACAGATTTTCTCACTGAGCAATATGACAAGAAAGCACTTACCAAAAAGACAAGAAATAATAATCAAATGTTTAATTACTACATAAAATCATATTCTCTTCCTTGATCTCTGTGGAAACCTCCTACTGACATCAGAGAATTTTCTATAACATATTTTGGATACTATACGATCCTGAATTTATACACCAACGCATTTATTGTATTGAAATGGAATCCAGCCCTCTCCTTCCAATGAGTTTGACACTCCTGGCTTACAACATGCTACTTTCACAGAATTTCTTAATCTGTGCTGACAAGGCAAGCGAGGTTTGAGTTTAATTTCTGTATTGCCAGACTCCTAGCAAAGATTAATATTAAGATTTCATCATGAAAATTAACTATTAGTGAAAGTTTATTTTGTTTCCTTACCGGTTTCCATCCTAAAGGAACATATCCAGGGCCAATAAACATGGCATTGAAGTAATTGTAAAGAATCATGACAGTCCAGTTTATGAGCATGATGAAATTCACACTTCCTCCTGTTGTGTCCAAAGGCCAATACCACATAACAGCATCTATCATAGCCATAGTAGAACATATTGCTATCACACCAAGGGCTATGATGGGGCCCCAGTGACAGAGTCTCTTCAGTTCCTGGAGATTCTCAAACCTGATAACTGAACACAGTGCACCCATTTTGAAGAAGAGTATTTTCCTATTTCAAATAATATTCAACGTTCCTATTTTTAACTACAGTTTTCCATTTGTCATAAGTTTTCATAACTCCAATAATGGTCATGCCTCCAAATACCAGATAGTTAGCTGTGATCTAGACATTTCTAATGTTTGGAAGAGTCATCAGTTGTAAGAGCTCTTCACATCCATCTCAACAGGACAGTTTGGTTCTCTACGTGACCTAGAAACACAGAAATGGAATTTCAAAATAAATGAAAACAAAATGTGTTTTGTAAGTCAAGTGCAATGAAAGAATTCAATGCACAGCCCAGGGAGTTGTGTTGTCACTTAAACCAAGTTCCTATGAAATGATTACTTTCACATTGCTTTGACTTTATTGTGATATTAATGAGAGGGTACCTAGATCCTTGAATAGGTGTCTTTTATACTTTTAAAATCTAAATAAAATGCAATAATATCTGTTAAAATCATGAAACACCACATCAGTTATTTGGGATAACTGGAAGTTCTCACAAGAGAACGACATCACAGGATTAACAGCTCAGTGCACATACAGCAGGAGACCAGCAGCCACTGACAGCATTTCTACTGAAGGGAAGCGGTCTCTGAAGAGCCAGAGAAGCAGTAACTGCGACAATAAGCAGCAGCATTCAGCAGGCCTTCAGCAGAGCCTGTCCTGCTCCCAGACCAGAGAGCTGGATTACCTTCTCCAGATGCTACGGTCAGACTATTGGGAGAAGACATTTGAGCACCCAACTCTGGCTCCCACATCCAATGGGGGCCCCAACCGCAGGGCCTGCCTGCCTGCCTGCCTGCCCGCCCCTGGGTTCCCCTCACGCCCGCGAGCCCAGCGTTCCCCGCGAACCGCTATGAGCCCAGCCCAGAGCAGGGAGCCCACTGGGGCCTCCCCGCGCTCATTCCTGGATTCCCCCTATTGCCACCCCGCCCCCTCCAGCGCTGGATACCCCTTTGGCCTCCCCTCCCCCGCAGCAGGCTCCCCACCCCGAGCAGCCTTCCCCTCCCCCCGCAAGCCCCGGATCCCCCAGTCGCCTCTTTCCCCAGCCGCCTCCCACTACTCACCTCAGCCCCTCCGAAAGCTCTGGCCAAGCCATGCCCCGCTGAGCACTTCCAAACACTTCCGGGGGCGCTCTCACTCGACCCGGAAGTAAGACTCTTCCTTTCCGCCCTCACTTCTTTTTTTTCCGGCCCTGGCGGTTGCGCTCAGAAGTGGGTCCCCTGGGAAACTCTCCTGTCCATGTTGATTCCGGACTCAGTTCGTGGCCCCTGAGGGGAAGACTGTTCCCCGGGCCTGGGTCGGGGACGCGGCGGGCAAGCGGGAGGGGGATGGGCAACTCTCAGCACTCCAGGGGAAGGCGGCATCGGGGCGGGGTCAGGGTCAGGGTCGGAACCATGGTCGGGGGTTGCCGATGCCGGGAGGGACGCTTTTGGCTGCGGCACAACGCGGAAGCCTCTTGGCCGAGAGCAGCTGAGGCCGGTTTCTCCTTCCAGCCGCCGTCTCCGGGCCTGGACCCCTGCCGCTACCATGTCCTCCGACTTCGAGGGCTACGAGCAGGACTTCGCGGTGCTGACAGCGGAGATCACGGGCAGGATCGGGAAGGTGCCCAAGCTGCTGGGCGGTGAGTGAGGGGGCTGGGTGCGCGGGGGGCAGGGAGTCGGGGACGGGGGGCTGGGCGGGGAGTAGGGGAAGACTGGGGGCGGGGTGCTGGGGGTGGGCTGGCGTGTGCGTGAGGGGGGTCGGTGGGGAGGGACCCAGCTTCTTTCCAGCCCCTATGGCAGGTCCCGGGCACGTATCCCGGACACCTCGTTATCTGAGAGGGTCTGGGGTTCCTGCCCGGGTGAGGCACCGGCCGCCTTCCACCGCGCGGAGGGACGAGGGGTTCGTATCAGGACCTGCCCCAATATTGCATCGGAGCGTCCTCCTTTCTTTGTCAGACCGTAGCTAGTAAGGGGCTGCTAAACATGAAACGTCTTCCCCTTTGGTGGGGGGAGGTCTGAGCAGCAGCAGATGCACTGGAGCGCTGCCTGCAGGCTCAGGAAGGGGACAGTAGCCCAGTTTGCACTCTGGTCACAAGTGGAAGGGTATTTTGGTAACCATGGATGCATAGATTTTTAAAAGCTAGCAGAAGGGTCCACTGAGAGCATATCATTTGATCTTCTCCATAATGGGCCATAATTTTCTGGCTGATACAGAGTATGTTGTTTAAAAAGGCATTGCTCTGTGGTTGTACAGTATTTAACACAATAAGGTTCTAGTCTGTGATTGGATGCTATGTAGATACTACCACAGCACAAGAAATTGCTTTGATTTTTTGTAATTTCATAACATCATTGGAGACAGGCTGGATAAATACATTAATCTTCCTAGCATAATGTCAGTTGTTCAACTAAAAAGAATACGAAAAGATGAGGAGAGATACAAGTGAGGTGGCATACTTCAGCAGGCTTTTGCGAAAGACTGCTAATGGCCCTCTCCCCCACTCTGAAAGCAAGAGGATGGGGGTGGAGGGTGTAGTCGTGCTGCTTCTGCATAATACAAATTTCCCTTTATATGGCAGAGCTCCTGAATCCTGCTGACCTCCTTGTTTCCTTCTGCTGCACGAGATGGACCTGCTAGAAGCTTCCCTTTGAATTGATTTGAATGGGAGAACTTCTGGTTAATTTTTTCTCAGCATTCAAGAATTTAGCAGATGTTGGGATACTATTGTTTCATTTAGAAGGATGACTCAACGAACAGTCCTTATTGTCACAGTACACAAGTGTCCCAGCTGGGAACTTAACAAAGGCTGTGTGGTATTATGGAACCAACAAGCCATAGGAACAAAAGACCTCTTGAGGAAAAAATATCTTCTGTGAAGGCAAATTGCGTTAAAAAAGCCCCAGAAAATTTGGATCAGGGAAGTGACTTCTAAATAGGTTTTCTGTGAAGCCCCAGCAGGTCTTAAGGAAATTAAGCTGATGGCATCACATGTTTTATTAATGTTCCTTAGTGTCTGAGAACTCTGTTGCTCCTAGGATGTGAATCAAAAACATACTAATAGCAGTTTGGCTGCTTGAGCCAAAGGAGAATATCCCTGACTGATGATGCTTTTCTAGAGCTCTAGCATCTAGGTGCTAAAACCATTACATGCTTTCAACACTGTCTGTTGTCTGAGTTCTAATACTTTTGCCTGGCATGCTATATATTTGTAGGCAAACAGTCTCTCAACCTCTTCTTCAGTTTTCTTTGGGTGTGCTTTTTTCTTTTGTATTAAATGAAAGAGGAAATCCTGCTTGCCTTCTTTACTTGGGAATTGTAAGGATTAGTTATTTCAGGACTTGAAAAATTTGCTAGTTATGGGGGGAGGGAAGGGCCTAAATTGTCATTTTTGGTAGGACTCAAACTTTTATTTAAAATGTTTTTTTTTTTGTTTTTTTGTTTTTTTAAAGAATTATACTACTTAAGCTTGTCCAGGCCACCTGGCCAGTAGCTTGGCATGAGCAACTCTAAGTGAAGACTACTTCCCACATGTAAACTGGTTTTGCATTATTTTCCTGAGCCTACAGACAGACAGCCCTCTTTCTTATAGATGTGATGCCTTTGCAGGGCTATGATGGTGTTAGGTACATCATAAGAATTTGAGAGAACAGAATAAGATGGGAGTAAAATGTGATTTAAAACATGTCTTACTAAGCAGATACAATCCTGAATACATTCAGGGAGCAGATTTCTTCTTTGTTCGCTTCTCAGGGTAAAACTTCATTTTAAAATGACTTTGTCATTTATGTATTCTTTCTATTTGAACAACTGAACTTATTACCAGGAAGATTAATTATTTTCCAGCCATTCACCAATGACATTATAAAATTACAAAAATCAAAGCAACTTCTGGTTCAAATTAAGATTTTCTTGGTGAAATATTACTGTTCACAATCTAAATTTAGTGATAGAGGATTAACATTATTAGAAAACCTATTGTAAAATCTTTAAGCATTTAGGGCTTTTATTAGTAAACAGTAATTAAGAAGTTAAAGAGCAAGCTGACTGGTGAAAGCCAATTGCTAACAAAAGTTAAATGGAGACTATTATATTGGTTGAGAAATGTCCCTAATCTAGTATATTTAATTTGTTTTGACATCACTTGCATTTTCCATGTAAATGTCTTGTGTGCATTGTGAAATCCTTATAATGGTGCTGATTGTCTCATTTCTGTGCACACACACAGTTGATTTTTATCTGCATGTGGTTGGCAGTGGAAGCAATAGACATCTTGCCAGCATCATTTTCAAACTGAGTTTAAAAAAAAAATTATTTTTTTTTCAAACTGCTGTCAGGCAGCACGAAGAAAGCACTGCTGAGGATGATGATTCTGACCATCATTAATGCAAACAGGGTGCTCCAGATGTATTGGAATTCATGCAGGCTTTGGAGGAGATGTCACCACAGGAACCACCATGATGTCGTGCGGATGCTGATGGAGGAGCAAGAGGATGAAACCTGGCCAATACTTCTACATGACCTTTTCCTGAATTGGCTTTCCTCAGTAGAGCACCACTTCTGGGCTCAGCCAGCCTGTACTGACTGGTGAGACAGGACACTCTTGCAGACTTGGGTTGACCAGCAGTGGCTGCAGAACTTTAGGATGCAGAGGCCGCTTTTCTGGAAACCTGCACAGACCTTATCCTCAGCTTGCAATGCTGGATCACCAATGACTTCCTCGGTGTGGAATGGCATGTGGCCATCACCGTCTGGAAGCCTCAACACCCTGATTGCTGGTGATCAGAAGCTGACCGATTTGGTGTTGATAAATCTACTGCTGGTGTGGTAGTCATGGAAGTGTATGCTGTTATTAAGAGGATGCTACTATCCTGGATAATAAACCTTGGAGATTATTTTTATTATTGATGACTTTGAACACTTGTGGTTTCCATATTGCATAAGGGCCATTGATGGGAGCCACATGCCTGACCCCACCACCAGGCATTGGAATTAATCAACAGAAAGTGAAAGTTATCCATGATTATACAAGGCCTTCTTGGTCATTATGGCAGGCTTGTTAACCATAACGTAGGATGGTTTGGAAAGTGCCACGGGGCCAGGATCTTTAGAAACTTCCCTGTTCTTTGTAATGAAATGAATTTTTTCTTCCAAAGCCACTATGGGCGTTAATGGTATTGTAATTCTGTCTGTTATGCTGGGAGACCCACCTCACCCTTCGCTTCCATGGTTTGCTAATCCTTTTACTGGACACATGAATAGCGAAAGGAGCTGCTTAACTATACCATGAGTAGCTGCAGAATGACTGGAGTATGCATTTGGAAGACCGAAAGGAGGGTGGAAGCGACTCATGACAAGGCTGGACGCTTGAGAGAAAGATCTGCCTTTTGTACAATGCACAACGGCTGTGAGAGCAAGGGAGAGCCTCTCCAAAGGGTAGGAAGTGGAGAGACTTCAGAACATTATGAACAGCTGGAATGGAAGGGAAACACTATCTATATGGGTTGCACTCGGAAGTCAGCACTATCTTATAACGTGTGCACCAAACTAGACTGCTATCTTTACCTAAACTTCTCATTTTAATACTGCCTGATCAGTGCAAAGTGCTGTGTGAAATAAATAGGATTTTGCAGCTTCAATGCATGTACTATAGTAAGTTTAATAATGTTATGTCCTGCAACTAGTGAGTGCTTGAGATGCCTTTTGTAACACTTGCAGCCACAATACCTTATAGAATCTATGCAATATGAAATGACTAAGAACCTCTCTGATCTCAAATGCCCAGCCTACCTCGGTTAACTTCACATGTATTAAAATCTAACATAGCTCAAGGTCATGATCAAATTATGGTCTTAAGTGCGTTTTTGACTGGTATATTCCTTGCTATGTTTTTGGCTACAATAAAACTGCACTGGTGTAATGTGTTTTGTTTTTTGTTTTTTCTTTGCTTGGTCACCATCTTGCTCAGCTCTAGAAGGACAGGCAGAGGTGGTTGAGGACTAGGGATTGGAAACATCAAGGTGCATGGGGAAGGGAAGTGATGGTGCTCTTTTCTGGAAGCACCAGATTAAATATATTTGTGTGGCAGACTGGGTGAGGGGAGGAGGTTACTTTTAATTCTCCAGCCTGGCACTGTTTTGGGCATGTTGTGGGGGCTAGAGAAAAGCAGAGTGAGCAGAGGACGGAAGATGTTGCCCAGAGGTGGAATGTGACTGCCCTTTGTTGTAAGATCCACCAGAACTAGTAATGTGCAACCAGTCCCTGGAAGAGAAAGCTGGTTTAGAGGGGCTATAGGAACCCAGAGGACAGATAATTGTGATATAGCCCACTAAGGGTTTTTTTGGATGCGGTTCCCTACCCAGCATTGTCACTGTTTTTGTCTGGGTCTCATGAGGTATCTTATGCCCCAGTTATTTTACTATCTGAGCACCTCACAATCTCTTCAATGTATTTATCCTCACAACACCCCTGTGAAGTAGGAAAGTGATTTTTACAGATGGGGAACTGAGGCACAAAGTGACTTCGGGAACATTGACACAGCAAAAAAAAGACCTGTGGCAGTGAGTCTCAGAGCCCGGCTCAGCTGTCCTGAGCTGGGGCTGTAGGGCTAAAAATAGAAGTGTAGATGTTCAGGCTCAAACTGGAGCCTGGGATTCAATACCCTTCCCTTTATTGAGTTTCAGAGCTCAGGCTCTAGCTTGAGTCCAAACATCTACATAGCTCTTTTTAGCTCCACAGTCTGAGCTAAAAAGCTCTCATACTTGCTGCCCAGGTCTTTTTTTACAGTGTAGAGGATACCCTGAGTGACTTGCCCAAAGTCACGCAGGAAGTCTGTAGTGGAGCAGAAATTGAATCCAGGTCTTCTCAGTGGCAGGTGGACAGCCTTCCTCCTATCCATCCATGTCTCTGACTGGGTCATCACTGGCTTCTCCAGCTGGTTTTCAGGCATACTGAAGAGATCTTGGCTGTCCGGTTCATTTGCTTCTGGTCAGGGTCTGTGGTTGGCTGTATGGCTTTTGAAAAGTTTCTGCCTCATCACAGATCATGGCAAACTGTCCAAAATTTACTGGGATTCTGTGATGGCATCTCAGGCAAAAATCACGTCCAGCTCCTCAGAGTATGCACATGTGCTAGGAATGTTACCGGAGGTCTGGTGTTTTGTCTTTGGTGACTTTGCAATTCTTTTGCAGCTTTTTGGCTTTCCCTGATGGTGTGGTCTGGGAACACCCCTTCTCCAGTATTTGCTCTAATGGTCGATCTTTGCTTTCTGGCAGCTACTGGAAAGATGAGACTGAATTTGCTTCTCTACCCCGAGCGCAAGTAATCCCTCTCCTGATGGGATCATGAGGAAGTGGTGTCTGTGGCCTTGACATGAGTGAATTGTAAACAAAGCGGGGGGGGGGAGGTGTCTCCAGTCAGGATGAACCTGGAGCAGTGGAAGGCGCACAGGTAACCAGATAGAGTAACAACCCAGATGTAAAGTAATGCAGAGTGAATGAATAGTAGGAGGGCTACCTGAAGTGATATAGTTCACTCAAACTGGGGATGCTTCCCCATGACCCTTGCAGTGGTATAACTCATTCTGAAATAGTTGTCACTTCCAAATTGGATTAATTATACGTAATGGGATAAAAATCAAGATGAAGTGAGAAAACATCATTTGTGAACACAAGGCAACTCACGCTGAAAAAACTAAAGCTATATGGTAAAAACTGTTTTTATTAACAAAAAGCCTCAAACATCGCTGTAAAGAGGAAATGTTGCAGTTACTCTAGTGTTGTGCTTTTTTATCAGCTATGTTAATTAGACAGGACAATACCATTTTCTACAATTTTGAAAATAGAAGTGTTTTAGAATGAGCATGGGGAGGGGGGGAATCCTTGGAGTTTTGCCATTGGTTTAGCTGGATCTGGGTTGTCACTGCTTACTTGATTTTTGCCTAATGTTTGAGACTAGTTGAAAGTTAGAAAGGTCTTTTGCAGTGGGTGTTGTTTTTGAAGACTGGCTGGGCTATAGTGCTTTTCGGGGGATCTGGCAAGTTCACTTCTGTGAAGGAGACCCTGATGGCTTCTGTAGTTGACTGCATAGTTCTTAACTGTCTTTCACCCTTTTAAAATTTACTAATTTAACATTTTATTGTTCAGTTGGTATGCGGGCTTTGTGTGCATGTCTGTGTCGTGTTGTTGTGTCGTGGCTGACCCACTCAGAGATAATGGATTTATTAGTAATACTAGTAAGAGGATCATCTCCCTTAGCTCTGGTGTTAAAAGCCTCTTGCCTTTTCTTGAAGTGAGAGGATCCTGGTTTTAGTCCCAGTCCATGAGGACAGAATGCACCCCTGTATTCACACCCTATACACAATTGTCATAAACTTTGTACAAGGCATGTCACGTGAGGCATCATTTGAAAACTTGTAACACGCTAATCAGTAAGGCTACATTTTAGTCATGGGTATTTTTAGTAAGTCATGGACAGGTTACGGGCAGTAAACAAAAATTCAAAGCCTGTGTCCAAAGACCTGTCCATGACTTGTACTATATACCCCTGACTAAATCTTAGTGGGAG
Organism: Eretmochelys imbricata; assembly: GCF_965152235.1. NCBI lineage: Eukaryota > Metazoa > Chordata > Testudines > Cheloniidae > Eretmochelys > Eretmochelys imbricata. Next base: position 115,035,327 of record NC_135578.1, on the reverse strand, counting down.
GGGTGGCCCGGGGGGGCACTGCGGGTATTTGGGGAGGTGGGGGTGGATCATAGGGGCCTCTGTGGGTGCTCGGGGTGGGGGGTGGCGGCGACCCAGACAGTGGTGTGCGGCCCAGTACGCCTGCTGGTGCTGGGGGTGGGGGGCGTGGTCAGCAGGGATGTCAGTCTCCCCGCCTGGCTCTGCGCCTCCATGGAAGTGGCAATATCCCCCTCCCTCAGCTCCTAGGTGAAGGCCCTGGCTTTGCAGCTCCAGTTGGCCAGGAATCATGGCCAGTTGGAGCTGAGGGGGCTGGTGCCTGCAGGCGGAGGCAGTGTGCTGAGCCCCCTGGCTGTGCCCCCGCCTAGGAGCCGTGGGATGTTGCCGCTTCTGGGGAGCCTCTCTCCCCCACGAGATAAGTGTCTCTCTGAGCCCTCTCTCCCTGCTGCGCCCCATCCCTGAGAACCTTCCCACACCCAAACTCCTGTTGTTGTTGGGGAAGGGGGGGACACGGCGGCTCAAGACTGCCCCAGCAGCGGCCGGTGTGGCTGACCCAGGGGCTTAGTCAGCCCAGTACGCCACTGCGGAAGTCACGAAGGTCCCAGAAAGTCACAGAATCCATGACAAACTCAGTCTTACTAATCAGTAAAATGCATGTAGCACCATCATGTATAAAGTTATGAACTGTGATGTTGTATATAAGAAAGCTGACAATTTATATCACTGTTACATAATTTCCATAAATCTTATACAAAATGTATCATGTAAGGTGTCAATGGAAAAGTTGTTTTGCTAAGCATGATTATACTGTTTATAGGCAAGTATCATCTTTGTATCTGATGTTTATGAATATTGGCTATGTGCTTGTATCTTAAACCTGTGTTTGTATTCCTGGATGACACCCTCTAGATAAATTTACATCATGTCTAGAGAGCTATGTATTGATGGCCAATCAAGGACACTCAGCTTACACAATGGGCCATAGGAGAAACTCATCCTGCCCAGATAGCTCTGCCTGAGGATGCTTCAGACAGCAAGGGGCCAATGGCCACATACTGTGAATCAGCAAACGGTGATATGCTCATGTGACCCTGGACGCCATCTTGGGCCAGTAACTTTCTGCACACACAGTCTATGGGCTTCATTTGGGACAGTCCATTTCCATGCACATGGCAGAGGATATAAAAAGACACCTGAGACATCTCCATGTTGCCTCTTTTTCCTGCGCTAATTGTATGGTCTGTGGATTTACAACTAAAAGGAGCATCCTGAACTATAGACTGAAGACCTTCCTGTCTTTTGGAAGTTACCAGAAAGACTTTATAAGCCAGCAGTCTATTCCATCACTGCTTCAAACCTGATGTAAGGACTTCGCAATCATTTGTATGTATATGATCTATTAACCATTTATAACTCCCTTCTTTTCTTTTATTAATAAATATTTAGTTGGCTTTCTGAGGGTTGACTGACAGCATCATATTTGGGTAAGATCTGTGATTCATATTGACCTGATGGTATGTGTGTGATCCTCTGGGATTAGTAAGAAACTCACACATGATGAATTAGGTTTTCAATATTAGACCTCTTTATCATATTCTCTGTGTATATATAAAGTCTGCTGCAGTTTCCACAGTATGCATCTGATGAAGTGAGCTGTAGCTCACGAAAGCTCATGCTCAAATAAATTCGTTAGTCTCTAAGGTGCCACAAGTACTCCTTTTCTTTTTGCGAATACAGACTAACACGGCTGTTACTCTGAAATTTATCTGGATGGGAGCCAAAGGCTGGAATGTCTAAGGGGGACTGTGTTTGGCTTCTAGTTAACCGGTGTGTTACTGCAGAAGGTCTTTTGTTACTGGCTTGGTGAATCTAATTATAGAATAAACCACCAGTTTTGACAATTGTCTGCCCTATTTCTTGCAGTCTGCCCTGAGTATGGCATTTGCACTGTGGCTCATCCCAGGCACCTGGTCATATGAACATCAGCTGAAATCATGACTGAAGTACGTTTCTCAGATACGTCTGGGGAGTGGTTAAACCTGTTCCTCAAAGACAAAGGACTGGTGCCCTAGCCAGGTGTCAACAAAGCTGATGGGCCGTTACTTACCAAGTGGCCATTCTTTGGCAAGAAAGGGGGAAAGGGGCAAAGAGATCTGCATCTTATCAATGAAACAGCATGGAGTCTCCTTCCTCCAGCAGACTGCCTGTCTCCTGGTTCTCAGCTGGAAATGCTTTTCAGAGAGGGATTAAAAACTATAAAAAGGAAGGGCAAACACCTCAAGGCATTCCTCTCTCTCCTTGTCCATCTCCCTCATTGCACCTGAGGAGACAAAAGGAGCCGTTGAACTCTATGGGAGTTTGGTCATTTAGTGCTGGAAACGTGATGAAAAACTTTGCTTGAATTTAATGTAATTTGTTAAGTTAGGCACTAAAAAGCATTTTATCTTTATTTTCTTGTAATCATTTCTGAATTTTATGCCTCATTGCTTGTACTCAAAATCTATCTCTTTGTAGTTAATAAACTTGTTTTATTGTTTCATCTAATCCAGTATGTTTAAATTGAAGTATCTGGGTTACTCCGTTTAGGGTAGTAAATTGCGTGTATATTATTACCTTAAAGGAATAATGGACTTCATATATTTGGACTGCTGGACAGTATATGACATACATTTCGGGGGGCGGGGGGGAAATCTGAGATTGGGTGTGTGTTGTGGTCACCCAGCAGGTGAGAGCCAGAGGGTAACCCAAGTGTGGTTTGCAGGCTGCAGCTACACACAGACATTCAGGGTGTGACTTGCATGCTGGAAGGCTGTTTGTGAGCAGTCCTGGTGGGAGCTAATACCAGCGACGTATTAGAAGGCACTCAAGGTTTCAGGGCAGGAGTGACATAGCCCCTCACTAATCTGGATTGCACCACAGTATGTCACAATTTTATACACTAATTTTACACCAAAAAGGATCCTTTGTGTCAGATACTAAGAACTAGCACAGATAAGGTTTTTCTAAAATTGTATACATAACTTTTTTTTGCTGGGAAGAGCAAAATTTTATTTCTCTCTTCATAATTCTATTTTAGATGAGAAGAAGCAGATGGTTGCAAATGTGGAGAAACAGCTAGAAGAAGCAAGAGAGCTGGTACGTCACAGAATTTTGAATGTTATATGAAAATTCCTGTGGAACAAATAAATGAAAGTACCATTAATGTAATATTCAGCATATACAGTATTCAGAAATAATGTCTTATCCATAGTAATGTGAGACTTTTATTAGAATATGAAACACAAGCAGAAATGTATCAAACATTACAATCTTCTGTTAAGTAACATATTCTCTGTACCTTTGTAGTAGACTTTTAGTAGGGTTACCAATATCCGTATTTTCCAGGACATGTCCCCCTTTTTGGTTCTTAAATTGCCGTCTGAGAGGAATTTTTAAATATCTAGAAACATCTGGGATTTTGCCATTATTATTTTTCTCCAAAGAAGAATTGATCAAGAAAGAGAGTGAATGTTGATCACTCGAGAGAGTGCCCGCTTTTCCCCCCGAGCTCCCAACGCTTGCACCACGAAACAGCTGTTTTGCGCGGCTGGGTGGGAGGACGGGAAACGTGGCATGCTCAGGGGAGGAGGCAGGGCCGGGGCGGGGATTTGGGGAAGGGGTCCAATGGGGCAGGGAGGGGGCAGAGTTGGGGCGGGGACTTTAGGGAAGGGGTTGGAATGGGGGCGGGGAAGGCGTGGAGTTTGTGCGGGGTGCAAGCAAATCCTTCCCCACCCTCCGGTGGAGTGTCCTCTCTTGAATGTTCAAATGTGGTAAAGGGGCTTTGAGGTATGTTTTTAGAAATCTGTGTGTGGTAACGTTTTGTATTTCTGTAATGCCTTAACATTGGAAGATCTTAAAGTGCTCTAGAAAGCCTAATTAATATGACCTGCCTAATATGCTTGTGAAGTAGATATTGGGTAAATGGAGGCACGGAGCTGTTAAGTGAGATGCCTGATATCTTACTGGGATTTGTAGTACTGGATATTGATCCTAGAAGACATTGTCTAGATATTGGATATACTGAGACACCACATTCCAATAAACAGCTATGGGGTTTTATAGTATTCCCACTATCAACAGTCATATTTCTTATGATAAAAAATAATGCAGAAATTATAAGAAGGAAAAATATAAGTGCTAGAACAGTAAATAATGGATTTCAGATGGTAAATATCCAGATATGTGGCGTGGGTGTGCCCAGAATTTCAGGGCAGTTATTTATTGTATGTATTTATGCAGCAAGTTATCTAAGAGGAGTATGTGTGTGTGAGAGGGGAAATGCTGCTTGTAATAACATCCATGTATGGAAGGCAGTATAAGAGTGCAAATTCTTTTTCTAATGTTTGTTAGATTGATATCAACATGAGTAATGTCATATTAGCCTTTCATCAAAGCATTAACTTCTTCTCGTAATATGTAGCATGATGAGAATTTCATCTGTGCACCTTGTGTGGGAGGTTTGGAGCACTTCAACTAAAGTATACAAGTCTTATTGCTTGTATTCTTGTTCTTTAGGCTAAGGGCTGGGTTCTGCTTTTGATTGTGCACATATGATTCCTACTGACCTCACTGGATGGCCTGTACTTGCTTCTGGTGGCTGAAATGGGCCCTTATTCTCATGAATTCTCAAGCCAGGCAAAGTCAGGGAAGCTCCTAATTGTCTGAACTGTTTTTCCTCCTTCCTCCTCTGCCCAGTATAGCTAATAAGGCTCCCTGTTGAATCCTAGTAATTACTCAGGAAGGAGCTTCTTCATAATAAATGGAAATAAATTTTGTTTTTTGCAAGTCCGGCAAACAAGCTTTCAGTTTCTCTTTGCCTAAATGTCTGGGGTGTAGTTTAAGTTGTGGCTGAGGGGACAATGAGATGTGGTATTCAATTGCACCTGCGATTGGTTTTTTCCACGTGGTGAATAGCAGTTCGCTTGTGGGGGATTTGGGCTCCCTGTTACAATTGGATTATGAGTTTGATCTACTAGTTTCAAAAATATAGCCTGAGCATTAGGCTATGGAGCTGAATTTAGTGATTCCATTCCTAACCTTTCTAAGTAATTATGTCAGTGATCCTGTTACTGCTTGTTATGAGCACTAGTTGATGAGTTCTGTTTAAATTGTACACACTCCAGTACTGGGACTGTGTCATATTCTTGTCATACATTTTATGATACTTTAGAAATGCTTTTTTACTCCTGAGCATGGGGATACAAGAGGGTGATATGGCCAAAGCAAATTCATGGTGTTTGCTTACACAGCTGGAGCCCTTGTTTCACAGTCAGATCCCTCCTTTGGATAGAACCGTAGGCAGGAACTTGGGAGATTTGGGGTCAATACCTGACTCAGCCACAGACTTTCTGTGTAACCTTGGGAAAGTTACCTAATAGCTCTGTCTCGGTATCCTTATTCTGAAAGAGTGATACTATTATTTCCCTACCTCGCAGGTGTGTTCCAAAGATAAATTGAATGATTGCTAGGTGCTCTGATATTATGATGATTGGAGCAATGTAAGTATATAACAGACCTTCTCTTTTTTTCCTCTCTCCCTCACAGTATTAGTACAAGGCAATTACATTGTAAGTGTTTTGGTGACAAATCATTCAAATTTGGTTTTCTGTGCAAAGTAATTTTCTACCATCGCTTGTTGAAATGAGCAGAAATGGACTTAATGACTTATTTTTCTCCATGCATCATAATACATACAAATTTGGATGATATTTTCCCTGAAGATTAAAAAGAAAATCCTCTTTTAACATTTTCATCCTAGTGATGATCTTAATTTAATGTACTTCATTTTTCTTTCACGCTTTTGTTTTTAGATCTCCTCGCTAATGCTACTAGACAGGTGCTTAATGCAATTATTGGCTTTAAGCAATTACCGAACATGTCTGTGATTAATGCCAAGGCTTGGATTCAATAATCAATGTGAACAAAAACTGCTAATAACAGAACTGATTTAAAAAGTTTCCTTTTAAACTAAGGGCTACCATAGAAAAACAAAACAAACCATTGCCCTAAATTGCTACCACTTGTAGTCTTGGTACATAGATTTGCTCAGTTGTACTGTCTGATCAAAGCACTATCGTTGGAAAAATGTTTCTTGTTTTAATTCACTTTATTTTGCTTCCTTCTTGGTAACAGAATTTGACAGTGCTTTTATTTATGTCATTTATGATGCCTAAGGGTTAATTGTGGTAACCAATATTTTCTGCCTTTTAGCTGGGTCAAAGTGCAATGCCAACTGATTGAATAGAGTTGGCTTTGGATAAGTAATTTCTTTCAGCCTCCTAGACTCCCTTAACAAGGGTGAGATCTAAAATAAATGATCTCTCAAGTAAAAGGTTATATTCTTAACTTTCTATCTGTAGGAATGCTATTTTGATGGTATTTATGCTTTCAAAAAAACACAGTAGTCCAGTTCTGATGCCATGCTTCAGGAAAGATGTGGGTACCGTAGAGTCTAGAGGAGAGCAATAGAAATATGTTAGGTTTTCTAGAATTTTATTATGAGGAAAGGTTAAAAATATTGGGCATGTTTAGTCTTGAGAAAAGAAGACTGAAGGGGGACCTGGTACATCTTCAAATATGTTAAGGGCTGTTTTAAAGAACATTGTTATCAGTTCTTCTGTGTCTACTGAAAGTAGGACAAGAAGTAATGAACTTGAAGCAAGGGAGATTTAGGTTAGGTCAGTGGTTTTCAACCTTTTTCACTTGTGGACCCATAAAAATTTTTGAATGGAGGTGTGGACCCTTTTGGGAAATTTTAGACCTAGTCTGCAGAGCTCCATGGGACTGTGGACTACAGATTGAAAACCACAGGGTTAGATATTAGGAAAAACTTCATAAAGATAGTTTAAGCTCTGGAATAGGCTTCCCAGGGAGGTTGTGGAATCGCCATCACTGGAGGTTTTTAAGCACAGATTGGACAAACACCTGTCAGGGATGGTCTAATTTTACTTGATCCTGCCTCTGAGCAGAGGGTTAGATTTGACGACTTATCGGGTCCCTTCCAGCCCTGCATTTTTATGATTCTAGGGTACTTGAGAATTAAGAGGTTGTCTTTCTGAAGCACAAGAGATAGCATGTAGGTTAGCCCTCCGGTTATATATGCATCTACTTTCTGTGATGATAACCTGGCTGTATAGTACACAAATTTCACATTTAATAAACTTGCATTTCAGAATGTGCTAAAGTAATTTTCTCATATCGTTAGAAAATAGTATTTGTGTGGCTTAGTTTTGTTTGCTCCAAACGCTTATTGTTTACCTCAGGCCTTTAGAATCCAAACAGTATTACAGTTCACATAAAATGCTGAAAAAAAACAAGCCTGAACAATTTGTTTGCGTAATTCTGTGCAACTAAGAGAGAAACTGCCACTAATGGAGCTGTAGGCCTCTGTGAAGTCTCTCTCGCTGCTGGCTTTGAGAAATCATTGTTCGCAGATAAGAAATTAACCTTTTATGCAGAAGGTATTATCCTCTCTGAGAATAAATTGGTTAACATTGGATAAGAATTTCTGTTGCTCAGTAAATGTCATAAAGGAATGACCTGCTGATCGTGACATTATGAAATGAAAAGGATAACTTCGGACCTAAATATAAATGTATATATTTATGACAACAACATCATGGTCAAAAAAATCTGGATATTTGACATTACTAGCACAGAGGACACTAGTGGATTTTCTTTTTTAAATGGCTATTTGAGGGACTTGCAATCATTACGTACTCTTTTGCCTGAAAAAAATTGGAAGGACACTAATATGATATTTGGTAATCTGTTATTCCAATAAATAGTCTAAAAGCAGTTGTTGAACTGTTCGGTAAGGAATCCCAAATCCTCTTTGTGACTCTACTCCAGCACTAACCAACATGTGGAAGGCTTTTTGTAAGAACAGCAAGTAACTGAGAAGCCTTGGTTTTATCTATGCATCTTTGTCACTTACCACTATGGTACCTACCTGTGTTAGGAGTAAGGCTCACTCATTTTGGATAGACTCTGGATTAACTTCCAATGTCAAGCATATTTTTGGTCTGTGGGGGAAGCTAAATGATCTAACGAGGAAAGCTCATGATGTAACGAGGAAGGGAGACATGTAAAAAGAAGCTCCTTTTGAACCTGCTGTGGGAGTATTTATTTGTATTTGTTTTTTTATTATGTTCAAATGCCAGATTCCACTTGTATGGGCTAATTCTGCTAGTAGTTATATCACCAGGTTGGCTTTATGAAGTATTAATACTACCATATCTGTACTTGCATAGGGTGCTGTCTGTCGCTGCATTTTCATCAGGAATAAGTAGGCACTTTCCATGGCACATGCTACCAAGTAGTTTAATTTGCTTTAATAGCGCCAGTATTTATCAAGTGTGTGTACTTAGTAGCAGAAAGCTGCAAAACATTCATGATTCTTTGAATATTGGGGTGCTTCTCTCCTTAAGCTGCATTGACTAGAGGAGAGCAGGTCTGCTGTTACCTGCAGGAGAAGGCAGCTGGTACACAGTACAAGGACAGACACCAAATAGAGCATATTATTGGATACCTATCATGTGCAAGTATGTGATTGTCATGAATTACTGCATTAGAAATCTGTTTTTTAAAAAAGTAGGAAACTTGGGTAAAATGTGTAACTCTTGCTCCTGGTTGAGATAAAGCATTTTGTTACCGGTTGTATTTTTAATTTGTTTCAGGGATTCTCAACCCATTTATTGTTATGGGCTGCATAAGCAGCTCTCTGTGTGTTATGTGGGCTGCATCCACACAATATATATACTACCTGTATGGCTGTGACGATGTCACATGGGCTGCAGCTGTGAGGTGATTGGGTCTCAAGCGGCCCCCGGGCTGAGAACCACGGATTTATTTGCTCACTGCATCCATCCTGTGGCATCCAATTCTTTCCCCAGTAAATCTGATATTTTGTTTGGGGCGGGGGGGAAACCTCCTCTATGCATAGTAAATTCTGAGAGAATCGGTCTGCATAGAGCTTTGGGAGAGAAGGCAGTGTATACTGGCCCTATAGCACACTTCAGTAATTTGCCCATTCTTTGTTCTTTTGCAGTTGACTATCAAGATATTCTAAAAACTAATAACTAAAGGACACATCACTTTTGATAGGCTAAGATTTGTACCAGAAATGGGCAGGAGTGTTGTGCTGTGTGGTCTTCTAAGCTTGCTGTGGTCTATTCCTAAGCTTTGTTCTTAGCCAATGAGGGTATGGGTAGGTTAAGTTGAAACATATGTGAATCAAGAGATGTAGCTGTATTTTCCTATTGTCTAAATTTATAATCTGTTCCTGATTATGAAATAAGAGTAGACAGTAATACTTCTGTTGTGGGAATGATTCTGAACAGCTGTCTCCACCATTGCACTGTAAGAACTGAAAGACCATATCTCCCAGGATTACATGTTACCTACTTTTCCTTTAGCTTCCATTGCATTATGATTGAACAAGTAATAGTAGGGCAAAGATACTTTTTAAGTTTACCTTCAGTTTTCTTTTTTCATGCTTTTCAAGAAAAAATGTTGAAATCTATCTTCACTCACCTTGATTGTATTTGAAAGACCAATATTTGTAAGCATGTATGCTGAAATCTGATTAAGCATGAAATGTGATTATATTTAATAGCTGCAGAATGAAATCTGTTTCTCTGTTATAGTGTGTATATATACTGCATGCCTCGAACGATATTCATGAAAAGTTACCAGCTGGGGGGGCGGAATCTGCTTGTCTAGTCTCATGATGACAGCAAGGAAGAAAAATCATTCTTTTTCACCGAAGCATGTAAACTTATGCAATGCTTATATATAGTTTGGGACAGCAAAACCATGTTATTTGCATAAAGAAGGACCAATGCAGATTAATCCAAAATTTTGAGCATGATATACTGTTCCCCCTCTAAAACTGCTGCAAGCTCATTTAATGTGAAAACTAAAGAAAGTGAGAGCCAATAAGCAACTCAGACAGACTCCCATAATGATGGAGATAGCTCAACTTTTCACCCTAACTGATCATATCTTTAACCCTGGCCATTGTTTGGCTATGGAGGGTTCTCAAAAGAGAGAGTAACTTAAAAACTATGCAAATCCTCACAAATTTATCCCAGAGACTCTCTCTCTTAATGGAATCAAAATCTGATCTCAGATCAACAAAGGCTGAATAAAACTTCCCTTCTTGGAGGAACAAAGTTTATAAATTGGGTCAGAGAGGGCAAAATAACTGTTGGTAGAGTGTCCTTCCTGAAATCGGCTTGTTCCTCAACAAATAAATTACAGCTCTTTCCAGTCCTCTAATCTCCACAGGAGATACTTGGTATGGATATTAAAAACCATGTCTAAAAGGTAAATAGGTCAATAATTTCTAGGGTCATTTGTCACCTTTGGTGGGGAAGTACAATCCCTATTTATTTTTATTAGTAAATAATTTTGCTAACGCAGGGGCCCATCAAACAGTATAGTCCTTACAGACTTCTGCTGGGATAAAATCGTCCCTTTATTATATTGGTTTTATCAAAATTCTGATTTCCATGGTGGAGACTGTCGGCCATTCTGGATAAGGATAGCAGGTGAGGTCCATCAAGGTAGACCAAACCAAAGGGTTAATAGATGTATTATTATTATACAAGGCAGAAAAATGTTTCACCTCAGACATGCTTTGGAAAGAACGCCCATTTTTCCGTTAGTCTTGTAGTAGACCATTGCTGCCATCATCCAAAATAGAGGAGATTTTGGTTTGTTTGTGGCAGTGAATTCACATTTCTTCCAGAGGACCTTTTGATGATCCAATTTTTTCTTATTCAGCATTTTTTTATAGTTGTTTCTAAGGATAACTAATGTCTTAATAGGATAAGAGGAACTATTATTTCTCACAGCCCTTGCAATCTGAAACTGTTTTTTGTAAACTGAAGCAATCCGAGTCATGACAGATTCTCTTATCTTCTAAAGGATAAAAGATCTTTTTTTTTTTTAAATGGTAGTCATCCTGTAATTTAACAATCTCAGTTTGTGTTTGTGCTCGAGAATTAAGATCCAAAAAGCTGATTCTTCAAAACTTGACACATCACTGGGTACGAGCTTCTCTCCGACTTGAGGCTTTACTACTACTGCTATCTAGTGCTTCTCATTAGATCTCAAATTGCTTCTCAATCTTTAATATATTTATCCTCAGCATCTCTGCAAAGTTGGCAAATGTTAGAAACCCTATTTTTACGGATAGTGTCTATATTAATTCCCTAAGTGACTTGCCAATGGTGATATAAGAAGTCTTTTTAAAGCCTTTTGGTGGAGTAGGGAACTGAACTTGGTCTCCTAAGTCCTAGGCTTGTGCCCTAATCACTGTTCCAAATAACAGATTCCACTTAATATACCTTGAGTTACACTTTCAAAATTAGGAGTAAAACAATCTGTCAAAATCCCTTTGGGAAAACGTGGCTGAAGGGCAGAAATTCACCTCCAGGTGTTGATGATCACTGTCTGTAAAAGCCACTATAAAACTAGAGAAACGAGACCACCTTAAAATAGAAATTGCAATATAGTCAAACACATTGCCCCATCTAGAAGATGAGTGTAAAATGACCCTCCAGATCATTACCATCCCTACCATTCAAAGTCTCCAGGCAAAATCACTTGAAATTACAGAAAATTTACAACCTGGAGTATTTCTTACCTTGTCCTTAGCATGTCTGCAGGAAGTGAAGATCACACCCTGTTAAATGAGTTAGGGGAAAAACTAAAAATATTCCTTATCCCCAGAACTTGGTTGGTCATAAAAAATTCCCAGAAGAACAAAGATTGCTGATGAAAACTTTTCCATAAGCAAATCAATGAGAGATTCAAGCCCTACTCAGAAAGGCACTATAGAAAGGGTAGCTCAAAGGGGCAAATGTATATGCAGGGCTAATGGAGTACATTTATTTGGGAAAATAACACTAGAGGCTTGAAAATAGGGATTGCCTGGTGTTATTTACTAGTTATAACATTTAACTTAGAGATGAGCAGGGCAAGACCATTTGCAGGTTTACCCCTCTTTGCATGCTTAACACTCTCTTCAGAATTCAAATACAGATTCAAAGCCCCGTGAATCGGACTCATATTTAGAAACCAAATTTCTTGGAGGAACACTAAATCAGACTGAGATAAACAGTTACTGAAATCCAAATCCTGGAAGTTACTTTTAAGGCGAGCCGTATTCCATACACAGCTTTGATAAATGTTTTGGTGGAACCCCTGTTAGGCCAATCTAGTCAATCCCCTTCCCTTTCTAGGGTCTCATTTGAAAATTTGTTATGAAAAACTGCACTATTGGTTTTGTGATTGGGCCTAAATGTCCCAGGATAGTGATCTTCAACTCTCCTGGATGGTATGTAGGACTTGAGTAAAAGGATCTGAGGTTGGGCAGAGAAACAGGTTACAGTGCAACAGAATTTGCTTGGTGGCCTGGTCGCTCTTTTTTGTTTGCTTATTTGTTAAAAGGAACAAAGATTCTTTCCAGTTGCATTTCATAGGTGTTTTCCCTTTGATCTTTTAAATCTGAGTATCTCTATAGTTGAGACGAGGTTTCACATGACAGATTTTCTTAGCTGTCCACTGAAACTGGTAGTATGCAAGCCATTTAAATTACAACCACTAACTTTCAGTTTTGGAAAGTTGGGCCTAAGACAAAGAATAATATAGAAGTAAAACTTGCTTTATATATTTCTTTCTTTCTTACCAGAAAACTATTTAGTGAAACTATGCTGACCAATTTCCCATTCAGTAGCATATGTGTTCTGAATAGATCAGGCTTGAATGGCTTTTAAATGACTATTTTGTAAACCCACTGATTAAATCAGGTGCCTTTCCTGTGGCATGATACTGAAATCTCACCGGAAAGAGTTTTTTCTGTATAAATGCTTATCTGTCTCTTACCAAATTCTGCAAATACTAGGTTGGGACTTTACCAAAATGGAAGACATTTTTCTTCCCATGCCATACTGCCTGGCTGAGATCAGTGGAAAATGAGTAGCTATTGTCCAGCATGCCTACCGCTATTATGGAAAGGTACAATTTTTTTCTGTGTTTTTTTTTTTTAAGTGAACTGAAAGCAGTATTTTAAAAAGCAGATAATGGATTCTTCACTGTAGCAAAATACCATTCCTAAATAGGCAGTAGCATACTAAGGAGGCTGCATAGTCCAATGGGTAGAGCAAATAATTAGTAACTACACCATTCCTGGGTTCTAATTACTTCTGATTCACTCTGACTTTGTGCCGTTTCCTTGAGCATCAGCAAGAAGGAGGAACAAGTAATCAGAAGATCATGCTGAAAGCTAGAGGCTGTCACTGAAATTTCATATATAAATGTGAACAAAACAAGGATGTAGATGAACATAAAATAAACTTAAGTCTCTCTCCTGTTTTTCAATTACTAGCTTGAACAGATGGAACTTGAAGTTCGAGAAATCCCCGCCCAAAGCCGAGGAATGTATAGCAGCAGAATGAGGAGCTACAAACAAGAAATAGGAAAACTTGAAGCTGATTTTGTGAGTATATTTACGTATGATAAAGGATGGCATTTAAGACAAAAAGTATCTTAGTGTAACTGTGTTCAGAGTGAAGTAATCACTTTCTTCCATTTCCCCAACTTTCTTCAGTCAACTCCACATGGGCAGACTTTGGGGAAGAGAACAGTCTTAACTCATGCAAGGGTGGAAAGAGCTCTCCTCTCCCTGTCCACAAATGCAATAATATCTGTGCAGAGTTCTTATGTGGGAAAGAACCTCCCTAATTGTTTGCTAGTCTACAGTCCCAGTTAAACTCTGCAGAACTCTTGCTCCTGCCACTGTGTGTCCCCTGTCCCCCACCCAGTCTCTCTCTCTGTCCACACTCTTCTAGCCCCGCTTCTTGGCAAGGACTCAATAGCAGACCATTGTAGTTATACTGTGAGAAGTCACTTAATTTTATAGGGTATTATAAACTTATGAGACTAGTACGAAGTACCATGTTACCAGTTATAAACTACACTTTTTAAATTAAATGAATCCCAACTTCACTTCATTACTCAATGTCCATGATTTCTTTTCCTTTTGCAAAATAGTCAATGAGCATCCAAACATAAATCAGTTAGCCTCAGTGGATCTTTCAGGTACCAAATGCAAACTAGCATGGTTCTCCTGTCCGGGTGCTTGTGTTATGGCCTGCAAGCCACCAGTCCTGTTTCTTTTGACTTAGAAATAGTGAACGGATTTGTGTACACACAAAATTGCTTCTAAAAGGGCTGGCTGAACACTTCAAAGCCACCTGCTATTTCTTTCTGGGTGTACGTAATACATGTGACTCTATAGGGTAAGCAGCTTAATGCTCCATTGCATCCCGAGGTTTGAGCACCAGGCTGACAGACAGTGCTATCTGTAGTTGAGGAGTGAACTTTACTATGTATGTTGAGAACCCTCTGTGTTCCCATGGAAACTCCTTGCCCCTTTCTCACCGCCTGCCATGCTCTAAACAGCTAAGAGAAGGGAGATTGGCTATGTCACCTTCACAGGGAGAAGAAAGGGAGAAACTGGAGTTGAGTACAAGGTGAGGGCCCACTGAGAACAGACTGGGATCTTTATAATGATGAAACATGGTTGCTTGGGGGAAGAGAAGGAATTAGAGTGGGGGCCTATGGCTAAGCAATAGAAAATAAGTGATGGAAGAGCCTGGGATGGGGATGAGGGAATACAAACAGCGCAGAGAGAGAGAAGAAAAGAGGGAATAGATCGAAGTGATGGAAAAAAACAAGCAGGAAATTTACCAGAAAAGTGGAGGAAAAGAGTAAAGGATGGAAAAGAGAATGAAAAAAGCAATAGTTATGATTAGAAGTATGTTAAGAGAGCTGAATGGTTCAGTTCACTGACATGCCACTATAGCTAAGGTGGCACAAGCATTTGCATTCTAATACTTGTTTTCAGACACTGATAACTTTCACAGGTTTTCACTTACAGGGCTGAGATTCTTTCAGGCTTGCTCTTTACCCAAAGGTGAAGTTTCAGGAAAGTTTATGTAACCAAGGTTTGGCTGTGCGTTCGAGGAGACAAGGGAGGAAAATACGGCATAAATTCTCTTGGCTTTTTGAGCTGCTCTAATAGTATAGTGACTGGGGGGAAAACAGCTGAAAATTTTCATTGAAATGGAAATGCCTTTTGAATACTCTGGTGAAAATCATCTTGACTGAGTTGTGATCTGTTGGTTGTAAGCAAAGAGTTTACAGCCTAATAGGAGCGCTAGATGACATCTGGAAAATTCACTTTACTGCAGCTGAGGGTAAGTTTCTAATTGGGAACACTGTTGGCAGTTTATGAGCAGGATTGTCTTACAGACTCACTTCTTGAGGTTCACTGCTCTTCCAAAAGAAGCATTCACATGCAAGCTGGCAGATTTAGACATCGTTCTTTATAAGGGAAACTCAACCTGGATCCCATTTACGTTGGCTACTCCTACCCTTCCTTACTGGGTGAGGGAAAGCGAAGCTGTAAGCGGGCATTTATCAATCAGCAGAATACCGGGGCTAGAGCCTAGTACTTCATTTTGGGACTAAACGCAGGGGCTTAGAAGATTTTGTCTGATTTTTAAACTGAGAGGACTTTAAACCAAAGCACGAGTCTGTCTTAATCAGTTCTCTTCCATGTTTTGTAATGTAATGATTATAGCTGTGGATGGTCCTCTCTTGGCCACTTACCTATGTAATTTAAGTAGAAGGATGTGAAAGTGATTTAAGACTAATACTGTCTCTCCAAAGTGAATTGCATAAAGCATCTGGATCAGCACGTCTCTCAAACTTTAAAATGAATGGCATAACTGGGACTGCAAGTTCAATTTTATACACTTTGTAATGAAAAAATCTATTCTGTCAACTTTTTTGTATGCCTGACAGAGTCCTGAAAACTTACGCCAGCTCAAGCAGTTATTGAAACCAACATTTTGGCAACATTCTTAAAACTTAAGAGCAGGATGCATTAATTCTGCAGACTGTTAGATCCTTTATTTATAAAGGAGAGGGCATTTAGGTTGAGTGATGGCAGACTATTTCCAGATGGAAAGTCCACTTGTATTTAGGTTGTGCTGGGCAAAGTGGCGAGAGACTGGGTTGACACTGGACTGTGAATGGTTTCCTTTACCTCATTGTGTGACATTGTCATATGGTCACTGGGCATCTTGATGATCGGATGATACTTCTTGTAAGCATTCATAAATGTTCTACACTTGCTAAGTCTTGAAGTATATTTTGAAATTATATGAATCTTTTAACCTAGTGCAGTCACACTCTAAAAGGTGACTCTAAAAACAGCCTTGCAGGGTTTTGTTGATTGTGCCTCATAAGCTAACTTCCAGATCACATATGAACGGATCACAAATACATGTTTTGTTTTTTTTTTCTTGGTGCCAGCCTTGCTAGCTGAACCTGAGCTTTCAAAATCTGACTGTTCTTTTCTACACATCACTGCAACAAAGATCATGCAGTCCGAACTAATCTTCCATATGCATCTGTGCAGTTTTAAATTCAGATTATGCCCCTAGCAATCCCTGTGCACCTTCACAGTTTTCAGTAGGATTGCACAAATGTAACGGATAGCTCTGTAGTTGCAATAAATGATGCCCGAGAAGGAACAGCATCTAACTCACTCACTCTTTGCTGTGTTGGCTCTGCAGGACTAATGAAACTTAAAAACAATAACTTATTTTTGTCATTCAAGTAAGCAGATTCCATGGGACTCTGAATAGATACAGGGGCAGATGCAGATGGTATCGTTTTTTATTGGTCGCTTCTCACAGTTTAAGAAATTCCAGCCATTGAGGGTCTGATTCTGATATCATGACTTGGGTTGTACAGCACCTTATTCCTAAGGGATCCCATTAATTTCAAGTAAGTTCCTTACTTGTGTAGTAGGATGCTATTCATCATGAGTAAGGACCTGAGAAGCTGGCCCATAAAAGGTCAAGCTATATTAAAGTTTCATACTAAAAATACCATCAGTAAACTCTTACACTGCCCTTTTATGTGGATACAAGTAATGTAGGTAAACTTTAGTGTTAATAGCTCTTTTAAAATGAAATACATCCTAGTGAGTATCAGCTAGGAGTGAACCTTTATTGCTGTTGAATCTGTAATGCTAAAGGTAATGTAAAATATCACTACTTGTTTATATTGTGGAATGTGCTTGCAGCTTATAAGAAGTACTTGTGGCACCTTAGAGACTAACAAATTTATTTGAGCATAAGCTTTCGTGAGCTACAGCTCAGCATCTGATGAAGTGAGCTGTAGCTCACGAAAGCTTAAGCTCAAATAAATTTGTTAGTCTCTAAGGTGCCACAAGTACTCCTTTTCTTTCTGCGAATACAGACTAACACGACTGCTACTCTGAAACTTGCAGCTTATGTATGCCATGGTAAGGCATAGCTTATCTAAAGGGCTCTATCTTGTGGCCAAATGTGGAGTTGCATGCTGCTTGTTTTTTGCTTTGCAGAAAATCTCTTAACTAAAGCCCTGGGGCCATCTCTTAAAGTAGCACTCAACTTGAAATCCACTCACTTACAAGTGGCTTCAGTTACTATATCTGCCTCTCAGTCCTTCTGCCACTGTCTTTGGTTTTCCAGTTGCATTTGTTAAATGTTCTTTTTCTCTCCCTGCATGCTGTGTGAAGGACCCACCTGAATAGTGACAAGAGACTATGACTGACTTTGTTATCAAATGCTCAGAAGTCTAAAAGTGGAAAAAAAACATCTTTTTCTGTAAACTTTTGGTTAGTGTTCTTAGATAGTAATACCTCAGAGAAAAATAGAGCATGCTTAATTAAAAAAAAACACTTTTCTCTGTTTGACAATATCACTTTAAACACTGATTTTTATAGAACTGGCTGGCACAGTTTCATCTGAATCCATCCTAAATTGGTGTTGGCCGCAAGTTCTAATTCAGAATTAGCACTAACTGAAAATTATTATTAATTTATTTGTATTACTATAAAGTCTAGCAGCCCCAGTCATAGACCGGGACCCCATTGTGCTAGGTGCTGTTGCAAACAAAACAAAAAACCTTCTTCCAAAAGAGTGTACAATCGGAGACAAGAGATAGCAGATAGACAGGGAAGTACAAGGAAACAATGAGATATTGGTCAGCATGCTAGGTTGTTGTTCAGTTTCTAGCAAACAAGTATCCATGTTACAGAAATGAGTACCAAATAACCATTACTCAAAACTGGGCTGAACAGATCTATCTAAAACTGCCAGCATGTGTTCCAAAGAACAGCAGACGTAGGAAGTTTGTCTACCATTATTCCCTCAGGATTGGATTGAGACAAAACTTTAATGGGGGCACTTTGGACTGTTGCCTCTATTGTTATATCTTTTCTGTGGCTAAACAGAGCAGGGTCACGAGGTTTTATTTCAGCATGTTCCAAAGGTAAACGTAAATATTTTTTCCTCCACTCTAGGAAGTCTATGTATGTGCATGTTATGTAATTTTTATTTTTTACTTCCAGTCCACATTGCTTTCACATGTGCATTTTGCAATACTGGCTGCATGTACTGTGGAGAATTTTCTCACTGGAAAACACTTTCCTTCTGCGTGCAGTGCCAAAGTTGAGCTAGCCACCCCAAACTGCTCTATGACTGTTGGTGCCTTCATGAAATAAATCTTGCAGGTCTCCTTACTAAATGAGCTTCCCATTCAGCACCGAATAACGTGCAGAGCTACAAGATACCTCACCTAACTGAGAGGTACTTTAACTGGAAATTTAGTGGACAGTATTCTACATAAAGAACACTTCTCTGTAGGAATATAAATAGTTGTTAGTGCCAGCTGTCCCAGTTTGGGTATTTGCGTAAATAAAAAACCCTACAACCACAGTTTATACAGATAAAGAGGGCACATAAGCTACATTTTTGTCTCGATCTATACGCTAATTTTCTTGTGTGCGCATATTCTGCTTGTACATATCATTTTACACATTCAAACTACTGGAAGCATTCCAGTACATTTGTTTCTCAGTGTTTTTATCGATGGTCACTGTATAATATTAAAACATTGTATGTAGTAAAAAGAAAAGGAGTACTTGTGGCACCTTAGAGACTAACCAATTTATTCGAGCATGAGCTTTCGTGAGCTACCGAGAGAGGTATCTGATGAAGTGAGCTGTAGCTCACGAAAGCTCATGCTCGAATAAATTGGTTAGTCTCTAAGGTGCCACAAGTACTCCTTTTCTTTTTGCGAATACAGACTAACACGGCTGTTACTCTGAAACCTGTCATTGTATGTAGTGTAGCTGATTGTTCCCATGGCACCCTTCATATGTCACTTGCTGTCTTGACTTAGATTATGAGCTCTTCGGGACAGGGACTCAATTTGTATATTTCTGTAGAGTGCCCGGTACAATGGGGCCTTGACCCTGGTGGAGACTTCTGTACTGAAACATAAATCTGAAGTACAAAAAAATCAATGCATGAAACAATAATCATTCCTTTAATGCCCCATAACTATTGCTGAAGTAAAAACGACAATAGAACACTTTGAATATCAAAGGAAACTTAAATGGAAGATATGTGGAGAAGAAGGTAGCATTGTGGACAAATACGTTATGCAAGGATTTTAACTGTTACAGTAAAAAAAAACTATTTTGACGTTCTTGCACTATTGTAGCATAGGTACATTTTGGCCAATAGCTTGATTTTTTTTTTTTCCCCCAAACTTGTAACGGGGGGAAGTCTTTCCAATTGTGATGAATATTACAAAAACAGCTCCTATCAATAAGCTTTAAAAATACTTAAGAAGGTTGTCAGCGAGGCCATATCAAGGAGGGTTATGTCAGCTGGAGTTAGCTTTTTGTCACGTGACTTTAGTAATAAAGTACCATTTGAATCCAGAAACGTTGACCTGGACCATGGTAGTAAGTACACCAGTCGAATCCTGAGTTATCAGATACTACTTTCATGCTCCCACCCCTAGTCCACTATTGTGCACCCTTACTGGCATCCATACTACTATGTGGGAAACAAAAGAACATTTGCCAAACGGATTAGGTAGTGCCAGATATATGTGAGCCTGAATCCCCTTTCATTTTCTGGTTTAATTCAGATATCTAGGTGAACTCTTCTGCACCACCTTGTTGCTGATACATCATGTTTTCAATTGATTTGTAAAATAGCAAGGCAGTGTTTTCTCTTGCATATTTACAAATTGTGTTTTGAGCAGATGTGAAATAAAATGCAGCTTGGAGCTGCATCTACTTTTAAAAAAAGAATTAGTCAAACTTAAGCCCCATCTACAACAGGAAATTGACTGATTGCAAACAAGTTGTTTGACATTTCTGAAATCATTTTAATCTTGTTCTCACTAGTAATAAACTGTTTTCAGCACAGGTTCAGAGGAGGATAGGTGCCGAAGGCAGTTTTACTGTTCGTATGGACACGATGAAGCTGACCTGACAAATTTCAAACTCTCTTCTTAAACTGATTTTCTTCATTGTTTGGTAGCAATTAAACCATTTTCGGCCCTAATTCAGAGGAGCATATTATATTAAAACGTCTGTACTGGGTTCGTTTCTTACTATGAAAAGGTCTTGTTGCATGTCACCTGTCTTCAATCATTGTCAAACACGCTTTTCTTGGGGAGAAGAGAAGTTTATTTTAATCACTTTAAAGATGGGGATGAAATCTGGACTATTGACAGGTTGTTACTTACAAAATGACTTAGACTAAAGGTGAAAGAGGGCCATGTGGATTTATTACTGTGTTTGTGCATGTAGGGGACTCTCCACCCTTTGATCACCTCTTCTCATGCAAAAGGTTGAGAATGCCCCTGCTATATCACTGTATGCTCAACAAGTGCCCTGTGTGGAAGGAACAGAGGAATGGCCATTCTCTTTATAACCATCCTCTGCAAAAATCTCCTATAGGAGCCATGTTGCTAGTTGGGGCCAGGAACTGTGGTGGGATCAGCAGGGTACTGTATACTCTCCAGATTACTGAAGTTGTGTGGCCTTTCCTGTCTTTGTACTGTTAGTTGCTCCCCATCCCCAAAATACTCGCTCTTACAGACACACTGTCAGGAATCTCATGAGGTTTTTCCACACCTGTGTCCTCCTTTGTGGGTCTCTCATGTGGGAGGAGACTAGCCATGGATTCCCATTCAGTAAATTATATCAGTTTTAATATCAGTTAATTAGATATGACACACAGGGGTTGTGAGAAAGGGGAAGGAGATACAAAAGATTACTCTAGTGTTATCCAAGCCCCAAACTGAATTTTTAAAGGGAAGCTAAGCTGTAGAGTAACCTGGCTCAGTAGTAAAGCCTTAGGTACCTCTAGGGATCTGGAAAATCCACTCCCCTCTGCTTGCACTTCGAGAAAATTTATGGTGTGTGTGTGTGTGTGTGTGTGTGTGTGTGAGAGAGAGAGAGAGAGAGAGAGTGAGAGTGAGAATAATAGAGCGGCTGGATGGAATTATTTCTCTGTGAAACTTACTAGTGATGATTCCCTCTTCTTAGAGAGAAGAGTGAAAAAGAAGAGTTAATATGCTTCATTTATAATCAGTCTAAGGGGTTATGATCATCTGAATTGAGATTCCTTAGGGACCAGTTCAATGAAATAGCTTTTATTTTTTGTTTTATAAACTTTAGGTATTATTTACAAAGATTTCTTCTGTGCTTGATCAGTAAGCTATGTCTAGTAATATGATTCTTAACAGGGGTGATGGAGAGGGTTGGGGAGGAGGGGGACAAGTAAAACTGAAAGCAGAGAACTGGGGTTATTGCTCATCTGATGAAGGAATATTAATGCTCTCAACTAATTTCACCTTGATATTCTTGTACAGTTCTTAATAAGGCTATTCAAAGATGTACAAAAGTCTTCACTGTGCCAACATGCAGGCATCTTGTTCTGGAAGAACCATCTCTAGAGCCTTCAGTTTCCATGACATTATCATTTTTCAGTCTTTGAGGGTGTCAACAACTGTAATGCCAGTGTGGTGATGGTGATTAATGACTTTAATAAACCTCTGCCC
The DNA here is from genome assembly GCF_965152235.1 of Eretmochelys imbricata. Classification (NCBI taxonomy): domain Eukaryota; kingdom Metazoa; phylum Chordata; order Testudines; family Cheloniidae; genus Eretmochelys; species Eretmochelys imbricata. The sequence continues at coordinate 115,013,313 of NC_135578.1, read as the reverse complement.
CTCAGCAACTGGACTGACTCACTTATTTCAAATAAACCTATCATCAGATAGTGACTGAGGGATCCTGGTGACCTGTCTTGAATTTGAACTAGTGATCTAGAGATGAAAGGCATTGGGACCCACGACAGGCATTGTGTCCCCTGAAACATCCAGTGCATCCCAGTTTTCTTTCTTTGCACCCACAAAAAAGATACTGCATCAGAGTAGGCCTAAAATCACTCAATTTTAGCATAAATTCCCTTGCAATGTAATGCAATGCCATTTAGTGGAAAATCAGTATGATTGTAATTTGGACCCTAGTGCAGAAGCGGTGTTGATTTCTGTCACCTGTCAATCTGCTCTGTTACTCAATGTATAAAGATGCCTGGATGTTGGCAATGACCAGACTTTCATTCACACCATCCTACATTTTTGTTTTCCCATCTGTACATAATAGTATATGTGTTAAATCTTCCTTTGCTCAGCAAAGCTTCAAATCCTTTGCTTGCTCTTGTTTGTTTGTTTGTTCACATTGGCAGAAATGGCATCCAATCTAGTTAATGTACTTCTAACCACCCACAAAGGTAACTTCATATAGAGGAAGTGTGATTCTGGTAGAGGAATGTGACTATAAAACTGACATCATGGCTTTAATATTTTATTCTCTCTCAGCAATTCCTTATCTTAGTGAAATGATACTCTTCTACCTGTAGCTCCAAAAAGAATCAAGCTGTTTTCTTTCTGCCTCTGATATCCTCACCAGTAATAAAGTTGGAACTTAGCTGTCAGTTATGATGATGCATGAGGCAGAACAGAATCTAGCTTGCTCTCCCATAGTCACATGGGCTCCCTGGTACTAATAAAAGTAGAAACTTTTTGTCTCAGGAAATGCTAGTAGCTGGCAAATTGAGCAAGAAATATCATTTTTACATGGTCACTTTTCTGATTATATTCACGATGTTTAAAATTCCTTAATTAGGGTATCTCATTTGTGTTTGGCTACAGAATAAGGAAGACATGAGCTACTGATATAGCTAAAGCTAAGGAGCAGATAATGTTTTGACATTAGAAGGATTAGTTACTGTATAGAGCTTTTTTAACTTCTCTTTTAGTTTGTTCAGTGACTGACACTAGATGGCACTGTTTGTTTGCAAAGCCAGTGTTTTTTTTTTTCTTTCCTTTTTTCTGTTTGGTAGTAACTGAAATTACTGTTTCATGAATAAAATATTTCTGGTGGGATTTGCATTTCTATATTGGCTGAAGATACTGTGTTGTATGTTTTATTAACCAGCCCAGTGCAACTGTCAGCCTATTAAAGAGATCCAATGGACCCTGTTTAGCTAAATAAACTAAATAAATCCAATTCGTCAAATTGTGTTCCTGGCTGTTTGTTTTCCATTCTTTTGATGTACAGTTTATTTTAAGTTAAAGTTGTGTAAGTTTAAAAATTAATGGGGAAAATAGAATTTAGTGTTTGGAACATGGAAAGACTAATTGCTATGGTCAAAAATAGCTTTGCTTTTAAGGTGAAGTTGCTCTTTGGCAAATGGTGAACTTTTTATTGATGACTGATTAACTGTCCCCTGGCAAAAATTGTTTTGATAAATAAATGGTGTATGGCCTCTTTTATCTGCTTGTTGAAGTCTATGTGGCTTTCATTAAACAAAACTTTAAATAGGAGCATAATAGTTACTTTTTAAAAAATCATGCATAAACAATTTTATTGCAAAATGTGTGGGGGGGATTAGTATTGATATGCTTCCCATCATATTTTAAGGAGGTATATTTTCTATGTTACTGAAATAACTATTGCATGATAGTAGTCATTTTACAAAGTAAATAATACTGACACTACAAAAATGCTGTTGGACTATTTCTTTATATTGTATGTTGCGGTGGTGATACTACTATTGAGTATTGAAAATCTTTGTTCATTGTACTCTACTATTTCAGAGCTGTTTTACTTAGCTTGTTTTTACAGCAGAATTTTGCTATAGATTCCTCTAAGGTGAACTATATATTTTGTGCTAAAGCTGTTAACATATGGAGAATTATTCTATGAAGCCTCTTTAAAGATTGTTGTCAAAAAGCAAATATATTTCTAGTTTTGTTAGCATGAGAAGGGGGAGGAATGGTGATGAGTGGTAGCTATTTTCCTTTCTGGTGATTTCCCCAGTGCTGTTTTGGAGATGTTCAGTATTAACTTTTGCATGTTTTCCAGGAAACTGAACTTGCACAGTACCATGTATTGCATAGTTTTACTTCTGTATTCTTGTGTTACCAAAAACGGAACACTGGGTTTTAATACAACAAAACCCACGTTTCAGTTAAATTGCTTTTTTTTAGTTTTCCAGATAAATCCATGATATAATGGAGTAAAAGCCTTTGCTAGGAACTAAATTGTATGCCTAAACTTTGTAGTGTTAAAGTTTGTCAACAGAAATCACGTGATCAGTAAATTCTGCTGTCTCTCTTTTTTCATTACTATACTGGAATATTGTCAAAGTTGCTGTTCACTTTAAAGAGAAATTTTACAGATATTTCTGAAAACGCTGTCAATATTGAGTGAAATACTATTTTTCTATACAGATGAATTCCTGAAATAAGTTTGAGTCAAATGCAAGTCTAAGTCATTCTATTTAATTGCTAAAACATACAAGTGTCAACTTGTTATCCCTTTGATGTAGCCAGCTGATTATGTATACAGCATTGATATGCCATATATGGCACAGAAGTAGAGGGTACTTTCTGCTATATTTTAGCGTTACGTAATCTAGTAGAATTAGATGATGTGGGCAATACCTTGAAATGGACATGTGTTTTTATTCATATGGGAATATGTCCTTGCTTTTCAGAATGAGATTAGTGAGGGCATGTGGGTTAGATTCGTTGTTTTCCTACTGATTATTCCTGATTTTTTTTTTTTTACATACCTACTCATTGGGATCAGTAGGATCAGAGTTCCACTGTGCTAAGTGCTGGAAACAAACACACAACAAAATTATGGCCCCATGGAATTTACAGTCTGACATTGACTTGCAATGTGCACAGAGTTGGAGAATAACTGGTGACTTCAGGAAATTCAGTTTCAAAAATACATATTCTGTGTATTATGCATACCTGGAAACGTAACTTTTGTGTACGTTGATAACAAGCAGACCAATAGACTTGGGCCTCTTTAATCCTTCATCTCCATTTTGTATTTGGTATCAGGGTAGCCATGCTGTGAAAATTAGGGGCATTCTAGCACTTGACTATCGTTGTGGTGGCCTCGCTCATAAACAAGGGGATGCTCAATACCAGAAAAAATTAGAAAGGGCAGAAGTGTAAAAGTAGACAGTAAACAGCCTTTTCGCCAACGTAGATTAACAGGTCAAATCCAGACAGAGTTGGTTGAACAGGAAAGCTGTTGCCATCTGATGGTTATTAATGCCTGATGTGAAATGAAGTTGGTGGCCTCAGTCCACTTCCCAGTGGACAGGTGTTCGCATCACATATGTGCCACTGTTGGCAAACTTGTCCTCTGTGTTATGGACTGGGACATAGACAATCTGGCTTACTAGTCAGAGCAGGAGTTGGGTCTAGTGGGCAGAGCAGGCGTCCAGGTTGCGGAACAAAGTCAAAGGGCAGCACCAGAGTCAATTGCCAATTACCAGAGCCAAGGGTCAAGCCAGAGTCGGAACCAGGAATCAAAGCTGCAGATCAGAGCTGAGATCAGATAGCAAATGCTGGATCCAAGGGTCAAGTCCGAGTCAGAATTTGGAGGCCAGGGTTGGAATCAGGGCTGGCAACTGATGATTGGAAGCAAGGCATAAGGGCAGGAGCTGGAGGAAAGGCAAGGATCAAGCACTCAGCATGAGCATGGTGGGAACAGGAGCGAAGGAAGGGGTGAGGCAGGAGCAGAGCAGGAATAAGAAATGTCTGGGTGCAGGAGGAGACAGGCATGAGCAAGGTCCAACTGAGCCACAACAGGAAATCACCATGTTGCTCAGATAAACTTCCTGTGCCACCTCCTGGCTTAAGAAGTGTAATTGGACCAATTGATGGAGCTCAGTGTTCCTCCAATCAGGGGTCCTGTGGGTGGCACCTTGGCTGAGGTTATAGTCCTTCTGGTTTCTCCGACCACCAGGTTTTAGCAGACATTGAGTGAAGGCCAGGATGCGAGTGGCTGTCTGGGGACTCCCAGGCCTGGGTTCAAGATCTGGGACATCACACTCTGCTACAGTGACTTGACCAAGTAGGATACTGCATTACTCACTCACCCCAGCCTTGGTCTCTTTTGGTCAGAGTGGAAACACATTATCTAGGCTGTAGGGGAAGGTTCTGTTCAGCCGCTACACCTGTTCTGTAGGGAGCCCAATACAAAAGCCTGTTGAAGTCAAAGGAGACAGATTCCTATTGTGTTCAGGTGGGCGTTGATCAGATCCTACATAAATAGAAAACTACAGTATCTAAGGATGTCTGTATAGCACCTTTCAGACCCATCAATTCACGTGCACAAACCTTTGTTCTAGGTTTAAATCAACTATTTATGTGTGACCTTCAACAGCTGCCTGGGCTACATAACCAGACGGTACAGAAGCCATTGGTTTTTGATTGATTCAGAAAAGTTGTTTTTTATATCTTGTTTTATTTTAAATTATGCATTAATAGAACTTCATTAATTTCTAATTGAGCAACTTTTAAAAATGAGGCAAATCAGTTAACACACATCAGAAGCTGCGGGCTTGCTTAAGTACTTACACTTTGCGTGTAAGCTTTTTGGGGCCCGAACCATCTTTTTGTTCTGTATTTGTACAGCACCTAGCACAATGGGGTCCTGATTCATGACTGAGGCTCCTAGGTTCTACAGTAATACAAATCACAAATAATAGATTAAAAAATATTTGTAGTCCCATGTGGTAAGAATAAGGTTGCCACGTCCACAGGTTTCTTGTAACTGTGGGTATTTTTTTTCCTTCTCTGGTAATTATAGGTTAGTTTTGTTTTTATGGGTAACTATACATTAAACTATCATTTAAATTACCTGGGGCTTTATAAATTACATTTGCCAGCATCCCCAAAAGAGTAAAATATATTTTTTTCTAGGATTATGGTAGAGAAAGGTCAAAGTTAAATCGGGGTAGCTAATCTCACTTTTCTAGTCTAGACAGAATCTTAGTATTCCCTTTGTATTCTCCTCAGCTTTATACCTTTATAAGACTATCCTTTTTGGATCCTCACCTCAGCCCAGAACATTTGAGCTGCACCTCTCTTCCTGCAAATACGGGATGCAGTTCAGACTTGTTCGTAAGGCTCTGAGACTTAGACCTACCTTTTCCATCCTTGATTATCATACACATTGTAAGGAGAGTGATCACTTTAGATAAGCTGTTACCAGCAGGAGAGTGGGGTGGGGGGAGAGAAAACCTTTTGAAGTGATAAACACCCATTTTTCATGGTCTGTGTGTATATAAAAAATCCTCACTGCATTTTCCACTTTGTGCATCCGATGAAGCGAGCCGTAGCTCACGAAAGCTTATGCTCAGATAAATTGGTTAGTCTCTAAGATGCCACAAGTACTCCTTTCCTTTTCCATCCTGTCACTAGATACTCAATCTTTATAGGAATCCTACTTTAAATAGATATTTTTAGGGCAGCAATAAGCAAAATCTCTTCGTATTTTTTCCCCACCCTCTTTTTTTCTTTCTTTCCGAATGTTAGAGGTTTTGCCCCTCGAATAGGGCCACCCTTGAATTCCTTTTCTGTTTGTTCCATTATGGTGGGAAGAAGCCAAATGGAGCAAGCGAAAGGCCAAGAAGTGCTCCTTTAGCATGGGGACCTTCCCAGGAGCCACAGAAGGAGTATTCTACCATAGCTGCTTCCTGCCTGCAGAGCCTTGCTCTGTCGTGGGGAGGGGATCATAGTTTTGATGTTTTCTTGGGGTCTTCTGATCCTTCCTGCATCTCACCAGCTCAGACTCTTCAGAAAACAACTCCATAAATGTGTTCAGCCTTTTTCAGCACTTCAGGCTCAGCAAGCAAAACCATCTTCACTGATTTCATTAGGGGCACATCAAAAAAATCCCCCTGCCACCTCCCAGTCTCAATCCACGTGGAAAGGGAAAAGCTCAAAGATCCCATCCTCTGTTCTTAAACGGGTAATTGAGTAATTTTGTCAGGAATCTGGCATCCTTTAGATACCTTACCTTCTTCCCAAATGAAAGATTTGGACTCTGTTTGGGAGAGTCCCCTCCACTTCTTCTGTTTTGTTTTAGATGAGGTGCACCAGGGCTTAGGACCTCCTTTCATTGCCTCCTGCATTGGAATATAAAAACAAAAAAGAAGCAGCCCTTGTGGGATGACCACTGTCCCCACCAAAAAGCACAGAAAAATATCCCAAAAGCACTCCAGAACCTCAACTTTTTTCCTTCAAGCTTCCCTAAAGGACAATGACTCTTGCCTTCAGATTGTAATACCAGCCAGAGAAACAGGACAGGTTCTCTCTCTGATCTGTTTCAAGTCTTCAGATTCAGCCAGGGAAAGATAAAGTACAGGCCATAAACGTTAGTGGATGTTTTTCTTAATTCCTTGGCTTGTTCAGTATTTCCAACACCAAGCATTCAGAAATCTTGAGTTCAGCCCAGTCAAAATCCTGACATGGGCTTAAAACTCATGATATTTTATAAATAATAATTTTTAGGTTCTCTTTTATTTTCCATCGGTATTTGAACTTTTAGCATTTGTGTTTTTGAGCTTTTCTCTACAACCCTGAGGGCTAGCGACATGCTTCTTCAAGAAAAACACCACATTTCATGAAACTTATAATAAAATCAGAAGAGTTGGCAAATTTGTGGCTGAAGTATATATTGTCTACTATAAAAATAAGTGTATGCCACTTTTCCTCATTTCAATAACTGGATTTTGAGAAAAATATCTCCTGTCTCGTTCGTATGTATGTATGTAAACAAACAACTGTGAGGAACTCTCCAGCATGACGTTATTGTGTGGAATATACAGATTTGCACGCCACTGATAATTATTGTCTTGGTAGAATCTGGAGTTTTAGGGTTTTTTTCAAGAGCTACCTGGTTAATGGCAAACAGTTTTGTGTTAGAGCTGTACCTTTATTAAATGAGTTTGCATCGTTCTCTTGGCTCTCAGGGATAATTCCATGTTTTCATGGTTTCACTTTTTAAAAATCTGAATCATGATTCTGTGTCTGCACATGCGCATTGATCATATATGCAAACATCTTTATAAACAGGACTTTATTGTCCCATCCCACTTCTGTAAACAACCACTTCTGTTGTCCCACTTCTGCAAACAGAGTGGACTTGGGTTGGGGAAGTGTGCCTGAGCGAGAAGACACAGGACAGAAATACTGGTAGTATTTCCCCAATCTCCAGGGAAGGCTTTCCATAGGCATGCAGCTGTGCACATGACAGGGAGACTATGTTGGACAGGCTACCACTTTCTACAGCATCTCACCATCCCCAATGCTACACAGTAGTATAAGATAGTGCTAACTTTGCCATGCTGTCTTGAGGACTAGAAGGGAGTGAAGATGGCCTTGCCTCTGAAGACCTCCCAAAATCTATAGGCTAAGGGGTCTGAACTCCTTCCATGCCAGTTCTGCAGCAGATGGTGATTAAAGCTATGGAGTCCACACCTGAGCTACTTCTATAGTCACTTGCTAATGAGGTTCTGCTTCCTTGGAACACTCCATTGTCTGGTCCCTCAACTGAGGAATAAAATGTTTTTTTTGTGTTCCAGGCCCTTAAAACCAACCAACTTTGGATTGCCAGATCTCTTGTATTTTAAACAAAAGGTTTTTATTATTTTAATTGTAATCATATTAGAAAATTTCGTTTGAGAGCTACCCTCATTATTGTGAATTTTAGTTTGTTTTGTGGCCTGCTCATAGCAACCAGACAAATTACTAAAGAAAATCAGTGTTCAAATGCCTGTCACATTGTCCTGATGCTGGCTGTTTTTAGTTGGAGACTGTGACAACATAGATGCTGGTCAAATATTTCCAGATAGAAGTTTGGTGACTTGCAGATATGACTGTTATTGGGGTTTTTTGTTTGTTTGTTTGTTTTTTTTTCATTTTGGTTAATTTTTCAGTTACCTGACAAGGACTGGCAAGAAAACAGAAATAGATGGGAAGGTGTATAGTATATCAAGTTTTTCTCACTTTTCTCACTTGTAATTTGAACAGCAGAAAAAAATCAGGTTTCCCACATTTCTAGTGTATTTCGGAAGTCACAGAATCCCAAAGTATCAGGGTTGGAAGGGACCTCAGGAGGTCATCTAGCCCCACCCCCTGCTCAACGCAAGACCAATCATCCCAGCCAGGGCTTTGTCAAGCCAGACCTTAAAAACCTCGAAGGAAGGAGATTCCACCAGCTCCCTAGGTAATCCATTCCAGTGCTTCACCACCCTCCTAGTGAAATAGTGTTTCCTAATATCCAACCTAAACCTCCCCCACTGCAACTTGAGACCATTACCCTTTGTTCTATCATCTGGTACCACTGAGAACAGTCTAGATCCATCCTCTTTGGAACCCCCTTTCAGGTAGTTGAAAGCAGCTATCAAATCCCCCCTCATTCTTCTCTTCTGCAGACTAAATAATCCCAGTTCCCTCAGCCTCTCCTCATAAGTCATGTGCTCCAGCCCCCTAATCATAGTGTTAATATCTGGTTAGTCATGTATTGATTGTCCCCACTGTCCTTTTTTTATTTTTTTAATGCCACCTAACTGAACTGGTAAACATTCCTTGTTTCTTAAAGGGAAAAACAAAGAAATCAAATTCTCTTTGGTGGTATCCTTGGCAAAGCTAGTGTATTCTGACAAATCAGTGTCCTTTATTTTGGTATAAAGTTGCATTTGGAAGCTTTGAAATGCTTCAAAATATTTTGACATGTAGTAGCACTGAATGGGTTAGACTCAGTTGTAACTGTTCCATACAGCACATTTTATTGAGGTGTACGCATGGACCTGGTCAAGAAAAATGTTAGCTTTGATTATGCACTTACAAAGTGGACCATCCTAATACCAGCCTCCTTATCCAATATGTTTGTTCTCCTTTGAACTGATTCATTCTATTTGCCTTTGTTGACTCAACTCCAGATATTTGTTCCATATTTTAACCAGCTTTTGAAAGTGTTTCAACTGATAGGCTAAGGAGTTGACTCTTGCTTCGGGTATGCTTGGGTGTGTATTTATAAAGAGTTGCATTAGTACAACTAGAAGGTCTTTTGAGTGCCACAGGACTGTGTTATAGAGGAAAATGTATATTTTTGTTGCTTCAAGTCAGACTCACAGTCCACTCTGACGTAACCCTGCCATGTCTGGACATAAGCAAGAGTGGGCTGTCCGTCTGACATTACGAACAAAGAGCTGGCAGTACAGAAGCAATGTCACTGTGAGTTGAAAAGCACCAGACACCTGTCACAAAACAAGACGGTAAGAAATGTTTGTTCCACTGCCTAGTTGCAAAGCTGTATTCAGGCTAGATTGTACATCAGATTTAAACTAATATCCTCATTTAATGTGTCCCAGATAATTTCAGAAATGAAATCTTGTGTGTGTTTAAATATAAGAGAACTACTTCTGTGATTTTAATATTTTAAAAACCAGCCAAGGGTAACTATAATTCTTCAAGAATTTTAGAATCTGTCTCTAGATTGCACTGTTGGACAAATCTCTTAGAAAATAGCCAGGTGAAGAAAAACATATGACACGCTTATTGACAGACAAGAGCCAATAAACCCAATTGGATTCAGGAAGCTGAGAAACATTTTAATAACTTTTTGACATTTTCCTGTAGTCCTTATTTACCTTATCAATAGTTGTGGTGACATATGATTGTCAACTTTTTATATTAAACCGTACTAATAAATTAAACATGTTGTGTTTATACCTGATGAAAGCTGACGTTTTGGAAAGGTGTTAAAATATACTGACAGGTCTTGTTCATAAGCTCCTTTGGTATAAATATGTAGATGACATCTTTAGATATTGTTTGTACATAGGCTGATAGGCAGGAAGCGTTGACAACGTAACAAATGCAAATGTCAACCCCACAATTTAACCTTTCTGTGTAGGAAAAGATGTTAGTTTTAAGTTACATGTATCTTTTAACTTTATTTTCAAAGTTTTTTTTTTTTTTTGAGCCTGTTATCATTGCTGTTTCATGTGCCACTGAAAGCAGCAGTGCAATAAGAAAGATTTGCACTTAAGAGCTTTTCTCTGTGGTGTTCCTACTTAAATGACTACGGCTGAGAGTAGGGTTTTTTTCTCTAATTCTTTTTATTTCTCGTGCTCATCTAGTATCTACTGAATCTCTCTGTAGCATCACCTGCTCATATTTGACTTGCCAAGCATACAACGCTTGTGAGGGTGGCTCAAGGGCAATACAATAATTTAAAAAAAAAAAAAAATTCCATTCCTCATGTTAGAGCAGCTATTGTTACAGTAGCCATGTGGCCTTGGCTCCAAACCAGGACAGAGCTGCTTAGTGTACAAAATATTACTCTCTTGCATGACTCGACCCCTCCCAAGTTGAAACCAGTGGTGCCACAAACCTAGCGTACATCCCCTATTTGACTCCCCCCCCCCCTTTTTTTTTTTTTTTTTATTGTAAGGAAGCTCCATAGCTATCAAATCTTATGAAGAGCTGAGTACCTACAACTCCCAGTGAAATGCACTCATGGTCTCTCTGAAATTGTCTAGACTACATTAGATAAGGATACTGGGGCATTGGCACGTCTCAGGATCAGGCCTAAAGACTACACCACTATATACTTATATTACTAATAAGCCATTTTCAAAGGAAGGTATTTTGGCAGGTGTTTCCTACATCTTGCTCTCTCTACTCTTCCCATCCCCACTTCCCCCCAAAATAGTAGTTCCATAGCTTACGTATGTCAGCTCCATAAAACAGGAGTTTTCACTAGCTTATAGCTCTTGGGAACTGCATGAGTCTGCCAAATCACTTATCAGACCTGCAAGCTCTCTTACACTCAGTGGCCTTATAGAACTATTTGGGCCAAATCCATAAAGCTGTTTGGAGCAATACTGTTACTACAGTAGTTTGGGCCATGTGTATAGCTGAATCCATTCCATTGGCAAATGCATGTGTAATTTAGTGGTAACACAAGATCAGTTGCATGTCTCACTGGGATATTTCTTATGAGATTTGCATTGAAATCTTCTCCTAAAATGTTAAACCTGTACTTGGTCCTGGTGCAAGTGGGCACAGCTCCCATTGATGTGTTCTGAATTTGGCCCATAATTTCTCATTTCATTTTTATAAAGTTAGGAACTTAGGGGTCTGGAGCAGCCCAGTTGCTTTGACTCTCACTATTTTGATGTTAGTGATCTTTTGGCGACCATCATGTCAGAACTAAAACACACATCCATCATGTTACTGCTTTTTCTCCAAAAATATCCTCCTCTTCTCTCTTAAAATGTATCTGTCATGGTGGAAGTTCTAAGAGGTAGGAATGCTGAATAGGTTGAATATTAGCCCTATAATAACAAATGATCTAGTTGTAAATTAAGGATAAAAATGATTCATCCTTTTGCCTTTTAGGGTAGTGCATGAGATAAACTGAGAGTTTGAGGAGGGAGGAGCTTGTTGTTAATAATTGTTTATGGTAGATGGAGTTCCGGAGGAAAATCTTGCCTGTTGTGTTGGGGATGAACGTTTTCTGGAGGTTTTTCTGTTGGTTTTGTTGTGTTGTATTATTTTATATAATGTAAAGGTTGGCCAAGAATAGCAGATGGGACCTTTAAATGTTATGAATCGAAGTAAACTAAATAATAAAAATACCAGTATTGTTATCTAAATGCCTGTAGTAGTACTTGGTGAAACTCAAGAAAATGGAAGGTTGGTGTTGCCATATAAAAATAGACTTGAAAGACTTCATCTGTACTAGAAATAGTTATGATTGTAGTTGAATAACTATTGTACTTGGTTTTGTAATAATCAACCAATTAATACAGTCACACTTTTATTACTGGAAACTTTGGTAGCGTGTGAACCAACAATAATTTTTAGTCATAATATACCTGTGCCTATAAACACAGACTCATATTGTATGTATTATGTACAAGATGTTTTCAGGTGTATTTTTCATTTTCTGAAAATGCTGCTTTTCCTTCTGTCAGTTGGATGGAAATGTACTCCCCCCTCCCCCCGAAACTGTCCAACATTCCATTCAGTATTTAGCAATTGATTGTAATGGAATGAATTCTATGATACTCAGACCTCAGTGGTTCAGGAGCCAAATTAGCAATTAATATTACCCAAAAGAGCTACAGTAGTGTAAAATCATTTTTTCATATTCTCTCTCTATAAATAAATTATTCTCACAGCAAATTGACTGACCAAGCATTCTACAATTGGTTAATAACATAGTAAGAGCATCCTGATTGGTTAATAACTTAAATTGGTTAATAATTAAATCACACAGTGTTTTAATATCATGTGCTGCAAAGAGTCCCAAAGGACACATTAAAGAGCCACTTGCATCTCCTGAGCCTCAGTGTGAGTACCACTGTTTTAGCGTGTATATATATGATGTGTCTTGAATACCTGAAAAACGTGCTCTTTGTTGAAACAATCATATATTTGAGAGCTGTCAAATTGTTGCATTCAGTTTTTGGGGGAGTGGGGAAGAATTAAGGTTACTTAATATACATTACAGCCATATTGTATTCAATTCTTATACTGTGTCCATCACCCTATTACGTGAGCAGCTTTCAGTGATACATTAAGCAGCGTGACTAGTATCTGTCACAGGGTTCCTTCTCCAAATCTATCTCTGGGTAGGAAATTTGAAAGAGGGTGGGAGGGGGAAGGCGGCTTCTTTCAGATGCTGTTTAACAGTCTCTGTGTCATAGTCTCCTGAGTTAGTCAACCAAATGGCTCCATCAAGATGACTTATTTTATATTATATTTTAAACATAGGCTTGTATCAGAAGAATCACCCTAAACGTGACCATTTATTTGGAAAGATGTATTGCTTAATTTCTAAAGCACTGTTTAGGGATTTAGCGGTGTGATTTCTGTTGAATTCAGCGGGTGCTATGCTGCTCAAATTCTATGTACCTTTTTGGGAATTTACCCATAATTAATGTCCCTATTCTTTAATCTAATTTTATTTAGTGCTTTTACTGGACTGAGTATTACTTTTCCTTTTTTTTTCTAGGTTGGCTTTTTGTTGTATATTTACCACTGTACCAAATGTTTGTTTAAGCAGATGTAAGTGTAATGCATTTCCTGAAAGTTATTCATTGGGGAAATTTAAATGAAATTTTAAAATATCATTAAAAATGCAAACAATAAATTCTTTGATTTGCTGTAGGCATCTTTAGGTTGGAATGACTAGGAAAGGTTCTGGTTAATTAGAAGTAATTTGTTAGAAACCTGAATCCTTTTTTTTTTATTTCCTAGATTAAAACTCAGTTCCCAGCTGGATGCTTATAAGTGCAGGAAATGTAATTGTGAGATGATTAATTGCAAAAAGATGGATAATTGGAGTTCATATGATATGTCAAATATGGCTAAACCACAAGGTTTTGTGCATGTTGAAAGAGATCAGCTGAAACGTAGTTTGTGTAATACTGAGGAAGAGGTGTTCTTAGAGAATAATAATCACACGTTGCTGCAAAAGGGATGGACAGAACTTGACTCCAAAATGTGACATCTCTCCCCCAGTACCCTCCTTCCTTGTGACTTCAGTTTTTAATTGCAGTGCTTTGGCTTTTGGTCTCCTCCCCTTTTGTTGCTGATAAGTAGATTGGAGGTTAGGGAAAGCAGTGAGAAACATACATCTAACACCACTGCTTAGAGGTGTATATTTCCCCTCTTTTTTTTTTTTTTTTTTCCATTGCAGAGGGCTCAACTTGCTGTAGGATAACTGTTCCAAATGGACTTGTGAGTTTGTTTTGTGCCTTCTATTCCCATGAATCGTGTCTTATCTCTTGCCACCAAATCAGATTATTTTTCTTCCATTTATTTTGTAAATGGACTCATAACATTTCCTTTCTCTTTTCTGTGTGTTTTGTAGTTTGTCAAATATGCGACAATAGAAAGAAAGTAAAAGATGACACGTGTAGTTTACATTGTGCTAGTGGCATTTTAGTTTCATTATCCCTCCAAGATATTTAGCAAAATAGCTCCTAATGTTTTAAATTACTTCTGCTTTACTTTAAAACTGTTGAACGGTCTATTGTTTTACGAGCCACTATAATGCACTTCAAACCACATAGTGTGTTTCTATGCACTGTATTTTGGGAACATATAAAATGTTTGTTCCCTCCCTCCTCTCCCCCACAACCTCATAAACATTGTATCTTCATAAAGAGTTTCAAATTCTTGGAAATTCTGCTTTGCAAATTCAGTTAATGACCCAAATACAGCTTGTTTGTTGTGTATGAGTTATATTAAAATAACGCACTGTATGTGTATTGTCATTAATGATATGCTCATTTTGATAATGGAGCTGCAGTCTCTTAGTATGTAGTCCTTGGGGAGATGCTTCATTTTTTTTAAGTAAGTATTGTTCTGGCTCCTTTCCTTGATTGGCCCAGAAATAGCAATCAGCTGGGGAGCAGGATGACATGCCTCTTAGCAATCCCTTTTATCTTTGAGATGAGTATCAACATTGTATGCTTCCTAATGGAAGTGTAATTTAATGAAATCTATTGGGTAAACATACTTCAGATGTTCAAAGGAGGTGACAAAATTTTTGCTGGCAGCCAGGACCTGGCTGGTTTCCAGCTTGCCTTTAGCTGCTATGCATATAGCATTGAGAAAGGCACTTAAAATAGGAACACAAAGTATTGTCTCACTACCCACCCCCCCCATCCCCTGTTTATTTTTCTTAAATTTATTTTTGTGGTATTTGTGCTAGTGCCCTTTGACATATAACTTCTCCTGGTAAATGGGTATGTGAGATCAGTTTAAAAAAAATGTGAAAATCTGGAACATAGCATTGGACTCGGAGGGGTTCTTGGCACAAAATGTACTGCACATCATGTGTGTGTGCCGAGGGGGATGGAGGGGGAATCTAGTTTGCCTTTATTCAGTAGTCCTGTGAAAGAGAACAAGTTTCTCTGCAGGCCAATGAAATTAAACATCCTGTTTTAAAGATTATGGTTCAACACTTGTGTTTCATCGATAGTAATTGCTGATTCAGAACTGTTCTTTATTACGTTTACAGTAGACAGCTGGGCATGGAAGGAAAGCTCCTCAGACCTCCACCTCTTCAGCTAGAACCAAGATAGCTCAAAGAGAGGCAGTTTCCCCAGTTATCATCATTCCCTCTCAATATCTCCCCCCTGTCCACATGGTAAAGTAGCCAGAAGGATTGCAAAATTGGAGCAGCAATATTGTCACTATAAGTGCATGTTAAACTGGACAGCCGATGGATCTTATTGCTCAGATGAGAATAGATTTGTAAATCAGAAGAAGCATTTGAGGGGAAATACATTACTGTTCAGATATATTTGAATGTAATCAATGTGTATTTGAAACATGATTTTTTGTTAAGATGAAAGATCTAGGGCAGAAACAACGAGGAGTCCGGTGGCACCTTAAAGACTAACAGATTTATTTGGGCATAGGCTTTTGTGGGTAAAAACCCACTTCTTCAGATGCAGGGTCTAGGGCAGGTAGTCTTTCGCTGAAGACTTCCACAGTAGAGAGAATATGGAAACAAAGAACATGCATGTGAAAAGCAATTACGTTACTAGTCACTTTGATGTTCCCTTTGCTATTCTTTCAGATATTTGTGCTTGAATCAGAGCTCTTTACTCCTGGCCCAGCTTCTTTTCCTGCTTCATCCTGTAATGAAATCCCAGACTCACGTTTGTGACATCATAGTCATGAGACTGTATGACATCATAAATTAACCATTATGATTTCAATGCAGTAACAAGAGTGAACTGTCTGGGCAGAAGAAAAACCCACATTTAGTAATAGGGAACTTATTTGATGTCATTTGGAATCCACACACAATGTTAATGGTTTGACTCCAGTTGAAACATCATAGATTCATGTGCCATTTAGTGGACTGTGGAAAGGGGAAGCGGCGGAATAAAATAGTAGGGTATCAAAAGCAACAGAATGAAATACCTAGAAACTAAGCCAAAAGGGAATAGAGAGGGTGTGAGAAATTGATGAAAAATTACAAATGCTTGCTTGTGTGTTATATAGTTCTATAATTATAAGCTATAATAGTTATGTACAAGTAAACTCTAAATTTATGAAACTCCTTTTATCCAGAAATGCCTTTGTTTCTCTGCTAGGTAGTAGGCTATCTTATTTCCTTACAGTTTTTACAAATGTTTTGTGGTCCCCAAGAATTATGTAAAATTAAATGGTGGGGAGGGGCCATGTCTGCATAATATGTATATACAGTACAGTGTAATGTTTTATATGGCATTTACACAAATCTGGCTTTTACCAGTTTTGTACTCTTACTATGGTTACTAGCACAGTCCTTTTTAAATTGCAAAAGTGCTTTATTTAATTTTGTACTTGATTCTCCTGGGAAAGTGTGTGTGGGGTGCGGTGGTGGGGCAGTAGAGGCAGGAAATGGTTTAAACTAGGGGAGAGTGAAAGGTATATGAACTTGAATGAATTTTGTGAACCCCAAAATAATGAAAGTGTTTGCTAAGCTTTGAACTTGACAAGGTTCACCCATCGCTAGTTCAAACAATTTTTTCCAATATAAACAAATATAGCAAGAATATTGAAACACGTGTGAATGGAAAAATGGCATAAAATCTGTTACTTTTGAAATGATCCTGAATATGAAGTTGTTGGGGTTTTTTTAAGGTGGTTGTGTTGCCTCTATGAACAAATAAATACAATAGACATAAATAAGTTGGAGTGGTAGCTTGGCAGTGTGTCATATTGCCCACTAGAAAGGAGTGTGGGCCAGATAGTTTGGTTCTACACTGAAACCAGAATTACAACTCAAGCATGAAACTGGAAAAGCTGCAAAATAAATGATGGTATCCATTCCATTTAAGCAAAGAGTGTACTGTAGACGTTAGATAAAGGCCCTACGAGTTAGACCTTCTGGTTCTAGTCTCCCTCTACCATTGATCAGCTGTGAGTCCTTGGGCAAGTGATTTAACCTCTCTGCTACATTTCGGTGGTCTGATGATATTTACTAGCTTCACATTAATTGTTTCTTCTAATGAAAGGCACTGTGTTTGAAGATTTTCCAATTTTTTATTTGTCCAGAGGTCTCTTCTCCATTCAAACATTTGATCAGATAGTAGACAGTCTTATGGTTCTTCCCCTCCTCCTCCCCACCCTTGAATTCTATTCTTTATGTTAAGAAGGATCTTATTCTGTGATCGTGAGAACTCTGGGGAAGGGTTAAAATATTTATATGAACATAAAGAATAAGCATTGACTTTCAGATTCAAACTTCCAAAGTGTTGTCACAAGACAGAAAGGGAGAGGGGCTGGGAAATAACTTTTAAAAATGAGACATACCTTTGCCATCATCTCTTTAAGCTATTGTTACATTGTGAATATATAATTTTCTTGAATTGTAATTAGTATTCATAGCTAAAGATCAGAGCCATGTGTTCTAAACTTAGTTAATAACCTGAAGTTTACACATTTTAAGGCTAACAACTTGTTTTGTTTAATGAATTTTGAGAGGTGAAGTTGGAGGGATTTCTGTCTTGTTATTTTTTGGAATTTTAGTCCATGTTGCCTTTTTTTATGAAGGCATGTTTATGATTATCTTTTGTAAGGCACCCTGAGGCCCTGCCAGTAATAGTAATAAAAATGTAAACATATTTAATAGAGACATGAACCTTCCCAAAGCCAATGGGGCTTAAATAGCTGTGGGGGGTGGGGAGGGGGTTAAAGGATCGAACTGTAGATCCTGGAAGGATAACTGGAGCACTTGCAATGTGATCTTGGTTAGGACATGCTTTGGCAGATTATGACCTTTGAATGGGACTTGTATCACTCAAGTCCACATAAATCTATGCAAGCTAGGTTCAGATCCCTCCTAAAACAATACTTATTCCATGTAGTCCACAATGAGCGAGTTACCTTATTTTTAAAATCTACAAAATGTAAGGATGATGACATCAAGATGTGTATGTGACAAAAATGGAGCTGAGATGTAATAAGCTAAGAATCCTAAAATGTAACAATGTTATGAATACTCTGTGACCTGGTAGGGAAAATTATTAAAATTGGCTTATAGACTTTCTGGGAAGAATGTATTGATCTAGTTTACTGGGTGGAGGTGTGCACGGTGGGAAGAACAAACAAGAAGGCAACACAATTGCTCTCCAGAGAAGCAACTTCCAACCAAACACTTGGGCTAGCAATTGTAAGACAATATGGCCTACTTCCAGGACCCAGGCCAAAATGACAGCTGTTTTTCCAGGCTGGGAACTAGAGATCTGAGTAAACTGTTAAAAAGCACTTTTCAAGAGAAAAATGGGGGTCAAATGTCAGAAGCTGTCAAAAGGGACAGGCTGGTACAGGGAGAAGGCATGTGAGAGTGGTAGATCTTTTCCCCAGATCTAGGGAACAGGGTAAGCCTTAGGGAGAGACAGGCAAGCATGTAGTCTGTTTTAAGATATTTTCTGGGAAATGCTTTGTTCTAATAAATATACTTTATGTAAAGTAGGCTGTTTGGTCTCTAATTACCATGGTCATTGCTCCCAGAGCGAACAGAACTGCAGGGTCTGAGCCTGTTATACCTGCTGAGGCAATCATGGTTAGTACCAGAGGAACGCCACCCAGGTCCCAGTCTGAGAGTGGGAGAACTGTGGGATTCCCCAGGGATTCTATCCCTGATGGATAGAGTCCTGAGATTTGATGGGTGTGTTTTGGGGTGGTGTGTGGTGTGTGCGTGCACACTCAATGAAACCAGGAGGGTCCAGAGGGCCAGTTTTCCTGGTAACACTGACCATGCACATACTAACTTTCTGTAACCTTGTCAGTTGTAACATATACCCACCCTATTGTATTATTACTTGTTGCATCCTATCTGAAACTAGTTTATATGATCTTCAGAGGCCATGCCATGGCTTTTATTTGGTCTCTAAAGTTTCTAATATATTTGGGCTCTGTATAATTCATATTAATAATTTGTTGAAAGCAGACCATAATGTATCTTGACTTTAATGTACAGTATTCTGTATCTGGTGGATGTGTTTGTTTTTAAAGACTACTGTTATCTACTTAAATTTGAGTACATGCCCTACTTAGATTTACAGGACAAAAGAGCATATTTGTAAGCAATGGGGTGCAATCTCATATATCATACATAAAATTTAAAAATATTTACTATTTTTGTGTGTGTTTCTGTGTGTATATTCTCTATTTGGATATGCTTTTCTTTTCATTTTAGGCAATAAAATATTCTGATGCACAGCTTCCCCAAAGATAGTAAGAAGTACAATTAATCATTTATCTGCTAGGTGTCAGCAAAGGTTATCTTTAAGACAAATAAAAAAGCTGTATGCATTTATACAGCAGATCTGGGAGCTGTGTGATTTTTAGATATTTTTGCAGGGTGGGAAGAAACTCCTTGGGACACATGCAGGGGAATGGATCCTATACTATGTCCAGAAGTGTCAGCTGTTCTTCATACACTACATTCTATTAATTCACTACATTATACATCTGTGTTGATGCCCGGAACTTTGATGGAGTTTTCTTTAATCAGGTAAAATTAATTAACAAGTTTGCTACCAATGGAGTGAAATACATCTGTGGTATGTAGAGCCCACATGAGGACTTTGCATTGGGGTTATGCTCCTTACAGGCTGACTGTAGACTTGTTTCTATGCCCTCTATGCACAGAAGGGAGTGCAATGCTTGCTCAGGTTGGTACTTACAAGAATTTGGGATAGGTTGGGGCCATGGAATAAGAGACCAGATCCCCTGGCACCAAGAACCTGGAGAAACTGCTTTGAGAAGCTGTTGTCACTTTTCCAGCCTATGAGCTGGAGTAGCGGCCATAAAATGATGTGTTGCAGCTGTTAATGGTGGTTAAACCTAGTCTGATTACTCAATCTCATTACTTAAGCTTTTTGTGCTGGAATGGTCACTAATTCTACAAATACTGTAAATAAAATTGGTTAAACAGTACACTAGGATTTCTGCAAATGATCATTTGGAATTTTACACAAATGAATTTCAGCTGTACACATGTACCTCTTCTGTTCACTTTCCATGAATATTCTAGAAAACCTACCTCTATTCATGCAAAAAGGTTAAGATTGAACATTCAACAGATGCAAATTGCATACCTAATGACGAATAGTACAAATATAGAGCTATTGATTTTACGCAACATGGTTTATTATATAAATCATCCAACAGGGACCAGGACATTATTACATGACCTATGTAACTCACAGCACACATTTTGAATAGTCAATAAATAATTTGTGAGATATCTGGGAACCTAAAATTACTTGCTGTAAGTATACATGGACAATTTTGTATTCTGTATGTAGACCTTTTGAACAGAAAGAATGATCATATTTTAAAATACATTTGTTACAAATTGTTCATGTAAGAATGGCCATACTGGGTCAGACCAATGGTCCATCTAGCCCAGTACCCGATCTTCTGACAGTGACCAGTACCAGATGCTTC
The DNA here is from genome assembly GCF_965152235.1 of Eretmochelys imbricata. NCBI lineage: Eukaryota > Metazoa > Chordata > Testudines > Cheloniidae > Eretmochelys > Eretmochelys imbricata. The sequence continues at coordinate 114,992,682 of NC_135578.1, read as the reverse complement.
AGAGGTAGTGAACAGAACAGCGTAATTATCAAATTATCAGCGTAATCCATCCTCTGTCTTTCAGTCCCAGCATCTGACAGTCAGAGGGGAAAGAGTCATCTTTGTGTCTGATAATTCTGTTCTTTACTATAGTTTGAAGCAGTTTATCAGATCTTGTACCATTTGCATTACCACTCAATAAAAATACTCTGTGTGCAAATCAGAGAATACTACTAATTTTGACTATTAACTGTAGCACCCCTGATGTCTGAAATCTAGAACTATTTGAACTTGTATGGGTAGCATTTGTCTGTGTGTGGTGGTGGGGGGGAGAAGGACTGAAATAAAAAACTTTTAGTAAAATGTTGAATATGACTGGGTTTTCAGGCTGAATTATAAGTTCGGTGATTTTTTTTTTTAATGTAACTGCACATATAACCTCACTCTCTCTTTGCCTTAGCTTTAGCATAGGCAATGTTGGCTATTGTTACTAAATTATTTGTAGTCCAGCCGTGCTCAAAGATCTTGATCAGGACTGGTGGCCCCATTGTGGTGGATGCTGTAGATACACACAAAAAAGAGGTGGTCCCTGCTCCAAAGAGCTTAGCACAGCAGAAGGTGACCTCTAGTAGGATCTGTTAGTAAAGAATAAAACCTACTTTTGTCCGTATGCAGCTTTATTGAAAAGGGATACTTTTAACCGTAGATGATTCTCCCTTCGTTATGTTACTTAAGGTACATCTAGACTGTGAACTCGGGTTGTGATTCCCCTGCTTGCGTATGTATGGTCGAACTCGCGCCGCGTAGCCAGAGTAGCACAGGTGGTAGGGGCAGTACACACTGGGAGATTGCAGGCGGGTTTGTACTCAGCATGGCTCAGCTGTACCTCCGCTGCGGCTACCCGTACTGTTGTGGCAACACAACTCTTTAGGCTCGTGCTAGCTTGATCATAGCGACTTCAGCTCCTCTCCCCTTGAGCTGCAAAAGTTCTACGTTGCAGCCCTCACCGAATCGCACTGATTGGGAGAAGCGGGCCAGATGTATTGGATTTCTGATACTGCTACTACGCTACTATACGCACTGAATGATTTCTGGAGATGATTTCTGTGCATAACAGAGGATTTTAAAAACCGTTGTGGGCAATACATCAGGCTAGAATGTTCTTATCCTCTTTGACTCTCTCAGAATCAGATCATCTTGTTTATACAGGAAAGGCATATTGATGGTGGGAGCAGCTCGAGCTTGGAGGGCTCCACATACGTATGCATCCTTCAAGGCTTGGATTTGCAGGGGATTTCAACACACCAGCCTGGGCTGTTGAACTGCCAAAAAAACACATTTTGAAGAAAAATCTACAATTAAAAATAAACTACACATGGAACATGGGTTGTACATATATATTAAAATAATAAATTTGAGTTGACCATGTCCTGTTAAAACAAATAGACAAAGAATGCTTATGAGTAATGGCCATCTTTTTGGCACTCCGCTGCTTACGGATGATTTCTAGTCCTTCATGACTTCTTTCAAAATTAACCTTCTGCAGTTGGATTGCCTGCACTACAGAAGACCAATCTTGGCTGTTGGCTTAGCACAAGGACTCTAGCTTGACTGCCATTTATTTCTTCTAACTACGGTAGTTTAGTAGAGGGTTGGTGATATGTTAGTTAATTTACAGTGTTCATTTTCATGTTCTTTTCATTTGCACAAATAAAATCTATTGCTTCTCGTAGATGTAATTTAATGTAATGTGTACATTTGGTTTCATGTATCCCTCTATACATTTTATGTGCAGTACATAGTATCAAAATATATGTATATCTTTTCATATAATTCATGTTGGCTATAGTGAGCTTTTGAAATGCAATATATTTGTTTTTGTTTAAATATTTGCTCCAGTTTCAATTTTTGGTTCCCCTTCATCTGAATTTCCATTCAGTCTGTAGGGGGCTCAAATCCGTCATTAGCAATGCTATACTCAGTAGCTCTGTAATTTTTTGCTGCTCATGTTCAGAATACAGGGTTCTCCAAGGAAAAAATCAACTGCTGGTCTCCAACTACCTTTTTCTTAATGTTGGCCAGGCAACAATTGCTACACATGAATTTCTGAACTTTTACAGGGGTGAAAAAATCTTGCATTTATTAATTCCCCATGTAGGAGATGTGCAACTTAAATCTAGATTTTTTTGTAAGTTGCTAATGATGCTAGGTTTTTAAAGTTTTATGCATTGTTTTCTGAGTTTCTAGCATAACAGGGATTTAACCAGAAAGAGCCTCATTCTGAGAGATGCTGAGTACCTATAACTCCCATTGAAACCGGCCTAGGGCTGGTGAAAGCTGTTTTTCACCTTTTCTCTCTGTCTAATTTAGCTTATTTATATACAATGAAGTGTCACAAAGGCTTATTAAGTCATTTATTCTATCTTTTCTGCCAAGCAAAATTGTTCCTATTTTTCTATATTGTTCCATATTTTCTAGTGCTTTTATTAAGTTTATTTTTATTATAAACCATTCACACATACAACTGTTAATATGGAGTTAGAGTTGTAGACCATGTGCCCTGCCCTGTTTCTCCTGCCTTTTCCAGTTGTGAGAGCTTAATTCCCCAAACTAAAACAAAGTCAAACAAGGACATGCTGAATTAAGGTCCTCTTATGTACCCCATTCTAGGAATTAGTGTTACAAAAACAAAACACAAACATTTGAAAACCAGGAAATGTGAATTAAGGTGACACTTCCCACACAATACAGCCTCTCCCCCAACATAACCCAAACCAAAACAGAAGAATCCTTGGGACTCTGTCATGGACCTTGAGGACTCTATCTTGGGGTTGAGGGTTGGGGAATGATGTAACACAGTGATACTGAACTTTCTCCGTACGGTTACCATCTTCTACATGCCTTAACTGAGATCTGCTGCAGTCTCCTTCCTATTTTGCAATACGAGAAGGTCTGTATGGTCTCAATTCCCAGATTGAGAGCCCCTGGAATAAATCATCCATACCAAAATAACTCCTCTGAAAAGCTCCTCTGACTAAAATACATCCAGTAAACTGGGCAAAAGCTGTGTACATGTAGTGGTGGTGGGGACGTGGATAAGAAGCTCATACAGCCAATTTCCAGTGAAGGTTTATGTGGCAGAACTGAAATGCTTACTGTCTGGGAAAGTTATTCCTATTGGAACACATGCAGAAATGACATTATATAGGTTCTGTGGTTTTGTTTTTTTTAACTATTTTATTCCTTTAGCATGCTGGAATACGGTTGGGACTATGCTGCTGTATTGTATTAAAGAAAACAATACTACAAGCATAACAACATAGATGTCAAATGATTCATTCTTCCATTACTTACCAAACTGAGCAGTGGAGAAAACAGCCCTAATGATGGAGTTCAGAATAACTTTACTAGCATACAATTGTTTGTCATTTAAGAGTATTGGGTTTTTTTAGTATTTAATGCATTTACGATTTGTATTAAGTTAGAGGTAAGGTACAATGGCCATATACTCTCTTGAACGCTGGAAACAGGAAAATTTTATTTTTACATAAAAGGTACTGTAGTTTTTTGACCCTGTAGCTTTCAAGTGCGTATATACATTAAATAATGTATACGTAGGAGTGAACCAACGGAACTTAACTTTGAGAGCAAAATCAAAAGAGGTGTGCAATTCTGGTTTGTTTTTTCTAGTGTGCATTTTAATTATTTACTAATAGTTTTTATTCTAGATTTTGTCGTCGTCTTACATTAAAGTCTGTCGGATGGAGGGAACTTTCAAACATACGAGACGTAAACTGTTTATTTTTCATAAGCTTTTTTCATTATTTCTGTATCGTTTCAATTATTGGAGATATTTGTGTTCGGCAATGGGCTTGCTCCCTTCTGTGGACTACTTGATTTTGCATTGTAACTTTGTTGGATTTGTGACATTACAATCGTTTTGAAGGGAACAGATTGTGACATTCCAAAATCAGGATTGTGCCTTCACTGGTTCATCGGTCAGAAGGAGAAGCTGGGCTCTGAGTATATAAGCTCTTGCCCAAGTAAGAAAAGCCCTGGAATAATAACAAAAGGAATATTGAAAATAGCAGATAGACACTTAGGACTGGTCTACACTGAAAAACATATATTGGTATATCTGTGTGTCTCGGGGGTGTGAAAAGACCACACTCCTGAGAGATGTAACTATGGCATTTTAAAGATGGAAGAATTCTTCTGTTAACCTCTCGGGGTGGTGGATTAACTACAGCAATGGGAGAGCCTCTTCCATCGCGGTAGTGAGAGTCTACGTTGAAGTGGCACAGTTGCAGAGTTTTAAAAGTAGCTGTACACTTATTTAGACAAATGTCATCCTAATTAGTTCCAAGATGAAATTTTCTTTAAGTACTATAATCCATAAAGAAGGAATAACTTCTAGTTCAAATAGTAACGTCTATATCTGGTAGCATACTACCAAGTTATAGAGAGAAAGTGGTTTTCCAGGTCCGTTCATGATTGGAGTGGTATGGAATGGAGAAAAAATAATAATGGTGTGATCAGAAGATTTCTTTGAAAAGATTTTGCTAAACCTGTGTGGTTTCTGGAGGAACAGAATCAGTTTTGTTCGTAGGGTGAGCTAACAAAATATATTGTATGTATGCAGTTACTTCTGTCTTTGCCCCCAAAAGTGCATGCATCATCTCAGCAGTGCACTCATCTTCCACAGGGTCATTGCTTAGAAACATAGAGTTATTAGAAGCACAGCACACTAACGCACCATTTGGTCAATTGCAGAAGTTTGCTTTTGAACTTTAACTAGTCCCTTCTTGACTACTGTCTTAGCATTATTAATTATGTAATTAATCTTTAGTAATATCTTTTTGTGTGCTTTTATAAGTGTATTTGTATTAAGAAGCAATATACTCCGCCTTTTCCCGTTGCTTCAGACCACAGAGCTGCTATACAGAATTAATTCCAAGAATACTTTTTCATCTTTTGTATAGTGTTCATACTTAGGAACTGTGATCTACAGTAATTCTTATTCATTTGGAATATAGTAATTTGTTCCTGTCAGCACAGGGGCTAGTTTGTTGTTTTAAATTGCTGACTTTTGTTTTTGTTGGCATGCTCCCCAATACAAATTGAACGGCTGACAAAAGTCTATTTGTTTGGGAGTTCAATCTTGATAGGTGCTCTCTGTTGCCGAACAGTACAATTTGGGGTCCCCAAGATAAAAGCTGACTGAATGCCAACATTGTAGCGGAGATTGTTCGTGCAGATAAGAAGTAATACATATTCCTCAGGTCTGCAAATCAAAGAAAGGAGAAATATGTATGCACACCATTCTGTTTGAGATGGTGGACTAGTAGCTTCTTCGTAATAACAATTGGGAATATCTAACCTATGAGAACAATAGAAAAGATATGAGAGATTTTCAATCTGAAATTAAAGAGAAATGTGAGAGATCTTAAAAAATACTGACTGCTTTCTGTCCTACCTTTTTCTCAGCATACGGTGGCTTCATTTAAGAAATTATTGTTCTGTTCTGACTTATAACTCTCTTTTTTGCCAGCTTCTTTTTGAGGGGCTTGTCATGAAACCTAAACCTGATTATGGATCTTTGGCAATGCCTTCCAGCCTGGTGCATAGAATGAGGCTGTGTACCATCCTTAGTGCCCTTCTATGGAACATCATTGTGGGACCTGCTGATAAGACTAAACAGGTACTCTGATGAGTTAGTGCCTACATCCTCTGGAGCTTGCTCTGATTCATAGTGAAAAATATGTTGTTGCTAAGGTCTCCTTTGAATAAAATACTAAGCTGAAATCTTTTCTGCCTGGTGGAGGTTAGATTTGCATGACATTGAAAATAATAAACCTTAATTGGTACCTCAGCCTTGTGGTCTGGCCAATACCTTCTCAGTAAAATAGGTTTTAATATCTAGGTTACCAATCTTGGGGTCTGCAGTTGTGGAATCAACAAAGTACCATGGCACTGCAGTGGCTACTTTGCATCCTGAAGTAAGAGTGCCTCTCACAAATCAGTTGCATATAACTTAGGCCATGTCTGCACTACAAAGTTTGGCTGATGCAAGTTATGTAGGTGGAAAGCCACCAGAGTTAGTATATTGATTGTGTGCGTGCATATTGGTTGGTTCCTTTGCCACTGTGTGTACTAATCAGGGGTTCTTGTGTCAATGCACAGCAGGTGCACCATGGACAGATACACCAGTGTGCCATTTGCCCACATCCAGCACAATGTCTTTTAAGAAATTTTTCCAGTGCATAATGGGTCAGAAACTAAGGGTGCAGGGGATCAAGTTTCCATCATGCAACTTTTTCCATCTCATAATGCCACCTATATCCCATAATTTTTTTAAAATCCCACAAACTTGTTCTGCCATCTCTGAAAAAGGCATGGAGCCTGCAGAGCTCTGCACTATTGTCAGGAACGTTGCAAACACAGGGCGTGTGGGGAAACTTCACCAATATCAGTGTAGGCTGGTCAGGGAGGTGCATGACACTTGCATCTTTAAGAACACAGGGCTGTTCAGAAAGCTGCAAACAGGAACAACACCAAGGAGAGATTCAACTACCAGCTCAGCAGGTGGAGAAAGACAGTTGAATATGCTTTTGGTAGATTGAAGGGGTGCTGACATGATGTACTGATAAGATTGGATCTCCGTGAGAAAAGTATCCCAATGTTATAGCTGCCTGTTGTGTCCTACATAATATCTGAGGCAAAAGTTGCTGCCATGGTGGAGGGCAAAGGTGGAGCGGCTGCCTGAGTTTGAACAGCCAGGCACAAGGGCCATTAGAAGAGTTCAGCATGGAGCTATGCGGCTAAGGAAGGTATTGAAAGAACACTTTAACCATCCGCTACAGTGGTGTGATGGACTGTGCTTTACATGACCCTGAAGTTTTGGGGTCTGTTAGGAATTGTGCAGTGCTTGCTGTACATTTATGAATACAACGCTCTTTTAATGAATCTAGGAATTATGAGGTGCTTGCTGATCACACACAATTATTACACTGTTTTTCACTGAACCTATGAGTCCTGAGGTCCTGCACAATTACAAGTAGTGGGTGCTTTGAGTAGTGCTAGGCATTCTGTGGTATATGTTGTGAAGTAATAAATATAAGTAAATATTAATAATTAATAAACAATATGTATTTCTTTAAAATAGAACTTATTGTGTACCCAAAACAGTGCAAAAATTGTATGCAATTTAAAAAAAACACATGCAATAACTTCTTAAATAAGCTAACAGAATAGAACTTTAAAATCAGAATGGTAGAAAATATTCCTCTCCATTTCAGTTTGGCTATACATATACATCCGTTGCTCTCACATGCTTATTGCAACTTCAGCTTTGGAGTGGCTCTGCACAGCACCACTCTCCAGTCTCAGCCATGGCCTGTTGGAGCAAGGGAGGGGGAAGTAAGGAGGGAATTTTCAGTTGCTTGAATCAATAATATTTTGTCCCCTATTTCCATGGGTACAAGTACAGGGCAATGGCACTGAATACTGGCACTGTTTTCCACAGGCAGTGGTGATTTTAGCTGATATCTCACTCCTGAGGGTAACAAAGGTGCACAGAGAGCACAGCTGCTGGTGGTGTCCTAAAACCAGCTGGGCCTGTATGTCACTAGCCTTTTTACTGTAATGGTGGATGCTGAAGTCACACCGGAGAGTGTCCTTTGTGGGCGAAGAAATAAGGCTGCCATCCCTAGAAACGTTTGGAAGAGGATTGCAGAATACCTTCCTCCAGGAACATTTAATTGATATCTCTTAGGGATGTCCATAGTACCCTCCTAGCTACATAAAGAAAGTGCTTCACCTGGCAAACCTCCTGCCTAATCCTACAGGGGAATAAAAAACTGATACCTCTTCCTCTGTTGTACCTCTGCCTCCTCTTGTATGAGTAAAACAAAGAAAAGTCATCGATACCTGTGCCCTGCTAATTTGGGGATGGTCCGGACACCATCTTTGTTTGAACGCTGTAAGGAAAAATTCACTCACAAACCCAAGATTCCTTCCCCTTCACTGGGCTCTTGCATACTCAGCTGGTAGGATATGAGAGACTGCAGTGGAATCTCAAAAACATCCTGGCTTGGGGCGTAGCTGGATTTCCCTCCCACAACCGCAATTGTCCTCTTCACCTCTTCCTTCTCGCTGTTCATGTCTGGGCTCTGTGACTTGTGCTCCTCAAAGGTATCCACAGTAGTCTCTAGGCTGCTGATAGAGTATGGCATGCAGCTTGTAAAATCCGTAGGTTTGCAGCTCCATGCCAGATTGATTTTTGGCCTCCTTGGTCTTGTGGTACACCTGCTGGAGTTTCTTCACTTTCACACAGCACTGTTACTGATCCCTGTCATACCCCTTTGCCTGCATCCCCTGTCCAGTCTTTTTGTAGATGTCCATGTTTCAATGGCTTCCATAACTGTGCCTATGCAGCCTCTTCTGCCCACAGAACCAGGATATCTATTACCTCCTGTCTTCTCCAAGCAGGAGTGTATTTAGTGTGTGGAGCTGACATGATCAGTTCAACAGTTGCGCCCAACAAGGGACAGATGCTAGGTGTGCTTGCCAAGCTGGGCAATCAGCAAAAGGCATTTCAAAAATGCACAGGAGTTTTTAAACGGGGCTGGGGATGGCTTCCAGTCTCCATGGCGCCTGGTTAGTGACGTTCACAATTGTGACCAGAGCAGTCATTGTTGGGCATTGTAGAACAGCTGCTGGAGGCATGTTGTGGTTGACATAAGTCACGCAGTGTCTATGCTCTCACTGTGTTGACCTCAGTAGGTCAACCACAGTTGAAAGCCATTCAGGGAGTTGTTTTTGCTGCATCGCCATAATGGGGTGCTTATGTCAGCCAGAGACAAATTTGAGTAGCAGAAATAGGTTGATGCAAGGTGACGTAGGTCGACCCATCTTTGTAGGTAGAACAGGTCTTAGGCAACCACCCACATCTTCTCTCTGCCCAGGGATGGATCTCTTTTTCCACCCAGTGGACATTTGTCAGGCACAGAGAACGCTCAAATCCTTCTAATTAGTTGGGGGCGGGGGGCCAGTTTCTCCCTCATCAACGAATATACTTAAGCCTGAAGACCTCTTCCTGACTAATGGGAAGCTCATTGGACCGTTGATACGAATACATAGCTTGTTACTTTGTGAAGTAATTTGGGAAAGGCATATAATTTTTATATAGAAGTTTTATAAAGACAAATGTACTAGTTCATTACTTAATATCCATTTCTTTAGAAGTATTTCCTGAAAGATCTTAACCTTGATTCTTTCACTCTCTATAGATTTATGGACCCATTTGATCTAACTTCTATGATGATAAATTTATTTATGTCCTTCAAAATCTGGGTGGTTTCAGTAAATGAAAGCAAAGTCTCTCTTGTATGCTTTCATCACATGAAAGTGGATTATGTGATCTATTCTACATCAGCTGAAGTTGCATGTTTTCATTTGGTAGCTGACCTTTCAGTACAAGCATGTATTCTGTGTCTTGGTTTCTCTCATTTGTTGTTGAACTTGCCCCACCTCTGTCATGGAATGTTCTTTAAACAAAATGCTTCCGGCCTGCATTTTGATGTTCCATACATCTTTATACCAGGAGTGGTTTAATGGGTTTCCCAGCAAGCTGCTGCAGAGAAGCAGCCTGTAGGCATTTTCAGAGGTTCTCACTCTTGCAGTAACATCATGACTTAAGATATTTAGCTAAGTGTGTACATGTTCTTTTAAAAAACAAAACAAAAATCTCTAAACTTCATATTCTCCTCCAGCAATGTCACAAACTTTTACTCTGTGGCCACTGTCTCCCGTTACTTTGGATGAGCCATTATTCCCTGCCCCCCTCCAATCCCCATTAATATGGCTGCCATTCTCCTAAAGCCAAATTAGGCTGTAGCTAATGGCCAACATGCTGAAATTTCAGTGGCTCTGAAGCCAGACTGGGCTCACTTAAAATGGTTACCCCCATTCATCATGTACCAATTGATTAGTGTATGGGGGATGAAGGGAGAGGTACAGAGAAAGAGAGAGAGAGAGAGAGACCCAGGAATCTGGGGGAGCTAGTGGGAGACTGAAAGGGGATCAGTAGAATGTGAGGGAGGCTGGGGTAAGCGACAATGGAGTGAAAGGGGAGTGAAGAAAACATGAGGGCACATCTTGCTGTGAGAGAGAAGGGAGACGCAGGTGACCATAGAGGTAGATGGGCTAGTAGGGTGGGAGGTAGGTAAGTGGTGGAGAGGGAAAGAATGAGAGATCCACCACCTGAGGGATTAGCAGAGTGAAGAAAAATCAGTCTGTTGTGTGCATTTTATGGAACAACAAAAATGTTTGTGTGCATTTTAAGGTTGAATTTTCAACCTGAAGTCGTTACAAACCAGTGTATTGTACTATTTTCTATTCAAATCTTATGATTTTAAATACAGTCTCTTGGTAATTTTTATTTTGCTTCTTAGGGTGAGGTTTTGTTTTTTTGTGACCCAAGGACCTCTTGATACCAATTGGAATAGGGCATGGGGTATATAAGGGTAACAGAGATCCCTTGGATCCAGGTCTGCCAAAGAATGTTATATAAGATCTCTAATGAAAGCCTATGGCACACTGGTCTTCATAATCATTGTGAAATGTATGTACAGAGAATATGTGAAGAGGGGTGTGTGTGTGTGTAAGAGATTCTTATTTCCCTCCACCTGATGACGTGCAAATTGAGTACTATATGGGTCACAATGCACACTCATTTACGTCTGAGGAAAAGGCCCATCAATAGATTGAAAGGGCTGGAGGAAAAAATGAAAACAGCAGAGGTTATCCTGTTTAGAAGTAAGATAATGAACTTTTGAAACTATATCTGGGGTGCATGTGAATACCCAGAGATTACTTCAGTCTGTGAGGGCAAGCTGCCTGTAGGCTTGATCTTGTGAGACGGCTTCTCAGCCAAACTGGTTGAAAACACTAGGAAAAGGACTTGGGGTAAGTTGTCTTGTAAGAGATAAGGGGATGCCTTGTTAGTTAAGTTTAGGCTCTAAAAAGCATTATGATAGTTTTTATAAGGAACTATTTGTTTCCAAAAAGAATGAGGAGTACTTGTGGCACCTTAGAGACTGACAAATTTATTTGGGCATAAGCTTTCATGGGCGAAAACCCACTTCATCGGATGCATGCAGTGGAAAATACAGTAGGAAGATATATACACACAGAGAACATGAAAAAAATGGGTGTTGCCATACACACTATAACGAGAGTGATCAATTAAGGTGATCTATTGTCAGCAGGAGAAAAAACCTCACTCTACATCACTTGTGTATCTGTTCTTTTATAAACTTATTCTTCTTTTATAAAATATACGTACTCTGTGCTAAGTAGTGGGGTGATCTGAAGTTGATTCTTGCAAACTATGCGCTATTCCTTTGAGAACAGCAAATCTGAAAGTTCTGTGATCCATCAGTGGGAGATTTCAGAGTAGCAGCTGTGTTAGTCTGTATTCTCAAAAAGAAAAGGAGGACTTGTGGCACCTGAGAGACTAACAAATTTATCTGAGCATAAGCTTTCGTGAGCTACAGCTCACTTCATCGGAGCTGTAGCTTATGCTCAGATAAATACATTTGTTAGTCTCTAAGGTGCCACAAATACTCCTTTTTTCTTTTTATCAGTGGAAGAGGGGCTGACTGTTCCAGAGGGAAGCTTGGAGGACTCGGGGGTTAGTGTTTATGCCTATCGCCAACCTGCGGAGGGCTGAAAGGTAGCTTGTGTTGCCAGAAGCTGGTAGTTTCAGGGAGCTGATCCACAGCAGGCACAGACAAGACTTCCTCATGCTAAGGGCAGGTAGTGGTTAGGTGTTTCACAACCCTGGATATCTCTGGGAAGTGTCAGAGTTATTTTGAAGTATGTGGGGTTGGCAATACTACAATCACTGTATGCTTCTTGTCTGTCTCTATGTAGCAGATAATTTTTATTTGGTGAAAAATGGTCTGGTAAAACATGTTCCTAAACTATGCTCTGCAAAACACTTGGTGGCGGTGCATGGAGAGCTGGTTGATCAGGTGGTACTAGCTGTTTTCCTTATTTGCCTTATACAGCTGAGAGGACCAGAGTAGATGTATCATATGGCTATCTGCATACTTTTGCATCTAAGCAATTGCTATGTTTGCTACAGGATTGTTACATGAGTGGGAGGGGAAAGGGTCTGTATGAACATTAATTGGGAATCATATAATCTATTAGATGATCTTTCTAATATTGAGAAATCCAAGCTACAAAGAACTTTCAGAACCCTGGTATTTAATTCCTATGGCCCAGAAATGTCCAGTAGAAGAGATGTTACAATGTTCTGCGACACTGTTCATAGAAATTAATTTGGCTTGATGTTATGCCCATTACTTGTGACTTTCTTGGGAGTTTCATTTCAGTTTCATAAGTGTAGTGGTTGGCATGCTAGTATGAATAGTTGAATTTAAAGAAAAAATCACAAACTCTGAGGAAAAGTATAAAGGGGACAGGGTTAAGTCGATAAACTATAGGCAGTGGATTATTTACTGACTTTCATCTGATAGAGCATAAAGCAGGAACTGCCAGTCATCAGCTTGTGGAAAAAAAAAGCTAGAAAAAGCCAAGTCTGAGCAATTGACCTAGTATTTTATCAAGTTAGCTATCGATTCAGCACAGCATGTATCTACTAGTTCTATCCCAGCAGTGCCTGCCTGCAGCCTGGTATGTTGCCATGAAGGTGGGCATGTACTCCTCCTTCAATATGCTGTGAACTAGACAGCCTAATTTTGGCCATTAAACTGTTAACATTATTAAACACAAAGGAGTGTTTGTTTGTGTGTGTGTGTGTGTGTGTGAGAGAGAGAGAGAGAGAGAGAGAGAGACACTGACCTCTGTTAATATAATCTGAGTGCTAATGTTAATAAGAAATTCTGGAAATTTAGAAATTAGTATTCAGATAGCAATGTTAACTTGGGTATGTTGCACACACATAATTTTGTTTTTTTTTATTAACTGTTTTACTTAATGTTAGGGTGACCAGACAGCAATTGTGAAAAATCGGGTCGGGGTAATAGAAGCCCATATTAAAAAAAAAAAAAAAAGCCCCAAATATAAAATCGGGACATCTGGTCACCCTACTTAATATACTTACTGTTTTATACTCTAAAATTGTAGAATGTGCAAAGTGGCAGATGTATTGTTGAGCTTGCAACCTTTATGCTACATTAGACTTTTTTCCATTTAATTATTCTTTTTCAAACATAACTTTATTATACTTTCAATGGAGATATTAGAAATTTTTCTCCACTGTGCTAATGGGATGTTTGGTTTCTTTACTATTCAATGATATAAAGCAATATTAATAATGTTTAACTGAGATTTTCTTCTACCCAACGTTGAGTAGCAAGAGTAAAACATCATATGACCAAAACAGTGATGATGATGATGATAATAACGTTGGGGGACACTTAGAAGTAGCCAGAAGGATTCTTTTTAATATTTAACCTTTGGAAAGGCCCATTTTAAAGGCTTTAATATTTTAAATTAGGTCCTATCAGATGGTATAATTTTCACAGTACTTACTCAAATCCTGTGGTGAGGACAAAAGTGCTATAGGATGTCAGTCATAGCCAAATCTGGAGATAAGTGGGTGTTCCCTATGTGTTATGCAAGATTCCCTTGGTAATAAGAGAAGAGATCATTTTGACTCCCAATGATGTTTAGACAACAGATAAAATATGCACTCAACAGGGTTGAGATCTGTGACAGAGTCACAGTAACCGAAAAGTGCAAGATCGAAGTTTAAAAATCATGTAAAAACATCAGCTTTCAAGAGGTTCCTCTGCTGCTAGATTAAACTGCTATGTGTTCATGGCATAGGAGAGTAGAAAAAGAGGGGGAAAAAAATTCTAGCATTCACAGATAGCAGCCACTTCAGACCACTTACATGTAGACTTTCATTACAAACCCCTGTTTCTTCAATACGCAATTATGAGAGCCCAGGCAAAGGATAATAAGCCACTAATCAACAGATGGAGGCAGGAAATAAAACTGACATCATTTCCCTTTCTGAAGGGGAATGACCTGGCTGAGCATAGCAGCAGGTGTTCCAGTATCACTAGATACAAGAACTTGGATAGATAGCAGATGGCTATGCTAGCTGAAACTAGGGTTTGTATACATTTTTAGTTTGTGTTTGGCTATTCTGGTATCTTTTAACCCTTTACCAAAGCAGCATTGGTTAGACAATTGGTTAGACTCCCCTGAAAAATATGTTTCTCCTTGCCCGTGCCACTTTAAGGAGCACTCTGTAAAGAGCAGTCTCAATACCCTTGACATCACCACTTCATTTAGAGGCTTACAGGAAAACAGCACCTTATTTTCACATTTCCATTTCATATGTCTGTCTAGTCCAGAGACTGGAATTTAGCTGGACTTTCCACAGCCCCACAGTAGTGTTCTCAGGGCAGACCAACAACCCAAAACCACCTTGAGAGCTATCTTATAAATGTACTCCAGCTAACATCTACTGATGAGGTGGCTCAACGAAATCTAATGGTCAAGCATATCAAGAGATGGATTAAAAGGATCCAAATGGACATATGATCTCTGTTAGCAGGAAATCAGTGAACAAGAGTGGTGCAAACTTCATACCAAAATCAGGTTGAATTTCAAATTAAATGGGATCATGGAAACGCAATGAGATGACCCCAGAATATATCAGAGTTGCCTTCCACCACCTACTCAATAACCTTTCCCCAAAGAGGAGCAAGAGAGAGGTTGGTAGTTGGTGATATTGTCCGATTTTTTGGGGGGGTGGGGGAGGAGGGGAAGGGTATTTTTTTTAGCAGGGGTCTATTGTAAGTATAGCAGAATAAAAACAGTTCTTTGAGATGTGTTGCTCATGTCCATTTTATGACCCACCCTCATACCCCTGTGTTGGAGTTAGTCAGCAAGAAGGAACTGAGAGGATGCGGGGCCAGAACAGAAAGTGCTTGGCACTAAAGCCACCCCAAAGGATACCACTGAAGTGGTAAATCTCCAGTAACCGTGCACGCACACACCTAACATGGAATGGACATGAGTAACATATCTCCAAGAACAACAGTTACGGAAAGGTTAGTAAATGTTTTTTCTGGGGCCCTCTGGAGAAACAAAGGAAGTCTAGTGATTGTATTTAGGCCCTGCTTACCAGGAGCACTTCTGAAGGATAACAGGTCACAGTAGACCCTCTCTCATAGACAAGAGATTTCACTTGATTACTTAATCAAGTTTGCCTCTGTGCTCTGGTGAAATTCTGTCATCCTGTCTTCTTGACAGGCCTCCTGAAAACCAGATTATTTGGAAAATGGTGATGCTTGTGGGCAGTTAGTGTGGTAGTCCGTCTCTTAACTTGAGAGAGAGGGTCAGAATTGCACACACTGAATATTTGTGTTCCCCAACACAGTGCAAGTTTGACCGGGCTTGTACCTTTCCACAGTGATCCAGGTTCTTCAGAAAATAGCACAGCTTCTGATGAAAGTCATCATTCTGGTTTTCACAGCTGTACTCACAATTGTCTGCCTATGGGACGGGCGACAGTGATGTCTTCAGGCCTAAATCTCTCTGATTATTTGTGTGTCTGCTGTCATTGTCTTGAGCAGTCAGGCATAAAAAGGGGGGTGTTTTGGAACAGGTGCAAACAGCTGATAACTCAGTACTTAGATTCTATGGTGAGAGGAACCTTAAAAATATCTGTTAATCATTAGGCTGCATGCATATATGTCTGCTTTCTGTCCAAGTTGGTTTGAAGTGTTTTTCAGGGCATAGTGCAGAGATAGGCAGCTGTGACCCCTTAGATGACTCATCCTGGCCCTCTTAACTTTTCTCCAGAATGGTCTGGACAAGAATTTGAATGCAGGTTTACCTGTCACCTTTCTGTTCCTGGTGAGACAGGGTAGACCAGATCTCAAGAGAAAACTACTCAATAGCAGCAGCTGAGACGCACAAACTTAGTCCTCTGGGTGTTTAACCTGGCTCTAAATACCCTGACAAGATTTTCATTTAAATACATGACAAAAGTGAATGACATGCCACCTCAGTCAGATGTCTAGTTATTTACTGGAACAAAGTGACATTGTCGATCGCTTTTTCTTCCTAAATTTGTCTTCTCCCCTTCAACCTCACTCAGTAGATGGTCTTTCCTTTCACCCAAAGTCGTCGGATGAAGTGTTTGCAGTAGATTATAGAATAGTTCCCCAAGAGAAGCAGTGGAAGACACATTGTATAGGATATTGAAACTAGATTGAAGTTCTAATGTCAGGAGGAATCCTCTGTTGGTAGAAAGGTGGTCTAGCTAGTATATTCTATGTCTAATTTCTATTTTGTGAAATTTTAATTTAGAAATGAACACTGTCAGAGAGGCCAAATACTCGTCAGAAGACTGTGAACAAAGGCCAGTGGTAATCAAAAATTAATAAGTCAGGAAGGTGTCTTGTGGCATGGGATTGGTGTTAACTTTGTTTTATTGTGACAGATTATTCACACCCTACACACTAGTGTAATAATCTTTGTCCACTGTGTGCCTTGCAAGGTATCATCTAAAAACTAATAATTTGCTAGTGAGGACTGTCCTGATAAAATACGTGTGGCAACATGGTATGTGAAGTTATGAGATTTCCCTGTATGATGTTAAGAGTTTATGATCAAAACAGGTCCTGACTTGAAGTGTTTGGTCAGTAACTTTGCCGGAAGCACGTGATGAAATAGTTTGCTTCAATCTAATATTATTTTTTAGGCACTAGTAAGCTTTTTTTAAAAAAAATCATTTCTGACTTTTATGCCTCAGTACTTATACTCACTTAAAATCTATCTCTTTGTCATTAATAAACTTCTTTTATGGGTTTATCTAATCCACTCTTTAAATTGGTGTTTGGGTGATGCTGTTTAAGACAATAAACTGGTATACCGCTCCCTTCAAGGAGTAAGGGACTTAAATATTCGTACTGTCCAGGAGAGGTACAGAACCTACCTTTCTGGGCAGTTCAGGATATACATTTTGGGGCCACCCTGCAGTACAACCAAGGCTGGTGAGAACCAGAGCGTAACTGGCAAACTGCAGTTACACACAGACACTCAGGGTGTGGCTTGCATGCTGGAAGGCTGTTCATGAGCGGCCCAGGTGGGAGCTACTTCAGCAAGGCATTGTGAGGCACCCAAGGGTTGTGGGGCAGGATGACATATCCCCTCACTAGTCTCACTATGTCTACCCAGTATGTCATGCTTTTTAAACACTTTTGTTTATATATTGGAAAGGGAACAAATAGCACGTGAATGAACTTTGCAGATGAAATTACATTGAGAGGTTTTCCTTTGTAAAATAGAGGAATTCTACAAAAGGGCATAGAATGGATAGAAACATAGGCAGAATTTTTTTAAAGAGATTTAACTTGGGAAAAATACAAATGAATACATCTGGGGAATAATAATCAGAAGTAATTTTCAATGGAAGGGAGACATCTGGACTGTGGGAATGCTTCAAGAGGCGTGGAGGTAATAGTCAATAGCTGATTAGATATGAGTTTGCAGTGCAAAAGGCAGGTGAGGTTTCAGGCCACATACAGAGAGACACCTCTTAGTTTAATAGTAATTTTCTATCTATCTAAACTCTGGTGAGATCACAGCTAGAATGCTTTGACCAGATTATGGCATCTGATTGAAGTTGTTGACAAACTGTTGTACAGCACTTATAAGAACCAACTACATGTCTAAAGAGACTGAAGGAATAGGCTTCTGATGAAGGATTAAAAGAATTAAATATACTTAACTTGCTTAAGCAATGCCTAAAATTGCGAGAGGGAGTGTGGTAACTTCAAAAACATCCAAAAGGTAAAAACACCAAGTAGAGAGGAGCTATTTAGCATGGTTTTTGGGGATACATATGTAATCAATAGTAATGCAGTGCCTTTCTTAGCTTTTTCATGTTTACATTTATATCCTTAATATTGTATCACATCATCTTTTTGTATGCAGTGTCCATTTGAATTAGAAGTAGTGATGAACTTTTGAGCACCATTTGTAAAGGATGCTTTTGGTCTGTGACTTTTGGTTTTGGGAAAGCCTTTTCTTTAGTAAGTTATTAACATTAGAAAGCAGAGTTCAGCTAAATGTTGGACTTTTTTTGTGAATACAAATGTTTCTTCACATTAGAAATCTGCTTCTGTTACTCCTAATGTGCACACAGAAACAATGAATTATAATTATCTCACAGGTGACCTGCATTCTTCCCTAATTATGTGTATAATCTAGTAGGTTGTTTTAACATTGGCCATCTTGGTGACATGCATAGTCCATTGGTCATGAGGTTTGCGGTAGAAGTTGTTTTGTTGGCAGAAGCTGCATTTTTCACCAACAACATAATACAGAGTGTGTATTCTTATGGGGGGTTATCTTGACCTTCATGCCTGCTCTCACCCCATAATGAAGCTGAAAAAGTATCTGAAGATGATTGTTGAAAAGAAAATTTATAAACCTGTGACTTCTGTGTAGAATGTGTGATGCTCTCTCTGCATTAACTTCACATTAACATTTTTACTGATGGTTTGATTTGGCTGTGCTCTTGTTGGAAGACATTTGATTTTGTGAAGTGGCAGCGTTCAAGTTATAGGTTGTAATCTTGTCTTCTGTAGTTTACCTGTAACAATTTGGGGGGAGGAGGGAGATTTGAAGTGTTTCAGGGATTGACTTTTGTCATCTAAACAATTCTGTTGGATTGATGCTTTCATTCACCTTAGTTTTTATTTGGGGAGGGGGAGTGATCAGAGCGGTTTATTTTCTATGGCTATAAAGCATATCATCTTTAAATTTTAACTTTTCTTTGAAAACAGTTGAAAGTCAGTTTTTTATTACATTCCAGATTAGCAATGTGGAATCAGTTTCTTGCCTTGTAGACAGAACTGATCAGAAGTTAGCTTTCTACACTTGGGTAAGCCCCTTTTGGATTGAGGTCTGAAATAGTTTGATAAAATGACCTCGTTGACATACAAATATAGAAGTTCAATTTGTTGCCTTCATGTGACCTGTTTTTGAGACCATCTGCTGAAAAATGTTTTTGAAGCAGTTAGGATAGGATCTGTTCATGACACTAAAGTTGAATGCATTTTCTTTAAAAAGTTGTCAATATGATTTAACTCTCCATAAAAAGACACTGTCCACTGAATACTTTAAAAGTAGACTAATTAAAAAAGCTCTGTTATTTCTGTGAGAGCACCTTTTAAATAGAGAGGCCAATTTTTCTCTCCTAAAAAAATCAGAAAACACGATTGAAGAGCTTTCTGCTTCACAGAGGATGCTTTAAGGAACTAAGGTTCCAATCCTGCAACATATAATGTCTGCTCAAACATGGTACATTGCTGGATCAAGTCTTAGCTCTCCAACTTTACAGGGGCAACGTGAAACTGTCTATGTACAAAGTACGTAAATATGTTTTTAAAAATAGAATTTCTCCCCACTAACTGTATTAAATTATGGTAATCTTAGATGTTCCTGGTATTTACAGTAGGTGCAGTTTTCAGACAGAAATGTGATTTTTTTCAAGTGGGCAGTGTTTCTTTAACCATCTGAAATACTCTAGAAAACCGTATATTGAAAAAGAAAAAAGTATTGGCAAAACTTTTTATTGTTTATAGATTTATCACATGATTTACCAAAAAAAAAAAAAAAAAAATCCTTGTAACCATTCTGAAATACATCGAGGTGGAAAAGTACGACTGGGCAAAAGGAATAACTGGGCTAGAGTGGGCCATTTGTCTGAAATATATCTAGCTTTGGGCGTCTGTAGACTAGTTCGATTAGTAATTGGGAGAAACGCTGTTCCTTAGTTTAGTTTCGAAAACATGCAATGCTCTGCATCAGTTATTTGGCTCACTGCTGAAAGTACATAGAAACGAGGAGCAGGGGCTAGTGCTTTCCCTTACCAACATGAACATTGTGGATGAGTAATTAAAATATAGAATGTGGAAAAGTAGGCCGGAATTGACTAGAAATGAATAAGCATGCATTCTGTTGTACAGATGTTGGGAACAGATTATTTCGGGCACCTCTATCTAAATCTTATTGGATTACTATGTAAAATCAGTCATATGCCATGTAGATTGTTTCTCTTCCCATTGCTGTTTCCTTCTTTATTTTGTGATGTAGCTGTATAGGTAGTTATTTAGCAAAATATCCTGTCTGCCAGGTGTGGGAACTAGCTGATTGTATTGTAATACCAGATCATTACTTAATTCATATGCAACATAGCCTAGCATATGGAAAGCATTATAAATCTATTTACAGTGTGGCTGGTCTGATGATAACATTATATTACATTCCCAGGTGAGGCAATTTAAGCAATTGGTTTGCCATGTGTAGGCTATGGAAATTAGCTTCTAGTATGCTTTACTAATAGACTAACTTCATTGTTATGCTCAGATTAGTATAACAGAATTCTTACACTTGGGTTGCATGTACCCTACTTCACATGTAAAATCATACAGGGGGTGGTACTGCAGATCACAGTTCTTAATTAGTTTAAGCTGAGTTAATTCATTTTATTTCTAATTTTAACTGTGGCTGCCCATGAACACATTCAGTTCAGTAGGGAAATGTTAAGGCTTGGGTCAAGTAGACAGATTGTTTAAAGCCAAATTGCCAGACAGAACTGAGCAAGTGTATCTGTGTGAACAGGGCTTTAAGAAAATCATCCAATCAGTATGCAAAAATCTTGTTCATAAACCAAGTGAGATCTGCCTAGAATCAGAAATTATTCCTTGGCAGAAGGTCTGAGTACTGTAGTACATTTAAAGCAGCTACTGAAACTTTCTTTGTCTAGAAGTTCTTCTGGCTAGTACCTTAGGCCCTTTGTGTAACTGTGTGCATTATACTATACCGCTTATGATCTCTGAGCGTGTACAAGTATACCGATATACTCAGTAACGTTAAACACTTGTGCACAGAACTTAGCACATATACATACAAAATGCAAGGAAAACTTCTGCTGTATTTGACAAACCTTTGCAGAGAAAAACTGTACATAGAAGCTCTGAAACTCATATTGAGCTGCCCAGAAAATGCATTGGATTACAAACTCAGTAAAGCTTCTGTCTTTTCTAGAAACATACATATAAAGTACCAGTAGACAGTGGTAACTGACAACTAAGACTAAAAATGTTGACAATTTTTTGATTTGCCTGGTTAGCTTATGTATAGAAGTCATTAACTATTTATAAAATGCATTATGAATTGGGTTCCTTCAAACTGTAGCAGAATGTGTGACATTTCCAGCTCAAACTATCATGCTTGCATTTGGCTAAAGTACATATTTGTATACTGTTGATAGTTATGAAGAAAAAAAAATCTTAAAATATTTATAATCAGATTTGTATTAATCCGTTTTATTGTTTTTAATTTTGATTAGTCAAATATAAGTATTAGCCAAATTACTACAATCATTATTTTTATTTTTTGTTAACGAAAATAAAGTATTGTTGTTTTGTACAAATCCTGATAGAACAAATGAGCACTTTAGTTCCAAGGTCCTTTTATATTATTGATTCAGGTGGTGGTGAAACTGTGATTAAAAAGTAATATCAAATTATTTATTGATTAAGGCAAAGAGTTGCACCTAGTCGTAGTCAAAAGATTATTTCTTTCAGTACAACTGCTGATTTTCTAATCAGGCCAGATCATTGTAATAAAAGAACAATGGTACAGACATTATTAGCTGCACTTATATTGACATGAATGATAGGTATAGTGTCTTTTTGAGGGGGGAAAAAAATAGAATGATTGCAAAAATGTTGTGATTCTTTGTCATAAAGCACACTTTTTCTCATACAGTCCCTTGTAAATTGGAACAATCACCACTTTAATCATTCAAATGAATTATGTGAAACCAAGAACTCCTCAAACTCTCTATAATTAGCCAAATGGTACACCTGACAACAAACTAATGGAGCATGATGTTTACCATTGCAAGGTAATAGTGAGAAATATGGTTAACATTATCAATGTCCATGGTGCTGCGCTGTTAGGTGATTGTGTAAGAGTGTACACTTAGATTGCTGGACCTCATATGTAGAGATTGGATCTTAACCAAAAAAGATTAGATATTTATTGTAGTGTTGTAGCTGTGTTGGTCCCAGGATATTAGAGAGACAAGGTGGGTGAGGTAATATCTTTTACAGAAGTTGATCCAGTAAAAGATACTACCTCACCCACATTGTCTCTCTAGATATTTATTGACATATATTTGTAATTTCCTTCCTTGTTTGATGTGTATCAAGTAAAAATATGAAAATAATATAATTGAGCAATCTATGCCAATTTGTTGGCTTTTTGGTGAAAAAAGAGAAAAACAAAACCCATCTCCATATGATTTCTTGCATACTGTGGAGTGTTTTAGTCCCCCATAGTGATGAAATGAATAATTTAAACAGGCAGCTCTGATACCACAGCCTGTTTAAAGGTTCTCATTTCCTTTAATGCTGTAGACTACTTTTGCTTGGATAGTATGAAACTGCTGCGGCTGAGATCTCCAAGTAGGGAAAAAGAGATTTAGCGCAGTTCAGTTCTTGTAGTAGGTTCATGGTATGCTTTGTCCTTGCTATGTATAGCTGTAGCTTTAGTATATATTCTAGTATTAAACACGAGCAGTTGCACCACAAATTGGTAAGCATTATAATGATGATGATCGTGAAAGGGTAAACCTTAATCATAAAGGATAAACAGCTTAAAAGTGTTGCAAGTAAGCTGGGTGGTGCCCTGGCTTAGTTCATTGGTAGTCTTCTTCCCAGTGGTGACCTATTTTCATATTTTTATTTAGTCACAAATGCAATGAATTTCCCTGGGCTTAGTCTACTCTCTAGTGAACTGTGTCTGCATCCCAAACTGAGGCAAGTTTTTGGTACAGTTGGCAGCCAACTCAGGTAAGGTCTAGGATTGCTGTGTTTCATGAGTTGTTGCTACAGGTACTACTGTAGGTCGGAACTGGAGTGCTTTGGCAGAGCTGTGCAGGGAAGCTTCCACAGACAAAGTCTAGTTGTCGGAGTATTAGTTCTAGCCACTTCCTTTCATGTATATTAAAACTTGTCATATCCACGTTTAATTTAAAAAGCGATAAAACAATCAATTAAAATACCTTGTTCCCTTTCAGTGGTAAATGTAAAAAATTGAAGCAGGAAAGTAAAATGGTACTGTACAGTTCGCTGGCAGCCACAAAACTTTAAGGCTGAGCTCTATCTCTGGAATTCTAACACACCATGGTGCCTAAGTGACCTTGGGATGGTTGTTTGAACCTTTGTTTTCAACTGTTCATAACTTTCTTAAAAATATGCTAATTTGGAATCAATAGGGATGAATATTTAATGAGACAGTCTGGAGTTTGAAGACAGTACAAATCATGACATGGTCTCTTAGGCCCGTATTTGGCTTTCTGATTTTACCAAGTTTTGATGTGTTTATATAAAGTGAAGCAAACTAACATTTCCCAATACTGTTGTCCCTCTTCTTCCCTCCCCTCCCCCACCCCCCGCCCACATACCCAGCCCTCAGATTTCTTATGGTCTTTTTTTCCCATAGGCCTTTACAGTAACAGCAAAGAAAACCTTATTTATTTTCTAGATCTGTCATTTTAAATCCTTTTTGGCCAATGTACATTGTTAAAAAATTATCTCTTTGATGTAGGAAAAGCTTGGCTTTCCCTTCCCTGTTTCATGACATTACTACTGTTTTAGTTCAAGAGTTCCCATTCCAGGTAATAAGATAGCTTCAGATAAATACATCTATGCCTCCATAAACACTTCTGCGGTAATATGTAAAATGACAGGTTTCAGAGTAACAGCCGTGTTAGTCTGTATTTGCAAAAAGAAAAGGAGTACTTGTGGCACCTTAGGGACTAACCAATTTATTTAAATAAATTGGTTAGTCTCTAAGGTGCCACAAGTACTCCTTTTCTTAATATGTAAAATGTTCTAGTTCTCAAAACTTGAATTGCATACTGTATATCCATGTATTTTACTAGGCAAGTTTTGTAGATGAACGTGACTTTTTACAATCTCCTCAAATATGTTAATATTTTTCCAATAATATATGTTGAAATTCTGCAGTTAAGGAACTTTTCAGTAACTTTACTTGCAGATTTTTATCAAATAGGTATCCATTAGGGGGCTCTCGAGGTTTAAAATGATCAGCCTTGAGACCGATGGCTTCCAAGGTTTACTTCCTAACCCTTTTTTCTTTTTGTTTTACAGAAAAGGTCACGGATTGCCTACAGTGACGAGGTGCGGAATGAGCTCCTAGGGGATGATGGGAATTCCTCAGAGAACCAGGTAGGATGCTAATCAAGAAGCCCTAGTGGGTGGCTGGAGGGTGAAGGAGGTCACTGGCACACTGGGCTTCTCAAGCTGCTCCTTAACAGCATTAGCAACAACTCATGTGGAAATGATACTGTTTAATGCAAAGCTGGGGTCTTAATCAACTTCAAAATGTTTCTTGGAGATCTTACATTTAACCCTTTACCTTGTGATCACTGTCTGCTATCTTTAAAAAAAATCTTTTCTTCTCTTTTCTTTATTATTTAGTACTTAGGGAATAACTTGAAACGCACTGTTTGCTGACAAAGCCAGGGTCTTCACCTCAAACACATGTAAAAGGAATAAAAAAGTACATAATGCAGCTTTGATAATAATGCAGTATAATTAAATCAACACTGGCAGGCAAAACAAATGAAAGTGAGCTCTCAGAATTGAACAGTACCCCTCACTTTCCTTGTGTGCCTTCTTTTCTTAACCAGGTTTTCTATCCGTGTTCCAAAAATGCAAGTTGCACCAGTAAAAGCCTGTAATTCTCTCTCACACATTGTATTAGCGTTTATAATGTTATATACTTCTTTTTATGAAAGGGTGCTTAATTATTATAAGCCCTCCTTGAGTTTTATCATGAAATTGTTATCATGATTCTTATAAGGTCATAAAAATGATAAAGGAAACACTATTTTCAGAGGGATCTAACCCACCTATTAATACTTCATCTGGGATTCAAACTTGTCTTCCAGGTTTTCTATCTGAAAACCAAATTTTATTTTAAATCAATTCCCTTGTCTTCCCTCACACCAAAATTAGCATGTGGTACTTTTAAATTAGAAGTTATTTTAAAGTTTACTTGAATAATAATTTTTTTTTGCAGTGGTAACTTTGACTTTACAAGTGAAGCTTGGTAAATGATTACTTAACAATAAATTCAATTATTTGGATATTGTAAATTGGGGAGAAATAAGGACCAAATTCTGGAGTTCTATTCAGTTCTGATTTCAGTATGAGTTTTGCCTCAGGAATAGCTGAGTTAAAACTAAGTTAAAGACTTCAGGATTTGTCCCTCAATGTCCAAAATATTGAGATTAAAAAGGTTGAGTACTGAGCAAGTACAATATCAGCAGAACAATATTAAAAGGATAATTGGTAATTTACATGATGGACTTAATACGTATATTGATGAAATCATATATTGTATTTAATATTAATGTATAATATAAAAAGAGTCTGTAATAGCTTTAGACACCTATTTAAAGAGGCAGATATACAAGGTATGAGTTGAAAGTTGTTTTTTTTTAAATACAAAAGAGTATGATAGTTTGTTTTAGGGAGAGAATTTTCATAATTTGCATGTCATCATCATAAGTTCAAACATATAAAGGTGTTAAGATAGAATTTGGGTTTTCATGTCTTTTAACTACACCACTGTTTTCACGTTTTAAGAGAAATTTGTGTGAGATCAGACATAAAAAGGCAGGTATGATAAGAAGTTTTACTTATAACAGAATACCTAATGTGTGAGTGCGATATAAAATGTTGTTTTTGCTTTTTAAGGAAAGGCTGAATAACTGATTCACAGGAGCACTTTCTGTGAGATGTGATCTCTTTTTGAAACTGTCAGGGAGGAAAAAAAAAATGGTCTCCCCTAAAAGAGTTATATAATAATGTAATTTTAAAATTATATGCCAGCGTGGGGTTTGTTTGTTTTTGACCTTTGAAATGACCACTTGTTACCTAGGGTAAAATGTGGAGTGGGGAGAACACTTGGTTCTCTTCAGAAATGTAAATCTGTATTTGCAACTCATGTCTTAAACTTGACACACTTCGTACCACCACCCAAAAAAAAAATTTTTTTTGTTTTCTTTTTTGACAAACTTTTTATAAGCATGAAACTCTGCTGTGAAACTGGCTTATTTCTTTTAAATATATGAAGACTAATGTTCACGAAGATCTTCCTCATATTTATTGGATTGCTCCAATTCTTTCTATCACTTTTTCATATGAAAATATAATGATGATTATACTTGTTACAGCTAAGAAAATACTTAATCATAAGAGTATCATCTTGGGTACATGCATCTGGCTGGTTATCACACACACAAACGTTTTAGTCTAAAGTTTGACATACCTTTTGGTGCTGTTTTTTTAAATCAACCATAAATGTAAGTTTTGAGTATTTTTATGTGAATAATTAGCCAACTATGTAGAAGTATTTAATCCAATAACCCAAAAAGCTGTTGCCCTTTGTACTGATATCAAAAGCAGTTTATAAATATAAAACTTTACCTGTCCAACATAACATCCCAATATAACTGAAAACTATATGAAATATTAGGGGTATCTTTCTCATGTGCAAAAGTTTGTTTTAATGTTTGACAGAATAAGTCAGGTGGAAGGACTAACCCTCAGTGTAATCCAGGGTTTAGACTAATTAATTATTTGTTATGTTTGGATTAAATTGACTAAATGAGGTGCTGTTTGTCTTTTCCTGCAATATTCAAACCTAGTTTTTTCTTAATGATTAAATCAATGAAAAACAGGTGTTGTCTAAGAATTTCTGCTTTAGCAAACTAGAAATATTGGTAAAATCCATCACTGGAGGAGATAAATATCAGGGTAGGCTTGAGGGTTAGCCAGGTGAGGGAGAGAGAAACTTCTAAGCTTGTACAATTCTTTAGATGGAACATTGGCAGTCACATTAAACTTTTTTATAACTGTTTCTTGGAGAGGAAAGGCAAATGGAATTGAATATATTTATATATGATAGTGGATTAAGTTAACTGAAAATAAGATTGGGGAGAAAGTGAAGGATCAGTTGCCTGGTTAGTCTTTTGTTTATTCAACTGTTAGCTCTTTATTCATGTTTCAAAGATATAGTTGCAACGATATACACAACTTAGTTAGTGGATACACAGAATATGCCTGAGGTTATGCAGGTAAAGAAGTACACAGAATTCAGTCTCCAGTTGTTCCTCAAAACAGATCTGCATAGGAACAATTAATATTGCAAAACATTGCAGATGAGGGTGTCCTGGTCTTTTCCCCGCTTAAGAAATTATCATCATGTGTACAGACAACTATGTCTGAGAATATGGTCATGACTCCATGCTTATGCCAAGATACGGCTAGTGTATAATAGGTACAGTATATAAAAGCTGCTGGTGTTGTCAAAATATGTACAAATTCCAGCAATCAAAATTTCTTTTAAAATTAATATATCATTGTTTGGTATGGTAGATACAAGTGATGGCATGCTGTATTTAATGAAGTAATTGCTTGTTTTGTATACATTAATTTTCTCCTAATTTAAATCCAGTGAACATAATCAGATAAAAGCACTTTGAGTTATAAAAATATGAGACAAAAAAAACCAGCCACCCTATTGTGCATGTTTGGGTTATCGTTTTTTCCAGGACCGTTGTCTTAAGCAGGACTTTTACTTTCAAGACATATTTGTCATTCAGACTGGCAATATTTATCAAATTCCTTGAAAGACTTGAGCGCTTCAGTGCAGTGCTACAGTGCTTAAAGTTGTGACTTCCATTTATTAGTTATATGGTTGTTTTATGTGATGACTCCATATATTTTTAGAAAGCATCTATAGGGTTAAATAAGAAACCTTTTTATGCCAAAAATGTAGCGTGCAGGTATTTATAGCATTACCAATCTGTTTGTTTGAAATATAATACTATTGCCTTCCATTCCCAAACTAGATTTGCTAATATATTAGAGTAAATACTTATTAGTTAACCAGAAGGTTAAATTAAGTGGTGTGTGTGTGTGTGTGTGTTTTACATCACACACTGTATGTGTGATTTGTGGTTAAAAAAAAAATGTTGTGGCTACTTAATTTCGGACTACAAAGTTCTGATAATATTAGATTTGGGCTTGCTGTGCATAAAGTATGTCAAACTTCAGTTACAGACCAGGGGGTGAAGTTGGTCAATTTAATTCCCCGAGATCTAAAGAAGGTTGGTATCATTTCATATAGCCCTGGCAGAGCAGATCATTACCAGACACAAATCTGTTCGTTACATGCCGAGGGTTTATAGCAAAATAAATAGACTGTCATCATAAGTTCAGAAAATTGTGTGTTCGACCCACGATAATGTGTAAAGGGCGTTTAATAGAGTTCAGCATTTATTCGTTATCTGTATGCGGACAGAGACAACAGTAGCGTTATCAGCTTTTTAAAAAAAACTTGGGTAGTTTTCTGTGTCACGTGACACGCCTCACAGATGCACACACACACGCGCACACACACACACACACTGCGGCGCCGTTTTGATTTTAGTCACAGCAGAAGGCTTAGCCACAAGAGATTCCGCTGGTTCAAACCAGCATAAACCAGATTTTTTTTTCTTTTTTTCTTTTTTTTAGCCTACAAAGGAACAGATTACCTCTTGTATCAATTCCGTATTGGGAGGGGAAAAAAATCTTTGTTTCAAAAATATGCTGATTATCATAAACTAAAATGGTGGCAGTATATATTTAAATGCTGTTTACAACTGAGCAGCAAGCTTAATAAAAACACATACGTAAAAATTAAAAAGGCAATATGTTTCCTTCCAGTGCATTGTTAGATGGCAAAAAAATACATCTTTTGTTAATTTGAATGAATATCTCTCAGACAACATTTAAAAAAAAATCTCCCATTACCTAGCTTAGCTGCAAATCCTATGCAGAGCTTAAATTCAGCCATGCAGCACAAACAAGATAGAACATTTTTTGTTTGGAACCTATTGAAAAAACAAATGTGCAGCGTTTTGAAACTCTCTCTGATTATAGCAGGGTGGCATGCCCCAAATGGGCTCTATTGCAGGAGAGTAGTTTTAAACTTTGGCCCTTTAAGTATCATAGTCAACTGAAGAATGGTGACCTCAGAAAGAAAAGATAGCTATGTGATCAACTCCCAGATCATCTCTTTCTAAAGAGACGTAATGTTTGCCTTTTTGGGGAAGGAAGGGGGGGAAGATAGAGAGAGAGAGACTGATTTATGCTAGGCCAAGTACTTGATTTTAAGAAGTGGTTTGGTGGGTAAAGAGTGTGGTTTTCTTTATATCAAATTCTTGGAAGTTTCCTTTATCTTTCATTTTAAGTTACTGCAATTACCCTCCTAATTTATATGGTTAGTAACCTTTTGTCTCTTGTTTTTTGGTAATGGGTTGAAGTATAGGTTTAATTTTAGACCGACCATATGAAATACTAGGGAACCAATGGATTTTTATTTTTGGTCGTCTCTCTTGCTGGAGATTCTCAGTATTTGTAAACATTCTCATCTTATATAGAAGTTGAATATTAGTCTTGTGAAATTGTAAATGAAATATGAGCATAGACTGAGATTGTCACTGTCCAATTCAACTGGAATCGGTGAGAAAGCTCTGTTTTTTCATACAGACCATACCTTTGCATACACTTATTGTGAGTAATTGTACTATTTTGTTCCAGTACAACAAACTAATGGATCGCTCTCCATTTTGAGAGATACATGTTACAGTGTAGTTGGTATACAAGCTAGTTGGGTTTTTTTAAATAGTCCTGCCAATACAATGGTATTAATAGTGTTAAAAAGGTAGATTGCAGTGAACTGGACTGATTTACGAACACACCTTTATTTAAAAATATATAAAATATAGTGATCCTGAATTAGAATGCATATGCAAAGTGGATTTTTTTTAAATAAATCATGTTTCATGATAGCCATTATTCCATTTACCTATTATTAAATGTATTGTGCACTAAATAAGTATTCTCTTACACTAACCCACATAAGCTGGGTTGTTTTTAACTGGAAAAAAGGTTGCTATAATAGGTTCAATAATAATAATGCATTTACATTCTGAATGAGAATTATATGAATTGGTGTACCAGTGACAAACTATAAAGATACTATAGTCTATTAATAAGTCAGATCTGTTAGTAAAATAAGAAACCAGTTGTCACAACTAAAAAAATACAGAAAACATTCTGAAAACTTGTATATACAAAACCACTTCAGCTGTACAATCTTAGAAGAGAGGAACAGTAAACTTGTTTTTTTCTTTATAATATAGACTTCTATGAAGTCATTCCCCTTTATTTCATGATGGTGTCTTAGATGTGGTTTAAAAGAGAATTTCACACTATTCTCTTTGTTTAATGTGACAGTGTGAGAAAGTGATCTTTATTCGTTCAAAAAACTCTGCATGTAGTCTATGTTTAGGTTCTTTTAATGTGTTTGTCTGTGATTTTTAAATGCTAAACATGTAAACAGATAAATTGTCAATGTTAATTCTGTATCCTGTCACACAACTGATCTTTCTTTCCTGCCATTTCTTTCCTTTTTATCTTTTTTGTGCGTTCATGTTGCAGTTGATAAAATTACGTGAAGAGGTGAGTACTTTCTTGCTTTTTGTTGTCTAGCTTTCCCTTTAAAGCTGAGTTTCCAAATCTGAAAGTAGATCTTTTTGTTATTGTTGCAGGGAAATCTACACAAAGCAAAAATATTGATTACATTGCTTAAAAATATTCACTGTTGTGTTTCCTCTCCCCCGCGCCCCCCCATACACTATACACTTACATGGGACTCCCTAGATCAAACCTTAGAAATTAATATTCTTTGATAGCAGAGAGAATTTTTAAAGGCATTGGAAAAAGAAGGAAAAAAAACTATGATTTGATCTGTTCGAATATCATGATCAGATCAAGTGTAGTAGTAATCTTGTTTGCATCACAAAATCTTTGATGGGGTAAATACTTTTGTACATTGGTATTGTAAATGTAAGCATTGCTTTGATGAAAACCTATATTGTAACACTATCAAACATATGTAATACTTCACTGTGCAATGAATTTAATTTATAGCAATTGAAATACCTATTGTATGAACGCACTGCCTACACAGTGAAAATGTAGTACAAGTAGACCTGAACACACACATCAATATTTATTATTTATTTGTGTGTATGTGGTAGATCTGTAGGTGTAACACGAAAGATCAGTATTCTGAAGTACCTGTCCTTTCACTTAGGAAATGGCTCATAAATATTTAGAGCCAGAAGTCTAAGTTTTTTATGGTCAGTTACTGAAATTTTATTGTGTATTTTCTAAAGATGCTGTCCACTGTAGTGTGTTGTTGGGGTGTGCGTGTGTGTGTGGCGGGGGGCATGTGCAAAAGCAGGTACTTGCACTGCTTTTATTATTTTTTTCTAATTACTACCAAGAAGGGTTTAGTAGAGTCATAGTTGCTAGCAGGCCAAATTTCTGAGTAGACTCCTAGAGAGAGCTCCTACTAAACACAGTATTAACATTTTCGTATGGTATGTTAGTCTTGTCTTTATTACCTTCTGACTGAACAACACGATGATGATGATGATGAACTGACAAATCAATAATGGACATTACACTCTGGAAAAAGTATTTGTCGTAAGTTCTAGGTGCGATGATGGGAGAGAACTGGGAACTAACCAAATCGATAGCAACAAAGGGGAGTTCTTGATTTAACAAGGCTTTAATTTTTTTTAAAGAATCTTTCACCAGTGTCCTAGTCACACTGCTTGTCTCTCCTTCCCAGTCCAAAATGGATCTAGTTGATAATGAGAAGAAAAAGAAAGCTTAAAAACAAAGTAAATATATGAGACAAAGTGAAAGCCCTACCTAGTTCCCCTCCTTAATATTTTCTTTATAGTCCCTGTATTTAAACAGATAAGAACGTTGTTGCAAGGATTCTAATAATGTGATTTCTGACTATTAAGACCAGAAATGACTTGTAGCAAAGGATAGTTCTTTAGACTCACACTTGCCGAGCCCTTTCATGGAAGCACATAGACGTGCATATGTGTGTAGATTTATAGAAGGCTGCAATAGGAGCATTAAAACAACCACATTCCAACAAATTAGGTAATTCAGCATTTGTTGCACAAGGCCATGCCTTTGTCTTTAATCAAATCTTTGAGACTTTAAATCCTTTTGTATAGCAATCTAATGAATCACGTTGTATGACATACGAGTAATTTCTTCATCTTTCATTATTTTGTAAGTTTTATCAGTTACCTTTTTTGTCATCTCACTGCATGTTCTGGGAGCCACCAAAGTATATATCCAATTAAAGAATTATAATTCTGGGTAGACTGTGATTGAATTGACAGAGAAATAATTTAAAATGTATTAAGTTTGTGTTCTATCTGTACAATAGGTTATAATTGTGGTTGTATTTTATGTTGAGTGCGAAATGCTCATTGGAATCTAAATGAAGCATTGACTCAGGAATGGTTCTAAACTAGTCACATAGTAAAACATCAAGGCTTCCCTAATTATAGTTCTCCTTAGGAGGTATGAACTGATTTAAAAAAAAAATTGTGATTTGCCATACTGTTTGTTAATAAAAAGTACACTTCCTCTCATTCCAAGGCTCTATTCTAACACACATGCAGTACACAGAATTCTATGGAGGCTGTGTTGCTCTGTCTTTTTAGTGTCTGAAATCTCAGTTTGAATCCAGCCCACATGGAATGATTAAATCTCTAGTGATAGCATGCCACTTTGCAAAACTTCCTCATATAACTCCAGATGGAGGCTCTTTCTGAAGCTACAAGACAGACCTTACTACCTACCTTACAAAGGGTAGGGGATAGTGTGAGAGAATGAGTTTGGGGAGGGGTGGGAAGGAGTTGAAAGCATCAGCTGCTACTGTAGTTCATTGCCTTTCATGACCAAAAGGACGGTATTCATGCAAAACCAAACACAGAATGTAAATAACACCATCCCTTAGAACAAAAATTAGATTTTATTGTAGAATGACTTAGGTGCAAAGGTTTTGAAATCAGAGGTAAAACGCAGCACTGAGTTCATGTTAGCTCTGAATTCACAATACTCTAGTGTTCTAATTGCTTAGAGTAGGGTCGGCTGGACTCGGGTGTCTTGCATTGCTTTTTCAGTATAATTTTTTCTTATCAACTGTATACAAACACACACTAAAATACTCGCATTTTTGATTGGATAAGTGAGTTGAATTATAACAGCATACAATGTGAATTCTGATTTCCTCCTCACATGCACACTTCATCAGATCAAAAAAGCTTTTCAATTTTAAGCATATGACAACACTAAATAACTCTCCTGTGATTAGAAGGTGCTGTGGGTTGTGCTGAGTCCTGGAGACTGTAACTACAGTATTTGAAGTGTCTCTTCTTAACTTTTGGAATTCTCATCTTTTAAACCCCGAAGTATCTCTGCTGATCCTATAATCTCAGCTTTCCTTTCTTAAGGAAAATATTTTTGACACATTATTATACAGATATGGCTCATTCTTTTTAAAGTTTAAACTAACATAAATTGAGTCTCAATACAATTTTTTTTTTTTACAAATTGCATTGTAAGCAGACACATTTCTTTAAACAGGGTGTATGAGCCATAGAGAAAAAGAGGCTGCTATTATGAAAAGCTACCTTGAAAAAAAAAAATTACATAAAATTAACACTAATTATTTAGATTGGCCAGGAGTCCTAAGAACACGCACCACTCTAGCTGCCATTATGATTTCAATTAGAACACTGTAACTTATGTTTTTAAATGTTAAGTGCTTGTGCTTCTTTTTTTTTTCTTGGTGGCCTGCCCACCATGAACGTAAAGGCTTTTGTGCAATTTACTCTTAACCTATCCACTGTGTATTAGACGACTCTATTAATTATTATAGACTGTTATTGCAGCTTTCCTGACCTTCACTTTGGGTCCTATCTGTGCTGATCTAAATGCATTGTTTTAATGATTTGAAAAAAAAAATTCAAGGCAAGCTTTGATGTGGCTTTAGCTGCCTCGATCGTCTGGCCGCATCTCAGAGATGTGTCACCTATGCCGGGAGGGAATAGGAAAATCACGTTTTGAATGGTAATGATAACATACTAATCACTTCCTTTCTTTGAAGATAGAAGCGAGATATTCTGTCAGCATCCCTGGCTGCTAGAGCTTGGAGGCATTGGTCTAGGTGTATTAGCTTAAGTGTGCATGTCAATACAGCTTGCATCTCCCAAGATCCATAGGGGCTCATTAGAGCAAGGTAGATCGTTTCGGTAGACAGCCACTCAGATAATATGTATGGCACCTCCTTTTTATTATTATCATCAGAAAGCATTCCTTCGATATTTTTTTTAATGACGTCTGTCAACAAGGCAAAGTTGTAGGAGTTGTTTTTGACACATACCAAAATTGTTTTTTGGGGTGAAGGAAGGGTTGGTGAAAGCAGGAGTCTGATTAGTTTATACATATTTTTGACAGCTTGATTAGAACTAGTCTAGTATTAGTACTCTAAAAAGAGAGTCGTTTATGGGTGGACCATAAAATAGTGAAAACAATCATTTCACCTTTGCACTATCACTAATTATTGTAAAAATGTGTACAGTGTTATATTTTTGTTGGAGTTCATAAAAAAAAATCTCTTTATGTACATAAACAAGCATGTACCTTTTTAAAAGGTTTTGGTATATATCTTTAGCTATAGACACCAGTGTTTTGTTGCTGTATGTGTTTATATCAAGCAGTCCTAAAGATATATCTGCTGTTTACTATTCTGTAAGAATAGAATTTTGTTTTTATACAGTAGTACTTTCCATAGTAGTACAGACGAAGTAGAAATATACTCCACTGAAAATTGTTAATATTAAAAATTACCTCCTGCAATAATAATGATGATTTGTGAAATTATTGTTCAGTAGAAACTGTGGATGCTTATGTATGATAAAATGGGGAATAAAT
Organism: Eretmochelys imbricata; assembly: GCF_965152235.1. NCBI lineage: Eukaryota > Metazoa > Chordata > Testudines > Cheloniidae > Eretmochelys > Eretmochelys imbricata. The sequence continues at coordinate 114,957,664 of NC_135578.1, read as the reverse complement.
CTTGAAGTTGATCTTCAGGCAGTGCCCATATATAACAGAAGCACTAGATTTGATCAGCGTGCTCATGTAATAACAATGAAGCACATATTCACTCTTTCAAAACAAAATGATTGGTACACATAATTATGATTGATCACAGAACCTGCCTCTCCCAATGGTGCTTGTAATAGGCTATTCTGTGAAATATCTGTAGATATTTTTATGTTTTGGCATATGAAAGCATAATTAAAAAAAGTGTCGGGGGGGAGAACATTGTAGACTGCAGTCTGATTTTTTTTTTCTTTTTCTTTTTCAGAGGGCACATCTGCTCGATAACACAGAGAGGCTGGAAAGGTCATCTCGGAGACTAGAGGCTGGATACCAAATAGCAGTGGAAACCGGTAAGAATTCTGAGAGTGAGCAAATTGTCTTGCTTATGCACAGCAGTCTTCACAACACATGACATTTCAGGGAAACTTCAAAGGCGAAGCAGAGACAGCAGCCCGAGATGTGGTTTACATATTGGGGAGACAATTGGGAGCTTATTTGCACTTATCTTTTTTCAAGTTAAAAGGCATGACATCTACTGAAAACAGTTCCTGAGGTTTAAAAGTATACATCTGAAAAGAGATGGAATACTTTGTCTAAATTCTACATTTGTCTTAATGTGCAGTTACATGTTGTCAGTTTACCCACCCGCAATGATTGCTAGCACACACTGTAGACTCTAGTTGTTTTCGTCTTTTACTTTTATTGATATATGTAAAAATTATTTTAATAAATCTTAAATAAATTTTAATAAATATTAACTAGAAACTAATAAATAATAAGGTTGCCAACTCAACTTTCTTGAAATCGATTCTGCAACAGATTGTTCAGGTTTTTTTATATAATGTAGGTAGCAGATTGTACTTTATTTTGTTCAATTTTTACAGATTCAAAGGAAAGAAGGATAAATCAAAGCTTAATTTATTATTTTTATTACTGATAGTAACTCTTTTCAATTGGTACTTTCAAAATGGCTTCATTAAATTATACCTATCAGTGTTTTAACAACAACAACAACGCAACAATAACTAAGCCCCCAGAGTCTAATCTTCTTAATTTATGAATACGTTTATGCAAAATTATGGAAAGTTTCATGCCTATTTATATTTTAAAAGTAAAATAATTTTCTGGGAGATGATTCTAATTAATTGATATATGCTGGTATCCTACAGAATCCAGTATGTATTATTTAAAAGGTAAACTAAGTTTAACCCTTGTAAAGGTAAATACTGTTGTGTTGTTATTGTAAATAACATATAATTAATATGTCCACATTTAAATTATTCTGGACTTAGTGACATGAAAAATAATGTAAAAGAAGTTGGCAACATACCATATGTGAAAGGGAAAATTAAGTAATTACTCATGAAGAGGTCAGAAAAATGGAAATGAACACCATATCAGTAAAGGTAGCTTTGCTGTAAGTTCTCAGAACATCCTAGCAGTGACCACAACTCTTGTTGAGAAGGACTGTTTTAATGAGTTAAAAATTCAACTCTCTGCTTTGTTATCCTATCATGTTTTTTCCCAACCAAAGGCTATGTAGAATTGCTGTCTCTCAGTTACAGGTGAAAGTAGTTTATTCCTTCCTCCCACCCTTTGGAATATGGTATCTTAAAAAGAGCCATCCTGTTAACTTCCATTACCTATGTCTCAATGGCCATCTCTGATATGTATATATGAGTATGGGCCAGGTCCTCAACTGTTGTAAACTGATAATTTCATTGACTTCCCTGGACTTACACCAACTGACACCTGCTGTCCCTATATATCCCTCTCTGTGATCTAAGGTGCAGTTTTTGTTTTATAAGCTGCACAGGCATTTTCACTTGGAAGTATTAGCATCACTGGAATGCAGTTTTCTCCTGCAACTTGTTGTGGGAAGAAGATTAGTAAATTTTCCCAGTGTTGACTATGAGGATTTTGGGAAATAATAAAATTATATTAATTCAGTACAATATAAGAGTTAACTTTTTACACACATGTGGAGCTGTGGTATAATCATTCTGTGTAGTGTTGCCACAAAAGTACGAAATCTCCATTTTTGAACCCCGATTATCACTAAATTGGCTTTCAGACCTAGATCTCCCATGATGATGAAAGGAGAAGGTGACAACCATTAGATGTCCATTGTATTATGTTTTTTTAATATGTATGAAGCCCTTTCTAATTAAGTCAGATTACTTTCACTTCTGAAATACTCAGTAGTTCAAATCCATTTTAGGACTCTCTATAAAATATTTTTGTTATATTCATTGGCAGTTCATAACATTAAAAAAAACCAAAATATATTATACTGTATTAAACCTCCTGTGATCTGCTAAGGATTAATCTGAGATCGCATAGCAAATTTCATACGGGGTGCTTATTGCCACATGTTAACTCAACTGCCATAAATTGGAAGTTTTTTGTCATTTGTCTCTTTAAATTGTTTACCTCTCCAGTCATTCATGTATTTGGGAATACAGGCCAAGAAATATTGGGTGTAACTTCCTTCTGACTTCCATCTTTCAGTGGGTAAGCACCTAAGGGTACTGGATCCTCAACAGGAGGCAACATACATCACCTTATCTAGGATCCAATCTGAAATCAACTGTTAGGACTTCAGAATTTACAGGTTGTGACCTATGGAAATTAAATATATGGGGAGACCTTCTGAATGATTAAGGATTAAATTTGCCATATTCCAGGTGGCCCCAATGGCACCCCCTGACCAATTAACTTCAGTAAAGCCAAAGGTAGTGTGGATCACTAGTACTGGGATGCATTTCACCTTAAATATTAATAGGGATTCATTCCTAACTTAACAAGTGTTGGAGTGTTGATGTAGTAGCACAGCAATTGTACATTCAGTCCAAGCTCTATTTAATTGCTTCTTAGTCATTTAAATGTGTTGAGCTGTACTTCACATGATTCAAACTACACACAGGTCTCATGTCATATGATTTTTGCAAAGAAACCATTTCTTATATGGATTATGTTCTTGATGGCCTCAATGTTGTCTGTAATAATTAGGATGAGACATAATAATGGCTGAAAGACTTGTAAATTCTACTTGCCCCCGGCAAGGATATTTTTTCTGTTGATCAATGGGGAAAAAAATGATTTGCACCTTTTTTCCCCCCATTGTTGTTCGCCATCCTGGTAAAGAGGAGACAAGCAGGTAGATTCTTTCTATGGATTGGCGGGAGACTTTTTTCCAATTTTGAATGGAATACATTTTATAACTCCTTAGGGTCAAATTTTAGTTGCATCCTAACTGAATTCTAGAGTTTCCTGCTCTTCCCTGTAGAAATTATATAATTTGGGAGTGTATCTCTCTCTATCCAACTTTATATATAACTTTTGCAAGCAGGATAGCTTCTCTGAATGTGCAAAAGTTCAAAATGCCTTGTTTAATTCATCTTCAGAAAAGTAATTGGAGTGCAAGTAGTCAGTAATGTGTTGTGTCAGTGGGGGAAAAAAAAGAACTAGCTCAAACCTCATGTGAGGCCATCGTGGTTGGATAGCTTTCAGCAAGACCTTCCTGACTGCTAAATGCTTTCTGAAAGAGAATACTGAAATTAATATCTAGACTAGGGCTGTCGATTAATCACAGTTAACTCACGTGATTAACTCAAAAAAATTAATTGCAATTAAAAAAATTGCAATTAATCACACTGTTAAACAATAGAATACCCGTTGAAATTTAGTAAATATTTTTTAATGTTTTTCTACATTTCCAAATGTATTGATTTCTGTTACAACATAGAATACAAAGTGTACAGTGCTCACTTTATATTATTTTTATTACAAATATTTGCACTGTAAAAATGATAAAAGAAATAGTATTTTTCAATTCACATCATACAAGTACTGTAGCGCAATCTCTTTATTGTGACAGTGTAATTTACAAATGTAGGGTTTTTTGTTACATTATTGTACTCAACAACAAAACAATTTAAAACTTTAGAGCCTACAAGTCCACTCAGTCCTACTTCTTGTTCAGCTAATCACTAAGACAAACAAGTTTGTTTACATTTATGGGAGATACTGCTGTCTGCTTCTTATTTACAATGTCCCCTGAAACTGAGAATAGACGTTTGCATGGCACTTTTGTAGCCAGAGTTCAAGGTATTTACGTGCCAGATGTGCTAAACATTTGTTTGCCTTTTTGTGCTTTGGCCACCATTCCAGAGGACATGCTTCCATGCTGATGACGCTCATTAAAAACAATAATACATTCATTAAATTTGTGACTGAACTCCTTGTGGGAGAATTGTATGTCTCCTGTTCTGTTTTACCTGCATTCTGCCATATACACCTCTACCCCGATATAACGCAGTCTGATATAACATGAATTCAGATATAATGCGGTAAAGCAGCGCTCTGGGGGGCGGGGCTGCATGCTCTGGCGGATCAGCACATTAGCCTGTCTGGCTCCCACACGCTGCTCTGAGTGGTGTGTTAAGGGTGACAGGCCAGGGCCAAGGGAAATAGGGGTCGATTCAGATGTTCGGGGCAGCGCAGCGGGGTCGGGGGCGGTTCATGGCTGGAAGTTCAGGCCCCAGCCTGGGTGCCTGCGGCTGGAGGGAACGGGTCGGTGCTGCAACCCCAGCTCCACGCCTCCCACACCCTGGATAGGGGCTGCTGCGAGCTCCCCCGGCTGGGCGGTTTTGCTGTTGCCGCCGCCGCTTCATTTGGCTCCTGCCTCCTTCCCGTGCCCCCCACCCGAGCACCTCTGCCCCTACTAACAAAAATGATTTAGTTCGCAAGTTTACAACCACTTTTATCCTAAAGGAATAAAAATATCTTTCCTTGTAAAATTTCAAAGCACATTATTTCTTTTACACTCTAATCCCTCTACCCCGATATAACGCGGTTTCACTTATAACGTGGTAAGATTTTTTGGCTCCCGAGGACCGCGTTATATCGGGGTAGAAGTGTATATCGTGTTATAGCAGTCTCGAATGATGACCCAGCACACGTGCGTTTTAAGAACACTGTCACAGCAGATTTGACAAAACACAAAGAAGGTATCAATGTGAGATTTTTAAAAATAGCTACGGCACTCAACCCAAGGTTTAAGAATCTGAAGTGCCGTCCAAAATCTGATCAGGATGGGATGTGGAGCTTGCTTTCAGAAGTCTTTAAAGAGCAACACTCAGATGTGGAAACTACAGAACCCAACCTGCCCTCCCCCCCCCCCCCCCCAAAAAAAAAAAAAAAAAAAAGAATCAACCTTCTGCTGGTGGCTTCTGACTCAGATGATGAAAATGAACATGTGTCGGTCCACATTGCTTTGGATTGTTATTGAACAGAATCTGTCATCAGCATGGACGCATGTCTTCTGGAATGGTGGTTGAAGCGTTAAGGGACATATGAATCTTTAGCGCATCTGGCACATAAATTTCTTGCTACACCAGCTACAACAGTGCCATGCAAACGCCTGTTCTCACTTTCAGGTGACATTGTACACAAGAAGCTGGCAGCATTATCTCCTGTAAATTGTAACCAGAATTGTGTGTCTGAGCGATTGGCTGAAGTAGGACTGAGTGAAGTAGGTGGTGTGAAAGTTTTACATTGTTTTTTATTTTTGAATGCAGTTTTTTTTGTACATAATTCTACATTTGTAAGTTCAACTTTCATGATTGCACTACAATACCCATATTAGGTGAACTGAAAAATACTATTCTTTTGTTTTTTACAATGCAAATATTTGTAATAAAAAATAAATGTAAAGTGAGAATTGTACGCTTTGTATCTGTTTGTAATTGAAATCAACATATTTGAAAATGTAGAAAACATCCAAAAATATTTAAATAAATGATATTCTATTATTGTTTAACAGCGCGATTAATCGTGATTAATTTTTTTAATTGCTCGACAGCCCTAATCTAGACCTCACCATGTATCATGTTTCAGAGTAGCAGCTGTGTTAGTCTGTATCCATAAAAAGAAAAGGAGTACTTGTGGCACCTTAGAGACTAACGCATTTATTAGAGCATAAGCTTTTGTGAGCTACAGCTTACTTCATGTATGCATCCGATGAAGTGAGCTGTAGCTCACGAAAACTTATGCTCTAATAAATTTGTTAGTCTCTAAGGTGCCACAAGTACTCCTTTTCTTTTTACCATGTATCATCAAAATCTACAGAGCAAGTACAACCACTAAATGCTATCCAAATTCATATGATGAAACGGTGTTAAAGATATCAGTAAGTGGTTTCCTTTTCTTCCTTAGCCTGAGGTTCTTTCACAAAACTCCGTAGATGTGATTTCTGTGAACCATAACCCCTCTCTACATCAGTGCACTTTCTGAGTTTCTCTCCATGAATGGTGATTACTGAATGTATTGGTATGTCTCTGGATGCATCTCAAGTCCTCTGAGCTATTAAAGGTTTATACTCTAAGTGAAAGAGATTTGTTCGTTGTAGTGAATCTCAAAACTTTGGACCATTTTCATATCTCCTACTCACAAAGAAACTTACTATAAAGAATAATCTGTCCATGGCGAAGCTCCATCTGAATCTAGGTTTCAGACCTTACTTACATTAGAAGTTTGCAGTACTATTTAATGTTTGGAAATCCAAAGGACACATAATGCAAATATAGTTGACAAGTGTTCTGGACTTTCATGAGCCTGTAAAATATAAACCTGTATGATCATGACCAGGAACGTCAATTCCATCTCAAAGTGCATTGCCAGCGAGTACACTTCCTAGTGGTCTGATTTTATAAAAGGTGAGGGTGATCATTTAAAACTCTGGTTAAAACATAAAATCAGTAGTTTCACAGTGTGTCGGGTTGCCCTCATTGTTTTGATTCATTCATTTGTGTAAGCTATATTTGTTAGCGGCTGATTTAGCCTATACTGAATGAGAATGTGTAGAGCTAGAATTATGTACTATACCAATTCTTCTAGGGTTATGCTCTGAATGTAGCATTGAAGTTCTGCTTTATCACTGACTTGCCATACTAAGAAGACCAGAATTTCTCTTTCTGTTTCCTTAGATCAGTGATTACTAAACTGTGGTCAGTGGATTGCTAGCGGTTCATGGAAAGCTAGGTGGTCATATGGTTCTAACTTTCCCCTTTTACCTCCTAAAGCATATTTAAAAATAATAAAAATATATGAAATACTTTCTAAGGGTTATTTTCTATGTAAACAATTTTTGTAGTAAGCAAAGGAGTGTTACATAATCATAAATGGGAAGAGAGGTAGTCCACGGAATTATGAGTGAGTGGAGAGGGTCCACAGAAACTTTTCCTAAGATGTGGCCTTCCTATGTAACTGTTTCAGATGCATTAGAGGCCAGCCTGCAATAATTCATTTCCATATGAATTTGGAAGGGCAATCATAAAAAGCACATCCTTCTTCTGTTACAAAATGTTCTTTCCTGGTGTGTGAGCAAATCAAGGTTTTGACCTGTCTTTGTTTCAAATACCATTCCCAAAGTCAAAGCCCAGCATCTTCTCCTACTCTTCTGTTATCTTCTCTCAATTGTAGGATGTGTTTCAAGGTGTGCCATCGGTCCTGTAAATAGGGTCATACTATTAATGGTTGAGATTTTGCAAGCAATACAGGACATTTAAACACACATTTTCCATTCAAATGAATAGAATGTTTATAGAGAGCTGCTGTTGGCATTACAGCCTGTGTTTCATGAATGTGTATCTGAACAAGGTACTATCTTAAACTAACTGCAGTGGATCTCTTTGCAGTTGTGACTGGCTGAGTTTGAACTATTCAGTGATGTGATGTGCCCATCAATGCACGATGTTATCTGACAACTTTGGACTACTACTCCTTTTCTGGTGAACCATGAATCCCTGTCCTCATGGACCTTCTTCCTCCAGAGTTCTGAAGTGGTTCTGCTCTCAAAGTATATTTTTAGTGCGGTAAATTAGATGTATGTGAGTAAAAGTAAAACATGTGGTATCACAGAAGTTAAAGCTGAAAATCTCCAGCTACACTGAGTCCATCCCATTGCAAATGCAGGGTTTAGGTAGAGCATGCATTAAACATCACTGTGATCAAACACTTTAAGCCAGACGAAAATAAAGTGTGGTCACTCAGTATAGGAAAGATTTAAATTGTTATAACACCCATTTTTAATCACACATCCTAACAGTTATACAGGTAAGGCTAAATTTTCAGACTCATTTAAATGGGCTTCTACTTTTATGGATGCACAATTTTGTTGGAGCCATTAAGATCACTTAGGCATCCACGCATCTGACTTGTGTTCAGGTTCACAAATATCTAAATGAAATTAATTATTGCAAATGTAAAAATGAAAGCCAGGTTTTGAAAATCTGGCCCCCAATTTCCAATTCCTCGTGCTAAAAACCTACTCCTGTCCCAGATATTTACACTTAATATCCACCTATTTCATCTCTAATGAATTATTCAGACATGTGTATGTGAATACTATATGTAAAACCTTTCATTAGTAAAACGGGGCTTCTGAGTTATGGTGCATAAACCAATATCTCCTTCTCAGGTGTTTCTTTGATATCCCTGAAGAACATCTTTCTACTGAAATCTTAATCCAAAGTTTCTACAGTGAAATGAGTTTTTATGCAGCTCTCAGTCACTGTTAGAGCTTTTTCATGATCCCTGTTTCTTCTACTCAGAGGGGTATTTCATGTTTCATATATACATTTTCTTTGCAGGCTGATTTCTATTAAAATCTGTTTATTGTGTAAGAAATTGATTTGGAAATGATATATTTCATTTCTAAAACTTTAAGCTCTCTGCCTCCATCCAGATTCTAGGTGAGGGTGAGGTGGTGATGAGATATCCTCTCTGCGAGTATCGGGCCTCAGCCTCATGTACTGTGGAAAGCAGAGTAAGACTTCTCAGGATGAAGCTATTACCCAGAGGAGATGTGTTTTACCTAGTAACAGCCAAGAGTAGCAGCAGCAGGGTAGGAATTGACTCAGCTGTGCCCCTTGCCTTCTGTTCCCCAATATCTTCTCAGCCTCTTGCTGCTGATTGTCAAGAAAATGCTTTTCTACAACTTTGGCTCTAGACATTTCCTTTCTTTTTGCTAATTGGCTGCCTGCCCCAATCACCTCCCACCCTCTCCCAGTTTCTCTGCTGCCATCCCCACTCCCCCTACTTCAGTGCTCCCCTCCTCCCTACTCTGCTTGTTCTTCACTTTCCTCCTCTTTTCTCCAATTCTCTTCCTTCGCCCAGTAAAGTTCTTTCCCTTCCTTTTGCCCATTCTTTACTCCTGCGTGCCCCCTTCCCACTTGCCACCGTCTGTACTTGTTCCTGGACTCCAATAAAAATAGATAGAAAGAAATGTACTTATATTTAAAAAGTGGAAGAAACTTTTGTATTCATTAAGTACCCTGGTTGCTTTGCTTTGAGGCAGAGACCTTGATTACAATTTTGAGTCCATTGAAGTCAGTGACAAAACTCCCATCGACTTATGTGGGGCCATGATTTCACATCAATGGGACTGTGATCTTGATAGGGGCCTACTTTAATCTAAATATGCAGTACTGGAGACTGAGCCATTAGAGAATCTTTGAATGCTTGTTGTTTGAAAAAGTCTATTCACAAGTTTCTCTGATATTTTTTTTTCCTGCAGTAGCGTTATTCAGAGGATGAAATCCGCTGTTTTCTTTACCATGTAAAAGTGATGCTTCTCAGGATGGCAGTATTTCACATACATTGAAAGCTTAGCCATCTTTTGGGTACACTGCTTCAGCTGTTTAACATCTCATTGCAGATCTAAAGCCCACTCAAGTCAATGCTTATCTTTCCTTTGACTTCAGTAGATTTTGAATTGGGCCATTAATGCAAAAAGTGAAGGATATCAGACCCAAAGTGATAGTCCAAAGAAAATTTTATATGGAAAAAAGTAACTATCCAAATTTGGCCAGGATCCCAGGGTTAGTGTCTTATGTGATACATGAAGTGCTATAGATATGTTAATGTCCCCAGTTGTTCAGGACCTCAACATTGTGGAACTTGTAGTAGGATGGTTCCAACAGAGCCACGCTAAGGATTGGATCTGTTTGAATTATTTTTAAAAAATGACATCAGTTTAACACCTGAGTAAATAACTATCCGTTATTCATGAAGATTTGCTGAATGATTTGGGCAATTAATTTTCAGGCTAAGGCCAGTCACCTGAAGTGTGTGGTATTGTTTCTTTTTCCTTGATAGGGTGAATAAAACATTTTAAACAGGAGAAGAGAAACTTGTGAATAATGTACTTCCAGTGTGAATTTCTGGATGAATAATCATTCATGCTGAAATCTGCAAAATTTTCATGATCATTTTTACAAATAACTGGCATTTATCAGAATACTCATGAGTTATGAACTGCTGATTCATAGCTAGCTGAACCCAGCATATATTGTGTTTGTTAAAAAATTATTTTTAAGGCATTGATCTGTTCTGTTGTGGAGACTGATTTAGTACTGGCTTATAAGGAATAGGGTCTCCTCCTGAATCACCAAAACACTAACTGTAGCACCTTGCTTTTCCTTGGTGGACTTCAAAACCTGTTTGCTAATAGTATTTGCAAAGACTGCAGGTTCCATGATGAACCACCGTCAGTGGTGATGCATTGTAATTTATTCTGTGGGTGTTCATGGCAAAGCTCTTGAAGTAACTGGTTAAATTAGAAATATTATTTTTGGTTAAAACTATTGAATAACTTCATTTTCCTACAACAGCATTGTTAACTTTTAAAATGGTTTATATTCTAATCTGCTTGTAATAATTTATATTATGTGCTTAAGAGGTCTCAGCTGAGAATATGGGCCCATTATGCTAAGGCTATATGTACCAATAGTAAATACAGTTCCTGCCCTTAATCTAAACAAAGACAAACAGAGACAGGCGGAGAAACAATAATAAATTACTGTCCATTATTACTGCTAGTGATCTGAGATCCCCTTTCCAAAACAGAAGTAATGCTAGAGAGGCTGCTCCCATTTTTTCCTTACTCTTTAGTATTGCACTAGATTTATTAACCACCAATCTCAAATATAAGTGGGTGGTGGTGGTGGGAAGGGGAGTAGCAGACACCAGGATTTCACTTACTGAATACAATTTGTCTTTAAATGCAGATGTTCTTCTGCACTCATTCATTCACTAATGATTCCCAACCTTCTACCAATCACCTACTGTACTAGATCAACAGCTTTTGCAGGTACAAAGTAAACTGGAGGAGAATCTAAAGTGATGAGCGTAACAGTGGAGAAATTTAACTTACAGTGGTCTCAACAACTCCTTTAATCAGTTTACATGAGTTAAGCATCACTCATTCCACTGGAAAAAAAAAAACAAAATAAAAACAAACAACTTACCTTAGCATGTTGTAGAGGACTTACCGAAAAAAACAATCTCGTCAGGAAATTTGAAGTAATGGGGAATAACTGAACTTGTCTTTCATGGGTAGAATCCAAATCCTGAAAAGGACAGTTGTCCCTAGACTCCACTCTTGTCGGCATGATTTTCCCCACCATAAAGACCTCAGTATAGACTTTCAGTAACTGGATGAACTGTTCATGAATTTTGTTTGCCTTCTTGTGGAGGACAGTCATCTGTAACCTTTAAAAGATCATGACAGAATAGTGTACTAAATATGTCTGACCTGCAATGGTATTAATTATCCTTCAATCTGTGAGATTTAGCTATGTGGTTTCCTGGTACACAGAACACTTAGGTCAAGACTTTAAAAAAAAAAAAAAAAAAAAAAAAGGGGAGCCTAAAGTTAGGCTCCTAAATCCTTTTTTAGAACACCTATATAAGTGGCCCGACGGAGCTTCCAGCAGCTTCTATTGACTTCTTTGGGGTTGCTCACATGTTTAAGTGCTTTGCTGCAGTGGGGTATTTGAGAATGGTCTCTCATCTCATCCTATTATTTTTGAAGGCCTCACAGCTCTTGCCCTATACAAAAAAGTTTGTTGAGATACTGAAAAGATCCACATCATCCCTCAGTGAAGGAGCAATAATAAGATTTTAACATCTACCTATAGAATAGGGTTAAACTCAACAGTCTTGATGAATAGCAGTCTAGACATGTTCTCCCATGACACTGTCATAGCATAAGGAACCCCTTTGGAATTACTGAAGGACCACATTTTACAAGCTAGTGTGCAGTGACATTCCCTCCTTTTCTCACTCTGCCTTATTCTTCTGTGTTACTGCCTTGTCTTATTCTCTTTATATTCTTTGTTTCCCTCCTATTCCTCTTCCTTCTCAGTTTTTATTGCATACAGATCAAAAAAATGTTAGCTGATTTACATTGCACTCCAGTGGGTGGTGCTCTCATTGTTAATTTGTCTTTTTTAATCTAAATAATGATAAACCCTTTGGACCAAGCTGTAACGTTAAATGATTCTATTTCACATTTTCCACCCAATGTTATGCTTGCACGTGTCAAGTGGAATCTTTGTATGGACTTTATGCAGTCTGCTCTTTCTATAAATTTGTATTGTGTTTTTGGTAACGTCACCAGCACAATCTTGGTGGGGAGACTGAGGCCCTTTGCAGAAATGGGCATCTCCAATTTACTCACTATAAAGCCCTTTTAAGCACTTGTGTTGATCAGAAGCTACCTCTTTAAGCATTTTGCAGATAACCAAAGACTTGTGTTTTTCCCATCAACATAAAAAGATAAATTTTCTCAGTGAGTTTACATTATTTTGCTTTTATATTACAACACATTTATCTCACTACCATAGTATGGGCCCATTTTATGCAATGTACATAAGCACATGCCTAACTTTAAACTTATGAATAGTTTAATTGACTTAATAGAACTGCTCACATGTTTTAAATGTTTTGCTGAATTAAGGAAGTGATTTACCAGGCTGGAATTTGTGGACATGTGAAGGCATCTGTATTCCATTGCAACTTTAGTATACCTAAATAAAATAAGAGAAGGCAAAGCAAGAGACAAAATTCCAGTTTTCTTTCAGATACAGAGAAACACTTTTAAACTTGTGACCTTGTTACATTGCACTCATATACCTTTCCTAGGGTAGGTTGGTTGGTTGGTTTTTAATTTTTTTAAATCAAGTTTGGTTTCTCTTTGAGTTTGACTATTAGTCCTGAGATGTTTTCCCTTTAGCTGGTGTTTGTGTTTAATAAATTTTTCTTAAGTGGGTACCGTGGAATTTTCACAGCATTAGATCTTGTTGGACTGTACTTTGTGTACAACTTACATTAAGTGGTAAACTTGATAGGCTTAAACATTTTTTAAAAATCTTGCTGGTTTTTGTACTTTTCTTTCACCTCTACTTCCTGTTGGGCGGACAGTGTTTTCCTCCATTTGCACAAAAGAACAAAGTTTAACATTAAAACATTGTTTGTACTGAAGAACATGCTTTTCCAAGTAAAGTCAATATCATAAGGGCTCTTGTGGTGCATCATCATTCAAGTACAGTACTTTGGTGCCCTTTTACATCTTGAGTCTCAGAGTCCAAGCCATGGTTACATAAATACCTGTTTTTTGATGGGGGCAGTGGGAATTGCCCTAAACCCAGACAGAGAAATTGATCTTTGAAAAACTGTACGCTTAACAGAGAAACGGCAGAGTGGCTTGTAATGTCACCCTTACTTCTCTAGTGTTCACTTCTGTGCTAGTTCAACTAGAGTACATATTCAGAATCTTGTAGCGTCATCTTATGAAGGTTTCAGAGTAAAGTTATGAAGTTAACATTTTTCCACATCTGCAAGAAACATTTACTTTGTCATAGTCCCTGATGTTTGTAATGCAAAAGAGGGAGTCTTAAAATATCAACTGTTTTCCAACATTCAAGTTTGTCCGATCGATAATGAATTTAGTGAAATTTAATTTTTAGTCAGGATTGAAGTACATATGGTCATATTCTCAGTTGGTGTAAATCAGCATATCTCCATTAAAGTCTGAAGCTATGCTGATATGCACCAGGTAAAGATCGAGTCCATAATTTCTGAAAGTAAATCCATTTTTCTATTTTTTTTTTTAACTGAAAAGCTTTGCTACTTTCTAGTAGGTTCATGCTTAGGCTGTCTGTCATTTAAATGAGTGAGACTCAGCAGCTAGACTAATGGTGATAGGACGGGCTTGCAAGATAAGAATGTGCATCAAATTTGTATATTTTCAACTTGATGATGATAAGCCTGAATATCAATATCATCAATAGGTAACTGGTATGTTTGCATTTTTTCTGAAATCACACAGTTCATATGTTGCATTTTGCTAAGTAAAACTTTGGGAAAAGTCTTCTCTGGGCTGGTCTCAACTCTGATGCCATTCCCCCTCCCCCACCCCTCCATATGGAGCACCTGTAGACTACAGAGATTTTTGGTTTTTATTTTAATTTTGTTCCTTTTTAGCTTCCTTACAGAATATGGAAAGATATACCCTTCCAGTACTATAAATTTACAACTTGATGAGACGAAGATTGTTTTCTTTATTTTTGTTACTCATTCAGATACTGTAATTCATTATTTTTATTACATTTGCCTGATCTTGAAAATATAAACACATTTTCACTTATATGAACACCTCTTCCCTAAGCCACCATGTTTAATGTCCAGAATGCCATCTTCAGAAATCTTTGTCCAGTAACCTGGTTATTTTTACTTTTATTTTACATGCTACGTGCAATTGTCATTGACATTGTTAAAATAATGGTGACTGCTATCTCGCTAGGTTACTCCCATTAGTTTAACAATGTACAGTGTGGAAGCAAATCAATGATTTTTAACAAAGAAAAGAATCAGGTTTATTTTTTAAATCAGGATTTATTAAAATTAAGTACTGATACATTCTTTTAAAAAATAAATCTGTTTAAAATTAAATTGCTAATTATGATGATTATGTTAAAGCCTACACTGTACTGTTATCTACTAAAATCATTTAAATTAAAAAATATTGCTACATCAATGAGCCCTTCTTAAATTTTAATGAGTCAAGGATTTCTGCAGGGGGAAAACATCTTTATCTTTTAAGATCAGATCAAGCTTTATATTATGTCATAATGTCATGTACCACTTACATAAGTATCTATATTATTTTCAGACTGAACAGTGGAATGAATGCTGGTATTTACATTTTTCCAAATGTAAGTACTTTCTCAGTTTCTGTTGTGCAGAAAAGCTTTTGCTCTAATTACCTTCGGTTTCAATATTTTTTTTCTTTACATGGACTAATTCATTTAAGTTGAGAAACCGAATGGAAGCTGAAAAAGCAGAAAAGCTTGTTTTACACTTGCAATATGTGAATAAAAACTGAGTGGGAGAGGTTGAGATCTACTATTTCTAAAGTCTTGAAGAACATGAGCCAGATTTTCAAACCTATTTAAGCACCTATAGCTGAAATAGGTGCCTACGGGGATTTTCAAAAGCGCCTGAGCAAGTTAGATGCCTAACTCACATTGATTTCAATTCCCAAAGTTTAAATTAATTCCCAAAGTTTCTGTTTTCTTCAGTGAGTATTGGGATAAGTCCTAAGAGCCTAATTCTGCCTTTGAATGCATTCAGAACTTAAGAAGAAGATCCTTCTGGATGTTGGTGAACAGAATTTGATGGGTTTTTATTCACTTTCTCTAACCTCTGTATTAGTATATCTGATTTAATTTGCAGAATCTATTGTATTGTGCTTGGTTTCCAACATGGGAAAAATATGAAAGTCCAAGTCCATATGTGACTATTTCCTTAAACTTGGATTTTGTTTTACCTTGGAGATGATATTTGTCTCAGAATTTGTTGTGATGTTAGGATGACAAGTGAACTCTTCAGAGCACTTACTTTTGAAACTAGTTTTGAAATAACATCACAAACCTGGCAAATAACAATAGTACAATGTTGATAATTGAAATTTTTCTTATTGTATCGACACTTTGGAGACATAAAGCTCAGAATTGAAAAGTTGAAAATGTATCTTCTCTACATTAGTAACACTAGACTTATCCAGGCCTTTATTTCAATTGTTGAAAGCTATGAGAAGAGTCCTTGTAACCCTATTTTAACTTTTATAGCTTCCTTTTTCTGTATCTTAGCAAAATATACTGTTTTCTTATCTCTAAAGATTAAATATGCCCATTTTAGCTATGTGATTTTTATATATGGATAGGAAATAGAAGTCAGTATCCAGATTTGTTGACCCTTGAGATCTAATATTGACCTCGGCAAGTATTAACTTCCCAGATCGATAAATGCTGTTATTGACCTCAAAGAAAAGTCAATATCTGCTTGTTAATTTGCAAACTATGACTGCAAAAAAATGTTACACATTTTGTTCTTCATTATCACCCTATTTATATCTGGTTTTTTTAACGTCTTCAGTATTTTCACCTAGAGATCATCATGTCAAAACATTTCAGTCCCAGTTGTTAGAAGTTTGGGGAGACAGGCATTGTACATTATGGAATAATTGATGAGTAGTACATGTTATTTCCTCTATCTCATAAAAATAATATCCAGAACAGTTGTAGATCATCTGTGCTGTTTTTCTCTTTGGGCAGTCCATTCACTTCATTTCATTTTCTGTGATGCACTTCATCAAAACATTGCACAAAAGTACTACATTTTAGTTGCCAAAAGAACATTTCTGCATGAATATATGAGGGATGAAAGAGTGACTAACAGAAATAAGGAGACTGAAAATGATTACTATAAAAAGTAGTAATTAATGTACAGTAGATTTGATCTATTTGCATAGGTATGACAGGTTTCCAGGCAAGAATTTGTTCTGCAGCTGGTTGGAAAATAACAAGATGACTATAAAAAGTATTATTAAATGACGAAATATTGGTAGAGAGTTGGTATTTTGCATCATTGGTAAATGAACATTGAAATGTCAGGTTTTACGTAGCTTGAAATGTCTCAAAAATGCCTATTGCTGAAATTCAAATGTCATAACTCTACTTCTGTACGTATATCACTTTGATATTTAAACTTAAAAACCTAATACATGATTTAATATTATTTTGGCCTTGTTATTATCTAACTGCCAAAAGAGGCAAGGAGGCTGATTTTCCCCCACCCCCCCCAACCCCTTCTGGTCACACAAGACAAAGCATAAATCTGTCAGCCTTTTGCAGTCATTAATTCTGTCTGATACGTGTGCGATGGTCTTGGCGAATTGAACGTTGTGTTTAAGAAACGTTCCCCTATTAAACGACAATGTTAAAAATATTGAATTGCAAAAATAAAGTTATAGTTTACTTGTTATAATAAATGTGGTAGCTGCATTTATGCTGATGATTTAATAGTATTAAACCTGCATCTCTCATCTTGGGAACTCAAAGCTTTTTACAAACATTCATTAGTGTACATCACACCCATGTGAGGTAAGGTTGGTACTGTTATATCTTCTTTATAGATAGGGAGCCTCAGACATACAGAAGTTAAGGGCCAGACTGAGGCAAATCGGATCAATCGGTGATGAGTAGAATCATGATTCTCTGGTGTATCTGGAAAAGAATGTGTGCTGCTCCCTACCACATAGAACAAACCTCCATGCATGGAAGGGGGCAGGAGTGATAGGCACTCACTCTCCACAACATAGAATCATAGAATCATGGAATATCAGGGTTGGAAGGGACCCCTGAAGGTCATCTAGTCCAACCCCCTGCTCGAAGCAGGACCAATTCCCAGTTAAATCATCCCAGCCAGGGCTTTGTCAAGCCTGACCTTAAAAACCTCTAAGGAAGGAGATTCTACCACCTCCCTAGGTAACGCATTCCAGTGTTTCACCACCCTCTTAGTGAAAAAGTTTTTCCTAATATCCAATCTAAACCTCCCCCACTGCAACTTGAGACCATTACTCCTCGTTCTGTCATCTGCTACCATTGAGAACAGTCTAGAGCCATCCTGTTTGGAACCCCCTTTCAGGTAGTTGAAAGCAGCTATCAAATCCCCCCTCATTCTTCTCTTCTGCAGGCTAAACAATCCCAGCTCCCTCAGCCTCTCCTCATAAGTCATGTGTTCTAGACCCCTAATCATTTTTGTTGCCCTTCGCTGGACTCTCTCCAATTTATCCACATCCTTCTTGTAGTGTGGGGCCCAAAACTGGACACAGTACTCCAGATGAGGCCTCACCAATGTCGAATAGAGTGGAACGATCACGTCCCTCGATCTGCTGGCTATGCCCCTACTTATACATCCCAAAATGCCATTGGCCTTCTTGGCAACAAGGGCACACTGCTGACTCATATCCAGCTTCTCGTCCACTGTCACCCCTAGGTCCTTTTCCGCAGAACTGCTGCCTAGCCATTCGGTCCCTAGTCTGTAGCGGTGCATTGGATTCTTCCATCCTAAATGCAGGACCCTGCACTTATCCTTATTGAACCTCATCAGATTTCTTTTGGCCCAATCCTCCAATTTGTCTAGGTCCTTCTGTATCCTATCCCTCCCCTCCAGCGTATCTACCACTCCTCCCAGTTTAGTATCATCCGCAAATTTGCTGAGAGTGCAATCCACACCATCCTCCAGATCATTTATGAAGATATTGAACAAAACCGGCCCCAGGACCGACCCTTGGGGCACTCCACTTGATACCGGCTGCCAACTAGACACGGAGCCATTGATCACTACCCGTTGAGCCCGACAATCTAGCCAGCTTTCTACCCACCTTATAGTGCATTCATCCAGCCCATACTTCCTTAACTTGCTGACAAGAATGCTGTGGGAGACTATGTCAAAAGCTTTGCTAAAGTCAAGAAACAATACATCCACTGCTTTCCCTTCATCCACAGAACCAGTAATCTCATCATAAAAGGCGATTAGATTAGTCAGGCATGACCTTCCCTTGGTGAATCCATGCTGGCTGTTCCTGATCACTTTCCTCTCATGCAAGTGCATCAGAATTGATTCTTTGAGGACCTGCTCCATGATTTTTCCAGGGACTGAGGTGAGGCTGACTGGCCTGTAGTTCCCAGGATCCTCCTTCTTCCCTTTTTTAAAGATTGGCACTACATTAGCCTTTTTCCAGTCATCCGGGACTTCCCCGGTTCGCCACGAGTTTTCAAAGATAATGGCCAATGCCTCTGCAATCACAGCCGCCAATTCCTTCAGCACTCTCGGATGCAACTCGTCCGGCCCCCGGACATCATCCCCTTTCCCCCGCCCCCAAAATACATTGTGCTCCAGCTGTGCCCTCAATATCACCCCTGTTTTGGGGATTGAGAGGAACAGTGTAGGTGCCAGCTGTGATGGCTCTTTGCCCAATGAGGACTTTTCCACACTAGCGGAATCCTCAGCAGAGAGAGATCTACTTATTTACCGTGGGAGCAGGGCAAAGGGGGTGAAGTGGGGCTCACGGTAGAGCCTCAGAAATCCTAATATCCAGTCCCCTGTTATGACTACTCCCTTCATTTGTAGTATATATTGTAATATAGTTTAGCTTTCCAATATATGTAACTGTCAGCAAAGCTACTGATTTCCATAACTGAAGCTGCTTAGGTAGTCACACTAATTGTCAGTGTGACAAAAACCAGTAATGGTATGGGATGAGATACCATGCTTAAGCACATCGTGAATTACTTGTACTCTCCAGAATTTGCATTATTAATGGCATTTACCCCTGACTTTCTATTTCAGAAAAAAGGCACTCTGCAATTAAAATATTAAATATTTGACTACTATCAAATGAATCTGTTTTAGGTTTACTAAACTAGAAATATGCAGCACCATTAAGGTCATAATTTATAATGTGTACCTTTAGTACTTTTTCATTTTTCTATATTAGGAGATTAGGGAAAAGTAAGCTCTGTAAATTAAGTTTTATTGCAAAATTATCTTCAGATGTACAGCAGTGAAGATGATATTGAGTGATAGCACTAGAGTGGATTTTGTATAAAGCAATTATAGCTTGAAAACCACAATCTGAATGAAAATATTGCTCAAGGTTTTCTGTAATCTAGTATTTAATACAGAAACCTTCCTTTGGAAAGTGCTTAAATTACCTCTGTTTAACAGAAGACGGCATGCCTAAAGCGTTAATGCATATTGTTGACTGAAAAATGCTTTACTGAAGCCTAGTTTCAGTGATCATCCTGTAACAAGTCTGAAAGGTACATATAAGCACACAGGTTTTTCCCCCCTTGGGTGTATTCTGTACTTAGACTATTGCCATGGTTTCCAAAAGGTATTGCTTTATGTTTATTCAATCACTGGAATTTGTAATTTGCAGATTGTTTTAGGTAGGTGAACTTTGATGCTGTGAAATTTTTGCATTATAGAAACAGAGATACTCAGGGTGGGGAAAAACATACTTCTTACACAGTATAAAGAAATAACATATGTAGAAGTGCATATTATGTTTACAGATTACAGTTCAGGAGTTGAAAAGGTAATGGATTTAATATAATATTTTACTTTAACTTCACAAGAGTTGCTCAATTCTGCCCCTAGTGCATGGAATTTACAGAGATGCACTAATTGTGCATATATCACTTGTCCCTGTCTGTCACCTTTGTCCAAACTAGTATTGTTCAGGAGTCTCTAAATAAGTGTCAGAAACATTTTCCCAACTGAAACGATCAAATGAAGTCTATTAATTAGTGTGCAACACTGGACTTCTTTGTATATTGTGTAAGGTATTTTGCATACATCTTCCATTAGCGCTAATAGGAGGGGCTTGTATTAAACTCCTCCCCAAGCATCTGTGGAGAATATATCCCTAAATGTTTCATCGATTAAACCTTTAGAGAAATGTCTGTGTAAAGCAGTCACTTTGAAATAGACAGAATAGGATGTTAAGAAGAGTCTTTATTAATCAGAAATAAGTAATTTACCCTCACAGTTTCATTTTTGATAAATAGTACATGGATGTGTACTCAACTAAATCTCCAATAATGCCATCATCAATCAAGACAACTGAGTCAAGTGGTTACCGGTTTCCATCTTTTCAGATTGATCAAATTGAAATAGCCCATTAGGAATTGATTTAAACCAGTTTAGATAAGCAGAGTCTTAGTCCTGATCCTTGAGGCTTTGGCTACTAAAAGTTCACTTGGAGCTGTGCATATACCACCTCCACAGGCCATCACCTTTATTAGTGTGGAGATAAGCTGATTAGATCTTGTCAATCAAAGGTGCCAAAAAATATCTCAATTGAGAGAGTCTCTCCCTCTCCCCCCCCCCCTTTTTTTTTTTTAAATCATTGAAGCAGGCAACAAAGAGAGAGATGTGTGGTATGCATCCCCATGGTTGTCACCATGCAGGGTGCAAGGGTCCTGTGATGATGTGATGACTATATTAAAGACTACATCAATTTGTTTTAAAGTGTTTTGATTTTTTATGGTGGCATTAAGAGAGAGAACATTGTGGTTGCAGCTTTACTAGAAAGCAAAGAGTTCTAGAAGAAAAAAAAAATTGTTTCTTTGAAGCCTACCGGGGCTTTGAGTCTTGCTGTGCCAATGGGCGCTCAAGTGCTCCCGTAACTGGCATACACTGATCCACCACCAGCTTAGGTACTATTCTTCTGTCAAAATTATTCATTGATATAAAAGGAAAAGATGCATGAATTTTTAATCTTTGCAGAAGTAATTTTAAATATTAGTCTAATGTAGCCTTTTAAACTGTTATATGATGAAGATTTGGTTGGGCAAACAATGAGCATTGTATACTGATGATAATCTGGAAAATTATAATGTAAGATAAGGTCAGTTTTGAATAGTATACAGTGAACATCCAGAAATTAATCCATGCACTTATTTAATAAATATATACAGGTATTTGTATCTCCTCTTTCTAGACAGATAAGCCAGATAAATGGAACATCAACTATAAAAATGTCATACTGCAGTGTTTCAGCTTGAGCCTTCATCATACAGTTAGTAAAAGATGGTATAGAGGAATAACTGGGCTTTTGTTCTTCACATTTGAAGTTTGCTCACACTAGGCCTCCCTCATACTTCAAATGCAAACAACAGAAGCCCATCCTTTTCTTCCATCACCCTACACTCACCACCCAATGAAGACTGGGGCCGCAGTGCTACAGAACTACATTGCCACAGTGGATTATCTCTTTATCAGCTATTCTTCACGCCACTGTATCAATTTTCCACTAACCAATCAGACACTCCTATTAGAAAAGACTGTTTTGCTATTTCTTCCAGATAAATATATTTATAGCTGCATAGATCCACAGAGGCATCTTGTGTGCTGCACGTCATAGGGACGAAGGGAGCTACGTTCTCCTTGCAGGGGGTTTGAAGTGTGTCCTTCTGGTGAATACTGCTGTTTGGGGGTACCCCATGAAGGATTCTAGCATTCAGTGGGAGGGACTCTGAAGATCTTCATTATTCAGTTTGGCGCAGTTATTCACTTTGATATACCTCCATTTTATGTTGCAAGCTGAAACACTCTATATTTGCATAGTCGTGAAAGATCCTCTGCTCTAGTCTCACTCCCAATCCTATCTAGTCATTGTCTCAGGGTCCCATTATCAGTATGCATACTCCGAGGAGACTGGTGGCTAAATTTAGCAGAAACAAAATAATGTGGCAGTAAGCTGTAGGTTTTTTAGATGGAGAGTGGAGAGCAGCTTTTAAAAACAAAGTTTTTATAATGAGGCTCTCTTTGGGCCCGGGGGGGGCGGAGGGGGGGCGCAGGGTAAAATGGTGCTATGTCTTTAATTTATTTATTTATTGGAATCCACTAAGTGTTTACCATTTGCTGACCTGTATTTTTTTCCTTCCCTACTATGCTGTGAAGTATGTGTATCTTGCAGTTAGAATCTATTAAAAATGGATGTGTTAAGGAATTGTTCTTGAAGTTATAGCAGACCACTAATCAAATGGCACATATTCTCAAACTACTTTGTATATTAAAATCACTGACTCATTGTTAAAAATCTTCTGGTTTTGGTGGCTAAGAAGAAACTTTCTCAGAGTTCTAGTTTGCCTCTCAGTGATCAGGGTTACCTTCATTCACTATATTTCTCCTCAGATCGTTTTTTGTTTCTAAGGTGAAAATCTTTGTAACCTCTGCCATTTACTTTGCACCAAGGCTACTGGTTGCACTGAATGCTTGTCTATTGTAAATATGAGGCAATGGTATTAACAACTGTGGTGGTTATAATCAATCGTAATCTAGTATTTCAAGATCAGGTGGCTAGCATTATCATGACTCAAATACATAATTTGAAAGTCACTAAACATATGATGCATGTCTTTTGAAATTATACGTAGTGTGCACTGTAATAAGGGACAATATATGGGAAAGAACTAAGTTTTGTATCCCCTATGAAGAGATTGCTAGATAACATTTTTATCCATTCTTTCAATCAAATAGCAAATGAAGGGTTTGACAATCTTCTTTGGTGATTGAGTTTTTTGCAGTCTTAGGCTGTTACAGTGTGCTCTTTGTGCTTGAATTCTCAGTTTAAAGCGTAAATATAGAGTATAGAAAATGTAATATATAGAAAGATAGTATAGTTGAATAAGCAGTTTAAAAAAATTCTTAAATGTTTTTGTTCCAGTGCTGTGGCCACTACTGAAATTGCTATTTTAAGTTTGTAGCACATGTATACTGGAGCTCAGAATGACTGTGCCTAATCTGAACTGTGTATGTTCCCAGAAACCATTGTATACTGCTCCTAAACACCTTCCCAGTGTTATAGATCACTAACAGAATGATTTGTATGCTAGAGAACTCTCACAGTGGAAATGTAATTTTTTACTTGTGGTGTCTTAAAGGTACAATCCCTTAAATGACTTTTAAGAGTGTACCATGTTGAATGGAGCTGTGTGGGGATTACATAATGATGACTAAGGCTCAGTTGAAGATGAATGTTTCATAAATAAAAGCTGGTGGTTTTTTCTTCTTTCTTTCTTAGGTAAACAAGAAATCTTTTAAGCTTATTGCATCATTATTGACTACTTTAAAATATCTTCATTAATTCATTCTTTTCCAGTCACATTTGGTTCTCATTTCTTGAGGAAGATGACTTTTGTCTCACTGCTTTTATCACTGAATGCTTTGCAGTCAGTTAGCTAACACATTTTAAGAAAACTTTTTCAAGTACCAGAATCAAAAATAAAGAATTAAAATGTTCAGTGCACTCTGTTTTCAAAAAGTCCTCCAAGCCAAGTCATCATAATAATATTCACTGGCTATGAATACACTGATTAGTATACAGAAGTACACTGTATGTGACACTAGCGGCCAGGTTAAAGGTATCCTCTGTGAACGATCAAAACACAGTAGCAAAGATGTTTTAGTATTAAAAAAAAAATCAATATTTGTTTTATGTTCTTCCTTGGAGCATTAGTACATCTCAAGCGTTAGAGGGCCACAAGCGTCTGTTTTTCCCTGTTTACCCCACAGCTTATCAGTTTTCCAAGCAAGGGAGAAATATAAGTGCACACTGGAAAGTAAACTTAGTATTGCCTAAGCTTTTTTTTCATAAGGCTCTTGTTTTTAACAAGCTTGCCAGAAAATGTAACTTCAAAAAAGTAAAAATTTGTGTTTTTTTTAAAAATATTATCAATGTTGTGAAGGGTACTACAGCTCTTCTGCTTTTGTAATAACATTCTGATGCCTTTTTGATCTCTATGGTTTTATCTTTCCAATCTCATGTTTTGGGGATTCTTATATACTCATTAATATGAACTGAAACCCAATCACTTTAAGGCAGGGGGGAGTCGGAGGGAAGATTTTTCTTAAATAAATAAATAAACAGAGAGAGAGAGAGAGAGAGAGAGAGAGAATCTTTTCCTATTTCTTCCCTGAGGCTGAACTGTTTATCACTCCATCCTCATTCGATAGAAGTGAATTTTATAATAATTTTTTTCCTAATCGGGCTCTGTCAGTGAGGTGTCTTATCGTGGGGAGGAAAATGACACCGATCCTATCGAAAAACAGAGACGATGTCACTGTGTCCCCAATCACAGCTACTCAGCTTCCATATCTACCTTCTCCACAAACACCAAGCACTGCTTTTTTCATAAGAACATCAAAACCCCAGAAAGTCATTAAAATTGCACCCGCGTAGAGTTGCAGGGATCAGCCGCACTAGCGCAAAATGGGATGTGGGAAAACAGACTCTCTAAATGTGCTAATTCCATTGTCACGTGTTTACGGCTTAATTTTAATCAGTTAAAAAAGCCACACATTGCAATAAATTGGCATTATCTTCTGTGACACCAGAGGACACAGTTGGTTCAAGGATTTAGAGGGTCGCTGGCAACAGTATATAGTGTTACAGACAAAGTATTTTTACGCTTGAACTACGGTAACTAAGGTGCAATCCCCAGTTAAGACTGCAAACAAAGACTATAACCCGCACAGTACTAAGTTCAACATGCAGACCACCTTCAGCTTTGAGACAGTTTAGAATGCTAAACTGAATATTGCTTGAGAACATTTTCTAATTTAATGGTTAAAGGTAATTCACTGGCCAGTATTTTAGCAGAAGCAGAATCAACACAACAGTGAATATGAATACTCTTCTATAATGTAAAGATCTATTCCAAAAGTTCTATAGCTGTATACGCTTTCCGTTTCTAAAGTGAACTGGATTGTTTACATTTTGTTGTTGGATTTGTATATCTAAAATTTTACATTGCAATTTCTATTCCTGTATTCAAGGAAATGTAGGTAAACGAGAGCCAACAGTACTCAAAATGTGGTGATATCTTCTAATGCTGATACTTATAGTGAAAGGTTTATAGGAAGTTTAAGTTTTCTAATTAGATGGTATCACAGGTCACACGAGATTTGTATATGGTACGCTTTTCTGGTTCCCCATCCCCTTTTCTCTCTCTCCCTCGTCCCCCCGCCCCCTTTGGGCTTGTTCATTCTACTTAGTCACTTGAATATGGCTGATTAAAATGTTGGTTGTATATAATATGGGAATTATTTTCTCTGGAGCAGTGTGATCGAACTAATACATACATCTTGATATTCTCTCTATTAAAAACTATATAAAAAAGAAGGTTGTCTAAATGTTTTTCACAGATTAACCACACATTAGAATGTATGAGACCAATGCAGTTTTAAAACAAGCAAACAAAAAGCAACTGAAGGAGCAGTCAGAGTAGAAATTTAACTTTCACTGTACAAACACGCCTGTCAGGATGTGAGTGTATCTGTAGCAGAACAAAAATGTCTATTTGAAATACATTAGAGAGCACTGCTAAATAAATATACAAAGCCATTACTGCAAAAATATGGGTGCATTTAATATAGGATGCAATATATCTGTCTGCAGTTTCCACAGTAGATATTTTGGCTTGGCAAGTTTCATGCCAAGCATTTAGCGTATAATTTCCAGACATTGTAAACCATATAAGCTTTTCAAAAATAACCATTAAAATGGCTAAAGACACTACTAAATACAATCTATAATAAACTGTTTTGCATAATAAAATAATGACAAACTGGTATCTGACTTCTTTGCACATAAAGGAATTAGTTCATTTTGATTATTTGGAAATGGTTTCTTATAGTATGAACTTGCAAAACCTTTATAGACTGAAACAGGAGCTAAATTAGCTGTTACCAACTAAAACTTTTTTAAATTGTTTGTTGATATTACACAAAAGTTATACTAACAAAGAAAACATAGGATCCTTAAATACAGAAAAGCAAAAAATACTAATTTTTTTACAAAGCAATCTCTAATTAACCTTTAACATTTTACATACACAAAAAGTGATACCCTCAAACATATTAACAATATCATCTTCTGAACTAAAAGAGTTAAACATTTGTAGTGATTGTAATTTTCTTATTGATTTGGATTTATAACATGATGCAGAGTTACGTGTTTAAACAGCTTGAATAGATTTGCAGGGTCATTTTATTGGAATAATGGGGGAGGCAGGATTGAGTGCAAATTTAAAACACTGCTCTCTTCTGTGTCTGGATTAGCAGCTAGCTCTGCATGACAGAAAAAGGCTTCTTTATGTCAGTTTACTTAGCTTTATAGAGGCTATTATTACTTTGTTTCATAAAACAAAATATAGAGAATTATAAAGCTTTAGTTGAGACTATCTTCACTCAATAATTTTTATTGATATGTGTTCATATCACTATGGGAAGAAAAATATATTTTATTTTCAAAAGTATTATACCATATTGCTATATTTCAAGATTTGTCAAATTAGCTACCGTAGAGAACAGTTGCTTTTAGCAAATGTATTACTTTGCTTATAAATGTTCCCAACTGAGGCCCCTAAGGTTGTTGAACTCGCTTGTGGTTAAACTTGGTTGTAGCGAGGTTTGGGACATCCACTTTTGCTAAACTAATTATAATTGATCAGGTTTTAAATGCATTATAATTATAGCCTGTTTTTAGAGACCTGAGCTGAAGCATGTTTTAAAGCCTTGTAACACAGTTTTGCACAGTCCACGCTTGGCAGACCCTACTGTTATAACCCACTTTAAGACTTTATACTTTGTCTAATATGGTAATGAAAGCAGAAAAGGGAAATATAATTAAAGATACTGCCTTTCTGTGAAGACAAACACAAAAATGGGAAGGAGCAGCACTGCAGGAGAGAATACCCAATATAAATTTTAAATGTGGAGAGCTAAAAACTGCACAAGTATATGAAACCTCTGAAATATTTACATTCCGTAGCATGTCCTTAGTAAAAAGAAAAGGGTTGGGGGGGAGAGGGAGGAAGCTAGCCATTGTTTCAGGTCAGCTTTACAAAATGATATCAACATAAACAATGCTTATGTATTAAATTCTGTGTAGAGTTGTTTTGCTTTTATTTTTATTGTTCTAGATAACTTCATAAATCTGCACATGTGAACACACTGATATAGTAAGATGTAAAATAGACTTTCATTTATATAGCTGATCACTTTTTTCAAATTCTTTAGTATGTTTAACATTCTAGTTGCAACAAACAGAGAGCACTGTCATTTGTAAAACTGCAAATGTTGGTGTGTTATACTTTTCTACACATAGGCTGCGCCATTGAGCCACCATCAAATAAAACTCTTTTCTTACTTGATATTGTGTAATGGGTGGAACTGAAGATGTACTTAAGAGAACTGGATATCAGCACTTTTTTGTGTTTGTTACCATAATGGAATTTGGGGGGAATGCAGCATGTTTTTAAGTACCTAATTGTAACTTTAGTCAGTGTCTTATAAGTTTGACCCTATTAAGGTTTTCTGTAGCTGTAAATATGCTTTAGTTATTTTTTTAATACACTGCTTATATCACTGTTGTTGGTCTTTTGAAATGTATATCAATTTCCTATTAAACATTAATCCATATACCAAGGATATTAATAATAAATTTACAGAAAAAATATCTGGTTGCATTGGACTAGGAGTTCTGAATACAGTGTTAATCACATAAAAAGTAGTTTAAAGGTGTTTATGCTGAACAGGCTTTAAACTTGATTCATTTTAAAAGGTATCCGTAGCTATAGTTAAAGTATGTTTCAAAAGGTGTCAAGATAGTTTATATATGTATATATGGTTTTAATATATTTATGGTTTTAATTTAGGTATTGAATTTTACCCATACAGTAACTGTAAGATCAACCAATTAACCTCTATATCTGTGAAAGGGATTTGAGAAGTCAAAGTGAATATTATTACTGCTCATCTAATGAAAGATGTAAAATGTTCTATAAATCTAGGCAAAAGCTTATTCTGTTCTTAATTTGTAATACACGTTAGTACTGTATTTGCATAAACACTAGCCACTTTGGAGGGGGGCCTGCGAATAGTGTTTTCTATATTTTGCATTTCCTGGATTTTGGTGTCTTAAATATTTGATATTTTTAATTTTTGGCAGTACATGTCATATATAAGCACGTGTATGAAATTATAAATCACTTGGTGAAGTGAAGACATTAGAAAAAGAATGAATTACCTTCTTTAATAGAACTATTATTGCTTCTGTTGATAAAAGATTAGTGTGATGAACTCCGTATTCTGTAGATTTGAGTATGCTACACTGTTAAAGCCTCTGTTTATTTTTGTTTTGTAAACCTCTCTTTAGGAACATTTGTGTTTTTCTTTTTAGGTATGCAGATACTTCTTTCCTATTTTTCAGATATTGTGTATATATCCACACATGCAAATATTTATATGTATTTATATCAATCTTCCAGAAACAGATTTTTCGGGGGGAAAATGTGCTGGTTTTAAAATTATCACTACTTGCATGTTTGATATCTTTCTGCCTTGCATCATTATGGATTACTTTTCTTTCTTGCCTTTGTGGGTTCAGCATCTAGTTTTATTAAAATATAAACCCCATTTGGACCTGACAAGATCACTTCTGTCTAGCAATGTACATCTATAAACAGTCATTTTCAAATATTTTTATATTAATTTCACATCCTAATAATATAATTTAACTTTATCTAATGTGATTCTAGCCAGGTATTATTTTACCATTTTTATAAGTTCATATGTAGTGAAGTTGTAGTTTTTCATTACCGAGGTATAAAACGTTATTCTGAAAATGTGCTGTTACTTCAACATGTATGAACTTAACTTAGTTAGGAAACATATGTCTGTGATCACCAAAAAGACATAGTAGAACTTACAATATAAGTAGTAACAGAGAGAATCATTAGGTTGAAGTGTATTTACCTTTTAGAAAATAACTGCAAAGTACTCAGAAACGTCTCTATTTTGATGATAAATTAGATAATACTGTTGGTAAACATGGTGGGATGGGATGTGATAAGAAGGTTTATCTTTCTTATGCCTATTGAGCTGTGGTTAAGAAATCTGTCTGGGTAGTAGGCTACATCAAATCCCTGGCTAGAGTGTAACTAACTCATGTTTTTCTCTAGTACAGCCAGATTATTCTGTAAATGCTCTGATACTGTGGTGGTACCTACATGGATGGCAGGGTGGGAGGGCAGAACACAATTGGTCAGTCCAGATGCAATGGAAAATCTTTCTCTGCCAGTCGAGCTATGGATGTTTGGTACAGTAGATGTACAACACATGTGACAGATGAAGTACACACAAAAAAAATCAATATAAAAACCTTAAATGCTTCCTTTCTAAAACATGGAAAACATAGAATAAATTTGTTAGTCCTTAATGTGCCACAAGAACTCCTTTTCTTTTTATATACTATAGAAACTATTCAGAATATATTTCATACAGATGTGTAGGATGGGCATTCTATTACAGTAATAGTGTAAAACTAACAGTTGCCTTTCACTAATAAAGAGACTTCACAACTCTTATTTGTAGTGCTTGGATATTTTAAAAGTTAGGCTTAGTTGTCCTTATAGAAGCAGTGTTTGAAATGTTTATAACTGAATGTTCAACATAGTCCTACTGGTTGGCTGAGATGTTTTCTTCTATTGAAGACACTGTCTATAGCTCATAGGTAGTGAGAGTTAAGAATATTTTATATATATAAACTTCTCACCATTGGTTCTTGTTCTACCTTTCTCCAATAGACTAAACAGTCCTTTAGTACCTCATATTTTCTCACCAGAAAATACACTGTAATTAAGTCTTCTCTCGCTTGTCTCTTTGATAAACTAAACAGAGTGAATTCCTTAAATCTCTAACGGTATGATATTTTTTCACCACTTGAATCATTTTTGTGACTCTTCCCTGCACCCTCTCCAATTTCTCAACATCCTTTTCAATATGGAATAAGAAAAAAAAAGTAAAAGGCTTCCTAATTCAGATGACTTATTTTAATTCTGGGGAGTATGATTTGTGCATAATTCACAAAGAGTGTACAAGGTATTATGAGGCAGCATCTGTGTTGCTCTTATGTTGTGATATTTTGTGAAGCATAAGAACATGTCACAGCAATTCTGTTTTCTATTCTTTGATCACTGGAGGTGTCTTTGCTTCACTGTAGAAAGTACACAAATGAACAAAGTTACCTACAGCACCAAATGCACTAGATTTTCCTTGTCTCAAATGCACAGAGGTGTCCACAAATGCCACAGAAGCAGCTCTGGGCTAAAAGTCTTTGTATCTTCCAGGCTTCTCCCATAAGAGCCTGGAAACTGCAACACAACCCGTCTGCTGCTTTTTTGCCACAGTGAAGAATTCTTCACAGCAGCTCTGGTCTGCACATGAGGACTTAAGCCACTGACCCTTAAGTTATGTCAGCAGACTTCCAGTCTCTACTGTTCACTCTTTCTTCCCTCCACACCAGCAGTTCATAACTGGATTACGGGGTTTGGATTAAGAAAAGGAGTACTTGTGGCACCTTAGAGACTAACCAATTTAATTGAGCATGAGCTTTGGATTGGGGCTGGAACTCTGAATCCCAAGTACAGATGAGATGCACTACCATGAACACCAGTGACTTGATGGTTCTTTTTTTATGGTGATTTGATGGTTCTTTTTTTTTAGTATGGAGGAGGTACACTTCCCCATTCCCTGAGTTTATTACTGAGTATCCCCATCATGGGGAACGTCAGAACTCTAAGCTTAAATTCTCCATCTCTCAACAAGTCAGAGAGACTGACTCTGGTGTGGTCAGTGCTGGGTGACATTGAGTTGATTTTCCTACTAGCAACACATGGGAACATATCTCACTTGAAAGGCCTGAGAGCTTGGATTGTTACCTGAAGCCCCTTATAGGGGATTGGATAGTTTCCCATCCCATTGTAAAACACCTCAAGACACTTTCTCTGGTGCTGACAATCGGTGCTTAATTTCTAATGAAAGAGGTGTCTGGGCTCAAGCAGTTAAATGCTGGGTTTCAAGCAATTTAAAAAAAAATTCATAACTGATATGGCAAGCCCAGAGGTGCCAGGGCTATGAACTGCCAACCCTAGAGGTGCTAGGATTCAGCCCCGGCAAGCCCTGGCAGAAATTGAGCTCCGCTGATAATATATTGACAAAGCTTGTTTCCGTATAGAGGCACCAGTCAGAATTCCATAGTCCATGAGCTCCATTTTGAACTTAGCAGAGGGATTCAACCTCTTTGTCATGTATGAAAAATACGGCGTATCCTCCCCAAACTTATGGCACTTATTACAGAATGAATGATGCACCACTTCCCCTCTCCAAGAGGGAAGGACTATGGTGGGTCATGGGAGATGTAGTCTGACTGGGGATCCTTTCCAGCCTATAGAGAAGATGGGAGTATGAGGCATCCGAACTACAGCTCCCATTAGGCACCTCAGCAGCATTTACCAGATAAAAATATTTTGGGTTTTGACCAAAAAAAAAAAAATGGTATGCAAATTTTTGCCCAAAATCTTGATATTTTTCTCTGGAAAATGTAGATGAATTTTTTTTCATGTTCCTCAATTTTCCACAGGAAATTCCCTTTCTTCCTGCCCTCAATTTTTTGACATGCCCTAATTGTGTCATTAGCGAACTCAACTAATCACCACCCCATTAGTAAGGGTAATCATGATGGTATAGTTATTGCATGGCATCACTATCGAGCAGAGATTAAGGTTGTTTGGGGTGCCTCCTTTGTGATCTTTAGTTTTAGCAGTTACATGAGGTAATTAGTTTTATTTTTTATTGTAGTTCATGTGCCCACAGTATGCAAAGCCACATAAAATGTCAATGGAAACAGGCAGCTCCTAGCCTGCTTGGGGGTATCACTAAGGGCCATGTGTGGGCAGTGGGGCCTTGTGGTTGGAGAAGGGGGATGAGAAAAAGGAGACAGGGGTTCCAGCCATGGCTGTAATGTAACTTACTATCAGAAACTTGAAGAGATAACAACCTTTCAGCCTCAGTTTTTCTATTTGTAAGGGCCAGCTCTTGCTTCCCTTTCTCACCTGAGCTGTGAGAACTTCAGTGAGGCTACTTACGTGTAAAAGGTGAGTCAGATTTGTCCCCATAATGGCGATAATACTTCACTATCCTCAAAGGAGTAGTGTGAGGCTTTGTCATTGAAAGTTTTGTGAGCTGTTTTGATTTCATTGGATGGAAAATATTTGTATGACTGTTTTTTCTTTTTTCCCTGTGGAAAATATTCCATATTTTCCTGGTGCAAAATAGCAGATTTCAAGGGGCAACATTACATTAATAAACAAATACATTGTAATGGCCAGTGGCAACCACACAATGCTTCTGTAATGTGATAGAATGTTTCCGCGCATACCTGAAGAAACAAATCTCCTGGCTCTTGATATCTAGTATTTTCTTGGGAGGGAAGGGGGGCTAGAGGGGGCAAGGAGTCCCCTTTTCTCCTTTCTTCTTGAGGTTTTCAACTCCCAAGCTTCTGAATGGTTTAGCTTCCATCAAACTAGTGAAATTAGGAGCCTGCCTTGTAGACTTGACCACAGAAATAAACAGGTGAGGGAAAATAAAACTTGAGAAGGTGGGTTCTGGTGAATCTAGTTCCTCTGTTGTGCTTTATACAAGAGTCAAGTCTCCTTTTGCCTTATTCACTTTTTCTTTTTCTACTCACTCTACTGCTCTCAAAGACAGTTCCAAAACTCTTTCTTGCAATAACTGCTATAACTCTGGATATTCTTGTTATACATCTGATATCCAATCTTTCTAATTCTTACTACCTTTCTGAAGTCAATTTCTATCTCAGCATTGAGACCAGTTGGGACATTCAACCTCACAGTCCCTACGTGTTTTAAGCATCTGGGGCAAAGTGATCTCAGTTGAGAGGCCTTAGCTTTAGATGTCACTTCCCACTTGGTCCAAGAGAGCCAAGTCTGATCTTCAGAGCTTGTTTTTAGACCTGTCAGTTTATCCAGGCCCTTTTTTGGGGAGTGAGTTGAATGAGGAAGATATCTGGTTTTTTAAGGGCTGTGGTGTGTTTTTATTAATTCTTCTTATTATTATTTTATTTGAGTGATAACATTGGCATTATGTGAAGTTGGATTTATTTTGTATTTTTAAATTTGCAATGCGCCCAGTGAACTCGTGCTAATATCAGTGCTTAGATACGATGGTTAGATGACGAGGGTCTGTTTTACCAACATATGACTCCGGTTTTATGCTAGTGAATGGAATTACATTGGTGTAAAACTGGAATAATGTGGTGGTGAATCAGGCCCTGCAACATGAAAAACAGCAAAGGCTTATGGATATCTTTTTCCTTATTATTTTTTTTTTAAGTGAATGCTCTTGGGCATTTCTAGAGAACTCACTCTCTGAATGTTTGCCAGAAAGATTGTTTTGAGGGAATTGTATAACCAGAATTCTGTTAATTTTATAAATTAAAGTGAAATTCAGGGCCTGATTTAAATTAATCTGTTCATAGAATTCACACCTCAGAATGCTATATTTCTCTCATCACATTCTGTCTTGCAAGGGATCTCACATGAATGTGTGTTCTTGAATATCCTTTATCCTGGAATACATAGGCACAATTGGGTGAGTTAAGGGCAGAGTAACAGCCACATCTTTGAATTGGGTTGTATTTCTCAGTTTGTTAGACTCATCTGTTCTCTTTAATCACCATATTATTTAATATATTTGTGTGTGTGTGTATGCGCGTATCTCTTCACTGTATCAGGAATACGATACTGTTTAGTTCTGTTATCCTAAATGCTTTTGTTCATAGCTGCATTCCATGCAGTTGTCTTTCAGTACCACGTATTTGCTAACCATTCATGCGCGTTGCAGTATTCACACGTAGATTATGTAAAATTTTAAAAAAATGCATTAAGGCTTTGGATGCTCTGAATAGATTATTACAATTTCCCTATCGTGGTAATGGCACCTGTTAGAGGTGTGATACAAAAGGCAGTGACAGGCAGTGTAATTTAGTAATTGTAGCCATTGTACTGTCTAGCTGGTCAGTTCACCAGGCAAGTACAAAGAAACCAGTGTTAAAGCTGAGCAGGGGTGGGTAAGCTTAATAGAGAGAGCTAGTTGTGTACTGAAAGAGACTTTTGGTGGAGGGGTAGCTCCCAGGGGGCAACTTAGAATGATGTGAAATGAATGAACAAAAGTACAAAAGAAAAAAAGGAGGGGGAGGGGTTCAGGTTTTCATGTTTCAATTCTTAAAGTGACAGATGAGCTCTGTTGATGAGCATTGCTTTTTCCAGTTGCCGAAATAAAGTTTTAGAAATATTTAGTGGGAGTTGATTTGTTGTACAGTATCCACAGGAACTAAAGTAAACATTGAGGTTCTCTCTTTCTTGCTGAATATCAGAACTGGACTTGGCAAAATGAATCTGATCTCAAATCATGATAAGGGAGTAACAAGAACAGAATATTAAGATTCACAAGATCTTTGGAGGCCATTCCTAATAGTCTTAAATGCCCACACTGGACAATGTAGACATATGTACACGTACTTCTGAGCATTCATTTGGTTGGTAGCCTGCAAAATGCCAGTGTTTGAAGGGTTAAGTGGGCTCTAAGAGTATGTCTACACTGTGATTAAATACCCGTGGCTGGCCCGTGTCAGCTGGCTTGAGCTAAGGGGTTGTTTAATTTCTTTGGTCTCAGGCTGGAGCCCCAGCTCTGGGACCCTCCACTCTTGCAGGGTCCAAGAGCCTGGGCATCAGCCCGAAAATCTGCACCACAATTAAACTGCCCGTTAGCCTGAGCCCTGTGAGCCTCAGTCAGCTGACATAGGCCAGATGTGGGTGTTTACTTGCAGTGTAGACATAACCTGAGTGTTTCCTGGCAATTACTGAGAATGTCTAGAATTCATAAAGCTGGTCTTATCTTCTAAAGCATTCACAATTGCCTCTACCAATGTCCATAAGGATATTGGGGTAAAAAAGTAAAATAGTAGGTAGGGGGCAAAGCTATAGGCATAATTATTTTACTGGTTTTCATAATTTTTTATTTGGATTGTACATTCTTTGGGGGACAATCTTGCATATCTTGTACAGAGCTGAGTGTATTGTAGTGGTTAGTAAATAAGGAATTATGCAGTCTTGGATAGCTCATGCAGGCCAAAGAAGAGCCTGAAGTAAACCTGTAACTTCAGAAGACTGCAAAAATTAACTCCTCTTTCCTCTAATATGAATTCCCATTTGATCAATAGATTGTGTACTCACTAAGGGAGGTTAAATATACTAATTTTAAGAGGTAAAAGTATATCACACAGTCAAAGTCCATTATAAACTTTTTATGTCTGATTCCAAAGTACTGTATTATTTCCACTGAGATTGTCCTTTGCATTTTGTCCAGCAGTTTCAGCTTCTCCATGGAAAATAATGATCTCCTCTCACACAAACACCTAATTATTGAACAAAATGTTGCAAAAAAACGAAAAACCTCCTAGAGTTTCATAATGTCATATTAGAAAACAATAGTTAGGAAAGATAAGCATTGGGCAAAGCACTGAAACATTTTAAACTCTATTAAAGCCAGATTGACCCATTAAAAGCTATAACAGAACAAGGAAACGATCTGAAGATACCAAAGGTCCACTCAGCAGGAAATTTATGCTTGCAAATACTGATTCACATTTGCTATATAGACTTGCAGACAACAGTATGCATCCCATTTAAACGGATTACGTGTGCCATTTACCTATTGTTTAGAGATTGGAATGTGGTGTTCTCAATATGTTTCTTGGCAGTTATCCCAATTAAGTGGACAAGTCCCTCTGTTTAGAGGCAATTAAAGGGTTGTTAATGTACTGGTTGGAATAGTGATTTTTTTCACTGAATTTAGAAAATTGTCTTATATTGTTAGTTATTTATCCAGAGCTTTTATACGTCAGCATTAAAATAAAAATATCCCTTTTTCTGCCAATATGTCAGCCAGTACGTTTTTAACAGGGTCCATTATCCTCTTAAACTTGTGCCAGTCTGCTTCAAAGATAGGATGTTATGGGTTACCAAATAATTTGTAATTAGAATGTGAAAATAAGTATTAATAAATGGGTCCTCTCCATGGTCCAATGTGCAGAAAAATACCATGCGGTATTCAAGTTTAGTGGCTTTCCCAGGTACTTTGCCAGCAGGGGTTAAGAACACAGTAGAGATGTAGTGCTATGGAAGAACTGGGTATTATTATTACTGTTCAGCTTACTGTATCAGTATCTGGCGCAATTCATGTCATACTAGACATACAGAAACTACGCACTCCTAGCTCCCCGTCCATCATTTAGAGTGGCATTGGAAAAAGCCATATCCAGCCCTCCTTAGCCAGTGGAGTCCTTTGGAGGGTTGGAGGGAAGTAGAAAGAGCAATCTTGAAGGATCCTTCCAATAAAATAACATTTAAAGAAATGGTAAAAGAAGGTTGTATAAAATTAGAGTATGACATGAACAAAACAAATGAGGCAGGGTATTTACATACTTTCGGCATGAATCAGAATTAATTGTAGAGTAAATTATTTATAAAATGCAGTTTTGTTCTGCTTATTAAAAGGATCAAATAATATGATTGCTGCTATTGGGTAATTTTAGCAGTGGTTCTCAAACTGTTGGTTGCTCCCCCAGAGTGGGCCACAACCCCATATTAATGGGGTCGCCAGGGCCAGCGTTAAACTTGCTGGGGGCCAAGGCGGAAAGCTGAAGCCCGAGCCCCACCACACAGGTTGAAGCTGAAGCACGAGAGCTACAGCCCTGGGCAGCGAGGCTCTGGCTTAGGCTTTCTGTCCTGGGCCTCAGCAAGTCTAACGCTGGCTCTGCTGAGGCCCCAGCCCAGCCACGTGGGGCTGAAGCTTGTGCAACTTAGCTTCCCGGGGGCCCCTGTGGTGTAGAGCCCCAGGCAGTTGCCCTGCTTGCCCCCTCCTAATGGGTCTTGTAATTTTTGTTGTCAGAAGGGGGTCACAGTGCAATGAAGTTTGAGAACTGCTGGTCTCAAGCCTGACCTGGAAAACAGTTACCACGAGTAGTCCTAATAACTGAGAATTTTCAAAGGAGTAACTGATGAATTGGGTAATGTTTGCAGAATCATTCCACTAGAGGATAATTGCTCAATTTGTGTGTGGGGGGGGGGGGGCGGGGGGGACGACAATTAAAAGGCCAGGGTTTTCAATAATCCAATAACCAATCATTAATAAATAGCCACTAATTAATTAGCGGTCAAGAACTGATATGTGTATATCTTTTCCAGTTTACATTTAAATGGCTTACATTTACCAGATTAATCAGAATGATTGAATATATTCAAAGATTAGGCAGCACATAATAGAAAGAGGTACAATAGTTACCATGCAGCTCTGAGAGAGCCAGCTCCTTGCAGCATGACAGCCTCCTTCAAGTTCTGTCAGGGCTCTGATTAGACCTTATTATAGGTCCGTTGTTTGGTTCCTCTCTTCATATACAAACTTAACCTTATTTTTAGCACATTCCAAACTTCCCATCATATTTCATAAACTTCCAATAGCAAGATCAGCATCTGGCACTTACTCTGTTAGTCTAGAAGGTGCCACAGGATTCTCTGCCGCTTTTACAGTTCCAGACTAACATGGCTACCCCTCTGATACTTGATACTTATTCATTGTGTCTGTACGTAGTGTACTCCACACCTGTACTGCTCCCTTTTGTCAAGGGGTGTGATGCTGCAAGGGTTCTCCAGCGAGCCATCTGCCTCTTACCGTGTCTTCTGTGGCTTGGCCCTCTGTCCAAGTTACATAAAGTTCAGTCCCCTGCTGGGGTAACACAAAGGTCCAACTGAAAGTTCACAAAATGTCCCAACACAAAAGAGCCTTTGGCCTCCCTCCTGGGCTATTCCCTGGCCTGTTCTTTGGGCTCAGACTTCAGCCCCATCATAGGTTTAATATTCCTTTTGTTGGGCTTGCATGCTCCTTCCTCAAGGGCTGGTAGGAGAACCCATGCCCACCCTCTGCTCTGTGTTCCAGCTCAGGGGCCGTGTATTAAAAGGCCAGGGTCTTTTTTTTCAGACGTGTTCCTGAGCAGCTTCCTATTGCTCAACACCTTGTGCTGCTTCCCCTCAGCCTGTGCGTAACGCCACCTCCCATTGGTTCTCAGGCCTCTGGTTTCTCCCTGGGTCCTTACAGCTCCTCCTTTCTCTGCTGAATTAACCACGCTTGCCACACTCGGGCTCCACTGAAGTGTCTTTCCCTGACCCTACCTCAGGGCCTCC
Organism: Eretmochelys imbricata; assembly: GCF_965152235.1. NCBI lineage: Eukaryota > Metazoa > Chordata > Testudines > Cheloniidae > Eretmochelys > Eretmochelys imbricata. Next base: position 114,918,770 of record NC_135578.1, on the reverse strand, counting down.
TTCACAGAAGCCTATCCTGCTCCCCATGACTCCTTCTGCCTGGCTTCTTGCCTACCAGGGCTCCCCTTCAACAGGAGCTGGATCTGCTCTTTGTGTGTCTCTCTCCATAGGAGAGTCCTGTCTCCTCTTCAATCTCCCCCTCTGTTAAGTTCCCTTAGCTTCCTTATAAAGGCCAGCTGCCTAATGATCCTTACCTAGCACCACCTCCTCTGGCCAGTAAGCAATCTGTCAATCACAAGTGCACTAATTGTCTCTTAATGCCTGTTTAACAGGTGACGGGAGTAAGCCCCATCACAGTGCCATTTATATAGAGGTATAAATACAATACAAGACATTAGTCTTGTGGTGAGTGCATTCCTTGCAAAATCACTTACAGAGATAAATAGAACACAGTGTTAAAGGTCATTTTATATATTTTGCAAACTGGCATATTTCACATCCTACAATTTAGCTGCATCCTCAAAGCATCTTGGGAGTTTGGTTCACCATCAGGCCTTAGGCCTAACATAAATTTGGCTTACCAATCAACAATAAAAACCTTGCTTCAGATCTACAGACCTTAAATTCTGCTGCCACCCACTGTATCAAGATTGCTTACCATTGTATGTGCTATTCAGTGTTTAAGAAAGCGGTCTCTAGCTACATGGTTTCTCTTTCCTTCTGAAAGAAAATATTCCCAGATTAGTAAAGCCACTGTAATGGATGTTGAAACATAGTACTTTGAATAGAGATGTGATGTCTGCTTAAGAACAGAAATTGGCAATGAGGTCTATTTCCTAAAGAAAGTTAGAAGACTGTACCTCTGTAAAATAAAAGTTTTTGCAGTTCATCATTAGACTGGTGTCTTTGAAAGACAAATGGTTAGTTAAAATATTGTGCATAAAAATTACGGTATAAGATATAAAAGAATGTCTTTTGAATGGACAAGAAATTGGATCAAAGGTGACACACCTTAGCTTGAGTGTAACCTTTACTTCTGGTGAAACCACTAGGGCTTCCTAAGGGCTTGAAGGCCAAGGGATGTGGCTACAGGCCTCCATGTGGCCACACCAGGCCTTTTTGGAGTTAGGTTCAGTGTTTGTGTACAGTGTTTAAAGGGTAATAGCGCTAAACACTGCCCTCACAAACCACGGTAATTACTTCTACTGCTGAAAAAACCCAGAACATGAACAAAAATATCATAGAAAAGCTATTTCTAACACTACTGCTGCTCTTTATGGCTAAGTGGCAGCCATCATTTTCCCCCTAAATTACGTGTTCTTGTTTCAAGCATTTAGATGAAGCAAAACAGATTTTTGTGGCCGCATTATTGCTCATAGCCAAAAGAGCATTCAAGGAAGTACTGTATTTCTCCTAAATTGCCTTTTATTCAGGACTCTTTGAGTTGTTTATCTTCTTTCCTTCTCCTAACAAATCAAGTAGCCACTGACCTCATTTTTTGATATAACTGCTGTAATAATTTTAGTAAAATAAGACTTAGCATAGCCATTAATTTTTAATTTTTGGTGGCTTGTTAAAATAATTAAATATGTAGTTGTAGATTTCTGTTTTGTTTAAAACCACCCAAGGATAACTGTTTTTCCACTTTGACTGTAAAAATGCTGTTTGTTTTCCTCATATATTAAGATACATGATTGAAATAATTTGACTAAGTAGTAATGTTTGTTTTACATGTTCTCTGTCACTTATGCTGCTAGTTAGTCCTAGGCAAAAATTATCTGAATAGTAACATGAATTCATTTCAAGGACACTTGCATCACTTTTTATTCATTTTCCATGAACATTCCATCTAGTGATCATTTGTTGGCTAGAATGTTCGGAGAGGAGGATGTGCCATGAATACTCATGCAGATATGTATTAGCATGAGTTAGCTGCCCCAGAAGCAGGGTGTGACCTTCTAGAAAACTCTCTGAAGTCATCCAATCAAGGAGCAAAATCCCTACAATGTGACTTAGGTGACTAGTCTCACAGTGCAAAGAGTGAAATATGAAGCAGTAATCAAAACAAATTGTTCACGGGCAATTCATGGGCGCTCAAATGATTTTTTGAAAAAACAAACAGTAAAAATGAAGATCTGATTGTGGATTCATGAACAGAAGAATGGGCTAAATTAGTCAAATTTTGCTGTGGAAAAGTTCATTCTGCTGTGTTTCCAATATAAGGCTGTTTCCAACTTGTGCATAAGAAATAGGAAGTATAAGTATTGGCTTGTAACTTACTTTTTTAATTCAGCAGTTGCATTAGTTAAAGCAATTACTGTTTTGTCCTGTCATATATTCTTGAAAAATTTTATATATAAAACTTGTGGGACTTGTCTATATTAGGGATTTTGAACCAGTGTAGTTACACCCAGGCAGTTGATCTGCACTAGCAGTTTGTATGAATGTGGCCCGTAAGTGAGAAATCCCTATTTAGACCAGCCCAAGGTGTTATACGCTTCAGTGTTAACACTTGTGATTAATGGAAGTAGTTCACACTCCTCTTAAGCAAATCTTTTCCTACATCTCTACAACCCTAGATCTTACAACGAAATCAGTGCAGTTCTGCTGAGCATGGAGTTGGGGCAGCATTTGAGGAGGGGATGTACATGTATGTACCACTTGCAAGCTCTGTGAAACCTGCGTCCATAGCGAATCACTGGGTGCAACTGTGTAGCTGAAATCAGAAGGCAGATCCTGCAGGTCCACTAACAGTTCTATCCCATGTATATGGCTCTTAGATTATTCCATTTGGGGGCTGGAGTAGTAACCATGGAGTGGCCTGGAATTAAGGAGAATAGGGCATCTGTTTTAACCCAATCCCATAGGAATTTACCAGCATACAGCCTGGCTGATTCCTTTCCCTCTTCCTCTAACGAAAGTAAGAATGAAAAACATTCCCTCTTCACTTCTAGCCACTGACAATCTAAGTGGCAGGGTCCGTGTGCTCCCGTGAGGCTTAGAGCAAGCAAATCAGCAGGGGTGAAGTCCAATGTCAGCTACTTCAAGCAGACTCTGCTGGCTCCAGTTTGTGTTAAATACGTAAACTGGACCTAGTCTAGTTCTTTCAGCTGTACTCTCACTCTGGCTCTGGCACACTAGAGGGTTTCAGGAGTGTTTCATCGACAACTCAGCTCTGTTATTTGCAATTTTCCTATTTATATCTGGAAAAAGAATCAGAGGTGGTGGTGGTTGTTTATTATTTATTTATTATTTTCTCATTTTGGAGGCTGAAGTAGCTGGCCTCTTTGTTTTAGGCGAATATTGAATGTTGTAAAGTAGTTTTTGGGCCCCTTTGTGAAGTGCAACAGAAAGCCACGGCTACACTGACATCATCAAAGAAAAAAATTGAGCTAATTTTGAGTTTTGAGCTAAAAAGTTAGTGAAGCTTTTAAAAGAGCTTTACCTCAACTACTGAAATGGATTTTAACTTGCAGTAAACCAAAATGAGTGTTTAAACCTTTCCACATTTTGATTTTTTTTAATAGAAACTGAAACTTTAAAGTAGCATGAGAGTAAGCAAAGTACTTAGCAATGCAAGCTGGGGAGCGATCCAGAGAGGGAGCAATGCAGAGCCAACCCGAAATAAATGCAAAAGCCCAATTAAACTAGACTGATGCCAAGAATTTATGATGAATCTATTTTTCCTTTGTTTTCTATTTAATTGTCACCTGCAAATGTCTGATTTCTAACTATTTAATATGAAATGAATAAAAAATGTTACTGACCTCTGCAGTAATACGCTCCAGGGAGTGTCCTCTTGGAATATTGCCATTTCTGAAGCCATTGAAGTTGTTCCTCATAAAGTTTGTATTTCTCAGTGTGCTCAGTGCAGGACAATATCCCAAGAAAGAACTGCATAGCTCTGATAATGGTACCTGGGAGAATGCTTGCAGGCATGCATTGCAACATTAACATTAATGGGTCTTTGCATGTAACAAAAACTAAACCCAATAGTATATTTTCAGAATCAGGGCCACAATCATCTACTCACAATCAGCATTGTGCCATTTATTGTATTTTCTCATATACATACAGAAGATGTGTTAGCTGTGATGCTCCCAGCAGTGACACAAAAGCAAAAGTATCAGCCTCAGGACAGACTGTTAAAAACCAGGACATGAACCCAAAATTGGTTGCAAATTCTAAACTTAGATTTCACCAACCGACTGTACCAAATGCTTACCCCCTGAGGCACTTTAACAGCCTTAACATGGAATCATAGAATCATAGAATATCAGGGTTGGAAGGGACCTCAGGAGATCATCTAGTCCAACCCCCTGCTCAAAGCAGGACCAATCCCCAATTAAATCATCCCAACCAGGGCTTTGTCAAGCCTAACCTTAAAAACTAAGGAAGGAGATTCTACCACCACCCTAGGTAACGCATTCCAGTGTTTCACCACCTTCCTTGTGAAAAAGATTTTCCTAATATCCAACCTAAACCTCCCCCACTGCAACTTGAGACCATTACTCCTTGTCCTGTCCTCTTCTACCACTGAGAATAGTCTAGAACCATCCTCTCTGGAACCGCCTCTCAGGTAGTTGAAAGCAGCTATCAAATCCCCCCTCATTCTTCTCTTCTGCAGACTAAACAATCTCAGTTCCCTCAGCCTCTCCTCATAAGTCATGTGTTCCAGACCCCTAATCATTTTTGTTGCCCTTCGCTGGACTCTCTCCAATTTATCCACATCCTTCTTGTAGTGTGGGGCCCAAAACTGGACACAGTACTCCAGATAAGGCCTCACCAATGTCGAACAGAGGGGGACGATCACGTCCCTCGATCTGCTGGCTATGCCCCTACTTATACATCCCAAAATGCCATTGGCCTTCTTGGCAACAAGGGCACACTGCTGACTCATATCCAGCTTCTCGTCCACTGTCACCCCTAGGTCCTTTTCCGCAGAACTGCTGCCTAGCCATTCGGTCCCTAGTCTGTAGCTGTGCATTGGGTTCTTCCGTCCTAAGTGCAGGATCCTGCACTTATCCTTATTGAACCTCATCAGATTTCTTTTGGCCCAATCCTCCAATTTGTCCAGGTCCCTCTGTATCCTATCCCTGCCCTCCAGCGTATCTACCACTCCTCCCAGTTTAGTATCATCCGCAAATTTGCTGAGAGTGCAATCCACACCATCCTCCAGATCATTTATGAAGATATTGAACAAAACCGGCCCCAGGACCGACCCCTGGGGCACTCCACTTGACACCGGCTGCCAACTAGACATGGAGCCATTGATCACTACCCGTTGAGCCCGACAATCTAGCCAACTTTCTACCCACCTTATAGTGCATTCATCCGGCCCATACTTCTTTAACTTGCTGACAAGAATACTGTGGCAGACCGTGTCAAAAGCTTTGCTAAAGTCAAGAAACAATACATCCACTGCTTTCCCTTCAACCACAGAACCAGTAATCTCATCATAGAAGGCGATTAGATTAGTCAGGCATGACCTTCCCTTGGTGAATCCATGCTGACTGTTCCTGATCACTTTCCTCTCATGTAAGTGCTTCAGGATTGATTCTTTGAGGACCTGCTCCATGATTTTTCCGGGGACTGAGGTGAGGCTGACTGGCCTGTAGTTCCCAGGATCCTCCTCCTTCCCTTTTTTATAGATTGGCACTACGTTAGCCTTTTTCCAGTCATCCGGGACTTCCCCCATTCGCCACGAGTTTTCAAAGATAATGGCCAATGGCTCTGCAATCACAGCCGCCAATTCCTTTAGCACTCTCAGGTGCAACTCATCCGGCCCCATGGACTTGTGCACGTCCAGCTTTTCTAAATAGTCCCTAACCACCTCTTTCTCCACAGAGGGCTGGCCATCTATTCCCCATGTTGTGATGCCCAGCGGAGCAGTCTGGGAGCTGACCTTGTTCGTGAAGACAGAGGCAAAAAAAGCATTGAGTACATTAGCTTTTTCCACATCCTCTGTCACTAGGTTGCCTCCCTCATTCATTAAGGGGCCCACACTTTGCTTGGCTTTCTTCTTGTTGCCAACATACCTGAAGAAACCCTGTATGGAGTCACATACAGTCTTCTTTGGGTACTCCAGTCTATCTTGCCAACCAGGTGTGTGTATCTCTGTGATAGATGTCCCCTTACATCAAGAATCACAGCAATATTCAGGTTACTCCTAATCCCAAAAGACCAGTCCCTTAGTCACCAGTCAGTTGTGCTTTAGGTCTCCTATAAAAGACAACGTTTGTAGCCAATCCTACAGTAAACTATATGAAGATTTATTAAAGAGAAAAAGGAAATTGGAGAATTATTTACAAGGTTAAAACAAGCAAACATAAACACACAAATGAGTTATAGTCTTATGTTTCACAGGGTAATATAGGCTTCTATAATCAGCAAGCCCTATTTGTCCTTTAGGATTAGCCTAGGCTGAGCAGCTGGGGATCTCTTACTTATGCCTAGAATACATAGAGATCCTTAGTTCATTTGGTTTGGGATTTTTAATCTCCCTTCTGTCATGTGCTCTGAGCTTCAAACTCAACTGATGGGAGGAATCCATTTGCATGACTCATCTTCGTGGGAAGGAGAGCAGAACAACCATAAGAGTCGCTTAGTCCTTTTGTTGACGGTTTCTCAGTCCAGATGTAGGGAGTTTCCAGTTGTAAGAGCTAACTATAGCCCATCTGGTATCAATAGGTCTCCTCTTTTGAAAGGGTCATAACAATTTCTGTAGAAGAGCAGCTCTTCGCACTAATTAATGTCCCTCTCCTATATGGCGATTCATACAGTCACAGTGTCTCAAATATTACAGTATTGAACACAGCCATTACAAGTAAAATTAATGCCGCAACTCACAAGCATTCAATAGAGTCTAAACACTTTCTTATCATTCTATTACCTATTTTAGCAATAATAACCCACAAGAGAGCCAAACAGCTTCCAGCATGTATCTGTTAGTGTCCAGTGGGGACAAGGGGACCTTGGCATGAGTTGGTATTTGATCTGTCAGCATCATATTAACATGTAAATGGTATGCTGTATTGACAGAGTTTGAAGGAAGGTGGGTCTTTTAGAAAGAGAATAAATAATTGAGGGATTCCAGGCTATGTCCCCCTCTGTTGCCTCAGTGTTGCGGGCAGCAGGTAGAGGGGAGTGGAGATCTGTGGGAGAGAAGATATTGGTTTCAGTGTTACTTGTTTTCATGGCTCTAGATTCTTTACGCAGGCTGTCATTGTGTAGGACCTAAATACATTTTAATACATGCTCAACACGTTCTTTTAACTAGCTGTATTAGCTTCCGTGCATGTCAGCACCATGCACACTTAATCATGCTACACCTTCATTCAGGACTTCACTTAGGTCTCTTATTTTCCATAACACCTTCTACTCCTTTACAGAACACAGCTTTAGCCAATGAGTAAAGAATTTGATTCTGCCTAAAACAAACGGACAAGACTTCTGTCATCACTTAGTCTGTGTATTTTTCTCCTTGGCTCTTTTGTGTCCTCCTTTTCAGAATTCAGGATGATTCTTTCACTAGGCTTTTGTTAAAAGAAGCCTTACTAAAAGGCATGATAATGCCTCAGATACCGATGAAATTTAATAAAAATAAATAATCTTTGACAAAAGTAACTGTGCTTAGATGTGTAACAATTGCAACATTTTTGGCAAAATGTATTGATTGAAATTTCTTTTAAGCTCCTATTGTTTATTATTATTATTACATATTTGTATTATAGTAGCAAGAGGTTCCAAACAAAATCAGGGCTCCATTGTGTAAGGGTCTGTGCAAATACATGTTAAGATATAGTCTACGCTCCAAAGAGCTTACCATCTCAGTAGACAAGGCAGACAAAGGGTAGGAGAGAAGGGCTTTTACAGATGATTTAAAATATACAAGAGCAGAAGCCCAGAAATCCAGTATGTAGTGACATGCTCCATAATACTTCACATCTGACTCCTCTGAATCCTTCAACCAATTTTCTCAACACAAAGCCATATAAATAGACAAATCTTGCTGCAAGCCCTAATGGACAACACATCCTAGCTCTGTTGGCCCAAGGAGGGAGTTAGTTTGATATAGGACCTATCAATGGTCTGTCATTAGTCCCTTTCTCTTTGAATCTGTGGGATGCTACCAGCCTTTTGCCGTTCACAACTGCAGTGGTATTGCACAGAGAAAGTGGTGGTCTCTCAGTTAGCCAACTCAAATAATTTGGGTCAACATCAGCATCTTGAACTTGACTCAGAAACCATTTGGCAATCTGTAAAGGTTATGGAGAGCTCTTCTAATAGCTTTCTGCATGAAGCAATCCTGAATAAATGGGCAGTTGCATTCTGAACTTACTTAAATTTCCAAAATATAAGACAGGTAGTCCCTAGTAGAGCCCAGTCGCCTGAACTCAAAGGGACAAATCCATTGGTAGATGATGAGAGGTCTACATGGAAATAAACACCATTGGCAGATTCAGTAAATAGCAACAATACAATAATAGAAAAATAGAATCTTCAAAGATTCACAAAATTCAAGAAACATCAGACTTTTGCCCAAAAGTGAACCAATTTCTATTGCGTGCTCCCTGCTTATTTTGAAGCAAAACAATATAACATAAAAATAGAATATACAGTGTGTATACATTACAAACTTATAATATTAGGCCAGAAATAAGATAACTTTATCATCAGGTAAACACCATAATTTTGGCCTATATCTGCTTAAATTTGCAGTACTAGTCATCACAAATAGTTGGTCTCATGCACAAGTTGGCTGGATTTGTGGTTTAGCATGGAAACCTCCAGATCTGCCAGAGCACCCAGCCACTCGTCTACCATTTATGCTGTGAAAATGGGTTGTTTCAAACAGGGTTGAAAATTGTTTTTTGTTTTTTTTTTTGCTAGTGTAGACAGATCCAAAGTGTACTATATAAAAAGGGCATAACTACTGTTAGCTCACTATTTATATATTCAGGCACCACCTCTATGGCTCTAACCCTATAAACCTAATGCAAATAACTGAAGATACGTCACAAGCTAACAAAAACTTATAACAAGGATAAGGCTTACTCCTGCTGTTCTCATTAGCTCCCATTAGCCCCCAAAACTCCCGTTAGCCTCTGTTGGAATTTTGCGTCTCATAATTTTGCACTCTGTGTATGTAATACACACACACACACACCCCACATATGAAAGGTTGTATCCTTTTTCAAGATGTACTAGTGCCACAGTTTATTGCTTTCTTGTCTGTTGGGAAAAAATGAGAAGTGCAAGTATTCTCTTAAAATAACAAAGTTCTTCAGATTTTGCTCCTCTGCCTAGCTGCATATTAGCTGTAGACCTCTCTGCTCTATCGGATATAGTGTCATCCACTTCCTCCTCCAATTTAAATTTGGAAAAAAGGCTGTGTAGCATAATTAACCATAGGCCACGTAGAACATTGCCAGAAAGCCTCATATCATCTTTCGAGTTTATTTTTTTACACTGGCAAACTTCTTCCTTTGCTTCCAAAGCATTTATTTGAAACCCAAATAAATCCCATTTTCTTTGCTTGAAACTCAATCTGTCTGCCAATCTGGCAGTTTTAAATAAATTATTCTGTATTTTGAGGGCTTAGCATGCTATCGGTTCTGGGTTGTGTGATAGATTGTCTCTTTCCTTGTGGAGGCCTTGTTGCTGAAATCTATATTTCATTTGCTCTATCTTTAGATTAGGACCTAAATAATCCTTAGTTTAACTGGGTGCTTTTAAAAACATAAATGTGATCCTGTAAAAATTGCACTTCCACTTTGGCAGATCTGCTCCCTCTATGTATTTTGAGTTTCCTGATTACTTCGCTAACAAAATAAGTTAGCACTACTCTTTACTTTTAAAATCAGTACAGACTCAACATTTCTATAGGAGAGTGAGCTAGATTCTACTCTTATACAGTAAAAGCTGTTATCTGGCACTTTTCCAACCAGAAAGCTCTATAAACAGGCATTTCTGATATTCATTGAAAGTCCGGTTTATAGTACGATCAATGCTCCTCGGCGGATTAGTTACCGGGGGTTCCATGCACTGCCCCTCCCTCCATGCCCCAAGCATGGGGACCACGGCCAATAGGAGCTGGCTGGCGGTGGTGCCCGCAGGCAAAGGCAGCAAGCAGAGCTGACTGGCCCCTCCCTCTAGAAGCATTGACCTTGACCAATGGAGCTGCGGGGGCGGCACTTGCGGGCAGAACCGCCTGGCCGTGGGGGCAGCACACAGAGCCGCCTGGTTGTGCCTCTCTGGACATGCCACCGCTTGCGGAGAGCTACCTGAGGTGAGTTCTGTCCGAAACACCTCCAGAACCCCAAACCCCTGCCCCAAGCCCCATCCTGCGAGCCCTCTCCCACACCCAAACTCCCGCCAGAGCCTGTGCCCCTCATCCACTCCCATGTCCCAACCCACAGCCCTGAGTCCCCTCCTGCACCCAAACGCCCTCCCTCTCAGTTAACCGGAATTTTTGACTTACCAGCCCCCCACATTCGCCCAACATGCCAGATAACAAAGTTTTTACTGTATTTTCAGGATCTTTATTCATTTTGACAATTAATGGCCAGAGAAGAGCCTGGCTTGTGTTGTAGGACTGGCAACATAGAAGTTGTGGGGTTTTTTTCCAGCTCCTCCTAACTTAATAACTTTAGTTTGGAGTTGCAGAGGCAATAAATGTGATATAATATTGTGGGGGTAGCCTCATTTTGAGCATTGTGACATAAATATAACCATATTGTCATGCTGAATGAATAAATAAGGTAATTGTAACATAACCCACCAAATGATATAGTTGTTATCTTAAAGAATCCGTGTAGGACTGGAAGGGACCTGGAGAGGACTTATAGTCCAGTCCCCTGCGCTCAAGAGAGGACTAATTATCTAGATCATCCATGGCAGGTGTTCCGTCTAATCTGCTTTTAAAAATCTCCAGTGATGGAGATTCCACATCCTCCCTAGGCAATTTATTCCAATGCTTAACCACCCTGACAGTTAGGAAGTTTTTCCTAATGCCCAATTTAAGCCCATTGCTGCTTCTCCTATCTTCAGAAGTTAGAAAACAATTTTTCTCCCTCTTCCTTGTAACAACCATTTATCTTGCTTACACTGTATGCACTGTCAAATGGTGAAAATTAGTAGCATGCCACCTCCCATTGATCATCATTTTTGCTTTGCAAAGGGCAGAGATTGCTCAAAGAGAGTGAGTTGGTTTCTCATACTGCTGCTGCTCCATTAAAACTTAAGTATGCCTCCTCACCTATGTGCCTGTTCCCCACTGAATGCCACTGAAGGGGAGGTTTGAGGTCACCCCCAAACAAGTCTTTCAAAGAGTAAGAAAATACTGGGACAGACAGGACAGACCTTTTAAAGCTCATTTTGAAAGATAAAGGGTGACATTAGGAAAGTCTGGATTTCTGGTTTCTTGGAAACTGCAGCATGTGCTTCCAAAAAGATGATGATTTATATTTTTCTTCCTTTTTATAGACTTAATGTGTACAGTGATTGAAGAGCAAAACCTTAATGTTAGGGTGCTATTTAAGTACAGATTTCTAGTGTTCATGAAACAGTATTTTTGTACACAGAGAAGTAAACTCAGTCACTGAACATAACTTCTTGTTCCACTTCGACACATTTATTGTACTGTGTGTCGGAGCCATCCCAGATGCTCTGCCAAGCACGCTTCGTGGTGTGGTACCAGACAGGAGACCAGAGTTCAAGTGCAATTAAGCATCATCACATGGTTATATTGTTGAGGAAATGAGTCAAAGGTATGAGGGAGCCAGGGAAAGTGGCTATCTAGAATGACAAGGTATGTGGAAACCATTCATCTTCCTTGACCTAGCCTCTTTCACTTAAACCTCTCTCTTGCTCTGTTATACATTTAAATGAGACAGGGAAAAGGCCAGGCTCTGGAACCTTGAAACAAAAAAATAAATTAAAAGTACCCAACTTCTCAAATGCCAGTGCCACGCTCACTGTATGAATAAGTTATTTGCAGTGGTGTTGTATATGTTTTGGTCCCAGGATATGAGAGAGACAAGGTGAGGTAATATGTTCTATTGGACCAGCTTCTGAGACCTGAAGTAGGGCTCTGTGGAGCTCAAAAGCTTATCTTTTTCATGAACAGAAGTTAGTACAATAACAGATATTACCTCACACACCTTGTATCTCCCGTAGGAATAAGTGGCATTTTCCTGTAACTGAAATTCCTTAAATTCACCATAGTAAACATGTATTGGATGAAGAGACCTACTGCAGCCAGACACAATGGCATGACTGCACAGAACTGATTCCAAAAATGGTCATTTTTAAACTTTAGTCCTTTTATTCACTAATCAATCACAAATGAGCAAGATAGAATGCCGTAAAATGGGAACTTCAGACTATTGCATGATTATGTCTTCATCCTCTTCGTCCTTCATAACTTTCAAGGAGCATACTCACTGGCCATCCCCCTTCCTCAGAGTAGGGAGTGATGCAAGGCAGTTCATAAGTTACTCTAACCCTAAGGCTGGAGCAGCACCCACAGAGCAGGAGCTGAGCCACCATGCTACAGCCGGAGAATAGGAAGAGTACCTAGCCCAAGTCCGCTGAAGGGTTTCCCATCATGTAGATTGGCTGCTTGGGCTATGCACATGGGGCCATTGAATTCAAGGACAAAATTCCCATTGACTTAAATGGTCCAGGATCAGATCCATGGCCTATTAATGGGGATACTAGTTCTGTTAATTGTATTAAAGGTATCACATAATTAAGAGTGTCCTGTTTTGTCAGAATTTTGTCTTAAATTGTAAACACAAGGCTTGAGGCCTACTGGAAGAACACAATGCTAAGTACTGCAACTAGTTACTAGCTTTTAGTGGTTGTCTAGGGCCTGATATTGCCACACTCACTCACCTCAAATAGTGCCTGGCTTCACAAGGAGTTCCGTTGAAGTCTCATACTCATTGTGTGCAAGGTGTCAGAATCAAGGCCTAATGGTGGATTTAATTGCCTCCTTCAAAGGGATAAGACCCAGATTCTTGGTGCATTTACATTGAATAGCACCCAAATTCATCAGTAATCCCACTGAATTAATGGTGCTACTTGTGGAGTAAGATGGCACTCACTCTGAGCTCAGAAAAGTGATGTAAATTTGTCCAAACTTTACATTGTAGCAGTGGAAGCATGGATTGACAAACCTGGGTAACGCAATAGTATATATTTGGAAGAGGGTATTTTAACAAATATTAAAATAATACTATTTCACTGTTTTGGGGAGAGGAGAGCTGTAGTGTAAGATATGGGAGTATCATTTTCAGTTACACTTGGAGACTACATTTTGGAATTCCCAGAGGAGGATCACTGGTGTGATGTCTAACATATAGTGACACAGGTGATGTCTAAATTAAACATTCATGCTCCTTCACATGGCTATTTACTGAAATATTAATGTTGGAATATATTTTATTCTTTTTTATGATTAAAGTTTGCACAAAATATGCATGTTTGTTTATGCCCCTGAGATTAGGGTCAATGTTATGATGTGAAAGGCAACAGATTATGTGTTACTTTGGTTTAACAATTATATATTTATTTAATAAATTCAGTGGGTTTAAAGGTACAGTCATGTTTTCATAAAACACAATGTTTCACAAAATACAAAACCCTTGTTTCTTTAAATCTTATATTTCTATAAAATGATATGGGTAAAGGAAAGTAATGGGGATATGAAATGAGTTATACAAAATGTAATAGGATGATTTCATCCTGCTGTCTGTCATAAGTTTATGGAGAATTATTTGTTCTGTAAAGGTAAAAAGCAACAATGTTGACGCTTTCTCATAAGCTTCACAATGCTGCACTGTACAAGTTTCAAAAGCTTTTGAAACTTGTACAGTGCAGCATTGTGGTTGAGCATCATTGTTTGTTTTGTGTTTGTTTTCTGTGAGTTTGACACCATAACAATTCCTGGCTCTCCCTGTGCTCAAGGCCCCCATCTGACACAATGGAGGAAAAATTTCATAGCTTTCTCTGACTCTGTGATGTTGTACCGAAGTCTGTAACTCCGTATTGTTGGTTCATTGGAGGTCCAGTTTCTCTCCTACTCCCTCAATTAACAAACCTGAGACACAGGTCATGTCTTGAAAAAAAATATATTTAAATTGCAATTTTACAGAAACAGAAAAATAATGAAATAATTCTATATGCAAAACTTAATACCAGAAACTTGATACAGATCTTCACCAGCCAGACTTTTTACCTCAGTGTAACATGAAAGTTTATGATGACTTTTAAGGGGCAAAAAAGCCTCTGTTGCATCTCTTTTTTCTCCCAGCTCAGGTGAGCCCAAAAGATATGAGTGAAGTGTGTGAGACCCTTTCGAATATAAACCATGGGCTTCTGCACTGTGTCTTAAACCTCAGCTTGCACTTGGGAGGATCATGTCCAGACTAAGATGATTACTTCCTTTTGTTCTGTCCCTTCATTAGCAAAACAAAACCATGTTACTTTTCAAATACCTGTTTTGGGTGGTTGCATTGTTTTTGTAGCCGTGTTGGTCCCAAGATATTAATGAGGCATGATGGGTGAGGTAATATCTTTTACTGCATCTTCTTCAGATCTATTTTGGATGGTTTGTGTTTCTAAATATCCATGGGAGCTAATCAGTGTTGCCTAGGAATATCCATTTCAGTCCTCAATATCCATCCCAAGCCAGTCCCCTATTTCTTTTTCCTCACCATGACTTGCATACATGGTGGTGGTTGTTTGGTGCAGCTAATGAGTCTAAAAACATCTTTTAAGTACTTCATTATCATGCAAATGGAAGTAGGCCAATTGCAGACAGCCTAGCTCTGGATAGATGAAGTATATCTGTAAGAAACATACATCAATTATTTAAATCCTCAGTATTTATACAATAAGTAAAATTAATATTGGGCAAGCCAGACACTTAGATAAACTTAGATAACTCTGTACTTAATATGTCTAACATAGTTTGCTGAGTCCTCTACATATGTTGCTATCCTTACAGTTGGTAAGTAGAGATGTACATTCTGTTAAACATTGATAACCTCATTTAGTGGTCGAAGCATCAGGTTTGAAATAATTAGGTTTGGGTTCTGTGCTGCAGTCAAAGACAGCACAGAAAAGCTAAGGTGGAAGTAGTATACCAAAGATGGTATAAAGCTCATTTTTGCAGCCCCTTTTCTGGGTGGCGTGTGTGCCAGTCCTGTCCCCTTGTGTAAATTAGAACAACCCAAAAGCTGCTTAAAGTTATACTGGATACCAGCAGCATTAGGCAGCCATTATGGGAGCTGGAATCGGCCATGTGGAAGAGAGCGCGCGCTACGTCCCCTAAGTTGACATTATCCTCCCATGGCTGGCTATTGATAAGTTTAGGGATGTTCTGAATTGGCAGTATGACTCAAAGCAGCCACATCACAGCGTAGCATCTGGGCCTTAGGCTCTTTGTAGCTATAAGTTCTATTAGCTGAGTGCAAATTAAACATCTAAATGAAGATAAAAATTATACACAATGGAAGTGAGATGTTATGTGCTTTAGTGAGAAAACATTACTGTTTGGTATGTCAGTTCTTACTAACTTATCAATTATTGGATAATATTGCTTTCACAGTAGCATGCTTGAAATACTTTCAATAAATTCTAGTTTTAAGAAAATTGCTTATTTCTAAACTCTCTGCAGAAATAATTATGTAATAACAAATTACATGAGTGACACATTCTTTACCTATAGCAAGTGCAGTAAGTGAAAATACTCCTTGAATTTTTAGCATGTTCATAGTTTTGGTGTATTTTTAAAAATTTAAATAGCCCATGGAGATTTGTAGTTGAGGTTATCTTTTGGTTTCTATTAATTAATTATGATATATTTTACCTCCATGTGATTTGTCATTACGGGTCCTGTAAACTCGAACATGCTATGGGAAAAATTACTTGTTTAATCTGGCTGGGACCTTGTGGCATTTAATTGTAAGCATAAGTGTGACACAATAAATCCAAATGAATTCGGACAGTGATTAACAAGGCGCTCCTTGATATGGTAATGAGATTAAAAAACTGGTGCCTAAGTGTTTCTAAGGATTTAATTAACATTTGTGCAACTAAATAATTTTAGTGCCTAAGTGTTTGCTTGTTGTTACCATAGTTCTACTGCATTGACAGAATATAACCTATGAGCATACATATAATACAGCATGACCATATATAATATAGAGAGTGAACGTATACAGAGAGAGATCTTTATGGAAGATTTATGCTTCATTGGTTAAGAAATACTTCACTACAGGATTATACATTAACATGCACTAAGAATTTATTTTTATTGTTTGCTGTTTTTCAAGAACTCAAAAGTGTGTGAGGTAACCACTAACAAATGGTAACACAGTCCTTCAAAGATGTGTTTAACTTTACTACCATGGGTAGTCTCATTGTTTTTGTGTGTAAGTATTTGCAGCATTGGGGCGTAAATCTGACATAGCACAGCAAATGAAGGTCATAAAATGATAGTGGAGAGAAAGAGAAAGAAATCACAATGGTGACACAGTTACTCAATGAGATATATACACACACAGCTTGATGATCATTTTTAATTGTGTGGTGGTGATTATTACCTTTCCTCCATCTTGACATCTCATAAAATTGGGGATTGGTCCTGCTTTGAGCAGGGGGTTGGACTAGATGATCTCCTGAGGTCACTTCCAACCAAGATATCCTATGATTCTATGGTCAATACAACAGAGGTGAGGGATTTAAAGAACATAATTTTAAAGAAAACTGTCCTGTCATTGTTGTGCATCATGGTGTTTGCTGGCTAGCTGCTGACCTCCCAGTTCAATGCTTTATTTAGATAGATGTAAAAGTCTTTGGAAAACTTTGGGATGAAAGGCTCTAAATAAATGTAAGATACTAGGTCACACAGAAAGTCACTTTGCTGAGAGCAGAGTGCTACATGAGGGAATGCAGTAACTATTCTTCTTAGGGCATGTCTAAGCTGCAATAAAACACCTTTCCTTGGCCTGTGTGAGCTGGCTTGGGCTGTGGGGCTATAAAATTGCTTTGTAGATGTCCAGGTTCAGGCTGGAGCCTGGGTTCTGGGACATGCATGTGCGCACGCACACACACACATGCGTGTGCTCTCTTGCTCTCTCTTGCGGGGTGTGTGTGTGTATTACACTAATAATATATGTGTATGTGTTAATATATGTAATGTGATCTAGGAACAGATTCTGTTTTGGACCACCCACTGGCCTCCTTTTGATTTCAGTGGGAGATTAAGGTGTAGGAATGATGATGGGTTTTGGCCCGTAGGCAAAGTCTTGTGTGCTTCCTGAGAAGCACTAAATTCTGTGGCAAGGTTCCCTTAGTTTATGTGACAGGTTTCAGACTCTTAGCCATATTAGTCTGTATCAGCAAAAAGAACAAGGAGTACTTGTGGCACCTTACAGACTACAATTTTTTTTTTCTCCTGCTGATAATAGCTCACCTTAACTGATCACTCTCATTATAGTGTGTATGGCAACACCCATTTTTTCGTGTGTGTGTGTATATATATATCTATCTTCCCACTGTATTTTCCACTGCATGCATCCAATGAAGTGGGGTTTATCCCACGAAAGCTTATGCTCAAATAAATGTGCTAGTCCCTAAGGTACCACAAGTACTCCTCGTTCTTTTAGTTTATGTGGTGGTCTAGTGCAGCAAATTCAATTCAGCAAGTTAATAAAAGTAGGCTTTTACAGAACTAAATGTAAAAATGAATTATTCCTTCAGGCCAGTAACTCCTCAGCATTGTTCATTTAGAAATTAAATCTTACTCCATCCACCCAGTTTCAGTTTCCAATTTGCCACAAAACTCCCTCACTGAATTTTCTTAAGTGCAGACGGAGAGTTTGCCTGTGCACTATGTAGGAGGCGTCTGGGGCTGTAGTACCCAAACAGGTGGTATTCAGATGGTGGGATGAATGCATTAGCTGGATGATATGCTGACATAACCACTTCACTGCTGATAAACAGTAATGGTATTTAAATGGTCCACCTTTAGGTATCAGACTGAACAACTCCATTGAGTTGACATGAGAAGATCACAAACATTACTTAGGCAGTTTGCAGGCCCAAGAACATAAGTAATACTCTTCCAGCTTGCATTTTTGTTTCATGTTTGAAAATATTTTTTTCACATCCATGAGGGCTAGAAACACGATTTAGAAAATAAATGCTTAGAATTTGGAGCACTGTTCTACATCAAGCGGTAGATTCCCCCATCAAATTCTGCTACTATGGAATCATGGAATGCAGACCCTTGCTCATAGATACGTAACTCCAATTAGAATAAATGTTTTTCTGTTGGGAATCATAAGAAAAAAGGGTTATGAGTTACCTAGACCTCAGGGTTTCTTAATAGCTTGTGGGAATTATCTACTGCCAATTTTAGAGCATCTGTATATCTGTCTTAACCACATGTAGACTTACTGGCAGATCTACTCAGATCAGTGGTGTAATTATTTACTTCATAAAGAGAAAACAGGTTTGCATTACAATGACCTTACAGTAACTTTCAGTTTTATGTGGAGAAAAATAAGCACTTGTCATTTCCTTGTTATTCTGAGGTCGAAGCCTTTACCACAAAGATTTTAATATTTGCTATGTTCTCTGAACTCTCACCATTTAAAAATAATTATTTTCTTTCAGCAGATTTTTCTACTGCACCAAGTCTGACCGGTTAATTTTAGAGACAATTTTTACAGAACACCTCCTCTTTTCTATTCACATCTTCTTGGTATTACATGACACTAATGTTAAATGCATAGGAAGTGTTTACTGTCGTAAGTATTTTTACTGTCAGCCTAGTAAGATTGGAGTATCTATCAGAAAATATAACATCCTTCACTTTTATTATTTTCCTACTATTATGCCGTCCTTAGAAGTCAAGTATTTTTAGCATTATAAAAAGTTAATGTAATGATGCCTAAAAGAATGATAGCCTTAATTATACTCCTGTATGGAGACCTGGATGCAGGTATTGGTCTAATGTAGTCCACGAGGTTTCTAGTTATTGGTTTCATTTTGTTTTGTTAAAAAAGGTTGAGTTTTTGTTTTGTTTTGTGGTCCAAAGGTCCCTAGTAGTGTGGTAGGGAAGATGGGTTTTTTTAATAAATCAAACAATACTTATTTTATGTTCTTCGCTAGTGTATCTGGTATGGATAACAAATATCCAGTTGCTTTTTTACATGCTGCTTAACCCTAATAGTGACTGTGGGGTCCTGAGTGCAGTCAAAGGGCATTAAAAAGAGATTAAGCATTAACTTGACCACTGCAAGAAAAGGAAGCAATTCTAGCACAATAGCTCAGAACTAATGGCCTGGTGAAGCAGGCTTTAGAAATGATTAACTTTTGAAGTATATTTGTAAAGCATGAATTACATCAGTTCAGTTTCTAATTTTATTTTAACCGACCACCCCCAGAGCTGGACACCAATTGGAATTTCTGTCCTTGGGAAACTCAGATTTTTTTTGTTTTGTCCCAAATCAGGATGAAAAGTCGAAATATCTAAATGTTTCATGGAACAGAAAGCTCTAAAAAATTTTGGTTTGGACATATCCTAATAGTTACTGTGGGCTCCTGCGTGCAGTCAAAGGGAAAAAGAAATTTCATTTCAACGTTTCCAATTGAAATAAAATATTTCATTGTTCCCCGAATCAAAATATTTCATTTGATTTGGTGCAATATTAACTTGTATCCTACTGAGTTGCTGCAGTTCCTCTTGGAAGTTGCAGACATATGCCCCCATTCTTCTCAGTGGGCTGGGTTCCCTGACCATAATATATTTCCCATGGTGCACCATGGTCATGTAATTCCCATGAATCTTCCCCATCAGTTAAACTAGATGGGAGATTGTGGTGCATCATGTGAGATGTAGTTCATCCAGGAAGCCTGCTCCATAGAGAAGAATGAAAATAGGGGCTTGAGGTAATCGAACTACAACTCCCATGAGTCATTGTGGCAGCTCAGGCAAACATAGATTAATGTCAGGCTGACCCAAAATAAAACATGTTTTATTTGGTTTGGCAAGCTGAAATGTTTCAATTTGGATTGACGTGGTTTGAAACAAAATATTATGTTTTGGTTTTCCCAATAGAAAATCAAAAGATTTTGGCAAAATTTTGCAGAAACCTCATTTTCCATTGAAAAACCATTTCAACAGAAAATTCCCAACCATCTCTACCCACCACTTAGATTTAAGTACAGTATTTTTAATCACGTTTTAGATATTTAAACCATCTTTTAAACCAGTGTTTGGTGAGAACCATATGTTTGGTGTTTAAATTGATCTCTCCAGGTCTGTGTAATATAGAGATATAACTTTTCATAGCACCTTTCATCCATTATCTAAAAGCAATTTGCAAACATCGATCCCAGTCCTAAATGATGATGTGTGCAGGCAGACTGCTGTGTCATTGTAGAACCCCACCCCATGCTAAGGTAGTAGTTTGGCTTGGCAGATCATAGTACAGGACCATAAGCTTCACAATACTCCTTTGAGTTAAATGAGCAGTAATATACTGATTTTACAAGTGGGTAAACAGGGGCACTGAAGTGGTTAAGAATTGCAGTGTGTCAGAAATTGAACTGATCCACTGCCCAGTTTCCTGGTGTAATCTTTTGACGTGTTTATTTTGTCTCCAAACAGAAATAAAGTTATACGTATGTACTTTAATGACCAGTGTCATGCATATGTATCGTGGTTTTACTTGCAAAAGCACTATTGTAAATGGTGCAGCCTTTTAACCGTGTACAGAGTTCAGGAAAAGCTACTGGTGCTGGCTAAATTTGCATATCTAGGGGTTTTTTTCTCCTTAACGATGATGGCAAGATCTTTTTTTCCAAAAGTTTTTTTTTTTTTAATCAGCCAGCTGAGTTAATATTTCTGAAATCCATAAGGAGAAAATCCATAATAATTACACAGTCTGAACTTAAGAGCTTTCCAAATAATATATAAAAGTAGTAGAAGTCAAATGCATATGCAGTCATTAATAAATTTACTTAAGTGTATGATCTCTTTTTGGTCTACATAATCCTTATATTACTGTTTAATAAAATGACAAGTGCTAAATAACCTATTAATAGAATTTGTTTTTTTCAGCCCTCTTAGTTTGTTAATGATCAAATAGGTATTTTAATGTTGGAAAGTTGATGTCCTGCCAGGGTCTCTAGATAAATAATTGTCATTCAAGAGGATAGCTTTCTGTTTTGCCATTGTGTTCTAATCCTAAGAACAGTGAGCAACACTGTGCATGATCTGAGAAGTGGTACATTCTGATTGTGGTGTCCCAGGGTTTTAGTTACATAACCTGGAATTCCTGCAGCTACAGCCATGAACGCCGCTTTGTACATTTAGGCGTTTCGGTATTTTAGGTTAAGAAGTGCATGAAACTCAGTAAAGCTGGGTGTCACTCTGCCTGGAGTGGCTCATGCCTAAGGATATGATTTAGTCACGGAGGTCGCGGAAGTCATGAAATCTGTGACTTCAGCGGTGGGGAGCTGCAGGGTCGCCCACTGAGCTGGAAGTTGAGGGGTATCCCATGGGAGGTAGGGTACCCCGCAGCTCCTGGTGGCGGGGGAACCTTTAAGCTCCTGGCTGCTGGGGGTGGCAGGGGAACCCTCGAGCTGGCAGATGGTAGCGTGGGAACCCCTGAGCTCATGGGGGACAGCAGGGGAACCCTTGAGCTCCCAGCCACTGCAGGCAGCAGAGGAATCCCCAAGCTCGCAGACAGCAGGGGAACACCTGCTCCTGGCCAGCGGTGGGCTCCAGAGCTGCAAGCTGCAGGTGGTGGGGGTACCCCGCAGCTCCCAGCCCCCATGGGCAGCAGGGGACTCCTGGTGCTGGAGGTGGCAGGGGTACCCCGCAGCCCCCAGCTGCTGCAAGTGCCTTCTAGCCCCTGCACAGCTGTCCCCCTTCAGGTGGTGTGGGGACCCACAGAGCCCCATTTTGTCGCAGGGATGGATTTACTTTTTAGTAAAAGTCAGGTACAGGTTATGGCTTTCGTGAATTTTTCTGTTTTGCCCGTGACCTGTCCATGATTTTACTAAAAATATCTGTGACAAAATCTTGGCACTCTTGGTCATGAGGAAGGCTAACTTCAGCATAGACTGTCAAAAACAGGGCAGGCAACCCCAAACTGTTGGTATAGTCTATAATTAGATTTCATGAACACAGTAACAAATGTGCAAAAAGAAAAGAAGTACTTGTGGCACCTTAGAGACTAACCAATTTATTTGAGCATAAGCTTTCGTTACCTACAGCTCACTTCATCGGATGCATACTGTGGAAAGTGTAGAAGATCTTTTTATACACACAAAGCATGAAAAAATACCTCCCCGCACCCCACTCTCCTGCTGGTAATAGCTTATCTAAAGTGATCACTCTCCTTACAATGTGTATGATAATCAAGGTGCGCCATTTCCAGCTCAAATCCAGGGTTTAACAAGAACGTCTGAGGGCGGGGGGGGGGGGGGGGGGTAAGAAAAAACAATTCAACAGTTTCTCGCTGGAGTCTGGATCTGAAGTTTTTTTGTTGTGATATCGCAACTTTCATGTCTGTAATCGCGTGACCGGAGAGATTGAAGTGTTCTCTGACTGGTTTATGAATGTTATAATTCTTGACATCTGATTAGTGTCCATTTATTCTTTTACGTAGAGACTGTCCAGTTTGACCAATGTACGTGGCAGAGGGGCATTGCTGGCACATGACGGCATATATCATATTGGTGGATGTGCAGGTGAACGAGCCTCTGATAGTGTGGCTGATGTTATTAGGCCCTATGATGGTGTCCCCTGAATAGATATGTGGGCACAGTTGGCAACGGGCTTTGTTGCAAGGATAGGTTCCTGGGTTAGTGGTTCTGTTGTGTGGTATGTGGTTGCTGGTGAGTATTTGCTTCAGGTTGCGGGGCTGTCTGTAGGCAAGGACTGGCCCATCTCCCAAGATTTGTGAGAGTGTTGGGTCATCCTTCAGGATAGGTTGTAGATCCTTAATAATGCTTTGGAGGGGTTTTAGTTGGGGGCTGAAGGTGACGGCTAGTGGCGTTCTGTTATTTTCTTTGTTAGGCCTGTCCTGTAGTAGGTGACTTCTGGGAACTCTTCTGGCTCTATGAATCTGTTTCTTCACTTCCACAGGTGGGTATTGTACTTGTAAGAATGCTTGATAGGTGTTTGTCTCTGTCAGAGGGGTTGGAGTAAATGCGGTTGTATCGCAGAGCTTGGCTGTAGACGATGGATCGTGTGGTGTGGTCAGGGTGAAAGCTGGAGGCATATAGGTAGGAATAGCGGTCAGTAGGTTTCCGGTATAGGGTGGTGTTTATGTGACCATTGTTTATTAGCACTGTAGTGTCCAGGAAGTGGATCTCTTGTGTGGACTGGACCAGGCTGAGGTTGGTGGTGGGATGGAGATTGTTGAAATCATGGTGGAATTCCTCAAGGGCTTCTTTTCCATGGGTCCAGATGATGAAGATGTCATCAATATAGCGCAAGTAGAGAAGGGGCGTTAAGGGATGAGAGCTGAGGAAGCGTTGTTCTAAGTCAGCCATAAAATTGTTGGCATACTGTCGGGCCATATGGGTACCCATAGCAGTGCTGCAGATCTGAAGGTATACATTGTCCCCAAATGTAAAATGGTTATGGGTAAGGACAAAGTCACAAAGTTCAGCCACCAGGTTAGCCATGATATTATCGGGGATAGTGTTCTTGACGGCTTGTAGTCCATCTTTGTGTGGAATGTTGGTGTAGAGGGCTTCTACATCCATAGTGGCCAGGATGGTGTTATCAGGAAGATCACCGATGGATTGTAGTTTCCTCAGGAAGTCAGTGGTGTCTCGAAGGTAGCTGGGAGTGCTGGTAGCTTAGGGCCTAAGGAGGGAGTCTACATAGCCAGACAATCCTGCTGTCAGGGTGCCAATGCCTGAGATGATGGGGCGCCCAGGATTTCCAGGTTTATGGATCTTGGGTAGTAGATAGAATATCCCAGGTCAGGGTTCCAGGGGTGTGTCTGTGCGGATTTGATCTTGTGCTTTTTCAGGGAGTTTCTTGAGCAAATGCTGTAGTTTCTTTTGGTAACTCTCAGTGGAATCAGAGGGTTATGGCTTGTAGAAAGTGGTGTTGAAGAGGGGCCGAGCAGCCTCTTGTTCATATTCCAACCTATTCATGATGACAACAGCACCTCCTTTGTCAGCCTTTTTGATTATGATGTCAGAGTTGTTTCTGTGGCTGTGGATGGCATTGTGTTCCACACGGCTGAGGTTATGGGGCAAGTGATGCTGCTTTTCCACAATTCACACACAAAATCAGATGTCAAGAATTATAACATTCATAAACCAGTCAGAGAACACTTCAATCTCTCTGGTCACGCGATTACAGACATGAAAGTTGCGATATTACAACAAAAAAAACTTCAAATCCAGACTCCAGCGAGAAACTGTTGAATTGGAATTTATTTGCAAATTGGATACAATTAACTTAGGCTTGAATAGAGACTGGGAGTGGCTAAGTCATTATGCAAGGTAACCTATTTCCCCTTGTTTTTTCCTACCCCCCCCAGACGTTCTTGTTAAACCCTGGATTTGAGCTGGAAATGGCGCACCTTGATTATCATACACATTGTAAGGAGAGTGATCACTTTAGATAAGCTATTACCAGCAGGAGAGTGGGGTGCGGGGAGGTATTTTTTCATGCTTTGTGTGTATAAAAAGATCTTCTACACTTTCCACAGTATGCATCCGATGAAGTGTGCTGTAGCTCACGAAAGCTTATGCTCAAATAAATTGGTTAGTCTCTAAGGTGCCACAAGTACTTCTTTTCTTTTTGTGAATACAGACAAACACGGCTGTTACTCTGAAACCAGTAACAAATGTGAACTGGATCTCTAGATCAGTCTTACCTAGCAGTCACAAACACTCCGCTTAGGCTGTACTGTCTATCTTGCCACCAAGGCAAGCTGGATTTAGTGATAAATGGTCACTTACACCAAAAATCACAAAATATTTAGGTTCCTTTCAGTCCCAAGAGCCCAGTCACTTACCCCAGATCAATTGGTACCCTAGAGTCAGATCTAATACCAAAGACAATGCCTGTAACCAATCGTGTAATAAACTGTCTAAAAGCGGGGGTGGGGGGATGAGTTATTTACAGGTTAAAGCAAGCAAGCATATACACATAAATGAGTTACAATCTGTGGTTACTAAAGATTACCACATCTCTGTCATCTGTTAATTCAAAACGTCTTTCAGGGCGGACCAAAGGGTAACCCCTGAGGATCTCTGCCTCAATTTAATATCTCTGACCCTATGAGAGTTCAAACAGCAGAGATGAAAAATCTTCATGTCAGCTATTTTTATTTTCCTCTTCCAGCATTCAAACCATTGGAATGAGGCCTTCTACATGTACTTCACAGGTAGATGGGGCAATTAACAAAGTTTTTGTCTTATGATGGCCCAGTTAATGTTCGGTAGCCTTCCTGGATAGGCGAGGGCAGGGACAATTCCTGTGCCTTGGTTCACAAGTTCAGAGCAAACATTTTCAAAGTTATAAAGCAAAATGTACATATTTCCTTTATACCCTGGAATACAGATATGACACATGAGATTAATGTATGCAGCAACTCAGAAGCATTTAATAGAGTCTAAACACTGAGTGCATTCTTATAAAAATAATACCTATTTTGAACAAAACTAACATATAGGTGAGCTGGTTTGGTTTCCAGCTATGAGTTTGTCGGTTCTTTGCTAACGCCTACGACCTTGGCCAAAGCTGGCACTTGGTTTACCAGCATCACACTGGGGTGATAAAGGAAGTTGATGTTTTGTGTTTTTTGGTTATAGGAAACACAGGTCATCTTGGGTGAAGGATCTAGGACTTTTTGTGTAGTGTTTAAGACTAATAAGTAAACATTTATCTTGGAATGGTGATGTGATGTCATGATATTTCATTGTAGGCATAGGGGAAAAGTAATGAACTGCAATCTGTTGGGGTTCTTGGGACAGTTGGCCTTCACATGGCCCAGCTCATTTCATTTAAAACATCGCCCAGTTGACTGGTCACTGGGGCGAGGTGGGTTGCTGGAGACTGGTGTAGGGTGACTATAAGGTGTCCAGGGTTTTCCTTGGGATGTAGGTGGGGCCTTGGGCTGCCCCTGGTGATAGGGTGTTGTCTCGGGGTTGCCCTTCTGATACTCACTCCAACTGCTACTAGTTTTTTTCTTTTCTGCCACCTCTACCCATTTGGCTCCAATCTTCCCCGCCTCGATTATAGTTTTGGGCTTCCCATCTAGGATGTACCTTTCTATTTCCTCAGGAACACCCTTTAAGAACTGCTCCATTTGCATTAGGAAGGGCAAATCTTCTGGAGATTTAACGCTTGCTCCTGATATCCAGGCATCTCAATTTTTCACAGTGTGGTTGGCGTGTCGGGTAAACGACACGTCTGGTTTCTACCTTAGGGCTCTGAACTGTCGACAGGAATGCTCAGGTGTTAGCCCCATTCTGACTCTCGCCTGGGTTTAAAACAGTTCATAAGCGTTCATGTGTTCCTTAAGCATTTCAGCCACCACCTCTGCTAAGGGTCCACTGAGCTGTGGCCTCAGCTCTACCATGATTGGTCTGCAGAGATGCTGTACCCAAGGCAGGCCCTTTAGAAGTTTTCTAAGAAGGCCTCGGTATCATCACCTGCCTTGTAGGTGCGGAACTTTCTGGGATGGGAAGCTGTACCTGGAGAAGGATTGCTAGGGTTGGTTGGTATATTCTGCTGAGCCCTTTCCTTCTCCATCTCCAGTGCATGCTTCCTCTCTTTTTCTTTCTCCTCCATAGCTCTCTTGTGGGCAGCTTTCTCTGCCTCCACCCTGGCTTTTTCTGTCTCCACCTCCAAGTGCCTTAAGGCCATCTGTCTATCATGCTCTTTTTGTTTCTCTTCAGCTTTGAATCTGGCCAGCTCTAGTTTATTAGCTGCTTCACTGGTAGTCGTTTTCCTGCTTTCTTGTGCTTAACTCTAACTATACCCGAGAGTTGGGGGGGAGGGAAAAAACTTGTGAATTTCCTTGCAGGAGGTTAACTACCCTGCCTTTAGGTAGAGAAAGCTCCAGCTCAAAAAAGAAAAATCCCATTGTAAAAAAAAACTAACATCTCTGTCTCCAGGCAAATAGACAGAAAATCCTCTAGCTGCTCTCAGCTTAAAAAAAAAAAACCTCTTCAGGTCTGTGCTTTTGGTTCAAAATGATCCCACCGCTCTGCCACCATGTCAGGGTTCCTTCCCCACTCTGAACTCTAGGGTACAGATGTGGGGAACTGCATGAAAGACCCCCTAAGCTTATTCTTACCATCTTAGGTTAAAAACTTCCCCAAGGTACAAACTTTGCTTTATCCTTGAACAGTATGCTGTTACCACCAAGTGTTTTAAACAAAGAATGGGGAAAGAGACCACTTGGAGACGTCTTCCCCCAAACTATCCCCCCAAGCCCTACACACCCCCTTTCCTAGGGAGGCTTGAGAATAATATCCTAACCAATTGGTTACAAAATCATTGAAGACCCAAACCCCTGGATCTTGGAACAATGGAAAAATCAGCCAGGTTCTTAAAAGAAGGATTTTATTTTAAAAAAAAAAAAAAAAAGGTAAAAATCATCCCTGTAAAATCAGGATGGAAAATACTTTACAGGGTATTCAGATTCAAAACACAGAGGATCCCCCTCTAGGCAAACCTTAAAGTTACAGAAAACAGGAATAAACCTCCCTCTTAACACAGGGGAAATTCACATAAAACAAAAGATAAACTAATCTGCCTTGCCTGGCTTACCTATACTGGTTGCAATATTGGAGACTCAGATTAGGATGGGTTGGAGAAGATGGATTTCTGTCTGGCCTCTCTCAGTCCCAAGAGAGAACAACCACGTAAACAAAGAGCACAAACAAAAGCCTCCCCTCCCCAGGCCTCCCGCAAGATTTGAAAGTATCTCGTCCCCTTATTGGTCCTTTGGGTCAGGTGGGGTTAGCTGAGCTTCTTAACCCTTTACAGGTAACAGGATGTTGCCTCTGGCCAGGAGGGATTTTATAGCACTGTATACAGAAAGGTGGTTACCCTTCCCTTTATATTTATGACAGCTGTATATAAAATGAGGAGAGACTTGGGTGTGCCAGTTACAGTTAGCAAGGATGTTCTGAGTATATTACCTTATTAGACACACTTTTTTTAACCACAGGATACAGTGGATGGTCAGCGCTCTTTACAGCTATTGCTTAGTGATCTGCCAGCTATTTTGACAGTGATAAAATTTTATTGTAGGTGACTTAATCATGGACTCTTGGTAAGAAAGAGAATAACAATAGAATGTGGTCTATGACCTTGTCCTGTCAGTGCAGATAAGCAAGACTACACAATCAGATTTAAAACAAATGAAAGTTTCTGTCAGTAGTCTTGGGGCTGATTTCTAAAACTTCCTTGACATGAGTATTGAGACGAGAAAGCTTCAGAAACTTTCCTTACAAAAGTACTGAAACATAAAGTTATTTTCATCCCAGCTATTTGTATTAAGAGTGGGGTCCCATCCTGGAGACAATGGCAGGTGCTAATCTTCAACAACAACAAAAAACAATAGTTGAAGAATGTTGCTGAGCTTTGTTGCAAGCCCACTGGTGCCAACAATAGACAGATGCATTCCGTGTGCTGAGCTACTCAGGAATTGTTAGATTTGTGTACAATGTTTATTTTCTGGTCTACTTCATTACTCTTCATTTTATTCATTATTATGTCACTGAGCGGTAACTTGTTAAAAGATTAAAAGTTCCATTTGGTTGCTCATGCTTAAGGTATGCAAATGCCTTACAACCCTGACAGTAATTTACTGACCTATTCTGGCAATTTGCACGGAGAGAGCTTCTATATATATATATAGTTTATAACTGTATAATTTTATTAGAAACCTCAAAACAATGCAGTTAGCTCTTAAAATAACGGGCCTGATCCTGAGGTCCTGATGCACACACAAATCCCATTCATTTCTGTGGGATTGACCAGTTTTGTAGGGGACTGTAGGACTGATCGGAAGAGAAAAGTGTTGTTTAAAAGGTAGAAGCAAATATCAAAGGATTTGAATCCGATCAGAATTTGGCCCAGATCTATATTTGTCCTTTTTATCAAATTATTCCACATTGGCACTCTAACACATTTGTTATTTGTAGAGAGGTTTACAGGTATTGCTTATGAACACCAAAAGGCTGCTTTTTTATATTAAGTTACTGTATCCCCAAATCTATTATGGACTCTCACAGTTTAAGTCTTGCCATTACAGGCAGCAGTTTTGTGAGCACTAAATTTGGAGACTCCTATCTTAAAAACCAAAATCGGATGTAAAAATTTGTGGTATAAGTCTCCATCTCCTTGGAGAAGGGACATTTCCTCCACAGGGCAAAACCATACCCAACTTTACACAAAATAGGATAATAATAAGACAGCAGCTTTTTCTAAGTTAAATTGCAGACTTAGCCATAGAAGCCGATTGCTAAAATTCATAAAATGAGTTTATACAGCTTGTTTGCCTTTATAGAGACTCCAGGTGATCTTCTCTTCTCCCAAGTCACGAGAAATCACTTTATCACTTTAAACTGCTTATAGACATAGGTCACATCTATTAAGATATAATGCAGATTACAGAAACAAGAGTAAGAACTGCTTAATTTTGGCCCTTCGGACTTTGCAAAGTGTTACAAGGATAGAGTAAAGCTTTTTTTCTCTTTAATTTTTCTTGTAACTAAACATGGTAATGTCAGCCTTCAGATATAGGATGAAATCCTTCTATATTAATTCTATTTTTATTACAGTAATTGGAGGGATGGGCAGTGAGTTTGGAAAAAAGGAAATAAAAACGAAAAAACATTGGCCAAACACTACAGAGAAATGAAAGGCATAGAAATAACATTTTTATTTCGAGGGGAAAAGACTCCTGGAGTATATACAACGAAGAGGTAAACAGTAATAAAATGTTTTACACAGATTGTTTCTTCTGAAAGTGGTAAGATGATTCAAATGGTATACATTGTATTTAATTTGACCTCACATTATTAAATAATCAAAATTGCCCAGTTTCCAAAATGAAACTGTAATAAAGTTGTTTATAATAAGTTCTACACCATTTCAAAAAAGGTCAATAAAAGAAAATAAGTTAAAAGGCATTTTAATAGCATCTTTTTTTTTCTTTCAGGCAATATTGGATAAAAATATATGTTCCAATAGACAGGACAACAGACAAAATCTCTATTGAAAATAGGCAGGTTTCTCAGAGTAGCAGCCATGTTAGTCTGTATTAGCAAAAAGAAAAGGAGTACTTGTGGCACCTTTGAGACTAACCCATTTATTTGAGCATAAGCTTTCGTGAGCTACGGCTCACTTCATTGGATTGTAGCTCACGAAAGCTTATGCTCAAATAAATTGGTTAGTCTCTAAGGTGCCACAAGTACTCCTTTTCTTTTTGCACTTAAGATGAGCTATTACCAGCAGGAGAGCTGGCTGCGGGGGGGGGGGGGGGGGGGGGGGACTTTTGTAGTGATAATCAAGGTGAGCCATTTCCAGCAGTTAACAGGAACCTCTGAGGAGCAGAGGGGGAGGGGGGAGGGGGAAATAAACATGGGGAAATAGTTTTACTTTGTGTAATGACCCATCCACTCCCAGTCTCTATTCAAGCCTAAGTTAATTGTATCCAATTTGCAAATGAATTCCAATTCAGCAGTCTCCCATTGGAGTCTGTTTTTGAAGTCTTTTTGTTGTAATATTGCGACCTTTAGGTCTCTAATCGAGTGACCAGAGAGATTGAAGTGTTCTCCGACTGGTTTCTGAATGTTATAATTCTTGACATCTGATTTGTGTCCATTTATTCTTTTACATAGAGACTGTCCAGTTTGATCAATGTACATGGCAGAGGGGCATTGCTGGCACATCATGGCATATATCACATTGGTAGATGTGCAGGTGAACGAGCCTCTGATAGTGTGGCTGATCTGATTAGGCCCTATGATGGTGTCCCCTGAATAGATATGTGGACACAGTTGGCAACGGGCTTTGTCGCAAGGATAGGTTCCTGGATTAGTGGTTCTGTTGTGTGGTGTGTGGTTGCTGGTGAGTATTTGCTTCAGGTTGGGGGGCTGTCTGTAAGCAAGGACTGGCCTGTCTCCCAAGATTTGTGAGATTGATGGGTCGTCCTTCAGGATAGGTTGTAGATCCTTGATGATGCGGTTGGTGAGGTTTTAGTTGGGGGCTGAAGGTGATGGCTAGTGGCGTTCTGTTATTTTCTTTGTTAGGCCTGTCCTGTAGTAGATGACTTCTGGGTACTCTTTTGGCTCTGTCAATTTGTTTCTTCACTTCCGCAGGTGGGTATTGTAGTTGTAAGAATGCTTGATAGAGATCTTGTGTTTGTCTCTGTCTGAGGGGTTGAAAATAGACTTACTCTCTAAGTAAGGGTTTGGGCACATATATGGGGAAGGTGTGGGGGAAACTATTCCTTTCTGTGCTGCACCCGTAATCAGGGTAAGGCTACAACACGTTTTATGGGCACAAAATGCACCACACAAAGATGGCATTTTTACTAAGGGCATGTCTACTTGTCTGAAATAAATTACTTGTGACTGGCCTGTGTCAGCTGACTCCAGCTCGCAGGGCTCAGGCTGTGGGGCTATAAAATTGCATTGTAGATGTTCAGGCTCAGGCTGGAGCTCAGGCTGTGGGATCTTCTGTGACCCAGCTCAAGCCTGGACATCTATAATGCAGTTTTATAGCCTCACAGCCTGAACTCTGCGAGCCCAAGTCAGCTGACGTGGGCCAACTATATTGAGATGATCAAACCGCAGTTGTTTTATTCCAGCGTAGACATAGTCTAAGGAAAGTCAAGACAAATTAACTAAAGATGTGACGTTTACAGCATAGCGACTTAAAGCCACTTTTACTTCTGAATAAGAGCATCTACACAGGGGTATAATACACTTTAACTTCACAACTTTAGGTAATTCATCTTAACTTTCCTAAGTGCCCTCATGTAGACATGCCCTGAGTAGGCAAATCCTTGGCTCTGAATACCAAATCAAAGCTAAGTTTCCTGTGTATGTTTCACAGGATGTTGGAAATGTATGATGGCATTTTCTATTGCACTTGACAAATTAGGTAAATTATTTTTGTGGTACAGTGGTAAACATTAAAGAAGCAGCAGTTCAGAGTCATTTGTACCCAGTTAAGCTGCATGAAGTGGAGAGAGGTGAATATGAGTTAGTTTAGAGCCATATTATCCCCTCTTCCTTGATTAAGGATGTGATGAAGAGTGGATATGTGCAATGGCACTGAAAGAGGGAGTGACAGCACCATGGCAGGATTTTCTGTGGGGGAAAAGTGGAGCCTCTTCCCTAGCCTTGCTGAAGCCCCTCCATGGGGCTCTGCACAGGAGGAAGGGATGGTCACACTCCAATTGGGAATGGTTCCTGCCCTTTGAAAACCTCTGTGACTTTACCTCGCAAACTAATTGTGACCATGAGGTGATAGCAGAATCAGCTCCCTATCTCTGAGGACTTGTAAAACAAGATTGGGCAAAGTTCTAGGGGCAAAATCCTAGCTCCATTGAAGTCAATGGTAAAACTCCCATTGACTTCAGTGAAACCACTCAAAGAGCTTCTGTAAGGAACAATCCTGCACAGATCAGTGGGGTTCGCTGAATCACCTACCAGGGCTTTTCCATCTCTGTATTCTGTGATTCCCTGATTATGCATAAATGCTAACAAACAAAACAAACAAAAAAATTACCCCTGCACAAAATAAACACTAAAGGTAAAGAAGAGATATGCATGAAGGAAAGCTAAACTACAGAAAGGGGGAGCCCTGGGGGCGAGGGGGGGAGGCAGAAGGGGGCTAGAAAAACAATTACATGAAGTCCAACCAGCCCATAACTGAATCATGATTTGAAATTCCTGATTGGGTAGATTCCAACATGTCACTTTTTTATTTTATTTCTTCTGTGTTCCTGCCATTGATTCTTTAATGCTGAGATTTCATCCAAAAAAATGTTTGAATTTTATCCAAAACATTTCAACATTCACATATAAATGTTTGGCTGACCATCTATTTCCCATATCTTATTTTCAGGCAGTTCATGGGACAGATTCAGGAAAACATTAAGCATATGTTGTCTTGATCAGGGGTCTCAAAGTGAATACAGAGTTTCTCAGACAGAGTGAACCTTATAGAAATAAGCAGCTATTTGAGATTATTTTTTAAACAAACAGCAATAGAAAAATACAAAACAAATGCCTTGAGCTTAATTTCTGATGGTTTTCCTATCTGTCCTGTTTATTTCTTGTTTTTCTTCAATTAATAACTGAATAAACATGTTTTTCTTACGTATAGTTTTGTTCATCTTATCACCCTCTTTTCTCTGCCACTTTCTCTCCTCATTCTTTTATACAGATACGTGCGCATATGGATGTACTGGCTTTTAGTTGTCTAACTTAAAATTGATTAGAACACATTAATTTTTAAATATGTGTCACATATCTTTTAACCAAGCACTAAAAGGTTGAGAAGGCTTCATGGTGTAAAGTTTGATCCAAAGCTAAGTGAGAAGAATTTTAAAAATATGGGCTGCCCTTCATTAGCCCTCATGATATCTCCTGACAGGCAGTGTGTGCTTATGTTGCCATGCCAGGCCAGGGC
Source organism: Eretmochelys imbricata (assembly GCF_965152235.1). NCBI lineage: Eukaryota > Metazoa > Chordata > Testudines > Cheloniidae > Eretmochelys > Eretmochelys imbricata. The sequence goes on along the minus strand of NC_135578.1, from coordinate 114,885,103 downwards.
AAGACCAGCTGCCATGCACCATTTACCCTCTGTCAGCAGCTTCAGTCAGAGCCTGGGCAATAGTGTACACACGAGTCTGTCATGCGTCAGCATCAATTAGGCTCACTTTGCTGCACTTGGGAAAAGCAACAGCCCTACTGTTAACCATTTTTGTTCTTTTTTTCTTCGTTCAACTGTTCTAGCAAACTGATTTGGCCAAAGTGTGTTCATAGTAATTCTTGCAAATAGTAATCCTGATTTGTTTTGAAGTAACGCATTAATTCAGATGAACTGATTTTACTGTGGGAAATCAGATCTCTTGGCACATACTTCATTGTTTAAAGGGGAGAAGTTATATACAATTAGTGCTGTTTATACCAACGCCAATTTTTTCCTCCTTCAATCGTTGTAGAAAAGTGTCCCCCCTTCACCCCACCCACATACTAATAGTTAATGGCTGAGACTTTAAATTTATCATCAGGACAGCAACTTGAAATGTCATCAAAATCTTATTCTCTGCCTTCAAGTATGTTATTTACTCAAAACATTTTCAATTGTAACTGTTCTTTTTTTAAGGGTAGTGCTAAAATTTGCCAGACTTCATGAGAAACCATGTGTGGTCAATATCTATATTTGACTCGCTACTTTGTGGTTTACCATAAGATGGAGGCGGTGGAGAATGAGAAGACCACCCATGGTGTGTTCCCGTCAGGTGATGTGTTGACCAATCGAATCTTGCTGATGTGAAATGATTGTTAAGAGGACATCTTCTCCTAAAAGAATTCCCAAGGGCCCCCCAAGTTACAACTTCTTCCTCTGTATAAGAATAGAACACCCATGACTATTTACGCAATAAGAGAGCTACTGTGCACTTTAATGGATAGTTAGAGATATTGTCACAGATCTGTATCCATGAGGGATTTATAGAGACTGGGCCTGGTCAGTTTGTAAAATCATGATAGCCCAAGAGACTGTTGTCAGATGTTGGTAACAAGACAGTGTTTGAAAGGAATCAAAACAATATAAATCCTATGAGAAGTGTGGCAGCAGGAAGGGTTCTAATGGAGAGGAAGATAGGGTCGACCACCACAAAAGAGAACGAGGAGAAGAAAGTGGTTTTTTCCCTTTCATGCACACAGCACCAGCAGGGGTAAGCAGGTTTATAAAAAGAAAATCATCGGTGGATCAATCCAGTGTAACAGATGGAGCGTACAGATATTGTGTATCAGATTGCCATTAGCCTGTGGCAAACAAATACATTGTTGCAACTGTTTGCTGCAAAACTTTTTTTTTTAAACACCCATAATTACCAAGAGTTGAAAAGAGCTGTGGGTTAATGATTCCCTAACAATAATTGTGGGGAGTTTTGTGGATAGTAACTTCCCCAAGGAATACATTAGCAGGAGATGTAAAGCCATTGAGCATCTTGAATGGAAGGTTTTGGATCCCCTGAAATAACTGTCTATAGCAGCTCAGGTTGGGAGAGGAAATTTTCCTAAACAAGAGATATGGGACCAGATTGTCAGCTGCTGTAAATTAACATAACTGCAATGAAGTCAGTGTTAATACACGAGTTCATGCCAGCTGAAGATCTTTCTTTAGAAAAGCATCTAGGAAGGTTCGGGTATAGTGAGAGCCATGAGGTGAAAAATGTACAGAATATGAATTAATCTCTCCCTACTATTATTACTTTCTCTAATTGGATGTCAAATTTTGAAAAGTTTTGACGTTCAGAGAAACTTCAGTCTGCATGAGAATGAGAGGTACCTAACTCAATCTCTTCTTCAGTGATTGAATATGGTAAAGCTGGTGCTCTCATCTAGAGTGTCTGTGTTTGGATGGGTCTTCTAGGTTTCAAAGTGATTAACATCATATGGACATGCTTTTAACAAGGTCATGGGTCACAGTTCATTTTTGAAACGACATTTGTAAATTAGATTCTTTTGGCCCAGTAAATATAAGTTTAGGAACTGGGAGATTAGGGACTTGTCTACAAAGTGACAGCAAAGTGCATTAGAGGAGCATGATTTGTGAATTTGCCCCACATAGATAACAGGACTATGTTAACGTGAACAAGATACCTTTTAGAGCATGCCACCAGGGTCTGCATGGGGCAGTTAGAGCGTAGCACCTTAGTTCGCTTTGTTGTGCCTTGGGACGAGCCCTGAGACACTCAGGATTTTGACACGTGAACCTTGGTCAGACATGTCCAGAAAGGCTAGAAGCCCAAATCTTTTGCTTAAAAAGTTTGTCACAGGACAGATGAGAGAGAACTAAGTGGAAAATAATTGGTCAGATCTGAAAAAAACCTGAAAAGCATGGGTCTCTTCCTAACAGGTAGTATAGAGGCTTAAGTCTGAGCATCATGGCAGAATAACCCAAAAAGGAGATAGTCTCAGCTCACCTGAAAGATGAACACTTGAGTCTGGGTAAATATAATACATGTAAATTCATTTATTTTAAGACAAAGGTCTCTTTTTGAAAGATTCAGCTTATGACACAAGCACATGTCATAGTGGGTCAATTCCCAGCTGTAGGAGGAATGTGATGTGTTAGGTCTATAATCTTCTTATGGGTGGGGAAGATTTAGAGTTAAAACTGGAACCAGCTTCATAATCTTTCAGTGTTTTGAACTATCCTTTTGTGCTGACTCTGTGGTCCACAAGGACAGGTAAGAAGCTTGCATGCATATGCCTTGAGCGTGCCAACTTCAAACAAACACAAGAAAATGGCTCAAAGCTAGTGATGGACAGACTCCTGAGGATTTAGAGCTTCAGTCTGGAGAAGTATCTGCAAATGAAGATACTGGACTGCTTTTATATTTGGACTAGAGATCAGTATGATAATCATGCAGTAACAGACTTTTTAAAGGAATATTTTCAGTATTTCTTTGTTCCAGTAGGGTTAGAAATACCATGAGGATTCTTTAACTACTATTATTTTGATGATGATAAGGTATTTCACTTTCCATCTGAGCCAAAACGAGGAATTACAACCAGATTATGTTCTCATCTGCTGTGATGATTTGTTTTGCTTGTCTATTCTATTCAAACTGGCTTCCCCATCCTTTTTTTTTTTTTTTTTTTTTAATTATTGTTAAAGTACTTACAAGAAAGCTGAGCCAGAGGAAGGGTGGGCCTCTGGTTAAGACACTGGACTAGGACTTAGGGAGCTGGGTTAAATTTCCAGAATTCATCTGTGGCCTTGGCCAAGTCACCTTATCTTTCTATGCCTCTGTTCCCCTTGCTTAATTAGTAAGTTTTGTATATGTGTTTGTGCATGTGGCACAGTGGAGCCCTGATCCCTGATCTAATTGCTCTCGTTGCTACTGCAATACATATAATAGTAATAATCAAAGTCACTCTCAAGTATGTTTGAATAGGTCAGTATGTGCACCGGGCAACAGTAATGATTTCACTCCAGAAGCTAGTAACCTTGGAATACAGTCAATCAAAGGGACACCAGACTACCTAGCTAGCTCTAGACATTAATAGTAGTTACATTTCCTGAACTTCAGGTTAAGATTTGTATTCACAACTTTTTCACCTTTACAGATTTACTAAGCTCCCAAAAAAAAAACTGGCAAAAGCAGAATTAGGGGAAAATATTTATATATTGTGACAGGGTCAGGCCAGATGGCTACAGGAGAGTGATAGAAGGCAGATATATTAGCCCCAGGTTAAGTAGGTCCCTTTTCCCTGGGTAAGGTAACAGGGAAGATTCCAGAACAATCAGGAACTTTCTGGAAACCATTAAGACAGACAGGCTGATTAGAACACCTGCAGCCAATCAAGAAGCTGCCAGAATCAATTAAGACAGGCAGGCTAATCAGGGCACCTGGGTTTAAAAAGGAGCTCACTTCAATTTGTGGTGTGCGTGCGAGGAGCTGGGAGCAAGAGGTGCAAGAAGCTAGAGTGAGAAGGCGTACTACTGGAACACTGAGAAGTACAAGCATTATCTCTCTTGTGATGAGAATAAAGAAGGTGTTGGGAGGAGGCCCTGGGGAAGTAGCCCAGGGAGTTGTGGCTGTCACGCAGCTGTTGTAGGAGCCACTGTGGACAGCTGCAATCCACAGGGCCCTGGGCTGGAACCCAGAGTAGAGGGCGGGCCTGGGTTCCCCCCATCCCTCCATTCCCCCAACTCCATACTTGATACTGGAGGAGTTGACCTGGACTGTGGGTTCCACCAGAGGGGAAGGTCTCTGGCCTGTTCCCCGATCCACTAGGTGGATCAGCAGAGACTGCGGGGATTGTTGTTCTTCCTTTTCCCCATGCTAGACAGTGATGAGGCTAAATGAGTAAATGGCAGATTTGAGCCACGAAAGTGGCCAAACTGAGGGCTGCCATGAACCTCTGAGGCGAGCAAATCCGCCAATAAGCTCAGGACCCACCAAGGCAGAGGAGGAACTTTGTCACAACATTTTAATCAACAGTGTGTCATAATGACTCTTGCAGTATTACAATGTTTTGCAGAATTCACTAGTTCTTAACTCATTGCCACAAAATCCCAATATTTTCTCAGAACTTGAACTGCTTTATAGAAATATTGGATTTAGAATAATCTCCTATTTGAAGGGTTCTCTTCCCAGTGCTTTTTTTAAAATCTCATTTCTAATTCTGAAAATCATAAAAGGAAAGTCAAAATACCATTTTCATCCTTGCTTCCCCCCAAATGGTTCTTCTCTTTCTGGGTCTCCTTTCTTCACGTGGCAACCCTGTAATTCCAGCTCCGCAAGAATCCAGTGCCTTGGAAGCTTCCTAATCCACCTTTGCTCATTTCGTCAGCTACAGTATGACCTCCGGGTAGGGAGAAATAGACACACATCTCTTTCCCTCTTATTTGCTCATTAAGTAACCTACACCTTCTTTTGCACCAAAAGAGTGGAAATAAGTAAACACTTTTGGGCTGTCCAAACATCTCTTTCCCTGTTGCCTCAGGGAGGAGATTGGGAGGAAATCATTAAGGATAACTTGCCCCTGCTTATTAAAGAATGTCTGAGAACCAGAGACGGGTGCATTGTGTAACAAATCAGTAGCCACCTAGTACTGAAGAGTTCTGACAATGCTTCACACTGTGGCCAATCAGAGATTCACTGCAACAGGATGGAGCGGATTCAAATCATCCTGGCTCAGAAGAACAGACCCCAACAGTGAACTAAATGAGAATCTCCCTTAGCTGTTAATAGCGCAGGGGCTATGACCCACATTTGAGCACTTCAAAGTCAATCCAGTAGAAGATTCTGGCACACATACAAAGCCACTAGCCGGTTAATTATTATGTCAGAAGAGCTTTGTATTATGGAAACAATAGTGAGGAATAATCGCTACGGTTTGGGATGAACAAATACCAATTTTTAAAGGAGGATGAAACTGGTAGTCCTTGAATAAAGCAGTCCTGAAACTGACTGACTGAAGAGTCAGAGATAAAAAATATTGAGGCTTTAGGAACTAAACTGGTGTTAGGAATATGTTCATAGAACCATAGAAATTAGAGATGGAAAAGACCTATTAGGTCACATACTCCATCCCTCTCACAATGAAGAATTCTCTCTAAAGAACTTTTTCTCGGGTTTTCACAGTTCTTTTGGTCACAGAGAACGACTAAATAATGAGCTGATTGCACATGAAATAAAGGAAAGTAAGAAAGCCAAAGTACTAGTAATAGGAGCCTTTAATTACCCAGACAAAGGCTGGCTTGAATCCACTGGAGGAAATAAAACTGTATACAGTATTTTGTGGATTGAGTGCATATATTTAATTAAAAATGTGTATTGTTTAGCAACTAAAAGGGAGAGGAATCCTATTAGATTTAGAATTAATAGGTATTGTGAGAGATGGGATGTTGGACACACTGGTTTGAATATTTAGTATTACATAGATTAAAATAGAAGAGAATATAATAAACAGGTTTCTTTTTGTAGTGGTTGACAAAGTCATATTTAGATTCTTATGTCCAGTCCTGCTTCCATGTTTTCAGATGCAGCGTATTGCGTCTGCAATGAATTGTGGTCATAGATATTAGTAGCTAGATAGCTAAATTCCACACCTGTTTGCCTCTCACATATCAGATATTTAGTTATCTAGGAATATTTTGATCTAATTATTGGCAATAGAAAATTGCATGTACGAAGCAAATGGCTTAGGTGAAGATTGGGTCCTTAATGAATGACTGAAGTACTTACTGTACTCTGAAATATCAATGAAATATTAATTTTAAACCCCCTGTGGTTCCAAGGCTCTTCAGCTTGAAATAAAAGTGGAATTGAAGAGGTTGGGTTGGAAAGGAGCAGAAGGAGCAACTTTGGAATGTTCAACAGTGATTTTGTGGTACAGGCTGTGCAAAATCAAATAGGGTGAGAGATTGGAAGAGAAAGAACTTTTAAAGGAACTGCCCCAGGATCAAAGTAACACATCAGTGACCTAGACAACAACTTTGTGGGTGTCAGTGTTCCCACCCCACTTTTGAGTCTTGAGTGGTGCACAGTTCAGCTTGACTTGAGTATTGGGGCCATAGCATGGAGTAAATGATCCCAAGGGAGTAACTACTTAGCACTGACATAGCATTTTCCATCTTTGGAAACATTAGCCAGTTAATCCTCGCTTCATTCCTGTAAAGTAGGGAATTAATTAATACCCCATTTTACAAAAGGGGAAACAGATTCAGAGAGGTAAAGTGAATTGTTCAAGGCACTGAAAGGTCCAGTATTAGAACTCAGGAGTTCTTAGCAACCAGTCCTGTGCCATAAGAACATGCCTTTCTCTTTTATACCCCACAAATAACTGAGCTATAAGTGGAAGATTTATACAGTAATTCGTCAGGCAGGTTCTGTACAAAGGTATTTGTTTCAATATTCACAATAAATTACAGGTCATATCTGAACGATGGGAGTGAAAATTTTCTTACAGTGATGAATGAAATATTAAACAACTTGAAATCATGCTGGCATCAATAGTTAAAAAGTTAAGAACAATTAAAATTTGCCAAAGCACCAGTTGCAGATGAATTACATTCCCTTTTCCCATATTTTCAAATGGACGCAACCTGTGGGCAGAAAAGGAATGATCATTTCTATAAATCTGGTGGGGGTTTTTTATGTCATTTCAGAGCTTGTGGACAAAAAAAGGACAGTGGATCCAATTTATCTCTAGGGCAGAAGAGACATTGTAAGAGACAATGTGGCCTGGAACAAGAAGGAGGGCCAGGAGGATCAGGGGTTCCAATCTGTTCCAAGCCACTGCCATTATGTGACCCAGGGCAGGACACTTGACTTCCTTGTGCCCCTGTCAATCCATCTGGAAAATTGGGTAACAAAAGCAGCACCTCCTTGAAAACCAGATGGTGCATCTGAGTTGAGCTCTCCGAGGTAAACAAATTACAAAACATTGATAGATGCCACACTCTGACAAAGACTGGTCTACGGAGTCAGTAAGGAAGAGCAGGCACTTAGCAGCTGACCGTTCTGGGAGCTTGAAGTAGTGATTTGACTGAGAAGTCATGAGCAAAGTAGGAGATCATGGAATGGATGCAAAAATTGGCTTTATGATAGTAACTAAAAAGTTACTAGGAGAAGAGAGTTAGGAGTTTATGCTGCTATAGACCTGATCAGAATGTAAAAGACGTAAATTTAGTAGTATCCATCTACCCCCACGAGGGAAATTCAAAAGTGCTAAAAAGCCCTCTAAAATATTGGGAAATATAATTCATATCCAGATCATATATTGGACTGAAATCTCTGAATCTTACGTTAAATAGTTGTTATAGGTCGTATCCTGCAGTTTTGGGGGTTCTTCAATTCCCAGTATTGGGCCTTTATTGAGCAATTAGTTGTATTCCCCATTTATTTAAGAATGGCCTGGATCCTGGGTCCAAAATCTCAGGAATATGATTTAAGTAAGGATAGATTATAAAAGCCAGTAGAGTCAGAACATAAGATTTGAAATAAACCTAAAGTTACAGGTTCAAACTGGCAGGACTAGACTGAGCCCATCGCATCAGCTATTAGAGATAAGGTTGCTCAGTCCAATTCCCTGCAATACAGAATTGTTCCCTACAGCACAATTTCTAGCATTTTCATAGTATTTTGTGAATTTTATGTATTTTATTGCTTAGAAATTTGATTTAAAAATCAGGCAAAAATAATTTTAGGAGGTTTGGGTTAAAAAATGAAGTCTTCATTTTTAAACTTAAAATCCTTGAGTGTGGCTTAGTCAATAAGGCACTTAGGGGATATGCGTTCAATTTCTGACTCTGCCACTGTTTTACTCGGTGACCTTGGCCAAGACACTTCACCTTGTGTTTTCATTTCCACATAAAATGGAAATAATGATACTAATCTCCTTTTAAAGAGCATTGAGATCTATGGATGAAAAGTGCTATATAAGAGCTAGGTTCAAAGCAAAATTTATTTTTTTAATCAGTCATACTTCCCTGGAATGAACTGATGTGCATTCTTATGTGCACTTTCAATGTATGTTCCATCTTGTTGCTTTGTTGACTCATCTGCATATGACAGACAGAGAAAGAAACATGCTACATCAATACTGCTGAAGGCTGGTTCACATTAACAAATTAATCAACCTAGCTATGTCATTCAGGACTCCAAAAAATTTCACCTCCACAGGGCTATGGTTCAGTAGATCTAACCCCCCCAGTGTAAGAATTCTTCTGTTGACTTTGTTACCACCTCTTGGAGATGTGGGTTAACAACATAATATGCTACTGGGCTTCACTGGCACAACTGCACAGCCATAGTATAGACATACCCTTAGCATCATGAAGCTGCAAAATTCCCTGTATTGAGAAAGAAAAAAGAACTTTGTCCATCGTGCCAGTATTTTTATGACTGCTTCTTCCAAATTTACACATAAGGCCCGATCTTGAGAGGTCTTGAGGTCTCAGTTCAGACAAGCACTCAAGTGTGTGCTCACATCCATCTCTCTTTGGCAAAGCACTTTAGCACATGCCTAAATCTTATTAAAGTCAATGGGATTTAAACACCCTAGAAATGCTGTTCCATAGCAGAGCGACACTTCAGTGTATTTTAAATAATCATTCCTGAGTAAACTGCCCTGATACTCTTATTTGAGATGGGAAGAGGTAAGCTCTGGGATTTCAAGGGGCCTAAAAAATTCTCATCTGGATAAGATGCCGAGTTAACTTAAAATATTAAGGATCCTGAAGTGGCTCATCACATTGTAGCTTATCTGGGACTGATAAGACTTAGAGAAGTTCACTGGGAGAAAAATAAATCTAGGAAGTGTTTTTAGTAAATCATTGATAGCGACAGCTAGCTTGTTGAAAATCCTTAAATTTAGGACCCGCTAGCATTCATTCTTTTGGAAGATGTGGTGCTGTGGTGAAAGTGGAAAACGTTTTGATCACTTGTGAGACTCTAGTCATCCAAAATACTATCCCAAGAGATGTACAGAAAAATGCAAAGTTAACTGGCCCAGGTGAGGAAACTGGCATTTTTTTTCTGATTCTTATGATCACATTATTAAAGAGGAGGGAGGATTTTTCAGAATTTTTCATGCCAGCTGTGAGATTTGGGTCTAAAATATGCCTTTGTATGCTATGTTATATAGACTTATTTGTTTTGATTGCCTGATGAAGTGTATATGTTTAATTAAAACATATTGTACTACTGAAGGATCCAGAGGAGTAAAAGGAGACTGAAAAGTCAGTGGCAAGGTAGTAACTGAATTGAGTTCAATTAGATTTTAGATTTTTGTTGTAAAGGAAAATATATGATTGTGTTGTTCCTAACTTGCACAGAGACTATACTTATTCATTATTATAAGAACGCCTCTGGCTTGTTCATTTGTGATAGTGTTACAGTTTCCCTTACCTCCGCATTCAAGATTATGACCTCAGTTAGGCATAGAAAAAGTGGAAAGATGGTTTTGTGCTCAAGGCAGTGAATTAAGACTCAAGAAATCTGGGTTCAGTTCCTGGCTCTGCCATAGACTTCCTGTGTGTAACCTTGGGCAAGTTACTTGATCTCTTATTATCCCCATTCTACAGATAGGGATACTAAAACGTCTTATCTCTGTTTTGTGTGGCTTGTCTCTAGGTTGTTTTCTTTCTGGGTCTGACTCTTACCATGTTTATATAGAGCACCTAAGAAAATGTGGCCCTGATATTACTTGGAGCCTTTAGCTGCTTTCATTATAACAATAATTGTAAAAATGCAGCCATGGAGAATATTTAGTATATTAGAGAAAAGTTCCCTCATTATGAGTGACGCTTTATAAATTATGGTCAAAGATCACTTTTACTTTTCTATCAACCAAGAATAGAAGGTAGAAGATTGCACAGAAGGCCATATTCCAAATAGATTGTGAAAGAGCTATCCAAGTCATTCATTGAGTGGTTGAGGGAAGGATTTGATACCTTCAGTATGCATTTTAATATTGAAGATGAGTTGCTTTTACTTAGGAGTAATGTCGGGTAATGCATCTTGCTAAATTTGGTTTAATTGGCAATAATTAAGGACCTCTGTTGACGTAAATTGTCTGTCTGCCAAAGAACTAAATAAATGATCATTGTTTGTCTTTCACCCCATTTATGAAATACATAACTGCCTAAAGTAAAATATATTAACACAGCAGTTATCAAACTATGGTTGGTAGAGCACTAGCCCTTCTCCTTGTTTCTTTCTGCTAAAATAGATTATTTTCCTAACATTCCTCTTCTAGGTTGCTACAGGGATGTCATGAAGTTGCAAATGGGAGGGCAGGTGGTCCGGGCAATTGCAAATGAAAAGGTGTCAACAAGAAAATCTCTGTTTATTAAGATGTGGTTCCCCCTAAGAAATAGTGTGAGAACCCCCTGTATTAACCCATTAAGATGCAGACCCTGTGAAAGGGGCTTGGATGCTCACTCATTTTGCCCACAGTGATTTTACTGATGCAAGCATATCTTTTTTGTAACAGAGTTCTGAATATGAATACAAGTCTTATTGTGTGTTATTAGAAGGATCAGTGAAATATTAGTAAAAAAGAAATTAAGTACAAAAATGGATTTGAAATGTCTTTAAAGCACTGTAGGGATGACCATTTAAACCCCAAATAGCAAAAGAAATAATTGTTGAGGACACAGAAAACTTCTACAGTAGGGGCCTGGCAATATAAGATGGTGTTTGAACACATTATATTCTCTTATACTGTTTATTTTTGTTATTAAGCACTGACAGTGTGCTTGACACTGAGCAAGAATGAAAACATTTAAGATTTACATTGTGAGGCAACAGTGTGGCCTGGTGGACGGGACACTGGACTGAGAGTTATTAGATATGGCCTTTATTCTTGGCTCTGTAACTAACTCACTGTGAGGTTTTAGGCAAGTCACCTAAACTCTCTGTCTCAGGCCTGGTCTACACTAGGAGTTGAGGTTGAATTTAGCAGCATTACCTCGATTTAACCCTGCACCCGTCCACACGACGAAGCCCTTTTTTTCGACTTAAAGGGTTCTTAAAATCGATTTCTTTACTCCAACGCCAACAAGAGGATTAGCCCTGAAATCAGCCTTGCCGGGTCGAATTTGGGGTAGTGTGGATGCAATTTGACGGTATTGGCCTCCGGGAGCTATCCCAGAGTTCTCAACTGTGACCGCTCTGGACCGTGCTCTCAACTTAGATGCACTGGCCAGGTAGACACGAAAAGGCCCGCAAACTTTTGAATCTCCTTTCCTGTTTGGCCAGCGTGGTGAGCTCACCTGCACAGGTCACCATGCAGAGCCCATCAGCACAGGAAACCATGCAGTCCCAGAATCGCCGAAGAGCTCCAGCATGGACTGAACAGGAAGTATGGGATCTGATCTCTGTATAGGGAGACGAATCCATGCTGGCAGAACTTGGTTTGAAAAGACAAAATGCCAAAATATTTGAAAAAATCTCCAGTGGCATGAAGGACAGAGGCTAGAACAGGGACCCGCAGCAGTGCCGCCTGAAAATTAAGGAGCTCAGGCTAGCCTACCAAAAAACCAGAGAGGCAAACGGCCGCTCCGGTTCAGAGCCCCAGACATGCCACTTCTATGATGAGCTGCATGCCATTCTAGGGGGTGCAGCCACCGCTACCCCAACCCTGTGCTTTGACTCCGTCCAAGGAGTGGGAGGCAACATGGAAGTGGGTTTTGGGGGCGAGGAAGATAGCTCACAGCAAGGAAGCGGAGAAACCGGTTTCCCCTGGAGCCAGTATTCCCCAAACCCACCCAAGGTGGACTCCTGGACCCTGAAGCCGGAGAAGGGACTTCTGGTGAGTGTACCTTTGTAAATATTATACATGGTTTAAAAGCAAGTGTGTTTAATGATTAGTTTGCCCTGGAATTCGCAGCCAGTACCACTACTGGAAAAGTCTGTTAACATGTCTGGGCATGGAGCGGAAATCCTTCAGGGACATCTCCATAAAGCTCTCCTGGATGTACTCCCAAAGCCTTTGCAAAAGGTTTCTGGGGAGAGCAGCGTTATTCCATCCTCCATGGTAGGACACTTTACCACGCCAGGCCAGTAGCAGTAGTTGGGAATCATTGCACAACAAAGCATTGAAGCATATGGTCCCAATGTTCGCTGGCATTCAAACAACATCCGTTCTTTATCTCTCTGTGTTACCCTCAGGAGAGTGATATCATTCATGGTCACCTGGTTGAAATAGGGTGGTTTTACTAAGCGGACATTCAGAGGTGCCCATTCCTGCTGGGCTGTTTGCCTGTGGCTGAACAGAAATCTTCCCCGCTTTTAGCCACGCAGTGGGGGAAGGGATGAAACCATCATCCCAGAGAATTGGTTGTGGGTGGGTGTGGGTGTGTGTTGGGGGAGGGGGCAGGTTAGCTGGGTTTCTGCTGCACGTGAACCTGGAAATTGCAGCCCCTCCTTTTAAATTGCCAACCCATTTTAAATGACCAATCCAATGGCTACTTCGTATGGGAAATGAGGGTGCTGCTGTTTGAAACCATTCACACATGTTATGAAGGTTAAAGAAGCCAAAAGACTGTGGCTTACCATGGCTACCTGCAAGCCGAATTCTGTTGCCCAGCCCTACATGAGTGATCTCTCACATCAAACCGGCATACCCTCAGTAAGAGGCAAAATGCGACCTTGTAATGAAAGCACATGTGCTATGTAATGTTAACAGCAAGGTTTACAGTGAAAGAGTGTACCCATTGTTCTATAAAATGTGTCTTTTTAACTACCACTCTCCCTTTTTTTTCCTCAACCAGCTGCATATGTTTCTCCTTCCCAGAGGCTAGCGAAGAGTAGAAGGCAAAAAAAAAAAACACATCGCAATGAAATGTTCTCTGACCTCATGCTGTCCTCAGACACTGACAGAGCACAGCAAGATTCGTGGAGGCAGACAATCTCAGAGTGCAGGAAAACACAATATGACCACGAGGAGAGGTGGCGGGCTGAAAGAAGGCAGGAGTCAGTTCTCAGGCTTCTGGAGGATCAAACTCATATGCTCCAGTGTATGGTTGAGCTTCAGGAAAGGCAGCAGGACCACAGACCGCCACTACAGCCCCTGTGTAACCAACCGCCCTCCTGCCCAAGTTCCATAGCCTCCTCACCCAGACACCCAAGAACACGGTGGGGGGGCCTCCGGCCACCCAGCCACTCCACCCCAGAGGATTGCCCAAGCAACAGAAGGCTGGCATTCAATAAGTTTTAAAGTGCTGTGTGACCTTGTCCTTCCCTCCTCCACCACCCCACCCGGTGTTTCCTTCCTCCTCCACCACCCTTCCCAGGCTACCTTGGCAGTTATCCCCCTGTTTGTGTGATGAATAAATAAAGAATGCATGAATGTGAAGCAACAATGACTTTATTGCCTCTGCAAGTGGTGATCGAAGGGGAGAGGGTAGGGTGCCTACCTTACAGGAAAGTAGAGTGAACCCGGGGTGGGGCGGGGGGGTTTCCATCAAGGAGAAACAAACAGAACTCTCACACTGTAGCCTGGGCAGTCATGAAACTGGTTTTCAAAGCTTCTCTGATGCGCACCATGCCCTCCTGTACTCTTCTAACTGCCCTGGTGTCTGGCTGCACGTAATCAGCGGCCAGGCGATTTGCCTCAACCTCCCACCCCGCCATAAACGTCTCCCCCTTACTCTCACAGATATTGTGGAGTGCACAGCAAGCAGTAATAACAATGGGAATAGTGGTTTCACTGAGGTCTAAACAACTCAGTAAACTGCGCCAGCACGCTTTTAAACACCCAAATGCACATCCTACCACCATTCTGTACTTGCTCAGCCTATAGTTGAACTGCTCCTGACTACTGTCCAGGCTGCCTGTGTATGGCTTCATGAGCCATGGCATTAAGGGCAGGCTGGGTCCCCAAGGATAACTAGGCATTTCAACATCCGCAACGGTTATTTTCTGGTCTGGAAAGTAAGTCCCTTGCTGCAGTTTTGAAACAGAACAGAGTTCCTGAAGAAACGAGCATCATGTACCTTTCCCGGCCATCCCACGTTAATGTTGGTGAGACGTCCCTTGTGATCCACCAGTTCTTGCAGCACCATTGAAAAGTACCCCTTTCGGTTTATATACTCGCTGCCTTGGTGATCCAGTGCCAAGATAGGGATATTGGTCCCGTCTATGGCCCCCCACAGTTAGGGAATCCCATTGTAGCAAAGCCATCCACTATGACCTGCACATTTCCCAGAGTCACTACCCTTGATATCAGTAGCTCAGTGATTGCGTTGGCTACTTGCATCACAGCAGCCCCCACAGTAGATTTACCCACTCCAAATTGATTCCCGACTGACCGGTAGCTGTCTGGCGTTGCAAGCTTCCACAAGGCTATCACCACTCGCTTTTCAACTGTGAGGGCTGCTCTCATCTTGGATTTCTTGCGCTTCATGGCAGGGGAAAGCAAGTCACAAAGTTCCATGAAAGTGCCCTTACACATGCAAAAGTTTCGCAGCCTCTGGGAGTCATCCCAGACCTGCAACACTGTGCGGTTCCACCAGTCTGTGCTTGTTTCCCGGGCCCAGAATCGGCATTCCATGCCATGGACCTGCCCAATTGACACCATGATGTGCACTTTGCAGGGGCCCGTACTTTGTGAGAAGTCTATGTCCATGTCCTCATCACTTTCGTCACCACGCTGCAGTCGCCGCCTCGCCTGGTTTTGCTTTTGTTGCAGGTTATGGTTCTGCATATCCTTCTGGATAATGCGCACGGTGTTTATAGTGCTCATAATTGCCGTGGTGATCTGAGTGGGCTCCATGTTCCCAGTGCTATGGCGTCTGCTCTGCAAAAAGGCGCAAAACGATTGTCTGCCATTGCTCTGACGGAGGGAGGGGTGACTGACAACATGGCTTGGAGGGTTGGCTTACAGGGAATTAAAATCAACAAAGGGGGTGGTTTTGCATCAAGAAGACACAGAATGACCCCCTCAAGGATAGAACTCAAAACACTGGGTTTAGCAGGCCGTTGATTTCACGGAGGAAAGGAGGGGGGAGAAAACCAATACAAAACAACTCTGGTCTATTTCTTGTTTTGATCCACCTCATCTATTTTTATACATCTTAGGCTGGCAGCAGACGGTGCAGTACAACTGTTAGCCATCGTCATCTCCTGGGTGCTCGGCAGAAGATAGTGCAGTACGATTGCCTGCAGGACTGAATCTCCATGAGACGAAAGTTAAAAAGGAAAATGACCTGGCTGAGTCACTCCCATGTCTGCCCAGGTGCCCCTGACCGATCTCACCAAGGTCGGCTAAAAGAGCACCCAGGAGTACAGCGACGATGTCTACCAGGCATACTGCACTGTCTGCTGCCAAAAGGCAATGAGCTGCTGCTGTGTAGCAATGCAGTACCACGTCTGCCAGCACCGAGGAGACATACAGTGAGCTGAGCGGGCTCCATGCTTGCCGTGGTATGGCGTCTGCATAGGTAACCCAGGAAAAAAGGCGTGAAATGATTGTCTGCTGTTGCTTTCACGGAGGGAGGGAGGGGCCTGATGATATGTACCCAGAACCACCCATGACAATGTTTTTGCCCCATCAGGCATTGGGATTTCAACCCAGAATTCAAATGGGCGGCGGAGACTAAAGGAACTGTGGGATAGCTACTCACAGTGCAACCCTCCAGAAGTCGACGGTTGCCTTGGTACTATGGATGCACTCCGCCGACTAAATGCACTTAGAGCATTTGTGTGGGGACACACACAATGGACTGTATAAAAACACTTCCTAAAAAACTGACTTCTGTAAATTCGATCTAATTTCGTAGTGTAGACATACCCTCAGTCTTCCCATCTGCAAAATGGAAATAAATATACTTGCCTTCCTGTGGAAAGCTCTTTGAAGTTCTTGGATGAAAAGCACTGTACAGTGAATGAAAACTAGAAAGATAGGGGTGTTGTTTGTTGTTATTTATTAAAGATTAAGTATATTCAGCCATGATCCAGCAAAGTGCTTAAGTCCTATTGGTGGCAATGAGACTTCTGCACATGTTGAAATTAAAGAACTTGCTTAACTGCTTTGTTGACTCAAGGCCTTTGTCGCTAACTGTGCTTAAACACAGCAGAGTGAGTTCCAGGCACAGTAAGATCACTATTTTTCTGAGACTGCTTTATCCTACCTCCAAAGATTTCTGGCCTTAGTGGCTTTAAATTCATAGTATTAATGTTACTATAAATACAAAAGGAATGCATTAAAATAACTTACTTTAAGAAGGAAGAGGTTGTGGATTGAAGGGTACTGGAATAAACAATTGGGGCAAAATTTCTTTACAGAAACATGGAACACTTACCAAAAGCAGCAATAGATGCAAGGAATGCCTGGCATTTCAAAACCAGAATGGGTGAATATTTGGAGGAGGAAATGAAAGGGTATAATCACTAGCTAAAGTGATGGGATAATACAGTCTATGGGCTGAGTGTTGTCTTTAACCAGTCATTTGGTTCCATTTTTTTATTTTGCTCTAAGAATTAATAAAGGCGCTTTGAGATGGTTTGTGTGGTCTGAGGCTTTTCACTGGTCCATAAGTACTTTTTTTCCACTGGCCCATAAGTACTATTATGTTCAAATAATGTATCTATTTTGGGGGTGAAGAAACAGCATTGTGTTGCACGCAAAGGAAAACTTAAAAATACTAAGTTAACAATATTATTAAAAGCAGGTTCGGAAGTTGGCTAGGAAAACTGAGCTATTTAAGAATGAATTCTAACCTAAGGTCTCTAAAATGTCAATTACAGTCACTTGAGTGCATGGGCATGCTGAGCTTGTTGTTCATAGAGTTAATGAGCAATTTCATAACATGCTGTATATCACTTTAAAAGAGACATGATAAATTGCCACTAATGATATTTTGTGTATAAATTGGAGCTGTTTCTGCACTGCATTTAGTGGTAGTGATTGGGTGGTACACCTGGAAAGACTTGTATTTTAATGGGCCCTTTTTAGCACTTTTGCACCTTGTATGTGTTCTGGATTACGTATGATTGATGACTTTGAACGTATGGGTGTGAGAGAGATGTAGTTCTTAATGCTTTTAAACCATTTGTTTTCCAGTCCATAAAAGGCTCTTGTGTTTTTGGGTAACGGTTTGTCCTTCTCAAGTAGACATACATACGGTTCTGGGACTTCGCCTGTTAACACTATAAATCCAGCATGCTTACAGGAGGGAGGTTCGGTTAGAGTGCTCTTAATAGAAGAGTGTCATTTTCATGCTAGTAATGAGAGTCAGAGTAATAAGTAGATAGTTTTGTAAAGGGATAATTCGATGTCTACAGTAGTTAAAATAAACATTTTTGGCAGTAGACTGCTTTCTTTCTGGGGATTCTTTTAGCCATCCTTCTGACTGACTGCCTCTCCTATCAGATCCAATCAGCACCTGAATCACCCAAAGGGATTGCTTTGAATTGCATAAGGCATTCTCTCCCTGTCCTGGCCCAGGGCATAGGAGACCAGGACTGGAAATCAAACCCACATATCCCATGTGGCAGTGTAGAGCCCTGCAGTTGTATTTTTCTCAGTTCTAACCTTTGGGATTCCTACTACTTAGAGGGAACCTCACAAGAGTTAGGAGAATTTATCACACAAGTTTTTAGTGAGAATTTTTAGTGGGTTTTTAAAGCTTCTGTTTGTTTAAAGTCTAATGATTTTAAGTATTTCTTATTTTGGAAGAAACTGGTTCTTATGAAAGTGACACACTAAAACTGGCCAGAACTAGGAACAGTGCTGGCAAGTTCTGCATAGGCTTTTCCTACAGCTCTGTCCTGCACTCCTGTGCCCCTCTGTCTTTCCAGTCCTGTGTCAACTTTTCAGCAGAGATTAGCAGGATTATTGGCGGATTTGCTCACCTTGGAGCTTCGCGGCAGCCCTCAGCTTGGCCGTTTTTCTAAATTCACAGTCCAGGTCGACGCCTCCTGTGTCTGACCAGGAGTTGGGAGGTTTGGGGGGAACCCGGGCCCGCCCTCTACTCTGGGTTCCAGCCCAGGGCCCTGTGGATTGCAGCTGTCTAGAGTGCCTCCTGGAACAGCGGTGCGACAGCTACAACTTCCTGGGCTACTTCCCCATGGCCTCCTCCCAACCCCTTCTTTATCCTCACCATAGGACCTTCCTCCTGGTGTCTGATAATGCTTGTACTCCTCAGTCCTCCAACAGTCCGCGTTCTCACTCTCAGCTCCCAGCACCTCTTGCTCCCCGCTCCTTACACGCGTACCACAAACTGAAGTGAGTTCCTTTTTAAACCCAGGTGCCCTCATTAGCCTGCCTTAATTGATTCTAGCAGCTTCTTGATTGGCTGCAGGTGTTCTAATCAGCCTGTCTTAATTGTCTCCAGAAGGTTCCTGATTGTTCTGGAACCTTCCTGGTTACCTTACCCGGGGAAAAAGGACCTACTTAGCCTGGGGCTAATATATCTGCCTTCTATTACTCTCCTACAGCCATCTGGCCCGACCCTGTCACATCCTGTATCATCTGAAAAGAACCAGATATAGTATATAACAAATGTGACATGTACCATTATATTCTCTGACTCAGGTCAGTCTCAGCAGTGATATAATTGCTCTTTTTCTGTATGTGTATATATTGCCTCCACACATGGTTACCGCAGCCCCCTGCCAGAGTGATTCATGAACTTGGGGAAGATAGGGGTTCTTCTGCCTAACTTGCTTATGCAGTTGCACTGTGAATAAATAATGAAAGAATCACTGGGCCAGAGAGAGAGCAAGCATAAGAATAACTTCTGTAACCTTGTAGTTAGAGCACTCACCAGGAACGTGGGAGACCCATGATCCAGTCCCCCTGCTCCAACTAATTTTTAAAATGATATATTCACAGTGGTATAGCATCAGTAGGAGATGCTGAGGAAGCCTCACATCCAAAATCCCATAGCCCACTGGTTAGGTGAGGAACAGTCTCACATTGAGGTGTCAGTAAAGTGGTTATTGGAGCACACTGATCAATTAAACAGTAATGAGTTTTCAGGACCAAACGGTATTCACCCAAGAGTTCTGAAGGAACTCATATGTGAAATTGCAGTATGAAACCTATCACTTAAAACAGCCTCCTTACCAGATGACTGGAAGATAGCTAATGTGATGCCTATTTTTACAAAAGGCTCCACAAGCAATCCTGGCAATTACAAGCTGGTAAGCTTAATTTCAGTACCAGGCAAATTGATTGAAACTATAGTAAAGAACAGAATTATCAGACATAGATGAATACGATATGCTGGGGAAGGGTCAACACGGCTTTTGTAAGAGGAAAATCACCAATCTATTAGAATCTTTGAGGGTGTCAGCAAACATGTGGAAAGGGTGATCCAAGTTAATACAGTTGTGTACTTGGACTTTCAGAAAGCCGTTGACAAGGTCCCTCCCCAAAGACTCTTAAGCAAACTAAGGAGTCATGGGATAAGGAGGAAGATCCTCTCATGGATCAGTAACTGGTAAAAAGATAGGAAACAAAGACTAAGAATAAATGGTCAGTTTTCACAGTGGAGAGTGCGTAATCGTGAGGTCCCCCAAGGATTTGTACTGTGATCTATGCTGTTCAACATTTTCATCAATGGTCTGGAAAAAGGTGTAAACAGTGAAGTAGCAAAGTTTACAGACAATACAGAGCAAACTGCAACGATTTACAAAGAGATCTCACAAAACTGAGTGACTGGGCAACAAAATGGCAGATGAAATTCAGTTTTGATAAATGCAAAGTAATGAACATTGGAAAACATAATCCCAACTATACATACAAAATGATAGGGTCTAAATTAGCTGTTAGCACTCAAGAAAGAGATCTTGGCATCATTATGAATAGTTCTCTGAAATTATCTGTTCAGTGTGCAGCAGCAGTCAAAAAAGCTAACAATGTTAGGCACCGTTAGGAAGGAGAGAAATAAGAATATAATGCCGTTTTATAAATCCATGTTACTCCGACACTTGGAATACTGCATGCATTTCTGGTTGCTCCATTTCAAAAAAGATGTATTAGAATTGGAAAAAAGTACAGAGAAGGGCAACAAAAATGATTAAGTGTATGGAAGAGCAAATCCATCCCTCAGAGATTAAGTGGCTTGCTTACGGGCACAAAGGAAGCCTATGGCAGATCTGGGAATTGAATCCAGATCATCAAGTTTATAGTGGAGCATCTTAACAACAAGAGCTGCACCTACGGGAAGTAGACGTGAAGCTAATTTCCACAATTATTTAACCTCTTCATTGCAAAAATATTTTAAACCAAGATCAATTGGATTGAAAATATACAATAGGTATTAATTTTATATCCCATTTGCTAAAAAGCTGGAGTTATAAATGCAAAAATGAACATCTGAAGAGGCTTATTCTGCCAATATTTACAACTTTCTAATATTTTGAATATATTTAAAATGTGAGGCTACTACTCATTTAGATTTAACAGCACAATGTAGTGGTTGTCATAACTTTAGTCTTTCCCCGTTACACAATAGATTCAGGTACAGGGGGGTGGCAGAATTACCAATATATATATATGGAATACTAGCTCATAGAATACTAGCTCCTATGGTTTGCTGCTTTGCATTTTAAGAAACAAAGCAGCCATTGTTAATGGTTTGAAAATAATGTAATTTTGCTGTTTTATTTAATGAAATATTAAAATTGCTTGAGACAACAACCCTGCTAGGCTTCCTGTATCATATCTTTTGTGGGATTATCGTGAACTAGTCATAATGTGACTACATTTTTTGAGCAGATTATTTATTATTGACAGCCCCTTGAGTTTATCATCCAAATATGAAGCTACTGTTGTATAATAAAATACTTAATACCCTCCGGTTTTCTGTAAATTTTTCTTGTTGTTTTCATTCTAAATACATTCTTGTACCCTGGTACTTCTACCTCAAAACCAAAGAACAGATATTTCTAGTAATTAAAATAAAATAAATTTCTATTTTGTCTCATTGATTTTAAATAATTGATAACATGTAATGGTCTGTCTCTGCTGAAATAGATACACTTATCCTGGCTGTGTGGTTGTATCAGAGTGTCTTGGTTTTGCTTTCATCTTCCTTAATCATGCAGTCCTCAGACGCATCCTGTACAGATATCAGACGTGCAGCGCTGGTTTCATAATACAGATGTGTATCTGTACCAGTGCCATGAGTTTTCTACAGACTTGCCAGAGCAAAATTGCAAAATACTCTTTCTGTGCCTGAAATGTGCCCTTACTATTAAGGCCAACCCCTGTTTTGTAGGAAAAAAGAATCTGTTTCTTTAGAGCAGTGGAGTGGTGGGTGCAAGGAATGGGCAGAATGTATCTGAAGTGAGAGTTATTCTCTTTTGTGATGTTTTCTGGGAGTGCAGTGAGGTGACTGTTACTCGTTTACTGAAAAAGGTTTGTCAGAAAAATTGTTTTTTAAGGCACTTGCATAAAAAGGGCTACCTTAAATACACTATGGAAATTTAACTATTGACTTCTACAAGAGAAGAGTTAGGCCAAGGCAGATTGCTCTGAAAACCCTAACCTATATATTTTAAATCTAAGTATTATAAATAACACTCTTCCTTTCTGTTTCAGATGGGTGCAGCAATTTGGCATAAAGTAGTTTTATATTTTCCTGAATTTTAATTTTCCTAACCACTTTTTAGTATGTCAGTTTTTGTCTCGCCCTCTCATGTTAAACATTTTGAGATACATTTGTATGGAAAGAAAGCATGTTCATCTGTGTAGCTATTTATACGGTCCCCCATCTCCATAGTATTTTAGCTCCTCACCAACACCAGTGAATTTATCTTTAACGCTTCTGAGGTAGAAAGTATTATTATCCCAATTTTCAGATGGGAAACTGAGCACAGAGAGAGAGACTTACCCAATGTCACACTGCAAGTATTTTGCAGAGCCAAGATTTGAACTCAGATCTTCTGAGTCCCAGTCCAATGCCTTAAGTACAAAGCTGTCAGAACAAAACAATACAAGAGTAGATCAGATATTTCCCCAAGACATTTTTCAACACCTAACTTAGGCACTGCCAGAAATTTTAGCCTTTTTTTATCTGGGTATATAACTTGCAATGCAGCTCTTATATAAAGATTGCACCTGGCAATTACATGATGTTTGTAAAAATGTATTTAATTGCATGGGCCCATCATTTATGCTGACTCTTTGTTATGTTTTTTCCGCTTGGGACAGGTAAACTGGAAAATTGATTCAAGTTTATTAAATAATAATTTTCTTTGCTGTCTGGTAATGGTTTCTGAAGGGTTCCTTTTTTCCTTCTTTTAATTCTTGGTGCCTTGTCATGGGAGAGTCTCATAGCTATGACAGCCAAACTCAGGCTCAGATAGAAAGCTTTGTGGGGCTTTTTCTATTGAGGAGGGGCAGGAGCTGCTGAAAATGCTTAAAATGGAACCAAAACAGTGTCATACACCAGGGGAATGGATTGCTGGAGGAAGTACCATATCCCTCCTTTTCTTCTGCAAGTGAAAACAATGGTGGTGTTGCATTGCTTTAATAAACAGAATATATGTAATTATAAGAGTTGAAATCCCACTTTTTCAGTACATTTAAGCATTACTCAAAGGTGAGTTTTTTCCATCTTTTTCATACATTTCTCATGAACTATTGCAGCTGGCCATTTCACTTGGCCTTTTGATTCCATAATCATATTCTGTGTTAGTAAATAAAGTCTCTAATTCCCATCTCTGACTATCCCCGTTGAATCTGTATCTTCTATTCAGACCATATGAGGATTCAACTTTTTAAAACAAAAATCTATTTTATTCCAGTAGAGGGGAGTAAGGCCTATGTGTAATAAAGAAGCAACTTTATTTTTGCTTAAAGGTTTTTTGAAAATTCCCACTTAGCTCCCTATTGATCAAAGGATAGAGGTTTAGTCAGCATGATGGCTTAGAGGGATAAGATCTTAGGACTGTGAGATAGAATCTTGCCTCTGACTGACTTTATTGTGTAGGCAGTGGGGGATTCCTCCTAGTGATTGTTTATATATAGTATTTGAGATGAAGCAGAAGCAAAGAACAAATTTTTCTAGAGTGAAACGGACGGTACTGATTTGAGTCAAGGATAGTTAAGACAGGCTCAGTAACCGTTTGTACGTGTGTTGCTGCAAATGTACCTCAGGCCTACCTAACAACACCACCTTTTCCTACCTAATACCACCTTCTGTTCTTGTGGTTGGAATTCTCTGTACAGACATTGCCAAGCATGCCCCAAATCTGGTGCATTTGAGATGTAGCCAAATGTTCACTAGGGACTAGAACAGAGACCACCAGTGACCAGACCGGAGTCATGAGTTTAACCTGCTGTTTGCATTATCTTGGGGCCTGATAGTAGTTCTTGAAGGAGCTCTGGTACTTTGGCAAAACTCTTACCCAATAGCCCTTTTGCCTCAGTGATACTGGGGTTGCGGGGAGAGCAGATCTTCTGAAACACTTGACTTTCTTAGAAGCGCTATTCATGTCTCTCAAGTGCCACCATACTGCATTGAAGTGAGTTGATTGGTCACAGAGTCACTATCTGCAGTGGCATAAGAAGCATCTTTTTTAATCTGGACAGACAAAACTGAGAGGGAAAGGAGAGAGGCAAGAAGGTGAGGTAAGAGCAGAAATATAGGAGAGAGTAGAAACAGCAGTGAGTGTGGGGAGCAAGAAAAGGGGCGACTAAAGACCACCAGGAACTATGGAGAAAGAAAAGGAAAGAATATTGGTATGTTCTTCTGATGGGAAGAAGACATCAGAACATGGCAGGAGTCACATGACCTAAAGTAGGTGAAAAAGTAAAAAGCAAGAAAAGTTTGGGTTTTTTCCCCTCCTTCATTAAAATTTTCCAGATTGCTTCTAGGTCTCATCTTTACTGATAAACTTGTACCAGTTTAGCCGTTTAAAATCTATCTGGTTAAACTGGTGCAAACCCATAATATTGATGCATTTAAACCAATTTACCTCTGTTTTAAATTGGCTCAGTTTAATCCACAAGTTAAATCAATTTAAGTGAGGGTTAAACCAGGTTAAATATGTCTACCTTTAGGGTTTGCGCCACTTTGACTATGAAGATTTAATTAATCTCATTAACTTTTCTAGCATAGATCAGACTTTGGTTTTCAAAACTTCCCTCGTGAGGGTCTTTGGAACTCTGTCTCCCTCCTTAAATTCCTCTTTGTTTCTGTGCACCATGCATACTTCAAAACCTCCTATAACTGTGTGTGTGTGTTCCTCCCCTCTTGGCATCTTCTCCACGTTCTTAGCCTATTTTTAATCTAAATTAAGAACTGGCTATAAAACAAATTAAACTCAGGTTTACATATACACCTTCAATGGTGTAGAAACTGTGGATACATATTGTGGATACGTATTGGGAATCAGACCCCTGGAAACTAAGTCCCCCGCTCCATTCTGGCAACTTAATTTTCACAGTTCCCAAAGTCCATCTGAATCCAGGTTTCTAAAGGTGAAGGCTCGTGCCTTTGGTCAGTAGACCACCCATAACTCCACCTTCCCAATGCAGTGATTTCTAAAAAGAAGCTGTCCTAGAATAGGTTTCAGAGTAGCAGCCGTGTTAGTCTGTATTCGCAAAAAGAAAAGGAGTACTAGTGGCACCCTCGAGACTAACCAATTTATTTGAGCATAAGCTTTCGTGAGCTACAGCTCGCTTCATTGGATGCATCCAATGAAGCGAGCTGTAGCTCATGAAAGCTTATGCTGAAATAAATTGGTTAGTCTCTAAGGTGCCACTAATACTCTTTTCTTTTTGTCCTAGAATAGTAAACAGAATGACCTAGAGATATATATCTAGGTATCAGTCTGAGCAAAGCAAGTTCACAGGAGCCTCTGGCAACCTCACCTGAGTGACTGTGGCTGAAGTTATTTGGAAGTGTAGAATTATGGTTGAATTTTCTTCATAATAACCACATCCTGAAATCATTTGAACAGATTCTGTTTTAAAGACATGAGTATCATAACTTATATTTATCGTGGACATCCTTCCCCACGTGACAGATTATTCTAGATGCTTGCCAGTTTGCAAGACATGCTGGTGATTTTTTTGTTGTTGTTTGCCATCTCAAAGCACAGGACGTTAATATTATCTCACATAATTCTGTATCCTTGATAAAGCTTATTGAATTAAGTTTAAGTAGCTTTGAAGTGCATTGTATTAAAATTTCAAAGTTTATATTATTGTGGAATTGTATTAACTTCTGTAGGGGAGAGACACGACCAGCGTAAACCCTAGAAAGTGTTATGAGCTTCGAAGAACTATTTTAAGCAAAGTGCCAGACAACTTGAAACTTTTGGAACAAATAGATTTGAGCGTGTTTCCTAGGAAATACTTGGGAGGAGGTGAATGCAAATTGTCACCTCTGGACTCAAGCTTTTGAAGCTAACCCTGAGGAGAAGTTGTCTGCTGATTTCTTGTTCCCTATCACATTTTCTGCTGATTTACCTATTCCCAGAATATGAAGAGCGAAGCCCCAAGCTGCATAAAGGTTCATGGGTGTGCTTGTTTTGAATTTAACAGCTATTATGAATTTAAAACCCCAGAAAAACCCCTTCGTGGGGTTTGAAGGACTGTTCACCTGCCAGAGCCCTTGTTGGAGTTGAGATGATCTCTGGTATGCATATTAGCATACTAGCAGGTTCTTTTGTTGTTTTTAATATGTTTTTTCTGTAATGCTTTTATCTTAAGAATAAATGTGCTTGCTTAGAAAGGTGTGTGTGGTAATCTGTAGCTATAGGCAATTACTCTGTTTATAGGCTCTGAGGAGAAAACCAAGCAGGTCTGCTGAGGCAATCTGACTTGCTGGGGAGCTCACAGTGTAGACAGGGAACTGTGCAATCTGGACAAATTCCGGTCAGGAGGGAGAGACAGGAGGGAAGACTAAGGAGCCGGGAGCCTAGAGCTCTGCCCTTGCCCGCCTATGAGGGCAAAAATATAGGTGGAGTTGCCTAGAACAGTGACATCTGCCCCAAACAGTTCTTTAACTTTTTTTTTTTTCAAGCCTATAAGCAAGAAATTAGAAAGGAGAGTGTGCCAACATGGATTTGGTTAACATCACGATCTCTCTGTCCTCCATTCGGCCTTTTTGTCTACAAGGTTCCTTCAAGTCTTTGAATATTTTACTCTGTCTTGTGAAAGAGCTTAGCACTTTATTTGCCCTTGACCGTACAGCATATGTTCATTGCAGAGGCATCTGCATGACCCTGTGGAGATCTTCTCTATGACTTGTCTCTTTCACGACCCCCTCTGTGTTCAGATAAAATATTCCCAGAAACAGAATATTGCACCAATGTGATATAAGGCCTGCAGCTTCCGTCTAGTGTGGAGCTGACTACAGTCAGGTTATGAAATGTGATCCGTATTTTTAGTTTATATTTCCTCTCTCCCCGTGCTTGTCAAATCACTTGGAAATTTGGAATTGTTTGCATCAAGTTCATCACTTGCTTTTCCTTTTGTAACTAAGGGCTTGTCTACACGAACCCTTAGTTTGTGGCAAGCTACCCCGCACTAGCCTGCTGTGCACTAAGTGTCCGTGTAGACCCTGCTGCCATCCACTGGAAGTTCCCTAATGTGCTTTAATCTATTCCTCTTTCAAAGCAGGGTATATCAAAGTGCATTGCAGAACTTCTAGTGTGCAGCAGCAGGGTCTACATGGACTTGTAGTATGCAGCAGGCTAGATTTACCAACCAAACCAAGTGTTCATGTGGACAAGCCCTGAGAGCCATCCCTCCAATAACTTAAAAGATATTAAGCCTGTTTGTATTTAGAAAAGAAGTTTTCTTATTACTCAGATATTTTGTGTGGCCTGATATCATCATTCTTATTACTCTGTAGAACACTGTCTCTACTGCTTTTCACAGCCATGGTGAGCCATACTAGATTCAGTATAGGTGAGACTCCCATTTACCGATGACTACCACAGTTTTAGATTTATATTCATGTAGCAATGTAACTCAGCATGCTGTTTGCCTTTCTCATAGCAGTCATCCTTTAGCTTGAGACTTTTCTGAACCAGAACACTTAAATCTCTTTTCAATCATTATGCCTCTGCACACTTTCATTTAATGTCTTTGCTTTCTTTTGGAGTCTTTGCTCTTAGATTTTTTTTTATCCTGAATTTACCTGCACTGAATTGCATTTGCCATGATACTTGAATACTTCCAAATTACTTTTCCCCTGCCTGTGTTTGACTGCTAGGGTGATGCCATGCAGGGAGATGGGTGTTGTGCTTCTCAGGCCATCTGTCAGATGCACAGAACACTTGAAGAATGAAGCACCTTGAGTTTTTCCTCCCTCTCTGTAAGTGTGTATATTTTAAGCATTTGTAGATCACCCATCAGTATCTTAGTATCTAAATGCTGTCGAGTGACACCCTCAACCTCCTTTTCTCCCAGCCAAAACACTGAACAGCATTGACCATCTTAGCAGAAGACTACTATCACCATCTTTAGCTGCAGGGGAAGATTGCTGTGACATGAAGCCTACTGAGGAGAGAACATAAAGGGGAAAGTGAGGGTAATCCCAGATCCTTGGAGGACAGACTATATTTCCAAATGACTACACCCAATCAGCTTTGTTCAGATTATTTAGTGTAAATGTTGACCTGAAAATACTTTCTGAAATCATGTCAGATGGAATTACTTATGCATAAGCTTTTTTTAAAACAACAAAACAGTTTGTGTGCTGTTTACAGGATTTATAGGAGCCATCTATTTCAGAGTGCTGTTTACTTTTATGATGTTTATCCTTCGCCCACTGAGGGGTGTGAACATCATTGGTTTTTACAGTGTGCCGAGCAGCTACCTAAAGCTATTTTTACATTGATTTATTTTTCCATTTCAGTTTATACAAAGTTTTCCTTCAAGGATCCCTAAGAGCTATAAAAACAATGTAGCATAATTTGAGGTTTCAAAAATCACGAATTTAAAAAAAAACAAAAAACTATTTTTTTATTTTACTGATGAATTAAAATTATGCAAGATTAATAGTAAACTTAACTGTTTAAGAAAGAAAGTATGAATGGTTTCAGATATTTCTTTGTCTATCACTTTTCTCTTCCATATTTTAATTAGTGAGACAATGTAAAAAATAAAGTAAAACTGGCATGTTAGCTCAGTCTTGAGTAAATTAAAAGTCTGAACTCTTGAAATAACTTTTTTGATTTGGATATTATTAAGCACATAGCATGTGTGCATCATATTACTTTAGTATTTGATAATATGTTCATATATTAATTATTTTTAATTAATATATAATTTTCTCTTCCCCCCCCCCAGCCATTTAGTAATACCTGCAATTCTCTGTTGTGACAAAGGTATTTTCAAGCTAATGCTTTATATATTTTGTACATTTATAACTCCCTATATTCTTTGAAAAATCTGAGTTTTGTTTATATTTTTTAAAATGTAAACAATAAATTGGCATTTGCTAACCCAGAACCAATATACTAAGACTGAGCCTTCAGTTGAAGGACACTTTACTTAATAAAATAATCAAATACAAGTGTCTTAAGAAGCAAACTTAAATTCTGCATACAAGAATAGAGATGTCTGGTTGGTTTGAATTACCCTCTGACCTTCACAGTTAAAATAAAAATTATGTTCTTTGTTTGGTGAAGCATTCGCAGCCATCCTTGAGATTGCAGAGATGTGCTTGCTGAGGGAAAGTTCCTTGTGTATTATGCTGTTTACCTAAGGGTTATATTCAAGATGCTGGGCTGATTATTGAAAAATGCCTTATAGTAACTCCCAGCTTAAGCTGATCAATATTAGTGCAAAGCTTTACATAGGAGGGAGCTTTTAAGCATTGAGAGCCTCCAAGATAACAGGGAATGAAAAAATAATTCAGAACAAATATGTTGAAGGGTTCAAAAGAGGAGAAGAATGTCTTCTGTCTGTGCAAAGAAAATTAAATTGCAGAACAAAAATCATTTGAATTTAATATTACAAAAGTGAAGGTGTATATTTCCGGGGGGTGGCAGGAATGTAGAGAGAAGCTAAGTATAGCTATATATACATCATCCTACCTTGGAAAGTGTACTCTTACTACAACACTCTCTTTGAGACTCTTGATATATGGTTCTGTATTGAACTTTTACTTCCTGCTTTCTGAATTGCTTTGAGCCTTAAACTGTCTCATTCTTACTCCCAGATCGCAGAGGTACTGATTTTCTTTAGCACCAGAAACTGAAACTTCACATCCTTTGGCACGTTTAAGGGAATATAGTAACATGACTTAGTGATATTGCTGTGATTTTCTCTTAGCCCCCCAAAATTATGATTTATTTCTCTCCTCAAAGTTTAATTATTAAATGGCATATGTTTCCAAGATGTGATTCTTATTCCTAGAACTTTGCCAACATTCAAATGAATAATCACATTTTCAGGTGCAATGACTGCATGTGCTGCCAACTTGGAGATTCCTCCATTTGAAAAACACCATTTGTTTCTTATTTGTTTTTTGAAAGTGTGAGGAATGGAGAAAAGAAATGCAATGACATGTAAGAAGGTTTGGTTTTGTTTGTTTGGTTTTGGGGTTGTTTTTTTGCCTATACTAAAAATTCAGGGAGATCCTGTAGAATATGCTATGTTAGAACAGAGAGCTAGGAATCAGAAGAGCTAGGAACCATTCCCGACACTACCACTGATTCTCTGTGTGACTTTGAGCGTAATAATAAGTAACCTCCCAATGCCTCAGTTTCTCTCTGTAAATTAGGGATAATAATGGCCCACCAGTGGGTATGTCCTTTGAAATCCTTGAGTAAAAACTGCTATAAGCATATAAATATCTATTGTATTTGCAATAATCTTGTCCAGAACAGTGCTAGATTTGATTTTCAGCAATTGAATTAAGGCCCAGTATGTTTTTTTTATGAAAGGCAGCATGATTCCTTTTTCATGAAATACTGAATATTTTGGATGTATCAAACATTATCATCATGACTTTCAGTCCCACTTTTTTTTTTTTTTTCCTAAGATTCATACTATAGGTCACTATAGGTTGAGATAATTATCATCTGGCCTGTTCAAAGTAGTAGTAGTTTCCAAAAAAAAATGCTGTGGAAAAATGCGTTTCAGATGAGACAAAATTGCAAGACGTTGTTAGTCTAATTACCCTATATTAAAAAATCTACTGATAGAACAACTGATATGGGAGATTAAAAAACCCAACCTAAATATTTTGGAAATGACTATAAGAAGTTATATATTCTAAAGAACTGTGGCAAAAAGGTGGTTATAAACCGTTGAATTTAACTGGAGACTTCTCAGATTGCTATAGTCAATTTGTGTATCAAATGAACCTGCATTTTAATAAAATAAAAATAATTTTAACTAAAGGTGAAAAGGGAGTGCTCCTTCCCATTCAGTTTTCAGAGTAGCAGCCGTGTTAGTCTGTATTCACAAAAAGAAAAGGAGTACTAGTGGCACCTTAGAGACTAACCAATTTATTTGAGCATAAGCTTTCGTGAGCTTCATCGGATGCATTCAGTGGAAAAGCATCCGATGAAGAGAGCTGTAGCTCACGAAAGCTTATGCTCAAATAAATTGGTTAGTCTCTAAGGTGCCACTAGTACTCCTTTTCTTTTTCCCATTCAGTGTGAGTAATATCTAGTGTATCTAAGTGTATATTTTGTGAATAGTCTCTTGTTCTGTCACAGACTGTGGTGAAGAAATATGTGGGAGGTAGCACACTTGTAAGCTGCAATATAGGTTTTACACTGGGGACCTGATTTTCAAACATATGTCTGCTCAGACCCCCAATGTCAGCATTTGTTATTATCCAAAGATAACAAATTAGTCTCCAAACATCAGTTGGGTCACTCTTCTGTATTTGTATGGCATTTTCCCCCAAAATTTTGTCATATTTTGCAGAATTAATCATTCCACTATCCATATCACAGTGTTCCCGGTAATAATAATAATAGCACTTTTATACTGCTTTAGTTTCCAAATTACATTACAAAATTAGTAAATCCTTATACCTTCCCTTGAGTTAAATAAATAAATGATTGTTCTAATTTATAGCTAAGAAAGTAAGGCAGGGAAGTTAAGTAACTTGCGAAGACCATAGAAGTCAGTTGCTGGGATAGGATTTAAAATTCCTGATAGAAAAAGAAAAGTTTAACTTCACTTATCTTTTTCACAATTTTTACATTATATTTTTTTGAAAATTTTCATATAAAAAACTTCTTTGAAATTCTTGTTTCATTTTAGTAAGGAATATCCCACTCTTTTAATTTCCTCCCCTCCTTTGTGTGTGAGGTGGGGTGGGGAGGGAAGGATAGAGAACAAATTAGCACAAAAGGCATTTTCTTTTTTCACTTTTTGTAGTGGAATTTTTTTTTCAGAACAAAAAAGTGAGATTGTGACATTCCCCCACCCCATTCCAAAACAAAACAAAAATTAAAAATGTTGAATTTTTTGTCAAAATTTGTTCCTTTTTTAATTTATTTGGAAAATGGAAAAATTTGCCGAAGTTTTCTATGGGAAAATTTTGTCATCGAAATTCGAGTGTTTGAAGAAAAAAAGTACTAATGGAAAAAATGTAGAGTACCTCTAGTTTCTGGTTCCCACACCAGTGCTTAATCTCCTAAACCACACAGCAGATCAAACTAGACTCTAGTCTACACTGCAAACATATGTCGTTATAACTTCGTTGCTCAGGGGTGTGGAAAATCTACACTTTCAAGTGACGTAGTTATACGGAGCTAATCCCTGGTGTAGACAGTGCTATGTTAACGGGAGGGCTTCTCCAGTCAACATAGCTACAGTCTCTCAGGGAGGTGGAATACCTACGCTGACAGGAGAAGCTCTTCAGTTGGCATAGGTAGCCTCTTCACTAGGTGCTACAGCAGCAGTGCTGTATGCATAGACACACCCAGAGCATGAGAAGAGGAAAGTGCATAATCAAATACCTTTTGGAGCCAGGGCTGCTTTTTTCTGGTAAGAAATCGAACTACTCATAAACACAGTTATCAGATACATCCCAGATGTAACCGGTTAAGTCATTGGAGCAACAACCCACCGGAACAACAGTTAGGATAAGACTACCAAATAAAACTCACCTATTTTTCCTGATAATCTTCTTCACATTATCTCTCTCTTTTACTGCTGCCCATCAGCACAGAACTGGAGTGCCTTCAATGTAAAGCCAGTAGCAATAAAAAAGTCCATAGTAGACTTCATGGAGTTTTTGGCACTTTTCCCTGAATTCTGGTAAATTATTTGGTCTTGATGTATCCATTTTTGATCATGTTCCTTACCCCATATTTAATGGCAAATCTCTGTAGGGTTAATATCACGGTTGTTAATTATAAATGTGATGTATATAAGTCTCATTCTTTCATGACTGATTTGTTTTTAACGGAAGAACGTAGTGATGTTTGTTTTTTCCATAGCATTATATGTGTTCATGGCGCTTTATAGAGCATGCTGTATGTGCATACTACGTATCACTAATAACGTGGATGTTATAGCCTTCAGTCACTCGGTTGTTGTTTAAACATGGTTTTAACAGCTGTAAGTTATTCAAATGGATCAAGTTATTGGCCTTTGCCAGGGATTGCTTGCTACATGTCAAAATGACTTCATGACATTTCCAAGGAACATACACTGTATAGCAAATTTCTTTAAGCGCTTGCGCATAGTCTCCCATTAGAGACACATGGATAAAGCATCTTGAATTAGCTAAGTATTTGCTGCCCTTAAAATATATACTTTGTTTCCAGCTGCTTCCAGAACCAAAGAGTAAACACTCTCCCATTTCTGCAAAAGAAAGAGCCAGAAAGGGCCCTTTATTGTGTCATGGAGTACTGTGCTTGGTTTGAAATCCTGCCCATCCTCTCCTGCATGATTTAGTCTTCTATCCAGAAAAGAATGAGGCACCCGCTCTGAATACCATGTGGAAATTGATTGATGAGTGGCCTACAGAGCTCCAGCTCCTTTATTTTTAGGAACACTGTATGTCTAATTGGCGCTATTAAATCATTAAAATATATAATAGATGGAACTTCTGACTAAATCAACAAACTATATTTTAATGAAGAGAAGAGTTTTTAAATGAGAAAGAATACAGCGTTATTTGTGCATTTGTGTGGGGTGGGATGTGTGTTGTTGACTGCAGTATGTGGAGAGGGTTGGAAACAGCCAGCGTTCTATACATTTAGATCTTAAAAATATATTGGCTTTTCAAATACCAAATCGTGAAGATGAACCATTCAAAGTATGATTTTTTTTAAATCTCCCAGGTGTGTGGCCCTGTTAGACTCGCAGATTGTGCTCAGTTCATTTCTCTTTTAATCCATAGAGATATGCATATTTTCAAAGATCATCCTGCCGTACTTCCAACAAATTAGTGTTACTCTAAGCCTATCACATTCTGCCACAGCACACCCAGGTTCACTTTTCCTGCTTTGTTTCTCACTCCATGGTATAGCCCAATCACTTCTTGATTATTCTCTAACCTTCGCTTCCATCTTTTTTCATAGCACAAAATCTGGCCTCAACGTGTTCTCTGATCATTCTTTAGGTTTAATAATACTTGTTATAGGGTTTTCAGATACTTAATATTTGTAAAGGGTTCCGGGGAAAAAGCTGGTGTATAAGTACTGTTGTTATGGTCTAGCAGAATGCAAATGGCATTAGAAGTCAGGAAGTCGTAAATTCTAATCCAGGCCCTGGTACTGACTTTGTGTGGATTTAGGTAACTCACATCACCTCTCTGCTTCAGTGTCTCCATTGTAAAATGGGAATAAAGTCTCCCCAGGGTGCTGTGAAAATTCACTTATTAATATCTGTGCAGCATTTTCACAATGTTCAAGGTGAAGAAGAACCACAATAATCATTTAGCCGTATAACTCAGGCCATAGAAATTTACCCAGTGATTCTTGGGATGGAGGGAACTATTCTTTCCTACTACAGAAGTGAGTAAAGTAAAAACCAGTAGTAACTTTAAAGAAGTACATGGAGTTACACTGGTATAAAATTGGTACTAATGAGGAGAATCAGGCCTATCAAGTGCCATTTACGAGTTGAATATATATCATAGCAATCTCCCATTCTTTTCTCAAATGTTGCCTTTGGATGCTGACTTTCACACTTCACAGTTAAGCAGTAGGCCACATCACTGCCTATTCCAGCTTGTTTATGTATATACTTTGACTCCTTTTCTCCCAAATAGTCTTCATACATCAGTACTGTACATTAGAAATATGTCAAAAATGTCCATGATGGGATTTAAATAAATACAATAGACAATGCGATGTTAATAATTAAAACTCGAAACAATACAATTTTTTAAAATTGCAAAACACATCCTTAAGGAATCAAAACTAGTATTTCAGCAGCACACAAACATGGCATATGAAGTGCAGTAAATGCAGTATTCATAAACATACATGCTCTGTGTGACTTGTGTCATGAGGGGTTCTGTAGACCTTCATTTGCAACAAATAAACTTAAAATGATATAAAAAATGTGCCAGCAAGGGAGAGATCCTATTTTTAATTTCTCTGTGTACATAACAGCTGAAATTGGAAACATGGCTGGCTCCCTGTTTGTCAAGAATGGAAAACATTGATGTTTGCCATAATTATTAGTAATAATGTTGACTTTAGTAAATTATTCCCTTGTGACAACAGGATTTACATTCTATTTGCTGATAGCCTTCTAAATGATAGCATTTGTTTTAAGAAGGTAAAATGTGTCAGTAATACAGTACACATATAAATCACTATTCTGCACCTGCATTGTATTAAGCCAAGCGCTGGTAATGCCTGTTTATGAAGGAAATACAGCTGGATTCTGTGCTGATTATTTATTTATTTCATTCCATGCATTTCTAAATACCAAGCACTGTAATCTTCAGGTACCTGGATGTAGCCAAGATTCCCATTTATTTCAGGTGGAATTCTGGTTGTTAAGTGTACATGGGGACAAAGAAAAGTAAAACAAAACAAAACTGGCAGTATTGTCAAAGTGAGACTTGCATGGTGAGTTAAAAGCAGTGATTTCCAGAAAGTAGAAGATACTATGTCCCCTTCTTCAGTAGCATTATTTATTTATTTATTTGTACAGTTGTAGCACCTTAGTACCCCATTGTGCTAGCCGCTGTACAAGCACAGAACAAAAAGACAGTCCCTGCCTCAAAGAGCTTACAATCAGAGTATAAGACAACAGATGGCTACAGAAAAACAGATGGGGGAATACAAGGAAACAGTGAGATGGGTGCTGGGTAATGTCCAGAGTGATTGAGAAAGGAGATAGAGAGGAGGATGTTTCAGCCATGTTGAGCTTGAGCTGATGACTAGACATCTTCTAATGCCAGAAAGACAAACCAATATTTCAGTTTTAACAGAATGAAACAGGTGTGGAGTAGCGTGGTGAATCTATAAATCGTCAGCATAGACACGGCAGTTTAATTTATGTTTGTGGATGAGGTTACCTGGAGATAAAGTATAGAGGGAGAAGAGAAGGGGACCAAGGTCAGAGCTCATGGAACTCCCATGGAAAGTGGGAGGATGGATTAGAAGGAGGATCCTCCAAAAGATATACTGAAGAATGACTACAGAGATTGGAGGAGAATAGGGAGAACAGAGTCATGGAAGCCAAGGAGGACAAGATTGCAATAAAAAGAGCCTGGTGAATAATATCTAAGGAGCCTGTGGTCACGTGTTAACTGGCAGCACTCGCTAACCTCTCTCTCACACACACTGGTAGGGATTAAAGCCATCTTCTCCGGAAGAACAAGGGTCCTTACTGTACCCTCACCAACAATATAAAGAACCTCGCTCACTCCCCTGGGTATGGCAGAGCAGCTATCTTTCACTGTCAGCAGAAAGGAGGTGGAACTCTGGTTTTATGGGAGGTTGGTTTCAGAACATTGCTCAGTGCTTATGTTGACTCTAGTTTGAATATTGGGGTTGGGAATAAATTTTTCATCACACACTATAGTTGAACAGTAGGTTTGGGTTGAAGGGTACATGTCCAAGAATTGTAGGGTACTTCACACAGAAATGACCAGATAACAGCATTAGTATTGTATTTGGGTACTTGCCTGTTTCGGTAGAAGTTTCATTTCTTGGCCCATTCAGACTACAAAGCCCATGGCCACAGTTATTCATGCCATGACTTGCTAGATAAGATTCCCTGGAAGTAGGATGGTTTCTTTCCCTAATATTGGGCAAACGCTAGAAGACAGAGGGTGCTAAGAGGGCTGGATCAGGGACACTGTGAAAGGAAGGCTTTATAGCCACCAAGACCTCTCTTTAGCAAATAGGTTGTATCTATTTCCGTGTGGTTATGGTTTTGGCATTGTGGTTGATTTCCACATCTCGTTGGTTTACAGATCTTCAGGTTTTATGATTATTATTGGGGGCGGGAGGGTTTTGGAGCTGCAGCAAGTCATTGAACTTAGCTTTTTCCATTAAAATATACAACCTGAACCCTGTAACTAAATATAATATACTTTACACTCACACAATGCCTTCTAATCGAGCCTTCCAATGCACTTTACAACTTTTCAACAACCCTGTGAAATAAGAAAGACTTATTCTTCCCATTTTACGACTGGGTAATTGAGATAGAGAAGGGCTAAGTGACTTGCCTGAGGAAGTCTGTGGCACAGATGGAAACAGATCTAGCTCCATGTGTTCCTCTCGCTATGCTGTTTATTTTTGTGCAATCCAAAGTGCCATCAGCAATTCCTAAGTTAACACTTGTAACATTACTGTCCTCTGTGAAGGACGCTGGGGTTTTTCCTTCTATCATATTATATTAAAAAAAACTAAGTAGAATATTTTTTCTTCAGTGGGGGGGGGGATCTAATTGTCATTTTAAACAGGTTCTTTAAAATCCCATCATTTTACCCACAATAATCCAAGAATATTTAATAAGTCTTAAAATATTCATAACACCGGGAGATCGTTACTCTTGAGACCTTTGTACAAAGAAGCGAAGTGTGTTACAAATATGGCAAAAGCGTCTTTATTTCTTATTTCCTACTATGATTATATGAAGAAAGAAAAATATTCTGTTTTTTCTCCACTTGCAGTCTGCATCCTATTGTTATCTATTGTGGGCCAAAATGGTCCCTAACGTATCTGTTGAAGCCAAAGGAATTACATCAGGAATGAATTTCACTGAGCATATTGTGACAAGGTCAGGCCGGATGGCTACAGGAGAGTAATAGAAGGCAGATATATTAGCCCCAGGTTAAGTAGGTCCCTTTTCCCTGGGTAAGGTAACAGGGAAGGTTCCAGAACAATCAGGAACGTTCTGGAGACAATTAAGACAAACAGGCTGATTAGAACACCTGCAGCCAATCAAGAAGCTGCTAGAATCAATTAAGGCAGGCTAATGAGGGCACCTGGGTTTAAAAAGGAACTCACTTCAGTTTGTGGTACGCGTGTAAGGAGCAGGGAGCAAGAGGCACTAGGAGCTGAGAGTGAGAACACATACTGTTGGAGGACTGAGGAGTACAAGCATCATCAGACACCAGGAGGAAGGTCCTATGGTGAGGATAAAGAAGGTGTTGGGAGGAGGCCATGGGGAAGTAGCCCAGGGAGTTGAAGCTGTCGCACTGCTGTTCCAGGAAGCACTCTAGACAGCTGCAATCCACAGGGCCCTGAGCTGGAACCTGGAGTAGAGGGCAGGTCTGGGTTCCCCCCAAATCTCCCAACTCCTGATCAGACACAGGAGGAGTTGACCTGGACTGTGGGTTCACGAAAACTGCCAAGCTGAGGGCTGCCGTGAAGCACCAAGGCGAGCAAATCTGCCAATAAGCGCAAGCGCCACCAAGGCAGAGGAGGAACTTTGTCACAATATTTAAGTAAAACCCTAGTAATTGCTGTTTTGTCTACAACTGCCAGTGCAATCCTTTAGAAAACAAAAAGGGAACTTTCTTTTGCATCACATATGTTATATAGTTATATAAACACCAGTGCCAAGTTTTCGTACAACAAGTAATTGTTGAGTATTACTAATTGCTTAATTACTGCAGTGATGAGTGCTATAGACAAAACTAAAGATAGATATATAAAAACTGAATTAGAAAAGTAGCATAAACATGAGACACAATTGCACTCTGCTATTCATCAATATGTAGATAGGAAAAAAGACTTTTTATTATGTAACGTTTAGACAGCTGGTACTGTAAATGAATCATCTCTAAAGTAAAAATGAGGTTACCGTAGATGACCACAAACCCATATAAGTTGTGTAGAATATGACTATAACAAAAAGTAGTTAAAATGTCCTCTGCTTTCAAGTCATGATGGTTGTCATTTGATTAAATAAGAGTGCATTCCGTTTGATGTCTTGTCTTTATTATTCACGGGCACATCTGTGTATATGTCTTATCTTTGTATGAAGTGCTGCTGGCAACCAAGTATTCATACAGGTTCCTATTTGCACACCTGCAACACACATGTAGTTTGTGTGTTTTGTGCAGTTTTAATCATTCCTCTTAATTGTGGTACATTCACCAGATTGGGGGAAAACATCATTCAGGTACAAAAAGAAACTGCTTAGTGTTTGAAGGAATTTGATAATTTTGCTGTGGTTCCTAGCTTGGCAGGTGGTAATAATGCCTATGCCAGCACTGTCAAAATATGAAAATTAAAGTGACGATGGGTTTTAATGAAATCCATTTGACAAATATAATTAAGGTGTTTTAATATGAAGCCCTGTAATAAAGACTACCGGTGGACTCCCTGAGGTCCTGACTAATTGTGTAGATTGCTTTTAAGCTTTGAATAGTTTTATTGGATAATGAACTGTTAAGAAGTGTTAGATCTTTCTTAAGCAGAATTTGGTTTGAAAAAGAAGAGGAGAGACAGGCCTGAGGTGTGGCATTTTAAACATAATTAGAAGAAAGATTTAAGTTAACATCTTTGATCTTGCTGTCAGTTTTTGATTAGAGCTGTAAATGCTTTAATCAAGTGTAGTGTAGTCATTATATTTCTAACTGTTTTTAAACTGTGAAATTACTGAGACACTGACATCAGTTTAACACATTTTGAAAATTTGCAGCAAAGTTGTGTTTGTAAACTGGGTGTTTATATTAAAATGTCAGGCTGCAGTGATTTACCAATTTAATGATAATTGCATAATTATAATATTTTGTGGTGAACAAACAGTTTGGTAATTTTTTCTAAGATGAAGTGTAATGTGTTGTAGTTGATGAGAACACGCTACTTATTTTTTGTTTTAAAATCTTACCATTTTTTCAACTGAAAACATATTCCAAATTAGAATTTATTGTATTGGATATATGTAGACCATAAAATACATTTCACTCTGTCATTATGTCCTCTATATTTCGCTAGAAAAATATGTATATCTGTAGATATATTTAGAAAATGGTGCTGAAGACTTAAATAGCCAAAATGGCAATAATAATCTCTGGGCATTTTACCATCTTCAGTGGATTTAATATATTTGTAACTAACTTGATTGTTCCCAGTTGGAGGCAGTGTGTTCCCCTGCTTTGAGTCTAGGAGTTGGAGTCAGCCATCCTGGGTTCTGTACCTGGTTCAGACATTGTCTCATTGTGGGCTTGATCATTTTGAGGTGCTGAGCATGAACGAAAATCAGTGTACTCCACGCCTTGCCAGGTCAGGTTGTGTTTCTCTAAGTAGCCACACAATGCAGCAAAACAAAATGTATCAACCTCAAAGGAATATAACTATTTATATGGTTTGATATTATAAAGCATATATATGAGGAACAACCAGAACAATTATTGACGACACTGGATCACTAGAATCTACTGCCAGCCAGGCATGCAATCGTCATACCACTCCATCACTGTTAGAGTACAACCAACAAAATAACAACCTCCTTCCTCATTCTGACCCATTCTGAGTGTGCATGGGGAAAAGAGGACTTTTATTGCGTGTCCTGGAAGTTAACAGATATGAATTCTGGTGGACCAGGAGAATGGGAGATGTGTTTTTAGTCTACTTGAGCATCCCTCACAGAGAATGGCCTGCTGGCAGTTCTTTCTCTTTTATTTAATGGCAGCTCCAGCTCAATTGCCTCTGCTGATTGTAACTGAAGAGATGTGGGACAAAGAGAGAGGCTGTCTCTCAAATAACC
The DNA here is from genome assembly GCF_965152235.1 of Eretmochelys imbricata. Taxonomy (NCBI): domain Eukaryota; kingdom Metazoa; phylum Chordata; order Testudines; family Cheloniidae; genus Eretmochelys; species Eretmochelys imbricata. The sequence goes on along the minus strand of NC_135578.1, from coordinate 114,844,598 downwards.
CTTACCCAAAACGATTTTAGGGCTTCAAAAGGGAAACCCAACACCTTGAATTGCCACCGGGAGCCTGCACGCAGCCAGTGCAGCTCAACAATCATGAGCGATACATCTGTAGACTGAAACTGCTGATTAATAAGCAGGCTGCTCCAATAAGCAGGACAAGCTGGAACTTCTAAATGGAGCCAAAGTGTAGCCCCAACTACAGCTCATCTAATCTTGAGATAACAAAGGTCTGGATAAGCATTCCCAGCTAGCATCAGAAGAAAGCAGTCACACTTGTCTTATTAGACACCTATTGAAAAAAAGCACCGTTTAAAACAGCTGCCACATGAGCATGTAGCAGCAATGTGGATCTGACAAGATCCCTAAGGGTATGACTACACAGCTCAGGTAGACATACAAACACTCACTCTGCTTGAGTTTAGCACATTACAAATACAGTGTGGTTGTAGTACAGAACCTCAGATGGTGGCTCAGGCTAGCTGCTGGAGTATAGTCCCACCCAACCGCACCACAGCCAAACTACTATTTTTAAATCCATGAGCTGGAGCAAAGCTAATGGGTGTGTTTACACCAAAGCTGGGAATCACACTTTGCACTGCTGTGTAGACATACTCTAAAATGCAAATCTTAGCAACAGCAGGTGCCAAAAATCAATTAGCAAAGGGCTGATAGAACTCTAGCCGCACAGCTCTTAGACCCCATGTGAAGGGCTTAAGATGTTGTTCCTAAAATTTGATTCTACTCTGAAAAGTGGCATTATGGAGGAGTCTATATTTGCATCTCAGAACAATATTTGCATCTCAGTTTTCCAGAACAAATGTTAACAGTAAAAGGAGATTCTGTCCTCCCTTATGGCCACTCAGTAAAAGATTTAAGGATGGCAATTTTACAACAGAAAAGCTTCAAAAACAGACTCCAACGAGAAACTGCTGAGTTTGAATTAATATGCAAACTAGATACCATGAACTTGGGTTTGAATAGAGACTGGGAGTGGCTGGGTCATTACACATATTGAATCTATTTTCCTGTGTTAAGTATGGTCACACCTTCTTGTCAACTGTCTAAATGGGCCATCTTGGTTATCACTACAAAAGCTTTTTTTCTCCTGCTGATAATAGCTCATCTTAATTATTTAGCCTCTTACAGTTTGTATGGCAACTTTCACCTTCTCCGTATGTGTGTATGTATATATATATATATATATCTATATCTTCTTACCATATGTTCCATTCGATGCATCCGATGAAGTGGGCTGTAGCCCACGAAAGCTTATGCTCTAATAAATTTGTTAGTCGCTAAGGTGCCACAAGTACTCCTGTCCACAGATATGTTACTCCTATTGAACTCACTAATAGTATTTGCTTATTTACAGACTAATTATTTTTCAACTAGTTGTACTACATCACTGATTTAATTATACATTTCTATTTATCTTTGATATCTTTGGCCCCTATTACCATAGTATCTGAGTGCCTCCCAATTTTTTAATGTATTTATCCTCACAACACCCCTGTGAGGTAGGGCAGAACTTTTATCTCCATTTCACAGATGGGAAACTGAGGAAAGAGAGGCTTAGTGACTCACCCAAGGTCACACTGGAAATCTATGGAAGAGCAGAGAATAGAACCTACATCTCCACAGTCCTGTTGTAGCAGCCTAATTCCTGGACCATCTATCATCTGTAATCCTAATCCTTCCATTTGCAAATGGCGGCGTCACATTTTCAGACACAGGGCGCTGATGGATGGAAGGGACATCCTTCTGATTTCTGAGCAAAAGCCACTCTCATGGGTAAAATGGCATGTATTAGACATCACAGATTTTTTCCAGTTGTAAAATACATGCTGAATACACTAACATTATGTTGAAGTTTTAAAAAATTGCCACCTTCTTGAAGTTATAAAAAAATTGCCTCTTACATTTTCACATGGAGCTGAAGGTTTATGAATAATTTTGAAGTCATTTTGCCTCCACTTTTAAAAGATTTTTCTTTCTGGTAAAAATCTCTTTTACTCAGCAGTCTTAAAAAAAAATACAAACAAAAAAAACACACACCTCAGTACTTTGAGACTCAAACTTTGCATGCAGTTTGTATATATGGCATTTTGTTTTCAAGAAAGAGTTTAGTGGGTATGGGGAAGTGGGGAATCTATTGAAAGGAATAGCTAATAAACATTTCCTCAGCCTTGCTAACATATGCCGTTGTGTTAGCGTTTTGCCATGTTGGTAATTTATACCTATTAAACCTTTGTTTTGTCTATTACTGATTCCCGGGCTTTTGTTTGCACTTATTGTCAGTAACAAGCATTTCATTTTTATATGGGGGAAAATGGTCTCAGTTACTTCTACTGTACTCAAAAAGGAGAATGGGATTTGCAAATGATAAATGGGGAAGTTGACTAGCTAACTAATAAAGATTTGTCTTAATCAAGTATGATTTGTCAGAACAGGAGCGCACGGGGGTCAGGGCACATGCAATGAATAATACAGCATTCACAGGAGAAAAGGACCAGGCAAAAGGCCTCATAAATATGCTGTGATTACGCGCCGCTAATTCGTATTCAAAGAGTGAGTTCACTGAAGCTAGCTCCTAGGTTGCTGAGCTATTCACTTGCCTTGTGGTCTCTCCAATGTATAAGAAAAGTTTTTGTTTAATTTTCTTTTTTATCACATGTAGTTTTTAGCATGGCTTTATTTTTGCACAGAATAAATATCAACAGTTTTTGGTTTGAAACATAATTTACAATAATAATTTACAATGTGATTAATTAATAATCCTTTTGTTTTGTTTTGTTCAAAAGTCCAGCATCTTATTTTTCATTTAAATATGAATGTGGGTGCAGCAAGAAATATATTCTCCTTTCACATTCAATATGTATTGCTGAGGAGTGTAAGTCCAGTGAAAAAAGCTCTCTTTACCTATGGAAGTAGTAAAGATCAAACATGCAGAGAATGCTTGCTTGTGTTCCCAGCATTCCTGACTTTCTAATAAGGCTCTAGATTCAGATTACGCAGGATAAATCTTTAATATATCAGTATGAGTCTTTTAATATAACGGTATGAGGGTAAATCTGAATAAACCTAAATATCTTGATACTTGATTTTGGATTTGTTTTTTAAGAGCTCTTTTTGCTTCAAGGAGCCATTTATGGGTCTGAAATAACATAAGATATAGTCTTCGCTTGACTTTTCCTCTGTCCAGAAATAGAAACACTAGGAAAAGACCAGTTCTTATTATTTGAGCCTCATAAATGGTTCCTTTAATAGTTAAAAAAGCACACAATGAATATCAATGCAGACAAAGTATCTGAAACTCAAATATTTGTGGGCCATGTTGTTTTCACTTAGCATTGTTTGTATGTTGCGTATTTGGATATGCATTAAAAATCTCTCTCCCATGCCTTAACTTTAAAATGTGTCTTGTCTTTCTAAGATGCTTCTGCCTTTTTAATAGGGTAACTGACTTTGATTTCTGCTTGCCGGTGGGCCTACTGGGCCTAACCTATTTTGCATTAAATTTTATGTGCCTTGAGTTGTGTTTATTACATTGAAGATAACTGAGCTGCAGAGGTTGAGTCAGCCTTATGATTTTCAGAGCCTCAAGCTGCCAGATGCAGGAATTGGCATATGAGTTGCCTGGCCTCCAGTCACACCTGTTTTAAGTCTTTGCAGGCTGCAATACTCAGGGTCCAAAATAATTGCTTGCATTGCCTGTTACTTCATATAAAGTTGTTGAATAAAGGAACGTGGAGTTTGAATTTACCAGTTTGAATTCAACCCAGGTGAGACGTAGCCAGAATTCATTGTCATCTCATGGCTGCTTGCATGGGTGAAATTAGAGGATAGTCTAGAGGATAGGTGTCCTCGGCACAGACTAAATGTGATCAGAATTGTGACTATTTTGCCACCTTTGAGGCAGTCTGAGCGGAGAAATCAAGAATTGAATGAACTGCTCTTTCACCCCAAGAGGTAGTGCAGTCTGGAAGGTACCTTAATAGAGCAGCATGCACTGCCTGAACTGTACCTGTTGTCTGGATAAAGAGAGGACGACAGAGTTTCTAACATGGTTAGGCCAGTCCCTTCCACTAAGAATAATAGAAAGGAAAAATAAGTGAGAAAAAAAATATTGTGACTTGATTCCAACTTCACTTAAGTTAGAGATTGTAAATGGGGTAGCAGGATATTTATTTGTCTTATTGCACTGAGCAAGGTACTTTTCTGAACAGTTGCTCCAAGAGGGGAGGAGAACATTTGAAAGGAAGATTTTGGAGCAGATGAATATTACTGAACTAGCATATAGCCAGAACAACGGCTGGACTTCAGTATAGGTAAGCCCAGAGTCGAATCAAAGCCTGCCACCTCCTGTGAACGATGCCGTGAGGATGTTAGCAAGCGAGCTAAGATAGATGTGTGATGGAAGTAGACAGAAAAAATTATCAGTTAGTGAGAAATGTGTACTTTTTATGTCAGTAGATTGATGTATGTTAGAATTTTAGAAAAGGTAAGAAGCCCTAGAAAAAGAAGAGGCTACTAGAGGTGAAGTTACCAGGCCTGTGTCATGTCATCTCTCTTCCTCCTCCCTTCTCATCCGCCATTTTCTATTACTTCTCATTCAGATGTTTACCCACTCCCGAAAGAGTGAGCGGGAGGAGAGGAAGCATTGGTTTTAAACTGCTACTGTTCACTCCTAAAGGTATTGATGTTGTCTGGCCTCTTTCTCATGTACCTTTTCTTCCATATTTCCATATTCTCCGTTGTAGAAAGCAGTAAGTCTGAATTTTTTGTTTCCCTGATCTCGAGATCAAAATACCTTGTTTTTTGCTGTTGACCAATAAAGTGGATTTTATGAACTTTCATCTTAATTCATGGTACCGTTTTTATTTTAAAGAGGTTTGCATTTTTAAGGTGGATTGGGAATTGGGTTGGGACTTTTTTTTATTTTTGTTTTGCTTTCACAGCGAGACCATCCAGGCAGCTTCTTTTACCCTGTCTTGTAACTGAAATCATGAAAGCACAAAACATTGTGGTTGTCCTTTTCATACCTTAGCAAAGGTGATATTAAGTATCCTTTTTAAGATATACTCTAACCGGTGCCCTGTTGTGTATATAATAACAATTGGACTTCTGTTTTTTCCTGTATGTACCCATCAGCATCCCATTTACTGCAGATACTTAGTCATTTGAATAGCATAACTTTCTCATTTCACTATGCTGCATTCTTTTAATGTTTTACAAATATTCTCTCTATTGACTTATAACCATTACCTGTAATCCTTGATTTATCAATAATAATCTGTTTGTCATCTAATGACCTAAAGATCAAAATGACTCTGTCTCTAATTGTTATCTCTTCTAATGAAATATATCTCATTAGAGATATATATAAATATATATTAATGAAATATATATTTCACTAGAAGATATATAGATATATATAAACTGCAAACTTGTACATTTATAAGGACTTCTACTTATGTAACCATACTTAAAGATGTCAGCACTTTTTTTTATTAACTTTCTGCTATCCGGTACCTTTTCACTTAACCCTGAACTCTTTTGCCTCCTACAGTATATTTTCCAAGTCTGTAAAATTGCTTGCTGTCACCTCTGAAACACTGCTCACATATAATATTTTGTAGCATGACTTTTTGCAGAAATTCTTATTGATGTTTTCGTATCCTGTAATTCCCTCCCTTTAATACTCCCAAAGTCCAAATTCTCCCAATTTTAACATGACCAAAATGTGACAACCATACCATAACAGGGTTGCTGCCACTTGAGCAGTCCCTCATGGCAAGAATTCCCTTTGCAGCAACCTCCCTCTGTTCTACCTCTTCAGGGCCCCTTGCAGGTCCCGCACAGCCTTTCTTATTAGTCCAACCACCCTCCATTTGAGTCTGGTTTAATGCCCAAAACCATTCCAAACAGTCCATTACTACAATTCAGAGGTTCAACTTATCTCTGGCTCTTCTGGCATCCACATGGAGTTCTTCGCTGCTCTACCCAGGGTCACTTCTTATAGCTGTGTCCCCTAGAATTGAACTCTCTGGCTTCCTTCTCTTTTCAGTGTCTCCCCTTTTTCTGAGGGAATGCATTCTATATACTGCCCTGTTCCAGAGAAAACTTCTCCTGATCAGCTGAAAGAAGAAGGGAGCTCTGATCCTGTACCCTTTAAAGGAATGGTTCATGGGGTTTTGCCTCCATCCAACTGCTAATTCCCAGAGATTGCTTCCTCTTTTCTGCTACAGAGCCATTTCCTGAGCCTTTGTGGATTCCAAACCTCTGAAACAAATTCTTCTGGACCTTCTGCTCTTAAAGGACCAGTATTCCCCATTTTGCAGACCTTGAAAGAAAATGCCCCCAGACTCAAAGATCTTAACTGGGTTTCTGCCATTTCAGTAGCCCCTATAAATACATCCCTATTTCAGGTTTCAGAGTAGCAGCCGTGTTAGTCTGTATTCGCAAGAAGAAAAGGAGTACTTGTGGCACCTTAGCGACTAACAAATTTAGAAAGCTTATGCTCAGATAAATTTGTTAGTCTCTAAGGTGCCACAAGTACTCCTTTTCTTTATCCCTATTTCAGGATCTTTCACGGATTTGATACATGCTTCTTTTTAAGTCCTGATTCCAGAAATCATCTGTATTTAAGAAGGCCACTTAAGCATGTGCTTAGGTGCTTTCCTGAAATGGGGCCTTAGACTTCCCCACCCTACTATCTCTTCCCTCTTCCTCTCCACCATAGGTGGCAGCTTTTATACTTCTCTGCCCTAACCATCTGATCAGCTTTTTTAATTCTTTAACATTATCTTTACATCCCACTCTGTGGTCAGTCTGTCTCCCTCTCTCACCTCTGTTTGTATGTCTAGTAAGTCTGTGTATTTGTATGTAGAACACAAATGTAAAGTCTTATTGAACAAGCCATCTAGCATTCTCCCCATAATTTGGTCACGCCTATCATCAGCCCTTTTATCACATCAAGACGTGTGCTGCGTTTTACTGATAAGTGCAGGAATATACCACACACAGGGGTGACATTTTGATATGAAAGATACTGTGTAAAACATACATTGTCTTTTATATTATAAATCTCCATTTTAGTAAAGTTGGAAATAGCTGATTTAAGAGGTTATTTCTATATAAGTTGCATCCTTGGAAAATACGTACAAGTCATATGTATGCACAGCTCTCTTTCTCATGCACACACCCACAAAACTGCAATAACTGATGTCCTATCCAGCTTGTTTTGTTCTTTTTAATGCTGATGTAATATCATGCATCAGGCACATCACACAATTTTTCCTTGCTTGTTTTCTTTGGTTTCAAACCACTTAAGCATTTATTTACCTTACAGGCTAGACTGATTTTGAAAGAGCCTCTCTAATCACTCAAGTCAATAATACACATTTTTAAAGAATGACTAATGTATTTACCCAAGAGACCAGTATAGCTGTGAATGAGCCTTTCCAGTCTGTTGGATAAATAAATATGCATTTTATAAATTCCATGGAACGATTCTTGGTTTTTCTTTATGCATGAAAAAGAAAATAGACTCCAGCAGAAAAAAAAGTATTAAACCTGTGATGTAGATTCGCTGTTAAAGGGATGCTTTCAAATATCCGTGTATGTTTTTTCATTTTTATTTTTTTGCTTTTCATTCTCTCAATATCCTGTTAGACCCTTGTACGTATAAATACTTTTCCTGCAGATTTTTCCTTTCTTTATTTGGTAACTGCTTCCCACCCCTATTTTTGAATGGGGTTGCCATGAACATGACTATTCATTTCACAACTTCAACCATATCCTATCACAGCATCTTTATTTATGCATCTGATCAAGTGCAAAACTTTGGGAAGTGATATCATCTTCTTGCTTGCACAACCTGGCCATATAGAGCTAAACATCATTTGAGAAGGCCACACCAAAAAAGAGTGGTACTGTCAGATTGCTCATTGATGAAGAGATTGGTTTCCCCCACCTGATTTTAACAGCTTCAAGGCAAAATTAAATGTGTGGCCTGGGAAGCCTGATGCTCAATTATGACTTTGTCTTTGTGCGGGATTGTAGTTTATTATTATTATTATTATTCATTATCTCATTCTTAAGCTATGCTGTGATGTGTGTATTGACTGTTCTTGCCTTGTGTCAATTAGAACATGAATGATAGTGGTATAAATGGTTTTTACGCCTTTGCTTCGGGATGTTTTAGCTGTAATTTTTAGAACATAATTTTATGTCACTTTCAGAAACTCACTTGGCCTAGGTTAATTTTAACATTATGATGATTTATTTGCGCTACAGCAACATCTACTGATTGCTTTTGGGTATCCGCGTCCTGGCACTGCCCATGTACGTGTATGCACACCCCTCCCCCCCAAAAAATAGTTTAAGATCTAAAGAGCTTACAGTCTTGACATAAGGCTCCATGAATACAGCACATTTACAATATCTGACAACTCTTTGGTTCTAGTCTTGGTCCTAAATGCCTGCATGTGAACCACAACATACTTTATAAAACTGGCCACTTCGTGTAATTACACTTTGTGTAATTTGTGTAGCCTAGTAACTGATTCAACAAGATAAGTAGTCTGAAAGAATCTAAACTGCAATCCTGGATTAAATGAATACATTTGATTTTTAAGATTGGTGAAAGTTTGAACTGGCAGGAAAACATCAGGGACATGAGGAATATAATGTAATATGATAGTAAATATAAGGCAATAATATCAAAGTGGTAAAATGTTCTATTTAAGAGCTTTACTCTGCCGCTTCCCTGCCCATGGAAGTCTTGGAGCAAAGTGAAGAGGTGCCTTATATCATTTACCTGTGTGCATTTCTCTACATTATTGACCTTGCATCTGCAAAAGTCTCACTGATTTTAGTGAACGTCCTGAGAGTGGAAGAGCTGTACTATAGGATGCTTAGATCGGGGTTCAATTTATGATGCTCAAACTGATAGCCAGAATTCTAGCGTCACCTCCGTTAGGTCTCGTGTTTCAACTTATGCTGTTATTTTTGCCCAAAAAGGGCAAAAGATCATCAAATGCAGTGCATATAGAGTAAAACAACTCCTGTAAAATTGATGATCCATCCAGTTATATATCTGTGGAGATTGTTGGAAAGGAAATGCAGCTCTCTCAGTTCTCGGACCCCTGTGCCAGTTTGAACTTCATGGCTGAAGGTTTAATCCCTAAGTATCATATCAACAATTCATTTTGTGATATTCTGGCTGACATGCTCTCCTTCCTTATTTATTGATGTCTTCAGTCATCAGCAATGAAAGGAAAATACACTATTTTGTCAAAGTGATGGTGTATTACCCTCAGTTACAGTTGATGCTGTTGTCATGTTGATGGTTAGAAAATTAAACTAAATCCTTATAAAAAGCTAAGAATGTGAACATACCGCTGATAGGAAGGAAAAGATTTGAACAAATACAGTAACTTTCTTAAGTTGGCATATAAAAATATATAGCTGCATCCTTCAAAGATATTTTTGAGTTTTGTTTGTGAAATACCAGACCATTTTAGCCAATGTGCTTTTTATTTCTTCCTTTGAAAGAAAATCTTCTCCTGACTCTTCTTTTTACTTACACACACACACACTCCAAATTTTGAATAATAAATATTTCCAGCTGACACTAGTTTGCTGGAATTTGGCTGATTGTTTTACTTTACTTTTGAAATAAAATATATTTTTCTTAAAAAATACAGTGAATATATGTATCCTTTTATGTATTCCAAGACTTTAAATGCTTTAACAGTGATTGATAATAAGCACATTATAGTTTCATCCAGAGGGTTATGAGACATACATGCAGATGAGTCTTGAGTCACTTTTCCTACTCTACCATCTGTACAGCTGTGCTCCACCTTACAGCTTTTTAACTCAGTAACCACATATCTTACCACGTTTCACCTTTGGGAGGCATTGTATATACAGCTGAAAGTAAAGAGCTACAAGCCAGCAGGGACAAGATAGCATAATGGGGATGTCAATTTGTGGTCAGATATCTGAGGAAATATTTATCTTACTTGTACTGTACTTGGCAAGGGATCCAGCAATATAGACTGTAATGAATATTTTTGGTCTTTAGCTGACAGAATATATATCACTGTGCACTGAAATTATTATTAAGGGGAGAGAAAAGAATGTCCAGGATTTCTTTGCCTCATATTTAAAAAAAAAAAAAAAGTTTAAGGCAGCTTAAAGTTGGATCATGTCCTGAAAATTTAAAATTGTAAGTATTGCTATGTTAATATATAACTGATTTTTTTTTCTGATTCAGTCTCTTTCTACAATTGTAAGAATCAAATGTCAAGATCTTGCTTATTCATAATTCAGTAACATAGCAATAGCAATATGTTGCTTTTGTTATTTAGAGAAATATGCAGTATACTTCATTTGGGTACTCTTTTTTTGGCACTGGTAGGCTGAGCAGCCTAAAGGAATGTGCATAGAACTGGAAGTCAGAAACTTCTGTTTATGTCAGACTTGCTATGTGGCCTGAGGCAAATTGTATCCATTTCCCCTTCTGTAAAAATGGTGATCATATAATTTACTTTCTTCCCTCAGGGGGATGTAGTGAGGATTAATTAATGTTTGTATAGCACTCTGAAGATGGAAATCTCTTCTATATACGAGGTGGTATTATTTTCTTATACATGCATATCTGTAATAGCTATTTCAGGTTAACATATGAGATTAAAGTTATTTCAAAAGGAAAGTCCTGTCCTTGTTCACAGCCTTCGTGTTATGTCTTGAAGCCTGAATTTTCCCCTAATTTTGCAATTATTTAATCCAGCGTGGGCTATGGAAGCAACCAGCCAAAGTGTAAACAAGAGATGATGCCAACCAATTGATTAATGTGACTGTTATCAGAAATACTAAGAGACCCAGCAGAACACATCTCCAAGCTTGCCAGAAATGCTAGGCCACCAGTGGACCGAAGAAGAACACCAGTTGTGTGAGGAGGAAGGGTTAACACTAAAATAACAGAATTTCATTTTAGTAGCAGGTGGAGTTAGGAGTGCAGGGAGAAAGGCCTTCCACTAATGTCTGTTGTTTCAGAATCTCCATAACTGTGCTGGTATCTCTTAGTAAAAATTTCCTGATATTTCCCAGCAAGGGAAGCAGAAGGGGAGAGACAAAGGTTAAGAACATGTGAGAAGTATGAACTCCCACCCTGAAGAACAAGTATGAAATTCTTCTTGCCAATGTTGTGTAGACCAAAGGTTAACATGAATCCCTATAGCCTAAACTATCTCATTAGATTGTCAATATGACAACTTCTAGTTTGATTGTTACCTCTTCATGTGTATGATATTTAAGACATTTAAAGCTTGTTAGTGATTTTGTCTTTGAATTTAGGTGGAGTGATTAGGCTCTCTTATGTTACAGTGCTGTTTTTCTTTAAATATATTTATTAGAATTTAACCTGGCATGTTGGGGGCTTACAGAGAAAAGCTGTATTTTTCAGGATTTATATTTTGATTTTTTTTAATGCAGAGCAGATTGGACAGGAAATGTTGGAAAACCTGAGCCAAGACAGAGAGAAGATCCAGCGTTCTCGGGAAAGGGTAAGTTTGACTATAAAGAATTGCTGGTCTCGGGTTTTGTGTGCTTTGGGCAAGTTCACTTTGCAAGCAGAAATAATCCAGTACATTGATTAAAGTCTTAAATAAGTCAACTATTATATCATGATATGTAATCACCACCCATCAATACTTATTAAAAAGTAAAAGCCTAATAGGGGCTTGGTCCTGCAAACTCTGAGTAGTACACGTTGTCCCATTAAAGTCAATGGGTCTGCATTTGCAAGGAAGAAATTGGCCCAATCCTGCAATCAGACCTGATCAACGTGTGTCTTGAAATTTTTTCAAGCCCAATTTTTTTTTCTGTTTCTTCCTGTTCCTGCCTGGAGCAAGGTTAAGAAGGAATGAAATTTTCCTAGAAAGCTGACTGGTGAGCCTCCAGTCATACGCCATCCAAAGACCTGTTGTCAGAAATGGAAGACCTCAAATTCCTAGTACTCAGTCCCATTATACGCCTCTTAGTTACTGTTTTCAGGTCTCCATTAGATCCATATAAGAACATATGTCTGTGGCATGAAGTCCACTTGAAGGTTGTGATCTTAGCTCACATCTCTATGTATCCCATTTTCTAAATTGTTGTTGTTAAAAGACCAAAGATGGAGACCATTGTCCCTCAGTGGCCAATACCTTTGCACTGCACATACAGAGGCATCATGTTACAGAGCAGGGAGATAATAAACTATTTCTGTAGAAATCAGGTATGACTGCACCAGACTGGAATGTTGCATTCAGTTCTTAGCCCCTCACTATTGAGAAAATATTGACTAATTGGTTGAATTTACTAAGAGTAAAGTTTAAATGAGTTAGATGTATGGATAGAGATATATAGCTTGGCTAAACATTAAAGATATTATAATAGTTTCCCTCTGTTTGAAAAATGCAAACTCCTTAGATGGCAAGGAATGCATTAATTTAAGACTGATATGGGACATAACTAAAAATATTTGGAATGATCTAAGAAATTAAAGATGTAGGTTTCAGAGTAACAGCCGTGTTAGTCTGTATTCGCAAAAAGAAAAGGAGTACTTGTGGCACCTTAGAGACTAACCAATTTATTTGAGATGTAGGTTGCATATCAGGAAGCATATCCCACAAAGAGATTTACTAGACTCCCAAGGAAATGGTGGAAACCACATTGCAGGAGTCACTTAATTTACCAAGAGTGAACAGGGTTCTGAAGAAAAATGGGTTTCAGGGATTAATACAAAATTATCAGTAAAACTGACAAAATTTTCTAATTCCCACCGTACCACTCAACTCCATCAGTCCCAACACCTTGTTTATTTCCTTTTCCCTGCTTTCTCTTATTATTTAAAATAAACAATTTTTAAAAACTTTTGCACTTGTATAGATTTTCATTTCCTGATTTCAAAGCACCTTCCAAAGGAAAGTACTGTATACCCATTTTGCCAAAGGTCACACAGGAAGTCTGTCAAACCTTAACCACAGGATCATCCTTCCCAATTTCACAGAAAAAGTTAACATAGGTTTTTTTTCCCAGTGTATCCCAAATCTGTAACAGATTATTCAATATATGACCAAGACCTATTATTTGAATGTCCATTTTTATCTTCACTTGCCAGCCATGCTTGAGGTTTTAGGTTTGTACATCAACAGCTAATGACATTGCAATCGGCTAAAACAGAATTCTCTGGCTTGACATAGCTGGGTTTTTTTGTCATCGGTTGTTGCACTCATCGCTGAGCTCATGTATTAGCAGGGAAATGGAGGAAGAGCTATCTTGGAAATATTTTGTTTTAGAATAAGTGTATTTATGATTTGAAAATCTGTATGTTGGGTTTTTTGCCAGTGCAGAATAGAAGAGGTTGTGTTTTTATTGCTCCCTTAGGCTGTTTGCCTATTTGGTCTAACTTTTCTTCTGCTTGTTTTTACCTTAGGAATACCAGGTCCTGACTTTTGCTTGAGAACTTTGTCAAACCTGGATAGTGGCAATCTAAGAATCGCTACCCTGAGCAGTAATTTTACCTTTCAGGTTTGCCAAACTCCTCCAGCAAAAAGAGGGAAGTTAGGAACTCATATTTAAAGGTAAAAAGCCGAAAACTTCTTTTTATCACAAAAGAAAGGAAGGAAAACAACATATTACCCTCCCCCTCTGACCCACTGTGTTTGAGCCTATCATTACACGTAATAAAAGAGCAACAGGAAGGCACACACGTTTGCTTACAGTTCACCTCTGGCATAGATAAAAACTTGGTTTTGTAATGAGCTTTTAAAAAATTGCAGCAGGTATGTTTTTCTGTTGCATGTGTCATACTGGTTTAATCTGGTTTTCCAGAAGTTGAATCAGCTAGACTTTACCTTATGCATCATAAAGCACCCATGACATGGCCTTCCCAGAACAAAGCACACAACCTATCACCTCATGGTTCTTGGTTACAAAGCATTGGGACAAACTCCAGGCTTTTCATCCAAACTGGGGGATGGGAGTGTCAATTATTCCTATCCTTCTACTTTGTTCTTCTTTAGTAGCATTTAATTAAATAATATAACCACAAAATAATTCTGTAAAATATTATAAAAGACATTCATCACTAAAGGCCCTATCTGGCAGACATTTACTACTAAGTGTGGTGAATGCAACTACTCACAGTGGTTAGCATTAAACATGATAGTAAATATTTGCAAGATCAGAAAATGGAAGCTGTTCTTAATGCACTTTATGTACTAGGTATTCAGGTACTAGGTACTGTTGGATGTAACTTATGATGGCGAAAATTCTTCATTATCTGGAGATTCCCGCTTACAGTTGCCCTTTTACTTTTTATGGATTTATAACGCAGAATATGTTCGGTCTCCCAAATCGAAGTCTCTGATAGCAGTAAGGCATTGATTGCCCTACCTGCTGAATCATCAGGCAACCCATTAAATCTGAATTTATAATGAAGTAGTAAATGTTGGATGAAGTGAGGTAAAATTTAGAAAATAAATAAATATATACCTGTCTCCTTCATGAACTCTCCAGACAAATCCCCTCTCTTGTGGTTAACTCTCACTCTGCCACATGAGCCGTGGAGGCATTCCAAGCAGCCTATGGGAGGTGCAAGCTTCTGATATAAAGACTTAAGTAATCTAGAAGTGAGGGTATAAAGATTCCCCATCAACAGTCCCTCAGTTCTATTTTTGCACCTGCTTAAGCAGGTTGTAGAACAGTCCTCTCTCATCAACTTGGAAAAAAAAAAAAAAACCTAACATTTTCTAGTTTTCTTTCACCTTCCCTTTAGATTTCAGTTGCACTGTGTGTCTGTGCATGTGTGTATCTATAGTGTTTTTATTCTCATTCCCCTTCAGAGAAAATTGTTGTAGTTTACAATGCATTTCAAAGAAGGGCTTGCTAGAGTTGTTAGGTTTTGCTGAGCTTTATTCCTGACTTCGCTGTGAGTGCAGAAAAGCTAAATTAGGAGACAGGACTCGATGACTGAGGACGTTTCTTCACATCTGATGTCCGATACTGAAATTTAAGATATGTGCTTTTTACAATGGTAAAATAACCAGGATTAACCAGCAAATTTGTCTGTCTGTGAAGAAGACAGTAGAGCTGTGTAAATAGCTGAGTTTTTGATTCACTGGCAGTTCCAAAAATTGAAGAAAAAAAAATACTAATTTCGGGTCATCCTGAAACCTACATTTTTTGGCATTTTCGGTGAATAGAAAATTGCGAAAAGCAAAAACCGTTTTGGGTCCTACTTGATGTTTTGTTCAACCCATCACCAATGATGTTTTGTTCAACCCAAAACGAAAGGTTTGTTTTGATTTTAGGCATTTTTAACCACTTTCTTAAAAAACCAAAGGAAACCTGGTGCTAGATTCCCAAGGGGACCTAGGCACTGTTCACAAAACCAAGGAGGAGAAGGCCCCCAAGGTAGTGCCCCACTTCTTATATCCAGTAGACCAATGCTTGGGACACTTAGCTGCAATGTGGAAGAACTAGCTCTGAATCCCCTCTCTGAGCACAGACTGGTAAAAATACTTAAATATTTATTAGGCCAGAGAGATAGTGAGAATCACTCTATAGCCTCCCTTTTCTTGAACTGAAAACTGCTTTTAAATCCGGCATTTGCCTAAAATGCCGTGTTTACTATAGAGCTCTGTAACAAGAAAGTTAATTAAGTTCATTTGGATATGTAGTGTTGCTGAGCACTGTTAAACCACTACCTTTTTTTGACCAAAGTGGTGGGCAAAGTTGTTATAATATAATTATAATTAAATATATTTAATCTCATATACACCTATATATAGTAGTTTGCACAATCTGTAAATTGTTTTGGGATCTGTTTCAATTAAAGTTGCTATAAACTGTAAGATTAGTTCCTACTTTCATATTTAAAATAGGTAAAACTTTGCTGTAGAAGCACTATGGAAATATTTTAAGGATATATTTTCCACTGTATCAATCATATGACATTGTTCTGTGATATTGTTTTTGCTTCAGATTGCTTTGTCTGGAGCATCTATGAAAACAACTGACGGAACAGTATGTGAAAAAAACAAGAATAGCTAACCCTTTGGGTATCTCCTCATCCCTTGGTACCCTCATTTAACTCCCAGTAACATTCATAGGACACACACACACAGAGAGAGACACAATGGAAAATATAGATGCTAATCTGAAATGCCTTTTATTCCTCAGATCTTTATTTATAGAGCCTTTCCTTTTTGTTACATCCACTGTTGAATCTTTCACAGATTTCATCTTTATGTAAGGAAAAAAAATCTACACTTAAATTTCAGAGCTTTACTAGAATTGAATGCGAGCTAAAACTGAGGAAGATTAAACCAATGTACAATAGAACTCTGCTGTTTGTACTTAATGGAGGGCATGTGGGTTTTTTAATATAACCCTCTTCTCCGCAGCTTAGAGAAACAGATGCAAACTTGGGAAAGAGCTCCAGGATCCTAACCGGAATGTTGCGAAGGTAAGGACAAGGTAGGGATACCTCTGTCTCTATCGGCTTTATTATTTTTAATTATATCTCAGCATTTGGCTAACTTGCATGGTTTTTTCCTCACAATCCAGTAGAATCTCTTGAAACTAAATATTGATGTTGGCACAAGCATTCACTGAGGAAAAATCAGATGAGAGGGACGTTTTTACCATAGGAGTTTTGCACAAAATATGAAAAAAATTTAGGTTGGCTGTAAAATAGTTTTCCATTGTGTAACGCCGACAGACCCTGGTTGTTGACAGGCGGGATTGAACCTGGGACCGCTGAAGCTTAGCATTTAAGCTTCTACTGCATGAGCTAAAAGCTAGACGGCCCTTAGCCAACGCTGTAGCAGACTCATCAATCTGTAGCTGGGCTAGGTGTCACCAGAGGGGGACAGAGCGCCAAACAAGCATAAGTACAATTGCATCAGAGGTGTGGCCCCTTTCCTGAACCATTTGTCGGTTTTCATCCTATTCTAAAAATAGGCTGTTTAATGGAGATACAGCACCCATTATTTCTGGATATACAGTCAGGTGTTTTAACCTGTTAGTTTAAATTTGATTGTTTTATATTTATAATACAACTTATACTCAGAGCATAATTTAAAATAATTCATTCTAATTTGAACATACTAGAGAGAGACACTTTTAAAAACATTGTGTTTTGAGCATGCTTCTCCTGTGTGGTGTAATATTATGGAAATGTAGCCCTGGGATTTAAAGTGAAGTGTGAAGAAAAAAAATTGCAACATCCTAAAAATCTACCTGGGATTTTAGGGAGGATGAGAAAGATATTCAGTGATTTCCAGCCACCTTGAATTTAAATCAATACCTTTACCAGAAAGCTTGTTTTAGCCAATGGAATCCCTGGACATAGAGTTATCTATTCAGCAAAGCTGTACACTTGTAGCACTGTGCTGTCTGTATTTCTTGACTTATAGTTGGCTCCATAAAGAATAGTCACCCAAATTATAGGTGGCATTGGACATGCTAGGACTGATACTTTTAAGGAATAGGTTATTTATAAAATATTCTGCAAAAAATTGGTATGAGTTGGCCCTTCCTAAGTTGCTCTTCACAACATGCAAGCCTTTTGTAGTGTGTATTTGTTTAAGCCAATTTGCTTTAAAAAAAATTAAAATCCTAAATTTTAGCGAAGTCAGCGATTTATCGCGAGCCTCGGAAAATATTGGCAAAGGAAATTTATAAGTTGTTCTTCAGTGCAAGCTTTATCTCTCCATAAGTCTCCTTCAGAAAATAGCTTTCTTAGTTCCTTCTATACCCAGCTGACAAAGGTTAAGATAACTGCACTTCGCGCCTCCATTTCACAGACTTCTCATATTTCCAACTCTGAACCATAACATACAAAATTCTGTGATTAAGACTAATATGTAAATGACACAACCTAAATTCAAAATCCATGGAGAAACAAAGTGGCAATTGAAAGAGATGCTTCAGTGCTTGTAGACAATATTAAAAAAAAAAAAAACCCATAGCCTCCCCAGGAAGGGCCCTGCGACATGAGCTGTAACGAATATTCTGCATATGTCTCCATTTTGTCAAATCTCATTAAAGGGGCTTCTTGCTTTATGTCAATTGAGCTGTCCAAAAATCATTCATCATTTTTAGTGTAAAAAAAAATCATGCAGTTATTTAAATAATATCATATTAATGTTAAAGTTCAGCTGTCATTTAATAGTATGGCTTAATCAGACATAACATTTAGGAAAAATAGTTTTTTCAGGCTTTACTTGGCTTTCAGGTTGGCAGATTCAAATAAGGATTTATGGGTTTCTAAACCAATGTATTTTTTCCATGTTTATGCTTGATGTACCTCAGCCTGGTTTTTTACAGGACTCTGTAGTCTGTTATTTTCAATAAAATAAAGTATCTGCTCACATTGTGTTTGAATACATTTGCAAGTAATTTGAAGATGCTGGAACAAAAACATATGCTGTAACCTTTGACTTTGTTTTGTGTTTGGGAATCACAGTTTAGAGTCCTAGTTTATAAGTGTTCCATAAACCAAATGAAAAATATGACCTTTGTGAAATATACTCGAGGCTCTGTTTTCTGACAAATGGATTATGTAGTCAAACACTAAAAAGACATGTTTTTCGTATGTCAGAAGGGCAGTGGATTTTCTCTTTCTTTGTTTAAAAGAAAAAAAAAGCCTAACTGAATCACCCATCTGGTTAAAAGGTTAAGGTTTAGGCCAAGCAAATAGGGTATATCTGTGCAATTCATACAGATGAGCATGAAGATTTGCCATTGTGGAGGCAACTGATATAGTGGGGGACGCTCTTAAAATTTCCTCAGGACGTTATTAGCAAACAGGTAGTATCCAGGAGTGATATAATGTTTTATGACTATACTGACAAAACTGTCTAGCAGTATCCCAGCCTCGGCAGCTTCTAAATGTTGTTTAGGCATTGAGGAGCAATCGCAAGAGATGGAAACAGGAAGTCAGCAAAGAACAACGTCAGGTGCAGGTGCAGGAAAATAATTGCCATAGCTTGGCAGTTGGGTCCTAATACTGCTTACTCCACTAAGTACCACACAGACATTCGTTGAATTGCTGGAACCAATCAAGAACAGTGATGGATGGCCATATTTCACAATTATCATATAGAAAAGATCTTGTTAAGTTGAACACTGTAGTTGCTGCTATCGTGTATGAATCCGCTGTTACTCTTTGAAGTTGTATGCCTGCTTTAGTGGTTACAAATGTGCTGTATTGAGTGTAACTGTTCATAGCTGGGAAAAGCCAACCATTCTCTTTTGTGAGCATGGTCAAATATAGTAAGGAATTACATATTTAGGGAGACTTATGAACCTGAATGCAGAATATGCTCCAGACTGATGGTAAATACTTTTCAGCTATATAGAAACCTTTCATTAAAGGCGAGTAAACATTATCCCTATTTTATAGCAGAGGACTGAAATGGACATAGGTTAAGTGACTTTTCATAGCTCACACAATGAATCAAGTGGCAGAATAGGAATCGAAAACCTTATCCCAGTTTGCTGCTCTAACCACTACAGGAAATGGCTGCCTCATATGAATCAGAATTCATTACCTACTGCTAATTTGGCACAAATACCTGCATGTGGGAAGAGAGATCTAGGATAAACGTTTAAAACCTGTCTCTTCATTTAAACTGGAATGTAATCCATTTTCATTTCCAAATATACAGGTATTTTCAATATCCTGAAAAGAACATAGACTGAGACTGCATCTAAAATGGCATATTGTATTCAGGACAGTTCACTATTAGGAAGATATCAGCAAACTGATAGGAATTTGCAAAGATCAATCAAAATGACTATGGGACTATTTAATTATTCATTTTGGTTGTCACTTATCCATAGCTCTCGGCACCACCCAAAATTTAATACAATGATAAATCTAAAATGTTCAATACATAACATTAGGCCAGCAAAATTCCAATTATAGTTTCCAACTAACAGATTCTTACATAAGATAATGCAACTTTTCCAAATCATATAACAAGGCCCCATCTGAATCATCCATCCTTCCGCCTCCACCCCTTCCATGATCTTAGCAGGTCATAGTTTGTTGGACAGATTGAGGGGAAGGTATAAATCCCACCACACATTCTGAGAGCCCTTCATTTTCATAAACATAATTTCCCTGCCTTTCTTTTGTCCATGATCAAGCTCAATAGCCATGAAAAGCTTTAACAAAGATTTAGGATAACCTCTTGGGAGAGTCTCCAAGCCCACACACAGCCTAATGGGAAACAAACATAATCAAACATTAACCAAATAAATATTCCAGGTGTGAATGTCTCAACAGCAGATACTCTTGGCACCAACTCTTCCTCTAAGTTCATTTATTTCAGGAGACGTAGAATCCAAGAACTTTTTTGACATCATCATTATTAAGAAAAGTATCTAGTACCCTCCAAAATGACACATTGTTTTCCCTTGCAGAACATCATGATTTCTGACCCTATGACTCTACCTTCTAATAATTCAGAGTTTCATCTTCTGAGTTGTTATATGAGATGCGCTGGAAAACTCATGAACGTATCTGCCCACATAAACGAACCTTTTTTAAAATATAATTTTAAACGGGATACAGTCATTAGCTCCAGCTGATGGAAATGAGGCAAGAAGTATACAAGTCTCAGGTGATAAATTATCAGAATTTCCAACATCTGTATGAATTGCCACCACTAGTAAAACCATGAATAAGAAGTATTCCATCCCAGTAGTAAAGGTGGTTGCATTTCTTCTTTAAGATTGTTCCCAGCAATATCTGGCTATAACTGCCCAGATCTCCAATAGCCAAACTTTCATCTACCCTTGGAACTCCAAAGTTTTTTAGTCTTATTTTTCAACGTTTCAAAATTTCATTATATTTAATAAGTGCCCTGGAAACCCCCTTGAGAATCTGCACCTCAGTTTGTGAATAAAATGTGCCGTTTATACAAATTGCTTTTGTTCCTGGCAGTTTTCAGATATTTCAATTGTTGCAAAGAGGCCTAGTCTTTATTTATGAGATGAATCCAGCTTTAAGGAAGTTGCCTCCCCCGTCTGACATGTGTGCCCCCTCTACAGAATGATTGGGCTGAATGACTAGAGATAGGGTGACCAGATGTCCTGATTTTATAGGGACAGTCCCGGTTTTGGGGTCTTTTTGTTGTATAGGCTCTTATTCCCCCCCCACCTAGTGTCCCGATTTTTCACACTTGCTGTCTGGTCACCCTAACTGGGGAGCAATGGATCCACCAGGCTCTTTTGCTTACTCTTTTGCTCTTTGAGACTTGAAAAATTAATTATGGTCTTCCTTGGCTGCCTAGCCCACATCACCACTCTCACAAATAGCAAGAGAGACCATTCAAATAGAAACAACTGTGCAAGTAGTTCCTCGTTTACCCACCTTTCCTTGTTTCCATCCCAAAAGTCTTTCACAATCAAACTTTCTTTAGAGCAAGAGCCTTTCTCACTGTCAGTGTGACGCCTGTGTGATTTGATTCTGCAGTAATTCTGATGGAAGCTTTTATGATCTCAAATGCACTGTGATAGTTTAATGTAATATTACGTCTGTCTTTATAACCCTCATTTTCATGCTTTTGGAGAAGTTTTCCTTTCCAGCAGAAATTTTGCATGCTTTGCAGTGGCAATTTTGTTTTTGAAGTTTGAGTAGAATCTGTTTCATCAGTTTTCTAGTGCAGAAAAAAAAAATCCCACTTCAAGGTGCTGTTCTACTCTGAAAAATTATTTGAAATGGTACATTCTTGTGCAAAAGTCTGCTTCCAGTCATGTATCTAGACTCACCTCTGTTACTCCAGTGATTTATGCTTTGATTCAGCACAGCACTTAAGCACATGCTTAACTGTACGCATGTGAGCATTCCCCTTAACTTGAAGTGAAAGTGGGAGCTAGGGAAAGAGTTTTAACACTTGGTCCTTTCCTTGGGCAGCTATGCACTGCCCCATACTCATGGCTTGCTGCAAAGTGACAACCTAGCCTATAGTGTTTATATTAAATGTATGTCATAAAATACACAGGATGTGTAACATGGGCTTTTAATGTTACTGTGAGAACATTACTTTTTTTTCATTTCCTGAATTTCAACATTTGTAATTTAAATGTTACACTAATGTAAATGTTTGTACTGTAATATTAAATTACTCCTTTATGATCATGAAATATGCCGTCTTATACAAATAAAACTGAAAAGCTATGTGGCACAACTTATCACAAGATAGTCCTTGAATAATGAACATATTATTGCCCCGTGTTATGCCAGAACAAATCTGAGAACTAATTACTACTGGTCATTCTAGTCATTTTTCCCCATTTTAACAGGCAGTCTTATTCCTTTGTTGAAGTGATAGGGAAACATCTGGAAATCTTAAATGTAATGTCAGCATAATTCCTAAGGGTAAACATACTTCATTATTACGAATTCCAACCAGAAAACATGTAAACTTTTGAGACTTGTCAAATAAAGGGGTAAAGTTATCCTGAGGATAGAGACGTGTATCAGTAGTACTAAAAAGAAAGAATTTTTAAAAATCAGTGTACTTTTCACTGGGTTTCGTGTTCTTATTTCAGATATGAAATGTTCTCTTATATATTTTTCAAGATGCATTTCTTGTAATTAATGAGCAGTTAACAGCCAGTTTTCAGGTCTTGCCACACTTCCTACAGACAGTATTCTGCATGTGTGGAAATGATAAAAAGCTCTTTGAAAATCATATTCTGCTTTTACTTAGCACAATAAACACTTCCTCTGAGCCCATCCTGGAAGTCAGGGTGCTTTTCTTGCATGGTGCTGTGCAAATTTCATGCCCTTTGATAGCAGTAGGCACTGAAGATTGTCTGTAGTATGCAGGAAATGCTCAGCACCCCTCAGAATCAGGCCATATATGACAATTTCAGCAGTGCAAGCCATGCCCTGAGGGTCAGTGTGTGCCAGAGTGTCCTTTGCAAAACCCCAATTTTTAGAGGTTAGTAATGCAGGGATAAAAATTTAATCTGAGGTTGAAATGAGGCAAACAAGATCTTAAAGAGAAAGGTAATTGATCTTTTCATTTTAATATTTTCAATACACAGGATAGAAAAGGCTATGCATCTCCACCGCTGAAATCTCGTTATGTTTATGCCACGTCTTAGGCCTGTCACTCACTTATTCAGGCAGAAGTGTGGAGATCACATGCTGGACTTCTGTTTTATTTTTCAGTTTATTTTGCAAGACTTTTTCCCTGTGTCCAATTGACCCCCCTGAGCCCATCATGGACAATACTCTCAACAACCTTCTTAGGATAGTTCCCCCTTTTCTATTTTATGGGCAATGGCTTTTGTTCCCTCTTCTCCATTCCCCCTTTTATACCCGCCGGAATTACTATCTCACTTGGTCCATTCCTGTTCTCCCACAGCGCTCCCACCCACCCCCATGAACTTTGTCCATCTGAACAGCTGGAAATGGCATTATCCAAAGCACATTTATGTTTTTTGACAAAGAGCAGGATCTTAATGGATACTACTAGATCATTCTAGACTACATATACCAAGAATAGTTAAATAGGTTAAATAGCATTTGATTCCTCTAGTTGCACTGTGTTTGAGATATGCTAACTGTCACTAAGAGATCAGAGCTCAAAAGAAGACAGTAAAGTTTATAATATTTTGTTATGGGAGTGAAGCAAAAGGCATTTCACAGTTAGCAACGACATGCCATAGCCAAAATAAGCGTCATGTGCCATAAGTGTAACATCACAGCTCATGCCAGCAAATTGGTGCAGCGCTCTCTCGCGGTGGGCATGCTTAGTTTCTGTTCAGCTGAGTTCTCTCAGATGTGGTGGTGTTGTGAAGCAATAAATGAGAATATTTTAAATGTTCATCAGATTGTTTATTCTTTGAGGGCGAAGTAGGGAAACCACTAGCATAAGCTGGAAGTGGAAATTGTTCTTGTAATTGGACACAACTCTTCTGGAGTCAGCAATGTTGTACCGGTTAAGGCCAGCACTGAATTGAGGAACATGTTGTTTTAACACAACGGATACTGCCACAGAACAACATGTACCTACGGTTATACTTATTGTATACCAGGCAGTGTATTTAAGACGTTTGTTTATAAACACAAAGTCCTGCTGAGATAATCACAGCTGCATGAAATCCTGCCTTATCAGAGCTTATGCTTTGGTCTTCAAGTTAGTTGAAAGATGAGCAAAATCGTATGTAGATAGATATCATCTCTGTGACTGCTTCTAAAGAGGCTCATGTGTTCTACCATGAGTGTGAAATAACTGGTGCTCAGAAAATATGTTTTTTTCTTTGGCTGGTTTTTTTTGCACTTCTCTGAGTCTGAAGGATATAAATATTTGGTGCACAAAGCTTAATTGTAACCTCCACTTTTCATTGTCAGCCTTATTTGTGGGATTTTTGGAGCATAGATGCAGAAGAAATCCAGAGTTGTCCTAATATGCAACTTTTAGGAGCTCAGATGTTGCCAAACTACAGTTTAATGCACAGACTGCTGCGAACTTTGCAAACTATTTAATTTGTTGGTGTTATGCATTTGTATATCTGAGCTCAGGAATTTGCTTAAGTTGAAACGCAATGAGTAAGAATTTTGAATTTCCGTTGTTTGAAACCTTAGAATGAAGAGAGGAGTGAGACAGAAAATAGGAAATGGACCAAAATTTGAAAGGTGAAATCTGTTAGATATTTTAAATCTTTAAAAAAAGGTATGCCGTGTTGTTGCAGCCACGTCGGTCCTACGATATTAGAGAGACAAAGTGGGTGAGGAAGTATCTTTTATTGGACCGACTTCTGTTGGTGAGAGAGAAAAGCTTCCGAGCTTACACAGAGCTCTTCTGCTCTCATTAAAAAACAAACAAACAAAAACCCCTTACCTATCTTCTCTCTTAAAAAAAAAAAGATGGAAAGAAAGGGAGGAAAATATATTGTCAAGAATTACAACTGTTTTTCTTATGAAGCCATTTGTCTACATTGCAGACTGTTCTGCTTATTTTGGAAACAAGTGGAAGGGAATAGGGATGCTGTTTAGTAGGCAGAAGACAACCGTATGGACATTGTTGAGTTCCATCATTTGAAGGAGCTGTTTTAGACATTATGGGTGTGATATCCAAACATGCGGAGCATTCCTCTTAATCTGTTCCCACTGAAGTCATTGGAAGTTTTATATTGACTTCAGTAGAAGCAGAGTTAAGCCAGAATTAGACTCTGGTTCTGATCACACACTGGTTTAAAGGACCGACTCCACTAGAAACAGTGTAATCTTCACACTGATGCAAAGTTGGTGTGAGATCAGAGTCTTGCCCTTATTACCTAGCATTTAAGAGCTAGGAGGAGGTACGGGGTGCTGGCTCCAGAAGGGGACTCAGGGCTGGGGGTTGGGGTGCAGGAGGGCTGTGGGCTTCTGCCAGCTGACACTTTTCTTGGGCAGCTCCCAGTTGACAGTGCAGCAGGGCTAAGGCAGTCTCCCTGCCTGCCCTGACTCCACGCCGCTCCCGGAAGCAGCCAGCAGGCCCCTGCAGCCTCTGGGGGGAGGCTGCACATGGCTCTGTACTGCCCCTCCCTGCAGGCACTGCCCACACAGCCCCCATTGGCTGCAGTTCCCCGTTTCTGGCCAATGGAAGCTGCAGGGGAAATGTTTGCAGACGGGAGCAGTGAGCGGAGACCCCTGCCCACCGTGGGGGGGTGCTGGCCCCTTCTGGGAGCCTGCCTTAGCCCCGCTGTGCCACCAGACTTTTAGCAGCCAGAGATCATGATCGATTGGCAGAGGCTCCAGGATCAACCAGATGATCTTGATCTACCGGTTGGTGACCACTGATTTAGAGTATAGAGTTTTCACTTGAGTCAGTTAGGAGAGAAAAATGGTGTATTTTTCTAAAGCTAGGGCCTAATCCTGCCAGCTTTACTCACATGAGCAGTTCTTACACAGGTATTCTTATTGCTATCAATGGGACTACTCTTGGATAAGGATTACTCATTTCAGCAGGGATTTGCAGACTCAAGTGGTGACACTCCTCGATGAAATCAACAACCAAGCAAAACTTGATCAGTTGAAAAAAGCTGGTTGCAGATAAGATAGTAGTGCTGTTATGGTGGAACTTATGTCCTTGAGCAGAATGTGTAGATATATTGGACTGGACCTTTGAATCATGGGGAAGAAATGTTCACACATTACTAACCTGCCAACCAGCTGTCTGAAGAATAACAAAGCCCTGAATTAGAAAATGGGGTCTTATAGTGTGAGATTGTTTAGTCTGCTTAGTGGTCAGGGGTATGAGGGTTTGATTATTTTTCCTGTGTCTTAGACATTTTCCACCTTACTGTGGACGATTCGATTCAGATCAAGAAGGCCTATAAAAGTCACAGCAGGATTTAACTTTGAGGGACCTGGGAGAACTTCTTTAAATTTCACTCCTACAGTTTAAACTACTGTTGAAAATACGTTCTCCATAATACTGCTGTAAATCTATTGAAATCAATTGAGTTACTCCAGATTTACACAAGGATAATGAGAAAACGATTTAGTCAAAGGAGCGAATCTTGCAACATGCTTGTCTGAGACAAACTCAAATTGTAAGCAGTAATACTCCTTTTCTCCTATAATTGGGTTCACTAACTCAGGTAAAAAAGTGGCCTTGTCTTCCAGGAGATTCTTATTAATTGCTATTTTTTGAGACAGCTGAGAAATAGGGGAAGCAATATGAATAGTTTATACTTTTGTATCTGGAAACACTAGGGGTCAGACCCTCAGCTGGTGTAAATCATCAGTTTGAAGTCGGGTGCCCACAGATTTACACCAGCTCAGGGTCTGACTCATTTTTTTAAGTCATTGATTTATAAACATGGTTTTGGTTTCGTGTCGCATTTTACTTGGAATTTTATACAATTACATGTGCTAAAGAGTTGTGTCTGTACACAATGGCTCATAATTGGTATTCCTATGCTCCAGCTGAGGAAAATAGTAAAGGAGTTTTTCAGTGACCTGTGTGCATTCTGCAAATATTTATTTACTGTGTTGTGAATGCTAACATGGTTCACCCTGAGGATCTCTCTATGTAGCATTTATCGTCTATGCAGCGTTTATCATCAGCTTTTGTTTAACTTGCACTTGGTAATATTAAAACAAATTGCATTATCATCCCAAGAAGGGCACTTTAAACATTTGGATTGGATTTTCAATGAAGTGTGACTTAAAGCACCTTCCAGCACTGGACAGTTAAGTCTTCACCTTGCCCTATGCAGAGGATCAACTGGTTACTTAAGAATGGAACATCTATGGCCAAATTCTTTCCTTGATTTGCACTGCTCTGCTTAGACATAATTTGAACTGAAAGCCTGTTTGCATATCCTTCATTAATGATCTGGATGATGAGATGGATGCTCCCTCAGCAAGTTTGTGGATGACACTAAGCTGGGGGGAGAGGTAGATACGTTGGAGGGTAGGGATAGGTTCCAGAGTGATCTGGATAAATTGGAGGATTGGGCCAAAAGAAATCTGATGGGGTTTAACAAGGACAAATGAAGATCTCTGTACTTAGGATGGAAGAATCCCAGGCGCTCCTACAGGCTGAGGACCGACTGGCTAAGCGGCAGTGCTGCAGAAAAGGACCTGTGGATGAGAAGCTGGATATGAGTCAACAGTGTGCCCTTGTTGCCAAGAAGGCTAATGGCATATTGGTCTGCATTAGTAGGAGCATTGCCAGCAGATTGAGGGAAGTGATTATTCCCCTCTATTCGGCACTGTGAGGCCACTTGTGGAGTATTGAGGTCAGTTTTGGGCTCCCCACTACAGAAAGGATGTGATCAAATTGGATAGAGCCCAGAGGAGGGCAACGAAAATGATTAGGGGGCTGGGGCACATGACTTACGAGGAGAGGCTGAGGGAACTGGGGTTATTTAGTCTGCAGAAGAGAAGAGTGAGGGGGGATTTGATAGCAGCCTTCAACTACCTGAAGGGGGGTTCCAAAGAGATGGAGCTAGGCTGTTTTCAGTGGTGGCAGATGACCAAACAAGAAGCAATTGTCTCAAGTTGCAGTGAGGAGGTCTAGGTTGGATATCAGGAAAAACTATTTCACTAGGAGGGTGGTGAAGCACTGGAATGGGTTACCTAGGGAGGTGGTGGAACTTCCATCCTTAGAGGTTTTTAAGGCCTGGCTTGACAAAGCCCTGGCTGGGATGATTTAGTTGTGACTGGTCCTGCTTTGAGCAGGGGGTTGGACGAGGAGACCTCCTGAGGTCTCTTCCAACCCCAGTCTTCTATGATTCTATATTGATATGCTTGTTTTTGAGCAAGTAGGCGGTACATTTAGAAATCTGCAAAGCACTGTGCCTACTTATGATGATGTAGAAATAATAAATTTAAACAGGGGAGGCTGTTTTAAAAATGTGGTTCTCAACCTGCCTTGTCATGCCTTCGATATTGGAAGGCATATGGTTCACTTTATCCATACAGGGAAACTACGTTGCTATTTTCAGTCACCGCTATATTTTTTAAATGTAGTTTTAAGTGTG
The DNA here is from genome assembly GCF_965152235.1 of Eretmochelys imbricata. Taxonomy (NCBI): domain Eukaryota; kingdom Metazoa; phylum Chordata; order Testudines; family Cheloniidae; genus Eretmochelys; species Eretmochelys imbricata. Next base: position 114,816,035 of record NC_135578.1, on the reverse strand, counting down.
AGTGGTACACGTGTTGATTGTGAGGGTACAATTTTTTCAGTACAGCCTTAAGCTAATTACTATTAGTGGCAGTGGGGGCTTGTACCTCATTTGTGAGCAGCTATTTATAATACTGTACCAGTAAAAAGCAATGCTTTACATTGCCATTTTACCACACTATTACACCATTGTGTTTTAATCCACCATAGGTGAAGGAAGAACTTTAGCCATCTGTTTTATTTAATGATATAATCAGTAAACAATATATGCACTTCACACATTTGGCCATAAAGACGGCCCATATGTTTGGACTGAAAGTTTACATTGTAAATTGGTATATTCACATATCAGCTTGTTTCTAGTTTAAAAGGCTTGCTGTGTTCACAAGATGGTACAAAGCAAGCTCAGTAACAGCTCATACCCAGTGCAGGTGGTGAAGCTAGTTGCCATGTAGATCAAAAGTCAAACAACTGTGACTCTTCCTCTGAAATGACAGTTAGTGAGACAAGGCTGGTCTTATTCCCATAAACAAGAAAGAGTTATAGATAGACATACATCATGAACTTATGAGAACAAAAGGGGGTTTCATAATCACCCAGCATCAGAAAGCCCATTACTGCAAACTATTGGAACATAAGCCTTTGAAATACAACAAACATTTTATTGTATTAGATAAAATTTAAAGAAGAGGTTCAGAATTATTAAATTGCCCAGAGCAGTGGTTTTCAAACTTTTTTTCTGGTGACCCAGTTGAAGAAAATTATAGATGTTCACGACCCAACGGAGCTGGGGATGAGGGGTTTGGGGTCTGGGAGGGGCTCAGGGCTGGGGCACAGGGTTGAGATGTGGGGATGAGGGCTGTGGGGTGGGGCCGGGAATGTGGGCTTCAGGGTGTGGGAGGACTTTCTAGGCTGGGGCCGGGAGGTTGGGTGTGGGAGGGGGTCAGGGCTCTGGGCTGGGGGTGCAGGCTCTGGAGTGGGAATGGGGATGAGGGGTTTTGGGTGAAGGAGGGGACTCTGGGTTTGTGGGGGGGCTCAGGGCTGGGGTAGGGGATTGGGGCATGGGAGTGGGCATGGGCTTACCTGCAGCGGCTCCTGGTCAGGGGCGCAGCAGGGGTACTAAGGCAGGCTTCTTGCCTTTCCTGGCACTGCGGACCACGCTGCACCCCGGAAGTGGCCAGCAGCAGGTCTGGCTCCTAGGCGGAGGTGTGCAAGCACCTCCGTGCAGCTGTCACCCGCAGGCACCGCCCCCCTCCTCCCCAGCTTCCATTGGCCAGAACCCAGCCAATGAAAGTGCGGAGCCAGTACTCGGGGTGGGGGCAGCGCACGGAGCTCTGTGACACCCCACCCCCCCGCCTAGGAGCCGGACATGCTGCTGGCCACTTCTGGGGCGCAGTGTCACAACAGGTAGGGACGAGCCTGCCTTAGCCGGGCAGCACCGCCAGCAGGACTTTTAATGGCTCAGTCGGTAGTGCTGACCGAGCCACCGAGATCCAGTGCCTTACATTCCGCGACCCAGTACTGGGTCTCAGTCCACAGTTTGAAAACCACTGTACTAGAGAGTATTTGTGCCACTGAAGTGGTTGCTGATTTAAGAATCTTTGAGACCGGAAGTAGCCCTCTTTCTCAATCAGTTGAATTTTATTTTCAGCAATGTGTAAACAAAACCCATTGCTTATACCAAATAGAGTGGCTGAGTGTTAGACTCTGACATTATAATCAAAGGGGCTGACAAAGGAGGTGCTGTCATAATGAACAGGTCAGACTATGAACAGGAGGCTGCGAGGCAACTCTCCAACACCACATTCTACAGGCTGCTATCCTCTGATCCCACTGAGGAGTACCAAAAGAAACTACACCGTCTGCTCAAGAAACTCCCCGGTACAGCACAGGAATAAATCTGCACAGACACATCCCCAGAGCCCCAACCAGGGGTATTCTATCTGCTATTCAAGATCCATAGACCTGGAAACCCTGGATGCCCCACCATCTCAGGCATTAGCACTCTTACAGCAGGAATATTTGGCTATTTGGACTGTCTCCTCAGACCCTATGCTACCAGCACTCCTAGCTATCTTTGAGACACCACCGACTTCCTAAAAAAGAAAAGGAGTACTTGTGGCACCTTAGAAACTAACCAATTTATTTGAGCATAAGCTTTCGTGAGCTACAGCTCACTTCATCGGATGCATAAAGTGGAAAATGCAGTGATAAATTGGTTAGTCTCTAAGGTGTGCCACAAGTACTCCTTTTCTTTTTGCGAATACAGACTAACACGGCTACTACTCTGAAACCTGTCACTGACTTCCTGAGGAAACTACAATGCATTGGTCATCTTCCTGAAAACACCATCCTGGCCACCATGGATGTAGACGCTCTTTACATCAATATTCCACATCAGGATGGACTACAAGCGGTCAAGAATAGTATCCTTGGTGAGGCCACAGCACACTTGGTGGCTGAGCTTTGTGACTTTGTCCTCACCCCCAACCATTTCAGATTTGGGGACAACTGATACCTTCAAGTCAGTGGCACTGCTATGGGTCCCCGCATGGCCCCACAGTATGCCAGTATGCCACAGTATGCCATGAACTTCAATGACCTGTTTCACTGAATCTGTGCATAGGATGAACCAAATATCTTTAAGGTTCTTATTAACCTTGGGCTGATCCTGCTTACACTGAAATACCTGACAGGATTCCAATTGATTCTTTTTATTTTTTTATTATTATTATTATAATTATTTGTGAGGATTTGTGCCTGGTCTCCAGTGTGAAAATTTGACTGGCTGTAAGCAGTGAACAGTTAATCAAAAGAAGTGACTCGAGCTGGTGGAGAATGAGTGAGGTTTCAAGGCCCAAAGGATCAAGGCTGACAGTCAAAATGATTAACACAACCCAGCTGCTTAACAAATATTGTTGTTTAATAAAGATGGAGCAGAATTATACGCCATCAGCTTACCATACTTTGGGGCAATCTGTTACAAAAGGAACAGGCTACCTTGTAGGTTTCACTGTATTTTACACTAATTAAATTATTTACATACATATAAAGAAGCCAAAGGTGAAAGCTACCTTACTACATGAGAGATTGAGATTTCATTTTTGCTTTCTATTTTTTATGTGTCTGTACTGACAGGTACTACATACATCCTCAATAACAAAATTTCTTTTAATTAAAAAAAAAAGTGTTCGCTTTCTATTCTGTATGGCTAACGTGAAGGCATAGCTCTTTAGGTCTTTTAATCTGTTTCAAGGCTAAGCTATTTATATGAGGGTGGTTTGCCGGCGAGGAGGGAAGGGGTTTTTTAGTTCTTTTTTTCCTCTCCATATTTGTAGAGGGAAAAAAGGATATTTTATTTATTCACTAGATTCTTTATGTTGCCTCGAATTGCAGGGATAAAGTATTTTCAAGCTTATGGATGAAGAGAAGATAAAAGGTCTCATTTTATGAGCCATTATATACGCTTTCTAAGTACAGTTTTCTCGTGGCTAAAATATTTAAAATAACACACTAGTCCAGTGTTACTCATGTAGGCTTTTTGTATCCATATTTCATATAAGGTAGATGCTACACTTATACATGTTTGTGTGCGTTTGATAGCATGTTACCTTCCAATTTTTAACTGTAGCTTTTTTTTATTTTTAATCTTGTAACACTGTTACTCAGTTTTTCTCCTGAACTGGAAAGAAGAATCAAGAAACTGGCTCACTTGTCTTGTAAGAGAAAGGATGGTCTCATGGTTAAGGAACTGGGACTAAGGAGATCTAGGTTGAAATCCTGTGTAACCTTGGGCACATCATTTCCTTGTGCCTCAGCATCCCATCTGTAAAATGAGAATGCTACGACTTCCTGATCTCAGAAGTACATTGTGAGGAAGAAAATTCATTAATCTCTGAATGGTTCTCACGTCCCTAAGCGATGAGCCCAATAGTAGATTTTATAAATGAACTAACTAAATGGCAGTGTTGCTGACTCTGGTGCGAGGTTAGGACTGAGATGGATGTAAAAGAGGGTGAGAGAGAAACATAGAAAGAATTTAGACAAGGGTCTTTGTTTCAGACTTGCTGTTGGAAGGGGCTGTCGTACAACAATCAGTCCCTGAGCATGTTGCTGCTAATGTAGGATTTAGATTGGAGGAGGTGCTAGATTCATGGTGCACTTTCAGCCTGTGAGATTACCTTGTACAGGGGCTGCTATTGGTAAAAATTCCGGCTCCACTGGCCTTTAACATATCAGTTTGGGACATAAGGATGGATGACATTATTTGTGTGGGTTCAACCAATATATAGCTAATCCATACCGTCAGAAACGGCATCTTTCTAATTGCTCTGAACTGTGATGTAAAATTACTGATTGCTATTAAACAGCAATTGCATTTCAAAAGTGAGCTATAATTTGTACAAATGTTTGTACAGTGTTTGAGGATCCTTGAAGATGAAAGAAAATGGATAGAGGCAACATACTATTACTTACCACATAATACTGGAGTGGCTTTAACTCCATGGGCCTAGGTGCTCAGGGGAGATGTGGAGGTGACCCTTCTGGACTCAAGGACAAAAGGATTTATGACAGCTCTATTTTGCAAAGAGCACCGCTATTGCAGTCATCCAGCTTGTATGGGGAATAAATATATAACAGACATTTTTCAGAATGAATGATTATTGATCCTCATTGCCCCATTTGGACTTGGGAGGGTTCTGTAGAGAACCTGCTCTCACATAGCTGACGGTGAATACCACCAAAAAAAATCTCTTAAACCCCCTTCCCACCAGCACTGACTTGACCTGAAAAAATAGAAACTAAATACAGTTTTGCCACAATAATTAGAAAAATAGCTAGGAGGATAATCTAATGAATCTAAATTTCCCCAAGTAGCATGCACAATAACACTGTGGTTTGCAAAACTATTGTTGTTCCTTTTATAATCCAAAACTTTCCTTTAATATAAACACATTCCAGATGTATATTCATTTCACAGCTGGGTACACCTGAAAAATGTAGTATCGTGAGCCTGTTCTTTAGCCATCACTCCATATGGAGACTAGAAGAGGGCTCAAATAGTCGTCGCTGCTGGCGGAAATGAAGGTAACACTGCAGTCTCGATGAGGTTTTTGTGAAGAGGTTTTATGGAACACCTCTAGCGCTGGTGCACTTTGCTGGTCATATTTTAACAGTGGCCTTTGAATTATTGATGATTTATTAAAGTAGTACCAGCAAGCCATGGGAAAAATAAAATCCCACATGCCAGAGGACTCATCTTGAGGCATCTAAGTGATCAAATGAGATGAGCCATTTATCATTCTTCAAGAGGGAATTGTTCATGAGCTGTGTTGTTCCTTCATAGCTGGCCAATGTTCTCTTTGGAATAAGACGGAGTATGTTGTTTGTGTGTGTGTCGTCTTGCTTGTCTGCAAAGCACCTAGGACATTGTCAGCATGCTTTATAAATAATATACCTATATATATGCAAACACATTATCCACATTACCCATGGCAATATTTTAATAAACTTTGTTTTACTTTACACACACACTTTGTATATAAACCATACCAGCAGTGTCCTAGGTGTTTTGCAGACCAGGAGATAGGCTCCCTGCCCCAAAGATGGTGCAATAGAAATAGACTATATATTCGTGAGGTATGGGATGCTGTGTATGTTGAAAGAAAAAGACAATGCTTCAGAACATTGATCAGCTTCTGTTTTAGGCACTGGTTGTGTGTGTTTAAAATTCTATTCACTGAAATGAATGGAAATGCTTGTCGCAAGTGCTCATCCTCTGAAACTGAAAGGAGGAGCAGGTGCACAAGATATCAGAGAAGTGCTCTGTTTGATAAATATAGAGAGCTACTCATACTGGAGTTTCTATTTTGTCCTCTTGCTCATTTGACATAATTCAATACAGTTTTTATGGAAAAAATATTACTATGTTTGACCTGTATAATATAGATTGGTTGGGAAGCCTATTAAATCTGGCCCTCTTCTCTAAACTGTAAGTTCTAAGACCAGTTTGAGTTTGGGACCCTCTGTAGCCTGCTTTCTTTGATCCATGATCTGAGAATATGTAATCATCCTCTGAAGAGTTGGATTCCATTGTGACAAGGAAGGAGAGGGGTGGCCCTGAAGAACACATCTTCAGATGGAAAGCCACCCCAATCACTATTCTGTGGTTTTCATCACTCTTTCAGGGGTCTCTTTGTTCTGTGTTGTTACTTATTTGGTTTTTCTTTTATTTCAATATTAATTTTTGTTAGCATTTTTTGGTAAAACCACCTGCAGAATAATCTTTTTCTTTTTGTATATTGCTATGTTTCTCTAGAGGCTATTGCAAAGGCATGAAACATAATCCTAGAAATCTTTCTTACTGGGGGAAGCTTGAGATAAATATTGTTGTATGTTTAGTAGGAGTGGGTCTCTACATATTGACCATGTGTGTCTAAATGATGAGTAATACTTAAAAGCGATGATGGTCTCAAAACATTCCTTAGATGATTATTAGATTGTTTTAATCCTTACATTATTCCAACTGGAAAGTTATGGAAAGATTTGTTTTACATCTCACCAATGAGCAGTTTTTATTTTTTGACCGTCAGCCACCTAGGTCAGTGAAACAAGTTTGTTCACTTTCATTTTAAAGTGAGTTTCACTTTCCAGTTCTCATGCATGGTAAGCACAATGCTTTTGTGTTTGGGTTCCCGGAAGCATAGGGGAATATATAAATAAGAAGAAGAAAAAAGAAAGCCCGTACAATTATTTTTCAAAACACCTCTGAAAATATTTTGTCACCTGTTGTTTTATCTTCACCACCTCCCATTTTAAAAATACATAAATGCTGGGCTTATATTACTTGACAGTGACCTCTTAATAAACTAGTTTGTTTGTTAAAAGAAAAAATCCAGCCAGCCTTAATATAAATTGTTTGTCGCATAGTGAGAGTAGTTTGTACATATTCCATCGCAGTAGCCATTCATGTTAGCATTTGCCAAAAGTTACCACACATAAGTGATATCTGAGATATCAGAGATTTTTCTGTATACATAGAAAAGGAAATTACTACCACACCTCAGATTCCACTGGGTAGTAACCTTTTGACAAATGTTGACTTTTTAAATGGTGACCACTCTCCTCAGGTGAGTTGTTGTTTAGTTGTTTTTTCTCATCTGTTTTTTTTCATACAAAATTAAAGACATTTCAGGTCATGAACAGGTGTTGGGGGTCACAACCAACCTGCCCTTCCCACATTGCTAAACTATAGACAGATCTCAACTTGGTGGGAGGGGAGGGAATGGAAAGGGATGTGGAAAGGGTCATGAAGCACCAAGGTAGGACAGTTGAACTATGAGGCTAAGGAAACGTCTTCATCCACCAGAATGCTAGTAGTGTTAAAACCCTTCTATCATACCTTTCAAAGTAGTGGTTTCAGATACTAGTAACACTGGAACTTTTCTCGAACGCTCTTTCCCTCCCAACCATATTTTTACAATTAAATACTGAACGAGAATTTTTTTTCCTCTTACATTTTCTTAATGTGTATCAGCTGATTTCTCTGCTGTTGTCTTGTTTGGGGGACAGAGACAAGCCTCCCTTCAAGAAAGACCATTAAAACATTGTTGTTGATTGCTTTATAGAAAACTGTCCGTGTGATAAGGCGAACTCTCTGACTGCTTTCTGGGGGAAAAGGAAATGCAAATGTTTTAACTGAAGGCAAAATCCTGCTCTCTGCTGCCTGGGTTAATGAAAGAAAAGAGAGGGCAGAGGAAACCTGCTTCTCTTGCCACACACCCAGTATAACAGGATTGCAGTGTTGCTTGCAAGGATGCTAGGAAGGGCTCCAGATTTCAACCCCAGACAATGTACCACAGTCCCAAGGGGACATGACTTGCCTGCTTGGAGCATGGCTCAGCCCCCAGACTCCAACACTTTTGCTGAGGTTAGCAGCATGCGCTAAAACAGATGTATAATGCTCCTTTGGGGGCAGCACTAAAATATGTTCCTCCACTGTTGTTCCCTTCTTTCCCCTTGCTGCCCTGGGCCATTTTGCATTGCCCCCAGTAGGCGGGGTCATGTTCCTACCACAAGACTTGCACCTTCTCCATCCCCTTTCCACAGCTTCATTCAGTCAGGGCAGGGTTTGCTTTTAGTTTCTTTCAATTTCAGATTTATTTATTTTTACTGGCTAACACTTTTTGATATCACCATTAATTAGAACTGCAGTGTGGCTATATAAATAAAGTGACCTCTTTACTGCCTTATCCTTACAAAATAGAGCCATCATTTGTAATAGCTTAATACAAATTCACAATAGCACTTTGTTCTCTTTCGCATCACTTGCCAGACTACTACTGTTATGGCCGCTGCTGTATCAGCTAGTTTTGCCACAACACTCATGGATGCCAATATTTTTAATATAATATGAAACGCACATTTCCAAACAGCCCAGAGAGACATCTGATTATTAAATCCCTTGACTGTCATCTGGATTTTTGCATCAATTCAGATTTCAAAACTGAACAAGTTGACAGTATCGAGATTAAAAGAAAAATGGAAAATACTCATTTAAAGTAAAAGTATCCAAGAAAACTCTCCCCCTGAAGCAGACTTCTTTATTCTGCATGCACATGGAACAACAGAAAAAAGCCAGGAGTACGTGAAGGCAATATGCTAGAGTCTATAGTTGTGGTCATTAGTAGTTTGCTCAGCTTTAGTGTTATACTCTTTTTATAACCAATAATAATAAATGCTACTTGTTTTTAGGCTTCCCATTCTCTGCTGTTTAGAAGAACTAAAAGGTTGGAAGCTGCAGAAACATTTCTTTTAATACGTTGCATGCATTATGCTTCTCGGAATGGTATTTAGTGTTATTGTTAATGATTGAAACATTAGCATTTAATTGTGTAAAGTACTTAAAGTCCAATATTGCTACTTCTTTGGCTGAGTCCATTAATACTCAAGCATCTGTGAGAAATACATTGAAGCTGAAAGAAAAGGAGGGCACCTTAGAGACTAACAAATTTATTTGAGCATAAGCTTTCGTGAGCTACAGCTCACTGTCATTGAAGTTGAAGAAGGCCATACATGTTCCAGCTATAAAGAGCACCTAATGCTTTTTTCCCCCCAAAGCCTTTAACAAATTAATTTAAAAAATACCATGGTGAGGTGAATAGATAAGAGGCTTTCTTGGTTCAGTTGTGTTTGGTTTTGCTTTTCTCCTGTAATTGCTGGGGTGGTTTTGCTCATAAAGAGGGAACTGATGCCAAGAAGAAGAGGTAATTGCATAGTTCTGTTTTAGGATATTGTGAAACTTCTCAAGTTGACTTAAATAAAATACATCATCATCATTTCTCCATTGAGGGATGTTTATTGTGTATAATTCCTCCGTACACAGTTTGGCATAGTTGGCAGTCCTACTGAAGATATCTCCAGAACTGAATAAACATGGTAGGGGAGCTCGCACAATGGTGCCTGTATTTTGTACTTGATTCCGACTACCACTATCAGGCTCTCAAGTAAATAATCACTATAATTTTCACCATCACATATGAAATAGGAAAAGATCAAATTGAGCACTGTACTTTCAGTTACCCTTGTCTTGCATTTGGTTCCATGCAGAGAGACTCTTGCATCTGCACAAATTCGTACTGGGGTTCTAACATGTGCAAGGGTCTCTCCTCTGCATAGATGGCTGTATGTGCATGTGCCTTCCCTTGATATCAGTAGGAGTTACTCATACATGAAGACTAAAATAGACCCAGAAACCTTGTATGTTTTTCAGTCACTGTCAAATTATGATGCAAAATCTTCTCTCTTTGTAACTTTTCAGGGCATTGCTTTGTATGTAATTACATAGTGCCTTTTTAGCACCAAAGAGCCCAGCACTTTCCGGGGCTTTTTTACCCTTTTGTTACAGGACCCTTTGGTTATAAAATCATTAACTATGAAAGATGCGACTACATAGTCAAAAAAAATGCTGTTTCCACTAGTGATGGGCCCAAAACTGCTGTTCTGGATACCTCCCACCTTTGGAATTTGCATCCAAATCTGAATTTTGGAGGGGCCATGCCAAAATCTGAGATGGAAACATCACCAAACTTATAAGTATTCCAAATCTATATTCATATTTTGAAGAATAAATATATCTCTACTCTCTGGGGACTTAGTAAGTCAATTTCCAATGGAAGGAAGAGCTTATTTAATTTAAACTAAAATAAAAGGTATGGTGCCTCATTAAATATTTATTTAATGTGTTAACGAGTGTAGCACAGAACAGAAGCAACATGAGCAGAGGCAACACAATCTTTCCCCCCATACTAACTTGTTTTATCCCTGATCTGGGAGACAAAACCAACTCTAGAAATGAGAAGTTAGCTCAGACTCCAGACCCACTCAGCCCTGGGCCTCTGCTGATTCTGCATCTCATGGAATCATTTCAAATCATACAGTAGCTTTCATTCTAAACCCTTATGTGTAGTTGACACTACCGTTTAGGCTGACAAAGCTACGTTTTAAGACAAACCACAGGAAATGGCTTGGAGAGGTGGAGAATATTAAGAAAATATTGTAGTGCTACCTCAGAAATAAAATTAAACATGAGTGACTCTGTTCTGTACAATGTTTAAAGCAGAGGTTTTGATAATTTTATAAAAATACATTAGTTATTGGACACAGATGTGCTTCAAAACATACAGTTGTTTGTCGTAATAACAAAATGTGACATTTGTCATAACAAACTCCTTCAGGCAAGGGTAGTTTAAGCGCTTATAAACAAAGCACTCCCCCCCCCCATGTGCTTGAACAAATTATATCCCCTTGATACCACTGTTTTCTGTGTGAGCTTTGAGAGTGGAAAGTATTCAAGTCATTGTTTACTGTGGAATTTGTTTTAGCTGGGAAGTCAGGTCACAGCCACAAAATCAGAAATAGTTCTTTTAATGCTAATGGACTGTATTTACTCTGGTATGTAGAGAATGGCAACAACAAATCATTAATATGAGAGATTGATAGTTCTATTCAAAATCTTTCATATATGCTCCATGACCCTCTGTTGCAAGATGAGGAAGAACAGTCCTTAACTTTAGTTGTTTGTTCTCTTGTCAGCTTTTTTTCCCCTTGAAAAACAGAAGATTAAACTTTTTTAAAAAAATCCCTGAATTGTATAAAGAACAGTTGAACAAGACACAAATTAATAGTTCATAGTTGGTGTCAGCTTTTTACCAAAAGTAAAAACGCACCATACGTTCAGGGTAAGGAGTGGTTGTGGAAAGCAATAACTGAAAAAAATAACTGCTTTAAGGCCCAGTCTAAAAACTTTGCTGGTAAAGCAATGTCCATTAGGGGTGTGATTTTTTTTTTTTCCACCCAATAAATCTATACCACCTAAAGCTTGTCTGCGGCAGAAATACCGGCATAAAAGTGCTTTTGCTGATATAGTTTATTTTGTTAGGCCTGCTGGTGTAAGAGACACTGGCAAAAACACTTTTTACTGGTACGCTACAGTAGGAGGGTTGGCGATTAAAGCTGTACTGGCTCACCTATACTAGCAAATCTTTTGTAGTGCAGACTACGCTTCCAAATCTACTATTTTTGCATTCAAAGCCGTTTTCCATTCATTCCAATGGTTATTAATTGTCATCGCTATAGCTTTCTAATGTGTTCTTAATTGCTCTGGCTTTGTTGCACTGTAATTACCTTGAATTTATTAATCTGCATTTCATCTTTCAGCCATATTTTGAGAAATGCTAATAAATCTATATTGTAACACATACCCTTGCATGAAAAGAAAGGCATTTATTTACTGTTCCTTGTGTTTAGTGGTTTTCCTGTCTATAGATCAAGCACAAAAACCAATGTGCTTTCTAGCTTTTTAAAAGAAGAGAAAAATAAATATTCCCTTGGATTTATTTTCTGCTTATTTACACAAATAAGTTTATAGTGAAATATGTTTTCTCTGATAAATTAAGAGTCTGTATACCCAGATTCTATAGATCTTTATAGCCATTTTTTAATTAATATAAATTTGGATCCTGGACTCAGTATTATTAGCTCATGCGATTACATAGTTATATATGTGACATGAGCTTTTCATGTAAACTTTATTCTTGTTGTATATACACTTTGGGGTGAGAAAGGAGTCTGACTATTTTGTACTGAAACTCACTGCCTCAGCTGTGTTCAGTAAGTAGAATCAGAAAGGATAGAAATACATTCCAGGTCCCAGTTTCACTCTTGTGTAAACCCCTCTCTCTCTCCAGAGAGGGAACATTAAGAGGGTAAGAACAATAGTGCTGTCAAGATACCATTAGTGAGGTGATTACTGGATATGTTGCATAGTCTAGCATCCATTATCTGGACTGTGATATCCTCCAGATATTTGGTATGCCCACTGATTTTGTAAACTGTGTGCCCACAGACTGGGTACTGTTTACCAAGATTACACTTACTGTCAGCCATTTTGCTCAGCTCACCTTTGCTTGGTTATAATGTAATGCAATAGAAGGTTGGCATGTTCTTATTTTAATAAAAAAAAGTTATAACTTTGACTTCAATGGGAGTAAAATTAGACCAGTCCTGAGTGCTTTTTAAAACCCCACATTAAAATTCTGTGGATCCAGGACACAGTATAATGTACTGGCATTAAATCTAACTACACTAGAACAATAATTTACTCTGCTAATTAGTTTGTTACCACAAAACCCATTACTATCAATACTGATCTTGAAAATCTTTTTAAAACTAAAAACTAGACTATGATCTGCTAAATAAAATAGATACCCCTCTTATTCTGGTAGGATACAGAAAATTGAGTAGAGGTTTTAAGTGCATTTGGCAGACTGGTCTCTCTAGAGCTATTAGTCAAGATGGTCTATGCTCTGGGTGTCCCTATACCTCCAAATCCCAGAAGCTGGGACTGGATGAGAGGAGATGGATCATTCAGAATTGCCCTATTCTGTTCATGCCCTCTGAAGCATCTGTCACTGGCCACCGTCGGAAGACAGGGTACTGGGCTAGATGGACCATTGCTCTGACCCAGTATGGCCATTCTTGTGTACCATTAACACCTGTTTTTCTATCAAAAACTATTTCAGATAGAAGTATGACATTATGATGAAGGTGAAATTATAGTATGTGGTGTGGAGGTTTAAAGCTGTATTTTGATTTTGAGTGTCTCCGTTTTGGGAACCTTAAATTATCTCATGCTGGTGTCTCAAAAAACATGTTACTCAAAATTAATGGGCCACTTTGGAGCATTAGGCCTTAATGTTTTTTCCGTGTAGCTCTGGAGATTTAGACTCAAATACAGCTTCGATCACAAGTAAAATGAATTGTCTAATACCTTGCTCAAATGCATCCTTTATAAGTTTAGTTTAAAAAAAAAATTGCCTGCACATGCTCAATACATATTTTTCAAAGGTTTATACAACTTGATGAAGCCAAAATAAATTTTCTCCAAGACAAGCAAAGGCTTTTCTTCTCAGTGATGGCTATTTCCATGCCCTATTTCAGGTTTCATCCTCTAACCATCTCAGCTTCAAATGTCTAGAGCAACAACAGCAAAAGTCACAGCATTTTTTTAATGGGAAAAACTCTGTTTTTTTTAACTCTTTGCATACTCAAAAAAGCTGATCTCCTTTTCCTCAGACTTAACAAAAAAAAAATCTGGCAAAAACCAAGAATGGAAAATTTCAGCCTGAAAGATGGAAATATCAGAAAGCTGTGAGCACCTAACTATTAGTAGGAGGTTAAAATGGAAAGAATTACACATCCATTACTGTAGTGGCTGCTATCGCTGTAATATGATGACTTTCAACTGAAGGACTCAAATCATCTCAAAAACTATTCCATGTTCAAGACTCTATGTTCTGACTTTCACAGCCTCAGTAACATGGAAGATACGTCTACACTGCACACCTCTTTCAGTGGCATGAAGAGTACATATACGCGACACGTCCCCCTTGCACAGGTATAAGTAACAGTATTGATGGTGAGGCACTACTTAGTTGAGTAAAGACGTGCCTGAACCCTGGGGATGAGTACCTGTATGTACTCTGCACTACACTGCTCTCTACTGCCCAAGCAGCACCTCCCCCATCTACACTGCTGTTTTTAGCCGTGTAGTGTCCTGCAGTTGCCTACCCACTACTGGAGTCTTTCCTCACCTCAAGGAAAGACTTAGGCAGTTCCCTGCTACCGGAGACTTTCCCTTTGTCAGGGAGTAGCCAGAGCCTTTCCCCGCTGAAGAGTAAAACTCTGGAAGAGGACAAAGGCTCTGGCAGGGGGGAGTCATTGGGGAAAGGCTCCAAAAGCTCCCCACTGCCGAGCCTTTCACTGTAGTCTAGCTACATATACCGTACATGCTGCCTCAAGTGGCGTGCAGTGTAGACGTAGCCTAGGCGTGGTAGCTGGAGGCATTCCGTCCACTGAGTACAAGGGCAAGCATTTTATCTCAGGTGGCTCTGGAGGGAGCATGCTCAGGTGTGGCACTTTATTCCTCCTCCAAAGAGGTGGATGATAGTACCAATGCCGTGTACAAAAATCATGAGTCAAGGCCCCAAAAAATCAGATTTAAGAAAAATAATAATGTTCTGTCCTTTTTGTTTGCTTCTCATTTGGTGCCTTTAGCACTCACAATTTCATGCTTTTTTTCACAACCATGAGGTTTAGAAAATTAATTGTGCTTGTTTTAAATTAATATTGAGCTTCTCAAGCAATCACAAGACTTCTGGAGCGGGTGCTTTTAAGAAAAATACCAAATATCACAAGCCTTGTAATAAAATTGCATGAGATGGCAACATTGCGTCTTTGAGAGCCAGCCTCATGGAACAATAGGAGAAGAGAGGGAAATGCACACACTTGTGCCTCCAACCAATTGGTCCATTCTCCATTTGGGTCTAGAGCGCATTCAGCCATGCTTGTCATACCCCATTTTCTGGCGTTTAGGAAATGCTTACTTCAGTATTCTGGCTTCCTAATATGTGACTCTGATGGAGCAGGAGAAAAGCAGCTCCTTCCATTCTCCCACTACATCACCTCCTAGAGGAAGCCATAATTTGACTCTGTAAATTTAAACAATATGAAGATTATTTATTCTCAGGGTACCCACATGAGGATATTCTAAAACAACAGTCTTCGTCCTCTGTTATGTTTCAGAGTAACAGCCGTGTTAGTCTGTATTCGCAAAAAGAAAAGGAGGACTTGTGGCACCTTAGAGACTAACCAATTTATTTGCGCATGAGCTTTCGTGAGCTACAGCTCACTTCATCCTCTGTTATATAACCTACAAGTAGTTGAAGAAGAAAATGGTATACCTGGGGCAAAACAAGGCTTTCTGAAGGGAGCTTTTCTTGAAAGTTTTTCTCTTTATAATATCAGTTTTCCAGAGATGCAGATGTGCACAATAATCCTAGGGGGATATTGGTATTTTGCCTCTAGGATTGTAAGAGTCCTGTTCCCAAAGCCAAGATATGCAAGGAGCCAAATTGTATTTGAAACTTTTACAAAAGACACATATGGAAGCTCATGGAGTATTGCATTGCAAATCATATATTAAAGAGAGACATGACTCCTGAGCTGCAAAATGAATGGCACGCAGATAGGGAAAGGAGTTCTATATAAAAAATATCCTTAACCACTTGTTTAACTCATTAATCTGCCATTTACTAGGCGTATTTGCATCAGGACAGCCTTTCTGTGATCATTTTTGACAAGCACACAAATGCTTCAGACCCTTTCACCTCTTAGATAACTGTGTAACAATGGCAAAGCAAATATTGATAGTGAACAATGCTCCTATGAATTTGTGTGCTGAACAGCTGCCACTTTCCACCCCTGAGCTTGCTGCATATCTGTGCTGAATGAAGTGATTCCTGGCTACAGTTTTGTAAAGAGCTTTGCATTCCTTTGGGATGAAAGGGAACAGCTAAATGTGAGATTTTGGCCCAGTCGGGCTCCCATAGAATTGAATGGGATTTTCACCATTGCCATGACAGTACTGTTACTTACTAACCTGAGCACGTTCCAACGGTTTTGAATGTACCACAAGACCTATTCCAATATTGTGTTTTACCTATAACAACATTTAGGGGTTTTTTTCAGCCCCTTGCCTCTGAGGATTTGAAAATGCTTTTCAAATCTTTATTTCTGGCACAGGGAGTATTATTACCTCCATGTTAACATTTGAGGAAATGAGACATCGAGAGGTGAAGTGACATGCTTAGGGAGAAAATAAGGAACAAAAATGTACCCACAGTCACAGAGGAAACCATGGTAGAACCAAAACAAGAGCCCAGGTCTCCTGACTCTTAATTCCTATACCTTAGCCACAAAATAGCTTTTCCTCTCATACTGTCTCTCCTTACTCACCATCCCAATCCTAGCATGTGTTGCCAAAACACTCTAGCAAATGTGATAACCCAGGTCTTCTGAGGCCATGACAGAAAACATCATACACCGCCATCTCTGAGACGATGGAAGGTGGTCTATAGTGTACATTCCCTAATAGTCTCAGATTGTTGTATCAGCCTAAATTCTCTATTCCTTTAAGAAGGGGTACTTGCAGCCTTGAAAATAATGTTGTAAAGAGTATGCCTCAAACGTGCCTTTAGCATGGGGCTCCGCTGTTACAGTTCAGAAGCCTAAAAGGTGTTGTTCCCTTCTAAGTAACTACAATATTTTCTATAAGAGGTCAGGTTCATTTAGCTACAGTTGTGAGGAACAACATCTGAAACTGTAACTACAGACCAATAGGCTGAACTATTTTCTCATTTTGAAAGACACATTTTGGATTAATATTTTGCATAGCATAATTAACCCCAACACATTTTAAAAGCTGAAAAAAAATTATAATAAACATCTGCATGGTTGTAATTGTCATAAAGCAGGTCAGTATGACTTAAACAGGCATGGTATTTATCTTTTGACTACAGTATATTGTTAATGGTAATCCATTAAATGGGCCAGTCTTTAGCACACTTCATGTGGGTATATAAAAGGCCTAAGGTCCATGTGTATCTGCTATGAGGGGAGGAAAAGTGAGTAAAAGCAAAGGTAAGTCCTCAAATGTTGATTCTCCTTTTCCATGCATGCTATGGAGAAAACCTCCACAGAGATTGGAAATATAGATGTCAGGGATGAAGCCTTTGTACACTGCAAAGATTCATCTAGCCTCAGTTTGACAAAGGAAGAGAATCATCAGGCCTTGTCACTGTTCCCCAAAGCTCTTAAGCACATGCTTAATTGTAAGCACATGAGTAGACTATGGAGGTCAATGGAATTACTCACATGGTTAAAATTGTTCTGCTGGGTTGGAGTCTGTTCCCTTTAAACACAATATACACACACAGTAGCAGGACACAGCTATGAGGCATCCCTGGGAATTACTTGTTGTGTGGAAGTGAGGATAGTCTGCAGCAGAGCCCTTTTACTGAGGCTGTGCTAGCTTCCTGGCTACTGGGCCCTCTATACGTATGCATGTGAAAAGGCATTGGGTGGTTATTGCCACTTGAAAGACCCAGAAGTGCTCATCAGCTGGCAAAAGGGTCCAGAAGGGAGCCACTGTAGATGTTACTGTTGGAATGATCTCTATCGTATCTTTGTTCTCTGGGATGATATGATAGCAGAGCAGTAAACTGCTGAAGGATTGCGCGGGTTGCCTAGCCCTGCTGGATACAATGATATATCAGCTGTCTCTCGTGTCTGAAGTTTGCCTCTTTGTTAAAAGTAAAATCTCTTTAAACATCACCCTTTTTGAAAGAGTTCTTCAACATTCAAAGCAAATGATCTTCGGGATGATGATGGTTAGACTTTCAATGAACTATCATACTTGGAATCTAGAAACTAGTTCATAGTTAATCAGTTAAGTTAATTAGAAATAAGATTCAAGTTAGGGCAATTAGACAATTGCTACATTACTCAAACTGACTAATGATGTTTCACTGATCTTTGACAGAAGATAATACAGTGGATGAAGTGTATGGTTTAAGAATAAGTTATTCCAGTTTTAGTTAGTTGAAGAGTGACTTTACCAAAATTGTTAATGGACATTATTCAAGATGTGCTGTGTAAGTCTTTTCCAATTACTGTTAAGGTCTTGAAGGGCCAGCCTTAGCTTTTTATTAATATGTTCACTTTATTAATGTAGTTTTTATGTATGCATAGTGTGACCATCTGGCACATCTCATGATGTTGCATAATTATGGTCTTTTTAATTTGTTTTACCTGGATCTACTCAGTGTTGCTTAAAATTCAGAAGTATTTCATAGCTTAATAACTTAATAACTCATTAGAAAGCCGTGCCATGTACTTGAGGTTACCTCAAAGGCTATCCATATTTAACAATAAACTTGAGATAATTCCTTGACTACTTGACTGTCATTGACCAGTTTAAATATTTAAGGTTGTGGTTTGACCTTTTGCCTAACATTTAAACCAGGTGTTGAAAATGAAATAAGGATTGTATACAAAATTGGGGTTGCTTTAAAATTTATTTGGCTTTTTAAACAATTATATCCACTACTTTTGCTGCTAGTAATCAAATATAGAAATATAATTTATGAAATATACATTTTAAAATATTTTATTATATTAACTTCTTAATTAAACTGGAAATTTGCTCTCTGTTTTAAATCTGATTTTGATCTTCCTTACTAAAAATCCCCAAGAAAGTTGCTCATTCCTTCAAATTTTGTATACATCACGTGTGGCCAACAAATAATATTTTGCCTGACTTATGTGTTGATACATGAGGTTTTTAAAACATGAGACTAAGAAAAAGTTTGTTGATCGTGATTTGCAGATCCTTTAAGCACTTTTTTGGCCGCTTCTCAAAAATGGCTCATTTTAGATGTTTCATACAGGGTTGGTAATATCTTGTGCACAGGTCCAATTTGGAGACAGAGCAAGGCATGTTAAAAAGTTGTAGGCCAAGTAGATGCTTCAGAATATTCCATTGGGTTCTGGTGGATTTTTAAAGGGCACCAAATGATTGGTGCAGACCTAAGTCTTTGTACTAAAAGATTGTGTCTGTTGCCTTTGTTTTGCACAGATAATTTTCAGAGGATAACCACATCCTACAGAGGATTGCCATAGTATATTTTTTTCTGAGGAAAATTAAGGAAGATGGCAGCCCACCATTCTCATCAGCTGGTGCTCTTCCCCTTTTCCCTTGCTCCAATAGCCTGGAGAGTACTTTGGTGGCGGTACACAATATGTTTCTTTAAATCAGTGAAACAATAGGTAGTTTCCAAACCTTTTCCAGCCGAAGTCAAGGGCAGTTTTGCCATTGGCTTTAATAGAAGCGTGTCTGGGCCTAAACAGTGTGCGGTCCTGAGAATAAAATATGAATGCTTTAGTCAGTTTTATGACATCAACTTAAGCTGTCCTAATGAATCTGCAAGAGTTGCATAGCTATCCATGGCCATCCTGTTTGATTCAGTTCTCTTGGGCGTGTACATGTGCCTCGGAGTCCCTACTATTAAAATGAGGATAATACTGAGCCAGCATTCTGCAGTCCTTGGATGAAAGGTGCGATGTGCAAAGAGGTGATTTTTATTTATTATTAGATATTAAATAAAATTACAGACTTAAATTAAAACTGTTTCTTAAAAGAGCTCAGTTATGAGGTACCCATGCAGAAAGTTAAAGGGTCAGAGGGCAGGCAGGGGCCGAGAGTGGGAGGAGCCTTAACAGTGGCCACTATCTGACTGGCACAGCTTACTTCCCCAGAGAAGCACAAGAGAAGGAAGAACTGATTTGTGACTATGAGACAGTCCCTGTACTATGCACTGCCATTTACTCAGTGCTTGTATTAATTCCACAATCTAGCCTTGTGTGAAGGTCAATGAAAACAGTGGCTTCATTGTTAGAGGGGATCATAAGAAGAGTTTCATGGGACTAAACTTTTTAGAGATGCAGTTTAAAAACTTACTTGAAAGAAAACTTTCTAGTCATTCCGGTATCTTCATTCAATGGAGTCAGCTTGCTTTAAGCAGTTCCTTATTTTTAAAAGCTTTCTTTTTTTAACTCCTCTTTTGTTCAGGTTGGAGTGATACATACATTTTCTGTAGTGGTATTTGCATTTCATCATAACTTCGTCCACTAATTGAGAATAAAGAAAAGGAGTACTTGTGGCACCTTAGAAACTAACCAATTTATTTAAGCATAAGCTGTAGCTCATGAAAGCTTATGCTCAAATAAATTGGTTAGTCTCTAAGGTGCCACAAGTCCTCCTTTTCTTTTTGCGAATACAGACTAACACGGCTGTTACTCTGAAACCTGTAATTGAGAATAGTATTTCAGAAGCGACATGTTCACTGTGTTGCGTGTGCACAGAGACCCCTATGAATCCGACTGTATCTTGTACAAGCTGTTGCTTTGTCCAGGGTTTATTAAATCAATGTCATTTTTCTAGAAATGAAATCTTTAACAGTGAAAGTATGTTTTTCAGGCTGGTCATTGTATGTGGCATTGGTTTTTGTGTCTCGCGGGATTTTTCTTCTCAAATCAGGAGTTTAGTGCATGCCCCACTATCCTGTCAGTGCGGAATGGAGAAAGTTGGCCAGAAAGTTGCACTCATTCTTTCTCAGACAGTATCAGAAGCCATTGGGGATGTGATGTTTATGCCCCAGAGAGGAAACTGTTGAACCACTTAAAGTTTTGTAACTCATGATAGCTAAAATGCTTAAGGCTGCCCTTGAGTATTTGCTTCAAATACTATTATTTCTGCTGTAAAGGTTTGTACATCATATGTAATCAGGATCAGGATGTATTATGAAGTGGTGTTAGGGGTCTGGTTATGTTATGCATTTGCAAATTCTTATAAAATTTGAGAGACCTCCAAGGAAAGCTTTGGGGCTCCTTAATTCTGTAGTAGTACACTCTGGCTTTCTGAGGCTTTTGAAGACTCAGTGTGTTTAGCACTGGGTTTTTCCCCCTGACATTTTTATTTTAGTTCACATTCTTGATTGCTTTTTTTTCTTACTTTTAGTAAGGTGAGCACATGTTGTTTTCAGAACTGGTTTGCTCCCAAAGACCATTTCTGCTAGGTTTTGTTTGAAAAACATTTGTTCTTTGCAAGAAATCTGGTAATCTTTTAAGAGGCAGCTAATGAACTAGAGGCAGGAGTTGCTACATTTCTGCAAGGTCAAAGATCTTGCATCTGAGATTTTTAAATCAACAACTTTCACCATAACTAATGGAACTTCTTTGGGAAAGTAACTACTCCTATATATATATAGCAGCTATAATCAAGTCAAAAGCCTTAGTTATGACACGGTTAAAAAGTGTAGTGCAGGTGATACCTAATCTTGTCCTAACTTTGGAGTAGTCCTGGATCTGGAACACAGTTACCTCTATCTATGCTACAACTTTTAATCATGTTTTAATCAGTTCCAAGAGCAACCAGGTTTTAGCCAGACACCCTGGCTCAGTGGCAGAATCAAATCCATATTCTGATTCTGGCACCTTATAGCACCTTACTCCACAATAGCCTCATTGACTTAATTTGGACTACTTATAAAGTAAGATAGTATTCAATGTGCTTGTGTGGAAATGTACTGGAATGTGGCTGAATATGGAACTTTATCTAGCAACAACATACGGCGCAGCTAATTGTATCTATGGAAACAGCTACACACTACAAGACTCCTTCCTTTAGACAACTATAATGTCTAATTTAACTTTATCCATGTGTTTCTTACCATCACAAAGTCCTCATTACTCTAAGAAACCACAGCAGCTTTTGGTAGCATGCTAATAATAAACATACTATGGAATTTTACAGTATAGTGGCTATAATCCAGGTTTTGAAAAAAACATTTAACAATAAAAAAAATCACATCTGTATTTGATGTTAACGCAACTAAAAATATTGTCCCCATTTTACAAATGGGCAAACTGAGGCACAGAGAGGCTAACTGATCTCTTCCATGCCTACCAACTAACTAATAGATTGATGAATGGGACTCCGGAGCTGATACAGAGAATCTTGATCGAACACAGCCTCCCTAAATCGTACTAACTTAAAGTTATTTTGATGCTTCCAGAAAGACTATAGTGGCAATTTCTTTATGCAAGATAGAGGGATATTGTTGCTCTAATATTCCAAATTTATGGTGAGAAAAGTATACATTTGTATTCTAATAAAGGAAAACAATGGATACAAATTCTTACGCGTTTTTATACGAAAGTTCTCCTTAAAGATTTGTGTTCATTATTTTTTAGTTATTTACTTTATTGCTATCAAACCCAATTTAGGAATAGCCAATTATGATGGTTACATAGGGTTAAGTTAACCAACAGCATGCTAATTAAAACAAATAGCTTGTTCCAGGGTCATATGAATGTGGATTTTTTTTTTTTTTTACTAACCTGTCAAAGTGCTTTTGTCAGATAAAATAAGAAATCTATTGTTGAACCAATGACCTTCCTGCATACTACTCCAGAATACATTAGCATTAAGTATTTCACCTTGCAGACAATAAATTACAAAAAAGGCTCTTTAAAGTGGGGATGGTAGGGGAAGAATGATGGAGCTAGGTGAGACAGTGAGTTAATGCCTCAGTAGCTCTGGAGCCCTTACTGTGCCAAAGTTTGTGTTTCAGCCTAGTTTCTACATTGCAAAACTAAACACTGAGGCCCTGTTTTTGAATCCTTTGCTTAGAAGAAGTTGTGGACCAGAACATGAGTGATTTTTGCAGCTCTAGGTGAGGGGCCTTGATGGAGCTATAGAGGAAGCATTTACAGTAACTGGCTAATGTTCTGCCCTTTACTTTCACGAGATTTAAAAATATTCAATTTCACAAGTCAACTTTTTTAAAAAAAATAATAATAAAAAGAAGTCTGATGTGTTAACCTTGATGCAGAAAGAAGATAAGTGTTATAAACATCTCCTTGGGAAATACACAGCCCTTGTGACTCTTCCTATCTCCCTAGCATACTTTTACATTTCCACTCTATCATCTAACTTTAAGTGGTGCCTTGGTAGTGATTTGCCAATACTATTAATGAGTTCCATGGCTTTGGTAAATAAGAGATCAGATTGACTTCACCCATTTATGTTAAAAATTGAGCTAATTGAGCAGTATCAGTGTCATCTAAATCTGACACTTAATGCAGCCCTGAACAGATTTTTATAAGGTTGCTGCTCAAATTGATAGCTGATGCATTGTAATATACAAAACCCAGAGTCTGCTTGAGTTGTTTATCTTAAATTTGGCTGTAAACTATGAAAGTCCATTTCAACCACGTAATTGCCTTTTAGTGTCCTTTACCATCAGCTGTAAAATGTCAAACAAACATTAGCAACCGCAGCAATGGGTACGTTTTATGAGCATGTGGTAGACTTCTTCACCCCAGTAAAGTTTATTTAGGAATCAAAAGTTGATAACATTTTCTCTTTGTGTCAGGCAGTATCAGCCTGATAACTATCCTGAAGTAAAATATGGAGGGTTTCCCTTAGTTTTACATTACCCTGGACGTTATCATCTTGCCATATTCTAGCTAGGCTTATAAAATAACTATTCACATAAACTACGTTAACATTAAAAAAGAGATGGCTGAAGGGGTATTTACACACAAAATGAAAGAAACATGTATAATGGTTAATAGGAAAAAAATACCATTCTCCTGTGGAATTTAATTGTGGAATTGTACTTAAAGTCCTATGGAATTTAATAGGGAGTCCTGTGCCAAAGGGGTTCTATAGAAATTGTTCTAAAATTTAATAGAGATTTGTGTACTTTCTGTAAGTTTTGAAGCATTCCCAAGGATTCAGTAACAGGTATATAATTTTCTATTAAATCCTATAGGATGATCCAAAATAATCTATTAAAATCCAAAGGATCTCTCCATAAGGGAAATTAATAATACTTGTCACTTATCTCATCATTTTAATCCATGGACCTTAAAGCATTTTACAGAGGAAGATAAGTGTCATTACCCCTATTTTTCTGACATGGAAACGATTACTTGAGAGGTTAACTGACTAGACCAATGGAAAATCACACATGAAATCAGTTGCCTGAGCCAGGAATTAGAATCCAGATCTCTTTATTCCCAATCCTGTTTTCCCTCTGTGCTCCCTACCTACTGGATTGTGCTTCCAGTAAGAGAATACAAGTCTGTTTGCATATCAGAGGGGACTGGAATGTTGCCATGCATTAATATGCACAATCAGGAGTTTACATGGGAGTCTGTGTACATGGAGTAATTTAGCTCTGTGTAAACAAGTTCTCTGTTGATTCTGACAGCTAATGTACACTCCGCAATATTAGTGTTAGTACTTAGATGTTTTAGCATGTTTGTTTTCTTTCTATACTAGAGTGTTTTATTAATAGCTTTCACATGTAAACAGTCACCTCTAATGTTTCGATGCTATGCATGCTATACCTTCAAAAGGATTCTGGTTTTGTTATAGTAGTTAATACTGGCTTATAAGAGCTATTCCATGGAATAACCTTGTGCTAATTCAAGCATTATTATTGCCTATGTAACAAGTGACACCAAGTCATTCAAAAATAAATCTGAACAAATTAAGAAAAGATCAGTACTAGATGGTGTCAAAGCTTATGAAAATATTGTAACACTGTAAACTAAACTGCCGAGTTCAGCCACAACTCTTTGAAGAGCTGTAGGAAGCAGCATGAATGATCCCAGGGAAGACTGTCTATGAAAGGCTGGATGTGGGGTCTTGCCAGTATAAAGCCTCTCACTTTGTGACATCAACTCCTCCCTCCCCCAGGCTTTGTGTGACCCACTCTATTTCCAGCTTACCTTGCTCCAAAGCAGTGCAGTTTTCATAATAGGGTAAATATATAATTATGGTGATTTTAAATTCAGGGGTCCTGATTCTCCACTGTGATCGATCTGATTTCCATGAGCACAGTGGAATAACAGTCCATCTCAAAAGCAAATGGTATAAGCACCAAAGCAGTTTGGTTAGTAGGTGTCATGCTGCAGCATCGTGAGTGAGCATCGTGAGAAGTCCAATTCTCAGGCAATAGTCCTTGCCACAGCTAATGCTGCCGTAAAGCGCAGGGCCAAAAGATGAAGCCAGCACACTACTGGTGCTTGTGGCCTCCTGCACTTTCCTTTTCGCTTTTTGCTTTCCTCTCTCTCAACCATCTCTGTTCATCCTCTTTGATTCCCTCATTCAGCACAGACCTCCGGGTACCCTTTTGCTCCCAGCTTGTGCTGTCGATGTTGAACGTTTTCAGGTCCCTCTTGCAAATGTATTGAAACCTGAGCCTAGGTTGGCCGAGGAGATCCTTCAGAATGTGTCTATCATCCATGCAGTGTAGATGACCAAGCCAGTGGAGATGTCTGTGTTTGACAATAGTGATTAGAGTTGATCATTTTGCTTTCTCATGTAGTTCGATGTCAGGAACTTTGGTTTCTCACTTGATATTTAGAATACAGCACAGACAGTGGGTGTTGAAGGTGTTTAGCCTTCTCTCATGCCTGCTGTAGGTGGTCCAGGTCTTGCTTACATACAGCAGCATGCTCAAAATGCACATCTGGTAGAGCCAGATCTTGGTGTCTAGCGTCAGTTTCCTGTTATACCGCATGCACTTGGTCAGTAGGCTGAATATGGTGACTGCCTTCCTGATGTGAGAATTAAGCTTGTCATCTAGAGATAAGTTACCTGATACAGTTGAGCCTAGATAGAAGAACTTGTGCATAACTACAAGCATGGTGTTAGCTATTAAAACTTCTGGTGCGGTCAGCACACCTTGTCATAATCACACTGTCTTTAGATTTATGGTTACTCCAAATTCATCACAAGCTACTGCAAAGCTATCATAAAGTTGCTGGAGCTCCTCTTCAGTGTGTCCAATGAGCACTGTGTCATAGGTGAAAAGAGGTTCTCATCTCAGTAGGTGTTTGACTTGGCTTTCTGCACTTAGACGTGCTGTGTTGAGTTTTCCATCTGATCTTGTATGGCGATGTACGTTGTCCATGTTAGAGAAAGCATGATAAAGCAGCAGAGAGAAGAATATACCAAAGAATGTTGATGCCAAAACACATTCCTGTTTGGCACCACTGTGATTTCAGAACTGTCAGTTGATCACCATAATACCAGACTGTCACCTTCATGCCATTGTGGAACCATCAAATCAGACTGATGAGGATTGGGAGCAACCAATTTTCTCTAGCAATTGGAAAGAGAAGAGTGCCCATGAAATCAGGGGAGTTAATTCATCAAAAGACTGATGTAACAAAGTGGAGAACTGGGACTTGTATTTGAGCTACCTTGTCTTTTCTCTTTCTGCATGTGGGTGAATATTCTGAATTTAACCATAAAAAATCTTAAGATTAAAGATAAGGCTTTGACTTTAAGTCCATCCTATTGTATGTTGAGATTGCACAGTTCTGAGAGAAAATGTTCTGCAATACCAAAGCTCAGTCAGGTAGTCTGAGGACATACGTTTCAGCCGTAACTAAGAATTTCCTTCCTTTCTTGGGTTTTAGACCTTTATCATTAATATTTATCTTTCTGTGGTTTTTATACTGTCGTTGATCATGATAATATTATGGTACAAATTAAATTCTGCTTCCACCTAATTTTTCCTGTATCTCATTTGCTTTTTTCCTTTATGGCTTATGAAGTGTCACAGCTCAGTAGTACCAATTATTATTTTTTTCCCATTTAATGGGCAGTTTTAATGTTCTAGGAGAATCCGTTTTCTTAACATGATGGTATTTTTAAGCTGCTGCATACCATCTAAATACTTATTACTTGTCCTGCAGTCTTTGAACGCATTTAGCTATACTGTTATAGCATCGTCGAAAATACAGTTCATAGAATATCAGGGTTGGAAGGGACCTCTGGAGGTCATAGAGTCCAACCCCCTGCTCAAAGCAAGACCAATCCCCAATTTTTGCCCCAGATCCCTAAATGGCCCCCTCAAGAATTGAACTCACAACCCTGGGTTTAGCAGGCCAATGCTCAAACCACTGAGCTATCCCTCCCCAATCTGTAGCAAAAGCAAGCAGTTATGATTACATGGATGGCTTCAGTTTTAAACCTTTATTTTTCCTGTGTTTTGTTCTAGTTAGATAATCTTTCTAGGGATACTTTAACACCTGAAAAGCTTCCATAAAGTCAGAAGTTACTCACAGTCACATTCTGTGAAATATGCCAACTAGGTAAATGTTTTGTATATTTCAGTGCACTAAGCGGTTTTCATCTGACCATAACGTTTTCTTCAGACTAAAACTTGACATTAGGTGAGTCTGAGATGTGCATTTGTATAAAAATCTATTGGTTCATTTTAAATTAAATTTGTCTTTAAACTGAGCGTGAGTACATGGCCTATGCACCAGTCAAGTTCTGTTCACTCTGGGATGAATTTTGCACCAGATCTATGTAGCCGTTCACATCATAATATTTTACTAACCTTCAGCAAGACTTGATTATAATCTAATAACCTGGGTCAAATTCCAAAATAATAATTAAATCTTTTTTGAAGTGATGTTTCCTATTTGTTTTATAAAATATGTTTTGGTTTGCAATTAAGAGTGTTGGGAATACATGGTGGGAAACTGAGTCACAAGTCCACCCAATTTAGGCTTAATCAATTTTTGCCTTTATTTAGACATTTTCAAACAGAATTATTGCCACTTGTAGAGTCTGACCATATATTTATGCCAGACGATAAATAGATAAAATGGATTAAGTAGGGGCCCAAGTTGCCACATTCTGGGGTACCACAAAGTTCTCCTGTACTTCATGATGGTAGTCACTGCCTCTGATCCCTGGTCTGGTCCTTCTGTTTTGTTCCTTTAGTTTCTGGGTCCAGTATTTTCTCCATTCTGGGTTCCCCTCCACTTGGATTCTTATACATTTTCACATTACATAATCATTAACTTTTATCCAATCAGCATTAAGTATTTGTTTTATGTACCCCATAATAGTATGCATGCGCAAGGTTCAGTTTACACTTTTGCTGTTTTCATGTCATGTATTCGTCGTCTTGCCCTTATTTTTCTCAATAGAATAGACTTTTAACATTACAAGTTTGTGTATTTATTATACTGATTCACTTTTCCTTTTACTTAAAGTCTTCCAATGTAACATATTCCATGAACATCACCTTGGTCCTAAAAACAGTAGCATTATTTAAGCAAATCTTTGAAAGGGCCCGGGGGGGGGGGGAGGGAGGGGGAGAGAGGGAAACCTGTCAAAACAACATTCATGCCAAACAAAGTTAAGCTAAGGCATTAGCCTAAGGGTTACCTCATAGGAACTCATTCACTACCCCATAATTATAAGCTATTAAAGTAACAAAACCCTTATTTTTACCATTAGCAGTTCTTCATCTTTATATTTCAGTATCATAAATCAGTATATATGTATTATCATACCCTTTAATTTTTATCTGAACAGGGAAATTATAGGGAACATGGTTCCCTGCTAATGTCAACAATTTTTTCTTCTTCAGACATGGATTTTTAGGGGACTTTTTACTCAAAGTCCAACATCATAGACATTAAGGCCAGAAGGGATCATCATCATTATGTTTGTAAATTATTAAAAGGACCTTGTCAATACTTTTGTCTGTTGCATTTTTAGGTGGTTTTTATTTTAATTTCATTTGTGATATTTAATTGTATTTAATTGTTCCCCAACAAGGGCTTGTACATATTTTCACAATGAGAGATTGTTGGTTGAATAGGACTCTGTCATTTAAAAACAAACGAGTTATTTAATTTAGAATAGCAGCCCTTAGGCTTGCGCAGTAATTTACTTTCAACAAAAATGTCATTAGCATTTTCACGCCGTAGATTTCCTGCATATCTCATCGTCATACGCATGTTAGACAGCATATTATGTTTTCAGGGGGCAAATTCTTGTTGATTCAACAGACTGAAGGAGTTGTTACTAGAGTGCCAAATGTCACATGTCTGCAATTTCAGAGGCGTTTTTTAATTGCCTATTTTATTTATTTATTTATTTATTTATTGTTTAGGGAGGGAGAAAGCATTATGTCAGAGAGGTGGTCCTAGCTTGAATTTTCTGGTGTTTGAGCATCTAAGTCACTCTAAAAACTATTTTTACTTAATTTCTGTGTTGAAAATGTAGCATATTTTTACAGTGCTTGTGAATTCTATCAAACCATGCTGAAATGGTAACATAGTCTCTGCATAGAAGGTATACAAGGAGTTCTGTTACAAAAGATACGTACCGTCCTTTGAAGTACAATTTTAGTTGTTGATCTAGTTGTAATTTACTTTTGTTATACCCAGAATGAAGACAGAGAAGCAGATGGTGCTATCTAGTAGTTAAAGCATGAGACTGGATGTAGCAATTCTACTTGCCTTTTATTCCCAGCCCTGCCACTGATTTCGTTCTGTGACTTACTTTCTCTCTACATCAGTTTCCGCATCTGTAAAGTATGAGTAACTCATTACTCTAGGAGGATAACCATAGTGTAGGTAGGGGGGTTGTTAAGTTGCATAGAGATGGCATAACCATTCCTACTTAATCCCTCCTCCCAAAAGGTGGCTTAAGGTATATGTGTAGGTAAAAGAGGCAATACAGGGCTTCCCTGCAACCTGGCAATCTCCCTGTGCCTTCTCAGACCTTTAGGCCCATTGGCCTCTGGCATAATTTAGAGTAACTCTCATGCTGCTCTAATTCATGCCAGGGCATCAGACCAGTGCAAAGCTGGGCCAAGACCAGGGTAGCTTAAAGCTATCTTTGCACGCTCACTCACCAGTTTGCACTGTGTGTGCTCCTTTGTTGCACCCAAGTATCAAAATCAAAGCATATACAAAATGCAGAGAAACTGATAGTGACCATAAAATAATATGGATTTTTTTTTAATTAGTGCCAACAGAGCACCACCACCATCACTATATGACATGCTGCAATGGTAGTTTCAGGGGTTGGGGAACCATTACAAGTCGTCATCATTGCCTTTTTTTTTCCTTGTGTAGTTTTTTGGGGATGGACAGAGCTTTAGTGAAAATTGATCATTTTGTGAACACTTTAATAATGTTTCCAAAGAATTAAAAGGAAAGTCATTAGTATTTGTTTCTTCCCCAGAGAGTTTGTGTTCGTCATCACCATCTTCCACGTGCATTCCACCACGTTGTCTCTTTCAGTGTCTACACTCATTTTTCCACCGAAATATTTAACTACAGCAGGGGTGTGGGGCAGACTCCACTGGCTCTTGTGATGCTCTCTTGTTGCTCTGGTTGCAGGGGATGCTTAATTACCAAATAGTTGAATGCCTCCTATTGCTAAACTGGCAACAGCCAGTATCAAAAATGTAAACTGCTTGCTTGCTACTGAGTAGTCAGAAATGCAGCAGCATCTAAGGGCCGATAAGCTTTGGTGGTTGGCCACATGGTGAATTTTTAAAAACTGTGGGCTTTTCGGGCATGCTCTCGAAAACAAAATCCCTGATTAGCAACAGTGTGTTAGAAAACCACTGTCTGTACTGAAATCCCTTTTGTTTTTACATCAGCAATTGAGCTCCTGAAACCTTGTCCATTTTCAATTTCTTTGTAGCCATCACCTATGACAAATTCTTCTTCTGTGTTTTACCCTTGGTCTATTGGACTAACACAATTACCCACTCCTGAATAAATTTGCCATATTGGAATATGGCATCATTTTTCAGACAGTGAAACATCTCTGTCTTGCATTGGCCACACAAATTAAATCTTTATGGTCACATGTGTTGTATTCATAATGTATCGTATTTCTCAGGTGAAATATCAGTCAATTCTGCTATTTTAGCTAATGAGTTCAAGTAGTGTTTTAACTTGTAAAATGTAATAATCCAGAGAACTTCAGCTAATAACTAACGAGGCCACTATTTTAATATTTTAGTCCAACCCCTACAATATTAGGAGTGATGGTTTTTAATAGTAGGACAGTGACTCTAGTTTGAGAGTACTGAGCAGTTTGAACAGCCTGATTTTAAAAAAAAAAATCTCCAAAGTCACAAGCAATCTTTGTAATCTTTATGATGGGGAATAGGTAAAATACAATGTGCCAGATCATGGCCACCTGTGAAAAGAGCCCAGACCATGTGATGATTCTGGCAGAAGTGGCATCCTTTGGCTCTGGAGATGCTCTGCTGCTACTTTGACTCTTTCCTCTTCACATTTTTGGATAACTGCAGTATGATTTCCACTGTTAACATGCAATCTGTGCCACACCGCAGTTGGGGGTAGTGGGAGGGAGGGAAATGGCCCAGTATTTAGAGCATGGCATATTATTATACCCATCTCACATGTTGATGCATCTCCTCTTTATCTGTTCTATCATATTTGGCTATAGATCTGAGAGTGAGATCACATTTGTACCTAAATGACTATAGAACTAAGGGCAAGATCACACATGTATAGAATCACAAATGCTGCAGAAACACATTACTGGTCTGTGTTTAGCATAAGAATTTGAACGTGCCAAATTGCATTTCAGGTAGAAAGGGCATAGACTACTATTCATTTACTCCTTGCAGCAGATGACTAATATTTACAAGTACTTTTAAGGTTACAAGTATTTTTACAGTTACTTACAGACAAACATTACCTTTTAGCCTAAGGCTGCTGACGGCACAGAACTATAAAATTAAAACAATGTAGTACTTCTGTTCCATTAGTTTTGAGTTACAGGCTTCTCTATTAGTCATTTGAAATTTGCCAATTATGAAAGAGAAGACAGTTAAATCATTATGCTGTTCATTGTTTTGGTCTTAAGCAGTTTTGTGTAGGTTCTCTTAATAATTAAGGGCTTTACTGAGCACAGAAGATTCCAGACAATCTCCCTGAAATTAGATTGACAGATAAAGAAACTCTTCTGTAGTAACTGCATGATCCCACCTAGTAAAAATCCCTGTATATTTTGTTCCATATACGTGCTGCTGCTAATTCTATTGTGGTTGAAAAGTTATGGATCCCCTCTTTTTCTTTATTTAAGTTAATCTTTGTAACTTGACTCCAGGCACGCGGCTGGCCACCAAGAAATATGGTCAGACTTTATATTTAATAGTATGGTAGCACTTTGAATCCCCAGCTAAGATTGGGGCCTCCTTGTGCTAGGCATTGTATAAACACATGGTAAGAGGCAGTCTCTACCCAGAGAAGTTGATCAGCTGTGTAGAGAAGACTGAGAAAGTAGTAGCATTATCCCTATTTTACACAACTGAGGCACAGAGAGA
This sequence comes from Eretmochelys imbricata, assembly GCF_965152235.1. Taxonomy (NCBI): domain Eukaryota; kingdom Metazoa; phylum Chordata; order Testudines; family Cheloniidae; genus Eretmochelys; species Eretmochelys imbricata. Next base: position 114,783,889 of record NC_135578.1, on the reverse strand, counting down.
TTAAATAACTTGCCCTGGGTAATACAGGAAGTCTGTAACAGAGCTTGGAATTGAACTTTGATCTCCTGAGTCCAGTGCCTTAATCACAAGACCATCCTTCTTCTCAGAGCTTTTAAGGCCAGAATGGAACATCATGATCATCTAGACTGACCTCCTGCACATGGCAGGCCATAGAACCTTGTCCATCCACCCCCACAATAGACCCATAACCACTGGCTGAGTTACTGAAGTCCTCAAATCATGATTTAAAGACTTCAAGTTACAGAGAATCCACCATTTATACTAGTTTAAACCTGCAAGTGACGCATAACCCATGCTGCAGAGGAAGGCTAAAAAATCCTGTGGTCTTTGCAGTTCTGACCTGGGGAAAAATTCCTTCCTGACAATGCCTAGCACAAATGTGGCGAGCAGTCAGCTCTTGAGCATGTGAGCAAGACCCACCAGCCAGACACCTGGGAAAGAATACACTGTAGTAACTCAGAGCTCTCCCCATCTAGTGTCCCATCACTGGCTGTTGGAGATATTTGCTAGTAGCAGTCACAGATCGTCTACCTGCCATTGTAGGCAGTCTCGTCATTCCACTCCATAAACTTATCAAGCTCAATCTTGAAGCCGGTTGAGTTTTTTCTCCCACTACTCCCCGAGGAAGGTTTGTTCCAGAACTTCACTCCTCTGATAGTTAGACGCTTTCATCTAATTTCAAGCCTAAACTTATTGATGGCAGTTTGTATCCATTTATTCTTGTATCAACATTGGCACTTAAATAACTCCTCGCCCTCCCTGGTATTTATCTTTCTAATATATTTATAGAAAGCAATCGTATCTCCTCTCAGCCTTCATTTGGTTAGGCCAAACCAGCCAAGCTCCTTTATTCTCCTCTCATAGGGTAGGTTTTTCATTCCTCTGATCATCCTAGTAGCCCTCTCTGCAGTTGTTCCAGTTTGAATTCACCTTTCTTAAACATGGGGGACTAGAACTGCACACAGTATTCCAGATGAGGTCTCACCAGTGCTTTGTATAATGGTACTAACACTTCCCTATCTCTACTGGAAATACCTCACCTGATGCATCCTAGGACTGCATTAGCCTTTTTCATGGCCGCATCACTTTGGTAGCTCATGGTCATCCTGTAATCAACCAATACACTCTGAAATCTGTACAAAAAATAAGAATGCTCATTCAAATTAAACACAGCAAAATCTCTGAAATGCATAATGAGTACAACTTCTGCTTTCTGAGCTTTCTTTGAAGGCATTACACTATCTGTTGTGAATGCCTTCTAAAACTGATCCACAGCACGCACAATCGTAATGTGCCTTTGGATAATGTATTAAACCCAGAGATTTTATACCTCACACGTGTTACTAGGATTTAATCATATAGTGATCTCCAGAGAGGTGGTGATTTTAGATTCCGTACTTGCTACTTTATCACTTATACACTAAGATGTAGTTTGTCTTATCTCCCAGCTCATTGAAATTTGTGGGTTGAAGAAGCCTCTTCATGTTGCTTATGTAGTTCAATATTGTGACAGGGTTGATATCGTTAATGAAGAATCTAATTTCAAAAATGGATTGCATTTTTGCATGGAAAATAATGAAAATGATGCTTTAAAACATCTTGTAGAAGTAACAGATTGCCCAATCCAGGAAAACTATGTGTGTTGATTTCTTCTGGAGAGGGGAAAAACCTTGGAGAGACATTTTAAATGTCAGTTCCAGTTCAAAAGTTATACAAGCAAATACTCTTGACCAAGGTGTTGAATATAAAGTTTGATATGCATAAAGCTAAATAATCGGAAATAATACCATGAATAAGACATTCATTTATTTACTCTGTGCTTATTGTTAGCGCTAATAATGCATTTCAGCATATTGAAATTGCTAGATAATTCTTTTGTGACTTTTATGCTGGATATTATTTAAATGAACCCGTAGACCATACTGTAATGAAGAAATGCATGTTTTGCCTAACTCTGTTATCAACCAACATTCCAGCAAAATGAGAATTTTTGCCTCCATTCATTCAGAAGGGAAACTGGAGGTCACTGATTTCAATATGGACCTTTTTTAAGCTTTTCAACAGCAAATAATTATGAGCCACTGCTTCTGAAATTACCTGTATTCACTGTAGGGAAGAAGAAACTTTTATCTTTTGTAATGAAATACACTTGCTCATTCAAACTTTGTAAGACTTTCTTAACATGGTAGTTTTATTGTGCTGATTTAGTGTTAGGTGGAGTAATAAAAGAAACCCATTTTTAAATATACAGATACTCTTGTTTATTCAATTTTACTTTTCTTGAATTTTGGATCCATCATGTAGAATAATACAGAGGCACAAATTTTTTGTTTAGCGATGGTATAAATAAACTTATCAGTACAAATTGCTGTTTACTAAGACAAATGTTACTTCAGTTGTAGTTTCAAATTCATTTTGTACTTTCATTTGAAGAAGGAGGTTTGAAACTGTTTTGGTCATGCTAATTTTTCTATATTAAGTTTAAAAAAGATTTTCTTTCTTATTATAGTTCAAAACGACATAGAAGAGAGGGCTTGAAAATATGGCTAGCAGCAATGGGCTTTGGGCTTCTCTCTTTGTTCCTAACAAAAAACAAACAGGTTGGCAATATTCATCAGTGTAAAGAAATGGTAAACTCATTATCTGGGGAGTAAATTTTTTTTTCAATGATATACAATAATTTGTTAATTATTGTCAGAAAAAAGCATGCAGTTTTACTTCTGAAAATGTATGTTCTGGTTAATGAGAAACATTACCCCGCAGCTTCTGTGGGATTTCTTGCATTTGTTTAAAAAAAATACAATCCACTTTTTCTTAGTAGGAATTTTAGTTAAGGGCTAACTTGAATGGTGTCCCAGGATAATAGCCTGATATTAGACAAATGCTAAGGGGAAGCAGTGAGGTTTACTTTTGAAGGGCAAATATTGGTTTTGTGGCAAAGTTCTATTACAATAACTTCATTTCTATTGTACTGAATGACACATCTAGATTTCAGATGGATGTTTTAATTGAGTAGTTGGTTACTGTATTTTGCTTACTCTGTAACTTTCACTCCATGCATCTGAAGAAGTGTTTACCCACGAAAGCTTATGCCCAAATAAATCTCTTAGTCTTTAAGGTGCCATCGGACTCCTTGTTGTTTTTGTGGATACAGACTAACACGGCTACCCTTTGATACTTGTATTTTGGCTGAGACAGATGCTCAGTACCTTTCAGGAAGCTTGCACCTTTATATGGTTCAGGTAGTCAAAAAGTACATGAATCTGTCTTGTACAGCACCACACACATTGTTAATGCTTAAAATATGATAAACAGCTCATCTATAAAATACAGTATTTTTTAAATGAACTATAGTTTTATTAATAAGATTATTTCTGGTTAACTAAATACTATACTTATCTGTCCATGAAGCCAGTCAGAGTTCAGCTACACTGCTCTGTTATTTCTCCTACAGACTGGGAAGAGCCAGACGGAGAGATTAGGGAGGGGAGGGGAATGGTGAGATGGAGAAAGCGCTTATGTTGTTGTTTATGTTTTTAAATATCTATGTGGCACCCAGATGCTCTGGTGATAGGAATTATATAAATAGGTGGGTAAGCAGATACTAGTGCAGTGTACAACTGTCACTCTACTGAGGTAATATTTATCTGACCACATTTGTGTGCATGTCACTCATCTGTAAATATGGGTCATATATCCAGTAATCTGAGTGGATGGCACAGATTTCATTGTGTATAATTATTTAGTAAGTTCCCATTGTTCTACCCATGTACTCACATCTCTGAGTCAGTGTAATGCCAGCACAAGCAAATGGATCATTCAAGAAACCATCTTAATCGTACAATTAAAAACAATAAATATGGGGGGGAAGTATTAAGTCATCATGTCTATTCAGCTTAGTCTAGCTCTATTTTAAACGGTCCCAAGATAGGGGGCTTCCATCTCCTTGCCTTGGGAGACTCTTCCGTAATCAAATAGATTTTTTTTTTGTATGTATGCGAAGTGCTGTCAGTGTAGGAAGTGCCATATCCAAATTCAATATTTTTTCACAATGTAAAGTTTTCTTTACTTCATCGCATTGCTCCTAATTATATCTTCGTTTTACCATCTTGTATAATTCCTGTCAAATACTTGTATACATTTATCATGTCATCCTTAGTTGTCTTTCAGCAAAGGTGCATTATATATATGTAATCTGACATTTTCTTACAAATCTGTCCTTAATTATGTTTGTTGCTATTGCCTTCATCCCCTCTAATTTGTCTGCAATTTTGTGTTACCCATAACCAGTGCCCTGAAATGAACTACAATATTCCTAGTGTGGCCCTGGCAAGATTATGTCAAGGGCATTTCACTACCATGATGCGAGTCCCTGAGTATGCAGCCTAAAGTCATGTCTAATTTTTGTGCTGTATCACATTGCAAATTCATATCTAATTTGTTCTCCTTCATTCCCAGGCTAGCATGGGCAGGGATTGGTCAAGCTGTGGAGATTGACTTCAGGACCTGGGAAGAGGGCACTTTCCCTTGCATTGTTAGGGACCAATTTGTTTGGCCAGGTGAGAAAGGAGGTTGATGAGATCCAAAGGAAGTCATAGCCTTTGGCGGGAAGAATGCTTGTCCAAGCACAAGTTGTGAAGGAAAATTGGAAGTCCCTGGGCTTCCAACTGAGAGTCGCAGTATGCTCTCTCATCCATGCAAAAGAGTGTACGCATCTCTTCTCTTAGCTATATACAGCTATTGAGCCAGCGTCATTCCGGGTTCACAACTCATGCGTCCCATTGAGCATTTATAAGGGTGTCAAAAAAATTCTTCAATCTTTTCCAAACTTTTTATTTTGCATTTATTATAGCAGAAACATGAGCTGCCATTATAGCTAAAGCATCCCCATTTGAATCAGCTGTTTTCAGTCACTGCGTGACTTTCTGAGACTTACAAACTTTAGGCTAAACTTGTCAAGGCCAGCACTACCCAGAGGTAGTTGTTTTTTAAATGATCTAAGTGAAAACAAATAAGTGAAAACACTTTTCTCATTTATTTTATTATAAGAAAATTGGAGTAAAATTACACTTTGCTAATTATAAAAATAATCCTGCACCTTTTCTTTTGTATTATTATCTTGTGTTGAAAATAACTTAGTTGTTACATTATTGTGAAAATGTATCCGCTGTTTTGTTAAATTAGAACTAATTATTTACAGGTTGCCCAGAATATTTTGGAAATGTCTTGCTGTATTAAAGTGTGTTCCTTTATGTCCCCACACTGCACAGGTTCTCTCATTCAGTTCTGAAAAGGGAGATGGTAAATCCTCAAGTATTTTTCCAATGGTATGTGCTATGGCAGCAGTTCTCAAACTTTAGCAACCCAAGGACCCCCATTTTGATTTAAAATTTTTCATGGACCCCCCACGCCGGCTTCTAATTTTCCTTGGGGATGCTCAACCCCCACTCAGCTCCAGGCCTTGCCCCCACTCCACCCCTTCCCACAAGATCCCACCCCCACCCCACCTCTTCACGTGTCCCTGCTCTACCCCATCCTTCCTCTTCCCCGCCTCTTTCCGCCCCCTACCCTGAGCACACCCCATCCCCACTCCTCCCCCTCCTTCCCAGCACCTCCTGCACGCCACTGAACAGCGGCTCCGCAGCATGCAGGAGGCACTGGGAGGGCGGAGACGGAGTTGCTCAGCAGGGCAATGGCCCCGGACATGACTCGCGGACCCCTGGAGTACCCGTGTGGACCCCTACGGGGTCCACGGACCCCAGTTTGAGAACCACTGTGCTATGGGATTCTTTTTTAAGAAAACATGTGCCTGTCCTCAGAGAATTATATCCTGGAAAAATATGAAAAACCTTATAACGTGCCATATTTGGGGGGTTACATTATTATCTCCTTATTTCAGTTATCTGTTGTTGAATCAAAGGCAGCAATAAAATAATTTGAACTTACCGATTAGTGCAATAGCAACATGTTGCTGTGATGTGTGGGAGACCTGGGGTTTAGCTTGACCTCAGAACTTCTGCTCTCCGTGCCACTGGAGACCAGTGTGATGGCCTGTGTTTCTGTGAGAAAGAGCACAAACTGCACCGCTGTTCCCGGGGCCTCTTCCAACTGCTCTTCTTAGAGCTACTACCCAGGTCACCTCCCTTAATTCTGCAGTTTCTGCCTTCCACGCAAAAGGAAAGAGGTGTCTGGGCCAGCTTATAAAGAAAGAAACAGAAAGGGCTGGAGTTGCCATGCTGAATTAAGAAGTGCACAGTAAACAATCTTTGCCAGTGTGGCTTTATTATAGCATATACTCAAGAAGATTTTATAATCTGTTTTCAAAGGTGAAAGAAGATTCCAATGTTATATTTACAGGGTGCTCTAATCACTGCTTTAATGTAACAATTAGCCTAATTGTGAACATTTTGATCTGTTTAGCACACAAATTATACTGTCAACCACCAGCTATAATTTTGTAAATTGGTGGAATATTCCTATAAAAATGCACAAAAGATTGTAAATTCTGAATAAGTTCATTGTCTTAGCAACCAATTTGGGAGGGGGGAGGCACCTTTCTTTTTTCCATTTTCTTTTAGAAATACTTTGTGGTTCACCAATGCAGACATTGCGTATTTTTGTATCCCCATGCAGTCACCATGTTAATAGTTGTTTGCTAGTTGTGGTCAGTTGATTTAAAATAGCTGACAAGCTGGTATTATACGTCCCAATAGATTATTCTCATATCAAATGGTAGTATTGTTGCTTCAGACCAAATCCCCATTCATGACAGAGTTCATTATAGCTCTTTAATTTATGATAACATGCGAAAGGATGAGCCTGAGACGATATAAACGGAGACTCAGTTTCTTAAACTTTCCCAAGCCACACATCATCCAGTTCCTATTTTACGCTAGTTGTTTAACATCTATGTTGTTGCAAAAGGATGCGTTGCTTCAGTAAGATTGCTTTTGTGGATAAATGTAACATTGGAAAAAATAATCCCAACTATACATACAATATGATGGGAGCTAATTTAGCTACAACTAATCAGGAGAAAGATCTTGAAGTCATCGTGGATAGTTCTCTGAAGACATCCACGCAGTGTGCAGTGGCAGTCAAAAAAGCAAACAGGATGTTAGGAATCATTTAAAAAGGGATAGAGAATAAGACGGAGAATATCTTATTGCCCTTATATAAATCCATGGTACACCCACATCTTGAGTACTGCGTACAGATGTGGTCCCCTCATCTCAAAAAAAGATATACTGGCATTAGAAAAGGTTCAGAGAAGGGCAACAAAAATGATTAGGGGTTTGTAACGGGTCTCATATGAGGAGAGATTAAAGAGGCTAGGACTTTTCAGCTTGGAAGAGAGGAGACTAAGGGGAGATATGATAGAGGTCTATAAAATCATGAGTGGTGTGGAGAAAGTGATAAGGAAAAGTTACTTGTTCCCATAATATAAGAACTAGGGGCCACCAAATGAAATTAATGGGCAGCAGGTTTAAAACAAATAAAAGGAAGTTCTTCACGCAGCGCACAGTCAATCTGTGGAACTCCTTGCCTGAGGAGGTTGTGAAGGCTAGGACTATAACAGGGTTTAAAAGAGAACTGGATAAATTCATGGAGGTTAAGTCCATTAATGGCTATTAGTCAGGATGGGAAAGGAATGGTGTCCCTAGCCTCTGTTCATCAGAGGGTAGAGATGGATGGCAGGAGAGAGATCACTATTAAATTCATTCCCTCTGGGGCACCTGGCATTGACCACTTTCAGTAGATAGGATACTGGGCCTTTGGTCTGACCCAGTATGGCCATTCTTATATTCTTATGTTTATTGTTGTTGATATTATTTATTATTATTATATACATTTGAGGGAGTTAGTCTAAAATATGTTTTATTCAGTATATTATGATGTCACAAAAGGCCTACCCCATTCATTGACTCACTGGGCCTTGGGAACACTCTGGAAGTAATAATGCTCTCAAACCATACAATAAGAGAGCACCTCATTTACCGTTCAGCAACCCTTCACTCCCAGGTTTTGGCTGATACAACTCTCACCAGATCATGATGTTGTTTTCTGTATCTACCCCTTTCTGGCCAGAATGGAGGGGCACCACAATGGAGGGTCTCTAGAGAACTGAAAAGGGGGAAATGGGGCTGTTAGCCATTAAGCCAGACATCGAGTCAGGATTCTGAGTTTCCCTCCTGGGGTCTGCCCCAGCTCAGAATGTGCTCCCTATGACTCAATTTATCATTTTTAAAATGGTGATGATACTAGCTTCAGTTGTGAAGATTACGATTTTTAAAGTGTGTGGTGATTCTTTGAAGAAAGAAACAATGGGTGACCAAGACTGCTTCTTCAAAGGACCTGAATAACCCTGTTCAGTGTTGGCACTGAAGTGAAGTGGACTTCACATGCGCACTGCAGATCTTCTGGAACAGTGGCTGCCACTGCTCTGTACCGCTCATGTTCAGGCTTCAGCCATTGGCTCTGTGAAGTCATGTAGCCTGTGAATCCTTCGTAATGCATCTACACATTCATACCATGCTTGTCACCACAGCATCTGAGCCTAAGAAAATTATCTCATGCACCTCTGTCAGGGCTCCAACACCCATGCATCAGCTTCTCCAAAGCCAGCATATATCTCCCCTCTTCAATGCATTGGTTTACAGAGGTGCAGTCCCACCATGGGGCTTAAGTAGAGCCAGAGAAAAGGGGGGAAAGGAACTTGTTACCATCTGTATTCACCATATTTGAATAAATGTAAATTACTGAAAAAGAAAATATCATTTCTGCAGGCCAGTGAGAAAATCTAATCATGTATATTTCTGAAAATACACAAATTGCTTCCATGAAGAATTTAGAATAAAAGATGTGATGAGTTATAAGCAGTCACTAACGTTTGTTGAACATTCTACTTGTTATTAGTGTTTCATGTACTTCTGGTTCAAGCATTTTGTGGGAAAAGAGGGGAATAAATGGGGTAACACTAAACAGATGGTCCTGTATGGGGAATTTCTAAAGCCTTTTGTGTACTTTATGTCTATGATAACAAATCACACAGTGTCAGCTTGTGAGAAATGATTATACATTTTGAAGAAGAAAAGCTCTTGCAGTCCTAGTCAGTTGGATGTCAGGGTTTCAAGTTTGAGAATTTCACGTGGAAAGGAGAATGCTTACAAGTGAGGTGAAAGTAGAAGAAATAATTGTTTAAAGACAGGGTTGTTTTTAAGTTCTCAAAAGATGGTTTATCTTAGTCTTGACCATAAATGTATCTATCTCCACCACATTCTGTGCAATATTGGTGTTATTTTATCTTTGACATCTGTATGAAATATTAAGGAAGGTGAAACTACACTCACTAAAGGAATTAGTGGGAATAAAGCTGTCTAGTAGCCTGGTGAAAAAACAAGAATCTACATAACTTTTAGTTGTTTCATTGTTCTGTTCTTGAAGTAAAAACATTTTCAGAAAGGAAGGCACAGAACTTGCTGCTTTCTTCCATGTGTAGTTTCTAAAAGAAGCTATCCCTTTGTCTGAAAGCTCTGAAATTCATAAACTCACTGCTAATATCTATCTACAGCTACCTAATATATGATGTTTCTAGGACATCCATCAAGGTAGTTTCTAAGATCCTCAGTATCTTTTGTAACCAGATAGATCAACAAATTGCTAATGGGTTACATAACCTTTCATCTCCAGGTCAATAATTCAGATCAGACTCAGAATGGTCACGGCTTGAAATCATTGCTATCCAAAGGCTGTTTGGCAGGTTGAGTTGGTGGTCTCAGTCTAGTTCTTAGCAGACAGGGTGAGACACTGGTCATATAGGGCAGTCTAGGTATGGAGACTGAACTACTCTTACTTATAGAGAGGTGTTTCTTGAAAATGGACTGGAGGAATCATCCGTGGGACAGCTTCTGAGCTTGCAGCTCCCACTATAGATGGGTTCTGTGCATACAGGAGATACTTTCAGGTCTGTCAGTCAGGAAGCTTTCACCCGCATTGCATTCACTTGGGGAGGTGATGGGGACATAGTCTGAAGTGTATACATAAAGAGCTCTTACTTCACAGAAAATAGTAGAAGTGCATTAGGAGGATTTTCTCACAAATTTTCATTTGGAGCTAATGTTTTTCTTTCATGGTAACTCAGCAGATGCATCTTAATATTGACTCAGTGGCTGTAAAGTGGATGTTTCCTTCAAATCTGAAATTCTGTGCTGTGGCAGGCTGCCGGGTGGGGTCCAAACAGATGCACCCGGTCTCAAAACTGAGCCTTAAATGTACACAGCAGAGCTGCTGGGGTTTGGTTGCAGGGTCATGTGAAAGGGAGTTATGTGTTTAAAACCTCAACTGTGAAAATGTGTCTTTGGAAGAATCGTTTTGTTTTGTTTTGTTCATGTCAATATGAAGAATAAGAATCTTGAGGAGGAAATTTAATTAAAGTCTTATGAGTTATAACATTTTGGACTCTGTTATGTGAAGGGACCTGCTTAGCTGCCTCTTTTTAAGACACAGTTGGGAACATCTTCCTTATAATGAGTTGCTGGAAGGAGAGCATCCGTTGGAAATCACCTCCTGTTACTTAGTAGCAAAAGAAATTTCACCTTTGACAATTTTACAAATACAAACTGTAGTTTTATTCTGCACAGCATCTTCAATATTAACTGCATCCCATAGCAAAACACAGCATTAAATACAGTTAGAGATTTTTTTGTTTTTAAGCAAAGGAAGAGAGCAATCAAGAGGCATAAGCCAGGGAGGAAAGGTTTTCTGCTGAAATTCACAGCGAGACTGAAAGCTGATGGGCTATGAGAGAGCTGTTCACGTGGCAAAAAGCTGCAGAGAAGGTGCTGTCATTAAAAGCAGTGAAATAATGTACAAGGGAGGAGAAGTTCTTGTAGCAGTTGAGCCTCGAGAAACTTCAGATGATTCAACAGTTTGCCTCTGAAGAGAACATGGTACACCAGTACTCTACATGGCTACACTTCGATCTTCGAAGCCCAGATGGTATCAGGGACCGCATTTCTCTGTGTGTGACCCTGAGGAACAGCTGCGGTCAGTCCCCACGGTTGAGGTTCCCAGTGGGTCAAGGACACAAGGCTCTCTCTATGGCTGACATCTGCCTTTGGAATGCCATTGCACAAGATATTGGACTGACGCTGGACCTTACTCCCTTTACAGAATAACATCAGGCATACCACTTCAAAACCCTTGTGTTGTCACGTCAGAAGAAAGAACAAGAAAAGAAATCAATGTATGCAGATGAATTTACACACACCCTCTTCTACACCAGCTGTATTTGAGAGAGAGGAGCAGAATATGTTCCTGTGGACCAAGTTTGTGGTTTGCTTTAAATTTTTTGAGCTCCAGTACCAAAGAGGTGCGAAACAGATAGCTGGTTGTAAGAATAGATGCATTGTATGTAACAGTAAACAGTTACACGCTTCCTGTTATCATTCGAGATGACCGCACACAGCCCGTTTGTGTCTTTTCTTTGCTCTTTTATTTCAGAGTGATACAAACATACCTAACTCATGAACATAAGTATTACACCACCTAATGTAAATGCTGTACTTTCAGTATGCAGGCAGAGAGGGGCTACATGATGGCTTGGGACTGATAGGACTTTTTGTCTTCTCGACCAAATAGACTGATAAACCTACAAAACAGGACAGCCTCTTGTCCTCCCATATGCTTAAAGAAGGAGCAATACTTAAACATTTTAAAATGCAAAAGGACTCCCTGAAACACTACTTGGAAAAGAAAACCTTTTTTGCTCAGGAGCTTTATAATGTCCTGTTATTTTAGATTGTGCAGATTTTTCCTTTTTGTAATTAAACAGCAATTTTATTCTAGTGGGCAGGGAGCAGATTTAAAAATTTTAAAGGGGCATTTTCTGTTTAATACTGTGCATAATGAACTACATTATATCTTTCATGCACATATACGTGTTTATGTGCACATATGTATGTGTATATCTGTGAGACTGTGTGTGTGTGTGTGTATGTGAGATACGCTATTTCCTGCAAATTTTGCTTATGATGGTAGACCCTCAGCGTGTGTTGCTATATCCTTATTGTGATGTTTTCTTGAAATATACATTTAAAAACAGGGCGAGAGAGACCCTGTTTTGATTGTCACATTTACCTTGCAATATATTTAGACTGGAGCTGAGGGAGTCACTAAAACAGGTACCTGAAACCTCCTGAAAGTGATTTAGTATGAGAGTTGACACAAAGCCAGCAGGTCTGTATTATCACTTCCTGTTAACTGACTAATGCATTGAGCTGTTTTGACATGTGACCTGTTGATGTTGGCAGCTCATCTCTTCTCAGTCTATTATAACACCAGCTCTCCTCCCTAATTATCACAGCCTGCACCGTCGTCTTCTTTCCCCCAACCCCCCCTCCACATTCCACTCAGCCTATCCCAGGCTTATTGCCATTATTTGCAGCTGCCTCTAAGTATTTCCTCCTGAGGAGAGATCCCATATGTCTGTGAGAGGTCTAGGTGACCAGGTTCTGAAGCTCACTGCTCCAGCTGGAAAGCCCCTGTGAGATACCTCACCACAGTGCAACAAGACAGTTCAAGGCAAATGACAGTAACTCCGTTGTGCACTCAAAATGTATATAATAACAGATTCACAGTAGAGTTAAAACAAAATAAGGATTTGATTTAGGAAAAAAAAAACACCTGGATAAAATGCAGTTCAGTATTTTTTATAAAAATGTAATAAGCAGTACCTTAGCTGAGGAGCAGGCCGAGAACAGAGTATTAAGTTAATATTTTCCAAACATTTTATGTTTCTGGTAGCAGCCACCAAGTAGTGGGCTCTGTACAAAATCCGAAAAAGGCACAGTCCCTGGCCTGAAGAGATTTCACTCTCAATTTTGCCTCCAAATGGAGAATGCAAGTTGTCTAGATTAAATGCAGTTTAACTATCTGGTGTAGCAATCCAAAGTGAAATCTCGATAGATGTTGATTTTGGCCCTGATCCTACAAACACTTGCACGTGTGCACAACTTTAAGCGTATGACTAGTCCCATAGAATCAACTACTCAAAGTTAAGTGTTTTCAGGAGCAGCGCGTAGTGATCTGGTTTGGCAAATATAAGCATAATGTGTTTAATACATAACCCCGTTACTTTTGTAGATGCTGAACTCCCTCCCCCCCACCACCACCACATGGCTCAGATAAAATTGTTTAATGTTTAGCTCTGTAGATGAAATTTTAAAATTACAGGTTTGTTTATGTATGGTGAGAACTGTTGGTTGGGATATATTGAAGGAAAATTGTTCCCTTCTATTAGCTGGTGATATAGCACTATATTTAGTGTGGTTAAGAAGAAAAAGACATGTAGTCTATAAAGCGGAGTTGTGTGCTACAGTCACTATGCAGGGGCACGCACACACACACACACACGCACAAAAAGCTTCCATTCACTGCAGTGGAAGTTTTGCCTGCGTAGTTGGTAGGGTCAGGCCATTAATCAGCTGTAGTATCTCACAAGTGAATGCTGAGAAGCCACCTTCCGTGCTGGAGGTTGAATGTCACACACATTTTGTATAGGGTTGGATCTGTAACTACAGTAGTGCAAACCTCCAACGTAAATGTGCTGCTCCACCGTAATAAGGAGCTTGCACCAATTTATCTGCCAAGGAACAGAGATTGTAGCGAAATGCTAGACGCACCGAAATTTGCTGTAAGCTGTGTTTTTCCTGCTGAATCTGTTAAAACTAAAGACTTAATCATTTTATTATACTTGTTATAGCCTGTGTAACTGCAAACTCCAATCAATTACATATAGATAGTTAAATATACAATTTGTTTTGAATGTGTACATTAAAGAGCTCCAGGTTTTTCCTGGTAAATAATGTTACAGTTAGTTCCATGCTGGGTATATAATGACTATGTATGTGTCAGATCTAGGATTTATTTCCAAACTGGAAAAGTAAATCCAACCCAAAATAAGCATGTCCTTTGAAATCTAGACACTTTATGCCTTCCATCACATCTGGTGACAATGTGAGACATCAAATAAGACGATGGCACATAAGGTGACAGTAAATGAAAGATAAATTAAAGCAATACATTTTTGGATAGACTTCCCTATTAATTTTGGTAGATAAGAATTTACTTTTAATTGCTAGCACATTCATTTTATCAGCTACATTTCCTAATTCGTATTATTACAGATAATTACCAACATATATTTATTCTTAAAACTTTATTTGTTCATTTAGAAGCTAGATTTCAGCCTTTATCTTTGTAGGTAGATGATCCAAGACAGTATTATGTAAATGGCTTAATTAATTGGTACCCTTCAGTTGAAACAGCAATTTACAAAGGGAGTAATCCTTTTCGAGTGGCATAAGCTGTTTAAAAATGGCAAAAAAACAATGCCTTGCTCAGGCACCTTGTCACACAATTAAAAGTTATTTGACAGAAGTAACTATAATAAAGCACAGGGCCCCTTCCCAAATATATTTTTCAATGTAATTAAAATAGCATCAACTTGAAGACTATGCAGTAACTGTGCTTAAAATTTACATTATTTTGAGACTTAATTATGTAAAATTACAAAACTTTCTGATAAATGATGCAACATGTTGATGGCAAAAATATGATCCCGGTGGCCTACTTATTAAGTTTGCAATATTTCTAGAACAATTAGCTTTCTATGTTCCATGCTCTGCTTGAGGCTACCTTTGGAAACTTCTACTGTAGTAAAGCTATTGTAGATTGTGTCAGCAAAACACCTCACAAAGATCATTCTACACAAGGGGTGATGGTGTCAGTAATGGGCACTCTCCTACTTTTCAGCAAGAACGCTTTAGTATTTTACTTTATAGCCTTCTAATAGAGGAATTGTATTCATTTATTTTTTCTGATATTTACACAGCAAGGATTTTTAAGCTTGTTAATAAAACGTCCTAAATAAACAGAGAGAGAGTGTTTTTGTGTGTAAAAAACAGAGGCAATATTTCCCTGAGGTGACTGCCTGGTATCTGAATGCCTTACAAGTTTTAAAGTTAAAATAAGAATGTTTCTCTCCTTTCCTCAACCCTTAGCAATTGGAGAGCATTATATTAATTATTACTAATTATTATTTTTCTCTTTGTTCTAAAGGTGGCAAGGTTTTGTCATCATTCTAAAATCAGAATTGAATTCCATTCTTGGCCCAGCTGGTGAGCTAGCTCTGTCTCCTGAGCTGACAAACCTCACCCTTGTGGCTGATTGATCCAGTGGAATGTAGCTCCTCTGGGAGATTGCGGTGACATGAGAGAAGGTCCATCGAGTAGCGTGGGTCAATCCCTTAGAGAGTTTTGAACGTCAGGACAGAGAACTTGACTCGGACTCTTCAAACGGCAGCTAGCACTGGTACAGTTATTAGCAATAGAAATTGCTGTGAGCACATCACCATGTGCTAAGAACTGTAGCAACTAAAGCTTTTCCAGTTTTTGGCAGCCTCTTTCCTAGATATAATGAGTTGCAATAATCAAGCTTTGAGGTCACAAATGTGTGGACCATTGTGGTCAGTAGCTGAGATACTAACAAATGTCTCTATTTTTTAATTACTATTTAAAAAAAAAACATTTTGTACTGGAGGATGGTCAACACTGTTCCCATCTTTTTTAAAAGGTCATAGGATGACCCCTGGAATTATGGATGGGGAGGCACCCTCAGTATAAAGAAAAATAGCTGAGAGGATGATTAAAGATCGCGTTACAAATCACCTATATGTGGATAATAAGATGGGGACAAACCAGTGCGGGTTTCTGTAACCTGTCAGAATTCTTTGAAATAGTTAACAAATAATGGATAAAGGAGAGCCAGTGGGTGTAATTTATTTAAACTTTCAAAAGGTTTTGGATAAAATCCTTTAAAGGAGGCAATTAAGAAATCTTGCTAACAATGGGGATGTTAAGGCTTGTCACGATTTTACAACTGATTTAAAGACAAAGTTTAAAGTAAGATTACATGGACAGTTCTTACTCCAGGAAGGGGGCAATAATGGGGTTTTTGGAGTAAGTTGTAGGACTAGTAGCTAGACTTCATTTATTTTTATCTTGTGACAGGGTTGGGCCAGATGGCTACAGGAGAGTGATAGAAGGCAGATATATTGGCCCCAGGTTAAGTAGGTCCCTTTTCCCTGGGTAAGATAACAGGGAAGGTTCCAGAACAATCAGGAACTTTCTGGAAACAATTAAGGCAGACAGGCTGATTAGAACACCTGCAGCCAATCAAGAAGCTGCTAGAATCAATTAAGGCAGGCTAATCAGGGCACCTGAGTTTAAAAAGGAGCTCACTTCAGTTTGTGGTGTGCATGTGAGGAGCTGGGAGCAAGAGGCACTAGGAGCTGAGAGTGAGAAGGCGTACTGCTGGAAACTGAGGAGTACAAGCATTATCAGACACCAGGAGGAAGGTCCTATGGTGAGGATAAAGAAGGTGTTGGGAGGAGGCCATGGGGAAGTAGCCCAGGGAGTTGTAGCTGTCACACAGCTGTTCCAGGAGGCACTCTAGACAGCTGCAATCCACAGGGCCCTGGGCTGGAACCCGGAGTAGACGGCGGGCCCGGGTTCCTCCCAAACCTCCCAACTCCTGATCAGACATAGGGGGAGTTGACCTGGACTGTGGGTTCACGAAAACGGCCAAACTGAGGGCTGCCGTGAGTCTCCGAGGTGAGCAAATCTGCCAATAAGCGCAAGACCCACCAGAGGAGGAACTTTGTCACAATATATAAAGATAAACTATATAAAAATAATTAAATTGCGATTGTGCATAGAATATCATTAGATAATATTCCCTACAGAATATATATATATATATACTGCAGTTCAGCATTATGATCCTATGCCATCTAGACCTTTCCACTGCTGTCATGCCACATGGTTAAACAAAGACTAAAAGAAAGAGTAAAACCTCCCCCAAAAGTTTGTTCATCCATTGAGAAGTATCAACCATGCATTCATGTCAGGCAAATTCAAAGTTAACTAAGGTCTGCCTGGTACTTGATAACTCCAAATCACATTTATCATGTTAGTCAGACTACCCCCTAAATTTTTGCACCTTGAATTGAGTAATTTCCTCAAACAGGACAAAGCGATAAGGAATTAAACTAAATGCAATGGGCATATATAAGTACAGCAGCAGTGACTGATATTTGGGTTGTTAATTTCTTTGATCTTCTGTTGAATTTAAACTTGCCTACAGTGGTTTACCAGTTTCAATTAGTATACAAAACAAACTTTGCTTATTTTCTGAGATTATGTTCTTCATTATACATCACTGGAGTTTTATATGTGGTTGCCAAAAAATCTTCTTTTGACAAATTCCACAGGAGGCATTTTGAGATTATATGATTGAGTTGATTGAGTTTTGGCCAAATCCTGTACACTTTTATCACTGAAGACTAAAATACAGATGCTGTGCTACACCAAAATATATGGAATTTGCTTTGGCCCTGAAAATTCATGTCACATTTTAAAACAACCAATTTGGGTACAATTTGAGTTAAGTGGCAAGTAAACAATGCAAATGAAACTGTTTTGTTAGCTAGAAAGTAATTGAAAATCTGCAACTAATTATACATTGGCAAAACGTTAGTCTCCAAGAAGCTGAAAGGAATGCTTTGCTGATATACTTTTTAGTTGTATTCAAAATTAGCTTGTTGTACACAGTCCATACAAAAGTTAGACTTTACAAAATATTGTAACTTACCTCATAAAAAATGTAACAAGCATTAATTCACAGTTTGGGTTTCATAAGAAAAACTCTATCTTAAGTCATGTGATCTTTTCATTTCACGTATTAATAATTACGGCCCGGAGTGTCAACATTTGTTTCCAGATTTCCCCAGAATTTGACTTCCATTGTTTTGTTTTGTTTTCAAATGGGCATCTGAAATCATTTTATTCACATTAATTCAACTGTACAATACTTTTGTAAGGTAGAGAGAAGTATTGTTACATACAAAAAGAGACTCCTTGCTTGTGGTTGATTGAAAAGTCAGGTGATACGTTTTGAAGTTTCTATTGTTAACCTCCCCATAGGTCTGCAGTACTAGTAACCAGTCAGAGCACACATGTGAATTGCTGTACTGAAGTATTCAGACTGTATCCAAAACTACCTCTGTATCTGTGTGTGCACGTGCAGATGTCATGTTCTAGTGAACATAAAGTTTCATTGATGAAGAATCATTAGAAACCATGGTGATAGGGCCAAACAGATATGTGAGGAAAAAAATAGAAGAGATAAATATTGACCAAGATGAGTATTTAATACTTTGTGGTTTAACATACCTTGATGTTCACCTAAAGGAGGTCCCTGGTCATGAGCTGAAGCCAAGAATTATACCATGCAGCTTGGGGATGGAGGGGAGGGACAACTGTGTCCTTAGGTCACCTTGACAGCTCCCTGATCCTGGGGACATCTGGGCACCTGTCCAGTCTCTATATTCGGTCTTCTCTTATTCTTCCTCATAAGAAGAATGTGGGGAGGGATAGCTCAGTGGTTTGAGCATTGGCCTGCTAAACCCAGGGTTGTGAGTTCAATCCTTGAGGGAACCATTTAGGGATCTGGGGCAAAAATTGGGGATTGGTTCTGCTTTGAACAGGGGGTTGGACTAGATGACCTCCTGAGGTCCCTTCCAACCCTGATATTCTATGATTCTAAGAATGTCCATGTAGGGCCAGACTAATGGTCCATCTAGCCCGGTATCCTGTCTCTGACAGAGGCCCGTTCCAGAGGCTTCAAAGGCCGTGAAGAGAACAGGACAATTATCAAGTGATCCATCCCCTGTCATCCAGTCCCAGCATCTGGCAGTCAGAAGCTTAGGGGCACCCAGAACATTGGGTTGCATCCCTGACCATCTTAGCTAACAGCCATTGATGGACATATCCTCCATGAACTGATCTAATTCTTTTATGAACTTTTGGCCAGGGGTTCTCAAACTGGGGGTTTGTACCCCTCAGGGGATCGCGAGGTTATTACATGGGGAGTCGCGAGCTGTCAGCCTCCACCCTAAACCCTGCTTTGCCTCCAGCATTTATAATGGTGTTAAATATATTTAAAAGTGTTTTTAATTTATGGGGGAGAGGTCACAGTCAGAGGTTTGCTATGTGAAAGGGGTCACCAGTATAAAAGTTTGAGAACTACTGCTTTTGGCCTTCCCAGCATCCCCTGACAATGAGTTCCACAGGTTGACTGTGCATTATGTGAAGAAGTACTTCCTTTTTTGTTTTAAACCTGCTGCCCATTAATTTCATTGGGTGACTCCTAGTTCTTATGTTACTTGAAGGTGTAATAACACTTTTTCTGCACACCACTCCTGATTTTATAGACCTCTATCACGTCCCCGCCCCCCGTAGTGACTTCTATCATATCCCTCCTACAAGTTAGAGCAGTATGAAGGCTTTTTAGTCTTGTGCCTATGACCAGTCGCTAGAAGATCAAAATTCTTTTCTGCTACTGGAACTGAATATCCTCAAGCTAAATCATTTTGTAGGATTCACAACCAATTTCATCGTTATCTAGCAGACCATGAATGTTGAGAGGACTTCAGAGGGCAACACACACTAGTTACTTAAGACTCACGGTATCCTTTTGGGGAAGATGATATTGCTCCATTATACAAGTGGGGAAACTAAGGGTATGTTTGCAATGTGATAAAACACCTGTGGCTGGCCTGGGTCAGCTGACTTGGGCTTACGGAGCCTAGGCTGCAGAGCTCAGGCTGGAGGCCAGGCTCTGAGACTCCGTGAGGGGGGAAGAGTCCCTGAGACTGAGTGCCAGTCCAAGCCCAAATGTCTACACTGCAATTTTATATCCTTAAGTCAGCTGATCCAAGCCAGCCACTGGTGTTTTATTGCAGCATATACATACTGTTAGGCTAGGAGAAGTTACATTATTTTCTTAGTCAAATAGGGAACCAGTGACAGAGCCAGGAAGAGAACACAGAGCTTCTGTTTCTCTATACTGTGCTCCAGCCACTAGGTCACGATCTCTCCCTTTGGGATCTTGTTAGCTACCCAAAGTCTGTCCATGTTTCACTGCTATGCTCTGGTCTTTACAGGTGCTTGGCCAAAGGAGAATTTCACTGTTGAATTTCAGATATAACCTTTGACAGGTTTCAGAGTAGCAGCCATGTTAGTCTGTATCCTCAAAAAGAAAAGGAGGACTTGTGGCACCTAGAGACTAACACATTTATTTCAGCATAAGCTTTTGTGAGCTACAGCTCACTTCAAAGCTTATGCTCAAATAAATGTGTTAGTCTCTAAGGTGCCACAAGTCCTCCTTTTCTTTTTGTAGATATAACCTTGTAACTTCCACTGTCTGGATGATACAGTGAAGCAGTTACCATAATATCACGTTTGAACATACCAGTGGGCAATGTACGGGGGGACCTCTTGGATTTATGATATACGTGGTAGAAATGGATCAAACCTGTGGCTGTTTCAGTGTGGGTCTATGTATGACTCTTAAAAACCTGTTGCCTCCCAATCTTAATCTGCTTGTTCCAGCCTTTAGTGGCAGAAAGGACAAGAATACCCTGGATGTTCACTTGCAAAGACCGATCCATCAGATCTACCGCATCCAAACCACCCTTCCACTTATCTTTTCCCAGAAATAAATAAATGGAAATACCATTGGACTACAGCAATGCACTTTACCATCTGTTCTCTGCTCTCTTAAAGAGAGACTGAAGAGTGAGCAAAAATAGAACCAAAATGTGGAATGGGTCATGTAAAATCTTTGCTTTGTCCAAAATAACTTTTTCGGGGGCGGAAGGCAGGGCGTGGGTGGGCAGGAAGGCACCTTAATTCTTGATGCTAAAGAGAAACCTCTGTGTCTGCAGATACTGGAAAAACAGATTGACTGTGCCATTGCAAAGGTCACTAATTACTTCAGGGTGATCTATGGAAGTTCAAGTGGCCCATGGGCTGTTATAATGTAATTTTAGATGGACACATTCTAATGTTCCTTTAAGAATGCATTAGTTGCTGTTTGAAAAAGGAAAGAACTGGCACATACTTTGCCTGATCCCTTTTGCATGTTGGTGCCCATACACCCTGGGAAGTTTCATGAGTACTAACTAAAGTCTATGGGATAGTTGTGGTGCCTTTATTCTCACCAGTGAGGCTACTTGTGTGAGTAAATGCTGCCCAATGTGAGAGCCAAAGTTTAGCCCTGTGCAGGGAAGTTACCCACAGTGTGTCACATAAACAGACACACTTCAATAAAGGATACTTTACAGAAACAACAGTAAAAGTAATACAGCCTTCCAATTCTACAATTCCTGTTTCAAGACAGTCCAAACAAGCAACTCTTAGGGGAGTAGCTCCATTCATATACTGTTGAAGCGACTCTTCTGAATAAAGGTTAAAGGATCAAGTCCATAATTATTAAGCTAAAAAAAATGATTCTGCATCCAGAGCATTATAATAAAAAGTTAACATGGGTCATGGGATAGCAGGGAATTGGGGGTTAAAACATCAGGGGAATGGAGAATAAGAGTTATTGAATCCAGACTGAAATAGATCTTTAAGCACAAATCACCATATAAAAGTTTAAGGGCTTGATCCTGCCTTTGGGCTATGCTGGTACATATTGTTACATATCTTGTAAAATCAGCTACTGTTACAAGTTATGTGGCACTGTTCACCCGCATAACTAAAGACTCAGCTCTGGGTTTTTATAGCCTTTATTTTTAAATACTATAAATACTGCACTACGTGGCTTTAAAGAATGTTGAACAGATGCAGCTCCATTTTCTGAAATCTCCTTCCCATCTACGATCAAAATAAGTAGTAGAAGTGTTGCATCTTTCGATAAAGGCTTCTTACAGGGCTGTTTAGTGAATAAAGCTGGATAGAAGGTTTCATTGTTGCTGCTGCAGGTTTTGAGTTTATTTGTACATGGTGTGTACTGTATGCTACATAATAATGAAAAGCTATACGCTCTGAGCTGCTAGTTGACTACACAGTCTGTGTGATTGCAGATTGTTTGAATAACAGTGGACTATTGAAACTCTATCCAGATGTGCGTGTTGCTAACTATGGGAATAACCACAAAGGAGGATTCTCTCTTTTGTTGCCATTTCCAAACCCTTTAAAAAGTGGGAAAGTGAAAAGCATGGAGGCAGCAAATGGAGAGTAGCTGGTCACACTAGAGACGAAGACTTTCCATAATTAATTCCAAGCAAACAAAACTTTTATCCCCGCAGGATGCACTTTTAGAGAGTAAATGGATGCAACTTAAGCAATGTCTCCCTAAGGGCCAGATTCTGATACCACTTCTCAAGCTGGTTATTGCCTTACTCCAAAAGTAGTAGCCTTGTTGACTTCAATGGGAGTCCATGCAGAATAAGGCACTATTCAGTGCAAGCAATATATTGGGATAGAATGAACTGTTATCAATTGACTGACACATGTTGTGCTAAATATTAAAGCTGTTATGGGTTAGTGGCAGGAGGAAGGTATATTTTTATTTTTTCCAGAATTTAATTAGTTTCCATTTAACAAGCTAGAGCATTGAACAGAAGGGCCTGTTTTAACAGGCTGATTTCAGTTTGATGGAATCTGTGTTTCCAGGATAAGTTTGTTCTCTCTCTCTCTCCTACGTTATCATTGTCTCATGCTTTGATTGGACTCTTTGTCCTCTGTCCTCAATACAATCCTTAATCCCCCTCTTCACTAGCTTCATGGTCACAAGTTGCCACGGTTCACAGAGACCCTGATACAGATGAAGCAAAAGGGCTGAGCACGAGTGGCAGACGTTTTGTGCTGCATCCAACCAATTGCAAGATGTAAATGAGTGGAGTGAAGACAGGTTGTTGAATGACCCTATCTGCTTATTTCCTTGCATTTACAGCTGATGTTGGGGGGTGATGCCATCTAGCAACCTTCTCTCAAAGTCAGTGAGGATTTTTGGGAGAATGGGGGTAAGAATTAAATGACAGAGAGACTACTTAGAATCAAACCATCCCATATGCCTTCAAGGGAGGTGAGTGAGGACATCTGAATTCAGCCTTAGCCCCACTTTTTGCACTATTTAATGTAAAGAAAAATGTTAAATTTCCTCCTGAGTGATTAATAGCCAAGTGTGGTGACATACAGGAACTGTGAGTCTGACCTTCAAGATAAAGGGTAACTGCTATTTTAAGTTGATTACACAATTTTCTCCGAATAAGTTGACAAGCAGTGTGCACAGTTGCTGTGACTTCTGACCTTGCAAATGCACACTTCTAAATGATTTGCCTATTCATCTGAAACAAGCCCTGCTTTAAATGTGACGTACTTTAAATAAACTCCAAATAGCCTTATGTGGGGTTGGAGTTCCAACAGTAGTCATCTGTTCAAATTGTCTGATTTGCTAGGGGATCAAGAAGTGTAAAATATTCTGAACCTGAATCCTAACTTTTAGATAAATTTCACACATTTAATAGGCTTAAGAAAAAAGCTAACATTTTTCCCCTCGTTCTATAGACACAAATCCTAATTATTATAGTGGTGCAAAC
The DNA here is from genome assembly GCF_965152235.1 of Eretmochelys imbricata. NCBI lineage: Eukaryota > Metazoa > Chordata > Testudines > Cheloniidae > Eretmochelys > Eretmochelys imbricata. The sequence goes on along the minus strand of NC_135578.1, from coordinate 114,760,359 downwards.
CTTGTCGTTCCCTATTCAACGGATTGTACTTTTCCCCTGAAGTTGAGTGTATGAAATAAATTAGAACTACTCCACATAAAGTATTCATAGAGTATTTTGTGTAGATACATAAACAACTTGTGATGGCCCCAGGTATCATGATTTGTGCCTGCTACATACCTTTCCTTTATCATGTTTCAAAGTCTACTGCAGAATGTAATCATTGGCATTCCCTTAGACCTGGAAAAAGAGAGAGAGGTTTTACATTCATCTCAATCAGCATGGTCCTTTGCTATACATGCAAAATGAGCAAGAGCTTTTCTCTCACCTTAGTTTGGGTATTTATGTTCCCTGTTGAGATGAAATGCTTGTTGGTAACAAATTTGTGAGGGCAGGATCACAGAAAAGTGTTTTAAATGCCAGCAGCACTGTACAATGAGGTGATATAAGCTCACCCAAAATAAAATCTGAAAAAGGCAAGTAAATAATAATAATAGAGGCCAAATGGGCTGCAGCAGGAGCTAAAAAAATTAATATACCTCAAGGTTGAGGATGGGGAAAGGGTGGAAAGAGAGAAATATTCCTTCATCCAAAAACTAAACCAAGGCTCATTGCTCTGGATCGGTTCTGGGCAGAAGTCAGTTCCAGAAAGTGACCTAGGCCATCTCTAGGCCTTCTCTTTCATTAGGGAGCTATGATCAGCCCTTCCCACTGGTTCAGTGGAGAAACACTGTAGAATGACTTAGAGAAACAAAATCTGTAACGTGGTTTAATCCAATGTTTCCCCCTTCCTCAGGGAGATTTGGACAGTCTTTCCAACCCCCCAAGTGGTCCAACCATCTGTGAAACAAGACTTGGTTTCCCCTTGCCTCACAGGCTGGCTGAAGTCTGAAGAAATGTCTTCGTCCTAACAGGGCAGCCTCTCCTGCAGCTTCTTACCCTTTATATCGCCTCCCTATGTGTGTGACACTTCCAGCAGGTATTTCAGTGGCTGGGTCAGGGCCAAATATAGCCCATCGCCATAATAGTCCCTTGACCACGTTCTGCCTGATCTAGTGTGAACAAAAAAGTCCATGCACAGGCATTGTAAAACTCAATCCAGTCCCTCCTGTAAGTCAAATTCCCCAGAAATGCCCCAACGATGAGGGTGTCAGAGCATCCTCTTTCCTGGCAAAGGCAGTAATCAGGATTTGTTTCCATTATTTCCCTTCACTTGCTTTGGAAAGGAAAGTGTTTGATGAACAAGTGAGTGGACTCCATCCACTGGTGAGGCAGCTTAATGAGCCAGAACTCTGAACGTTCCATCCCGGTCGATCCTAGGCTATATGGGCCCCAAAATGATGAGGTAGATTTCTTGCCGACTGCGGAGTTATGTTGGGATCTCAACAAAACTGGGTGACCGGGCAACAAAATTAAATTCAATGTTGATAAATGCAAAGTAATGCACATTGGAAAATGTAATCCCAACTCTACGTACGAAATGATGGGGTGAAAATTACCTGTTATGACTCAAGAAAGAGAGATCTTGGGGTCACCATGGATCATTCTCTGAAAACATGCACTCAATGTGCAGCAGCAGTCAAAAAAGTGAGCACTGTTCGGAACCATTAGGAAACTGATAGATAATGAGACAGAAAATATCATAATGCCTCCATTGTACACCCACACCTTGAATACGGATTGCAGTTCTGGTCGCCTCATCTCAAAATAGATATATTAGAATTGGCAAAGGTACAGAGAATGGCAACAAAACTGATTAGGGATATGGAACAACTTCCATATGAGAAGAGATTAAAAAGACTGGGACTGTTCAACTTAGAAATGAGATGACTGAGGGGGGACATGACAGAGGTCTATAAAATCATGAGTGGTGTAGAGAAAGTGAATAGGAAAGTATTATTTTCCCCTTCACATAACACAACAATCAGGGGTCACCCAGTGAAATTAATAGGCAACAGTTTTAAAACAAACATAAGGAAGTACTTCTTCATACAATGCACAGTCAACGTGGGAGATCTGTCAGAGGATGTTGTGAAAGCCGAAAGTATAACTTGGTTCAGAAAAGAATTAGGTAAGTTCATGGAGGATAGGTCCATCAAGGGCTATTAGCCAGGATGGTCAGAGATACAAGCCCTGGGTATACCTGAACCTCTGGCTGCCAGAAGCTGGGACTGCATGACAGGGGATGGATCACTCAATAATTGCCCTGTGAAGCATCTGGCACCAGCCACTGTCAGAAGACATGATATTGAGCTAGACCGGTGGTCTGACCTAGGGTTGCCAACTTTCTAATCTAACACCCTTGCCCCACCCCTGCCCTGAGGTTCCGCCCCTTCTCTGAGGCCCTGCCCCCTGCTCACTCCATGCCCCCCTCACTCCATTGCGTGCTCTTCCCCCACCCTCACTCACTTTGACCAGGCTGGGGCAGGGGGTTGGGGTGTGGGTGGGGTTGAGGGCTGGAGCACAGGGTTGGGGTGAGGGCTCCAGGATGGAGTTAGGGTGCAGAAGGCGGTTCCAATCTGGGGCAGGAGCGGGGCTAGGGCGCATGAGGAGTTTCGGGGTGTGGGCTCTGGCCGGGTGGTGCTTACCTCAGGTGGTTCCTGGTCCAAGGTGCAGCAAAGCTAAGGCAGGCTCCCTGCAGCGCTCGGAAGTGGCCAGCATATCCGACTCCTAGGCGGAGGAGCCAGAGGCCTCTGCCTGTGCCTGCAGGCACCTCCCCCGCAGCTCTCATTGGCCGCTCCAGAACTGGCACTCAGAGTGGGGGCAGCATGAGGATCCCCTGCGGCCACCTTGCGCCTAGGAGCCAGACATCCTGGCCGTTTCTGGGAGCCGTGCGGAGCCAGGGCAGACAGGGAATCTGCCTTAGCCCCGCTGCAATTCTGACCGGACTTTCAGCAGCCTGATCAGCAGTGCTGACCGGAGCTGCCAGGGTCCCTTTTCAAACAGGGATTCCGGTCCAAAACCGGACACCGGCAACCCTAGTCTGACCCATTATTGACATTCTTATGTTCTTAATTACAAACACTACCCTTTGCAGAAACAAATCATTATGAGTAATTTTTTTCCCCTGCTCTTTGTATGAACAAAACATTTTTTTTTAAAGTATGCAATTTAAATGCTGCCTATTGCTCCCAGAAGGCAGGCAGATGAAAAGAGATCTTCGTGGGATGCAGCATGCAGTACAGTATGTACAGTAGGATAGCTTGTCCTTTTTCTGTGATAAGCACTACAGTGAAGTCTACTGTCATTTGTGTGTACATGTGATTTTCTGTCTAAAACAGAATGAGTGTGTTTGCTAAATGGCTAGTGAAGTGCCCAGCAAGCATACTTACTCCAGGAGAGTGATAGGATAAGGGAAGCGGCAGAAACAGAGATAGGAAAGGAGATTTTTGCACTAACAAGTGTGAGCTGATAAGCCCGACCTGCATGGGAAATGTAGAGAATCCTAAGTGCGCTTGTCAGGCCAAAATTAGCTATGCCCATTTGTTTTCAGCTACATTATGCTATGAAGAAACCCTTCTTTATTTTCTCATTTGTGGAGGAAAAATGCTGGCTCATGGAATTCCTCTTGTTCTCAGCAAGCTATTTCTCTTATGGATAAATAACTTTTCTAACCTGACCATCCATACCCAAGAATTAAAAGATTAGTTTCAGGGAAGAATGGTAAAGTGTCACGTAAAGGTTTTATTGGCCACATGGGTGAGTTATGCAGGTCATCCAAATTGAGTGCTTAATCATTTCAGACACATTGTTCAACACAACTGACTTACACTCAGTGGGTAGCAGGGAGTGGAGGGAATACATACATACTTCTTTCCTAAGTATGCATGGTTAGGATAAATTCTGATTGTTTTCTTTCCTTCTCAGTGTGTGTATGCCAGTGCCTAGTGTGTGTTAGGCACTTGAGAGCAAGGTGTGATGGCTGTGTGGTGCACCAAGAAATAAAGTGTATATGTTTTAAAAAAAAAAAAAAAGAACTGGATACTTGCCAGTATATAAAGTCATGTATAAGGAGTCAGCATGGCCTTGTGGTTAGAGCAGTGAGCAAGGAGTTAGGTAGCCTGTGTTCTGTTCAGCAGCATTTTGGACAGACTAAAGAGGCAAAAGGCCCTACTGGAGAAGTCTAAGGGCTTGTCTACATTACCCGCTGGATTGACGGGCAACGATCGAGCCAGCGGGGGTCAATTTATCTCATCTAGTCTAGACGCGATAAATCGACCGCCAAGAGCTCTCTCGTTGACTTGGTTACTCCACCAGGGCGAGAGGCACAGGCAGAGTCGACGGGACCGTGTCAGCCGTCGACTTACCACAGTAAGTATATCTAAATACATCGACTTCGGCTACATTATTCACATAGCTGAAGTTGCGTAACTTAGATCGATTTCCCCCTCCCCCACCCGCCCCAGTGTAGATGAGGCCTAAGGCAATAAAGGTGAGAAATAACTAGGGACAGATAGATAAGGCTTTTTTTCCAGTAGGATCGGTGGCTATGACGGTCACAGAGAGTGGTTGCCTGTTGTGTGTGGCACCATTTTCTTCTGTCTGTAGAGCTGTAGCAAACTATGGCTACAGTTACTTTGCTGAATAGGGTCTTGGAAAAGATCTCGCTGTAAACGCACAAAGCATGGCTTTGTGTTCAAAAGTGGTGTGTCAACATAGTGTGTCTGATTTCCATAACTCTTCAACCTCCTAAACTCCAGCCAAGGCAACTACTGGTAACCATGTTACATTTCTCACTTTTTTTGTCTTGATTCCAACAATCAACACACACCTCTTCTCATGCTGAAAAGATCTCTGACAGAATTGCGCCACACTGGCAAAAATAATCTCTGTTGGTTGCATTATTAAATATGATGGAAAATAGCTCCCAGAAAATACCTTGGCATATCTTGGGAGGCTGGTTTTAATTCTGACCCATGCTAAAGTGATTACGGGCCTGATCCAAAATTCAGTGGAGTCAGTGGAAAGGCTCCAACGGATTGCTGTGGGCTTTGGATCAAGGCCTAAAAGCAGAGGAATAATTCAGTGGTGCAACCTCACTAGTGGGAGCCAGGAATTCTGCATTCTAACCCCATTTTTGGTGCTGACTCCCTGTAGCATTAGCCAAATCACTTAACATCTCTGTGTCTCTGTCTCCCTGTCTACAATATAGGGATGATGACTTTCCTGCCTCACAAAGAGTTGTGGCAATTAGTTGCTTAATGTTCCCAATGCACTTTGCAGGTGAAAAGTGAAATGTGCCCTAACACGCTTTTCCCCACCCACTTTTTGGGCACATAGTCCTCTTTTGTGTTTACACGTGTGCACTTCCTCTTCAGGGTCTATAATAGCTGTTACTCAGGATGTCCAACGTAGGACACAAAAGAACTATGCTTCAAGGAACACCTGTGCGTTTGGTCCTGCATGTGTCATGGGCCTAGGACATGCCCAGAATTTCTGCCTCCTCTCCTTCAGGTCCTGGGGATTTATGGCCCTGAACCAGGAGAATCTGGTACATCAGTGACACAGCCTGGAGTAGGAGTGCTTGCCCCAGTGGCTGTAAAACATTTAAGACCTTCAAGTTATCTCGTGCCAGGCCCCAGAGTAAAATTACAAATATTTATTGGGGTAGTTAAGATCAGCTGTTAGTTCATCATGTGGTATCCCCACACACCCTCAGTTGACACACACACGTGCAGCCTAAGATCACCTACTCCATGTTCAAATGGCCTTTCAAAGGCATGGTGGAGGACGTTTTCCATTCCCCTGTGTGGTTAAGTTGGGTCATTTGGACCTACCCTCTCTTGAACACACTGGGGTAGAAACTAAGTGAGTGCCCATGGGGACACATAAAACTCAGCTGGCCCTGCGTGGTTGCAAGGGCAGATTGCATGGCAAATCCCATGCAAGGCAAAATCAAGAAGCACCATTATCAGGAAAACAGTGTCTTCTTATATTGTTCTCCACAAGTGGTGTGTGCTTTAGAAAACTGCATCTGAGATATAGAAAACTATGGTGGTAGAGATCTCTCTCTTTGGGAAGACGCCAAGTTTCTTTTTTTGCGTATTTTAATATAGAACTTTTTGGATTGTTTTTCGTTCTATAATCTACAGCCTGTAGTTTGCTTAGTCCATGGCTCCTTTTACATATATGCTGTTGGCACAAGAGACAATTTCTAGAGACCTGATTTTCTCTGACAAATTAATGCATGTAAGAGAGATTTTATTTTTCCTAGTCATGAGATGTGCCTGAACGATTGGGTCCAAAAAGAGCCCTCCAAACTTAAGCAAGTCAGAATTCAGAGTCGTATGGCACTGACTGTCCTGATTCAAGGCTAATAAATTTATTAAATGATGCTTTTGCCGAAGTGATATTTACATTCTAGACTACAGGAAGAAAAAGCAGCCAAAAATGATTGCTCTTTTTTTGGACAGCCAGAAAGATACTAGTGCTTTAGTGTTTGGAAGCGTGCTGTAAGAATTGGTGTAATCCTGTCTGGGACAGGGCAACCTGATCACAGCATGTAACAATGAATTTGTGGCATGTGAAGCAAAAAAGAAGTGTTTTGGATCGTTACCTCCTAAATCGGTGAGAGGGAGGGTAAAAAAACAAGGACAAAGCTAGAAGAGAAGTTGTATTTTTTCCTATCCAAATGTCTATTTCAGTAATAACAGTAATAACCTCCAGCACCCTTGTGGGATCTTCTATTGAAGGTTCCCAATATGCTTTGCAAACATTCATTAAGCCTTGCAGCAACTTAATTTGGTTGGTAATACCCATTTTACAGATGGGGAAACTGAGGCATAGAGTGACGACAGTGACTTGCTCACAGTCACAAAGGGGGTCACTGTCAGAATCATAACGAAAACCCAGTTCCAGGTTCTATTCGCTATAAACAGGGGGTCCTCAATTTTGTTCGTACCGTGGAGCACATCTTAATGAAGAGCTTGCTTGGCATACACCTCCCCTTCCATTTGCTTATGTGGAAAAGTTACTATTATGAAAGTAGTAACTTTTAATGGAATTTAGCAGCTGGAAATGAGAGGGAAAAGCGAGCACCACGAGAGCACTCAGCTCTTCACGGACCAGCAGTAGATGCTCTGTGGACCATCAACTAGTACTCCATGGACTACAGCTTGGAAGCCTTCGCTCTAGGCAATTCTATCTCCCAGTAGGTTATGTCCAGCAGCGTGGCAGACTGCCACGTTCAGCTGGTGATATGGAAGGAAATTAGAGATCATCAAACCATTTATGTTTTTATGAAGGAATAAACAGGACGGTTCCTAAGCCCTTTTTTGGACATAGCCTACAATATTATAAATTAAAAGTTGTGTTTTCCGGCACTGTATTTGGAGTAGGTGTAATATTTCAGGAGGGAAAAGGGTCTATGCAGGGATCTCAGTGAAATTTTTGTTATTTTTTCATTTAGTTTTTATTTCACTCATCCCTGGATTTAAAACTTCTAGATTATGTACTGCCAGAAGCAGGAAAGTAGTAAAATGCAGTGAGAAATGTGGTGTGCATGGCTCTGGGGAATGTTTACTATACATGTAAGTAGACATATGATCCTCCTTTATTGTTATTCATTTAAAAGTACAGTGCACATGACTTAAAGTAGACATGCGAATAGAGGAAGAAGGGATATTTATAGTGGACAAATTCCAAAGACCAAAGCTGCCTGCTTATTTAAATTCTGTTGTATTGTTAGGGCACTCTTCTGACATAATTCTCTATTGTTTCTGCCATTATCGCTTGCTTTTTGCAGGACATAGTGTCAGGAAATTCCTGTCTGGCACTTACAAGGTGTTTCTAAAAGGAGAAACAAAAGAGTCAAGAGTATGCAGGGAGCAGGAGGAAGCAGCAAAGGGGAGTGGCAGCAGTGGGAAGGAATTTGAGATAGTTGCAAGGGACAGGCAGAGAAGATTACAGCTGTCCCAAGAGAAGGGCCAAAGAGTGCCGATCACAGACAGAAACTCTCTGCTCTCTCCCTACAGTTTTAACTGTCAAAGGTGAATCCCACCTTAAGAGACTCAGGAAATGGTTGAAGGATGACAAAGATGAAGTGAGGGGAGGAGCAGGTGGATTTCCAACCCAAGGTCACATTCAGTGGAGAATCTTGACCATCCTCACAGGAAAGGGGCCCAATATGAAACAAGAGCAGGCTCTTGAAACAAAGCGGTGTGGGAGGAGAGACTGTTCAATGTGCAATTAAATATTTCTGAAAGCAGGATCAAGAGTGGTAACAGTTGGTTTGGAGTTAAGAATTTTTTGTGGCCCTGTGAATTGCAGAACTGACATCAGTGCCTCCCCCTTATACCAATAAGCTGGATATGATGGACAAACCATCCCTTCGCGGACTAGCTCGACATAAGAAGATTATGCTGTACTATCATTTGTTAATAACAATGTTGTTTTCTGTCATATAATTAGAAAATACATCTTGCTTTGCCTCTAAGCAGTGTAGCTTTATTACATTTGCACATCTTTTTATAATATTTCAAGTGTAGTGACCAGATAACATTAATGAATATATTAGATAGGCAGGCACTTTTAAAGGAAAATAATAAACATATTTGTATATTAAAAAGTTAATTCAGTCTGGAGCCAAACAGGTAATTTTCCCTTCAGCATTTTTTCACTCAGCTAAGACAGGTTGGACTAGGAGTGCAGTCACCCTGTCTACAGAGCTTGGCTTGGCTTGCATACCAGGGGCGAATTTTCTTCAGAGACAGACAGCAAGATGATCTGATTGGCTTTGTTCCAGAGCATGCTCACAAAGGCTCCTTTGATGAAGGGCTTCTTGGTAAGCACTGTACCAAAAGCTGCCTGCCACCCTCCTTTCAAAGATACCCATTTACAGTAATTCTGGATTTAAAAAAAAGAAAAGTGAAATTGGGGTTTACCAACAAGAATAATTATGCTGGTCAGCTTAAAGAGGCGGGGGAAAGGGGCAAGTTACTAAGTAAACTGCTGGATGTTAGAGTAGCTGGTTGGCAACAATAAGGAATGTGTAATTAGGCTTATTAAAGCATCATCATTTTACTTATCAATCTTTTCCCAAACAGGGTGGGGTGAAGCAGCATATATTAAAATATGGTTGCTTTTACTGATAAGGAGCAATAACTACCTGTTTGACTTTCTGAACAGCACAAAAGTGTATCCAGCTGGTGACAGCATACTTGATTAGTTGACTTATCTCCCTCTTGTACTAGAGCTAGTGATTAATAGGACTTCGTTATTCCTTCCACATAATCAGTTGGTGTAACATGCACAAGCAGTATCAGTCCACAGTCTCCAATTTTGCTGTCTTCTTTGCTTTGTCTCAGTTGGTATCCAGATGTGGTCTCCCAGTTATTTGTCATTTCTGGTGTCCTTCATTTGTTCCCTTGGTTGGCTTCCAGATCAGTATTTACCAATGCTTCCACACCCTAGGGATAAAGTGAACTAGCATATCAGAGCCATCATTTTGTCAATCTGTGTACGGTCTGTGTTTCTCAGCCATCATGTTGTGATTTGGGGGGAACTACTACACACGCTCACCTACACTAATCAGAAACTGTGGTTTCCATAGGAAACAATGACAACCTGAAGTAATATTAATGAGGCTGGTTGATTTGAGCTGCCTCTAATTCCCATAGTACTGGAGCCCCTGACCCATCTGGTATCGCTCTAAGTTGCTTGGGGACAGGTTGGGGTTAGGGTATTGCAAGGTATTTGGGAGTCACCTGAGCAGCCTCTCCCAGCAGGGCCATTGGACAAATTTCAAAGCTCTCGACCTCTGTCAGAAGGCAAGAGCAACTGCAACACCACTATCTGGCCTTCAGCTGCTTCCTCCGATTCAGGGGTGCAGTCTGGACACCCTGTTCATGTGGGGGATGAATCAAGTCCCTTTTCGCCTAGTAACATGGAAGGCAGGACATGTCACCACTATCTACTGTAAGGTTACTGCAGGTGGTGTACAGGAACAGTACTTCGCATTTAGATAGCACCTTGCATCCCAGGATCTCAAAGCATTGTAGTTATGAATTAAGCCTCACTGTGTCACTTTGAATGAATGTGTTATCCTCATTTTACAGATGGAGAACGGAGATGTAAAGTGACTTGCTCACAGCCACATTGGAAATCTGTGGCAGATGTAGAATAGGACCAGATTTCCTGATTTTTCACAAGATCAGCTTTCCCTAATGTGACCTCCCCTCTATGGCTTCCTGGGTTCTTTATGGTATTGTATTGTTTAAGCTGGATCTCGCTATTTTTAGCTCCAGGGGTTTTTTTTGTGGAATGATCTGTCCTAGAAGTCTATTTTTCCCTTACAATTTTAGTCCATTGCTAATGTTTTCTTCTATATCGCAATTCCGTATACAGTTTTATGTGGATGCTTGTTTTTTAAGTGGTTCATTCTCTCATATGTATATGATTGACTTTTCTGTATTTCATTAACAGTACATGATCAGTTTTTAAAAATCACTGAAATTTTTAATTCAAAGAAAGAAGGGAAGGGAGGAAAAAAAGACAAGCTGGAGGAAATACTGAAGAGGAGTAGCAGCAATAACATCACTAGTACAAGCATGTCCATTATATTGCTGTACGGGAATGGAAGCCAGCTGAAACTTTAATTCTTGGTTTGATCAAGGTTGTGTAAAAACTGACCCCAGAGGACTTCCAATAGAGAAACCAGTTTTATATATTACATATGAGCTGTAGTTGAAGCCAAATGTTCATTCCTCTAAAATTGTGTAGGTAGATTACTTTCTTTCCAGCATTGAAGTATCATGTTTGTAGCTGCTAATAAACTTAATAAAATCCATTTCTTACTTCCCCCACTGTACTGACTTCAGCAGCATCAGAGAGCCAACTTAGCCATGGTGTCCTGAAAATTCATTTTTCAAAAAACAGGCAAATGATGAGTATGAATAAGAACCTGTAAAAAGAAACTATATATGATGATCAGTCAGTTGTGTTGCTCTGATCAAAAGTGTAACACCCTCCATTTCTCCATCACACCGCAGCAAATGAAAGCATGTGCAGATTGGTTTAAAACAAAAATAGTTGCTCCCAATTAAAAATAACTTCTACCCCAACAAGCTCCCTACTTTTCCTGATTTCCTAAATTCAAAAAATACTTTTTCATATAATGCACAATTAGTCTGTGGAACTCAGTGACGCAGGACGTCACTGACGTGGGACTGGCATTTATTTCGATAAGAACATCCAGAGTTGTCACAGTTAACATTAACAAAAAGAGTATTGGAAAGGAGATAAAACCCCTTCCTTTCAGGGATTAAGCCAGTCTGTAACTATTAGAGATTAGGGTGAGACCTTCATATGGAGCAGATTACCCCTCTGCCTACTGGGGGTTTCTTGCACCTTTCTCTGAAGCATCAGGGGCTGCCGCCTCAGTCAGAGACAGCAAACTGGACTTTGAATCTGATCCAGTCTAGCGAGTCCTAGTTATCTCATGATGTCTCTGGATCTCACATATTTCAGGTGTTTACTAACTGAGAGGCTCCTCAGAATGCTGTGAGTGGTCTTTAGTCCCAGCAAAGCCTGAAGCACATGAGATTTTAATTCAGCAGCTGGCCAGCGAAGGCTGCCAGGCGAGTGAAACCCCAGAATGGAAATGTGGCCTTGTAGTTAAGGCTCCGGACTGCGACTCAGAAGATCAAAGGTAAATTCCCTGCTCTGCCATGGATTTCCTCTGTGACTATGGGCAAGTCACTTCATCTCTCAGTGCCTCTGTACCCTGTCTGTAAAAAGGTACCTCCCTACTTCACAGGGATGCTGTGGGAATAGATTGCTAAATATTTGTGACACACTCAGGTACTATGGTGATTGGAACTTTAAATGGACAATGGACTTGTCAGAAAATCAGAAAAGCTACGAGGTACCTCTTCAGATTCAAGGAGAGCAGGGGACTTGAAAGAGAGTGAGTTAGTTGAGTGGAAAAAGAGACATATGAGCTCCGGGATGGGGGAGAGAGTAGGCGGTTTTCAGGGAGGAAGTATGAGAAGGGTTCAGGTGGAAGGAAGCAGGTTCTTCTTGGGACAGTGGAGCCAGGGATGCACTGGCTGGAAAGAAAATGAGAAGGCTTCTGAAGGTTACACGAAGAATCTGAACCAAATCATTGATCCTTTCAAGGTTAATCCATCACTACCCCTGGTTAGACTTTATTTTCCTCAAAGATCCATAATCCTTGTTCTAAAGAGCTCCTGACCCAGTGGACTCTTGTTGAGTTAATAACACTCCTACTGAAGACAACAGACTTGCTAAAACTCGTACTCTGCCTGTGGTGAATGGAGCCTGTTGTGAACAGAATAAATTGTCAAACAGTCCCAGTCATTTTTCCTGATTTATGTGTGGATTGATGAGGAGTGTGGGGAGGGAGGGTCTGAAATTTTATCGGCACCGTTTTCCCACTTCTTCCTAAGACCCTAGAAAGGACTTGTAGTGGGCTCCATGCCTAGGGTGAGTGGGACTGTGGGTGGAATGTACTTAGTCCCCCACACACACATACAACTCCCAAACATTCCCACAGGAAATTCCTTACACAAAGTAATCCAGCAACAGACAGTGTTCCCTCTTCCACAGAACCTGTCCCTGCTGCAGGAACCCCCCACCCCACCACACACACGTACTTAATGAGGTGTTCCAGAGGCAGCTATGTGGGATTTCCCTGAAAACTAGGTGTTGATCAGGTTGCAGTGAGCCCTTGAATTTGTGTGGAGAGGCTCAGTGCAAATAGCCCGAAGACCCATGAGATTTTTAGGGCTGGATCTTCAGCTTTTGTGGATTCCTGTGGTGGATTCCTACCCCTCACCTTTAGCAGAAGAATAATACAATACCTAGGGCCTGGCTACACTTGCAGATGTAGAACGCTGTGAGTTAAACCCGCCTTCGTAGAGCGCAGTAGGGAAAGCGCTGCAGTCTGTCCACACTGACAGCTGCAAGCGCACTGGCGTGGCCACATTTGCTGCACTTGCAGCGGCATTGGGAGCGGTGCATTGTGGGCAGCTATCCCACAGAGCACCTCTTCCCATTCTGGCGCTGTGGCTTGTGGGAAGGGGGCAGGGAGTGCAAGGCATTCTGGGTCCTGTTCCAACTCCCCATGATGCATCGGTTCACATCCCAGCATTCCCTTTGCTTCCGTCCACATTTGGCGCCATCTTTCAACGGTTTTGTACCGCGCACTCTGTCTTTACTTTTGGTCTGCTGGAATGGAGCCCGAACTGCTGAGGAATATGCTGATGGGTCTCGCCAGCACGTCACGTTTGGCAGTCGAGTTATTCCTTAAGATCCAAAGTGACAGTGAGGACTCCGATGATGATATCAACTTGAGTAACACAAACGACACAAGTTTGCTTGTGGCATTCACGGACATCTCACCACTGTGGAATGCCGCTTTTGTGCTCAGGAAACAAGCACTGAGTGGTAGGATCACATCGTCATGCAAGTCTGGGATGACGAGCAGTGGCTGCAGAACTTTCAGATGAGAAAAGCCACTTTCATGGGACTGTGTGAGGAGCTCGCCCCCACCCTGCGGTGCAAGGACACAAGATTGGGAGCTGCCCTGATGGTGAAGAAGAGGGTGGCTATTGCAATCTGGAAGCTGGCAACTCCACACAGTAACTGATCGATCGCTATGGGGAATGGGGAAGTCGACAGTCGGAATTGTGTTGATGCAAGTTTGCAGGGCCATTAATTGCATCCTGCTCAGAAGAACCGTGACTCTGGGTAACGTGCATGACATTGTGGCTGGCTTAGCACAAATGGGTTTCTCTAACTGCAGAGGGGCGATAGATGGGACGCATATTCCAGTTCTGGCCCCAGCCCACCTAGCCTCCGAGTATGTTAATCGGAAGGTCTATTTCTCTATGGTTCTCCAGGAGCTTGTGGATCACCGTGGGCGTTTCATTGACATTAACGCAGTCTGGCCCGAAAAGGTGCATGACGCACACATCTTTCATAACACTGGCCTGTTCAGGAAGCTGCAAGCCGGGACTTTTTTCCCAGACCAGAAGATCACCGTAAGGGAAGCCAAAATGCCCATTGTGATCCTTGGAGACCCCGCTTACCCTTTGATGCCATGGCTCATGAAACCCTACACAGGGAGCCTTGAAATCAGCAAGGAGCAGTTCAACAATAGGCTGAGCCTGTGCAGAATGACTGTGGAGTGTGCTTTTGGCCGTTTAAAGGGTCGCTGGTGCTCTCTGTATGGGGAGCTGGACCTGGCCGATAACAGCATCCCCACGGTTATATCGACATGCTGTACCCTCCATAAAATTTGTGAAGGGAAGGGTTAAAGATTCACTCAGACATGGAACTCGGAGGTTCAACACCTGGAGGCTGAATTTGAACAGCCAGAGAGCAAGGCTATTAGAGGGGCTCAGCGCGGGGCTGCAAGGATTAGGGATGCCTTGAGGGAGCACTTTGAGGCTAAAAGCCAACAGTAATGTCTGGTGTGGTGCCCTGCACGGGAGTGAAGTGCAGTAGGAATCTGTGTTTGCTATGTACAATACTTGCAGTGCCTGTTGCTTTCCTGAGCGAAGGTTTCTTTTACATTATGCAATAATAAAGAATGTTTTCAAAGCTAAAAAATCAATTTATTGAAAAGAAACACAACACAATTGCTTGGGAAACACAAAGGGCAACGGGGTGGGGTGGGGAACGGTACAATCACAGATTTTCATATGTCCTGTCTGGAGTGCTGTGCAACGCGTGCTGCACTTCAGGATGGCTATACTGCATGGTGATGGGGGTTTAGTGCAGTGGGTAAGGGTTGTAGTTTTCAGGGCTGGGTGGCAAAGCTACAGGTGTTGGAGGCAGCAGGTGGTGGTAAGAACCCGGATGTTGGAGAAAGTGGTTTGGAGGTGACATGGTGGCACAAGGGAAAGAGTTTTGGGACAAGGGCTGCAGGGTAGGAGCGGGCACAGTTGTGCTCCGCCTGCATGGCTACGAGTGCCTGGATCGAGTCTGCTTGGCGCTCTCTGATGCTTATCAGCCACTCAGTGCTTTGGTGCCGGCGATCCACATTCTACTGGCGGATCCTCCTTTCACTCTCCCACCACTCCTGCACTTTTTTATTTTCATTAGTTGAATGCAGCATGTCCTCTTTGCTTCTACGTGGCCTCTTCCTGATTCTTTGCAGCCTCTCTGCCGTTGATAACATGGACAGCTGAGATCTCAAGGTTGCATCTGTAAAGGCAAAATGAAACACTTAACAGAGGCAGCATTTTTCACACCAGACAGAGCAATGATTCCCCCATATTTAAGGGCAAGCACAGTCTACACGATAGCATAATTTTCCTGTCCCAAAGTGAGCGCACATAATCCACGGGAGCCCAAAAATGGTGAGTAAGCCCAGGGTCAAGTGTGACTGACTGACTGTTTCACCACTGTACTGTCCTTTGGATTTCTGTGCCTTGGGGAGAGCCAACAGCGGCAGGGGGCCCCTATACTGAACACTGTCCCCACATTTTCCACAGGAGATTGTCCTGGAAGTTATCTCGCTGCTGAGGGTGACCAGGGAAGCAAGGGAGGGTCTTCTACTGCAATGCGGTTTCCACCCTGGCTCATCTGCGCCTTGCCTGTTTGCAGCAATGGTCCCCTCCGCCCCTCACGGCACAGTGGCACGGACAAGTTAGCCTTACTGGGACGAGGACAACAGTGGCTCTCCCGAAAAACCTGCGCAAGCGCATTGCTCAAGTTCAGGCTGAGACCTTTGAAGGGATCACTGAGGCCGATAACCGCGATGTGAGAGAGCACATCAACACCGTATTCCGCATCTAGGCACGCATGCAGCCCTAACCCTCCTCACCCCAAGAGCCCGCACCGAATAACTTCCTTCCCAAAATAAAAGCTGCTTACCGGGAACCTCCTCTGATGTTTGTCCTTCGCCAAGCACTGGCCGCCGCGACTGGCTACCTTCCTCCTAGCTTGAGAACAGCTCCTGGCTGCATGCATCTAGGGATTCCGGGCTGTCTTCTTCCGCCGGTGCACCCTCGCTCCCACTTTGCTGCTGCTCCTCCTCCTCCTGCCTTGTTGCACTGGCCTCTGAGGTGTCCATGGTGTTATTTGGCATGGAGGTGGGGTCGCCCCCAAGTATTGCGTCCAGCTCTTTGTAAAAACAGCAGGTTGCGGGGGCAGCACCAGAGCAGCTGTTTGCCTTGCGGGCGTTGCGGTAGGCATTCCACAGCTCCTTCAGTTTAACCCTGCACGGCAGTGCGTCCCGGTCATGGCCCCTTTCCAGCATGGCCCTTGATATCTGCCCGTAGATATCATCATTCCTCGGGCTGGAGCACAGCTGGGACTGGACAGCTTCCTCCCGCCAAACACTGATGAGGTCCAGCACCTCGCCATTGCTCCATACTAGGGGATTGCCTGGTGCGTGGAGGCATGGTCACCTGGAAAGATTCGTTGAGAGCACTCCACGCCTGGCTGAGCAAACAGGAAGGGGATTTTCAAAATTCCCAGAGAATTTAAAGGGTGGGTCTGATGGTCGCCTGAGGGCAGGGCAGTAGAGTTCAAAGTGATGACCAGAGTGGCTAGAACAGACATTGTGGGATACTTCTGGAGGCCGATCACAGCGCAATAAAAGACCAGGGCATCCACACTGGTGCTGCAGCACTCCAGCGGTGGCGCAGCAAACGTTATTCCTCTCACCGAGGTGGAGTACCAGCAGCACTGTAGCCACGGAGACAGAGCGTTCTACGTGCCTTGCCAGTGTGGCCGAGCAGTGAGCTATGGCACCTGAGGCTCTATTGTGCTGTAACTCGCAAGTGGAGCCAATCCCCTATTTCTGTATAAGTAGATAGCAGCACTTTACAAAGAGTTTGGTATCTTTATCCCCATTTTGCAGATGGAGAAACTGAGGCACAGAAAGGTGAAGTGACTTGCGCAAGGTCACCAAGCAGGCCAGAAGTAGAGCTGGGAATAGAACCCAGTCAATCCCAGTCCAGTGCTCTAGCCGCTTGGCCAGACTGCCTCCCCTCCAAGAAGTTGGAGGAAACTTGGTAAGGGTGAACCTTCTAAGCAATCACTTTGCATGCAGAGTACTAAGGCCCCCTCCAGTGTGTTTTCAGCAGGAAAAGGGAAAAAATCCCTCTAAAAGACTAATTCTAGCACAAAAGTGAAAGTATTTTACATTTCCTCAACTGATCAAAATAAAATGGAGGGCTTTGTGAACCTACAGTGTGGAAGATGACTGGGTATCAGTATTCCTGCCAGTGCAGAATTTTATTTGCTGAAGAAAATGCTCTGACATCATTCCTTTTTAAGGGTTAATTCTCTCTCCAAGTTTCTAATTCAGTCTTTTTTGCCTGGATAAATATGAATTGTTTCCATTTCAGAATAATAGTAAATTATTTCAGAGAAGGACAGTGATGGTCACTTTTTGTACATCATTTTCATTTATTTTGTGTAGCTCTTCTTTGGCATGGAGAAAATCAGGATGCCATCAATGTGTGTTATATTTAGTCTGTGTGTGTGAGAGAGAGAAAATGGAAACTGCTCTTCATCATTCAGGAACAATAAAATTAAATATCATATCAGAATCTAATGCAAACCTTTTAAATTGGCTTCTGGTTCTTTCTCTCTGTGTGTGTGTGTCTTGCTCTCTGAAGAATCTGTTGGCCTGAAGTTATGTAACTCTCTAATGAGGTACAGTAGTTGTGGGGATCTTTGCTATCCTGCAAAATGAAAGACTAGAAAATTACAACACAGAACTCATGTTTGCTAAAGTGATCAACCTTAAGTGGTGTGCCAAGTTATCTTGGAGTATAATCAGCATAGCCTATTTGAATAGAGCTGTCTTTAAAATAGAAGATCTGCTAGTAAGATTTGTTTTCATTTAGGCCTTACTCTCAGCTATAGGATTACACTGAGGCCTATATATCTTCAGGCTTTTGTACAAACAAGCAGTTTAAACAAAACTACCATTATTATACTGACTTAGGGGGAGAGAAAAGCCTTGTTTGGTTTCTTAAGATCATGTGTGAGACAAATAAAGCCTTCCTTTAAATGTAAGTTTTGTCTTATTTAGTATAATAGCATAGTTTTTAAAAAAATACAAAGCCCAACATTATTCTTCATGCCAATTCAATTTGTCACCTTTGGGTTTAAACCCAGATGTAATCTTGCAGGCTAGTAAAATGAGTTCTGTTCCATGCAGCTAAGCTACAAGACAGTTGATATCACTATATTTATCACCATTGGGGTAGATATAATCAATTTTCTTCTTGCTATAAGAGCTGACCTTACACTTCCTTTTCCTACCTTCTATTCAGTGGCCTCATTAAACTCTTTTCAGTGTGCTGATTTATTGCAGTCATGGACAACTTTGTGCTCTGTGTTGCACCCCCGAACTTAAATAGCTGTTCTTTTATATTAGTTTTACTGACCACATCAAGTTTTTTTTTACTATTTAAAAGTTTCCTGTAAATAACATAGGATATGAAAGTTCTGAGCTCAGTTGGCAACCTGAATTCTAATGAGGGGTGGCCAATCACTTATGGTATGGATGCCAGGGGTTTTATTTCATATGGCTGTAAGGAGTCCACACATATTCTCGTGAGTTCACAGGAGATAATGCAACCAATCATATTGCATTTGGAGTTCCAGATTCAGCTGGGAGGTTTAAATTGTTGTGTGACTGAATAAGGTGTGAAAAGTGGGATTGGATGGTGCACCTGAATTGAATTAGCCTGGGATTTTTTTTTTTTTTTTTTAATGAAACTCAGATAGTAAAGTTGAAACAGGAAAAAGATTAGGGAACTTGCTTAGAATTGGCACAGAAACAATGAAGTTTAGCTATTCTTAAACTGACTTTGAATTAGGTTGGATCTCCTTCCATCCTGGGTCAAATCTTAAAAGGGGCCCCTGAAATGCTTGTTTGGAGAATTTGCGTGCACAGCTATTTGTATTTGCACATTGATAGTTGGATGCACTGATTTTTACATGCACATGCAGATTGACACACAGGAACACTCTAGAAGCCCTTTAGAAATACGGCCCTGTGCCTCAACATTTTATTAGTACCACATGTAAAGACATTTTACATGTCTGCTAACACATTAGAGTATTAAAACTGCCACAGACTGACCTTAGTTAATTAAAACTGACTGATTAAAAATATCTAATTTCTTTTTGCTGTCTTTGCTGTTTGTTTACTGTTGACATTTGTCTGTGTTTGGGCAGTGACAGTGGACAAGTCCGTTTCACCTATGTTCTTAGTAAAATTCACTCTCAGGTTCTTAAGCACCAACACAGTGCTACAATATTTGGATTGCAAATCTTGCTAGAGCATGTTTGTTTACCTAGAAATGTTTTCTTTTCTTTTAAATTTCACCCAAACATATTTTTTCCAGCTTTTTTTGTATTGTTTTCACTTTTATTCTTAATTTTCGGTCAAATTTGATCATGTCCCTTAAAATGGATTCCAGATTTATTTAAATTATTGTAGCTGTCTTGTGTCAGAATAGTTGCAGAA
Source organism: Eretmochelys imbricata (assembly GCF_965152235.1). Classification (NCBI taxonomy): domain Eukaryota; kingdom Metazoa; phylum Chordata; order Testudines; family Cheloniidae; genus Eretmochelys; species Eretmochelys imbricata. Next base: position 114,740,918 of record NC_135578.1, on the reverse strand, counting down.
TACTTACAGTACAGAAGAGAAAATTCATTAGATCAATCTGTCTGTTAAGGAAATTAATCAATTTGCAAGTAACATCTAGCTTAATTCTGTCATTTAAAGTAGGCTTTGAGTTTCCTTTCCCATATTACATGGAGACTCAAAGGTAAAGTAATTTCCATTGGAAGAGGCTGATTCACTTGCCCCCTTGCTGTGCAGTAGAGGTCGTTTAGACACAGCGCTTAGAAATCAGCTGCGTTTCTTGTGCCAGTGTCTCATTTTCCACATATGTAATAGATCAAAACATTTAGATTGAGTTGATCCACTTTATCATGACGAAAGAATTTTGGAGCAACACAAGTAAATAACAGCCTTAGTTGGAGAGAGGATGAGTTTTCACAGATTCTGAGAAGCAATTGGTAGGGACCACCCCAATTAATATAGGACAAAAAACATAGAACTGTTTTCTTTGTTTTTGTTTTTTTCAACTCCAATTAGCTGCAGAACGTTTGATAGAATGAATGAATCATTGAGGGCTTAGTTCCATAGAATGTTACCATTTACCTTCAGCAGTAGTCTGGTTTACAAGAATGTTTCTCTTTTGTTACACCTTCCCAGACACTGTGGACAGAACAACATTCCCTGCTTGTAATTTGACCTGTGTATTCCAGAGCCAGGGTTGTTCAGCATTATCACCTTAAGAGCTAGATAAGATTAAGTTAGATAGCAGACATTCTAGATTAGAAAACCAGTCAGAGGAGGTATGCAAGTTTTAAAGCCTTTACCCAAATTGCATTTAAGTAGGATGGTATTTTAAGAAGCTTAAATTAAAATTTATTATTTCAGCTCCTCTAGGTTTTCCTTTATACAATTTTCAGACAAGAGTTTGCTTTTTTTAAATCTGTTCTGAAGCATTCCTCCATCATTTGGCTGTCTGTAATAAACTGGGATTGCTTGGCCAACTTTGTAGAAGGCGAAAGCCAGAGAAATAAAATGATGATGCTCTGGCAAACGTAGACCCGTTGGTACAAGGGTTGTTGGCTACCGCTGCCTACCCCCTGTGGTGGCCACCATTCTTTCAGAGTTCCAAAACATCATGTCAGAAGGCAGCATTTCCAGGAAAAATAATAATACAGAGTAGTAAGTAATACACTGATTAGTTGACAGAGTGATATAATTTATTGAAAATTCTACCTTCCAGTAGCAGTATTTCTGGGAATTACTGTACTTACTCATGTATAAGCTGAAAAACTGTGGTACTTAGGGAAAGAAGATTCATGTTATTATTTGATTATTAATTAATTATTGTTATGATGCCCAAAAGTGAGGCAGACATTTTACAGCACCAGTGCGGAGACGTGCGTCAAGGAGTTTTTACATGTGATGCAATGAGCAGTGGTAATAGCAGACAATAGGGAAGCGAGAGAATGAGAAAGGAAGCAAACGGCACCAAGATCCTGCAGTTTCTCAGTCTAGACTTGATGATGCATTCATTTTTTAAACTAATTATCCATGTCTTATTTCTCATGGGAGTTATGGAAGAAGCGAGTCTTGCCTAAGGATTTGAATTAAGTAGTTTATTGCTTGGTGGGTGAGAACCGGGAAGGACATAGGGTGCCAGAGTAGAAGCTACCGAGATATTTATGGGAAAAGCCACGCACCGAGGCATCATTGTCATAGCAAAGAGGGTGAGATGTGACACAATAAGGGATGAGGTCAGAAATGTTGGCAAGTTTGGGATTATGCAGGGCTATGAAGGCAAGGATGATGAAGTTTAAACTTGATGCAATAGGGGAAACAGGAGATATCCTCAAGACATCATTACAGAAAAGGACATTAGAAATTCTTCAGTGCATGTATGGTAAGACCCCTCCTTTCGTTTGTCATCTGGATTTTGTCGGGGACTCTATCAAGTGCTATGCAGAATTGTAGTGCTATACAATAGTCTTTTGCACTCCTGGAGGCATCTTTCATGTGAGAATCTCCAGGTATGTTAATTAAATTTTGACAGCACCCTTTGAAGTAGGTAGTTGAGAGATACATATAAGGATCCCTTCTGATCTGCAGCAGATCTTTTAAAAGAGCACAGGAACACTATGCACGACTTTAAGACAGGTGTTAAGGAGGATACAATGTTCAATGGAAATTGGAGTGGGAATTTGGGTCGGCAGGATGTAATTACCTGTGCTGGAATTTGATTATAATGTCCTTACTCTTATCAAGAGATCTTTAAATGGCTCACAATTGGTCAAGAGCTCAGTTTTACATCTCATCAGAAAAACAGCATTTCCAGTATTTCCCTAACAACATGATGGAACATTGGTGCAGTACTGACTCAGAAAGAAAGGTGCCAGCGAAAGATTCAACACTACCACTTTCTGTAGCTCCTAGGTGTTCTTTGCCAGTCTTCCTTCAACATCATGCTTAGCTTGCAAAGTCTGCTGGTATTACAGCACATGGCATTCATGGCTGTGAGACGCTCCCAGTCTTTATTTCTATTGCCAGGTAATGAATTTCAGTACCCAGAGGTGAAGAGACTTGAACTGCATTCCCCTGAAGTAATTTTCACAAGTGCTATCATGGTTCAAGTTAATAAATGAGACTTAAACCAGTATATTTTAAAAAGGGATTTTACAGCTAGTTCAAGAGTAGTTTTGTATGTTAAGCTCTTGCTTCCTGTAATGACCAAAATTTTCACTGAGCAGAGGTAGGTGATAAGATGAACTTCCCAGCTATAATTACTGTTTAAAAAAAAAAAAACACCTGAATCCTTGGAATAGCAAAATATTCTGATTTTTGCATTCATTTAAAAAAAAAATCCCATCTTAAAGCATGTAGAATATACATTTTCAGAATCAGAAGACTGATTGCTTTTAAATGTAAAAGCAATCTATATTAGTGCATCATTTAGTCTGAAAAGGCAAAAACACCAACATCTGAAAATTCAAAGTTATGGTTCCCGCGTCCATAGGAATTTGAGAATTGTATCAACCATCCATGTCAAAAGATGATGGTGTGAGCACCAAAGCAGTTCAGCTGCTGTGTGTGTCGTACTGCAGCATCATAAGTGGCTAAAAAGTCCTATTCTTAATGGACAGTCCTTGCCACAAGTAATGCAGGCATAAGGCGCAGGCGTAAGCCCTTGAGACCTGCTGAGCTTTCCTCTCTCAGCCGCCTCTCTGCAGCCTCTTTGACTCCCTGATACAGTACAGCTCTCCTGTGTTACTATCTGCATGTTCCCAGCTTGCAGTTTCAATGTTGAAAGTTAAGTTCCTCTTGCAATCGTCCTTGAACCTAAGCCTAGGTCACCCAGTGTCCTTATGTATGTGTAGTAAAGTGCATTAATGGCATTATTGTATACGTTCTTAACTTCGTCTCGGCCTTCGCTGTATCTGCAATGTGGTTAACATAGTACAATGACTGCATATTCAGAAGCACAATGGAAGAGATAGGACACAGGAAGGATCATAAGTATAATGCAGGACCCAAAAATCATGGCTTTATTTCACAGGGCTTGTGCAAATAACTTCTGCCCTGTTGGCACCAGACAGTGGAATATGATCATCTTAGAGGGGTGAGCAAACTTTTTGGCCTGAGGTCCACATAGGGGAATAGAAATTGTATGGTGGACCATGAATGCTCACAGAAGTGGGGTTAGGGTGCAGGAGGGGGTGAGGGCTCTAGTTGGGCATGTGGGCTCTGTGGTGGGGCTAGGGATGAAGAGTTAGGGGTGTAGGAGGGTGCTCTGGGCTGGACCCAAGAGGTTTGGAGGGCGGAAGGGGGATCAGGGCTGGGGCAGGGAGAGGCTCAGGGGTGCAGGCTCCGAGCGGCTCTTACTTCAACGTCTCCCGGAAGCAGTGGCACATCCCTTCTCCTGCTCCTACGCGGAGGCACGGCCAGACATCTCTGCATGCTGCCCTATCCGCAAGCACTGCCCCTGCAGCTCCTATTGGAGCACCAGAGGGGGCCATTGGCACATGTAGGAGCCGGAGCAGGGCCATGCCACGGCTTCCAGGAGCCGTGTGGTGCGGCCCCCGACCCAGCACCTCAGCTGGAGTGCTGAAACGGGGCAAGCTCCAGACCCCGCTCCCCATCGGGAGCTCAGGAGCCATCTTAAAATGGCTCACGGGCTGGATCTGGCTCACGGGCTATAGTTTGCCCACCCCTGTCTTAGATGGTGCACTGCCAATGACTTGAGCTATCGCCTTCCAGTTATGCTATTTTAAATTAATTCTCAGTCCCAGGGTTTCCAAAGTAGTTTGTGATTTTGCTGGGTCTCAGATGGAGACATCTTTAAAAGGTCTAATTTTCAGAGGGTGGGTGCTGAGCTATTTCTGGGTTAGCAACCAAAATCGCCTTACTTTTGAAAACTTGGCCCGTGTTCTAAATCAACTTAGGCGAGTATACATTCCTCACTAAGTGACTGTGTATATATGAATGTTGAAGTTATAAATCAAAGCCATTTTTGAGATATTAAAATGCAAAACAGTATTTGAAATATTTCTAATCCAACCATCGGGAAAACCCTTTATTTCAGTGCTCAGCTAACATGAAAATAGTGAAATAAACTGCACTCGGTTTTCCTTAAAAAAAAAAAAAAAAAAGGGGGGAAAGGACTTTGAGGCTGTAAAAATAATAATATCAAATAAATGTTAAGGCAAAGGAGTATATTTCCAGAACATTATAAGTACCTGGTCTAAAAACTCAAAATGCTTTCTCAGCCACAACTATGGTATCAAGGGTTTACAAAAGTTTTTATACTGAATTCTTAAGGAATTAGGTTGAAAATGTGTGTGCATGTTTTCACAAAGGAAAACAATGAGGTTTTGTCTCAGGGCTTTGAGTGTGTACCTGCATCAGTGTCCTGTGTTTGTAGTTAGTGTTCCTGAAATTGTCATTGATGGGCGATCACTGAAAAAAATTAAGCTCAGGACGGAAGAAGAGGTGCTACAGAAATCTTAGAGACAATGAGGAAAGAAGACAGCAACAGAAATAGAAAACAACGGTGGGAGTTCTTAATGCAATGGTAGTACTTAAAAGCAGGAGTAAAGGACTGTCATAATATCTGAGTTCAAAATGTTTCACAGACATTAACCAATTCTTTATTGTTTTAAGCCTAATTCAGTAAATTACCAAATCAGTGTTATTTTCTTTGGATGTGGGTCCCAATTCCTTCCCATCATGTTTGCTTGAACCGAGAGGCCTGTCTGGTAGGGTTGCCAATTTTGGTTAGATGTATTCCTGGAGGTTTCATCACGTGACATAATCTTTAAAGAGAAATCTTTAATTCCTGGACACTCCTGGAGAGTTGGCAACCCTACTTGTTATGGCAGCCTTAGAACAGTGTGGTAGAGATTTAGTCTTCCACCCCCCACCCCCCAGGGTAAAATGAAGTTTTTTGGAAGTTTCAACTTCTTTTGGAAGTTGTGAGGCACAGTTTTTTGAGGCAAGCCCTGTGGCCCAAGCTTTCCCTCCCCAAAATGTAAAAGCTGCAGCCAACCAGACGAAGCATTTGTCTTTACCAAAAGGTTATATACACTCACAATCATACCCCTTAACTGCACTGTAAGTGTCAAGTGCCCGAACAGCTGGCTAGCTGACCTTAGTTTGTTGCTTCCTGTAAATGCTGTGACCCTCATTAGGAAAGCTGACTGCTTCTAGAAAGTACCACCGGGGCAACAAATAAGTTCTAAGAGCCTATTGATCTGTTACATTTGTTTTCAACGTGCAAAAAAGAAGATTCTTCTGTTCCTTGACTGGCACCCAGCTCTTGCTACAGTAGGTTCAGAGTGTCTCAGGACAGTATGATCTGGGGCAGCTCAGAGCTGAGTCTGCAGAATATTTGCTTATTACAGGAGGAACTGAAAGAACCTGTAATTCACTAGTTTCAGAGTAACAGCCGTGTTAGTCTGTATTCGCAAAAAGAAAAGGAGTACTTGTGGCACCTTAGAGACTAACCAGTTTATTTGAGCATGAGCTTTCGTGAGCTGTAGCTCACGAAAGCTCATGCTCAAATAAACTGGTTAGTCTCTAAGGTGCCACAAGTACTCCTTTTCTTTTTGTAATTCACTAGTGACCGACCTCTTACTACTTGAACAACCGACTGATTTCCCCCACCCACCCCTTGTTTTTGTTTTAATCACTGCGTTACAAGCAGGATTCAATTCCCCACCACAGAGGTAGGATCTGGTAACACAAACGCATAATAATCAACATTTACTGAGATAAAATGAACTGTAAACACAAAATGCCCAACATTTTGAGGGTTGGGTTGCTTTTTAAATCAAACTTGGAATAATGAAATGGCCGCCTTGGTAATATGAATGTAAATTTTTGCACATTGAGTAATTGGAAAAATATATATGTGGCCAATCCCAGGCAAAAGGCTGTTTTTGATTTTAATCAGACCTCTGATATTTTTTGTAATGAAAGCATAAAGGTGATTTTTCTGTTGCTCTACCTCTGACTCCTTAAATCATGATAAACATGCATTATGATCTTCTTAAAAGAATAAGAACATTCCTTGTTAATTAATTTATACAGCTGTCAGTACAGCTTTCTCTGTTATTCATACTCTAAGTGTTTGACTGCCATAGATTTTCTTGCAGTTCCTGGCAAAGCTCCAGTGAAAGCCTGGGATTTATTAGGCTGACTTGGTGCAAAGTCTATTGATTGTGGCCTCGAGGGTAATAACTAAATAGAGCTGGAGCAACAAGTCAATAACACCATTGTTGCTACAGACTCCATTCACTTGAGGAGTTAGATTGTTTTACAGTGGCAAAGAGTAATCATGAGCAGATCAGCATGTTCGACAGGCTCTGCACCATGTTAGTGGTGTGGACTGTTTTAAAGCTTTCAGCGAGATCACTGGAGAATCAGGGTGGGGTACAGGGATTAAGAACCCTGTAAACTCCTTCATTATGGCTAAAAGGTTTCAGCTTTAGTTTTAACGGCTAACAACTAAAGAGAGTTCTGTGTCTGTATTGGTGTTATCTAATGTTAAAATCCCCTGCCTATCAATCCAGAATGGCATGATAGAATTGTGTGTTTAATTTTGGATTGGAATCTGTATGCTGTCTGTGTGTGTATATGTATGTAGGCATGCTAGCATTAATATAATCTAAATGAGATTCTAGATAACGCATACCTCTCTTCTATGAAGGAATATTTCCTGGTTAGGGCTAGAAAGGGGACTTCTATTTAATTAACTCAAAATGAGGAAATACTTCTGTGTATTGCTTCTCTAATCCTCCCATATGTTTATTTACTTTTAGAATTCCTTGTCTTTTGCAGAATTGTATACAAAACAAGTAGAGGAGGTATATTTATTTCCAGAGAGTTTTATCATTTATTTGATAACCTTTGACAATGAGCATTGTATTAAAGAGCATACCAGTTTGTCTTTGAAAAGTTTGAAAAGTCAAAAACTGTGAAGATACCACATCCGGTCAGCTGTCCTGATAGACTCATATCTAACTCCAACAGTGGCCAGTACCAAATGCTTCTGAAGAAGGTGGATGAGTTTCTTCCTTACCCCCCACTTAATGGCTGGCTTTTGTCTTGAAGTGTGAAAGTTGACACTTAGTGTAATAAGAATGATTTTATAGTAAAAAAAATCTTTTTGGTAAATGTAAAGTTAAGTTGATGAAGTTTTGTAAAACAATCTTGATATAGTTACCATATTCCAGGGGTCTGTGTATTCTGCAGTCATACAGAATCTGCCCTTCACAGCAGAGTTGTGATTCAGAATCAGAGCTTTCCTTAAAAACAAAAAAACCTGTTTCTAGCTTCATGGTTACAAAGATAATGCTCCAGATAGGAGCGGAGTGTAAACTGGTGCAGTGGAGTCTGATTTGTGAATCCGCATACAGTTTAAAACTACAATATAATGCGACAGCTACAAAAGAGATGTGACCTGGTCAGATTCATTTTAATGGATTGTAATGGCTGAAACCTCATGGTGATTGTGTAATTATCAGTATTAACTATTTCACTGCTGCTCATGTTAGTCATCTACCTAATTTGTTTGTCTTACAATCCTAAGTAGCCTCCCATGCCATCTTGCTGCCAAAGGCCTCAAATATTCCCTAGAAACTGCCAAAATCTTTTCTTTGGTAGTTTCTGCAATGCAGTTCTGCCTTGTCAATACACTAATCTGCAGCATATTGAAAACCAGAAACAAAAGAGTAGAGTTTAAAACAAATTGAATTTAATATCAATACAGGTATAAATAAGTGACCAAATGACTTTTCTGATTGTATTCGTCATTTTCATTTTCATTCAATAAAAACCTCCAGTTTTGATTTTCCTTGAAGCTGCTGCACCTGAATGCTGCAGAATTCAGGGTCCTTGCTGCAGAATTTAGGTGCAACTAACCAATATGTTCACATTGCCTTGACAATACTTACTTATCTTTGCATTTAAACAGGCCAGCTTTCCTGTTAGCTCATGGCCACTGACTGTAAACTGCTCTGGTGTTGGAAAGCTGTAGGATCTTGCTAGCAATCTCCCCCCTGGGGTGTTAGAATTCCTTTAATGGTATAGAACTAACACAACTGGCTGCTGGCAGCCAAGTGTAGGACTGCTGTAATTTTCTTGGGAGGCTGGGCAAATCCCAGAATAGGAGTACGCAAAGGTGTCATGAAACCACCTTTGCATGCCCCACTTTTGAGTTCTGTGCAGTTTGTCCAGATCTGAGAATTGAGCCCAGTATGCCAAAAGTAGGAGGAGTCAGTCAGGAAATGTAACCAGAGAAATTGATGCAGGCCTGGTGCAGTCTTTTCAGGGTCTTCTACATTTCGTAAATTATCAAGATAATTCCTCCTTATTCCCACAGATTCAGAAATGCAACAAGTAGTGTAGTAATCTATGTTGTTGCATCTTGCATCCATTTTATCTTTTACATAATTAATGTATGCAGTGTACACAATTATTTTCCTTGTCCTTGTTCTCCTAATTGATGGTTTGTGTGCTTGTTTGCTTGTTTGTTTTTTAGTGCTTATGAAAGTGAGGAACTAATAAAACAGGAAGGAAATAGACATAATCTGGTAACGCTCTGTGCCAGTTTCCAAACACAGTTCTACAAAATCAGTTCCGAATCTGCAACACTCTCTGCTAGTTAGATCGTTGGCCTCTTTCAAACATATTGAAATGAGAACAAAGATTTGGTGTTATTTTTTGTGTGTGTGGAGAATCTAGATTCATATGAGACCTTGACACTTATTCTAAACTGGATTTGAATCCAAATCTCCAGAGACTAAAAGTTGCTCTGCTCAACCCATGGATGGAAATTGTTTCCCAAATGTAGAGTATTTGCTATATTTCCAGTATAACATCTTTGCTGGTTTACTCCTTTTTTTTTTAAACCTTTTATTTTTCAAGGAACCATAGACCTTGACTGATGTGTAGCTTTGGTCAGTAGCTGAGGGGAGTGAACAAAGTTAAAAACAAAAACACCACCCTCCCCCTTGACCTGAAGGGATTAGGGCAGGCCAGAGGGGTCAATTAGCCTATTAAGTGGCAAACGGGCGGGGTGGTGGAGGGGGGAATTACGGCTGAGAGAAAATCCCTAATTAGGAGCATAGGCCCCGACTTCTGCTGGCGCTGATGGGTGCTCAACCCCCCTCTGCCCCCGGCCCAGCCCCAGCTCCACCCCTGCCCTGCCCCATTCGACTCCTTCCCCAAAACCCCGCCCCGTACCCGCCTCTTCCCCGCATCCTCCCCTGAGCGTGCCACGTTCCCGCTCCTCCCCCTCCCTCCTGGAGCTTATGCCATGAAACAGCTGTTTTGCGGCAGCAAGCACTGGGAGGTAGGCAGAGGAGCGGGGACGCAGCGCGCTCAGGGGAGGAGGCGGAGGTGAGGTGAGACGGGGGGGGGGGGGGGGCAGGGAGCTTGGCTGCCAGTGGATGCAGAGCACTGACTAATTTTTCCCTGTGGGTGCTCCAGCCCCTGTGCAGGAACAGGCAAGTCTTCCAGACAGCCAGGGAGTAGGCAGCAGGTAGGAGCTGCTGGGAAAGGCTGCAGTCACTCCCTGGGAGGAGTAAAGCTGGCAGACCCAGAGAAGGAAGGGAGAGCCAGATGGTTAGGAAAGCGCCCAGGGAAATGCAGCAAGGTATGGAGTGCTACAGACCTTGGCTGCAGTCAAGAGAGTCCATGGACTAGAACCCAGAGTAGAGAGCGCACCCAGATTCTGCTGCCAGCCACTGCAGGAGTGGCAGTGTGAGGCAACAAAAGACTGCCAGAGAGCAGAAACCTTGATACACTCTCACCCGGATTCAGGTTTAGGGAAGCTGAAATCTCAGGAGCTGTTCTTGTAAACCCAAAGTTGCAAAAATCTTGCAAACTCAGTGGATCTATTCTTCTGCTGTTTGAAATGCAGATAATCTCACAGGATTAAACTGTGCTTGTAAGATCTTAAATGGTAACCAGAAAATAGGTTTCTCCTGATTTTGGATCTAGTTTGGATCTACATGTAGAATCCACAAATTCAAAAAGGCTTCAAGTTTATGGTTTTACTTTTGGCCCATCTCTAATCTGTAGTGTGCTTCGCAGAACATTCCAAACTCAGATCACAAACTAAGTACTTACCAGATCTGTACAAATACTGCAAAAACCATTCCAGGAAAATTTGTTCAAATTTTTAAACAGATTTTTTTCAGCCATGTTCTCACCCTTTTTTTTATGTTCTTCACTTTCCCTGAAGATTTTATCAAAATAATTGCCTGTTGAGACATATTTATTAAAAGTGCATTGATTTTCTGATCCTTTACAGTTTCCAGAAATGATCTATTGCAAACAATGAACCCATAGCCCTAATGAAGTTCTGATTCTTCTTTAACATTTGTTTAATTGAAGCTAAAAACAAAAAAAAATTATAGTATAATATTTTAAGAGCAACTGTGTAGCACCTTTCCAAGTTTGCATGCCTGTCAGCGAGATGTAATCCTGTAAGTGTGAATGAATGACTCCATTTCCAGTTTGCGTTTCCGTTTCCATTGCAAAAATAGCAGTGGGCACACTATACTTCCAGAATAGATACCTTTCTAAAGCTTTATAAATCACACGCCAATAAAAAGTAACCTGAGGTTATTTCTTTATTAAAAATTCTCTTTATGGTTGGTGCTAAATAAAAAAGCAGGGATTAAAATAACAGGGATTAATTTATAATTCTTTTCCAAGTATGTAGGTTATATTTTGTAAGGATATAAAGTTATATATAGAATTTCTCAACGCCTAAAGTTTTCATGGCCATAGTCAGCGTGAAATGCCAACGCTTTAGCCATCCTCATGCCATGGCTGCATCTCATCGTGACAGAGGTGCATTCCCAGGTTCTTGTGCTTAATTTTGGGGTTTGTGCATTTTTTGGTTACACTGGGCAAAAAAAAATTCAAGTGTTTAAGTGATTTAGGAGCCCATGTCCCACTTTCAAAAGTGGCTTAGTTAACTAAGAGCATGAGCCTTTGGTTCTTAAGCGTAGGTCTGCTCTGTGATTTAAAAAAAAAAACTCATGGCACTGAGTCTCAGAACCCAAGGACAGCTGGCTTTGGCTGAAGTGCTAAAAATAGCAGTGTAGACATTCAAGCTCAGAGACCCTCCGCCCTTGCAGGGTCTCAGAGCCCAGGGTACAAGCTGAGCTCGAAGATCTATACTGCCGGTTTATAGCCCTGCGTCCCAAGACCTGCAAACCCAAGTCAGTTGACTTGGGCCAGCCGCTGCCCTTCTGCGGGTGTTTTCTCATAGTGTAGACGTACCCTGAGAGCCTGTCTGCACTTAAAATGCTGCATCCGTGCAGTATTTTAAGTGTAGACGTGTCCTTAGGCTGTGCCATTGTAGCTCTTTAATGTAGATGCTCTAAGCTGATGGGAGAGAGCTGGAGTCAACGTACCTTAGGTCGAGTTACCATGGGGTCTGCACCGCGGGGGGTCGACGGGAGAAACTCTCCTGTCGTCTTACCTTATTCTTCTCATTGGGGAGTAGAATACAGGGATCTACTGGAGAGCGATCTGCAGAAGATTTGGCGGGACTTTACTTGACCCGCTAAATCGACCGCTGGTGGATCGATCTCAGAGCGTCGATCCCCGCTGTAGTGTAGACCTGCCCTTAATCTCTTAACCTTCCGTTTTGCTTTCTGTAAAATGGGGATTATACTACTCACCTCAGTGATATGAAAATGAATCCGTTAAAGTTTGTTCTAATAATTAATTAATGTGTATTTAACAGGACTTCGAAGATGAAAATTGTGAGGCATTATTATTGTTAGTCTAATTCATTTTTATTAATATTCTTATAATTGTTGCTTCTATGTTTCTGCTTTGTCATACAAATGGCATTTATTTTTTTGGCAAAATATTTGTTTTCCACTGTGTGCCTCCTGTCTAAAGTATATTGATGGAGTTAAGGCAGGTTTCTGTTTTTTAACAGAAGTGTGTCTATTTTTAGCTTTCAGATGCTGGCTGCATGTTGTGTGTGTGTGTATAGATAATATATATAAAAATCATGGGCAAATTGTATCTCATTAAAGATATTCGTCTCTTTCATTGGTGCTTATCTTTGTTATTGGAGGAGAATTTCTGTTCAGTGTTAATCCAGCACTGAGTCTTGTGTGCCCAAGTGGGACTCCATTCAGGAATAAGGATCCATCCATGCTCCTGAGTCTGGAGGATTGGACCCACAATCTGTAATTTCAGAGTAACAGCCGTGTTAGTCTGTATTCGCAAAAAGAAAAGGAGTACTCCCTTTCTTTTTGCGAATCTGTCATTTGTTGCCTTCAGCGTGTAATAAATTTGCATGTATGCTAGGCATCAGCAAAGTTCCAACACAAGGGCAACTGCACTTGGCAATTTCTCATTTAAAGACGGAACTAACATTACAGTAATGTTATTAGGCCCATTTTCCTACTGGGCCCTTTCCAGTTTGGGTAATTACATTTTCAGTTTTCCCTGCAATTTACATTGGAGACAGTATCTGTTTTCACACCCTGTCCTAAAGAGAACATCATGTTGCTGTGCACTATTCAACAGCTGCTACATCCTATCCCAGAGTAGATGAAGCAATTCCATGTGTACACTTATCAAGTCCTACTCTGGCTTTGACTATGACCCAATAGCAATCAATGGTATCCAAGTGTCATAATTTGGCTTGTAGTTGGGGTGTAATTCACATCCCTTACTTGCACTAAATAGCATTCACTTGAGCAGTTTCAGTGACAGGATTGCAGAATCAGGCCCCTAAGGATACTTGGGAATTAAAGGAATTCTATAACTGTAAGGTATTATTATGATTACTACTCTGGAGAATGCAGAGTTATTGAAGACGGCAAAATAAATTACAGAGTTAAATGTATAAGTAAACCAGGAAACGACTGATGTTTTTTGCATAGTAGTAATCTTCATAATCACTTCATTTGCAGTTATTTTATTTTAAACTTTAGGCAGAATTTTGAAGCATAACTCAGTGGAGATTTTTGCTGTAATCTATAGAGTTTAATGAAAGCTAATTGGAGGACAAATTCTAATCTAATTAAAATGTGACCGCATAAAGCAGAAAGGATAAATGAGGGGAAATGTTCTATAGGGCATAGTTTTCAAACAATGATTATTCTGAATACTAAGTCAGATGAAGCTTTTGTACATGATGATCGTGGATGTTGCCAGCAATAAAACAACCTTGAGATATTTTAAATGAAAGTTTTAATATATTTTGTTTTAAAAGTGGACACTTAAATCACAACTGTGTAAGGGCTTTAAAAAAGCGACACACACATTCTCATCTAAAAACATAACAAGTAAGTTAGCCAAAGGTATACATTCCATCTAAGTTCTCATGATCAGCAGATGCAAATGTTCGCAGTGTGCAGAAGAGTTATGAGCCCTAATGAGATTTCAATACTGAGCAAACAATAAAAATTTATGCATTGCATAGTTTTAGTGGCCTTTGGCTTCATGGATAGTGTTACACCCTTTCAACAGCTTTGGTAATATAATATCCATCTGCTTTGGAAGTAAGAAAAATTTTAGGGGTGAACTGAAATTGTGAAAAATAATTTGATTAATTACTTTGTCAGGTTCCTGCATTTCCATGGTATAATTGCCTATAGTAATCGTAACTCTTGTGCAGATACATAGGTTCTAGTTATGTTCTGACACAAGCTTTGAAAGATTCAGGTGAAAGATAGGTTTTCCAGCATTTGAGACAGACTATTTCCTGTTCTATACGTATCCAGAGCACTCCCAAACAAACCCCCTAGCAAGAACATTCCTGTCACAGTCCGGTAAACGAGAGAGTTGAAAAGCTGCACTTTCGCTATGAACTGTCATGTGTTACAATAAAAGAGGTTGAATACATACACAAAAAGAAACACACAATAGTCATTAAAATAAATGTAAGCAGTGGGGGATGGGGATACCCTAGAATCAGTGAATTAAACTGATACTGTTTGAAAATAAGCTTGACCATCTCAAACTTCAAATCCTTTTTTGGTTTAGTTTTTAATAATTCAGAACCTTCAGCTTAATGGTTTCCTGCATTACACTGTATAAATATTAAAAAGTTTGCATGGGATTAATAACAGATTCTCTGCATACGTGTCACAGCACACATCTGCAGCAAATCTGCTAGCATATTTCTTATACTAGTTTTACTTTGGGGCCATAAAGTAATTCCTGTTTTGTGAATGAGAATAAACCTATTATGCACTAGGTTAGCTACACCCAGTTTCTACTCTTCAGGGGGAAAAAGCTGCTTATTTGATATGGCGTCTCAAATTTCAGTGTTCTGAAGTGAGTTTAAGCCTCTGATAGATTTGCTTGAGCAAGCTGTTGGATATTGCCTTCACTATTTCTTGATTTGACTTATCCCAGAGAGTATTGACAAACTTCTGGGCAGCAGCAAACTAAGGGAGCTTAATTATAAAGTGTAATGTTTTCCTGCTAAATTCGTTAATGAGGCAACATGCAAAAACTGAAATATTTACCCATGTTTTCTCTTAAAATAGTATCAAATGTTTTTTATTCTTTTTAAAAGAAGCAGCTTTCAGTGATGCAGTTTTGCAGCTCACAAAAGCCCTTTTTCCCATCCACAAATAGCTAGCTTTCTCTTTGCCTCAAGGGAATTGTGCATAGCTCAAGTAAAGTTTAAAAAAAATAAGAGATCGTTTCCCAGTTTTAATTCAAACACGATGCATATACACTCTCTCTCTCTCTCTCTCTCTCTCTCTCAAAAGGAAGATCCAGAAGTGTTACACCGACCTGCCCTCTGAAAGTTCTATTGACCTGAAGTTTACTAAACAAATAAATGAGGAAAGCAACATCTGTTTCACATCCCTGGCACAAGTTCTGACCTTGAGATGTAAAGCCTGACTCAATCTTGAGGTGGTGTAACTCCACTGAGTTACTGTTGATTTACAACGGTGTAACACTGAGCAGAATCAGGCCCATAAAATGGATTTAAAACATAATGTGAGACTTTGTATGTTTATATTCTTTAAAAGATATAGGACCTGATCCAAAGCCCATTGACTTCAGTGGCCTATGGATCAAACCCTCAGCCTCCATAAGCTATTTAATTTTTTTCTTATTGGTATACATGCTTTTCTTTTTCTTGGAGTATTATTTTTCATAAAGTTAAATTTCTGTCCAATGGTTTTTGTTGTGTATGACAGCTTTCATAGAAACTGGCTCTAAAACAATGTTTTGCAATTAAACCATGCATTTAGATCTACTGATGAAAAGTGCTATACAAGAGCTAGGTAGTATTATTAATTATTATTTATGAAGTGAAATATAATAGCAAAGAGAGAGAGAAACTAAAAGGGAGAAAAGATGTTGTTAGGTTGTGATTTGAAAAGAGTCAAGGAAGTAGTAAGCTACAGGAAGGCTTTTCCAAAAGGCAGGAGCTGCACAGAAGAAGACTCTTGCACCCCAAAGTGACATGTTTGTGTGAAGTGGCTTTAAAAAGGCAGTTCTATCCATTTGTGATTTTTTTCATCTCTGTTAGTGAGAGACAAAATTGGGCCATTTCATCCCTGGCATAACTGCACTTACTTCAATGGAGTTACATTAGATTTAATTATATGTTTATTTCCGATATTTTATTCAACCACTAGATGTCTCTGTATGCTATATATAGTTCCAGAGAGGATGAAGCCCCTGGTAAACAAGGGAGACAAAACTGGAACTTAAACTGTGTGGAAATCTATTTCTTTTGTGTCTGTAGTTGTAACTGTGTTCTTTAATAAGCATCTATTGTTTAAAGAGAACTCTGATTCGATACATTGTCATATCAGAGAAAAACCTACAGAGATTGAATGTTCCTGATTTTAAAAAAAAAAAAAAAAAAGCCCATTTGTTTCTCTACAGCTGTTTAAGACAGACTGTGATTTCATATGTCATGAAACTAGAGCCAAAATATATTCATCGTTGCTAGGTGGGTACATCAGGCAGTCATTGGAATTTGAAATGGGCACCTCTTTCATTGTTTTCAGCATAGAAGTAATGCATACAATATAATATCACGACAAGTGATTTTTTCAATTAAGTGACTGTTGACGATTTAGTGTTTAATTCTCTCCTTCATAACCCAGCGCACAGCGCTGTCTGTCTAAGAAAGCCAGCAGCTGTACATGAACAAGTACAATAACGGATTTACCAGCACTGTAAAAAACTGGGTATCAGATGTCAAGTTGAGTGGATTTTTTTTTTTTAAACAATCAGCTGAGGAGTGGGCCTGGGTGCAGAATCTATTTCATGATTCTGTTTATCAGTCAGTCCTCTGACGGACCGAGGGAGCTGCACCTGTGACCAGTTTTTTGTAGAGCTCTCTGAAGAAAAATGCAAAAGTAATCAGCACATGTTTGCCTTTCATTTATCTCTGTCATCTGGGAATAAGATACAGATAGTATCAGGAGCAATGAAAGGTACATTCTGATATTATTTTCAGTTTTTTGTCTAGACAGAGAGGAGCAACCACTTGTATCTCTGGAACACATACCAAAATTAAAAAAAAAAAAAAAGCCTACATTCTAGGCTGAAGGCCAGAGGGGGTAGTAAGCTGTCTATATTTAAAAAAAAGAAAAAAAAAAGTTAAAAACCACCAGCTACTCATCAGGTGATTGGAGACTGTGGTTGTAAAAATGTGCTGCAGGCAGAAGTTCTGAAAAATCCCAGAAAGTGTTGAAAACATCTCTAAACAAGGTATTTTTCTCCTGCACCTTTCTTGCTAAAGGTCCCAATAGCTGCCAAGAAAAGGAGTGAGAATGTTAGCTGCCAAATAAAAAATTTATGACCGTGTTTGGCAAAGGACTGTATTGCTGCTTGTTTTATACATTTCCACAAGACTCTTGCGGGGCTGTTGGGCACATACAACTCGCTGATCACTGTGCTTTATCTGTGCTGTAATAAAGAAAAATCAACTCAAATGAAGTAGAATTAAACAATATGACTTTTTTTCATTGAATAACCCCCTATAAATGTTTACTATGGCAAGAATATCATTTAATATAATACAACATTCCCCATAGAAAAATGTTTTTTAAAACCTTTATCTGACCATTACTTGTTAATTGAGTAATTTTCTTAGTAAAAATATGTGAATCTTTCAGTTAAAAATGTATTGCTTTTGCAATTGTGCTTGTTATACATTGGAGTCTGGGCCAATAAACTGCCTGTTAAACCATAAAGGGGCCCATTCACTAAAGCTTGTGAATGCCATTTATGTTTGAAAAACAAGGAAAAGAATATGCTGGAATTTCATTGCTCACTAATATCAATTAGGGTTTCGGACTGTGTCATTAAATTAATGTTGTGGGAGAAAAATATTTCAGTGTATTCAGTGGAAAAAATATTTTTAATTAGGGCTGTCAAGCAATTAAAAAAATGAATCACGATTAACCGCGCGATTAAAAAAATTAATCGCAATTAATTGCGCTGTTAAACAATAATAGAATACTGTACCATTTATTTAAATATTTTTGGGTGTTTTCTACATTTTCAAATATATTGATTTCATTTACAACACAGTATACAAAGTGCACAGTGCTGACTCCATATTTATTTTTTATTTAAAATATTTGCACTGTAAAAAACAAAATAGTATTTTTCAATTCACCTAATACGAGTACTGTGGTGCAATCTCTTTATCATGAAAGTTGAACTTACAAATGTAGAATTATGTACAAAAAAAATAACTGCATTCAAAAATAAAACAATATAAAACTTTAGAGCCTACAAGTCCATTCAGTCCTACTTCTTGTTCAGCCAATCGCTCAGACAAACAAGTTTGGTTACAATTTGCAGGAGATAATACTGCCCATTTCTTGTTTACAATGTCACCTCAAAGTGAGAACAGGCATTCGCATGGCACTGTTGTAGCCGACATTGCAAGATATTTATGTGCCAGATGCTGTAAAGATTCCTATGTCCTTTCATGCTTCAGCCACCATTCCAGAGGACATGTGTCCATGCTGATGATGGGTTCTGTTCGACAAAAAGCCAAAGCAGAGCGGATCTATATATGTCCATTTTCATTATCTGAGTCAGATGCCACCAGCAGAAGGTTGATTTTCTTTTTAGGTGGTTTGGGTTCTGTAGTTTCTGCATTGGAGTGTTACTCTTTTAAGACTTCCGAAAGCATGCTCCACACCTTGTCCCTCTCAGGTTTTGAATGGCACTTCAGATTCTTAAACCTTGGGTCGAGTGCTTTAGCTATTTTTAGAAATCTCACATGGGTACTTTCTTTGCATTTTGTCAAATCTGCGGTGAAAGTGTTCTTTAAAAGAACATGTGCTGGGTCATCATCTGAGACTGCTATAACATGAAATATATGAGAGAATGCAGGTAAAACAGAGCAGGAGACATACAATTCTCCCCCAAGGAGTTCAGTCACAAATTTAACTAACGCATTATTTTTTTAATGAGCATCATCAGCATGGAAGCATGTCCTTTGGAATGGTGGCCAAAGCATGAAGGGACATATGAATGTTTAGCATATTTGGCACATAAATACCTTGCTACAGAAGTGCCATGTGAATGCCTATTCTGACTTTCAGGTGACACTGTAAATAACAAACAGACAGCAGTATCTCCTGTAAATGTAAACAAACTTGTTTGTCTTAGTGATTGGCTGAACAAGAAGTAGGGACTGAGTGGACTTGTAGGCTCTGAAGTTTTACATTTGGTTTGTTTTTGAGTGCAGTTATGTAACCAAAAAAAAATCTACATTTGTAAGTTACACTTTCACGATAAAGAGACTTCACTACAGCACTTGTATGAGGTGAATTGAAAAATACTATTTCTTTTGTTTATCATTTTTACAGTGCAAATGTTTGTAATAAAAATAATAATATAAAGTGAGCACTGTGCACTTTGTATTCTGTGTTGTAATAGAAATCAATATATTTGAAAATGTAGAAAAACATCCACAAATATTTAACAAATTTCAATTGGTATTCTATTAACAGTGCGATTAATCATGATTAATTTTTTTAAGTGCGATTAATTTTTTTGTTAATCGCATGAGTTAACTGCGATTAATTGACAGCACTATTTTTAATACGTTAGCACATTGACAGTAATATTAAGTTGGCTGATGGTGAAATAAAACCCTTAAAAAGTACTTTGCCTGTATGAAGAAACAAAATTATCTGTCCCTGTCTTTTCAAAACAGTTATCAGATTATGCTCCCAACTGATAATTAGTGCTGCTTAACACAGATCTTGTCATTCTGTTGTCTCAAAACTATAGATTGTTTATGCTTTCTCATTACCATGTATTTATGGAGGCATGAGGCTTGGAACACAAGGACTGCTCTTTTCATGTGCCCCATAGGTGGCAGTATACCTCAGGGGTGGGGCCAAGATCTCTCCTACCGCCCATGCAGGTCGAGTAGGCTGCCTCCTTTGAATGGATTGGGCAGTGGTAACCCTGCCTTTGGTGCTCCTTGAGCTCCCCCTGGGGCAGCACAGTTCCACACCACACTAACACAGACCCATGTCTTCAAGGCACAGTTGAACCCCATACCATAGCAATTATTCAATAGCAGCCAACAGTACTACAAATGCTATGTGCCTATATGTTTATATACTTCATGGTGTTTGATGTAAAGTACTAAAGACAGCCCAACATTAAGAGGATTATTTCAGACAGCATTAGGAGTTAATTTACAGAAGATTAGCTCTAAATCAGGCAGATATCATAAGCAAATTATCATCCATATGAGAGATGCAGAGTCAAAATGTGTGGTAAGGAATGGGGGTTAGCATCTCCTAGAACACTGAGCAGTCTGGTAGATTCTTTGTTAGTTTCCTTTCTTAAGGTGTTACATTATTTCTCTATACACACTCCTTATTGATGTTGTTTATTGGCAATGTAACAGTTTAACTCCATGTACCTCTCATCTGATTAATATTATATACTTCGTGCTGTCCTTCCATTGAGTAGTGTTTGGTTTGACCCTACAAATGATATCTCCATGGTGTGTGATCGTTCTAAATCGGTAGTATACATCTTGACTTCAGTATGACATACTTAGTCCTTTATTTTTTTTCTGTTAAAGTGAGTTACATTTTAATGCCAAACTCATAAAAATGGAATGAATAAAATGGCAGATATTAGAATTGAGATTACAACTGCTTAAAAAATTGCTTCCGTAACGTTTAAGCTTATACATTTCAAATTTGTTTTTTATCCGCAGCAGGGATGGTTATTTTGTACTCACAAGCAAATTCTGTCCTTCAGACTGCAGTCCAGCAGGCATGAACAACAAACCAATCCCAATCTGCTCACCCAGTTTCCAAAACACTTGAAAATTAGTTGAAGAGATTGTAAAATGGACTGGACCACATGCCTAAATCTTTTTGAGTTGCACTTGAGATTCTGAAAGTTTTGAAGTTTCAGGAATGGGTTGCTCTAACTTCTGAAATGTGTGTGTTTTACTCTCTGAAAGGCATTCAACTGATTAGTCTTCAGTGTGACTCTGAACATATTTTTTTAATGGGGAAGGAAGTCTGGACAGAGTTCTGCATTTTATTCCTTTCCTGATGGACCAAATACCTTTAGGCAGGGTTGGCCTGAGGTCATAAATGCCTCCCTGTGAACAATGAAAAAGGAACCTTCACACCCTCCACAAGATCATAAAAACTATGGAAAAGCCCAGTTTCCATTTAGGGGTCCCTCTGGTTGCAAGATCTGCAGGTGCTCTTGAACTTTGACTTCATCTGCTGTGGTTTCATGAAGTGCATGGGCACCTGGTATGGTTATTAAACTGAGGTGTCTGAGATCATAACAAAGTAGAGGCTTTTCTACTCCCCTAATAGAAATGCTGTAACATGCTGAAAAGAAAACACTCTAATAGTGGTGAGTATCTCCTGTCAACTAATTTGATAGTTCTCTATCAGGTAAACCATTTGTGAATACATCGATCCTTTTTATTTTTCACTGTTCTGTCTTAGCTATTCCCAGGATTTCTCTGAAACAGTTGAGCAAAAATTGATTTTTATTTGTTCCACTGGCCTTGTGGAAAATTAGCTTATGAACTGGTTTTTATAGGGAGACTCAAAGCACAGCACAGGTTGAAAAATAAGCCTATAGCAGTCAGAATCGTTGTCTGAAATGTCTTCAGACTGGAAGGCTGAATTTATTGCACAAAACAAGTCCTAGCAATGTGGAGGTGCGCAGTCCTGCTCATTATCACTGGAAAAGGGGAAACCAAAAAGCACAGTAAAAAATTAAATTTTAATAATGCTAGTGATATTTTCTAAATCCTTCCTGACAGAAAGATTCTCATTATTTTTATCTGTCTCAGAGTAGGCTCTTTTAATGCCATCTCACAAATGGCCTTAGCCATGATTGTTTTCTTTTCTTTTAAAGCATTTGGGGAAAAAAAATGAATATATGCTTTTCTATCATTCAAGAAGTGCCATGAAGTGGTAACATTTTGGATAGCACATTTTCAGGAACAATTGCTGAGATGCCTTCAGGTTTTTACAAAAGAGGTCAACATTATTAAGACAATTGTAGTCAACTTCCCATATGAAAAGACACCCAGTCAAATGTAGTGTGAAAAGGGGGAAATACTATAAACCAAGTAATGCCCAATCTCCAATTTAATCACATCTAAAAGCTATAGATTAAAATTGAATCAAGTCAAAGGATATTACATATTTTCTTTCTTGCTTCCTTCCACTTAATATATATTTCTAGACTAATCTTAATTGTTCTCAACTCTGGTATAGTACAAGTTTTCTTTTTTAAAACATGTATTTTCATTTCTTGAATATGCATGGAATGTAAATGAAACCACACTTATAACAATAACCAGTACACAATCATATATGTTCTTGTCAGGCTTTTTAGCTGCATACAAGCTCCTGCTAGAGTAACAATTGCTTTATTTGTAAGTGTTTTTGTTCATTAACTGTTTGGAAACCAGGATTATATATACCCAGCAGTCTAGAAAACACCACTGTTTTAAAGGCATATCCATCCATCTATCCATCTTAGAACTATTTCTAAGGTTCCTATCAAGATACCATCTAAGAAACATGGTAGTGTAGCTTGCAGGTACACTTCTGACATACTCTTGTTGGCACTTTGCCATACTGGCTTAAGAAAAAAAAAGTGTGAGACTAAAGGATATACGCTTTTAAATGGAGGGGTGCACTCAACATTTTTAATAGCATGGCCTTACAGTCAGTTACTCAAAACCCGTCTTCCTGAGAAACTTTTTCAGAGTCACGTCTCCCACAGATTCTCTTGCTTTAGTCCTTACTGCTCGCCGAGGCAGTGCCGGCTCCAACCAGGCTCTAACAATCATACCTCCGAGGAACTGGTTCCATGGCTTTTTCTCCCCGACACCAACTGGTGTGTGACCTTAATGCATTGCTGTTGAGCAGCACAAGAGAGGAGTGCCCTCTTTCATTTGAGTTAATTTGATTTCATTTGCATCATGGCCTGGAATTTTTCAAAGTCAGTTTCCTTGGATTTAACATGTCTTTGTTGATGGTAGTTTTGTATTCTGAATTTTTAATCTGTGAAAGGTGATAAAGATGACCCAAACAAGGGGTTACGGGGAAGAGATTAATGGGATGCTGATCCTTTCACCTCCAGGTTGCCATGTTGCATAGAGTCTTCTCTAGCAGTGGCCAGAAGAGAAGTTGTTCCCTTCTGATCACTGTATGGTCTGTGTAAAATGAGTTGTTCTCACTTCAGTTCCAGATGACCCTGGCCCAGAAACCCCCACTACCACTGCCATCCTGTTGACATAAACAGGCTATTTTGTTAATGATCTCAGCATGGAGTGAATGGACATGGAAACAATAGGGTTGAGGCACATTGGTGGAGCAGTGCGAAGAAGCAATGCTCTGTCTCAGCCAGTCGGTATATGTTGAACAGAGGAAGAGTATTCTCTATTCCAAAGGTTTATCAATCTGACACCTTTAACTTTTGCATGTTTTCAAAAACAGATGCATAAATGAAATCTCCTTCACTAACAGGAAAACTAGGGCTATCCTAACTGCTTCCTTCATATCTGAGAGACAAGGTGGGTGAAGTAATATCTTGTATTGGACCGACTTGTTTTGGTGAAAGAAGAAGCTTTTAGACTACACGGAGCTCTTCAGGTCTTTGTAGTTGGCCCTTTGGCCTTTATACCTTCATTTATGCCATTCCATGTGCTCCAACTCACGTATCGAGCAACTGCCCTTTCTTCAAGTCACTCCCAATGTCTGTCTTCCCCAAGGCCATTCAGCAAAGCTCTCTTCTGGATATGTCCACTGAGTTTGCATGGTGACCCGGCATATTATCTGTGATTGCCCATGTCTGAATTATATTGTAAGGTCCTCGGGACAAAGATATTTATCTGCTGTACCAGGCAGTATCCCAGCAGTCAATGAATATTGGGTATTTAAAGTCTTACTGTCTGATTTGCATGCCCCAATGTTTGCATGTAGGAAGCATAGCTATTGGTCACCTTTAATTAGGTACCCAAAAACTTAATGGCAAAGTAGTCAACGTAGCCATATAAAATGTGTTCCAATATATGAAGAGGGGATCCTTCCATCCAGAAAACATATCGGATGCACTTCAAGTTAAATCTTAAATGCATGAATTATCATGAAATGCTGTGAGACAGGGCATAATTATATGCCCTAAGTTTGTCATCAGTCTATCTGTGTTCTTGAGGATACTGGTTTTTAAGGCTTTTCTTTCAAGATACAGCCCTGTGTTGTAATGAATGTGTGCTAGCTGATCCCCAAAGCTGTTTATATATATATTTTTTTAACTTGTAGCAGTGTCAGAGATGAACTTCTGCTGGAACTTTTTTGCGGTGTTTGTTTTGTAGTCTTCATTATTTCAGGTTAGGCACACACAATTCTTTATGACAGGTTTCAGAGTAACAGCCGTGTTAGTCTGTATTCGCAAAAAGAAAAGGAGTACTTGTGGCACCTTAGAGACTAACCAATTTATTGAGCTCATGCTCAAATAAATTGGTTAGTCTCTAAGGTGCCACAAGTACTCCTTTTCTTTTTACAATTCTTTATGTATCCAGAGTCTGCACTCGCTCATTTGTGTTCCATATTTTGTAATCCGTTACCCATGATTGCTAATTTTCATGACAATTGTTATTGTACCATCAGTGCTTAGTGGCAAGGCATCATTATTCAGTGCTGGTCAATCAGGCAGTAAGGCATGTGGAAGACATCAGGCTGAACCCATATAGATTTCATGCACTCCCCTGCTAATGAATCCCGTTTTATAAAAAGGTTTAAACACAGTTGGCATCCTTCATGTAAGGTTTGCAATAGCTTATTTTGGAGCTGCTTTGTGTTTATACAGAGCGGATCTAAATATGTCACAAACAGAGTTAGAGCTATTGTGTGTGTGTGTTTGTGTAGCTATACAGAAGAGAATTTTTTTAAATGTATAAAGCAATACAATTTGTGTCATGGTAGGACCATGGTGTACTGATGTGCAGAAGGCGGCAGTGTTTGGAAATGGATGGTAGGGCTTGTTCGCCAGACCAGCGGATATTGGGTGCATTCAGAGGTGATCCTCTCGACCTCTAGGATGGAAAGCTGACTATGTCGTTCATCAACTCACAGAACAAAGTTGGCATTGGCTCCAAAGGGAGCCTCTAGGAGGCTTTTCGCTCAGAGGTTAGGCGTTGTGACCAAACACAGGGGAAAGGTCAGGCCTTTCAAAACAGAGGAGTGGGAAACTTGGCAGAAGTGGGCGCACTGTAAGTGTAAATATTTTAGCTTGGTTTGTTCAGCATGATGTTCTTACCTTCCTGTAAACATCCCCCAGCAATTTACTGTCCCATTAAACTGTAGCTGATAATTTCTCTGTCATTTCAAACCCAAATGTTTGGAACTGGTCCCACTTCCACTTGATGGGACGTTTGTTGAACAAAAAGTAGAATCATTGCACGTACCACGTGTTCTTATAGTTTCAAATATGAATGAAACCACAGAAGTTAGCTCTTAACTCACTCAAATATGCAGATCTATAGCAATGAATTCAGCCCATGAGCTACATCAAGTAAATGGTTAATTCATCGAGTATAACAGCACTGTGATTCATAATGTAAACTTGAGGAATCCTTGATGTTTCAATCACACATTCCTCTTAATTTGGCCATGCATTCTTTTAAAACTACAGTGGCTTACTTAATAAAATGCAGCATGCAAATGCACAAGTTTTTGCCTTCAGGCATTTTAGGCATGGATGTTTCAGTGGGTGTCTTCTTTCAAGTGTATATTCTTTCTTAAATTATTTACCCTGTAAACATGCTTTGCATTTTCAAAGGCGGCTCTGGGCTCCTCATTCAGTAGATTTAGTTGCGTGTAAGGTAATAGAGATAAAAGTTAGCATATCAATTTTGCCATGCTAATTTATTAGCCTTTTGGCTTTTTGGCAGCAGATGTTGAGCCCCATTTTTTCCCCTTTGGTAGTATTGTTCCCTCCCACCTTAAATTCCTTGCTGTGTTGCCTACAGCAATACCCACTAGCAGTGTCTGGCTGTGACAGTACAGTAGGCTCCTCTACAGATGGGTCCTGCCAATGCCAACCATTGTTCTACCACTGTGAGCTGGCATGACTACGTGGTATCACTCAAACCCCCCTTTCCACTTGATTTTTTCTTTACTCTGAAGGACTGCCCTTGCTTATTGACTCTGAAACGTGCTGACGCCCAGACGTTGTGTTCTCAGTCTGAGCCACAGTGACCGGATCCAGACTTCAGCATGTTCCCTGTTCTCTAACCCCTCCACAATGTTGTCCTGTTGCTGCAACACCTCTTCATCCATTTTCTGTGCAGCCCTGTCCTCCTGGTACTCTGCATTTGGTTGAATTTTGTTTGTGCATTTGAAAGTAAAACAGTCGAACCCAGCATTTAAAAAAATATATATAAAATGACTCTTTAACTGTAGACTTGGCTAATAAAACTATATAATGCTTCAGTGGAGGAGTCTTTTGATAACATCCATCCTATTTGATGATTAAATTGTTCCTCTTAACTTTTTTTCTTTTTTTGCTGCACTGAGCAGAGTAATTCAGATTCCTAGAAATTGAACTTTGATATGTATTTCCTAGACTCACACTTAAACTGAACCTTTAATTATCAGATAGATACAGGTGGCTGCATGTATAGCTCAGTGTCCTTGTGAGGAGGATTTTAGAGACACGGGTGCAGATTAAGTAATCTTGCAATCAGGTGTGCAGCTGGAGAATCAGAAATAAGACTTTGGGAAGGATCATTTTATTTATGTATTTATCTCAGCCTGAAATGATGAAACAAAATTAATTAGGCCAGATACAAGTAGATGATTTAAGCATTCAGTATGTTATGTATGCATTTGCCTAACTATGCGTTAGATTAAGCAAGTTTCACCCACAGTTAATCCTTTGTAAATTAGCATTATGGATGCCTTGGAGCCCTCATCCCACAAATAAAATGGTTGTCAACCCAGCTGTACTGTATATTACTTAAGGCAGAATTTTTTAAGAGTTTTCATGCTTTTAATCTATTTCACTGCTGAGTTTCAATTTTGCTGAGTTTCTTTTCAGGACTGATGAGGGTGACTGAGTAAATACATATTCTGGTTTTCATGCATCCACTTGGGCAAATCGTTTGTTATCAGGTGTTTTGGAGAGAATGTCACACCGCCATAAAGGGAAGCTGTGCGTTCAGGTGTTACATTGAACTGCAAACCAGGGAGAACCTTAATTAGCTTTATTTTGTTAGACTGTTACATGTTTTTTTAAGAGTGAG
Source organism: Eretmochelys imbricata (assembly GCF_965152235.1). Classification (NCBI taxonomy): domain Eukaryota; kingdom Metazoa; phylum Chordata; order Testudines; family Cheloniidae; genus Eretmochelys; species Eretmochelys imbricata. The sequence continues at coordinate 114,713,677 of NC_135578.1, read as the reverse complement.
AATCCCCCCTCTCCCCTGCCCCACCATCCCTTTGGCAGAGTAAATATTGCCTGTTAAGTTTGAATTAGCTGTCATTGCAAAAGAATTAATGCTGTGTTTGAGCCTTTCTAGTGAGGAAGGGAAAAATAAACAAGACAGATCTTCGTTCAGCTTTAAGTGATAAATGAGGACAAAGCAGGCCATTCATCTCCTGCTAGGAAAGTGGACACAAGCAGTAAAGCAGTTTTGCGGAAGATGTGTCAGCAAATGTGATCATTTTGTAACCTGTCAGGAGGATAGAGAGCTAGTCCTTTTAGAGTGTCACAGGGGAGTGTGTTTGTCTGATGTGACAGTTTTCATCCATCCATTTGCTTTTTTTTTTTTTTTAAAGTGGGGGTGAGTAAGGAGGGAGCTGAAGTTGATTAAACTTGCATCCTTATATATTTATACATTTCAGTACATACTCTATGTATATCCACTCAGGCTCAAACAAAAACCATTTAGCAAGGAAAACTCCCCTCTACTCTCTGGACTCTCCTCTTACCTATCACATTTTTACTTTAACAAACTGCATTGCCACCCCCTTTGAAATTTGGGCACCAGAGTGAGTTTAACATATCGCAAAGCATGCTGTACCTCTTCTTAGTGCATGTTTCTTCTTTGGCTGGCTGGACATTTATTTTCTTTTTGCAGTTGTTGACCCAGCAAAAGAAACTAAAATGAACAGGGTGGTTGGGGTTTTTCCTCCTTCACTATTTATAGCCCATTCAGATGATGTGTTACATCCAAGTATGTTTTGCAAAAGTTCCTGCTGCGTGAGGGGCTTCTGGAAATATTTTGCTTCCGTAGAAAGGGGAAACAATATTGTAAAATATTTAAAATCCAAGCCTTATGCCAGATGGATCCAAATTATAGTCTCCATTGTTAAATTTACAAATATATGTATATTTGTGTGTATTATATATATAAAATTGAGCACTTAATTTCAAGTAGAATCTAAAATGATGCAATTTCTGTTTTTACAAGAGGGGTTGTTCCCAACAAATGTTTGAATGATATTAGGTGTTTGTTCTTCTGGCATCTTTTTTATTATTACTGATTTCCATCTTTTTACTACACGGTAAATGTAACATTTGCCTATTACCGTAAGTGAATGTATGCTACAGAGACAGATGAGGCTTTTATAACATAAGCTTCACAGTTTGACACTTGCTTCTTTATATCATCCTTTTCTTCAAAACTATCTTTTATTCTTCTCCCTTGGTATTTTGGTACAAGTAAGTACCTCACTGACATATGTTTCCTTGGAATCTTGTACCTTAATGGCAAAATCCCCTGAAAATAAGCAAATTGTTCAGGAAACGAGAGAGAGAGAGAGAGAGAGAAAGAAACATCGCAAAGGTTACATATTGGTTTAAGAGTCATTAGTGTATTTTTTATTACAGACCACCCTGCCCTGCTTGGATTATATCACGATTTATTATTTAATTGTTTAAACAAGTTAAAAGTGAATTGTAACATGCTGTGTGATCAAATTATTAATTTGTTTAGATTAAGAACTGGTTCTAACAGCTGCATCAGGAAATACTTAGAAACATTAGAACTTGAGAGGGAAAAATAAAAGCATTCCAGAATATGCAGTAGTCTTTATAGGTGCTTCGCTGAAGTTGTGGGCAAATGTTTTATCTCCAAGATACGTGATTGAGGTAGGTCCACCTTTTTATTGTTTTACAAATATTCTTTCGTTTTACTGTATTTTTTCTTTTTCTTTTCTGTTTTTTTCAGGATCATCCAAAACCGGATTTTGATAGTTATCTTGGCAATCATCATCTTCTTCACCATCCTGATGGCTATTTATTTTTCTGTCAAGAGACACTGATATCTTGGTTCTTCACTAAACAGCAACAAACTGCTTGTTCTGAGTAATTAAGACAAAGTGGTCACATGAATCACTCTCGCACTGACAGAATCTCCCTGTCTTTGCCGCTGTTCAACTCAGGTGCAAGTAGTGTAAAAATATCTTGTATTATTGATTGCATGTGGATTCATTTTTTCCCTTGTTTTTTTTCCTTAAAATGAATGTTTTTGGAATCTTCGTATATGGGTTTTAATATAAAAATCATAACTAAGCAGAATTAATGTGTGTCAAATTTCACACCAGCTGATTCATTTGTAAGTTGCAAGAGTTTGGGGCTGGGGGAAGAGTCTCCACACTTTTCTTTTCTTGTCTTGTGTTGGGTATATAAATATCTAGCAGTATCTGATCTTCTGTGACATCAAAGAATATGAGTAAAGCAGAAACCAAATGATGTAGAAAGTGAAGCTGTCCCATGTGAGCCATTCCTGTTCATAAGTGTCCATAATAAATGTTAAGTAGTTAATTTTAAAAAAGACATCACCTCACGTCAGAGGGTGTTTAATACCTGATGTGAACCTACTACTATATCTGACACAATTTTGCACATCAACTTTCTTTACTATTAGAAACATTTCCATTTGCACCAAGACCCAACTATGATATGTGCATTACTTGCCCAATCTTTAATAGTGACCATGGCACATAGTATTGAATCAGCTTTGCGTTGTTCCAATGCTAAGATATATTCTGGTAAAAAAACAACCAGTAGTCTATTTTAAAAATGTGTAAAAATACTTATCTGTTATTTTCCAGCTGCAAAGAGAACCTAGATCAATATTTCAGTAACAAATACAATAGGATTACATTAAATGCAAACAGAATTAAGGATTTTAAGTATGGGTATGAAAATGAGTTCATGTGCAGAAAACAGTTTTAATGAATTGAATTCAAACTTATCACTGACTTTTTAAATAGAAAGTGTGAAAATGTTAATTTATACTAACAAATGTTGTTCACTGATATATTGTATAAAAGCTTCATCTAATAGGAGATTAGTGTGTAAATGGGGATGTGTGTTTCCATCCTGTTGGCTTTGTCTCTTTGGCAGAGGCATCTAGTTCCTTTTGTTTATAAACATGTTCATAGCTCTAGCAAAGATAGTTTTCTGGTTATGCAGTAAAAGATTTTGCATGATCACGTTTTAACTCATTATATGTAATCCATTACAAATTTTATGAATCTAGAGAGTTTGTGAGCCCTTGAACCTAAGCCATAAAATATTTTAGGAGGAGATTTTCAAAGGAACAAAGGGCAGTTTAGGTACCCAACCCCTTTGGAAGTTAATGGGAGTAGAGCTCTTAACTTCCTTTTGTGCCTTTGGAAACTCAGAGATTCTGCCTTTGGACATATCTGTGAAGACACCGTTGATTCCCATGTTATCCCTGCTCAAACAGCTGAGAGCAGAATTTGGCCCGAAACATGTTGACTGTCTTTTCTACATAGAAACAAATAACTTGGTTGAAACACCATTGATTTTACCAACATAAATAAGCCTGTCAAAGCACAGTAACAATATGAACAATGGAAAGATTCACCAGAGAAATAGTACTTATTGAAACCGGTTAGGGCATGCATGTAGTCAGATAAATCATTTAGTGCTGTGTGAGGAGAACTTCAGCCTTTATCTTCTAGTAATGGTGTGAAACTAAGTTCATGTGACATGGGACATGGACAGGGGGTGAAGGGGAAAACTGTCCATCATTAATGGGTATTTATTCAAGGAGGTGGGAGGTGCATATTTCCATAAATCTTTTACCTAAATGACAAACTACTGTAAATCTAAAACAAACAAGAAGCAAATATTAAAGTCCTTCCACTTACTGGACATTCCTGGTATTGATGAAGTGAGCTGTAGCCCACGAAAGCTTATGCTCAAATAAATTTGTTAGTGTCTAAGGTGCCACAAGTCCTCCTGTTCTTTTTCCGGATACAGACTAACATGGCTGCTCCTCTGACACCTGGTATTGTTTCAGTGATTATTGTGGGGGGAATCTGTTCAAAGCTACTTAAATGAGGCCTGCGACTGGGCTGCCCACTCCACTTAGGCACCTGCCGGTATCACCAAAAATGCTCAGTGGTAATTGGATCCCACAGCCTCAGTATAAATTTGGAGTTTGGGATCTCATCAGTTATCCCCATTGGGAAAGGAACAAGGGACAAAGAAAATACCAGACTAGCTTTACTCCAGATGAGCGTGACTCACTGCACTTTTCATGCCACCGTCTCATGCATACGGCCCCGACACCTGCTTAACGATGTAAATATAAACGAATGCACAAGTGTCTTGGGATCAGTATGTTATGGTCCTCAAAATACGGTCCCATTGGTCGTTTTTACATTTTCACCTGCTCTGGAAATGAACAGGTTGAGCACGTTTATTTCTGTGGACGTTTTGTGACTTGGATTAAGAGCGTAGTTGGAACTAGTCAGCTGCACAGTGGGTTGGTGCTATAATACATGAGAAGCAAAATACCCACCGGTAGAGTAACCCTTTCCCCCCGCCAGGTTCAGACTTCCCCTGAACCACTTTTGTCACATCTTTAGTGGATCTATGTGTGAATCTAAGTACTTACAAATGTAAATCTCAGAGAGTAAAACGTTCTTAATGTTTCAAGTCTTTGTCGAAAATGACAAATTAAAACACATGCATGCTGCTGTGAGTAAAATTCATACTCACTGAAGAGTTCCACTAGCGGAATCAATAAACTAAGTCTATGCTGATCCAAAATCAAAAGCAATTTAATTAAAGACGCTTAAGTTTTAAAGAGTTTTAAATGCTATACGTTTTGGGAAAAATATCAGAAAATGTAGCATGACTGACGTCAGTTCCCATCTCTGGGATGGAAGGCCATTTGCTATTCTGTTTAAGGCAGGCTGGATTGTCTTATTTTGGAGCCAGCTTGGTGGGGGGTTTTCTTTGCTGCTGCTTCAGAGCACTGAGCTTCAAAGGCTGAAATTAATGGTGAACAAAATTGTGCGGCTCTGACCATCCCATGCGGGGCAAACCCATTGAGGGTTATCATTAAGTAAAGAAATAAAGGGGGAAAAAACCTGCCAGTTCCAAAAAAACCCTCATCAGATAATGACCTCTGTGATTGGGTTTTCATTACCAAACAGCATCCAGAGATTGTGTGCCCCATAGAAAAAAAAAAAAAAAGGAAAGAGAAAGAAAGAAATAGCAACACTCTCTCTCTTTTTTTTTTTTTTTTTGCACATCTTTTCTTTAAACCTGTCAGATCATTTCAGTATTTCAAATCCGAGGAAAACAGCCTGCCTGCTGCTGTATTTGAAGTTGTAATGGTGTCAAAAAGTCACGACTGACTGACAGCCGTCAGTCCCAGAGGAGCTCATTAAATCATAAAAACTTGACAAGGAAATAATTGAGCATCACTGGCAACTTGGCGCCTATTTAGACGTTTTTATTTTCTTTCATTATTAGTCCCCACCATTACGTTCATTAACAAATTGCATTAAACAACTGTTAAGGGCTAATGATTTGTTTATCGCTTTTTTATTATTATTATTATTTAAACATTAGCTGCGTCATGTGGTACCTCAGCAGCCTCATGCTATCATCTGACTGAATATTTTTCCACTCGGAGCTCTGGGTACTGTTGGAATATGAAATAGATTATTCATTACCCTCCTCTTTGCCACTGATTTGGTTTCATGTAGCGTCTTCCACAGAGAAAGATGAAAACTTGTCAAAAATAGGTTATATCTTATTCTAAGGGCAACAATAGCAGCAGGTATGGGCACACTTTAATATTTAATTAAGGTTGATGTTAACCCCTTTAAATGACTTTAGCTGTGAGTTATATTCAAGTGCAGAAGAGAAAAATAATCGTACTTAATTTGCAACCTGTACAGCAGGCAGTTCATCTTGGAGTTACTAGCAAATCTATAGAATAATTTTAAATAATGAAATTTCCAATCATAAATATTTATGTCCACCTTTTTTGACATAATCACAAATTAACAACTTTTTGTACACACCCAAATACAAATAATTCTTGTCCTTTTTTTTGTTTTGAAATGCACCATTCAAATTTCAAGATCTGGACAGGACTTTCTTTGGGGGAAGGAGCTATACAGGAATTACCAATAAGGAAATTGTTGACTGTGGTCATGACTTACATAGTTGTGATTCTAGCCTGTCAACAGCCTATAATCTGCTTGGAGATTTTTTATGGAATATGTAGTTTGAAGAATTTGGGTTCAAGAAGCTAAAAGTTAGTGTTACTTTTTATAGGAAAAATATTTATTTTTATTTGTGTGTGTAGTTTGTTTTTGATGGTAAATAATCCTATTATGGTAGGAAGAAAATTCAAACTTTATAAATATATGTATAATTTCAGGATGGTAAAATCTATCACTGAAATAGTCAAAAGCAAAATACATGTTATGCTTTCTTTGGTTTATAATAACCCATCTTTGTTCTCTTCTTATTCTATACATTTGAATGCACAGTGTGGTTAGAGATACGGTATAGTATTTGAAGTGCATTCCTGTCCAGGTGTTGTCGCAGAGATGATGATATAAGAAGTGGTGGTACATCATGAGATATCACCCAGTAAAGCCATTCTATTCAGTGAAGTTAGTCTGGCACTTTGCACTAACTCAGATAATAATTGTCATCTCCGTAGTCACATGAGGCTAGGGAAACACCAGATGAATATTTTACCACCAAGTCACTGGCTTTTGGTCATCATTACAAGCCCTAAAGAGCTGTATCTGTTCCACCACCAATAGGCATCTTTGGTTCTGTTCAAAGGACTCTCCATTTGTGTTCATGTGAATATAAACTTATGTGACATATGTGCATATGCAACACATATGCACATGCTTAGACTAAATATAGCAGGAAACAAACATGCACGTTGAGGGAGAACCACTTTATCATCCTGAAGTGATGTATTTTATTTGTCACACATAAATAATTAAGGCATCTACAGGGGGAAAAAAACTATATACTGTGATACAGTGAACTTGTGCACTCAGTCATTCCCTTCATCCAAACAACTGCCTTTGGCATGAATAACAGCTTGGCTGATATGAAGCACTGTATTGATCTGTTGCTCAAGAAAGTCCACTGATATTTCCTTGGACTTTTCCTGGAGGTATGGCCATAAAAGCTCAGCAATGTTGGGATCCGTTGCTTCTATCTCCATCTCTTCCCAGATGAGTTCAATAGGGGACAGATCCAGAGAGAGCGGTCAACTCTCAATCTGTGCTGCTCTCTCTCTCTCTCTCTCTCTCTCTCTCTCTCTCTCACACACACACACTCTCTCTCACACACACACACACACACACACACACACAGCATTACCTTTTTCTGTTTGAAAAACTGCGTAGGAATCAAAGTCAATGTCATATTGCATGACCAAAAAAGTATCCACAAGTGGAGGGGCATCTCTGGAAAACTTTGTGATCGTCCACTTTGCCCAGAGCACCTATAATTTTGTCTAAACCTCTGACTGTAAAGCCGTTGGGCTGATATGGCCTCTACTGCAATGTGAACCGCAAATGTGAACTCCCATGTCATCAACAGGAGGTTCCCCTTCACCACCCATCTCTCCCTGTTTTCAGCTCTGTGGAGATTTACTTAGTTTAATTCTGAGATCCTACATGGGATAGCATGAGTTCTAGCCAGATTTTTGTAAACTTCGCTTTCTCATTCCAAGAGATTCAGGTACTTACGACCCTCCATGATTAGCTGGATACCCACTCTACAATACAGGGATGCTAGGAAGGGGAAGGTTTATATATTTAAAATAAAAAGTGTCTTCATAACAATTTCAAAAAGCCGAGCTAAAAATTGTACGGGGGAGAAGGGGGGTTTCCACTGCTTTCTTGTACGCAAGATGTTCACATGATAAGCCCTGCTTCTGCATGTCAATGGTGTTCTGAGTGCCATTGTAGCTACCTTTGCTTTGGCCCAAGTACAAGCCCTTGCTATTTTGTTGGTTTCCGCCATTCAGCCCCTTCACCTGTTCAATCACCCTATTGTCTAGTAAAAGTTACTATGACTGCTGAATGGATTAATTAAACTCTATGACTGTCACCACAGCGAGCAACGTAATAGCAGCACAAATGCACTCCGGCTGTATTTGTTGCCTGTATTTATTTATTTCTATGGATTCTTTGCACTGAGAGAGCCTGTAGAAGCCCCATGGGAGAGATTGAACTCTGCTGTGCTAGATACTGTCCACGCACACACACATCAGTATGACACTCTATTGCCTCGCACCTCTAAGTGATTGTAAAATGTCACCATTCTGATCTGGTAGCATAGGACACTCACAAGTATACCTGGTTATGTGAGGTGTTGGCAGTGGAGAATCAGCCATATATTACTGAGATAATATAGTCTCACCTAGCAGCCAGGTAAAGGGTGTATGCAACAAGTTCAGAGTGCTCCAAGAGAGAACAAAGGGTCCTTTTGAATGTGGGTGTCTCCCACTCAAGTGCACCTTCAATACCCAACTGGGGCACAGCATGTGATCAGGTGATGTAAATGCCGAGAAGGGTGTGCCCATGAAAACTTTGTACCTCTCTCTGCACCTGTGCATCTCTTCAGAGTTGAACTCATTTGTTTTACTTAGCAATATTTATATTAGCAGTATTTACTCTGGTGAATGCTATAAAATGGGAAGGTTAAAACAAGAAATGGTGCCATAAGCAAGGGACCATTCACAGCAGTGGAAAAGCAGAACTCTCTATGGGGGAAGGGTAAATCCCATAAAAACCAGTTAGGTCCTTTTTTTCAGAAATATCCTAAAAAAACCTACCTTCGGGAAGTCAGATGGTTGGACCCGGTCATCCACATTTTCAGGAGTGCCTTCTGATTTTGGGTTCAGAGTACCTGCCTTGAGATTCCATGGACCTGATTTCTAAAGATGAACACTTGTCTTGTACCCATTACCTTAGGTTGCACTGCGGCTTCTCTGCACCTCTGAAAATCAGGGTCTAGGTATCTCAGGTTGGGCAGCCAAAATTAATGGACACTTTTGAAAATTTGGATTATGATCTACCTGACCTGTATATGGGATGGACTGTGTCTACTGCTAGTGCTGAGGGAGGTTCTGATGTTCTAGTTCTGACTCTGCTACTGACATATCGTGTGACCATGGGCAAGTCACAAAGTCTACTCTTTGCCTCAGTTTATCCATCTGTTGTTATAGTACTTACCTACCTCACAGGGGTATTCTGAAGCTTAATGTGTTTGTAAAGTGCTTTGGGATCCTTGGATGAAACGTGCTGTGTAAGTGCAAAGTGTATATATTCTACCTTATTACACATAGGATGGTCATGCTTGAAATAAATATCAAACAAGAATTGGTAAAAGCCTAATGGATTCCATTCTACTGATTTTTAACAGCTTTTTTTGTATTGAAAAGATCTGGAGACTCAAAGATAGATGTTCTTTCTGAGCTTGTATGTTGTTTCCTCTATCTTGAAGCGTTTTGATACATGGATTGAAACTTGTCTGCTCTGCCTGTAGTTTCTTAGAACCTCTCTGGAAACTCAAGAATTAATTGTCACAGATATCTCTACACCAGGCAGAAGGTTGGTTTTGCTCTGTTCTAGCAAAGGAAGCATACTAGTGTTTCTCACACACATGGCATCAGAACTCTACTCCTGCCCTGAAAATACCAGGTCCCACACTTAGGGTAGAATTCTTTCTCTATGCAGAGAACCTCAGCACAAACCCCTTGTACCACTTAAATCCCAGTGAAGACGTCAAAATAGGGCCTAAGTGGCACTATAAGTAGGTATTATGTTAATCCTCTGGATTGGATAATATTCCCATTAAAGAAGAGACATAAAATAGAGAATGTGACAAATTAGCACGGGAATGGTTCAGTTGTTTGTTCCTCTTTTGATACAGCCAAACCTTGACGTACTTTCTCCCATTAAGATCAGGGGGAGTTTTGACTGGGCAAAACAGAGTAAGGATTTTCATGATCTGGTCTGTAGATAAATTCTAAATTTTGGACTATCGCTTAAATTGTCCTTCCTCTTGCCGCTGCAATAGAGGAAACCAGATCCGCTGAAAGCTATTTTCATAGATTCCAAGACCAGAAGGGACTATTGTGATCATGTAGTCTGACCTCCTGTATAACGCAGGCCAGAGAACTCCCCCAAAATACACTATGAATGATGGCGTCAACAATTTGGATCTTAAACTGGCTGTTGCGAGTGTGAGCATGTGTGCTTTTCTGAAATCTTCTGTATTTATTTTAGCTGTCCTTGCTACATCTGCTAAGAATATGAAATTCAGCTATTGGTTAAGGTAAAAAATAGCTAAGTGCACAAATTCATTTGTATTAACAGTATTGTTTACCTTGTACTGTTTGTCTTGTACTTGCCTTCAATCCACAGCTCTGTTTATCTCCAGCTTGATAAATATGAGGTGCCATGCTCCTGCCACCAAACATCAACTCCAGGCACCCTAAAGCTGTGCTAGGTATATAGGAAAACACAATGAAATATTGAGGGAGTTCCTGTTTACTTGTGTTGGAGGTGAATTATGAAAGAGTAGAGTGAGGGTCACATTTTAGCTACAAGGCCATGAAGATGACTCCATTACCCTCAGTTTACGCAGCCTTTTATTTCACTTTTTAATAATATTTTGCATATTAAAATTTGTATAGGCAGCCAGAAGAGAGCAGTATATACACAATACATGCCCCAATAGAGAGGGTTAGGAATCATTGGTTCAGTTATTTGGGACTGGGAACAGAAGATAAGGTGTCCTTTCCCCTTTTTTACACTTCGTTTTAAAGGTCTCTCGAGTAATTCCGCTGCATTTACCACCACAAAAGAGAGTGCATGAGCAATACAGCTGGGTGTGATCTGTTCTGATATAAAATTCAGAAGCATTTGCTGAGGCAGATTGGGGATTTTTTTGAATGGGACTTCTGGGTTCACATTAGCCAATCCAACCTTTTGTTTCCCTGGTCCAAGTTTAAAAAAAAAAAAGTCCACTGTTTCCCCAGACAGGTTTGGATTCTCTTTTAAAGTTTTATCACACTGCTCCTCCAGATGGTATGGGTGTGGGTGTGTGTGTATATATATATATATATATATACACATCTAAAATATGGACAGATTTTTCAAAAGCCACTGGTGATCTTAGATTCATCAATTCTTGAGCTGCCTGACTACAAACACATTCAATATTTTCAGAAAGTGCCTTTTGAAAATCATGCACCTTTAAGGTGTGTCAGTTAATTTACCCGGAATTTAAGGTACCCAAATTTGTTTGTCATGTGTGAAACCCTTGGAAATACACACATGCGCACAGGCCAAATTTACATGCCTTTGTGTAATTCCATTCAAGTCAGTAATGGTGAACAAGAGATATGATTTTGGTCGATAGTGTATGTGTATTCTATACAGTATGTGTGAGTAGTCCACACGCACCCAGGATGGCCAAGCACTTTGATTTACACTTCAGAGTAAGTAATTTGAACCAATACTTCATATGTCACATTCTGTATGTAAGCTGTATAATGCCTATAACTTTAATGTCTATTTTGTTAATGTTACCACCTTCAAAATTATTTGACACAAATGTCAAGGTTGCTGTAAAATGGTATAACTGTAATTATTGCAGTATACAATGGAAGTTAGAGGAAGCCTATGGTTTGGATTTGAAGTGCTCTACTTCTAAAAGGATATACTTTTAAAAAAAAAGTTTTCTTTTTAAGGTTCTTTTCCTTGCCCCAGCTAAACTTTCCTCAATTTATTTGTTAGCTATTATAGCTGTTCTGTAGTTAGATTTTAATCAGCCCTAGTACACAGTAATGTGAAACACTGAAAGAGCTACTAATTAATCGCCTTTCTGTATGTAACAGAGAGATAAATATCCATCCCGGAGGAATTGTAATTTCATGGTTTCTAATGATGGTTAGATTACATTATCTGGATCACTTAGGCTGCGGGTGTCATAAGAAATGCTCAAAGTTTAAAAATGCAGTTTAAAATTTTTTACTTTGTAAACCTGAGAAAGTAATGCAGTGTTAGCATGTCAGGTTCATATTTTAGTTAAATACCCCTTTGTTCCTCAGACTGGATGGATTCAGATGACAGTGACAAGTTCAGTTCTTTTCCATTTCACATGCTCCCTCCACTATCAAAACAACATTTTGCAAATCATCATCAGGCTTTTGCCGATTGAATGTCAAAGGAATCTGTTTAGTTTCAGGGCAATGCTGCACTTCGGTGAGCTAATTTATTTTTGGATGTCCATTTCCATTGCATATTGTCCGCTAATTCATTTACATACTGTGTGTACAGGTAATGCATTTGCATCATCTATCTTGAACTAAACATTAATTGGACTTGTAGAGTATATTGCTTGGCAAATCAAATAAAATATTGCATTCCAAAAGCTTACTATAAAGTGTTGTTATTACTACATGTCTCGTTTACCCTCTCTGATTCAGTTGGAGCCAATAGAAATCTCCAGAATTGCACATACTCCTCATCTGTGACTGTGACACTTTTAAATTCAGAAGTTCCATGGACATTTAAACAAAGACCCCACTTTATCATTTGTGGATGTTGGAATAGCTAATAGTTGCATATTCTAAACTTATGCTTATTCATATTTAAAAGGCTGAGGTTGCTTTGAACCATTGTGTCAGGGGGGAAATTAATTGTTTCTGAATGAGAATGATCCTCCTTTTCCACATGAATTATGTGTACAGCAAGGTTATCAATAATGTTCATTTCCAACCTTTATCGTTGATGGCTTCTCAGTAGGCAAAAAAGTTGTCAAGGTTCCAGGACTCCAACCCTTTTCTGCTTCAGTTGTAAACCAGAGGAAGGAGGGACCCCAGAGAATCAGGGTGAGATAAGGAAATGTAATATATATTTTCAAGAGTGCATTTGTCATCAATTAGCTAAAATTGCTTCTGAACGTGTCTAATTTAGTGACCAAGATACAGTACTATCTTCATAGGGAACTCCAGAACTTCAGAAGGTTTTCCTCTTGTTTGAATGCACAGCACAATGAATTTGTACCCACTGAGCGTTCACCACTTACATTTCAAAACCTACAGCACACTAAACGTGAAACTTTTGTTCAAATTTCAAGGATTTTGATAGCCCAAGTGAATAGACACAACCTATTGATTTTTCCCTTACAATGACTCTTGGATAACCTATTTTCTCATTTATTTTTAACGACAGCTCATGAGATTTTACAGCAATTCTGCCCAACCTCCTAATATCAAAATCCCTCCTTGACCCTGAAAATTGTAATTCTGCTATAGATCACAGCTGCTGAATATTACCTTTTACTAAGCTGGTTAAATAAAATATGTCCAAATCGCTAGATCCCACAGGCCACGGCTGCAATTCTAATTATACTGGGTCTGTATTTTCTGCTGTACCGTATAGCAAAGCACAGCTCTCTCTGAGTCCACACCAAAGTGTGGGAATCCAGAATATTGGTTCTAGTTTTGAATAATAATAAAAAAAAGTTATACTGCTCTTCAGTGATTTTTCCCTTTAAAAACTTTTACAAGGGACCCAAACTCTTTTGATGTATTCCATACAATAAAATGCCAGGTATACCTGGAGGATGGAGCCATGTGACTAGAATTTTCTTGTGACTCGAGAAATAGGTCCATTTGATGTGAACCAGTTTCAAAAATCAAAAAAGGCTCGTGTATCTCTTACTTGGGTTGCTCGTGCTTCACAATGGTTTGGAAAAACCAAGGTGAAGAAACTAAATTTGGCCACAGGCACATCCTTTCCCCCCCCCCCCACGACCCCCCTGCTGCTTTTACAAAGAGCAATCACATGCTCCCCACTGGAATTTATGCTATTATAGAATTTACATAGGGAAGAAATTTATCAGATTATGTGTTCCCTGGAGAACCTTATCTATTAGTGAATCATTTATAGCCTGGCCTTCTGGGCACAGTGCAAAGACCATCTTGGTTTCTTCCCCACCATCACCATCTCTGGTGTTTGGAGAGCAGGTTGACTGAGGGTGTAGTTTGGGAAGGAAAGATATGGGAATTTAGTGAAGGACATGGGACTCTTTGGTTTCATGGGCAGATGTGATGGTAGCTTGGATATTCAAGTATGTATTTATGTATATGGATGGTTATCTCACGTATATGGATGATTATCTCATGCACCTACAGCTACATTACAATAAATAAAGAGCCTTCTTCATCAGAAGTGATGTTTCTGCTGGAAATACCTTCTGGAGCCTTATGATAAATGACATTCATGATCTGCAACAATTCTTCATTGAGCCCATGGAAGGTAGTCTCCATTTTGGCTTTCTGCCTTCACTCCTGTGTACAGACGGAGAGATGGTTTTAAATTCTCGTCCTGCTAGTATGGCAGCAAAAGGAGTGTGGCGTTTTGCTCTTTCCCTAGAAGGGAAGCATGAGAGTGGAACTGGCAAAACCAGCTCCTTTAGGGCCTGGGCCTCAAAGGTTCTGAGTACCTGGGACTCCCTTTGACTTCAGTGGCAGTTAAGGGCACTCAGCACCTCCCAAGATTACAGCCACAATATGGATAACCTTCCACTCATACCCAGACTTCCCTTCTTCTGAAAACTTCCCTCCCTCCCTATCACCTTATGATCATCGTCTTAGATATTTCTAGTCCACCATTCACTGAAACACCTAGGCATAATTACAGGCTGTCCATAATGGATCCTCCCCATTCTTATATGCAACCACTTTAACTTCAGGAGGGTGGTTAGGTGGGTTAGTTTCTTTCAATGATTCTTCAGCTTCTGGTATTTTAGGAAACCTTCTTCATTGTGATGTGAAAACTTCCAAGCTCTCGCTCATTCTGATCTCTGCTAGTAAGGAGTTCCTCAGTCAAAGACCATCCACTGAGAACATCCTGCAGCATTCCTGGGGAGTTGCAGTTGTCTCTGTGGGTCACAAAAGGAGAGCTGTTCTCTGAACTACCTACGCCTTCCCCACTGAGGGCGTTAAAGATTAAAACCGGGATCTAAAGAAATCTGTCTACAAGGAGGCCTCTGCCAGTGCGTGACGTGGACAATGCCAGTTCCACAGAGTCTAGGTTTAGAACAAGTTTCATGGTATTGCCCTCAAATTTTAGCACTTCTTGTTTTTACTCCTCCTTTTTTCAGTTAATACTTTCCTACTTTATCCATAGGCATCCTGGGTGTCCATTCCTTTGTGTATCCCTTCTGTGCATTATGACACTCAGGAAAAAGTAGAGGGATTGTTTCCAGGCTTCATTTTTACAGCTCACCCCACCCCCCACAAATATAAATAAAACAATGGCTGGTGCGTGATAGGACATGGAGCTAAAATCTGTGGGGTGAATTTTCAGCACAACGCACAGGAAATTAGATGCACAGTTACTGCTGTTAACAGAGCTTGGATATGTAACTCCCTGCACAGCAGGCTGAAAATCCTCTCCATGCATGTTTAATGGAGTTTGGGTTACTACATTCCTGGGGTTGGGTCCCTTTCCTAATGTCTACTGTCCTGTATGAAACACAGGAACTGCTGAATGTATTTTGCTATTAAAAGACTATTCACTTGATCTGGATTCTTTCTCTAATGCCACACAACTTCTCTCCTAACTCAGCAGTTCCTTAACCTTTGCATTTCTCCACAGGTTTTGTTTTGTTCTTTTAAATATATTTCATGTACTCTGTGAATTGTCGTTTATGTAATTGTTATATCGAGACCACAAATACTGCAGTGATGGATGCTTTAGAAGTGTGTGTTTCTAATAATACAGAAAATATATTTCCTAAATATTAATACATAAATGTTACTAACACAGAATAAATAAACAAACAACATCCAGAGGAAAATGAATAGTATATTCCGTTTCACGAATCTTGTGTCTATTTTAAACATCTCGCTCCTCTGGAGGTGGTTAGTGTGTTTTTAAACTCCAGTCCTAAATGAACTAGATGGGGCTGTGAATCTGGGATTGTCTTATGCTTCCATGCTACTTAATCAGCCTTATGTACAGTAATTGTTTTCCTTTCCCCTGACTAAAGAGCCTTATTGCACGCTACAAGGATCAGTTCAAATGGACTTTAATTACCTTCAATAAAAAATAAATTACTCATCTAAACTAACACTTTTGCAACAAAAAGGAGCTCAAATTTCAGCTGTGCAGTGTCATTGATTTTTTTTTTTCCTATCCAAGGTAACACTTGAATCTCCAGCTCTCAGCAAGGTCTGTACGACTAAAACAAGGTGCTGTAAACTGAGACTCGAAAAACCAAAGTAAAAACACACACATCAAATGTAAAAAAAAACAAAACAAAACATCAAATACATATACAAGTTTCTAAAAGGTTTCAATCATTTTAAAATTGCACATGATTACTCTCCAGCTTCCCCAAATGCTTTCATCTGAAGGGGTGGGGGGAAAGTGTAGCTTTTTCCAATTTTAAAAGCATTGTTAGGGCATGCCTACTAGATTTGGCTAACTCTGTATGTTTTGATACATGCGGTATGGTTGATTGTCTTCTCCTTAGCATAGATCTTGAAACTGTAAATACATTTTTTGAAGTAAAACAGCCACTTGATAACTGCTTAATGAAATATCACACTAGCTGTTTTGAATGCAAAAAAAAAATGTTTAGAAGTACCCTGTGGTGTTGCTTTTAGTGAAAATGGGCTTTTATTTTTAAACTTTTGCTATATTTGGAAACAAGTAGTCCCAGGGGAAATGATACCAATACTAATGGGGAACATCTTATCTTTCATGTGGGCTTTTTTCTTTTTTTTTTTTTAAGATTAAGGTTTCTTTGTTAGTATCTCAGTAGCAAGGCTCTCCACACAATCTGAGACAGAAAATCAAAATATGCCTTAGAGCAATAATATTTTAATAAGTATCAAATGTCTTCAATGAGATAAAAGTATTTTAATAGCATATCTGTGTGTGTGTGTAAAGTCAGAATTTAGTTTAAACATCTTTACATGCATTCCCAAAATATTGAAGAGGAATTATTTTTTTAATTCAGGTGGGGAAAAAATTACAGATTTTTGGGTCACTAAAATGCCACGTGCTACTAAAAATATTGCGAAAAACTTATCTTCACTGTTTGTTTCAACTCTCTGGTCTCTTGATTTAAAACACTCTAGTGCCACCCAATGATGTGGAGGGTTCGGTGTTTAAAAGTTTGGATGTTGCGCTGAACCTTCTTGCTTGAGAAATCAGCCTAGAACTCTGCGGAGCAGAGCCGTTTCCATGAGATTTTCAATCCTCTTCTTCTGTAACCCACACTAGCACCATATGTGTCTTTGTCCTTTTCTAGTGACGGGTGGTCTTAAGAGGGGAGGAGCCTATTACAGCTACTGGCTAATGCAATTACTGCTCCAGCGAAAGTGGTAGAAGTTTCTGCTTTTAGTGCTGAAGGTCATGAGTTCAAGCCCCACCCGTGGCCAAGGAAAGAGTAATTAAGGCAGTGGCTATGCTGTGAGCTAGGGGTATGATTCCCAGCTCAGGTAGACATAGGTGTGCTAGCTCTTCTCTGAACTAACACGCGAAGAATAGTGGCGTAGCGTGTGCAGCAGCTGCACAGGCCAGCTGCCCCCAGTGCAAACATGAATCATAGAATCATAGAATATCAGGGTTGGAAGGGACCCCAGAAGGTCATCTGGTCCAACCCCCTGCTCGAAGCAGGACCAATTCCCAGTTAAATCATCCCAGCCAGGGCTTTGTCAAGCCTGACCTTAAAAACCTCTAAGGAAGGAGATTCTACCACCTCCCTAGGTAACGCATTCCAGTGTTTCACCACCCTCTTAGTGAAAAAGTTTTTCCTAATATCCAACCTAAACCTCCCCCACTGCAACTTGAGACCATTACTCCTTGTCCTGTCCTCTTCTACCACTGAGAATAGTCTAGAACCATCCTCTCTGGAACCACCTCTCAGGTAGTTGAAAGCAGCTATCAAATCCCCCCTCATTCTTCTCTTCTGCAGGCTAAACAATCCCAGCTCCCTCAGCCTCTCCTCATAAGTCATGTGTTCCAGACCCCTAATCATTTTTGTTGCCCTTCGCTGGACTCTCTCCAATTTATCCACATCCTTCTTGTAGTGTGGGGCCCAAAACTGGACACAGTACTCCAGATGAGGCCTCACCAATGTCGAACATGCCTGAACTCTGTGGGCCCAGACTCGGGGTAGCCAACATATGCTGTTGCTGACTGTGCTACTGTGGCTACCCTACTATTTTTAGCATGCTAGCTCAGTGCGAGTGAGCATAAGCGTGTGTATGCAAGCTGGGAATCACACCCCTCGCCCATAGTGTAGACATACCTGGAGACTCAAGTGCCTTTGTGGCAACTCTCTCACCCAATCCCAGGGCTCTTTTAGAGGAGAATGGGGTTATCCATACGTAATCTGGAGTCTGGCCTCGAAATACCAATGATATCATCGAGCTCTGGCACATGTGTCGGTCATCTGTTGAAGAGTGCAGTGCTCGCTTCCCTGCTGTGGCCTGCAAACTAAAGTCCTGATGGTCTGATTCTCCTCTCCCACGAGTGTCAGTCAGGAGTAACTCCGGTGAAGTCAACGTAAGTGTCAGTGAGAGGAGTGTCAAGCTGAGTCTGTGCACTCGCAGCCCAATTCAGAACAGTTGTAAGCATGTCCACCTCCCATGAAGTCTCTGGGACAAATTCACCGGGGATTTAAATGCTGTTGTATGTCACACATAGGGTGTGAGTGGGAAACCGTTGCTAGCTGTAAAATGCTGTAACTTGCACCTTGGCATTCAGTGAATGTGGAATACAAGTGTGACGTGCTGAAGGGATGTTGCAGGCAAGTCAGATTGTAAGGAAGGATGTGTGGTGGAGCAGCCTTACAGTTTATTGTTCCTTTTCCTCTCCAGCCCCACCTTGCCTTCTCTGTATAAATTACACTGGCATGGAATGCCAACCCGGTGCAAGTTGCACTATTTTACTTCTGCACCCAGGAGAACGCCCTTACTTCTTTCAGAGTAGCAGCCGTGTTAGTCTGTATTCGCAAAAAGAAAAGGAGGACTTGTGGCACCTTAGAGACTAACCCATGTATTTGAGCATAAGCCTTTGTGAGCTACAGCTCACTTCATCGGATGCATAAAGTGGAAAATACCCTTACTTCTATCTCTCTCTCTGCTTTGCTATCCTCTTGTGAAATCCACGCACACACTGGCCACCAGTTTCAAAATCTGAGCTCTTCACAGTTTTATGGACTGCACACAAAAAGTACATTTCACTAGTTAGGGATCCTCTTGGTTCAGCAGTCCTGCTGCCCCCACTACCTTCGAATGTTTCGAATCCAAAGTGCACACGTCCCGTGAAATATTAACGTAGGATGCCACCATCCGCCTAAAGGTAAATGTTGATGTAAGAAAATCAAGTTTGGTTTGTTTATTTTATATAGAGATTGGTTTGAACCTTAAATCTCCAGATCCAAATCTGGTGCTAATTTGACTTGTGAACTCATGTTTGCTAATAAAAAAAAAAAATCTACATTTTAGTATTGCAAGAAAAATACTTTGAAAGCCTTTTAAGCATCTTTCTCTCTCATTAATTTATTTAATCCTCTGATCTTCCCTTCTTTTAAGTTGTTTATTGTTTTTAAACAGAGACAAGTGAACTGTAAAGCTTTGTCACTTAAAACAAAGATTTAAAAACTGTATAAGATCCCAAATAATTGACTGTGTAGACTTAAACATTACAAATAAATATAAAGCAAACATGTTTCAAGTGAATTCCTCCACTTGCGTAGGAGGCAGTATGGTTAGAGTGACTAGGAGTCGGGATTCCTGGGGTTCCGTTCTGCACTCTGCCACACACAAACTGGGGACCATAACGGAGGTTACCTAGCGCATACAGTTTTTATGACACTAATTTTATGATGTTTTAAAAATGCTTCAAGACACTCAAACGAGAGACATTCTAGCAGTAGAAAGTTGGATCAAATACAGATTGGGTGGAAGTTCTACATTTTGCCCATTATTTTCAAAGTGTGGTGTTTAATCAAGATTTTCAAACGTGTCTGGTGGGAAACTCATCTTCTGTGTATCTGAGTCTGAGTCCTCTGTTACTTTATTCAGTGAAAGGTGTCAATCTGCCCAGAACTATATCTTTTTCTTGTGCTGTGGTTTTTGTTCTTCTTCTTAAAATATTTGAAAAATGAGCAGAAAAAAAGTTTGATTTTTACCATGTCTCTTACACATCTTAGTGTAGATAACTCAGAAAAATGATTGCCTTTCTTTCTTCAATATTTTTCATAATACCCATTTAATGCATAACTCTACAAAAGACACTCCCCAGTGTCTATTGGAAAATATATATAGTATACATGAAATCAGAGAAAAAAACCAATAATTTCTACCACTTCTTTTGTTGAAGAATTGCCACTTTTAGGTCTGTAATCGAGTGACTAAAGAGATTGAAGTGTTCTCTGACTGGTTTTTGAATGTTATAATTCTTGACGTCGTATTTGTGTCCATTTATTCTTTTACGTAGAGACTGTCCAGTTTGGCCAATGTACACAGGAGAGGGGCATTGCTGGCACATGATGGCATATATCACATTGGTAGATGTGCAGGTGAACGAGCCTCTGATAGTGTGGCTGATGTGATTAGGCCCTATGATGGTGTCCCCTGAACAGATATGTGGACACAGTTGGCAACAGGCTTTGTTGCAAGGATAGGTTCCTGGGTTAGTGGTTTTGTTTTGTGGTGTGTGGTTGCTGGTGAGTATTTGCTTCAGGCTGGGGGTCTGTCTGTAAGCAAGGACTGGCCTGTCTCCCAAGATCTGTGAGAGTAATGGGTCATCAGGATAGGTTGTAGATCCTTGATGATGCGTTGGAGAGGTTTTAGTTGGGGGCTGAAGGTGATGGCTAGTGGCGTTCTGTTATTTTCTTTGTTGGGCCTGTCCTGTAGTAGATAACTTCTGGGTACTCTTCTGGCTCTGTTTCTTCACTTCAGCAGGTGGGTATTGTAGCTGTAAGAACGCTTGATAGAGATCTTGTAGGTGTTTGTCTCTGTCTGAGGGGTTGGAGCAAATGCGGTTGTATCGTAGAGCTTGGCTGTAGACAATGGATCGTGTGGTGTGGTCTCTGGAGGCATTTAGGTAGGCATAGCAGTCAGTAGGTTTCCAGTATAGGGTGGTGTTTATGTGACCATCGCTTATTAGGACTGTAGTATCCAGGAAGTGGAACTTTTGTGTGGACTGGTCCAGGCTGAGGTTGATGGTGGGATGGAAATTGTTGAAATCATGGTGGAATTCCTCAAGGGCTTCTTTTCCATGGGTCCAGATGATAAAGATGTCATCAATGTAGCGCAAGTAGAGTAGGGGCATTAGGGGACGAGAGCTGAGGAAGCGTTGTTCTAAGTCAGCCATAAAAATGTTGGCATACTGTGGGGCCATGCGGGTACCCATAGCAGTGCCGCTGATTTGAAGGTATACATTGTCCCCAAATGTGAAATAGTTATGGGTGTGAACAAAGACACAAAGTTCAGCCACCAGGTTTGCCATGATATTTTGGGTATACTATTCACGACAGCTTGTAGTCCATCTTTGTGTGGAATGTTGGTGTAGAGGGCTTCTACATCCATAGTGGCTAGGATGGTGTTTTCAGGAAGATCACCGATAGACTGTAGTTTCCTCAGGAAGTCAGTGGTGTCTCGAAGATTGCTGAGAGTGCTGGTAGCATAGGGCCTGAGGAGGGAGTCTACATAGCCAGACAATCCTGCTGTCAGTGTGTCAATGCCTGAGATGATGTGGCATCCAGGATTTCCAGGTTTATGGATCTTGGGTAGCAGATAGAATACCCCTAGTCGGGGTTCCAGGGGTGTGTCTCTGCGGATTTGTTCTTGTGCTTTTTCAGGGAATTTCTTGAGCAAATGGTGTAGTTTCTTTTGGTAACCCTTCCTTCATCTTCCTTCCCTTAGCCTTGTCTCAGTTGTCACGATCTGGGTGGAAAATGTCTTCTCCACCCTTAGTCTCTAATATCCTGAGACTGACATGGCTACACTGCATACATTCTCCGCCCTCAGTTTAGTGATTAGTGTAAATCACTGCACAATCACCATAATGAAGTATCTAACCCCATTTATATCCTGGGATACCACTACGGTCAAATTCACCCCTATTGAAGTCAACGGAGTTTCAATAGGGATTAATTTAACCCAAACTAGTTTGGTGAGTTCTGCTCCTGGGAAAGGGGGGTGGGTGTAGAAACTACTCAAAGCTTTGTTCCTCCCCAGAGTTAAGAAAATAGAATTTCACCCTTCCTAAGGGTGTGCCTTTGTTTTGCTGTTACTCCTCTGTTTGAATAGACTCTTCCCCGTGTCTTTCTGGTCCTCTTTCAGGTATTTATGCAATAAGATCTGGCAAATTCCATAGGCTTAAGCTCTTGGATCAGTGTAATTGTTCTCCAGAATTTGTGCATACCTCGTACAATGGAGTTGCACCCCAGAAGGACTGACTATGGCATTTATCCAGAGTTGATGTGTACTTTGCAGATTGGCGAGTGGGTGTAATGGAGTGTAAACTGATGTAATGCTGAGGTGTTGTGAGGGTGGTGGGCGGGGGAAGGGATAGGAATGTGTGAGGTCTATTTCAACTAACTCCTTCTGACACCCTTCTGATTAGTTGCTTTGCCTGCTTCTCTTTCGTCCATCTCCAAATGAGTAAGTTGCATCAGTTTAGAATCTGTTTGGTTTGTCTGTCTGTCTGAGAGACAAGGTAGGTGAGGTAATATTCTTTATTAGACCAACTGTCTGTTGGTGGAAGGTAGAAACTTTCGAGCTACACAGAGCTCTTCTTCAGAGCTGGGGAAGGAAACAGAGTGTCTAAGCTAAATACAAGTTGGGACTTGGGATAGATTGTTAAGCAGACGGGGTAAGGCATGTTGGAGGCAGTCATTTGAAACGGGCAATAAAGGGTCGCAGGCAGTGTGGTGTGTTACAAATTGTGAAATGAGCCATAAAACCAGTGTCCCTGTTAAGTCCATGGTTTCTGATGTCTAACAGAGTTATGAATTTGAGTTCCCAGGTTCACCTTTTGAAGGTCTTGTGCAGGTTTCCTTTGAGGACAAGTTTTGAAAGATGAGATATGGAGTGTTCGCTTTGTGTCTGTCTGTCTGTTTTACTCCGTCACCATCATGGTAATATCTGAGTACCTTCCAGATAATAGCAATGGTCTAATCCCTAGTGAACTGCATGACATCTCTGTCTCTTTGTGGTTTGGTTATGGTTAGTTAAGTTTTTATGTTTCATTTTGGGGACCAACAGAGGTGTCAACATTGTGAGAGTCACCATTAATTTACACCACCTTACACATCACCTTTGACTTTCACCCATAGTATTCTCATTCTGGACTCAACTCATGCCATCCCTCAACCCTTAGGAGTTTTGGGGGGCATCTTAATGCCAAGGATATTCTAACCCAGTAGTTCTCAAACTTTTGTATGGGTAACCCCTTTCACATAGCAAGCCTCTGAGTATGACCCCCCTTATAAATTAAAAACACTTTTTTATATATTTAACACCATTATAAATGCTGGATGCAAAGCAGGATTTGGGGTGGAGGCTGACAGCTTGCGACCCCCCATGTAATAACCTTGCTACCCCCTGAAGGGTTCTGACCCCCAGTTTGAGAACCCCTGGTCTAACCCATGACCTGGGCATCATTTCTGAATTGCCATACAGAGCATGCTGTCTTATTCGGTGATGTGAAAATAAGGAGCAGCAGCACAAACAACCAATTAATTCAGTAATAAGAGCAGAAGTGTGTGTTTGTTAATTGCTCTGAGCCCACACCCCAATAATGGCCTTTTTGATAGTATGGTGCCAAAATACACGCACATACAAATTCAATGCATGCTGTTCTATGTGTTTAGGATCCATGTATAAAGAAGAAGGGGCCTCTCCATTTCTGTAAGAAGAAAAGGAGGACTTGTGGCACCTTAGAGACTAACAAATTTATTAGAGCATAAGCTTTTGTGAGCTACTGCTCACTTCATCGGATGCATGATGAAACCTCCATTTCTGTAGTCCACCTGCTTTTCAGTAGAACAACATTGACAGTGTGGGCCACTGGACTGGGAGTAAGAAAACCCAGCTGCTGTAAGATCTGTGTGCTTTCACGTCTCTGTGTCTCTCTTTATCCTTTATCCTCCATTCCCTATCTGCCTTGTCTATTTAGATTGTAAGCTGCTTGGAACAGAGACTGCCTCTGACTATGTACTAGCAGGGATCTTAGCACAATGGGGTCTCTGTTGAGGAGCTACTGCCTCTGTGTGTGTGTGTGTGTGAGAGAGAGAGAGAGAGAGATGCAGAATAAACAGGTATAATCGCCTTTAAAGCACATATGATCTGAGTTGTTTAAAATCTGAGCTTTAAACCCCTGCAACAGATGACAAATTTAACATAAAAACAGAGTGAAATCACTGGCAGACACTTGCCAGTTTGACCATTTAGGAGTCTGAGTGGATATTGATTTGAGGCGAATATTCTAAAGTTTGCGTTACCCTTTGAAAAGTACTAATGTAGTTCTTGTCACTTTAAATTAACTTTAGATAAGAGGGACTGACAGAAACATGAAGATGTGTGAACTATATTTGACTGATATTCTGTCAAATATTGCATGGGGTTATGATCCACAACTTTTCCCATCTGCTGCTCAAACCTGAATCCTTGAATTCACAATGGATTAATTACCATATTTTGTTCTGATTTCACTTAGTAGTATAAAAGACTGTGAATGTTAAATGTACTCTTAGAAATGGAAGGCAGGTGAGGGTGAGTTACATGGTGGCTTCTTTAACCATTTTTATACCCATATATATATTTTATACCCCAAAATACTTGAGCTCCCAGAAATCCACAAGAATTGCTCAATACTCAGAATTTCATTCAGCTTCCTTTCTGTAGAGGTCCCCCCCTCCCCCCACCCCAAAAAAAACAATAATTTCTCCTTATGCAGCACCTCCCATCTGGGGATCTCAAAGCATTGAATGGGCATTATTAATTTATTATGTCCACCTCTGCAACATATAGTTTCGTTGATCCCATGTTGCAGATGGATACACTCTGCCATGGAGAAGTAGAGGGTCAAATTTTCCAGAGTTGCCACATTTTTGGGTGACCAATGGAAGAAATATAGCATCTGATTATCAGATGTGCTGAGCGTTTGCATCTCCCAGTTACTTCAATTGGAGATGAGACTCCTCAGGGCCCAGGCTGTAGGCTTCTAAAGCAGGACATCCCAAAATGGAGGCACCCAGAATTAGAAGCCTCTTTTGAAAATGTGGGCCTAAGCATCTTGTCCAAGGTCTTACAATCTATTTCCCCATGTTACGTATCCTCGCACCTTCTTGTCAACTGTCTAAATGGGCCATCTTGATTATCACTACAAAAGTTTTTTTCTCCCGCTGATAATAGCTCATCTTAATTAATTAGCCTCTCACAGTTTGTATGGCAACTTCCTCATTCTCTGTATGTATATATATATATATCTTCTTACTATATGTTCCATTCTATGCATCCAATGAAGTGGGCTGTAGACCACAAAAGCTTATGCTCTAATAAATTTAGGTGCCACAAGTACTCCTGTTCTTAAGGAGTCAGTGGTGGAATTGAGAGCAGAGCTCAAGAGTCTTGACTCAGAGTCCTTTCCTCTCACTTGCCTTCTGACTGTGGCAAATAATATAATGTATAGATGAAGCCTTGGAGAAGTGTATACTTGTAGCAGCCACTTTATTTACTTGGTGTTGTCTGCAAAGCATATAGATGTATAGCCAATTGATCAAATCCACAACATCCAAAACTCTGCTCTTTCTTAAGAGGATGTTGTATACAGCAAGGGCATCAGTGAGTTTCGCTAATTTTGCAACACATTGTAGTTTCTGGTCAAAGGAAAATGGATTCATCATGGCTTTGTGGATTTGTAGCATTGATACCTGATAGTCATTTCTCCCTTGATGCTATCCACTAGACCTCTAACATGGAGCTGTATATGGAGAAAGCTCATCTTTATGTCTTGCCATTTGTTGTTGAATTTCATACTCCCTTGCTGGCAAGGGAGGGGAGTTTTCTGGGAGACAACCAAGCTCATCGGAAGTTGTGGTGTTTAGATGTTGCTTGTAATGATTAGAATTGGGAGCACTGGCTGTTGGGAGTCTGAAAGGACAGGAAACAGGAAGGAGGAGGGAGGAGTTGAGAGGCGGGGAGAGAACTACAGAGGTGCAGCAGCAGCTTGGTTAAGAGGTCTCCACTTTGAAAAACAAGTCCTGTTGAAGCTTGTTAGTACCTTGCCTGGTTGATACAACAGAAGTGTCAGTAGATGAAGATGGACCTCATAAGATGGAGGACAAAAATTAGAGAGAGATGATGTAAGATCCTCTTCCACAAGAAATTATGCAAGGTTTTGTGCTGTTTCATAACAAGTTAATGAAGGGTGAGTGACTCACATTTATTTCTTAGAGTTCTTCTCTCCAGCTTCTAAGATTTCTTTAAGATTAATATTGCCATTCTCTGGTCCCAGACTATATTTCTGTGTTCAGATAACTTTCCTCAGAGATGTCCACAACCATTTTTCCTTCTCATTTTTTTCTTGTCAGTGGACTCTTGTGTTCTTTTTTGTATTCCATTTTTCTCCTTCCTCCACACTTCAAGGCCTGATTTTGGTATTTGTCTCCTCTGTTTTCTTTCTTTGATCATCAGGTGGGGAAGAAAGCACTGCAGTATAAATAACTATAACTGCCTTATTGGTGCGAGAGGGAAGTCACTTCCCAGGAGGTATAAGACATTTGCTTTTATATTTGGTCTTCTTTCATTCTGTTGGGGGAATCTGTGGAAATATTGACTGGCTCCATCAGAAAAAAGGTGACTAAGACATTCCAGCAGCAGGAAACCTTGGATAACTATTTAGGGTATGATTTTAAAATGCACTCAGTATTGGCTTAGCTCTGCTCCCATTGACGTCAGTCCTGTTGTCCTCAGTGGGAAGAGAGTTAGGGCAAGGCCGAATGCTTTTGAAAACCCCAGACTTAAACTCTATAACAAAAAAGATGGGGAAAAAACTGCAATGTTAGGTACATCTTCCTATCTTCATTGCGCCCAACCTATCATCAGACCCAGTTCTTCAATTTTTGTTCATTTTGAGTAGCATTTACTCACATGAGTAGTTTCATATTTACATTGGTAAGTACCACTCAGCGTGGACAATGGTTGCCGCATCGGGCTCCTGTTTAGGAAATCTATTCAGAAGGGAAGAGGTCTGATGTTTCTTTAAAGCAGAGGTAGTCAATAGGTGGACCGCAGGCCAAATTCAGACTGCCAGATGCTTTTGAATGGACCCCAAAATCTTTTTATTTACTTATTATCATTATTGTTATTATTTTTGTGTTGTTTTCTCTAGAATCGGGACCTTGACTATACCTTGACCAAGAAATTTGGAACTTGATAAAAAATAATTGATTACCCCTGCTTTGGAGCATCTCATTAAGCATCATAAAGATTAGTGAGAGATAGATGGATGCCCTTGCTCCAAAGACAGCAAAAATAAAAGGATCTGTTGAAATTTTTCATAGTGAATTACAATCCATTACTGAAAATCAAGAAAAAGGTCAATCTGAGTTGGAGAGTCTGGAATCATTCTTTGGGTCTTTACCCAATATTCCATTGCTTGTAAGGATGCATGTATTAAAGCTAAGGTACTTTTGCTGTTACTGGAAAATATTTTTATTTAAAATCTGGTCCATGGACTTGCTTAGAATGAAATAGTCTGAATTCCACGTCCACCTATAGAGAATCTGGATTTATCTCAGGAAGCAGAAAGAAGAAAAGCAACATCTGATCTCTGCTGTAAACTGCTGTCTTTATGTAGCTGATAAAGGACAGCTTCTACAGACCATGATGATATATTTAAGAAGTTGCATACATGCATTTCCTGATGATCAGAAGGCAGCTCAGCTCAGAAGATATTTATATGAATTACTTAAGCAAGAGGGATTCTTATATTGGTGCTATGGCATCCAAATTTTGTCCTGCAAACCTTCAGGGCATTTTGCAGAGGGTAATGGTAACTCTGTGTGTGCGTGTGTAATGAAGTCAAAAGGTTCTCAGAAACTAAGAATGAGTTCACTGTGATTACTTGGATACAAAGTAATGCATGTACTTAAGAATTTGCAGGATTGATCCCTAACTTGTTTTGTTATTATTTGTATTGCAGTGGTGCCCACGAGCCTTAGTTATGGATCAGGACCCCATTGTGTGAAGTGTTCTACAAACAAAGAACAAAGACAAACTCTGCACTAAGAGCTAACAGTCTAAACTGAGGTCTAACTCCTCAACCTCCTAAGAGGAGGAGGAATTTCTGACAGATTTTGCAGATGTAGGAATCTCAAAACTTTCCTATTTTCTGTAATTTTAGTTGATTACTTGTACTTGGTTTCAACTAATTTTGGAGGGGTCCCATATATTTATATTCTTTTATGACCCATGAATTCCACAAACAGGCAGCATGAGGGAATGACACCCACTGTTTAGGTCACATCCGATGAAGTTAGCTATAGCTCATGAAAGCTTATGCTCAAATAAATAGTCTCTAAGATGCCACAAGTACTCCTTTTCTTTTTGTTCAGGTTAAGTTAATTTGTGAGATATTTATTCTCTTCTGTCATTTGAGGACTATGTATGATCCTTTGTTCCACTTGTTTGAAAAAAATGCATTCATCTAACTGTCCTTTTGTCCTAAAAACTATTGTTTGTATCAATTTTTCAAATGTATAAATAAAATATCTTCAGAAAAAAACACATGTTGCGAAATGTCAGTTTCTGAGCACAAGATATCACAGGAAACAAAAGGTTATCATGAACGTAGCAAACCTATCTGTGGC
This sequence comes from Eretmochelys imbricata, assembly GCF_965152235.1. Taxonomy (NCBI): domain Eukaryota; kingdom Metazoa; phylum Chordata; order Testudines; family Cheloniidae; genus Eretmochelys; species Eretmochelys imbricata. The sequence continues at coordinate 114,684,902 of NC_135578.1, read as the reverse complement.
CAAGCAATGATCAGCTAGCAACAGTGGTAAGCTACAAAGTAGCATGCTGGTCTATTCCTAGAAGAGGATACTGCTGCAAACACCAAAGATTTTGGAGAGGAGGTTCCAGAAACTGTGTCATCTTCCCTTCACAAATTTGATGTACCTGCTGACAAAAGAGAAACTGGAAAAAATGGGGAGCAACAATAAAATCTTATGGCATGATCCAGTTCTCAGCGACTTCAGTGGGCTTTGGATCAGGCCCTAACTGGCCAGGAGGATAGACAATAGGCTGATTCCTTGCCTTCCAAGATATGGAATTTCCTCTTTACATTCCTATCTCCCATCTCAGTACACACCAAGTACTCACAGTGTAGTACTCTCCCATAGTGCTCTAGTGCTCATGCCGAATTACTGGGCAGTGATACTTCACACCAAACACTCATTTAAATTTCACGATCACATAAACCTCATTAAAACTATTTTGATTGTAGGCGGCTTTGCACTGGAAACATGAAAATATGAGTTTTCTGTGTTGTTCTTCATATTAAGGTTTGCAGCTAATAGTCAAATTGTTTTGATTTAAATTTACATAACACTTGCATAACAAAAATCACAGCATCTCCTCTTTGCTACGGTTTATAGCTAACTTTGTCCCTGTAGTCCTGAGCCCTCCTTCCAATATGGAGGGTGCAGCCATACCCCACATCTTTACAGAATAGGGTGACCAGACAGCAAATGTGAAAAATTGGGACGGGGTGGGGGTTCATAGGAGCCTGTATAAGAAAAAGACCCAAAAATCGGGACTGTCCCTATAAAATCGGGATGTCTGGTCACCCTATTACAGAATAACAGGTGACTCCACACGTTCTCACCTTCTGAAGAGGTCTAGAGGATCCCTTCTGGCCTTAAAATTCTACAATTGTGAAAACAGACATTTTGTCAAAATTTTGTGGGAAAGAGAAATTTAAGGGCCACAAAAGGACTGTTATGAGTGACATAAAATAGAGTCAATATTTTTCAACGGTCTACAAGACAGCTTTATCAATATTATTCAGGAGACCTCTCCAGTGAAGTCAAAGGCCTAAGGGGAGCTTATGACTAGAACTGGGCAAATAACAGATTTTTTCAGTTCACTAGCAATTTAAAAAAAGTTTGGGGTTGAACTGAAAAAGAATTTTTTTTTTTAATTTTTAGCATATCAAAAAGTCAGAAAAAAAATGTTCTCGCAGGGTCAAACAAAACCTCCTGAGCATGTCTTAATGTTTTAAAAAAATAAAATTAAATTAAAGGAAATTTCAAAATGAAAAGTTGTTTCAAATTAAAAATGGACACATTTCATTTAAAAAATGTCAACATTTATTCCGGTGGTGGGGTTTGACTGAAACAATTTGGCAAAATCTACACACATTCTCTCAATGTTTGTATTGCCCAATCTGCATTTTTGCCAAAAAAAGTTTCGGTCATAAAGGTTCACAAGACTCTACTTGCGATGCATTATATCTCACTGAGAGACATTCCGTATGCCGTAGAACTGCACAGCCTTGATTTTTAAGATAATACAGAATTGTTGAGCCATCTGCAGCAATCACACAAAGGTTTATAGATGGGCCCAAACCGAAACTCATGTCCAGAATGCCCGCAGGCTTTGGAGGAGTTTCAATTCAAAATCAAGCAGGGTATTAATTTTGCAAATGGTCTCTACACAACAAGCCAAAGCCTCAGATCCCAAAATCCCTGGAAGTTTGGGAGGAGGGTATTCAGAGTCTGAACCCAGCTCTGGATGTGAATTTTGTACTAGGGTCTATGCTCTATAAAAGTCTTACGCATATTGGAACATCTATGAAATTAGGGGTGGGGCTGAGATCTGAATCCAAATTTTGCAGCTTTGGCTCACCTCACAATGGTGATTCGTGGTGTATGTACCTATGTATCCAATCGGGTATTACCTTTCTGTTTTTTGCATGCTGTACTTTTAAATGCCTGCTACAGGGTCAGCTGTGAGGCAGATGCCATTCTCAGTTCACATGTGAATGAAATAACGCATGTTTCGTGCTCTTCAGGAACTGGAAAACAAATCAGTAACAAATCATACATGGGGGAATCTGGTCATGAGCGGCAGATGGTGCTAAGTCTGGCAAAAGAAGGCCCCGGCGGTCAGCTGCATTATACGTATGTATGGTGTGGCACTTACAGCAGCAGCTCGGGGTGTCTTATGGTGCCAGCAGCATTCCTGCAGCACGTGGGCTAAAACAGCCACGTGGCACAGGGGCAGGGATTCTAGCCTTTCAGGGGATATATCCCAATGAGTCCCCAGCCACAGAAGTTAGGATTCAGGGGTCCCTACAGCTGTGGTCCCACCTCATTGCCTCTGGCCCTGTGTCTCTCGACCTCACAATGTCAGAAATTGGGGGAGTTGGATGGGAAGGGAACGGTTCTGAGCCGGGAGGGTGAGGGTGGGTGTGTTCTGAGCTGGGGAAGGCAGCCCAGAGGGGCCTTTTCCAAGCTGGGAGGTGGGTTCTAAGCTTGAGGGAACAGGTAGGAGTGGGAGGCGTTGTAGGGGTGGGGAAGGAGAGGAGGTCAGGGGAGTGAAAAGTGTTGAGTGGTTGGGCAGGGGTCATGGGGGAGGGGTTTCTCCACCTGGTAGGTGTGAGAAAGTGGGATTGGGCAAGAGGGGGTCTCTGAATGAGGAAGTATGGGCTGGCAGTAGCTGAGCGGATTTGTAGGAGTTCTGAGCTGGGATGAAGGAAAGAGGGGTGGAGTGAATTGTCTGAATGAAGGTGTTTGGGTGGTGGAGTTGGGAGGGTAACAGCTAGATTGGGGAGGGGATAGAGGGAGGCAGATAGAGAAGTCTGTGAGTGTAAGAAAACAGGAAAACAGAAAACAGGAGGGAAAAATACAGGTTGCTTCTATACAGCCCTTTACTGCAAAGTATCTGAGCTTTTCACTCTGAAAGGGAATCTTCTCTTGCCACTGCTGAGGACCTACCTCATCCCCACCCCGCCCACACACTGTGTCCTCCTTTCTCTGCGTCCCAATGTCTTGCTTTGAAAGTCCGGTTACCCTGCAGGAAGGGGATAGGAAAGAATGGTGAGAGGAGATCTATTGTGCTTTGCTGCCCCACCATTTAAGTTGGGCATTAGCCACTCCTGATTATGTGCACACTGCATTTCCTCTATTAGTTATGCTGTTTGGAGCCTGCAGTTTCAGACAAAGGTTTTGTACTTGTTCCATGTTAATCTTAGTTAATGGTCTGTTCTGTTGGGTACAGGCACGGCTAAAAATCCCAGCCTGTTCCAGATGTCCAAAACAAAGCATATGGTTGACAAGAAACAATGCAAATAGAGACCTATATGCGTCTGCCGGTCTGCCTAATCTATCTATCTACCTTTGTACTTGTATAGTTTCCATTACCATAATATCTGAGTACCTTTATAAGTTGAACACAGACCATGTTTAGCAAAAGCATGAATATGGAAACCCTGCCCACCGACACAGTTGCCAAGACAAATATGGGTCATATCCTGCCACCATTCAATGCACGGAATTCCTATTAAGAGTCAATGGGAGTTTTTGCATAAAAATCAATGGAAAGATTTGACCTTTTTCAAAACAGAGCTATCTATGGTGTAAATTGTACTGCCTCTGTTGGGCACAAAAGATAAAACCCACATTTCTCGAGCTATTCTCTTCTGCTAGCATGCCCTTTGGAGTATACCTTTCTCACCCCACTAGCATCTAACTAGCATCCCAAATGGTTTTCAGTAAAAGTGCTGTAAAAATGTAAAAGCTGGCGGTGCCTGGCTTTTCAGTCACTTATAAATATTATCACTGATTATTCACACCTGAGCTCACGGCGTGGTATATTTTTTTACTATTTGAGAGAAATTCAGAAATAAAATAACTGTGTTATTAAATGTGGGGGGTTAACATCATTATATCTAAAGGTAAAAGCCCTGTCTGAAATCACCACAGAGGGATGGATGTTGACTGAAAGCAGCTGCCGGTTCAGCCGGTGGTTTAGGATGTTCTATTGCTTAGCTACTAAACAAATCCCCTTTTGCCCTGCACTGCCTCCAGCAAGCCCTTAGCCTTCCCCACTCTGTCTTCCCCACACAGTTTCTCTATTTTTCCTCATAATCTCAGACCTGATTCTCTTTTTCTCATTCTTCTGAATGTTGAAGTCATGACCTTTGTGGTTTATAGGCCACAAGAGACTGAGCTAAATGTGTTAGCACAGAGTCAAAACAAGTAATAGCTGGCCAATTAAATTAATAATCCATATTGTTACAATGTTTAACCACGGCTGTTTCCTCAGTGGTCTGTTTAAATCACAGCCAAGTCCTGACCTATTAAAATGAATAACTGGAATTATGAGAAACTCCATTTAATAAACACAGCAAGGAATGCAACACAATTGGATATGAAATATTTATTACCATTTTAAGCAGCAGCAGCTAGTTGAAATTTAAGACCGGATTAATGAAGGAGTTTTAATTTCTGAGTGAGAGTGGAAAACTTAAACCTGGAGCATTTCCTTGATTTTGTGGTGTGGATGAGATTCGAGATGGGAGCACAAGATTCACAATTTCCCCTGTAGAGCTCTCCAGCCTCGCAGGACTCAGGAGGAGATCAAAGCAAGCAGGCTCCAGACAAGTGGCTCAAGTGGCTTCAAAAACCCAGGGGAATAAGGGCTAGAGCACTAGATATGAGCCGTCTTGGACTTTAAAATTAAAACTCCTGCCAACTGCTATCCTATGGAGAGTGATATTAATGGGAAGGCCGGTGCAGATCCACTGACAGCAGCCTATGTGTGTGTGCAATTTTTACATTATACCACGGCCACAAAAATGCTCTTCTCTCTGAAATGTGTCAGACCTCAAAACATTTTGTGGGTGAAAACGTTTTAAAACTGTTATATTTCAAACAGTCTATCTATTCATTAAAGCAAGAAAACTCCAAGAGATAGAGATTTGTATTCATGTTTCAATGCATTGCATTTCATTCTCCACCCAAAACAACAACAAAAAAAACCCCAAAATAAATTTCCTTTAAAATACAAATGGAAATGTTGTGAGGGTCTGAAAATGAGCGATTGTCCAAGCTAGAATATTTTCCTTTGTTTCCTACTGCACCCAATGTAATAACATTGAAAAGATTAATATTATGCAAAACCCAGTACAACAGAGCCATTATGCAGTACCACGTCAAGGAGTTACGTAATAATCACTCTCTGCCGTACACCCACCTGGCACATCATCCCGATAATGATGTATCCTTTCAGACATCTGGGCAATGATGGTTCCACACCACAAATTGGCACAATCCGTCAGAAATGCTGTGAAGCAGTAAACCACTACCCTAATTTGAGAAAATACAGAGTTCTACCAGCGCTTCCGAAGGGTCTCATTTTAGTGCACGCTCTGACGACTTCAGGATCCATATGCTTTTTTTTTTTCTTTTAAGTGTATTAGTCCCAGTGAAGGGTACCAGATTGACAGCAGCAGAGACAGAAGACTCCTGCTTAAACACAGAACAAATACAGCATGAACAGAAGCGGGGCAAGTTATTCCATGCTGCACCAACCAAACATGGAGGAACCACGTCTCGGGATAATTCAGTTTCCACACCCTTTTAGTCCCTCTGGTAAGACTGTCAAGCATGTCACTTACGCTGGTAGGTTCTGGGACGTCCACTATGAAGTCAATTACAACATAAAGCACTGAACAATAGTCCAAGTGAGATCATTGGGTTGCAACAGCCAATTGGTCATCTCACATGCCGGATCTCTCAGGACTTTATCCCATCTTCTTCCCTGGTCAAACTGTAAGTCTGGTAGGGTAGAGTATGAGACATTTGGGTTGGAGTCTGATATGATTGCTGCTCATCTTCAGCTCCTATCTTTGCACTGACTACACAGTCTGCTGTTTCTGTGCTTTCCCACAGCCAGTTGAGATCAGGCCCGTTGTGCTAGGTGCTGTGCAAACACCTATTAAGAGACATCCCCTGCCTTAAAGAGTTTACAAACCAGGTAGACAAGCCAGTCAAAGGGTTGGAGCAAGGAAGTACAGCAGAATCCCTATTTTCTGAACTAATTGGAGATTGAGGAGCTCATAAGCTCAGAAAGTTCATAAAACCGAACATCTCAAAATTACAGTAGGTTTGGTGCATAAATTGCAGTATGGTGCCCTGCATCCCTGTCTTCTGCTCCTCCGAACCACACAAAGTGATTTCCAGTGCACTGAAGGCACTGGACTGTGAAGGTCTGTTGTCTTGTTCTTCATCAACATCACTTTTGTTATGGAATTTTTTTCCATTGGGAAAATTGGTTCATATACTGAGTTGTTCGTAAGATTAGTGTTTATAAAATGGAGGCTAAGCTATATTATTATCACGGTTTTACAGATGGGGACCTGAGAGTGAGAGAGTAGGTGACTTGCTCGTGATCACACAGGGAGTAAATGGCAGAGTCTGGCGCTGAACCCAGATTTCCTCAGTCCTAGTCTAGTGCCTTAACCACAACTATTAATTACCTTAAAATACTGATGCTTTCTCCCCATTCCCTTTTTAACTCTTAACAGATTTTCAGTACCTTGGATCTACAGTCCTGAAATACTTCCTCACCTGAAAGAGTTAAACTGGTCCTTTGGAAATACTCTAAGCAAGAGAAATCCTTTCCCACCTGTCTCTTGCCCACTCACCCACCCACGTTCCTACTACATATGGATCAATATGGGAAGATTATCACTCTTTTCATAATTTTAATAACCATTAACTGACTTGGTGCACCATTCATCTTAAGGCACGTTGCAAACTTATTCATGTAGATCATGTCCCAATGCCCTTTCAAGTCAATGGGAGTCTTTCCACTGATTTGTGTAGGCTTTGGATCAGACCTACATAGAAGCCTTTTCACATGACACTAATATGCAGCCACAACTGGGGTGAAACATTGCAGCCGTTCCATAGCATACAGCAACGCCACATAACAGTTCATATCAGGGAGAGAAGAATGCTATATTCCAGCTGAAACAGCAAATAGAATTTTGGGCAGGCAGAACACAGCTGGAAATTGGCCAGGTTCAACGACCGCATTCTTGTGAGAAGTGATCGGGTACGTTAGTTTTATGGTACATCACATTTAAAAGACAACACTTATAGTAGCTCCTACCACCAGGCTTAACTGCTTGATGAGCTCTAATTTTAAAGTAAAGTCACCTCTCTATGCAATAAGTGATTTCTTATCCAAACTCAGTCTCTGCTAGTGGATCACAGATCAGTGAGGTGTTCTGCTATACCTATGTTTTATTAGGTCTGGCTTACGTTCTTTTATAAAGTTTAATTTCTCCTCCTTTCTATACAAGCTTGTGTCAGTTGCTTGAGCACTTTTGTGTGTGTGGTTTTCTTTTAAACTCTGTAAAACTTTATATTAAAGAAAAATTTCAATATCATACCTATCCTACACTATTTTAATCTGTAGGGCTCTGAGAATGAGCCAATTTAAAAAGAAAAGAAAAGAAAAAAGCTTGTACGTGAATCATGATTACATGTGTACATAAGTTTACTAGGCCCTAAATTAGGCACTTAATTATGCTAAACAGTCACTTGCACATTTAAAAATAGATTGCCCTTCCTCCAGACCAACTCATTTTTTAGAGGGGAGGAGGCAGGGTCTTGATAGTGGATGATGAATTTTTGTGACAAACTTTGGGATGAAAGATGCAAGTGCAAAGTATCATTATTCTTGTTTTATTTCTGTGCTTTCCTTTGGACATATAGGACCACTTTCTGGAAAGGAGTATCATATGTTCCTGCTGTTAACGCTAAGATACCTGCCATGTGCTTACTCAGGGAAGAAAACACCTGCTCTATTCCATCCCATCTGAAAAGGCACAGGTATGAGGGTGTGATCTACACACATAAGCAGTCATCTCTACCAAGCTGTGTTCCTGCTCCACAGCATCTTTCTGCCCCTAAATTTTCTATTCCTATTCTTGCCCTGAATAGATTCAGGTGGATGGAGGGGTTGGTGTCAGCCTTCTTATTACCTATTTTATTTGATAGTGTTATTTTATTTTGACCACTTTAACAGGAGGTGCAACTATTCTCACAGCAGTGGCAAAATTTAGCCCCGAAGCTTTTTTAAAGCTCTTAGTTAAGGTTACAATAGATGTTCCAGTTGGGGCTAATAGAATTAGGCCCCTTTGAAAACTCTAACCACTATTCTTAACCATCACCTGTTGTAAACATCCCAATGCAAGTGCCATTGCTTGCCTACTTTTAGGATATGCTGAGTCTCCAGCTTTAGGCATACAACAATGAGGCATCTTCAGGAAAATGTAGTATGCAGTGTAATGTTAATGTAGTCTTTTGTACCTAAACAGTATGTACATTCTGGAATGAATAGCGATGTGAGAGCGAGAGAGAAAGAGATGTGTGAATCTATCACAGAAGTATTTTAGCCATATAATCACCAGGTATAACCAGGGCCAACTTCACAGCTGGTGTTACTTGCACAATTCTGGCACTAGAAGCAAATTTTGGTTCAGAGAGTGGGCATGCGACTAAGTGGCATGTTTTGAGTCAATGGTGAACTTGACTCCAAAAGTGGAACCCGTTACACACTATTAACTAAATGCTGAATTCAATGATACCAGCATGTCCTTGCAACCTAGATTCACAGGTTACGGGAATCCTTTGAAAATATATTTAGCCCACCCGGGTGCTTTGAATTGTAGAGACCTAAAATTATAGTTCTTTTTGATATCTCTCCCCTTTTTGGGTGGTTTATTCGTTTTGCTTTTTTCTCTCTCTTTAGTCTTTATCGTATTTAGTGTTGTTTCCTCCTCTCCCTGTGCTCTTCTTCTAACCTCCCCCCAGAAAGGGGGAGGAGAGTAATTTAAAATTTTAAAATCTAGACATAAAATATAAGCGATTTTACCCTTTGAGTGAGTTTTTAAGACTCCTTTTTTTGCATAACTTCTCTGACATCTGGGTTTCCTTATACTCCTCCTTCCCAGGCCTCTCTGCTATGAGAGCAAGCCTATGTACCCAGAAGTAAAGCCATCTCCACACTAGCACTATACATGGGTTGCGCGTCCTGCTATGCGAATTTTAATCCAGGCTAGAAGCAAGTTAGAGAACGAAGTGTAACCAATTGGTCAGTTTGTTATAGGTCCTCCTCTGTGCTTAATCCACAGAGAATATGACTCTGTGCTAGAGGTTTGGCTCATTAGCTCTGTAGCCCCTCATTTTCCCTTAGCTTTGCAGGTCCCTGATTCAATTCCTGGTGTCTGCCAGGATGGTGGCCCTCACATGAGGATGGACAAAATCATTTTGGCTAATTTCAAATGCACTCAAGCAACATAGGTTGGAAAACTTGACTTGACCTCAGTTGACTTTTTCTCTTGGGAGAGACCGGCAGAGTGGTGTAGAGAGAGAATAAACCCTAATGGAAAAATTAGGTTGAAAAATGGAGAGCAGAATGTAGGCAGAGCAATATAAACACATACAGAGAGAGGGTGAGAGGAATCCAGTGAAGAGAGATGAGGAAAAATGGAGCAGAGCACGGGTATTGAAAAAACTAATACAACAGCACCATGAAAAGTGGGACAGGAGAGGTCAAGAAAGACGCATTCTAATGAGAATACTCTACTATCACTTAGCATTTGTATTGCACATCATAGTCATTATCAAATTAAATCTTGCAACACACCAGTAAGCAACTAAGCATTATGAGCCCATTTAAAAGACAGAGAATCTGAGACCCAGTGAGATGAAAAGGGCTTCCCAAGTCAGTGGAAGAGCCAGGATTAGAACATAGGACCTTTATATTCCCCATGTGCCCGCTCATTTCTTCAAACCCTGCTCCCTCCCAGTAGCCATAAAACTCACAAGGATTTGGGGAGTATTCTACTCATAATACAGGTCATAGTCTTCCATTCAGCTGGAAATGAGAAGTGTACGATGGCGTCTTTCAGGGAAAATAAATGTGTGACCTCTGCCAAGTTTTGTGAATTTAAAATATGGTTTGAGAGCGTCTCACGAGGAGTTTGCCTATCCCAATACAGAGCCTTCTTCATACACCATTGATGGGTAGCATGGAGATGTAGCATCAAGCAAGGTTTGCACGAGATACAGTGCTCTACATCAGCAGTAGCTGGGTGCTCATCTATACTAGGACTCCAAATGCTGGCAACAACAATGGCGTGAAACAGTGTCCACAATGGTGAGAAATTTCCCCTGTCTAGACAGGGATGCTGAGATCCTTCTCCCTGATCACATTTGCAGTGCGGAAATTGGCCCACATTAAGACTTGATCCAAAACCCATTGAATACAATAGAGAGACTCCCACTGACGTCAGTGGGCATTGGGATTAGGGCCGACTAACACTGCACTCAGATTTATTCCAGGGTGATGGCATCCATACAAATAAACAAATAGATGGTTTTGGTACTGCTTTCAAAACCTGTTTAGCTTTAGGTGCTACAGATTGGGGGTGAGTAGTGTGGAAACCTGAACTCTGTCCTTGACTTTCAGGTTCCCCACTTTCCCTTCCCCCCTCAGCAAAGCAAAGTTCACCTGTTTTGATTTAGATACAAAATGTTTCAGAGTTCTAATTAGTGACGGGGGTAGGGGAGCTGTTTGATGTTAACAAATTTATGAATCTAATGAAAACATAAAAGGCAGGTAGCATCAAAAAAAAAAAAAAAAAAAAAGAAAAATAAGAAGCAACAACAAACCCATAAGGAAAAATGCAATCAGAAATAAATAACATAGTGGGATTTAATTCTGCCTTTTAATTTGCCATTCTTCTTCTTTAGAGTCTGATAATATAGATGTTGTTTTTTTAAATGGAAGTAATATGACATTCTATTTAATTTCCTCCAGAACAAGACAATCTGGCTCACCAAATATAGCCTGACAAAGAAAAATAGGAATTTACTGATCAAAGATCAAAGTGTGCAGCGCTCCACCTTAAATCCCTCCTGCCCTATTAGACCCTCCCTTTAGTCGAGACAGAGAAACAAATTTCTCTCACATCAATGATGCCTCCATAATCAATTTCAAATAGCCCTTTGCATAGGGATGCAAATCTTAGCTTTCTCTTAATAAAGCATTTTAGAAGATGGATGTACTGATCTGATATTATTAAACGAAAAGTGGTCTCTTTTTAATCTAGAGATGCAGGGGCGTTCGTAACAGAGTGCATCAAAGGCCTGGTCTCTTTCTCTTCCTAATTATCAATAGTGTTTTATAATCTTATTAATATTGATACACAGTATACTGAAGATCTGTTAACGTATAATGTATGTGGAGGATAATTAACGAGATCCGAGTCAGATCAATCGCCTATTTGACAGCAAACGGTGTGTGGCTTATAAATTATACATGTGCTAGGTATGGCTAGAAATGTTTAAAGTTTCAGTCCAATCCTTCCAGTACAGCACTGGGGAAACTGATGAACTTAAAGGCACAGTCCCTTGCCTGTTAGGTTTATACTGTACACTCAGAGGAATAACTCTTATTTAAAAATCAAAGAGTTCCATTAACTGTCAAGATCTCATAGCAGCACAGAAAACACACCTTCCCCTTGTGAAGTGCTGCAAAACAAAAGGTAAGATCTTGTAAGAAAAAGGATGATTAATAAAAGTGAGGTAATTTTCCTTTTGATTTCTGAGAGGAAGTAGCACACAGGATGTTCCAAATGACAGAACTGATCCCACATCTTTGCACTGGCATTTAACAAGGTTAGACTTGCTAGTGCAGTAAATACAAGTAATAATCCAAATTAATATTGCATGTTTTGGTAGGTGTGAGAGCATGAAAGTTTTCTGCAGATTATTGTACACTCCCCAAAGCAGACTCTGTGTGATGAGATGATGGGATGGAAATAAAACTTTCCTTTTTTTGTTGTTACAGAGCTGATGATAAGCATGGGGCTGAGAAGAAAGGAGATGTCAAGTTTAATAAAAATAACATATTATTATTAATAATAATTTACCTCAGGGGTACAACCTAATGCAGTAATGACTACTCAAAACAGTGAAACTTCTGCAACATTGTGAAAACGGTTCTGATTTCCTCTGCTCTTCCACAGCAGATCTTGGGACAAACTCACGCTCAACCCTGTGTGACATACCTAGATTGCATACCTATCCACTGGAATGAAGCAAGGCCCTAGTGTTTTATACAGGAGTCATGGGGTCAGATTAAGCCATTAGAATGTGAATTCCTTGCTGGGGAATAGCGCCTATTAATGTCAATGGGAATTTTGCCTGATAAAGATATGGAAATTGCCATTCGGGATCCAACTAGTGGTCCATCTAGTCCAGTATCCTGCCTCTGACAGGGGCCTGTACCTGATGTTTCAGAGGAAGGCGCAAGAACCCCACAGTAGGCAGCTGTGGGGTAATCCCCTCTGCCACTTTCCAAAGGTCTCACTCTAATAGTTAGAGATTGGTTTAAACCGTGACATATGAGGTTTGATCTCCTTTCCAATATTCTCTTTGGTAGCATAAACCATTATAAGGTTATTCCTGTTATCCATACAAACTTCTAATCCCTGTCGGAATGTTGCTAAATGATTGGCCTAGTGACATCCAGGACAGTGAGCGCAGGCGGTCAGAACACCTGCTGACGAAAGATCTGGGCGTGTGAGAGCACAGGGCTTTAAATCGCACAGCATCCCAAAGGGGGGAAATTCAATGCACTTTACACAGGCTACCTTAAAACCAGTTTACCCTGATTACTTTTAATTAATTTTTTAAGTGTGTATGTGTTTGTGTTAATGCAACCTTTGGCTGCCTAACAGTGGAGAGAGACAGCCCGGAATGGCCATCAGTAACAGTGCCATGAAGCCAGTGAATGGTGGCATGACAGAGGATGCATTCACTGACACCCCCCTGGTACTGGTGCTGCAGGGCCATTTCAGTCATTCAAATTATTTGGTCCATCTGCAGCGTGGAGGTTAAAATCTTTGCTCTATTGTGGTATTGGGGAAAATGAAGCAGGGTTCAAGTCAATTATTGAAATCATTATATCATGTACTCCCCCCCCCGAGTGTTTCAAACGGCTGAACCAACGTGAATGAATTAAGACTCACAACCCCCACAGAAGGGTAAGGAGGTTTCAGCAAGGAAGGTTGAGGTTGGACATTAGGAAAAACTTCAGAGTCAGAGTGTCAGAGTGGTTAAGCACTGGAATAAATTGCCTAGGGACATTGTGGAATCTCCATCACTGGAGGTTTTTAAGAGCAGGTTAGACAAACACCTGTCAGGGATGGTCTAGATAATACTTAGTCCTGCCATGAGCGCAGGGGACTGGACTAGATGACCTCTCACGATCCCTTCCACTCCTTTATGATTCTAAGACCAGAGTTTTCAATAAAGGCCAAAATTTCCAAAACTAGACCCAAAACACAAGGCACCTCAAATCAGTGTCAGCATTAACACACGTGACTTCCCCCACAGTCATATGGTCAGTCAGTTACTGAGTCAGGAATACAACCCAGGTCTCCTGACCCTACAGTCTTGTGTTGTAACCACTGGAGTATGCTTCCTCTTCTCTTTTAACTATTTTGTCTTTGCCTCATGCAGCTAATTCATGTCATGCCACTTGCAGTTAGGGTGACGAGACAGCAAATGCGAAAAATCGGGACGGGGGGGGGTAATAGGAGCATATATAAGAAAAAGACCCAAATACCAGGACTATCCCTAGAAAATCGGGATCTAAAAATGTTTAAGACTGCTCAGATTAACAAGGAGCATTGCATTCTGGGACCTGTAGTCTCCATTGCTCACAGCTTCATATTAAGGTGACAGCTGCCACCACAATCCGTTCCATTTCATAGTGTTTAAGTGTGGCCCCAAGGCTCCTGGCAAGTTGCCAGTGTGGCAGTGGATTGGGTAAAGTTTAGGCACCCTGGCATTCCCATTCCCTGGAGTCATCTATTCCCCACTTCCCTGTAACTCATCAAGTTTAATATGGGAGTCTGCAACTCTGACTCCATAGCTGTGGAAAATGCCTCAAGTGTCCACTGACCAAGGGAAGAGATTTTAGGGCCAAACTGGTCCCCTGCGGAACTGCTTTTCTTCCCTGCCCTGCCCCTCCCTCTCTCCCATTTACCCTTCTTTTGTTTGCTCTAAATTGCTGCTTAATGCTCATTACCAGGTCATTAAGCGGTAATGAGCGAAGAAAAGGAGGAGACTGAATGGAAGGAGACAGAGAGAAGAAAAGGGGGAGTGAAGTGGAGACAGGAGAGAGAAGGAAGATAGGGAGGGGAGAGCCATTTAAGCCTGGGCTGTACACAAAGTTGCACCGGTTTAACTGGATTTATGGGACTTGGAAAAGGGGTCAAGGTTAGGTAGCTGATGTTAGCTAAACCCAATATAAACTTGGCTACTTTCCTAAGTCAAGACAAGACTCCAAGGTGCAATGTTAAACAGGTTTATTTAAACCGGTGCAGATTTGTATGCAGATGCTCTGAAATGGATAGCAGGGGACTGGATTTGATGACTCAGGAGATCCCTTCCAGTCCTATGTCCCTAAATCATTTGAACCCTGATTTATACTGGTTCAGCTTGTTCCACTGTAGATAGCAGTTTTAGGTGAAAGCTGAACTAATGTAAGCTGGGTTTAAACTGATGTACCTGCCGGTTTACATCCGTATACATAAAGCAGTTTTTAAATCAATGTAACAGTGCAATTTCTGTGTATATACTTTAATTTGATTGTTTACTGTATTAAGCTAAATTGAAATAATACTGTCTACCCAGGTTTTCATTTAAATCGGTTCATTTAGGTTAAACTGGTGCAACTATCCTGTGTTAGACAAGCCCTCAGAGAATTTTTGTAAATCTCTTAATATCAAAAAGTTTCCCTTCCCGAAAGAAACATTATTTTTTAATGTGAGAAGTTTAATTGGGAGTCAATAAAGCAGAGTTGAGCCCCACTTAACTCTGCTTAGGTGTCAGAGTAGCAGCCGTGTTAGTCTGTATTCGCAAAAAGAAAAGGAGTACTTGTGGCACCTTAGAGACTAACCAATTTATTTGAGCATAAGCTTTCGATGCATGCATCCGATGAAGTGAGCTGTAGCTCATGAAAGCTTATGCTCAAATAAATTGGTTAGTCGATAAGGTGCCACAAGTACTCCTTTTCTTTCTGCTTAGGTGATATCCTAAAATAAAATTAAACAGGTAGTTGGTTGGTTTTTAGATTTCAAAGTTTCCTGGAGTCCTTGGACACAGTTTCTTTACACCTCCTTAGGCTCAAGCATGACACTTGCAAGTTAACCAAGCCCAGACATGTTTTTAGCGAGCTTTGGCCTCTCGTGAAGTCATTGGCTATGTCTACACGCATTTCAGATCTAGCAGAAGTGAACATCCCAGCCTGGGTTGACAGACTTGGGCAAGGGGCACTCACGTTCTAAAAATCGCTGTGTAGACAGCATTGTGAAGTTGCTGCTTGAGCTGGGAGGTTTCCTCCCAATTGGTCCAATATGCTGTGTAGTCGATATATCCATTGGTGTTCAAACAGGACTCAGGCTTTACAGAGAAGTGGCACATCTGCTTTTCCCTGGCTGTCCCCTTTCTTACAGTATTTCCGGCTCCACATCCCACACATGCTGTTGGTGGAATTACAAGTACTGGGTTCCTTCTTAAGGAGACACACTGTAATCATTTCAACTTGGTGGACCACTTATCAGATCTGGTACAGCAAATACTGTGTGTGTGATTAAAAGCCATTACCTTCCCAGCATATTTTAATAACTTCAGGATCTCATTTATTAAGTAAGACTAGAATTTTCAAAAGAGCTCAGCTCTCAGTTAGGCACCAAAATGAATGGGTAGATTTTCCAAAGTGCTCAGCACATTGGATGCTTATTGGGTGCTGAGTTCTTTTGGGGCCCGTCTGTCTCATAATGGGAACTATTGAATGTCGAACACTGTAGAAAACCTGACCCTTATTTAGGTGCCTAAAGGGGGGCTGTATGCAGTGTTGTTGTAGCCGTGTTGGTCCCAAGAGATTAGAGAGACAAGGTGGGTGAGGTGTAATATCTTTCATTGGACCAACATCTGGTGAGAAAGACAAGCTTGTGCACTTACACAGGGGAGCTGAAAATATGGTCCCAGTTGTGGGTGTTGAGCACTTGAAGACCTGTCCTTGAGCTCTTTTGAAAATCTGATCCTAATGGAGCAAAAGGAAGGATATCAAGTCAGATGGGCCTAATTTCAACATTGGTCAACTATGTTCATAAGGAAGTTGGGATTTTGTTCCTTTGCAGTTGGCTGTGGCTTTGAGGACAGACCGACTGCATTATTTATTCAGACTGAGGCAGAATGAAAAAGAATGGCTGTCATTCATTCTAAGCACCCTCAACAGAACTTAGGATACATCTATCTAAAGTTGCCTTCCTTAGGCCTAAACTGCAGCAGTTCCACCCCACCAACAAAACAGGCAAATTAAAAATTAGAATAACCCTCCTTTTTGAACCACTTACCACCCTTATAACTCCCACCCCCTTTTCAAACACCTGAGGGGAAACAGTGAGCTTGAAGCATGCCCTGGAGGTCATCATGTATGTATGTTAATATGCAAACAGTCATTAGAACCTTTGCACGGTACTAATCCACCCACCCCAACATTAGCGTACACAGCCCGGACATCTCTCCCGCCTTCAAGGCAGAGGTTGTAACAGTCAGTGCTCAAGTGAGGTCACCTATTACTAAAACTTCATTACTCCCTTGGCATGTTCTCTAGAAAACATACTAGTCTATTATGACCATGGCTAATTAATGAACACAGTATGTTTACTAACACAGGCTACTGTCCCCAAAAAAGTACTTTGTTCATTTATTTGCCATTTTAAGTAATTATATTTCTTACCAGCTATTTATTTGCAATTACTCATTTGGCCGTGAGTGAATTTCTGCTGCTCTGTGTGCGTGCGTGAGTGTGCACACACATGATTCACAAACAGTAAAATCTCACAAATGACCAAATGACTCATTACAAATAGAGATTTTTCTTTTGCAAATTAGATAGTGAGCAATAAATAAATCATCTATACAGAAATGTACTTAAACGCCATAAATACCCATGTGATAAATAATGTTATCATGTACCTTTGACCTCCTCACTTTCTATTCACTAAGGTCTGATCCTGCTCCTCTAATTCAATAGCAAAACTCCCATTGTCTTCACTGATGCAGGCTTGAGCTTTAATTCATGTCCCCAGAATTTATTCAAACATTCTAAACCCCTGAGCTTCAAAAGCTGCCATCCACCCAAAGTGCAGAATTTGCCTGCGAGAACCACACCTGTCCAAGGATCAAAGTTCACTCCTAGGTCACTGGCAACTTTTCTATACATTCAAAATCAAGTTGTGGGATGGTATTTTCAAAATAATTTAGGCAGATGGGGCCACACTGAATTCCAGTGGGACTTCTGCTTATAAGTCATGTAGGTGCTTTTGAAGATCTGACCTCATGACTTTAAAGTCCAATATCTCACACCTCTGCAAGGCTAGGAATGGGAGTCTTATACCATTGAAAAGGAATTGTCCAGAGGTGAAATTGTAGCCACACTGAAGTCAAAGACAAAACTACAGTTGACTGTAGTAAGCTAGGCTTTCATCCCAAGTGTCCAAATGGTACACAGCAAGGATACTAACCCTGGAAGATATTGAGATAACAGATTTAAAGATTGAAAATTTTCAGACCTGCCTGGGAGATTTAGAGACACAACTCCCACTCGTTTTCTATGGGAATTGTGCAGCTAAATGCCTTAGGCAGCTTTGAAAATCTCAGCCTAAATTCGTAACACTTTTATCTACAAGCAAGCTATTTTAGATCACTTTTCAGAGGTTTTATAGTTCCCTCTCAGCCCAGTAAAGTCTTGTTCATGGTAACTCAGGCACCTGGCTTTACAAATAGAGGGATTAAAAAAAAGTCTCTTTCAATTTTTTTAAAGCACACTTAATACAGTGCTTCTGTAACGTATGTAACACACAAAAATACAAAATGGTGGAGGGTGGTGTAAGGACTTTATCAGCACTCATTTGATATGAGCTGCATTACTCACACATAGCTTCACCACTCCTAAGTGCAATGCCAAACTCAGAGCCATGCTGCTAAAACCTATACCACAGCATCATGTATTTCACCTATATATTATGTACGTAGACACTACGTGTGTGGGGACAAGATCCAAGTGATGAATTGTGGACCCTGTGATAAATAAAATTTAGCACAGGGTTTTGCAATTTCTTATGCACCTTTGAACACCTCTCTTGCACTCTGCTGACTAATCCAGGCAGAGGTCTGGTCTACACAGCAAACTGATGTCATTATAACTTCAGTAGTAAAGTCAATAGTGTGAGTAAGTGTTTGCAGGCCTAACATTTGCAAATCTCCAAACAGCTTCAAACACCTCATTTCCAAACCATCCTCCCAGAGACATGTCTCCTACTTTCCATCCCACATGGAATTTTCACAGCTCCTCCCTTATCTGATGCCTAGAATAGGCAATATTTAGGCCTAGATCAGTGATGGGTTTAAGGTCCAATAGGCATGATCCTGCAGGGTTTTGCACAGGAGCTTTACGTTGTCAGAAAGGGAAGATACCTGACTTTCCGATGGGACTTGCAGCACTTGCTTCTAGAACCTGGAAAGGCTCAAAATCTGGACCAAAAAACTGCAGCGTTATTATGCACAGTAAAATAATTTTAGGGTATTGTTAAGAGCCTTCTAAATTGCCAAATTGTAACGTTATTCTCCGTCTAAAGCCAATACAGTTGTACTGATAGCCCTCAGGCAACCCTGCTTTATGAGTGGAAAGAGATGGAAAAAAGTCAATATTAACAACAACAAAAATCCAAACCCCTCTCTCCAGCATCTTGATGTGGCATAAGAGCTTATTGACTCTTGTTTGGGATGACCAGTATAGCTCGGGAGTAAAGCAGTCATCCCAAACTCATGTCAATAAATAAATCCTTATAATTGCATGAGACTCTGTGGGCTTGAACCTACAAAGTCCAGCAAAGCACTTAAGCATGAGCTTAACTTTAAGCAAGTGAGTGGTCATTTTGAAAGCAGTGAGACCACTGCTTTAAGTGCTTTGCTGGATTGGGTCCAGAGGGCTCAGCACCATGCAGGATTGACCCTTTATACAGGTCTAGACATGATACACAAAGTGATCCAGAAAAATTACTACAGAAGGGAAAAGAAATTGAAGCAAATATTTCCCTGTCCTGCCACACAGTTTGACTCTGAAACACCACAGAATCCTACAAGTTCTGAATATGGCTTATAAATTAATAGAGTTCAGTTAATCAACATATGTCACAGCATGTAGAAAAATATGTGGTTTACACACACATACTGAATTGGTTATGACTCTGCAACCCATTTAGCTGACACACTGCCACCGTCTTTCCAGGTGAACTGCCCTCCTCATCAAATGTCATAATTCAGAGCTTCTCCAGAGCAGGTCAAAAAAAGCACTGTTTCTTTAGGTAAAAGTTTATGCTAATACAATGAGAGAGAGTCAGCACTGGGAGAGCTCTTAAATGGCATTGTCATATAAAGTTTTAATAGCAGTCAGAAATGCAAGAAAGGAGCTGATATGCTAGTGGTAAGGTGACTTCCTTTAACCTGTGATTTTTGGGGCATGGGGGCGAGGTTGAGTTTATAGGATAGTAAAATCAGGATCCAGAGACGTTGCCAAGAAGTAACACTAAAACCTTTGCATTGTGTTAATAAACAACTCCCTTTGAAGCTAATAGTTTTTCTTCAGTCTGGAAACAGCAAGATAATATTCTACCTGAATGGCAAAAGTCCACTTTCCTTTTTGTTCATTATTTGAATGAGAACACCTGTTTAAATGAGCAAAGTGCTTTAAAACTACTTCTGCAATGTTTTTTGCTAAGAGGTGCTAAGACACAGAATCACGGTCTCTCATTTTGTACCATTCTGGATGCATTAGTGAAAGAGTGGGTGGCAAGCCGGTGTCATTCTTGACACATTTACTTCAGATTTTCTTTCTGGTCTCTTTTTTTAAATGTTAGTTTGTTGTACACTGCCCTAAAGGTTTTGTCGGAAAAACTGGGTAACAAACAGCATGACTACTGAAAAACAGAGGAGTAACTCTGGGCTACAAAACAATTCAAAAACATCAAATAAGCAAACAAACAAAACACCTGAGGTTTTTCACATCATGCTGGAATTCCTCCCACCAGTAGTATTCAAGACTCCAGTTCTGTACTGCTTCCGGCTCCAATAACTGATACTCAAACAGGCTTCCAAATAGGTTCTTCTCCTTTAAGTACAGCTATGGTTGACTTCCTTTGTATTTCTGATATATACAGCAGTACTTGCTCGCTGTTTTACCAAATCCAATGGGTTTCTGCAGTTTTGGTTCAAGTCTGAGCGTCCTGTTCTGTCAGTCTTGTGCTCCTGATTTATCTCCTATCAATCCTCAGATCTGTTGTTAAACATTCATTAAAATGAAGTAGTAACATTGGCTTAATCAGCAGTTCACTGAGTTACCTTGAACCCAGTGCTTCAGTTCATCCCAGCGTAAAAAGAGGGACAATGGGTGAAATCCTGGCTCCGTAAAAGTCAATGGCAAATCTCCCATTAACTTCAATGAGTCCAAGATTTCACACAATATTCCTGACCTATCAAGTAAAGCTTGTGAATTGTGAAGCTTAATTAATCCATGTCTGTAAAATGCTTTTAAGTCCTTAAGTGTAAATGCGCTAGAGAGATTTAGCTAATAACGTCATAGAACAATCTGCATTTCTGATATTGTTCCCCCTAATGGTCATTCTTTCTCTCTTAACTGCTTGACTGAGGCTGAATGTTCCTGGTATGTCCAAATGGAAAGCACTCAGTGTACCAGGTACAGTACATCCTGATACTTCTCTGGAATGTTAATGGATGGACCTTGGCTCATGGACAGTCTAGTACACCTTTTTTTAAAAGAACCATATTCAGCGTACTTACTGTATCAGCCATCATGCACTGGATCATGTCTCCTGCAATCAGGGGTGCAACGGCTTAGAGGTATGAGCAATCATCTTGAAATACCACCTCCCTAGAGCCATAGAGTCATAGCCATGCATGGTCTTCCCATCTCTTCATCCTTCCCAACTCAGAAATTCAGCCCAATGCAGGTTACTGAGTGTGGTTTTCCTCAGTGAGTCTTGTCTGTTCTGCTGGGGTATTAAAATCCCATGGCTGCTTTCATAAATGTAAAGGTTTGCCCTAATGTGCTTGGCCAAAATTTCCAATGCTATGCAGGATGTTATCCTCTACCCTAGATGGGACTGCATTTCATTGGGACAATAGGTGTCTGGAAAATCATATATAGCCATCCCACACTCAACATGTGCATACCTTCAGGATGATAGACAATATGTAAATATAAAGCACAGTTGTATTAAGGAAGTTTAATGCAAAAGTTTAATGCAAATAGGATGAGTCAGAATATGGGTCATGGGTAGGAAGATGGATTCAGTTAATGCAAGTCCAGCCCAGGCTGGTAGTATGAATATTATTACTGTCTGGAGCCTATCTGGTGGCCTGTTTGAAACAGATAGGTGGTTTCACTGCATTTCCTCGTAGACACATCAAAAAAACACTACGGTAATTGGTATGAAGTGGCAGCTTTACCAGAGAGTTGAGACAGAAATAAACCCAAGACAGAGCTCCCCTCACACTCCTAAAAGTATATCTCCAAGCCAGGTTGGGGCACATTGGTAGGACAGTCTGGGGAAGCTGATTGCTCTGCTGTTGCCACTAAATAGAGAGTTTTGTCTCTGTCGGTCAGGTGTCAATCTGGCATCTTTTCCAAGCACGATAGTCACATACCGTGTTCGTGTATTTGACAAAACGCAATATTTGACACAAGCACTGTCGTGAGCATTCACTGTAGATGGAAGCTGAGCAGCAGTGCCTGGTAGTGTCACCCAACCCTCTTCTGAACTGACTTCTCTCCTATCACTAGTCTTTTAAGAGGTAGGTATTATTTTTATTTACTGCTGTGTATGTGTGGGGGTAGTGAGGGGAGATGGCGAGGGATGGCTATATTTTAACCAATGAGCCCATTTGCTTAGATAAGGCTCTCCCACAGAGATACATTCTACGAAATCCTTCAGTCACAAGAAATAAAATCAATGCTTGATTTGTATTCTCTAACGCACCTTCTGGCTGAACCAGTTGTACGTACCAAATGGTTGAGAAGGCGCTTGGGAAAGCACGGTTGTCTGAGTGGCAGTAGAAGGAAAATGTTAATAAAGGGCAGTCCACTGAACTGAGGTTAAATATTTTCATACTTCTCAACTAACCCAGAAATGTTCCTGAATTCTCATTTAAAAAAAAGTCCTTCATAATCTGATGTTTTACCTCATTAAGGAAGCACAATTTTGAGGATCAAGAAATATAATGTAGATGGGGGTGGAGGAGAAGGTACCAGGAAGGCAGCTTTCTGAATCCTGATTCCTTTCTTTTTCTGAAGGTATTTGGTGCTTCAATCTTGATTTGATTTTATTTCTAAAAGCTTTTAACTGAAATGGGAGAACTTGAAACGGTTTGGAAGCACAATTCTTTCCAGAGCTCTTAGTCACTTAGGGGAATGCATGTGCTGCAGCAGCCTTTAGGATGGAGCCAGCTTTGCAGTTGGCCATTGTCTACCCCTTCCTTCCCACTGTGAAGTAGTTTGTGGGATGGTAGGAAGGAGTACAGGGACTGTTATTCTGCAGGGGCACGAGAGGCTACCTGTCCCTTCTTTTTTGCCCCCTCCTTTTAGTACCAGGCACAGTCTGGCCCTGAATGAACATCTGAAATGTTGGGGTCTTCAAAACTGGGCTTGAAAACTTCCAAGAAGAGCCTTTCTCATCATATTTCAGCAATTCTTTCTCCAGCTCAAAGGCCAGCTGAGTTGCAAGATATTGGGAAAGAAATTAAAATGAATAGCTGAAACTTTTTTCAATCTCAACAAAAGGTCCGTCTGAGTTTGTTGTGAGTTTTGAGCGATGGTCCAGGCTAGTACTTATTTAATCCAGACAGAACTGCTTAGGCCTAATTTGTAATAATTTGTATTGGCTATGCACCCAAGATACCCTGTCTATATCCAGCCTAGGTATTCACAAAGCTTGTTGGTGGGAATTCAGATCTGGCAAACTGGTTTAGTCTGTTGCTGTGGTAGCTGTCAGACGTGAAGTTCATCTGTACCTGAACTTTCCCAAGGTTTGAGGATGCTTCATTCTGGCCTCTCTGATTTATGCACCTGGGAGTTTATGGGAATATTTTCTCTATGTCACTGTTTCCCAAGGGAAGTGAATGGTAGAAACACAATTGACTGAGATGTTTAAAAGTAGACTGAATAGAGCACTGGCATACATACATTAGGGACAATCCTGCATTGGATGAAGATCTCGTCTAGAACAGAGATTCCCAATCTGTGGACTATGATGCACTGGTAGGCCACAGAGATCTAGCTGGTCTCATGAGTAAGTGTGGCACAGATGGGCCTCTGTAGAAAGAGCTGAACATCTATAAAGGGATGTCTACTGCATTGACATCATTATATACCTTTATTACAGATTATGTCCATTTGGGAAAAGATTTCTAAAAACAGATTTCGGAAGTACATGTTTTAAAAGCACCTACGTGACTTAGAAGCCCAAGTCTTATTGATTTGCAGTGGAACTTTGGTGCTTTTGTACCCCTCAGGCCATAGACACATGAATGCGTGGTCTGATTTTCCAAGGTGCTGGCTATACAGTAAGTCCCGCTGACTTCAGTTGGTGCTCTGCACTTCTGAAAATCAGGTCAGCTATTTAGAAATCTGATATTAGGCTTTGATTTATGAACATCTCAGCCTTGATTAGTTGGATAAACTCTATACGTTGGAAAACTCCATCAAATCAATTTTGGTGGCCCTTCTCATCGGGGATGTGTAGTCCTAAATAGAGCTCCACAGGTTGAGTTGGGGTTGGTCCTGCTTTGAGCAGGGGGTTGGACTAGATGACCTCCTGAGGTCTCTTCCAACCTTAATATTCTGTGATTCTATGAAATCCTTCTGTTAGCTCAATGCTTAAATGGTGTAACAAATTCAGCAGTAGAAGAGAAATTAATAGTGAATGGAAGGAAGAATCTGACAAAGACAAAATAAGCCATTCAAGTAAGTTTTGGGTGTCATATGGATGCTCCTCATGCTGCATTTGCTTAATGTATACTCAATAGTCATCTACTTTTGTTCGAAGAGCCAACAAAACATATGAAATTGGATTACACTGATTCTCTTGATCTCTGATTCTACCACAGTATCAAAGATAATATACTAAACAAACTTACATACAAATGGTGTAATACATTGATCTTCTGTATACATTATCATCCATTAATGTACTTGTTAAATGTATTCCATCTGTCACACACATTGTATCATATTATACACACCTTATTAAAAAAATAAAATAAAATCTGCCAGGTCGACAATCCTGAAGTCTTGAGTCTATCCGCTAAACAGATACAGCACTAGTGTAGGCTTCCTGTTCCTGTCTTCTCCCTGACCTGAGAGGCAGTGTGGTCTAGACTAATAGGCAGGGAGTCAAGAGACCTGAGTTCTGTCCTCAGCTCTGCTGCTGACCCACTGTGTGATCTTGGGGTTGTCATTTCATCTCTCTGTGCCTCTGTTTCCCCTGCTACACATTGTCTGTCTTGTCTATTTAGCCTGTACGCTCTTTTGGGGGGACCCGGGGGGGGGGGGCAGGCATTCTCGGTCATCATGTGTTTGGACGCCTAGTGCTTTGGGGCCCTGATCTCAGCTGAGGTCTCTAGGCTCTAAAATAATGTAAAAAGATAGTACTTAATAACAGGATGAGAGGAAAGCTCAGTTCCCAAGCTCATTTAGAGCTTAATCTTGCTGCTTTCTTTTGACCCGTGAGAAGGTGGAACTGAACGGAGACAAACAACTGATTTTAGATAGAGACACCACCGAACCAGGCTACATTTAAACCAGAGACCTGGAGGTGAAAAGCTCCAATGTCTCGTTGCCAGTTCACAGCAAGAGCATGGTCTTGAGCCCACATATGAATGGATGATGACACAAAAACTAGACCCTGCTCGTCTGTACTCATGTGGCTCTACCTATTCAAATCATGCGTGTAAAGGTTTCCAGCGCACTCAATAACTGACAGGAAAGATCAGCCCTTGCATAGAATGGCCTTAAATATGAAAAAATAAATGAGCTGCAATTTAAGAGCCAGGAAAGACAAAAGCAAGAGGATTATAGAATTTCCTTCCCCAGACACATTGTGCTGAACTGTATTGTTAGGCTTAAAATAAAACGTTATGTTTGGAGAAGGCTTAGGAGAATGTTTTGACATAATGGGTTTCAAAGAGTCATTACAGCATGCAGTAGGTGCTGCACCACGGACAGGAATTCATTTTCATGACCAGAAAAGCAATCTTTCCAAAGACCGCCTGGATGTTGTTACTTCCCCATCGAATGCTTGCCCTTCTCAGTGGCTGCATAATGTGCACAGGGCAGGATTATCCAAGTCACTAGACATCCTTTCCAACCCAAACAATTCCATGAGTCTCAACAAAGTCTATTTGGATAAGATCTTTCCGATTGTGACCCTACGAGGGGATAAGATACACAACAACTTCTTTTAAAAAATCCAGTTATTTGAGAAGTTGTGGCTAAAAACATATTTTTCAAGTTCTTTAGGAATTTATAAACACCCAATTTAGCCTTTCTTCATGCAGCCAAATGGGTGAGTTAGCCATGAAAACCATTTAAAATCCTAATGAAAAGCCATTGAACTACCTTGGATTCTGTGCATCAACCCTTTCAGACAGATGAATGTAGAAATAGCAAAAGACAAGAGACTTTTAGGATCGCAATTTAAAAAGATCCTCAATCTGCCCTCTGATTTTTCTGCCCAGAAACCATGGCAGGTAGTTAGACAGAGATGACAGAAGGTATACATCCACCACCTATTTTGCAGGTGCTATCATCCAATTAGAAATCTAGATGCTATCATTAGTGCCTGGAATTAGTTGTTCCCATGACTGATTGTTGGCATAAGCTTGCAAGTGCAGAATCAGCCTGGTTTTAAAAATTTAGCCTTTGATTTTACCCCTGCACAGAATATTGGGTATTCTACAATGCTGGGTGTATGGATACAACAAGAAAATCAAACCTGCCTTGACCGTAATCATTCCAATACAAGATATCCTTTCCCACTCCGTCTGTGCATGCAGATCTGGTGTCATTTCTCTTGCTAAATAAAATCTTGCCATTGTTGGTGAAGAGCCATCTCTCTGCAGCTCCTGCCATCCAGAAAAGCCTTCCCGTATCTTTCCATCTCAGTCATCACTTCTGAAATTTCAGCTGGAATTGGAAACGTACTTTTTCTGCCTTTCTTATAAGTCATTAATGCCCAAACTGAGGTCTGAAGACCTGGAGGTCTGTGAATCATTTCCTGATGTTCTGTGGAGACCTGTTATGTTACATGGTGATGTCTCCACCGTCAGCCACCAGGCTTCCAACTACTTCTCCAGGCAGAGGGGCACTTTGTTGCAAACGTCTTCCAAAAAAAGGACCAAACATTAAAATTAAAAAATACATCAGCATTTTTCCAATATTATTTTTCCACTTAAGCAAGTGATGTAGTTTGCCACAGGGATGTTGTATGATTGGGAATGGGAGGTGATCTATGCAGCAGGGAATGAGAAATGATGGTTCATGCAAGCATGAATGGGAGGAGTAGTCTCCATTGCAGAGGAGCAATCAAGATGTGGTTGACGCTATGAAAAACTTCTGAGAACCCATAACCTTAATTTTTCCCTTGCTCTTTTATTTGTTATTAACTCTTTTCCTATAATATGGAGCGCTGTGCAGGGGTTTTTTTTTGTTTTTGGTTTTGCATTGCCATAGCTATTCTGTATGAAAGATGTCATACAAAATAAAGTAGCATTGTAATGTAAATATTTTGCACGGTTTGGCTAAACAATGGGCATTCCAAAGCATTTTGCCGTTATAAGCATATACTTGCCCATTATTCAATGTTAACATACATGATTGAACTGGAAGGAACTTGTCAGATAATCTAATCCAAAACTCGCTATCAAGCAAGACTGTATGATGATAAAATTTAATAATTGTGGTTTGAAGGGCATTGAATGGCATCATGTGCCCTAATTTTGAATACCTGTTGTCGTTCACCACTGGCATCAAACCCAGCAGATCAGAGCTAATCAAGAAACTTTCTCCATGGGAATGGAAAATGAGCTTTTGGACACTGTTGCTATGCGTCTGAATAGGGCCTCTCAGCCCAGCTCCCAGTTTATTTCTGTTTTTAGAGCACCCTTGAATAGGTTCATTTGAAGCCATTGCACAAATCATTCTATACTGAAAGCTAGCATTTTTGGGTCTTATAAATAAACAGGAGGAATAAGGAAGCCAGGCCTTCATGTGTGACTTTGTTCGAGAAGAACGTTAAATGAAGTGCATCCCTACCACTCTCCATCTCTCTCTCTGTCTTTTAATTTATATTTTTACTTGAAGGTTGCTAGATTTTTTCCCCCTTGCATATCACAGCACAACTGGCCATGAAGCTCAAAGAAAAAAAAAATCACATTACTCAGAAGTTGGAAAGTAAGCAGACAGTCCTCATTCAAGTCCTTAACATATCAATCCAGAATTGTATAATTCACATCCAGAGCTGCTACCAAGCCACAGGGGGTGTGACTTAATATGTTCCCCAAAGTCCATTATGTTATCCACATCCAGGAAGGTGTCTGTGCCAAGGCTTTCTTGAATCAAAGCAATGTCCACTATTCCTCGACTGCAAGCCTGCTGAGATTCCCCGCCCCAGTTCCTGGCAAATAGATATCTGGTGCTAGTACATGCCAGATTGATGCACTTTGCAACAGCTCTCTTAATAATAATCAAGTCTCCTAGTCCCCGAACACAAATGCTCAGCAACTGCACAGATATCTATTGCCAATATTTTGCTGATATATGAAAAACACCACATTGGCCCTCTTCCCTAAAAAACTATTCACCCTCTCCCCTCCAGACCCTGTAGTAAGGTTCTTTTTGCTTTCATATGGGACTAGTAAAAAACTGATTTATTGTTAGTTTTATCAAATGTATATAGATAGAGAAAGAGAGAGAGAGAGAAAGTGTGTGTGTTATACCTGGGGCTAAATTATACAATATTTTCTGATACATATGGCCATATTTAGATATCCTACACATCTGTAGTGCTGCCTCCAACATATACCATCATTGCTTCTAGCCCTACTCTTTGTATAGTATCATTTTCAACATCTGCTTTAAGATACCAAGGACATAACTGTGAAAACATGTATCTATTGCAAATAAAGCATTTTTCAGAACCCAAGAGCTAAAAATAAACAGCTCACTGTGGTTGGGTTTCTTATGAGGATAAATGGATAGGATTATAGTAAAAGATGTTAGTACTGTATAATACTCTTCATTTGCAGTATCATGCTATATTAATAACACTTTACATTTCAGTGTTCAGTAGTTCTTTTCATCTTTGTATCTGAAAGCACTTAAGAGTTGTCCACACTTAAAACTGTCGTGCTTCTGTGAAGAAACTACCTACAGCGATGAGAGGGCTTCCCCCACTGGTGCAGGTACTCCACCTCCCCGAGAGGTGGTAGCTAATTTCATAGGAGAATTCTCCCATCGACCTAGTGCTATCCACACAAGGGCTAGGTTGATTTAACTGCATCGTTTTTCACACCCTTGAGCCACATACTTATACTGATTTAATTTCCTAGTGTAGACCAGGCATCAGTTTGAAGTAGTAGTGTCCTCATTTTACAGATGTGGGAACCGAGGTACGGACAGGATAACTGACTTTCCCAAGGACATGCAGGAAGTCATTGGCAGAGATGAGGAAATGAACCCTGGATTTCTGGATCTGTGCTTGAACCACCATACTTCCTAAACAGATATTTACTTATGAAGGTGAACATTAGGAGTTATGGGCTGTAGAGGTTAGTAATGAGATTAAGTGATGCTTGATGGTCACCCAAATAGGAAGTCAGTGTGTGTCTTGTTACATACAGCCTGAATGCCTTCATCAGAAATCTTTGGATACCATTTCTTTAGTACCATGAATTTTGAAAGTGTAACAGGTTTACCTTTTAAAGATGACCGGCAAAACAAAACAAAACAAAAATAGTAGGAGTTTGTGCATTTTTTTGCTTATTTATTATGTATAAGGGTTTTTGTCAAAGTTATTTTTTCTACTAGTTTTATATCAGCACTTCACATCTTGTCTCATGGACAATTCTATTGTAATTAAATAATTAGTGAAATTAATGACATCACAAAAAATGGGTGATTGAAAGTTAAGCAACTGAGAATGGAAGGGAATTTTAGTTAGATGTTTAAAACCCATCGGGTTTTGTTTGTTTTGATTAATACCTATTAAACATCAGCCTCATGAATGTGTGGTTGAGATTATATCTTGGTTAAAGATTCCAAATCCCAGCCCCTCCATTTAAGAAGTGAGAGTTCACAATACACATTTCATTATAAGTCTTGGGGCTGGTCTACACTACCGCACTAAATTGATCAAAATTACACAACTTCAGTGACGTGAATAACGTAACTGAAGTCGACTTCCCTTACCCTTCTCAGGGAGGTGGAGTACACAAATCGATAGGCGAGTGCTCTCCCATTGATTTAGCATGTCTTCACCAGACTTACTAAATCGACACTCGCTGCATCAATTGCAGCAGTGCAGATCTCCCAGCAAGTGTAGGGATAAACCTTAATTTTTAGGACTTGTTAGCTAGCTAGTCCTGAATCTCTAGCATAGACAAGGCAAAGTTGTGCATTAGTATGTGCTAGGTGGTCATGTTGAAATGTATTTTTTAATGTGTACAACTTGCCTTCTCTACGCTAATAATACTAGTTGCCTTTTATATAGCACTTTTCATCATAGATCTCAAAGCACTTTACCAAAGAGGTCAGTATCATGTCCCCATTTTACAGATGGGGAAACTGAGGCATAGGGCAATGCAGTGACTTGCTCAATATCACCCAGCAGCAGAGCCAGGAATAGAATCCAGGTTTTCTGTGTCCCAGTCCAGTGCTTTGTCTGCTAGATCATACTAGACATTTAGAATGAATTAGATAGATTGAGATCCAACATAAAGATTCCCAAAGTGTGCTCAGTGATCCCTCGTAGTCTACAGGTAGCTGGGAGGTCACATGATGCTTGGTATCCTTCTTGTTTACATCTTAGAGTAATAGAACTGATGGGAGGGAGAAGAAAAAATGAAGAGTTAAGGAAGAGATAAAGACAGCAAACTATTTTCCTGTTATTTTCCCATATATTCAACAGCTGTAGCTGCAACAGAAATATTATATGATCTCAAATTGTAGGGAAAGTGGTTTTTATGTTTCTGAATAGGAGGGGAGGTAGGTTCCTGAAACAGTCTATCTATGAAGATGTCTTGCTTTGTGTTTTGGGCCATACGTTTCTTGTTTGTGCATAGTGCTTAATTTATGGCAGGGTTTACTAGGGCTGAGCCCTGGCACCCCTGGGCTTAACAGTTCATAGCCCTGACACCTCTAGGCTTCTCACATCAGTTATGAATGTAAAAAAATTGCTTGAGCCCCGGCGTCTCTTTCGTTACAAATTAAGCACTTCTTGTGCATCCCATTCCAGGATTAGGGCCCTTGAACAGTGATTACAGATCCAGAAAATGATGAAAGGGGAGAAACTATCTTGGTGTGAACTTTACTCTGGAGATTGATTTCCCTGCCTTCTATTTTTCAACATGTATTTTTAATTAAAGGAAAAAAGAAAACGAGATAAATGGGATCCCATGATTTCTTGTGTCATGTTCAGGACTTCAGAAAACTGGCGTGCAAATGTACAGAGCTCTTTTGACTTTAGCATCCTGCCTCTTCTGAGGTTGGTCAAGTAAAGGAAGGTCTGTCCCCCCAAAAGCAGGATATGGTGACATTGCTGTTTGCGCCGAGTCCTCTTAACGCATGTCCATTAGCCTACGATGTAACTTGCAGGTCCACCTCTTCGGTATCTTATTGTTATAGTTACTCCAGGGTTCCTAATCCACAGAAAATGGGTCTCGGTACAGCTTTGGGAGTCAGCCTGCCTGGATCCAGCTGCAGGATTGGGCCCCTAGGTTTTAAATTCCTCAGGGCAGTGACTGTATCTTCTGTGTGTCTATGTAGTGCCTAGCAACTATACAGATACATCAGTCGTGTCCAGAGGCCCTAATTCGGACTGGGGCCTCTGGATACTTTCATAGTACAAGATAACAAATAATTAGTAATAATTCTCAGTGGTACTGCTGATACTGAGCTGTTTGGGAGTACTGCACTTATTACTTGGATAGCTCATTGTCACCTAATTGAAGGTTTGTCCCTTACCTCCTGTCCGCTTATTTATGCCCTGAGGTTACATAAAGGCTGGATGTGCCTGAGACAACAGCCAACCAGAAAACGTCTCCAGTGCCATTCTTTTTGATATGCATAGGCTCAGATTCCCCATTGCAAGAGAACCCCCGGTCTGCTGATAAGTGGCAGCATACTTTACAAAGAAAGAGACGGCTCGGTTTCTTCAGCAGAGCTCTGTCTGTCTCACCCCTCAGCCGACCTGTGCCTACTTGCATGTGCTCCAGAGCTCTTTGCCAAATGACAGAAAATGCACAGAAAGTCATAAGCTTCAGGAGCAAGTAGAAGCATACGAAAAGCCAAACACAGCCCTGTTCAAGAGTTATTCATTAGAAAGTGATTTGATAAGCAATAGTGAAGGAGAAGGCTCCATTACAAATAGGCTGGTCAAGTCTTTAAAGCACTTTTAAGGGGTGCCTTAAAAATATTTTTTCCTGAGCACCATATTTCTGTTGGATGCTTTAATTAGATCAATTATCAATTAATTAGATTGTAAGCCCTTTGTGGCAGGGGCCTTGTTTCCATAAACAGCTGTTTAACTCCCAACAGGCGGTTGGTGTGATTATAAATATTATTAATGATTCTTATTGTTGAGAAAACAAGGCTTTTATTTGGAAACTTAAGGTATTTTGCATGAGATGAAAATCCAAGGTCTTGATTATAGTCACCTCAAAAACCTGTACCCTTGTTGCAGTGCTAGGTTTGTTAGTCCTGTGGTCTCGGCCTAATTCTAATTTTTAGTTATTTGTATTACCATAGCACCATGGACCGGGCCTCCATTTTGCTAGGCCCTCTGCAAACACTGGCTGGAGTGTCTGCTGTCTGCAGTTGCCCTCCAAGGCCCTATGGGGTGTGGGAGGAAGCACTGCCTGGGGCTTACTGCCTCAGCGTGTGGCGGGTGGGGGCGGGGGGATACATTCAGCCTACTTCTTGCAGGACATGCTGTACTCTTTCACTTCATGTCCTAAATCAAAACTAGTGTTGCTGCACTCTGCTAAACGGCTACCTCATCCATTCTTATTATTTATATTATGACAGCATCAACTGAGATGGGGGAATCTCAGTGAACTATGCACTATAAAACATGTGGTGTTTGAGTGATTAGTGGTTATTATTAGTTGTTATGTGTACTGTAGGAGGTCCAGTATGGACCATTGTGCTAGGTGCTGTACAAAACAGAACAAAAAGATGGTTCCTTCCCCAAAGAGCTGACTATTTAAGTATAGACAAGAGACAACAGATGGATACAGACAGACGTGGAATGCAAGGAAACAATGAGACAATATTGGTCAGTATTATAGGCAGTGGTCTCAGCTCACCAGCTGCTTAACTGTTGTCATATATGTATGTACATATTTATTACATAGCAATTGCCATACTACATCAGACCAGTATTTGGTTAGTTATTTCTGTCTGGGATTTATATGTGTGTGTGTGTTTACATGTATGGATGTATCTACACACAAGTTCTTTGGGATTTCTTCAAAAGTAAATATATGCAATTACTATTTGAGTTCATTTGGTTGGAAAATGTAGACATATAAGTATACACACAATTAATTTAACCAAGCATCATTATAATAAATGAACATGGATATTTTGTTAGTCCTTGTGGCACCCTAGAGACTCCACGGCTACCACTCTGAAACATGGATATTACTGGTTTTCACTCATTTTCTTTCTTTTTCCTTTTGCATTTAGAAACATTAGATCAATTCTACAGTGATGGCTAAAAGACTGTATGTACGCCATACATCAGTGTTGCACAAATAAATCAAACTAAAGCAGACCAATTCTTGTAGACTGGCATTAGGGTAAGTATACCTTAAGAAAGTTCTTATTCAGACTTGGCTTCAGGCAATAAAACGTCATAGATGTATAACTCTGGTGAGTGAAATTTCTAGGGAGCAAATTAGGCTAAAAACATCTTCTAGAGACAGCTAGAAAGGAATCAGACACCACCCGAAAATAAGGCAAGTTATTCAGTAAATGTTTCATTTATTGGGATTCTTCCATTACGATTAGGGTTAAAAGACATGCTGTCAATAAAAATGGTACGGTTATGGAGGATTCTGTCTTTCAGGAACCTATTTCTCGTCTCACACACACACACCTATAATACTTGATATCACCTCATGATAATGTGTGATTACACTCTGCATACATATTCCTACCCGTTACGCATTTTATTATTAGGTAAAATTATCTCTGTCAAAACCAAGATGCATAGCAATACTTTAGGCACTAAAAATGGAATAATGTTTCTACTGCTCCATAGACATGACTTGTGAAACAGAATATGGATTTAAAGAAGTTAGATACCATAGCAGTAAGTAAAAGGTCTCTGGGTGTCTTATTTCCCAGTAAAAAGAAAAGGAGTACTTGTGGCACATTAGAGACTAACAACAAAAGCTTACGCTCAAATAAATTTGCTAGTCTCTAAGGTGCCACAAGTCCTCCTTTTCTTTTTGCGAATACAGACTAACATGGCTGCTACTCTGAAACCTGTTATTTCCCAGTGTCCCTCTGACAAGCAGCGAAGTAAAGTGTATACCTGGGGATCAAACCACCATCAGGCTAGCCCCCACAAAAGATAAAGCAAACAGAAAATCTCACAGTGGAACCATAACTTTGTTTTTTTGGCATTTTCCCATGTTATAGTTTCTTTGTACTTCCACGTCTTTTTTTTTTTTCTTTGTCAGTGCTCTGATTATATAGAACAGCCAGGGCCTCTATCCTTCAGCTCTGTAACTTTGTCTGTCCTAGAAAAAATTCCCACCGTTGCTAATGTTGATGCAGCTCCATCTGTGGCAACGATGTTGGAAGCATAGACTCCAGGTAGCCACCATTGTTTGCAAGTTTCATCAACACCTGCTCAATGTAGAAAAACCTCATGGCAGTGCAAACAGTTACTGGTCTAAGATCACTTTTGAAACATCCAGAGTTCCTCAAACCATAGATTAAAATCCTAGCATAGTCAACTCAAGCCCTTCTATGTTTCTGAGATAGATAAGCAGAGTTCTGTGCTTGCAAGTCTACAGAATAGGGGCTTTTGGAGAAGACCTTAGAGACAAAGGTCCTGTTGTCCCACATGTGTAGCAGGTATGTTACTTGGTCCAAATGGCGGTTAGCGGACCATATTTCTCTATTAGAGACATGACCTCTGTGGGGAAGTTAAAGATTCCAAATATCTAAGACTCCCTGTCTTAAAGGAGTTTCCATCATATACAAGGTTTACAGTTTGGTTCAATGGCTCTCAGCACCCCCACTATAACAATTGTTCCAGCCCCCTTGTTGGCATCCCCACTCTGCTTTTCACCAGTGCTGTTTGTGGTGCATTGTGGAATCCTTTGAGTTGAAAGGCATTCTGTGAATGTAAATGGTGACATTACTGTACTCACTGTAAACTATACAGATTCCCCAATCTGACCTTGTCCCAATTGCTTCACAAAGCAAGCCCAACATATGATATACTGTGCCAAGGCTGAGAGCGATGATGGTCTAGACAGTCACTTGTGCACCCGGATCTACACCATAGGACAACTTTGCCAGGAAGGCCAAACTCTTAGCACCTGCCTTTGACACACCACCTGTTGCTTCAAATTGGGTATCAAAACAATAAATCATATGTTTCACACAATGGATTAGCTTGACTTTTTTCTTTGAATATTATATTACTTTGGCTGTTGCAAATTACACATTTTTTTTATCCAGGGTACCCTCCAGCTAACAGGTGCTATTGACCCTTTGAGAGCTCATTCCACCAAAGGCATTTGTATATTTGGAACCATTAAAATTGGAAACTAGGAAATAAGATATGATGCATATGCTACTATGAGTAACTTTATTAAATAATGACTTTCTAATGAATAATGACAACACCGTGACTTGCTGCTGTTTTTTTAAATGTAGCAGTTTGAAAGGATAAGCATGGGTCAATTAGAAAAATGCACAGGGATAACAACTAAAGCCCCAATCCTGTAATGAACTCTACACGAGCAAACCTGCACAGAGTCCTTTTGACCTAATTGGGGTTCTGTGCCCAGCCATGTGGGTGTAGTGCAGAATATATTCCAGGATTGAGACCTAACTCTTGCATCAGGATCTGCTAGGGCCTGCCTTTGCACCTGGGTTCCCAGTGCAGGAGCAGGGCCTAACAAGGTCTTACTACTGCTTACAGATGTCAGTAGCGTTACTTACATGAGTAATCCATGAGTAACATTATTCACATGCATAACTGTTTACAGAATCAGGCCCTTCATTTGTTGGCTCCCTGGGGCAGGGATTCTCCTTCTATATCTAGTAGAAAACCAACCACATTTTTGATGCCAAACAAGTAATGACACTAATTACAGTGCAAAATTGTTAGGGAAGCATATTTGCTAAAAACCTATATCAGATCATAAAAATCCCTTTAAAAAAAGTTATTTTTTGTTCAGTTGGATCCAATTATAACACATGGTTCTATAAAGTAAGTAAGAGTTCAGCATGTTTGGTATTTCTAATCTCCTATCACACCAGAGTTTAAAAGAATTAAAAAATCAAAAGGCAAAGAAAATTGAGTATATTTGTTACTGTGTCACTCTGCAACAAAACAGCTTGCAAAATGTAGCCATTACATAGCCAGGGATAATTGAGAAGTGTGTGTCCACCCATAGCTATTTTGCAAAATGTCTAAAAGTAAAAGCAAGTTAGTCAAAAGACCAGAAGAAAAAGAAACTGTTAAATCCATTTGTACATTGATTTAACAGTGAAGTATTTCATTCTTCATGTTTTTACTTGGTGTCTTGAAATAATCCCTTTTCTGTCTCCATACTCCCACTTAGACATTGTTCAGAGACTTATTTATTTATGAAGTCTGAAGGTTAGTCCCTACCTGCTGAGACTAATTAGCCCTGTTCTTTGTGTCCTATGCAATCCTGTCTGATTAAATGTACACATTTGTTTTACTTCTTTTCATGCTTCCTTTCACTCTATTTCTGCTTTACTGATTAATATTAAAGTTGTAAGTTGCAGTGATTTTTTTATTTCTATTTTGTCTGCATCTTTTCCTTTAGTATGCAAATTTCTATGTGAACTTTTTAATGCCTGAGAATTTGTGTTAGCCTTGTCGATCTCTGTATTATTATTTTTATTATTCTTTTTAGAGAAGACAGTTTAGCTGAAATCCCCAAACTCTCTAAATATTGCATGACAAATTGACTTTGTTTTGGAAACCCTACGTGCTGAATGGCCCTTAGAAGGAGCAGCAGGTTAGATTTCTTGGGGAATGTTTGGATTATTTAGTACAGCCTGTCCCCTTGCTTTCTAACACCATTTCCATTAGGCAATTTACTAATTCCCATTGAATTTACTGTCTCTGTGCCCCCCTCCCTCCTTTGTTCCTTGTCCATGTTAAAGTTTCCCATTGACTCGTCCATTGTTATAATTTGTCACTGCTAGAAGATCAATTTGTTTTCCTCCTCTCTTCAGCACATTATATTCGGGTACCAGATGTCATTTCTTGCATCTGCACTATTCTGTTCCCCATTTTGTTGCTGTGCAGAGCCTGGTCTCTGGGTAGTGATTAAAAAAAACCCTGCTGCCTCAAATCCTTGAACTGAATACCCTTTCGTTATGTCTTGCGCGGTCAATTACGCCCCCCCCCCCTCCAAAAATCTACATTTGGTAACTTATTCGCTGGTTGGTTTTGGGACTATTCAGCTGGTCCTGGGACCATTCAGCTGGTCCTATTTATTCCAGTGACTATGTTACTTTCAGTTTAATTTTCTTGTTGTGATGCTTACAACGCCAACACAAAAAACTTTTCACCTCTAAAGTCACAGAGTCCTTGATCTCCCTCTTCTCTTGATAATTAAGGTATCAATCACATTCCTTTTCCTCCAGTCCCCCCCCCCCCATTAAAGGTAAAAATAATCCTATACCTTACTCCAAAAATTCTTTTGGCGATATCTGCTCACTAAAGAGTTATTTTGCACATTTTAATCCAGTAGGACAATAATAATAATTAATAATAATACATGCAAGAAGAAAACGCTGGGTAAGAAAAAGGGTTTATCACATTATCATTTTAGTTTCTTACCTACAACGATTGGCAATAAAAAAAATCTTAACTGTTTAAAAGAGCAAACCAAAAACAAACAAACAAACAAAAAAAACAAAAGAAAAACCAAAACAAAACCACAAAGCAAAAAACCTAACCACGCACAATAAAAATGCCACAGAAAACCTTTGAGAAATGGCACTTTCCCCCATGCATACAAATGTATATATTTAATAGTCTCTGCTCTCTAAAAGTTACTGCTTTGCAAACAGCAGACACAAGGGCAGGCGTCTTTTCCTCTCTTCCTAACTCCTATATCTATTTATCTTTTTTCCTTCTTGTGCAAATGCACTTCTGAAGTACGGTGCAATTTTCTCTTCTTCCCCCCCCTGCATGTTTTTTTTTTTTCCTCTGGGTCATTCCCTTGCATTCCCTCCTCCCCGTCCATTGTCTCTCTTAAATCCATTCCCTTTCCCCCCCCCTAACACTCACTAAACTCTCTCTGGCTGTTGCCAAAAAGGATCATTGTTAGTTTCTTCACCTCTCTCTCTCTCTCTCTCTCTCTCTCTCTTTCTTTCTTTCTTTCTTCCTTCTCTCTCTCTCTCTCTCTCCCCTCGCTCATTCCCCAAACCTATTTATTTATGCACACGTCACCGGGGAGCCCCCGCCCCCTCCTGCATCTCATTAAGTGCCTAGAGTGTTTCTCTCTCCCTGTCAATAATCCCGGATCCCAGACTTCTCCGTTCCTCCGGATTTCGATCCCCCTTTTTCTATCTGTCAATCAGCGCCGCCTTTGAACTGAAAAGCTCTCAGTCTAACTTCAACTCACTCAAACCCGAGCGGCACGGGCTCCCTATGTCTGCGGCGTCTCCCCCCCTCTCCAGCTGACTTCTCCTTTGGTTTGTTTGTATTTTTTTTAAAACAATAACCCCCCCCAGTCTAATTTTTGTTTAATTATTATTATTATTCTCACGTTGGGTGTGAGGGGTTTGTGCGCCCTTGGCACGTTGATCAGCTCCCTGGAAGGAAGGAAGGAAGAGAGAGAGAGAGGGGGGGGAAAAAATCCAGAAGAAGGAGAAGAAGAAACCCAAAGTCACTGGTGCAGAGAGGAAAGGAAAGACATTTCCCTCCCCTCCTCCTCCTCCTTCTTTTTCCCCTCCCCAGGAGGAAAGAGAGAAGAAGAAGAAGAAGAAGAAGAAGAAAACAACCCCTTCACCTTGGACTTTTTTTCCCCCCCCGGTGCAAAACTTTTTCCTTTCTTCCCCCCCCCCCTTTCCCTTTTTGCAAAATTGCTGCCGGTGGGGTGAGCCGGCAGGAAAATGCCGCAGCTGAACGGCGGTGGAGGAGACGACTTGGGGGCCAACGATGAGCTGATCTCTTTCAAAGACGAAGGGGAGCAGGAGGAGAAGATCTCCGACAACTCCTCGGCAGAGCGGGATTTAGCGGATGTCAAGTCCTCCCTGGTCAATGAATCGGAAACGAATCAAAACAGCTCCTCAGACTCGGAGGTAAGGAGGGGAACCCAAAATCACCCCCCCCCCCGGCCTTGGCTTAGGGGGCAGGCGGAGGTGGGGGGCTTTGCTTTGCAACTGTGTTATGGGGCTAATCCTAAAACAAAACTTGCGGAGGGGGGGGGGGGGAGTGTTGCGATGGCGCTACAATGTTTGGCTTTAAGTTTCCTCCATTGCACAAACTTGTAACTCTGTTTCTCTCTCTCTCCCCCCCCCATCCACCTTTTTGTGTGTGTGTGTCCCCATCTTTCCTCCCCCCCCCCCCCCGTGCTCCCAGGCGGAGAGGCGGCCTCCGCCTAGGTCCGAAACTTTCAGAGATAAATCGAGGGAAAGTTTAGAAGAAGGTGAGTACCTCGCCCCCCCCCTCCCACCCCGCCCCCCAAGCGAGGAGCCCCCCAGCTCCGCGGGGCGACCTGCCGAAGCAAGCCCAGGGCGGCCCCAGCTGCGCGCTGCTGTGCTGGTCGCCCAACTTTGCCTGGCGGGGCGGAGGGGGGGGGGGCAGAGACACTTTCTAAACAAAGTTTTCCCCCCCCTCTCTTTTTATCCCCCCTTTTCACCCCCCCTCTCTCTCTTTCTGCCCCGCCATGTTAGCTGCGAAAAGGCAAGATGGAGGGTTGTTTAAGGGCCCACCATACCCTGGTTATCCTTTTATAATGATCCCCGACCTGACCAGCCCGTACCTCCCCAATGGATCGCTCTCTCCAACTGCAAGAACAGTAAGTGGCGCATATACCTCTCTCTCTCTGTTTATTAAACCATCGTTCACTGCTAGCATTGTACATTTCCTTCCTCTTCCCCCCCCCCACCCCCATCGCGAAGCCCCCGATGCCTCCTGCATGTCCTCCCCGCCCCCCCTCCCGCCAGTCAGAAACTTTCCAAACTTTTATGGCTTTTGCAGAATGGGATTTGTTTACACTTCGCCATATTTTTTTCTTTTTGCTTTTTTTAAAAAAAACTTTCAGATTCGCGTGGAGGTCTTTTCCCCTCTCGATTCTTCCTTCCTCAAAATAAAATAAAATTAAAATAAATCCCAGGCTGTGTTTTGGTTTCTTTTCTCATCAGCTGAATCTCAAATCTGATTTCTACAAAACTCTTTATTTTCCATGGTGAATGATCTGTTTTCTTCTGCCCTCTTCAGTGGCGTCTTGGTCTCTTCCCCCTCCTTTTTTTAACCTCCCCCTTAACCCTTTCCTTGCTGCAAAAGCTCCCTCAAATACTGATGTACTGTATTAGCAGTCACCAAGTTATATAGTTTCTCTCTTATCCTGTTTTGTAAAGACTAGAAACTTTAAAAAAAAATCCATTGCAAGTTGTCTGGCCTTTTCACTTTGGTTCAGCAATTTCTCTCTCTTTGTGTTTATGGCAAGTTCATTTACACTTTTTTTTTGCGGGGGGGGGGGTCTTATTGACATTTAATTGCAAACTCACATGCTTGAGTCTTTTAAACTGAACAAACCTTGATCAGGGAGATGAATCCATCTCTTGAACACTCACAGAAAAAGCCCATCCTTACTCCGAGCTAGACACACAGCCCTTATTTTGCAATGGGAGAAAGACCTGAAGGAGTTCTTTCTTTATTTGTGTGTGGCTAAGCTGAGTCCTGAAAGGAGTTAGAGCAGAGCACAGACCAGGACTGATACAATAAACAGAAACTGCCTTTAAAAAAAAAAAAAAAAGAATAAATTAAACAACCCCCCACTTGGAAGTGCATTCTAAAAATAATAACCTTCCTGAAAATATATGTGAGTGTGTGGATAAAGGGTTAGATTTTCTGGGTAAAAGTGTGTTTGTGTGTGTGTGTGTGTGTGTATGGAGGAGAAGAAGGAGGGAAGTAATTGTAGTTCACATAGTGGTGGTCTATTAAACTTTGGGGTTTGATGGCGGTAGGTTTGTCTCTTGCTGCTCTCTCTCCTTTGATGGCTTGTAGTATCATTAACTGCTGTATACCCCTATGTAACACACATCAAGACTAATTTTTTTTTTAAAAGGAGAGTTTTTTAATTATGAATGGTAACCCTATGGGGAGTACAAAATGCTAAGAAGTGTTTGTTTACACTTGCCAGGTTGTCATTTTGCATTCTTTAGGTGCTTTTAAATCTGCAGGGTCCCCCACCATCACCATGTATCTGTTTACACATTTTTTGTAACGTGAGAGAGCAATTTGAAATAACAGATCTACTGTTCAGTAGATGTTGAATCTGTGCTAATGGATTAAGTCTTGGACGATTCCAGTTTATCAGATCTACAAGTGTTTCAAAGCGTTAAAATATTAAACGTCAGGTCAGGCTTGTTTTCACTCAGTAAAGTGGCACTAGCAACCTAGATTAGTAAATATAGAGGAATAGAAATATGAAAAAAATATTTTCCTAGTTTTGCAGGTATTTAAGGATGTGATAGTGTTTTAGTTATTTTATTATGGTTATTATCTTGTAAGGCTGCTTTTCAAGCGCCATGATTTCTAAGACAGTGGAAGAGGGTGACTGCAGTTTGTAATTTTAATGATTGGGGTTTGTAATTTTAATGACTGGGGAGGGGAAAAGCATGGGCAGAATGCATTATATTTTGCTTCAGATATGGTTATGTATGTGTTTTGTGTGTGCATGGCTTTTTTTTTTTAAAAAAAATAAAATCAAATTCAGTTCAAGATCTCAGAGTATTCCCCCCAAATTACTTTGTTCCAAATAGTTTTCTATTGTAGTTTTTTAAAAACTTAAAATGCATTTCAGTATTTCAAGAATAGTTAGCTTAATTGAGGTCTCACATTTGGTTTTTCTCTTCTGATCTTTTTCCAAAAATATTTTTGTGACAACAGACATTTATTTGCCACCTTTTGCCACCATTATTACATTTATTTGCCACCTTCTTTTTTCTCATTAGAACCTAAAGATATGGATCATTTAGTAGTTCCCTTTAAAGGATATATTCCTCCCCTTCTCCCTACATTTAAAAAAGGCCTTCATAAGAATGTTCTGTTTGTATGAATTAAAGATATTGTAGAAAAGATTACATGTTATTTTATTGTTGACATAGCAGGTGGCCTTGTAGTGTGTTATCAGATGGATTCTAAAAGGGATATTTCCATTCTCAATAGGCAATTTTATTATTTGCACATCAGGAACCACAAACCTTTTCATACCTTAACCTTTTTTCTTTTACATTCTGTATGTCTCCGTGTTTGCTTACCACTTAATTATGGGCTGAAAAAATTAAAGTTGTTCATTTAGGCCTGAAAGCAGAATAATTTAAAGATTAGGAAGGATAGATGTTGTCTGACATACTGTATGTTCTAGGTGTATTCTTGACATCTACTAAACCAGCTTTGAATCCCAAACCTGCTAGATTTTAGTTTTAAATGCAAGTTGGAAATGTATAGAAAATTCTGCATAGTTATTATTTAATATATAAAAAAATACATATTGTGTAGACTTCTAATACCCTAGCCTTTAAATTTTCAGAGAGTATAAGGTAAAAAGGTGTAGTTGTGGAACATATTTTTTTTTCTTTTTTGTTGCTGCTGCTGCTGTGGTTTGTTTGTTAACTTTGGTTTAGCAGAATTTTTGTTAATTGTAAATGTATCTGCAGCTGTCTGTTCAAAAGCAAACTCCTAGGAACACTGATTTCTTCTTTTCTGTTTTAAGAACGTAAAGAATTATGAAGTATCATTAAATCTGCTTATGATGAATAATACATTATCTCAAGAATAATGCTTTAATTGTTGAAGACTCCATAAAGCTTGAGAGTAATAATTTTATTTTAAAATGACAAAGATTTGTCTGTATAATGTTAATTTTGTCTTTGATAGAGTAATGTGGATGGCTTTTAAGAATACAGATACGCATTAAGGAGAGATCTAGTCAAATAGGAATGAAGTAATGTATCTGAGAATCTCTGTCTCATATATTTGAAGAGGGACTGTGGTAGCTGGCTATTAGGAATAATAAAAGAAATTGTTTTCATTTCAAAGTTTAAAAACAGAGAAGTTGTATTTAATTTGAATCCTGCATCTAGTGTTTTAGTTAATGTTTTCAACCAGCAAATAGAAATATTTTGTGAAGAATATTTACCAGCAGATTTTTCATATTTTTATCAGTGCTGTTGTATCTTCCTTTGCCCTAAATTGTTTGCTTTCCAAGTGAGAGATTTGTTACTAGATTGCACATAAGGCAGCATCTTGTGTTCATTTGTGAATTTTGAATGCTTGGCACAGCAAAATATGAGAGCAGCCCATTCACTAAGGTTTTACGTTCAGTAAAGGAAACTTTAAAAAAAAAAATAACAGACTTGAAAAATGGATGTTTTCCTTTATCTACTGAATCAAACATAATCCTTTTTAATACAAAAGAGGTAGACACTGAAGTGTGAAGGGTTAATGGTGGTCCTTTTTCCCCTCCTTGAATTGTTTTGACAACACTTTTCAAAGTGTGACATTCCAAGCCCCCTGCAATACAATGTAATATTACTGTAATTACACAGGTCATTACATTTTAAATAGAGAACAATAAAATGCTTATTGGTACTGAAAAAGAACAGGTGTTCTTGCTCTTCTTTTGGTATTTATGCTAATTGTTTTTCATCTCCTTCAGAAATATTTATGGCTAGGCATGTTAAGATTTCAGTTTCGATATGACAGTATTAATTCTGTACTAATCTTAATGGTTGCAGTTTAATGTCTGCAATATGGATTATGGTATTAACATCCACCAACTAGTTTAATAATGTAGATATAACTTAATATGTCAGCACTTTAGTGCTCTATGATACTTAGCATTCAGTGATGTGCATTATTCACTCTCTCTTTTTTTAATGGACATGTTTTTAATAAAGTTTCTGGAATTGTGTAGGAACATGCTGTTATATAAGAATTGATGGTCCTGTGGTATAAATTGGTTGGAACGTACAATATGAAACTTCTGAATGCTTAAGTAGATAGATTGCTAATTCTACAGCAGAGTGAATTATTGGTGGAGGTATACAATGGTAAATAGTTTGGATTCTGTTAATTTTTTTTCCATAAAGAATCTGAATGTCCCTGATATGATTTCATTTTAGGGAAAATTCAGCATTGGTTGGTCAGCCAGCTTCTCTCTGAAGGGGCTATGAAAAATAGTTATAGCAAAGTTTCATGTTCCTGGGAGCTTGCAAAACAATATAATGCAGTACTGTTACTTGAGTGTACTGGATAATTGCAGTACTGCACTTCATTAAAAATAATATTTGCTTTAGAAATTGAACCTTTTAATAGGTGCACCGGTGGCTGATCTGTACTTGAAAAATTACAGTAGATGCCTTTCCAGGTTTTGAATGTATTCATACATTACTGGTGTTGGATTTTTTTTTTCTATTCTTTTCTCTCTGTTTTTTATTTTGCTTTTTGTTTTCTGCAAACACAAAAATATGTCGGTTAGTCAGTTAAACAATATGGTGCAGCTTTCACTGAAGATTGTAAACCAGAGTTCAGGTGAAAAAGTGTTTTACATTTGTCAGATTTTCATGACTGGGTTTCAAAATCAGATTAAAAATGCCTTGTAGAGAAAGGACAGCTGCAGATTTTTTGGGTGGATGTGAGTTTCTATGCCATGACTAAAACTCTGAGGACCTTTTCCCAGCTGTCTTGGAGTTATGTGGAAGTTGGATTATTGGCAGTTAAGCATGAGACAACCTGGATTTAGCAAATGCTCT
The DNA here is from genome assembly GCF_965152235.1 of Eretmochelys imbricata. Taxonomy (NCBI): domain Eukaryota; kingdom Metazoa; phylum Chordata; order Testudines; family Cheloniidae; genus Eretmochelys; species Eretmochelys imbricata. Next base: position 114,640,201 of record NC_135578.1, on the reverse strand, counting down.
CCTACACAGGAAGTAGATGACATTATAGTGGGGGGAAGGGAGGAGATTCTTGTGCAGACAGAAGCAGGCAAGAAATAATATGGTTCTTCCCCCCATCTCCTCGCCCCTCTCAACTTCAAAACAAGTGTTTGCTTGTGTATGTACACATTTTTTTCCCCATGGTTTGTACATGAATAGGATATTATCACCCCTTCACTGTAACTGTTGTGAGAACTTTTGTTTCGTGGTGTTGTTTGTAGGGTTAGAGAGAAGTTTAGAGGTGTGTGTGTGTGTGTTTGTTTTTCTTCAGGTACTAATTACTGTAAATATGCAAGTAAGCCTTAAACTTGGGTTCATAATTGGGCACGTTTGTGAAGGAAATGGTTAATTTTACAACCAAAGGCAAACTTGCACCTCGACAGGTCTGCTGAAAGAAATGTGCCACAGTCATTTGCTGGCAAGCAGCACAGGGTCATAAATCCACAGGGTTTATTTACAGCCTATAACACTTATGAATGTTAAGATATTTGACGCCACGCTGGCCTTATAATATCCAAGGTCCACAGACACTGGCAGTGGGTCAAATTTCTTTCACTAATTATAAGCAATGAGAGATTGGGGGGTGGGGGTGGAAATCATGAAAACCCCAAAAAGCTAAGAATATTGCACTCCTCCTCCTAACTGCAGGTTTGTGTTTTTGCTGTTTACGTAGGATATAGTTAAGTTTATAATTAACACTTGTAGTGCAGAAAAATTCAAGAGCAATTCTAAACAATGCAGACAGCCAAATTAAAAGTTACTACAGCTTGCATCCTTTATGAACACACTGACAGTATTGTGTAGTGTATCTAGATACCAACCCAACAAAATATTTCCCAGAATACTTAAAGAAACTTGATACCTGGATCTGCCCTTTAATTTATTGATGTACCAACGAGCTGGAAAAAGAAAAATCGCATGCCAGGATTAATGCACAAGTTAAATGCATCTTGGAAATGTGTATTATTAGCCTGGTTTTTTTTAAAGATGTTTGGATAGGACTTCAGTAAAAAGCTACATTCTGTGAAAACACACACAGAGTACAGCAGTTAACATTGTCAGCTTCGAAACAATAGTTGGATGAAAAAGGTTTTATGTGCTTCCAGAAGGAAAAATCTGAGTTTGCAGGGAGGAAAGTGTCGGGGGTGGGGGGGTGGGGGAAGGAGACTGGAAGTAGTGTTTGGGATAAGAAAACTATATCTGAGGAAGTGTAGAGAATCCAGAGACCAGGGGAGGGTTATTAGATGACTAAGAAAGAATGCTAAAGTGTAGAGAGAAATATTACAGACTTGAAAAAACATATTTGGGTGAATGACTGAAGGGGAAGTTGGGGAGCTAGGGACTGATTCTTAAGTGTCAAGAAAGTCTTGGGGGACAGGGAAAAACATTTTCTTCACTCAGTAAAGCTTGTTGTTCACAGCTCACTCTTGATTAAACATGCTTTCCTGGAGTGGGCAGTTAAAATTTAAGTGCTTCTCTCTTGCCTGTGTGCTGTGTGTGTTTTAAACTAGACAACATGATTAATAAACTGTGCTTAGGTATTAATCTAATTTTAATTTCTATAGCAGTTTCTTGATTTCAACATCACCATAGATTACTGTCACATCCAGATACCAGATAGCAGGGGACAAGCTGGGAGAGTGGGGGAGAAAAAGACTGAGAAATTGACTCTTGTTCTCCATATGGGTTTCTTCTACAAATCATGTAAATCCTGACTTTTATTAAAAAAAAAAAGGGGGGGGGGCTGTCATTGTACTTTCCACAAATAAATGTACAGGTAGTTTAGTTGAAGGCTTTATGCATTTTCCTAGTCAATGGAATGCTGTAACTTATTAGCCTCTGGGGATAAATATGGATCCCTTAACACCACATTACAAAGATGGTCTGGTAGTACCTTTTTAACAGGTTATCAACAGTGATGTTTTTTCATTTCGCAGGATACTTCACCCCTCCCTCCTCATCTAATTCCATGCTGGCAATTTAATCCATTCTAGTTTATTCTTTTGTTTTAGGCAGGCTAAAGCCTTGACCCTTATTCTTCTTGGGGTCATACACAGGCAGCCGGTTGGGCCAGTGCTGAATGAGTTAAGTTGCTAGCTAAAGTTTGGCTTCATGAAAGTAAATTTGAGGCCTGGTAGGCATTAGCAGGGCACAGCACATTTACAGGGCTTAATTAGTACGAACTGTAATTGTTCATGGGCTGCCAGAAGGAGTAATGTTCAGGAAAAGTGGAGTCGTTCTTTTGCAGTCTTCGGTTTTAAAACGATAAATCACTTGCATATTTGTGCAGTGATTCAAATGGAGCTGAGACCTCTCCATCTCAACATGTGGTAAATTGTAAAGTCAATGAATTGCAGATGTAGGGTACAGCCAGATTCCCAAAGAAAATGCAGAATGAATGGGCAAGAGTAACGCTGTAAATACTGACTGAGAGGATAACTGGGTTTCGGCTTGCTGTGCCAATTATGATGCACTAAAAACATCAGTAATTTTGTTCTAATCAATTTAAAGTTTCCTTAAACCAAATGCAGGGGGTACTGCGTGGCTTCACTTGAGGTGTTTTAGAAATACTGAATAACAATGGGATTCACACATGACAGCCAGATAAATTTCAATTAAGTCATTATGAGTAGTCTTAGAGTTGTTCGTAAATGAACTGGTAATGATTGGACACTTTAAAATGACGCTAAGCCACTTTTTAATGAGAAATGTAGTGGTAGAGAATGTCTTTGCATTCTAGTTTGGAGTATGCTGGGAAAGCTGTAGTGAGTTCTGCATTTCTTATTCACCCAGAAGCCCCATCAACTTCAGTGGGACTTCCTGGCTTAAGGAGCAATATGGCATGAAACCCATAATCTGTACAGTACAGTTCATCTTGAACAGCTTTCTGTTACAAAAAACACTTATCTCTCTTGCAGTTATTAATGGAAGACTGTCTTCCCTCTGCCTGATTCAGAGACCACTGAGATCAGTGGAAAGTCTCCCATTGATTTCAACAGGCTTTGGATCATGCCCTGTATGTCCTGACCTGACTTGAAAGTTTTGCGAAAAGCGGGAGAAGGATTTTTTTTTTTCCAAATGAATGACCCTTCCTATAGTGTCTGGTCATTGATTTTTAATATTTTAGATTCCTACAGGTATAAAACAACTATTGGGGTGTGATTCTGCAATCATGGTACATCGAGACCCATGATCCTCTCACCCCATGGAAGGCTCCCAGTGATTGCAGGGCCTGCTTTGAGGCCACCTTGCCAGTCAATACTGCCTTTCCGGTGTGAGTAGGTGGATTTGTATGGAAGTTGTAAAAGTTAATGATTGTTCTCTGACTCACAAGCTGCTGGTTTTAGTTTGAGGAAAAAAAATTAATGACAGTAAATGATGGAAATTATAGGAGACAAGTAGGCCTTGGTGAGAGGAAAAATAGATTTGCGTTGTTAAAATGTTTTTGCTTCTTGCTGAAGGAAGTGCAAGGTCAAGAGAAGATCTGTGGATAGTTTCTCTTTGTTGTCAGATGCTTAGGGTGCTGAATTCTTTAATGCATATGGTCAGACATTTAAATCAAATTCTTAGATGCCTGTCCATGTGGATGTTAAAGATCCCATGGCATTTTTTTTTAAATGGGTATGAAATAATCCTTGTGTCCTGGCTAACAGTTTCCTCTACTCAGTAAAACAGATGATTTTAATGCCCAAGGCTCTGTGGGAAGTACTGTTGAGTGCATAATGGCTGCCATGTTTGACTACACAGTCTCTGCTTACCAGTGTCTAACTTACTGCTTTGTAAAGCTCTCTAGAGTGCCTAGGGTGTGAAAGGTGCTATAAAAAACAAAATCCTGATCTGTCTTTCAGTTCCACTGTGGTGCTGCAGTTGAACTCCCCAAAATAGAGGGCTCCTTAGAAAAATACCAAATTGAAAATACTGCAGAGTACAACGTTTTGGCATGTGTGAGTTTGAATTTTAGAAACAAACGATAGAAACAAAACGCCTCCAACTTTTAAGAGATTCTTCACAGCCACAAAAGAAAGGGTCCAGCACCCATGTGAGTCGACAGCTCCCCCAGTTTATATCAGATCAGTTGTTCTAGGATATGGCCATGTCTATACTAGGGACAAGTAACTAAATCTGTTTTAAAAGCCTGTCTAGTTGAACTGGTGCAAATCCCTAATGAAGTTGTTATTGAACTAGTTTAACTCCTGCTTAAATTGGTTTAGCTTGGATCAATAACTTATATAGATTGTATTCTTTTTGCGAATACAGACTAACACGGCTGTTACTCTGAAACCTGTTATATAGATAAGCAAGGGTTAAATTGGCTTAAGATCATCTACATTACAGGCTTGCTTTGGCTGAATTAGACCAATTTAAAATTGATGTAGTTAAACCAGTGCCACATTACAGGTATAGATAGGGCAGTGGTTTTCAAACATTTTGTATTGGTGTCCCCTTTCACGCAGCAAGCCTCTGAGTGTGATTCCCCCCTTATACATTATAACCCGGGGGGGGGTATAATTAATGGGGGGTCAGGGCTGTCAGACCCACAGAGCTGACAGCTCGGGACCCACATGGAACCACCTTGTGACCACAACCCCCAGTTTGAGAATGCATGGGATAGGGTTTATGTGCAGCATTACATATAGATAGCTGCATTGGTGAGCTCCCAGACTCAACAAAGGACTATTGAAAGGTTGTGGGTGGTTTGTATGTTTAAATATTTACTTGGATAAAGAATCCCATGAGAAGATTTAACCTTGAACGAACATATCAGAAGAATAAGTTGGTAGCCAGAGTGGCTACCTTTTTGTTTGCCTTGAGAAGTAGAGGAGAGATTCTTTTCTCCATATGTGTCTGCCTAGAGGTATGAATTATTGTTCCATGTCTGGATGCCAAGTTGTTGTGTGTGGTTTTTGTTTTAAACTGAGGATTTTAGTTTACTTCTCCCCTTCGCCCAAGCCCTCCCTATATTTCCCCCCAAAATAGAGCTAAGAGATTTTTGTATCTATACAAGAAACAGGGGTGTTGGACAGAGAAGTCATGTTTTTTATGGGAGTTAGCCAAGCACATAACTTCTGTAGTAGCCAAAAATATAACTATATAAAGAAAAATACATTGCCCCCTAAAGGTTGTTTATCTGCATAAGGACAATATATCTTCATAATCCATAGGCATCCCATATTTGATGGTCTAATTTATTTATTCATTTTTTGGGGGTACTGTATCTTTTGCCTTGACATTAACTGTTGCTTACTCGTGGCAGTTAAGTGTATTTTGTGTTTAACTTCAACTCATTTTTAAAAAATGTGAATGTCTATGAAAACTAGACCAAAAGTGGAATTGGATGAACGAAAATGGAATTTGGAATCATTACAGCTTTGTTAATATGTTCGTAATGTGATTATCTGCCTGGTTACATGTGCATGTCTGCGTTTATGTATGTAATATATATTATTCTAGAATGTATACTTTGTTATCAGGTGTCTATCCAATTTTAATTGACAATATGAGATTCCTGTGGTTACCCTGTGCACAGATTGCTTTGGGGCTCTACAGGGTTTGTGGGAAGAAAAGATTCGACAAGTTTCCATTAAGCTCTGAATCGGGCAGTTGGAAAAGAGGAGAATGAAAATGAGCTGAAAAGAGGAACAACTTGTTAATGTTGCATTCTGTGCTTGGAACGAGAAACCTCTTTTAGACAAGAGTGGTTCTCAGGCCAAGAATTTCAAACTCGCAGAGAAACCTGTCCAGAACACAAAAGTTGTTTGAACGGGGTGCAGAATTGTCACAGTAATTAGAGCAATCTCCATTTACTGAGTGGCAGCTTTTATAAAGGACAGGGGATAAAGGGGTCAAATTCATCTTTCTCTCTGTGATTCACTTTTGATGAACTGCTTCTGTGTATGTGAAGGAGTGTGTGCGTGTGTGGCCACATTTTCGACTACTCATCATTAAATTGTCCTTGTTTTATATGAACCCAAGAGTTGTTTTTTTCCTCTAGTGACAATTCCAGGCATTATGCTTTATCTTGCATTGGTATTCTAATTGGACTGATATACCATACTAGGGTGATAGTGACTGAAATTTGCCTCTGCTTTGCTTTAGGAACAAACATATTTCTTCATCAATATGCATCATTTTAGACCCAATGCTGCAATTTCTGACTCTTGCAAACAGTCCCATTAGCTTTAATAGGACTTCTTGCTTGTAGGAGCAAGGACTGTTTGCATGAATGACACTAGTGGTGGGGCTAGTCCCTTAAAGTTTTTCATCTAGTCAGTCTGGAGTTTTGCTATTGATCTCATTGGGAGAAGGTCTATAGGCTGCATGAGGTTGGGTCTTGGGAACAAGTCATATAATTTGTTACAGATTGTTTTTTAATCATTGTTTGTATTACTGTAGTACCGAGGCCTCAATCCGGGCTCCATTGTGTCAGGCACTGTACAGACACATGTGGAGAATGGATAGCTTATTCAGCAATGTGAATGTTAGTAATAGGAAGAAAAGATTAAAAGTCAGTGGAAGTTAAGTTAGGCCTGCACCTAAGAATGAATTGACCTAGCAATGGTTGCTTAGGGCTGTGAAAAATTTCACACCCTGTGCGACGTAGTTGGGTTGACCTAATCCCCACTGTAAATGCGTCTAGGCCGGCGGAAGAATTCTTCCGCCGATGGAATTCTTCCATCGACCTATCTACTGCCTCTCAGAGAGGTGGCTTAATTACATGTATGGGGGGAAAACCCTTCTGCTGATGTAGGACGTGTCTATGCGCTACGGCTGTAGGTGCTGTACTGTTGGCATACCCTAACTCGCTTAGTGACTTTTGAAAATTCTGCCCTAAATGCATAAGTGATGCAGATATATTCCCCGTTCGCATTTTATCTGTTGTGACTGCTTTAGCTTGAGCTTCCACAGAGCCTTTTTAAAAATCATGTAGGGATCTGCCATTGTAGTTCGTAATCTCTCTAGGCTAGAGATCTTTTTCTAATTATGTATGTGATACTGCTTTTGGGCGCTGTGTAACTCAAATAACCCAATCTTTCCCCCTTCTTCCATCATTGTCCCCAAATACATAGGTGAACCTATATAGAAAAAAACCTTTGTCCTCTCTCTTGCTCTGTAACCCTGTTCCCCCAACTTTAAATCCCACTTCCAGGAGAGGGGGAGTGGAGGCTAGCCAGGCTGGGTGGGAATAGAGTGGGCACACACTTTCCCTCCCCCTCCCAGCTCTTCAGAGATTCCCAGGAAGAGATAATACAGCCTTTTCCATGGTGCATTTTTTTTTGGGAGCTGCGGGAGATTTGGGGGCATCCCCAAGGAAGTTGGGGAACAAAGGGTCCAATCTTGCCTCTCTTACTTTAATGGGATTTCTCATGTGAGATAAAGTCATTGGAATTATTCACATGAATAAAGGTTGGGTTGCTAAAGTATTTGATTACTACATTCCAGGATCTAGATCAGATCAGGGCCTAAGTACACCTTCAAGTAGAGGAGAGCAGAATACTGGTAATTAAGTCCAGAATTTCTTGAAATAAGACACTTGTCACATTTATTTGGAAACCGGAAAATACTCTAATTTCCCCGAAAAGAAACTGACTAATATATATATTCAGGGGTTTTATTAAGCAAAATCTGGCCATTTTCCATTGGAAATGGACCAGTTTTTAGGCAGACCTGGACCCATTTCTTAGCAAAATCAGATTTGTTATTTTGAGCAAAGGCAGCTTTTTTGCATCAAAAAGTTGTGAAAACTTGCTCATGTGCAACTTCTCAGTGCAAAACCAGCTGCTCCGTCCCCTGGGAAAGGATCGTGCCTGGTTTTCTGAATGCAGTTCATCTCAAAGCAGATGGTTTTTTCCTTCACTTTTGTAGCGCTCTGCTTGTCTATGCCTTTGGTAATATGAATCTAGAGATTTTAACATTTCCAAAGTGAAGTACGCACAAGGGGAATTTCCTTTGGAATTCCATGCAGGGAATAGGTGATCCTGGTAATCGTGTTCATTTGCTCACTCGTTGTCATGACAAGTAGTAGAATTTATACTTACTTATACAGAAGATGGATGATATAATTTAGTCTAAAACTTGTGCTACTCCATAAGCCAGTTTTGATGTGCCTGCCAGCCTGAAAGTCCTCAATATGCATGGGTCCAATTATCAAAAAATGGCATTTATTTGGATATACCTGTTGCAATTTACTGGCCTCTATTAATGCTGCTTTCCTGCACCCAATCCCTCGTATTTTATAATCTGATAATTTCTCTGTAATGGATGTCTTCTTCAATTACATGTGTACTGTAGTAATTCTGCATCACTCAGAGTAACTTGATATCTTATATTTGGTTATTGAATAGCCTTCCCTTTGCTGTGGATTACTACGGTCATTTAAAACCTAGTAACAAATCACAATATGTGCATCTGCAATCAATGCCATGGCTCCAGTTAGATATGGAAGGAGAAAGCGGACGTCTTTTATTCATAAACTGCTTGAGATGTGGTCCTGTAGTTTGTGACGACAGCAAAAAGCTTTTATTTGATTTTTTTACGGTTCGTCATTCAGTTGCAAAGCACATGTTACGCATCCTGTAAAAGCAGCCATTGGTTGCAATTCAGATGGGGATTCAGTCCAGCAGAGCCCCTACTACATCAACTAGCGTGATCAGTGTTTTTTCACAGTCTTGCTTTCCTGCCTGTTTTGGAGATTTTTTTTTTTTTTTAATGTGTGGCAATAAGTAGTTTTAAGATAAATAAGATGCTTCTCTTCAGGGGAATTCATCTCTCATGTGTGGTCCCAATCCTGCAAAGACTCACAGATGTGTTTAACTTTACTCACCTGAATACCCAGTGGGATTGCTCACATGGGTAACGTTAAGCACAAGTATAGATGTTAGCAGGATCACGGCCTAAGTATGTAATCGTGGGGGTAAATATGGAGGCTGCCTTTTTTTTCAGAGAAGTGAGAGTGAGGGGGAGGAAGGACCAAAGGTATACAAAAGAGATGCTGAGAACAAGGGGCAAATGTTTGTCATCTTGACTTCCTGCAGTCATGTTAAAGTACAGTCCTATCTGAAGAACAGCACTGTAAAAATGAAACCTTATTACATGACACGTCTGTTCTCTGTGCCATTCAGCATCTGCTAACTTGGGTCAGATTTTTAAAGGTTGCACAGAGTTGAAGACCAGAAAGGACCATCAAATCTAGTCTGACCTTCCTGTATGTCATAGGCCATTAAATTTCACCCAGATACTCCTATATTAAGCCAAAGTATATTTGTTTGGACTAAAACATTTCAGTCCTCAGGAAATGAAACTACCACAGGCAGAGAGCAAGAGAGACCAATGCTTGAGTCCCCTGCAGTGGCCCTGATTTCAATGGGAATTAGGAGCCCAGGTGCTTTTGAAAATCCCACTAGGCGCTTGTCTCCATCTTCAGGTGCCTAAATACCTTGTAAAATCTATTTTTAGTGCTGCTTGCTCCAGTAACTCTCCAGAGCCAGCACTGATGAAGAGAGTGAATTGGATTCTGTTCCTTCTTTGTCAATTAGCTGAATGGTTTGTTAAATTTCAATTGCAGGGTGTGTCAGTTACACCCGTGCAAACCCACAGGCATAATTAAGGGCATAGTCTGAAGACTCTGGGGTTGCACAGGTCTAATTGAGGCCAAAATTTGTATTTCAGGGTCTCCTATTACTGGGTGTGAGTGAGTGTGTGTGAGAAGGAAAGAATCCAGCTTGATTTTTAGATCCCAGGTTAAAATTGCATGGCAGACAGTTGGGGAAGGAGGAAAAGGAGAAATTCATTTTAAGTACATTTGAAATGGAAACAGAAAACAAATAAGCATTAGGTAACTTCTCCATGTGCCATTTCCCCCCCCCCAGAGTCACTCTTCAGAGCAAAACCACACAGAAATGGTGTTAAACATTTGTGACTTGATTGTCTTAGTGTTCTAGTTTAATTATGACTCATTTTTGTATGAACCTGAAGTATTGGAACAGAACGGCAGTCTAGTCTGACCTCAACAAAAGTCAGTGGCATGAACACCAGATTTAAACTGGAGTAACTAAGATGAGAATTTGGCCATGAACTGTTCTCATGGAAGTCAATAGTGCAACTCCCATTGGTTCTGGTGGGGACAAAATCAAGTCCTTTGGCTCCTACCTAAGGCATTTTTCCATTGCCTCAAATCAAAAGAGACTTATATACAAGGAATGGGATTCAGGCTAATGGAAAAATATGTCCCAAAAGAACCTACTTTAGGTGGTTAAGTAGGCTCGGAGTGTGTCCTGGTGTCCGGTGCTACCTCAGAAGTGAAACTTCCATTAAACAAGACAGATGTCTGGGTAACAAACCCCTCCCTCTTACATTAGGTGTATAAGAGCACACCATAAAAGGCAAGAAAATTAAAATCTGAACCTCATAACTTTACTTTGATTTTGTTGTGCTGATTGTATAGCATCATCTTGTTTACATAACTTCATTCATGTATGTATTGCAGTGTTCAGTGGTCATACTCATTCTAGGGGTAACACCATTAAAGTCCAAAGGAATTACATTTGCGTGAATTTTATTTAAAAAAATAATTAATTGCCAATCTTCCAAGTCATCATTTGGTCTTCATACAGTCTCTAGTTCTAAAAACCCCTTTCTCTGCTATCATCTTCTGTTGTTGTGCTGGGCTGTAAGCTCTTTAAGTCAGAGACATCATATTTACCTCTTACGTAAAATGTCTGTGACATCTGAAGTGTGAAGAGCTATATTTAAAAAATAAATACCTGGTCAAATTAATCTTTGCAAACAAACTATCAGATCAGTTTAGTCTGTTCAGCCCCTCCTCCTCCTCCGTGTTCAAGAACGAATGTTGATGGTTACGAATGGATACAGTATTTGCTGAATACTTTATGCAACAAAATTTCAGCCAGTGGGTTGTTTGCTGACAATTTGCTCTTCTTTGTGATACGTGATTGCTCTCCTAAGTAGCATGGTATTGGTCAGGTGACTGAAACTTTTTAAACAAAAGAATAATGAATAGTGACCCCTCTTGTTTTTGCACAGATACGCTTGTTTGCATGTGAATATAGGTATTCACATGAAGAATAACCATCCTCCAAACATTTGCGTGAAACCCATCTGCCTAAATGCTAATAGTGAATAATAAAGGCTGGAGCATTCTTCAATCCAGCTATCATTAAGAATTGGAAAAAATGTTCATTTTTTTTTAAACCACCCTCAATATTTAACTAGCTCTAGTAATTTGGTGCACTGTGGGCATATTTCTCCGCTGAGTGTTTTAAGAACTATACTAACCACCAAAAACAGAGCTCCCCGAAGATGATAGGGACATGTTGGAAAGCAGAAATGTTTAATAGCACTTTTAAACAGAATTGATTGCCACAGTAAATTGCAAACTGTTGGGATGGTTTTGTTTCTAGCACAAGCAGTTGGTTGAGTAAATTACTGTATTGTTTCCCAGTCCGACAGTTGTCTTTTCCTGTGTATCTCCCGCTATAGCCAATGGCAGGTTTGTGGGTGAAAGGACTGCATTATGCTACAACCTTGAGGTCCTATCTATACTTGGATTTATTATTATTTATTTATTACTTGACACTAATACGCTGGTGCAGTACACCCACACTGAGTCTGGGCTTGCCACACCATGATTTACGTTGGTAAATTACTGCCGTAAATCCCACTGGTTTCAATCCCCATTTTGCAGTGGTGCAGTGTGGTGTTTGCACTATGGCCATATAGTGCAATAGAACACGAGCGCACATTTGTTTAACATAGCAATCCATAGTTAATATTTTTAGATGGCTGTTGGCATGTCTGGTGAACCTTCCCAAAATCCTGATTAGGCTCCAGTCACACAAACAAGCAGTTAAATAACTATGCGTGTGAGAAGTCTGGTTGATTTTCAGTGGGGCTGCTTGAGTGGGCCAGGTAACCAGTGCATGGAATACCATCTTCCATGGCCTTGCCTGCATGCTAGCTAATACCAGTTCAGGATCAGGACCGAAAAGGGTGTAGTGCAGCTGTGTTTTAGTAGTGCTGAAGTGTAGAAAAATCCAAAATTTAGGCCCTAGGACGTGGTGGGGAAGGAGGTAGGAATTTGGAATTAAGTGCAAAATTGCATCTTAAAAAGGGAAAAGAACATTTAAAGACCTTTACAACATGAAGGGATTCTGCAAACTCAAATTTGGTCCAAAATTTAAATTTTGTTTAATTTTCCCCCCAAACTTTAAGACCAATGGAAGTGTTTCCATAAGTGGCTTAAAAAAAAAAAAAAAAAAAAAAAGTTGTGATGGAAATAAATGTCTTTAAACAAACAACTCTCCCATTGTAGTATCTGTGACCCAAATCTTGTGGCACTGAGAGCCGGAAAGGGGAGTTGAATTTAAACTGAAGTGAAGCTGATCTTTATTGAGTTTGCTAGAAAAGAAAGCAAAAGGCAAACCTCATAAATGGTCACAAGTACATAAAATATTTTCTGGTTTAATAGTCTGGCTTGCAATTTTTCAAGGTGTTCTTTAGATTTTTCACAGTAAGCCTCCTTAAAGGTGCTTCAGAAAATGTTTTGCAAATTTTGTTCACGCAAAAATTAAAATAAAGTCCTTGTATTTCAAACCTCACTGTAGACCCCAAGGGTTCACCAGTGTGGATCCTATCAGAGCTTGAGGGGCTTGGAGTTCTGATGCAAAGGCTGGAAGAGGTTTAAGGGGAAACCCCAATACTGATTTTTACAGTGGAACTCGTGACAGAAGACACTTATGCAATTCAGTGCCTGAATAATCTTTTCATTATGGCTCACTCAGGTACTTTTTGGGGAACTTGTCTGCCTCTGTCTTAGATTCTCTGCTGAATTTGGCCATGAACTGTTCTCATGGAAATCAATAGTGCAACTCCCATTGGTTCTGGTGGGGACAAAATCAAGTCCTTTGGCTCCTACCTAAGGCATTTTTCCATTGCCTCAAATCAAAAGGGACTTATATACAAGGAATGGGATTCAGGCTAATGGAAAAATATTCCCAAAAGAACCTACTTTATAGAACCCCCTTTTATAGACAACACTCAGTGGTTTCCATTGAACCACTTGGCACTAAACAGGCCATTTGAAGATGGTTCTTGCAGGAGGATGGAGTGCATTACAAAGCACAGGTTTCAGAGTAGCAGCTGTGTTAGTCTGTATCCGCAGAAAGAAAAGGAGGACTTGTGGCATCTTAGAGACTAACAAGTGGGGGGTAAATGTTATAGATGCCGTCATGTGCCAGCAATGCCCCTCTGCCATGTACATTGGCGAAACTGGACAGTCTCTACGTAAAAGAATAAAGGGACGCAAATCAGACGTCAAGAATTATAACATTCAAAAACCAGTTGGCAAACACTTCAATCTCTTTGGTCACTCGATTACAGACCTAAAAGTGGCAATTCTTCAACAACAAAACCTCAAAAACAGACTCCAATGAGAGACTGCTGAATTGGAATTAATTTGCAAACTGGATACAATTGATTTGGGCTTGAATAAAGACTGGGAATGGATGTGTCATTACACAAGGTAAAACTGTTTCCCCATGTTTATTTTTCTCCCCCTCCCCCCCCCCCCACTGTTTCTCAGATGTTCTTGTCAACTGCTGGAAATGGCCCACCTTGATTATCACTACAAAAGGTGTCACTCTTGTTACAGTGTGTATGGTAACACCCATTGTTTCATGTTCTCTGTGTATATAAATCTCCCCACTGCATTTTCCACTGAATGCATCCGATGAAGTGAGCTGTAGCTCACAAAAGCTTATGCTCAAATAAATTGGTTAGTCTCTAAGGTGCCACAGGTCCTCCTTTTCTTTTTACAAAGCACAGTGCTCAGAAATTAAAACCCATTAATATTCCTCCATGAACAGGTAGCATTGTTCTCTCAGCTATTGTTTGCTAAGGCTTGGTGCCTATGTGGGCAAACAGAGACTTTTGTTAGATACACAAAACCAGAATGTTTTCATTATTGATTCCATCTGAATCCCTGATATGTTAGAGTGTAGTCCAGCAAAGCCGAATGTCCTCCACCTGTAACCTAGCTTTATCATCAAAGGGTGACAAAAATAAGGTGGAACATTTTTTAAAGATTGTAATGTTCTCCTAAAACTTGTATGTTGTGTGATGCACATAGGTAGCTAATTGTGGCTTGGTGCTTGCTGGCTTTAGTCCTGCTTTGATAGAGGACTATTTATGGCTTGCCTGTATAAAACCACCTGTGGAATACCTGTATGCCATCTTTCCCTAAGCATTTTGTGTGCTCAGATTTCTGGTCACCACGCTTGACAGTAGTGTGTGCTGGGAGGAAGGGAACAACCACTCACATGGAAAATCCTGCTTGAGGGCAGAGAATGTTCTCCCATAGCGTAGTTTCCCAGCATCCTCCACCTCTCGTAAAAGAAGCATTAGGTTCAGCCATTGGGGAACAGTGTGGATCTCAGGGAGCTACGGGAGAGCACAACTGTCCATACAGATGCCAAGCACGAAGAGGCTCCATGCTAACGGTCATGCTGCCCCAATGCTCATTATATCCCTTGCGCAAATGAGGTGATGTCCATGCTCTGTGACTCCACCCCAAGAACAGATTCTGGATCCTGCTCTTAGCAAGATGGGGACAGCACTACAGAAGTGGCAGCTCCTTCCTCCCCTCTTCCCCCCTTTTTTAATGCAGGCTGAGTCCAGTCCAGTTGTCAAAGGGACTTTCTGTACAAGGATCTTGGGGAGTGTGAGAGAGTGAGCTGTAGCTCACGAAAGCTTATGCTTAAATAAATTTGTTAGTCTCTAAGGTGCCACAAGTACTCCTTTTCTTTTTGAGGGCCTATGCTATTTTAAATATGATCTGAGGTAATCTAATCAGTCTTTACCCCCTGCTGTCCTCCTAAGCTGTATCCCAAAATAACCCTTGGTAGCATGACACTGAACATCACATGTGAAGCTTCCCTTCTATGTTTTATAATCTTCTGTATGCAGCCCGAGCCTAATGTTTATGCGAATGTCGTCAGAAAGATTCTATAGATGTATTCGAGCCTTCTATAAAAGTATGACACAACATCGCTTTCTGTATTTGTCTCTCTGATGTCCTTGCTGCCTTACTTTCAATTTGGAAATGATAAAAAGCAGTGTGGATGTGCCAAATCTTGTTAAAGTAAGCATGAATTTCCACTCTCCACATTTTATAAACAGTCTAAATGTCCTGTTGAAAAACATATGATTGGTAGTAGTGTTTTTTTCCCCTTTTTCTTTTTCCCTTCCTCTTCCTTTTGTTGCTTTAACCTACAGATGATTCAGAAGAATAACAAACCAAGAAAGGATTTTAATGGATCCATCCACAGATAAATATAGACCATCCGGTGGTATAAAGGTTTTACTGGCATGAGTTTCGGCTGGCCATGTTATTTACAAGAGACGAATCCACCAGTGAGTCTGTGCAGACCATACTAAATAAGAGCCAGTAAGATTTTTTTAGCACCTCCAGACTGTGAACTAGTTTTATACCACACTTAGTAAGTTTAAAAAATAAAACCATCCAAAACTTTAATTGGTACTGGCAATATTTTTTTGTTGCTTGCCGTCTATAAAACCAAGCTTCCTTTGGTACCATGTAGAGGAGAGTGTGAGAGCCATATTAGAATATATATTTTAAACTTAGCTTTCCCAGATATCAGGTATTGCACTTTGAAGATGCGACATATTGCAAAATCCTACAGCTAGATACCAGTACTGTACATATCACTGGAAAGTCCGGAATCCCAGCCCTCTGATGGAATACAGCTTGTTTCTCTAGCCCACTTAGCTCATCAGACATTAAAATTCTCACTGCTCCAGGAATGACTATAACTAATGTAATTTTAAATCCTTGCTTTTACGTGACCCACAGTTGTGGGGGAGAAGGAAACACCTTTTGTAGAAGATTTAAACAAACAAAAAAAAGGACAGCAAATGATGGCTGTTTGAAACCTGCTTGAGTGGTTTGATGATGATAGAAAATGAATTATTGAGCGGAGTTCAAGCTAGTGCGCCAAAAGTGCAGCCTAAATATAGTTTTAGTTTGTTTCAGAAATAAATGAACTTTATTCCATTGTTATTATGACTATGTGGCATAAATACTGTCATTTAACAGTGCCATTAAATATTTCATGTCCTGTATTGAGTCTCTCTCTCCACCTGGTTGGACAGGGTGTGATCCTCTTCCAGTTGTAATCTGTGAGTCTTGCCGTTGATTTCAGTAGAGACTTTATGTGGGTGTGTATGTGTGGGAAGGAGAAA
This sequence comes from Eretmochelys imbricata, assembly GCF_965152235.1. NCBI lineage: Eukaryota > Metazoa > Chordata > Testudines > Cheloniidae > Eretmochelys > Eretmochelys imbricata. The sequence continues at coordinate 114,623,908 of NC_135578.1, read as the reverse complement.
ATAAGTCACCTTTGGAATATTCTCTACAGCTCATATTGTTGCAATGTACTTTAGTCCTCGCCTCCTTTTTTGTTTAATTTATTTATTTTCTGAATCCAAATAAGAAGCTTTAATAAGACTGTTCCTATTAATTTTATAAGTAGCCTTAGAAATTCCATTGTGTAAAAGTATCTTGGAGTGGTTTATAGATATGCTGAATTGCTGTCCTAGAGCATGTGGAAAGGAAGTTCAGCTTTCTGTCCAAATGAACACTTCATTTGGCAGATGAGAAAGGAGGCTGTACAGCTTGGTAGTACTTGTTTGTAGCCTGACAGCCTTTTAAATGTATTTATATTGGCTAATCAACATACAGTAACAATCCACTTGCCTGCTCAACTTAAGCACCATTTACTTGAGAAATAAATGATAAACCCATTGTGCTTAGGTAATAAAGAAGGACATTTAAGAGTGATTATGGATGCTCTGCTAAATTTTTGCCATCTCATTTAAGCAGTGAGACAAATTGTCTTCTCCCAGGGCAATTTTGCTGTGGCCCTGGGTGAAATCCCGGTCTTATTGAAGCCAGTGGGAGTTTTGCTGTTGACTTAAATGGGGCCAAGAATCCACCTCTTATGTTCTTCACTCCACTGGAAGAGATCTAGATGAGATTCCCAAATCCAATTGTTCAATTCTTTGGACAGAGGCGGTTAGCTTGACCATGTTGGTGAGGAGATACTATGTGTGGCTTTGTAGCAATCCCTCTACCAGATATTTTATGAGTAACCTTTGATAGTCTCCAATGGGAGCTCTGTTTGGCCTTCTGTATCAAGAAGGAAAGGTGTTTTATGGATGTGGATAGGATGGTCTGGAAACTTTTGGGTCTCTTGAGAGTGATGTGGTAGTTTCTTCCTTGTACCCCTTTGAAGAAAACTTCCTTTCCATACCCTCTGAGTGTAGCCAGACCAAAACTCTGTGTATGATGCTGATGTCTGCACGGTAGTAGTCCACAGCTTTGTGATAGGTCTCACCTTGTCTATTTTCAGAGCCAAAGCATTTGCATGATCTACCATGGCGTATACCCTAAGCAGGGAGTTTTATAAGCCAAGGAAGTTAGGAGCCAGATGTCTATCCATATAGTCTGTTAATGAAGAGCAGGGAGAGGGAGCACGGCAACAGACTGGACTAGAACAACCTTTGCTTAATTGGCTTCTAGGGTCTGATCTATAGATATGACATCTGATTTGCAATGGAGCTCCCAGGACGCACTCAGTTACAAGGATGTGTTGTTCTACTTGGCCTCAAGGCTTTACACTGGTTATTGGGGACATCTGAGACTTATTAAATGGCAGGGGGGAAGGGGGGCAAGTCCCCACTTATCAGTCTCCTATATCAGCTCCTGCTCATTGCATAAACTCTGCTGTGTTCTACCCAGCCTGTGGCAAACCATCATCAACACCGGCTTCCTGTGTGTGCCAGAATGTCAGCCTGACACCTATATCCCATCCCTGGAGCTCTGCCCATACCAGGATATAATTTCAAGAGCAGGGGACGCCTCTGTTGAGGGAGTTGCCTATAAAGCAAAGCAGATCTGAGGCTTTCTTTTTGGCCAGATTGAAAAACTTTCCCACTGTTTTTTCAGATTTTATAGAATGCTGGTGCTGTTTCTTCCTTATGTTGCGTTATGATTATTAGGCTTTGTTGCCATTATTTTTCTCCAGTGTTCAGCCTCATGTTGTTAGGCAACCAGGCTTCATGCAACTTATAAATAAATATTTATTACTTTAAATGGTGACTGAGAGGGAGGGCATTTCCTGGCTGTCCGTGACTGGCTGGAAGAGTTAAAATCCTCATGCGGTTAGGTGTCAGGACCAATAAAAGAGATTACCAAACCAAAAAGTCATTATTACACTTTCAAACGGTGACCCATGCCCTTTCCCCCCAGCCCCTTTATGAATCCTGACCCTCATTCTCTCACCATATTAGCAGAAATTAAGCAAATGGATAAGAATTTTCAAAGGAAATTAAACTGATGGGTGTAATATCTGGGTGCCAGCAACAAGAGTTACCCGTCATAAGCAAGGGGATTCTACTCCCACACCCAGAAATTTGTATTGTTCGTTTCTCTTCCTCCATACGCAGCCACAAGTTTATCTACTGATGAGGCATTTAGTGGGGTTTGACAAGAGTCATAAACCTTGGTTAATAATAAAGATTGCATCCTTTTGGCTGTCATATACTTGATTTTTTTAAATTCTTTTCTTTTTTAAGAAAAGAGGAGGAAAAATATTTTCTAACCTGGAGTCCCCAAAATCACACATTTTTTCACCATCCAGCAAAGGGATGTACATCAGTTACTGTCACTCTATCAGGAAAATCCAGCTTGCTGGCTTAAAATAAAGGGCACTTTTTCATACTGCTTCTGCACGTTAACCATGTAAAAAATACAATTAAGGCAGAAGTCTGGTTTAAAACTGAAATTTGCTTGATCTTGATAATACGGTATAAGCAAGATTTCTCAGAGCCAAGTAGACAACACTATAAAAACCTTATCAGGCAGGGTCACTCTGGCTCTGGAAAGGGATGAAGAAGATTTATTTATTTATTTAAATTCTTCAAGTCACACATATACCAACATACAGGATATCCCCTGTCAAAAAAAAAAAAAAAAAAAAAGGAAGGTGGGAAGGAGGCACAAACAAACTACTGGTGAGCTGATGGACCAATGGAAAGAAAGATGTACACCGTGGGCCTCATTATCGGAGGTACGAACCACTTACAGCTCTGAACTCAGCAGGCCTGGAGGAGATGAGCAGGTCTGAAAAGTCAGGCTCACAGTGTCTCCTCTTGCACCTAATATCAGGGGCAACTTTAGAACTCTTAAGACTTAAGATCTCTCTCTGCTTGAGTGTTTACATCTGCGAAATGGGGATAATTCTTACCTACCTGGCAGGGCTGTTGGGCATTGTGAGTAGTCTTTCAAGTTTCACTTTGAGCTTCTTGGATGAATGGTGCTATGTAAGTACTAAGTAGTTTTTATTGAACTGAGGTAAAGAAGAGCAGACACAATCCTTGAACTATTTGTTTTTCGTGTCAATGCAACCAGATGCAAGAATGTTTTATGCCATGCGTGTGTCTGCCTACAGGCTCCTATTACAGGAGTATTTGCTGGCCTCTTGCTAGAGGACAGGACAGTTTTGTGTCAGTGGAGTTTAAGCTTTTTCAGAAAGTATTGCTGATGACTTGAAATTGAAGAACTGTAAGCACAATTCATCTTAGTGAACAGAGAGCACCGGGTGTGAGCCGTGCTGACTGGGACCAGACATTGACATACGGGCCGTCATCAAACTAATTGTTGTTTGAATTCCCTGTTACGATCCGATGACAAATCTGCTTCGCTCCTGCCACTGGAGCAGAAAATGTAGCTTGAATTGGCGTGATGTTAGCAAGTGTAAACTGTACTTCAACAAGATGGATAAACCCAATTATGGGGCAGACCTGTAGAGAGAAAATCCATTTAAATCTCGTAATGTTAAGCAGAGCTGTGTTTAATTCATTTGGACCAATTTGGGAATGATGTATGAGTGTTGGCAAACATTAGTCAAAAGGGGAACAGCCGGGGAAAGAGATGTAGTGCTCAGCCAGGATGGCGGAGGAGTGCTGTGCCGTCTCACTGGCTAACACTAATGGCTGTGGAAGGGTAAAATGACAAAAAGATGTACTAACTGCTATTATGAGAACAGCACAGTGGAAATGAACCAACAAGAGAAACATATGGAGCAGAAAGAGGGGTGTAGTGCTTTTCTTAAAACTACTCAAATGGAGAAGGAAATACTTTTTTTAACCACTATTTGTTATGGTTTTCACTGACTCTGCAGTCAGTTTGGGAGGAAAAAATGTTGCCAAGGGATTTTTTTTTGGGGGGCAGAACAGAACCTAGGAACTTTGAGATCTTCAGCACTGATCTTTTTCCCCTGAATGGAATGTAGCTCGAAGGCAACACTCAGTCCATGACCTGTGTTAGTATGTGTTTAATTGTTCAGCCAGAACCTCTCCATTTAGGCTGCCCTTATTCAATACAAAAACAGAATGCAGCATTCTATGGCAAGGGGCTGACGAACTCCAGAGAACACTGTTATTGTACAGTAATGGCCTTCCATGCTGCTGTTTATTATTTACTGGTAAAATGCCCCAAATGTGCTAGGCAAGGGACAAATACAGATGAAGACTCAGTCCTTGCCCAGAAAAGCCTACAGTCTCAAAAAGAAATTGCTATGACAAGATAGACATGTTGGGGCAAGTGATGGGCCAGAACTGGAATAGTTGATATGAACCAGCAAAATTCTAACATGCCTGAACTTTGGATAAAATTAGCCCAAATACACCTGTCGTTACAGTTTTTACAAAACTATCTTTTTGTCTGTCCAAAAGTTTGAGGCTTTCCTATCAGCCTTTTTAAAAAAAAAAATTAAGGTTGATTCATTTTTATCCTTTTGTAATTGGTTCTCCTTTCTTTGTGCGCACATTCATGGACACGCACCAAAATCTTCACCATCATGGCCCCCATTCTAGTCATCTGTCTCCTGTTAGCATGTTGGCCACAGACAGAAAGGATTCCTTTGGTCTGCCTACATTGAGATTACCACAATCTCATCACAATTTTGGGGGTTTGGCCCACAAGACTCATCAAGACTGGATGCACCGTTTTGTGGTCAGGAAGTCCCTGTAGTTTTTCATGTTTATGGATGCCACTCGAGCTGGAGATAATGAGTAGCAAGCAGTTTCTCTGTAAAGCTGGGTTTGCTGAGTTCCTGGGTATGATCTAATGTGCTGTGTACATGGCTGTAACATCAGTATAGTGATTTCCCGTGCTCATAAATCTGTATGTCAGTGGTAATAGGAATGCAAAGAATGGTAAATTGGTTTATTTTAGTGGGAGAAGAGGTGGTCAATACTTGCATTTGGGTCACATCCACAGCATGGGTTCATACTAATTTTGGGCTGGTGTTAATCAAGTCAAACCATTTGATTTTAAAAACCTGTGTTCTAATCTATGTTCGTAAACACAGTTGAAACACAGTTCCTTAACTGCGCTTGAGACCCAGTATGGGTAGGGCTTTAGTATCTGTTACAGTCAAAAAGAAAACAGTTCACATTTCAAGAAGGCAAATAGTGCTTGCTCTCTCATCCTGGTCTGAGTAGGTACATCCTCGCTGCAATAAAAGAACTGTGGCAGGCCCGAGTCAACTGTCTTGGCCTGTGGGGCTAAAAGTTGCAGTGTAGATGTCGGGGCTTGGGCTGGCGACCAGGCCCTGAAGTCCTGCCCACTCGGGGCCTTAGAGCTTGGCCTCCAGCCCAAGCCCAAAAGTCTACACTGCAATTTTTAGCCTTGCAGCCCAAGCTGAAGGAGCCCAAGTCAGTTGACCTGGGCTCTGAGTCTTGGGACTCGGGCTTTTTTACTGAGGTAGATGTACCCAGTGAGGCCACGTAGACCTTCAGGGCATGTTGCAAGGCTTATCTGGGGTGAGGTTCTGGTTGGGAGCTTGAACTGGTACAAGGAGATCTTGCTTCGGGTATTTGGGAAGGCCTGGTCTATACACACAATTTGTACAAATATAACGACTTCAGTTAGGGGTGTGGTGTTTTTTTTTAAACCAATGTCGTTATACCGCTACAACCCTAGTAGGGACAGAGTTATACCAGCATAAAGAAGCTTTATACTGGCATATCTTATTTCCCATACTGTACATGAATACGCTCTACAGCTTTTATAATGAGATAACTGTGTTCCACATGAAGGGCGTTATTCCACTGAACTGTATTAGTAGAATTAAAAGAGAGACAACTTTTGTGTATAGTCAAACCCTTACACTGGGGGCGGGTGTGAATATACAGGTACATTATATATAGATATATATCTTAAAATGATATATAAAATGCATTAATCTTCAAATGAGCATATTTTATGTGTTATTATAACTAGTAGGGCAGTGAGCCTTATAGCAAAACTTAAAATAGAATAAAAAATAAAATTAAAATGTTAAAGACCCAGGTGATTTTCCCCAACATGCATTTTCCCATCAAAATTCCCCCTGCCTCTTCCATTTGGGATCAGGAGTGGCAACTAAAACTCTTAGGACTCCATGGTAGCTACTTTTACTTTGTCAACACTTCCTCTTCTAAAACCTGTTCTGAGAATAATGAAATAGTCAGACTTAGCAACTGCGTTTCCTGCTGGTAACTTCATCTCCTACAATGTCTGCCTTTCAGAATGTGTTTGGATTGCCTTTTTTTTTTTTTTAATTTTCCCTTTCACTTTCTCATAAAATAGGCCTGCCAGCTGCTATGCTTTTGGAATTGCTTAATAATGCCTTATTAAAAAAAGTTTTTAACAATAAAAATGCAAAAAAGTAATAAAGAAAAGGCCCTCCAATGTACAAATATGTTCATGTGCTACATTGAGACAAGTGTTTATACTTAATTAAAAAGTCACTATTTATTTAATAAGGTAACTATCTACTGGATTCCAGATGTTGACAAAGGACTCCATCTTATTAAGTTGGAGGGTATGGATGCTCTCAAGTATGTGTGTTACAAGAATGTAGTACATCCAGTGATTGCCCCTTTAGAAAAATCTTTAATTGAGAAGTTGCTTAGACAGAATATACTGACTTAAAATGGGAGGAAGGAGGGTCAAGTCATCAGGCCTGAGTCAAAACTGCCAACTGGTTGGCCTACTGCCAACTGGTTGCCACAGACTTCCTGTGTGATCTTTGGGCAAGTTACTTAACTTCTCTGAACTTCAATTTGCCCATCAATAAAATGGGGGAAAACGATACTTACCCTTCTTCAAGTGAGTGTGTGTAGCTAAACTCCTTAAACATCTGTAAAGTGTGTTGACATCCCAGAGTTAGAATTACAAAGTTATATTGGATGAATTAAATAAGGAGAATTTTCCTAAAAGCAATATTCCTCTTACTTAAAACCGTTCTACTTTCCTTACAGATGCAGAATCTGACAGGTAACTTCCTGTGTTTCAGATTATATCATCTGTCCGACTACATGGCAACTTCAGATTTGATTTTTAATTTTTCTTTTCGGTCCCAGCAAATGATGATGATACCTACTATAGTTAAGATTATAACACAGTTTTAATCATGATGTCTTCTTTTCACATCCTCCTAACCTTCTGGAATATCCACCATTTAGGCTGAAATTTTCCATGCTGTGTTTCTTCCTGGGTGCAATTATACAATTTTGTTCAAACGGTCATATATTTTATAAAGTCTAGAGGGTATTTTCTCACAAAGGCTAGGGTAGTGGATAGAACATATATTTTCCTCATTCTTAAGGAGGGGGGGAATTCAAGGATTTTTTGCAATTGAGATTTTGTGGTGTTGCTCGATTTGCAGGGAAAAAAATAAAAGAAATTTGAAATTTTGAACTGGAAAATCGTTTCTGAGCAGGTACCATAGGCATTTGCTCAAATTTTTACCAGAGCCAAGTCAAATCTTAATTCCATAGGCCATGATCCTTCAAGTTATTCCAGGGATCTGCCCAGGCACTATAGTTTCAGTATTTTGCTTTTATTTAAAGGCGTCTCACTGTAAACAGACGTGCTGATGCCCTGTTAAACTGCCTCGCATAGCACTGTCTATTGCCAAACCATTGCAAAAAGAAGAGTGGGAATTCACCTCAGGGAGGTGCTAACTTCAAAGCTTAAGTGGGGGAATTTTGATGGTATCTTTTTCTTTCATCTTAATTTAAAAAATGCAAAAGTGGTTCATGCGTGGTATTTTCTCTCTGTTTTTTCCAGAGAAATGAATCCGTTTGCTGTAAAAACGTGTATCAAAATGTATCAGATGTGTAACGCTGCCAAGTTAGGATTGTGTTGGGAGCTTTTCTCTTTCTTTTTTGGTAATTGTAAACTGCAGCATTTAATACTGCATAGATATTTTTTGCATTTAACTGTATGTTAAAGCACTTCTTTGTGGTTAGATGTAGTGATTAAAGTATCTGTTGTATTGTTTTTCCTTCAAGAATTATGCAAAATGCTATGGTTTGTGTGTGTGGAGGGGAACCAACGAAATTGGTTTGCTGTCAAAAACCACATGCAAAGTATGTATGATTTTGATTTCTCCTTTAGTGGTTCAGTTATCATTGTTATTTACAGCGAGAGTGGCTTTTTATCTCAGCATTTGCGCTCTTTAGTCTAGTTTCCGGTTGTGTTCTTGGTTTGTGGTTTTATTGGCAAAACCAAATACAGGCGGTTTACAGCTCTTAATTTTGTTGCTTATTTGTGCCTCATGCCTCTTTGTAAAGTGAGTTCAACATTTAAATGCAATAATCTCTCAAGGAAAATAATGGAAGCCCATCACTCGTAAAATGTTAAAATATTCTAGGACAGAAGCATCTGAGAATAACTGTAGGGTAAAAAACCCTATCCTTGACAATAGTATGGATGGAATGTCCCAACAGATCTCTGTAAGGCCCTAGTATTTAAACACTTGGCTAACTTTAAGCATGTGAGTATTCTCATTGAAGTCAATGGGACTGCTCTAGCATTAAAAGTTAGGCTTGTACTTAAATACCTTGCCCAATCAGGGTGTAATTTTTGTGATTTTGAAACTAACTCCTGTTTGGCTAATGAAACACAAGGATTTATTCTTTAATTTCGTAGAGGCCAGATTCTGCCACCATTACTCAGTTACTGGAGTAATACCTGACTCTGTATTGACAACTTTAAGCATTAAAAAATGAGTCATGCCCCCACAAACTATGATATTGGTTTAAAAAATTATATGGCTTTAAAAATAAATTTGGAGTTGTTTGTATCTGGTGTTAGAGCCTTTAGGGCTCACATTTTCAAGCTTTTCTCTGCAACCATGAGGACTAGAGACTAACTTTTTTGTTTTATATTAAAGCTAAAATTCTCATGTCATAACGTGACTTCAGGAGCTGGGGCTCTAAGAAACGCACCAAATATTGTGAAACTTGTGATAAAATTTGTGAGAGATAGCAACATTCTAATCTCTGAGTAGCCCCATTGAAGTCAGACCCTACTCCACCTAAAAGGTGACAGAATTTGGCCCTTAAATATTTATTATTTACTGTATTTATTCATTCATTCACCCTTCTCTTCCTTTCTGCAATTTGGGCTCTCTTTCTCCTTAGCAGACTGTCATGTTTGAAAGACGTTGCTTCTACTGCATTGCTGATGAGCTTTCGTGAAGCACTACTCATGTTTACTCTATACCATTTTAACCTCCATATACAACAAAAAAAGTCACCTTAAATGTTTCCTTATTTCTGCCATTCATTGTTCGCTTTATTTTATTGACACAACTTCTTGAAACGTTAATATTCTCATTAAACATCTTGAACTTGGAAAGTTTTTTTTTTTTTTTTTTTTTTTAAATTTCAGCGTGAAATTAAATTTAGTCTTGTTTCCAGAAATGGACCAAATTCTGCCTTGCAACAAGCTGGTATGATCCAGGTGGCCTGTGTTCAGGGGTTGGAGTGGAAGAGGCTATAATATGACATAATTTATCTCCCTGGGGAGGGAAAACAAGACTACAGAGAAAACGAGCCATGCAATCATTCAATGTATTGGTGGGCATAAAATTAGTGGCAGCGAGAAGAGGAATGTGTTGCCAGTTACACTATTTTGCTACATGCCTGTTTCTTTTGTTAGCAAGAAATTCTGTTACTTGAAGACTTTATTTTCATTTCACAGCTCTCCCCACACTTGGGGAACAAGGCTGCTTGGGTTGTAGTGTTGCTTTCAGTAATGTGGGAGCATCGTTTATAGGCATAATAAACACCTTAAACACCTTAAATGGTTTGTCCCAATTATTAAGTGTATAATATCCACCCTACTTCTCTAGTTTGCCACAGAAGGTGGTTCACTTAATGCTACTTTGTGATTAGTGGTGAGATGTTTTGCTTTATATATAAATATGCATGTTATAAATTGCAGACCTATGTGATATATTAATTAATCACAGACCCATGACCCACGTCATCGGCTCACTAATCCACCCTCTTGGGATTTATGCTAGCATTCCAAACCTCTCAGCTGCTTCAGACAACCACCATTTTAAAAATAAATCTGCTGGGGAAATACTGCTGCCATCTCCCATCAAGTGTGGCAGTGTCCCCAAATGTTGCCCCTGCCACGAGTCCAGGATGAGCAAGTTTCATTCCTGGGCCAGTTATGTCTTTTCTATAGCTTAAAATGTCTCAACTTTGAAAGCCTGATGTTTCATAGCTGTGGAGGGATAGAAATAGGAGCTTTATTCCACTGGGAAGGGAGATACCCACCATTCCAAAGGAACACACTTCACTGAATTCTAGCTTTGGAAGGTCTTGAGATATCAGATTGTAAAATGCCCTGGCATTAATGTGCAGAAGAGCTATTTTATGTTGTTAATCTTTGTGTAACACCTTTGATCCTTGCCCAGTGGGATGCATGGTAACTGGAACGTGGCTTGTATTAGGAGGGATTGGAAGAAGTCCCACTGGAAACTTTAATAACTTGCCAAAATAATCTTAAAATGCTTTTTCTGCAACATGTAGCAAGAACAAAATACATAATCAGAGAGGCAGCGTGGCACTGGACTGAGAGTGGCACTGGACTGAGAGTTCTGTTTCTGGGTCTTCCACTGATCTTGTCCAGATTATGCCCTTCCTCTGTCTTGTCTATTTAGGTCTTCAGAGCAGGGTCTGTCTCATTCTGTGTTTTGTACAGCACCTTGCACAATGGGACTCTGATCCTGGTTGGTGCCTCTAGGCTCTGCTGCAGTGCCACTAATAATGAATGTGAGGAGAAGTGTAAAGGTTTTACCAACACTGTTTTTAGAATCACTGACATATCTTGCTCTGCCTTTGCCAGTGGCGAGTAATGTGACCATCTTAAACTCTTGATAGGATAGTATAAACGTTTTATCACCTACCACATTTGTAGATATAACACAAAATTCTCTGTAGAAAATATAATACTTGCATATAGCCCCTTCTATCTTTGAATCTCTAAGCATTTTTGACAAATGTTATTCTCTCAACGCACGTGGCCCAGCCCCATTGCTTGGTGTAGGCTGGTGGGGCTCTCCCTCCGTGTCCTCGTCTGAGGGAGTCCATGCCTGCTTACAGTTTGGAGCCTTCTCCAAGCAAAGGGAAAAGTGGGTGAGTTAGTGGTTCTCAGTCTCTGGGGCTCAGGTGGGGGTGAGCGCCACGCGCAGTCTCTGGGGCTCAGGTGGGGTGACTGAGGAGCGCAGAGCTCCTGGCCAAAGGAGGGGGAGTACTGTCACCCCGGGGTGGAGTGGCAGGGGGAACACAGGCCCGCCCAACTCCGCCCTGTCCCAGGCCATGGCCCTAACAGTAGCGGAGTGGTCCGCCACTGGCTCAGCGGGGATCCGCCCACAAGATGCTGACCTTGTTTCAGGCTCGTGCTCAACCAGACGGTTGTCTGGTTTCCCTGGGCTGCTTCCCACTCTCCCCCTCGGGTGTACATGTGTCCAGGGGTCGTCCTCAGTTTCCCTGGATACACCACCAAGGGTAGCGGTAGCAGGTCCTCAGTGTTGGCAGTGTCAGGGCTCTCTGGAAGCTCAGGCTGGTCCCCGGGGCAGCAGCGGTTCTCCTTGGCGTGTCCCACTCAAGAAGCAGCTGTCTTCATCGGCAGCTCCCTCCCAACTAAGGTACTGGGCCAGCCTTTTATACTTCCGCTTCCTGTCCTGTCCCTCTGCTTCTCTCATGCAGGGCGTGGTCCTGGCTACACCCACCAAGCAGCTTGCGGCGTTCCCTCCGCATCCGCGGGAGGTCACGCCTCTTCGCTACACTTAGATAAAATAAAACTAAACTGGACAAAGTGCTGTAAAATACATTGTGTGTACCAGCTGGTATGGGGCAAGGAGATGACTGAGTCTTCTTCTAGCTCTGATTTCTAGGATGTGATGAGTAGAGCCGTGAACTCTTATGTCCTGTGTTTCACTTTAAATCACCAAATTCAGGCAAATCTGCCCCATTTTGGGATGAAACCAGAGAAATTAATACGGTTTCCGTCCATCGTCAAAAACTGGCCGAGGCTTGCTCAAAACCAGACTCACTCCATGAGTCTGGCCCAAGGTTTGGACTTTGTTATGAACATTTTCTACACCACTTTAGTCAGCATGCAGAGGGCATTGTTTATGTCTGTAGCAATGTTGTAAAGTCTCTTGAGTCTTCATGATGGCTATACTGATGTATGAGGCTCACACGTGCTGGAGGGAATATCTTTGTGGATGGAGGGAGAGAGAGGATTTATATGAACTTTTGGAAGTAGAATGCAGCACCATCTCTGATGCTCTCTGCTATCTGGGTTGTCAGTTATTGTTTCCCATTAAGCATTTGCTTCATTCACTGTGTTTTATTTCACTGTGTGGGAAGCTACAATGCATGATTTGCTTTATTGGCTTAGAATCATAGAATATTAGAGTTGGAAGAGACCTCAGGAGGTCATCTAGTCCAATACCCCGGTCAAAGCAGGACCAACACCAACTAAATCATCCCAGCCAAGGCTTTGTCAAGCCAGACCGTAGAAACCTCTAAGGACGGAGATTCCACCACCTTCCTAGGTAACCCATTCCAGTGCTTCACCACCCTCCTTGTGAAATAGTGTTTCTGAATATCCAACCTCGATCTCCCCCACTGCAATTTGAGACCATTGCTTCTTGTTCGGTCATCTGCCACCACTGAGAACAGTCTAGCTCCATCCTCTTTGGAACCTCCCTTCCGGTGGTTAAAGGCTGCTATCAAATCGCCCCTCACTCTTCTCTTCCGCAGATTAAATAACCCCAGTTCTCTCAGCCTCTCCTCGTAGGTCATGTGCCCCAGCCCCCTAATAATTTTTGTTGCCCTCCGAAGCTTGATTTGCTTTATTTTGTATCTGGCTGAACCATCCTTATTCTAATACTTCAAATTCACTGGCTGTCTAACCTATTTAAATTGGGCTATGAGTTTAAATTAATATTTATTATAAAAGAATGGAGGAAGAATTAGGGGTTAAACACAGGCTTGGGAGACAGAAGACCTGGTTTTGGTATGTAATTCTGCTACTGTCTTCCTGTGTTTTATTGGCCGAGTCACTTAACTCTTTTTGGTCTCATTTTCCCTATCAATAAAATAGGGATGATAATACTTCTGGATGTTACGAGACTTAATGCATTAATGCATGTAAAGGGCTCTGATCCTTTCAGATGGAAAGAACTAGAGGAGAATTTGCTGAAAGTGGAACTTTTTGACAAGATTCAATGAATAAGAAGTTAACAAGAGTGTACATAAATTTGCAGTGTGTACCACATCAGTAATCATAAGGCAATACCATTTAACTGTATATTGACTTCCAAACACTCGGCTGAACTCACTTAACTAGGTGAAATAGCTATGTGGTAAAAACGTGCAGAAGAGACCACCCTTATTATTTTGGAAATGGACCCAAAGTGCCTTTAAATATATGGGGCCTGATTTCTCCTTTCCTTTACACCTGTTTTACATTGGTGTAAGTCCATTGACTACATTGAAATCACCCTTTATTTACATTGATATGAGAGGAAAATTGGGCCTGCTAACTTAAATTCTGCCCTTCCTTGATAAGTCACTTCTGGGTTTTTTGTCCGTCTTTTTGGGTAGTCGTCTACGACAAGTGTATTGTCTTCTATTAAATAAATAATAATAAATAAAACCCTCAAGGAATATGTTACATGGGATGAGACAGTTTCCTTGGAAGTTGTGTTTGGTAACATGGTCTATAAGCTTATTGTAGTCTTGCAGCATGTAACCTGTTTGTAACGGTAAACTGAGGCAAGACCTTCTCTATTTGCAGAAATGTAAATTTAAGCGCCATTACAGCTCTTAAGAAAACTCTTGCTTGTCTTCACTTGTGTACCCAGAAGCCTAAATGAAAAGACCTCTCTTGTAATCTGAGCAGCTGGAAAACAGTCCTAATCAATGGACTCTAGCTCTGCGGACTTTGGTAAATACACATTTTGCTTTTACTGGTGTAAACAATAGATTAGTGTGGGATTACATCTTTAGTGTTTTTTTCAACAAAGAATAATATCCAACAGTCTTTCAGCTGGCTTTATTTGTTGAAGAACCAAAGTATTTACAACATTTGTCAGTGCTCTCCAAAGCTGCCATAAGACACCGAAGCTTCAAATGCCACGAAGAGGACTTGGAGTATTCCCTACCGAAAGAGTTGTCAGGGATGTGGTCTCTCCATGAGAGTCACTTTTATTTATTTAATCTAGCAATTTCATTGTCCGCCCTTCCATCAATGCTTGGCAGGACAGACCGTCATCTCTTGGGAGTAAATAGCTGTGTCATTCGTGGGGGCATTATTAAAAAGGGTTTAGTGAGCATTTGGTTTTGTGGGAACCTATTGTAACTACTGTTCCCTCTAAGGTGTGCGCGTGCGCACACAGATCCTAAACCCCGCGCACACGGCGAAACACCACGTGTACAAAAATTTGCACAGAAGAAATTTTTGGCGCACACGACCTGTCAAAAATTAGAGGGAACATTGATTGTAACAGTTGCCTGGATGCTTTAGCTTCCGGTACCACGCAACTGCTGGTCATAAACCCTTTGCTCTAGTTGATTTCTCCATTAAGCCTTTTCTCTTATTGAACAGTCTCTTATGCAACTATGCAAAGATATGAAGTACACATGACTATGAAATGAACTTTGTTCTGCTCTGTCATTTTGATATTGACAGATTTTTAAAAAACAAACACGCACCAAAATCCTCTTCGGACCAATTCTAACGCATGATCACAGCACACTTGCTAATCAGATTTTTAACTCATGTTTCGTATAGTGGTCTTCCTTCTCCCTTGCCCTTTGCCAGTTTTATATTTTATTTATATATAAAATAAAATATTACTACAAGGATCAGTTTCTGCTGGCCTCATTCCAGAGACAACAACCCTGTCTTTTTTCATCGTTGAGCAGTCTGAAAGCCCCGTTATTCCTTAAATTGGATTTCAGTTCTGATCCCCTTATGTTCAGTAAACAGTGTGTTCTATTAAACGTCATTGTTTTGGACTAACATGCCAGTGGAGTTTCATTTTTAAGGGCAGAAGATAGGTCTGAAAGTGTTTTAAAATCCATCAGGGTGGTGTTGGTGTAGAATTAACCAGAAAATACTCATCTGAAAGGAGAAGTTAGGTTATTGTTAGGTTGGGAGAGCAGTTTTTGTGATTTATGCTGCCAGCTTCTTTTTTAGCTGGGGTCATTTTAAAATTAATCTATAGTTTGTACTAAACTCTGTTAGTGCTAGGACAACTCCGTGATTGAGGATGTGAGGCTGCATTACAAGACAAGGGATCGCTATAGTAAATGACAGCCAGGAGGAAATGACCGTGCTGTCTTCGAAACCCCAATACCATTAACTTCAATTTTTCCTCCATTTCTCCAGTGACACCACCCCACTAACATCTGATTGGGTGGCTGTTTTCCCCCCACCTTATTTTCTCTTTTTGCGTACAGGTATCTGCTCTCTCTTATATTGATGGACACTCCTTTTATTTCACACGTTGATTTGGCAGTTTATTTCTGATTTAGATCCAGCAATTGTTAGTTATTGTAAGTGGTTTCCCTCACCCCCCAAAGGTTTTTTGGGTGTGTGTACGTGTGTGTGTACGTACACTGTGCAATATGTTTCTTAAGGAAATAGGTCAACAGTTTTGTAGCCAAAGCTGTAAAACTACACCCTCTTGTCCTCCACTTTTTCTCCCCCATTGTCCGTGCAGCCTTTCCAGCTCAAAGAGCAAGTTTGGCACCCACATGCTAAAAAGCCCTGATTAGTTCCTAAAAGAAGCAGTAAGTTGATTGCTCACAGAGATGATGTAAGCCGTTGCTCTGGGGTACATCAGGTTGGATTTCTCATGCTTTATCTCATAAAGCCTAAATTAACAGCTGGTTTGGTTTGAGTTCTCCGGGATCTGACTAAGGGATTACGGTCCATTCTCAAGTGAGTCAATCTAGTTTAATTTATTTCAGGTCTATCAAAAAAGATCAATCAAAGCTCTTTTGAAAGTAAAGCTGTAATCGGCCTGTGTACTTAGATGTCACTGTTGTTGCAGTTGCTTTACCTCTTCAGTGGAAAAATGTTCAGACTGAAGCTAAGAGGATGTATTATAGTGATTTTTCTTTTTCATTTCACACACAATTAGATTTTTGAAAGCTTACTTGTGTTTTTGAGAATGGTTAGTCTATGTACACTTTTAAGCAAATCTGCTCTTGTGATTATCTGAAAATGAAACTATACTTGAACTAGGAAGAAGTGTGGTGTAGTGGTTCAAGAACAGAAGTAGGAGTCAGCAATCAGGAATAGAATCCAGATTGCCGTGACTTGATATGTGACCTTGGGCAACTCACTTAATGGCTGTGTGTCTGACTTTCCCCATCTGTAAAACTGGAATAAAAATACTCAGGACTGGTCTGCGCACGGAGTTGTACCAGACTAAGTAGAGGTGTGATTTTTTTTTTTTTTAAAACCAGTTTACTTAACCCAGTGCAACTTTGTATGTGCATACTGTGCTTTGAGATTGAGTTAACCTGGCTTATATCAGTGCAGCCTGAACTTCTAAATTTACAGGTGCAAACTAAACTGTCTATCCTGTTTTAAATTAATGTGCCCACACAAGGGTTTGTACCATTTTAAATACGTTTTAAAACCTATTTAAGCTAAGCTGGTGCAGCTTCTATGTGTAGACAAGCCTTTAACATGGCTTATTTAAAGTTGGTAAAGTCCTTTGATGAATGGTGTTATATTGCTACTAAGAAGTTGCTCACATACCCAGAGTTTCTTTCTTTGTTGCACTAGAGTATTCTGCTGAAGTGGTTCACCAGATTGTAGGCGTTTAAATCTAATTTGAATCCCATGAACTGATTCAGGTGAATTCAGGACCATTGGGCGTTGGGTTGGGAAGGGTGAATACACAATTAGCCAGTGTTAGGCTGGTTAGTTCAGACTGTTTGCAAAACCTAATACCCACAAATTCTCATTCTTAAGAGAGTGGGAGCCGCCAGCTTCCATGCCCAAATGAAGGCTTTTAAAAAACAAAATCTTGCAATATGTTCTGTGTCTCATATAATGTTCACTGCTTTTTATCAACAATAAGGAATCTTGATCTGCACAACAAAGTATCCTTTTTAACATTTGTGTTATGTCGTCCATCAAGCAGGACTGTATCCTGCCCTTGCAAGATGATAGATTCCTTGAGGCGATAGATCTTTTCCAGTTCTTGCTAACTTCTGAGATGTCACTCCCCTTCACCCCCTATCTTTGGCTCTTATTAACATTTTCACCTTCACCTGGTTCACTTTAAAAAACAAAAAAAAACCCAAAAAACAGTTAAAATCTTTCTTAGAGATGCGGCAGACCTATACATTTATTACAGATTCAGCCTTACCATTGCACCTCATATTCTCCGTGCCATCATATGCTGTAGACATGGCATTGCTGTGTAAACAGGCCTAGCACCATTGGGCCTATTGGAGTTCTGCCCATTTAAATCAGTTGAGAATTTGGCCCATGACTTTGCAGTGCAATTGGCTGTAAGGTAGGCACCTTGCTGGTTCCATTCTAGCCTCTGAGCTCACCCCTCCCCCTCTATCACGTGTAGTACCCTTGAAGCCATCCCCCATGTTCTGTGTTCTTGTATCATTAACAGAAGCTTTAAAATGTGTCTTGTTCCTTTTTTTTAAAAAATGCCAGATTAAAAAAATGCAGTGTGTGTACACGGGAAAGATCCTCCGGAGTGCCTTACAGATAAAGGGGTTTTATTAGACAGTTGTTTTATTAAACAATAAGCCACTTACTTTACTAATGTCTTAAATCTCTGTCAAAACCAAAATGGTAGAAATTTTGGAACAAAATGTTAAAATCCAGTTTCTCGCCACCATACAATGCTTACCCATTGCTTTTGGCCCACATGAGTTATGCCTTCTACACAAAATAAATGTTGGTTCCTAATAACATCTGCAAAAATATATGCGGGAAAATAGGATTTCTAGTGGGGAAGCTACTATGGAGTGACTCCCCTTGTTCCTTTTAATAAATAGCCTGTTTTAGAAAAAGGGACTTGAAACTTGTGTAACAGAATCTGCTACTGCTTGGCCATTTCATTGCAGATATTTAAAAAAAAAAAAAGAAAAAAAAAAGGGCGAGACAGGCTGACTACATTTTGAAGACTGGTGAACATGGCTCAACACATACTGTTTAGCACATGTATTTTTCTCACTAAGACATGTATATCATTCAGCCACACTCAGGGTTTTCAAACTGTGTGAGATGGAGTAGCATTCTTTCAGATGATTGTAGTATCGAACTCTGAAGAACAATGGCTGCATTGAGACTTACTGTAATTTTAAATTCCTCCCTTTATATCTTCTCTGCTACATCTGGATGATGAAGGTTTAAATCTTCAAGACAAACATTATTCTTAAGAGTTTGATATTAGATTGGGAATCCTTTTTACTAGTTGCCAAGTCTCTCTTTAAAATGCTGGGAGCAGCTACAGAGGCAAGTCCTGCTTCTCAGACTCTTACCCATGCATGTTTTGCAATATACCTGAGAGCATGTCAGCAATTCACACGCACCCACCCACTTCTCTACTGCTTAGCCACCAAAACCTGTAACTAAAGTTACTCCTTTA
Organism: Eretmochelys imbricata; assembly: GCF_965152235.1. Lineage (NCBI taxonomy): Eukaryota > Metazoa > Chordata > Testudines > Cheloniidae > Eretmochelys > Eretmochelys imbricata. The sequence goes on along the minus strand of NC_135578.1, from coordinate 114,605,234 downwards.
AAAGCCAGTGCACTAAGGAGGTCACCGTCTTTGATTCCGCTGTGTACTTGAACCTTTAATAATTCCTTTCCCCCTGTTACTCTTACCTGGGATAAAAAGAAAAAAGGAGATTCAGAGTAAATGCTATTAATTGTGCATGTAATGTAATTGGAAGTGTTTCATTGCCATGCTTGTGTAAGCTTCTTCTTCATTTTTAGTGCTTGAATGTACCACTAGCTTTGCATTTAGCTTCTTTGTTGCAGCTCTTTGATTCAGGTAGGCCATATTATAAATAGGCTCGTTGCTATGGTGAAAATTGGAGTCCTTGTCTGCTGTGCATAACCTTTCTTACCTTTCTGGACAGTGGTTTTTTTTGTTTTTTGTTTTTTAATACACAGTGCTAGAATAGAACAGAATCGCTACTTTTGGGGGAGATGGGATTTCAAGTGGTAATTTGGCTGGCGGATGGCACCTCATAGGTGTCTTTGAGAAGTATTTGTAGATTGGAAATCCCTTCTGTGATGACTCACATTGCTAAGGAGAATGTGGATTTTTCTGTCTCTTCAGGGACAGAAAACTGGTTGTGCTCTCCCTTCCCCTTTCCCACCCCAACCAGCGATTCTAACCTTTTGTTTTCACAAGGTTGTCACATCAGACTGAGGATTTGGGTTGGTATGACAGTAAAAACTTTACTAAGAATAATGATAAAAGTTGACTACATCCCAAGCTTGCCCATGTCCAGAAGACGAATCTTCTCAATACAGTTTAGTAGGGAAGATTAGCATCTTTATCAGTCGCTCTCTGCAAATTCCAAGGATTGCTTGAGGTTTATTTTGTTTGTTAAGGCTTTGCTGGAAGGGAGTGCTTTTCAGTGATGTTTGTTATAAATGTGGGAAACTGCTATGCCTGCTCATTAGTCCAGAACCCATTTTTGTGTGCCTCCCTTTTTTATTTTATGGATGTGCTGCACTTTTTTCAAGGGCAACTGGAAATTCAAGTGCGATTAAGGTCATGGCAGTGTATCAAGCCCAGTAAAATAAAAGGGGTGTTGCTCTCCGTTTTCTACACTGGGCTAAGGGTTCCCAAATTGAGGTACCTGAGCTTGATGTTCCAACCATTTACTTCATATAATTAAGCAGGTGGCCCAGGAGCCAATTGAGTTTGGGAGTGAGTGGTCTAGGGAGTAGTAGTTGGCTCCTTCAGTACAGTAAACACCCGCCTCCATGCATATATCCTCTATGGCAGAGGTGCTCACTTTTCCACTAAACAGGCCTCTCTGGGGAGCCTATAAAACACTTGCTCCATAATCCTTCAAGAGGGGTTGCTGCTGAGCCACACGAAGCGTTGTGTCCTTTGTGGCCTACCCTCTGCAATGCTTGCTCTGGCTCCCCAGCGTTCCCATTCCTTGCCAATCTGTGAATGCATTGGAGGTTAGGATTTGGGGCTATGGCTAGGCCAGAAGCCGGCCCCACCCTCTTGTAAGCCACACTTGGCGCTCTCTGTAGCTTGTGGCTTTCTGCTAAGGATTTCCTCTGGCGATCGAAATAATCCTATTCCCCACACCATCCACCTTCTTCTACCACCCAGGAATGAATCTGTTTCTAATTTGAAATGTATTTTTCCTAACTACTCTGACGTACTGGAAGGGAAAACTGCACTTCGTTCAAGTCAATTTTCTTCATCATCGTCTGCGTTAATATTTTCAGTGAGGATAATAGATCTTTAAAATGCTTTAGCTCAGATTCTGATTTCATTTACTTTAAAAAACAAAACAACAACAAAAAAACCCAACCCTAGAATTACAAGCTTCGTAGTGAAATTCTTTTTTAATTTTAATTGGAAAATCTCCTTTGTTTTCCCTCCCCCTTGCTCCCTCCAAAGTAATTTTCCCAATAGCATTAGCAACCCAAATCCAACTGTTGGATTCTGCATTCTTTGTGCACCCAGAATTTCCACATGGGTGTGATCAACCAAGAGGACTGAAGTGCAAGAAATGCAGGACTGAGCCCAGAAACCAGAGAGCAAAACTTGACCAGTCAGTGTTCGCTGTTAAAGCTGAATGAAGTGCAAAAAAAAGTAAACACACACTGTGGGGGGTAAAAAGTATAGTTAGATTTAAAGAATTCCTGCATCTTTAATAAATCTCTGGTAATGAAGATTTTTTAACCTTGTGGGGTTTTTTTTGTTTTTTTATCTTGACCGTTTCCCTTTAAATGCTCAATTTATTTTGCAAACCTTCCCTCACCCACTTCTGTTTGTTCTTTCAGAGGCTTCTTTTTCTTGCTTATTTGGGAGTGGGGGGCAAGTCTTCTATTCCCTGCTCTCCCTTTCTCTCCCCACACACTCAGAGAGCTTATGGATTTTGCTTTTGATTCCTCAAGAAATCTCCCAGTGCAGGTGGAATGTGTACTACAGTAGAGGTGGTTGTAAGGGCAGCTGACAGATGCAATGGTGCAGTGGCATGTTGCATATAGACCTCACAATGGGTAGGCGTTGGTATTTATTTTGCAATATTTCTGGAGGGCAACCTCATTGGGCTAAAAAGCGTGTCTGAACAAGGGCGCTGTTGTTTGCGAGCAGCTCGCTTCAGTTGCAGGGATACAAATCCTCAAATGCCTGGCAGTCAGAACTGTGTTCAGGAGTCAGAGAGGAGTCGAGGAGGCCGTGGCTATAGATCAGATGCTGCAAAAGGCCCCCTGTCTTAATTCCTGGATAAAGAGGCGTCCGAACAGCCGTCATCTCTGGGAATGCTATGGATGGTGGCACTGTCAGACTCTTGGTGGAGGGAATGGGCTGGTGGTTGAGAGGAGCAAGCAAAAACAATCCACTTTCACCCCTACCTGCGACACCCTCAGATACAGTGTTGGTTGGCCCCGGCCCAAGGGACTGGCCTACCAGATATGGATCGCTGGGATGGCAATAAAGGAGAAATGCTGGGGATTCTAGGATGAACTAAAAAATATCCAAACCCCAAACAACCTCTTAAACTTAACTGAGAAGCTTGGAAAGGGCCAGGTCATATTGCTGGAGGAGAATCTTGTGCAATCTGGCGTCTGGGTTATGACTCAGTGTAGTGGAGATGGGAAGCAGTGCCTGGCATAGGTGATACTATATTTTTCCCTCGTGGATCTAAACAAAGCCACATCCCAGCATAGTAGGGGTGTGGGGGTGGAGGAGGGACAGGGTGCTGTTTGCTGTGTAGCCGGAAGTGCTGTCCTTCAGATGAGATGTAAAACCAAGATCCTAATCAGTGGTCATTAGAGATCCCAAGACACTTGGGTGTTAGCATCAATATTCTAGCCAAAATTCTCCCTTGAGTCAATTCTGCCACACCGATGTTTCCCCCTGCAGCTTCAGTTAGTTACGGCCATCTTTGCTTCCTGTCTGAAACTGCTGTGTAGAGTTGCTGCGTAAATATTAATGAACTCCTGCATTGTTCCCCAGAGGCAGGTGCATTTCTACAGTGGGTGAACTGATCAGTGAGTTATGGCTGCACAGCCCCTCTCAAGACCAAAATCTTTGTGAGCCCTTCGGGACGTGGGTTCTATTCCCAGCTGTGCCACAGGCTTCATGTTTGATCTTAACCTTTCCCCTTTACTTTTCTCAGCTGTAAAATGGGTCTGATAATACTAGTTTATTTTCACAATGGTGTTTCAGTGTTACTAAGGCCCTGGGGGATCCTTGGATGCAAAGTGCTATAAAGAGCAGAGTGTTACTAAATGTGAGAGATTACAGTATGGATGTAGGACTACCGGAGGGGTAGCACAGAAGACAATAGAAAAAGTTCCTTGCAGTCTGTTTAAACATAATATTTACATTAATTTGCTTTTAATCGTGAAATGTTTGCAAGCCTCCTGTATGTTTACATAGCACTATGCCGTTCATTATCGGATGAAGGAATTGTCAGATGTGGCAGGACTGTTCAAACCCTCTTCGGGCCTGGAAGGGAAGTTGTACCTCAGTTGGCTTTAAGAGGGGAATCAGCAGTTTGGGTTAGCAGGGGCCGGCAGTTTGGGGATGGAAGCGAGGGAGGTTAGCTGGTAGGTGGGAGTCTTGCTGGCTTCCCCAGCTGTGTGAACAAACTTGCTGAACTTCCAGAATGAGGCTTACAACAATTTTGAACCTGGGCCTGTTTTTAAGCGGGTCTGAGCTTCAGTTACTCTACATAGCTCCAATATAGTATCGACCCATGCTTCTCACAACCCAGAATGATTGCAATCATTGTGGATCCACCAGCTGCATGCACTACTGGACAGAGAGCTCCAGGGTTATAGCCAGATTATGGGAAGGAGTATTTTTGATTATTCTGTTGCAGAGTTCTGTGAGTGAGGACCAGCTTGGCTGGGGCTGATTGCACATCCTGGATTGGAATTGCACACGCACGACCTGATTTTGGGTATCACCCTTGCCACTGGTAACTCCATTGACCTACTTACGCCTGACTCATGTTGGTGCAAGAGGAGATTTAGCCCCGACATTTGAAATTAGACTGGATAAAGCACTCGGATGCGCACTGCTCAAAGAGGAGCTTTTTCCTTCTCTAAATTCTGCAAGTTTCTGTTGGTGAAACTTAATTTGTGTCTGTCCTGTTAAAACTTGAAGTTTGTGACCACTTTCTTCATTCCCAGCGTACCTGCCTTCCCTGGTACAATGCTGTATGTCTGGGTAACTGTAGCTTTGCACATAGCTGCTTGTCTGCTTTTGGAAGTGGGTTGCTTGCTGAATGTATTGGAAAAAGGTCTTGGTAAAGCACCACCAAGTAAAAATCCTCTAACCTGGCCAAATTTGGACAGTTAATGAAATGCTAATTCACTCTGCATTTTCAACTGGCTATGGAATTCTTCACTTTCTGTCCTAAACTGTTGGGTATGGATTTTAACTTTCTAGAATAAGTGTTTCTATCACACTTGGTGTATTGATGTTGGTGCTGTGTGAGAATGGGCTATCACATCAGTTAGAATGGGAAAAACGGTGGAAAGCATAAGAGGTGTTTAGCAGCCGGAGGAGAGAGAGATGTGGCCAGCAGTTGCCAGTTTATAAAATGGCCACTTCAGGGGTGCAGCTGTTTTGTCTCTGCCAAATATAAAGGACCAGCCCCAGAAAGGCATGCTGGGAAAAAAAATCCTCTAGGAGAACAAGTGTGCACTTGGGTAGGTCTAGTAGGGGGCCAGGGAGTCACCAAAAAAGGAGACTGATTGAGTGGTGATTGGTACCCACCAAATCTCTGTCTTTAGCCTTATATATGGCTGCATCTGGTAATTCCAATACATACGCTTTCACAGCCAGTTAACAAAGTTTGTAAATCACTTTGGGATTCCTGTCTGGATGAAAGGTGCTATATAAATGTGAGATCGCTGTCAAAATGCAATCATCGCTGTAAATTAGGCAAGGGTTTTGGGTGGTTTTATTATCGCCCCTGTTCCTGCCGGCAGCTCTGACCATTATCGGGGGGAATTAAATCAATCGACAGCAGCTGTAGACAGTTATGCGAGTCCAGGGCCTGAGTGGCTTAGTTAGAGAAGCATGTTAAAACTTAGAGTGAGGGCCAGGGTCTCAGGGAGTACATAAAGGGTTTCTTCTTTTTCAAGGTTGCTGCAAACAACTTTGTGTTGCTGTCCAGAGGGGTTGATTTATCCCCTGATAATGGTCTGAGTTGTTTAATTTGCCTCCCGAAAACGTGCACATGTTAAAATAAACAAACAGTTTTTATACTGTATATATTATTAAGATAGGCCATATTTGATCAGTAAGGTCCCTATTGTGTTACTGTGGGTCTCTGTGGTGGTCTATGTATGTTTTGGAACCCTGGAATTTTGCCTCTTATGGAAGGGTGGGGGGTCGGTATGGTAAGATTATTCAAAGTGTTCTGTTGAAGTTGATCATCTTGAGCAGCACAGCATTCAGTATGTCTCCTCTGGTTTTCTGCTCTTCTTGTGGCTTCAGGTTTTTTATGCATAATTAATTCATAACTTCACTCGGACTTCTGCCTGTGAAAGCATGTGACCCATAGTATCTAAATGTCTGCATCGAATTATATTCGGATGCAGAGGGAGAGTGGGGTAAAGAACGCAAGGGATACAGGCAGAGCTAATATCTGCCTATTTTTTTTTTTTTAAAGTCATATGGGTCAGCTTCCCTTTAGCTACACGAAACACGTGTTTCCCAATAGGCTGGAGTTTGCTTTGGAGCATGCTAAACAGAAAGGTTGATATTTATGATGGGGAACTGGAGACCTTCTCTGCACTGGACTTTTTTCTTAATTTCCCATGGCTGCTACTGCTGACCTATTTAGCAGGGATGCGATTGCTGCTGAAATACTGTATCCAGTCCTGGTGTCCACAATTCACGAAGGAAGTTGATAAATTGGAGAGGGTTCGGAGAAGAGCCATGAGAATGATTAAAGGATTAGAAAACCTGCCTTGGTGTGATAGACTCAAAGTGCTGAATCTAGTTCGCTTTAACCAGGAGAAAGTTAAGGGGTGACCTGATGGCAATCTAGAAGTTCCTACATGGGGAACAAATATTTAATAATGGGCTCTTCAGTTTAGCAGAGAAAGGTAGAACATGATCCCGTGGTTGGAAGTTGAAGCTAGACAAATTGAACCTGGAAAAAAGATGTAAATTTTTAACAGTGAGAGTAACTAACCATTGGAACAGTTTACTGATGGATTTTCCATCCCTGCCAATTTTTTAATCAGGTTTGGATATTTTTCTAAAAGATCTGCTCTGGGATTTATTTTGGGGAAGTTCTGTGGTCTGGGTTATACAGGAGGTCAGACTAGATGATCACAATAATCTCTTCTGGCCTTGGAATCTATGAAAACCAGCGGTGATAATGGTGGGAGCTGTAGAGTAAGCAAGCCACTGCTCTGAGCAGGTCTACGGTTGGGTCTGCACTCGTGATGGCCACAGTGGGAGTTTTTAAGAAAAGAAGTCTAGCGTAGACACAGCCATAGGGGAGACAGAAGAGAGCCTGGGTTCAAAATTAACCAGGTTACCAAAGTTGTGCTGAGTTATCTCAGCTCATTAGTTAAGGGCTGAGGAAAGATCTCATCTGTGACTTTTGCGTCGTAGATATAAAAAACAGTTTATGAGTTAGATGTGTTGTGCTTGTTAGCTTATTGTGCTAAATGGTTAATCTTTGGGGCGTTTTATCCCTTTACTTGGATATGAAGCGTAAGGCTTTAGAAATCATTTGGCATTAAGCTGCATGACCTTCTTAAGTTCCTGAGGCTAAATTTTAAGTGTAGGCAGATCTTCCTCTCCTTCATGAACCCTGGGAATCCAGCCAGTCCCTAGATATGCTCTATAATAGAATGGATGGCGTACATCATCTTCTAAACTCAGTTTTCCGGTGGGGCCGGGTGGGAAAGTTGGTGCTGGGAAAGAATGGGGTTGATCTCTTCCAGAAGAACTCAGGTGAAGGATTTGATTGCTGGATTCTCCCAAGAGGTTGTGGCTGGATCTTGGTAGAAATGCATTTTAAATGGAGACTATCCCTCTTGAAATGACCCCTTCCAAAGAATGGGTGTAGTGAGAGTTAACTTATATTGTAATACACCATGGAGATGAAAAGTTATCATTCCCAAATAATAATGTGTGTCATTTAGTATTATTTTAATAGGGCTTCTGATGTCATTAAGTGTATGGTATTTACTGTGGAATATTACTAGGGTGACCAGATGTCCCGATTTTGTGGTCTTTTTCTTATATAGGCTCCTATTACCCCCCAGCCCCGTCCTAATTTTTCACATTTGCTGTCTGGTCACCCTAAATATTACACCTCGGACACATCACAGCTCTGTACACCTACGTTTTTCAGCGGTTTGAACTTTTCAGGGAGAGGAACAAACAATATCGGGTCACTTCCACTGGAGACTTGACTCGCAGCTTCGCCTGGAAGTGCTGGTTATCTGAAGCCTCATGTGTGCTCATTGCAGAGCAAGCAGGGCAGAAGGTTTAGTGCATGGTGTTAGCTTTGAAGCAAACCTTTATTTTTCTACTTCAGGGTTTCGCACAAAGTCACACTCCCTCCTCCGGCATGTTTTTCCCCCTTGCCATCTCCCTTTCCTCTTCCAGGTTTCTTATCATCCTAACTCAGGCTAGCAGCTTCTTTGAGCCTTGCAGCTAAAGGGAGCTTTGCCACAGCCAAAAAACCTAGTCCTATCCTGACATCTATCTTAGCGTCCACTGTCCTGGCTCACTTGCAGCAGATTACTGATTGGTCAGACCTCCCAGCTATCGTAAATCTATGGAGGGGCTGTATATGCAGCTGCATTTAAAACTTTTATCACCACCACTGCAGGTGAAGGGCTTTCATATGCTGTGCTGGTCCAACAAAGTCTATTTTATTTATGTGCTTCCAAGCCCTTAAAAATTCTTTTAAGGTACATCAGTAGGGAGTTAATAGAAACTTTAAAACAGGAAAAATGCCCATGGGCTAAGCAGAAACTCAGTGACTGACTTGAGGATATAGCTTGTACTTGAGTTGATAGGTCATTCGTCGAGGGGGAGCTGGGTGGACTGGTTTCACTGGTAGCACTTCCGCTGGGAGCTGAGTCACTAATTGGGTCTATGACCCTTCACTTAGGGAGGAGCATACGCATCCCAATGTGTATACCTTCCCATGGAAAATGCTTATAGTTCTTACTCTACTGGGTAGCTGTTTTAAGACTAACCAAGTGCATTTATCAGGGAATTGGCTCAGAATAGATTTGTATGCATATATGCTGCTATAAAGGATAATTAAATTTAGGGATGCGGAGGAGCTGGGGCATTTGTCTGTCTGCCCTTGCCCACCCCCCAAAGCAGTAGCTCCACAGCCGAGGTGAAACGAAGACCGTTTTAATCTGATCCCATGTCCTATATAAGAGTAGCGGTTTTTTAAAAAGAAAATGCACCTTCTTAAAAGACTAAAACGTCTTAAGCACTAGCACAGTGTTCTACCTTGTTTCTGCTAAATGGGATTATGAGGGATTTAATGCTGTGAGAATTTTTACATGTTGAAGGCGGTGACTTTTCACTTTGTTTCTAGATGGGGAAAGTGGGTGGAACGTGACATTCTCCTCTAACTCCCACCAGATCTCTCCGTTTTGACCTGGATTTCCCCTCTGTGTGTAACAAATGCTTCTCCAGCATCTTGGATTGGCTAGAAGAGGGGAGGGAGAGATTGGGTTAGGAGTAAAAAATCCAAATGGAAGATTGGGTATTTATAAGCAAATTGTATTGATTCCTCTATACAGAACCAACAACATTGAAAGCCGCTTGCTTTGTGGCTTTAATGCTCTTCTTGCCACATGTGCACTTTAATAAACTTAAGGGACACTGTCAATATCATTTGGGCACCAGTCCAGCAAAACACTTAAGTACCTTTCGCAAAAAGAAAAGGAGTACTTGTGGCACCTTAGAGACTAACCAATTTATTTGAGCATAAGCTTTCGTGAGCTACAGCTCACTTCATCAGATGCATACTGTGGAAAATACGGAAGATGTTTTTATACACACAAACCATGAAAAAATGGGTGTTTATCACTACAAAAGGTTTTCTCTCCCCCCACCCTGCTCTCCTGCTGGTAATAGCTTATCGAAAGTGATCACTCTCCTTACAATGTGTATGATAATCAAGGTGGGCCATTTCCAGCACAAATCCAGGGTTTAACAAGAACGTCTGAGGAACAGTGGGGGGGAAGGAATAAACAAGAGGAAATAGGTTACTTTTTACAATGACTCAACCATTCCCAGTCTCTATTCAAGCCTAAGTTAATTGTATCCAATTTGCAAATTAATTCCAATTCAGCAGTCTCTCGTTGGAGTCTGTTTTCGAAGTTTTTTTGTTGAAGGATAGTCACTTTGAGATCAGAAATCGAGTGACCAGAGAGATTGAAGTGTTTTCCGACTGGTTTTTGAATGTTATAATTCTTGACATCTGATTTGTGTCCATTTATTCTTTTACGTAGAGACTGTCCAGTTTGACCAATGTACATGGCAGAGGGGCATTGCTGGCACATGATGGCATATATCACATTGGTGTATGTGCAGGTGAATGAGCCTTTGATACTGTGGCTGATGTTATTAGGCCCTGTGATGGTGTCCCCTGAATAGATATGTGGGCATAGTTGGCAACAGGCTTTGTTGCAAGGATAGGTTCCTGGGTAGTGGTTCTGTTGTGTGGTATGTGGTTGCTGGTGAGTATTCGCTTCAGGTTGGGAGGCTGTCTGTAGGCAAGGTCTGGCCTGTCTCCCAAGATTTGTGAGAGTGTTGGGTATCCTTCAGGATAGGTTGTAGATCCTTGATAATGCGTTGGAGGGGTTTTAGTTGGGGGCTGAAGGTGACGGTTAGTGGCGTTCTGTTATTTTCTTTGTTAGGCCTATCCTGTAGTAGGTGACTTCTGGGAACTCTTCTGGCTCTATGAATCTGTTTCTTCACTTCCGCAGGTGAGTATTGTAGTTGTAAGAATGCTTGATAGAGATCTTGTAGGTGTTTGTCTCTGTCTGAGGGGTTGGAGCAAATGCGGTTGTATCGCAGAGCTTGGCTGTAGACAATGGATCATGTGGTGTGGTCAGGGTGAAAGCTGGAGGCATGCAGGTAGGAATAGCGGTCAGTAGGTTTCCGGTATAGGGTGGTGTTTATGTGACCATTGTTTATTAGCACTGTAGTGTCCAGGAAGTGGATCTCTTGTGTGGACTGGACCAGGCTGAGGTTGATGGTGGGATGGAAATTGTTGAAATCATGGTGGAATTCCTCAAGGGCTTCTTTTCCATGGGTCCAGATGATGAAGATGTCATCAATATAGCGCAAGTAGAGTAGGGGCATTAGGGGATGAGAGCTGAGGAAGCGTTGTTCTAAGTCAGCCATAAAAATATTGGCATACTGTCGGGCCATGCGGTACCCACAGCAGTGCCGCTGATTTGAAGGTATACATTGTCTTTTTGCGAATACAGACTAACACGGCTGTGACTCTGAAACCTTAAGTACCTTTGTAATTTTAAGCATATTGAAATTGATGGGACCACTCATATACTTAAAGATAACTAGGTACTTAAGGGCGTTGCTGGATTGGAGCCTATAGGAACAAAATTTAATTTTGTTAGCTTCTGTCTGAATTATTTTGTTTTCTTCAGGTTTGAACAAACTTCTTGGCTGGAAAGATTCCCGGGCACCGTTGTGCTTGGTGTTTGAGAACTAGGAAGTAAAATGTTTACTAACCATAGAAAGGGAAAGTGGGCATTCTAGCTATATGAAGTGGATAAAATAAGCAAACGGCATGAATGTTGACAAATCAGCTAGATTTTTAAAGAAGTCTTAGTAATATATGTTGTTACTAGCATCAGTGCGGATTTCTAAGTATATAATTTTTATCCTGACAGTGTCCCTTTTAAGCTGCACGTGATCCTCTGCTTACCAGAGGTTGCAATTATTATGTAAGGAGGAATAGTTTTTGAATATCATCTCCCCTTGTAGGAGATATACAGCAAGATTTGTTTCCACATTGGGTTTTCCCCAAGTATTGCTCTGTAGGTCCCCCCCACCCCCCCGGAAAATGTCAATTTTTGGCTGATTGCGTGGGTAAATCTCACTCTCCATTTCTTGTCCACCTTCCTTTGTGTCCCTTGCAAACCCAGGTCATCAGTGTGTTTACTTGATAACGTGTTCTGTGCCAAGAAATCCTGACTCCTTGTGCATTATCACGGGGCCCGTGATGCAGTGCAGGATCATGTTTCAGGCCTAGGTCTTGTTTATCTTGGATCCTTTCTGTGCTGTGGAGCAACAGCTAGTTCTTGACTTTTCTCTCTCTCCTCTTCGGCTCCATGTTCTATGGCTTGAGATCCCTCCTCCTCTTAGCAGGTAGTGTGCCAAAGTTTGCCTCTTCTGCTTTTCCTCCCATTTTATCCAAGAATGATCAGGAGAAGAGAAAGCAGAGTTAGCATGTGAAAATTGTACTGAGAAGGCCACCAGCTCTTAACTTCCGTCATAGCTTCTAAAGTGTATCTTTTTGTTGCTGACCATGTTGAAAAAGGTAGAAACAGTCTTAAGCCTTTGTTCCATTTCTACCAGATGGTAAATAACACAGTCTCTGTGGAAACGGAACTCCCTTTATTGGTTATTCGCAATTATCATTCAGATATGATGTTGGCTAAAAACGCCTCCTGTCTGGAGTATCACTGTGCATTTCAAGGGTGTTCTCTCTGTTTAGTTTTGCTTTCCGAGTATTATTTACCCTGTAATACAGATGTGGGGAGCTGTTCCTGCTTCCAGTGAATTCAATAGTGAAATTCCCACTGAGTTTTCTGAGTGAGAGCGGGCCCCATGTCTGGAGAGGCAGGATTAGAGCTAAGTAAGAGTAAGTACAGTACAGTAAAATCAGAATATCCTACTTATTGCTTAATGCTGTGCATTTTGTTGTGAAGAATTTCTGTTTGAATCCCATGGCTTTTCGTCTGCTGGTAGATGCCAAGAGCTGAATTAATGGGGATGGGGAAAGGGAAGATGAGTTGACAGGCAAAAGAGGTTTTGGTTTCCACAATGAGTCGGCCATTCGTTGCCTGCAGCAGAAAGAAATGAAAAACAGTCTCTGATTCCTTCGTGACCCTGTAGTTACAAGGACTTCAGCTGATGGATGAGGGGCTTGGTTTGGCAGACATACTCTGTTGGATCCACTTTTGACCGTATCAACCCCAGTGTCAGTGTCTAAATCTGGAATGCTGTTGAGTATTATGGGAATATAAATAAACCACGAAAAAGATCAGGAAGGGGGCAATGGCAGCAAAGAATCTGAAAAATAATGTTAAAAAAACAAACCCATAGCTAACAATGAAAGGGAGTGGTGTGGGGCGGGGAGGGGGGAGGGAGATATGTTGATTTCTAAATATTTTCATTTCTGTTGTACCTTTCTTCCCAAAGGCGTAAACAGCACTTCATAATTCACCACTACTGAAATGCGGTGGGAGAACAGTACACTGGTTGGATGCCATCATAATATGTACATAGTGCTTTTCATCCAGGGATCTCAAAGCACTTCACCATGAACCCTGAGGCTGCTTTACTTTTAAGCTGGGGAATGAGGCCAGTGCAGGATGGCTTAAGGATCAGGGAACTTTGAGCTACCTTTGTGCCTCCGCTCCTGAACTGCCTTGTGGTGAAAAGTGAAGTATATAAACTTAGATCTGCCTAGATACTTACATCATCTCCTTTGTGTCCAAGCACCTCACAATACGTAATAGGTTTATTCTGCATGACACTTCTCCAAGGTAGGGAATTGTGATCCCATTTTACAGATGGGGAACTGAGGCACAGGGTAAATTAAGTGGCGTGCCCAAGATGACACAGGAAATCTGAGGCTAAACTGGGAGTTGAGTCCAGATCCCACCCTCTGTCTCAATCCGGTGCCTTAAGCACCAAGCTGTCCTTCCAACCCTGGAACTCCTGAAGGTTTGAATTTTGTATTGACTTGAATAACTTTGCATAATAAACCCGCTTTTAGCCCACATCTGTAGTGTCTATTGACATTGTCTGAATGACTGTTTAACGGAGGACTGCGATTCACCCAGAGCCAGGAGGAGGATGGGGCTGTATGTGCAAAATGTAGGAAGTGCATTTTCATGCCCTGAAAATAAAGCTGACGAGGAAACTTTTATACCCTGGTGTCTGTGTTGAACCTGGGTAGATATGGCCACATGGATTTTACTGTACCAGTTCGTCATGTCACTGCCCTGTTTGGATGTTTTCCTTTGTTGCTTTTTCTTTCTTTTTCCCCTCGCCCTCTCTTTTGGCCAGGATTTTAACATACATCACAGGCTGGTAGACTAAGAGCCTGGGACTTCCCCTCACCACACTCAAAGTCTTTGATCTTTTGCTTTGGAGGTAACATCAAAAGGATGGCTGAGAAAGACAGCCAGCATTGTGAAGTTCAACGTTCAAGTTAATAGCTTGACTGAAGGTTGTGCTGCATTGCTGGAGCCGAAATAAACAGAGGCAATTCAGTCACATTCCCCTGGAAATTGACCTTAATATTGTAAAAGGCCTTCATTTGCATTAGGAATTAATCCGGACCCTCGTGAAGGACAGATTTTTTTTTAAATACCCCCAATGTGAGCAGCATGACATAAAGAATTCAGATGATCATTTCGATGGATGAGGTATTCAAAGCGATTCCATTCAGTGCTCCTAGCCGTTGGCTATGTCCAGATATTCATCTTTATAGCCATGTCCTGTGCTTTACGTTTACTATTTGTCATTTCTAGTTTTGCTCTGTTTCTAAAATAATTAGTCTCAATATATCAGCAAAGCATCCCTTCCCCCTTTCTGTTAATAATAAAAAACCCCAGCGACTCCCCGTCCAATTTATACAGTGTAAGGTGTGGATTTCCCCTGCTAGATTTTTTTTCCATTCCCTTTCCAACCTTATTTTAAAAGGTTTTGAGAGTTCTTGACATTTCTGTGGGTGACTGGCTGGCTGCTCTGCCCATTTTCCATTGCCAATGTTTGCTACTTTTGGGCCCCATCCTGTTAGCTTAGCCCCTGTCCCCTTTTCTTTTTTCTTTTCTTTGCAAACTCAAAACTCCCATGGAATTTGATGGGAATTTTGGATGTGCAAGAGATGCAAAATCAGGGTTTTGCTTCTTTGGCTTGGTATCCTAGGCTGACATTATTGAGACAAGCAGGAGACTGTCCTTATAATACTAAATAGTTGTACTGTTAATAATCTTGGGGGCCTGATTTTCACAGGTGCTGAGCATTCACAACTCCAGCTGATTGCAATGGAGTGGTCGGCATTTCTGTCCAATCAGGCTCCTGGCATATTGCATTTAAAGATTTAAAACATGTGTACACACGCATGACTCAGATGACATTTACTGTGTATAGTGTACATGGGTATGTATGAACATGTATATGCACATTTCATGACTGATGTGATATTTACTTTCTATAGCAGAGTATCAGACAGCTAAATGATTCCATTCAGCTTCAAGCAAATCTGTACAGGAGGGATACATCACTTATACCGAGAGCGACACAATGGTTCCCAAAGATACATTCTTCTAAGTGCTAAAATGGAGTGGTGGTGGTGGTTGGGGAAGGGTGGTAGGAGAAGATCATGTGTTAGTTGAACTCCCATCAGAGCATTTTAGTTGCCTTCTTCAACTATTGGCAAGGGAAGACTTGACTTAAAGAACTCTTCAATCTGTAGGTACAGCCCAAAATTTACCTTCCTGAGAAGTAATAGTTTTGTTGCAGGTTTTTTTCAAAACTGTTAGTCACTTTATTTGCTCAAGTGAGTCTGAATGAGACTCTTATTCTTTCAAGAAAAGTTCAGTTTGGGCACTAAATCGGTCAGCGGTCCAAGGACTGGGATTTACAAAGGACCTAAGGGAGTTGGACACCAAACTCATTTTGACAATCCCCAGCCTGAAGTCATAGAATCATAGACTATCAGGGTTGGAAGAGACCTCAAGAGGTCGTCTAGTCCAACCCCCTGCTCAAAGCAGGACCAATCCCCAACTAAATCATTCCAGCCAGGGCTTTGTCAAGCCGGGCTTTAAAAATTTCTAAGTTACCACCACCCTAGGTAACTCATTGCAGTGACTCACCCCCCTCCTAGGGAAATAGTGTTTCCTAATATCCAACCTAGACCTCCCCCACTGCAGCTTGAGACCATTGCTTCTTGTTCTGTCATCTGCCACCATGGAGAACAGCCTAGCTCCATCCTCTTTGGAACCCCCCTTCAGGTGGTTGAAGTCTGCTATCAAATCCCCCCTCACGCTTCTCTTCTGCAGACTAAATAACCTGTTCCCTCAGCCTCTTCTTGTAAGCCAGCCCCTTAAAAGAAGTCAGTGATCTGAAGTCAGTGTAAGTTGAGAGAATTCAGGGCCAAGTTATTAAAGGTACAGTATTTACAGGCCTAATTCTCATTGATTTCTGTGGAAGTTACGTGCTTTAAATACCTTTTAAGTATCTGGCCCTCAGCAGTTCTCATTTAACACCCTGGAGGATCAGGACCATGGATGGATGACCTTGGGGTGGGGTTTATATCTATAGTCCGTTCTTACCCTTATGAAATCTATGGCAAAAAACCTGTTAAACTTCAGTGTACTTCAGCCTGGATCAGGCCCAGAATTGCCTGGTATTCTTGTCCTGGGCTTTGATGGAAAAATGCCATGAATTTCTAAACTATTGAATTCCTTTCCTATTTGTTTCATGCCTACTTGATTTTTAATGAAGACTAAAATTAATAAGCCGTTCTGATTAAATCTGTAGATGAAAGGAAACCAAACATTTGTCGAATAATCACCTTCCCTAGAATAGTCACCCCAGCAAAACTTGCCCTGCAGTGATATTTTGGGTAGGCAGGGCAATCTCCCTTCACGCTACCATTCAGGTAACATCCTGTAAACATTATGTTGCAAACTGCATGCAGGAGGAGGAGGGGTGATGCTAATTTTCAGTACATTAGGAACTATTGTATCATTGCATGTTGCTTAATAAGCCTGGTATTACATGTGAGTGGTAAGCTGCTTACATGGAAGCAGGCTGCACTGTAATGATCTTTTCTCCTACCACCCTTCCCCGTCAACCACCACGTTGACTTTAATTTATTGTCCTTTTACAGATACTGTGCAGTCTAGTCAAATGATCAAAAACATGTACAGGAACTCATTTTCTGCTCTCCATTCACCTAGGAGTTTGACTTGGAAATAGAATGGGGGTTTGTTTGCATATATGTTCAAATTATTGCTATGAAAAGGGAAACCCATTGCTCTTTACCTCCTCCATTTGCAATTACCCATATGTAATTATTTCCGCCCCTGTTTTAAAATAGAGAACCTCTAGCGCTCTCCTTTTCCCCGGGGTGTATTCCCTATTTTAACCTGGAAAACGTACTGTGGATTCTTATAACATCTTATATGTTATAAGATTGGTGTCTTTGCTTTACCGGCTGTTCAGTAAATACATCGGTGTCTCTTGGATGTGCCCTCAGGCAATGAAACCTGAGGCCTGCCCACATCTTGAGTTCTTCTTTCCTGCTTGCAAAGTGCCTCTGGCTAGCAGAGCTGTCGATTTCCCCCCTGCCCCCTCTCTCCTAATAAAAAGATGTATATTTTTTCTTAAAAGGCTGAACAGCTGTAACACACCTCAAGTAGCCACAGTTTTATGAGTTTCAGATAAGGCTCGAGCTTCAAATATGTAGCTGACACCTAAGACTTAGAGAACTAGGACATTTTGTGTGGATATATATTTTAAGCTCTTTTCCAGACCTGCCACGGACATGGCTTGGTTCCATGTATCAATCTGGAAGAAGCCCATGATCTATTGGAACATGACATGAGAACACAATGACCATGTCTACACTGCAGTTAAAAGCCCAGTGGTTGGCCTCTGACCCAGGCTCACAAGGCTTGGGCGAAGGGGCTACTTAATTGCAGTGTAGGCATTCAGACTCGCCCTGCAGTCCGGGCTCTAGGACCCTGCAAAGTGGGAGGATCCTGGGTTGCCTGAACATTTACAACTGCAATTAAACAGCCCTTTCAGCTGACATGGGCCAGCCATGGGTTTTTAATGGCAGTGTAGACATACTTTAAGAGTCTACACTGCAATGAAAGACCCACGGCATGCCCGCGTCAGCTGACTCAGGCTGAGGGCTATAAAATTTCAGTGTAGATCGGGGTGGGCAAACTACAGCCTGCAGGCCGGATCCAGCACTGACCCCCGCAGCTCCCATTGGCCAGGAATGGGGAACCGCAGCCAATGGGAGCTTTGGGGGAGGTACCCGCAGGCGAGGCCAGCCCTCTGCCCCCCTTGCCCCAGGGGCCACAGGGATGTGGTGCAGGCCGCTTCTGGGAGCGGAGCGGCGTGGGGCCAGGACAGGCAGGGAGCCTATCTTAGCCCTGCTGTGCACTGCTGCCACCCCGGAGCCCACACCCCAAACCCCTCCTGCACCCCTCCCGCACCCCAGCCCCTGCCCTGAGCTCCCTGACGCACCCCAACCCCCTGCCTTGAGCCCCGTGCCACACCCCGTGCCCGTCCTGCACCCCAACCCCCTGCCCTGAGCCCCTTCCTGCACACCGCACCCCACCCACACCCTGCACTCCCTCCCGCACCCCAACCCCCTGCCCCAGCCCTACATTCATGGCCCTGCATGCAATTTCCCCACCCAGATGTGGCCCTCGGGCCAAAAAGTTTGCCCACCCGTGGTGTAGACGTTTGGAGTCCGGGCTCTGAGACACTGCGTGGAGGGTGGGTCTGACAGGCTGGGCTCCAACCTGAGCCCAAACATGTACACTGAAATTTTGAGCCCTGCAGCCTGAGCCCCGTGAGCCTGAGCCAGCTGACCTGGGCTCTGAGACTCTGTGCTGTGGGTTTTTTTTAATCACAGTGTAGACATACTCTAAGAGTGCTCTGCATGAGAACAGAACTTCTTTATGGTGAAATGTCAACTTAGCCAGAACTGGGCCAAGTAAATAAAACAAGACCAGCCCTGAACACCTGGGCAACCCTCTGGTTTAAGCAATCTCCTTAATCTCCATGCAGTTTCCAGTGCAATTTGGTATGACCTTTTCCTTAAAAAGCATCTCTAGGTGAGCGATCTTTTGCAGGATCTCTCTCTTGGGTGGTCGCAGAATACAGGTCTCATTGCAGTTTTCTTGGAAGGGCTTTGTGAAGATTTAAACGCTTTCATCTTGTGTAGTTTTGTTATATTGTGTAGGCTTTTGCTTTCCTTTTTAATGTGGCAGGAAGTGCTGTGTTATGTAACCATTTTAGAGAAACGCACTGTGTGGTATGTGAACTGTACAGTTTAGTTTTCTTCGTAGGAAAGGCCATGCCGGTGCATAATTCAGTGTTGCCAGTTTTTTGAAACAGTAGTCTTAATACTTTGCAGTGTAGAGCACTGTTCTTGTGGGGATCTTTGCATGCTTTATAAACAATTAAACTTCAGAACACCCTGATTGGCTAAACTCATTTTATGGATTGGTAAACTGAGGCACTAGTATATTGCTCACAAAGTCAGTGGTGGAGCTGTGCATAGAACCCATGTCTTGATTTCCATGTACTTGTTTTAACTGTTACAAACACTTGCTTCCAGAATACATGGTTTTTAGGTACTATCGTGGGCTCCACTGTTTTCAATGCCTCTCTTCTCTCTCCCCCCCACCCCAAATACAAAGTACTGCAGCTGTTAAATATTAGTCAAAACTTGCATTGCAAAGTGAGGAGTCTACCAACTGTATGAGAGGGCTGTACCCCAGGTAGTATCTGTATTATTGGAACTTCTGTATTTACCTCAGCATGAACTTGATTTGCTAACTCATTTCCGTAAAGCTTTGATACCAGTGTGGTCAAATATCCCTTTCTTCCCTTTATGCTTTCTGGTTATTTTAAGTTGAAGTTGTTTTTCAAATCGTGCGACTATTTTGTTTCCGTGTGTGTGTGTGATAATAAACATAAAAAGGCTTCACATGTACTTGGTGACCCAAAACCACTGTCCCTTAAATAAAAATAAAAAAGTTGTCTTGTGGGCCAACTAGTTTAAATCTCTGCACTAAATATAGCAATGAGAGCCACATTTAGGCTATTTAAAGACTTTGCAGGCTCAAGGCTGCTCTGATAACTTCTTTGTTTTTAACCTTTGGGTCCCTGGTGTTAGTGTAATAAAATGCAAATCTTGAGAAGTTGGATGAGGTGGGTGGCTGAGTGATTGAGATGTCAAGGGTGGGGGGAAGGAGGAATGCTGCATGTTTGGGGAGAATGTGGTCTAGGTCCCCAGGGGCAATGAGTTGGGTGTTCTCAGCATGCTTGCTAGAGAAAAAGCATCCGTCACCTTTCCAAAATAAACCTCTTCCAGAACCACAAAAATTTGGCACATGAGGCAAAGTCCCCACAGGACATGAGCTATTGTGGAGGGTAACTGATACCCTGACTGCTTGAAAAAGAGTCTCTTCCCAGTCAGCATTTTTGATGATTGATTTTTTTCCCCCCTTTCTTTGGGGGAAATGTAGGACAACACATGTTGCCCTTCAACCTGCAAAGGAAAATCAACTCTTCTGTTTCTAAAGGAAGTGGGGTGTTGTGGGGGGGTGGTGGTTTTGTTTTTAAATAATATTTCAAAGAAGTATTTTTTCCTCTGCCTTGTGTTTTTAGTTAAAACTGGGAAAAAATTAAGAATACGTTTCACCAGTTGCGCTGTTTTGCTTTCAACCAGTTGGGATTACAAACCTTTGACTGAGCCTTTTCTAGTTGGTTTCACTTTTGGGTTTCTGTGCACTAGCACAATCTCTCATTGGGTTGCAAACCCAGCAGAGGAGGGTTTGAACCACCAGAAAATTGCATTAAATATTTCTAGTATATATAATATTATGTATGAACCTTTTACAAAAAAAATCTAAATTTTGGTGCATAATTTACTGCTACCTGGAAACAACCCTTTTGAGTTGTGCAATGTGATTAATTAGAATTTTCCAGAAAGTTCATGAACTCAGTGCTTTTGTACAGAGAATAACTCACTTCTGGCCATGGCTAATTTTTTTTAAAAACATGCTGAGAAACAATCTACTTGAATAATCTGTAATAAGGAAAAATATTTTTTAAAAATCCCTTATTTAAATT
Organism: Eretmochelys imbricata; assembly: GCF_965152235.1. Lineage (NCBI taxonomy): Eukaryota > Metazoa > Chordata > Testudines > Cheloniidae > Eretmochelys > Eretmochelys imbricata. The sequence goes on along the minus strand of NC_135578.1, from coordinate 114,584,657 downwards.
CCAGAAAAGTGTATTGCAGTACTTCTGGAGAAACATTTCGGAGTCACAAAGAGGAAGCCAAAGAATTATATTTAAAGTAATATATTGGGTGGGTTGTGGGGTAGGGGGTGGGAAGGAGGGTTGGGAGGTGTCACTTCTTTTTTTCAAATAATTTGTTTCTTTTGTCATAATCGCAAATGGTGCATCTCTCCCTCTATGTAAATATATTATCGCTTTTATGAGGGCATTGGACATATGTGATGATAATGATAATGTTGGTTATTTCTTCCATAGCTACTGTGATTTATCTGCTGCTTTGTCTTCATACTTTTCTTTTTCTCTGCGGTTCCTCATCCTTCCCTTGAATGATAGGTTTTTGTGTGGTTTTTTTGCTTGTATATTATGAAGGAATTTGTGGTGGTGGTGGTGGAGGGGGAGGGAAGGGTATGGGCTTCCCCTGAGTGATTTGGATTAGACATTTGTAGTCTGCTGTCAAATAACAAGTGTGTGGAGATAGTTAACCATTGTGTGAGGATTTCAGGGGAAGCAAAGCCTTCATCTTTTACTTTTCTAATGGACAATTGAGACATTCAGCTTATGTTTGAAAGGAAAATGGGTGCGAGTGGTCTTGCTGGCCTCATGGGCTAATGCTGTGGAAGGAGCAAATAGAGGGAAGGATTATTGATAGGGGAAACAACTGGTACTGAATCCTGGGAGGGAATGTTTATTTCCCTGCTCTCTAGGAGGGATTTGGAAAGCGCTGTAATCCAGGGTTAGGAGTAATTTGTTACAGCAAGATGATACTTGAGTGGCAGGAGGATTCTGGCTGAGGCAGCAAGAGTTTTAATCAGAGGAATAGCTCCTCTCCTAGAAGGTCATTCTGACAAAAAAAATTCCCCCCACCCCACAAGTTTGTTACTCAACCAGCAAAATTAACCAAGGGGACTCTTGACCCTTTTTGTGTTTTTCTAAGACTTCTACACAATCTACTTGAATCAATTTGACTTAAATTATTACAATGAGGCATATGCACAAGGATGGGAATGCAGTGGAAAGGTCTCCAGTGATGTTTAAAAAACGCCCCCAACACTCTTCCTAACCTCTCCTGTGAGATCAGAATGTTTTTGGTTTCAGTATTACCTTGGGGATGTTTTTTGCAGTCTTATGATTACATTTTCTGTGTTAAAACTTTTTTCTTTTGGCGAAGACGACAAGTTTCTGACCCTGGGGAAGGAGAGAATTTTGCAAGTTCTTGGTTTTCATGACAGTCTGAAATCCGTGGAGCCACGTATTCTGAAGTAACCCCTTGTCGCACTGAAGACCCAATCACATATAGAAACCACAAGGGAGGCGACAGGAAATTCAGTATGAAATTTGCTGGGTTTACTACAGAGTGGCTCCCGGCAGTTCACCCAGAATTGCTACATCAACAGGAATTTTTGTGGTAGTGATACAAGTCATCATGAGTTTCACTTACCCAACAGTAGGAGAAAATGAGACTTTTTCAGTAAAAACTCCCATACATGATATTTACAATAACATGCAAACAAAAAAACCTCTTCTACAGCACCTTTGTTGAAGGATCCCCAGAGTTCAATGCAATCATAGAATTAAGATGCACAGAATTAGGATGTAAGTATTAACACCTAGTTTACAGATAGCAAAACTGAGATGAAACTATAGCTCAAATTCCAAAAGTCCCAATCAGGATTGAAGCCCTCTTGCGTGGGCATTGTATAAATCCACATAAAGAAGTATTCCTTGTCCTGGATGTCTTACAGTCACTACTCTCATTGCCTTCAGGTAAAGTTATAGGTGCTTAGCATTTCAGAAATTAGACCAAGGGGTTCAAACTGGTCCCTCAAAAATCCAGGCTTCTAAAATCAAGTGACCACCTTGGAAGATGTTGGTGTATGTGATTGCATAAGGCCACACAATGAGCCCTTTGCAGAGCCAGGAATAGAGCTCAGGAGTTGCACCATGGCCATACTGATTAAAGTTATGACATGCCGTGCTTGGAAGCACATTGCAAAGCGAACCTGAGGCAAGAGGTTCCCTATATTGATCAACCCCTTCTGCTTCTCCCCCACCAGAGCAGGCAAAGCTAAGATTTCCCCACAAATAGGCAACACGTGGGAGAGTAGGTTGGGCAAATGCCTATTTCTGGTTATGGTTCCAAGTGGGGGTATTAGGGCTGGAATAAATTGGTGTAGACAAAGATTAGTGTCGGTATATAAACATCATGGGAAATAACTCTCCTGTAGCCAAGCCCTCCATGGGCATCCTGATCATTAGAAAGATCTCTTGCCATGTCTTCAGTAATAGAAACCAAAAGCAGTTTTTCTAATGCATGTTTGGATGGTCCACCCTGTGGTGCCAGGGGGCAGATGTGTTCTACAGAGTTAAAGCAGAATCACACTGGATTGAACTTCTAGTAGTGGGATTTGAACATAGTTCTAAAAATGGTGGTTGCAAAGCCTGAAATTGGGCTACCTACTTTTAAACAGCTGTCAGCTCCTTAATATAGTTTGAAAGTTCTAATAATGTGGTCAGAGCTTCTCCTTCATCAAAGGTAGTTCAGATCATCGATGTGGTCAGTCCCACTAACCTTCCCTCAAGACTTTCAGCACCCTTTTTTAAATGGGGAGGAAGGAATGTAGATTTTATGGACCATAAAACCAATTCTTGGTTTTCATGCAAACATTAGTAACAAAACCTCTGTCGCTTTTTTATTTCTTTCTTTTGGGAGATTGCCAGAGAGAGAGAGAGAGAGAGAAAAATGAATTTTGGGTCTGTACATTACATTGTTCACTAAATCTCATGTTGATTGTTTTGCTCATTCAGAACATCCCTATCTACAAACAGAGCGAATGTGCTGAAATTTCACCCCTTCCACTCTGTTCTTTCTGTAATGAACACTCCATGCTTCTTTGGAACACATCATGGTGCAGAGAAATTCTTCTAAAATAATATGTATATGACTACATTTTTTTTTTGCTTAAAATAAATAGAAAGCTTGATGTTTTACAGTCACTGAATTTCTTCTGTCCTCCATGATTATTTTATAGCTCAGTAAGTCACTGATATCCAAAATGCACTATATGTTCTACAACATGACCTGTGGCAGGTTTCAAATTAAAAATAAAAGTAGTGGAACAAGGTGGGTGAGTTAATATCTTTTATTGGACCAGCTTCTGTTGGTGAGAGAGACAAGAGCTCTGGGTGGCTTGAAAGCTTGTCTCTCTCACCAGCAGAAGTTGGTCCAGTAAAAGAGATTACCACACCTACCTTGTGTCTCTAAAATACTGGGACCGACATGTCTACAATACACTGCATACAAGAAATAAAATTAGTGGCACTCTCCCAAGATCCACCTACAAATCAAGCCCTGCTTGCTTGCTAAGCAGAAGAGAGACTGTACAAATCTTCATAATCCAATCGTTTCTCAGTGCCTAGATTCTTTGATAATAAGGTGCTTTGAAAACATCTGTGGACAGACAGACTGACAGACTATTTCACAGCATTGGGAATATATGTAGAATTGAACTGCTCTCTAGAGTTGCTCTGAGATGTTGAATGAACTGCAGAAACTGTTACTGTACTTCCACATCACATGAATGTTATTCCTTTTATGATTTTTCTATTAAATTAGTTCTTACAGGGTCTAGTTGGTCTCACTCTTATTTCTGGAGGCCAAGTATTTACATCAGAAATCACACCTTGCTAAATGACAACCTTGTCGCTCTCTGCAGACAGTGATTGGGCACGCTGAATTACCCATTCACCCAAGACCTTTCGTACACTAGCAAAAATTGGTCCTGTAATCTGTCCACCTACCGTGCCCCCCTCCTCCTCTCCATGATGTAACTTCACTGTCACAAATGTTTATTGGAGCTCTACACTAGACAGGGGGCTAAGCATTTAAAAAAAAATTCAGGGATGCAATATCCATCATAACCCTTGGTAAATTGTTCCAGTGATTAATTACCCTCATTGCTCAAAATATATAGCTCATTTTCAGTCTGAAGTTGTCTAGATTTAGCTTCCAGCCATTCAAGTTATACACTTCTCTGCTAGATTTGAGAAGCCCCATGTAGGTAGTTACACACTGAGCTCCTTGAGTCTATCACTATCAGACATGTTTTCTAACCCTTTAATCATTCTCATGGCTCTTCTCTGAACCCTCTCCAATTTATCAACATCCTTCTTGAATATGGACTCCAGAACTGGACACAGTATTTCAGCAGTGGTCACACCAGTGCCAAATACAGAGGTAAAATGACCTCCCTACTCTTGCTCAGGATTCCCCTGTTTATGTATCCCAGGATCTCTTTAGGATTGTTATTAGCGTTTAAAACTAGGCTACTTTGCTATAGAAGCGCAGAGTTTTTTCAGACTGTTTCTGCCATATGCATTGCAGTGTGAGTTTGCCTGTGACTAGATATCATGGGAATCAATAAGATGCAGTGATACCAAGCTGGAGTGTGCTTTTTCACAGATGTGTGTAAGAAAAGCCACATACAAAGCACAGATAATAGCAGACTGAACACCAGCTGGGAGGTGGTTGCGTCTAGTGGTTATGGCAGGAGAAAGGGAGTCAGGTTTTATTCCCATCTCTGACACTGGCTCTGTGACTTTGCTCAGGTCGCTTTTGCTCAAGTTTGACTTTCGGAGGTGGGGTTGACCCCAGTAGGTGCTGCCAGGACTAGGCTCCTCTGGAAATCGGGGCAGTTTCGTCTGCCTTATTTCACTCTAAAGTTGGAACAATATTTACTCCAATGTCTCACAAGATTATTGGAGGTTTTGAGTGAGATCCTTTGATAAGTACTTGCTGCATGTGCCCAGTTATTATTTAATCCTGTTTTCAGGCATCTCTGTTTCAGACCAGACTGAGCTATTGAATGGGTAAGTTTTCATGCTCCGAGTTACACTGGACCCTGGAAGAGCTGTATTATCATTTCAGTGGAGTTAGCACTGGCAAGAAATACTGAAACGGGCAACTTTAGGTCCCCTTCTTTGGGATCTCTTATAGTATTGGAAAGGAAAAAGGAGGAGGGGTAACTTAAATGGAAAAGAACAGGGAAATTCAGACCCACAGGTGTTTTTGTTTAGGTGTAGCTTCAGTATCTGTCCTATGATGCACTGTTCTGCTACCACTACAAATGACTATTTGGGAATTAAGGACAGAAATTTTTGCTTGGTGTGTGTACGTGAGCATGCATTATTTGTCAGTTCAGCAATATCATTATATTATCTGAACACCTTTTTTTATGTTGAATTAGCCTTGAGTTTACATCTTCATTGAATATTGCAGTGCCTTGTTTATCTTAGTACCTTCTCTCTCTCTGATATACTTGCTTTACAAAGGAGGTTTTTATAACACTTTATTTTATTCCTGGTTCTATTGTAAAATTTATTCTAGGCTATTTATTACTATGGGATTATTACTCAAGTATCATTATTACTTTAAAATTATTGTATTTCAAAATGGTTATGGTAGTTCGTAGAAGGTTCCTAACTAGAGAAGAGGGATGTGGAGGACAGAGAAACGTATTTTTGCATTTGGGACTCAGTCCTTCATCCCTTGACTGCAGTGAGAATTTTTGGTGTGGAAAGAAGCAGGCCCTGTGGGAAGCAGGATCAGGTTCTTTATGATCAATTATTATTATTTACTAGATTTCCTATGAATTTTACAGTAAATTGTGTGTTGTTTGGTAAAGATGATTTGTCATAATATTGTGAGGGGAGAGACATTTTTTGGGAAACCTAAAACTTTCCATTGATTCCCCCATCAATTTAGTTATTTTGTAATAGATTAAAAAATGTCTTATTGGTGCCTGGGTGGAGAGAGAGCCAGAAGAAGAAGAACTAATTAACTATTGGAGCAGAAACTGAAGGGGAGTTTGCTGCTGACTTAAATGGGGGCAGGAATTGGCTGCAAACTTAGGTACTTTACACACAAGAAGCAATCTCTTTTTGGCATCTGACTGCATTTCCACACAATGCAGCAATTATCTGGCTGAGCTCTTTGGCTTTCTTTGTTGTCTTATTTCTTCTTGGTTTTCTTCACACAGTGGGTTTTTTTTTTTTTTTGCTCTGGGGCAGACCCACTCTAGTGCCTCCCAGTGGTGGAAACAGTACTGCAGATGTGTGGTAAAAACACACGTGTACTCTGCAGTCTAGCTTCCTCCGGTGGAAGTGTACTGCTGCAGAAAAACATATGATCACAGTGTCGGATGGGTGCTTTGAGTAATGGTTTCTAATGAACATTCTTAAGTTTGAGTATTGGGGGTGAGGGGTGTTAGAAGGCAGTTACCAATAGATACCCTATTTCACGTTCCTAAAAGAGGACATTGCTGGGGGGAAGGGAAGCTGGGAATGGGGGGCAGGGCCACTGCCACCCCTAGGGGAGTGCAGGGCCCGGGCCTAGGGGAGTGCAGGGCACCGAGTTTCTATCTGCCAGGGGGTGCTCCACCACGCCCCACCACTTCGCCATCCAGTTCTGCCCGCTGCCCCCCAGCGCGCTGCGCCCTTGCTCCTCTCCCCTCCCCATCTGCACCTCCAGATGCCGTGAAACAGCTGATTGGCGGTAAATGCTGGGAGGGAGGGGGAGGCGCTGATTGGTGCGGCCCGCCGGTAGGCAGGAGGCATTGTGGGGAGGGGAAGGTTTGGAGGGGGGCTTCTCCTCCCCCTCCCCCCCGCCCCCTTACAAAGTGTGGGGTTCCCCAAAGCATGGTGCCTGGGGTTGTCGCTCCGATTTGCTGTACCCTAGGGATGGCTCTGGGGTGGGGGGGGGGAGATACAGCTCTTCAGCTGCCCCGCTCTGAAGGCAGCGTTGCTGCCAGCAGCAGCGCAGAAGTAAGGGTGGCAATACCATACCATGCCACCCTTACTTCTGCTCTGCTGCTGGTGGTAGAGCTGCCCTCAGAGATGGGTGGCCAGCCAGCAGCCGCTGCTCTCCAGCCGCCCGGCTCAAAATCACAGACGTTTGTTCAGATTTCAAAATCTGCCCGGACAGAGATCGGAGGACCAAAAAAGAGGTCATGTCTGGGGAAACCTGGATGTATAGTAACCAGATAGCATTTTATTTTTCAAAACAAAGTCCTGGAAGAGCAGCCCCATTAAGCAGTTGTTAATACTGCCACTTGAGACCTTAGGCCGGTGGCTTTTGTTGGGTTCCACGGTGTACCAGACCTTCAGAATGCCAGCTGAAGTAGCAAGGTGACTTGTAAAATCTTGCTTCTATAAGACTCAAGATTTTTGTTTTTTGCACCCCTTTTACAAAAACAAATCTGGGCCATTTGAGATATTTGCCTTTCCCCTTGTGCTAACAATTTGACAGCTGGTTTCTCTCAGGTATGCTAGCCTCACATGTATTTTAATATTTGTACAGAGGCCTGCAGCATAACAATTATTTTGCATAAGTTCTCTTGCTTAAAATGTTATTTAAAAAAAATACACACTGCTGATCCACAATTAGATCATATTATTAAACAGAGAGTAACATACTTATGCCAGGATTGCGTGTTTTGAAAAATCTAAGAAGGTGGCAGGGGAGCCTGTTTCAGCAGTTTGCTTGGAAATAATTTGCACAGGTTTGTTTGAGTTAATTGGCTGAAAAGTTGAGTGTTTGTATAGGCAATTCATGATTTCCTCACTGAGGCAGACAAGCAGGAGGGGAGTGTGTATTGTGTGTCTAGTGTCGTACAGGGAAGGCGAGAGTGTTAATTCTGGACTACTGATGGTGGGAATTTCCCTCCTCTTTGCCCCCCTCCGAGGAATGTAAAACCACTGTCAGAATGCTGGGAAAGTCAGGCTTGAATTTTTCTAGTCCCCGTGCAAATTAGAGGAACTGCCTGACTGAAATTTGCATTTAGGGCCGAAAGAAAAGGATTTCCTGCTATTTAGTTGCTCAAGGAAGGAAAGGATTTACCTCCTGGCTGTAATAAGATCTAATTTTCTTCTTTTAATAAGAATAACTGCACATTGCAGCAGTAGTAGACCTGTGAAAGCAATCAGTCTCTGCCCCCCTCCCCCCAAAGTTTGCATGTAAGAGCTGTGTTGTAACTCTTCCTCTGCCAAAAGAGTCCTCCCTTCTACAGTTTCCAACCTAATACCTAATGTATTGTGCGCGGGCGGTGGGGGCCACGGCAATTACTTGGCATCTCGTTCCATTGTGAAAGAGAGAGTTGCTGAGGGGTGGTTGCTGCTACGTAACTCCATAGGACTGCTTGTACTCCCCCCTACAACCATCTGGATTTAGTTAGCTCTCTCGGCAGTAGGGCTGAGTCTCATTTCCTCGAACCAGTAATATTATATAGGCAGTGATTCTGTTCTGCCCTAACATAATTGAAAATTATGTGTATTGTAGACTCGTAAAAAGCTGTGGCTCAGGTAGCCTGTGGAGATTGGATATGGCACACAATGAAGCTTTTATGCAAAGTAAGAATTATAAGCCACTGCATTAATGTCGTATTATAGGCATGGCAGTTCTTGGACGTGGAGTCCTCGAGCCAGGCTTGTCACCTTAAACAAAACTAATATTTCATACTTTATCAACGGGGCTGGCGTTCTAAAGCCAGCCAATTACACTTTTGCGAGTGTCCCGACATTGAAACTGTCAGTTAGTTAGCTTGACACAGTGACTTGCTGAGGCCCTTTGTGTTTATCCTAGGGACAGAACATCTTGCCCTTGATGGGGCTGGAATGTAAAACTGGAGGCTTGCCACTGGCTAGAGCTGATGGAAGTTACTTTATTGACCACTGCACACTGCTGGTGTCTATGAGGTCTGTTTATTTTCTCCTTTGATATGCATGTAACTCCCACTGGTTTTAATGGAAGCTGCACGTGTGAGACCCTTAAGTTTGGAATTTTCTTTTTGGACTCCACTCGAATTCGCATCCAATTGTGTCCAGGAAAAGAGGCAGGTTTGGCTATCTCCTAGACTTTGTAACATGAGATTTCTTGGCATCTTCTTTGTTGGGGTGGCTTGTAGAAGGGTTTTACTGGGATTTAAACGTATAAGAGCAAAGCAGTTGTAAATTCCTCCTTGGCTCTTTCTTTCACTTAGCTTGTTCTACCTGGACATTGTAGCAATCACTGTGAAATTACTGACCCTCTTGTAGAGACTGAAGATGAAGCAGGAAAAATTGAACCTTTCACAATTTTCTAATCCCAGAAAACCGAACACCCTAGCATGGCCCCTTCCCTGAGGCTATGCCCTCTGCCCTGCCCCTTTCCTGAGGCCCTGTCTCCCACTTACTACATTCCCCCTCCCTCGGTTGCTTTCTCTTCCCCACCTTCACTCACTTGCACTGGGCTGGAGCAGGGGGTTGGGGTGCAGGAGGGAGTGAGGGCTCTAACTGGGGGTGTGGGTGTGGCCAGAAATGAGGGGTTCAGGGTGCAGAAGGGGACTCTGGGCAGGGGGTTGGGGTGTGGGGGGTGAGGGCTGTGGCTGGGAGTGTGGGTTCTTGGGTGAGGCTGGGGATGAGGGGTTCAGGGTGCGGGAGGGGGCTGCGGGTTGAGGCAGGGGTTGGGGTGCAGGGGGGTTAGGGTTCTCTGGGGCTATGGGGATGAGGGGGTGGGGGTGGGGCTCAAGGCTGGGGTGTGTGGGAGAGGGATTCAAGGTGTGGGAGGGGGTTCTAGGCTGGGGCAGGAGGTTGGGTCTCGGGGTTGGGATGCAGGCTTATTTTTGGCTAAGGCAGGCTTCCTGCCTGTCCTGGCACCACGGACTGCACTGCGTTCCGGAAGCGGACATCAGGTCTGGGTCCTAGGTGGAGGCATGGCAGGTGGCTCTGCGTGTGCTGTTCTCGCCTGAAGACACTGCCTGGTTCCCAGCCAATGGGAGTGCGGACCTGGTGCTTGGGATGGGGGCAGTGCGTGGAGTCTCGTGGCCCCCCATCCGAGGAGCCGAACCTGCTGGCCCTTTCTGGGGTACAGTGCAGAGCCAGGACAGGTAGGGACTAGCCTGCCTGAGCTTCGCAGTACCGACAACCAGACTTTTAACGGCCCGGTCGACGGTGCTGACCGGAGCTGCCAGGGTCCGTTCCAAAACCGGACACTTAGGAACCCTACTTTCACATGGAGTTTCTTTCTGAGGGAATTTAGTGCCACTAAAAGGTTCTGAATTGATCACTGGAGACCACAGCCTTTTGTTTAGCCACATAATAGCGCGTAGAAAGAGTCTAATATGAACTTCCCCACGCTGCATGTTCAGGGCATCTGAACGTGCCCTGGGGGGGGTGCAGCCTAGTGACAAAAAAGTCTCCAGTGACCAGGCCTGCTCAATCCTTGACCTGTCTGCTAAAACTGCTGACAAACAGTTTCTTTGTGGCTTTGTCACTCTTGTAGCAATATTTTAAATCACTCATGACCATCTGATGGCTGTCTGGTGGGCTAGGAAAAATGCCTCATTCCAATTTCTAATGGTCTAGTGCCCATTTCCCACAAACCATCAGGATACCTGGCGCTTACTGCCTTTACTGCGTGTTAGCGGTGGTGGAACTAATCCCTGCCTTGCAGATGGTCATCCCGGTCAGATCTGAGGCACATCAAGGGGTGCTGTGGGGAGCACTTACCTTGTGCGTGTGCCTGTTCTGTGGATATCCAGCAAACTTCAGACTCTCGGGTGACGAAACAACATCTTTCACCAGCTCTAAATGTTTAAAAATGCTGCTGAAAATTTTGGGGAGCTATTACTTGTTGTGGTCTGTCAATCCATGTATCATTATTTCTTTTAGTTGGAGTGGGTTTGTGACCTTCAGTGTAACCCCTTATGAAGGAACTGACATGCAGACCTTTAGTGCCTTGTACTTACTTTTTCTTAGACATGTTTATATGGTGATGTTACAATCACCATGTGTACAGTACCTGATAGTTTTCAAGCCTTAGTAATTGATTTGCCTGGTATTGCCGACCTCAGATGTTTAAAATCATGACTCAAACTCCCCAAAAAACAATGAGATTGGTCTTCAAAAAAAATCCTAAGATTCTTTCTTTCTTTCTTTCTTTCTTTCTTTCTTAAATGATACGTTTTAGGTTCTTTTCGTTTGCCTTCTGCTTTTTGAATCTCTAGTCTCGGGCAGTGGTTCTCAAACTATTGTACTGGTGACCCCTTTCACGTAGCAAGCCTCTGAGTGCAACCCCCCCCTTATAAATTAAAAACACTTGTTTATATATTTAACACTATTATAAATGTTGGAGGCAAAGTGGGGTTTGAGGTGGAGGCTGACAGCTTGTGACTCCCTATGTTCTAACCTTGCGACCCCCTGAGGAGTCCCTACCCCCAGTTTGAGAACCCATGGTCGAGGGTACAATCAGGGCACATTTTCCAGCTTTTGTCCAAAACCAGGATGGGTAGATTCTTACTCTTAAAATAACAATAACAATCATAAAAGCTGAGATTCTCTCGTAATCACTTGTCTCCGAGAGCTGGGCCTTTGCTTAAACTTCAAACACTGGGAAACTTGTGATTAAAATGGTGAGTTGGCAACATTGCTTCTCCAAAATAATTATAGTTTTTGTTAGTGTTGGGTTTTTTTTTTGGTAAAAGAAATTCTGGAAGGTTCTACTCCAATTTGCCGAAATCCTAAATGTGAAGATTAATAAAAACAAATTTTTCTTGGAACTTTAAGTACTCAAAGGGGCACAAACCACATGTTTATTTCTTTGAATTCCAAAGCTTGAAAATATGAGACTCTCCAAAAGTATATCTACACTGAATAAAAAAACCTGCAACACTGAGTCTCTGACTCTTTGAGTTTCTTGGGCTGGAGCCCAGGCTTTGAGACCCTACATGCTCACAGGATCTCAGAGCCTGGGCTCCAGCCTGCACCTGAACATCTACGCTGCTATTTTTAGCCCTGCATCCCGAGCCCCACGAGCCTAAGTCAGCTGACTCCGGCCAAGTCTTGTACTGCAGTGTAGACATAGCTGAAGTGATGGGAAATGATAGTGCATCTCGTGTTGACTGTCACCACAGTGCATACAGCCTTGCACCTACCAGGTCTTTCACGCTAGTAAATGTTGTATGCACATAAATGAAGGCATTACTATCGTGCTAAATACATGGAATGAAATAGATGCAGACACTGGATATAACAGGTGCAGCACAGAAATAGGAATAGATGTCACCTGTTAAATCAATGGGGGTTCAGTCCAGGAAAGTCCCACTACAGTATGTCCTCCAGAACTTTGTTCTGTTTGTTTTTAAACGTCTCCAAGCAATGTGGCTTTCACCATGTCCCTTGAGAAAACTATTCCACAGCCTGATCCGTCTGTCTGGCTGCATATCTCAGAGAACTGTGGGTATACTACTTCTGCTAGTTTTTTGGGGGCCAATTTCTGCTCTCATTCAGGTGCATGTCAGTGATTCTAGTGACTTTAATGGGAAGACATGCATGTCCTAGTGCAGAACTTGAAGTCCATATCTGCTCCCAGTGAAGTCAGTGCCAAAACTCCATTGCTTCTTGAAGTTTGGTTCAATTCTGAAAAAGAACTAAGTAAAAACAGGACATTCTTACTGAGCTTATCTACTCTTCTGTATGTTCAGAGTCCTATCTGCTGACTTCAGTGACCCACAGAATCAAGACAGAGGACAGAGTGAGCTGTACTTATTTCTTCTTGTGTATAATCAACCAGATAGTTTAAGTTTCACTTAGAGTGCCAATCAGTTACACCTATGCAAACCCATTGAAGGAAGTGAGGTTGCAGAGGTGTCATGGAAGGCTATTGGAGAGACAAGGTGGGTGAGGTAATATCTTTTATTGGACCAACATCTGTTGGTGAGAGAGACATGCTTTTGAGCAATACAAAGCTGCTCTTCAGCTCTGGGAAAGGTGCTCAGATTTTCACAGCTAAATACAAGATCCAACAGATAATTCAGCATAAGTAGTTAGCACATGTACTATGGGACCATTCAAGGTGAAATGGCCCGTTAACAACACTGTAAATCATAAGACAGAAAAGTGAGGTTAGTGGGTTACAATGGACGTAATAAGCCATAAATCCAGTATCTTTATTAACACCATGATTTTTAGTGTCTAGCAAAGTTATGAATTTGAGCTCCCAGGCTCGCCTTTTAAAAGTGTTGTGCAGGTTTCCGATGAGGATTGATAGGTCAGATGTAGAGTGATCACTTTGTGAAAAGTCTTCACTCAAAGGAGATGTGGTGTTTTTGTCTTTTATCATTTTCCTGTGTGAGTTCAGTCGAGAGCATAGTGATTGTCTGGTTTCAACCACTTAGTTGCAATTGGGGCATTCACTGCACTGGATGATGTACACCAGATGTTGTAATAGGAATGTGTAGGAATCATGGATTTTGAAAGGTGTGCTATGGAGGGTGTGGATCGTCACAGCAGTGGAAATATGTCTACAGATGTTTGCATTGGTTTGGCAGGGTCTGGTGCTGCTTTGAGTTGGTGTGGCGCTTGCTTTGAGTTGGGGGGTTGTTTGAAGGCCAGAAGAGACGGTTCAGAAAAGCTTTATTTCAGGATGGGGCCATCAAGAATTGGGTTGTTTGATGCCCAAGAAGGAAATAATCCATTTTGACTTACAGACCCCGGGTTGAGTTTGCAAAGGTAGCACAAAATAAACTTGTAAACTGAGAACATTTGATCTGAAAGCCAGTGAGAGAAAATAAACATGGCACCTCACAGTGGTCAATACAGAGTTGCCTTTCAGAGTAGAACTGCACGGTGAGGTTGGTATAGTGCTTTGAAGACACAAAGAGCTATAGAAGTTGATTATTACTATTATTGGCATTTGCTGAATAAATTCTTACTGTGAGATGATAATATGCTGGGATTCAGGAGTTGTGTTTATTTTGGTTTTTTTTTTTTTTTAAAGACTTGACTGTCCACCCTCCTTCCCTTCCCCCGGCCCCTCTCAGTTTCTCAGCTATTTTATTTCTGTGTTTTTTCTTCTTCCAGATCTGATTTGTTAATAAACTCATTCAAGATAACATTGTCTTTTCAATTTGCTTTATTTCCTTATTCTGCTGTTTGAAAATGCTGCTGTATGAAATGAAATGAATGAAAACGTTAGTGTTCTGGGCCAGTTTTGTTTCACTTAACCATACAAAGGTACCTGCCGTCTCTTTGTTTTTCGTTTCAGTTCCTTGCATATGTTTTAAGTTATATCTTTTTGCCCATGTTAGCTAGGATTTGTTGTTTTATTTTGTCTTTCTTTTCTGAACTCATTTTTCTTTTCCCATTTTTGTTTTCTCCCATCCAGTATCTCCAGATGAAATGGCCACTGCTTGATGTTCAGGCAGGGAGCCTTCAGAGTAGACAAGCCCTCAAGGATGCTAGGTCTCCATCTCCAGCACACATCGTTGTAAGTAAACTCAGAAGACATTCTTCCTTGGTTGAAAAAAAAAAAGACATTTGACATTAACAGCATTTGCTTGTCATCCTTTTTCTTTTACTCAACACACAGAAAAGGGCAAGCCAAACCCAGGGTAAAGGGTGGGGAATGAGTTTTCTGTTGCTGGGCAGCACTTCAAAATATTATCCATGGCGTATAAGCTCTTGCTTTTTGGAAAAGTGAAGAAGCTAAGTGCCCCTGAAATTTACACTCTCCAAAATTATTTTGATTTTATGTAAGTCCAATCCGGTTGATTTACAATTGTAACTTTCCAGCTGTTGAAATGAACACTGGGTTTGGGAGAATATTGAAAAATAAACCACCTCCAAGAAGCATTGTGAATTCTGGGCCTGATCTGTAGTCCTTACTCAGACAAATCTTGTGGGGAGTTAGTCAGGCAGAGTCTTACCAGAATAAAGTCTTGTTAGGATCAAGCTAAAAATATTTTAAAACGAACAACAGCAAAAATCTTTTGGTTTCTGGTGCATTTTCACTTAGTATAAACACTGAATGTCAGCAAATGGTATGTTTACAATTCATCTCAAGAAAAATCCAGTTCCATTGTTGAATTCTGCTACTGTAGTCAAATTTCTTCCCATACAGTAAAAGTGATGGTAATGTTACAGTGTTCAAGCCGCATGTGAGTATGTGTTTAAATAATGTCCAAAAGAAACAAATTGTTATTTGTATACTGCACTATGCAACTATGACTGCCCAAACTCTTTCACATTCACCTATATCTGGTTTTTATGAAATTTTTAGCTAATGAGCCCATCAGTTCTGAATGTTGAGCTGATAAATTAACCTCTTGAGAAGATGGCTCACAGCTTGTTAGAATATTTCTTTCAATATATTTTATCATCAGATCTCATGTTTTTGACTTTATTTTTTTTATAATTAATGGATACGTAGGTGAAATTATGCAAAAAGGAAACTGCTCATGTATTTTTGATATAGGATCTAAAGCTGATATAGTTGAGAGATCACATCAGACACTTGAAAGATATTAATTTACTTTTTTTAAAAAATGAAAATAACTTAGAAATGTCTTTTTAAAAAAAAATTTGTGTCTCTTAAACCTGAAAAGTCCCAGACCCTTTGTTATGAGCGTCTTAAATAGTTTTGATAAAATGTTTTATTAACTCTTTGAATTAATAGTTTTAAAAACCGACCTGAATAAGGCAGAGCGAAATGTAGACTGTGCTGATATTTAAATGGTCAATGCCAAATTCTGGTTATTCACTTTTTAAAAGGATTTTATTTTTCCTTCCTGTTGTTTGTGCTATTGCTGTACTACGAGCTCAAAGAAAGACGTTTACCTCGCTACCTCTTTTATCTGGTCTACAAACAAAATTCCTCGCCTTCTTCCCCCCTCCCTCATGCCAGCCTATCACTTATTTTCTAATGGTGAATAAGCCAACAAGAATCTGCCTTTTATTTAGTTGTTGATCAATCCATCGTCAATGAGGTCATCAGAGATGAAAACATTCCTCTGGGAACTGGGTTTGATAACTCATGTGCCCTCTGCTGGCTGGCTGGTTATCGTCCTTTGCCACAGCAAAGCAAAGTACAGGGCAACATGCACATCGCTAGTCTTTCATTTTAAATTTCGCTGTGACAGACTTGTTTATCGGAGGAGGAAAGAAAGATTTTAATAGATTCTGGTGGATGATTTTTGCTATTGGATTATACGTGTTGAAGGTAGGTCAAGTGTTGCTTGTAAATAAGTTGTCACCTATTTTTATATGTGATTGCAATTTAAATGGTGAATCTAAAAATGCAGATGAAGATGGGAGGTGTAATTGAATTTCAGGTTTCACTGAAGTCTGTTACTCTTCAGAAGAATAGGCTCTGCCCTTTATAAATAACAATTTCCCTCCCTTCAGACACAGTGTGCCCCTTTCGGAAGAGCTCACAAGCGATTTGCTGGTGTCTCCCTTCCTGCAGCACCCCATCTCATTTAAATGCTGCTTCACCATATTCCTGACGCATGTGCAGATGAGGGATAGATGAGTTGACACCCCCTCAAAAAAACTGATAGATTCTAAATTCTCTTATCCATTCTGGAAACCTTTTTCCAGGAAGCCTGAGGTGGACTCTTCTGTGGATTTTGACTGTTTATGGGGATTTTTAAGAGCTGTTTCACTCTGCGATTCAATAAAAAGTGTACTTACCATAGCAACCACTTAGGCCATGAGGAACATATACTACCTCTGAGATGGAGACCACCTTCCAAAAGAGCCACAGCTGTCATTTGTAATGTGATCTTTTGTGTTACTTACAATGTTCTGGGGGAAAGGCGGGGGGAGAAGAAATGTGTTTTGATGGAACAAAGTTTGTGCAAGGTTTAATCTTGTTCGTTTTTAAACCCCCCCCCCCCCGAAAAAAAAAAAAAAAAGAAAGCTCTGCCTTGTTACGTAAAAATGCTGTTTCCCTTCCCATGTGCACACCCCCGCACTTTCCTTCCTCACTCCAATTCCTGGTCATGCTAATAGATAAAGAATGTAGTTTTTTGTAAATGAAGGCCTTGTGACTGGTGACATACCGGGGGAGGTGGTGATGGCGGAAAGAGGGCTAAGTAGATGCAGATGCCAGCTGGATTGGGATGTGTCAGATTTCTTCAGTGCCACCATTTGTTGATGCTGTTGATGTAGAGCACACCAGGGAAGTGTTGCTAGTTTCTCTAATAATGATCCGCACTGAGTTATGCTACGAAAATGTGATTAGTCTTTATATGGACGAGAAGAGATATTTACCTCTCAGTGTTTGTGCGCGCACACATGCAAAATAAAGATGTATCTAAACAGTTTTCTTCCCCCACACATACTGCTGTCTCGTACACATGCCGTGTACATGTGCTGATTTTTCTCTTGAAATCCGTTGTGCTGCCTCAAAGATGTGTAATGAAAGGACTGACACCGGCAAATCACTTCCTATGTTTCATGTATTTCTGAAATCAGGATTTGGGGCTAATCTTATAGCTGGATTACAAAGGGAGGAAAGGATTGTTTAAGCATGCTTTCTTATGAATGCTTGGTCACACGTAACACAACTCCTAATTAGGGCTACGTGCTTTACACCCTGATTAGGTGAAACACCCATTGGCTTCATTGGGAGTTTTGCTTAATGACTCAGGACTGCAGAACAGGGCTGTATTCTAATGATTACCAGGGCTGTACTTATTTGTCTTCTGGTCTCTTTTTCAGGTTAGTTTAAGAACATGAAGTTAAGGCTACAAAAACTGAAGCAAAAGACCAGCATGAATAATGTGGTTGGATTACCTCCAGCGCTGAGGGCTGGGTTAATACTGCTTTTCATGGTGCTTGAGGGGGTCTCCAAAACCTCTGAGAATGTCCGCTAGAACAGGAGTTCTCAGGACAAATTTTTTGGTGGCCTCAGAGTGTGGCCACCAACTCTTGCTGGTGGCCGCTCTCACACTTTCCCCTAAAATACTTAATTAGCTTTAGGAAAAACAAATAATTATGCACATAGACACATCCAAATCACTGTAATTTATTTTTTGTTAGCTAGTAAGTCTGTTGTGAAAAGTGATATTAACAAACATGCAAGTATCACTTTTCACAGCAGACTGACTCAGCCCTGTCAAGCCAGAGGACAAATTAAGTCCCAAATGGGGGAGTCGGGGGTGGCAGCAGGGGCCAGGGGCAATGGTGGGTGGGGGGGCCAGAGCCTGGAGTTGGAGCCCTCAGCCCCTTAGCCAGAACCTGCTGCTCCACCACCCCAGAGCTGAGGCCTAAAGCCTGAGCCCCACTGCCCCAGGAAGGTGGGGAATTCACTGGCTGCCTTCTCCTCCAGCATCGAACCCTAGGTGTCTCCAGAGGGGGGCAGAGCCCAACCCCTGCTGGTGGTCCCAGCAATGAACACCGAGGTGGTGCATCCAGGAGCAACAGGAAAGAGGAGGGGCCATTATTTTGCCGCCCATCCCCACCCTATTACAGCCCAGGAGGCTGTGGCCACAAGAAAAGCACCGGTGGCTACATGTGAGAAATGCTGAGCTAGATACTCTCTTTATGTATTTAGTACACTTTAGAAGGTACAGCAAGAGGATCCATTTAAAATCAGTGCATTTATTTGCATTTCAGTGCCTTGGTTGTCTACTAAGGCCTGGCATCTTGTTTTGGTCCAGCTGCATGTCTGTGTCCAGGGGTGAAAAGAAAATTGGAGGCATGGGAGAAGTTCTTTTAAGAATACACTATTAAGGCTGGCAGGCCAAAATTTTGAATTCAGCCTTCAAATAACATTTTTGGTTTTGGGGTACAATACTGGGCTTTTGTTTTGTTTTTTGTTTTGTTTTTCCCCTTGGAAACATTCAGTCTTCCAAGAACAAAGGTTTCAACATCTATCAAATCCAGATGGGCAGTTTGGATGATCCCCAACTTACAGGGGGTGTTTGTTGTCCTGGAATCATATGTGTCCATGATGCTCTGTCCCTGTGTGCTCTCGGGGTGGTGTAATTGACAAAACTGTCACTGTCCAGAAGTAGGATTCTTGTCTATGTCTAAGATGCAATAGGGCAGGCAAGTGGAGTGGAGACAAGGGTTGCTCACAGTTCTCGTAGGGAGGAAATAAAAGATCTGAACTTTAGGCCTTCTAGGTCTTGAATAATTCCCTCTATATGGTAATTTAATTAACTTTTTAAAAATTATATTTTCCTTCTTTCATTAAAAATGTAAGTTGTATAGTTCTCATTCCCTGTTTTCTGAGTAAGTATTCTGACTAAGCTATAACTACTGCAGATGATACGGTAACATTGTGGGTTAGGGGCCTTTGACTGGATACTACCTCTGGTATTTTAGTTATACAAAAGCTTACATTTAGCTTGCTTTGTACCAGGCAAAAACATGCTGTACCAAAAACGGTGTTTTTGGTATAGTGTGTATCTTACAAAACGGTAAAAGTCTTCAAAAAATTCCCACGTTTTCTTCTGCAGGGTACACTTTTGAAGTCAATGTAAATTTTACCTTGGGCGTGGTACTATTTGGTCTGGCTTTTCTATTGTGTAACGAGCACATCCATAGAGTAGTCTGAATCCCCAAGAACAAAGGACCACAATACTGTAGTATCTTTCTAGCTATCTGAAATTTGGCTTAAGGAGGGGAAAATAGTGTTTTGAAAAAGTAATATGACAAATGAAACTTCAGGCATCTGAAATTCTTTCTGTTCTCCATGTATTAATCATGCATAGAGAACAGTCATTATTTGTAACTTGGTCATTTTTGAGGGAATTAAACCATTTACCATATTATTTGGAGTAGGAGCCATAGGAGAAAAGCAAATAAATACAATAAAATCCTTTGTTTTTTTAAGTGGTTTCCATTTGCAAAGGCCTTTCCCCCCCTTTTTTTTCTTTTTAAAAGGGATTGTGAGTTTGTCTTAAGTTAGGTTTTAAAACTCAAGCACCTACATGCACCCCCAAAATATTCATGTCCAAACAAACAGTAGAGAGGACAAATGTGTCACCATTTTGCATGCACAGGTATGTATCTTTGCACATGCAGCTATTTGTAAGCAAAACATTTTGCAATCGTAGCTTAGTGTGTTTGGGCCAGAAGTCCCTAGCTATGGGTTTTAAAGCTCTCAGATTTATTTGTTTTTAATATTTTGCATAATAGTTTGTTGTAGAGTAGCTGTGTTTTCTCTGCTACAGTTTCCCAAGTTGTTTTTGGATTTGAGGCTACAGGTGTGCATGTGATGGGACTTTTCCTTCAAACTGATCTTCTTGGTACGCAGGCTGCATGTTGAAATTGTCTAGAATCCTGTGGCACTTTAGAGGGAAGGATTTGTGTGGGTTTCATTTCATTGCTTATTGACAAGAATGGCTCTTTTGGGCATAGGCTGCGGGGGGGAAGAATAGGTTTTGTGTGTTAATAGGGGTTGCCTGTATTCCAAGATAGTAGGGTACAGTTTGGTGTTGAGTCCAAGTATGCAGTCTTTTTCAGTGGTGCTGCAGAACTCTTAAGACCTTATACAAACTATTTAGAAAGTTTTAGTGAATCTCTTGCTAAACACTTTTCACCCCTTTTGTCTAACTGCCCTGGCAATTATGGAACACACAAAATGGTGCTTAAGTAAGTACATGCCTCAAATGTGTGCAAAATCGCTCTACTCTGACTAGTCATCATTGACTGAGATCTAGCCACAAAACTGACTCTGCTCTGTGGGAATATTGTGGCTAAATCATTCACTGCTAATTCCTTTGATTTTTAGAGGGGACAAGTTGTCTTAAATCCCTGTTCGAATCTGAAAATTTAGCGCTCCATGAAAAACCCAAGAATAGCAGCACAGGAAGCATGAAATGGTATGGGATAAACTCCTACTGAACACCGATATTATTGACTGTGGGCTCAGTGTAATGATTTTATATATGCTCAATAATTTAGAGTAGATTAGGGTCTTTTAATAAACGATTTATCTTTATCATTTGGTACAGTTGAGAGGTAGTTGGGATTTTTAGAATCACTTAATTCCATTGCACCATGATGTTACCTGATCCCGATACCATACAAAACCTGAGTCGATGATGGGCTCTTTCCATTTTTCATCGAGCAAGCCTGTACTTGAAGGCTGAGATATTGAAAGCTGGCAATCTTTGTAATGACTGCATCTTTAGCCTTGAGTAGGGACTTAGGTGCCTCGGCAGTCTGTGCCTCTGTAGGTGCCTAAATCCCTTCAAAAACCTAAATCCCTTGGCTCTTGGAGGCAATGGTGCAATCCTCAGCTGGTGATATCACAGCTACATTGCAGTCATGGGAGCTATGAGATTTTATACCAGATGTGGCTCTTTTCCTTTAGAGTTTTAAATTCTTTTGGGTGTTGTGATATTTTAGCAGTGAATAGATATTGGCATGCAAGATGTATAGTATTGCCAACCTCAGTTGTTCAAAAATCATGAGTCAGGCAGGTGTCAAAAGATCATGAGATTAAAAAAAAAAAAAATACTGGGCTTTTTAAATTTGTCTTCTGGTTTCTGACCCTTTAGGATATACTCAGATTGCAATTTTTCAAGCTTTCATCCAGACCATTAGGGCTAGAAACTAATATATATATATATTTAAATGAAAGCTGAGGTTCTCACCTTATCACTTGACTCCTGAAGCTGGGCTTCAAGAAAACTAGCAAATGTCGCAAATGCCTAATAAAACGGTGAGAATTGGCAACCCTGGGTGCAGTTGTTCTTTGAGAAGGTACTGAAGTGGAGCTGTGGATGCACACGCCATGCCCACTGTTGAGTGTCATTTCTGGTGAATTACAGTATTGCGGCTTACACTGTGCGTTGGAGTATTTCAGAGACTTGGCATTTTAGTATTTATGTCCTTGTATATCCTATTAGTGAAACTTTACAAGCCTTTTAATACATTGTGTGCTTAAACTTTGGGTGGAGGCTGAAACAAGGTTATTTAGATATCAAGCTTCTCTTTGTACCTTGTCGATAAACTGCCCAGCATGCTCTGAACGCTAATAATAATAATAATCAGATTCTGATACCATTTGACTGGCTAACATGGATTCAGCAAAATCATGTTGGAGTAACCATTTCCTAGCCCAGGCAGAGGCCCAGGTTAGAATGTGATTTTGAAACCCTCTGTTCTAACATGGGTTGGCCTCTTCCACACTAGGTAGCCAAGCTATGTTAAAAATGGCTTCACGTAGAGCCAAGTTTATGCTATGCTCCAGTATGCATGTTAAATCCAGTTGAAAAGGTTTGGGCCTAAGACAAAGCTTTGGTGATTCATCTGCTCTTGGACAGCAGAGTTCTCACATTGAAAAGGGGTCTTGTGGGAGACACCGGGAAACCTCTGTCCCTGGGGCCCAGTTGTAAGGCCAGTACAGCCTCCTGGCGATCCAATGGCAGTGCATTGGCCCAAGGTGAAGAGCTATTGCAGGAGTGGGGGATATTGGCTACTCAGAGGGGTGAGCCTGTCAGATGCAGATGTTGTGTAGGCAGGGTGGGAGACTTAGCAAGGCTGCTCACTGTAGGGCTCCTCCTCTCACAGACAAGTTGCGGCTGAAGTCAGTCTGAAGTTTACAGAATTAGGCATTAAATAATACAGTCTGATTTTGAGCCAAAGTCTTCATGTTGTTTGAACGTGAGCAATGATTACACTGTGTACCAGGAGATGTAATGGATTAGGATAAGGCAGGGTCACCATGTTTATAAGAGCTGGCAGCAGAGGCCTCTGTTTCCCACATAGCTGTGAGTGTCCAAAGCCTTCTATTTTCTATTTAAATAAACTTTGCCTACACTGTTCAGGTGCTGTAGTAAAGAAAACAGCGAGTACTTACCTTTAGGACGGAAGTCAGCATCACTGGACGCAGGACCACTCATTCTTTGTGGTGCTGGAGACCAAGAGGGTTGCTGTGGTGACCAATTCAGACAGTATGGCTTGGATTATCCATGTTGTTCATCAGACACTTCCCTTTTCACTCCGTCCCTCCTCCCTAGCCACTCCACAGGTGCATCTGTGTACTCTTCTGAGGAAGAAACTTGTACTGCTGAACGGGTATGCAAGCAAACTTTAGCCAAAATCAGAGATACTTCCCCACCTGCGTCATGGGCATCAAGCAAAAATCCTCCAGAAAATACCTCTTTGGGAAAGCCTGTCGCTGATCAGAGACATAGAAGAAGATGCTGCTGGGGTGATCCATTCATAACAAACACCCAAGAGCTGGGTGCTTATCTAAACGATCCAGTTCACCCACGTTTGCAAAACTGGACTGGAAATCTCACGGGAACAGACTTGCTTGCAGTATTGAAGCACTGCTGCCTTCACCAGCAGTTGGAACCGAGAAGTAAGAGGAGAAGGGGGGAATAAATAATGATCCTAGAATCATAGAATATCAGGGTTGGAAGGGACCTCAGGAGGTCATCTAGTCCAACCCCCTGCTCAAAGCAGGACCAATCCCCAATTTTTGCCCCAGATCCCTAAATGGCCCCCTCAAGGATTGAACTCACAACCCTGGGTTTAGCAGGCCAATGCTCAAACCACTGAGCATAATCTTCCATATGGCTTTCCATTGGATGATCTCAATGCACTTTGCAAGTACTGATGAATGAAGTCTTTCAACAGCACTGTGAGACAGGGAAGTATTACAACCCCCAGTATACAGATGGGAAAATAGAGGCACAGAAAGATTAAGTTACTTGGGCAAGATTATACAAGAAACCCCTGCATTGGGAATGAAACCCGGATTTCCTGTATGTTAGCGGCGGGAAAAAACGAAACTTTTTTCACAACAAAACAAAACAAGTGCTTTTCAGACCTAAAAGAGATGTTTCAAGTTCTGTATGAATGTTATCTTTGGTTTTCTGAATATGTTGTATGGGAAATTGTTTTGGATTCCCGTCACCCCTACTTTACTAAGACAAAACGGTTGCTCCACAGCAAGACACCCTGGCACAGGTTGTGTATGCTCTGTTATATCACACTGAGTAAAGGAGTTTCTGGGATGTATAATTTGATATTCATGCTTTTACCTACCATGCTTCCCGAACCTAGCATAGTGCAAACAATAGCAGTCACAAACATCCCATTTGGATGCATTATTTTCTGATCATGTGATATATAATATCATAAAGTCATTCCGAGGGTGGGGAAAGAGAGAGGGACTTTTGCAGTGACAGACAAGGTGGATGAATTTTTGCAATGTTATTTAGGCCTGGTCTCAACCTGATGGGATCTTGGAGATGGCTGGAATTTGATTCTTTCCAACCTTCTCCCTCCCACCTATCTTCAGTACAGTTTAGGTTTTCCTGGCTTCATAACTTTGTTCCTCTGCAATCCAGCACTGTAAATCAATCTGCAGGAAATTCCTAGGGAGTAATGTACCTCTGTAATGTGAACATCTCAAGTTGGCAAGACACTTGTAACATATTCGGTCCTTCCTTTTTCACAACTGGTACTGTGGAAACTTGCCTTTTCCTCTTGTTATGTCCTTGATTCAAGAAAGCGTTGACATGGTTAAGTGCCACGCTATTCAGGAAGGCATTTAAGCAGGGGCCATCTGACTTGATACTCATGTCAAATTAAACCCATTTCCTGGGAAGTTGGTTATGGAATCTCCTTATCTCTAGGTATATTGAGGATTGGGAAGGGAATAGGAAGGGGTGGGAGAGAAGAACGTGTCTTAAGTTCCTTCGGCTGGAATTCATTGCAGTGATGGCATCTTATTTCCCAAGCCATTTAGAGCTCGTGTACAAGCTCTTATTGTGTATTCGGGGAATTACATTCGTACATCACTCATCCATAACTAGGAAATGGATGAAACATCCATCTTCTCCTCCCCTAACTGAAAGGATAAGATGTATGGTGGAAGATACACCATGGCTTTTTGCTTGTGATCTTTATTTTAAAAAAGAAAGCCAACCCCCTACACTAGTGTAATGTCCCAGGTCTTGAACTGCAGCCTGGCCTCCACCCACTGTCTTCTGAAATCTGTTGAGCCAAGGAGCTAGTAGGACGATAGCCTCAGCCAAGGCTCAGCCACAGGCACCCTGATTGGATGATGATCTGACTCCACTGATTGGTCCAGTCATGGCATTTAAGCCGGAAGAAGGCATAGGAAGTGTATCTGAACAACATGGTGATTTCCTGTTGTGCCTACATTGGATCCTGCTTGTGCCTGTCTCCTGCACCCAACTCTGCTCCTGATTCCTGCTCTGCTCCACTTCTGGCTCCTGCCTTTGCTCCAGTTCTCACCGTGCTCCAGCTCCCTGCTTGATCCTTGCTTCTCCTCCAATTATACCTCTCCTCCTCCTTACACCTTGCCTCCAGCTACCAGTCCTGGCTCCCACTCTGGCTCCGACTTCTCATCCTGGCTCTAGCATTTGGTATCTGACCTCTGCTCTGACCCTCAGCTTTGATTCCTGGTCCTGACGCTGGCTTGACTTCTAGCTCTGGTAATAGGCAGTTGACTCTGGTGCTGACCTTGACTTCGTTCCTCAACCTGGATGTCTGCTCTGCCCACTAGGCATGATTCCTGCTCTGACTACTGGGCCAGACTGCCTACATCCTGGTCCATAACAGCTAGTAGCTCTCATCACTTCCATATCAGTACTGTAAGCAGTGATGCTTCGGACCATTCCTGCAGAATGCTATAAAGCTGTTTGACCAAGGGATTAAGGCCAGAGCAAATGCGAGAGGTGTGAGGACCACAAAAGTCCATGTAATTTTGAATATGATCCAGCAGCCAAGAAGTCTATCCCAAAACCCATATATCTGAAAAATAAAAAGTCACAAAGCATAAGATTTTGAAGGACCTTCTTCCGTTGTTAGGATTTGGAAGAGCTTTGCTGCTACTCACTTGGAGATTTGGGATGGTCATAGGGAGGCATGCATGGGATGAGTAAATGATGAGAGAGGGGGCTGTGAGTCATTGACCCGAGGACTTGACCTGTATGTTAGTGGAGGAGGAAGCAGTGAAGTACTTAATGGCATATTTATAGCTCCATGTTCAGTTTTTGCTGCCTGAATTAGGCCACCTAGTTCTACATCTGGGTGCTTGAATTGATACTTAGGCAACCAAATACTTTGTTTTATGTGCCTAATGACTAATCCTGAGCACATTTCAACATTAGATGCCCTACCTCAGGTTGAAAATTGAGACCATAGTATCAGTTAGGGGTTTGCCAGGAAAACATTTTTGAAGCAAGTGTATTTCAAGCGACTCAGGTATGTTTCATTAGAATGGTGTATCATTAAGTTTTGATTATGATATCAATAAGTTGAGTTGATTGTTAAGTGATTGAAGATAAATTTTGGCTTCTTGTCTAGTCATCATTACATGTAATCCTGTGAATGTATTAAGGAGTTGGCTTAAATAAGCAAATCACCATACCCCAAAGAGTTTACCGTTTAAATAGAAAAGAGAGGTAAAAGGTGGGAGGGAAACTGAGATGCAGAGCTGTGCAGTGACTTGCCTAGGATCACGCATCAGATCAGCGGTGAAGCTTGAAATAGAACTCTGGTCTCCTGACTTCCAGTTCAGTGTCCTATCCACTAGACCATGCTGCCCCTGTATTCTATTGTAATATGCAATCTTTGGTGGAACTAAAGATGGAAGAATGGAATGTAATAAATGTGCAAATCATCTGTCCTTCAGCATTGGTGGTCATTGTACTTGCCAGTGGCCAGCACGGAGACGCACAAAGGAAAAATGGAGCTTCGTGACATCAAAGGGTTAATAGCAGCAAGTTTGGTACAATAGCTCATTAGGCCTTAAATGTGGGCTGCAAGCTCAGAAATCTTGGTAACTTTGGACTATAGGGACAGTGAACTTTCAACCCGGGTTCAGCAATAATAAATGCCTGTTAAGTAAGGCTTCCCTTTTACAAAGAGAGGGTGGACAGATGCATTTCAATGGGCTTTAAAAGTATCGCCACTTACTGCAGCGTCTGCTGGCCGGATGCACCCGGGCATGGGAAGGCAATCAAAAGATGTACACAAAAAGGCACTTTGTGAGTGTTTAGTCAAAAGCCAGGCTGCAATCTCAGGAGGAGTTTTTGTTTGTTCAACATATAAATGATGTGATCAAAAGTGCAATTCCTAAAATGTTCCTGGAGGCGGGTGGGATGTGTGTGTGTGGGGGGAATAAAGAGAAAAAGCAACAACTGACTCAGAAAGGGGGAAAATCTGAGGCCCTGTCTTTTGATAGTTATGGTTGCAAACCCTGGGTTCTTTAGTCTGATCTGGGCAGGTAGAGGCTTACACCTACGTGGAGTCCAATTGAGATCTGTAGCAGTTCTGCCCAGGAGCAGCGATCCACTATCATGTACGTTCAGTTCCTGCTGTGATCTTTCTTTGTCCAGTTAACCCCTCTTGGAACATTTCTGCCAAAATATCGTCCTGCAGAAAAACTTAACGGTTCCTCAGATACCTGGAAAGGGATCCTACCAGGCACACGATAGTAGGTATCCTACATAGCCTACCAGGACTTGGCAAAATTTAAAACAAATCATGGATGATTTTAACATGTAAGTCAGAAATTGGTCATATTAATCAGTGAATTCTGAAATACTTGAGGAGGAGAGACCAGTATAAGCATTTCAGTCATAAGGTTTCTAATTTTTTGATGTGTCTTTCTGTCTGTGATTCAAGACATTGGAAAATGTGGAGCGTCTTTGTTGATGCAGTCCTGCAGGCCTCGCTCCAGCTAAAAAACTTGTGTGTGTGTGTTGTACCTCACTGCTTAGAGAGCCGAGAGACCTCCATGAAGAGAATGACAGGGTTTGATATAAACCAGCAGGACTGCATTGCTGCCTTTATCCAACAGTAAACCCTTTCACAATGCCATATGCCGCACATTCCATCGCAGCAGTGTAGGGTGTGATATAGTTAAAGCACACTCTGCAAACAGGAAACGCTGGTGACCGCTGTGTGTGCTTTTCATGTAGATAAAGTATTGGGAGCGTAACAAAAAAGAAAAGGAAAAAAAAAAGCACTCAAATGCTGGAAGCAGGGGCGGGTGGGGGAGGAGAGGGCGGGAAGAGAGAGGGAGATATTGCCGGCCTAAAGGGCCAGTGGTTGTGAAAAGGCAGACAGGAAATGCAGCCAGTTGAACAGGGAGCAATAGAGAAAAGTGCTGCTTAGCTTCTTGGTTTTATTTTTGCTGCGTTAAGTGCAGTATCAGTGTTACTGTTGGGGATTAGAATATCTTTTTTAAGTTCACTCTCCTTTTGGTTAGCATGCCAAATAAATAAATAAATAAAAATCCAAAGTCTATTGTGAAGGCATGTTTATAAAAAGCAAGAAAACTTTCCTCCCCGTCTTTGCCAAAATTCTACACACATTGGTATTTTTATACATATACGTATGTTGGGGTTTTTTTTTTTTTGCAATCTGTGTGAAGAAGGTATTGCAACACCACCCTGGAGTTGGGAAGTAAGTAGGCAGGGGAGGGTAGAGGGGAACTACGGTGTAGTGGATGGCGAGGACGTCAGATGATAAGCAGACATCGTAGCTTTAATAAAATAAATGAAGTGGAGGGCAAACTGTATTGGTGCAAGCCAGGCTTTAACCTTGCTAGCGAAAAATGACAGGCTGAGAACTGGGACATAAGGAAAATGTGAGTCCCTGGGAGTCTTGTTCACTGGACAATGTCTCAATTGTTTCTTTGATTTTCGCAGGCAGCAGGGGATATTGGGAGATTAACTGTTTACCATCCAAGCAAGCTCTGGAGGTGCTTGGAGAATGAAGAAGTGGCAGAAAATAGCATTTTTTTTTTTAAACGATTAAGGGGATGTCAGTGGGTGATAGGAAAAGGTCGCACTGTTCTCTGTGTGTTGTCTGCCATTCAAATCGGGCCTTACATTTAAAAAAAAATGTAGTTTAGTTTTGTTTCTCTCCTTGCAAACTGTTGCTTTCAGTCTGGAAGGACCCAATAATGAGGCAGTCAGGTAGCCTTTAAAAAAGGAACAAGGGAAGGAGGGAAAGGTTGTCTTGTCTTGTTTTGTTTTTAGATTTGTTCATTGAAGGTAATTTTCAAGCCTTCAGGTCTTTGCCCTTTAGCTGGACATTTTAACGTTGACTAGATTGTTTGGAACAGGCTGAAATTTGAGAATTGGAATGTCCATTCTTCCTTAATTAACCACGTCACTATTTTGTTTAAATGTTTAAAAGATTATCTTAGAAGAGGGCAAAAGAGATGACTCAGTCTTCTCTTCATATTTGTGCTTTATTCATTACAAAAACAAACAAAAATCTATTGCATACCAGCTCTATCTGGGCAAGGTTCAAAAGACGTAACTGGTAATTCTTTAGTCATCAGCTTTTCAATGTGTGTTTTGTTGGGGGTGCGGGTGACAGGGAATGGAGCAGACCAAAGTTGCTTCTTCCAAGCAAGAAGGTGGGAGGTTTATTTGCAAGCAGATAAACCTGTTTTAATAAATGTGGATCTTGCCTCAGTGGAGTGATGTTTAAATACTCCTCGGGCTAGAAGCCAACTTTCTGATGAATGCCTAGATTGGCATTAGAGATCTGGGATGTGCTGTGAGGGTGTTTTAACTTAGTAATGGATCCGCTTCTGTATCCCTG
Source organism: Eretmochelys imbricata (assembly GCF_965152235.1). NCBI lineage: Eukaryota > Metazoa > Chordata > Testudines > Cheloniidae > Eretmochelys > Eretmochelys imbricata. The sequence goes on along the minus strand of NC_135578.1, from coordinate 114,555,263 downwards.
CATTCCCTGACTGCTCTGTGTGTGTTTTCTCTCTCACTCTCCCCCACAGCCCTCTTTCCTGCAGCCTGCCTTTCCTCCTGCTTTTAACTGTTGCTTGAATTCTGTAGCCAGCTGCAGTCTGCTTTGTCTCCTCCTTCCTGTCAGACAGGAAATAACTTCCTAAGTGAAAATTACAAACTTGTACAATAGCAAAACTCTTCAGTTCTCTCAGAAATAAGGTGTCTTCTGAAATGTTAACAAAGACGAATAAATTACAGGTGCTCTTCTCTATGACAAAAAATAAAATGTTGCTATTTTCATGGTTCAAAATTCCCAGAGAGCTTGGGAGCTGCTAGCTAACAGGGCAGGGAAAAATTAGTCAAAAATAACACCAAGCCCGAATTAACTTTACACTTTAGGTTCTTGGTTCTTTGGAGAATCTGGCCATAAGTATCCCAGTGTGGACTGCTGGATGCTGAGCACTTTTGAAAATCTGGCACCAGTTGTGGCTGCTAAACACTTGTTGGTGCTGCACTCTTTTGACAATCTCACGCCATGTGTGTTTCAGAAATAGCACCATTTTTGGATTACAAATGAATGGATGACATGGAAGCAGTTGATTTCCTTGTTAAGTGCCCGGCAAAGAGCTGGATTAAATAGTTTGCAATTAATAATTTGTGCAGTGAATTTAGTCTCTCTTCATGTTGGTTAATTGTCACTGAACAGATCGTGACTTTCTTTAAATTAGTTTGGTTTTCATGGAATGAAATAGTTTTTCAGTGAATAGTTTTTTGCTCTGGAGATCATCCACCAGTAGTTCTTTGCAATCATTTGATATTTGAGCTCTTTGGCTTCCTCATGAAGGACACATGATATGTTTCTGTTCCTTGGTTGGACAAGCATAACTTTTAGAATCTGCTTCCCACTGTGATTTATCTTCCATAAACAGTCTCCAGTACTAATTTAAAATGCACTGGTTTGGCAAACATCCCTGCCACTAAACTCATTTGCTGGTATATTTGCGGAAAATGAACAGATTTTCCAATAGAATTAAATTATTAATTACTATTTGTATTACGGTAGCACATAGAGCAGGGGTTGGCATTCTTCAGCACGTGGTCCATCAAGGTAATCCTCTGGCTGGCTGCGAGCCATTTCATTTACGTTGACTGTCTGCAGGCATGGCCCTCCGCAGCTCCCAGTGGCGGCGGTTTGCCGTTCCCGGCCAATGGAAGCTACAGGAAGCAGCGGCAAGTACGTCCCTGCGGCCCACGCCTTTTCCCGCAGTTCCCGTTGGCTGGGAATGGCGAACCGCGGCCACTGGGAGCTGTGGGGGCCATGCCGCCGGACAGTCAACGTACACCAAATGTCTCACAGCCCGCCAGCAGATTTCCCTGCCGAAGGTTGCCGACCCCTGACATAGAGGTTCCAGCAAGACTTAGGGTGACGTGCTGTGGACTAGACAAATTTAAAGAATGGTCCATGCCCCAAAGACTTTAATATTTTAAAGAATATTTGCTGAAGACTCTTTTACAATATTCACCCAGTTCTAGTAGTGAACACTCGACAGTAGACCCATTACCAATACTAGTTGGCAGCAAGAGATTCTCTCCTCCCTCCCACTAGTCTTTGAAAATGGTTTATCTGCCGGTATAGACAAGACAAAACCATTTACAGCACCATTACAGAAAGTGTAATTGAGACACCCTCAATCTACCCCAGCAGCTAAACTGTTATCAACACCATGGAGACGTGTTGCTGGTGACCATTGTTGGTTGGTCAGTTTTGTAGTCCAAATAGGTGGCCTTAGCGTCTGCATGCAAACCGGTACTCTAGCTCAGCTGGCCAAGATGAAGAGCGTTTGAAATTTTCTGCGTAAGCAAGAGTTGCCACTCAAAGTATTTCTTCTAAATAGTAAACAAATTGGCCTACAGTGTTGTACTTAGAGAAGGTCATGGATCTCTCTTATAATTGGATTTTATGGTACATGGGGCTGCCTGCATGAATCCAGTTGACAGACTAACTAACTGTGCAGCGGGCTACTGGAATTTGGCAGCCCACTGGATTAATGTATAGTGTTATAAACTATATTCTTATTCCAATAGGTGGACAAGTGAATTGAATTCCTTTTGTCCTGTGAATTTACTTTGTAGTGCGAGGTTTTATGGGTCTAGCTGTTACGGGCCTGTGGCACTCTGAATATTGATGTGACACGGGGGAGGTGGTGGGATCTGATGGCATCCCATAGAGAACAGGAACTGAAAAAACAACCTAATAATAATTATTAATTGTGTTTATAGTGCCTAAACGCCAGCCAGTAGCAGGGCCCCATTGTGGTAGGCACTGTAGAAAGAGAGAGCAGCAGATGGTTCCTGCCCAACGAGCTTATTGTCTAGAAAAGACAGACACAGGGTGGGGGCAAGGATAGAACACAGAAGCAAAGTGAACAATGTGATACCAGCAAATGGCATGTTAGTTCACAATTTTTGAAGGGGGAGGGTGTTAGTTAGGAGGGGATCAGCTAAATGGAAAGATAAGGGAAGAGAAGTCGGGGGGAACAGGGCGGAGGGGTGGGAAGACTGTAAGAGAACAGGGCAGGTGTGAAGCAAAGCTGAAGTGAAGAGATTGTGTGAGGAGGAAAGAGTGGGAGAGCGTTGGAGCAAACAGCCAATTAATTCAAGGCTGAGAAAGTCAGACAAAAGTGCAGGAAGTTCTCCGAGCATCCAGAGGTATCTGCTTTGGCTGCTTTTGCTTCTCCTGGCTGGAGTCTGTGACCGGCTCTTCTCTGTAGTTTTCCCCCAAGGCCACGTGGAAGTGGGAGAGGAGGTATCATGTGGTCCTGAAGCCCACAATGTGTGTGTGAGGTCTCCCATGCACAGCTCTGGATCCCTGGGGTCCTTGGGATGGAGGTAGCCCCTGCAGGGCCCAGTTTAAGTCCCCTCCTCTCCAAACCAGGGCAGCCGTTCCTGCTTTGGCAGCTTCTGTTTCTACTGGCAAGAGTCTCTAGCTGCTATTCTCCTGGATGGGCTCTTGGAGACTTAATTAAATATTACGATAGCTTTCTGAAATGGTCTCTTAGGTGATGTATGCTCCTCTCCCCCATTAGTGTCAATGGGAGTTCTGTATGAATATTCAGAAGAGAATAGACTCTTACTAGAGTGCATAGGAGAGTTTCAATAGGCGAGTGTTGTACTGGAGATCTCACACATATGCATAGAGGAAAACTGGTGGTCTCCTTTTGCTCCTAGTGTACGTTCTTCGTCCTCAAGGTAGAATGCCCGGGTTGGATTTTATTTGGGTCTCCATTGCATCGTGCTCCTCTCCAAGTCTACTACTGCACAAGTACACAAAGGTGTTCTAGATAAGTGCTATTATCTCTTATACAGCACCTCATGTTTCCAACATTCTGTGCAAAACCAAAGTTTCATACCAGTCCCCAGGAGAAGAGGGAACTGGGTATTATCCTTATCTTAACGGGTGGAAAAAGCTGAGCCCTCAGAGGTGTAGTTGTTTATCCAAGCTCACACAATAAGTCAGTGGTGGCTTTTAGATTAGAACTTGGGTTTTTGTGGTACTCTGTGCCACTGTGCAATCAGCTAGACTGCGGTGTCCCTTGGAGAGAGGCCCTGTGCATTGGAAATTAGAATCCAGCCCTTATAGTTGTGCCATGAACGACATATTTGGGAAAAAATCTAGGAAAGAATTTAGGAAAGAATCCTAGAAATCCTAGGGACCTTGAAGTCTTCTAGTTTGTCCCCTGTATTGAGGCAGGATTAAGTGTACCTAGATGAGCTTATTTTTCATGTGTGTATGTGAAATAGTTTACAAAACCCTCCTATATGCTAGAATAATCTCACACATAGAAAGCTCAGGTCTGCAAAATAATGCACATACAATAGTGTCTGCCACAAAGAATCTCAAAGCACTTCAGAGGCTCAGTGTAAACATCACACTCACCCAGCACCAAAAATTAATCCTCTCCAGAATGGAATAGATTAGCCCTTCTGCACCAGCAACACTAAACATCAGCTTGTTTGAGGGAAAGCACTTTCTCAAGTTCAAGGCTCAGCACTAGTCTTAGATATGCAAGATGTAACTTCCGAAGTGGAATTGGACCAGGATATCAGAAGAACCCAAACTCATTCTGGGATGCAGAATCACAAGCAGACCACTGCTAACGTAGACATTCCTGGGACATGCAGATTCAATTGTAGAGGGAATGCTTGAAGAAAATATTTTTCCAAAATGCACAGGGGCTAGACTGACTGATTCAACTGACTAGATAGCTTGGTACTATGGACACAAGCAAACTATGCATTTTCATATGGTTAGATGTAAACATATACATCTACGAACAAAGAATGCAGACCACACTTTATGGACTCTATCTTGGGAAGCAGACACTCTGGAAAAAGATATTGTGGTGGATAACCAGCTGATCAGAGTGAAAAGGGATAATGCAATCCTTGGATCCATAAATAGGGGTATCTTAAGTGGGAGTAGATGTTATTTTACCTCTGTATTTGGCACTGGCGAGACCGCTGCTGAAATACTATGTCCAGTTCTGGTGTCCACAATTCAAGATGGATGTTAAGAAATTGGAGAGGGTTCAGAGAAGAATCACAAGAATGATTAGTGGATTAGAAAAACATGGCTTATAGTGATAGACTCAAGGAGCTCAGTCTATTTAGCTTAACAAGTTCAGGAGTGACTTCGATTATAGTCTGTAAGAACGTACGCAGGAAATAAATATTTAATAATGGGCTCTTCAGTCTACCAGAGAAAGGTATAATACGATCCAATGGCTGGAGTTGAAGCTAGACAAACCAGACTGGAAATAAGGCTTACATTTTTAGCAGAGGATAACTAACCATGGACCTTAAAAATATATCATGGAAATTTTGGTTGGGATTTTCAGCCTAAAGCGAGTGAGGTCTTTGGGCTCCTAACTCTCTTAGTCTCCTTTGAAAATCAGAGCCACAAGACACGACTTGAGTGCTGCTTTATGTACTGGGTAGTATCACACTGCAGGACTGGGGTTCTCCTGGAATGCCAGTTCATCAGAAGGAAAGCACAGGGTTTAGCAGAACCCAGCAGTGAAGTAGTTATTAGGAAAATGAAACTTTGGTAGGCTTCAAATATTGATTTAAAATTATTCTGGGGATCCGACATAATGAGTAGCCTAACTGGATTAGAATACAAGAGACTGGTTCTTATTCTAACCTCTGCCACTGACTCTCTATCTGAACTTGAACTAGTCACTTATCCTCCCTGTTTGTCTGTTTCTTCTGAAAAATGGGGATAAGACTCTCTCCTCAAAGATATGGTAAGGCTGAATTAATGTTTATGGGCCAATTTCGGGACCTGATGCCATGGCCAAATACACAGGCTTAGTTGTAGGGGAGCTCAACACAGATCCCTTCCCTTGACTCTCCAGTTACAGTGGCAGAAAAGGAGCCCCTTCAGAGCTGGTCTCCGTGGCATGCTCCCTGGGCAAGAGCTTTCAACATCCTGTGCAGCAGAACCACCCTGCATCCAGGACCCTTCATTTCCACCAAGCAGGGAATGAGCTGACGCATAGCACGCTTTGAGTGGTTCTATGTAAAGGCAAATGATAGTTTGGAGAGGTGCCACCTTTTGTGTCTGAGTCCCAGTATCCAGCCAGTAGGGTTGAACAGCAACTACTTGTTCTTTGCAAGGCCTGGCTTCAGGGCTTTCCTTTTTGTGCCATGTGCTTATTTACAGGATACTGCACTATGAAAGCATGGCAAGGTAAAGGCACTGCAAAGTATCCAGTTACATGTTTAGCATTCTAGGTCAACAGTTGAGGGGATGTATCTCCGCTCTGAACTCTTATGGCATAATGAAGTATGTAATGAAGAGTAAGGTGTGCAGAGAAGCCTTCCCCTCCCCCACTTCTCTTGTGCCAAGATAAATGTCTGATGTGAAAGCCAAGGTGCCAGAAGCCAGCTGGATTGTCAAAAGGTTCTGTCTCATTTAAAAAAATAAAATAATTGTCCTGGTGGTCAGATGTTTGTATAAAATGCAACCAAGGAAGAGATTTAACATTTCTTTGAGCAGCAGCATCTTCATTCCTTGAATATGTGGGATTATTTTTTGTCTGATTGTTCACTTGTTTTTTCTTCTGCGAACGGGAAAAATATAATGATAGTTCCCAAGATGGGAGAAAGCATGAGTGTGTGTGTGTGTGTGTGTGGCGGGGGGGTGGCCTGCCAAGCAGAGAAACTAAGCAGACAGCCTCTGTTGCTTTTCCTCTTGCATCTCTAACTTAATTATGGGGGAGGCACGGGTGTGTGTTGTGTTTAATGTGGTCCATGCTTCCAAAATCGTGTACTCTTGTATCCTAAGGGCTGACTGCTGGCACGGGTTTCCATTAATATTTTTTTATTTACTCTCCCTGCCTGTTATTATTATTGTTAGTTTTAAGACTATTTTTAAGGCTATTGCTTTTGGATCTACAGAGGCATATGTCGGAAATCATCTCAATGTCACCAGTCTTTAGTTCAACAAGAACGCTATAGAAACGAAGGGTTCTGTCATCCATCAGATTTTCTGTTCCATTTGTTGAAGATGAAAGGAGAGTGAATTTAGGGCTCACTTTCTTCTTGTTCTGACAGTTATTGATCCTCTCTGGGACTTCACAGTTCGCATTCTGATCCTGTCAAGGCACAGGGAATCCCCAATTCATTATGTCTGCGCTCACTAGCGCCACTGTAGTTAAGGCTGAGTTGCCCTTTCAGTTATGAATTGTCTTTTATTTTTCAACTGTGCACCTTATGAGCTGGGTTTTTTTCTTCTTCTTTGCCTTAAGAGACTTTAATCTGGAAGCTGTTAATATTTGAGAAACAGCTGGTATATCGGGAGGCTTTAAGTGATTTCTGAGACCTTTTTGATTTGTGCAAACTAGGAAATGGCTGAATCTTGTTGAAAAATGGTGGAAAGAGAGATGCTACAGCATTTTATTTGACAAAGTGAACTTAGTGCTCATGAAGAATACTGGAGAGTCGAGGCAGAGGCTGAGAATTCAGCCTCCTATTTTGAAATTGGAATTGCAGAATAACAGCATATTTATCTGGTGGCTTCCATCTCAAAGAAGCATGCAGCAGCACTGAGCATTAGAGGGATCAGTGTCAGAGCTGGGAAGGTGTTGCTGTTTTCAGATTCCCATTCCATTCTTGGCATCTGCTAGAACTCTACCAAGGGTGCTAATTTAGTGTCTGTGTGAGGGTGGCTTGGGGTGAGGGCCCCAGTCTGATGGAAAGCAGACTGTGGCCATTGACTCATTTCACACAGCGCTCTGCCCCTGTTTCCTGAGCTGTAAAATGGGGGTTGTGAGAGTATCCTTCTCGCTGATCTTGTGAAGATTTAAATCATGTCAAAAAGATGTCCTTGGATGGAAGTGTCAATGAATGTGTAACCTGTTGGCTAGGATAACAATCCCATTGGTTCTTCTTTTTGTCCAAGCCAGCTTGGGTGAAGTTAGCACAGCTGGGACTTCTTCCCATTCCTCTACCCTCTTTGATGCACCAAAGACTTCTGTCACCCTTGTTCTCCAGGATACTTTCCTTTTGGGCTGTTTAGCCTTTGGCCAGCAAAGAATGTCTTCTAGCAAACTCTTGGGCGGGAATACAATGAGCCCTTCTAAAGGAAGCAACATCCACACAGCAGCATGCCAAATTACCCTTTGCAACCCAGGGCTCATTACAGGAGGAGAGAGTCATTTGAATGGTAAACGCAGAGTTGATCTAAATCAGTCTTCTCCAGCTTTGCTTTGCAGGAGGTTGGCAGGCACTTAAATAGGGGAGTCTCACATCTGCTTTTGTTTATCCCTTTGCTGCGGGCAAGGCTGAAAACTTAATAAATTGCATGAAACCTAAGGAAGCATGAATATAAAAAAGTTTTAGATACATTACATAAGTCTGCCTACCTGTAACATTTTTATAGCGTAAATAGTACATGTGTGTTATTTCTCTAGAAAAGCACCCACATACCCCAGCCTTACACTAAGACTCCCTTGTTCAAACATTTTGCATGTGAAGCTACTACTGTTCCTCAGCCTCCACTTCTAGCTTCTCCCTGATTCTAACCTCATTCTTCAGTGGTAGGAATTTAGCACAACAGCATTCTAAGATGTGATGATGATTTTTAGAAGGATATTTATAAAGTGGTTTAAAAGTATTTTGGAGCCTTATATGTGAAGGAGCAGGTGAAAGAAAAATCCTTGTAACGGTGGCAGCATGAATGTGTTGAACAAAGAATCTCTCAAATGCTTTCCTTAATATGTGTGTGTATTTACTATAACATTTTCACCTTTTTTTTTTTTTTTTCAAACCAGCCCTCCTGGCCGGGATGAGCTGGGGTGAATGAAAGGAGGGCGTGTGGGAGAGAAACAATGAACTTGAAAGACATTTCTCACCTTAAAAAGAGAAGGAGTACTTGTGGCACCTTAGAGACTAACCAATTTATTTGAGCATAAGCTTTTCGTGATGCATCCGATGAAGTGAGCTGTAGCTCACAAAAGCTTATGCTCAAATAAATTGGTTAGTCTCTAAGGTGCCACAAGTACTCCTTTTCTTTTTGCGAATACAGACTAACATGGCTGCTACTCTGAAACCTGAAATTTCTCACCTTGGAAAGAGAGATTGTAGCTTCCAGTATGTTACCATTCTTGTGTATTCCATTGTGAAAGAATTGGCAATGCGCATTAACCTTAATATAAGTGTAATATAAGAAGAGAGAACCTAAGAATATGAATGTCTACAGCTAATGTTTTTTAAATAAATTCAGTACAATTGTGTGTCAGTTAATAACAGAGTGCGTGAATCAGGGGCTGCACAACGCAGTGTATTTTGAAGACCTTGAACTGTTTCTACCAGTTGAGAACTCTTAGATAGAATCTGCTTAAAATTAGCTTCATTCACTTATCAGACAATGTGGTGAACTGTAGAATGCTGGCAAAAAGAATTCTTTGACGTTCAAACAAAATTTAATTCTTCCATTTATCCTGAATTGCTGACAGTCTGACAGAGGTCAGATAGCCCATGGTTTTTACTGATGTGTTAATATATATGGATATGTATGTTACTTTGTGTGTGTATGTGTCTCTCTCTCTCTCTCTCCATGTATAAGGTGATATCCATAGAAAGGTTATTATAGATGTAATTTTTACTGTGTTAGTTGGATTGGGTGTCATTGTGCTAGGCATGATATAAACATATTGGAAGACATAGTCCCCATCCTAAAGCACTAAAAACAAGACTGGCTTATGCAGAAATTACTATGTAATGGAGGAGGTCAGAATAGATGATTATAATGGTTCTTTGTGGTCTTAAAAACTACATGGGGGGGGAAAGTGGAAAAACAATAGGGAGGAAAAGTAGGATTCAGATACGTGAACAGAACAGGGTGACAGTGATGAATTCATGTATTTACACAGGCCTGGTATATGCACCACTTGGTGGCACCAAATAATTGAAAAGGGTTGGGGGGTTTTGTTTTTTTTTTTTGATGGGTATATAAATAAATATTAGATAACACCAATTGCCCCTAAGCCTAGCCATCATTAGTATGCTGACTTCCTGTAAGCATGAGACAGCAGAACTGGGTCTTGAAGATAGCGGCCTTGCAGACTAGACCACTGAGAAAGAGTGGACTTATCACTGGAGCACCCTCTCGTGGCTGGTTGTGGCATAGCAAGTTGTCTCCTTTCCAGCACTCCCCAGCCAACAGTTGCTCCAGCCCTGCAGTTTTCCAGTCCTCCGGACAAGTCACATAAGTCCTCCCCTTCTGGGGCAACAAAGTCCAACAGAAAACAATCCAGTGTCCTTACAAACCAGTCTTTGGCCCTAACTCGGGGCCCGGTAGTTGTCAGACCCTTCTCTCAGGGCTCGCTGTTGTCCTTGTCCCCTTCTCTGGCCTCATGCCACCTCACCAGTGGTTGGTAGGGGAAACCAAGCCCTCCCACTACATCAGGTTCCTAAAACTTGACAGCCAAGGACTGCTCTGTCCAAATCTTTGCTGCTGCCACCCTGGACTTCTTCCTGCTCAGCCTCTCACAGGCCTTCTCCCCGGCAGTCTCTGTTGGTTAACCCTTCTCTTAGGCTCAGGACTCTCAGGGCCCATCCCTGGAGTCCTCTAACAAACTCCCAAACCAGCAGGTATAAACTGAAATCCAATTCCTCCCTTCTTGGTCTTGAATTGTCCCTCTGTAGTTTTCCCTTCTTTATTCTCTGTTTAAGTGATTCCCAAGGCTTTCCCTTGGAAGTCCAGTTCCTGTCCTTTTATCAGGGATAACCAGTGCCCTGACTCCCAGTGGCTGCTTTGTCTTTCTCCAGGCCTCCTGCCAGACTTCTCTACCTAGGAGAAGATTCCAGGGCCAGTTCTCCACCCTGGGCTTCCTCCTTGCCCTGTCTGGTCTCTCCACTCCCTAGTCCAAGAGAGTAACTGCTGAGTTCCTTTCCCTCCTCCTTGCCACCTGCTTCTGTTGTCAACTTCTTCTCCCAGCCCTTCCCCACCCGCTTCATCAGTTAAGCATTACCTTTAGGTGCATGCAGGTAGCCTAATTGGCCTGTCAGGCTCACATTATCCCTTTCAGAGCCTGTGTGGGGTTTGCACCCATCACACATGTGGAGGAGCGGTGTGTAAGAAGGCATAGTTACTCCTGGGAGAGGTGAAGAAATGGGTGGTTGTAGCTCACCACTTTGGATTCAGAGCAGTTTGGGGATGACCGGTAGCTAGTAAATATTGAGAGGAAGAGTTGTGAACAGCTTTGAAGGTGATGACAAGAAACAGGCAGTCAAAGGAGGAATTTGCAAACTGGGTAGCATAGTCAAGAAAAAGTAAGGAAGATAATCGTAACAGTTTTCAGAGTAGCAGCCGTGTTAGTCTGTATCCACAAAAAGAAAAGGAGTACTTGTGGCACCTTAGAGACTAACAAATTTATCTGAGCATAAGCTTTCGTGAGCTACAGCCCACTTCATTGGATGCATGCAGTGGAAAATACAATGGGGAGATTTATATACACAGAGAACATGAAACAATGGGTGTTATTATACACACTGTAACGAGAGTGATCAGGTAAGGTGAGCTATTACGGGGCAGGGCGGGGGGGGGGGAGAGGAGAGGAGAGGGGAGGAGAGGAGAGGAGAGGAGACCTTTTGTAGTGATAATCAATGTGGGCCATTTCCAGCAGTTGACAAGAATGTTTGAGGAACAGTGGGGGGCGGGGAGAATAAACATGGGAAAATAGTTTTACTTTTAGTATAAAGACTGGGAGTGGATGGGTCATTATACAAAGTAAAACTATTTCTCTCCCCCCACCCCCCTTTCCTCAGCCAGTCTTGTCAACTGCTGGAAATGGCCCACCTTGATTACAACTACAAAAGGTTCCCTCCCCCCTTGCTGGTAATAGCTCACCTTACCTGATCACTGTCATTACAGTGTGTATAACACCCATTGTTTCATGTTCTCTGTGTATATAAATCTCCCCACTGTATTTTCCACTGAATGCATCCAATGAAGTGAGCTGTAGCTCACGAAAGCTTATGCTCAAATAAATTTGTTAGTCTGTAAGGTGCCACAAGTACTCCTTTTCTTTTAATCTTAACAGTTGCATTTCTGTGGCCTGAAGGGGATTTGGGTGTCAGAGAGGAAGATGCAGTGATCAAGACAGTGAATAATAAGGGCTTGGATGAGGATTTTAGCTGTGTGGACAGAGAATAGAAATTTAGAGGCGGGGGGGGGGGGGAGTGACCAATCTAGATGTGTGGGTGAGTGGAGAAGAGGAATCCGATTAAAGGCCTGAGTGATATGTGGTGGAGGATGGGGTGAGCAGGGAGAGGCTGCGTGAAAAACACAAGATGCTCAATTTGGCCATAGGACAGGAGACCTCCAGGAGAAGTCAGAGACAGACAATGGATGGATGGAGGGTGGGCTTGAACTGGAAGAATGAATTTGCGAGTCATTGATGTAAGGATGGTTGCTGAAGCTGTGTGTGTGTGATTCTGATGACCCAGGCAGGGAAGGTATAGCAGGGAGAGGAGGCCAAAGCACTGTGGGGACCCCCCGGGACAGAGGAGGAGGAAGGAGGTCTGTCTGTCTGTCTATTGGATCTTTCTCTCTCTCTGGGTGGCTGTCTGTATACAAAATTATATAATCTGAAATGAAACGGGTCTCATGTCTTGATTTTGGAAATAAGTATTTTGCAGCAATTCTCCATGAATTCTTGTGTGACTGTCCTAGTCTCCCCTGCCCAACACACCTCTTCCAAAAGAGTCAAAATGTCTCCCTTTTCATTTATTTCACAGTTCTTCGGGGTGTGGTTTGGTTTGATTTCTGAAAAGCGCTCACTACTCCTTGGTGCAGAATTATATCCAATGTCGGTTTGACAGTGTCTGTGGAGTATTAATAGTTTGGTCATGATAGCGTCCCAGGTAGCTTTGGAAGCTCGTCTCTCTGATATAATACATCCGTCTTTCTAAGGCGGTGGGCCAGGCCACACTGGTGGCACTGGACAGTGTCAGAACAGGGTCCGTCTTAGGCCTTGTCTGTGCTGTTGGAGGCGTGTAGGGTAATTGTCACCCCCACCCTCCACTCCCCCCGGTCGGAGCTGGTCACTGCCACACATAGCTACACAGGGCGCTGGGTGTGGATGCAGCCCGCCTTTCATTGTGGTGTGTAGCTACCCAGAGACCCCACACACCACCGCAAATGTAGACCGGGTCTGAAGGGCTGCATGGATTGAGCTGAGATTCCCCTGCAGTGACTCCCTCTGGCCACCAGGAAGCCACTGTGCTGCCAGGACTGAGATAGCCCAGTGTGGGGCCGGTGGGTGGGAGGTAGCAGAAACAGCTGGCAGCTGCAGGACAAAGGGATGGGGGCAGGATAAGGGTAGGGGCCCAGGTTGGGAGCAAGGGTCCCCATAAACTCCAATGCACTTAGACTTTCAGGGGAGGGGAGAGGGCAAGAATATTCACTAGTTCTGTTCCCCCTTGAGTCTCCCTTGCCCCGGAGAGATTTCCGCATCTCTCTCCAAATCCGGTATGGGTCTGTATCTCCACATCTGGCTAAGCACTGTGCATGGAGATGTGTGGAGGTAATGTGTGTTGTAATTTCATAAACCTTAATACCCTGACATTTCATTAACAGGTCTCTAGAACAGGTGGCTGTCGGACCTGTGTTTGTTTGCTTTGATGAATGTGGGGTGGTACTGCACTGCATGTCTTTAAATTGCAACCAACCTTTCCTGGTTCTCTAACTTTTTTACTCTTTCCACGAACACAAGCCACCCATATGAACACTGGGAATCAGCTGGGAGCAGTTTTGTGACTTTTGTGAAAGAGAAATATACTGGAAGGTGTAACTGATAACTAGAGCTGGTTGGAAAAAATTCAAAATGTTGATGAATGTTTGAAACTGTTTTTCCCCCAGTCATCATCATCCAGTTTTCCAGTGAGCTCTATAGACAATTGGTCCCACAGTTCTATTTGGGTCTCTTGATTTTTATAAGAGTTTATAGCTAAGGTTGCCCATTATTTATATAACTAGTGACATACAAATTGCACTGTAAAAAAGGAAAGGAGATATGGTCCCTGCCCTGAAGAGTTTAAAATCAAAGGGCCCAATCCTGGCAAAGTATGCACCAGTAGCCATAGTTCCAGTGAGCCATATTGATCCTTCACATAACACCCCCTAAACTCCCAAAGTCCTTTCCCAGCAGGCCTGGAGCTCAGAGTAAAAAACTGTAGGATGGGTTCTGTGGGAGAACTCTCATTTCTGTTCTAAAGTCCTCATTAGGAATCTCTATGGATATTCCAAGGAGCTAAAGTAGTAAAATAGGACCTCGATCACCCTTGTGTTTAAAGGATTGTTGTTATTTTAAAAAGAGTTTAAATTAGAGTAAAATTTAAAAAAAAAATTCTTGAAGTTCTTGAATAAACTTGAATAAAACAAGTTGGGACTAAAATTTTTTTGCGTTGGAAACGAGTGTGTCAGTGGTTCGTAGGGACAGTGTTTTCTATTTCTGTCTTCATGGAACTTCAGTAAGTATGAAATGAACTCTTCCCAGAGATGCTTTCCACACTGATACAAATGTGCAGCAGATCCCCATGGTGGATTTAGTGTTAAGAGAACTTAACGATATTAGGGGCTGATCATGCTGTGCCTGCCCGTATGTTAAAGTCAATAGGAGGGGTTTTTTTTTGCCAGCGTTGATATAGTAAGATCATGCTTATAAGGGGCTGTTGCACAGTACTTAAAACATAACTTAGGTTTGTTATATTTATGTGCAGGTAATAATAGATGGATTTGTAAACGTCCAGAATTGTGGCAAGTGGTAATCCAGTCTTGCACTCAACATCCAACATGCCTGATCTGTGTGTTCTAGAACTTTTTAGATTAACTTCAGGGTTCTCCTGTCTCTAGCTGTGAGACTCTTAATCAAAGACCCATTTACCTCTTAGTGGCCAAGACATGCATGTACTATTCTGTAGTCGTCTAGTCCTTATAGTCTTGTTCCTGCTGTAACTCTGAGTATTGTATGATGTTAATATTCTAGATAATGAATAAGGCCTTACCAAATTCACTGCCGTGAAAAATGCATCACGGACCATGAAATCTGGACTCTGGGAGAATCTTTGGCAAATAATTTTTTGATAGTTTTAGTGCAACTTTTGGCCAGTAGGAGATCCAGGATTGTGCAGTGGCTGGGTGAGGTTCCCCATATAAATGCATACATTACAGAGGCAAAAATCTGAGATCCTGGCTGTTTTTCAAACCAGCCAGCTGCATTTTGTATCCGTTTTGGGTCATTGCTTGATGAATAAACAAAAACGATCCCATTCAGATAAAGTTGGTGGGAAGTGATGACGTATCAATCAAACCATGTGTATATCTGTTTACTTGCTATGTCATCGTAAGCACAGGTCCACAGAGATCCACTGGCAGGAATTCACAGCTCAGTCAACATCTCTGCTGTGCTTTATCCAGTCATATTGCTGTTTGCTATAATCTGGAGGAATCTTCTGTGTTGACATCATTGCACAAGTTTCTTAAGTTAAGGGTTAGTTGTTCCTGTTTCCCCACTGCGCATCGCTGCTCCTGCAGTCACACTCACAAACTCTGTTACGGAGTAGCAGCCGTGTCAGTCTGTATCCGCAAAAAGAAGAGGAGGACTTGTGGCACCTTAGAGACTAACCAATTTATTTGAGCATAAGCTTTCGTGAGCTACAGCTCACTTCATCGAATGCATGTTACTCTGTTACATTTCATAACAGTGCATTATTCCTCCTACCTGGATGATATGGAATAGTTTTGCTTGCATACAGTGCATTTGGCAGGTAATAGTTCAGGCAATTCTCCACGTCCTTGTCATGAATAGGAGCAAATGTATGAAAAATCTAACACATGATTCCATTAGTTTCAGCTGATCCAGTCTCTGAGGGTTATTAGACTGTGTCCTTGCCTTTATTGGCAAAAGAGGGGAAAAGTAAAGTCCTCCACCACCTACCTGTTTTCTCGTATGAGTTTGACCTACCTGGATCTTGGGTTCAGGTCCAGTGCAAATCCCAACGTTTCCCCTCTTTGCTGATCAAGTGGGTGGAGAAGGCTGGGGGGGAGCGGTGAGTGGAACTTTGGCTCTACCCTCCCCTTATAGCTGGCCAGATGTGAGGGAGGAAGGAAACTGCACCCAGAGTAAAAGGGATCACAGGGTTTTACATAAACGTGCACAAAATCTACCTCAAAGGTTGATCCTACTCTGTCATCAAAAAGTGATGCTCTCCAGAATTAAAAAGTCGTCTTTTCTCCTGCTGTTTTCTATCTTGTCTTTTGTGTCCACTTTAGTTACCCACTCTGGATTCTTCTTCCCTCCTGCCCTTAGAGATATCTCTGCCTCCCCCCATTGAGCCTACTGTTACCTCCACTCCCAGAACCATTCCCTTCCAACCCTGTCCTCTTGCTTCAGGATCCTGGCCCAGGACATGCTCTGTTCCTCACCAAGTTTCTCTTCACTGGTAGCTACACTGAGGTGGGTAGGAGCTGGGTAGCAGAGCAAAAAAAAAAAAAAAAAAGGAATAAAAACACATTAGTGCAACCCAAGTGACCTTATATTGTGAAAGCTTGAAGTATTTTTAAAAAATCATTTAAACCTCCCCCCCCCCCTTTAAGATGTTTAATTAAACAAAAGAATCTTCTCAAAGGAAACCTTTCCTGTTCCCTATTTCTTTTCCATGCTGTCTCTTTGTGTCTTTTCTATGGGGTGACTTGATTGAAGTCCCTCTGGTTTGTCTGTTCTTTTCTGGGTATTCCTGACTACTTTCGGCACTGCTACTCAGTCAGATAGTAGTCACAGCCAAGGGGAAATCAAATGAGTTATGCGCTCATTTCAGAGGCACTTAAGTAGTCTCTTGGGCCTTGTCTACCCTAGGAAAATTAGGATCTATAATTCACTACCAGTACAGCCGTAAAGGGTGGAATGCCACTTACAGTGTTAAATGTTTGGCTCTTGGAGTTAGCAGTTAAAGCTTAAATGTACGTCACCTAATTCTACCAATGATGGAATAATTATTAGAAGTTACTCTTTGAAAGCCTACATTTTGTCTATTTAGCAAAAATATCAGTCCTTGATTTCAACCGAAAATCCCTCATCTGTTTCCCACTGTATTTACAGAGTGACACTGAAGATCGTGGCTAAGTGCCCTGCTACTCTCAGGCAAGCGTACAATGCCCTTTTTGGACTGCATGTGCAAAGGCATCATGCCACAGGACTGCGAGGCACCATGTTTTTCTGTAGAGTCTATAGGGGCTATTAGACCTACAGCTGTTCAGGGAGTTCAGAAAAGAACAACAAAACTTTGGAGTGTGGGTATGATCAACTTGAGCATTTTTTGATTACAGTTGTTCCCCACTCAGGCTCTGTGCTTCCCTGCAGGGTGATGTTGATCAAGCTGATGTCCATGAGCATGCCATTTGGGTGCAGAAGGAATGTTGCCTGTATGTTTTCCTGTGAGTCCAGTCTTAAAATCTGGAGTGCATTTCCTGCTAATATTTAGTCTGTACCTAAAACATACATCCTTGCTCAAACTGCTGTGACACTTCTGATTTTCAAATGTGCTTGTATAGCTTCAGGTTAGCACCATAGACCTTAAAAGAATCAAGGATCTTGACTCAAGCATCATTTAAAAATCTAACGCCTGATTTTTCCATTTCCCTTGGGTGACTATTTCCACCAGTGCAAAGTGATTTTATGCCCACATTGCACAGGTGTAAAATGGCTACACAAGGTGAAAGGCAGTAGGGGATCAGGCCCAGAATATTTTGTCTATGTATCATTCATTCATTCAAACTATCAGTTTTTTTTTAAATGCATTTCCTCTCTCTCCATTGTGGTTTTCCATGACGTGTCCGAGGCCAGTGGAACATTTCTGTTAACTGGTCATTCTCCCCGTCCTCCCCAACTCATTTAGAAATGTTACTATTTAATGATTTTTCACTATCAGTATCACTTCCATAGTGATGGATTCTGATAGCTTTAGAAGTCGTTCTGTTCTCTTGGCCTGCAGATATCTTGTTACCTCTCTGTCCTGTCGTGTCCCTCTGCAGGTGCATTCCAAAAGTGCATTTTACTTTACAGCAGCAACCTACATAGCCTAGCAATCTCATGTCCAACTTGATGTCTGCTATCACTTCTAGGCCTTTTTTAGAAGTACAGACTGCTACTGTATTTTGGATGATTTTCCACTGGATGTATTGACTTGCATTTCTCTAAGTTGAATCTGACTTCATTCTCAGCCCATATCTGTATTTTTTTTTTAGGTCCCCCTGTGCTATTTTGATGTCCTGATTGACATAAGAAATGCTTCACAATTGTCTGTGCATCTTTCTAAAGTGCTGTTTACTCCCTCTTGCTGATCATTATTGAAAATGTTAAATTCAATTGTGTTAATTTTTCAGTTAAGATTTCCTGAGACATTATGTCAAATGTTTTATTGAATTCCAAACATGTTTCCTCTGTCACATCATTCCTTCTCCATATATTTGGCAGTTCCTTGGACAGCAACACCACCCACAAATGTAATTGCCTTTGTCATGTTTTATGCTTTGTACACCTAGAAGGGTCATTACTCATAGTCCTGCTACTCTCTGAAACACCACTATCCCCAGCTCAGAGCAAGTAATCAAGCCTTGTGTATGGCACTAAGTATTATGAGACGGAGAGATTAAATTTATCCCCAAACCTGGGGGGGGGTTGTGTGGACTGTAGTACTGTCCCTCCGGTCTGTAATACTCTAGCCCATAAGCAGACATAGTGGGTGCAATCTGTCCAGTCTATTGGCATCAGCATTTGGAATGCTGGATCTGCAAACTTCTGAATCCCATGGCCCTTCTTCTACTTATCCTGAAATTCTCTTTCTGAACTGACCTGTCTGGGGTCAGTGCAGATCCTTCCTTGACAAAGCAAAGAGACATGGCTGATCTGCTCAGGGTACCCTTACATAGCCCAGAAGGGTTTAAGTGGTGGGAGTGTGTCTTACCCCGGCCATTCATTTCCCAGAGGCTACTTTCATCCTAGATATTTAGTGATTTCCTCCCACCCTTTGATATTTGTTCCTTTGTTTTCAGTGATATGATGTTAAAAGTGATGTTGACAAGGCTAGTGTCAGGAGTTTATTTGGAGCAGGAATTTTCCTCTCAATTGCCTATTTTTCCTTCCACCCTTTCTTTGTTTCTGTTTTTTATTTTCCAACCCAAGCAGGAGAATCCCATTCCACTGACAAAAGCATGGGTTATTTAACCAAGCTCTCTGCATGTGCAAGAGATTTCAAACAGGTTGACATTCAATTCAGTCTGATCTTACTTTTGTAACTTAAAACACCATACTATCCGATCTTGCTTATTTGAGATTGAGAACATTGGAAGCTTCCGCTTTTCTACGAACTGGTGCCAATGTCATCTTTGGCTCTCCCCCTCCTCCTCTGAGGAGCTTGTGTTGGCAGAATTGCAGACGGTGAAATGGGGGACCTGGAATGTTATTGGATAAGGAGCAGTAAGAAGACACCTCAGCATACTTCTTCCTTGGAATTCTGCCTTGTAAGGAAAAAAGATCTGGAGACTCAGTAGTTTTCATTGCCATAACTTATTTTGTGTCTCTTTCGGCTAGCAATGAAAGGTCCATTCTCTTTTTGGAATAGCCTTGATTTGGAATATTGTTGTTTTTGCCATTAGGAGAATACAAAAGAGAGAAAGATAGAGGTTTTATGCTGAGCCCCTGTGTGATTTCCATTCTTTCCTTCCTCTGAAACTGTTCAGAAAAATCAGAAAACCTCTTTTTTTCCTCATTAAAGTTGTAGTCTCACATTTTACCCCCCCAATTGAAAAAATTAATGATAAAATCTCGATATGATTTTATAATAGCCATAAGTTCCCCCACTGCATGTGCGCTAATTTAGCCATGCTGTAAGTTACAGTGATTGGTGTGTTAAAATACAGTACATTGCAGACCTGGGGCCTTGGGAGAAATGCTCGAGGCTGTGTGTGATTCACTAGGGTCTTTATTGCATGGTTAAAACATCTACGTTTTCCGTTGGGCTTCCAGGATTTCTTGCGGGCAAGTTTTGTAACAGGAACCCTCCGCCAGCCTTACTGGATAGACACATGGGGTAGTTTTGTTAAAATGGTTTTGAGGGTGGTAAGCAGGATCGTACTAATTATTCCATTGTTGCCATGAAGACAGTGTATCTGGTTTTCACATTGAGAATCAAATAACTGTCACAGAAGGCAGGAAGATAAAGTGTCGAGAGAAAGAGTGGATACCTAATGCCAGATTGGAAAAGTTGTGGTTAAGACTCCAGTAGAGCAAGGTGCTTAAACAGTTGTCTAACTTAGTGTGACTACTTATGTGCTTAAAGTTACGCATGTTCTTAAGCACATTGCTGAATCAGGATGTAAATGTTACCATTTCTAAAGCCTTGCAGGTTTAAAAACAGAAGTGTTAAGTTAAATCAACTCGTTACACTCCCCCCCCCCCCCAGGCTGCAGATGTATTACAGCTGCTTTAAAAATACATCGTATATAGTTTAGTGGTTCACCATAGGCATTCATAAAAAAAAAAAAAAAGACTAAAGCTGCACAAACATAATGATATAAAAGCTAATAGCTGCTCATGCTGAGGAGAGTTAGTAATGTATAAAGTATCATAGAATCATAGAATTCCAGGGTTGGAAGGGACCTCAGGAGGTCATCTAGTCCAACCCCCTGCTCGAAGCAGGACCAATCCCCAGCTAAATCAACTAAAGTAGTTCCTGTGAGCTGTATTTTACTAGCTTGATCCTGGCAATGAAGTCAGGTTCTACCTGATTTGTTAGAAAACATCATCTAAAGTCATAACATTTGCAGATTTTCTTATCACCTATTTTACGTCTGTAAATACATTAGACAGGACCTCTTAATGTGCCTTCAGAACAAAGAATGATCTGCTCTCTGACATGCACACCCCTTCTGACTGCCTAAAATTTTTTAAAGGTAAAGATCTTGATTACATCCTGTTACTCCAGTCCTTTTCTTTAAACCCAGTTCTTAAAAGGAAACATACATGACAGTACATCACAGAATGTTTTGGCCCTTTCCTGACATTGCGGTGGAAGTAAATGAAAGGTGTAAATTAAAAAAAGCAAGTGTTTGTGTGTCTTGCTTTAACCTTCTGTTATGCTAAATGGTTTTATTGAAGAGTGCCGTCAGTGTTCTCAAAAACTTGGAAAAATCCACTGTTAACTATGCAATTAGTTGCCTTGGGAGCTGGATATGGAGCTCATCATGTTTGATGTGAAAATTATGTGGACACATCTAATTGGGTATATTTGCACCACACAGGATACCAACTAAAGAGGTGAATTCTGTCTCAGCCTCTCTCTCTTGTTTTCTTCTGGAGCTGTATTGTTCAACTTGAACTCTTCCAAGTCAAGCTACTGTTTACCTATCTAGCAGTGCATACCTGTAGACAAATGGACATGTCCTTCTCACTCCTTCCTACTATTCATCCATTTTTATTTTCCACGGAAGTTTGTCTTAAGTGACTGTGTTCATCTGTCGAACTTTTGAAAGGGGGAAACTGATTTGATGCTGCTTGGAGCCAGGAATAAAAGGTGAAGTTCCAAGCTGCCCCATGCAGCTCTGTTACTGTGCCTTAATTGTGACCTTCACTATCTATCCCAACCCCGGGGACACTCTTCTCCCCCTGTACAATATGGATCAGTAGTGTCCTGCGATATGAGAATAGGGGTCCCACATTGCAGTACCTATTTGTCATGCTGCTCTTTTTAAATGGTCACTTAACAATAGAGGAAAAAGCCTACACATTCATTTAATTTGGGACCATGGTCAACTTCAGTCTCCACTAGTCCACTGCATGTTGTACCCCTTCTGATAACTGTCTTACTATTACTTACTAATGGTCCTCATAACTGAAGATAAATGTCATATGATTTAGCAGTTAATGTCAACTAACATTGCTGACTGGCAGAATATCTAGGTGTAGGATCTTACAGTCTTGTAGTTGATAATAAGTTAATAACAGTAAAACTTGCCACCTTTGAGTTGATCTCAAAACCCTTCACTAACTTTAACTAAACTTTAAAACATCCCATGGAAGTATAACTATATGGATTTTTACGAATTGGTAAACTTCAGTGTGTGTGTTTATTTCTTTCAGACCTATACAGTATCTTGAAGTATGTGTTTGTCTTTTACCAGTTTCAGTTTCATTGTCCTTTGACTGCAAATATAATTTGCCTAATGTCTGTAGTTAAGTTTTGAGTGTTTTAAATTTTTTTTAAAAGTGTTAAAGACTTAGAAAGTAGAACATTTTCCTGTAATTTAGTACCCTTTTTGCTACAGTTATTTTGCCACAAAGGCATTCTGTAGTTTGATGTTATCAGGAAATGTATTAGCAGACAATACTCTACTATTATCTAATTCTAATAATCGATTGGTAGAAATTAGAATTGAGGACATGTAATTGGAACTCCTGTGGTTAATAAGAGGTGAATTATAAAGATATTTTCCAGGAGAGGATCTAGGCACTATTATAAGAAACTGCGGTTTGCATTTAAAAAACATTAGACGATATAATGAGGTGATCAGATTGATTTGCTTAAAATATCAACAAGGTCCGTATTGTAAATTGCTGAATAGCACTCTGATACTGGAGCCATATTATTTCTGCACTTTTATTCCATCATTTGTTGTTCTGCAGTGTTTCCCTTTTTACTATAGCTGTCTTAAGTTGGTGTCAGAAAACATTTGTTCAGGCTAGGAGTTATTGTAGTACTTTAGGCCATTCATATCCTTGACTTTGGCAGTGGCCAAGACACAGTGTTTCAGATTATGATATGACCCCTGTTCCCTGACCCATCGCAATAACATAACTTGCTAACATACCCCCAAACATTTGAGGACATGGATAACTTTATTCATGAGCACAAGTGTTTGCCGATCAGAACCCACTAGGGTGGTGCTGTACAGGATGTGTGTGTAGGGAGACCAGCTGGGGTTGTCTTATCCTTGAGCCTTTTGCAAATAGCTTACATCCTGGAAGTGTGGCCTTTGATTGCCTTTTACTATCTTAACACACATTACTGTAAATGTTGTTTAATGGTCATAAAATTATCCAGCTCTTTATAACCTCCGCTCACGGTATTTATCTTTGATTCCCTGCGTCAGTGAATTCCACAGGTTGATTATTTGCCATTTACACTAGCATCCAGGAGAGACAGGGTGTCTCACCATAGTTAAATTTGAATGAAGCCCCACATTATTAGCTCAGTTTTGACCGCCTCAATTTTGCCAAACCGAAACCAATTTTCCTGAAACTTGGTAAGTGTGATCTTATGCCAGGCAATTAGAACTTTTCTTCAGTGTTTTAGACAAATGGGACAAGGCTTAGGGACATATTAGAGTTTAAAAATTCATGTCAATTGGATGATCTCACTTTCCTAATGTGTGTTGGCTCAACAAAACTCAGAAACATTTTACATATTCCAAAATTTGTTTTAATCTGTTGCACTTGGCAAGGACTGGTGCATTTGGGTTGGGGAGGTGGTTGGAGAAATTTAGTTGTTTAAAAGTAGTTTCTGTGAACATTATGGGCTCCTTGTGGTGATGAGTGGAGGACTAGCAGGCAGGGAACAACATGAGGGCCGGAAGCTGGAGAGGCCCACATGGAGTTTAAGGGGTGTGGAGAAGCAAGTGAGAGAGAACCAGTTGGGGAAACATAGAGCTGCATAGGAGTGAAAAGGAGGACATATCCAGTGGTCTACTGACAGCTCCTTTTATCAGTCCACTACATGTCATCTCTCTCATGAAAGAGAGGGAAGAATGCAGGAACTCACACCAGCTCAGGTCTAAGGGTCAGAGGAAGCCACATGGAAAGGTGGGAGATCAGTGGTTAGTGGAGGAGCAGGATCCAAAGTTTTTCAATTTGCAAGCACCACATGAACTCCTGCACTCAGCAATTTTAAAAAACCTAACTAAATTCTGAGGCACAAAAAAAGTATAATCAAGCTGTAATTAAGATTCATTACTCAATTATTATCAATTACTTAAATTAACTTTAGAGAGAGTAGCTTTCTCAAAAGCGGGGAAGTGATCTAACTGGCTGAGTAGACTGATCACAGATTTATTGCAGCATTTAAATTGAGGTGCACCTAGCTTTTCATTGCGACAGCAAGCTATTCCTGCCTTTTAAAAAGCTGCAGATAATCACCATTTAAAAAACAAACAAAATTCTTCATCCAAAGAAGTTCCATTTAGGACATTTTTGAGCAAAATTCTGCCAAAGCATATGAGCTTTCAAAAATGTTAAAATGTTCTCATATGTTGAGTTACCATAGTTGCATAGGTACCGTATGTGAAATGTAGTGAAACTTACTTAAACAGTTATCTCCTGTTTTGAAAAAAAAAAACAGCTTTTTTGACTTAAACGAGAATTTTATGCAGAAGTGCAGCAAAGCATTTTGATCAATACTTCATAATAAAGAAATTTTATTTGTCCATCAATTTTGTTCCAGTGCATCAAAAGTGAGGGGGGATAGGAATAGAAAAGGGATATGCTGGAAGAACAGTCCTCTTTAGCTACATTTTAGGCACTACATACATGCATACATACATACATAAGTGTGTGTGTATAGCAGAGTCACTTTATTCCTTTCACAGATACCACATTTGTTTAGACCCCTCTCCTCCCTCCCCCCCCGAGAAATTTGTTTCGTCAAAATCCCAATAGCCAGCTAACAAGTTTCCATTTTATGTGTCCATTTCAACATCCTAGTTCCATCCCCCTAGGGGAAAAAAACAAACGAAAATGACTTGCTTTTGCCAAATTTCTCCTAACAAGAACATTTTTCACTCACAAGACTGTGAGAAAAGCATTTCCTCACCTCTAGGTTTTAATGCTCTGCATTTATGTGTATGTGTGTGTCGTGGGGGCAGGTTCATTGTTGTTCTTTGTTTTGTAATAATCATTCTTTTTAATACATTTTTAATAAACAAGAGTCTTTTGAGGGAATGTTGAAATGATGCCTCAGACAGAATGTCTTGTCCTAAAACACTTTCTCTTGTCATGTAGATAGTTTTATCTGATAAAAGAAACCTTGCTTTTGGCATTGTGTATTTTATTCTTATATATTACACACACACACACACACACACACAATCCCTGCCTGTTCAATATAATGGGAAACCAAAAGTATTCAGATAAAAATCAGTAAAGTGGGTATTTTAACCCCCCCCCCCTTTTTTTTTTTTTTGTCAAAAGAAAGTTTTATATGTAGATCTCCTTTGGTTCAGCATAATATTCTATTTGAAGTGGAACTTAGCTCTTAGTTAACAATGAAAGTGATAAGTTGTCTAAAGCCCTGTTTAGACAGACAGAGCTTATTTGGCATCCACATTAAGCTGTTTGACAAAATGTTTCGAATGTAATTAGTTCACATCAAAGGTACACCACCTTCAATGGTGGGTAACATTGATGAGAACTAAAGATAGTCAGATCATCATGACCTGACTGAAGGTCTTACACTGGGATGTTTTAGTGTTATTACATGTTACTTAAAAGAGAAAAGAAAGAAATAAAAAAATCCACTCATCTATTCTGGCAGGGGAAATTTTTCTTATTTAATTTCTTTAATATTTTTTAAAAGCTCTTCCAGTGGTTCCATATTACAAGCTCTTTACCCTCCTTGTTCCTGTCATACTTCCAAAATAGTCAGACAGCTGAACAATGTCCCCAAAGAAATATCAGTTTAAATGTGATGGTAAAAGATTTAAATCTTGTGTTAAAGCATGTTTCTACTCTGGAAGATAACTCTGTAAACATGGCATAATGGTGCATTTCCATACCAGACTCATTGTGACTTCTGGATCATATTTGCTTAGTTTTCAAGCTAAATTAAGATTTTGCGAGGTTCGCCGCCAACAAAAAGTCTCTGCTAGACCTGAAAACTCAGCCTGAGATCTGAGCGTTCACCCAGCACCAGCAATGACAAAGATTCTGCACTTGAAACAAAAGGGGAAGGGTTTTTTCCATCTAAAAGTTCTTACGATTCCTCCTACCAGTTCAGTGCCACTAGTATAAACAGGACCCCACAGTCACGCAGTGTAACTGATTCTGCACAGAACTGAATCAGTGTCTGTAATGGTGGGAAATTATAAGAAAAATTCCTAGTGTATACATGTCCTTAATCAGCAGTTTTGTTGATAACATGTGAAGCAGAACAGAATCCCATAGTCCGGCTTCCCCCATAACCTAGTGGGTGCTGTAGTGCCAACAAGAATAAAAAGAAGTAAACATTTTTAGACCAGTATTTTCAAAAGTGACTCTTGATTTTGGATGCCAAACTTTAGACATTTTAAAGAAACCTGATGTGCAAAAAGAGGATGTGCAGCACTCTCTGAAAGGACCCTTTAATGAGTCTCAGGTCAGACACCCAGAAGCACTAGTCACTTTTGAGAATTTTGGCCTTAGCTTTTGCCCGTAGAGTGAACTGCTAAGATTTGAATACACACAGGAACCAGTTCTATTGGGAAAGAAAGTGCCATTTTTAAAGTTACTTTTCTGACTGTGCTGCTACTTTAACATCCCAGCCGTTCGCAGGTGGGTAAAGATTTACACAGGAGGAATGCAGAACACTAACTACAGTTCTAGATAGGAAGCTTTATTTTAAAAAGGTTTCAGAGTAGCAGCTGTGTTAGTCTGTATTCACAAATAGAACAGGAGTACTTGTGGCACCTTAGAGACTAACCCATTTATTTGAGCATAAGCTTTCGTGAGCTACAGCTCACTTCATCAGAACTTCACCGATGAAGTGAGCTGTAGCTCACGAAAGCTTATGCTCAAATAAATGGGTTAGTCTCTAAGGTGCCATTAGTACTCCTTTTCTTTTTATTTTAAAAAGCTTTTCTTTTCATCTTTAAAATAACATAATAGAGAACTAGTGGGGGCCTGTAGTAATGAATGTGGCTCAGTGTTCTCTCGTATTTAGAACAGGGACATGTGAGTGGGGACTCTCGGATTCTATTCCCAACTATTTCTTACTCACTGTATAACCAAAGGCAAATCATTTATTAAAAAAAAAAAAAAAAAAAACCATCTCTCCGTGCCTCAGTTTCCCCATGTGTACAGTGAGGATGATGATAATAATACATACCCCACAGTAAACTTTTAATGTAGACTTTTAAAACACTATAGTTGTATTTTTCATCGCAAAGGAGCCAATGCGGTACTTAAGTCTTCTGTGTGTTTTCAAACATATATCTATATCACTTTTACATCGTAAAAGATATGAGCAAAAGAGGATAAATGACGGTGTGGTGTATAGTGTACTATAAACATTTCATTAGCATGATTTTGGGATGAATACATTACATGAGTAATGAAGCTATACGTGACAGTAAAGCTGTATTATAAACATTTTAGAAAAGGTATTGGGAGATCATTTTCTTTGCCACTGTCCTGTAAAAGGAGGTTTCTGCATTGGCATGAATCTATTATATTGGTCATGAGGGGAGAGAATTTGTATAAGTAATGACATTTTAGAAACCTCCAAAAATAATGTAAAATAGTTTTTCCGTGCAGTAATTACAGGGTTTTAAGGTCTGATAGCTTGGGCTCTTCCAACAATATAAGCACATGCTCTTATTGGAAAGCTAAGAATCTCTCCCAGTGAAATAAAGCTTGTTTTTGTAGCTCTGCTGGACTTAGACATATTGGACCTTAAACATGTCACTCATCCGTAGCTGATTATCGTCTGTCCTGAACTTTAGATGAGCCTTTTTAAAAGGAAATCACACCTTTGGGGGGCAGGAAGGAGGCGTTTTCTTGCTAGTTGCTTAAAGCTGTTCAGAGACTTGGCATGTTGGAAGTAGTCCTGGTGGAGGTGTTACGTAGGTGAGTGAGTGTGTGTTTATATATTGTATTGAAAAACTAAAAGTAACAAATACGGATAATGTGTGGTGCTAAATTGAGGAGTAAGTCCATTTTAAGCGTTTTCCCAGAGCCTTATGGTATGTCTATACTACCCTCCGGATTGGTGGGCAGCGATGGATCCAGTGGGGGTCAATTTATTGCTTCTAGTCTTGATACAATAAATCGACCCCCGCGCACTCTCCCGTCTACTCCTGTACTCCACCGGAGCGAGAGGCACAGGTGGAGTTGACGGGGGGGCGCCAGGAGTCGACTCACTGCAGTGAAGATACCGTGGTGAGTAGATCTAAGTACATTGTACATTATTCATGTAGCTGAAGTTGCGTAACTTAGATCGATTTGTCCCCCCTACTCCCACCCCCAGTGTAGATCAGGCCTTATTGTCCTAGCCCTCTTGGCCTTGAAAAATCTTTCCCCAATCTCCTCCTGTGTATTTTCTCTAGAAACATTGACCACGAACAAGTGCATGTTGAATCCCATTCTTACCAAGTAGGTCGGATAAACCAGGGGAGGATTGATAGCTGCCCCCCTCCTCCCTATGGGTGGAAAATGAGTCATTGCTTTGGTAAAGAAAAGTAGGGATATGTTAGCCATAAATTCATAGTAATCTCTAGTTCTCAGCCTCCCGTGCATGGTTGTTGACTCATCATTATATTTACCAATGAGTATTACACCCCAAGTGCCAGTTTGACTTAAGTGCTAAATTGCACTTCTCAGCATTTGAAAAACTCCAGTAAGGCTTCAGAAAAGAATTTCCTTTTTACTATTTGGCAGCTGTAAGTACCAAATTGATCTGCATGGGTTACAGCTCTTCTTAGGACAGTTGTTCTGTCTAGCTCAGTTCTAATACTTGGCTGTTATGCACAGTATTCTGGAACCATAGGTTACTTTAGTAAAAGGCCTCTGTTCATGGCCATCTTTATCATCCTCTCATTCAGTTAGATGGACTCTAACCAGGAATAGAAAGTAGCCCAAATTCCATTGTGGGTTAGTGGCAGGCACCGGCTGGCTCACCTAGTCTGGTGTACTCTGCCTGAAAAGGTTTGCAACACAATTGTAATCCAGATCCTGACAGTATTAATCTGATCATACTTGAGTGAACGGGGCCATAATTTTACCATTTTGTGAAATCCTTTCTGAAAGGTCATTTTTTCTGTCTTGGGACCAGACCATTACCTCTATTTTGGGTGCAGAGATGGTGAAAGTCTTATCTGGTGTTGAGAGCAGATCTCAAATTTTGCTGGGCTCGCAAATTCTATTCCATATTAACCCCACAAAATTGGATCAGGTTGGCAGGGGGCGAGAGGAAGCTTTGGGAGTCAGCTGGAAGGAGTGATGAGCAGGTGCTTTATGAAGCATTTCCTGCCCCTTCAGCGCAAGAAATTCCATCATGAATATCTAGTCTTGTACTCCTGCATTACACAGGCCATAAAAGTTAATGCTTATTTTATCAAGAATTCCTGCTTAATAACTTCTGTTTCCTTCGGAGATGGGGGTGATGTGAATTGTACAAAGGACTTTGGAGCCAGTGGGTTGCAGTTCCTGCTCAGGGTGTGGTGTGGAAGCCTGGACCCCTACAGATACACTGCATTCCCTTCAGTTCCTTGGGTGTTGCAGAGTTGGAGAACAGTGTGCCCCTACCCTCCTGTTGGCAAGGAACGAGAGTGGGTTCCAGAGGTTCAAATCTTTGGCTATTTTGTCTTAACTTTTTTTCATTTACGTGTATTTGTGCAGAAGGGGCTGATTTAGCCTTAAATTTCCAACAGACAGGAATAATGTATACAGGCCTTGTGTCCAAAGCATCTCTAAGAAAGCAGAATAAAAAAATAGGAGTATTAGCATCCAACAAAGTCTGACACAATCAGCCAGTATCTTTTTTTCATCCTGGATGCTTATAAATTTTAACTCTTGTAACAGTCTAGCAGGCCTAAATGCAACAACTATGCCAGGCTTTCTCTGCAAATAGCAATCTCCTAGGATGTGAAACATTGTTAATTTCTCTTAAATAATTCAATAGAATGTCAATATTCCACAACTCCCTGTGCTTGGAGTGACAGGTCTGTTCAAATTAGTAGCCCTGAAGAATAAAGAATATTCAGGACATGCTTTTATCTCAGGAAAGACAGAATTCAGTGCAGATGTGGAAGTTTTTAAAATAGCAGTTTGAAGGACCAGACTTAAACTGGGATGACAAATGATTCAAGCTCAAATACTGTAGCATTTGGAAAGGGAACAGTATCTTCAGTTTGTACCTAATTAGTAAAGTCAACACAAATTCTGCATATGTAGAATATACTCTGTAAATTATATATATCGTGTGTGTGTATGTGAGTGTGAGAGAGAGAGAGAGAGGGATGGAACTTTGTGGAAATGCTTTTCCATATTTGAATACTAATTTAACAATATTCTGTGAAAAATCAGAGGATTTTTTTTTAAGGAGAGGTCACTTCTCGCTTGAGATATTTTCCCTGTGAGAACTGAGAGATCTGTTAATTGGTTAAGGTAGTCCCGATACCATGTTCTAAACTTCCATGAAACTTAGTAACTAAACTATCAAAAAGTTAAAGACGGGAAAGACTAAATTATTCAAGTTTCAGAGTAGCAGCCGTGTTAGTCTGTATCCGCAAAAAGAGAAGGAGTACTTGTGGCACCTCAGAGACTAACAAATTTATTTGAGCATAAGCTTTCGTGAGCTACAGCTCACTTCATCAATTCAAGACTGGTTGCTATAGTATATTCTCATATGCATTATCCAGTCTGTTATTAAATGTTTCAAGTGATGGGATATTTATGAGCTCCCTTGGGACGCTATTCTAGGATTTTTTCCTGATACTTCAATTAAATATATTTTTGCTCAATTTAATTCTGTGACTGTGCTATCATGCCCTCTTGCATCATCATAAGTAACTCCTCTGCATTCAGGTGTTTATAGCTGTCTGATATTTGCAGGGATGCTTTGATCAATTTGGAAAGAGGAAGAAAAGGAGGATTGTCCTGTTTAAAGCTCAAAACTAAGGGTATGTCTGCACTGCAGAGATAGCTTGTTCTCTTAATGAGGTTGCCCCTAGCCCCACCCTCCCGTCCACAGATGAAGTCCTTTCTCCCAAGATCAGTTGTGCTTTCAGCCTGGGGTAGCTGGCCTGGCTGGGGGTGTGGATTGTGTCCCAGGTGCTCCTTTCACTGGGCCTGGTAACTCTCCCATTTTAAAGTAAGGAAGTAGGCTGATTCACTCAAGTGCTGATAGTTTTACAGTGCCTTTCCACAATTCCCCTCATGTCCCTAGAAGGACCAATGAGTTCTCCCACAGTGCCCTGGGGTAGAATCATAGGGTGTCTCAGCTTACTGCAGTGGAAAGAACCATGGGATATGCCCAGAGAAGTCCTAGAGTCACAAACAAGGTACTGTACCTCCAGTGAGGGGCCCAGTAACAGGGGTATGGCTTTTCAGTGTGCCTGTTCACACCTGCACTAGGCCAACCAGGGTGCTCAGCCAAGGTGTCAGGGAGCCCAGGCTAATTCTGCAGTGAAGATATACACTAAGAATTAGCAAAAAGAAAAGGAGTACTTGTGGCACCTTAGAGACTAACCAGTTTATTTGGTTAGTCTCTAAGGTGCCACCAGTACTCCTTTTCTTTTTGCGAATACAGACTAACACGGCTGTTACTCTGAAACTAAGAATCAGGAGATCTGGATTCTCTTCCTGCAAGATCAGTACATTGAGGGGCTACTCATGCCTGGATCATATGAGGGAAGAGCTCTCTCTCTCTCTTGCATATAAACTCCTGGACAGAGTAATAGTGATATTTCGGATCTGCTAATAATATGGCGTTATTTATTTCTTAACCATATTTTTAAAAGAATGGACTTTTTGACCCCTCCTTTGTCATTTAGATAAACTGTGGCCCTGCTGTGTGATTGAATATGGACATGTTGACCCTGTGAAGGCCAATGCTGACGAAATTGACAAGTCCTCCTTATCATAACAGTCCTAATTTGTTCATGTTCCAGCTAGGTGTTATGCTAAACCACAATACAATTGGCCCTGAAAAGAGTCATCCCAGGCTGTCTCTCTCTCTCCAATCTTCTCTCTCAGCTTTGGTGTGGTGGGGGGAGGGGAGTCCCAGTAGGACATTTGTTTGAACAGTAATATTTTCTTGCTTTTTCTGAAATGGAGTGTTCTTCTTTCCCAGTGGAATTCAGAGCAGTTGATATATGAAATCTGTTAGAATCCCAGCAACTGTGAACACTGTCTCTGCAATCAAGTTGATTTATTTTTGTTTATCTGTAATCCAAGAACTTTGCCAGATTTTAATGGTTATAATTGTTCCCGAGAAGGAAAAACAAATAGAACTTTGTCTGTTAGAGGTCTGTCCAAGATTTCTCCTGAATACTCATGACCAGGCGTAAAAGCAGAGTGGCCAAATGCTGTTGACAAAACCAAATCTATCATCTTTACCTGTGAAAGAAGTTCCCTGTGACTTATTTGACCACTCTGAAGGGTTAACGAAGGCAGCTTTCTGAAGCTGCTAGAAACAGCCCTATATCTTATGAGTAATCATTCAGTGGTTCCAGTGATACCGTGTTTCTAACTTGCTTTTCATTGGTTGAGTGAGTTGTCACTTGAGATCTTGCTATAGATTTTGGAGGTTGAGCTCAGTGAAGCCAGAAACATTCTCATCTAGTGTTCAGCTCCATTAAAGTCCTATAATGAATCAAGTTGTTATATTTCTAATCCAACTCTGGACTCTTAATTACTACTGCTCCAAACACAGCATTCCCTATCCAAATGAAAATGGGGAATGTCTTGTCAGTTGGGCAAACTGGTTTGGAAAATATGGCCCAGAACTAGTTGGATGCAACAGATCTGCTTACAAATCTGATGCCTTTTAAAATTTTCTGTCATCCAATTCAATGGTTCAGACTTATTACAGTCCCAAAACCTAGCCTCTAGGTTATTTGTTGGCTCCTTTGATTTATTTATTGTGTGAATTTATTGCCTATGAAATATTTCAGGTTTAGTCTTTGGAATTAAGTCCTTAGTGTGGTCTGCAGTATAGAGTGTTGTGATCTTCTGTTGTGTTGTCTTAATCCGTTGTATTGAAAGAAGGGATCCTCATCCTTATCATTTTAGCCCCTACATGGAATTCATAGGTCCTAGCGTATATCTTTCTCTCCCCTCGCTCCAACAGGTCCAATATGAACAGATTTTGCTTCTTAACAGCCCCATAGGGATATTTTTTGGTGATGTTACTGGAGCAATGAAGGTAATTGATTTAATTTAAATGTTTGTGAAAGGTGCTGACTTGAAAACCTGTGAATAAAACAGATGACTTTGAACCGGTGCACTACAGGCAGAAGTCATTGAAGCTTCCTCTGCATCACCCCATGCCTTAATGGGCCTACCTTTTTAGACAAGGAGGTAGTTCAGTCTCCATACCCATTCATACCCTTTGATCACTTCTGGCTGTTTCTCAGCAGAGACACCTGGTGAAGTCCTGGACCCATTGAAGTTAGTGTGAATTTTGCTGTTGTCTTCATTGGGCTAGGATTTCACCCACCCTTTATAATTAGGTTGTGTTTGATGAGGATACCAAGAAGTAGACTGGAACCACCAATTCATTTCACATAGGCTAGTGAACAGCCTTTAAAAGGTGTTGACTTTATGGTTGCCACTAACAAACAAACCTAGTTTGTGTAAAATAGCGTTATGTTTAGCAGGAATCTCATTCCATCCAAAGAGGATCTGTTTCTGCCATATGGCACTGATGTTGCAATATAGAGTGTGCGTGTATGTGTGGCTTCCATTCACACTCTGTTCTTGCCACCCTCCCCCATTTAGATAGTAAAAACGTCTCTCCACCTTGCATTACGGGTTGTAAATCATTTGTGTAAATATTGCTAAGTAAGTAAATATAGTAGAAAATGGATCATTCACTTCCTTTTGTTTAGTTATCGATACAGATTTAAAAGCAGCCCTGCCCAAGTAATTGTATTTAGGTCATTCAGCATGTTTTAATAATGACAATACTAGGGTGGGTACTAAGGCAAGAGGCAAAGCCAAAGCCGTGCACCTAGAATTGCCCTAAGGGCAAGGTTATTACTGATAACAAAAGTTTGTTCTGTCTTGCTGGGATTAGTTGAGAGCCTTTTTTTAGAAGGGCGGGGTGGGACTGCATATTCTCATTGTCCATCCATCTATAATTCTCAACCCAATGGTAAAGATTCTTTCAGCACTGCTCCCCATTCACCATGCTGAACACAATCTTTCTACTTTTGCTACCATGGGCTGGAGGAAATATGCACAACATAGCATTGGAAAAAGGGATTCCCAGCAATCTCATGGTATAAAGTACACATTTTTCATCGTGTTAGTTCCCAAGCTAATGGATTTTAATCTCTTTCTAAACCAGGGTGGAGTATTGCTTATTTTGCACTTATTTTGGAGAAAAACAGCAAATTTAAAGGCGGAAATAGACATTTTTTATGGTAGGTTAATGAGGGGAAAAAAGGCTATTTGACAACTTCTCTTTTAATCTTCAAAATAGTCCCAGCAGAGATGGATTAGTGGGGAGAGAGCAGAGGAGGCAATCAAAGGTGCATGATAAATGCAATTTATCATGTTTCCACAATTTATTGCCCAATTATCCTCTTCATTGTGAGTGTGTGTATGTGTATATTATATAATATGAATGGGTATAGGATATGTGTGCGTAGGAATTTTTATTGGGAAATTATACAAATCATTTGATTTTTCTACAGCATGCCCATCAAAGGTGTTCTGTGGTGTTGAGCTTTTATGGGCGGGGGGTGGTGTTTTATTTTAAATAAGTATAAAAATTGAAATATTGCTAGATATAATTGACAGGGACAGAGCACGCAGCTTACGTGCCAACTATTTCTTTAAGAAAGGAACCTGTAAAAAGTTTACAAATCCAATTCAGTTCTCGTAAATTCATATCTTTGAAATCTGATAAATATTTAAGCAGATGTTTATTACTTGTAAGGCATGAAATATTCCATAAAGAGAGGCCATCATTCGTGGATCACCATAAAGGGGGATGGCAATTCTTTCCAATTACACTTTATCATTATTAGCTTTGCTGCTGAAAGGGCTAAGTCCACAATCCTCCTCCCCTGCCACTCCAGCTTTGTGAGTTGGAGATCTTCTTTATAATCTAGGATACAAAGTTCAAGAGTTACAAATGAATTAGTGGGTCCAGTCCTAATCCTTTATTCATACAATTGCTTTTTCTTCCCATCTCTCTGGTCCAGTAATATGCTTATGTGTAGTGGTGGAATTGTAAAACACAGCCCAAATGTTCTGTTTTTTTGTTTTTAAAATATCTAGTTTTGTTTTTTAAAAGGGCTGTATTTATATGTGAAAAATCCACACCCCCAGAGAGGTATGCCTATACTGATTCAACCAGTGGTGTAGACAGGTCAGCAGAAGAATTCTTCTGTTGACCTAGCTACCGCCTCTCAGGGAGGAGGATTATCTACACCGAGAGAATAACCCTCCCGTCGGCATAGGTACTGCCTGTAGCAGGGGAGTCAATTATTTGTCAAGGTCCAAATTTCTTGGTCAAGGTCCAGACTCCAGAGAAAGTAATTAAAAAAAAAATCCCAATAATGACAATAATAAGTAAATAAAAAGATTTCGGGGTCTGTTCAAAAGCATCTGGCGGTCTGGATTTGGCGCATAGTCCACCTGTTGATTATCCCTGGTCTACAGTGAAGTGCTGCAGCTGTGCTGCGGTAGCGGTTTAAGTGTAGACTTAGTCTAAGTTTAAGAACATTATTTTGTACATAAGAACAGAACATAAGAACGGCCATACTGGGTCAGACCAAAGGTCCATCCAGTCCAGTATCCTGTCTACTGACACCGGCCAATGCCAGGTGCCCCAGAGGGAGTGAACTTAATAGGTAACAATGTAGTGATCTCTCTCCTGCCATCCATCTCCACCCTCTGACAGACAGAGGCTAGGGACACCATTCCTTACCCATCCTGGCTAATAGCCATTAATGGACTTAACCTCCATGAATTTATCCAGTTCTCTTTTAAACCCTGTTATAGCCCTAGCCTTCACAAACTCCTCAGGCAAGGAGTTCCACAGGTTGACTGTGCGCTGAGTGAAGAAGAACTTCCTTTTATTTGTTTTAAACCTGCTACCCATTAATTTCATTTGGTGGCCCCTAGTTCTTATATTATGTAAATATAAGTAAATAACTTTTCCTTATTCACTTTCTCCACACCACTCATGATTTTATAGACCTCTATCATATATATACCTTTATATACCTTAGTCTCCTCTTTTCCAAGCTGAGAAGTCCTAGCCTCTTTAATCTCTCCTCATATGGGACCTGTTCCAAACCCCTAATTCTTTTAGTTGCCCTTTTCTGGACCTTTTTATATATCTTTTTATATATCAGTATATCTTTTTTTACATGAGGGGACCACATCTGTACGCAGTATTCAAGATGTGGGCATACTATGGATTTATATAAGGGCAAAAAGATATTCTCCGTCTTATTCTCTATCCCTTTTTTAATGATTCCTAACATCCCGTTTGCTTTTTTGACTGCCGCTGCACACTACGTGGACGTCTTCAGAGAACTATCCACGATGACTCCAGGATCTTTCTCCTGATTAGTTGTAGCTAAATTAGCCCCCATTGTATTGTATGTATAGTTGGGGTTATTTTTTCCAGTGTGCATTACTTTACATTTATCCACATTAAACTTCATTTTCCATTTTGTTGCCTAATCACTTAGTTTTGTGAGATCTTTTTGAAGTTCTTCAGAGTCTGCTTTGGTCTTAACTGTCTTGAGCAGTTTAGTGTCATCTGCAAACTTTGCCACCTCACTGTTTCCCCCTTTGTCCAGATCATTTATGAATAAGTTGAATAGGATTGGTCCTAGGACTGACCCTTGGGGAACACCACTAATTACCCCTCTCCATTCTGAAAATTTACCATTTATTCCTACCCTTTGTTCCCTGTCTTTTAACCAGTTCTCAATCCGTGAAAGGATCTTTCCTCTTATTCCATGACGACTTAATTTTCGTAAGAGCATTTGGTGAGGGACCTTGTCAAAGGCTTTATGGAAATCTAAGTACACTATGTCCACTGGATCCCCCTTGTCCACATGTTTGTTGACCCTCTCAAAGAACTCTAATAGATTAGTAAAACATGATCTCTCTTTACAGAAACCATGTTGACTTTTGCGGAACAATTTATGCTCTTCTGTCTTACAATTTTATTCTTTACTATTGTTTCCACTAATTTGCCCAGTACTGACGTTAGACTTACCAGTCTGTAATTGCCAGGATCACCTCTAGAGCCCTTCTTAAATATTGGCGTTACATTAGCTATCTTCCAGTCACTGGGTACAGAAGCTGATTTAAAGGACAGGTTACAAACCATAGTTAATAGTTCCGCAATTTCACATTTGAGTTCTTTCAGAACTCTTGGGCAAATGCCATCTGGTCCCGGTGACTTGTTGCTGGTAAGTTTCTCAATTAATTCCAAAACTTCCTCTAGTGTCACTTCAATCTGTGACAATTCCTCAGATCTGTGACCTACAAAAGATGGCTCAGGTTTGGGAATCTCCCTAACATCCTCAGCCATGAAGACTGAAGCAAAGAAGTCATTTAGTTTCTCTGCAATGACTTCATCATCTTTAAGTGCTCCTTTTGTATCTCGATCGTCCAGGGGCCCCCACTGGTTGTTTAGCAGGCTTCCTGCTTCTGATGTACTTAAATATTTTGTTATTACCTTTTGAGTTTTTGGCTAGCTGTTCTTCAAACTCCATTTTGGCCTTTCTTATTACACTTTTACCTTTCCTTTCTATTTACCTCACTAGGATATGACTTCCACTTTTTAAAAGATGCCTTTTTATCTCTCACTGCTTCTTTTACATGGTTGTTAAGCCACAGTGGCTCTTTTTTAGTTCTTTTACTGTGTTTTTTAATTTGGGGTGTACATTTAAGTTGAGCCTCTATTATGGTGTCTTTTGAAAAGTGTCCACGAAGCTTGCAGGGATTTCACTCTAGTCACTGTACCTTTTAATTTCTGTTTAACTAACTTCCTCATTTTTGCATAGTTCCCCTTTCTGAAATTAAATGCCATAGTGTTGGGCCTTTGAGGTCTTCTTCCTACCACAGGAATGTTAAATGTTGTTATATTATGGTCACTATTTCCAAGCGGTCCTGTTATAGTTACCTCTTGGACCAGATCCTGCGCTCCACTCAGGACTAGATCGAGAGTTGCCTCTGCCCTTGTGGGTTCCTGTACCAGCTGCTCCAAGAAGCACTCATTTAAAGTATCGAAAAATTTTGTCTCTGCATTTCGTCCTGAGGTGAGTATATCTTGTAAGTATATCTTTCTCTTAACCCTTCCATGTGCCTGTTCCTAACTCATCATCTACATTCATCTGGTAAGGATTTTGGGTCCATTATAAAAGGGCATCTTTTAAAAAAATTTATTCCAATCCAAAAGCAATGAAAATGCCTCTCTCTTCCTTGGGAAAGCAGAAGAGACAACACATTATATTTTCCCATTTTTCTTTGGAGAACGCGCCGGTGCTTGAACTGTGGCTTTCTTTGGGCCCACCAGTGCCACCCGTAGGTCAGCTGGAGTGGGTTGGTTGAGGGTTACCCACAGCACCATTAGAAACATGAGACCAGTGGTTTGTCCAGTCCCGCACCCTTTCACTGACAGTAGCCAATACCATCTCAGCATG
Organism: Eretmochelys imbricata; assembly: GCF_965152235.1. Taxonomy (NCBI): domain Eukaryota; kingdom Metazoa; phylum Chordata; order Testudines; family Cheloniidae; genus Eretmochelys; species Eretmochelys imbricata. The sequence continues at coordinate 114,517,052 of NC_135578.1, read as the reverse complement.
CCCAGCAGAAGGCAGTTTTAGAATACTCTGCCTAAAGGGAAAGGATGTCTCACCCCTGTTAGTTAGTAGCTGGTTTAAGGCCTGAAGCATGAGTCTGCAACTTCAGTGCTCCTGTACCCAGATTCCTGCTGTACCTTATTAAAGGAAAGAAAAAGCTGCATTTAAGCGTGCACCTGCACCCTCCCACAAAAGAAGAATAATTTGTAATTAAAAAAAATACTTTTTGTCAAGCTTGAGCCCAGTGTTCATTTCTACTTCCCATCAAGAAACAAACCCTGGGGGAAGAACAAAGGACTCTAAGCTCTCTCTAGGGTTAGTTTTTCACCTAAAACGGTGTTCATTTATTTATTTTAAATTCTTTCTTGTAAAGAGGAAGAGGAGGGATGAAAGGGGGGGAGGGGATATGAGTGGCGTATCTCTGCCCTATTCTTCCCATTTCCCAATCTCTAGTCACCTCTAGTCTCAAGCCCGCAAGCCTAGGCTCCAGCATCAATCTTTTACCTCTTAGGAAAAACAAAGTTGGCAGGGAGATAATGTTGGGTTTAAAGTGATCTACAGGACTGGGGTCAAGGGTGATCGTGAGGGCCTTCAATCAGTAGACATTCATTTCAGTGTGTCATCGTTACCAGATCAGGTTTACATTTACAACAAGCTGAAATGGCAGCTGAGAAGCACACTTTTAACGGCAGGCTGAAAACCTGTTGGCTAGGAGCTGTGAGAGAAAAATAAACACCACTCAAAGTACATGGTAAATCAGTTGTCATTATTAACGCACACAAAGAAAATGAGAGAGCGGAGGCAAAATTTTGCCTCGGTATTAACGATTGTTAGATATGGCCATTTGGAGAAGCTGCAATGCTGCCTTTTAAAAAAAAATTCTTTTCAATTCAATAAAAAAAGTTAATGGATGACAAGAAAGCCAGTGGTGATGTTGCACTGCATGGTTGTAAAATTAAGGACTCAGCAGGGGGATGGAAACTTGTCAGGGCCACCCCAAGGGCTCACTCCTCCAAACTGAGCTCCCTCGGTGGCGTGCTTTGGATTCTCCTCTATCCTCTTGAAAGTTGGTGTCACTTGGTACCCTTTGCATATGTTCGTATAAATGCACGCAGACTAGTGTGTAAACGCTGCAGTCCCATGTGGCACCCCATTAACAGCCAACATGCTGAGGCTGGAAATTGTGGCAAGAAAGCTTTTTTCTTATCTGTAAGAGGGTGGAAGGTTGAGAGCCATTGTTGCTGTCTGGAGTGATCAGTACAAGCCCCATGATGTGGAGGAGGAAGAGAATATAAGGAAACTGACCTCTCGTTCCTTTCCACCCTGGCAACTCTTGCCCTTCTTTTAAAAATTTGTAATAACAGCACTGCAGTGAAATGCTTGCTTGTTCTTAAGTATGGCGGATGAACTGAAATCACTATTACTGTTTCTATTTCTAGGTACAGGGATAGGGTGGAATGGGCCACAGTGTGGGTGCCCCATGAGTTTTCAGACAGGCACAAATACTGCGGTGCTTATCTGTGGCAAGTTCACAGTTCTGTTTTTCATATTTTCTTTAAACAAATACTCATTTCCACTGACTAGATGTAAACCCCCCCCAAAACCAAACAAACTTTATGGGGCGGTTGTGTCCCTTTGATGCAAAATCAATGGGTTGAAATGCGCTTTATGGTTTGTGGAATTTGTTGTTTTTAGTGGTGGTATGGAAATATGGTTAGGAAACAGGAACAGTGATCTACCAGGATCACTGCCGCATGCTGGTCACACTTGAGTGATTGGTGTACAAAGCTTCTGCTGTAAGCTTTGCTCAGAAAGGTAATAGCCCTCTCCAACGTGTAAATTCTTGTGTAATCTAATTCCTTTCTTTGTAATTACTTGGAGACATGCCATTTTAGATGACTAAGAAGTTGGCAAACTGATCCAATGTACAAGCCAGTGGAGAGGAGGGGAGGAAGAAAGGTATAGAGTAAAACAAAGGCACTAATATCACCAGCTGACTGTGTTCAGATAAAATCTGGCTGGAAAGTACCAATATTTAATAAAAGAACAATAATGAAAGATGCTTTAAGGCAGAAAGGATGATTTTGTGCTTTGAAGTACAGGATGAAAAATCAAGATCTTTGCTACAAACTTCTTCTTTGACCTTAGGCAACTCACGTAACCCCTCTCTTTGCTTCAGTTTCCCCATCTGTGCTCATAGAGATAATAAATCTCTATATGACAGCATAGGTGGCAACTTCTCCTGGCGCCGGTGAGTGCTTGACCCTCCCCCACCCCGACTGCCCCGCCCGCCCCACCCCATCCCCTTTCCCAAAGTCCCCACCCCAACTCTGCTCCCTCTCTGCCCCTATTGGACTCCTTCCCCAATCCCCACCCTGACCCCGCCTCTTCCCTGCCTCTTCCCCTGAGCGTGCCACGTTCCTGCTCCTCCTCCCTCCCTCCCACAGCTTGTTACGCCACAAAACAGCTGTTTTGTGATGGCAAGCGGTGGGAGGAGAAGCGGGGACGCAGCGCGCTCAGGGGAGGAGATGGAGCCGGAGGGGAGGTGAGCTGGGGCGGGGAGCTTGGCTACTGGTGGGTGCTCCAGCCCCGGGACACCCACAGAGTCGGCACCTATGTATGACAGGTATCTTGAAGCCGAATTAATTAAATGTTTGCACTTTGAGATCCTTAGTTAGAAGCACAAAGTGTTGTCGCAAAAATTCATTTGGCATTAGTGGCAGTTTAAAAACAATTTTCCATACACAGCTAGCTCTGGTCAGATGTTAAACTGCTACAAAAGAAAAGGCAGTTTAACATTAGTTAGTAGAATCAGTGGGAAGGAGGTTGCCTTGTGTGAGGTTAGTGAATGGTAATGTGCAACCACTATTTTAAAAAGGGGAGAGAAAAAGTATTCTCCATCCATAGTATTTCTTTTGTGTACCACAGCCTGAACATCTCTAGTGAATTTTCATGCTACAAGAGTAGATCAGTGATGACCAAAGTGCAGCCAGCCCTTTTTTACCCCTAATGCTGCCCTGGCACATTACCCTGCTCTGCATTTGAAAAGTTTATATGTGGTCCCTCTGCACAGCAGCTACTCTGCGGTACGGCAGCCAAACGCTCAATGACCTGCTTCCGTTCGCTCCCGTTGGTGCTCCTTGTTAATAGGGAGAGAGGGAGACAAGAGTTTGGCCAAGCACAAAGCAAAAATAATGGTCTAGGCTGTTATGCCAAAAAAGGAAAGTAGAATGAGAACTACAAGAGGGCTGGTCAAGCAATTTGCTAGCGGATGACGAGTCGGTTGAGAATAGCAGCCGGTTCTGGGCAGCTTTGCCAAGAGCCTTTATTTATAACGATTGTGTGGTCCACATACCAAGAGTGTGGCTGTCTCCTTCTCCCAGGGGGGTGATTAGATGGAGCCGTGCAAGTATGCCCTTAGTTTTCTGAACCAGAAAAATAGCTTAAACCTGGAATAAGTAGACTTGGCTGGAATAAGTTGTGTCTGTTTTTATTAATGATATGTTAATCATCAACTATGTGCTTGGTACTGTACAAAACATAGATGACAGCAGGGGCCCCTGTCCCTAGGAGCTTGCAAATCACACTGAGCAACTCAGAGGTCTTAGAACTTCTGGTCTCTCTTTTAGTACAATGGATGGGTGGCAGCTGAGGCAGTGTAGATTGAGGAATGACAACAGAGACTGTTTCCTGGTCTTGTAACCCCCCCCCCCCCCCAATTAAATGTAAGTGTAGGGGAAAGGGAATAAAGTATTAGGAAGAAACTGTGGCATTATCCTTCCTGACCGTGGAATTAAATCTACCTATGTGGTTTGCAACACAATTTCTGTGAAGTACAGTTCTGAGCAATACAATAGATTCTGCCCTCCCCCGATTTCCATCTGAAACATGATGCATTTTCCATGAACTCCCACATAAATGGTTTTTTGGTTTTTTTTTTTTTTTGGTGACAGATTGCATGTTAAAGCACTGGAAGATGAAAGCGTCAAATATTTGCCTTAGAAAAACACAGTGAAAGATTCTCTCATCCTCCCAACTCAAAATGAATCAGCTAGAATTCCATTAACAAAAATGACTCTCTGTAGTTAAACTTATTGGCACCCCGTGGGCATCATTAAGATGCTTTTTTTTTTCCAGGGGGAGGAGGGGCAGTGAGAAGCTAATGTAGGACAGTGGTGACTTATGTTTGAATTCCTCTTAATATTGTGGAATGAGTATCCTCAGTAGAACACAAGCCAAGTGCAGTTGGAATCCCCTTTCCAAGCCCACAGCTAATAATACCAAGGGACTGAATTACATAAGTGAGAGATATTATTTAATGACATATGGAATACTTACTGTAGGACCTTGGACAAGCACCCTTTATTGCTCAGTGCCTCAGTTTACCATCTGTGAAATGGAAATAACATTCACCTACAATGGTGCAGACCCGCAACAGAAGTAAATTGCTGTAGCCCCATTGACTTTAGTGAAGTTATGACAATTTTAAATCTGCTGAGGATCTGCCCCAGTATCTCCAAGAGGTGGTGAGGCTTTATTAATGCTTGCAAAGCACTTCAAAATTTTCAAATGGGTACACACATACGTAAGTGTAAAGTGTGCGTGTGTGTATACACCAGATATACAATTTGATCAGTAATTTAATATTAGGAGTGATTCAGTGCCTAAAAGTTGTTCATCTCCCTGTTAACTTCTTGCTGCACGAATATAGGGCCTCAACCTGCAAGATGCTGAGCACTCTGCTGACTACTCCCAACTATATTTGACTTGAGTAAGAATTGAGAGCCTCAGCTCCTTGTAGGAGCCAAACCTTAAATACACACTTCCTCTCCTTTAGCTTTGGATGATCAGCCTGCATATAATTGGCCTGGTGATTATGCCATTCCAGCTTTACCACAAATTTAGGTGACAATTATTGGTTATGCAGGGCAAGTGTCCTTCTAATTCCATCAAACGCACACACACACATACTCTTCTGAACTAGAGGGTCATGAGTCTGATGAGCAACAATAAAAATGAAACTCAATTTACTGATGTAAGAAGAATCTTCCGCTGCTCCCTGCGTGTTCCATTCACTGCATGCCTGATATTCCCAGTAATTCAGAGTTGTTAGCAGACACTCGCACCCGCATCTAAAATAAGTAGGAACCTGGTATTATACTTATGTGGCAAAACTTTAATGAATGCATGTTCTGCTCATATATATGTTTAAAATAAAGTAAGTGTGTGTGTGTGTTTACTTCCTAAGGTATAATAGTTATTCTATGCAGCACTCATATTACCTTCCTTAAATTATCTAACATACATTTGTAGTGGTTACCAATCTGGTAGGTTATGAATTTATAGGTTATCAATTTGTAGGTTATGAATTACAAAAAACATCATGGAAAGTTGTTACTGCATCTGCTCAGCATACATGTTTTCTGATATTATTCTCCCCCCCACCCAATGACTAAATATTTTCTCAAATTTTGTATTTTTGGGAAGGGAGGGGGAAGGGAGAGTGTACCATAAAAATCTGGTAACTAGTTAATGTTTTTTGCCATTGTGTACTATATTTTTTTTAAATGGCAGATTCCATGCTGGAAAAAGCAAAACCATTCCTCAGATAAATGTTTGATCATAGTAAATTTCAACTGCCAGTCTAATGACCCAGAGAAATGGTGTTGTAAAAGCAAGCACTCACACAACCTTAAATTGGGAAAGTTAATGGAACAGTTATTGCTACCAACTTAATTTTCAGAAATGTTTTGTTTTTACATGGTTAGAACAGGAGGCTGGGGGCCAAGGCACCTGGATTCAATTCCAAGTATTAGGACTTATTTGCTTGGTTCCCACTCTCTCAACCTTATTTGCAATATTTTGTATTTTCTTCCTTGAGTATCTTCACTGCAATCAGTGGGGCAGTTTCCAAAGGAAGACACTATCCAACATGAGTGAAGGAGACAGAATCTGGCTACATGTCATTTGGACAAGTCTCAACCTGCCCACCTGTAAATGGGTTTAGTAATACTGAGCTCACTAGGTATGTGATATTAAGGGTAATTAATATTTTGAGAACCTTGCATTAAATATTAATACTTTGCCCTTCTAGATATCAAAGGCCCCGTCACACATCTAAGCCTCTGTTAGAGTAGGGAAGAAAACTTCAGTTCAAGTGCTGTATGGGTGTAAAAAGAAATCGGATGCTCACGAAAGCTTATGCTCAAATAAATTGCTTAGTCTCTAAGGTGCCACAAGTACTCCTTTTCTTTTTGCGAATACAGACTAACACGGCTGCTACTCTGACACCTGTACAGGTGGAAAGTATTATCATGGAAATGTGTTTACAAGCTCATCAGGAAAAAACACTTTTCTGCTAAGGATCTGAAACCAGATTGTAAAAGAGGAGATTATTTCTCTTTTACAGATGGTCAGGAAAGTGATTTCTCTGTTCATAGTCACAAGGAAAGTCAGTGGTAGAGTGGGAGATTAGATTTCCTAGTCCCCCCATTCTTTTATAATAGTGGTGGGCAACCTGCCGGCCCGCATGCAGCCTGTTAGGGTAATCCACTGTTGGGCCGCCAGACCGTTTGTTTACATTTGCACAGCTGCCCGCAGCTCACAGTGGCTGCAGTTCGCCGTTCCCGGCCAATGAGAGCTTTGGGAAGCCACAGGTTGCCCACCACTGTTTTATAATCTCCGGATCATGCTTTATCATGAGGGGAGTTTGGTTTGGTTTGGTTTACTATTTATTTATTTTAAACTGAAATCTAGTAAATACTTCACTGTCTACTTTCCCAATTGTGCTCCCATTGAAATCAATGCTAAATGTTCATTAGCGTAAGGGGGAACAGACTGCACCATACTTGTTTAAGTAACTTGTTTAAGGCTGATGGAAGTTATGTAACAGAACAGGCCTCTTTCTGTGTAAGCACCCAATATAGAAATATTTATACATTGAGAAAATGCTTGTTGACTTCTGTGGGAGTTCTGTGTCGCTAAGAACGGCAGGAGAAGGCCCAGTGAGAGTATGGTTTGAATATAACATTTTGGACCATTTGGTTAATCAATTCTAGCAGTAGCAAATATCTGAGTTTCACAGGAAGGTAAAACGTTCACCTCCCCACTTTTGTGCATCTAGCCTGCTGTGAGGTTCAGTAGGCGACAGGTCATTCTTTCTTGACCTCTGAAGGTGAGCTTACGCCCTGAAGATTTGATTTGGGAGAAGAGCTGCATTTGACCATGTCTTCTTACTAATTTCTCCTATAACTTAGCCTGAGCAATGGTCCTGTGATTAGGATTGTCTGGTATTCCTGGAGGGAGAGGTGATGTGAAAATAAATAGCTAATGCCAGAGTTTATAGACACCATCAGATTGGTAACCACTTTCTGGCCGTTTGCTGGAAACTGCAGCTCATGCCACAAGGGTAAAGAAACCAAAAGTGGAGTGGGAAAAGGGGTCAGCTCTATTCTTGAAAATAGCAGAGCGAAAATGGGTGCCTAGGAATTCCTGTTCAGTTCCCCATGTATCTGCATTAACACCGTCATTAAGACTCTCATGCGTCCAGCTGGGCTGCCAGGACTGAGCCAGGGTGTATCCCAAGAGCTGCCGGGATACTGCCACTAAGACACACACCTGTTCCTTAGCTCTCAATGCCTGCTCCTGGCCGGAGCCCAGCAAGCATGGAAATGTCAGAGGAGAGAGAGGAAGACGAAGCAGCACCTGGATGCCTCAGAGCATAGCCATCCGGGAGCGACAGAATGTGGGAACTGTCTGGAGGAGGAGGAGATGGGGAGAATGGGAGCCCCTCCCCCTTGAGCACTCTCCCCTTATTCTGTGCTTACATCCTGTTCCCACAGCCAGCCTCCCACTGAACTCTGGGTGGGATTAGGGACTTACAAGCCGTTCTTCAGCTCCAGTGTGAGTCACATCTGGATTTGTTCTGTGCACAGACACAAGCTCATCTATCCCAACGGAACGTGTAATGGTAAATCTGCCCTAGCCCTACGTACCTTCATAGTCGAATAGTTCATCAATAGCTGACTTACATGAAAATTGTACATGGAGAGATGGGGCCTGAGCTCATTGCCTTTGTTAAAAGTGGGGCTTGATCTTTGAGAACCACCGGTGTAGACCTGCACTGGGCAGGCTTAGATGACACAGTGGTTAAAACACTTGTGGCCTGTTTACATTAGTGCTCCTATCATGACTACCATTGATGGAATGACATTCAGTGCTGGAGCAAAGGTGGGAGATTTACCTAAAACTCTTGGTGAAGCAAAGGCCCTAAAGACCTTTCCCCAGTCCCTCTACCAGCATGGTAAGACATCTAAGTCCTGGGCTACGCCTAAAAATTAGATCAACCCGGCTGTGTCAAATTTGCTCAGAGTAAACTGTAACTGCCCGCTTAATGACCCAGAGAAATGGTATTCTAAAAGCAAGCACTGACCCAACCTGAAATTTGGGAATGTTAATACCTCCACTTAATGTTCAGAAATGTTTTGTTTTTACATGATTATATTAGCTAGTGGTTAGAGCTGTGAAAAATATCATGTCCTCTTTAATGTAATTAGGTTGACCTAACATCACCTGTAGATGCAGCTAGGTTGATGGAAGGATTATTCTCCTGACCTAGCTAACAGAGGTAGATTACCAACATTGACTGAAAAACCCTTTTCGTCAGTGAGGGAAGTGTCTATGGTTGCCACACTGTAGCTATGCTTCTGTAGCTGCTGATGTGTAGGCATGCCCTGAGATGGCTATTATAAAGTATTGCAAGATTAAACATGGCCTGTATGCTAGGTGAACAGGTTGTAAATTAGTACCTAAATGGTCATTCAGAGTCAGTTAATATTATTTTTGATTGTTTCTATGCCACTATCATATATTTTAAAGAAATAAAATAGATTCCCTGCTCTGAGGAAGTTATAGTTTAAAAAGTATGTTGTAGTCAATTGTCTGCATTACCTGCTACAGTTGCTCTCATTACCAATTTGTTAGACAGTTTCAGAGATAACTCTGAGGGATGTGCTTAATGATCTGGTGGACTACCTATGAAAAACCTTTGAGGTTTCCAAACCAGGAGGAAAGGTAGCCTTGGGGTTTGTATATAGTATTCAGAATTGGAACACATGATTTATCCCCAACTTCATTTCAAACTCCTGGGTGTCTAGTTTATTAATTTTTGTTGGAGCTCTTTGTAATAAAAGGCACTAGAGAAGTCCAGAGGTTTTGAAAACAGCAGCGCTGGAATCAGTTCCTCTGACACATATCTGCAAATCCTGGAGTTCAGTTTCCTGGGTTTCCCTCACAACAACTGATGGTGTAACCGCATCCAGCCGTGTTACCCTTAGCTAGGATTTGGCAGCTACCCAATGGCAGAGGAGCTTTTCCTTAGAGATTTGTGTTTTAAAATGTACACATGTTAATCTGCACCCATATTCTGTTGCCGTTTCAGTTGTTAAACCATTTTTTAAAAAGCATTCAATTCGCCTTTAAGAAACAAAGATCCTGTTTTCAAGTAAAAAGAAAAGGCGCACTTGTGGCACCGTAGAGACTAACAAATTTATTAGCGCATAAGCTTTCGTAGTGGGCTGTAGCTCACGAAAGCTTATGCTCTAATACATTGGTTAGTTTCTAAGGTACCACAAGTCCTCCTGTTATTTTTACGGATACAGACTAACACGGCTGCTACTCTGAAACCTGTTTTCAAGTAAATTCCCATGGTAACTATGACAAAGAAACACATAAAACATAGGCGAGCGGTATCAGCACAATTGTTTCTGAATGGGCTGTTTTTCAGTTGGCACTGTGGTTAGGGTTGGTGGTATTGGGACCATGGTGGTGTGTGAAAGGGTTGCCCGGGCTGGTGCATCTGCCTTAGCCTGCGTAATCCACAGAGCTCTTTGTTTGCTCCGTGATGAATGGCTGCAAAGTGCTCAGTGAACCTGGAAACGCCTCCTTTTGTGTCTTATGCGCTCCTAATGTAGGCCGTTAAAGTTGGGGCAATTGCTCATAATGGTGGTATGAATACAACCATTGTGAAGGGGAGGGGATTGTGCTGAAGTCATTGTTGGCACATAGATTCCATTGTTTTCCAATATTAAGGGTGCGTAAAACCTCAGAAAATAAAGGCTTAAGTGTATCCCCTGAAAAGGTATTCCATTTCTGCAGTGACTGCTATAAAAATGTAAAACCAGAAACCTGCTGGAATTTTCTTGTTTCTTTAAACCTTATGGGGAGTGTGTAGCAAAGTCCCATTCAACATGAGAGAGAAAAGTTCGGTGAAAATGCCCACGCAGGTGACAAAAGTGGTGGTTCTGTATGCTGCCGGGTAGTCGGACATATCTGTGTTTTCTCCTGTGAAATGTATCATTTCCACCCAGTTAATTTTGTTAATTCCCAGCCTTTTTAAAAAGATAGAGCAGCCCAGAAGGTGTGACTTGTATCTCTCCCAGAGTGACAAAGGGGGCGGTGTGAAGTAACATCTTTTATTGGACCAACTTCTGTTGGTGAAAGAGAGACAAAAGTTTTGGAGATCTATAGAGCTCTTCCTCAGGTCTGGGAAAGCTACTCAGAGTGTCACAGCTAAATACAAGGTCAAACAGGTAGTTTAGCATGAGTAGTTAGCATATATTCCCAGCGTCGCTTACTTAAGAAAGCCTGGAGGGAATATCTCTCTTAATTTTTTTTATGTTATTTTTATAGCTCTAATAGGTTCCTACCAGTCGCTATCAATTGGAAGCTAATTATAATGGCTAACCTCAGGGCGCTCAGATCTGTGGCTGCCATTACACAGTTGCCTGATGATAGCTAATAGTATCTAAATACTGCCAATTGTACGTTCTTAGAGGGAGAATTTCCATTTTAATTTTTGGTGGCCAGAATTTCCCTTCTCCTTCTTTCTACTAAAAAACTACATCTTCAGAATGCATTTCGTTTGGATCTTAGTTGTTTTTAAACTTTGTCCCATAGCATTTGAAATCCAGACATTATAGGGGTTGGAGTCTGAAAGAGGAAGTTGACCATAAAGAGAAGTGAAACTAGTGTCATTGACTTGCAAAGCTTAAAAGAAAATAAAGAGCGGAGCTAGTGAAAAGTAGAAGAATCTTTCACTTTCTGGTCTAAAGTGGTCATAGGCATAGTCCCAGTCCACACTATAAGTTTTGGCTGGCATACCAGTGTTGATTGGGTTGAGAAGAGATGTGATTCCTGAGAGACACAGCCTTGATCTACACTACAAACTTATGTCGGCATAACAACATTGCTCCGGGGTGTGGAATATCCACACTCCTGAGCAACACAGTTATACCAACTGAACTCCTGGTGTAGACAGCTCTATGTCGATGAGAGAGCTTCTCCCAACAACACAGCTACCGCCTCTCAGGGAGATGGAGTACCTACACCAACAGGAGCAGCTCTCCCATCAGCATAGGTAGTGTCTTCACTAAGCGCTACAATGGTGCATCTGTGCCGGTGCTGTAAGTGTAGACAAGCCTACAGCTGTGCTAACAGAAGTCTCTAGTGTAGACCTGGCCACAGGTAGAGAATATTTTGTTCGTTTGAGATAGAATTCCCTGATCCTTCCATCTGGTCCTGTGGCAAGGAGTCCCATATACAAGGGCACGGGGCTCTGAAACAAGCACATTGTTGAATGAAGGTATAAGACTTTTTTTAAGCTGACAAGGTCTCTTGAAATCCACCTTTTTTTTTTTAAAGGGTGAGTTTTATTATGACCAAAACAGAGATAATAGAATCTCTAGATTCTAGAATAGAATGGAAGGTGAAGGCCTTATTGCTACATCAAAAGATAGTCATTGTTCCGAAGTGGCAAACCTACATTAGGGCATGATCGTCCCTCCATCTACTATTATGTATTCTCTTTATCCAGTGGTTTTGATTGATTGATTTACTTACTTACTTACTTACTTACCAGGGGGCTTTAATTTTTCTAAATTCAGTCTGCTAGTGAAGATAATAGGAGGTGAAACTCTCCTTTGTTTGTTTTCTTTGATAGCCTTGAGTTTGTGAACACACATTTTTATGAAGTATGAAGAATAATTCTAAACTTATATTTTATGCCACTGTTGAAAAGCAAAGGGTGAAATTCTGCCCTCATGGAAATCAGTGGCAAAACTCCTATTGAATTCAGTGGTGCCAAGGTTGCACCCCATGTATAAACAAACCAAAAAATGGGCCATAAGTAATACTAGGACTGTCATGTAAATCAGGGCCTGGTCTATGTTACAAAGTTAGATTGATGTAAGTTGCGTGCATCAACCTATTTGTGCATATGTTCAGACTCAAATTTGTCTCCGATCAACATAAACACCCCATTACAGTGACACAGTAAAACCACCTCCCGGAACAGCGTGGACCCCTGGTTTTACTTGCTGAGGTTGACAGTGTGAGTGTAGACGCTGTGTGATCTGTGTTGACCCAAATGACTCTCCAGCAGCTGACCCGCAATGCCCTATTCCCTGCAACAGTAACCACTCTGGTCACAATTTTAAACTCCACTGCCTGGGGTTACAGAGACCAGAAGCCATGCCCCCTTTAAAACTCCTGTGCATGTTTTTGAAATGCCTTTTCATCCATTACCCACTTTGGTGAGCACACCTAGCAGCTCACCTTCATTCTGTGCTACTGCCAGACTGACCACAGCAGCTCTCCACTCTAGATGCGTTCCTGACTGGAGTAGACAGGAGGTATTGGATCCCTTGGGCCTGTGTAGAGTAGATGCTGTGTAAACACAGCTATGGACCAGCCATAGAACTGTGGACATCTACAAGCAGATTGTACAGTGGATACAGGCAATGGGGTCAACAGCAGTGCCGTGTGAAAGCAAAGGAACTTTGGCAGGGATACCACACGGCCGGGGGGGGCGGCCAACAGTAGATGGTCCTGCAATATTTGTTTATGTGAGTCGTCCCAAAGGATCTAATGACTACTTTCAGGAGTAAGAATTGCAGCACTAGGCTTTAAGTAACTCAGACAGTGAAGTTAGTGATTTAAAAGTACTCTTGTGTCTACATGATTCATCGCACACAGTAAGTGTATCATTCATTTATGCAGATCTGTGTAGATGTTGGGCATAATAGGACACGTTGGTGTGTTTTTCCCCAGTGAATAGAATTAATCCTTCATCAGCATGTGAAATTGCCACAATAGATCATCTCCTGAGCCATGCTCAGCTATCATGTTAAAACAGGTTTACTGACCTAAAAAAAAAAAAAAAAAAAGGGGTTGCGTAAATACTTACTTGGGGACTTCCTGAAAACCGATAGTTATTTATTTGGGGATGGAAAGAATTCCTTCTGAGCCAGTAGAGCTCAACAAGTAAATGCTCATTGAGGCCCTGTGTGAGCTATGCATTGGTATGTGCATCTCATTGATTTTTTTTTTTCTTTAAAAAAAAAGTTGAGCATTTCTGTTCCCCTCGCTTCACTAATTGAGTTGGTCCTGGCCTGCAGCACCTTGACTCCTCCTGTCTAGCCTGCTGTGGCAAGGCCCACGAGCTGATTTCTGCCTCTGCTCAAGTCCACAAACAGCTCAGAGACGTTTTTTTTTGCTGGTGCAGTTTAGTTACATTATTCGTTTTCAACACCCTTATACACTATGACCTCACCCCTGTGATCCTAGGGAGCCCTCAGCCCCTGAGGCAAACAGGGAAGAGCCATCTCTATTTCTCTCGCTCTTACTGCTTTTCCCCCATCCCACTTCCTTCCTGTGCCTTTTGGTATCATCTGTCTAATGGCCTAATTAACCTCTTAGTGCTTCTCAGCCCGTCAGTTAGGCACAGCTCTTCTTAATGAGGTCTGCTCTGGAGTAATTAATGAGCATTCCAGTGACCAGAGTGCTGGCTCAGCTGCTGTTGCCCAGTACCCTGTCACACTTCTCTTAAGCAGAGGCCTCCTGATGTATCAAACGCGTGGCTCTGAAATGTGGAGAATGGTGCAGCACAATGTGGGATACGATGGGGCTACCAAACTCTGTAACTTGCTAGAGTTGCTGTCTTTGTGACTTTGACCCACCAGTGGGACACATTTGTCTGTCGTGATGTTATGAAGCTGTAACTACTTTGGCATGCCACACAGACAAACAATGGCATTTTGGCACAACTTCCTCCAGCTGTGGGGTACAACATCGTAGTGTTTCAAAGAAGTCGTCGTACAAAACCAGAATGATATTTTGCAGTAACCGTGAGCATCCTGGAAGCTGTGGATGCAGAACATGGTTTCACCAATGAAATTCAGAACAATTCTAGAAAATTTGAGGATGGATGGCAACTCTTCCTTAAGCCCAAAGCTAAATTAGAAAACAAGGCCTCTGTAATGGCTTTGAAAGACAGCCTGCAGAGCGGACGGAATATGGAGGGAATTCACTGCAGCTAGAGCTCCCGAGAGCAATCTGGTAGTCTCAATGTGTAAAGCAGAGTTCCCTCTAGTACACCCTTTGAAAGGATGCAATGTGTAATTGATTGAGAAGGCCTGTGAATACCCCCACCCCTTTGCATAGGTGTGCAATGGGTGCCAATGTGCTCCTGTCCTCTGTCATCTTACACACTTGTGTAGGGTCAGCTGCAAATGGTGCCTAATTCTTGCAGAAGAAAAAAACAGAAGTGAGGATTAATTTGTTTATATTCCTACAGCGCAGTGCTATCTGTCTTGATATTAGTTATTATTTGTAATTGACGAACCCTAACCTTTTCTCTCCCTTTCTCCTGATACCCACTATTCAAAGATGAATATCTTTTCCTTTTATATGTTTTCAAAATTGCCCAAGTGCCCAAATTTTGTGGAGTGATTTTTTTTGTAGTGGAGTTGGCCTGTGTGCCAAATTTAAATGAATAAATAGTATCACTTATTCAGGCACAAACTACTGCCTTGCAGCAAAGGCCTTGTCTGCCCTACAAAAATAACCGTATTTAACATGGTTGGGGATAATAGGCAGCAGGTTTAAAACAAACAAAAGGAAGTATTTTTTCACATAACACACAGTCAACCTGTGGAACTCCTTGCCAGAGGATGTTATGAAGGCCAAGACTATAACAGGGTTCAAAAAAGAGCTAGATAAAGTCATGGAGGATAGGTCCATCAATAGCTATTGGCCAGGATGGGCAGGGATGATGTCCCTGGCCTTTGTTTGCCAGAAGCTGAGAATGGGCGACAGGGGATGGATCACTTGATGATGTTCTGTTCATTCCCTCTGGGGCACCGGGCATTGGCCACTGTCGGAATACAGGATACTGGGATAGATGGACCTTTGGTCTCCCTGTATGGCTGTTCTTATGTTTTTATAAACCTGGTTATACCAGCTTATTTCCAAGAAGAAGGTTGGTGTGGTGGTTGGGAAAGCTGTCTGGGCCATGGAAAACCCAGGTTCAGTTCTCTATTCTGCTGCAGACTGACGAGCAAGTCATAGTCTCTCTGTGCCTCAGTTCCTATTCTGTGCCATGGGGATGATAACACTTCCCTTTCTCCAGTGGGTGTTGAGAGGATAAATGCATTAAAGATTATGAGATCACAAATATGATGGAGGCCATATAAGTACCTACACTTTTCCAGGTGGAACCCTGGCTTACCTTATCTAGGTGGGATGAAACTTGGTATATAAACATGGTTAAAGCCTGCATTTATCTTTGGAATACCATGTATGCACCATGGTCAGCGACACCCATATTTAAACTCTTGTTTGGAGATGGGATCTAAAGCTAGAATGCCTCCGCATTTAGTACTTCCACATGCAGCCTCAGCACATGGGTCACAGACTGAGAAGCCTGTGGGTTGAATCTTCTGATGGCCTCTTCTTCTCAGGGAGGGCAGTGTGGGAGAAACAGGCATTGTTGCTGTCGCCCCATGGACGTCGGTTTTATTCACTGCAGCTGTTAAGCTGGCCTCCTTGGACTTCTCTTTAATAAAGAATACCGTCTTTCCCTGGAGAGCATCCGTTTCTCGGGAAAGCTAAGAACATATACATTTTAATTTTGTTTAAAATATTTTTAATATTAAATTAATACCCCTGGGCTGAAACACTGCACTGTTAAATTTCAGCCCAGAGTAAATGTTAGTGGCCAGATTGTAAGCACATGAGCAATGAGATGGTAATAGGAAGGCTGAAATGACCTTAACTCACATTTGTAAAAAAGCCGCTGATAGTTGATATATAATACACTGGCATATTAGTTTGTTTTTCCACCATTCACACCCCAGATTTTCACTTTGAACCCGAAAAAGCAAGTTGCAGTTGAAGGCACCGCTGTTTGCCTGGGTTGGGGTTAAACTAAAGGTGGGATCAAGCTGTGAAATTGGGATCAGGTTCCAACTTTTAACATGTCAAATTCAGTGGTTTGATGTGGCCCACAAGTTAACACCACAAGAAACTGTATGGTTTCTACCTGTAACCATAATTTGGCCCAGATTTCTTCAAAATTTGGCAGAGATACATTCAAAACGTGGGCCATTTTGGTAGAAAGGCTCATGGACTAATGGAACCAGACACGTGTTTTTCTTCCCTTGGTTTGGGGTTTCATTCGGTAAGTTTTTTATAGATCGCTCTCTTTAACCCACATCTAGTGCATTAGGACATTAAAAACTCATCATTTTGTCACAAACTCCTTGTCCTGGAAATCTCACAAGATTTCCAGGACTTCCTGGTTGCATCAGGATTAGATATACCATGTCAGGACCTTTTCATATAGTATTTGTGGTCCCATTTGAAACAAGAAAGGTGAAGAGGTTTGTGAAAATGTGGGATACCTAAACTTTTTCAAACACCAAAATGACAATAATAATTTAAGTTTTTTAAACATTATACTAATTAATCCTCATAGTCACCTTTCTAATAGATCTTGTTATCTCCATCTGAGAAAACTAAACCAAGCAGAGAAGATTGCATCAGTAGAAGAATTTTTAAACCAGGAACTCCTGAGCTATAATCCTGATTCTTCTATTAGATCATCTTGATGTCTCCAGAAGTATTTTGGTTCATATAGAGTTTGGGTTAAATACTGGTGGAATTCTGAATGGGTACAAACTGGTTTGCCCACTATTAGTGGTTAACAAACTGGTCATGGAAACACTGCTTTCTCGTAAAACAAGATCATTAAATAAAAAGGGAAAATCTCTGCAAAAAGGAAATGTAAACCTAGCAGAAAACTGAGAAGGAAGTTAAACTTTCCTATTGGTTACTATCCTGGTCATTAACTATTGGATAAAGACCAATACATTTATGGCAATATGTAGGGCAACTTTTATTACCTTAGATAACTTAACAGGGTTATTGATTCTTTATGGTCTGTACTGAAAATTATGACCCAGACCAGATATTTTCTACAATTTAAACATCAACTGACTTCAGTTCCTCCATCTGGTTATCAAGTGCTCCCCATTCTCCATCCTGTCAGCCTTTCTTCCTTAAATAATACTTCACAATGTCCTATAAATCACATCACTTTACCCATGAAGTTGACGTTTTCTTCTCCTTCATTAGCTGATCAACAATTTTCAGCAATGATATTTTTTATATCCTAATGTTCCATTGAGTGATTTGTCTTGCATGCCATTCTCTGTTGATGATCATAGAGACGATTCAGGGATTGGACCTTACAGCTATTTATGAAAATAGAAGGGGAAACAATAAAAGGATAAAAGTGGAAACCATTTTATTCCAACTCCCTCCAAACATCAACTTTCACAACCAAGCATAGTGCTCCTGCTAGATCAACCTTTAACCCCTCATTTAGCGAGCTAATACACTTTTGTAATTCTGCAAACTATTATTAACAATAATACGGAAAACCAGCAGGATTATAATTTGTAATGGAAATTCATGTCAGTTGTTGGCTTTATAATGACACGTGTATCTGCACCTGTAATGTTCTCCTCTCCCAAGTCTGCACTTTTGGTTTCTATGTTTGCCACAGAACCTTTATTTTGCTTCCAAATTGTAGTAATATAACAACGTTGTATTGTCTGCTTAATTTGTATTCTTTATACATTGTTTTTCTCTTCCCCCCCACCCCCCTCTTCCCAAGAAACATTTTTGCTTATGTCTGTTTGTGTTCAGCATGAAATATGCAATAATGGTTGTGTAAACAGAGCATATTACTATGTATCTTCAGTACCGTTAGGTCCTGGCTGACACAAGTGTGTAGGTTAAGAACACTTCAATTGGTCTAATTTGCAACCTGATCAGAAACACTGACCTGCTTAGTCTTTAACAATGAATGTGTCTAATGATAACTTGTAGACACCCTTAGTGAAGGCAATGATGTGTACACAAGAAGTCATCTTCAGCTACATAGCATTAGCAGGTCTCCAGCAGACCTATCCATAATATTGCATTGTCCTCATTTTTCTGCAGCATGTTGTTTTGTCACTTCTAATGATAACTATCCATCAATCCACAGTGATTGAAATGAAGATAAATTGAATTGATACAAATGTGAGTTAAATGACTCATTGATATAATTAGACTGTCAGGATTTCTTAAGTGTATCTTAACACATTTGCTAATGTTAATTATAAGGTCTTTTGTTTGGGAGACTTCAACTAATTTTGTTCTCCACAATAAGCAAATACAGTCATTTGTTAAACTGAGATTGGCTTTCTAGAAATAGATTTGTAGAGAAGGAAAGGAAAATTTACTGAATTTTCTTTCAGTTGTCAAAAGCCTGAAATAGATACTAACTTAAAAGAATCTTAACTGTTAAGAGTTTATGTTTATAATTCATCTAATGGCATAGCTGCTAACATGAAACCCAAATGTATATGATGATAAAACAGGATAGGTTATTGAAAATGGAAGTGCTTTGAATAATGAAACAATACCAACTGCAGTTAAAACAGTATTGACATGAAATGTGCTAGAAGATGGGGAGTTAAAAGCAGGGGAGAGGAGCTGTCCTTCGTTATAAGGAGACAAACACCCAGTTCAAATATTTTGTGAAATGTAGGCAGACTGCACAGCCACATCACTTTGTTTTGCTGAAAAAGCCTGTTTTTATCTTATGTCAGAAATGATCACAGGAATCCGTTTAATTGGGAAATTCATTTAAAATAGTTTCTAATTGGCATCACAGAGTGAAAGTTCAGTACAAAGGTGAGATCTGAGCTTTCTAATTAGATTGAATGCAGTGTGATTTAAAGAATAGTCTTGATAATTACAGTCTATAATGCAAAATTATATTCTCATGAAAAGTGCTCGTTTTTACAATAGAAAGCCTCATAATTCTAGCTGACGCCTTCATTTTACTTTTATTAAATAGGAAGTGTATGATACTTTTTTTTATTTTTAAAACCTCACACAGTTTGACCAAAAACTGGGATGATCATCAGTTCCAGATTTTTTTGAATCTGTTTACAAACTGAGTGGAAACCCTCTTTCCAGACAGTCTGAATTTTCTTACTTCAGTATAATTTTCACTTGCATAGAATTATATTGTGGACTCACGTTTTAATCCCTCCCCCACCCCCACCCCCCCGTTACCTCCCCACCAAGATGCTTCATGCAGCTGAAATTGAAGGCTGAAGTAGAAGGGGCCACTTAACCAGTGAAGGGTTTTTCTTTGTAAATAATAGATCAAGAGCACCGGAGCTGTATCTAATGGAGCCGTATGCGGCCTCCGTTTCAAGGACAGCGCGTGGTTTAAGAAACCATAACCACAGTTCATCCCATCAGTAACCTGTGGTCAGTTTTTTTGCTGCTGTCAGTCAGTCACAGGTTTAATTCATTGGACATGTTTTTTGTAAACCCAAATATCATCAACACATCAATAGCTGAAATGGTCTCAGGGATACCCAATGCTAATTGACAGGAAAAAAATATTTAAAACAAATATGTTTTAAAAAATTCTCTTCAAGAAGAAAAGATTACTGGGAGAGCAACAAACTTGCCTTAAAAAAAAAAAGTAAAGTAAAGTAAACCTACTACTGAGGAAGCTGTTCAGATTTCTTCAGCTTAATATTTCAGTCTAATAAGCAAAAGCAAGAGTATTGGTTTGTTCATTTAATGTAAACTCGAACTAGCAGTTCTGCCAGGCAATGGAGTTTTTAGGAGAAAGCTTTTAGCGTAAAGATTGTTACAGGTGATTAGCAATAACATATTTTGCATACCAAGGATCTTTTTCTTGAATAAAAGTTGTATAGTTTTGGCATCAGAGGGTGGAACATAGTAAAATCAAAGTAAGAAATAATAAAACGTTTCTATTTCTAT